>NC_069784.1:45923796-48334445 GCF_027406575.1 Nycticebus coucang
GAAAAAGTGTCCCCAAATTGCTGTGAAGGGTGGACTAGGCACTGGCATGGGTGCAGAGCTTCCCAAGGGGAGTTCTTTGAAGGTGATCACAGCGATATTTATCAATGAGGTACATAGCACTTTTGCTAGGATGAGTTCCCCCACTTAATTGTCTGACCTTGTACTATCCTGACTGACTAAGACTTGTCTTACTCAAGTCTTCTTTTGATAACGATTTGCATAAAAAAATTAAAAACTATTTGCACTTATGTAATACTTTAAAATTTACAAAGTGTTTCTGTAGACACTCATTGTTTCACCCAACCTTACAAGCAGAGCAGGTATTTTTATCCTCATTGCTCTTGCTCTTACTATCTATCTCTCTATAACAAACCAGCCCCAAAGTAAGCTGGTTAAAATAACAACAAAATTCATTTTGTTATGCATCTGTCATCTGACCGCAGAGGAGACAGCTCATCTCTATTCCACTCAGCGCTGAATGTCGCGGCTGACAGGTTGGGGCCCAGGATCACCTTGAGACTTGCTCATGCACTCACACATCTGGAGCCCAGGCCAGGAAGACTCAAACAGCTGGGGCTTGGACAGTCATGATTCCTCCATCTGTCTCTTTTTCTCTGGTCAGGTCCCGGTTGTAGTATAAGACACAGAGCATCTAAGATCAAGCTGCTCACACCCTCGGGAAATGACAATAACTTGTTTTTAAATGTGCCTCCCTGGAAAAACTTTGTGAGGTTATTGTTGCTCATGGACCTTGGTGGAAATTCAAGAAGCAAATGCATGGCATTGTCAGGTGTATAAGTAAGTCTGGGTGATGTCTGGTAGCAGGGCATGTTACCAAAGTAACTCATTTATTTTCTGGTTTGAATATGGGCACTTCTATGCTTATTATCACAGAAAAATGAAATAGACACTGAGCTGGTTACCTTCGATAGCCTATCAAGAACTTCTAATTCCTAAAACACATCTTTGGAGAGTTGGCCCCGAGTAGGCTCACGTGCCTGCTTCTATGTGGGTTTGGTTTCCAAGTTAGCTTGCTTCCAGCACAAGCTGGGATTTCTAACTGCACGGCAGGTCGGCCACCACCGTGACCCACAACTTAACTCTAGAAATGAGGTGGCAAGAAGTCAAGTGGTTTGGTAAAGAACATAAAACGACAAAGCTGCTCTCAGAGACCAAATCTCCCCTTTGTTTTCTAAGAAGCCAGACACACTTTAATTGGATTTATACATTTCAAAGCTGATACAGTTGTACCAAACTCTAACAAAAAGATCTATAATGGAAAAGTTGACAAAGGATGCTTGTCTTTCTCAGATTTTTAATTGCCATGACTAATCAGGATGAGGGCTAGATGCGTACAAGGTCTTTAGAATGCTGATCTATACTTTAGTGAATGCAGAAAATGTCATTCATCATTGCTTAATAAAAAGAGATCCTGTTTGAAGTCTAACACCCAAGCTTTCTAACTAGGACATAGTCTATGTAACAATCTTAAGCTGTGCAGCGGTGGTAAATTCCTGCAGATCTACTGGTAAAAGTGGCTCCATTATGTTTTCTCTGACACAGACACATTCAGGAACTTAAATACCAGTATGAACTATGCTCCTTTTTTTCTTTTGCATTTTCTTTCAAATACATGGAGTTTAAGTTTTTGGCCAAGGTTCACTGGCCCTGAAGCCATGGTGGTAATAAAAATAATAATAACAATAATAATAGCAGCTAACACTTAACCTAGCACATCCTACATGCCAGACACTTAACTGTTTTGCACATGCTACTTAGTTAATTTTCATAATCCGTGAGGTAGGTACTATTACCATCCTAGTTTTGCAGAAGAGAAAATTGAAGGCTGGAGTAATTTGCCCAAGTCACATAGCGAGGGAACAATGGAGCTAAAATTTAAGGCAAGGCAGTTTGGCTACAGAATCCATGCTCACTCAGAACAGGGTCCTAGAGAACTGGTACCTTTAGGGAGTGGACAGCAGACAGTGTTTGCAAAGCTCTAAGGGGGCTGTCAATCACATGGCACTCCCTGAGGAGATGGACACGTGACCCCAAGACGGCCAATCAGAGAACCTTATTGCTGGATACACTGACTAGTGGAGTGTGGACATGTGATCTCCATGAAGGACCAGAGTTCAGAAAAATGCATAGATGCTGGGGAAAAAAGTCTTTCTCCTTAAGCTGCTAGGAGCTATTTTTATCATCTGGAGGGGAGATCTTTTCTGAGAATAAAGCCAACACAGAGAAAACCTAAGCTGAGAGATGGGTGGGGAGGGATAAAACTAATGGCATTACTTGATCCTGCTGAACCCGAGCCCTCTCCCTCACCTCCCCATCACACAATCAGTACATACCCCCTTTTGCTTAATCCAGTTTGAACTGGGTCTCTGTAATTTTGCAAGAAAGGAATGTGGCTGAGATATTTTTACCAAAAACTTAAGGAAGGTGATGGGTGACAGGACAGATGTAGGAGCACCAGGAGAAACTTACATGGAAGCAGATTTGGTTGATTGTAAGTCTATACTCAGTGACATTATAAGCGCTTGAAAACAAACAGGTGACTAATATCCAGAATTTGCAAGGAATTCAAATAATTTAAAAGTTGGCAAGGACGTGAATAAACAAATGGACAAAAACACATGAAAAAATGTTTAACATCATTAATCATTAGAGAAATGTGAATTTAAACCACTATGAGATATTCTCTTATCTCAATCAGAATGGTTATCATTAAAAAGTCAAAAAATAGCACGTTGGTGAGGATGTGGAGAAAAGGAAACACTTACACGCTGTCGGTGAGAATGAACATTAGCACACCCTCTGTGGAAAGCAGCAGGGATATTTCTCAAAGAACTAGACATAAACCTACCATTTGATCCAGAACCCCATTAGTGGGTGTCTACCCAAGGGAAAAAAATCATTATACCAAAAAGACCCTGGTGCTCTATGTTCCTCACTGCACTAGTCACACCATCCAGGATATGGAGTTGACTCGTGTCCAACAGCGGGTGATCGGATAGATATGGGTGAAAACACACACACACACACTCACAAGAATACTATTCAGTCATGAAAAAGAATGAATTCAGATCTTTTGCAGCAGCATGGAGGGAACTAGAGGTCATTATTTTGAGTGAAATAACTCAGAAACAGAAAGTCAAATACCACATGTTCTCACAAGTGGGAGCTAAATAGTGTGTATGCGTGGACCCAGAGTGTGGGGTGATAGAAACTGGAGGAGTGGTGATGAGGAGTGTTCATTATTCAGGTGATGGACGCACTGAAAGCCCAGGCTTTACCACTATGCAATAGATCCACGCGACAGACATGTGCTTTTACCTGTTAAATGTATACAAATTTTTAAAAATACACACACACATATACACAAACAAAAAACAAACTTCTGCTGAAGGAACAACTGACTCCAAATTTTCCATGTGTCTCCAGTCTGTGGATAGTGGATCTGAATAATATCACAATCACAGTCATGATTCACATTTCACTGCTTTATTGCTCAGATCTTCTAGTCCCCTAAAATTTTGCCAAATGTCTCTTCTGGCAGTAAACAGTGCCCTTCTGGGCCTGGCTGCTACTACACGAGGCATTTCTGTCTAAAGTACTGGAGCCCTCAGGACCAATGCCAGGAAGTGGTCAGGGCTGAGGAGGAGAGCAGCATCCTCCACTCTGGAGCAGCGCTCTGCCTGCCACCCCGCCCTGTCTCCAGTCTGACGGACCTTGAGCACAGCTGCTTGCTTGGGTTTCACTTTCAGTTCCTCTGCTCTTCGTACAACTCTCCACCAGAGGTGGGACTGGGAGATAAATATCCAGGTGGCAGACACTGAACTCTGCTCTCAAATGCCTCTCTGTGCCAAAATTGAAGATCTCTTTTCCTTTCCTGGTTAATGCTCATTACGCCGCCTTCTTTCTGCCCTTGGTTTGGATTGTCCCAAGTGATTTCTAGGTCTTCTGCAGCTGGGCCTCTGGCGGTCACTTCATGCTTCGAAACACCCAGACTTGCCTCATACATATGGCACATTAATTAATTATAATAAAGTTGAGAGGCAGGGAAGCTGCGCAGAAGGCCTGGAAGACTGAGGCAGAGAGGCCCCCAGAGAACCCAACAGGGACTGGAAGTCACTTTCTAACAAGGGAAGGGAAGATTGAGATTAAGGAAGAAAAACCCAAATGGTTCATTCCCGTGAAAAAGAGGTCAGTTCTGTCCTCTCTCACCATTTCTGACAACATCGGAGGTTTCTGCTCTTTTAATAGGGAGAGCTTTGCAGGCATCAGTTACAGCCCCTTCAAGGATGTATTTTTTAAGCTAACAACCACAATTTTCATATACCTATAAAATGAACACATGTCAAAAATGTTTTAACTCATTAAAGAGGGAACCAATCAGGTGCAACAATCTCAAAAAGGAGAGTTCAAAGAGCACGCACATACAGAGAGCAGGAGCAACCTGAAACAAACTCACAGCTAGGTTTAAAAGTGGCCCATATCCACAAGGGAATAATCAACGGCTTCGCAAGGTGACACACATTTCAGCTCTATGGACAAGAATCGTTTTTATTTTATTATTGTAGGTATCTACAATTTACAGAGTTTAAAAAAGAAGCTCAAAGACAATGAACGGCAGTGATGTTTCAGTCAGGGTTCTCCAGAGAAGCAGAACAAATAGTGCAGATACAGAGAAATATGTAGAGAGATTTGTATGAGGGATCGGCTCACACAATTATGGAGGCTGAGCAACCCCACATGTCTCTGACTATAAACTGGAGTCCAGGAAAGCCAGTGGTGTAGTTCCAATCCAACCCCAAAGTCCTGAGAACCAGACCTGGTATTGGTCCCAGTCCACATATGAAGGCCCACAAACCAGGAGCGCTGATGACCAAGGATGGGAGAAGATGAATGTCCCAGCTCAAAGAAAGAGAACTTACCCTTCCTTTGATTTATTTTGTTCTATTTAGCTCCTCACTGAATTGAAAGATACCAATCCATGCTGGGGAGAATAATCTTTACTCGATCTACTGATTCAAATGCTAACCTCTTCCAGAAACATCCCCACAGATATACCCCAAAGTAATGTTTTACCTGCTATCTGGGTATCCCTTAATCTGGTCAAACTGACACACAAAATTATTGACACACACTTGGAAGAATGTCCTAGATAGGACAAGCAGTCATCATCTTCGCATATTTCAAAGTCTTCATAATTTCTTTCTGCCATGCCCAATTGGTTGGATGCCTTCAGCAGACAGAAGGCAAGGAAATGGTGATCAGGAGAGCAAACCAGCTCTGAGGGAGAAGAGATGCCATACAAGTCTGGCCGAGTGGGAGCTGGAAAGGGATCCCAGTGCTTCCCAGATTCAGTGAATAAAGGGGTGTTTTGGGAAATGTTGAGATAACTCCATGGAAGCCTTTTTAGAAAAGGAATTAAGTTTCAGTGGCTGCACGTAAGGTAAATAAACTTTGTACTCTGAATCACCAGAGCCTTTGTAAGGTGGTAGAAGGGTTAGGGGTTTCCAAATTGTGTTTGGCAGAACCTTAGATCTCCATGCTGGGGCCTCAGAGGTCATGACTAGGGCAAGGAGGTGACTGGGGAAATAGGGACCAAGACTCTCTTCCCCAATCCCTTCCATTACAGCAGCCCACTTTCTTCCTACCCTTGAGAACTGTGTATGGTTTCATTTGAATAAAAATTTTTTTTAAAGATTAAAAGATAAACTAAAAAAATAGTGGCATAAATGTGAAAATAGCAAAAGAATTGGATAAATGGTTGATATTATTTAAAATACAAGTTTTGTTGTCATTTCATGCTACATGTTAAATAATGTGTAACAAATAGGAACTGGTTGGCCATCATTCCTATCTCCTAGGACACTAAGCTCAGCTCTAGGCCCTCACCATCCACACAGCAAAGTGGCTCTAACTGTTCATTAAACTCGTATTCTTAGAAACAAATAAAAAGTAGTTTTCAACGAGGGTAACAACCAATAACCACCCTCTCCTTATCTTACAAATTTATAATCCTGTATAATCTTTACAAACCTTTTCCATTGGCCTTTGTTCAGACTCACCATACCCCAGTTAGACAATTAAATCCTGATGTCTTGTGTTGCATTAATCTTTAAAATTTAAAGATTGAAGTGTTGTGTCAGATGAAGTGTGTCAGAGATCTTGGAATCGTATATATTCTCATAGTCTCCCAGGTTTGACTCCCTGGTAGAGAAGTCCTCTTACTGTTGACTAGAAAGGAAAATAAATCCCACCGTTAAAGACAAAAACAAAAAACAAGGCACGTCAACAGCTTCCTCATTATGTAACTTAAACCCAGAGACCTCCTAGGACACTGTTCCCCATCCCCCACCCACCTGAGACTTCCCAGCTTTGCATGTTCTGTTCCCTCCCCCCAGATGGCCTGGAGAGCCCAATGCATCTAGGAAATGTGGTCTTCCATCTCTTTTTGGTTTAATTAACACCTATTCATTCTTTAGCTCTTAGCTCAAGAACTTCATCCCTGTTTTGACTGGGTTAAAATTCTTCTACAATTCTATATGTTGTCACAATACCATGGGCTTCAACTTAAACACATAGTTTTTCTTTTACATTTATTTTTGTGATAACTTGGTAATTTTTTCTCCCCACCAGAACTGTAAGCTTTGTGAAGGCTGAGAACGTATGATTTCATCCACATTTGTATGCCCAGCACCCTACACAGTAGGTGTTCAAAGCATATTTGTTGAATGGCTGCATGAATAGCTGTATTTTCTAAATAAGAAGTCAAGCTGTATAATATGACAAGTCCCTCAAAGGACATTTGCCGTGAGGCCTCCCCTACCCATGCTCTAACACCAAACACTTCCAATACCCACACTCCCTAACCAAGCTCTTCTTTGTTTGATTTCTCTCCTTGGCATTTAACCTTGTGTGACATAGGATTTATTTATTTATTCAGTCTGCTTTCCCTTGCCTCCCAAACCTAAAACTCCAAAAAGCAGAAATTGTTATTTTGATTTCTGTTATTTGTTGATGTATTTCCAGCTCCAAGAATAGTGCGTAGCACATACTAGGTGTAAAATAGATGTTCGTTGAATAAATAAATAACCTCTTAAAAGTATTATGGGTGGTGGCACATGCCTGTAGTCCTAGCTACTCAGGAGGCTGAGACAGGAGGATCACTTGAGTTCAGGAGTTCTGGGCTGTAGTGTATGTGCTGATCGGGTGTCTGCACTAAGTTCAACATCAATATGGTGACCTCCCAGAAGTGGGGAACCACTAGGTTCCCTAAGGAGGGGTTAACCGGCCCAGGTCGGAAACGGAGCAGGTCAAAACTCTGGTGCTGATCAGTAATGGAATGGTGCCTGTGAATAGCCACTGCTCTCCAGCCTGGGCAACATAGTGAGACCCCATCTCTTTAAAAAAAAAAAAGGATTATAGGTAAAGTGGGACAGAATAGTTTCAATTTGAATTCTACTGGAAAACCTAGCATAGGCCACAGTAATAATCTCCCAACTGGCCTCTCTGATTCCACCTCTGTCCCTCTTCAGATGGGTCACTACACTGTAACTACAATAATCTTGTTTCAAAGTAAATTAGGGAATTGACTGTGCTGCCCAAAACTCTCCAGAGACTTCTTGCAACAAAAGCCACAGCTCTTATCTACGAGGCCCAAAGCGCTCCCCCGGCTCCCTCTCTGACCCCATCTCCACCCCCTCCCTCCCCCCCCCACTGACCTCCTTACTGGGTCTCCAGTGTGTCCAGCCGAGTCTTAGTCACCAGGTCCTGTTTATTTGCTCTTCTTCTTCTGGGTACTGGCATCTTTCTCTGCCTCTCTGTCTTTCTGCCTCTGTTTCTCCCCACTTCCTCTAGAGGTGCCCCCCAGCCCTATGTAAAATAGGCACATCCCCTTGTCACTCTTTATCCCCTTACCCTGACTCACTTTTCTTTATAAGACTCACAACTATCTGCTATTATGAGTTATTTATACCTTTGTTAGTTATCTGTCTATTGCCATCCGAAGGTAAGCTCCATGAGGCAAGGACTTTATTTTCTTTATCATCCAATCCCTATTTCCTAGAGTAATGCTTAGGCACTTAGTAAATTCTTGTTATTTGAATAGTTGACCAATAATCTGTCTTGTATGAACTTCGTATCTATCATATTAAAGGGTAGATATAGCAGAGAAATTTGGATTCAGCCTGTTGCATCAGCAAAATCAGTGAGCCATGCTATTTATCCTAGCCCAACTCCCCACATTTATTACATGAGTTTATTTTCAGGGGAGTCTGGAAGAACTGAATGGGGAAGCTTTGTGATGAGTTAACAACCCACATTGGGCATATTGGGCAATGGGGAGGACAGCACAGTGTGGGTAGGAATGCAGGGATGGTCTCCCCGAGGGGCTTTAACCCACAGCACAAGCACACCACTAAGGGCCTGAAAACAGGGTAAGGGAGCTGCAACTTCTCATCTCTGCGGAGAACACAGCACAGCTTTGCTGCCCCACAGACAAAGGGAGCAGCACCCTCAGGGGATTTAGGGAAGCAGTGGGCAGGCAGTCCAGGGATGTGACAATCTCATAAAGGGCATTTGCCCTGGTGGCAACAAATCCAAGCTCCCTCTTTAGGGATTCACTGATAGTGGGTGTAGATAAGGTAGCTGGAGAGGAAGAACCCTTGCTCCTCAGAAGATACCTGGTATCCCCGCTTCCCAACAACTGGAGAGGGACTTTGGTACAAGAGCTAAGTCGTATGAAGGTGTGGGAAATGAGTTGGCAGATTAAATGCTGGCTGCTAATGTACTTGTATACAGACATTCTTGTTATACCTGAACACTGCAAAGAATTCCTATATCATCATATGATATATTCAGAATTATAAACACTGACAAACAGGTTTAACATTGTGTCCATACTCGAGGCTCAGAATTTGTTGACAATTGAACTTGTTAGAGGGTTAAAATTTATTGAGCATTTAGCATTATGTATCAAGATCCCGAACATGTTTTTCACTCTGAAAATAATACTCTGAGATACCATCTCTCACTTATGAGATTGGCAAAAATCCAAGGGTTTGATAACACGTCTGATGACAAGACTGTGAGGGATGAGCATCACCTCCATCCCAACCCCCACCCCGCTCCTGGGAGTGCAGAGGCACAGCCCTGAGAAGGGTGGGTTGCGTATTGACAACTTCAAGCAAAATTATACATGCATTGACCTTGGAACTGGAAATCCTAGTTCAGGGACTCTATCCCAAAGTTACAGTAGCACAAATACAAGATTACTTAGTAATAAAAAGACTAGAGTCATCAGTGAACTGGTTAAATAAACTACAATGAACTCACACAATGGAGTCCATGCACCCCTGGAAAAGTTGGGGAAGAATTCTGGTAGTTCTGTTGGGCGATCTTCAGGATATACTCTTAAGAGGAAAAAGTAAGATGCAAAAAACACAAATGCGATATTTTTGTGTAAGGAGAGGTGACAGTATGACTATAAATACCCAAGTTTATACATAGGTAGTTGCTTACATTTGTAAAAAGAAACACTAGAAGCTGAATCGAAATCTAACACAAATGGTTATCTGAAGGATGAGAAGGAATGGCCTAAAAGGATAGAAAGAGCAAAATTCATCTCGGTGTACTTTGAATATGGCTTATCTACTATATGAGCTTATGTGATTTCTTCTAAGTACAAAATTTAAAGAACAAAACAGGCATAGCAACAACAGAAAGCTTAAAAGGAATATTAAATTTTTATTGCTATGACCTGGTTAAAAGTACTGTTAAAAGTATATTTTGTTGTCTATGATAGTTTTTTAGTTTCATAGTATATTTATGTTGTAATTAATGTAAGACAAAGGTATAAAATCAAATATAGTAGGTTAAAATGTCCTATAATAATTTAACTTGAATTGTAACTATTAGCGCACATCCGTATACCATTTGTTAAAAAGAATTTAAAGTTCTGTCTTTGTTTTGTCCACAGAAAAGCCCTGGAATCAATGCCAACCCTGGATTAATAAACATCCTTAGTGTTCAGATTTGGTTTCTAAATATCATTTCCCATTAAAAGAAATAGGAGCTCCTAGGAGAAAAGGCTGTTCCCAGGAATAGAGCAGGAACATCAATGCAAGCCTGCCACATATTGTTAAGCCAGAAGCTCTGAAGCTGTCGAAGGTTAAGAGCATGATCAAGGAAACACAGAGCCTCCTTGTAATAGCTCGCAAGAGTCAAAGTTGGGATAATCTGTATATCAAAAAAAAAACAGATTGAAGCACATCGAATTTATTTATTTATTTATTTATTTATTATTTTTGAGACAGAGTCTCACTATGTCACCCTTGGTAGAGTACCGTGGTGTCACAGCTCACAGCAACCTCAAAATCTTGGGCTTAAGCTATTCTCTTGCCTCAGCTTCCCGAGTAGCTGGGACTACAGGTGCCCGCCACAATGCCTGGCTATTTTTTTTGTTGCAGTTGTCATTGTTGTTTAGCTGGCACCTGTCAGATTCGAACCCGCCAGGCTTGGTGCATGTGGCTTGTGCCATAACCACTGTGCTACGGGTGCCAAGCCCACATCAAATATTTTTTAAAAATCAATGTGTTAATATTGCCAGCCAAAAATGAGAAAGCCTCACACTTACATCTCATAAAAGCGCCCCAATTTGTCATAATTCATGATATTTATTTCACTGGTTTCTTACTCTGAATTTTGATAGTTAAATGGAAAGAAGCAGACCTTTACTGTCCTGTCCCATAAGAACTGTCTTTCAGGGTGGTGCCTGTGGCTCAGTGAGTAGGGCGCTGGCCCCATATACCAAGGGTGACAGGTTCAAACCCAGCCCCGGCTGAACTGCAACCAAAAAATAGCTGGGCATTGTGGCGGGCGCCTGTAGTCCCAGCTGCCCAGGAGGCTGAGGCAGAAGAATTGCGAAAGCCCAAGAGCTGGAGTTGCTGTGAATCCTGTGACATCATGGCATCTACCGAGGGTGGTAAAGTGAGATTCTGTCTCTACAAAAAAAAAAAAAAGAACTGTCTTTCAGTTTGTCTCAGACTGTATCTTCCAAAGATGTCCACATTATCCCCCATCCCATGTGCTGTCCTACAGTGTGACTGTTCTGACCCTCAACCTCCATGAAGAGATGGGCTCTACCTCACCTCTCTTGTATTTGGGCAGGCTTGTGACTGCCTTGACTAATAACAGACTATGGTGAAAGTAATGCTTCATAATTTCTGAGGATACATCATATAAGGCAATTTGGCTTCTGCCATGTCTGCTGAGACATTCATTCTGGAGTCCTGAGCTTCTAAGTAAAAACTTCAATTCCCCTGAGGTCGCCATGCTGTGAGGAAGCTCAAGCCACATGGATAATCCATATGCAGGAGCTCTGATTAGCAGTCCCAGCTGAGTTCAGTGTTCAAGTCATTCTTACTCAAGAGAGACATGCATGGGTAGCCTCCAGGTCATTTGAGCTTTCAGTTGTTGAGTCACTACAGCCTTCAACTCTTTCCAGCTGAGGCCCAGACATCACAGAACAGAGATGTGTCATCCCCAGTGTGCCTGTCTGAATTCCTCACCCTCAGAATCCACAAACATAACAAAATCCTTGTTTTACACCACTAAATCTGGGTTGGTTCGCCACCCAGCAATATTACCTGGAATTCAAGGTCACTAAATAGCCCTAGTTAATAAGGAGAAGCTCTTCTTCATAAAGGAAGTCTCGTTAATAGAGAAAGAAGATTTCAGCTAATAAATATAGAATAAGTGATGGAAATTGGCATTTTGCAACCTCTGCAGAGATATTTGAGTTAGGTGATGTTCAACAATGGATGCTGAAATCATTAGGGAATAGAAAAAAGGCTAAGTGGATATTTGCAAGATGCCAAAATGTCACCACTGACTACTTGCTGACCTAAAGGGGAAAAAATACAGCTTTAAAACGGACAGACTGGGCTACCACTATTTAAACCCACTGATCTGATTATCACTGTTGGTGGAACAAATTTACATTAGGTACACTCTGAGGAAATATTAAATAGAGTTCCCTGTATTTTTGACCAAAAACATGATTTAGATTCAAATGTCAATTTAAATAGAAGGATTAGGGGTGTATGTTTATAATAACATCTCCTGGTAGCAATCCAGAAGGTGGAAAATTCTGATTGAAAATTGACCCAGTTTTTCTAAGTCAATGGAAAAGAAAAAGATTGAGGACCAAAAAAAGGATTTTAGGTTAAAAGAGACTCAACAGCCATAACAACAAAATGCAGTGCCAGGGCCTTGTTTGAATTTAGGTTTGAGCAAACAAATGGTGAAAGGACATTTAGAAAAACAATTGGAACTTGGAATACTGACCAGGTATTAGTTGATATTAAGGAACAAATATTACTTTCATTGGGACTGATACTGACATTAAGATGTGTCTTTATTGTTTGGAGACAGAAACTGAAGTATTTAGTAGTGAAATGATATCTGTTATGTATTTTTAAACATCTTAGCAAAAAATAAGTGTAAAATTATAAATGTCAATTATTATTGAATCTAGGAAATGAGTTTTGAGAGTTCATTATTATACTTTATTTTTCTATGTTTGAAACTATTCTTAATATAAAGTCCAAAAATTGTGTAGTTAATTATACTTATACATTTTTTTGTTGTTGTTGTTGGGGATTCATTGAGGGTACAATAAGCCAGGTTACACTGATTGCAATTGTTAGGTAAAGTCCCTCTTGCAATCATGTCTTGCCCCCATAAAGTGTGACACACACTAAGGCCCCACTCCCCTTCCTCCGTCCCTCTTTCTGCTTCCCCCCCATAACCTTTATTGTCATTAATTGTCCTCATATCAAAATTGAGTACATAGGATTCATGCTTCTCCATTCTTGTGATGCTTAACTAAGAATAATGTCTTCCACTTCCATCCAGGTTAATACGAAGGATGTAAATTCTCCATTTTTTTTAATGGCTGAATAGTATTCCATGGCATACGTATACCACAGCTTGTTAATCCATTCCTGGGTTGGTGGGCATTTAGGCTGTTTCCACATTTTGGCGATTGTAAATTGAGCTTCAATAAACAGTCTAGTACAAGTGTCCTTATGATAAAAGGATTATTTTCCTTCTGGGTAGATGCCCAGTAATGGGATTGCAGGATCAAATGGGAGGTCTAGCTTGAGTGCTTTGAGGTTTCTCCATACTTCCTTCCAGAAAGGTTGTACTAGTTTGCAGTCCCACCAGCAGTGTAAAAGTGTTCCCTTCTCTCCACATCCACGCCAGCATCTGCAGTTTTGAGATTTTGTGATGTGGGCCATTCTCACTGGGGTTAGAAGATATCTCAGGGTTGTTTTGATTTGCATTTCTCTAATATATAGAGATGATGAACATTTTTTCATGTGTTTGTTAGCCATTCGTCTGTCATCTTTAGAGAAGGTTCTATTCATGCCTCTTGCCCATTGATATATGGGATTGTTGGCTTTTTTCATGTGGATTAATTTGAGTTCTCTATAGATCCTAGTTATCAAGTTTTTGTCTGATTGAAAATATGCAAATATCCTTTCCCATTGTGTAGGTTGTCTCTTTGCTTTGGTTATTGTCTCCTTAGCTGTACAGAAGTTTTTCAGTTTAATGAAGTCCCATTTGTTTATTTTTGTTGTTGTTGCAATTGTGATGGCAGTCTTCTTCATGAAGTCTTTCCCCAGGCCAATATCTTCCAGTGTTTTTCCTATGCTTTCTTGGAGGATTTTTATTGTTTCATGCCTTAAATTTAAGTTCTTTACCCATCTTGAATCAATTTTTGTGAGTGGGGAAAGGTGTGGGTCCAGTTTCAGTCTCTAACATGTAGACATCCAGTTCTCCCAACACCATTTATTGAATAGGGAGTCTTTCCCCCAAGCTATGTTCTTGTTTGGTTTATCAAAGATTAGGTGGTTGTAAGATGTTAGTTTCATTTCTTGGTTTTCGATTCGATTCCAACTGTCTATGTCTCTGTTTTTGTGCCAGTACCATGCTGTCTTGACCACTATGGCTTTGTAGTACAGACTAAAATCTGGTATTCTGATGCCCCAGCTTTATTTTTATTACTAAGAACTGCCTTAGCTATACGGGGTTTTTTCCGGTTCCATACAAAACGCAGAATCATTTTTTCCAAATCTTGAAAGTACGATGTTGGTATTTTGATAGGAATGGCATTGAATAGGTAGATTGCTTTGGAAAGTATAGACATTTTAACAATGTTGATTCTTCCCATCCATGAGCATGGTATGTTCTTCCATTTGTTAATATCGTCTGCTATTTCCTTTCTGAGGATTTCATAATTTTCTTTATAGAGGTCCTTCACCTCCTTCGTTAGGTATATTCCTAGGTATTTCATTTTCTTTGAAACTATGGTGAAGGGAGTTGTGTCCTTAATTAGCTTCTCATCTTGACTGTTATTGGTGAATACAAAGGCTACTGACTTGTGGACATTGATTTTATATCCTGAAACATTACTGTATTTTTTGATGACTTCTAGGAGTCTTGTGGTTGAGTCTTTGGGGTTCTCTAAGTATAAGATCATGTCGTCAGCAAAGAGGGAGAGTTTGACCTCCTCTGCTCCCATTTGGATTCCCTTTATTTCCTTGTCTTGCCTAATTGTATTGGCTAGAACTTCCAGCACTACGTTGAATAGTAAAGGTGACAGAGCACAACCTTGTCTGGTTCCAGTTCTAAGAGGAAAAGCTTTCAGTTTTACTCCATTCAGTAAAATATTGGCTGTGGGTTTGTCATAGATAGCTTGAATCAGTTTAAGAAATGTGCCACCTATGCCTAAACTCTTCAGTGTTCTAATTAGAAAAGGATGCTGGATTTTATCAAATGCTTTTTCTACATCTAATGAGAGGATCATGTGATCTTTATTTTTGCCTCTGTTAATATGGTGGATAACGTTTATGGACTTGCGTATGTTAAACCAGCCTTGCATCCCTGGGATGAAGCCTACTTGATCATGATGAATGACTTTTTTGATGATAAGCTGTAATCTATTGGCTAGGATTTTGTTGAATATTTTTGCATCTATATTCATGAGTGAGATTGGTCTGAAATTCTCTTTTTCGTTTGGGTCTTTTCCTGGTTTTGGTATCAGGGTGATGTTTGCTTCATAGAATGTGTTGGGGAAGATCCTTCTTCCTCAATTTTCTGGAATAATTTCTGCAGTACAGGAATCAGCTCTTCCTTGAAGGTTTGATAGAATTCTGGAGTGAAGCCATCTGGACCAGGGCATTTTTTAGTTGGAAGATTTTTTATTGTTTCTTTGATCTCAGTGCTTGAAATTGATCTGTTCAGGAGCTCTATTTCTTCCTGGCTGAGTCTAGGGAGAGGGTGTGATTCCAAATATTGATCCATTTTCTTCACATTGTCAAATTTCTGGGCATAGAGTTTCTGGTAGTATTCAGAGATGATCTCTTGTATCTCTGTGGGATCAGTTGTTATTTCCCCTTTATTATTTCTGTTTGAGGTTACTAGAGATTTTACTTTTCTATTCCTCGTTAGTCTGGCCAATGGTTTATCTATTTTATTTATTTTTTCAAAACCAACTCCTTGTTTCATTAATTTTCTGAATGATTCTTTTGTTTTCGATTTCATTGATCTCTGATTTGATTTTGGATATTTCTTTTCTTCTACTGAGTTTAGGCTTAGATTGTTCTTCTTTTTCCAATTCCATAAGATCTCTTGTGAATTTGTTGATGCGCTCTCTTTCTGTTTTTCGAATGTAGGCATCTAAAGTGATGAATTTTCCTCTCAAAACTGCTTTTGCAGTATCCCACAGGTTTTGGTAGCTTGTGCCTTCATTGTTGTTATGCTTAAGGAAGTTAATGATTTCCTGTTTCATTTCTTCCTGCACCCATCTGTTACTCAACAGAAGATTGTTTAATTTCCATGCCTTCGTGTGGGGTCGAGCTTTTTTGTTAGAGTTGAGTTCCACCTTTAGTGCCTTATGGTCTGAGAAGATACAAGGTAAAATTTCAATTCTTTTGATTGTGTTGATATTTGTTTTGTGTCCCAGGATATGATCAATTTTGGAGAATGTTCCATGGGGTGATGAGAAGAATGTATATTCTTTATCTCTGGGGTGGAGTGTTCCATATGCGTCTATCAAGCACAGTTGTTCTAGGGTCTCATTTAAATATCTTATATCTTTGTTTAATTTCTGTTCAGAGGATCTGTCCAGCTCTGTAAGAGGAGTGTTAAAGTCCCCTGTTATGATGGTATTATCAGACATCATATTGCTCAGACTGAGTAAGGTCTGTTTCAAGAATCTGGGAGCATTTAAATTGGGTGCATAAATATTTAGAATTGAAATGTCTTCTTGTTGTATTTTTCCCTTGCCCAATATAAAGTGACCATCTTTGTCTTTTTTGACTTTAGTTACTTTAAATCCACATGTATCTGAAAATAAGATTGCAACTCCTCTTTTCTTCTGAATTCCATTTGCCTGAAAAATTGTCTTCCAACCCTTGACTCGGACCTTCAATTTGTCTTTTGAAGCCAGGTGTGTTTCTTGCAGACAGCAAATGGATGGCTTGTGTTTTTTAATCCAGTCAGCCAATCTATGTCTCTTCAGTGGGGAATTGAAGCCATTAACATTTATTGAGATAATTGATAAGTGTGGTAGTATTCTATTCATCTTATTTTGTGAGAGTCCATTGCTTAGTTTTATCTTTTGCATCAGTGTGCAGGTTAGGTTCTGTCCTTTAATTTCTGAGTTCTTACTTTGCTGCTGATCCATTGTGGTGGTCAGTGTGCAGAACAGGTTGAAATATTTCCTGTATAGCTGGTCTTGTTGTGGCGAATTTCCTCAATGTTTGTATATCCATAAATGATTTGATTTCTCCATCAACTTTGAAGCTTAGCTTAGCAGGGTACAGAATTCTGGGCTGGAAATTGTTCTGTTTAAGGTAGATTAAAGGTAGATGACCATTGTCTTCTTGCTTGGAAAGTTTCATTAGAGAAGTCTGCGGTCACTCTTATGGATTTGCCCCTGTAGGTCAACTGGCCTTACTCCTGGCAGCTTGTAGAATCTTTTCTTTTGTCTTGACTTTGGACAGGTTCATCACAATGTGTCTTGGAGAAGCTCGGTTAGAGTTGAGGTGACCTGGGGTCCGATATCCCTCTGAAAGCAGTGTGTCAGAATCTTTGGTGATGTTTGGGAAATTTTCTTTTATAATATTCTCTAGTATGGCTTCCATTCCTCTGGGGTAGTCTTCTTCCCCTTCTGGGATTCCTATAACTCATACGTTGGAACGCTTCATAAAGTCCCATAATTCTGACAGTGAATGTTCTGCTTTCTCTCTCTTCTTTTCTGCCTCTTTTACTATCTGAGTTATCTCAAGAACTTTGTCTTCTACCTCTGAAATTCTTTCTTCTGCATGGTCTAACCTGTTGCTGATACTTTCTATTGCATCTTTAAGTTCCCTAAGTGACTGTTTCAGTTCCTACAGCTCTGCTATATCCTTTTTATATTCTTTATATCGTTCATCTCTTATTTGATTCTGCTTTTGGATTTCCTTTTGGTTATTTTCCACTTTATTAGCAGTTTCCTTCATTGTTTCCATGATTTCTTTCATTGTTTTCAACATGTGTATTCTAAATTCCCTTTCTGTCATTCCTAACATTTCTTTATAGGTGGAATCCTCTGCAGTAGCTACCTCATGGTCCCTTGGCGGGGTTGTTCTGGACTGGTTCTTCATGTTGCCTGGAGTTTTCTGCTGATTCTTCCTCATGAGTGATTTCTTTTATCTGTTTCCTTGCCCTAATTTTCCTTTCCCTTCCTCTTGCTCTTTAAGTTCTCGTGCCTGTGGACCAAGGGTTACAGGACCAGAAGGGTGAGAAGGTTGAAGAGCAAAAAAGGGATGAAAGAAAGGAGGATCAAGTGATAAGAAAAACAAAGAAAAATAGAGAAAGGAGAGGGGGTGGGTAAAAGGAATATTGACAAAAAGAAGAGAGGCACAGAAAGAGGGAGACAGAGCAATATAGGTGTACAGTAGGGTACTTTGACACAACCTTAAAAAAACCCCACCTTCTGGGAGTGCCTAGTTGGGTGGTTCCCTTGAGGTCAGCAGCTCTTTGCTAACCTGGTCAGACACAGCACCCCACCCCCACCATAAAGAGAGGAAAGACAAAAATGCTATAAATCAAACCAAAACAAGCAAACAGAAAACTTTACAGGATAAAATTGGGTGAAAAACCAAATAATAGCAGTAGAACCCTAGCAAAAATGAAGTTCTAGTTATTGAAAAAGGCAGCAATGGGAAATTATAATTAAACTAGAAAAATTGAGAAAGAAAAAGGATCTGTATGGAAAAGGTTGAAATTAAAAAACAAAACAACATCAACAACATCAAAATAAACAAACAAAAAACCCAACGAAAACAAAACAAAACAAAACAAAGAAAACACAATCAAAAACAAAGCAGTATGTATATGTTATTGAATATTGTCTGGGCAACACATGGTCTTCTGGGGTATGAGATGTTAATCACAGTTCTGATACGACTGGATGCTGCTGATTTCTCAAACCCCACCAGGTAGACACCCTAAATCTCTCTTTAGCCCACTTAAAAGGCACTTTGAACTTGTAAGCTTGCTGATCAGAAGCTTTCCCAGGAAAGTGCTTGTCACTGGAATCACTGCTGAAGTGGCTATCCACTTACCCAGTGTGCCAAAACCGGTCTCACTCTGCCCCTGAGGGTTAGGGCTGCAAGGCGGCTCAGACCCCACCCTTAGGCTGCTTGGTCGCTGGGTTACCAGCTCCCACCCGATTCCAGCTCTGCGACCCTGAGGGCGAAGCTTGCCAGGGCAGATCGCTCACAGTTGCTCCCTATGACCCAGAGCCAAACACTATTAGCTCCAACCTGCTCAGTGGCTCAGACTGGGGCCCTAGATAATGGCCAAAGTTCTCCGCACTCCTGCTCAGGCTCTCCCCAAGGCAGTTCAACTGAGTGCCAAGTCCAAAGACACCAAAACAGTTCACAGGTAAGGCCTTTCTGGTTTGCAGTCTCGCTGCTACTGAACTTACAGTTGTGGGCGGGTTTAGACCGATTGAACACACGCAACCACTTGCCGTTTTTGCACTGTTTTAGTCCTCCTCTTGGGGTCCAGAAGTCTCTCACTGACTCCCTGTATCCTCCCAGGTGTGATGATAGGCAGATTCCACCAGCCAGAGATGCCTGGAGTCCTATCTCCCCAGACTCACGGTGCCCAGATGCAAGGAAGCTGTTACTCGGCCGCCATCTTGCTCCGCCTCCATAATTATACATTTTTTTAAACAGCCTAAATGTTCAACTATAAAGAAATATCTAATTTAATTATGGAGTATCTTCTAGAGTGAATATGAGGTAGAACAATTAAGTCATCAAACTCATCCTCCAAAAAGTGTTAGATACTTCATTGCTGAATATCACTACAGTCACCTTTGAAGGACTTCCCTTGGAGCTGTACACCAACACCAGCACTTAGTCCACCGTTCAAAGCACTTTTTCTAGGATGGTTCATGAACTTAATTGTATAAGTACAGCTATAATGACCATTCCAGAAAAAGAGTTCCGAGATTTCTTTGAAGGGTGGACTAGGCACTTGCATCGGTGCATAGCTTTCCAAAGAGAGCCCTTCAAAGGTGATGGTAGTGATATTCAGCAATGAGGTATATAGCACTTTTTCTAGGATGAGTTTGCAAACTTAATTGTCCAATCTCATATTTAGTCATTTAAAGTGATCATTATGAAGATCATAAAAAGGTTGTCGTTTATGCTAAGTTAAATATGAGGATACAAAATTACAGTTTTAATAGGGACTTCAATTTTACTTGGGGGAGTGTATGTGTACGTGTGTCATATTAAAACAATAATCAAATCTACGTCATTTCTCATTGTCTTGCCCACTGGCTTTGGTGGTGGCTTGTCAGAAGAAATCAAATCCAATATCCACCATGTGCCACTCTGAGGGGACAGAGACCTAAAGCACAGCATGGGACATCGTGTGCGAGGAGCTTCTAATCATTAGTGGGACTCTAGATCTTCCCTTGTGGACCTCATTATGGGAAAGCACGGTATTCTTGTTGGCTGCCATTGAAAATATTATAAAGCCAAAAGAGAGAGACTGTCAAAGTTAGGAAGAAAGCCATGCTGAGATTCTAGGTCATGTAAAAATTGAAGTGAGCAACTCTAATTTTCTGTTCTGAAGACCTTAATAAAGACAGGCTGGGAGCATGGGAGGCAGGAGGAAGACTATTTGACAAACTTACTTTTCCTCCTAACACCTGGCTCTGGCCTGGTGAGTGCTGCCCCAGCCCCACTGCCACCTGCCCCTCCAACTTCAACCCTTCTTGTTTCTGGACCAGCCCCCAATGGGCATGCAGTGCTCTCATGCTTGGTTCCACCAGTCCTCTGCAAAGCTTCCTCACCAACCCTCATCCCCACATAAGAGTGTGTGTATACTAGCAGCTTGTGGTGATGGATATTTGAGGCAGGCTTGCATCCCAACAGCAGATAAAACCTGAAACAGGGAGGTATTATTCTGGCCGGTAAGCTTCTAAGTTGCCAGTGGGTAAAAATTTATTTTTAAGGAATTGTGTCTTTTCAGAGTCCCTGAATTCCTATTGCCTTGGTGGTTGACACCTCTTTCTTCGTGTAAAGTTATCCTGGGTAGAAAAATACTCTTGCAGAAAATCATTGAATTTATTGATAAAAAGGTGATGGCAGGGGCACAAAGGTAAGATGGCATTTTTTCTTTTTTATTGTTGAGGATTCAGTGAGGGTACAGAGAACCAGGTTGCACTGATTGCATTTGTTAGGTGAAGTCCCTCTTATAATTGCATCCTGCCTCCAATAGGTGGGCCGTACACTGTGACCCCCCTAAACCCCCTCTCTCTTACCCTCTCTCCACTCCCTCATCCCCCCACCCCCTACCAGGTACCAGGTCATCAATTGTCCTCATATCAGAATTGAGTATGTTGGATTCTTGCTTCTCCATTCTTGTGATGCTTTACTAAGAAAAATATGTTTCAACTCCATCCAGATTAATACAAAAGATGTAAAGTCTCCATCTTTTTTAGTGGCTAAATAGTATTCCATGGTATACATATACCACAGCTTGTTAATCCATTCCTGGATTGGTGGGCATTTAAGGAGTTTCCACGTTTTGGTGATTGTAAATCAAGCTGTGATAAACAGTCTAGTGAAAATGTCCTTATGACAGAAGGATTCTTTTTCTTCTGGGTAGATACCTAGTAATGGGATTGTAGGATCAAATGGGAGTTCTAATTTGAGTACTTTGAGGTACTCCATACTTCCTTCCAAAAAGGTTGTATTAGTTTGTAGTCCCACCAGCAGTGTAAGAGTGTTCCCTTCTCTCCACATCCATGTCAACATCTGCAGCTTGGGGTGGTTTTGATTTGCGTTTCTCCGATAATTAGGGACTATGCTAGCCATTCATCTGTTTTCTTTAGAGAAGATTTTATTCATCTCTCTTGCCCATTGATATAAGGGATTGTTAGCTTTTTTATGTTGATTAATTTGAGTTCTCTGTAGATCCTAGTTGTCAGGCTTTTGTCTGATTCATAACATGCAAATATCTTTTCCCATTCTGAAGGCTGTGTGGTTGTTGTTTCCTTAGCTGTGCAGAAGCTTTTAAATTTAATTAAGCCCCCCTTGTTTATTTTTGTTGTTGTTGCAATTGCCACTGGAGTCTTCTTCATGAAGTCTTTCCCCAATCCAATGACTTCAAGTATTTTCCCCACACTTTCTTTGAAGATTTTTATTGTTTTATGTCTTAGATTTAGATCTTTTATCCCTCTTGAATCAATTTTAGTGAGTGGAGAAAGGTATCGGTTCAGTTTTAGTATTTTACATGTGGTTATCCAGTTCTCCCAGCACCATTTACTAAACAGAGATTCTTTCCCCAAGTGTATGCTCTTGTTTGGTTTGTCAAAGATCAGGTGGCTGTAAGATGTTAGTTTCATCTCGTGGTTTTCTATTCAGTTCCAGATGTCTATATCTCTATTTTTGTGACAATACAATGCTGTTTTGATCACTATGGCTTTGTAGTATAGCTGAAAGTCTGACAGACCAATGCCTCAGGCTTTGTTTTTATTACTAAGAATTACCTTGGTTATACAGGGTTTTTTTCTGGTTCTATACAAAATGAGGAATTATTTTTTCCAAATCTTGAAAGTATGGTCTTGGTATTTTAATGGGAATTGCACTAAATTTGTAGATTGCTTTAGGAAGTATAGACATTTTCACAATGTTGATTCTTCCCAGCCATGGGCATTGTATGTTCTTCCATTTGTTAATATCTTCTGCTATTTCTTTTCCTTGGGTTTTGTAATTTTCTTTGTAGAGGTCCTTCATCTCTTTTGTTAGGTATATTCCTAGGTATTTCTTTTTTTTCTAAGCTACTGTGAAAGGAATTGTGTCCTTGATTAGCTTCTATTCTTGACTGTTATTGGCATGTACAAAGGCTTCTGATTTATGGACATTGATTTTATATCCTGAGACATTGTATTTTTTTTTATCACTTCCAGGAGTCTTGTGGGAGTCTTTGGGGTTCTCTAAATATAAGATCATATTGTCAGCAAAGAGTGAGAGTTTGACCTCCTCCACCCACTTTTGGATGCCCTTTATTTTCTTCTCTTACCTGATTGTATTATCTAGAACTTCCAACACTATGTTGAATAGTAGTGGCGATAAAGGACAGCCTTGTCTGGTTCCAGTTCTAAGCGGAAAAGCTTTCAGTTTTACTCCATTCAGTATAATATTAGCTGTGAGTTTGTCATAGCTGTCTTCAATCAGTTTAAGAAATGTGCCACCTAATATACTAACTTTAGGAAACACACCTAGCCTTGAGGAACAAATGAAGACTCACAGTCAAGGGATGGAAGAAATAGTATTTCAAGCAAATGGAAATCAGAAGAAAGAATAGGTTGCAATATTATTTTCAGATACAAGTGGATTTAAAGCAACTAAAGAAAGACAAAGATGGACACTTTATACTATTCAAAGGAACAATTTAACAAGAAGATATTTCAATTTTAAATATTTATGCACCCAATTTAAATCCTCCAGATTTATGAAACAGACCTTGATGGGTCTGAGTAATATGATATCCCATAACACCATAATAATCTAATCCGAGACTTTACACCCCTCTGACAGAACTGGAGAGATCCTCTAAACAGAAACTAAACAAAGATACAAGGGACTTAAATATGACCCTAGAAAAAATGGGAGTAATAGAAACATACAGAACACACCATCCCAAAGCTAAAGAATATATACTTTTCTCATCAGCCCATGGTTGGTACTCCAAAATAGACCACATCCTAGGATATAAATCAAACCTCAGCAAAATTAAAAGAATAGAAATTACACCTTGTATCTTCTCAGAGCACAAAGCATTTTCTTAGGGTTTACTCATTCCTTCAACATTCAAAAACTTATGCCAAGTGCTGGGCCAGCCCTGAAAACAACAAAGATGATTTTGATATCTATTGCCAGGAAAGAGAGGAATATGATACAATGTGGTAAATAATAGCAATATGTACAAAAGTGCTATGGAAACACAGAGCAAAATGCAACTAAATCTGTGTGGATGTGTCTGGAAATGTTTCACAGAGAAAATGGCATGTGAGCCTAGCTGACCTGGGACAATTTATTTAACCTCATCTGTGAAATGGAGATAATAATAATATTTTTATTACATAATTGTGAGAATCAAAGCATCTGTTACATGGTGTAAAGTGTTTGTGCCTGAAGTATAGAAATCATTCAAGAAATAGGTATCAGGAAGCGGGGCGAGAAGAAGAAAAACTTGTTCTGATAAGAACATTCTTATGAGAAGGCACAGCATGTGCAAAGTGAAAGGTCACAGAAAAACATGGCATTTTAGGAAATAAAATAAAATACGGTGTTTAGAGGAGGAAGTGGGTTTGGAGCCAAAGGAGGAGGACCCTTCCCTGCAGGGTTGGTTCAATTGAAACACACTGGCCAGGTCTCACCTGTTGGTGGTTGTTGCTTATACCACATCATTTGTGAAAACAATAATCCCTGCCTCCTCTATATTAATTATAAAAGGTGGAGGGAGCAGGTGAGAGTTGTTTTTAAACAAGGAATAGTGATACAATCAGACTTTTTAAAAAAGAATATAACTCTGGACCAGTGAAGAGAATGTATTCGAATAAGGTGGATTGGTGGCCTGGAAAAGAAATAGCAGGTTTCAGTAGCAGGTGCATCACCTCTAGTTAGGGGTTTTGTTTTCTTGTGTTTTTGTCTGCCCTGTTACACTGTGGGCAGGAGAAGGTCAAGGATCATGGTTTTCTCTTCAGCACCTACATCATCGCTTGCTACAGAATAGATGCTCAGTAACTACTTAGTGACTACATCAGGGAAGGAGAGAATGAGATGAAACATCAAAACCTTAACTCAGACAGTGGCGGTGCAAAGGGAGAGAAGAGGCCAGGTGTGGAGGACATTTCTGAAACAACAGGACTCAGAGGTGGAGCTAGGTGTGGGCAGTGAGAACAACTGAGCACCAACAGAGTCCTCTGGGGCATCAGGCAGCTATGTGCATGGGCAATCATTCATGGAGATAACTGTGACATATTTGAAGAAGTGACAGACATATTTGAAGGCCAGGTGTGAATTCTTTGTAAAGATACAACACTGCCCTTAGTCAGAGGAAATAGTCATTTGAGGGGTGGGAGTTGGAAGGTACCAGCTGCCACCCCCACATGTGTCTCCTCTGCCCTGAAGAATGCTGCCTGGACATAAGCCACACAACTGGATTTCATTTCTCAGACTCTCTTACAAACAGGTGTGGTGCTTTAGCAAAGTTCTAGAAAACAGAATGTGAGAAAAGGCAGCTTCCAGCTCTGTCTGCGAGAAAGCGCAGGTGGGGGCCCTTTCCTTCCCTTCTGAGCTTCCTCTTGGCTGTGGTGGCTGGAGCTGAGGGCTTCCTGGACCACAAGCATGAAGCCGCACTTTGAGGAGGTTTGAACATTAAGACAGCAGCATCCCAAGTCTGGGACACTGTGGACTACCACATTGGCCCTCCTTGCTTATGCTTGAACTTTATGTAGGAAAGAAAGAAATGTCTACCTTCATTAAGTCACTGCCATCTTGGCCTTGGTTATTGCAACCAAACCAGCTTTCTAACTAATCTACTTCCCCAGCCAAAATAAATCAAAATTAAAAGGTAAATATTGCTCAAAATAGTAACCAAGTTATTTTTCAAATCCTAAATTAAGCACCTATCATATTTAAAACAAAATGCTAGTTTTTCTGAGATAAATTATCAAATATGTTATATGATGGAGAGTAGAAAGGAGACCAGGAGCAAACACCTGGTATAGGAAGAGACAGCGGTCATATAAAGCCGGAGACTGGCAGCGCTGGAAGTCACCTTCCACCCTGGCTCTGCTCCTGTCCAGGGGCTCCCTGGTGGGATAGATCAGTAGGCAAGACCTTGTGGAGGGAATGGGATGGTGGCAAAGAGACGGCAAGCCTGCTCCAAATCAGCATCCTTGGATAATGAAGGCAATAGATGTCATGGTATGATGTTTCAACTGGAGAGGAAGCCAACGATTCTTTCCCTCTGCCTCTTTCTCTCTCTTTTTTTTTTCTGTTTTTCTTTAGCTGTATTTGGGTGCCATTTATACACAAAAAAGCTAACTCAGTTTGTTTAATGTCAGACTATAGATACTTGTGATCTAGCAAAGGGCAATCCTTTTGCAATTTTGCAGCTTGTCATCAGGATTAATGGACCTGCAGAAAGATGTCTGGAGCAATGTTTGGTCCTTCAATGACCCTGGAGTGCAAATCCAGCACGGCTGGGCAGCCTCCCGGAGCTGGCCAGGCACATCCCATGACTCCCTACCACTTGGCAAACTGCCAAGCCTGTGGCTCCCTCTTCCCTCTCTGGTGCCACAGAAAAGTTCAGGGAGTGCAGGTTCCTCCCACGAGTCACCTGGCAGCTGCCCAATCCCCCAGTGGAAGAGGCTGACCTTAAACCAGGGAGTGGAACATTCCTTGCAATGACTTATGATTGTAATGACTTCTTTTTGCAATCCAAGGAGCTGCCAGCAGAATGCCAACTCCGAGTCTCGGTGCAGAGACAGTCACCTCTCCTGGGTGTCTGTGTCACATTCAGTATGATCAGATGGAATTCAAGTTTCTGAAGCGGCATGTGTTATTCAGATTTGTACCTACCTCCCTGCTCCAACTTAGGGGCCAATAATAGTGCTCCACTTTTTAGTGCTTTCCCATTAACTCTTGACTTTTGGTGCTTCTCTGAATTGTTTGTGAAGCTTTTAAAAACTATACTTACTCACACCCCCCACACAGATGTCTTTATGTAGGAAGGGAGTGCAAACTGGGCTGTGAACATCCTCTATTTTTAATCTTCTCAGTGTTCATTACCTGTTCTGGTGAAACCACCTCATGTACCCCTCTGACGGAATACCCCACTGCCCCACACTTCTTGGAAGGGGTGTTAATGAAGAGTGAAGATGCACCTCCCCCAATGAGCATGGGTGTGAGACCCACCAAGTCCGCTGCCATAGGCTGCTGTAACTAAGTGCCACGGACTGGATGGCTTATAAGCAGGAGACATTTATTTCTCAGAGCTCTATCTGAGATCAGGATGCGGCTCCAGTGAGGGTCCTCTACGGACCTCAGACCACTGACTTTTCATTCTAACAGGCTGGGAAGCAGAGTCCAAGCCAGAGGTCGGTAAACAGGATTATACACGGAGTGGAGCATCAAATATATGTATTCAACAAGCTATGGGAGGAGTCATGAATATTTACAAAGGGGAATCATACTCACATAATTGTGCTTCCTCTCCCCCATCCCATCACGGTGTGGAGCTCAATATTAAGGTGTTTCTGTGGCCCCTTGGCTGAGAGGTGTTAGAGCGAGTTAGTCTAGAGATTTTAGTTAGCAGAGGTCTTAGGATTTTATTTTTAGTTTACAGTTGTAAATCTCAACCTGATCCAACATAATTCTTAAAGTTGCAAAAAAAAAAAATAAGTTCAAGATAGATTTTCATAATTATTATTGATAGTAAGTTAAAGATAGTTTCTAATGGGCAGGGTGTAACCTACTGGCCTGAATAAACTAGAGAAGTTTGTACAATTCCTTTCTCTGTTGTGGAGCCTCAGTTGAAAATTGTAAATACTACACCCAGCTCCAACGCCTCCTCCTTTGAGCAGCCTTCCCAGATCCCCACCACGAAGGGGAATCTCTGGGAAGAAGCATCCACTTGGTCTGACTCCTGCCAGCCCCTCCTGGAAATCTGCAAGCAGTGGAGACAACGCCAAATCTTTCTCATTGCCTTTTTGTATTTCCCGGGCAGCTGGAGCAGAGCTGTGCACATGGCAAGGCCCCAAAAAAGGCTCAGGAGTGGTTTGTGTTGAAGATTTTGGTAACAATCAGCCCATTCTCAGCACAAATAATTATGTTCCTTGCTACTTTGAATGGCTCCCTAAAATGTGGATTTTAAAAGCCCCTACCTTCCCAGGACCCTCTGTGTTTTTCATGTTTCTATATACATTTTTCAGAAAACAAATGAGAGGCCCTCCCAAATTTTTTAGCTATAATTTAAGAGTTACTTTTTTTTTTTTTTTTTGACAGAGTTTCATTCTGTTGCTTCTGGGTAGAGTGCCATGGCATTGGCCTACCTCACAGCAACCTCAAAGTCTTGGAACTACAGGCACATGCCACGGGCGATGCCCAGCTAATTTTTCTATTTTTAGTAGAGACAGGTCTTGCTCTTGCTCAGGCTGGTCTTGAACTTCTAAGTTCAAGCAATCCACAACCTCGGCCTCTGAGAGTGCTAGGATCACAGGTACGCCTGGCCTGAGACATACTTTATAATGAGGCACAGACTCTTATTCCGAATTAGAAAATAAAGTCATGGTCTATCTCATACACACACACACACACACACACCATCTTCACTTTAAAGGGCTTGTTTATTTCCTGAGTCTCACAAAGATGTCAGTTTGTAAAAAAAAAAAAAACCTGAAAAATCACCTGTGGCAAATTCTTGCCAGACTTGGATGTCAGAAATGCTGTCTTCCTCAAAAGTCAGTTAGAAAGTCTGTGGTACATAATTAAATCTAAGTCGTTTATTATTACTGCCCTGCAGACTCTCTTCAAAGCTTTGAACCCCAGAGCACCAGCCTGTCCAGCCAAACCATCTCACCAGCCACTCTACTCTTGTTTACTCTGGCTGCCCCCGGGGAGCTCCCCGGGGTGGCCTCCCGAGCTCCTCCAGCACCCCTCCCTCACCTCTGTCGCTCTAAACGTGTCCAGATGGCTCCCTCCTGTTCGGTCTGGGTTTCAGAGCCCCATAGAGAAAGCCTAGGACATTTATAGGTACAGTTGTGCATTGCTGACCGTGAAACTCTGTTTGAAATCTTTACAATTTTGCTGTATCTTTTCATTGAAAGTCACAGGCAGTTGGTTGAACTATGTCCTGGGAGAGAAACTTGAAGCCATTCTGGATATGCTGGCCATTTCAATTGACCACACGGGACTGTAAGCTCCACAGGGCTCAGAAACTCATCTGTCTTGTCACTGTTGTGTTCCCAGCGTCTAGACATGGGTCTGAGACATAACAGGTACCCCACAATGTTTGTAAAATGACTGAGTGGATGAAAAGGGAAACTTTTCAGAGGCTAGCCATGTGACCACTGCTACAGACACTATTTACTAACCAGGTTTATAATTTTCACCTCAACCAAACTAACCAGATGGATTGGCTGTCCAGGTATGTAACACAACCTTAAGCTTTGTCATTCAAGGAGCAAATTTATCCCATTTTTCCCAGCACACACAGGAGACCCGATGACAAATTTCTGAGTAACACCTGTAAGAGTAGAATTTGTCTCCTGAACACTATTCAGTAGAACTTCCTGTGATGATGAATATGTTCTATTTAAATAGCCACATATAAACTAGTGGATACCACGCTGGATAGCACAGCTATAGGTATTCTAAATTAACTTGTAGAATTTCCCAAGAAGGAGCTTGGAAATAACTGATCAGTGCCTCATTAATCACAGACGCTCAGGTCATTGGCCCCTGATTAAGAGGGTTTTAATTTCTCACTGTGCCAAGCTCAATGGGCAAAGGCAGGTGCCGCAGAGTCATATCCTGAGCACCGTGACTGGCTGCACGAGCCTCCTTAGTTTTGTCAGCGCTGTCTGGGGAGGGCATGATGAGAATGCGTTGTCTGGGCAGACAAAAGCACTTCTCTGCTCCCCAGTGCCAATCTGCCACTTAGTCCTTAGCCAGTCAGGGGTGAGGGTGGGGATAGGAGTAAGCCCATGGCAGTGGGCCCCAACCTCCAGAATGATACAGAATTCTTTTTTTTTCTTTGACACAGAGTCTCACTATATTTCCCTGGGTAGAGTGCCGTAGCGTCACAGCTCACAGCAACCTCAAACTCTTGGGCTTAAGCGATTCTCTTGCCTCAGCCTCCCAAGTCCCAAGCTGGGACTACAGGTGCTGGCCACTATGCCTGGCTATATTTTGTTGTTGTTGTCACTGTTGTTTAGCTGGCCCAGGCCGGGCTCAAATCTGCCAGCCTTGGTGCATGTGGCTGGCATCATAACCACTATGCTATGGGTACTGAGCCCTAGAATTCACTTTTCTAAAAAGCACTGCAGGTGAGTCTGGTAGGATTAGTCCTCAGACCACACTGAGCGGCTGTGTCAGTGCACAGGTCACTTTCTAGTGTCTCTGCCTAAGAAGTGACCCTCTTTATGTCACCATTCCCTGGGAAACTACGTATTGCTCACTCCCCCCACACACACACATGCCTTACCCACAGGGTCCTTCTGTCCTGCTCCACTGGCAAAAAAAAATCTTCCAGAACCTCCCCCCCAGAACACTACCACGTGCCAGTCCCTGGGGAAGCCTCCCGCCCCACGTCAACACTCCCCCCCCCCCCCCGCACCTGATCACCGCATGGGGTTGGCAGGTGAGACATCAGGGAAGGAGTGCCCTTGCTCACCTCTGTATGCCCAGCACTGGCCCACACAGGCACTTAGCCCATACCTCTTCTTCAAATTTTTCCAAATTCTCCCTTTCAAGAGGAGTGAGTTCCTGCAACGACTCATCCTTCAGACATGAATGCCACAGCAGGCACACAGAGCAAACGAGATCAGATGAGACAAACAAGAGCGGCTTAGACATGGGTGAGAGCCTTTGGATCGCTCATGCTAGGGGTTTGTTCCAGCTGAAATCCAGCTGCAGATCATAATCAAAAGCCCTAGGCAGGTGAGAATGGGAGGGGCCCCCCAGGCGAATGTTCAATGCTTGGCCATGTCCACATGCCTCTTCTCCAAAGGGTGCCAGAGCCTCGAGGAGCAGGGCTCAAAGCCAACCTCCCACCCCCAGCACACACACACCAGGCCTCATCTCTGCTAAACTCTTGCCACAGCTGGCTGGGCTTATCTTCTCCTCAGAGCCGCTTGTACTATTTTACTGTCAGAAATGAGAGTGAATTTATTATAGCTGGACATGATGGCAGGTGTCTGTAGTCCCAGCTACTCAGGAGGCTGAGGCAGGAGGATCCCTTGAGCTCAAGAGTTTGAGGTTTCTGTGAGCTATGATGACACCATGGCACTCTAGCCTGGGTGACAGTGAGACTTTGCTTCTAAATAAATAAATAGAGTTAATTTGTTAAGCCTTGCATGTAAAGTACCCTCCAAATTTGTCCTGTTAATCCTCATTTAAGGGAACTCAATAAAAGGAAGAAATTCTACCAGGAGTGGGGAAGGGTAAGTGGTTAAGGTGACTTAGATAATTTCCATTCTTCATTGAGTCTTTATCTGACTTCAGGGTTCACAGTTGTTGCTGTCAGAGAGCAGCGCTGGATCACAGGTAGGCGAAGGCACAGTGTACTTAGCTCCACTTTATTTTTGCTACAGGCCTTTCCTTAGCTTTCGTACATTTAATGAGCATTTTCCGAGGCCCTAATACACATGTATGCAAGCCAATGTTTCAAGCACCCCCAGGTACAAGTGAGTGCACATGTTCTCTGCTGCCCCACAGAACTCAGCCTCAGCTGGGGGACCTGAGTAAGAGCTTCAAGGGGGAGGCAGCCCATCAGCCAGGAAGAGGGGCAGAGGAGGGGCATCTAGCAGATACTTTCGTTTTCTTTATTTCTAAGCTATACCCTGTTCATTCCTAAAAGAAAGGAATTTAATATGTAAGATATTTAAGATAACTCTGGTAAACATTTTAAAGCAAAGTCATGCTGAAGGAAGGGCAGCAGAGGAGCTGCCCACCTGAGCTCAGTGGCCCTGCAGGCCTGCACGGCCCTCAGCCCTGAGCATCGCAGAGGCCCAGGAACAAAACGTTAGCAGGGGCTGTGGAGCTAACAGGTGTTCCAAAGCCATCTTTCACATTTGTGCCCAGGCTAACTGCAGGCAGCCTCTCCCTCTGTCTTAGGCCAGAAGCTCTGAACCCAGGTCCTCCTGGCACTCTGGGAACAGAGCCTTCTGTCCAAACAGAGCATGTCCAGCCCACCCTGGCTGGGCTCTGGGGGCTCACTGTGCTCTTGTGCCATCCCCCATTGGCCACTGATTCACACACCGGCCCCCTGCAAGTTCGCCATCTCCTGCCATTGGACGTCCTCTACTTCTTCCCTGAAATCCTCTCAGTTTCCCCGGTCAGCTCCTTCTCATTTTCTATAATAATCTTAAACCTTCTGTTTTCCTCGTGGCTTCAAACCTCTTCTCCTCCCCAGCTGTCAGCAGAGGTCCCTGCTTCCCACTTGTCAGAGATAGAAACAATCACCATGAAGGAAGTCAGTCTCTCAACTTCCAACACCAGGAGCACGAGCCACCGGCACCCACTCTTGCCCTCCCTTTCCCTGTCCCGGCACACACCCCTCTGTGAGCTCCTACCCTCCTGGGCATCTGACGGTGGTCACGGCCCTTCCTGCCAGCCCAGTCCTAGAACTGCTAAGCCTTTAGATGTGCTCAACTCCCTCTCATCATTAGAAATGAAGGAAGGAAGGAAGGAAGGGAAGGAAGGAAGGAAGGAAGGAAGGAAGGAAGGAAGGAAGGAAGGAAGGAAGGAAGGAAGGAAGGAAGGAAGGAAGGAAGGAAGGAAGGAAGGAAGGAAAGGGAGGGAGGGAGGCAGGGAGGGAGGGAGGAAGGCAAAACCTTTCGCCTGGTCCTCATTTCCCTCCAACTATCTCCCTCTTTCTTCTCCTTCACAGCCTCAATTCTCAAAATAGCTGTTTTCCTCTCCCCAGCTCCCGTAAGTGCTCAGCCCATCCCTGTCTGGATTCCCGCCCCTCTGATCCACCAAAACAGCCCCTACTAACAGCCCTGTGAGCCTATTTTTAGCCCATGGCTTACCTGACCTTGCAGCCACACCCATCATTGCTCACCACTCTCCTGTGGCTTCGGGGACACCCACTGGTTTTCTCTGGCCACTCTGTTTTGGTCTCCTCCAGACTTCTCCTCCACTGATGGCCCTTTACAGCTTGGAGTCCTGGACCTTCTTGTGCCTTACTTTGTCCCTGGCTGAGTTCATGTGTTCCCCTGGCATTAATTACCAACTGCAAATAAGGCACAAATCTTTCACCCAGATCCACATATCCACCTGCCACCTGACATCCTTGGAATATTTCATAGGGCCCTGTGCTCAGCAGGCCCTCCAGCTCACCGTCTCGTCAGCTCTCTGCCTTTTCTGGAATCCTGGTTCTGTTCCACTGCACACCATGTAATATCAGCCCTGCAGAAACTCCCCTCTCCCTTATTCCCTATGTCCTATTCATCACTAAATCCTGTACATTTTATTTACTGAATCCTTTTAATTCTCCAGCATCCCTTCCCCCAGCCCAGGACAAGTTTCCATTATAACTGTCAAGTTCAAATATCACAGCTTCCTAACTATTATATACTACACTCCAATTCCTTGCTAGTCCACACTACAGTCAGAGCTATTTTTGCAAAACATACCTACCCACATCATCTCCTGCCTAACCCACCAATAGCTTCCCATTGGTTTTATTTTATTTTATTTTATTTTATTTTATTTTATTTTATTTCTTGAGACAGAGTCTCACTTTGTTCAGTTCACACCAACCTCAAACTCCTGGGCTCAAGTGATACTCTTGCCTCAGCCTCCCAAGTAGCTAGGGCTACAAGCACCCACCACAGCACCTGGTCTCAGTCTGGCTCAGGCTGGTCTCAAACTCATGAACTCAAGGGATCCACCCCCTGGGCCTCCCAGAGTGCCAGGATTACAGGCGTGAGCCACTGCAGCCAGCCTTCCCATTGATTTTAGAGTAAGCATACACCTCCTTAGTACGGAGTTTGAGTATCTTTACGGTTTGATGCCTAAGTCAGCTGTGGAATGAGTTCTAGTCATACTGTCTAAATTCACGGCCAGACTCTGCCACTATTGCCAGTATGACCTTGGGCAAGTGACTTTTTGAATCCCTCTGTATCTCAGTTTCTCCATCTGTAAACTGATAATAAAGGTGACAATGGTGCCTATCTCCTGGGGTTGTTGTGAGAATTAAATGTGGTAAGCATTTAGATTTGCACCTGGCACACCATAAGCTCCCAGGCAGCATCAGCTGTCATTGTCCCCTGCCTCCCGGTATCCCCCTGCATCCACCTGCCTCTTGTCAGTCTGTCGTAGCCAGGCTGACCCTCTCTCAGGCCCTTGTTCTCACCATGGTTCCTCTCTCCATAGGGCCTTTGCATGCACTGGTCCTGTTGGGATTCTATTTCCTTCCCTGGCAGAGATAACCATCCTTGAGGCACTGAACTTGGAGTACTGGCATACCTGAGCTGGAAGGCACCTTAGGAGCCAACTAGACATCTGCTCATTGTACAGTTTTGGAAACTGAGGCCCAGAGAGCGGAAGAGATGGCTTCAATGCCACACAGCAAGTTCACTGTACAGCCATGGCTAGAACCTAGGTCCCTGACAAGCCCAAACTCTTTGTGCTGCCCACCAGATGTCACTAGTTTCACTCACTTAACAAGTTCTAAGCCCCACTTTGTGTCAGGCAAGAGGCAGATGTACCCACACACGAATACCTCTGATACAGGGCAACTGAGGTCAATGCTCTGGACAAAGGGCTTGTATCTGTACTGTGGGAGCCCAGAGCAGAGCGCAGGTGGGTACAGGCTTGTTGGGGCTGCCTCGTGGAGGAGGTGGTGATGGTGGATCAGCAGAGCCAGGCCCTGGACTGAGCAGATCTCACCCATCCTAAGATAAAGGCGTGGTGTGTGTCGGGGGGAGGGGGGCTGCCTTAAACTGGTTGAAAAGCTACAGGAAAAGGGAAGGACGCAGATGAAGGGGCCCAAAGGGGAGCTGGGGCCAAGCAGAAGGAGGATGAGCCAGAAGACCAGATGCCCACCTCACCCTTCTGGAGAAGACCCCAGAACCCCCTGAGAGCTACCCTTCCCTGTCCCCACTTCAAGATCAACTGAGGATGGAGTCCCCCTCCCCCAGCTCCTGCTGCCAGAAGGTTCCAGGGCAGCTCTCCTCCTCCCAGGCTGTGGCGACTTTCCCATAAACAGCTGTTCCTGACAGAGCTTTGAAGGGAGGCAGCTTTGAGAGCCCCAGGTCTGGCTCCACCAGGAACCAGCCTAGAGGATTCCTATGCTCCAAATGGGAAAATTGGGATCCAGCCCAGGAGAAGCCAGCCAGGAGCAGAGCCAAGGTTAATACCGAGGATGGAGAGAGCGGGAATCCTAGGTTCTGTGCTGCCCCCACTCCCCGTGCCCAGGGCCAGGCCAAGACGGGACTGCCGGCATCTCTGGGCACAGCATTGCTCCCCTATCTGCCTTCCCCCAGCATTCAGTCTTTACCCAGAAATCTGGTTACCCCCCACCAGGGCCCTGACAACTGCCCCAGGGCAGTAAGTTAGGGAAGGAGAGAATTGCAACTCCCCCCACATGAGCATATAAAAGGAAAGGGGTCACAAAACTTCAGCGGGTCCCAGACAGCAAGCCCCAGACTGACAGAGGCTTGCTGTGGGGCGGGAGGCCCTGCTGGTGCTCTGGGGGCTCCAGCGCCCTCGGTCTCCAGGCAGACAGGGGATGGTGGGATGCAAGCGTTCCCATGTTCCGGACACCCCAGGCTTTCAGATATGTGATGTCATCCATCCTCATGACCAATTAGACAAACACAGTCCTATTGCCAAAGTCACACAGCTAATAGATCAGTGACGCACAGTCAGGCCTAGAAGCCATGCCTTTTGTTTCCTGCTCAGAGGCCCTGCCCGGCACCCTGTGCTGTGGGAAACTCAGATAGTGGAGACGTGCCCCTTGTCCTCAAGGAGTTCACAGCCTAATTAGTAAGGAGGGCAGACTCCAGACTGCAGCGTCAACTCCAGCCTGAGAGCTTCCAGCCTGCTGGCCTGGTCTACAGATTTTGGATTTTCCAGCCCCACATCACATGAGCCAATTCCTTAAAATAAAAACAGAAAGAAAGAAAAGGGGGCGGGGCCTGGGCGCAGCCAGCTCTGCAGGGAAGCAGTGCAATACAGAGGCTGAAAACGAGGACTAACCAGGTCTGCAGCCTTGGCTGAGTCACTTAACCATCACCTCTCAGTTTCTTCATTTTCAAAACAAGAAAGTTGGCAGTACCTGCCCCATCGGGGCACTCTGAAGACATCATGAGACAGTGTGTGTAAAGCCCTTAGTGTGGTACAGGGAATACGGTAAGAACTCAGCTGACACCAGGACTGCAGGGCAGATTATCCTAAACGTGAAGACTTTAAAAGCAGCAAAAAGGCAAAAGAAAGGATTAAGACAGCCCAGGGAGAAGAATGCCTTGGGGATTCTGTGCCAAGTGCTGAGGCAATAAGCGTTCCTGTGGCTGGAGAAGGGGAGGAGGCAGGTGGGAGTGCTTCTCACAGAGAAAAGGTGTTCAGTTTGGGGATCAGGAGACCTGGAGGTGACCAGGGGGCAGGTTTTATAACAGGGATGCCTGCTAAACCTGGAAAATGCTTGGGATTCCACAGAATCTTTTCTCATGTCTCATCTCCAATCATCCTCCCAAGGATCTGACATTCCCATTTTCCAAATGTGCACATCGAGGCTCCGGAAGGGTGAGCAACACACCTTGATTTGAAAGTGAGTCTGAGCCTGGACATACCTCTGACCTACTGTTTCCAAAGCTTCTTTTCCTTGCACAGGTTCCCAGAGAGAAAATGCTAGGTGGGGGCTGGGGGGTGGGGTAAAGGCATGGGTGAGCATAGGCCTGGCTCCCCCACCTCCATCCCTCCCTTATTCTCTTCCAAAAGAGAAAAGTCAGGAAGAATTGGACTAGCAGTGGAAAGGGATTCAGGCTTTTCATTTTGTTGTTGTTGTTGTTATCGCCCTGGTAAAGTGCTGTGGTTTCAGCTCACAGCAACCTCCCGGGCTTAGGCAATTCTCTTGCCTCAGCTTCCCGAGTAGCTGGGACCACAGGAACCCGCCGCAACGCCCGGCTATTTTTTTGTTGCAGTTTGGCCGGGGCCAGATTCAAACCCACCACCCTCGGTGTATGGGGCTGGCGCCCTACCCACTGAGCCACTGGCACTGCCCCAGGATTCAGGCTTTTGAAACATAGAACTGTTATTAGCTGCATGGTCAGGGGCACTTTGGGAGAGTGCAGGCAGGAGCCCTGTTCTCAAGGTGCACTCACAGCCTTAAGCATACTCAGTTACATTTATCCAGCAGGAGTCAGTGGTTCAATCTGCACAAAGACCCTCTGATGTAAGTGCTGAATACTAAGCGGATTGTTAAAGCCTCAGAGAGGCTTTAGGGATTCAGTAGGTTGGTCAGAATCACACAGTAAAGGATGCCCCTGAACTCAGGCCTGTCCCCCACAGTGCCCTCCCCACCATAGGCACCACCTCCCCAGGCATCAGGCTGCGCATGCCAGCTGGGGGCCTCAGGGAGAACCAGAGCAGAAGCTCAGGGAAAGGTGAGGCCTGGGTGGACTGGAACCTTCAGGTGAGGCTTCACTTAGGAAGGGCACATGCAGGGCTTTGAAAGACTAAAGGAGGAAAAAAGGAAAGATAGGGAAGCAGATTTTCTGAAAGGGGACTAGCCAAAGTAAAGTTTCAGGACAAAAGCCTGCTTGGAGAAAATAGTGGGAAATGTACCCTCTTTGGGGTAAATCCTGCTCTGACCGTTCACACCTCCATCTGTAAAACTGGAATAATAAAATCACCGATCTTATGGGATGAGTGAGAATTAAATAAGATCATAATTGTGAAAATACTTTGTGACCTATAACCTGTGACATAAATTTGACAAGTCATTCCATTGTAACACTATGCAGGTAGGCACGAAAGTCGTGTTCATGTCCTTGGGCAGGAAGGTGAGACAGTGAGTAGCATTTGTGGGGTGGGAACAGGAGAGGGGATTGGGAGAACAGGAAGGCCAGCAGCCGAAGTCAGAGGGCATCTGCATAGGGACAGGAAAGCCTATTGCAAAGCTAAGTGGGTCTAGGGGCCTGGAGCCCACAGGTGACATCTGGGGACACTTTCCTTCAGGCTTCTCCAAACAATCTTCACATGAGTGAAGCCCAGGAGGTCTTTCTGAAAATAAGTCATACCCTTCACCACTTATGAGCCACCTTAACCCGTGAGCCTTAGTTTCCACATCTATAAAATGGAGATAATGACAACTCGTTTGCTGAATAGTTGTAAGGGCTGCATGCTGCTGCTGGGTGCAGGGTGAGGCGGTGTTTGGTATGCATTGGTACCTACTCAGTAGTCCTGCTGTGAGTTTCCTAGATCACTCAAAGGTGACAGGGTAACATCTGGCCCAAAATGCTGAGGAAATGGGACTCAGCCCAAACACATCTTTCTTAGGACAAAGCATACAAGCACTCTGGGGATGCAGACCTCTCTCCCTGTCTAGCCCTGTTCAAGGTGAACACTTCACCCCCTACCCCCTGACTGGGTACCTGCCCCCAGAAGTCCTGGAGCCTTGGCAGCCTTCTGCTGCCACCTATAGGCTGTACATGGCACTGCCTCCCCTCGCCAGCATTTAGGTACTCCCCAGCCCTCATCTCTGCAGAAGGGATGGCATTGTGTGTCTCCCCACCTGTGGGAGCTCCTTGAAGGCAGCGGTAACCCTTTTTATCTGTTATCTCCACTGTGCAGCAAGCGCAAGCACAATGTGACTGTGAAAGGAGCAAGTGAGCAAACAGCCTTGCTGTGGTGGCATCATAGACAGCAGAGGAACTTAGCTGGGTTATTTCATGCCAGCCCAGCTGACTCGGGGAGGCTTGTCAATGGCCCTTCAGAGGCCTTAGGTCATGAAGTGATTCTTAGGTGCCTGGGTTAAGGTTGCGGTGTATGCACTAGGAACGGGGTGGCTTCACATGGGGGAGTACAGGCCACCGCTGTATTTGCTTTTTCTTCCCTTGGCCTGAGGGAAGGAGGCACAGATGTGGGCAGGCTCAGGGCCAACTAGAGCCAGTTCAATGAGAGACTCTTCTCCGGCAATGGCACCCTGGACCTTACCAACTGCCCGGACATGAGCATCTGGCTCAACCCCTTGCTTCCTCCCCAGCTCTTTTTTCTCTTGGCCCTAAGGCTTTCTCCACCTACCAGGCTCACTCTTGCCCCACTTTCTTTGAGAAGCTGAGCAGCATGTAAGCACTTTAGAAAATTCCTACTGTATAGCTGGAAAGTCTGAGGCACAGAGGGCAGGAAGGAGCTCAGAAAACTGTCAGAGTCAAGGTCAGGTTTATAACCAAGGACCCAGGCTCTTGGACTCCAGCCCAGGTATCATGGTGAAAAGAGAGCTGTGTAAGACTCATCCAGGTGGGGCCATCTGTGACCGGCTAACCTCTTATCATGCCAGTGGTTCCTCTGGGGTCTGGATACCCTTCTGCTCCCTTTTCAATGTCATCATTTTACTCTTTTGTCTCACAGAGCCTCCCACTTCCTAGAAAGTCAGAAGGCAAGACTAAGATTCCTTCCCTGTCCTTGTTGAAAAGTGAAAACGTGGAGAGCCCATGTAACCTGCTGAATCTCACCCTGAGAGGCAAAAGTGGATCCAGGCAAGCCCCGAGAGCCCAAAGCTCTCCAACTCCCTTGAGCAGCCACTTTCTTTTCACCCCTACAGACTCAGCATTAGAACCTGCTGTGGTCTGAATGTTGGTGTTCCACAAAAGCCATATGTTGGGGCCTAATACTATATTAATTTTTGTTGTTGTTGTTGTTGTGACAGAGTCTCACTTTGTTGCCCTCAGTAAAGTGACGTGGCACCATAGTTCACAGCAACCCAAAAGTCTTGGGCTCAAGTGATTCTCTTGCCTCAGCCTCCCTGGTTGCTGTGACTACAGGCACCCTCCACAACACCCAGCTATTTTTTAGAGACAGAGTCTCACTATTGCTCAGGCTGGTCTCGAACTCCAGAGCTCAGACGATCAACCCAACCTCAGACTCCCAAAGTGCTAAGATTACAGGTGGGAACTCCAAAATCGACCACATCCTAGGCCACAAATCTAACCTCAGCAAATTTAAAAAAATAGAAATTATTCCTTGCATCTTCTCAGACCATCATGGAATAAAAGTTGAACTCAATAACAACAGGAACCTGCATACCCATACAAAAACATGGAAGCTAAACAACCTTATGCTGAAGGATAGATGGGTTATAGACGAGATTAAGAAGGAAATCACCAAATTTTTGGAACAAAACAACAATCAACACATGAATTACCAGAACCTCTGGGATACTGCAAAGGCAGTCCTAAGAAGGAAATTTATAGCACTGCAAGCCTTCCTCAAGAAAACGAAAAGAGAGGAAGTTAATAACTTAATGGGACATCTCAAGCAACTGGAGAAGGAAGAACACTCCAACCCCAAACCCAGCAGAAGAAAAAAAATAACCAAAAATCAGAGCAGAATTACATGAAATTGAAAACAAAAGAATTATACAACAGATCAATAAATCCAAAAGTTGGTTTTTTGAAAAGATCAATAAAATAGATAAACCTTTGGCCAACCTAACCAGGAAAAAAAGAGTAAAATCTCTAATTTCATCAATCAGAAATGGTAAAGATGAAATAACAGACCCCTCAGAAATTCAAAAAATCCTTAACAAATACTACAAGAAACTCTACTCTCAGAAATATGAAAATCTGAAAGAAATCGACCAATACCTGGAAGTATAGCACCTACCAAGACTTAGCCAGAACGAAGTGGAAATGTTGAACAGGCCTATATCAAGTTCTGAAATAGCGTCAACTATACAAAATCTCCCTAAAAAGAAAAGCCTAGGACCAGATGGCTTTACGTCAGAATTCTACCAAACCTTTAAAGAAGAACTAGCACCTGTATTACTAAACCTCTTCCAAAATATAGAAAAAGAAGGAATATTACCCAACACATTCTATAAAGCAAACATCACCTTGATCCCCAAACCAGGGAAAGACCCAACAAGAAAAGAAAATTATAGACCAATATCACTAATGAATATAGATGCTAAAATACTCAATAAGATCCTAACAAACAGAATCCAACAACACATCAAAAAAATTATACACCATGACCAAGTGGGATTTATCCCAGGGTCTCAAGACTGGTTCCATATATGTAAATCTATAAATGTAATTCAGCACATAAGCAAACTAAAAAATAAGGACCATATGATTCTTTCAATTGATGCCGAAAAAGCTTTTGATAATATCCAGCATCCCTTCATGATCAGAACACTTAAGAAAATTGGTATAGAAGGGACATTTCTTAAACTAATAGAGGCCATCTACAGCAAACCCACAGACAATATCATATTAAATGGAGTTAAATTGAAATCATTTCTACTTAGATCAGGAACCAGGCAAGGTTGCCCATTGTCTCCATTGCTCTTTAACATTGTAATGGTAGTTTTAGCCATTGCAATTAGGGAAGAAAAGTCAATCAAGGGTATCCACATAGGGTCAGAAGAGATCAAACATTCACTCTTGCAGATGATATGATTGTATATCTGGAAAACACTAGGGATTCTACTACAAAACTCTTAGAAGTGATCAAGGAATATAGCAATGTCTCAGGCTACAAAATCAACACCCATAAATCTGTAGCCTTTATGTATATCAACAATAACCAAGCCAAAAAAACAGTCAAGGACTCTATTCCTTTCACAGTAGTGCCAAAGAAGATGAAATATTTGGGAGTATACCTAACAAAGGACGTGAAAGATCTCTACAAAGAGAACTATGAAACTTTAAGAAAAGAATTAGCCGAAGATGTTAACGAATGGGAAAACCTACCATGTTCATGGCTGGGAAGAATCAACATTGTTAAAATGTCTATACTACCCAAAGCAATATATAATTTTAATGCAATTCCTATTAAAGCACCATTGTCATATTTTAAAGATCTTGAAAAAATAATACTTTTATATGGAATTAGAAAAAAATATCAAATAGCCAAGACATTACTCAGCAATAAAAACACAGCAGGAGGAATCACGCTACCAGACCTGAGACTGTACTATAAATCGATAGTGACCAAAACAGCATGGTATTGGCACAAAAACAGAGAAGTAGATCTCTGGAACAGAATAGAGAACCAAGAGATGAATCCAGCTACTTACCATTATTTGATCTTTGACAAGCTAATTAAAAACATTCAGTGGGGAAAAGATTCCCTATTTAACAAATGGGGCTGGGTGAACTGGCTGGCAACCTGTAGAAGATTGAAACTGGACCCACACCTTTCACCATTAACTAAGATAGACTCTCACTGGGTAAAAGATTTAAACTTAAGACATAAAACTATAAAAATACTTGAAGAAAGTGCAGGGAAAACTCTTGAAGGACTCGGCCTGGGTGAATATTTTATGAGGAGGACTCCCCAGGCAATTGAAGCAGTATCAAAAATACACTACTGGGACCTGATCAAACTAAAAAGCTTCTGCACAGCCAAGAACATAGTGAATAAAGCAAGCAGACAGCCCCCAGAATGGGAGAAAATATTTGCAGGTTATACCTCCAATAAAGGTCTAATAACCAGAATCCACAGAGAACTCAAATGTATCAGCAAGAAAAGAACACGTGGGATCATCTCAGGGTGGGCAAGTGACTTGAAGAGAAACTTCTCTAAAGAAGACAGATGCACGATCTACAAACACATGAAAAAAAGCTCATCATCCTTAATCATCAGAGAAATGCAAATCAAAACTACTTTGAGATATCACCTAACCCCAGGAAGAGTAGCCCACATAACAAAATACCAAAACCAGAGATGTTGGCGTGGATGTGGAGAAAAGGGCACACTTCTACACTGCTGGTAGGAATGCACACTAATACGTTCCTTCTGGAAGGATGTTTGGAGAATACTTAGAGACCTAAAAATAGACCTGCCATTCGATCCTATAATTCTTTTACTAGGTTTATACCTGGAAGACCAAAAATCACAATATAACAAAGACATCTGTACCAGGATGTTTATTGCAGCCCAATTCATAATTGCTAAGTCATGGAAGAAGCCCAAGTGCCCTTTGACCCACGAATGGACTAGCAAATTGTGGTACATGTATACCATGGAATATTATGCAGCCTTAAAGAAAGATGGAGACTTTACCTCTTTCATGTTTACATGGATGGAGCTGGAACATATTCTTCTTAGCAAAGTATCTCAGGAATGGAAGAAAAAGTATCCAATGTACTCAGCCCTACTATGATGCCGCGGACCACCCTGTCGGTGGGCTTCAGTCCGAGGGAAAGCAGGGAAACGGAGTCAGGTTGGTTGAAAGGTCGACGCAGGAATGACAGTCTGCCACACAGCACTTGGTGGAGTATGCAGCTGCGTTTTACTGAGTTCAGAAGTTGGTATTTATACATTTTACACAAAGCATTACAGGTTACACAAAGTATTTTTACAACTTGCTGACCTTTACAGGTTACATTTTAAGTTTGTGGGCGTGAGTAGTTATCCATTACTACTTCTCAATATCTTGCCCTTAAGGAGAACAAAGGTTTTTAAGTTTGCAAACGTGGGTAGTTATCCATTACTATTTTTCAATGTTCTGTCCTTAAGGAGAACAAAGGTTTTTGGTTATCAGCGAAACCTACTTGCTTCCTCTTGCTTCCTCTTATCTGAGGAATGTTAGTATAGTGTAATTCTTTACATTTGTGTTTAAGTAATAGTAAAGGCATAATTTGTTTTAAGGCTCTTATTAGATATATAAATTTTAAGTTAACGTTGGTTATATATACTTTTATTATGTGCTTATTAATCATATGTGCTTATTCTATTGTGATTTGATTGATTAGAAATGTAGTGAAGTAAGATGTTTTTTAAGGAAAGTTTTACTGTGGGTGGTGATGGTGCATGTCGTGTTGGAACATCTTGTTTGCTGTGCCTGCATTGTCTTAGCCCACTGGCGTTTATGGTGGGGACTTGCTTTTGTGCAGGCTTACTTGGAGCCACTGAGTCTGGCACAGTCATACTTCTAGTGCTGTTTCTGGATCAACTATCATTGTGTTCATTCTTTAAAACCTTATTGCTTACTTATCAGGACAAACAGACATTCAGCTTAACATACACGTACACTGTAACAGAAAGCCATACCCTTAGGTTAATGCGACAAAAAACAGCATGCTGGGCAACATCTCTGTCGCTGCGCACACTGGGGGTGCTGGGGGCTTCGCTCCGGGGAGCACAGACCTCCTTTCCGTCGTTTTACAACGCGGACAGCGCCACCTCGCTGCGGCTTGGTGCCGAGGGTGCGGCACTATGAAGCTAAATTGTGGTTTTCACATGAAGGCTATAGCCCAACTATGGCACAAGACTATGGGGAAGGGGCCAAGGAAGGGAAAGGGAGGGGGGAGGTTAGGGTGGATGGAGGGCGATAGGTGGGGCCACACCTATGGTGCATCTTGGAATGGGTACAGGCGAAACTTACTAAAGGCAGAATACAAATGTCTACATACAATATGTAGGAGAATACCATGAAGGCTGCATTGAACAGTTTGATGGGAATGTTTCAGATTGTATATGAAACCAGCACATCGTACCCCTCGATTGCACTAATGTACACAGCTAATAAAAAAAAAATAAAGATTACAGGTGGGAGCCACTGTGCCTGGCCAATAATGTGATAAGAGATAAGCCCTTTGGGGAGTAAGTCATGAGGACTCTACCTTCACAAATGGGATTAGATCCCTTATAAAAGATGCCTGAGAGAGCTCTTTGCCTCTTCTGCCTTGTGAGAACACAGCACCATGACACCATCTATGAAGGAAAGAGCCCTCACCAAACATAAAACATACCAGCAACTTGAGCTTGGACTTCTCAACCTCCAGAACCGTAAGCAGCAAGTTTCAGTTGTTTATAAATTACTCACTTTAAGGCATTTTGTTACAGCAGCCTGAACCGCTGGGTATCCTCTGCCAAGGGCAGCTCTCTGACACTGCTTGCGGTGGGACACAGGACTCGGGTGCCTCTCCCCAAGTCTCCTGCCCTGCCATGGCTGGGAAGTCCTGCCTCAGAGCTAACTACATTCCACCTGTGATCATCTACCTCTGCTCCTACTGGCTTAGAGAGGAGAGAGAAATATGTCTACTGCTTTTTAACTATGACCACCAAGGTAAAAGGCTCCAGGAGACCTGGGTTCCACCTCGAAGGCCACATCTATCCTCCTGAGACTGAGACAGAACTGAATCCCCAAACCCACACTAGGATGTGAGCTCCCCCATTCCCAGCCTCAGTTAGTACTCTCTCATTGAGTGTGTATTCTGTGCCCAGAATCTTCTTCCCATCCTGGTGTTACCAGTTACTTTGAAATGCATCATTTGAGACAAAATTCTTAGAAGAATAGTTGCATAATAGGACCTCAAGGAACACAGTCCTTGGTTGACAAAACACAGCATCCAAGGGCCTGACCCCAGAACCAAGTTATCCCCGAACCTAAGCCAACTCCTCAGCCATCCCAGCCAGACTGACACCATCACCTGCCTCAGGAACGGACATATATGAGCCCATGCCCCTTTGGCAGAGACTCACAACCACTGTGCCTCCTTGGGACCCTCCAACTACGTGGAGAATGAGGCAGAATTTACCATCCACTGCAGTTCATGGGAAGGTCAAAGACTTCCTGAGCCAGGACACAGTGACTGTAGGTGGGGCTGCACCAGGTCGCCTGACCCTGCTTCTCCTGTCCCAGGGCTCTCCTGTCTCATCAGGGCTCATGCCTGGGGGAAGGTGTGCTCCAGCCCATCTTACAGCCTGGGGCATTGAGGAACTGCAAAGAAGCAGAGCCTGTGATGAAGCCAACTGGAGCTGCTGCTCAAACCCCAGTGATTGCCTCTACCCTGACTGTAGGGCAAGTCAGCTGGGAACTCTCCCTGTGAAGGCCCGTGGCTCTTCTTACCAGATGGCTAACTTCATTCATTCATTCATTACTTCATTTGTTTGTTTCTCCTTCATGGATTCCATAAGTATCAGGCACATAACATGCCAAACATGGCTCTAGACTCTGGGGTACAACAATGCATGCAGTGAACAGGATAGAGTCCACCCTCAGAGAGATTGCTGTCTAGCAGGGAAGACAGGAAACAGCACAGTTTGCTCGGTGTTATGGGCACACAGGGCACACAGGATGCAAACCCTAGATGCTTTCCAGTCTTAGGCTAAGCTGTTGTGCTGAACAACTGTGGGGGAGCTGTTAGCAGCCTGAGCTGCTAAAAGACAGTCAAAACTGGAGACAAAGAGTCATCAGGGTAAGAAGGTGACGCCAGTGGCAGTGAGGACAGGAGACAGGGTTGGAGTCCAGGGAAATCTCAGCTATAAAATGAAGAGTCTGGTTTGGTGTGAGGAAGGGAACCATTGACAAGGCCACCAGGGGGTAGCTAGCAGTCCAAGTGGTCTTGGGAAGAGCTGTTTCAAAGGAGTGGGTGGGAGCGAGGTCAGATAGCAAGCAGCTAAGAGGAGACTTTGATATCAGAAAATGGAGGTTACAAATGTAGGCTGCCCTGAGAAATGTCAATGGAAAGGAAATGTGGGGAGTAGGGGAGGTTGGGGAAAAATCTAGAGAAAGCAAGGTAAGGAAGGGTGGGAGAGGATGCCTGAGCATGATTGTATGTGGAGAAAGAAGCCAGTGGAAAGTGGGACCAAGAAGAGGAGATAACTGAAAATACAGGAGCCTGGAGGCCATGAGAGGGATGAGGACCCAGTGAGGGGGAAGAAGGCAGGCTTCCTGGAGGAGAGGGCCTGCCTCTTCCTTGACCCAGGCCAAAAGAGGGGCCACACAGTAAGATCCTGAGGAATCAAAAGGGATGGGGAACTTGTGCTAACATGCACATACGTACACAAACTTGCAATTATATTTGCACAAAATAACCTATGTAGCCTACACACAGGTGCACACGTGTATATGTCATGAATGTGGGGAAACCACATCATACACACATGGACACTTGGGGTACCAAACCTATAGTGGCCAATGAGATGAGGGAGGCATCATTTGGGGAGGGGAAGGCCAGGCAGTCAGCTTCACTTGTCCACTCACAACCTGTTTGACTTCAGGGAAATGACTTCACTGGTTGGTGACTTTGTTGCCTGAGGGGTAAATGAGGGTGAATCACACTTCCTAGACAAACAACAGGGATAGAGAGGCTTGCCTGAAACAAAAGATTCCTTTCTGCTTTCTCTTTGCAGAAATACCAGTAAGGAGATAGGTGCACGCCTCCCTACCACCGTCGCCCTGGGCCATCCGGTCCTGCCTGACCACCTGAGCTGCTCACCTGTCCAAACTCACCCAGGCAGGCCCCGGCTCCACTGGATGTGGGACTTCTCATTCCCTTCTTCCTCTTCAACCAGCAGCAACCCACACCCAAGTGAGAGGGGCCAATTTGCAACTTGCTGGCATTTACTCATTCACGGTCCTTGTGCTATGTCCCTTCTGTGACCCCCCGGGAATGCTACTGGGTGCAGATGGACTTTCCCAGAAAAACCACTGGGTGGGCTTGGGGAAGGGCAAAACAGGTGTGGGGGGGGGCATGCTCTGAAGCCTCATGACAGCCTGGAGCCTTGCCCTCCATCTCATCTTCCTCAAAACCCAAAGCCCTCTGCCCCACCCTGTACCTTTGCCCACATTCCCTGGTTGCTTGAGTCACTGCATCTTGGAGGTTATAGGACTGGCTCCCAACGGATTACACGGGAAGGGTCAGGAGTCTTCAGCCCCTGCTAGCAGTTGGGGTGGGGTGGGTAGGCAAGGGGCAGGCTTACCATCCTGCCCTGTTCCCAAATACAGCCCCTTTTTTTTGTTGTTGTTAGATAAAGTCCCTCTTGTAATTGTGTCCCACCCTCAGGAGGTGTGCCATACACCATGACCCCATCCCCCTCCTTACTACCCTCTCCCTGTTCACTCATTCCCCTACCCCCACCTTGTATTAGCTCATCTACTGCCTTCATATTAGAATTGAGTACATTTGATTCTTGCTTCTCCATTCTTGTGATGCTTTACTAAGAAGAATGTCTTTCAACTCCATCCAGGTTAATACAAAAGATGTAAAGTCTCTGTTTTTTTTAGTGGCTGAATAGTATTCCATGCTATACACATACCACAGCTTGGTTAATCCATTCCTGGATTGGTGGGCATTTAGGCTGTTTCCACATTTTGGTGATTGTAAAATGATATGTGATGAACAGTCTAGTCTAAATGTCCTTAAACAAAGGATTTTTTTCTTCTTCTGGGTAGATACCTAGTAATGGGATTGCAGGATGAAATGGCAGGTCTAATATGAGTTCTTTGAGGATTTTCCATACTTCCTTCCAAAAAGGTTGTATTAGTTTGCAGTCCCACCAGTGGTGTAAAAATGTTCCCTTCTCTACACATCCATGCCAGCATCTGCAGCTTTGAGACTTTGTGATGTGGACCATTCTCACAGGGGTGGCTTTGATTTGCATTTCTCTGATGATTAGACTTGATGAGAATTTTTTGTATGTTTGTTAGCCTTTTGTCTGTCTTCTTTAGAGAAGGTTATATTCACCTCTCTTTCCCAGTGATATATGAGATTGTTGGGTCATTTTTTTGTTGACTAATTTGAGTTCTCTATAATCCTGGTTATCTAGTTTTTGTCTGATTCATAATATTCAAATGTCTTTTCCATTTGGTTTGCTCTGCTTGTTATTTCCTTAGCTGTACAGAAACTTTTCAGTTTAATTAAGTCCCATTTGTTTATTTTTGTTGTTGTTGCAATTGCCATGGAAGTCTTCTTCATAAACTCTTTCCCAGACCAAATCTTTTGTCCATCTTGAATTAATTTTAGTTAGTGGAGAAAGGTACAGGTACAGTTTCAGTCTTTTACATGTGGTTATCCAGTTCTCCCAGCACCATTTATCAAATAGGGATTCTTTTTCCCAGTATATGTTCTTTTTTGGTTTATCAAAGATCAGGTAGCTGTACGAGGTTAATTTCATCTCATGGTTTTCTATTCAGTTTCAAGTGTCAATGTCTCTATTTTTGTGCTAATACCATGCTGTTTTGATCACTCTGGCCTTGTAGTATAGCTGAAAGTCTGGTAGGATGATACCCCGGCTTTGTTTTTATTACTAAGAATTGCCTTGGCTATAAAGAGTTTCTTCCATTTCCATACAAAATGAAGAATTATTTTTTCCAAATCTTAAAAGTATGATGTGGTATTTTAATGGGGATTGCTTTGAATCTGTAGATTGCTTTTTGTAGACTTTTTCACAAGGTTGATTCTTCCCAGTCATGAGCATGGTATTGTTCTTCCATTTGTTAATATCTTCTGCTATTTCTTTTCTTAGTGTTTCATAATTTTCTTTGTAGAGGTCCTTCACCTCTTTTGTTAGATATATTCTTAGGTATTTCTTTTTCCTTCTTTCTTTTTTTTTTTAAGCTACTGTGAAAGGAATTGTGTCCTTGATTAGCTTCTCATCTTGGCTGTTATTGGCATATACAAAGGCTTCTGATTTGTGGACATTGATTTTATATCCTGAGACATTGCTGTACTTTTTGATCACTTCTAGGAGACTTGTGGTCGAGTCTTTGGGGTTCTCTAAGATCATATCATCAACAAAGAGCTAGAGTTCGAAAGAGAGAGGAGTCTGCCCTCATTTGGATGCTCTTTATTTCCTTCTCTTACCTGATCGTATTGGCTACAACTTCCAGCACTATGTTGAATAGCAGTGGCAATAGAGAACAACCTTGTCTGGTTCCAATTCTAAGTGGAAAAGCCTTCAGTTTTACTCCATTCAGTGTAATATTAGCTGTTGGTTTGTCATAGATGGCTTCAATCAGATTAAGAAATGTGCCTGTGGCTCAAAGGGGTAAGGCGCTGGCCCATATGCTGGAGGTGGCGAGTTCAAACCCAGCTCCGGCTGAAAACTGCAAAAAAAAAAAAAAATTAATTAATTAAAAAAAAAAAAAAAAGAAAAAGAAATGTGCCACCTATGCCTAAATCCTTAAGTGTTCTAATTAGAAAAAGATCCTGAATTTTATCAAATGCTTTTTCTGCGTCTATTGAGAGGACCATATGGTCTTTGTTTTTGCTTCTGTTGATATGGTAAATTACATTTATGGACTTGCGTATGTTAAACCAGCCTTGTATCCCTGGGATGAAACTTACTTGATCGTGATAAATGATTTTTTAATGTGTAGCTGTAATCTATTGGCTAGGATTTTATTGAGAAATTTTGCATTTATATTCATTAGTGAAACTGGTCTGAAATTCTCCTGTTTAGCTGGGTGTTTTCCCAGTTTTGGTATCAGGATGATGTTTGCTTCATAGAATGTGTTCGGGAAGATTCTTTCCCTCTCAATTTTTTGGAATATTTCTGCAGTATAGGTATAAGCTCTTCTTTGAAGGTTTGGTAGAATTCTGGTGTGCGGCCATCTGGACCAGGGCTTTTATTTATGGGAAACTTTTTATTGTTTTTTCAATCTCAGTTCTTGAAATTGGTCTGTTCAAGACATCTATTTCTTCTTGATTAAGTCTAGGGAGAGGGTGTGATTCCAGGTATTGATCCATTTCCTCCACATTGTCAAGCATAGAGGTGCTTGTAGTACTCAGAGATGATCTCTTATATCTCTGTTGTCATTTCCTCTTTATCGTTTCTGATTGAGGTGATTAAAGATTTTCCTTTTCTGTTTCTAGTTAATCTGGCCAAAGATTTATCGATTTTATTTATCTTTTCATAAAATCAATTTTTTGTTTTGTTAATTTTCTGAATTCTTTTGTTTTCAATTTCATTAATCTCTGATTTAATTTTGGTTATTTCTTTTCTTCTGCTGGATTTGGCATTAGATTGTTCTTTTTCCAATTCCATAAAATGATTTATGAGTTTGTTAATGTGCTTGCTTTCTGTTTTTGAATGTAAGCATTTAATGTGGTAGATTTCCTCTTAAGACTGCTTTTGCTGTATCCCACAGGTTTTGGTAACTTTTGTCTTCATTATTGTTATGTTTGAGGAATTTAACAATTTCCTCTTTTATCTCTTCCTGAACCCAACTATGATTCAGCATAAGGTTGTTTAATTTCCAAGTCTTTGTGTGGGGATGAACGTTTTTGTTGAACTTGAGTTTCACCTTTATTTCTATTCTTTTAATTTTGCTGAGGTTTGATTTGTATGCTAGGATGTGGTCCATTTTGGAGTATCTATCATGGGCTGATGAGAAAAATGTATATTCCTTAGCTTTGGGATGGTGTGTTCTGTATATATCTATTAATCCCATTTTTTTCTAGGCTCACGTTTAAGTTCTTTGTATCTTTGTTTAGTTTCTGTTTAGAAGATCTGTCCAGTTCTTTCAGAGGCATGTTAAAATCCCGGACTATTATTGTATTATGGGATATCATATTGCTCAGACCCATTAAAGCCTATTTCATAAATCTGGGAGCATTTAAGTTGGGTGCATAAATATTTAAAACTGAAATGTCTTCTTATTGTATTGTTCGTTTGACTAATATAAAGCGTCCATTTTTGTCTTTCTTAACTTTAGTTGCTTTAAATATGCTTGTATCTGAAAATAAGATTGCAACCCGTCCTTTCTTCTGATTTCCATTTTCTTAAAATATTGTTTTCCATCCCTTAACCCTGAGTCTTGATTTGTCCTTCAAGGCTAGGTGTGTCTCCTGGAGACAGACTATGGATGGCTTGTGCCTTTTTATCCAATCAGTCAGCCTGTGCCTCTTTAGTGGTTAATTCAATCCATTGGCATTGAGAAAATTGATAAGTATGGTGGAGATCTATTCATCTTATTTTGTGAAAGTCTGTTGTGTAGTTTTATCTTTAGCACCATTGTAGAAGCTAAGTTTTGACCTTTATCTTCTGGGTGTTTACTTTACTGGTGTCTATTGTGGTGGTCAGTGTTGAGAATAGATCTAAGTATTTTTCTGAAGAACTGATCTATTATGGCGAATTGCATCAGTGCTTGTGTATCTATAAAAGTTTTGATTTCTTCATTGATTTTAAACCATAGTTTAGCAGGATACGGAATTCTGGGCTGAAAATTGTTTTGTTTAAGAATGTTGAAGGTGGATGACCATGCTTCTCTGGCTTGGAAGGTTTTTTTTTTTTTTTTTTTATTAAATCATAGCTGTGTACATTGATATGATCATGGGGCATCATTCACTAGCTTCACAGACTGTTATTTACCAAGTTTCACACATACCCTTCTAAGATGCACCGCTGGTGTAATCCCACCAATCCCCTTTCCCTCTATGGAAAAGTCTGTTGTCACCCTGATGGCTCTCCTTCTGTAGGTCAGTTGGTGCTTACTCCTAGCTGCTTGCAGAATTATTTCTTTCATCTTGACTTTAAACCTGGACAGGTTCATTACAATGTGTCTTAGAGAGGCTCTGTTTGAGTTGAGATGACTCAGGGTTTGATATCCATCTAAAAAGAATGTGTCAAGGTCTTTAGTAAAACTTGGGAAGTTTTCCTTTATAGTCTCCAGTAGGGGTTCCATTCTCTGGGATAATCTTCTTCCCCTTCAGGAATCTCTATTATTCATATCTTTGAATGCTTTATGGAGTCTCATAGTTCTCTATGTACCTGTTCTGCTTTTTCTCTCTTCTTTTCTATCTTCTTATTGGAGTATGTACCTCTTTAACTACCTGGATTAACTTGAAAAACTACCCTTTAGCTCTGCGTTTCTTTCTTCTCCATGATCTAATTTATTTTTGACACTCTTTACTGCACCTTTACATTCCCCGATTGTCCCCTTCATTTCTTTAAGGTCCACCATATCCTTTCTATATTCTACATATCTTTCATCTGACTTTTGGTTCTGTCTGTCTATGTGTTTGTCCATTCTTGAACTGCCTTTATCATCCATATTTTAAATTCCCCTTCTGTCAAGTCCATTAATTCTTTTTTTTTTTTTTATTGTTCGGGATTCATTGAGGGTACAAAAAGCCAGGTTACACTAATTACAATTGTTAGGTAAAGTCGCTCTTGTAATCAAGTTTACCCCCATAAAGTGTGACACACACCAAGGCCCCACCCCCCTCCCTCCATCCCTCTTTCTGCTTCCCCCCCATAACCTTTATTGTCATTAATTGTCCTCATACCAAAATTGAGTACATAGGATTAATCCTTCTCCATTCTTGTGATGCTTTACTAAGAATAATGTCTTCCACTTCCATCCAGGTTAATACGAAGGATGTAAAGTCTCCATTTTTTTTAATGGCTGAATAGTATTCCATGGCATACATATACCACAGCTTGTTAATCCATTCCTGGGTTGGTGGGCATTTAGGCTGTTTCCACATTTTGGCGATTGTAAATTGAGCTGCAATAAACAGTCTAGTACAAGTGTCCTTATGATAAAAGGATTTTTTTCCTTCTGGGTAGATGCCCAGTAATGGGATTGCAGGATCAAATGGGAGGTCTAGCTTGAGTGCTTTGAGGTTTCTCCATACTTCCTTCCAGAGAGGTTGTACTAGTTAGCAGTCCCACCAGCAGTGTAAAAGTGTTCCCTTCTCTCCACATCCACGCCAGCATCTGCAGTTTTGAGATTTTGTGATGTGGGCCATTCTCACTGGGGTTAGAAGATATCTCAGGATTGTTTCGATTTGCATTTCTCTAATAGATGGAGATGACGAACATTTTTTCATGTGTTTGTTAGCCATTCGTCTGTCATCTTCAGAGAAAGTTCTATTCATGTCTCTTGCCCATTGATATATGGGATTGTTGGCTTTTTTCATGTGGATTAATTTGAGTTCTCTATAGATCCTAGTTATCAAACATTTGTCTGATTGAAAATATGCAAATATCCTTTCCCATTGTGTAGGTTGTCTCTTTGCTTTGGTTATTGTCTCCTTAGCTGTACAGAAGCTTTTCAGTTTAATGAAGTCCCATTTGTTTATTTTTGTTGTTGTTGCAATTGTGATGGCAGTCTTCTTCATGAAGTCTTCCCCCAGGCCAATATCTTCCAGTGTTTTTCCTATGCTTTCTTGGAGGATTTTTATTGTTTCATGCCTTAAATTTAAGTCCTTTATCCATCTTGAATCAATTTTTGTGAGTGGGGAAAGGTGTGGGTCCAGTTTCAGTCTTTTACATGTAGACATCCAGTTCTCCCAACACCATTTATTGAATAGGGAGTCTTTCCCCCAAGCTATGTTCTTGTTTGGTTTATCAAAGATTAGGTGGTTGTAAGATGTTAGTTTCATTTCTTGATTTTCAATTCGATTCCAAGTGTCTATGTCTCTGTTTTTGTGCCAGTACCATGCTGTCTTGACCACTATGGCTTTGTAGTACAGACTAAAATCTGGTATGCTGATGTCCCCAGCTTTATTTTTGTTACAAAGAACTGCCTTAGCTATATGGGTTTTTTTCCGTTTCCATACAAAATGCAGAATCATTTTTTCCAAATCTTGAAAGTACGATGTTGGTATTTTGATAGGAATGGCATTGAATAGGTAGATTGCTTTGGGAAGTATACACATTTTAACAATGTTGATTCTTCCCATCCATGAGCATGGTATGTTCTTCCATTTGTTTATATCCTCTGCTATTTCCTTTCTGAGGATTTCATAATTTTCTTTATAGAGGTCCTTCACCTCCTTCGTTAGGTATATTCCTAGGTATTTCATTTTCTTTGAAACTATGGTAAAGGGAGTTGGGTCCTTAATTAGCTTCTCATCTTGACTGTTATTGTTGTATACAAAGGCTACTGACTTGTGGACATTGATTTTATATCCTGAAACATTACTGTATTTTTTGATGACTTCTAGGAGTCTTGTGGTTGAGTCTTTGGGGTTCTCTAAGTATAAGATCATGTTGTCAGCAAAGAGGGAGACTTTGACCTCCTCTGCTCCCATTTGGATTCCCTTTATTTCCTTGTCTTGCCTAATTGTATTGGCTAGAACTTCCAGCACTATGTTGAATAGTAAAGGTGACAGAGGACAACCTTGTCTGGTTCCAGTTCTAAGAGGAAAAGCTTTCAGTTTTACTCCATTCAGTAAAATATTGCCTGTGGGTTTGTCATAGATAGCTTCAATCAGTTTTAGAAATGTGCCACCTATGCCTATACTCTTCAGTGTTCTAATTAGAAAAGGATGCTGGATTTTATCAAATGCTTTCTCTGCATCTATTGAGAGGATCATATGATCTTTATTTTTGCCTCTGTTAATATGGTGGATAACGTTTATGGACTTGCATATGTTAAACCAGCCTTGCATCCCTGGGATGAAGCCTACTTGATCATGATGAATGACTTTTTTGATGATAAGCTGTAATCTATTGGCTAGGATTTTGTTGAGAATTTTCGCATCTATATTCATGAGTGAGATTGGTCTGAAACTCTCCTTTTTGTTTGGGTCTTTTCCTGATTTTGGTATCAGGGTGATGTTTGCTTCATAGACTGTGTTGGGGAAGATTCCTTCTTCCTCAATTTTTTGGAATAATTTCTGCAGTACAGGAATAAGCTCTTCCTTCAAGGTTTGATAGAATTCTGGAGTGAAGCCATCTGTACCAGGGCATTTTTTGGTTGGAAGATTTTTTATTGTTTCTTTGATTTCAGTGCTTGAGATTGGTCTGTTCAGGAGCTCTATTTCTTCCTGGCTGAGTCTAGGGAGAGGGTGTGATTCCAAATATTGATCCATTTCCTTCACATTGTCAAATTTCTGGGCATAGAGTTTCTGGTAGTATTCAGAGATGATCTCTTGTATCTCTGTGGGATCAGTTGTTATTTCCCCTTTATCATTTCTGATTGAGGTTACTAGAAATTTTACTTTTCTATTCCTCGTTAGTCTGGCCAATGGTTTATTTATTTTATTCATTTTTTCAAAAAACCAACTCCTTGTTTCATTAATTTTCTGAATGATTCTTTTGATTTCAATTTCATTGATCTCTGATTTGATTTTGGCTATTTCTTTTCTTCTACTGAGTTTAGGCTTAGATTGTTCTTCTTTTTCCAATTCCATAAGATCTCTTGTGAGATTGTTGATGTGCTCTCTTTCTGTTTTTCGAATGTAGGCATCTAAAGCAATGAATTTTCCTCTCCAAACTGCTTTTGCAGTATCCCACAGGTTTTGGTAGCTTGTGTCTTCATTGTTGTTATGCTCAAGGAAGTTAATGATTTCCATTTTATTTCTTCCTGCACCCATCTGTTATTCAACAGAAGATTGTTTAATTTCCATGCGTTTGGGTGGGGTCAAGCATTTTTGTTAGAGTTGAGTTCCACCTTTAGTGCCTTATGGTCTGAGAAGATACAAGGCAAAATTTCAATTCTTTTGATTCTGTTGATATTTGTTTTGTGTCCCAGGATATGATCAATTTTGGAGAATGTTCCATGAGGTGATGAGAAGAATGTATATTCTTTATCTTTGGGGTGGAGTGTTCTATATGCGTCTATCAAGCACAGTTGTTCTAGGGTCTCATTTAAATCTCATATCTTTGTTTAATTTCTGTTAGAGGATCTGTCCAGCTCTGTAAGAGGAGTGTTAAAGTCCCCTGTTATCATGGTATTATCAGATATCATATTGCTCAGACTGAGTAAGGTCTGTTTCAAGAATCTGGGAGCATTTAAATTGGGTGCATAAATATTTAGAAATGAAACGTCTTTTTGTTGTATTTTTCCCTTTACCAATATAAAGTGACCATCTTTGTCTTTTTTGACTTTAGTTGCTTTAAATCCACATGTATCTGAAAATAAGATTGCAACTCCTCTTTTCTTCTGAATTCCATTTGCCTGAAAAATTGTCTTCCAACCCTTGACTCGGAGCTTTAATTTGTTTTTTGAAGCCAGGTGTGTTTCTTGCAGACAGCAAATGGATGGCTTGTGTTTTTTAATCCAGTCAGCCAATCTATGTCTCTTCAGTGGGGAATTCAAGCCATTAACATTTATTGAGATCATTGGTAAGTGTGGTAGTATTCTATTCGTCTTATTTGGTGAGAGTCCATTGCTTAGTTTTATCTTTTGCATCAGTGTGCAGGTTAGGTTCTGTCCTTTAATTTCTGAGTTCTTACTTTGCTGCTGATCCATTGTGGTGGTCAGTGTGCAGAACAGGTTGAAGTATTTCCTGTATAGCTGGTCTTGTTGTGGCGAATTGCCTCAATGTTTGTATATCCGTTAATGATTTGATTTCTCCATCAATTTTTTAAGCTTAGCTTAGCAGGGTACAGAATTCTAGGCTGGAAATTGTTCTGTTTAAGTGGATTAAAGGTAGATGACCATTGTCTTCTTGCTTGGAAAGTTTCGTTAGAGAAGTCTGCGGTCACTCTGATGGATTTTCCCCTCTAGGTCAACTGGCACTTACTCCTGGCAGCTTGCAGAATCTTTTCTTTTGTCTTGACTTTGGACAGATTCATGACAATGTGTCTTGGAGAAGCTCGGTTAGAGTTGAGGCAACCTGGGTTCTGATATCCCTCTGAAAGCAGTGTGTCAGAATCTTTGGTGATATTTGGGAAATTTTCTTTTATAATATTCTCTAGTATGGCTTCCATTCCTCTGGGGCATTCTTCTTCCCCTTCTGGAATTCCTATAACTCGTATGTTGGAACGCTTCATAAAGTCCCATAATTCTGACAGGGAACGTTCTGCTTTCTCTCTCTTCTTTTCTGCCTCTTTTACTCTCTGAGTTATCTCGAGAACTTTGTCTTCTACCTCTGAAATTCTTTCTTCTGCATGGTCTAACCTGTTGCTGATACTTTCCATTGCATCTTTACGTTCCCTAATTGACTGTTTCAGTTCAGCTCTGCTATATTCTTTTTATATTCTTCATATCATTCATTTCTTATTTGATTCTGTTTTTGGATTTCCGTTTGGTTATTTTCCACTTTATTAGCAGTTTCCTTCATTGTTTCCATGATTTCTTTCCTTGTTTTCAACATGTGTATTCTAAATTCCCTTTCTGTCATTCCTAACATTTCTTTATAGGTGGAATCCTCTGCGGTAGCTACCTCATGGTCCCTTGGCGGGGTTGTTCTGGACTGGTTCTTCATGTTGCCTGGAGTTTTCTGCTGATTCTTCCTCATGAGTGATTTCTTTTATCTCTTTCCTTGTCTTAATTTTCCTTTCACTTCCTCTTGCTCTTTAAGTTCTCGTGCCTGTGGACTAAGGGTTATAGCACCAGAAGTGTGAGAAGGTTGAAGAGCAATAAAGGGATGAAAGAAAGGAGGACCGAGTGATAAGAAAAACAAAGAAAAATAGAGAAAGGAGAGGGAATGGGTAAAAGGAATATTGACAAAAAGAATAGAGGCACAGAAAGAGGGAGAGAGAGCAATATAGGTGTACAGTAGGGTACTTTGACGCAACCTTAAAAAAAACCCACCTTCTGGGGGTGCTCAGTTGGGTGGTTCCCTTGAGGTCAGCAGCTCTTTGCTAACCTGATCAGACACAGTACCCCACCTCCACCAAGTAGAGAGGAAAGACAAAAATGCTATAAATCAAACCAAAACAAGCAAACAGAAAACTTTACGGGATAAAATTGGGTGGAAAACCAAATAATAGTGATAGAAACACTAGCAAAAATGAAGTTCTAATTATTGAAAAAGGCAGCAATGGAAAATTATAATTAAACTGGAAAAATTGCGAAAGAAAAAGGATCTGTATGGAAAAGGTTGAAATTAAAAAACAAAACAACATCAACAACATCAAAATAAACAAACAAACAAAAAAATCAAACCAAAAAACAAATAAAAAAAAAACACAACCGAAAACAAAGCAGTGTTTATATGTTATTGAATATTGTCTGGGCAACACGTGGTTTTCTGGGGTATGAGATGTTAATCACAGTTCTTATACGACTGGAGGCTGCTGATTTCTCAAACCCCAGCAGTTAGACACCCTAAATCTCTCTTCAGCCCACTTAAAAGGCACTTTGAACTTGTAAACTTGCTGAGCAGAAGCTTTCCCAGGAAAGTCCTTGTGGTTGGAATCAGTGCTGAAGTGGCTATCCACTTACCCAGTGTGCCAAAACCGGTCTCACTGTGCCCCTGAGGGTTAGGGCTCCAAGGCGGCTCAGACCCCACCCTTAGGCTACTTGGTTGCTGGGTTACCAGCTGCCACCCAATTCTAGCTCTGCAACCTTGAGGGCGAAGCTTGCCGGGGCAGATCACTCACAGTGGCTCCCTGTGACCCACAGCCAAACACTATTAGCTCCGTCTGGCTCAGCGGCTCAGACTTGGGCCCTAGACATCGGCCAAAGTTCTCCGCACTCCTGCTGAGGCTCTCCCCAAGGCAGTTCAACTGAGTGCCAAGTCCAAAGACACCAAAACAGTTCACAGGTAAGGCCTTCCTGGTTTGCAGTCTCGCTGCTACTGAACTTACAGTTGCAGGCGGGTTTAGACGGACTGAACACACGTGACCACTTGCTGGTTTTCCACTGTTTTAGTCCTCCTCTTGGGGTCCAGAAGTCTCTCGCTGACTCCCTGTATCCTCTCAGGGGTGATGAGAGGCAGATCCCACCAGCCAGAGATGCCTGGAGTCCTATCTCCCCAGACTCACGGTGCCCAGATGCAAGGAAGCTGTTACTCGGCCGCCATCTTGCTCCGCCTCCTCCATTAATTCTTTATAGGTGGAGTCTTCTGCAGTAGCTGCCTCATGGTCCCTTGGAAGAGTTCCTCTGGTTTGGTTTTTCATTTTTCTTTTCCTGTCTGAATTTTTCTGTTGGTTTCTCCTCACGTGTTCTTTCTTCTTGTTTGCCTCCTTATCCTCCTTTTTCCTTCTTACTACCTCCTTTGTTTTAAACAAATCCTTGCTCTTCATGACAGTATGTTGCAATGTATCAGCAGGACACCAGGTGGTGCTATGTTTTTTTTAGCAGATCGAGAGCACAGCCAGCAACCTCTATGGTCCTTATTCCAAATTTAGTTGCCTTTGGTGATGGTCTGTTTGTTTCCTCAGCATTTAGACCCTGCCAGGTTGGGAACTTAAAGCTCATCAGAATCCTTCAGGGCAGGTCTCACAGTGTCCCCTGACTCCAGTTCCTATGGGGTACAGGAGTCCCTTAGCCTGTGCTAAGATTGAAGTTCTGATCCTGGAAGACAGAATTAAGATGGCTGTGCTTTAGGGCCCTGCTAAGACCTTTTCATGGCCTTCCCACAATGGCAGCCCCCGGCCTCTGTAACCTTCTCAGCATGGCTGCCTCACCCACCACTAAACCTATGGCAAGTCCACTCCAATTGGCATTCAAATCTGGTTGCTTTATACTGCTTCAGTCTGCCCACTCTTCCAAGCTTGCCAGTCAATGTGCAGCTTCCCCCAGTAACTGAAAACTCTGGAAAGGCTTCCTCCCATCCCAGACCTCTGTGGTGAGGCCAGCTGATCCTGGCCGGTTGCAATCACTTGCCTAATTCATCATATTTTCACTGCTCCAGATCATACACTGTATCCAGCTCACCACCTCCTTGCTGTGCTGTCTGAGCTATGACTCTGGGTAAGGTCCATGTGCCAGGTATGGCTGGATTCTCTCTTTTTCTCCAGTCGTTCTAGGAGAGCTCAGCTGAACAATCCTTCTGGTCCACTATTTTGCTCCACTTCCCACAGCCACTTTTTACAGCATAGCCAACATCTGCTCACTGCCTGTCCTCCCCAGGGATGGGGAGCATGGAAAGATGAGGAACAGTGGGGAGCAGGACTAGTGAGAGGCAGTGGAGGGTCACTAAGCTAGGTGGGAGGCAGCACCCTCCCTTCTCCCCTCCTCCTCAACCCCTTCTAGTGTGTCCATGGTCACCACCAGCATGGTCTCCAGCCACCCACCCCTCAGCCTGGTGGTGTCCAGTAGCTTCTGTCTGACTGTAACCCCTTCCCCTGTGAGGAGACTGTACAGCAGTGGTGAACACCAGCTTGCCCTGTGTCTTGGTCCCTTCAGCTCCTTGAGGCTACCTGGCTCTGGAGAAGTAAGAAGCCTACATGGAAGCTGAAGGTGTAGCGTCCTTGGTAGAGAGGTCCAGGCCACACAAATCACTTCAGGCACTATAAGGTCCCAAGTGGGGCCATTTCAGGTATTCCTCTCCTCATCTCTCACACACTCTTCACAGATGTAGCCCGCAGGGAACAGGGCACTGTGCCCAGCCCTCTCCAGAGCACAGGCCAGGCCACAAGCACAGGCTCCACATCTTCCCAAGGGGGCTCTGTGCTGACAGGGGATCTGTTGCCATCTCCCTTCTGTGTCATGGACAGCAGGCAAGAGCCCACACTCCATGATACCTCCTCACACTTTGAGGCAGAGACTACACTCACCCATGCCGGTGACATGTCTAGTCAGTGGCAGGGAGAAAAGGTAGGCAGGGAGAAAGCATGGGCAGGTCCCTCAAATGGGGATGAATCTTTATGCACAGGTTACACGCAAGGCTGTGGTGTTCACCCTTGGCTTCATGCTAGAACCACCCCCATGTCCCAACCACATTCCACATCTGTTACATTGGAACCTCTGGAGGAACACCTGGACATCAGTGTTTTATGTAGCTCCCAGGTGATCCCAATGTGCAACCAAGTTTGCAAATCACTGTGCTTGTCCTTTTACCTCCATTTTCTCATCAAACGATCCCAGTAATCCTTTACTGAGGCTATTATCCTCTTATTAGGCTCAGTGGGCCTAGATAAGTTGAATGACTTGTTTGGGACCAGAAGCTACGCTAGATGATAAGCTCTTGAAGGCAGCACTGTGCTTAATGCCCTGTAAACCTGGTGCCCAGGGCTGTGACTGCTCCCATGAGGGGCACAACCCAGGCTGGATCTGGTACTGAAGTGGCCAAACTGGGATGGAGGAGGGATGTCTACAAGAGGAGGAGGGATGTTGCTGAAAATGGCTGCAGGGGTTCAGCAAGGTGAAGAGAGACAGTGGGCAGACCCTTCTGCTTCCTTTCAGAACCCTGACAATAATGATGACCTACATACATTAGTGCTCCGCAGCCTGAATGTGCCACTCCCCACTGGACCCCTCGGTCCTGAGTGCCAGTTTCATCCACAAGATCTCTGTGAAGTTTGAGTGATGGACAATCGCACTGGCTTTGCCTTGGCCTGCCCTCAGCCCCAGCCTGCAGTAGGGAGTGCTCTCTAGGCCATCCCTCTGCCTGTGCTTGTGCCTTTATGGGGGTGACACCGGGTGTGGAGCTTCTATTTGACACAGCACCAGGTTTTTCTGATTTAAGGATAAAAATTAAAGATGTTACATTTGCAACTCTATTGCACCTGGATTTTGGAGGGTTTGGAACAGAGGGAGGGGCAGCCACACAATCATGTGACATAGACAGACAAACTGTACATGTTGACCCATGAACACCAGCTCCTGGTGTTGTCATCCACCTTCTGTCAGTGGGGCTCAACAGGAGGTGTTTACACAACTTCAGGTGGGAGATCCTCAGAGAGCCAGCCCTGTGTCTCCTTAAGCTCATGAGGGCCAAGTTCACACTGTGGGTCAGAGAGACACTCCCAGCTCACAGAAGTCAGCTCTAAAATCAGGCTCAATCCTGCTGAACCAACCAGCCCTGTACACCTCTCACAGCCTTATTTCTCATCTGCCACAATCCCCTCATCCCTGCCCTACACAGCTGTTAACATGGGCAGTCCAAGGGACCACCACCTAAACACTCAGAACAACCAGAGATCCAACCAGTATTTTCAGTTTTCAGGTAGGGGGACAGAGGCCCAGAGGATGGAAGGCCTTTGCCTAGTATCTCTTGATGAAGTCATGAAGAATCAAGACCAGAACTCAGCCTGTCTGACTCTGGTCCACACGTCCAGGCATGCCTGCACACATGCACACAGACATGCCCCCTCTGCTGTTCTCTGAGGCGAAAGCCTCTTCTCCCATGCTCACCCCTGGGGCAGGCTACAGAGAGCAGGCAGCTTGGGGAATGAGACAGCAATGTCCATCTGAAGTTACTGAAGCTGTCCCTCTTCAAAGCAGCTTCTCACCCCTCATTAAACTAAAAAGAGTAAGAAGTGGGTTTAATCAGAGCAGGCAAGCCACATGCCTTGTACTATTGCGATAGTTCCCCCCTTGATGAAGTGTGTCTTGCCATCTTTAACAAGTGCTGTGAATAATTTTTCCTTCACATCACCTCCATCATCTCCTACATAGACCATTATGGTAGTCTCTAGCCACACATGCCTATTCATAGGGAATTTAAATTATTTAAATTTAAATTTTTAAAAATGTCTCAGGCTATGCACAGTGGCTCATGCCTATAATCCTAGCACTCAGGGAGGCCGAGGAGGGTGGATCGCCTAAGCTCAGTAGTTCCAGACCAGCCTGAGCTACAGCAAGACCCTGTCTCTAAAAATTAGCCAAGCACTGTGGCAGTAGTAGCATAGCTGTAGTCCCAGCTACTTTGGAGGCTGAGGCAAGAGGATCACTTGAGCCCAAGAATTTATGATGGCTGTCAGGTATGACGCCACAGTCTCTTACCCAGGGTTACCAAGTAAGGCTCCATCTCAAAAAAAAAAAAAAAAGTCTCATTAACCATACCTGAAGGGCTTAGTAGTCACAAGTGACTAGTGGCCACTGCTTTGGACCATGAAGATACGAACCATTTTATCATCACAAAAGTTTTACTGGATAGAGCTAGATTCTGGACAGCGTAACAGGACTCTTGTAATTGAGAAGTTCCCAAATAGGCCAAAGAGGACAATTTGGAGAAATAGAAACAGGTTCCTTCTCTGAATGCACAATTCCAGGTGGGGCAGTGAAATGTCTGGCCTCTTAAGAGAAAAGGTCCCCTTGAAGGAACTGGTGACTAAATGAGGTCCCTAAGACAGAAAAGTGGGCAACCAAGGCTTATTATGGCAGAGAGGGTGGGCAGACCACAGAGTCCAGCTCAGGACGTGACAGAATGGCCAGAGGAGATCCCACTGGGCCCTTCCCTTAAGCTGGCCTCGCCTCTCTCATGACTTCTCCTCCCAAAGCAACTCTTCCCCAGGACAACTGTTCCCTGGCTCTACACACACACACACACACACACACACACACACACACACACACACACACACACACACACACACACCGGCTTGTCCTACTTTGGCCCTGTAGTTGCGCCAAGCCTTTATCCCTCCTCCCCAAGGGTCGCATCTGTCCACCCCACCTTGGTGCCCCTAATGCCAGGCAGAGTGCCAGTCTCAGGCACACCTGCTCGCTTGGGATCTGCCCTCAGTCAGGTTTTCAAAATGGCAGGAGGGTATTGAGAATTATTTAATGACCCTCCTAGCCCAAGGTGCGCATGCTTCAGATATTCAGTGACCTCCCAGTGCCCCACCCCCCACATCACCCACCAGTGGGGCAGGGCGTTGACAGAGAGGCTCCCTGCAGAAAGAACATTCAAGAAGTAGCTCCTGGAGACGCTCCTTCAGAGTCTTTGCAGAGGGAGATGTCCAAATATTTGGGCCAGGGAGCAGGAAATCAGCAGAAGAGCTGCCCAACCCCTCCCCAGGCTGCCAACCCCAACCTGGAGGGGAGGGAAAACTCCATCTAACTGCATAAGAAGTGGCAGGGGCCAGAGATTTGGATGAGATCAAGGCGGCCCACCCCCAGCTCCACCCCATCACCCATCCAGCATCTGAGGTATCCCAGCGGGAGCCCTTCTCGTCTCCCCTCCAGGTAGCAGCGGCTGCTAGGGACTGGGTGGAAACTGGCAGGCGGTATCACGAAGAGGTGGTCCGGGCCTTCAGGGATGGAACAGGACATCATCCAGGAGTCATGGCCTCGTTGGAAGCCTGAACAAGTTCAGAGCAAGGTAGGGCTGGAACAAGGATGCGGCGAACATCTGTATCTGCGCTATTCTGTTGTCAGTCTCCAGGGTACTTGCGCGCCAATGCCCCTCTTTGCGCACAAGCCCTTACCAGGCCAGCTCTGAACTCTCGCAAAACAGAAAGCTTTGTGGGACCTCCTACTCACACATTGTTCCCCTCACGTGGTGGCAGCAAAGCCTCCAAGCTTGCCCATGCCCGGCCTGGCACATGAGTCACCTTTGGAATTCTCCGCGCTGGGTGGAAGCTCTCATCATCGCTGCAGCCCCACCCAGTGCGCCTTCCCCAACCCCAGTTGGGCACATTATTCTGGACACAGATGAGGGCAGAGTTTCTTAGACTGATGCCACAGCTTGCCTGTCTTCTCTGAAAAGAAGCCTTCACCTGCCCACCCACCCTAAACTTCTCTGGGGACTGCCCTGAGACGCCAAGCGGAGGGCACGACGCAGCTTCAGCTGGAGAGTACCCGGGGCGGTGCTGAGAGGCCTTCCGGTGGTACAGGGCAAGGCTCTCAGGAGGTTCACGACCAGGTGTGGAGGCTGGCAGACCTGCCCTTCCTTGTGGGCAGGAATGGGGTAGCGGGGGAGGTAGCACTTGTGAAGTGAAGTCTAGTAGTAAAACCAAGAAGCTTTTTTGCTTTTGAAGATTACGAACAGAGCGTGAACTAAGCATTTCCCTGAACATCAGCAGGGCCGTTGTCTGGAACAGCAAAGAAAGTAACCTCAGCACTCAACATTTTTGTCCTGTAGGCAGACGTGGGGGTGGAGCCCAGAGGTGTATGAGTAGGTTGGTTCCCAGAGGCCAGCTCCGCCCCACTTTCCCTAAGCTATCCACCTTCACCCCAGAGAAATAATGCTCTATTCTGGGAAAAACATCAAGAGGCACCCTGATTCCTTCACCTGCTATGGGTTTTGACCCTCTCCCAAAAGCAAAGGACCTTCACAATGTCCCCAGGACAACTTGAAATTGCAGTGCAGGAGATTCTGGATTCCAGTCCAGCATTTAAGGAGCTTGGAAGTCATTACTCCTGTTCACACAAGAAAAAAGCTGAACAAACTAAAATTCAACATCTGTTTTTTTAGGTCTGCCAGAGAACTGAGGTCACAGGGCAAACCATTGCCACCCAAACTGGAAAGCTAGACAGGCAGATAAAGAGACTCCCAACTTACTAGAGCAGAAACCCCTGGGCAAAAACCTGACCGGGAACCAGCACTGGGATAGAAAATCTAAACTTTCATTGACAAATTGGTGGAGGCTTAGTGTGGACAAGTCTATAGTCCAAAACTCCAGGGGGGCCCAGTCCTGGTAGAGATAGGTGCACACTTTTGTGAGTTTTAACCAGGAACTTTACCAGTGAAGATTAAGCAAACAATCTCTGCAAGGTGGGGAAGACTGGAAGAGGTGGCCATTCCGAACATGCCCAGGGCACTCTGTTCATGCCACCCAGACCAGCCCTCAAAACAAACTCTGTCACCAAAGCTTAACCATCTGAGGTTTTACCCAAGCCTAATGAACTTGGGGGAAGAAAAATGCTCAATTCCAGCTCCCTCTTGGCCCCCTGTATCACCTGAAGAATGGAAGGTGGGGAGAGGGTAGGACTGGAAAGCCCTGCTAAAGTGCATAACCCAGGGGCATAGGCTCAGTAAAAGACGAGAACCAATCAACTGCTACAGAATGTTTCTCCTCCCCTCACGCCTCATCCCTACATCTCCAAGGCCTAGTTACCTATGTTTCTTTTTCCAGGACATCATGTCTGGCTTTCAACAGAAAATTACAAGGCATTCTAAATAACAAGCACAGGTAGGAGAGATGGAGCAAGAATCAGAGCCAGACTTGGATATGACAAGGAGGGGGGGAGGTGCAATTATCAGACTAGGAATTTTAAACAATTATGAATAATGTACTGAGGACTCCAATGAGGAAAGTAGACAACATTCAAGGACAGATGAGTTATGTAAGCAGAGACTGAAACTTCAAGAGCAAATCAAAATGAAGTGGTAGATATCAAACACACGGTAACAGGAGTGAAGAATGCCTGTGGTAGGGCCCTTGGTAGACTGGATGTGGCCACGTAAAGAATGGGTGAGCCTAAGAAATGGCAATAGAAGCTTTCAAAATTGAAATGCAAAGAGAAAAAATAATGAAAATAACAGAACAGAATATTTAAAAACTGAGGGATTTCATGTGTGTTGCACAAAAGATGCAATATATACAAAATGGGGATGCGAGAAAGAGAAGAGGGAAAGGAACAGAAGAAATAGTTGAAGCCATAATGACCAAGAATTTCTCAAGATTACACCAAACCACAGATACAGGAAGCTCAGCCAAAAAAAGCCTGCATTAGGGATACCGTATCAAACTGTAGGAAAATTAAAGACAAAGAAAAATATCTTGAAAGAATCCAGAGGGAAAAATGAACATTTCCCTATGGAAGAGCACAAAAAATTATATATTATATATTGAACTTCTCTCCAGAAACTATGCAATGAAAAGAGATTAGAGTGAAATATTTAGAGCATTGAAAGAAAAACCCCCACCAAACTAGAGTTGTGTATCCACAATAAATATCTTTAAAAGTTCAAGGAGAAATAAAGACTTTCTCATGCAAAGAAAAATGGAAGGATTTGTCACCACAGACTCGCCTTGCAAAAAATGTTTAAATTCTTCATAGAGAAGGAAAATGATATGGATTAGAAACTCAAATTTATACATGTATTTATAAAAGCATTAGAGATGGAAGAAATTAAAGTAAAATAAAAAGTTTAATTTCTTATTCTTAACTGATTTAACAAGTAACAGTTCATTTGAAATACCAATAGTACCTATGGCTCACCTTGTGTTATTTAATCCCAGGGATACCAGTGAGTAGGGGTGATTGTGTCAATCATATAGATGAGGAGACAGAAGCTCAGAGAGGTTAATTAACTTGCCCAAGGTCACACAAGACAGTTGGTGTCAGGGCAGGAATTGGAACCCAGATTTATTGGTCCTTAAAGCCACATGTGTAGTTTTAAATTTTCCAAAGTCTGCTTTATGGACACCATCAATACCCCTCATCTTACAGAAAAAGGCTGCAGAGGTGAAGCAACCTGCCCTGCTCTGCTGCTTGGGGACCCACCTCACAGGCCCTCTGCCTCCCTAGTGTCGTCTTGGCCTTGTCTCTCATGGGCATCTATTAGAGGTGAAGGCCCCTACAGGGAAGGGCTCTCACCATCTTTGACAGGCCCTGAGGCTCTAGGCTGGTGCCTGCGACCCCCTAATCCAGTGTCTGGGCAGAGGAGCTTGGCCTCCACTTGGGACCAGAGGCACAGACCACTGTTCTTACATGACAAAGCTTATGGTGCTGACTCTCTCTCCTTTCTCCTCCCCAAACCAACCCTCTCCAGCCCCTCTGACCACACTCACCTCCAGGAGCACGCACTGACCTCCTTTCTACCCAAAACAAATCACCGACCACTTCCTCTTCTAATCAGTCAAAGGGGCTGTTGGTTTGGACTCAAAGTAGTTTCTCCTTCCTTGTATCTGCCCCCCAAATAGTTGCAGATAAAGATAGAGATAATTCCAGTTACTGCAACATGACAAGTGACTCAAACCCAGTGGGTTGCACATATACTCGAGTCTCTCAGGAAATTCCAAGGGCTTAGTTACCTCCCAGGAACTGGCAATGAAGACCAGACCCCTCTTTGGGTAAAGTGAACTCTGCTCTACGTAGGTCACCCCCGGCCTTTGTCCATGGTTCTTCATAGAAGCCTAAAATTTGGAGGAGCTGTGTGGGGTGGGGAGAAGAGAAACTGAACTCAGTTTCCCAATACCTTTGACCATTAGAATCAGTCATTAAAACTCAGCACAAATGCCAGTGGGATTTATGCCACAGTGCATTATTTAAGAGTGAAAAATATGAGCACTTACTAGGGTTTCATTCAGTCATGAGTGACTAGTTCTGTTTATCATTGTATTTATTTATGACCAAAACAGCTCCCAAACAGGGCCACTCAGGTGTGCAGGCTTCCTGCCATTTGATCTTGGCAGGTGAAAATCAGGAGTGGTCTCAGCAATATACGGCTTTGCCCTTTCACACATCTGGTACAATGGACCTAAGAGATACTATTATTGCTTGCTCCAGCCTTTTTCAAGGTAGTAATGTAATGTGGGGTTTTTGCTCATTACACAGCCTGTACACCTGCCTCCTCCTTCTCTGCGTTTACACGCAGGGGCCTCCGCCTTGTAAGGGGCTTGGATTTGGCCACGGTGCTGGTCTGGGTTGCTGGCAGCAGCACTGGTCTAGCAAGTGGCCTCCTCAGACCACCAGTCACAGGCTTAGGGGCCCCGGGGCCACCCTCACTTCTGACCAGCTAGTTCCAATTTAAAGATTCCCACTACCCTCTCAGGCTTGATAATTTCCTGGAGCAACTCATGGAACTTAAGTGTTCTACTTAAAAAGAGTTCTACTTAAAATTACAACTTGATTATGGGAAAGGATACAAAATACAAAAACCAGCCAAAGGAAGAGACAGGGCACCGTCTGGGAAGGCCCGAAAGGCAAAGCTTCTATGTCCCCAGAGGAAAAAGATATCACTTTTCACTCATGTTTTTTGAGGTCCCATTAAGACACTCAAAGTTGACTCAAATAATGATAAAATTCTACAATTTTCCCTGATTCAGCTCTGTCCAGTGGAACAGCAAAAACTTGTGTCCCACACTTCCCTTTCTGGATTGTTATGGTTTCCTGGGTTATTTCCCTTCTGCCTTTCATAGATGTGCTCATGAGTCAGGACTCTGCAGGCCTCCGCGGGCCTCAGCTTGACTGCACATGGATTCCCACATCACTGCTGGTCCCTGACCACTGCTGCTGGCTATACTGTGAACATGTCTCTGCCTGGACTGGCTGTCCTCTATCACTAGCCCATAAAACTTCCTCTCCTTCACTTCTCTAGGCTCTGGCCAAGTCCCTGGGGCAGTGGGCAGAGACAGAGCAGGTGGCAGCTGGAGGGCAGCTGAGGGCATACACCCTTGCTGCTCTCAGGATCACCCTCACGCTGATGGAGGCTCCTTGGCCTCCAGGACCTCAGCATCTTCCTCCCTGGGGTTCCTTTGTCTGAGACTCTGACTCAGGCCCTTCGAAGAAGAGATTCCTCTCTCCTCCCTTACCCCTCGGGGCTCCCTGTCTGGGCATGCCTGGACAATCTGAACCCCACACTCTGGGTCACTCATCCAGGACTGCGTGCCAGGAACTTTGCCTTGTACACACTTAGATTGGCTCCCAATTTGCTGAGATGTCTGATGAATGCTCTCTTAACCCTTGAAGCTATATTTTCCATAAGCTGCCCCAAAATATCCTTGCTCAGTACAAATGGAAAAATGTGAGGCCAACATCTTATTATTCTTGGTTATTTTGAGTTGCGCATTGATGGAAAAATAAGTATTTCTTATATTAGCCTTTAACTTACATTCTGATTACATTTCTGAGAAATGAAGGTTTTGTTTGGATTTTTTATAGGCTCATCTCATGTTTCCTTTTCTTTATCCTTGGATTAATATAATTACCCGATATATTTCATGCTTTCCAAGCTGTTTATAAGAGCCGAAGCTCTCTCCAGGAAAAAATGCAAAGGTCTTTATGATTTGGCCCCTGGATACTCTTAGCCACATCTCCATTTGAACCCCCAGCTATCCATCCATCTATTTCTTTTCCCCCAATCTCTCTGCCAGATAGCCTGGGGTAGTGCTTGAGAACAAAGCACCCCGGGAGGAGGGAGTCAGGCTTCATTCTGGTTCTGCCATGTATTGGCCATAGGCCCTTGAGCAAGTTTCTAAATATAATAACGGTACCTGTCTCACCACAATGTGACGCCATTTCAGATATCTGCATCCAAAAAAAATGTGTTTACAAGGATATGGAGAAACTGGGATGTCTGTGTATTACTAGTAGAAATGTCAAATGCAGGTGCCGTAGAAAACAGTATGGCAAAACAGTTCCTCAAAAAATTAAAAATCTGTGCCTAGATCTTCCTAAGCAATCTCAGAATTTTCATATGATCTAGCAATTTCACTTCTGGAGTATAAACTAAAAAGAACCGAAAGCATGATTTGAAAGGATGTTTGCACACTGGGTTCAGAGAAGCATTGTCCATGAGAGCCAAACGGTGGGAGAAACCCACGTGATCATGAACGGACGGATGGGTGGATGTAGCAGATACACGTAATGGAATAGTATTTGCCTCGAAAAAGAAACAAAATTCTGAAATGTGCTACAACATGGGTGAACCTTGACCACATTATGCAAAATGAAATAAGCCGGTCACCAAAAGATATTGTATGATTCCACTTATCCTAGGTTCCTAGAGTAGGCAAAGTCATAGAGACTGAGACTAGAAAGGGGGTTGCTGTAACACAGTCATACAGACTTTCCTTATATGTAGAACCCTTCTATTTATGTCAAACCATTCATGGGCCCATATGTGAACTATTAGTTGAATTTCTAACATTTTAGAATAATTTCTTTTTGATTTTTTTTTTTTTTTTTTTTGAGACAGAGTCTAACTATCGCACTGGGTAGAGTGCTATGTGGGGAGGAAGGAAGGCAGAGTTGGTGTTTATTGGGTACAGAGTTTCAGCTTGGGAAGATGAAAAGTTTCTGGAGGGGGATGGTGGGGATGACTGGCTGTACAACAGTGTGAAGCCACTTGATGCCACTGAACTGTGGTTAGAATTACACATTCTATGTTACGTATATTTAACCACAATTTAAAATAAAAGTTTTTTTGAATAACAATTCCTGTCTCAGAAGGTCACAGTGAAGATATAAACGTATGAAATATATTTGGATGACGCTGCCATACAGTAGGGACTCACAGAATGTTAACTCTTTTTCTTTCTGTAAAGTCCTTGCTCTGCCACCAGAATAACTTCCATTCACAGGTCAAACATTTATGATTTTTACAACATGCTCCAACTCCTTTTGTTCATTTCATCATTTAATGCTGTGTCCAGCCCTCTTCACATGCTTCTGATATGGTACTGGCTTCTGGGTAATTTATCCCTGATTTTGTTTTATCTGCCTTTTAGACTTTGATCTCCTTGAGAACAGAGTTATATCTGTTCCTCTCTTGTCCTAGGGCTAAGGAAAGTACCTGCAACATAGGAGGTCTGACAATCAAGTTCGTGAACTCATCCTAGAGAAAGTGCTACATACCTCATTGCTGAATGTCACTACAGACACCAGAAGGCTGAGGGGAGTACGTCCAAGGTGACCTTAGTAGTATTCAGCCATGAGATAGGTAGCACTTTTTCCAGGATGAGTTTGTGAACTTAATTGTCTGACCTCATAAGTATAGAATGTTCATTATACAAATAAGGAAATGATGGGGGAGTGGGTATCAATAATTTTTAAAGGAACAATTCCTTTAAAATACAGACTTTACTGATACATAAAACCCTCCTTTTTATGTCAAACTATTTCATGGACCCATATGTGAACTATAGTTGAATTTCTAACATTTTAGGATAATTTCCGTTTTGATTTTTTTTTTTTTTGAGACAGTCTCACTCTATCACCCTGGTTAGAGTGCTGTGACATCATCATAGGTCACAGCAACCTCAAACTGTTGGGCTCAAGTGATCCTCAGGCCTCAGCCTCCCAAGTAGCTAGGAGGGACTATAGACACCAACCACAGGTAGTTTTTCTATTTTTGATAGAGACAGGGTCTCATTCTTGTTTAAGCTGTTCTTGAACTCCTGAGCTCAAGCAATCTACCCACCTCGGCCTCCCACAGTGCTAGGATTACAGGTGTGAGCCACAATGCCCACCCAGAATAAAAATTTTATCATGACCTAATTGTAATATAAATACAGCACTTTTTAAAATGCACTGAGCCAATATACAAGGTTTTGTAGGTCAGTGACTATAACTCTTTGGCCCACTAAGGGGCTGTGACCAAGATGTTGACAACCACACCTCTACAGAATAAGGCATTTTCAGAACAGGTTCGTGACTAAAAGTTAATGTAAATCAGAAAAATGATAAAAATTTTGGGTTTGTTTGTCCTACATGTTAGCATAGAAAAGGAAGCTTGTGACGGCTCTGGAGTGTTGGAGGAGAGAAGAATTTTTGGAAACAGGTGATCCCAGAGCTGAAAGTCAGGTGCTAGAAGGCTCATCTACCAAACTGGGATTCTTCTAAGAAAAAGAAAGCAAAGATCCATGGACTCTTGTGAGCTTGTGCTGTCAGGGCTGAAGGGACTTACATGTCCATACGTGGAAGAGTGCTAGGAAAGAAAGTCTGCTTGGGAAACTCTGATCAAGCATGTGCTACATTCCTGGGGCTGCTGTAATGAAGTTCCAGAAACTGAGGGGCTTGAACAACAGAAATGCCTTGTCCCACAGTCTGGAGGCTAGAAGTACAGGGTCAAGTTGATGGCTGCATTCAGCCTGATAATTTGTCCCAGGCTTCTCCCCTATCTCCTGGTAGTTTGCTGGCAATCACTGGTGTTCCTTGGTTTGTAGAAGCATCTCCACTCTCTGTCTTCATCTTCACGTGGCATATTAATAACTTCACTTTGCCAAGAGTAATGTGACAAAACTTTGAAGCATACAAAAAATAAATATAAATAGATGCCATGTAGAGTAGGATCTGGCTTTGCCATTAATACAAATAAACACTGGCAGAGAGCAGTAGCGTTTGACAGGCAGAGAGGGGTGTATACGCCATAGTCAAGGCCGAGGCTCAGCAACTTTTTTTCATAAAGAACCAGATAGTAGATATTTTAAGCATTGTGGGTTATATAATTTCAGTTACAATTAACAAAACTCTGTCATTGCAGCATGGAAACAACCATGAATGATTAGTAAACCAATGAGTATTGCTGTTCCAATAAAACTTTATTAGCAAAATCAGGCTGCAGGCCAGATTTGGCCCAGGTTCCTTACTGGTCAAGAGCATTCTTCACCCTCCAGAATCCTTTCCCACTATGCTATTTATTCTTTTTCTTATATCATCCCCACATCAGATCTATCTCCTCTTGCATCTTTTCCCCCCCAACCTGATCCTCTTTGTTTTCCTTCCTCTTCACACAATTTATCATCAAGGACCTTCTGCCCTCACAACAGCCTCCCCTGATCGCAGCCTGCTGCTTTCTTCCATCCCTCTCCAACTGTGCAGATTCATCCTCAGAGCATCATTTCTTTTCCATCCCAATTCTAACTCTGACACTGATTCAAGATCCCCACCCCATCCCATGCTCACAAAGGAGACAGCATCAGCATTTGTGTAGGGCAATTCAACACCGAGCTCAAGCTGTGCAGTGTGTATATATAACCACATGTATGCAGTGAAAAACACTTACAGATCATCCATCTCAATTTATGAACCTCTTTGGCAGCCTTTGTTCACATGTGGCTTTGCCAAGTTTATAAATACTTCCTCTGCATGACAATAAAATTGGTCTCTCCTAATCATTCACTCCATAGATAAAATCTCACTGAGGTTGCAATAGCATTGACCCTTAAAGTTAACTGTTTTAACTGTTTTCTTGCTTGATCTTAATACTCCAATCAGGTAGATATTGAGGACCTCCTATTTATGGGTCATAGCTACTTGACTCAAGTATTTTTGCCTGTGCAAGTCCTGACAGTTGGAAGCTAACTCACTTGGATGCCTGCCTCCCACACTGCTCTATTTTATGTAATCAAGACCATTGATAAAACCCAGAAGGCTCCTAGAAGGGCCTAGAGCAGGTTATTTCTCTGGATATTTGACTTACCTACAACAGATTATTTTATTAGATGTACCAAAAGCGATTCTTTTTTTTTTCTCATGAAAGAGGAGGTTGTCCTTGGTTGTGAATGAGCATCAGTAAGCCCTGATTAACTTAAAGGTAAGAAAATATACTATACATGTATCATCCCATTTCTGCTTTTTCCCTTACTTCTTTCTTGTTTATTCTCTTCTGTAACTTGCCAGGTGCTGAATATAATGTCAGATACATACTGACACTGTGCAAAGGCATCGTCTCGCCTTCCGTAATACACGTACCAGCATTACAGCACTTTCCTTGTTTCTGTATCTACTCAGATACAAACAACTCACTCAACTACTTTGCAAAATTTTTAAGTGGTTAATGCAGGCTAACGATTATCTTAATTTTATTTTGTTGCCTGAACTGATAGCAGATTGATCAATTATTTTTTCAAGGCAATAAAAATCACCAACTAGTTAATATCCTCACAACATAATGTGGAGGGAAAAATGCCTTTGAATTCTATTTTCTTTCTCTGTTAATTTTCAAACATGTGTGTAGAGAGAAAAGACACAGAAGACACCAGGGAGAAATAAGCAAGAGGAGGGGCCAAACCATCATAAGGAAAGACACTGTGCCCAGGCCAGACCGGCCCAGTGAGTTTCTGTTCTTCATTCTTTTCCCTCCCCTTTGACCCCACTCAGCTTCTGTTTCCTCTTTTATATCTCCTTTTTTATTTTCTTTTCATTTGCTCCTAATTTAAAATTAATTAGAAAGTAAAATCAAATGGTTATGCTTTCTTTTCAAAGATTGTGATTACCATCTCAATAACGTTGACTAATAATTTTTTTTTCTTTTGTTCTTTTTTTTTTTTGAGACAGAGTCTCACTATGTTGCCGTTGGTAGACTGCCTTGGAGTCACAGCTCACAGCAACCTCAAACTCTTGGGCTTCAGTGGTTCTCTTGCCTCAGCCTCCCAAGTAGCTGGGACCACAGGCTCCTGCCACAAGGCCCGGCCATTTTTGTTGTGGTTGTCGTTGTTGTTTAACCAGCCCGGCTGGGCTCAAACCCGCCAGCTTCGGTGTACGTGGCTGACGCCATACCCGCTGTGCTATGGGCAATGAGCCTGACTAATAATCTTTATTTTGAATTTTGTACAATTTAGTTACTAATTACTAATTATTTGATAACAGGATTTATTCCTTGCAGTTGCTTCCATGTGCCTTGACGGGTGTAACTCTCAATGGGAAACAAAGTTTCTTCCTTGTCCAAACAGAATAGACAATGATGATTTCAGTTATTTCCGTTCTTCCTTTTTTCCCTCCCTGTCTCTGGTTACTCACCTCAGTTCTGTCACTTCAGTAACCAGAGAGTGAAACACTCACCTCAGATTCCTCCGGGGGGAGTAAGGACTCAGAGCAGCCACCTCCCTCCGGTGGGAGCCACCAGCGACTCTCACTGTCACAGGGCTCGGGCCGGCTCTGAACACAACTTGATCTTCACTCAGTAAAGACTGCTGATCTGCTGAGGGGTCAGGTGGCTGACAGGCTGTCGTCTGGCACCGTGAAGATGACACCAGCCAGGCTTGGAGAGATGGCTGCTGGGAGGTAACCCTAAAATTTCCCACGGCCAGACTCATGGACTTTGCAGTCCCACGTATCTGGATTTAAACCTTGGCTCCAGCTGTTGAATTTAGGATTGAAAGACCTTGGGTTTTGCACATTATGTTTCTGAATCTCATTCATTTCATCTATGAAACAGAGCTAAGGCTGCTGTCTTATCAGATAAGATACAGAGAGTGCCCGGCAAGCACCTAGTGGATGAGAAAGAGCACAGAGAATGGAAGGAAGAACAGACAAAGGGCAGCCGCCAGGAGGAGGCACAAGTTATTTGAAAGCTGGAGGTGCTTAGGGGGTGCTGATCCAAAGGAGCCCAGGGCAAAGTCTAGATCCTAGGTTTGAGGGAGGGGTCTGCTTAAACTTGCTGACGACACAGCGCCATCTAGAGGCAGAGCGTGCGCCAAACACACGGCCCTCTGGGCAAGGCCCTCTGCCCCAACAGCATCCCCAGTCCCTTTTGGCCCTTCTCCCCCACCCCAGCCCTGCTGTTGCCTCTGTGGCTTGTCTCTCATCACGTGACACTCATTCTCTCCTCTTCCTCTTTCATCTCTTCCTGGTGTGGTGTTTTTCGTATTGGGGTCCTCAGGAGTTTAGTCAAATGATGAACCTGGGGGAAGTGACATAATGAGCATTCCCAAACATCCCTTCCCCTCCTCTGTGCTCCAGGCCACTGACTTCATTTGGAGGGTACCCAAACCTCCTGGACTGTGGTGCTGGCCCTGGACTGCCATCCTGGTACTGTGGATACAGGGTCTGGGTGACAGCACTGGGAGTGGTGAGGGGGACACTCTTGCTTCAGGCTCATAGCCTTTGGATCCCATTTCTCTAGAGTGAATTCCATTCTGTGTCTTTTTTTTTTTTGTTCTCTGACTAAAGTCAGGACTCTACCAAAAGAGCTCACAAGTGAAAGGCAGAGGCAGAGTCTTAACTCAAGATGAGGAAAAAAAAAAAAGCCCTCAAAGAGTGAAGGGCACTTTCGGCCAAGTCTGCATCTGATGAGACAGACTTGCCAATTGCTATTCCCCATTTTAGAAATTGTGATTTAAAAACAATGCTGAATTATTTCTTTCAAAATACACTTGCAAAGAGATTTTGGATTCTATTCAACATTCTCTCCACACCTCCTTAAATCTCTCTCATTCTTCTCAAGAGCTGAGATTTGCTTTCAAATCCCAACAAGTTGCACTTGAAATTGCATCAATTTCATTCAATATAAAGTACTTTTGAAAGCTCAATAGGAACATTGTAACATGCCAATGAATTTCCTGAAACATTATTAGAATACATCTCTTGTACAAACTCCACATGTTCCTGTGTTACCCAGCACATTATTGAATGCCAATTTAAATCTAGAGTGGGAAAGAACAATAAATATAAACTGATTGTATTTCCATTTATTAATCTTTTCCCAAGCCTAAATGTTATTACCTGAATGTGCAATAAATACACACATCTGCTCTGATTGTGGCCATTAGTAAATGAAAAGTTGTTTGAATTTTACAAATTTTCAGTTCACATCAGAGAGTTGAACTTAACAATACTATTAAATTCTAGCAATTCTGATCAAGGTGAGGTAATGTGGAAATAATTAACTATGTCAACTAAAGACTACATAGAAACACAATGTGTATATTTCCTTTTCTTTTTCCCTTGCTGATGTCCATAGGAAAAATGGAACCACCTACCCAGACAATTTCTCTGGCTAGAGCACAGTCTCCCTCCAATATCTGCTAGAAAATACTTCATCGTTCTTCAAATTTCAACCAAATGCCATCTACTTGGAAAACCATCTCTTAACTCCCTGGAGCACTTCAGTGCTTCTTCTCAGTGTCACCAGAGGACTTTGTAGATGCCTTTATTAGTGATTAGGGACCAAAGGAGATTAAAGGAACTACAGGGTGGTGAGGGAGTATTATGGCCTTCTGGACAAGAAAGTTGGAAAGGGCCCTGAAATGAAATGAGGAATTCGGGATGGGTGTGACCTAGTATGTTAACCAAGTACATGCTCTGCCTGCAAAAATATAACTTCTAGCCGGTGACCCATATTCTCTAGCCCATGAATGATCCCCCCTCATAAAACAAAGATAAGGATCCCCAGCACAGAACAATTGCACACCATACTTGCCACAAACCTGGCGAGACTAACCGAGGCCATTCCATCACCAGTAAAATGACAGTTAATGATTATTAATACAGAGGAGAGAAAATTGGACTTATGTGATGGCTGAGGTAATCCACAACCCCTGAAACCAGGACAGCACACCTGGAAGCCTGAAGGGAACCAATGGGAATTGTTATAGATGAATTCAGGAGGAATAGGGTGAAAGTGCTTATACTGCCTTTGGGGGGGGTTCCCCTCTCACTGGCAAGGGGGACACTTTTCCACTCTCTGGAAAAATCTATGCTTATCTCTGCTTTCCTTTAGTCTTTTTCTTCACTTTGAATAAAAACTATGCTTCTGTTCTGCTATGTCAGAGAAACCGCTGCCCCATTTTCTACTCCCTTGCTTTCCCTTTGACTCAGCTGAGCTTGCTAGTTCTTAGGGGTGAACCAAACCAGGTCCACTGAACAGCTTGGAGGTTTTCTCACCTCTAACAATCAGGGCAACAACTTGACTATAATTTTTGGTATTAGTTGCAAGTGCCTTTTTTTTCCTGTAAAGAAGTAGCTACCCCTCTGCACCAAATACTCTTCTGAGAGCTTTGCATGGGCTGTTAACTCAGGGAACCTTTGAAGTAATTCTTGGAGCAGGAACCTCAAATGAGGTTCCATGGAAGCCTAGTGTCGTGCTCATGACAGAGCAGCCTAGTTAGCAGTTTCATTAGAGGTCCTTCAGCCCCTCATGGTAATGCAAAGTAGGACCAAGTTCATTTGGTAAGTCCATTCTCAGGTTTTGCTGCTGTTCATACCTAGAGAGCACCAAATTGCACCAAGAGGCCTCTCCATCCTGAATTTCCTCCCACAGACTCACCCGTCCCACCAGGTGAATGGGAGGCCTGTTCATGCAAAAGCAAATCAGAAGGGATTTTAAGAAGGAATTTTTATGTGCTCACTGACTGGTGCTGTACTAGTGTTACAAAAATTACAAAATCATGGATAGTGTAGGTTACGAGTGAATTTTATTGCGAAGTTTTTTTACTTTTTGCAATTTTCTCATTTTGAGTATTTATTATTACAGTTTGTTTTATAGACATTCATGACCATCTAATACAACAATACTTGACTTGTGAGATGAGACAGAAAAATACTAAGCCTAGAATACACTAGAAGTGCTAGGACTATTTTGAGCCCGATTATGTCTCAGTAAGAAAATGTTTTCTCAAAGTCTTGCCTGAAATTGTGTATTGGGCTAAGTTTTTATTCATATGGGTTTGCCTTATGACTTGAGTAGGTTTGTATTTAATATAGTCAATAAAATTTCAGGTTACCAATAATGGTAACTTAACTTAGTATACAATCTTTATTTAAATTAAATCCACATAGTCTACTTTTAGAAAAATTAAATCAAAATTTGGATCAACCCAGTTATTTAGCAGAAATCTGTTGTGTTTGCCTTATAAGTTTTTTTTAATTTGCAAAAGAGAAGAAACAATAATATCATAAAACGTAAGCTGATCTTAACTACCTTTTTGGTCAAGAAAAGTTGTCCAAAAATCCTTTTTAGATTTAGATGGAGGAGGGGGAACTGCTTGTGTACATCTTTCTATATCTCATAAGGACTTTGTAGACATTCGTGATGAGATTTCTAGGACTTGTTTAAAAGAGTGAAAAATTTTAAAGTAGAAAAAAAGAAGTATTCTCTAGTGACACTATTGTCCTAAAGAGTTAATGTATGCATCTTTTGTGGGGAGGTTGAAACCACACATAAATATTTAGAATATATCATGTAAAATAAACAGAGCCATAGAAAAATAAATGTTGTCCACTCAAAAAATTATAACAATTATTGTTAGATTATTGTATCTGTAATTCTGATTATGATATTATACTGTGAGCTTCAGATATAATGTGATTATTATATATAGAAAGAAGAAGCAGATGGATGGATGGATGGGATAGATGAGACAGGTCTAACATTTACCTGTCGGAATTTTATATGGGCAGTGATAGTCCATAATTTTAATTCTTTTGTGTCTGAATCAATGTCGTAAGTATCAGAGCTTGGCAACTGATTTTTTTTAGTAAATAAATAAATGAGTAAGTTTATAAGTTAAAAACATACGTAAGGAAGAACATGGGTTTTGAATGTGTAATTTTAATAAAGGAAGCATCATTTGATAAAAAAAAAAAAGTAAACTTTTGGGATGTATTTTCAGAACACAAAAATAACCCTCAGGTATACCTCAAAGTTCACTTTTGGCATTCTGCAGTTTCTCAGTTTTCTGGGCCAAGAGGTTTCAATGTAGAACACGTGAGTCCTCTCTGACAATTTTGCTGTCTTTCAAAAGGCTCTCATTATCCTTTGTTAACAATAAATTTTCACCACGGAGATCATTCTCTTGGATAAGGAAAGCAGGAACAAAGTGAGATCCAGGAATCCCACTATTTCTGTATAAATTGGTAAAGCTGTACCATCAGCCCCAAATGGGGTGCATCTTGCATTTTCTTTTCTTGCTTTAATAGAACCTTTAAGAAACTTTACTTTTGGGGGGTGGAGCAAGATGGCGGCCGAGTAACAGCTTCCCTGCAACTGGGCACGGTGGGTCTGGGGAGATAAGACTCCAGGCATCTCTGGCTGCTGGGATCTGCCTATAATCATCCCTTTGAGGATACAGGGAGTCAGCAAGGGACTTCTGGACCCCAAGAGGAGGACAAAAACAGTGGAAAACTGGGAAGTGGTTGTGTGTGTTTGATTGACCTAATCCCGCCAGGAGTCGTAAGTACAAGCAGCAGTGAGACTGCAAACCGGAAAGGCCTTACCTGTAAACTGTTTCGGTGTTTTTGGACTTGGCACTCAGTTGAACTGCCTTGGGGAGAGCTTGAGCAGGAGTGCAGAGAACTTTGGGCATTGTCTAGGGCCCCAGACTGAGCTGCTGAGCCGCATCAAGCTAATAGTGTTCGGCTGTGGGCTACAGGGAGCCATTGTGAGAGAACTGCCCCGGCAAGCTCTGCCCTCAAGGTCTCAAAGCAAGGATCAGGCAGGAGCTAGTAACCTACTGACTGAGCAGCCTAAAGGCGGGGATGAGCTGTCTACAGCCTTAACCCCCAGGGGCAGAGTAAGACCAGTTTTGGCATACTTTAGCCTCAGGCTGTTGCCCTGAGTAGAGTGCTGTGGCATCACAGCTCATAGCAACCTCAAACTCCTGGGCTTGGCGCTGCCCAGACCTCCATAAGAGCTGCACACTGAGCCCCAACCTGCGACCTGCACCCACCAGGCCTCCACATACCCTGACCAGGAACTATGGGAGCCGCGCAAACCTGCGTCCTCCCTCCTGTACCCTCCCTGCCTCCACACAGGCCCGCTCATCAGGCCAGGGACTCTGGTAGCTGCGTGCCGTCTAGAGCCCTCCCTTCCTCTGTGCAGAGCCCTTCTCCTGGCCAGAGACTGCTGGAGCCTTGGGCTCTCTGTGCCAAAGTCACTGGGATCCAGGCACCACCAGAACCATGCGCACCACCTCCTGCCCTGTTGCTGGATCCAAGTGTGTCACACTCCAGAGCTGCCTCCACAACCAGAACTCCCTGGCTAGGGCAGCCCCAGAGGAACTACACAGGGTCACTCCCTACAAAGATCCAGCAACAATAGAGTGATGCCACTAGGCTCTACACTTGGAGAGACACCTCCCCAACTCTGACAATGGCCAGAGGCAATGGTGAAAAACAATCATGAGGCGAAATGAACAGAAAAACTCTGGCAAAATGAATAATCAGAGTAGATCAACTCCCCCAAGGATCAATGGGGCAGACACAGCACAAAATCCCATGCACAAACAAATAGCTGAGATGTCAGAAATCGAATTCAGAATCTGGATAGCAAATACGATTCAATTAAAATTCCAAGTAGTAACCCAAAAGATATCTCAAGAATTCAACGAATTCAAAGACCAAATGAGCAAATATTTTGACACATTGAGACATGAAATTGCAGCCCTCAAAGATCTGAGAAATGCAGTAAAATCCCTCAGTAACAGAATGGAACAAACAGAACAAAGGATTTCTGACATTGCAGACAAAGCTTTCGAACACTCCCAAACTCTCAAAGAAGAAGAGAAATGGAGGGCAAAAACAGATCACTCTCTCAGAGAGCTCTGGGATAATTTGAAGGAAATCAATATTCGTCTTATAGGGATCCCCGAAAGCGATAAAGTGGCTTCACAAGGCACAGAGTCTCTTCTCCATGAGATTATGAAGGAGAACTTTCCAGACATGCCAAGAGATTCTGAAATTCAGATAGCAGACGGATTCAGAACTCCAGCACAACTCAACCCAAATAAGACATCCTTCAGACACATCATAATCAATTTCACAAAGTTAATATGAAGGAGAAAATTCTGAAAGCAGCCAGACAAAAGAAAACCATCACCTACAAGGGCAAAAATATGAGAATAACTGCAGATCTCTCTGCTGAAACCTTTCAAGCTAGAAGAGGATGGTCATTGACTTTTAATGTCCTAAAACAAAATAACCTTCAACCCAGAATCCTGTACCCGGCTAAACTGAGTTTCATTTATGACGGAGAAATTAAATACTTTAATGACATTCACATTTTGAAGAAATTTGCCACAACTAAACCAGCTCTCCAGGATATTCTCAGACCTATCCTCCATAAAGACCAACATAATCCTCCACCACAAAAGTAAACCCACCCAGAAAATTTTGATCAAATTTCAACTTCCACAGTCACAAATGGATTAAAAATGTCCACTGGACTCTCGAAAGGCTTATCAATATTCTCAATTAATATGAATGGTTTAAACTGTCCTCTAAAGAGGCACAGCTTGGCTAACTGGATACAAAACTCAAGCCAGATATCTGCTGCATACAAGAATCGCATCTTACATTAAAAGACAAATATAGGGCGGCACCTGTGGCTCAGCAGGTAGGACGCCGGTCCCATATGCCAGAGGTGGTGGGTTCAAACCCAGCCCCGGCCAAAAAAAAAAAAAAAAAAAGAAACAATCTTAAAAAAAAAATAAATAAATAAAAGACAAATATAGGGTGAAGGGATGGTCATCTATACTCCAGGCAAATGGAAAGCAGAAAAAAGCAGGCATTGCAATCCTATTCGCAGATACTATAGGCTTTAAACCAAACAAAATAAGGAAGGATAAGGATGGACACTTCATATTTGTTAAAGGTAATACTCAATATGATGAGATTTCAAATATTAATATTTATGCACCCAACCAGAACACACCTCAATTTATAAGAGAAACTCTAACAGACATGAGCAACTTGATTTCCTCCAGTTCCATAGTAGTTGGAGATTTTAACACCCCTTTAGCTGTGCAGGATAGATACTCCAAAAAGAAGCTAAGCAAATGAATTTTAGATTTAAACTTAACCATTCAACATCTGGATGTAACAGACATCCACAGAACATTTCATCCCAACAAAACCAAATACACATTCTTCTCATCAGCCCATGGAACATACTCCAAAACTGACCACATCTTAGGGCACAAATCTAACCTCAGCAAATTTAAAAAAATGGAAATTATTCCTTGCATCTTCTCAGACCATCATGGAATAATAGTTGAACTCAACAACAACAGGAACCTGGTACCCATACAAAAACATGGAAGCTAAACAACCTTATGCTGAAGGATAGATGGGTCATAGACAAGATTAAGAAGGTAATCACCAAATTTTTGGAACAAAATAACAATGAAGACACAAATTATCAGAACCTCTGGGATATTGCCAAGGCAGTCCTAAGAGGGAAATTTATAGCACTGCAAGCCTTCCTCAAGAAAACGGAAAATGAGGACATTAATAACTTAATGGGACATCTCAAGCAATGGGAGAAGGAAGAAAACTCCAAACTCAAACTCAGCACAAGAAAAGAAATAACCAAAATGAGAGCAGAATTAAATGAAATTGAAAAAAAAAGAATTATACAACAGATCAATAAATCCAAAAGTTGGTTTTTTGAAAAGATCAATAAAATAGATAAACCTTTGGCCAACCTAACCAGGAAAAAAAAGAGTAAAATCTCTAATTTCATCAATCAGAAATGGTAAAGATGAAATAACAACAGACCCCTCAGAAATTCAAAAAATCCTTAACGAATACTACAAGATACTCTACTCTAAGAAATATGAAAATCTGAAAGAAATAGACCAATACCTGGAAGTACACCACCTACCAAGACTTAGCCAGAACGAAGTGGAAATGTTGAACGGGCCTATATCAAGTTCTGAAATAGCATCAACTATACAAAATCTCCCTAAAAAGAAAAGCCCAGGACCAGATGGCTTTACGTCAGAATCCTACCAAACCTTTAAAGAAGAACTAGTACCTATATTACTAAACCTCTTCCAAAATATATAAAAAGAAGGAATATTACCCAACATATTCTATGAAGCAAACATCACCTTGATCCCCAAACCAGAGAAAGACCTAAAAGAAAAGAAAATTATAGACCAATATCACTAATGAATATTGATGCTAAAATACTCAATAAGATCCTAACAAACAGAATCCAAAATACATCAAAAAAATTATACACCACAACCAAGTGGGATTTATCTCAGGGTCTCAAGGCTGGTTCAATATATGTAAATCTATAAAAGTAATTCAGTACATGAACAAACTAAAAAATAAGGACCATATGATTCTCTCAATTGATGCAGAAAAAGCTTTTGATAATATCCAGCATTCCTTCATGATCAGAACACTTAAGAAAATTGGTACAGAAGGGACATTTCTTAAACTAATAGAGGCCATCTACAGCAAACCCACAGCCAATATCGTATTGAATGGAGTTAAATTGAAATCATTTCCACTTAGATCAGGAACCAAGCAAGGTTGCCCATTGTCTCCATTGCTCTTTAACATTGTAATGGAAGTTTTAGTCATCGCAGTTAGGGAAGAATGGGCGATCAAGCGTATCTACATAGGGTCAGAAGAGATCAAACTTTCACTCTTCGCAGATGATATGATCGTATATCCAGAAACACTAGGGATTCTACTACAAAACTTTTAGAAGTGATCAAGGAATATAGCAATGTCTCAGGCTACAAAATCAACACTCATAAATCTGTAGTCTTTATATATACCAACAATAACCAAGCCGAAAAAACAGTCAAGGACTCTATTCCTTTCCCAGTAGTGCCAAAGAAGATGAAATATTTGGGAGTATACTTAACAAAGGACATGAAAGATCTCTACAAAGAGAACTATGAAACTTTAAGAAAAGCAATAGCTGCAGATGTTAACAAATGGAAAACATACCATGCTCATGGCTGGGAAGAATCAACATTGTTAAAATGTCTATACTACCCAAAGCAATATATAATTTTAATGCAATTCCTATTAAAGCTCCATTGTCATATTTTAAAGATCTTAAAAAAAAACTTCCTTTTATATGGAATTAAAAAAAACCCTTGAATAGCCAAATCATTACTCAGCAATAAAAACACACCAGGAGGAATCACACTACCAGACCTGAGACTGTACTACAAATCAGTAGTGATAAAAACAGCATGGTATTGGCACAAAAACAGAGTAGTAGATCTCTGGAACAGAATAGAGAACCAAGAGATGAATCCAGCTACTTACCATTATTTGATCTTTGACAAGCCAATTAAAAACATTCAGTGGGGAAACGATTCCCTATTTAACAAATGGTGCTGGGTGAACTGGCTGGCAACCTGTAGAAGATTGAAACTGGACCCACACCTTTCACCATTAACTACGATAGACTCTCACTGGATAAAAGATTTAAACTTAAGACATGAAACTATAAAAATACTTGAAGAAAGTGCAGGGAAAACTCTTGAAGGAATCGGTCTGGGTGAATATTTTATGAGGAGGACTCCCCAGGCAATTGAAGCAGTATCAAAAATACACTACTGGGACCTGATCAAACTAAAAAGCTTCTGCACAGCCAAGAACATAGTAAGTAAAGCAAGCAGACAACCCTCAGAATGGGAGAAAATATTTGCAGGTTATACCTCCGATAAAGGTCTAATAACCAGAATCCACAGAGACCTCAAACATATTAGCAAGAAAAGAATACATGATCCCATCTCAGGGTGGGCAAGGGACTTGAAGAGAAACTTCTCTAAAGAAGACAGATGCACGATCTACAAACACATGAAAAAAAGCTCATCATCCTTAATCATCAGAGAAATGCAAATCAAAACTACTTTGAGATATCACCTAACCCCAGGAAGAGTAGCCCACATAACAAAATACCAAAACCAGAGATGTTGGCGTGGATGTGGAGGAAAGGGCACACTTCTACACTGCTGGTGGGAATGCACACTAATACGTTCCTTCTGAAAGGATGTTTGGAGAATACTTAAGAGACCTAAAAATAGACCTGCCATTTCATCCTATAATTCTTTTACTAGGTTTATACCCAGAAGACCAAAAATCACAATATAACAAAGACATCTGTACCAGGATGTTTATTGCAGCCCAATTCATAATTGATAAGTCATGGAAGAAGCACAAGTGCCCATCGACCCACGAATGGACTAGCAAATTGTGGTACATGTATACCATGGAATATTATGCAGCCTTAAAGAAAGATGGAGACTTTACCTCTTTCATGTTTACATGGATGGAGCTGGAACATATTCTTCTTAGTAAAGTATCTCAAGAATGGAAGAAAAAGTATCCAATGTACTCAGCTCTACTATGAAGCTAAATTATAGCTTTCACATGAAGGCTATAACCCAACTATATCACAAGACCATGGGGAAAGGGCCAAGGAAGGGGAAGAGTGGAGGGAAGTTAGGGTGAAGGGAGAGTAATGGGTGGGGCAGCACCTACGGTGCATCCTAGAATGGGTACAGAGGAAACTTACTAAATGCAGAATACAAATGCCTACATACAGTAACTAAGAAAACGCCATGAAGGCTACATTGAACAGTTTGATGAGAATATTTTAGATTGTATATGAAACCAGCACATTGTACCCCTTCAATGCATTAATGTACACAGCTATGATTTAACAATAAAAAAAAGAAACTTTCTTTTTCTTCATATCTCAGTGCAATTGATGTTTTGACTTTTTCGACACAGGATCATTTCAAAATGTCCTAAATAGCTCAGTTGTGCTTAGTACTGTTATTGTAAAGTCCTCACTCAAAGAGTTACACATTTCATACAGTGACACTTGTTCCTGTAGACCCTCCCTGTCTGCTTCCCCATGATTCAGTTCACTTACGGTCTCCACACAGACATCAGAAAAGCACCCCCAGATGCAGGACCCCTGGCACTGTGGCAGTCCTGATGGACACTGGTGGCATAGATTATTACCTATTGCCACCATAATATTACAAAATGACTCTAGAAGCTGACACAAATGCCTTCCAGAACTGAGGAAGTGTCAGGATAGTCAGAATACATGCAAAAGAAAAACAATCCTAGCAATTTCTTTTCATCTCATCCAAATGCCTCATGATAGAAAACCTCCCCCACAGCCAGGTGTGTAAACCAGCCGGAGTGGTGGCAGTGACAGTAGCAACACCACCGTTACAGTGGGAGGAGTGACAGGAGGAAGCACAGGGCTATGCTGGCTGCAGGAACACAGGTTTTCAGTGACTGCCCGAGGGTTCTGTGAGAAATTGCAGAGTGGAACATGAAGGAGCAAGATACCGCAAAGATCAACTCCCAAGAGGCCTGGAGTCCAGCAAAAAGTTTAGCTGGGCCAGTTTATTTCTCCCTCCCCCATGTCTCTGGCAGTCAGTGGGCTCCTGAGCTGGGGAGAGCCCTTCTACCCTCACAGGTCCACCCAAACTCCTGCCAACAGTGAACTGGGAGCTTCTTGAGGGCAAAGCACAAAGCTCCCAGCCCCCCTTGGGGTCACTTCTTGACAATGCAGACCTGAGCCAAGATGGCAGGTACCATACTGCTTCTCTACACCCCTGCACCCCGTGCACCTTTGTCCTCCTCAGAGGGCTTCAGCCTCCTCTCATTTGTTCCTGCACAAATATTTCCCAACTCCAGGCCAGACTCTTGGGGCCACAGGGGACCAGTGGGTCCTGGAGGATCGGTGTGACTCCAGAGCCGGACATTCTGAGTGGCTGCCTTCTGGAGAGAGGGACAGATATGACCAGAATGCTATCTTTCTCCCATTCAGATTCTTTTCTTCCCCTGCCCCACCTGTGGCTGCTGAGAGACAGTTGAGCTAAGGCTTGTGGGAGATTCTTTTCCTGTCTATTGGTGCATCCAATAGACAGGGGCTTCAACAGAGAGCAGGGCTCAGACCTTCCCTCCAGGGGTTCTGAAGTAGACTGTGAGCTCCTTGGCCACAGGCCTTCCCTGGTGTTGCCTTCCCAGTAACTTCATTAGAGAGGGGCACACCCCAAGATGGAGGGATGGGATGCTGAACCTGGTTGGGCACCCCATGGACAACTTGACACCAGGAATCCCTGGCATGGTTAGGGATTGATCTTTGTGGACCCAAGGACAGGCCTATAGACAAGACCCCAGGTCTTAATCATGTTCCTCAGAAGCAAGGATGGGAGATTTGTGAATTAATCTTGAGAGGAAAGGCTGCCTGTGTGGGCAGATTAGTGGAAAAAGTCCCATGTGGGTCCTCACTGCAGCACTTATGAGGCACCACCTCCTGCCATGGAAGGACCACAGCCTGCTTCAGACTGCCAGATTGTGAATCTCAGACAATCCACCATGACCAGACTTTCTGGTTGGGTGAGGCCATTTCAGCACCCTGCTAGCAGCTTTGCCTGGAGGCTAGGAACAGATCTTTGACCCCTGCGAAAATAGCTACCTTGCCAGCTTTGGTGGAGCCTGAGGGCAGCTCACCCAACTCAGCCCCACCCAGCTGCACTCCCACACCTCCTCTGCTATGGCAGAGAATAGGGACATACCAGAGTTCCAGGACCCTACCCACAACCTGGGGCAATCAAGTGCTTCTCCTTAGGGAATTAGAGCTTGTCACAGGACCCAAAATCAACATTGTGGCTTGTTCTTCAGTCAAGTGCCACCTACTGAAAAGGAGGTCAAATTGCACTCCCTTTGCAGCATTTCTGGACTCAATCATACAGGATGTGGTTGAGTCTCACCTACAAGCACCACCCACTATCTCAGATATTAAACCGCGCAAGCCATTATCTAAACAAAGAAAGTCTAATAACAAGAAGCAAAAACTGCTCCAAGATAAAAAGATATCAGTGAATGGTCTTTACATACACAAAAAGTCAGAGGGAAAGAATACCCCCAAAAGAAAATGATAATGCCCTACCAATAGAAACCAAATAAAATGGGAATACTGAAATGACTGATAAGGAATTTCAAATATGGATTGTAAGGAAGCTCAATAAAATACAAGAGGAAATGAAAGCCCAACACAAAGAAAGCACAAAAACAATGCAGGAAATGAATGAAGAATCCATTAAAGACATCAAATTATTGAAAAATATCAAGCAGAGCTTCTAAAAATAAAATATTCATTCAAAGAAATACAAAACCCAGTAGGAAACCTTAAGAATAGGCTAGATCAGGCAGGAAATAAAACAATGTCTGAGTTAGAGAACAAATACCTTTGAATTAAACAAGTCAGTCAAAGAAAAAGAACAGAGAATTAGGAGGAATGAACAAAACCTACACAAAGTTTGAGATTATGTAAGGCAGCATAACATAAGAATCACAGGCATCCCTGAGAGTGAAGAAGAAAATGCACTAGGGCTGGAGGAAATACTTGTGGAAAATTTCCCAATCCTCACTAGAAATCTGGACATCCAGGTACTAGAAATACAATGAATTCCTAGGAGATTCATCACCAAGTGTCAAGCAGGGGTCCTCAAACTGTGGCCCATGGGCCACATGAGGCAGTGTGATAGTATTTGTTCCCGTTTTGTTTTTTCACTTCAAAATAAGATATATGCAGTATGCATAGGAATTTGTTCATAGTTTTGTTTTTTTTTTTGTAAACTATAGTCTGGCCTTCCAACAGTCTGAGGGACAGTGAACTGGCCCCTTGTTTAAAAAGTCTGAGGACTCCTATTGGCTAAAGTTAACACAAAAGAGGAACTCCTACAAACCAAAAAGTGAAAGCATCAGGTAACTTATAAACGAAAACCCATCAGAGTAACTGCAGACTTCTCAATTGAGACTTCACAAGCCAGAAAGGACTGGGGCCTCATTCTCAGTCTTCTCAAACAGACTGATTGGCCAGCCTAGAATTTTGTATCCTTCAAAACTGTTTCTTTTATGAGGGAGAATAAAAACTTTCCCAGAGAAGCAAACACTGAGGGACTTTGTAAAGAACAGAACTGCCCTACAAGAAGTCTCAGATCTGCATTATATATTAATCAGCACTATAGACACTCACCAGTGTAAAACCGCCAAAAGTTAAAGGTAAGAGCCCAGATACCACAATTACTCAAGAGGTAATATAAAACAATAAAGCTCTATTCAATACTATGTTTATCAATTTTTTAAATAAATGTAATTGGATTGAATTCACCACTAGGGAAACATAGGCTGATTGAATGGTTAAAAAAATGCAACCCAAATGTGTGTGTCACCAGGAAACACATCTAACCCATAAGGACTCATTTATACTCAAGGTAATGAGATGGAAAACAATACTTCATACAAATGGAAACTAAATGAAAGCTGGTATAGCCATTATATTAGATAACACAGACTTCAAATCAACAAAAGTAAAGAAAGACAAAGTTAGTCACTATATAATGGTGAAGGGAACAATTCAATAAGAAGACATAACAATTCTAAATATTTAAGCATCTAACATAGGTACACCCAGATTTATAAAACAGGTCTCCCTTGACCCAAACAAAATGATAAATAGCAGCATTGTAATAGCTAGAGACTTTATTTTATACCTGTAGACTTCAATACCCCACTGATAGAATGGGACAGATCTTCCAAGCAGAAAATAAGCAAATAAATGATGGACCTAAATGTAACTCTAGAATAAGTGAGCCTAACAGATGTTTACAGAACACTCTACCCCAAAACCTCTAATTATACATTCTTCTCATCAGCTCATGGAACATTCTCTAAGACAGATCAACTCCTAGGTCCCACAAAAAGTATCCACAATTTTTTTTTTTAAATAGAAATTATACCATGTTTCTTCTCAGTAGTATAAAACTAGAAATCAATTCCAACAGAAATTCTTCTCTCTACACAAAATTCATGGAACTAAACAATGTACTGCTAAATGATTATTGAGTCAAGGAGGAAATTAAGATGAAAATCAAAAGATTCTTTGAACTAAATGACACAGGGAACATGAGTTATCAAAATCTGTGGGACTCAGCAAAAGCAGTCAGAAGGAGAAAAATTAATTGCCGTAAAGCCTACATCCAAAAGACAGAAAGATTACAAATCCATAGTCTCATAAATTGCCTCAAAGAATTGGAAAAGAAAGAGCAAACCAATTCCAAGCCCAGGAGAAGAAAACAAATAAGGTGAGCATAGAACTAAATGAAATTGATAATAAAAGAATTATATAGAAGATTAATGAGACAAAAAGTTGGATCTTTGAAAAGATGAATAATATTGGCCAAGGATTGTGGTTCACACCTGTAATCCTAGCAATCTGGGAGGCCAAGGCAGATGGATTGCTTGAGCTCACAAGTTGAAGGCCAGCCTGAACAAGAGTGAGATCCCATCTCTAAAAAATAACCAGGCATTGTGGTGGGTGCCTGTAGTCCCAGCTACTCATGAGGCTGAGGCAAGTGGATTGCTTGAACCCAGGATTTTGAGGTTACTATTAGCTATGACTCCACAGAAACTCTACCCAGGGATATAAAGTGAGCCTCTGTCAAAAAAAAAAAAAAAAAGGAAGGAAGGAAGGAAGGAAGGAAGGAAGGAAGGAAGGAAAGAAAAGAAGAGATGAACAATATTGATAGAATTCTTGCTAGATAAACCAGAAACAGGAAAGAAAGTACCCTAATAAACTCAATCAGAAATGAAAAAGGAGAAATTACAACTGATACCACAAAATCCAAAATATCATCCCTAGATGCTATAAAAATATCTTTGCACATAAACTTGAAAACATGGATGAAATGGACATATTCTTAGAAACACATTACTTCCCTAGGCTCAATCAGGAAGAAATAGAATGGCTGAAAAGATCAGTATCAAGTAATGACATTGAAACAGTAATAAAAATCCCAGATGAGATGGTTTCACAGCCCAAATATTATCAGACCTGCAAAGACGAACTGGTACCTATACTACAAAAATTATTTCATAATGTAGAAAAGAAAAAAATCCCCTCAATTCATTCTGTGAAGTCAATATCACCTTGATACCAAAGCTAGAAAAGGACACAATGAAAGAAAGAAAACTATGGATAAATATCCCTTAATGAATATAGATGCAAAAATTCTCAATAAAATTCTAGCAAACTGAATTCAACTACACTTAAAAAAAGAATCTGCTACATTCAAGTGGGCTTCATCCCAGAGATGAAATGATGGTTCAACATATGCAAATCTATAAATGTGGTTTGCCACATAAAAGAAACAAAGACAAACACCAGACAATCCTCCCAATAGATGCAGAAAGAGCATGTGACTAAATTCAGCGCCCTTATAAAATCAGGACTCTCAATAAAATAGGAATGGAAAGAATACACCTCAATATTATTAAAAACATGACAAACTGAAAGAAAACATCACACTGACTGAAGAAAAATTCAAAACATTTCCACTCCAAACCAGAAGCAGACAAGGTTGCCCACCGTCCCCACTTCTGTTCAACATAGTGCTGGAAGTCCTAGCCAGAGCAATCAGACAAGAGAAGGAAATGGAGGGTATCCAAATAGAGAAAGAACTCAAACTATCACTCTTTGCAGATGATATGATCTTATATTTAGAAAACCCAAAGGTTCTACCAAGAGACTCCTGGAATTGATAAACAAATTCAGCACAGCCTCAGGTTAAAAAATCAATGTGCACAAATCAGTAGCATCCCTGCATGCCAACAAGAGTCAAGCTGAGAATCAAATCAATGCCTCAATACCTTTCACAATAGCAACAAAGAAAATAAAATACCTAAGCACATATTTTGCATGGGAGGTGGAAAGACCTTTACGGGGAGAACTATGAAACACTAAGGAGGGAAATCCCAGAGGTTGTAAACAAATGGAAAAGCACATTATGCTAATGGTCAGCAGAATTAACATGGTTAAAGTTGCTATACTACCCAAAGTAATTTACAGATTCAGTGGAAACCTCATTAAAATACCAATGTCACTTTTTTGCAGATATAGAAAAAATAATTTTACACTTTGTATGGAACCAGAAATGACCCTGAATAGCCAAAGCAACCCTGAGCAGAACGAACAAATCAGAAGGCATCACTTCACCAGACTTCAAGCTATGCTAAAAGGCTATTGTACGCAAAACAGCATGGTATTGGCATAAGAACAGAGGCACAGATCAATGGAGCAGAACAGAGAACCCAGATATAAAACCATATTGCCATTTTATCTTTGACAAAGCAGACACAAGCTTACAATGGGGGAAAGAATCTTTGTTCGGTAAATGGTGCTAGGAAAATTGGATAGCTACATGTAGAGGACTGAAATAGGATCTTACCATGCATAAAAATTAATTCATGGTGGATGAAAGTCTTAAACTTAAGGCATGAAACTGTAAGAGTTCTGGAAGAAGAGGTTGTAAAAACTCTTCTTGATATTACCTTTGCAAAGAATTTATGAAGAAGACCCCAAAGGCAATTACTAACAACAAAAATAAATAAATAGGACCTGATTAGATTAAAAATTGTGCACAGCTAAGGAAACAATCAATAGGGCAAATAGATAACCTACAGCATGGGAGAAGATATTTGCATGCCATACATCTGATAAAGGGCTAATAACCAGAATCTACAAAGGACTCACAAAATCAGCAAGAAGACATCAAACAATTCTATTTTTAAAAATGGGTAAAAGACACGAACAGAAGCTTTTCAAAAGAAGATAGACTAGTGGCCAATAAGCACACCGAAAAATGCTCAACATCTCTAATCATCAAGGAAAGGCAAATCAAAACCACAATGAGGCATCACCTAATACCAGTGAAAATGGCTTTTATGCAAAAGTCCCCAAACAACAAATGCTGGTGTAGATGTGGAGAGAAAGGAATGCTTACATACTTGGTGGGACTGCAGACTAGTACAACCTCTGTGGGAAGGGGTATGGAGATACCTCAAAGAACTAAAATTAGACCTACTATTTTATCCAGTGGTCCCACCACTAGGTATTTACTCAAAGGAAAAAAGACATTCTCTAAAAAAGACACATACTTACACCTGAATGCTTATAGCAGCACAATTCAGAGTCTCATAGATGTGGAACCAATCCAAGTGCCTGTCAATACATGAGTGCATTAATAAAATGTGGCCTATGTATGCCATAGAGTATTACTCAGCCATAAAAAAAGTTGGTGGTGAACTAATAATACCTTTTGTAACAATCTGGATGGAAGAAACATCCTCCTAAATGAAGTGTCACAGGAGTGGAAAAACGAACACCACATGGGCTCCCTTTTAAACTGGAACTAAATGATCAGCATGCATGTATACATATGGTGGTTAAATTCAAGGGAAGTCAAGCAGGTTGGGAGGGGGGTTAATTCACACTTAACAGGTACAATGCACATGATCTGGGGGATGGACATAATTACTACCTTGACTCAAAATGTATAAAAATAATGCATATAACCAAAGCATTTGTACCCCTGTAACATTCTAAAATAAAATAAATTTTAAAAACTCTAAAACTTAGTGGCTTTAGACGATAACTACTTATTATTGCTCATAAATCTGTGGGTTGACTGGACAGTTCCAGTTTTGACTGAGTTCAGCGAGGCTCACTCAGGGGTCTGTGGTCAGCAAGGCTCACTCATGGGTCTGTGGTCAGCGAGGCTAACTCATGAGTCTGTGGTCAGTGAGGCTCACTCATGGGTCTATGGTCAGCGAGGCTCACTCATGGGTCTGTGGTCAGCGAGGCTCACTCATGGGTCTGTGGTCAGTGAGGCTCACTCGTGGGTATATGGTCAGTGAGGCTCACTCATGGGTCTGTGGTCAGCGAGGCTCACTCATGGGTCTGTGGTCAGCGAGGCTCACTCATGGGTCTGTGGTCAGTGAGGCTCACTCATGGGTATATGGTCAGTGAGGCTCACTCATGGGTCTGTGGTCAGCGAGGCTCACTCATGGGTCTGTGGTCAGCGAGTCTCACTCATGGGTCTGTGGTCAGTGAGGCTCACTCATGGGTCTGTGGTCAGCGAGGCTCACTCATGGGTCTGTGGTCAGCGAGGCTCACTCATGGGTCTGTGGTCAGTGAGGCTCACTCATGGGTCAGCTGCAGCTTTCTTGATTTTGACTAGACTCTCACATGTCTGAAGCTGGGCTGAGCTTACTGGGCTCACTCAGCTCTGTTGCTTCTGGTCTCTCATTCTCTAGCAGCCTCGCATCGCGCTTCTCATGGTGGAAGAAGGGGTGGAAGTTAGAGGGAGGGACCCACATAAGGCCTCTTGAGGCTTGGCCCCATATCTCGCATATTGTTGACCAGAGAAGGCAACAAAATCAGCCCAGATTCAAAGGATGAGGAAGTAGATTTCATCTCTTGATGACAGCAGCTGAAAGGGGCCATTTCTGCAACGACACTACCATTAGCATAATTTCTTCTATGGGTAGTGACAGTCGGAGAAGATACTACCAAAGCCACCCACAGAGGTGGAAGAGGCTCTAAGATGACTCTGTAGTGGGAGGATTAATCTTCCAAGCAAAGACAGGCAGCGCCTGAGAAAATCACAACTCCTTGAAAAGGCTATGAAGAGTTTTTCTAAGAAGCAGGAGGCAGCAGAGCCTGATTGTCAGTGCTATTTTTACAACCTCGCTGGTGAACCTGAGAATATGGGTAATGTGGGAAGGTCTGTAGCACTTAGGCCTCAAGTGTTGCACTGAAGTTGTGGAACACACATAACTCTCTTTGTTCACGTTGCTGAATATTGGCTCACACCCTACGGGACGTGACCTAGGCCATCTGACAATTGAGTGTGACCTTCCCACCACGCACGTATGTCAGCAGCACTTACAGACAGCTCAGTAAGCTCATAATCTTGGTATATCAGGTTTTACTGCTGTGCTGGTGTTGATGGGTGGCAGTGTCCCACTGAGTGCCATTCATTACTGTTCTGTGCTATTGTGTGACCTGGGGGAGCTTGAATTAGAGCAATGAATAAACTCATGAATTTCTTGTTAAACTTGGCAAGAGTGAAAGTGAAATCAGGGACATATTAGCCCAAGGTTATGGGGATAATTCCATAAAGAAAACAGCAGAGTACTAATGGATTAATGTTTTTTCTGAGGGGTGAGAAAGCACAACAGATGAAGAAAGGCAGGAGTGGCCAGTAACAAGCCCAGCTGATGGAAACATGGCAAAACTCATCAGATTGTCCATCGAAGTCATCAGCTGACTGTGAGAAGCACAGCAGACCAAGTAAACATTGATAGAGAAACAGGAAACTCTTAACTGAAAATCTTGGCCAACAATTCATGGTCCTTTCATCAGGACTGTACACCACTCACAGGGCACTGTCTGTGAGGGCATTTTTAGGCAGTGAACAAATAACTGTATTACCCTGTTTCCCCGAAAATAAGACATCCTCCGAAAATAAGACCTACTTACAGGAAAGATAAGATGTCCCCTGAAAATAAGACCTAGCGCATCTTTGGGAGCACACCCTAAAATAAGACACTGTCTTATTTTTGGGGAAACAGGGTAGAACACCCTCCCTAATTACCTGATCTGGCCTCCATTGACTTTTCTCTTTACCCAAAGATAAAGGAAATGTTGAAAGGAAGATATTTGGATGACTTTCAAGACATCAAAGGTACTATGACAACAGCTCTGATGGCCATTCCAGAAAGTTCCCAAATTGCTTTGAAGGGTGAACTAGGCCCTGCGGTGCATGTGTAGCTTCTCAAGGGGAGCACTTCAGAGGTGACCATGGTGATATTCACAATTAGGTAGGTAGCACTTTTTCCAGGATGAGTTTACAAACTTAATTGTCAGGCCTGTATACGTGGATTGCTTTCATATAGCTCCTGTATAAGCACTGACACATTTCAGCTGATTAAGACTATTGTGTTTGTAGCACTACATTCAAGGATTTGAAGCAGCCGGTGCAGGCAGCCCTCTTGTCTGAGGAACTTACTGAACACCGTGTTGCAAACACAAGCTCCCTTCCTTGAGACTCGAGCTTTTCTAGTTCTTACATGGGAGCCTGTCACATGTCCCCTCCTTCTGTTCTGTCTCATTTTCATCCCCGTCCCTCTGCTCTTTTGTTTGAATAAGCAAATAGACCCAGAAAGCAATGTTTAAGAAGTAAAACTCTAAAAACAATCAAACAAACAAAAATCCAGCTGCTATAATTTAAAGCTCATTAATGCTTGAGGAGAGAACTGCTGAGTGTAAAATACACATAAGTACAATTTTGGAAGGGAATTTGGCAACATCCATCAACATCTAAAATATGGAACAAGCATGGTGGCTCACGCCTGTAATCCTAACACTCTGGAAGGTTGAACTGAGTGAATTGCTTGAGCTCAGGAATTTAAGACCAGTTTGAGCAAGAACAAGACCCCATCTCTACCAAAAATAGAAGAATTAGCCGGGCGTTGTGGCGGGTGCCTGTAGTCCCAGCTACTTGGGAGGATGAGGCAAGAGGATCACTTGAGCCTAAGAGTCTGAGGTTGGCGTGAGCTGTGACACCACTGCACTCTACCCGGGTCAACAAAGTGAGACTCTGCCTTAAAATAAAAAAATAAAAATCATTTAAAATGTATATATCCTTTGATGCAGCAATTTCCCACTGGGAAATTTATTTTAGATAAATTTGCACAAATATGCGAGTGTGTGTGTATATGTGTTTGCAACTAGACACATCACAGTATCAACTTTAAGGGGTGTTGCTAGCAGCACTGTAAGAATAGGAAGTTCATAACACATAAATGTCCATCAGTAAAGCCTGTTTAAATGAATTAAAGCACATTCAGATACTAGAGCACCAGCCCCATATACGGAGAGTGGCGGATCCAAACCTGGCCCCTGCCAAACTGCAACAAAAAAATAGCTGGGCATTGTGGGCGGGCACCTGTAGTCCCAGCTACTCAGGAGGCTGAGGCAACAGAGTCGCCTAAGCCCAAGAGCTGGAGGTTGCTGTGAGCTGTGACGCCACTGCACTCTACCAAGGGTGACAAAGTGAGACTCTGTCTTTAAAAAAAAAAAAAATGAGGTAGATTTATATGTACTGATTTCGAAACATGTCTAATGCATATGGTTAAATTTTTTAAAATCAAGTTACAGAAGAGTATAATGTTCCATTGAAGTTTTAAAAAATTAGGCATAGGTATGCACATATGCACCAAAACTTTCAAGAAGGACTAGGAGTTATAACCTCTGCGGAGTCAGACTGAAAAGTTGTGGGGGAGAAATCTTTTACTTTATACTCATTTTTACTCCTAGAAAATATTCACCTGTTGGCATAATTTACATTTACAATTTTAAAATAAATTTAAATGTAAAATATATAATTAGTTTAACAAACGTATGTCAAGCATCTTCCATGTTGATACAAAGTTGTTTGTATCAATCAAGATACTTAGTTAAAGTCAGCAGAATTTACTAATGCCAGTTTGAACAGCAAGGGATTTATTATAAGATACTGGATAACTCAGAATTGGTGGGAGAACTGGAGCATAAAATTCTAGACCAGCCTTCCAGAAATGCCTCATAGAGCTACAAAATTGTGACAAGCGAGTCATTGCCATCACCATTCCAATCCACACTGACTCTGCATCTACCCCGGCCCCGTTCTTGGAACTCTTTCCTTTTTTATTTTCTTTTACTTTATTTTGTTTTATTTTATGTTGTTTTATTTTATTTTATTTTATTTTATTTTATTTATTTATTTATTTATTTGGAGACAGAGTTTCACTTTATCACTCTTGGTAGAGTGCCTTGATGTCATAGCTCACAGCAACCTCAAATTCTTGGGCTCAAGCAATTCTCTTGCCTCAGCCTCCCAAGTGGCTGGAATACAGGTGCCCACTACAATGTCCAGCTATTTTCAGAGATGAGGGTCTCGCTTTTGCTCAGGCTGGTCTTGAACTCCTGAGCTCAGGCAATCTACCTGCCTCAGCCTCCCAAAGTGCTAGAATTACTGGTGTGAGCCACCATGCCTGGCCTTTTTTCTTCACAATTTTAGAGATAGAAGGCTTGTTATTACCATAGATCTTAGCAACCTCAAAATGTGATTTTTTTACTTTTCTTAGTAAGTTGACAACTTTCACCTTTTTACTTAAAGAAAGCACCTTCTGGCTCTTCTTGGGCATGTCTAAAATGCCAGTATCTCTACTCGTGTACTTTGGGGCCACTATTAAGTAAAGTGAGGCTTACTTGAATACAAGCACTATAGTGCACCTGATATCCATGCCACCTAGTAAGTGACTAATGGGTGGGGAGTGTAGACAGGGCAAGAAGATACTGGGCAAAAGGATGATTCACATCCTGGACAGGACAGGGCAAGACAGCACAAACCTTCATCACTCTACTCATAACAGGGTGCAATTTAAAATTTATAAATTGCTTATGTCTGGAATTTTCCTTTTAAAAATTTCAGACCTCAATTGACCTTGAGTAACTAAAACCCTAAAACCGTGGGTAACAGAAATCACTGACTGCAGAAGTATGGACAGGGGGGACTTCTGTAGCTACTGGGTGCCCTGCTACATGTCATTGTTTGGGGGGGGGCAGATGCATCAGGAAATAATACAGACCAAGATTCCTGCCCCCATGGAATTAAGATTCTTTGTGTAATAGAATGGTGCTCATTTTGAGTTTTCTTTCAGCAGTTGGAGGATATTGAAGTTTAGAAACAGCCAAGGCAGACAGATTTGGGGAGAAGGTAGGTTCCAACCTAGTGGCAGTTTGGGATCAAGAAAATGGTGACCAGTGAGAAATACCTTTGCACTACTCACCGGTGGCAGTTAGGAACAATGATATGCAGTGTTCCTGTTTTGTGCTCTCTTGTAATACCCTTCATTATCCCCAAAGCATCTGTTAAAGTTGGTGACACATCAAGCCTGGAGTTAATGAAGTGTGGTAGTGCCGATGCTTGGAGCAAACTGGTGCAGAGGCAGGAAGCAGCCACAGGAAGCAAGAGGGTCTCCTGAGACAGAACCAACAGGAGAGGACACACACATACATAAAAATATACATACGTATTTGTATAGGAGTATATGTGTATACTTGTATACACACACACGTACACATGCAAACAGTCATGTGTTGATGAACAACGAGGATACATTCTGATAAATGTGTCATTAGGCAATTTTGCCCTTGCAGGAACATTATAGAATGTATTTTCATAAACCTAGATGGTGTAGCCTACTATGCAACCAGGCCCTGGGGTATGGACTGTTGCTTGTAGGCCACAAATCTGTACAGTTTGTTACTGTGCTCAATACTGTGGCAGCTGGAACACATGATAAATATTTATATATCTAAAGATATTTAAACATAGAAGAAAAGTACTGTGTAAGTATGGAATTATAATCTAATGGGACATCGTCTTATACTCAGTCCATTATTGACCAAAATATCATTATACAGCATAAGTATAAACACACACACACACACACACACACACACACACATGTGCGCGTGCATGTTAGGGGTTTTATTTCAAGGAATTGGTTCATGTTGTTGTGAAGGTTGGCAATGTAACAGAGGCAAAGGCCTGCTAAAGAGCAAAATATATTGTGAGCTGTCTCCTTAAAACCCCCTCACTCTTTTTAGTAACTAAACCTGCATCCTTGCCCAAGGCCAGTAATCAGAGGGGCAGGGGAGTGCTCTTTGTTCATTGTACCACAGATGGCTCACCAGAATTGTTCCTACAGAGGTCATGAGATTGTTGAGATTATCTTCCCTGCACATGGGGTTGATCAGGATCATCATAGTTAAATGGCAATAGCCTGAAGCTAAAACCCCCATCTTTTAAGAGTTCTGTATTTCTGCTTATAGTCAGGACTTGGTACTTTAAGATGGGAGTCTGACAACCTCCTCATTTGCTGGCAAATTTAATCAACTTCTCTTTCCCTCTCAAACCACCTGTCCTTGTTTTTTGTTTGGCTGTGGAAGCAAGCACTGAACTTTCAGTAACAGCAGTCCAAAGTCTCTAGGCTTGGTCAGGTCAGCAGACTGGAAACTGAGGCAGGAGCTGAAACTGGATTCTGAAGGCAGATTTACTTTTCTTTCTAGGAAATATGTTTTGTTCTCAATGCCTTAAGGCCTTCCAACTGGTTGGATCAGGCATATCCACCTCATCTATTTAATTTTCTTTTAAAAGGAAAGTCAATGGATTGTAGATGTTAACCACATCTACACAATACCTTCACAGCAACACCTAGATTTGTGTTTGATTGACTTACCAGATGTGGTAGTCTGGCCAGCTTGACACAGTTAAATACCATAGGCAGGATATCAGAGTGATGACCAGAAGAATCTGAAACCCTAGATTCCTCTGAAAATTGGGAATGGAGCTGGACCTTTGTGAAATGAAGCTTGATACCATTTGTTTGTCTGTTAGAGTGTTAAGAAAAAATGATCAACAACTTGGAAATAGGCTGTAGGATGACTGCGTGTCCTGTGAGTGTCACCCTGGAGCACAACCTTGTAGGTCTACCCAAGGATTACCTCATTCTCTGGAGGCATGTACACTTGTTCAACTCACTATTTACTATTGATTTCAAGATTTTACAACTTTGGTAAAAGTGAAGTAAACTTGTTGAAATTGATTCTTATCTTACTGCAATGCAAATATGTCCCATAGAAATGAAAAGTGCTTCCATTCATAGAAAATATAATCCCCAGAACTAAACACTTTTATTGTCCTGTGGTCCATTAAATTTATTATCACTTAATTTAGCAATGTTATTCTAGTATTATTTCTTCCTATGACTATAAATATTTCTATCTCTACTAGATCTTTTTAACTAGATATATAATTTTGCTGTTTAAATCAATAATGAGTTAAAAAGTCTTTAACATGTGTACATTACATTAGTGAGAAATCTACTTTTAACTTTTAAAAGTTATGATTTGCAAAAAGAAAGGATGAGGAACCCCAAAAGGCTGAATAACTTGAAGACATTTCGGTGCTACCTACCTTATCCTATTTAATTTTCAAACAATACAGTACTTTAATATCATTATTACTATTGTAATGGAGAAAGAAATAGAGACTTTAAATTTCCCCAAAACTACTGAAATAATATGTGGCAGAAGTCGAATCTGTTGGGTCTCAGGACAAGCCACCCCAAATATGACTGGAGGAGATCAGGACATGCCACCTCCAAAAACACTTCTTTGGCATACTTTGAGCAGGTTATTTTTAAAAACTACAGACATAATAGTAGCTCTGAAAAGTATCTATTAGTAAAAGCATCTGTATAGGAAAAAGTGTTGTTAAAATTGCAAGGGGGTTTAGATCTGGGTCCAGGTGCTGCTCACACAAAAATACAATTATTGAGAGAACAGGATCTCCAGAGAAGAAAGAAAATTTTAATATGACAGACATCTTGCCCTCAGAACAGGAGAAGCTGCCTCAAATCCACCTCCTGAACTAAGAGATATCATGGACTTTTAAAGGAAGGGCTGCATGCCTTGGGGCAGGTCGTGATGAAAACACGTGTAGTGAGAATAGATGGAGCAAGCCAGGCAAGGGCTACATGACACAGCCGGTCTGGTCGTTTTAGGTCCTACATGACCTTCACCTGCTGTCTCCCATTCCTACTGTTTTATAAATTTAGCTCCCACCCTAAAGATGACCATCTTGAGTAGTTTGGGAAGATTAATTTAAGAAATTGACTTTTGAATTGGAAATGTTGTAATAGGTCACTGAGTTATGCTGATTGCCATTTAAAATAAGGGTTAATGTGGTCTTTGCTTTAGGAGGATTGATTTAGGAAATTAACTTTTGAATTGGAAATGTTGTAATAGATTGTCACCGAGTTGTGCTGATTATTATTTAAAATAAGAGTTAATGTGCTCTTTGCTTTGAACCTTTATGTATAATACTGTGGTTTTGGAAATGGAAAACAGAACAGTCTTGGGGAGGCTACACTCCCTGTTCCCCAGAAGTGCTGGCCTTCTGACAACTGGTCTCTGCATATCGGCTGACAATGACAGGCAGCCAGACCCTCTTTGTCTAGTGACAGTAATGTATCTCACAAGGCCCTACATGCATTGGGGTGTAGGAGATGGTGAATCTTGGTCACTGGAAGTCTTCCCTGGGCCCTCAGAATTTAAACTCCTTTGCCTTGTAGAAAATGCATCATTTCAGGCCGGGAGAGTAGCTAATGCCTATAATCTTTGTCAGGCCAAGGTTAGAAGATTGAGGTTGCAGTGATCTATGATGACTCCACTGCACCTCAGGCTGGGCAACAGAGTGAGATCTTGTCTCAAAAACAAAACAAAACAACAGCCAAAACGTTGGTAAATAGTTACTCTCTTCCATCTGACAGGACATTTTTATTCATGTTGCAGGAGGCAAGAAAAAATTTCCCCTTCTCCTTCTGAAGGTTTGCTGGACAAGTAACAAGGTTACTAAAATAACGTAGATAAGGGAAAGTCTCTTCCAACATCTGTTGTTCTCTAAGGGCCTTTAATTTAAAATATTCATTATGCCGGAGAGCCATGTTTTGGGGTGAAGTTTCCCTGCATTCCTTCATTATTCTTGGGTTTGCTTTTCCCACTCATCACATTCTTCAAATTGACACAGACTTCAAATCTTTGGCCTCACAGACGCTAGACCACGATCAGTTTGTGACTATTACTCTTCAGGCATGACCTTCTAAATTATATGTCATGATACTCCATATTGAGCAGATAAATGAAAAGACAGAAAACTATCAATTACCTTCCCTTTTATAATAGTCAATCTAAAATTGAATTAACTTTCTTGATGATTTCAATAATTGATTGTACATAATCTTTCATGCAAAAAAAAAATGATAGTGTTAGTGAAAGCATGATGGAACTTTAAATAGCAGGTTCTTGAGTGGACAAAGAATTGAAAAACACACCACCAACAAACACTGAAACAGATGAGGGAGGGCCAGAATAAACCCCAGGCTTAGGACAGCATCTTGTAACAAGAGTGACCACCTCCCAAAGGAAAAAATACGGTGAAAAGTCTTGGTTACCACCCTATCGGGCTACCGACTACCTGCCTTCCGAGAAGGATACTTTGAGACACACTGGAGGTATCCTGGCCAATGTCCCTCAATTGGAACTCCTCTTCTGAGTGGATGGGACAACTAGGATGAAATCAAAAAATAACACATACTATGTTAAGACACTTGGGGTTTATTGAAAGGTATTAAAAAGCTCCAAAGTTAAGACAAAGCTCAACAGTAGAGGGGTGGTGGAAATGGCTCACCACCCTTGTTCAAACTTTTACTTTTCATATATATCCTATAAACTACATTTATCTATTGTCCCATTCTTACTTAATCTTTATTTTTCATCTTAACTATTCCTTATGGGACGGTCAGTGTGAGCACCAACTGGTCTGTGGTTGGTTCTGCCTGCCTGCCTGCCTTTAGATAAGTTCCTCCCTATGTTGAAATACCAGTTTTTTCTTCCTTGACTGCTCTATACCTTGTTCTATTAATTTTTAACTGTTTCCACAAGGGCTGCTTCCAGCTTCTCAGAGATCGCCTTCATCAGGTAGCTAGTAAGGGACTTCCAAGACTCTTGCAAGGGACAAAATGGGTTCTTTGCCTTGGTGCTGCCTTGAGGGATTACCCCATCTGGGAAAAAAGACAAGAGTATGCCCAGTCTGGGTCCTGCCCCACCTTAATTCTATTCTGAGCAACTAACTGCCACACCTGGGTAGGAAGAATACCCAGGGGCCAGGTAGCCCAGGCACAAAAGGATTTGCAAAGTGACTTAGAGTAACCTAGGGCTAATTATCTGTTAACTGTCCATCAAAGTGGTTCCCTGGAAACACAGAAGGGTCCCACCCAGATAGTATAAAACAGGATCCCACACCATAACGAAAGCTTTTTTGTCCTGACCACAGGGCCATTCATCGTCTAGGATAAATGTATCTTGCTCTGTAAGTCTATATCTTGCTCTTGTTCTATAAACCTAACTTTCTCTTCCTCAATACACGTTGTTTCACATTTGCCTTGCTTTGGGTTGGTCGGGTCATTCTTTGGCCAAGAGCACACAGAGAACTGAGAATGCAGCCAACTGCCGGAACTCCGGCAATGGGTCTTATTCGTTTTACTACTTACAGTTTTCCCTGTGAAACAGAAATGCATGGTTCAGATCTCAGGAATTCCTAAGAAGGAGGCAGTAACTTAGTGCATTCTCTGCATTTATTTCAATTTAAAGAAATTCAATTTATAGAAGATATTTTTGCAAAGTTGCTACCTAAGGCAGTCAGCTACAGGGGACAAAATATATGTAAAAAACAGAGGTTACAATCATACAGGGTTCCCTGCTCCCATTCAGGACTGAACAGGAACCCCAGTTTCCTAGGCCCTAGCAATTTCATGTAAGCTAGCCAGGCATCTTCTGAAAATGAGACCCTGCTCTTTTGCAAGCTGAAGGGACTGCATTCACTCGTTTGTTAATACTCTTATTAACATTGAAAAGGTGTCTTCCATCTACCAAGTCTTGGCCAAATATAATTCCCGAGGCTTTCTACCCCTAGACAAAAGATTCATGTGGAAACTTCCCACTTGGGTCTTTCCCTCTATCAGAAGCTCTGGTGCTTTTTATTCCTTCTGTATTCCTTTCTATCTAATAAATTCTATCTTACCACTGATCTGTGGTCCATGGATTCATTCTTTGAATCCCCAAGACCAAGAACCTACTTCAGAAAGAAATTCCATCAACAACAACTTAAATGACCTCGTCTAAAAAATGCATTAATGCAGACCATTATTTGAAAGTTTCAGAGTGAATTTGTGAACCATCAAATAAAGTATGGGTAATGACTCAAGAAACAAAGCTATATTTCTCAAAATGAACAAACTTAAATTTTTCAAATAAGTCATTTGTGTTTGGTTTCAAATAGAGTTTAATTACATGGGGAGCAGCCAGATGTTTGTGATTACATAAGGACAATGATAACACGTGTAAATGAAGAAAAGCCTCTCTCCATACCAAGAATAGTGCTAATCTCACCTGAAATTGCTGAGTCTGTGGCACTGAGCTGAGTGAATCAGGACTTTGCTGTTTGCAGGTGACAGAAACCTATTCAAACTTGTTTTGGCAGATAGAGGTTTCACATATCCCAAAGAACGGCTCCAGGGGTAGCTATCAAACTATCTCTGGCTCTGCTTTTCTGTAAGTTAGCATCCATCTCTCCTACGCTATGGGTGCTATGGCCATCCTACAGGCACACATCTCTGTACCCAGAGGTCCGAGGTTCTCAAAGTAATCCTGGGAAAGGTTCTCCTGGGCCTGTTTTAGGCTTGGTTCGTGCCTGTGTCTCCACACTCAACTGTGGCCATTGGAGAAGCATGATATGACTGGGTGGGCCCAGGTAGATACTGACCTCTGTGAACCCATCACTGTGGCCAGTGGAGCGGCATCTAAAAGAAAATGGCAAACCTATTCAAACCCACATGGTTGCTCTAGAGAGAAGGAATATGTCCAGGATAAGGTAGGAAAGTATTCTGCTGGGCATTCTGAATAATAGATATTTGCCATACAGGAATAGCTAAGAGTTTGAAATGTAATATTATGCATTAAAAAATATCAAATGACTTTTACATAAGAGTAAAATCATTATCTATTGTAACGAAAACAAAAGCCTGAAAAAAAGAAACAAAAATGTTTTGTCTAATTAAAAATGTTTTAGTTCCCCTTTTAAGAACTAAAACCTGCATTCCTGGCTGGGGCCAGTGTCTTTTGTACCATAGGACACCACTCAATGGAATTGTCTGAGAGGAGGTCATGAGGTCACGAGATTGTCTTCACTGGAAACTGAAACTGCCTTTTACAAATCAAAACCAGGGCACAAGGAGAGAACTTTGGGAAGGGCTTAGAACTCTGTAAAAGGAAAAGCCTAGCTAAAAGTAATGATAATAGTAAACCACTGTCCACTCATTTGCTTGATAATTATCAGCCACTGTCTCCTATTTGCTTCTCTATAGTTGCTACTCTGGAGTCATAGAGCCTTAACTTTCTCCATAGATAACAATTTTTTGAAACCTAAAAGTAGTTTCTGAGATATCCTCCAAGCTCTGCATTCCAGTGGAATGACTGACCCACCCAGAATAGTCGCCCATACCAAAGAACCATTCAACTGGTATTGTGACCTCCACCCAAGAACCATTCAGAAAGAAGACAATTTCTTTTTTTTTAATTTACAAAACATTTTTATTTTAACAAATATTATTTCCAAACAGAGACCTGAGAGTATTTTATCATTTCATTAGTAAACATTTAAGAAGCCCTAACATATACATCAGACACTTGCAAATTCTGTGGATCCAAAAACGTAGCAGGTTATAATACCTGCCTCTGTGGAGATCCAAGGATATTAATGCAATGCATAGTGATGTACTAGTCTAGTGATGTACTAGTGAGGTACAAGTCTGGCAAGTGGCTTACAGCGCCATCTATGGACAAGGTGGGCCCCTTGCCAAGGAGTCCTCAACTGACCTGCAAAGACTGGCTCACGAGAGTGTCCTCAAGAGGATAACCTAGAACTGTATCTCAAAAGCAAGAAAACAACAAAGTTTAAAACAGTAGGTAGAACAGTTTAGGTAGTGACAGAATAAGTAAAAACATAGAGAATTATAAATACAGCATAGCCATGAGAATAACTTAGAGAACTTTGGAATGCATCACGGATGACTAAGCAAATTCAGCCTAAGGCCAGTAATTTAAAACTTTGATATGTGCACATATATTATATATTTAATATACATATAAATATATTATATAACTTTGATATATGTGTATATATACATAGGTACATAACTGATATACGTATATATAAATATATTATAAAACTTTGATATATGTATATATTATATATTATATACTTAATATTATTATGTATTATACAATATATGTATTTTATATATAATATCTTTACTTTATATATAAATTAATATATTTTGTATATAATATATATTATATGTAATATCTCAAATCTGCTCAACTGAATTTTATTCACTTCCAGATAGCAGAGAATAATATGAATGAGTCTAATTGAGTCACTTTCCTGTTTAAGACTTTGCTGTACTTATAGGTAAATATATATTATATATAATACATATGTATTATAATTTTATATATAACATATTATATATTACATAATACATATATAATATATTGTACATTTTACATATATAATTATAATTATATATATGTATTTTTATATGCAATATATAATTATAATTTTATATATGACATATATAGTACATAGTATTTTATATATAATTATATATAATACATGTATTTTACTTATAATATATAATTATAATTTTATATATAATATATATTTACCTATAGCTACAGCAAGGTCTTAAACAAGAAAGTGACTCAATTAGACTCATTTCATAATATTATTCTCTGCTATCTGGGAGTAAATAGAATTCAGTTGAGCAGATTTGATACAAGGAAACATTTTAAGTTTAAGTTGTCTGGATCATATGATGAAAACACGCCTCTGATCAATGTTAACAGAAAAGTATGGATTTTTTTTTTTTTTTTTGAGACAGAGCCTCAAGCTGTCACCCTGGGTAAAGTACGGTGATGTCATAGCTCACAGCAACCTCCAACTCCTGGGCTTAAGCGATTCTCTTGCCTCAGCCTCCTGAGTAGCTGGGACTACAGGTGCCCGCTACAACACCCAGCTATTTTTTGGTTATAGTTGTCATTGTTTGGCAGGCCCAGACTGGATTCAAACCTGCCAGCTCTGGTGTATATGGCTGGCACCTTAGCCACTTGAGTTACAGATGCCAAGCCAGATTTAATTATTTTAATATTGAAGATTGAAGAACTAGCAAATGGTAATGAATGGGAACGTAAGTAGATTCTAGTGTTATTCTCAGGTTGTTTGAAGCTCAAGGGAGAAGTCTGAGGTGAAAATATGCAATAACAAGTTAACAGCTTATATTGGGTTCCCTTATATAATTTTATTTATTTGTTTTTTGATTTTAGATTGATATGAGGGCACAAATGATTATGGTACATTGTTTCCTTTTCTTAGGTATAACCCAAATTGTGGTTGAGCCCTTCACCCAGCAGGTGTGCTGTACACCCTTACACTGGGCCATAAGGTGAGAGCTTACCAATCTTCCTCCCTCCTCCCCTCTCCCCTTTCCCTCCTCCTCACTCCCAAAGAAGACAATTTCTACACCCCTATAGTTCTTCCCTAAACCCAGCAAATTACCAGACCCAATTACCCAGACTTTCGGCTACTAAACTGTCTTTAAAAACCCTTCCAAATTTTTGAGAAGATGGATTTGAGAAATTCCTCCTGTCTCCTCACATGGCACTCGCAACATTAAACCCTTTCTCTGCTGTGAAAGCTGCTGTCCCAGTGTATTGATTTTCCCTCATGCAGGGAGGGGGCAATAAACCTGGTTGAGTGGTTAACAAGATGGGATGCATCAGAACCATCAACTACAGTTAATAGCCTGAAGCTGAAACCTCCTTCTTTAAAAGCTCTGTACTTCTGTGTTAGCAGGATGGTTTCCCCTAAGACTGTAGTCTGCCATCCTCCTCATTTGCTTGCAAATCAATAAACTCTCCTTTTCTTCTCCTCAAACTATTTGTCCTCATTCTTCTGATGTGGCCTGGGGACAAGTGCCAAACTATTAACAAAATTCCAAATGATTGCTCCACGTGTCAATGGAAAAAGACCCCAAACTAGGTAAAATAATTCAAAGAGGTTTATTCTGAGACAAATTGGTACAACCACAGCCAGAGAGTCATGCCCAAGGAGCTCTGAGCAAGTGTTCTCATGGTGATTGGGTTACAGTTTGGCTTTGTACATGTCAGGGAGACAGGAATTATGCAATGTGGTTTAAGCTTTATCCTGCATAGCCTGAGGGCCATTAATGAGTTACAAAGGATGTCACCAAGAAAATAGGGGGGCATGACAAGGTCTGTCTGACCTCCCTTCTCTTGGCCTGCAACTCAGCTTTAGGATATTCCTGGGGTCCCCTTGGCTGGGCAGGGGTCCATTCAGTTGGCGGGGGGGGAGTGTCTTATTTTAGTTCATACATGTATTCTAGATGCAAAATTGAGAGCTGCCAAATCATTTTTTATGGGCCTGCAGGTATAGAAAGGACTCATTGCCTTTTTATGAACATGTCTCTTCCTTTCACACCTCCAAGAGCTACTGCTTCTTGGAAACCCTCTATTAAACCTTTGATAAAGTCTAAGGTGATTGGATACTTACCTACGTTAGTCACAGTCTGGTTGGACCTCTCCTCCTACCGCATTCCATTCCTTAGTTCATTATTCTATTTATCACTCAAATATTTAATGAGTGCATATTATGTGCCAGTCATATAGATATGAAAGATATATACAAACAATATAGCATAGTCCCTGCTGTTCAGGGCTGAATCAAAGAGGAAACATCAGACAAGTAAACAAATTATCATAATACTGTGTAGGGGTCAAGGGAAAACTTCCCCTTTACCCTCTGAAGGTTTGCTGAAAATCAACTGAAAAGGGGCAAATTAATAGGAGAAAAGGCATGTGAATTTATTAATGGGCCATGAGAATCTTACAAAACAAAACCTTAAAGAAAGGTAACACAGTGTATACTTTTATACCATATTGAGGTCACGCAAAGAATAGGGGTTTGGATCTTGGCAAAACAGATGAGAGCAGCCTGAATAGCAAAAGTAGTGTTACACAGATCTGGGTGTCCACCCCGGATGCATCGGAAGAAGATGAGTCGTCTTGGGCCACACATCAAATTCACAAACATTAGCAAAACCTGAGGAACAAAAAAAAGTTTGGTGCATAGTTTTCGTGATGTCTTCTACCATAAAGAAGCACAAAGTCTTCACATAATCATCCTAGTTATGTAGTGACCCACTCAAAGAGTCTTTTAAAAGAGTCTTTTAAAATCATCCAACAGGGCCAGGCACAGAGACTTACACCTGTAACCCCAGGATTCTTGTAGGTCAAGGTAGGAGTTCAAGACCAGCCTAAGCAAGAGTGAGACCTCCATCTCTACTAAAAATAGAAAAACTAGGCAGGTATTGTGACGGGTGCCTATAGTCCCAGCTACTTGAGATGCTGAGGCAGGAAGATCACTTGAAACCAGGAGTATGAGGTCGCAGTCAGCTATGATGACAACACTGCACTCTAGCCTGGGGCAACAGAGTGAGACTGTCTCTAAATAAATAAATAATATTAAGCCAGAGCTGTGGCTCACACCTGTAATCCTAGCACTCTGGGAGGATGAGGCAAGTGGATTGCTTGAGCTCAGGAGTTAGAGACCAGCCTGAGCAAGAATGAGGTTCCAGTCTCTACAAATTAAAAAAACAAAACAAGGGGCAGCACCTGTGGCTCAAAGGAGTAGGGTGCCAGCCCCATACGCCAGAGGTGGTGGTGGATTCAAACCCAGCCTCGGCCAAAAAAAAAGAAAAGAAAAGAAAAGAAAATCTAGCCCAGCATGGTGGTGGGCGCCTATGGTCCCAGCCACTTGGGAGGCTGAGGCAAGAGGCTCTCTTGAGCCCAGGAGTTTGAGGTTGCTGTGAGCTATGATGACACCACAGCACTCAACCCCAGGGCAACTGAATGAGACTTTGTAGAAAATGTACATATCTAAGTAATAAAACTACCTTTGTTTTTTTTTATATTTTTTATTTCAAAAATAAAGGAAAAGTGGACAACACAAAACTAGTGGGATAAGTGACATTGTATTTGAGAAAATAATGCATCAATATCTGGTCGATGGAAGTAGTTGCAATTCTTAGTAAGTTCTAAAGGTGCTCATCAGATATTTGGTTCTAATTTTACTCTTTAGGTGCTTTTTTTTTGAGACAGTGCCTCCCTATGTTGCTCTCGGTAGAGTGCTGTGGTGTCACAGCTCACGCAACCTCAAACTCTTGGGCTTCAGCGATTCTCTTGCCTTTGCCTCCCAAGTAGCAGGGACTACAAGTGAATGTGCTTCTTTTTTAATAAGAGTTACTTACAAATGTAATTACTGCCAAAAGTGATGACGTGAATAAGGTGCAATTGTGAAATGAGAGATATTTGTCTCTGGGAAGACAGGAACTATAAAACTCTAGTAAAGAGACATGATCAAATTTTTCTTTAATCTGAATGTCACATTGTAGCTCTATGCATTCCATTTGAAAATTGTCAGGTAACATATGTATGTTGACTAAAAATGGAGTAGCAAATGCACCAAAATTTGATTATTTTCCAGGAAACTTTGAAATCTGTTTTCAAATTCTTATATCAAATTGAAAAGCAAGGCTGCATATTTTTCACTGTTCTCAGGACTGTGTTTAGTCTATGTGCTGAAATGCATAAAATTGTTTGCCTTCATTTGAGTTTGCCTTGATTTGAGCTTGCCATAATTTCAGTTTCATTTAGAATGCTGTGGGGTTTGAGACATTGTATTGATAAGTTTGTTTTCACCTTAATGACACATATTTAACTCATTTAAATGAGTGGTTAAGTCCATTAACAGTACTAAATCTGTAGGATAGTTTTCATCATCAAGGTCTCATACAAATGTTTTTTTTGACACCATAAATGAGTTTATGTTGCAAATCATAAAATCTTTTCAACATTTGGCCTCAACCATCTTACTTCTGAAAAGTAAATGATCTCACTATGGTCGGCAGCAGCACGTTTAAGGAATTCCTGGAATTGGCGATGAGTCAATCCCTTGGCCTGAAATTCACAGTTTTGAATGATGATTTGCATGATGTTATCCATTTTTAAAGCTTTTGCACATGAAATTTCTTGATGTACTATACAACACTACTTAATCAAACATAGAGTTTTGGGCGACAATTGCATCTTCTATTAATTTTACAAATTCCACTTATCTACCATTGCTGGGCACCATCAGTATCTATACCAACTATGTTAACAACAAACAAAGAAATCACTTTAACATATCTTTTACTGCTTTGTATAAATATTTTGATTTAGTTGTGTCTTTTTTTTTTAATTAATTTATTTTTTTATTGTTGGGGATTCATTGAGGGTACAATAAGCCAGGTTACACTGATTGCAATTGTTAGGTAAAGTCCCTCTTGCAATCATGTCTTGCCCCCGTAAAGTATGACACACACCAAGGCCCCACCCCCCTCCCTCCGTCCCTCTTTCTGCTTTTCCTCCCCCCCCATAACCTTAATTTTCATTAATTGTCCTCATATCAAAATTGAGTACATAGGATTCATGCTTCTCCATTCTTGTGATGCTTTACTAAGAATAATGTCTTCCACGTCCATCCAGGTTAATACAAAGCATGTAAAGTCTCCATTTTTTTTAATAGCTGAATAGTATTCCATGGTACACATATACCACAGCTTGTTAATCCCTTCCTGGGTTGGTGGGCATTTAGGCTGTTTCCACATTTTGGCGATTGTAAATTGAGCTGCAATAAACAGTCTAGTACAAGTGTCCTTATGATAAAAGGATTTCTTTCCTTCTGGGTAGATGCCCAGTAATGGGATTGCAGGATCAAATGGGAGGTCTAGCTTGAGTGCTTTGAGGTTTCTCCATACTTCCTTCCAGAAAGGTTGTACTAGTTTGCAGTCCCACCAGCAGTGTAAAAGTGTTCCCTTCTCCACGCCGGCATCTGCAGTTTTGAGATTTTCTGATGTGTGCCATTCTCACTGGGGTTAGATGATATCTCAGGGTTGTTTTGATTTGCATTTCTCTAATATATAGAGATGATGAACATTTTTTCATGTGTTTGTTAGCCATTCGTCTGTCATCTTTAGAGAAGGTTCTATTCATGTCTCTTGCCCATTGATATATAGGATTGTTGGCTTTTTTCATGTGGAATAATTTGAGTTCTCTATAGATCCTAGTTATCAAGCTTTTGTCTGATTGAAAATATGCAAATATCCTTTCCCATTGTGTAGGTTGTCTCCTTGCTTTGGTTATTGTCTCCTTAGCTGTACAGAAGCATTTCAGTTTAATGAAGTCCCATTTGTCTATTTTTGTTGTTGTTGCAATTGCCATGGCAGTCTTCTTCATGAAGTATTTCCCCAGGCCAATATCTTCCAGTGTTTTTCCTATGCTTTCTTGGAGGATTTTTATTGTTTCATGCCTTAAATTTAAGTCCTTTATCCATCTTGAATCAAGTTTTGTGAGTGGGGAAAGGTGTGGGTCCAGTTTCAGTCTTTTACATGTAGACATCCAGTTCTCTGAACACCATTTATTGAATAGGGAGTCTTTCCCCCTAGGTATGTTCTTGTTTGGTTTATCAAAGATTAGGTGGTTGTAAAATGTTAGTTTTATTTCTTGGTTTTCAATTCGATTCCAAGTGTCTATGTCTCTGTTTTTGTGCCAGTACCATGCTGTCTTGACCACTATAGCTTTGTAGTACAAACTAAAATCTGGTATGCTGATGCCCCCAGCTTTAATTTTATTACTAAGAACTGCCTTAGCTATACGGGGTTTTTTCCGGTTCCATACAAAACGCAGAATCATTTTCTCCAAATCTTGAAAGTACAATGTTGGTATTTTGATAGGAATGGCATTGAATAGGTAGATTGCTTTGGGAAGTATAGACATTTTACCAATGTTGATTCTTCCCATCCATGAGCATGGTATGTTCTTCCATTTGTTAATATTCTCTGCTATTTCCTTTCTGAGGATTTCATAGTTTTCTTTATAGAGGTCCTTCACCTCCTTCATTAGGTATATTCCTAGGTATTTCATTTTCTTTGAAACTATGGTGAAGGGAGTTGTGTCCTTAATTAGCTTCTCATCTTGACTGGTATTGGTGTGTACAAAGGCTACTGACTTGTGGACATTGATTGTATATCCTGAAACATTACTGTATTTTTTGATGACTTCTAGGAGTCTTGTGTGTTGGGTCTTTGGGGTTCTCTAAGTATAAGACCATGTCGTCAGCAAAGAGGGAGAGTTTGACCTCCTCTGCTCCCATTTGGATTCCCTTTATTTCCTTGTCTTGCCTAATTGTATTGGCTAGAACTTCCAGCACTATGTTGAATAGTAAAGGTGACAGAGGACAACCTTGTCTGGTTCCAGTTCTAAGAGGAAAAGCTTTCAGTTTTACTCCATTCAGTAAAATATTAGCTGTGGGTTTGTCATAGATAGCTTCAATCAGTTTCAGAAATGTGCCACCTATGCCTATACTCTTCAGTGTTCTAATTAGAAAAAGATGCTGGATTTTATCAAATGCTTTCTCTGCATCTATTGAGAGGATCATATGATCTTTATTTTTGCCTCTGTTAATATGGTGGATAACGTTTATGGACTTGCGTATGTTAAACCAGCCTTGCATCCCTGGGATGAAGCCTACTTGATCATGATGAATGACTTTTTTGATGATAAGCTGTAATCTATTGGCTAGGATTTTGTTGAGAATTTTTCCATCTATATTCATGAGTGAGATTGGTCTGAAATTCTCCTTTTTGTTTGTGTCTTTTCCTGGTTTTGGTATCAGGGTGATGTTTGCTTCATAGAATGTGTTGGGGAGGATTCCTTCTTCCTCAATTTTTTGGAATAATTTCTGCAGTACAGGAATAAGCTCTTCCTTGAAGGTTTGATAGAATTCTGTTGTGAAGCCATCTGGACCAGGGCATTTTTTGGTTGGAAGATTTTTTATTGTTTCTTTGATTTCAGTGCTTGAGATTGGTCTGTTCAGGAGCTCTATTTCTTCCTGGCTAAGTCTAGGGAGAGGATGTTATTCCAAATATTGATCCATTTTCTTCACATTGTCAAATTTCTGGGCATAGAGTTTCTGGTAGTATTCAGAAATGATCTCTTGTATCTCTGTGGGATCAGTTGCTATTTCCTCTTTATCATTTCTGATTGAGGTTACTAGAGATTTTACTTTCTATTTCTCATTAGTCTGGCCAATGGTTTATCTATTTTATTTATTTTTTAAAAAAAACAACTCCTTGTTTCATTAATTTTCTGAATGATTCTTTTGTTTTCAATTTCATTGATCTCTGATTTGATTTTGGATATTTCTTTTTTCTACTGAGTTTAAGATTAGATTGTTCTTATTTTTCCAATTCCATAAAATGGCTTGTGAGATTGTTGATGTGCTCTCTTTCTGTTTTTCGAATGTAGGCATCTAAAGTGACGAATTTTCCTCTCAAAACTGCTTTTACAGTATCCCACAGGTTTTGGTAGCTTGTGTCTTCATTGTTGTTATGCTCAAGGAAGTTAATGATTTCCTGTTTTATTTCTTCCTGCACCCATCTGTTATTCAACAGAAGATTGTTTAATTTCCATGCCTTTATGTGGGGTCGAGCATTTTTGTTAGAGTTGATTGCCTTATGGTCTGAGAAGACACAAGGTAAAATTTCAATTCTTTTGATTCTTTTGATATTTGTTTTGTGTCCCAGGATATGATCAATTTTGGAGAATGTTCCATGGGGTGATGAGAAGAATGTATATTCTTTATCTTTGGGATGGAGTGTTCTATATGCGTCTATCAAGCACAGTTGTTCTAGGGTCTCATTTAAGTTTCTTATGTCTTTGTGTAATTTCTGTTTAGAGGATCTGTCCAGCTCTGTAAGAGGAGTGTTAAAGTCCCCTGTTATTATGGTATTATCAGATATCATATTGCTCAGACTGAGTAAGGTCTATTTCAAGAATCTGGGAGCATTTAAATTGGGTGCATAAACATGTAGAATTGAAACATCTTCTTGTTGTATTTTTCCCTTGACCAATATAAAGTGACCATCTTTGTCTTTTTTGACTTAGTTGCTTTAAATCCACATGAATCTGAAAATAAGATTACAACTCCTCTTTTCTTCTGAATGCCATTTGCCTGCAAAATTGTCTTCCAACCCTTGACTCGGAGCTTTAATTTTTCTTTTGAAGCCAGGTGTGTTTCTTGCAGACAGCAAATGGATGGCTTGTGTTTTCTAATCCAGTCAGCCAATCTATGTCTCTTCAGTGGGGAATTCAAGCCATTAACATTTATTGAGATAATTGATAAGTGTGGTAGTATTCTATTTGTCTTATTTTGTGAGAGTCCATTGCTTAGTTTTATCTTTTGCATCAGTGTGGAGGTTAGGTTCTGTCCTTTAATTTCTGAGTTCTTACTTTGCTTCTGATCCATTGTGGTGGTCAGTGTGCAGAACAGGTTGAAGTATTTTCTGTAGATCTGGTCTTGTTGTGGCAAATTTTCTCAATGTTCCATAAATGATTTGATTTCTCCGTCAATTTTGAAGCTTAGCTTAGCAGGGTACAGAATTCTGGGCTGGAAATTGTTCTGTTTAAGTAGATTAAAGGTAGATGACCATTGTCTTCTTGCTTGGAAAGTTTCATTAGAGAAGTCTGCAGTCACTCTGATGGATTTTCTCCTGTAGGTCAATTGGCGCTTACTCCTGGCAGTTTGCAGAATCTTTTCTTTTGTCTTGACTTTGGACAGGTTCATCACAATGTGTCTTGGAGAAACTTGGTTAGAGTTGAGGTGACCTGGGGTCCGATATCCCTCTGAAAGCAGTGTGTCAGAATCTTTGGTGATATTTGGGAAATTTTCTTTTATAATATTCTCTAGTATGGCTTCCATTTCTCTGGGGCATTCTTCTTCTCCTTCTGGGATTTCTATAACTCGTATGTTGGAGCGCTCCATAAAGAGAGAGAAAGCATAATGCTGACAGTGAACGTTCTGCTTTCTCTCTCTCCTTTTCTGCCTCTTTTACTATCTGAGTTATCTCAAGAACTTTGTCTTCTACCTCTGAAATTCTTTCTTCTGCATAGTCTAACCTGCTACTGATACTTTCCATTGCATCTTTAAGTTCCCTGATTGACTGTTTCAGTTCCTTCAGCTCTGCTATATCCTTTTTATATTCTTCATATTGTTCATCTCTTATTTGATTCTGTTTTTGGATTTACTTTTGGTTATTTTCCACTGTATTAGCAGTTTCCTTCATTGTTTCCATCATTTCCTTCATTGTTTTCATCATGTGTATTCTAAATTCCCTTTCTGTCATTCCTAACATTTCTTTATATGTGGAATCCTCTGCAGTAGCTACCTCATGGTCTCTTGGCGGGGTTGTTCTTGACTGGTTCTTCATGTTGCCTGGAGTTTTCTGCTGATTCTTCCTCATGAGTGATTTCTTTTATCTGTTTCCTTGCCCTAATTTTCCTTTCACTTCCTCTTGCTCTTTAAGTTCTCGTGCCTGTGGAGTAAGTGTTAGATGAGTCCTTTTGGTACAGGACCAGAGGGTTAGAAGGTTGAAGAGCAAGAAAGGGATGAAAGAAAGGAGGTCCGAGTGAAAAGAAAAAAAAAAAATAGGGAAAGGAGAGGGGTTGGGTAAAAGGAATATTGACAAAAAGAAGCGAGGCACAGAAAGAGGGAGACAGAGCAATATAGGTATACAGTGGGGTACTTTGACCCAACCTTAAAAAAAAAATCACCTTCTGGGGGTGCCCAGTTGGGTGGTTCCCTTGAGGTCAGCAGCTCTTTGCTAACCTGATCAGACACAGTACCCCACCTCCACCAAGTAGAGAGGAAAGACAAAAATGCTATAAATCAAACCAAAACAAGCAAACAGAAAACTTTACGGGATAATATTGGGTGAAAAAACAAATAATAGCGGTAGAAACACTAGCAAACATGAAGTTCTAGTTATTAAAAAAGGCAGCAATGGGAAATTATAATTAAACTAGAAAAATTGATAAAGAAAAAAGATCTGTATGGAAAAGGTTGAAATTAAAAAACAAAACAACATCAACAACATCAAAATAAACAAAAAAACCACCAAACCAAAAAAAAAAACACAACCAAAAACAAAGCAGTATGTATATGTTGTTGAATATTGTTTGGGGAACACGTGGTCTTCTGAGGTATGAGATGTTAATCACAGTTCTGATACGACTGGAGGCTGCTGATTTCTCAAACCCCAGCAGGTAGACACCCTAAATCTCTCTTCAGCCCACTTAAAAGGCACTTTGAACTTGTAAACTTGCTGAGCAGAAGCTTTCCCAGCTTTCTCGCTGGAATCACTGCTGAAGTGGCTATCCACTTACCCAGTGTGCCAAAACCGGTCTCACTTTGCCCCTGAGGGTTAGGGCTGCAAGGCGGCTCAGACCCCTCCCTTAGGCTACTTGGTCACTGGGTTACCAGCTCCCACCGATTCTAGCTCTGCGACCCTGAGGGCGGAGCTTGCCAGGGTAGATCGCTCACAATGGCTCCCTGTGGCCCACAGCCAAACACTATTAGCTCCGTCTGGCCCAGCGGCTCAGACTGGGGCCCTAGACAACAGCCAAAGTTCTCCGCATTCCCGCTCAGGCTCTCCCCAAGGCAGCTCCACTGAGTGCCAAGGCCAAAGACACCAAAACAATTCATAGGTAAGGCCTTTCCTGTTTGCAGTCTCGCTGCTACTGAACTTACAATTGCGGGCGGGTTTAGACCGATTGAACACACGTGACCACTTGCTGGTTTTCCATTGTTTTAGTCCTACCCTGGGGTCCAGAAGTCTCTCGCTGACTCTCTGTATCCTCCCAGGAGTGATGATAGGCAGATCCCACCAGCCAGAGATGCCTGGAGTCCTATCTCCCCAGACTCACGGTGCCCAGATGCAAGGAAGCTGTTACTCGGCCACCATCTTGCTCTCCTCTTTAGTTGTGTCTTTTAATGATGTTAAAGAAGCCATTTCTTTGTCCTTATGACAGAATTCTTCATATGCATAAAATTTGGCAGCATGCTTTTTTGTGTATAATGCCTTTTCAAATTATAGTCTTTTAAAACTTACACAAATTCCCTACAAATTAAGGAGAGTGCCTTTCTATTTGCCTCTACAAAAAAGAAAGTAGTCATATGTTCACTATTCATTGAACAATCTACTTTAATTCATAAATTTTCTTTTTGGGGGTTCTGTTTTCTTTTGAGATGTTATAGAAGCCATGTTGGGATTAACAAACAATTATAAATAGGAGACTATGTTTACTTTTATTAGGAAAATTAATTGACAGGAAAATAGAAAGCAAGATTTGGGCCCTTCTACATCTTGGCTGCTGATACCTGGTGAGGCAGAGGGCCTATTCGTGTGTGAGGGGTCACTGAGGAATTGTAGTTCCCTTAATAATCAAATAAAAATGTGGGTGGGAATATGAGTACTTAAGGAAAGAGTCATATCTTGATGTGCTTGCATTGCTAGAAATAATGATTTAATAAGCTTAAAACCAATCTTCAATTGTTTATTATAAGCAGGTTAGGAATTGAATTAAGGAAATGATTGCAGATGATGGGCAGAAGGGAGCAGAGACAAAAAGAGAGGTGAATCAGAGAAACTCAAAGTCTGTTGCAAAATGCAGAGCCTGTAACCAAGGCCCTTTTAGACAAGGAGACTGCCTTGCTGGTACCTAACCCCTCCCCCAGCATGACTCCCCTGCAAGGTCACTGAGAGGCAAGGGTCCCCAGGAGGGGCTGCCCTCTCAGGGAGAGTGAATGCTTTTGGGGAGTTAGAGGATGCAGAATGTCTAAATCTCATTAAGTGAGAAAAACTCTCTGGGGGGGGGGGGGAGACTTTTGAAAGAAAATGTTTCTTTTCTTCTATCACCTGACCTCAGTATGGTCAGAAGCACTAGATTGTCTGAGCACAAGGCTTCCCAGGGGCTTAATTGTTCATCCTGGGGTTTGTGTGCAAGGTGTAATTGGGATCATCCTTGACGTCCTGCATCTGGACTATGTTCCTGTCCTAGGCTTTGTGTTAGAATCAAAAGTAGCATAGAGTGATAAAAGTAAAAAGTAAATCAATGCAATTAAGGTAGTTAAAGAAGTAGTTTGGTTAGAAAATGCAAGCCCAGCAAGAACGATGATGTAAGGGTTTAGCTTTCCCCCCTTAGATTGATGATTAAAACAATGGTGTATGTAATAAAAATGGAGCTAGCCTGGAGCAAGGGACTGTCCACAGACCTCACGTTTAAGGGTGGTCAGCCACTTCTACCCAGTTCTTTAAAAAAAACTTTCTCTTTCTGTTCTGACTTTTCATTTTCCCTCATCCTCTCATCTCCGCCAACCACTGGGAGAGAACTCACAGTATAGTTTGGGGCTGGTCCCCAACATAAGAATACTTACCTGACTTCTACATAACACTAAATGCCTAACATTGCCATGGTAGGTTGAAATATTATGGTAATCACTGTCTTGGCAAAAATTACTGGAAGCTGCACACCACTGTAAAACTGAAGCCACACATGCATACAAATAGAGCATATGTGGATTTTACATGATGTTGTGACACGACTTTGTCATCTACAAAGTTCACGCTCAAGAACCACACAATTTAGTTCTACCAAAAAAATCATGACAAATCTCATACTGTTCTAAGTAAGTTTACAATGTTACATTGGGCCCCACTCATAACCATCCTGGGTGTCATGCAGGACTATGGGCTGCAATTTGGATGGGTACCTCTGATATAGATGATACTGCACAGCTAGCAATCCTCAGAGAAAACAGGTGGTAGACGTTTCTTTCTGACCTTTAAAGGTGTCAGATTCTCAGGTAATCTTTTCTTGATATGGATAAGGGAGGGGCTCAGAGAAAGCCTGGCTGCCTCAAGCAAATTCTCTTCAGATACAAATCTCCCCCACAAATAACAGGTTTGCAGGGCTACTTCTGTTTGTAGACCCTCTGAACAACCATCTCAAAATATCTCAAAAACAAGTATTTTTGCAGGACACTGTAGTATGCACCTGTAGTCCCAGCTACTCGGGAGGCAGGAGGATCACTTGAGTCCAGGAATTCTAGGCCATAGTGTGCTATGCTGTCAGGTGTTTGCACTAAGTTTGGATTCAATATGGTAACCCCCAGGCACAAGGTGGGGGGCACCACCAGGTTGTCTATGGAGGGGTGAACCAGCCCAGGTTACAAATGGTGCAGGTTAAAACTCCCACGCTGATCAGTAATGGGATTGAACCTGTGAATAGCCACTGCACTCCAGAATGGACAACATAGTGAGACCCCATCCTTAAAAAAAAAAAGTATTTCTGGGATGAAATATTTTGGTGTCTGTCAACTGTTTTATAAGCACTGTGATAGGCCTATTTTATAGGCCACAATTAACACCTGTTTATTTGCATCTCAAAACACTTGCTCACTGTACCCAGTGATGTCCACAATTTTGCAGACATGGATTAATTAATTAATTAATTCCAAATTAATCCAGATAAAAATTAAAGTTAAATTCCAAATTAACTTCCAGATAAAAATTAAAGTGCAAATACTCAAGAGGACTAAGTGTTTTAAATTTAAACAGAGGTAAATAACTGATCTTATATCCTTTCTTATAAGTCCCCCCTCCCCTGCTGTCCACAGGAAGTGAAACTTGGAGTTGTAAAAGAAATAAAAATCTCACGACTTCATGAACTCCCTATGTGAAAGGGAAGGTCAAGCCTGGAGGCTGAGTCATTCAATGGCCCCTTCCAGCTGAATAGCTGCTACCAGTATTGAGCATCAGCCAGATCCTGCCCCCTACCCAAAGGTAAAAGTCCTCAGGCAATCTACAAGGATTGCTTCCACAGAGGTTTATAGGGAAGTTCTTTGCTGGCTTCCTATAACCAAGGATATGCAAATTGTAACAGAGTCTGTAGACTAAGTCTAGTGCCTAAAACTAAAGTTTGTTCCATTCCATGCTAATAATGATGATGACAAGTTTATTTTCCCAAGTGCAGAATACAGACAAGACAAGATTGATCATTCTTTCACCAACCCAGGGTCACCTGCACAACGGATGCTTCCTTCATGCCCTTTTTCTCATTTACTGGACCTTACCGTTCATTTCCTGAGCCTCACAAGAATGGAAGCACTTTGTCTCACTGCTCATCCTCCTCCTCTTTTTTCTTTCCACATGCCCTGTCCCCTCAAATACTGAAGTTCCCAGATTCCCCCTTCAGAAAAACTGTCACAGATGCATTTGTGGTTTGTATATTTCCCAGTACATTCTAAATTCTCAAACTTTGGCTTAATAACCTTCCACTGATTAAGATCTTTGGCCTCAGTCTTTTATTTTGGCTTGTCAGAGTTCTCCCTGAAATTACCAGTAACCAGGCACCATCTTAAATGGTGTCTGTTAAACGGTGTCTGTTTTCCCCTGGCACTGAGTTCTCTTTTACTAGAAATGTGAAGTTGCATATTTCATGCCCTTGCTTTTATGAGTCCTTTGGCTCTTCTAAGCTTTTCTTTGCTTTTGTTCAGCGCACAAACCTAAGTGAGTATCTGTTAATATTTCCCTAGACCACTATTCAAGAAAAGAAACCACTTGGTATTAATCATGATGGCAGAACTCCTTGACTACTACAGTCTTTTGCTCAGAATTCCTGGCTATGGTGCCTGAGGCTCAATACTGTTCCAACTTTGTTAAACTGAGAACGTCCCTGAGGAATTTGCTAGCAGTCTGTTAGGAAGTCAAAGCCCCCCACGATTCTGTTTTGAGTGGGTCAGGAGCAGAAACTGTAGTGTTAGCAAAACCACCAGTTGATTGTGGAACGAATATTCTGAAGAACAAACTAAAAGCCTTGCAGTACAGGGAGCTTTTCCCTTATAAGCTCGTGAATTCCTCATCATTCATCCATCCATTCCCTCACTCATTCAAGTACTTCCTAGGTACCTTCTAACTGGATTTTCTATTTCTAAGGATTTATAATTTCAATTCCATGGTCAAGTTTCACTTTTCTTGGGAGAGTTGCCAAGGGTGAGGCTTGAAGAGACCAACCTAAATTGGTTCCAAAAGTGGTCACTCCAGCTGCAGGCCAGGAGGTGAGGTGGGGGACAACGTCCAGCTGGCTGGAAACCATCTGGTAGGAAGAGGATTAGATGATGGCCTTCACCTAAGGAAACTGGCTATTTATCTAAGCCTCCAGAGGGAGCAATCCCTGGCCCCATAATGTGCTGAAGAAGTTTGATGAGAGCATGAAGACCATGAAGACTTCAACATGTGTGATCAGAAAGCTGAATAAGATCTTTGTTTTGGGCACCAACGAGGCCCCTTCTGTTTTCTTTACTATTGTACTGTGACTGAAAATTGAGTGTTTTATTTTTGTTATAACCTGAAAATTGCTGTCATGCATATGAAATAATTAATGTCTTATAAATATTCCAGTTCCTCAGGTCTCTCAAGGTATTTCTGAAGGATTCCAGTCCCTCAGTTTAAACCTCAGGTCCACTTTAGGGCCGACCCCCCCACACAAGAAGTTAGATGCTGCTTCCTTCAAAGAGGCCACAGCCACTCCATGGATGGGAACGCTTGAGCGAGGAGGTCCCAAACTTATGGTTAGTTGGCTCCAGTTTGTAGTTTTCTTTCTGGTAGTAGAATTTCACAAAGATGTGGTAGGGGAAGGGTGAGGAGAGAGATGTCCCAGAAAGGAGAAGGATTCTATACCTCAGACCACTGTTGGGGCTCAGAATATGAAGTGAAGGGTTCAGAAACAAAAGTTTTTCTCTGACTTTCTCCCATGCTCTTGGCTCTCAGTCCTATTCTCCACTGAAGCTGGCCACTGAATCTCTCTTCCCCAAGGCAGGTCATAAAAACCAGAAATCATGTTCTTAAAGGCCATGCATAAAACCCAAAATTACTCTGTGGAAAAATGGGTCATAAAAAAATTATCTGACCTACTTTGTCTGACTCTAGATCATAAGACCCCCAATTCCAGAAAGGGTCCTTCCTGGATGAGAAGGGACGCTAAGAAAGGGTTTCAAAGGGGATGAAAGGAAAATCTGGCCTGATGAACCAGGAAGTCTGGAGGCCCATCAGAATATGGGCAAGAGGTAACCAAGGTAACCAATGACCAATAGAAAAGGACAGTTCAGCCTGGAGGTGCAAAGAGGCCAATGAAAGACTTGCAGCTAACTTCAAACAGAGGCTATTTATACCCCTGAAGGCCTTTGCTTCTTGGTCTCTCTCTCCTCTGCTGCTTCATGAGAGGGACCCACTTCCAACTCTCTTTGGAAGTGCTCTAAACTTTCTCTTTGTTCTTCCTAAATAAAATCTCTCTAGGTTACCCTGAAATTTGTGTAGGTTACCTTTGCTACCTGTCCACATTGTCTATGCCACTCCATTTTATTTTCAGTTTCCATTCACTTTTGCTTTGCCTCAGTTGAATTCTCAAGTTCAGCCAAGTAATGGAGCCAGGTCATTTGGGTTTGGGGAACTGGGATCCCCTGACCCCCAACACTGCCCCACCAGAAGGAAGGAATGCTACTCAGAGAGGCCAAGAAGAATCTAGACAGACAGGCCTCGCTAGGTTTTCCCCACTCAGTCTGCTAGCATTAGATTACACCCTTTTTGTCTAATCACATTTCTACATGGCTGTCCATATTTGTTGAACCTAACTAAGCATAAAAGTGAGCAGTCTCCCCTGTATCTTTAGGTCTTCATTCTGAGGGGCTCCCATGTACTACACATCAAATAAATTTGTACACCTTTTCTCCTATTAGCCGATTTGACCCGTGTCAGTGATTTTTCAGTGGTGTAGTGTCTTTGTCCCTGATTTTGCTTTTTAAAATGTGTTTGTGACTTGTCTGCGAAGGAAACTTGGATAAGTCAAATCTCTGTGTGCTTGTTGTGTGTGTGGTGGGGGAGGCAGTGGTATGACTTGAGTGTGTGTTTTTCTGGGATGTAGACAGGAAGAGGGGGTCTGTATGTGCTGGGCGGGGGGTAGCAAAGAGTGAGCAGGTACACAGCGCTCCCACACCTGCCATCAGGCACCCCATCACCAATCCATAGTAAGAAATTCATCTCTAAATGCAGGCTCTGGAAAAAAAGAAGAAAAAAGAAATGTGACTTTTGTTTGGCTTGCCCCCCATAAATGTGGAGTTTTCAGAGTGCTGCTACTTGAAGGGCGTGGAGAAGAATGATTTCAGCTGGAATGAATGGAGGTGACGGATGAGAAAAATCCAAGCTGGGGAGGGAAATCCCGTGGCGGTGCAGTCTCACCCAGCTGGTGAGCGTCAGAGCCTGTGTCCTTCCCGCCCCACCATGATAAAAGGGGATGCCCACAAGGACAGGACACCCCTGGGGGAAGGTGACCTAAATAACAGAGGGCAAGAGGTAACCAAGGTAACCAAGCCCCTTGGGGCAAACGGGTGAAGACTTACGCTGTGCCTTGCCAGAAGTTTTGCCTGTGAGGATCCATTCCCACCCTCTGTCTTCACGCCTCCTTTCATTTCCATTCCAAGTACAAATGCAGCTCAGGACTGTTCCTCTTCCCAGGGAAGACTTCTGGTAGTCTTGCTTGACAACTGCCCTAATATTATGGATTTCTGGGGCAGGGCTGGCTTCTGGGGCATGTGGTCCTCGAGGTTGCATGGGTCTTATGTTTAGAAGGTCCCCAGGCTTGGTCAATGCTCCACTGTCACCATCTCAAGATTCTTAATAATTTTTAAAAACAGGGACTGCAAATTACATCACCAGGGCTGTTTTCAGGGTCAGGAAGGTGCTTCAGGCTGTGTGGAAGTCTTGGGGTGGGGATGGGGTGATGGCTGCCCCAGGTGATGGGGGAAGCACTTCCTGGTCTTGTCCCCTGTTGCAAAGAGAGTCTGTGAGTCTCATCATCACCTGCTCTGTCCTTCTTTCCTATAAGAACTGGACCTAGAAAGACAAAGGGGAGAGAGCTTTGTTGGAAATTATTATTGTTTCTGATAGGGTCATAAAGTAGGGAGGGCATGATGAAGATGGTATTGGGACTGGGTGAACCTCAATTAGGCGAAATGACAAGAAATGGCCCCGAGAACAGGCCAAACACAAGGACAAGGGCTGCCCAAGGGAGCAGGGGCCAGCCCCTGGGAGGGATAAGCTCCTGCTACGACTGCCTTTATCAGCAGACCCTCCTTCCCCCAGCTCAACGCCCGCCCTGGCCTGGATCCTGGGGATCTCCGTGCCCAGAGACCTCAGGTGGCTCGTCCTTACCTGGCTCACCTTAGGTGTGAGGTGCTGCTGAGGTCAGAGCCTCTGCCTGCTGCTCCAGTATACCGCCTGCCAGCCCACGCTGTGAACTCAGCAGCAGAAAGGGGCAAACTCTGCACATAGGGAGCGCTTGCCTCTCTTCTAGTGACTAGTACTGGCTGCTGTTTATCAAACATCTGTGACATACAGGCAAAAGGACATTCTCCCGTTCTATCCTCAACACAGTGCCTTCACCAAAGTTACGTTATTTCCCCATTTAACAGATGAGGAAACTAATGTTCAAGGGGAATACGTAACTGTCCAAGGCTGAGAGAATTCATACTGGAATTCAGGCTTTTCTAACAATAGACACCTGATTTTTCTGATTACATTCCATTATTTCCCTAATTGTCTATCACCTCACGTACACAAACATGTGTCAGCCCCTGCTCTGCCTCCCTCCAGCACATGAAGGGAGCGGGTGGTTACCATTCTGTAAGCCCAAGAGACCGGGATAAGAATGACTTCTTATCTCTTCAAATGAGGCACTTATTCCTGATCAGCCATGTCGTCCACTCCTGGTTAGTGAGCATGTTAAGGATGGTGAGAGTGCTGGCAATGACTAATGTTTATTGAGCACACTGTATTATCGTTTCCTTACTTAACGCTCACAAGGTGCCCTGTAAGGTAGATAGTCATTACTTACATTTTCATTTTTTGCTTTTTTTTGTTTTATTTATTTATATTTTATTTATTTTATTTTATTTTTTTAGACAGAGTCTCGTTCAGTCACCCTGGGATTGAGTGCTGTGGTGTCACAGCTCACAGCAACCTCAAACTCTCAGGCTCAAGTGATCCTCTTCCCTCAGCCTCCCCAGTAGCTGGGACTGTAGGCGGATGCCACCACGCCAGATAGTTTTTTCTGTTTTAAGTAGAGATGGAGTCTTGCTCTTGCACTGGTTGGTCTTGAATTTGTAAGCTCAGGTGAGCCACCTGCCTCAGCCTCCCAGAGTGCTGGGATTACAGGCATGAGTCACTGCACCCAGCCTATCACTTCCATTTTCAGATGATGCAAATGAGTGTTGGAAAGGTTAAGTGCCAAGTTCATACAATTAGACATGGGGGGGGGAAGGGCAATACTCAACTTTAATACAAAATACTATAGCCACTATGAAAAATAATTTGATAGTTTTTCAAAAAGTTAAACCTAAAATTACCATATGACCCAGCAATTCTATCAGTAGGTATGTATACAAAAATGTGTATACAAACATTCATAGCAGCATTATTCATAGTAGATGAAAAGTAGAAACAGCCCAAATGTCCATTCAATGAATGAATGAACAAAATGTACCTGTATGTACAATGAAATATTATTCAGGCCAGGCCCAGTGGCTCACGCCTGTAGTTTAGAACTCTGGGAGGCCAAGGTGTGTGGATTACTTGAGCTTAGGAGTTTAAGACCAGCCTGAGCAAGAGTAAGACCCCATTTGAACTAAAAAACAAAAGAAAAATTAGCCTGGCATCGTGATGGGCACTTGTAGGCCCAGCTACTCAAGAAGCTGAGGCATGAGGATCGCTTGAGCTCAAGAGTGTGAGGTTGCTTGAGCTGTGATGCTACGATGATGCCATGGCACTCTACCCAGGGCAACAGGGTAAGAGTCTACCTCAAAAAGAAATAATAAGAAATAAATAAACATTTTTTAAAAAAACATTATTCAGCAACAAAAAGGAAGAATAGATATGTATCAGGACATGGATGGACCTTGGAAACTTTATGCTTTGCAAGAGAAGCTGGGCATAGAGAGACATATTGCCTAGTTCCTTTATACGAAATGTTCACAATAGGCAAATCCATAGATACAAAAAATAGATTAGTGTTTGCCAAGGAATGAGAGAATGATGAAAATGTTCTAGAATAAGATAGTAGGGATAGTTCACTGAATTGGATACTCTAAAAATGCTGATTTTTAGTTATGTGAATTATATCTCAATAAAAAAAATTCATCTTTGGTCCCATATGTAGCTATTTATCTTTTTTTGAGACAGTCTCACTCTGTCACCCTGGGTAGAGTGCCTTGGTATCATAGCTCACGGCAAGCTCAAACTCTTGGGCTCAAGTGATCCTCTTCCCTCAGCCTCTTGAGTAGCTGGGACTGCAGGTGCCTGCCACAATGCCTGGTTAGTTGTTCTATTTTTGGTAGAGACTGGGTCTTGCTCTTGCTCAGGTTGTTCTCAAACTCCTGAGCTCAAGCAATCTACCTGCCTCAGCCTTCCAGAGTGGTAGGATTATAGGCATGAGCCAACATACCTAGCCCATGTATATTTCTTTAAAAGACAATAGATATATATTGTATGTATGTATACACACACACACACACACACACACAGCCTCCCCAGTAGCTGGGACTGTAGGCGAATGCCACCATGCCCAGCTAGTTTTTTCTATTTTAAGTAGAGATGGATGTATATGTGTGTGATGTCCATCAAGTTCATGTGCAATTTACTATTAAACTATGTTAAATTGCACACTTTTTGATTTTATATATAAAGGTTTGGTTAAATCTGATGTTTATAAAGAACACAGATTAATTCTGGCTATTGATTCATGTTTTCAGAATTATATTTAGCTGTAAGAAGCCAAACATTTGTGGGTTTTGTCTGGATTTTGAGTTTTCCTTAAGGACTGAATTCTTGAGTCTTCCCAAAATTCGTATGTTGAAACTCTCCCCCTAGTGGGATGAGATTAGGGGGTGGGGTCTTGGCAAGGTTATCCGGACAAGATGAAGTCTTGAGTGTGAGGCCCTTGGGAATGGGATTAGCATCGTCCCCAGAGAGCTTGCTTGCTCTCTCTGCCACCTGCAGACTCAAACCAACCCTGCCTCAGTATTGGAGGGGATGATGCCCGGAGCCTGGACAGAAGTAGGTGGGATCCCCGGGGAGATAGCAGAACTCGGGCTCCAGAGACCCAGAAACTGGAAACAGAGTGATGGTTGTCAAGGTGTGACACTCAGCCAACACTGGGCCTGGCTTGAATCCTGCAAAGACTACCCTGCTGAAGCCACACACCAGTGGTAGCCTCACTGCGGTTCTGGGAATGGTTGCTCAGGACAGCACACACAGGCAAAGACCACAGACCTGGAATGAGGCCTGTATGAGTCCACGCTGCCCCTTACTCCCTCACTGAGCCTGGACAAGTCTCTCTCCTTCTGCAGGCCTTGGCCTCCCCTTCTGTAAAAGACACAACCTGACTGGACTTCAGTTTTTCTCTCTGAGCTCTCCAGGACCCGAGGATGTACAGCAGGGTAAGCTGGAAATTGGCTGTGCTGTGCAATGCGGAAGCTTCCTCTAGGCCTTCACTTTGAGTGTCTCAGTCTCCAAATCAGCCAAGCCTCGGCTGTAGGCTCACTCTCCACCATGCCAAAGGTACGCAAAGAATCTGCCCCGACCTGTGGTTGGCTGACCAGAGAGGAATTGCCTTCACATCACATGCCACAAAAATTGTCAGTCATTTTCTCGTGGCCCAGAAGGGAAAAATCCTAAAGGAAGGGTGGTGTCCATGGTGTTGACACAGGGCCGACGCATCTGGATGCAAAGTGAAAAATAAGTCAGTTCCCCAGACTTCAGACCTGAGCAGAGAGGCACCCAGGAAGGGGCAGAGGGCAGGGGTGGGCTTGGGCTTAATCCCTGATGTGTCCAGGTCTTCCGAACTCTATTCACCTCACCTGTGACCTCTCATGATCCAGTGAATTCAAGGCTCTCTTGGAAGGTACATGAGGCTGGCACCTACCAGGTGGTGGGGGTGGCACCCCAGGGCAGAGGAAGGAAAAGGCTCATGGAATGGGGACAGCCTGTACCTGAATCCCTCTGACTGTTATGAGAGAATGCAGGCCAGGGTTGCTGGATCATCTCACTTTTCAGAAATCAGAAACATGGGTTTTTATGTGCCATTTTCCAATCTATAAAATACTCTGTGGGTCAAATAGAACATGTTGCTGGGCCAGATCTGATCCATTGGCCTCTAGTTTGCAACCCCTGAATTCCACATGAGGAAATTCATGCCAAGAAAATGAGGTAACAATTTCCTTCTCCTTCTGAGTACTTGTCCTCTGGAAGTACATTTGTCTGGGGCCAGGACTGGCCAGGTCTCTGGCCTCGGCCTATCTAACTGTCCGGACATGGACCCCTGTGCTACCTTGTTCGGGATCAACTCCCCTTAGGTGCTGGCGGGCAATTCGTCTTAGTTGGAGAGAGAGAGACACACACGGTCTTCGAGGGAGAGAAACAGTCTTAGTAGGAGAGCGAATCTTAACCGTCTTCATAGCAGATGCCCTCCACGCAGGAGAAGCCAAAGAGTTAGAGTGAGCGAGTCCATGAGAGAAGGAAGAATCCGGACTAACTTCTCCTGCAGCTGCTTATAGAAACGATCTCATGGCTATTTACACCACAGGTGTGGAGACTGCCAAGCACTGACGCTCCAGTGTCGGGCTCTCATGTTAAGGAGAGCTGAATCCCTTTTCCATGCCCTAGTCACCGAGGTGTTATCAAGATGTTATATCACAGGTGTTTCTTATAGTCACAGAGTGTTCAAAGCTTAACTCTTGCTTCTCTTTCCTTTAATCATTTGGTCTCCTAGACGCATTACTTTTTTTTTATTGAGACAGAGATTCACTCTGGGTAGAGTGCCCTGGTGTCTTAGTGCATAGTAACCTCAAACTCCTGGGTTCAAGAAGTTCTTCTCCCTCAACCTGCCAAGTAGCTGGGACTTTAGGCACCCACCACCAACCTTGGCTAGTTTTTTCTATTTTTAGTAGAGACAGGGTCTCGGTCTTGCTCAGGCTAATCTCAGAACTCCTGAGCTTAGGCGATCCACCTGCCTCAGCCCCTCAGAGTGCTAGGATTACAGGTGTGAGCCAATATACCCAACCTGGAAGCACATTATCTATTCAGCCATTAAGCGCCTACCGTGTGCGTGCATAGAAAGGCTGTAGAATGTTTACAGCTTCTCCTCTGCTTCCTGATCATACAGGACATTTTCCGTTCTGCATTAGATTTCTGTGCAAAGGGAAAGTGGGAAGAAAAGAAACAAGGGAAGAAAAACACAGGCCTGGAATAAAAGTTTGGCAAATGTTTCATTTCATTAAGTGAAGGGTAAAATTAGGCCTCCAAATCCCTCATCTTTGCCCCCTCAGCCTCCAGCAGAAAGCTCGTCACATAGGTAGCGAAAGACCCAGCAAAACAGTAAAGGAAGATGTTGATGGGTCACCCTTCCCGCGCCCGCCCCAGGGGCTGTGTGATTATACTGCTGGGCTAGGCATTTTGGTCCCCAGTGCATTTCCAGGATCCAGGGGCCTCCTTTTCGCACATGAGGGAACTGAAGCCTAAAGAGACTAATCATTTGCCCATTTCCTAGAGCTCTCAAGTGGGGGGCCTGGGATTTTAGTAGAGATGTGCTCGAGTCCAGGGCACTCATTTCACTGAATGCGTGAATGAGCCAGTGAGCCAGTGGAAGCCCTGCTCCCTCTCTCCCTCCCCTCCAGCCTCACCCTGACCTCCCAATTCATTCACCGGTTCTGAGACTTAAAGTCCTGAGTTACGTTTTTACAGATTTCCCAGAGGAGCCCTGGTGCCCCACTCCTCTAAGCTGTCAATGTTTCCATGTTCACTCAGCTCCCTTCCTATCACACTGACGCACTCAGCATCGCTCCCCTTTGACATATATTGGCTGAAGGGGAAACCTTTGAGAAAGCAGCATGTTTTATGGATCCAGGAGGGTTCTTATTTACTAGCGTGCTCATTTCTGTTATTTTGTTCTGTACCCTAGTGTGTAATCAGAGCTCATAACAGTGCTACTGTGTGGGCGGTCTGCGCTTCCTCCCAGTTAAGGGTCCCCAGATGTTCATAGATCCTGACACTTCACGCCTCCCGCCTGTCTGGTTCCCCTTCCAGCCTCACTGTTCCTGTCTGCTTCAGTTGGGGAGCTTAGCATGTCCCACCCTGTGGTCGGCTAATCAGTCATCCTCCCCCAGTACTGTGACTCAACATCTGCCTAGAAGTCTGTTTCCTCTTTGATGAGGTTAGGTGTTTGCTGTCTGCTCTCCCTCTGTCTTGAGAACCCGACTCCTGCGTTCAGATGCATTTTCTTACTGCCTTTGGAAATCAGCCATAGTGCTCCCTTGCTGGGATCAGAGAAGCCCCTGTGAGGAGCGTGTTGGCAGGTGCTTGTCAAACACTTTTACACACTGCGGTTCACAATCTCACTATTTGGGGGGATGTAATAATGAAACACGGAAACCCTGTTGTCCTTCAGATGGGTCTAAAGGTCTACATTTGTGAAGCATCGTACTTAAGGATGCTTGGGATGGTCCAAGTAGGGGGCCTCTTTGCTTTACCCCCTAATCTACCCAAGGACCAGCCCCATGGGCTTACAGCTCTGGCTGGAGGACTTTGACCTTTGTAACCCAGAAAAGGATACCATGAGGTCCTAGACTGATCTAAGACTTGGAGACCGCAGAACCAGGATTGGAGCCTCACTCCACCAAGTGCAGGTTTGAGTTATAAAGAAAATCACTGAATTTGAGAGCTTCATGTTCTTTACTTGTGAAATAGAAATCACAGGGACAAAAATTACCTCACAAAATTATCGTGAGAATTAAATGTGATCTTGCATAAATGTACTGGGATGGAGTAGGCATTCAGCAAATGTTAAATGCATTTCTGAAATGAAGGAAGGAAGTGTCCCCTTTCATTTTTCCTTCTTCTCACAAGGGGGAGCACACAGTGTGGCCTCAGGTGAGGAGCCGGGGGGACCCCTGTAGAGGGACCGGCGTGATGGGGGGGTTAGTTCACCCCCATCCTGTTTTCTTGTCTACCAGGCCAAGAAGTCTGGCATCGCTTCTTAAAGTCTTATCCTTTTACTTAAAAATTCTAACTATGGGGCGGCGCCTGTGGCTCAAAGGGGTGGGGCACCGGCCCCATATGCCAGAGGTGGGGGGTTCAAACCCAGCCCTGGCCAAAAACTGCAAAACAACAAAATTCTAACTCTGAAAGGTTTAAACATACAGGAGCGTAAGTAGAGCAGCATAATGAACAATGGGCCATCCACTTCCACCCAGCGAGCACTTTGCCCTGTTCCGTGTGAATGTTTACATATAAGGTCAGATGACAAAGTCCTCGAACTCATCCTTGAAAAACGACCACATCTTTCTGTGCTGAATATCACTGAGGTCACCTCAGAGGTACTCCCTTAGGAAGCTCTGCACCAATACCGTCACCTCGTCCACCCTTCAAAGTAATTTCGGAACTTTTTCTGGAATGGCCATCAGAGCTGTAGATGTATGAGGTCTGATAATGAAGTCCACCAAATCATCCCAAAAAAAGTGCTACATACTTCATTGCTGCATGTCACTATGGTCACCAGATGGCCAAGGAGAGTACTTTGAAGGTGACCATAGTGACATGCAGCAATGAGGTATGTAGCACTTTTTCTGGGATGAGTTGGTGGACTTCATTGTCTGACCTAACCTATGTGTGTTAGGTCACACATACACACATCTGCTGAACTGCTTCAGATGATTCCTCATCCCAAAAGTCTTCATCAGGCATCTCTAAAAGTCTTCATTATTTTATGTAACAGCAACAACTTTATGCACTAACCCAAATTAACTATTCCCTAATATCATCTATTATTTATTTCATGGTAATATTTCCTCAATTATTTCCAAAACATCTTATAACTTTTTGGGGAGTAGGGATCCAGTCAAAGATCCATTTGCTTATTATGTCTCTTAAATCATTCGAAATCTAGAATAGAACCCTTCCCCTCCCCACTCACAGCTTCACTCCCCTCCTGGCCTGCCTGCCACACACTTTTTTGTCCCCTTTCATGCTAAATTTGACCCCCACCTAGGATGGTAACCAATCACCTGGGCTGTAAGCTGGCTCTTGCAGCCTCGCTTGGATTGAGAGATGTGGAGAAGTACAGAAGGATCCTTGGCAAAGTGAGCAGCCGAAGCAGAAAGCCAGGGATGTAGACAGGAAACCATGAAGCATTCAGTGTAAGTAGAGGTGGGAGAGTCCTGCTGTCACAGTCCACAGAGAGGAGAAATGCAAACATAGTCGTCCATTTCCAGGAAAGGGCTGACTTGTTGTCACCCATGGGTGCACTTGGGCTCCAGAAGTCAGAGCAAACCCCTCCTTGTTCCCCTGGGCGAGAGCTGACTTGACCTCGCCAGGGTGCCTGGGCACTCTCTTTCCCTGCTGGCCTTCCTCCTCCCTGTTGAATGCCCCACATCTAGGGTCTGGCTTCACCTCACTGTCACCTTCTTTACTTCTGCTGGCAAGCCCCATGTCCCCTGGATCTTTCTTTAAAGAGCAGCCTCTGTAGGAAAACTGGTGTCTCTGCTGCCAAACTAGTCCCCTCTCACGGCTCCAATTCATGTTTATGCTAAAATGTACGTAGGATGAGGATGGTGAGAGGCAAAGGGAGCAAAGAACCCTGCGCTGGTGAGTGAAGCAGGCAGAATCTCCCAGCGCCGGAAGCAGGTTTAGAAGAGTAGCTTGGATTTGGTCCTCAGGGGCTTCTGAGAAAGAGGTAAGAATCCTTGGAATGTGTCAATCTGGGAGTGGTGCACAGAGCGGGTTGGAGAGAGAAGCAACCTAAGGAGGGGAAATGCGTCTGGTAGGCAGCAGGTGAATCTGAATGATGCATGTCACTGTGCAAGGAGAGAAAGCTGAGACCTGAAAGAAGAGTGTTAAGGAATCCTCGGGGCACACCCAGGACCACTGGGAGGGGAACAGAGGCACCAGAGCAGAAGGCAGAGCAGACTGGTTCCATCACGGAGCGGAAGCCACCCGCCTCTGCACTACAGAAGCCAGTAAGACATTTTTCAACAGGAAGGAGTGGTAACAGTGTCCGATGCTGAATTGCTATTGCAGAGGTGAGAGCTGAGCAGGAGACTGAACTGGGGGTCCAACAGGCAGCCTTCTCCAGACCAGCAGTGGTCAGCATCCCTCTCTTTTCTTATGTCCTCTGCCCTCTGCTGCTTACCTCTCCTCTGAACCCCAGGTGCCTCCTGGCTCTGTCACCTCCCCTCTCCTCTCTTCCTCCTCAGCCAACTGGGAAGCTCAAGACGCTTCTGAAATCTCACAAATGCAAACCAATCAATCTCCCTCCGTCCGCCATCCACACCCAAGTCTTCTCTACATTCAAGCTCTTTGAGGAGTTACCTTATCTGCATCCATCCATGTCCTTTCATTCATTCTTTGCCACGGTCCCCCTTCCTCAAAGCTGTCCTGGCTAAGGTCACCAATGATCTCCATGCTGCTCAGTCCAACCAGCAATTTCCTGCCATATCTTACCCAGCTTCTGTGAGTCGCTTGATTTTAGTCTCTTTCTTTTGCTTCTGAAATACCTCTTTATCCTGTTTTACACCCTCCCTCTCTGTTGTTCCCTCGCCATCTCTTCTGCAACACGTCCGTCCCCAGGGTCTGTTCTTTTCACATGGTGTGGTCCCCGTAGACACCCTAATCCACTTCCCTGTGGCCAACACCGTCTCTATGCTGGTAAGTCCCAGCTTGTGTGACCCCAGACTCTCCTCTGGGTGGGATCTAATTGCTTACTGGATGATTCAGCTTTTATTCAACAAACACTATGTGGCAGGTACATCTCTAAGCACTTTCTAAACAGTGCCCTGTCTACTATGGTTTGAATGTTTGCCCCCTCCCCAAGTCAGGTTGAAAGTTAATTGCTATTTTAACAGTATTATGAGGCTTATTTATTTGTTTGTTTTGAGACAGAATCTCACTCTGTCACCCTGGGTAGAGTGCTATGGTGTCATCATAGCTCACAGCAACCTCAAACTCTTGGACTCAAGTGATCTTCTTGCCTAAGATTCCTGAGTAGCTGGGACTATAGGTGCTCACCACAATGTCTGGCTAGATGTGGGACTTTTAAGAAGTGATTCTAGGAGGCCAGGGCAAGTGGATTTCCTGAGCTCAGGAGTTCAAGACCAGCCTGAGCAAAGAGAGACTCTGTCTCCACAAATAGAAAGACTAGCTGGGCATTCTGGCAGGTGCCTGTAGTCCCAGCTACTTGGGAGGCTGAGACAAGAGCATTGCTTGAGCCCAAGAGGTTGAGGTTGCTGTGAGCTATGATGCTATGGCACTCTACCCAGGGTAACTGAATGAGATTCTGTCTCAAAAAAAAAAAAAAAAGAAAGTAAAGAAAAGAAAAAAAGTGATTTGGCATGAGGGCAAATGAATGGATTAATGCTGTTATCAAGGAAGTGGGTTCATTATCATGAGAGTGAATTCTTTATACAAAGCCAATTTGGCCCCCTCTTGCTCTATCTCGTAGTCTCTTCTTTGTAAAAATGAAGCATCTTTTGCCAGATGTCAGCACTTTCATATTGGACTTGAATCCTCCAAAAGTCTGAACCAATAAATGTCTTTTCTTTATAAATTATCCAGTCTTGGGTGTTTTGTTATAACAGCATACAATGAACTAAGACACCATCCAAATTGAAATTTTGGCCATGACCAAAACTAAACGTGTCCCCTTTCTAAATCACCTTTTCCTCATTCCCCTTTGAGTTTGGTCTTACAGAAAGGTATTCAACATTCATGCAACTGCTCCAGCCAGAAACAAGTGGCTGCCCCTAGACACACCTGTCCTGAACCCCATATCTCTCACCCCTTCCACTCCATAGATAGCCAGTTCCGAGGTCTGCTTGTCTCGCCTCTGTTTCACCTGTCCCCTCCACCACCCCACAGTCACTGCTTTCATTCTACCCTTCATTGTGTCTGATCTGGATCCTCACAACAGCCTTGCGGGGTCTTCTGCCTCTGATACTTTCCAAATACTTTTCTCTAATATGTAGTCTAATCCTGTCTCCACCTGCGTCCTCTGCCCTTCTGCTTAAAGTCCTCCAATTTCTCTGCAAGATTTTAGGAAGACTACATGTGGTGGCTCATGCCTGTAAACCTAGCACTCTGGGAAGACGAGACAGGTGGATTGTTGAGCTCAGGACTTTGAGACCACCCTGAGCAAAAGTGAGACCCCGTCTCTACTACCCTGTTTCCCTGAAAATAAGACAGGGTCTTATTTTAAGGTGTGCTCCCAAAGACACGCTAGATCTTATTTTCAGGGGACGTCTTATCTTTCCTGTAAGAAGGTCTTAGTTTCGGAGGATGTCTTATTTTCGGGGAAACAGGGTAAAAATAGAAAAAGCTAGCTGGGCGTTGTGGCAGGTGCCTGTTGTCCTGGCTACTTGGGAGGCTGAGGCAAGAGCATCGCTTGAGCCTAAGAGATTGAGGTCGCCCTGAGCTATGATGCTGCAGCACTCTACCCAGGGCGACAGAGTGAGACTCTGCAGCACCCCCCAAAAAAGCAGATTTTAGGAAGAATAAAATCCTAAGCCATACACAAGAATGGAGAAGCATGAATCCTATGTACTCAATTTTGATATGAGGACAATTAAGGTTATGGGGGGGGAAGCAGAAAGAGGGACCAAGGGAGGGGGGTGGGGCCTTGGTGTGTGTCACACTTTATGGGGGCAAGACATGATTGCAAGAGGGACTTTGCCTAACAATTGCAATCAGTGTAACCTGGCTTGTTGTACCCTCAATGAATCCCCAACAATAAAAAAAAAAAAGAAAAAAAAATCCTAAGCCATAGGAAATAAGATTGGAAGGTCCAAGTAGGCTCCAAGGTGGCTGTTTGTCTCATGCTTCTTTACATTCCCACTGAGTCCTGCCCCGCCGCCCTTTATAACTACCATATATTCCTCCCTAGTGCATTTTTCTCGCAGAAGCCTTCTCTATTCTGACGTGATCCCCTTCTTGGGAATCACACACACACACACACACACCCCATATACACACATATGTCTATATACGTATATACACATACACGTAGTCTCCTGTCTTTTAATTGTTGACTTATTTGCTGTTCTCATCCACCATCTGCAAACTTCTTTAGAGAGGGATTAAGCTTTGTTGAACTATGACTCTCTAGTAGTCAATAACCTTCTGAATGAGTGGCCATAATGGAGGAGCATTATAGTTGGATGCTGGAGAATTAAGGGCATAGGACCTAGGATCAATCTATTTCAGCACAAATCTCATTTTAACTGTCATTTAGAAGACCCATGACTCTGAGCACATTTCTTAATGATCTATGGCTCAGTTTCCCTGTTGTACAATTAAGATTCATCATAGAACCCATAGGTTCAATGTGGTAATTAAGTTAGGTACTCTGTATAAATCATTAGCAAAATATTTAACATATAAGTGCTTAATACATGTTTGCTATTATTACCCATTTTAAATTAGGAAATCAATTGTTGAGGTGGTTGAAGTTTCTTTTTAAAAATGCAGATTGGGCGGCGCCTGTGGCTCAGTGAGTAGGGCGCCAGCCCCATATGCCGAGGGTGGCGGGTTCAAACCCAGCCCCGGCCAAACCGCAACAAAAAATAGCCGGGCGTTGTGGCGGGCGCCTGTAGTCCCGGCTGCTCGGGAGGCTGAGGCAACAGAATCGCGTAAGCCCAGGAGTTGGAGGTTGCTGTGAGCCGTGTGACGCCACGGCACTCTACCCGAGGGCGGTACAGTGAGACTCTGTCTCTACAAAAAAAAGAAAAAAAAAATGCAGATTGAATATTTTTTTCCTGAAAAAAGGTATTAATTTTAATACTTTCTATAAATTGTCTTCATTATTGCTAATTCACAGTTAAAACTTGACTTATAGCAAGGGGCAATTTGCTGCAGCTCCTGGCATAACCATCACCACTTCCCAAAAAAGAGGAGCTGAATTAATGAGATGATTTGACCCCATTAAAGGTCCCAGATTCAAGTGGCTGGGAGATATCATCTTTCATTCCAGGATTGAGGATAGCAGGTGGGAATATTGCCTCTCACTTAAGATTATGCAGTTTCCTGAGTCAGAAGAAGCTGAAAGATCAAGGTGTGTGCACTTTTCCACCTATCCAGGGACCCATGGAATATTTCTACTTCTGCCATCCAGCATAATTCAGAGACTACCCTCTCTTTCACTGGGTGGAAGGGCACTGGGATGTAAGGGTATTTGATATTTGTGAAACCAATGACATTAATACTTCACTTAAATAAAGCAGAATATTGGGTGGCGCCTGTGGCTCAAGGAGTAGGGCGCCGGTCCCATATGCCGGAGGTGGTAGGTTCAAACCTAGCCCCGGCCAAAAAAAAACCCCCAAAAAATAAAAAAATAAAGAAAAATAAAAATAAAATAAAAATAAAATAAATAAATAAAGCAGAATATCCTCCAAAGGCAGAATACAAATACTTTCTGACCTACCCACTGATTTGGAGTATACAGTTGAGAAATATCCACCTTGAGTATACAAGAAAACTGACTGCAGCATTTTGAAAAGCCTGTCTTGGCTACTGAACAGCTCATTTCTAAAGCCAACTAAACAGTGTCACAAACTTAACTGGCGAACCATTGATCAGTTCGATTTCTTCTATTAATATGCCTTTACCTGAGTGAAAATTTATGTTTGGACCCCATCCAGCCGTTGCTGCTACATGCATTTATAAATTTATAAATGCATGCAGAGACGTATCTAAGAAGTAACATCTGGAAATCTTTGAATCACATTCTTCTTGTTAAAATGTCCCTGGGGGAACAGAGGCCTCAAAAAGAGAAAAATCCAAACCTTTAATGGTTATTGTGAAAGATGTGAGACGTTAAAGTTTTTCTGCCTTAATTAAAACTTTCAGAGAACAAAAATTGACCTAAAATGCTTATTTAAAACGCATTAATGCCATGTATCACTTTTCAATTAATATTAAGAAGATGTCATTCTTCATCTTCATGAGATCAAAGATTATAGAGTACCATCTTTCATTCAAGTTTATGAAAAGGTCCAACCATTCATAAGATCTGTGCTGAAAATCCTGTGTCCAGGAGTGGTGATAAAATTGTACCGACTCTCCCAGTATGTTTTTACCGAGGGACCTGGAGCAACCTCCCTGGATTGTTGCAGGTTATAAACTGTAAAGGGCTACATTAACCCTTGATTAGTCCCTGGTAAAGACAGACTGCTGGGGTCAGAACTCATAGTACAGAAAATAGTCACAGAGCAGAGCAAAGCAGAAATTATCAGCTCAGGTGGGTACAAAACCACAACTCAGTCTTTATGTTCAGACCAGCGCTCAAACCACCATGGTCAACGGGTTGGTTTGCGTCACCGAACTGGGCTGGGAGTTGGGGCTTGTTCTAGTTTTCTTTTTTCCTAAGTGTGAAATTGCTACATATATAATGTTATCCTAATTTGGGACTTCTTTCCCTACTTGTGAGTTTTAGACTTCCTGCGGCCACAGAACCATCTCGAAGGGTTCAGGAATTTCTACGTAGAGCCAGCTCTTGGTCTAGCCTGGACAATGTGATTTTACTAGGCCCTGGAAAAACATTTAATCAGAATGAATGAACAAATGATCCACCTCACTCATTTATATTTATGTGCTACATTTCAAATTATGTAAATGTAGTATTTTTGTTATCTATTATTATGTAACCAACCACACTGAGACTTCATGGCTGAAAAGGACAGTAATTTATTCTTTCTCGGAATTCTGTGCATTGGCTGGGTGATTCTGCTATGTCTGGGATCCCTTCTGTGGCTGCATTCAGCTGGCAGATTAGCTGGTGACTGGGCCGAATGTTCAACCCTTAAGGAGGCTGGATCAGCTTTTTCCCGTGATGACTGCCAGGTTCCTGGAAGGCAAAGTGGGCAAGTCCCTCCCAAGCAGCGGCTTGTGTCCAGAGTACTGATGTCCCTTTGGCCACAGCAGGTAACAAAGTGAAGTCTGCAGTAAATGCGGCAGAAAATTAAACTTTGAGGTTTGATTCTTTGTGGACCAAGGGTACGACAACTGTAACATGGTAATTAATTATTTGTAAATTTATTTAGAGAAGTCACTTAATTCATAATAGCTTTTCATCATAATGTTTTCTCAATCGTTAGAATGTTTATTAAAACTTCAGATACGCTTCGGAGGATCCATTAAATTGTTTAAATTTATAAAGGGATTTTTGTGGTAAAACAAGGATGGGAATTTCTGCTTTAAATAAAGTCACCATCTGTCAGAAATTTAAAATATTTGGTTAGGGATAACATTTGACATACTTGGAAGATGCTGCTTTAATGTTTATTGTATTTTTCACCATACTGTGACCATGAGTGTTTCATGAAGAATGTTTTAAAAGCCAATTCATTACTGTACTTTTGTTTAAGGAGCAACATGGGGAGGTTATACTTTCTCATCTAAGGCAGACCATGTCACCCTCTACACCTCAGGCCTACCCCTGCCTCCTGTGGCTTTAATGTGGAAGAGCCTAAGGATAAAGTCAACCTTTGAACAATGCAACATTGTTAAAATCTGGCAACTGACAAATACAAAACTTCTACTTTTAAGTGCTAGTTTTAATTGTGAAATCAAGAATGTAAAACAACGTAGCATAGAGTTTATTTATTTTAATATCTACATACTTTTTAAAGTGCCAGACAATGACTCTAAAGTGAGAAAGGCACCAGCCAGCAACAGAATAGGCAAGGGAAGTAGTGTATGAATGAATTGTTAAATCCACAAAGAGAATCTAGTGATCACCTTTGCTCACAATAGGGATGAAATCAAAAGTAGAAACTTAAGTTTCCTGGTGAGTTGGGCATTTTTCCATTTCCATTGATGATAAAGCACTCTGAGCAATCAATGAACTCACCATATAGAATGACCCAGAAGGAGGAGATTCTGTTCCTTTCAAAGGAGTGTCCTTGTAAAGGTTTACACTACACAAGTGATTAAAAGGCAGTTCTTTGGCTCACGCTTGCCTGCAGACACATCACCACAGAGACAAGGAGAGACTGTGGCTGGGCCTGCTGCCCCCAGAGTGGAGGCTGTTGTCCATCCTCATCCTTACTGGTGCCTTCCTGGGGTGCCTCCCCAACCCCCTCCCATGGTTTTCTCTCTGGGTCTGATTCTTTCTCTGGAGACATTTCTAACAGACCGTTTTCTCAGTGTCTCCTACAGGCTTAGCAATCATCAGTAGCCTCTTTTTTGTTCCATGGTTCTTTTCATCAATTTATTCAACATATGTGTCACCACTGGAGTTGTACATTGGAAATGCAGTTGGTTAGGGAAGAGATATCACCAAATAGTCTCAAAAATTAGAGGTGATCGTTGTAGAAGGGTAGGTCCCAGGATAGCTGACTCAGCTTTCTCCCTTCCCACTTGCTGTTCTCAGGATAACTGTAGAATCTACCAAGAATGCAATGTCCTGAGATAAGGAGGACCTGTCTGGAATGAGCCAGACCATGGCCTTGTTCCTCCTAGAGCAGATGTTCTGCAGCACTGGTGCTCAGTGATGTCAGTCACGCTCAGGGTATGAAACTCAGGACAGGGTGACTTCAGGATCTCTCAGCTGCAGTGTGACACAGGCCACATGCAGACAACACTCCATCCACCCCCTGGCAGCTTCCCTGAGCCCTGCTGTGACAGCTTGCCATACCCCACAAATCCTAGGCTTCCGTCTGTCTGTGCACAACAAATCTGCTTTGCCTCACTTGTTTCGCGTGGGTCCTGTGTCACTGGACTAGACCTAAAAACCTTTGCAGTAACAAACGTCACAAGTGGTAAAACAGTCAGAGGAAGCAGCTGTTGACTGTCCTCTGTGTCCACTGCTTCCCAGCGTCTTCTCAGGCTCCTCTCCCTCCTTGCACCACTCACAGTCTTCTCTCTTTACTCCCAAGGCTGCGCATCTATTCCATGGGTTTCAATGCCCCATTCCCAGCCTCAAACATCCTCCTTAACTCCCGACTGTATTTTCAACCATCTCTTAGATGTCATTTTTGGAGGTTTCTAGGCCTTCTCTTATGCAGCATGTCTAAAATGGAATTCACTTTTCTGGAACTTACTGCCCCTCCTGTATTCCCAGATTCCAACAATGACAACAAGCTGGAAACCTTAGCTAATCTTGATACGTCCAGTGGTTAGATTTCTAAATCTAATACTTTGGCAAATATTAGCTGGTTTCACCTTGGTTTTCACCTTTTTTGTCAGTACCTTGGTCTTGCCCTTCATACTCATCTCATCCTCTTACTGATTATTTAATGATCTGATTGTTTTTTCCTTGGACCACTTTACCAACTGCCTAACTAGACTCCTATCCTCCTTCTCTTTCTTCCTTAAACTACTTTCCACTGATGCCAAAGTAATTCCCTATAACATACAAAGTGATCATTCCTGTTTTAGAACTTTATCATCATACAGAGTAAAGCCCAGATTTGTTACACCAGTGTAGAAGGTTTTCCCAACCTGGTCTCATTGTTGACACATAAGTACCTCCCCCCCATCCTGCCACACACACACACACACACACACGTACTTGAACTCTTCCAAAAAACCTCTTGGCTTCTCAGAGGGAAAAAATTGTCAAAGACTTGAAAATAAAGAAAACAATTATTAGGAGTGCCTTCCATGAAATGCGGGTGGCCCTGTCTACTAGGACCTTCAGGGTGATCGACTCTATAGGGTTGTATGCTTCCAATTGTCTTTGAGTAACAAGGCTATTCTGCAACTCCGTAGAAGTAGAAATTAAATGGTATAAAACTGAGAGTAATAAAAATATTTTCTTCTGAAACATTCACTGTCCCTGTTGGAATTAGGACACCTCTCTTTTCCTGCCCTCTAGCCTTCAAACTCAGACTAGGACTTGCACCATTGGCTCCCTTAGGCCTAAGCCTTTGAACTCAGACTACATTACACCACCAGCTTTCTTGATTCTCCACCTTCCTAAAGTTCCATTATGAACTTTTCAGCCTCTATAATCACGCCTTGAGTCTTCTGCTGATCTCTGTTCTTTGTCAAACTCAACTGAAGGCCAGAGGACGGGAGAGCCCAAGGGGTGCATTATGTGATGGCATGCTGCCTGCCACACTGTGGTGGTGAGAGCCGTTTAGTGAAGGCAATACATGGACACAAGCAGAAGGAAGTGGACAGAGCCTGGACCCTTGATCATATTAACCAGCTTCTGCACCATCCCAGAACTACCTCTACTGACTTGTTATCATTCCCAATGCAACAGAAGTTTTTTAACAAAAATATATAGGCCATTGGTGCTCACATGCACCCCTCAGGGGCCTGGGGATTGACCTGCTCCACCCACTACAGCCAGAGTGACTACCCATAAATGTCATCTGAGGGTCTGGGGATGAACCTACCACACTTGCCTCTGCCAGCACCCGTGCATGCAACTTGGGGGCCTGGAAACAAGTCTTCCCTGCTTGTCACTGCCACCACTGGTGTCTCAGGTTGCTCACTAGGGAGCCCCATGCTCAAAAAAGCCTCACCACAACCTCTATTAGCAAATGTAGTATATAAACCACTAAAGAACTCACAGATATCATTGATGCTGATTATAGCCAAAGAAATCATACAAAGACTATACTACCACATCGACTCAGATCAGAGCCAAAGCACCCTATTTGCAAAGCACTATGGGTACACTTTCCCTAAGAAATCCAATCCATGAAATTGGAAGGAGCAACAACTATACCAGATGCACATGAAACGTGGCCCTCGGGCAGCGCCTGTGGCTCAAAGGGGTAGGGCACTAGTCCCATATGCCGAGGTGCTGGGTTCAAACCCAGCCCCAGCCAAAAACCACACACACACACACACACACACACACACACAAAGAAACGTGACCTTCTCAGTGAAATGCGCAATAATGCTCCAGTCATCTAGCCTAAAGAAAAGAAAATTTATGAAATACCTGAAAAATAATATGAAGCAATGATATATTAAAGAAACTCAGTATTTTTCATACAAAATGCAAGTGAGATACAAATGAATACAGAAAAAATATACAAAGAAATCAGGAGAACAATTCATGATCTGAAGAAGAAATTCAGCAAAGAGATAGATATTATTAAAAGAACCAAACAGAAATCCTAGAATTGAAGAAATAAATGAATGAAATAAAATTACACTTGAAAGCATCAACAATAGGCAGAAGAAAATTGTTGTGAACTTGAAGACAGGTCTTCTGAAATAATCCAGCCAGACCAATGAGAAAAAAATGAAAAAGAAAGAAGAAATTCTATGTGACATATGAGAAACCATGAAGTGACCAAATATTCAAATTCTCAGAGTTCCAGAAAGAGAAGAGCTGGGAAAGGCATAAAAATAATAGATTTAAGGAAATGAAAGCTGAAAACTTACCAAGTCTTGCAGGACAATAGATATCTAGATACAGGAAGCTTAAAGATCACCAAATAGATTCAACCCCCCCAAAAGACTTTTTTTTTTTTTTGTAGAGACAGAGTCTCACTTTATGGCCCTCGGTAGAGTGCCGTGGCATCACACAGCTCACAGCAACCTCCAACTCCTGGGCTTAAGCAATTCTCTTGCCTCAGCCTCCCGAGTAGCTGGGACTATAGGAGCCTGCCACAACGCCTGGCTATTTTTTGGTTGCAGTTCAGCCAGGGCCGGGTTTGAACCCGCCACCCTCAGTATATGGGGCCAGCGCCTTACTGACTGAGCCACAGGACATTATAGTCAAATGGCTAAAAGTCAAAGACAAGGAAAGAATTCTCAAAACAGCAAGAGAATAGCATTAAGTTATAGTAAGAAAGGAAGAAATGAATAATAAGTTACATATATAAGGGAATCCCAATCAGATTAAGGAAAGATTTCCCATTAGAAACCTTACAGGTTGAGAGAAATTGTTATGATATATTCGCAGTGCTGAAAGAAAAAAAAATGCTACCCAACAATACGATACTCAGAAAAGCTTTCCTTCAAAAATGAAAGACAAGTAAAATCTTTCCCAGATAAATAAAAACTGAGAAAATACATCACTGCTAGACAAGCTCTACAAGAAATGATTGAAGAAATCCCACAGTGGGAAGCAAAAGGATAATCCCTATTATCATGAAAACATAATAATAAAGTAAAAACTCACTGGTATAGAAAATACACAAATAGAAAAAGAAGGAGTGAAACATTACCACCAGAAGAAGCCACCGAGCTGCAGTGATAAGCAGTTAGAGGGGAAGAAATGAACAAAAGGAATACAAAACAACCTGAAAACAATTAGCAAAATGACAGGTAGAAGTCCTCATTTCTCAATAACCACTTTAAAAATAAAGCAGATTGGGCAGCGCCTGTGGCTCAGTGAGTAGGGCACCGGCCCCATATGCCGAGGGTGGCGGGTTCAAGCCCAGCCCCGGCCAAACTGCAACAAAAAAATAGCCGGGCGTTGTGGCGGGCGCCTGTAGTCCCAGCTGCTCGGGAGGCTGAGGCAAGAGAATCGCGTAAGCCCAGGAGTTAGAGGTTGCTGTGAGCCGTGTGACGCCACGGCACTCTACCCCAGGGCAGTACGGTGAGACTCTGTCTCTACAAAAAAAAAATCAAAAAAAAAAAATAAAGCAGATTAAATATCTCACTTTAAAAATATAGACTGGCTGAATGGACTCTAAGAAGACGACTTAACTGGGCGGCCCCTAGCTCAGTGGGTAGGACAGGGACCACATACACCGAGGCTGGCAGGTTCAAACCCAGCCCGGGCCAGCTAAAACAACAATGGCAACTACAACAACAACAAACAAAAAATAGCCGGGTGTCGTGGTGGGCACCGGTAGTCCCAGCTACTTGGGAGGCTGAGGGAAGAGAATCCCTTAAGCCCAAGAGTTGGAGGTTGCTGCGAGCTGTGACGCCACGGCACTCTCCCCAGGGTGACATAGTGAGACTCTGTCTCAATAAATAAATAAATAAATAAATAAATAAATAAAATGTTTTTTTAAAAAATTAAAACATGACTTAACTATGTTGCCTACCAGAAACCCAGTTCACATGTAACTCAGTTCACATAGACTAAAATGAAGGGATGGAAAAAGATGCTCCACACAAAAGAAAATTAAAAGCAAGTAGAAGTAGCTATACCTATATCAGATAAAATAAGATTTTAACTCGAAAATTCTAAGAGACAAAGTGGCGGAAGGGGTAGGGTGGGTGGAGGGAGGGTAATTGGTGGGACCACACCTACGGTGCATCTTACAAGGGTACATGTGAAACTTACTGAATGTAGAACATAAATGTCTTAACACAATAACTAAGAAAATGCCAGGAAGGCTATTAGCCAGTGTGATAAAAATATGTCAAATTGTATATAAAACCAGTGTAAGGTGCCCCATGATCGCATTAATGTACACAGCTATGATTTAATAAAAAAAAAAATTCTAAGAGACAAAGAAAGTTCTTTTATGATGACAAAGGAATCAATTTAGCAAGAAGACATAACACTTCTAAATATATAGTGGGTGTCAAAAAATGTATACACATTTTAAGAAAGGAAAAAATGGCATTAAATTTGTAATACTCAATATATACTGACAGAAAAAGATGAACACAAGTCATACTGAGCAACTCTCGTAATTGCAGAAGTCAAAGATGTCTTGAATATTACAAATTTAATACAAGCTTTTTTCCTTTCTTAAAAGGTACATAGGTATTTTGGCACCTTCTCTACATGTACCCAACACAGAAGTACTCGGATATAAAAATCAAATATTATTACATATAAAGGAAGAGATAGACTACGATACAACAAGAGTTAGGGATTTCAACATTCCATCCCAGATGGGGTGTTGTCTCTCAGATCATCTAGAGAAAAAATTAACCAAAGAACATTGAATTTAAACTGCACAGGTACCTAACAGACTCAGGACGTTCGCCTGACAGCTACCAAAGGTACATTCTTCTCAGCAGCACGTGGCATCTTCTCCAGGGTAGACCTTGTGTTAGGATACAGAACAAGTCTCAACAAAGTCAAAAAGATCAAAATCACATCAAGCATCTTCTCAGACCACAATGAAATGAAAATAGAAATCAGAAACAAGTGGAATTTGGGAAACTTGTACAAATACATGGAAATTAAATAGCATGCTCCTAAATGGCCACTGGGTCAATGAAGAGATTAAAAAAAAAATTTTCAAAATCCTGAAACAAATTAAAATGAAAACATACCAAAGCCTATGGCATATAGTAAAAGCAGGGCTAAGAGAGAATTTTATAATAAAAAAATGCCTACCTTAAAAGAGTAGAAGATTTCAAATAAATAACCTAACAATGCACCACAAGGACCTAGAAATATAAGAACAAACCAAACTTAAAATTAGTGGAAGAAAAGAAATAATAAGATCAAAGTAGAACTAAATGAAATAGAGACTAAAAAATACACTTGTAAAGAATCACTGAAGTGAAAAGTTGATTTTTGAAAAGATAAAAACTGATAAACTGCTAGCAAGAAAAAAGAAGACCTAAATAAATAAAATGAGAACAAAAAAAGGAGACCTCATAGTTGGTACCACAGAACTCCAAGTCATTAGAGACTATTATAAACAACCATACGCTAACAAATTGGAAAATCGAGAGAAAATGGATAAATTCCTGGACAGATATAACCTATCAAGATTAAACCATGAAGAAACAGAAAACTTGAACGTACCCATAATGAACAACAAGATTGAATCAGCAATAAAATTCTCACAACAAGAGAAATCTCAGAGGCCAGGCACAGTGGCTCATACCTGTAATCCTAGCACTCTGGGAGGCCAAGCAGGGTGCATTGCTTGAGCTTAGGAGTTTGAGACCAGCCTGAGCAAGAGCGACACCTAAATTTCTATTTTAAAAATAGAAAAATTGAGGCAAGAGGATTGCTCGACCCAAGAGTTGGAGGTTGCTGTGAGCTATAATGAGCCATGGCGACAGCCTGGGACTCTGTCTCAAAAAAAAAAAGAAATCTCAGGACCAGATGGCTCTATGACTAAATTCTATCAAATTTATAAAGAACAAATAACAATTCTTCTCAAACTATTCCCAACTCATTCTATGAAGCCAACATTATCCTGATGCCAAAACCAGACATGGACACACACACCTCCCTCTAAAAGAAAACTATAGACCAATATCCCTAATACACACAGATACAAAAATCCTCAACAAAATATTGGCAAGCCAAATCCAACAACACATAAAAACGATAATACATTATGTTCAAATGGAATTTATCCCAGGGGTGTAAGCATAATTCAACATATGCAGATCAATAAATGTGATACATTGCATCAACAGAATGAAAGACAAAAACTATATGATCATTCCAAAAGACTCAGAAAAAACATTTGACAGGATTTGACATCTCTTCATGATAAATACTCTCAACAAATTTGGTATAGAGGAACTTACCTTAGTACCTAATAAAAACCATATATGACAACTCCACAGCTAACATCATACTGAAAGGAGAAAAGCTGAAAGCCTGTCCTCTGAGATCTGGAATAAGACAAGGATGCTTTACTTTCTCCACTCTTATTCAGCACAGTATGAAAAACCTACCCAGAGCAATCAGGCAGGAGGAAAAACAAACGGCGTCCAGTTTGGAAAAGAGGAAGTCAAATTTTCCCCTGAAAACCCCTAAAGTCTTAGAACTGATAAATAAACTCAGTAAAGTTGTAAGGGTGAGGAAATATTATAGGTGGAGTATTTAGAGATTCATTCTTTTATTTGTAATTTTTTAAAAGAAATAAAGCTTTGTGTAAAAGCTTAGAATCAATAGGAAGACATGTTTTACAATTAGGAAATCTATTATTCATAGAGCAATATAACAATATACCAGTCAAAATGATCTGTTAAGCAAATTGATGGTCTGCAGGCCTCATTTAACCTCTGTCTTGTATGGAACTTAGTTCCTGTCTGTTGTGTTTAAATATCTCTTTGCCAAAAAAGTATGTTTTTTCAGTTTTGTTTTGTTTTGTTTTTAATTGAGATAGAGTCTCACTTTGTGGCCCTCAGTAGAGTGGCGTGGTGTCACAGCTCACAGCAACCTCAAACTCTTGGACTCAAGCGATTCTCTTGCCTCAGCCTCCCTAGTAGCTGGGACTATAGGCACCCACCACAATGCCTGGCTATTTTTTGTTTTGTTTTGTTAGCAGGGCCCGGCTGGGTTTGAACCCACCAGCCCCAGAGCACGTGGCCACCCCTGAGCTATGGGTGCCCCTCTTTTTTCAGTATTATGATCTGTACTTTAATAGTAAACCTGCTCAGTTGTAGAGTCTAAGGATCACAAGGGAGGGAGTATAAGGAGGTGTGTCTGACACACTTCTCCCCTTCCTTTATGGCTAGAAACTCAGTTTCAAGATTTTTCTGGGGCCTCCATAGCCCAGACAGATCTGTCCAGTTGAAGGCAGATGCTCAGAATTTCACTTTTAGTTTACACATCCTTGGTTTTTGATTAATGCCTTCACTTATTATGTGAAAGAGATTACTTACCAACTTTTATAATCTGCCTTGATATTGAAGATTCTATGTTTTAATTTTCTTTGTTTTATGCTGACCTTATAATTATCTTTGATTATTGGAAAAATTACTCAGCACTTTTGAAAGCACTATTTCTTCTATGTTTATTTTAAAATGTTTTGTTATAATTAGATTAAGTTAAATAGTTCTCATTACTCAAGATCTTATATACCTCAAGTAATCAAATCTCTTCTGACATCCATTTTGATTTTTTCCCCTCTCAAAAATCAGGCCCTAAATTTAGAAAAAAATAGAATAGTATTTCCAGAATACCACTCACACCTAAAAATATTTGAGACAGCCCAGAGGGTTTGTGGAACAAATGAGGTTTGTTGGCCATGCTCCATATTTCATAACCAGCTCAACATTTATTGTAAGAACTGCATAGAAAGACTTACCAAATCATAAAAAGCATTTAGCCTTTCCTGAATTAAGTTTGAGTAGTAAAATATTGTTAATGTAAATATTCCAGAAATCATAGGCTTTATATGAAGGCACTGGAGATCATTCAATGCGCTCACCAACCACATGTTTTTACCCTCAGAGAAAAAAAACATTAATCAAATGCATATGAAATAGTGTTGTATTCTACCACAATAGAGAACTTTACTTTTCTACATTCTGATATTACTGGTTACTATAATAAATTAAACTCAGCCTTTCAGTGTTTTCCATCTATCAATAATTTTGTCCTGTTCTGATGCTTGTCTGAAGGCTTTGGTCTTCACCTAAGGAGAATTTCAGAGCTTCACAGAAAGGATTGTATCAAGGACTTCCCCATCACTGATGCACTTCAAAATGTTTAGAAAGCTTTAGAATGTACCGTTGGACTAAGTGAGGCTTCCAGAACCCATTTTATTCTGGAAGCAGTTTTATGAGGGCAAACTCCTGAGGGAAAATCCAGCCACAAGAGTTAGTTACATTAGACAGAATTAATTTAAGACACAAGTTAATTGCAGTTATTTGTTTGGAGTATTGTTCATGCTATTTTTACGTGTGGGTTTTAAATAGATATATTAGACCTTTCTCTTTCTTTGCACTGTCACTAGCCCTCAGTTTGGGAGACTCTGCTTTTCTGCCTTCAATGAAACGAAAGGTATCCAGTTCCCACCACACTTCTCTTGGTCTACCTCTAATTCAGAAACTCTTAAGGAATTTTCTAGCTTTCCTTGAACAACATAGTTATTTGCATAAGTTCAGTGAAAATCTGTCTACATTTTACCAGGATATAAATGAGAAAAGGTACATATGTAAAGCTGCAGGTAACCTCACCTGACTGAACCAAACTGCATTGCCAGAGGCACCCTCTTCGTGGGTAGCTAAAGCCCAGGTGTGTCTTGGCTTGGTTCCCAGACGTGAAATCCAAGTGGGATTCATTGAAATTTAATATTGATAAATTTCTATTTCTCTAGTCTTTTTTTCTCTGTCTACTAAATTTTTTATTTTTATTTTGCTGTGGCCAACAAGTTATTCCCCACTGGTGACAGTAGTGATTGTGGATTTGGTTTAACGCCCTCCCAAGTTGGATGATTTCTCTAAGTGGACGACAAATAATCCAGTTTGCCACACTTCTTTATTTGTCCACTTTTATCTCAAATAAATTAAGTATGTAGTGCACATTGGGAAGAACAGTTCTTTGATGTCTATGATGGTGAATTTTTTTGTTTTTGTGTTCATTCTCTTTTTGTTACTCCCTAGAAAATATTTATTAACATTTAATTTTCTTTCCATTTGCTGTGAAATAAACGTAATACACAAAATACAGCAAAATATACCTTGCCGACTGCAAATAACTGTATTTTACTCTTATAAAAATGTAATAATCTGTATAATTCATCATAGTATATTAATTAGAGAAAAGAAGAAAAGATAATCTCTAATTAAGTTGTCACTTATTTTAATGATTCTTACAAGCATTTTTTTCTGGAGGAAAAGAATATTCTTCTCTACAGAATTATATTGATTCAGGAACTGTTGCTTTTTGTTGGGAGAAGGGAAAGGCAAATTGTTTTAAAAAGTGTTTAGTCTCAAAAAAAGTCTTAGTTTGGGAGGAAAACATCATCCAAATCTTTGTTGAACCAACTAAGTTATGTTTCAATTTTCTTGCTTATAATTCAGAGACCAGATTACTTTCTGACTATGATTCCTAAGTATCATACTGATAATTTTCAAAATTAGTGGATAAGGATTTAAATTAACTGCTATATAAACCCAAGACAGAATTTTAAAGCTCTGTTAACAGGAAACACTAAAGGTAACGATGCTATCCAGGACAAATGTATTCTTTTCCACAACTGTTATTCTTAGCATGGTAACAACTCAAATCTACTGGATTGTACAGATGTAATACAAATGTATACATACACACACACACACAATCCCTGATTAGTTTAATGCAATGGGTTAGTTTCTTCTTGTCAGTGATAAGAATATTTTGCTAACCACCAAAAATCACATTTCAGTAGTCACCAAGAAGGTTTTCTTGTGTATAACCTATTCACCCTCAAAAGAGTACAACACAGAATAATAAAAATTATTAGTAATGTGTAACTCCCATGTTAGCAGTTCATCAGTATTTTATAGACCAGCTGTGGAAGTAAATCAACATTTACTGTAGCTCCAGTCCCACCATATGCAGCCCATTTGCATGGATGCAGAAATGCTGATCGTGGCACCTCAAAACGTAACTGTTTTCAGTAACAATCTTACACAGGCTAGAAAGTGGTATTAGATCTGTCCTCAGCATTATAAAAGGCATCAATTATTGTCCAGGTGGTGAATTACAATATGAAACTTTTCTTTCTTCATTTTAAAAGGTAGAAAAGTATGTGCCTAGGCATTCTTTTATGGCAACATTTTTATTTCTGCAAATGTTTCAACAAGATGAATGTGTACTCAAAAATCCACAAATCCAATATAACAAGTTAGTGGTTTCCTTCTTTGACATTTTTAATAATTCCTCCTTTTCAAAATGTGCATTAAGCCTGCTTGCCATGGATGTGTGTTCAAAGATCCTCAGCAGGCTTGTATCCCACAGTTCTTCTGAGTGGCATGAGGTGCTAAGAGTTGTCATTCTCCAGGACGTCATCAGGTCTGTCCCAGGCTCCGTTCTATCAAGGTGGCGCAGGCACTCCAGGAAGCTCTCTCTGGCCACTGGGAGCCCTGGGAGGGAGACGCCCCATCCTCTCACTACATCATACTCTATGGGCAAAAGAGCAGCAATGACTGAGGACGGGTCAGGATTGCACAGTGGGGGCTTATTAGGGCAGGAATGTTCCTCCCTCAGGGCTAAAAGGTTGTGTTTCTTTTGATTTTTGAAGTTCTATGTTCTGAAGCCATAAGCTGTCTGTGTCTATCAATGTCTAGTTCAAAAAGAAGTTTATCTCTCACTCTAATTGTAAGAGTGTGCAATGAGTTCCTTTTTTTGGAAGGCTTATGGTCTCCATGAGTTTGCAGTTAAACCACTGGCCAGAGCTGCAGTCCCACATAAAAACTCAACTGGGGAAGAATCAAGAATCCACTTCCACACCTACTCATGTAAGGCTGTCAGAAGGACTCCGTTCCTCACAGACTATTGGGCAGGGGCCAGTGTTTCCCATAGACTGCTAGCCAAAAGCCTCCCTCAGCTTCTTGACAAATGGGCCTCTCCACAGGGCAGCTGACAGCACGGGGGCAGACTTTCCTCAGAGTAAGCGAGCCAGAGAGTGAGAGAGAGAACCAAGAAGGAAGTTACTGTGTTTTTGTCACTTCTGCCATATTTGAAGAAGTTCTGTTAGGTCGTTAAGGCCATCCCTCAGTCAAGGAGAGTAGATTTCTCAAAAGTGTGAATACCAGGAGGCAGGAGCATTGGTGATCATCTTAGAGGCTGCTGACCAAACCTCAAAGAGTGGGTTCTAACTGTCAACATTATTCATATTGCAAATTAATACTAATCAATTTTTAATATCCTCATTTATTAATTGATTCATTAAAGATAGCAAGGATAAATGCATTGGGTGTTAACATAAATAACATCTTAGTATTATCATAAAAACAGTTATGGCCAGGCATGATGGGTCATGCCTGTAATCCTAGCACTCTGGAAAGCCAAGGTGGGAGGATCCCTTGAGGTCAGGAGTTCGAGACCAGCCTGAGCAAGAGAGAGAACTCGTTTCTAAAAATAGCTCAGCACTGTGGCATGTGCTTCTAGTCCCAGCTACTCAGGAGGCTGAGGCAAGAGGATTGCTCAACCCCAAACTTTGAGATTGCTGTGAGCTATGATGCCACAGCACTCTACCCAGGGTGATAGAGTCAGACTCTGTCTCACAAAAAAAAAAAAAATTTTGACCTCATGGACCTCTGAGAGAGAACTGATGTCCCTTAGTAAAATATCAGTTTGTTTCACATGTTGAAAGACCACAATGAAGGACAAAACTTAGAAAGGCAAATTTGTCTTGATTTAATATGTCTACATCTGGGAAAAATAGGTATGAAATAAAAATGTTAAAATTATAGCACAATTCACTCAGTGTTGATGGGCTTACTTCTTGGTTTACCCATCAATTATTTGCCTATAGTATGAAAGACTATTCTTACCTTTTTTATTATCTGCCTATGCATGTGTAGCAGACACTCTGAGTCTTGCCAAAATAATTTTCTGAACTTCATATTGTCTTTATCAAGACTTTATTATTTAAGAATGAAAAAGTTCTTCACTTATAAAAGAACTGGGGCTCTTTTCAATTCCTATGACCTTCTGTGCTTATTTTTAAATGTTTTATCATAATTTTGATTAAATACTTGACCAAGTACCATTTCTCAGTCATCCAGGATTCTATTTTGGTCTAGTGTCCAAATATGCTCTTACGACATTTTTCTCCCCCTTTGGCTACTCAAAATCAGATACTAAATATAGGAAAAAATATAATTTTCAGGATCTCTCTTACACCTAAAACTATCTTTTCATTTCCCTGGAAAATCACAAAGATTTGTTCTTCTTGGTTACTAGAGGTTGGGAAGGACATGGGTACGTGTGTGTGGCTACGGGGAGATGAAGAAAGAGGTTGGTTAATGGGTCCAAAGATAGAGTTATCAATAAATAGAAGAAGTAAGTGCTCATGTTTGATAGCAGGGTAGGTGACTGTTAACAGCAACACATTACGTATGTCAAAATAGCTAGACGTGAGCACGTGAAATGTTCTCGATACATAGAAATGATAAATGTGCACATTGACGGATGTCCTGAATACCTGACTTGGGTCATTATACATGCTGTGCATGTAACATAATAACACATGTACCCCATAAATATTACAAATATTATGCATCAAAAAATCATTCTTTCACCTTATACAAAGAGAAGCATTAATATTGGAAATGCTTAGATTTGTTTGATGTGCATCTACTGTTACCAGTTACATGAGAAGAGTTGTCAAATCAGAAAAGACACCAAGCCTGCCCTAGGTTAAATTGGTGTAGGTAAAATATTAAATATATATTTCAGAAACTATCTGCTTTATGGGGAGTTCCTGGATATTTCTTAATGCCCTTGCTGCTGTAATACGTTGTTTTCCCTCAAGATAATACCCATAAAGAGTCAAACAATAGCTCTGCTTCCTTTTCCTTTATTTGCCAGAGTCCTGAAGATGCTTTGTCTGATATTAGGCAATATCAGTATCACATTATCAGTAATAATTTTGCATATTATTAAAATGTTTAATTGGCCACAATATTCTTTAATTTTCATCGAGCGTCTTCTAGGCCAGTGGCTCTCAAGTTGAGATGCACATCAGACTTGTTCTTGGAGTTTGATGAAAGTACAGATTTCTAGACCTTAGTCTCTACTTACTAAATCTCTTAATATTCTCAGAAAAAAATGTTGTCAGGATTATTAATATTACGTGATAATCTCAAGATTTTATCTTTATCTACATGCCTTAAAACAAGCATATTTCAACAGTTGCATTTTTAATTTTATGAACCCTTTAGACATTTCATATTTGAAAATTGTCATAAAATGACTACAGCCATTAGGCCTCTGTTATGCAAATAAATAAAGACCACCCAAATGAGAACAAGCAAAGTCTATTTATTCTGACTTTACTGTAGCAAGGGAGTCAGATACCATTGCTTGCCATTTGGCAGAGACTCAAAGACAGGCAGAGGAGTGGAAAAGCCTCACAGTGGAAACAGGGAAGACTTCAGAAATGTCCTCCCTGTAGGTGGTTGGCATGGGAAGCTGTAGGCTGGCTAACTAGAAGTGGGTTATCCTATGTCATCAGTTAAGGGAACATATTTGGCTTTCTGTGGTTGGTTCTAAAATTGGTGACGGGAGGGGGAAATTAAGGAAACTATAAGTTATTAATTAAGTCCTGGCTATATGGGGCTAAGTGCTGCTAGGGTAATTCCTTGGCTTTTTGGACTGGTTGTTATAGAGAGTAAGTTGACTTCCTGGGATGGTTGCTTCAGTGTGGGTCGGTTCTACTTGTATAATCTGGCCATTGTTTGTTTCACTGTCATTTGCAGGCAACATTTGTTTCGTTCAGATGCTTGCTTGAAGTCTCTGCTATAAGCTGCAGGCCAGCACCTGTGTCTTCAACAAAGGATAGTCACAATGTCTGGCTTGAGGAAAAGAACTATACCAGGTACTAAAAACTATTGACACTTCAAAGAATAGTCTTGTAGGTCCACGATTCTGTGCTAACATTGCTTAGACAACTTGCAGACCATAGCAGTGGGCTGAGTCAGGATTTCCAGGACTTGATTTTAGTCTAGAAACACATGATTTCACAAAAGAAGTCTGCTAACCCAATAACTTGCAGAACAAGCACTACGAATGAACTGATGAGGGACGTTCTTCGGTGGTTATTTATTTTGGATATTGTTGACATTGTTTTAATGATCTATCTTCCTAAGCTTTCTGTAATCCAAAACAATTTAGAAAAGTCTACTTTTGTAAGCAAAACATTTAAAAATGATACTTGATTAACCCTGAACCCCCAAATCAGAAATTCGGAATTCTAAGTCTATACATTTTGTTGTGGCTACATAGTTATTTGCATAGATTCTTACCAAAATACGATTAGACAAATATATTGTACAGCTGTAAAGAAAAATAAAAATTCAGGAGCCCCAGGAGGCGGAGCAAGATGGCAGCCGAGTAACAGCTTCCTTGCATCTGGGCACCGTGAGTCTGGAGAGATAGGACTCCAGGCATCTCTGGCTGGTGGGATCTGCCTATCATCACCCCTGAGAGGATACAGGGAGTCAGCGAGAGACTTCTGGACCCCAAGAGGAGGACTAAAACAGTGGAAAACCGGCAAGTGGTCATGTGTGTTCAATCCGTCTAAACCCGCCCGCAACTTCCACAGGCACAAGAACTTAAAGAGCAAGAGGAAGTGAAAGGAAAATTAGGGCAAGGAAACAGATAAAAGAAATCACTCATGAGGAAGAATCAGCAGAAAACTCCAGGCAACATGAAGAACCACTCCAGAACAACCCCGCCAAGGGACCATGAGGTAGCTACTGCACAGGATTCCACCTATAAAGAAATGTTAGGAATGACAGAAAGGGAATTTAGAATACACATGATAAAAACAATGAAAGAAATGATGGAAACAATGAAGGAAACTGCTAATAAAGTGGAAAATAACCAAAAGGAAATTAAAAAACAGAATCAAATAAGAGATGAACAATATGAAGAATATAAAAAGGATATAGCAGAGCTGAAGGAACTGAAACAGTCAATTAGGGAACTTAAAGATGCAATGGAAAGTATCAGCAACAGGTTAGACCATGCAGAAGAAAGAATTTCAGAGGTAGAAGACAACGTTTTTGAGATAACTCAGATAGTAAAAGAGGCAGAAAAGGAGAGAGAGAAAGCAGAATGTTCCCTGTCAGAATTATGGGACTTTATGAAGCGTTCCAACATACGAGTTATAGGAATCCCAGAAGGGGAAGAAGAATGCCCCAGAGGAATGGAAGCCATACTAGAGAATATTATAAAAGAAAATTTCACAAATATCACCAAAGATTCTGACACACTGCTTTCAGAGGGATATCGGACCCCAGGTCGCCTCAACTCTAACCGAGCTTCTCCAAGACACATTGTGATGAACCTGTCCAAAGTCAAGACAAAAGAAAAGATTCTGCAAGCTGCCAGGAGTAAGCGCCAGTTGACCTACAGGGGCAAATCCATCAGAGTGACCGCAGACTTCTCTAATAAAACTTTCCAGGCAAGAAGACAATGGTCATCTACCTTTAATCTACTTAAACAGAACAATTTCCAGCCCAGAATTCTGTACCCTGCTAAGCTAAGCTTCAAAATTGACGGAGAAATCAAATCATTTATGGATATACAAACATTGAGGAAATTTGCCACAACAAGACCAGCTCTACAGGAAATACTTCAACCTGTTCTGCACACTGACCACCACAATGGATCAGCAGCAAAGTAAGAACTCAGAAATTAAAGGACAGAACCAAACCTCCACATTGATGCAAAAGATAAAACTAAGCAATGGACTCTCACAAAATAAGACGAATAGAATACTACCACACTTATCAATTATCTCAATAAATGTTAATGGCTTGAATTCCCCACTGAAGAGACATAGATTGGTTGACTGGATTAAAAAACACAAGCCATCCATTTGCTGTCTGCAAGAAACACACCTGGCTTCAAAAGACAAATTAAAGCTCCGAGTTAAGGGTTGGAAGACAATTTTTCAGGCAAATGGAATTTAGAAGAAAAGAGGAGTTGCAATCTTATTTTCAGATACATGTGGATTTAAAGCAACTAAAGTCAAAAAAGACAAAGATGGTCACTTTATATTGGTCAAGGGAAAACTACAACAAGAAGACATTTCAATTCTAAATATTTATGCACCCAATTTAAATGCTCCCAGATTCTTGAAACAGACCTTACTCAGTCTGAGCAATATGATATCTGATAATACCATAATAACAGGGGACCTTAACACTCCTCTTACAGAGCTGGACAGATCCTCTGAACAGAAATTAAACAAGGATATAAGAGATTTAAATGAGACCCTAGAACAACTGTGCTTGATAGACGCATATAGAACACTCCATCACAAAGATAAAGAGTATACATTCTTCTCATCACCCCATGGAACATTCTCCAAAATTGATCATATCCTGGGACACAAAACAAATATCAACAGAATCAAAAGAATTGAAATTTTACCTTGTACCTTCTCAGACCATAAGGCACTAAAGGTGGAACTCAACTCTAACAAAAATGCTCGAACCCATCCAAAGGCATGGAAATTAAACAATCTTCTGTTGAATAACAGATTGGTGCAGGAAGAAATAAAATGGAAATCATTAACTTCCTTGAGCATAACAACAATGAAGACACAAGCTACCAAAACCTGTGGGATACTGCAAAAGCAGATTTGAGAGGAAAATTCATCGCTTTAGATGCCTACATTCGAAAAACAGAAAGAGAGCACATCAACAATCTCACAAGAGATCTTATGGAATTGGAAAAAGAAGAACAATCTAAGCCTAAACTCAGTAGAAGAAAAGAAATATCCAAAATCAAATCAGAGATCAATGAAATTGAAAACAAAAGAATCATTCAGAAAATTAATGAAACAAGGAGTTGGTTTTTTGAAAAAATAAATATAATAGATAAACCATTGGCCAGACTAACAAGGAATAGAAAAGTAAAATCTCTAGTAACCTCAATCAGAAATGGTAAAGGGGAAATAACAACTGATCCCACAGAGATACAAGAGATCATCTCTGAATACTACCAGAAACTCTATGCCCAGAAATTTGACAATGTGAAAGAAATGGATCAATATTTGGAATCACACCCTCTCCCTAGACTCAGCCAGGAAGAAATAGAGCTCCTGAACAGACCAATTTCAAGCACTGAGATCAAAGAAACAATAAAAAATCTTCCAACCAAAAAATGCTCTGGTCCAGATGGCTTCACTCCAGAATTCTATCAAACCTTCAAGGAAGAGCTTATTCCTGTACTGCAGAAATTATTCCAAAACACTGAGGAAGAAGGAATCTTCCCCAACACATTCTATGAAGCAAACATCACCCTGATACCAAAACCAGGAAAAGAGCCAAACAGAAAGGAGAATTTCAGACCAATCTCACTCATGAATACAGACGCAAATATTCTCAACAAAATCCTAGCCAGTAGATTACAGCTTATCATCAAAAAAGTCATTCATCATGATCAAGTAGGCTTCATCCCAGGGATGCAAGGCTGGTTTAATATACGCAAGTCCATAAACGTTATCCACCATATTAACAGAGGCAAAAATAAAGATCACATGATCCTCTCAATAGATGCAGAAAAAGCATTTGATAAAATCCAGCATCCTTTTCTAATTAGAACACTGAAGAGTATAGGCATAGGTGGCACATTTCTTAAACTGATTGAAGCTATCTATGACAAACCCACAGCCAATATTTTACTGAATGGAGTAAAACTGAAAGCTTTTCCCCTTAGAACTGGAACCAGACAAGGTTGTCCTCTGTCACCTTTACTATTCAACGTAGTGCTGGAAGTTCTAGCCAATACAATTAGACAAGACAAGGAAATAAAGGGAATCCAAATGGGAGCAGAGGAGGTCAAAAACTCCCTCTTTGCTGACGACATGATCTTATTTTAGAGCACCCCAAAGACTCAACCACAAGACTCCTAGAAGTCATCAAAAAATACAGTAATGTTTCAGGATATAAAATCAATGTCCACAAGTCAGTAGCCTTTGTGTACACCAATAACAGTCAAGATGAGAAGCTAATTAAGGACACAATTCTTCACCATAGTTTCAAAGAAAATGAAATACCTAGGAATATACCTAACGAAGGAGGTGAAGGACCTTTATAAAGAAAACTATGAAATCCTCAGAGAGGAAATAGCAGAGGATATTAACAAATGGAAGAACATACAATGCTCATGGATGTCAAGAATCAACATTGTTAAAATGTCTATACTTCCCAAAGCAATCTAAGTATTGAATGCCATTCCTATCAAATACCAACATCGTACTTTCAAGATTTGGAAAAAATGATTCTGTGTTTTGTATGGAACCGGAAAAAACCCCGTATAGCTAAGGCAGTTCTTAGTAACAAAAATAAAGCTGGGGGCATCAGCATACAAATTTTAATCTGTACTACAAAGCCATAGTGCTCAAGACAGCATGGTACTGGCAAAAAAACAGAGACATAGACACTTGGAATAGAATTGAAAACCAAGAAATGAAACTAACATTTTACAACCACCTAATCTTTGATAAACCAAACAAGAACATACCTTGGGGGAAAGACTCCCTATTCAATGAATGGTGTTGGGAGAACTGGATGTCTACATGTAAAAGACTGAAACTGGACCCACACCTTTCCCCACTCACAAAAATTGATTCAAGATGGATAAAGGACTTAAATTTAAGGCATGAAACAATAAAAATCCTCCAAGAAAGCATAGGAAAAACACTGGAAGATATTGGCCTGGGGAAAGACTTCATGAAGAAGACTGCCATGGCAATTGCAACAACAACAAAAATAAACAAATGGGACTTCATTAAACTGAAAAGCTTCTGTACAGCTAAGGAGACAATAACCAAAGCAAAGAGACAACCTACACAATGGGAAAGGATATTTGCATATTTTCAATCAGACAAAAGCTTGATAACTAGGATCTATAGAGAACTCAAATTAATCCACATGAAAAAAGCCAACAATCCCATATATCAATGGGCAAGAGACATGAATAGAACTTTCTCTAAAGACAACAGACGAATGGCTAACAAACACATGAAAAAATGTTCATTATCTCTATATATTAGAGAAATGCAAATCAAAACAACCCTGAGGTATCATCTAACCCCAGTGAGAATGGCCCACATCACAAAATCTCAAAACTGCAGATGCTGGTGTGGATGTGGAGAGAAGGGAACACTTTTACACTGCTGGTGGGACTGCAAACTAGTACAACCTTTCTGGAAGGAAGTATGGAGAAACCTCAAAGCACTCAAGCTAGACCTCCCATTTGATCCTGCAATCCCATTACTGGGCATCTACCCAGAAGGAAAAAAATCCTTTTACCATAAGGACACTTGTACTAGACTGTTTATTGCAGCTCAATTTACAATCGCCAAAATGTGGAAACAGCCTAAATGCCCACCAACCCAGGAATGGATTAACAAGCTGTGGTATATGTATACCATGGAATACTATTCCGCCTTTCAAAAAAATGGAGACTTTACATCTTTTGTATTAACGTGGATGGATGTGGAAGACATTATTCTTAGTAAAGCATCACAAGAATGGAGAAGCATGAATCCTATGTACTCAATTTTGATATGAGGACAATTAATGACAATTATGGTTATGGGGGGGAAACAGAAAGAGGGAAGGAGGAAGGGGGGTGGGGCCTTGGTGTGTGTCACACTTTATGGGGGCAAGACATGATTGCAAGAGGGACTTTACCTAACAATTGCAATCAGCGTAACCTGGCTTATTGTACCCTCAATGAATCCCCAACAATAAAAAAAGAAAAACAAACAAACAAAAAAAACCTATGTTCTACCCTTCACTTCTGACAAAGAACAATTATGGGCAATAGGAAGTTTACTGCAACGTTCTTCACTTCATGAAGACCTTCAAAGAAATTTTTTCAGACTCCAGTGCCAGGAAGTCTTTGTCCCTGGAGTAACTGGTAGGCTGCTTCTTGTGGCCAGTGAAAGTCACATGTGGATTAGGAAGATAAAAGACAAATCTGCTATTCTCCTTTCACCACACAGTGACAGCCAATCTCTGCCTGCTTGTCAGCCACCAGTCAATTCTTCATTTACTTTCCATCTGAATACATGAACACTTATAAAAGTAAAGGATACAAAATAGGAAATAAAGAAAAATCAACTCAAAAAAAAAAAATTCAGGAGCCCCACCTCCAACTTCTTATGCAAAAGGAATGCTGAGTCATGCAATGCTCCCTTCCAAATGGACAGCTGTTGCTAATATTATGCATCAGCCAGATCTCCAGGGAAAGGTAAGAGGCTTCAAGCATCCACAGGACTGCCCCACAGGGCATTCATCTGGAAATTCCTTGCTGACTTCCCATAAATAAGGACCTGTGATTTGTAACTTTAAATCTAAAGTCCAAGTATAGCTCCTAAAACTAAAGTCTATTTGATTCCACACTAATAATGTTGATTACAAGTTATCTTCCCGGGTGCGGAACAGAGACAAGGCAAGATCAATAATCCTTCCACCAGATAATTCAGGATCATCTACATAATTTACGTTCTTCCTTTACATCCTTTTTGCCTTCAAAAGCTCATCTTATCTAGGTAAAATGTAGATTTCTTGGGCCTCATAAGAATGTAACCATTTGCCTCAATGCCCACCCTCTTCCTCTTTTTTTCTTTTTGTGTGCCCCATCCCCTTTAAATACGGAGTTCTCAAATCCTGCTTCACAAAAAACAGTCATACATGTGGCTGTGGCTTGTGTTTTTTCCAGATGCATCCTCAGACTTGGCTTAATAAACCTCCACTGATTGAGATCATTGCCTCAGTCACTTATTTGGGGTTTTCATGGCGAAGGAACTAGCAGGAAGAACATTTGAGAATGATCCTCATTGAGTTCAGTATGACCAGCTACTTTAAAGGAACAAGGGTTTGAAAGACTTGGGGCAGAACCCCCCACTCTGCCCGGAGCTCTGACCACCCCAATCAACCGCAAGAGACATCACTTAATGAAAAAACGCAAGAGGATTTTTATTCCAGCATGCTGGGACTTGACTCACAACTCTTTTAGGAGCCGAGAAGTCAAGCCCCGCACAGCAGTTTTTTACAAGCTTATAAAGGCAAAAACTACAAAGTAGGCGGGAATAGCAGACATGCCAGGGGCTCTAACAATAAAGTAAGAGGGAATAGACACAGCTGGGGCTCTAACCAGATAAGAAGAACTCTGGTTCATTATTCAACTGTCTTAAGACAAGACTAACAGTCAAATATTTGCTTAATAGTAAACATTTGCTGCAGCTCCTGGGGCTATCTCCTGGAACAGTTACAAAAGGTCACATTCCTATGGTAGGGAGTGAGAGGTGGTCACATTCCTATGGTAGGGAGTGAGAAGTGGTCACATTCTCATGGTAATATTTTCTTTCAGGTTGAGTTCATTGATGGAGCTGGTGCCTGCAGATCCCATAGGGAATACAGGCCTAACTTATAGGGTCCCATTCCCAAAGATGGTAAAGAAGACTACTTCCTGAAAAGCCAGGGACCCTTCCAAATTTGAGAGACCCTAAAAAGAGAAGGATCTGTTAGGGTGAAGATTTACAAAGAGCTCATGGTGAGGGTGGAGAAAAATGTCTCACATAGTGATTAAGATATATAAAAGTAAAAAAAGGTTTATTTTTCTTAGAAGGAGAAAGAGAGAGGAGGGGAGAGAGAAAAGGGAAAGAAAGGGAGAATAAGAGAGACGGGAGAGGGCATGGCACGCCCAAAGAAAGAGAAGGGAGGTGCCAGCCCCAAGGCCAAGTGGCTTGCTGTTTTTTATGGGGATAAAGAGAAAGGAAAAAAACTGGGATTGCTGTTAGTTGATAACAGAAGCCCTGCAACCACTTCTCTTTATTCTTAGCAGCAGGCTGATAACAGAAGTGGCTGCCCTTCATTGGAGACAGGCTTATGACTGAGTGTGTGATTTTGCCCTTGAGATGTGGTTTGGGGCAGGAACTGAGGCCTGAAATGTGCATCCCCCACTGCTGTTTACTCAGGAATTCTGCAAGGCTGTAAAAGCAAAACTCCCAGAAGCAATTTAATCTGTGAATTATCTGGTGAATGTAAAAGAGAAGAATTTGCATTTCCTTCCTATCTGTTTAGCTCTTTCAAACGTTGTGAAAATAGAACCTCACATAAGATTGATCTTAGGCATTACTGAGAAATGATGGGGTTAGCTATTTTCTTTTCTGTTATTTTACCAAGGCCATACCTTCAGGATTTACTCGAATGTATCGGGACTATCGGTGACGTCTGGTGAAGAGAGTTTCTTGGGTTTGGCTTTCTAGCATGCTGTTTCCTTTGCCTAAAATCTCTACCTACACTTTTCCACTGAGGGATTCCAAAACCAAACCCAAACATCCTTCCAGGCCCAGCTCAAAGGCCTCTTCCTCAGGGGAGTCTTCCCTAGCTCTTTCTCTAGGCAGAAGAACCCTCCAAGCACTCCTGCGCTTTACTTACCCTGGAAGGCTCGGGGCACCTGATACAACATAGAAGCAGAAGATACACAGACTGAATCCCCGAGTGACAGATTGACAGATGAACGCATTAACGAAGACATGGCTTGCAGCTAGGAAGAGAGAGCGTTCGATTTGAGACTTCTAGAAAGATCAAGTTTTAAAGTATCTCAAGAATGGAAGAAAAAGTACCCAATGTACTCAGCCCTATTATGAAACTAATTTAGGGTTTTCACCTGAAAGCTATAACCCTAAGAATGGGGGAAGGGGGAAAGGCAGGGGAGCGAGGGGGGAGGTGGGTAGAGGGAAGGGGATTGGTGGGATTACACCAGCGGTGCATCTTACAAGGGTATATGTGAAACTTGGTAAAAGGTCTGTGAAGCTAGTGAATGATGCCCCATGATCATATCAATATACACAGCTATGATTTAATAAAAAAAATAAATAAATTAAAAAACGCCCGTAAGGTAGGTAGAGTGAGGCTCTTGACACTGCTACCTCCTAGCCACGTTGGCCCACTCTTGGAATCTGCTGCCAGAGGGACTGTCCTCCTTCTTCCCAGAAAGGAGGGTATGAAACCCTGGTGTGAAAAGCTTGCAAGCAGATCTGAGCTGGAATCTTCTATCCCTTATTCTTGGATGAGCCAGCAAGTTATCAAAACTCTCTTAGCCCTCAATTTCCCTTATCTACGGAGTGAGAAAAACAATACCCAAATTCTAGCACTGGCTATTAGGGTTTAAGCAGACAATGTCTGTAAAACATTTAGTCCAGTTACTGGCACAAAGTAAATGGTAGCTATTGTACCATTATCGTCACTTCCTCCCCCAGGGCTCCCAGCACCTATTACATTAGCAAGTTAATAAGCTGTTCTTCCTTAACATGTTTTTAATCCTCCAGTGGCTGCTTCTACTCGCCAAGGCTTTTACCTCTGAGGTCAGGGTCTGCAATTTGTAATTTTTCCTTTGGTGGATGTGTGTGTTTCTGGCACTCTGAGATTTTGGGTGCCCCAGGAGTTTGTTCCCAGAGAAGTTTCTGCCGCGTCTTCAGCATGTTCAACGTGTGTGGCTTTTGGCAGGGCTACTGGAGCTGGAGGAGCAGGGCTCTGTGAGGCTTGGCCCTTCTTGGGTGGACCACTGCCTCAGCCCACCCAGCTAGAGAAAGAAGGGAGACAAGATGGCCAGGTGGCTCCAGGAAGCTCCAGGTCCCAGGCAGACTAGAATTTATTTTGTGAGCTTCTCTTAACTCGAGGGCTCCCTGACCGACAAGGGTGGGAGGAGAAGGTGAAAGCGAGAACTCTTCCACCCAGGCACGTGCTCCGTGTTGAGTGCTGGGACCCTTTACAGCACGGCCTTTCATGTCGGAGAATGGCCCAATCTACTTCTGTTTCTCAAAGCTTCTGCCTCATTTTTAAGAAATGGATAAATGCTGGGCTGGAATCTTTATAGGGTCATAAATAAGGAAATTTGTAAATTTTCTATTACAGGCAGTCCCTGGGTTACGAACAAGATAGTTTCTGTTGGTTTGTTCTTAGGTCGAATTTGTATGTAAGTTGAGGAGCTACATTTACCTATTACCTGGAATAGCCCCCATTCGTAAGTGCAAGTTGTACATCAGTCAGATGTTTGTAACTCGGGTACTGCCTATAATATTTTTAACAAAAAGTGTGTAACTGAATAACCACATTTGGAGGTAGTATGGAGCTCACATCTCAGGCTTTCTCGGAAGGGGAGACAGGTCCTCCTGTCTCTGGTGTGGTCCTCCAGGGCGGCCCATGGAAACGGGGACATGGTGTGTGTCCAAGAAGTGTGGGTTGACATGAAAGGAAGTGAATGGGCTGTAGAGAGCCGGCCAGGTGCAGGGCAGGGGCACAGTTCCCTCCTGCACCTGGGTGTGAGGAGGGCAAGAGGACCGCACCCATCCTTCCACAGCCTAGCCACCATCCTCCACTCTACTTCCATTTCACATTACTTTGTTAGTGATCATTTCTTTGACCCTGAGACCACAGCCCAGTCCCCTTACTGCAGGTAGTACTGCTGTGCCCCTCCTGAGTTTGTGGGGTGTTCACTGGGACCCCACGAAGGGAAGAGCAGGACAGAGGAGCAGGCCGGGTGGGTGGGTGGAAGTATGAGCAGACAACCATGGCGGTCATCTTGCAGCATCGAGGCTCCCTGTCTCTGGAAGAGCTTGGGCTTTGTGTGGGACAGAAGGGCCATGGGCAGTGGAGTGGGCTTAGCCCATCTGACCAGGTGTGGCACTGACTGAGCCTGTGGCTGTCTTTGATCCAGAGAGTGTGGCAAGAGTCCTTGTGCCTGTCCCAGGGCCCAGTGACCAAGCTGATGCTGGTTCAGTTCAGCTCCAAGACCCTGGGCCCAGCCATGGGCATAGAAGTCTCTGGCAGACCCTCTGGATTCCCAGATGTGACAGAGGACACGGAGAGAGGCCCTCTTCCCAGGGTCTACACACATCCCCACGGCCAAGACAGGGTAATAGCAGGGGGTCATTCATTGTAGTCATCAATATGTTAGTGAGAACCTCCTCTGAGCAAAGTTTAATCTTTGGCACTTTGCTTGGAGAGTGGAAGTGGCTGCTGGTTTGAGGGACATGTGGAGAGAGATCTCAGATTCCACAGCCCCTGCTCCTTCCTCCGCAGTGAAAAAGAGTGCCAGCTGCCCCTCCACCTCACGTCATCTCCAGCAGACTTATCTAAACAGGGATGATGGGGCCTGATGGGAGAAGCTGAGGGGTGAGAGCATTCTTTTACAGTCAGAAAAGCAGCCTGCAAGATGGAGTCTGAGAAGCTGAGCTGAAGCAGTGCAGCTGACAGAGTCTGCTCAGCCTTCCCCACACACCTTCTGTGATCATCTAAGGTTTCTCCACAGCTGTGAGGGTGTTTATCTCAGGAGACTTGAGGAAATAGTCACACCTAGACCAGAGGTGCTGTGATGAAGGGGGGGGTCTCTGAAAAGCAAAAAGCAGCCCCTGTCTATTATTCAGAGGGACTCTCTGAATAGCAGCAGGGAGCAGCTGAGGTAAACAGAAATCTACAGAACAAAGCATAGGACCAGAGAAGATTAACACGGGAATGAATGGACTACCTAAAGGCAGAAGGAACCAGAGGGTGCCTGTGCTCCTGAGAGACGGGGCTGACAAGGTCGGGGAGGATGGTGCTGCTCTGAGACTGATTTTAGAATCCACAGCCGGTGTTGCTCTTGCACCAGGGTCTTATCTTGACTGCCAGCCAGGACCAGAGTGGGAGAGACTCCAATGCTCTCCAGGAACCCTGGCTTGGAGGGATTCACAGGATGGTGGAGACAGGGTTGCTGGGACTATACAATTTAAGAAAGGATATCCCACGGAAAAAAAAAGGTAGCTTTGGGTATATATGAAGTAAAGATTTGAGCAGGTTGTAGTGAGCTGTTTCCACTACCCCTCTACTGTTAAGCTTCGTCTTAACTCTTGTAGAGCTTTTTCGTATCTTTTAATAAACTCTGAATACTCTAACATGGTACATACTCCTTTATTTCATCCTGGTTGTGTCTTTCAATTCTTTGTCTAAGCACCCAAGTTCCCTCTATTTAAAGCTCCAACACACTTTCAGTGATTTTGGTAGATTAAAGGTTACTTTGATGAGATGATGTTTTCCCTGATGATTCTCTTAGATATTTTGTTAAAGAGAAAAATCACCTTTCTGTTGTTTGAACAGAGGGATCAGGGCAAAACCTGCCCTTTTCCCTTTGGTTGGTTTGCTGAAAGGTCAATTCACAATTATGGTAATTAATAAGAGAAAGGTTTATTTCCAAATACCAAGTGCATGGGGGGAACCACAAAAATGGTTACCCAAGGGCGGCGCCTGTGGCTCAGTGAGTAGGGCGCCGGTCCCATATGCCGGAGGTGGCGGGTTCAAACCCAGCCCCAGCCAAAAAAAAAAAAAAATGGTTACCCAGAGTCTCAGTGATGGGTAGAGACTTTTATAGATGCCTTTTGGAAGGGAGGGGAAGAGCGTGTGGATGGTATAAGTGTAGCCAGTGGTTGCTGGGGGGGAAGGTGTGTAGATTGGGGAGAAACAGATTGAGTTGTAGATTAACCTGAGACACAGGTCCAGCGCTTCAAACAACCCTGGGGCCAGGTCTATTAGCATGCAATAGGAAAGCTAGCAGCCCCCTCAGCTTCCCACTCAGCCTACTCAGGTTTTATGTAGACGAGGAAAGGCCTCTTCCAGTGCTTTCTGTTCATGAGTGGACTTTCATTGAAAATATTCTTTATAGCAAGGAATCATCTTTTGGGTTGAAATTTCCTTAGCTCCTTCAGAACATTTTGCATTGTTAGAATGGAGACTACTGTGATTTTACTTCTTATTGGATAAAATTAAAATGTTCTAGGTTGGTTTCCTTGTATTTCATTATAAAAATAATTAGAATTGTAACTGAGGCAGAACAGAATTGAGAGGCTACTCTCCCTGTTCTCCAGAATCGCTGGCCTTCTGAAAATAAAGCCTGTTGGACCTAAACCCTGTCTCTGCATATTGGCTGACAGTGACGGCAGCCGGACCCTCTTCCTCTGTTCCTTAGAGTAGAAAGATATGAAATGGACAGGCCAGACTGTGGGGGTAGGGGGGGCGGCTGGGGCACAGCCTCTCAGCCTCCCTGTGCTTTTCCAAATTATACAAGTAAGAAGGAAAACGGGGGAAGGGCAGAGAGGAAGAGCTATCTAACATGACTCAAACTCCTCTCATTCTCTGTATAAAACTGCTGTCTTTGTAGATTACAAACAATCAAATATCAGCAGTTTCAACTCCACCTGTGCCTGACATATCCTCTCTTTTAATCTGCACAAAACATGGAGGATACATGTTGTTATTCTCACTGTTTCTGGAAGGCATTAAGGGACTGGCGCCAGTATCTGCATCGGGGTAAATTTTGGGCTAAGCACAGGTCCCTGTGGCTCCAACATTCCAGCGAGTGCCCCAGGACATGGTGCTGACACCGACAAACTGAACATCAAGGTGTGTCCTTCAGGGCCCTGGTGTCTCATGCTGGATATGCTTTTCCTGCTCCTCCAGACCCTTCTCCTGCCTTGTCTGCTCCGCTCTCTGCCTGCGTCAAGGGCTCCCTGGTCCTTTGACTTTCCCTTGGGTTTGGTCAACAGGAGGCCCCCACAGAACTCCCAGGAAGCAGACATTGGAGGAAGCAGAGATCAGAGGAAGACCTGCCCTGGGAGAAATGCCCCAGGCTCCCTCCAGGCCTGACTTGCCCCAGCTGCCCCCTTCACTTGACCTTTGGCCCAGGGACAGTAAAGGTTCTCTCCTTCCCTGTGGTCAGCGCTACTGCCATCACCTTCTAGGTTTTCCTTAATCCTGCCCATTGCCTTGTCCCTGGTTCTATCCTGAAACTTTTGTGAGGGTGAAGGCAAACTTCCTCCTTGCCCTAGAAGGTGAAAGATCAGCTCCCAATGAAGCAGATTAACAAGACAGGCTTATTTACCATGCTCTTGGGGAGAATCACACAGCGATTACTCAGTATCCCAGTGGGTCCAGAAACTTGTGTACCCTCCTTTTGGGGAGGGGGGAGAAGTGGAATATAAATAATTCTGTTGAGTGGCAATAAATAGTTACTAGGGAGGACTTGAGAGAATGAATGGATGAGGGGAGAAATAGTGACCTGTAAATGATTTTCTCTGGAAATTAAATTAATGTAAGAGACAGGTATTATATGTAAAATGACTCTGGCCAAGTCTGGTTGAATTCTTGATCTTTCCTGCAATATATGGAGATAACGGGGAGGGGAAGAGAAGTCAATTGTTCTTTTCCATGGGTCTTATTTTCTATGAAGAAGGAGGGAAAGCCCTTTCCAAGGCCTGTAGATTTCTTAGGGCCTTTAATTCAAAATATTCTTTAAACCAAAGGGTCTTATTTTGGGATGAAATTTCCCAAGCTCCTTCACTCACCTCTGAGAGGTCAAAGACCAAAAATAAAAGATTATTCTGAAATGTGAACAAAAGGAAATGGAGTCCAGATTCTGTGTGGGCAATGCAGGCCTTTATTTCCACCTGGGTGCAGGCAAGTTGAGTTCAAGAAGGAAGTCAGTGCATGGGTTTAGGTGGATGGAAATTTAAAGGGTCAGAAGGGTAAGGATTGGCACATTCCCTCTTTCCTGGATGGGACATTCTATGCATTCATTTCTTCTTGGGCACTTGGTTCTATTTGGGCAGGTTGGTTCTATTTGAGCCGATCCGTCTATTTGACTCTCCCCAATTTGCCTCCCCTCTCCCGGGGGCTCCTGGGTGGCAGTCCCCAGCTAATGCCTTTCCTCAGCTTCTGATGCTCCTGCCTTCCTTCTACAGGCACCTAGTGGCCCCTGGTTCCCCTTCACTCCCAGTCCCCCTTCAGGAATACTGCAAGGACATAAAAGGCCCGAAGATGACGCTCCTTGACACCAGGATGATGGTGAGACTTTAGACCAAGAGTGCTTTAAGACTACATAGCTGGATCTGCACAGACCAGGTGCGAGGAGCAACCGTGTGGAAGGGGCTTCTGCATTCAGTACTCAGGGCCAAGAGTGAAGGCAGAGAGCCAAGGGAAGGCTGGCTTCTGGTGCAGAGACAGGGAGCAGGCAGAGCCTGACGTTGGAGACCACGGCAGCACCATCAGTCCCCTAGAACAGGCAGACAGGGCTGCTTCTGAAGAAAGGGGGACCAGATGTGCCTGGCTCTGGGGTGATCCAGAACCTGCATCTAACACTGCAGGAGACACCCAGACTAAGAGGGGTGGTGGTCTGGGCAGGGAGGGGACCACTAAGCTTTCACAGCCCTGCCTCTGACTGGGTCTTGGGTGAGTCACACCATCTTCCCAGGACGGCCTGCTGGATCAGTGTCATCTGAGGCAGGGAATTCTCCACACCTGCTCTTGCCCACAAGTCTAGCCTTTTCCAGGCAGACCTTTCTGGGGGTGACTGATGGTGTCAGAGACTCTTTTTGGTCAGCTTGCTATCTCTGTCTTTTCTTCCCTGTGAGGTTGGCAGAAATGCTTGGAAACTTTTCCAAGTTGTTTTCTATTCTGGCTGGAGAAGCCACAAAACTGGAGACTTAGTGTATTTTGTGTGTGTGTGTGTGTGTGTGTGTGTGTGTGTGTGTGTGGCACCACCTAGTGGTTAAAGGTCCATCTGCACCCCCCTGGACAGCTTTCTGCTGAAGCCACTTTGCTACCACTGTGCAGGATTTCTGACTTGGCGGTGCATGAAAGTCACCTTGATGCTTTTGAAAAATGAAGTTTCCTGCACTCCAAACCCTGAAGTTTTAATTTAGTTCATCTGAGAAAGAATCCAAGGTGTGTATTTCTTTCTCCTATTTTTTCTTTTTCTTTCTTTCTTTCTTCTTTTTTTTTTGGAGACAGTCTCACTCTGTTACTCAGGCTAGAGTGCTGTGGTGTCATATCATAGCTCACAGCAACCTCAAACTCCTGGACTCAAGCAATCCTCCTTCCTCAGCCTCAAAACTAGCTGGGACTACAGGCATCCACAATGACACCAGGCTAATTTTTTTCTATTTTTAATAGAGAGGGGATCTTGCTTTTGCTCAGGCTGGTCTCAAACTCCTGATCTCAAGAGATCCTCCCACTTCTGCCTCCCAGAGTGCTGGGATTACAGGTGTGAGCCGCTGCTCCCTGGCCTTAGTTGCGTTTTTCTAATTAGCATCTCAGGGGCTTGTAAGGCCTATCTCTAGAGCATACTTTTGAAAGCACATGGAGTGAGAGTAGGATGGAATCGGGCAGGCGAGGGCAGACGACACAGCTGGTCTGGTCAGTTTAGGTCCTGCTGACCTTTAATCCCTGTCTCCCATTCTTACTTTTTTGTACATTTAGCTCCCACCCTAAAGATGCCTATCTTGAGGTAGTTTAGGAAGATTGATTTAGGAGATTAACTCTTGAATTGGAATGTTGTAAAAGGTCACTGAGTTATGCTGGTTATTGTTTAAAATAAGGGTTAATATGGTCTTTGCTTTGAACTTTTATGTATAAAACTGTGGTTTTGGAAATGGTAGAACAGAACAGTCTTGGGGAGGCTTCTCTCACTGTCCTCTATAATCACTGGCCTTCTGACAGATTTAGGTGGACCTACCACCACCTCTGCATATTGGCTGACGGTGACAGGCGGCCAGACCCTCTCCAGCCAGTAACACTTTGAGAACCACTCTCATGAAGGATTGTAGCTCTTAAGTGCCCTCTTCTGCCTGGATAATTACGATACTTGCCTGGTTTTGAGAACCATGCTGAGAACTCCTAAGCCTGTATCTTTAGGCAATACCTCCTGAGTTTCAGCTGGTTATTTTTTGACTGGTTGCTTTGTATCTCTAAAAACAGATGCATAGAATTAACATGGCCTGCACTGAATTTTTAATCTCCATATGTTACCCCAACACCCAAACAACCCTTATATTGGTCAGAATTCTCCAGACAAATAGAAGCAACAAGATACAAATACATCTACAGGAAAAGATTATTATAACTGTAGGGATCAAAGTGAAACTCACCTTTTTCCCCCCTGATAGTTTGCTGAAATATCAACTCACAGTTAAGGTAGATTAATAAGAGAAATGTTTATTTCCAAATATGATGAGCAAGGGGGAAACCACAAGAACGATTACCCAGTGTCTCAGGGATGGTCAGAGGCCTCTATAGATCCTTTTAGAAGGGGAGGAGGGAGAATGTGGCATATGGGTGCAGCAGGTGGTTACTAAGGAGGAGGAATAGATAGGGGGAAACAGACTGACTTGAGAGACAAGTGTTGTGTTTTAAGGGACTTGGATCATGTCTGCCGGCATTCTGGGAGGAAAGAAAGTCAGTTGCTCACTTTGATCCCTGACCAGGTCAGTCTGGTTTTATGCAGACAGAGAGAAATCTCCTTCCAATGCTTTCTGATTGTAAATAGCCTTTAATTCAAAATATTTTTTACAAAATGTAGTCACGTTTTGGGGTAAAATTTCCTTAGCTCCTTCATAAGGAATTGGCTCCTACAACTGTGAGACTGAGAAGTCCCAAGATCTGCAGTGGTAGATCTGGAGACCCAGGAGACCAATGATTAAGTTCTAGTCCAAAAGCCAGCAGGCTCAAGATCCAAGAATAACTGATGCGTCAGTTCAAGTCTGAAGAGTTCAATGTCCCCGGTCAAGGCTGTCAGGCAGAAGGAGTTCTCTCTTACTCACGGGAGGGCTAGCCTTTTTGTTCTATTCAGGCCTTCAACTCATAGAATGAGGACCACCCAATTAGAGAGGGCAATTTACATTACTCAGCCTGCTGATTCAGATGGTAATCTCATCCAAAAATACCACAGACACAGCCAGAAAAATATTTGAATAACTTGACCCCATGGACAAGTCAAGTTGACACATAAAATTAACCATCACAAAGTCCACCCCTTCTCAACTAGGCACAATACTCATGTACTTACATCAACTTAATCTCCAAAAGAAGATAATGCTAAGGCCATAATCCCACCTATAATGATACAACTATCCTGTGTACAAGAAAAAACACAGTAACCCCTTCCCCAGAAGAGATGTTCACTCTTCTCTGTGATATCCCCAAACTTAAACAGTATGATGTAAAATTAGCAATAATACTTAAATGCTGTGATATAAAGCCATCGTGTCATGATACATGATAAGGGAAAAAGAGAGAGAGGAAAACAAAGATATTCGATACACACACATGTTAACATATAAATATGCATCTTGTTGCCTTCTTCCACTACTCATTCTCTATTCCCTTTGTCTTTGGCAAACACCTCAGCTGCTCGTAGTTCTTCACCTGATGGGGTAACATAAACCTTCATTCTTGAAGAGTATGAATCATTCGTAATCCTGTTTGGAACTGCATTGTTTTGATTTTCCATTGACCTTAACCACAGGACATGGTAAGACACCCTCAGGCAGGGGTTCTCAGCCTGGGGGTCACGAACCACAGGAACTACATTAAAGGGCCACAGCATTAGGAAGGTTGAGAACCACTGCCCTAAGGGGTCTCCTGTGTTCAGATAGACTCTTCCTTACCTCCTCTGTGGAGTGGTACCCTAATTTTTCCTTGGTAGTCTAATCAGTCACCTCAACCAACATCACAACTCCCTTCCTCGCCTCTTGACTCAGGCACGAGGAGCCGGAAGTGTCTGGGTGGCAGTCTTAACTTCCAGTGCAATGGAACCACTATCGTGTCTCCCAGTGGAAGCCTTCCTCCTTTTGGAGCCAAGATCTCTCAGCTCAGCGTAAGGTCACAGGAACAGGAAGCAAACATTTGGTAGTGGATCATTAGGATGATAGTGAGTGGTGCCACCACCACATCACCTCCTCAATTCCTGAATCCTGGCTATGGGAGAAAGAGCATCGCATATTAAAAGCTGATTCATCACATACAGCTTTCTGGGGAACTTTGCCCCAACTCTGTAAGGTGTAACCATCTACCTGGCACTGTAATTGAATATTCAAAAGGCCATTTCACTATTCTGTCAGGCTGGCTGCTTGGAGATGGTGGGGAACATGGTAAGACCATAGGATTTTATGAGCATGAGCCCATTACCCCATTTCCTCTTGCCTAACTGCTTTTGAGCTGAGACATCAGTTTTTTCCTGCCTTTAAACCAGTGATTTTCTAGCTTGGTGGCCATAGCCCAGTGGTTAGGGTGCCAGCCACATATACTGGGGCTGGTGGGTTCGAACCCAGCCCTGGCCTGCTAAACAACAATGACAGACAACTATAACAAAAAAAATCTACCCAGGGTAACATAATGAGACTCTGTCTCAAAAAATATATAAACCAGTGATTTTCAACTGGTGTGCCATGAAAGGATCTTAGGTGAGCTATGAAAAATTTTTTTTTTTTTTTTAGAGACAGAGTCTCACTTTATGGCCCTCGGTAGAGTGCCATGGCCTCACACAGCTCACAGCAACCTCCAACTCCTGGGCTTAAGCGATTCTCCTGCCTCAGCCTCCCGAGTAGCTGGGACTACAGGCACCCGCCACAACGCCCGGCTATTTTTTTTGGTTGCAGTTTGGCCGGGGCCGGGTCTGAACCCACCACCCTCAGCACATGGGACTGGCGCCCTACCGACTGAGCCATAGGCGCCACCGAGCTATGAAAATTTTTAAAAATCATTAATTAAATTATTTTCAAAAGAAGTTCAAAGCACAAAAAGTATATTCCTTTTTTTTTTTTTTTTTTTACTTTTCCTTTCTTTGATTACCATAACTTAAGTGTGCCACAGAAGTTTTGAGAGGTCAAAACACCAAAATAAAAATCATTTCCAGATGCGAAACAAAAGGAAAATGGAATCCAGGTTCTGTGTGGGCAACATTGGTTTTTATTTCCACCCCAGTGAGGGAGAGCTGAGTTCAAGAAGGAAATCAGCATGTGAGCAATGGCTAATGTGGATTTTAAAGGTTGGAAGGGTGGGGGGTTGGCACATTCCCTTTCATGGATGGGACATCCAATTTGAGTGGGTCCACTCTATTTGGGTCCCTCCATTTGATTCTATCAAGTTTAACTATAGGGTCAAGTGGGCTGTGAGATTTAAAAAAGGTTGAAAAACACTTCTCTAACTGAAACATCAGCTCTGCCAGCCTTCAGACTGGAACTGTTCTCTTTCCAACTTGTTCCCTGCAGATATTGGGATTTGTCTGCCTCCATAATTTCAGGACCCAATTCCCTATAATTAATTAATTAATCTCTTATTGGTTCTGTTTCTTTGGAAAATTCTGCCTAATATAGATCTTGGTACTGGGAGTAATGTTTGAACAAATATCTGGGCAACCCATGGTCCAGCTAAGTCAACACATTAACCACCACACCCTTTTCTTTCCCTTTAAAGCACTACACTATTTTCAGTCACCAAAACTGGGAAATTGTCATTGATTCTTTCTTTTTCTTCACTATCCCATAATTATTCAGTAAGGGTTTTATGTTGGTTTTGCCTCATAAACTTACGTCCTCTCCTCTCCATCCCTACTACTAAACTACTACTCCACCCCTGCTACTAAACTGCTGCTCCATCCCTGCTACTGAACTTGGAGTTCTGTCTCTTCTCCATTCTTCTGAAGACAACTCAACTGCCTCCTAACTGGTTTTACCAGTTCTCTCTTACCCGCTTCTTAAATCTATTCTTGTTACACTAGCCAAACTAAAATTCTAGTTGATTCACTATTTTAAATCTCTCAATATTTTCTCAACTTCTTGGCAGGCCTTCTCTGTAAGAGGGCACATAGTAAACGTTTTAGGCTTTGTAAGCCATATAGTCTGAGTCACGGTTGCTCAGGTTTGCTATTTTAAAACTAACATAAGCAATATTCAAAATAGAAAAATTAACTGGATGGGTTTAATAGGAAAATGAACATGTCCAAAGAAAGAATTAGTAAACTTGAAGAAATTGATCTTAAGACCAGAGAAAAAAAAGATTTTACAAAAAGAATAGAGCCTGGGGGGCAGGGAGGTGGAGAATAGAGCCCGAAGCACTGGAAGCCAACAACACTAAAGATCTAACTTTGTGTCATTGGAGTGAACAAGATGAGAATAAGATGAGGGGTGGAGTGTATATGTCAGAGACTTCCCACGTTTCATGAAAGACAAAATTAAAACTGGATAAACTAAAAAAAAACATGTCTAGACAAATCATAAGCTGCTAAAAACCAAAGATAACATATTGAAAACAGATAAAAATAACACTTCATACATAGAAAGACAATTATTCAAATGATTATGGATTTTTCATTAGAAACCACGGAGACTAGAAGGCATAGGCACAACATCTTTAAAGTGATGAAAGAAAAGTGACGATTCAGAATTCTAAGACCAGAAAATGTCCTCAAGGACTGACAGCAAAATAACAGACATTCTTGTGGAATTCCACAGGCAAAAGAAAAAATAATAGACATTTCTGGGTAAAGGAAAACTAAGAAAATTTGTCACAAGCCAAACTGCTCTGAATGAAATGCTAAAAGAAGTTCTTTGGGATAGATTATAGATACCAGAGGAAATTTTGGAAGTTCAGGAATGAAAAACAAAGGAAAGATAAAATCTGGGTAAATACAGTGGACTATTTTTCTTCTCTTAATTTCTTTAACATATGCATGAATGTGGAAAGCAAAAATTACAGCATTGTCTGCTGGGATTTCCAATGCATGTGGATGAAATATATGTGAAAATTATTTTTTTTTAAATGGGAGTAAAGATACGTGGTTGTAAGACTTCTGCATTTTATTTGAAGTAGTAAAATATTAAGTCTATGTAGCCTGTAAAAGGAAGAAAGGAAAAACAGAATAAAATCAGACGGGATAAACAAAAAACAAATCATAAAATGGTAAATCCAATCAGAAAATATTACATTATGGATAAATGGCCTAATTATGGCTATTTAAATAGTAAAATTTTTCAGATTGGATTTTAAAAAAAGCAAGACCCAATTATTGTTGCCTATAAGAAAACTTTCCATTCGTTTTTACTTTAACTGTATTCTGTTAAAACACTTTTTTAAAAATTCAGATTAATATGAAGATATACACAATTAGGTTACATTATTTGCATTTGTGAGGTAAAGTCTGGATGGTAGTTGTTTCCTTCAACCAGAAAATGTGTCATCTGTTCTGTCTGGGTGGGAACTTGCCAAACCGTATCCCTCAGTTTTTCTCTAGAGTGAGCATATAGTTGTTAATGTATTAGTTTCAATTTAGTATTGAGCATATGTGATGCTGGTTTTCCATTCCTGTGATGCCTTACTTAGGTGAGTCTTCTCCAAATCCATCCAGGTTGTTACAAAAGATACAAAATCTCCATCTTTTTATGGCTGAATAGCATTCCGTAGTATATGTATACCACAGTTTACTAATCCATCCGTGCGTTGAACGGCATTTGGGTTGTTTCCACATCTTTGCAATCGTGAATTGGGCTGCTAAAAACATTTGAGGGCAAATGTCTTTATGGTAAAATGACTTCTTTTCTTTGGGGTAAATAACTCATAGTGGGATTGCAGGATCAAATGGAAGGTCTACTTTTCATTCTTTGAGGACTCTCTGTACTTCTTTCCATAAATGCTGTCCCACCAACTATGCACAGGTGTTCCCTTCTCTCTGTACCCACGCCAGTAGAAACCTACTTTAAATATAAAAGCATAGGCGACCGACGGGTAGGGGAAGTCGACCCCGGCGGTTGGTTCCGCTCTGTGGAGGAGAGATGGGGAGGCGTAGGGCTCAGGTTGAGTTGGATGGCAGCGATCTCCTTATTCAGTAAAAAAGGCTACGTTTATGGCCAGCCAGGACACCCAGTGAAAATATATGTAAAATTACATCAAAATAGCCCAGTCCTTATCTGTATGGATTTTAAATATGCTAAGAAAGAAATAGTGGACCCCACCTACATATGGATTGGGCCTAATGAAAAGACATTAACAGGAAATAATCGAATAAATATAACTAAAATAGGAGAGCTATTGGTGAAAGATTTTCTGGAACCTTTGTCTGGACTTTACACATGTACTTTTTCTTATAAGACTGTCAAGGCAGAAACCCAAGAAGAAAAAACAATACAAAGGAGATACAACTTTCTGCTGTTTGCCTATTGAGAACCTGATTATTCATATCAGATGGCTGTACGTTTTACCACGAAGTCTTGTGTAGGAAGATATAATGACCTTCTCTTTAGAGTGCTAAAGAAAATAGGAAGATATAATGACTTCTCTTTAGAGTGCTAAAGAAAATCTTGGATAATCTAATGTCTGATTTATCATGCCATGTCATAGAACCGTCATATAAATGTCATTCTGTGGAAATTCCAGAACGTGGCCTTATATACGAGCTATTTATAGCCTTTCAAGTTAATCCTTTTGCACCAGGATGGAGAAGTCTATGCAATAAATCTGATGACTGTGAAGATATTACTAATCATAATGTCCTCCAGGCAAGAAATCGAATAGAAGAATTTTTTCGGAGTCAAACATACATTTTCTACCACCACGTTAATAAAACTGTACCAGCTATGCATTTTGTGGACCACAGTTTTCAAGTAGAACGTCTGGATAGCTGTCGACCAGGCTTTGGAAAAAATGAAGGTCTACACAGTAATTGTGCTACCTGTTGCGTGGTTTGTAGTCCTGGGACTTTTAGTCCTGATATTGATGTTATTTGTCAGCTCTGCATTTCCATCCACATCTACGGAGCTAAATCTTGCCCATAAACTTCAAACAAAAATCAGCAATATGAAGGCTAGAGGTGAAAGCATTGTTACCCGCTTGTGCAGGTGGGGGACAAATGATTTGTTCACATCCCAGAGCATCATAGATATTTCCATTAAGTAACATCAATAAGACCAAAACACTGGTAAACATACTTTATGGAAATTTTAAAAGTTGGCATAGCATTTCTAAGAAGGAATTTCACCCAGTATCTCCAGTATACAAAGAAAGGAAAGTTTTAAGTATTAGTGGATGATTTTTTAATGAAATATGTTTTGTTGTTTACAAACGGAATCTGTTGCTCTTGTACCTAAGACTATATTAAGGTCAAGAAGAGTGGCAAAGTATCATATAATAAAAATTTTATACTTTCTATAAAAAAAATAAATAAATATAAAAGCATAGACAAATTAAAAGTCAAAGGATAGAAAAAGGTATACCAAACAAATATTAATGGGGTGGCCATATTACTATCAGACAAAGTAAAATGTCGAGCAAGGAATATTACCAGAGATAAAAGTGGTAATCACGTAATGATTAAGAAGTTAAGTCACCAAAAATACACAGACGCACCAATCTTAAAGCTGCATGCGCCTGATGACTGCTCTTCAAATTACAGGAAGAAAAATTAATTGTAGAACTGAAAGGAGAAATCAATTAACTCACATTTATAGCTGAAGATTCCAACATTCTCTCAGTAATGATAGAACAAATAGAAAACCACCAATGGTATAAAAAATCTGAATAACACTATCGAAACAACTTGACCTAATTGAATTTATAGAACACGGTACATAGTGACAGCAGCATAATATACATGATTTTCAAGTGCACATGAAATTTCACCAGGATAGGCCATATTCTGAACCATAAAAAACACCTTAGCAAATTAAAGAAGTACAATTGTATAAAGTATGTTTTCTGACAACAGTGGTATTGCAGTGAGCTATGATGATGCCACTGAACTCTAGCTGGGGAAACAGAACTAGACTCTGGAGAGAGAGAGAGATTAATGAAATGAAAATGAAAATCAAAGATATAAATTAATAAACCCAAAAGTTGGTTCACTGAAAATATGACTATTTTAGCCAGGTGTGGTGTCTCACGCCTGTAATCCTAGCACTCTGGGAGGCTGAGGCGGGTAGAGTGCCTGAGATCACAGGTTTGAAACCAACCTGAAGCAGAGCAAGTCCCTGTCCCTAAAAATAGCTGGGCATTATGGTGGGCGTCTATAGTCCCAGGTACTTCCCAGGCTGAGGCAAGGGAATCAATTGCTTGAGCCCAAGAGTTTGAGGTTGCTGTGAGCTATGATGCTACAGTACTCAACACCAGGGCGATTGGGTGGGATTCTGTCTCCAAAGAAAAAAAAGAAAAAAAAAGAAGAATTTAGAAAAACCTATGATAGAATAATCAACAAAAAATAGAAAGGGCACAAATAAATAAGCAATGAAGAGAGGACAGAAACTATGGCAAAGTTTAAAAAAATAGTAAATAGATACTTTAAGTAAATTTTGTGCCAATAAATGTGAAAGCCTAAGTAAAAATAAAGATTTTCTAGTAATAACTTCAATAAGTCAAAAAGAAATAAGAAAGTGAAATAGAAGTTGAATCCGGACTTTTGATTCTCATAGGATAATGGCAGCCACCTAAAGAAAGATCTTTTCTTTTTCTCTCTCTCTTTTCTTTCTTTTTGAGACAGAATCTCACTCTGTTGCCATGGCATTATCCTAGCTTACAACAGCCTCAAACTCCTGGGTTCAAGCAAGCCTCCTGCTTCAGCCTCCTGCGGAGCTGAGACCACAGGAACCCACCACAATACCCAGCTAGTTTTTTTCTATTTTAGGAGAGACAGGATCTTGCTCTTACTCAAGCTGGTCTGAAATTCCTGAGCTCAAGAGATTCCCCCCACCTCTGCCTCCCAGAGTGCAAGGATCATAGGCATGAGCCACCGTGCCCCATGCCTGGCCTAAAAAAAAAGATCTTTACAGACATTCTCCAAAAACTAGACAGAACAATGAGGAAAACAAATAAGATTACTCTTAATCCACACGTGTATTAGAAGATAATTTATATATAAGTGGGGTATAAATCTATACAAGGAGTAGACCTAGCTTTTGAGCCCTCCCTGGACTGGAGAAGGAAGTAGGAACTTTTTTTTTTTTTTGTAGAGACCGAGTCTCACTGTACCGCCCTCAGGTAGAGTGCCGTGGCGTCACACGGCTCACAGCAACCTGTAACTCTTGGGCTTAAGCGATTCTCTTGCCTCAGCCTCCCGAGCAGCTGGGACTACAGGCGCCCGCAACAACGCCCGGCTATTTTTCTGTTGCAGTTTGGCCGGGGCTGGGTTTGAACCCGCCACCCTCGGCATATGGGGCTGGCGCCCTACTCACTGAGCCACAGGCGCCGCCCAACCAAGTAGGAACTTTCATGCAAGAGAAGTGCAATGAGAGCCAACCAGTAGCAGAAAATATTAACCTAATAAATAACTCCTTCAGCATCGGAAGGAGAGCCTTCCATCCTGTGGGGAGAAATATTGACAACAAGCTTGAGACTAAGTAGATTCTGAGGAAAATAAAGAGCCATAGAAACTGTGTGACCATAAGGAAAGAAAAGGACATCTGAACTAAGTGTCATCCGAAACAGTGTCACGTTGGGGCTCACACCTGTTTTCTCAGCACTTTGGGAGGCCCAGATGAGAGGGTTACCAGAGGCCAGGAGTTCAAGACCAGGCTGGCAACACAAGGAGACCCTGTCTATACAAAAAATTAAAAAGAAAATAGCTGGGAGTGGCGGTTCAAGTCCATGTTCTAGCTACTGGAGAGACTGAGGAAGCAGGGTGGCTGGAGTCCAGGACTTTGAAGTTGTAATGAGCTATGATGATGCCACTGCATTCTAGCTTGGGCAACAGGAAGGAAGGGAGGAAAGGAGGGAGGGAGGGAGAGAAGGGAAAGGGAGAAAGGAAAAAAGGGAGGGAGGAAGTAAGGAAGGAGTGTCACAAAATCCGAAGCATGCATACCATTGGATTTTGAGTTTGTAGTGAGCTATGATGATGCCACTGCACTCTAGCTGGGCAACAGTGTGTGACTTACAAGGAAGAAAGGAAGGGAGGGAGGGAGGAGAGTGTCACCAAATCAGAAGTAATGTACACTACCTGTACATGTTCACATGCACCCTCCACACCCAGAGGCATCCTTCATTAAAGAAACTGCACTTCTCTGTAGCAACAGAAGAGGGCACTGTTGAATTTTTAAAACCCAGTAAAGCCACGTGTCTTAGCCTGATTCCCCACAGAAGCAGAGTTTGAGAGGAAGGTTTGCATGCAGAGAATTGACTTTGAGAAATGATTTCAAGGAACAGGAGTGAGGAACTAGGGAAGGGCAAAAGGAAAGAGGGAACATCAACCCGAGGTGCACCCCTGAGCTGAGAATTGCTGTAAGCAGCAGCGATGGATCAATTTTGCCAGGAACCCTCTGTGGAGCCCTAGAGCTGAAGAATCTGCCCTAGGGCCAAAAGTGGGGAGATTTAATCCACTTCCTCCCCTCACTCATTAGTTCATGTGCAACTTTGGAGTCCTTCTCCAATCTCCCCTCAAGAAAGAATTTGTCATTTAGCTGCACGGAGGCTTAGCTGAAAGCCTCCCATGGCAGTGCCCTCGGGATCACCTTAGATTTTGAGCCAAAGTCATGCTCTTCTGAGGCAGAGCCAGGTACTGGGTGAGCCTGGAGGGCCGGGGGGGGGGGGGCGGGGGGGAAGGGGGTGTCCTAGGGTTTTGCCATTTGTACCCATTGTGAGCGGTCTTTGTTCCAGAGCTCCCTGCTGGGCCAAGACGTTGTCAGAACTGCCTCACCTGCCCAACCCTATGTCCTTGCCTGTTTTCTTTCAGGGGTATCTGAGCTACATTGTGATCTGAAGGTTTTTCCTACCCGATCCTGCTTTTCCCCCATCCCACTATCACTTAATTGTTCATAGAAGTTACACCCAAATCAACCACTTGCTCTCCTAACTCCATCTCAGCATCAGCTTCCTGGAAAACTCAACTGATACAGTCAAGGATTGTGCTGCCATCTTGGACTCCCTCAAATTCCAGGCTGTGCATGCCTCAGAGTGGCTGAGAGGGCTCATGTGGCATTTCACAAGGCAGGGCCAGAGCAGCCCCCTCCCCCGAAGAGAGATGCAAGCTGGTTACGCCTCCTCCTCTGTCCCCTCCCTCCAGTAAACAGGCAGCCAGGTCAGAAAATGTCAGTCACCTCCAACCGTAGGAGGTGGGACAATTAAGTTCACAAACTCATCCTAGAAAAAGTGCTAAATACCTCACTGCTCACTACAGTCACCAGATGGCCAAGGGGAGCACTTCGAAGGTGACTGTGGTGATATGCAGCAATAAGGCGTGTAGCACTTTTTCTAGGATGAGTTTGCAAGCTTAGTCGTCAGATCTCACATGCAATGCAGCTAATGACGCCAGGTGCAGTCAGTTTATTCCTGTGCCCTCCGGCTTCCCCAGGGAGACTGGCATGCGCTGGGAAGAGAAGAGGTGCCGTCTGATTTGCACCACACTCAGATTCCTGCCTAGCCTTATGGCTAAGCTGTGACGTGCCTTCAACATGCAGCCAGACTTAACACACAAGGCGCACATAAACCAGAGTTTGTGCTGCTGCCACCGGTCCAACGCTGGAGGGTTCCTCCTCGTGCCCTTCCCCCACCAGCCCTAGATTTCCCTTCCCCTCAGCCAGCACTGCAGCAGGGCTAGGCTGTCTGCTTGGTGTGGTACTCCAGACCTTCCTTGCAGAGGGCTCAGAGCCCTTGTTGGGCTATGGGAAGGATAGACCTGAGCTCCAGGTGTATTGATGTGTGTGGCAGAACCCCCATCTCTTTGTGGTGGCCAGGACCAGCCATCCCGACCAGTACTGCAAATCCTTTCTTTGCCTGAAGATCCCCAAATGAGGAAGGTGGTAGGAAGGTGGTAGCCCCATCTTCACTAGAACCCTAACTGTGTTCCTTGCAGGAACATGGTCCTTTCTCTCTGTCCCCTCCCTCCAGTAAACAGCCAGTCAGCTCCAAAAATGTCAGTCGCCTTTAATTGCAAGTAAAGCACGGCCCTTACTTTCTCAGAGTGGCATTCTCCCGGCACCTTACACTTGACTTGAGGGTAAGGGATCCCCCACCTGGGGGAGAAGAGGAGAACGGACAGTGCTCCCCACTCCTGTGAGTTTCCTTGTTGGGTCTCCTTCCTTCTTCACTGACTCATTCCTTTCTTTACAGGCCTGCCGCAGGCAGGGGCCTCTGGACAGCTTGGCCAGCCCTGAACACCCGTGAAGACGGGTCCAGTGCTTCTCTTTGGAATACACTAGTATTTATCACCCACCATTTTAGTTGTCAGCAGAAATTTTGAGAAAACCAGAAATGTCCAATTCAAAATGAAAAAGATGCTCAACTTCACTGTAGTCATAGAACTATAATAAAAACAATAATGAAATGTCACTTTTGACTCATCAGTTTGGCAGAAATTAATAAGAGCAATAACAGCCAATCTTGTGCAGGACCTAATAAGAATGCAGTTATCTTTTTTGTTTTCTTCAAATAGGGAAAGGAGGCTTTTTGTACCTGGAAAATACCAATTACAGTTCATTTTTAAAAATCTAATTATATAATATATCAGAATTTCAATTTTTAAAGCGTAGATTACATTAAACCTTTAAGTTCAACCTACAAATCTTGTTCCACTTATAAATTTAGCAATTAAAAAATAATTTAAAAAATTATTCCTCTTGGCTTTTTGATCAATGTTCAATTAACTTAAATTTAATAGATTCAACCATTCTTAAATGTTTACTTCACTTACTTTTTAATTAATCATATTTCCTTAGACATTTGAAACTACCATCACAAATTTAATATATTAGATTCTTCTAGGCAATTGAAACTCCTGTCGTGGCAGACTTAATAAGGAAAATTATTTTCAGCAATTATGCTACTTTTATAAATTAATAAATCAATCTTATAAATGAGGCAAATCAGATTCTCTTACCCATTTCAAACATCGTGAAAACAAAAAAGCAAACAAAGCATAAACAAAGCAGAGGAATAATTTAATGATTTCAAGACGTATGATGAATGCCATATAATACAACTCACACTGAAAAATGTCTCATCTGTTTTTTCATTATCTCTATACTTATTCGTATGCTTGTCCAGGATTATTAATTGTCCCCAACTTAGGGAAAAAGTTACAGTCTCAGCAGAATGATTCTTTCCAAGATGCAGGTTGAAAAAAGGTCTAATTTTCCGGCCTGGTGGGAGCTGTGTCTGCACTCCCACCCCTCTCCATTACTTGCCTGCCTGTGTCATCACCCTTTCTCTGATACAGGCACAGGTGGAGGTGTTGAGCCCACATAGGGTGGTGGTACAAGCTAACAAGACTTCTTTCATACCTATGGGCTGAGGAGCTTATACATACTCAAGTTACAATTATCCCGACTGAAGGAAAGTGCATGCTAGCCCACCCCGCTTCTTCCCATTTAGATGAACACATTTCCATGACAGGTTTTTTTCTTTACACAATTTGACCCTTGGTTCAAAGCCATGCCCTTTTATATTCAGCCCGCGAGTACCAGGGTAGTGGTGATACTCCTGTTCGTGGATCTTTTAGAAACAAAGTCCTTTCATTTCACTTAGCCAGGGCATAAACACCTGCTGCTGATTAATGAGGAGTTGGCTTAGCAGCAAATCCTCCACTTCTCCCTTACCCGTTCACCTCAAGTGGAGTCATTGCCACCACCTCTTCCTAGTGACCTCACTCCCCTGTCTGCCACTGGGCAGCTGAGAAAATGTCTTGTTTATATGGACCCAACATTTGGCCACCAAGAGTGAGTCTGGACAGGCCCAAGTAGCAGCCTGGTTCTACTGTTGTCTTGCTGATCTGTCCATAAGTATAGGCTTCAGTCTCCACCATTGAAATAGTCCCCTAAGGATGGGTGGAGGGAGGGTAATTGGTGGAACCACACCTACAGTGAATCTTACAAGAGTACATGTGAAATTTACTAAATGTAGAATATATATGTCCTAACACAATAACTAAGAAAATGCCATGAAGGCTATGTTAACCAGTTTGATGAAAATATTTCAAATTGTATAGAAAACCAGCACATTGTACCCCACAATTGCATTAATGTACACAACTATAATTTAATAAAAAAAAAAAAAGGAAAAGAAAAAGAAATAGTCCCCTAAAACTGGAACCCTCCCTGCTAAGGTTTGAATGTGTCCCTCAAATTATTGAAAGATAGGACCTTTAGGAGGTGACTGGGTCACGAGGGTTCTGCCTTCATGAATGGATTAATCTATTGATGAATTAATGATTGATGGGTTATAAGGAGAGTGGAACTGGTGACTTTATAAGAAGGGGGAGAGAGGCCTCCTGTTGTCTTGGGACTCTGTAGAGGGTCCTCAGCCGGGAAGAAGGCCTACAACAGATGCCCAGCCACATCCTTTGACTTCCAGGCTCCCCAGACTGTGAAAAGTAATTCCTTTTCCTTATACTTTAACCAGTTTCAGGTGTTCTGTTCTAAGCAACAGCAAATGTACAAGACACTCCCCTATCCCCCAGGCTCTTTGGCTGGGGCGCTCCTGTCGCACCCCTGCGACAGTGAGGCCAAGAATCACCTGACATGCCTGTTACAATGCATAATCCCAGGCCACATCCCAAATATACTGAATATCTGGGGATGGATGGAGCAATTTACAAATTTAAAAGGTGATATCTTTATTCAAACTAGAGTGTAAGAGCCATGCTCTTGATTATTCTTACCCATGCCTTCCTTTGGACCAATGGAGGTGGCATCCTATTCTCTGGTGAATGTCCTGGAGCTGAGCTCCATCGACCACCCTCTGACCGTGGTGGGTGTTACCCTTATTGTGCAACCCCCAGCATGCCAATTATTGGGTATTGCTCTCAAACATTTTTACTTAAAACCCAGGCTTCCTTATATCCATGATTTGACTTACCCTCTTCCTTAATTTGTCTTGTCTGCTTTTGTTTTTTATTTAATAATAATTTGTTTTATAAATTTATCCTTTGACAGCCCAAAATACTAATGACACTCTTTAAATTTTCTCTTAGCTAAGTTAAGTTCCACCTGATTAGACTATTTTATTGATTAGGGTTACTCAGAGAAACAGAACCAATGGGTTATGTATACATATGTAAGAGGAAATTAATTCTGGGAATTGGCTCCTACATTCACAGAAGCCAAGAAGTCCCACGATATGCCCTCTGTATGCTGGAGAACCAGGAAAGCCAGGGGAGAGACTCATTCTAAATTTAAAAGATTGAGAACCAGGGGCTCCAGCGGTGTACTGCCAATCTGAGGCCAAAGAGGTGTGGAAGGGGCAGTCTCAGGGTCTGAAGGCCCAAGAACCAGGAGCCCTAATGTCCAAAGGCTGGAGAAGGGGCAGTCTTTGCTTCTGAAAAGAGAATTGGCCCTTATCTCACATTTTTGCTAAGTTTGGGCTGTCAAGGGCGTGGATGGTGCCCACCCATATTGGTGAGGGTGGATCTTCTTTACTCAAATCTACTGATTTAATTAATCTCTTCCTGAATCATCCTCACAGACACACTCAGAAATAAAATCTTACCAGCTATGTGGGCATCTCTTAGCCCAGTCAAGTTAGCAGATAAAAGTAATCCTTTGGGATGCTGTCTGAGGGGCCGCTGATCACAGACTGGTAGGTTTTAGGCCAAGGAACTCCTTCCTTGCTTCTGTTAGTTGTAGAACTGGAAGCCTGTACTGAATTATGAAGCTGCGGGTGTGATGGATTTTCAGGTAGGGAGACACCATCCTGAAGGAAAGGCAGCAAATTCCCTTAGGAAGATGGAGCTTTGGGGATTGAGTGACAAAATGAACAGGCTGTGCACTTGCTGAGATGGCCAGACTCCTGCACAGCAGGCCTGGGAAGCCCACTCTGGGAGCAGCCCTGGACAGCATCGTGAAGTTCATCTTTTTCTCCCTTCCACTCTGAACAGCATGTCCCACATACTTCCAGAAGGGACTTCATCCACCCTTCTTTAACACCTGGCCTTATGAGTTCTCTCAGGACCTTTCCTCCTGCTTCCCCAGTGGACAACTGAGAGATGAACGCACACACATGATTACTAGGTTGATGTGTTACCTAATCTTCATCAGCTGTCCACAGACCATAGTGTGCCAGACCTTAGGTTGTCTTGTTTACCTCCTTCTCTGTGGACAAGGAGATGAACTGGAAGCAGGGAGTCACCTGCAGAAGACCACCCTTGGAAGGAACAGAGCCTAATGGGAATGGGGTAGGCTATTCAGAGTCTGGCTCCTCCTTCTAGAACCTTCTCAACACCCTCTTAACACTATATCTAATGGGAGAAAAATGTGCACTCCTCCAACTACCACCTCACCTCACTATGTCCATTTGTATATGCAGCCTTAACCTCTCCCCTGCACGCCAGACTTACATGTCTATCCGTCTACTTGGCTATTCCTCTTGGGTGTTAAACCTCCCCTGTCAAAAATCTCACCCCTTTCCAAACTTGCACCTCAGGTAGTCTTCCTTAACTTCAGTTGCTCAGGCCAAACACCATGGAGTCATCCTTGCTTTTTCTCTTACATATCATATTCTGCCCATTGGCACATCCTGTCAGCTCCTATTTCTATCCAGAACCCAGTATTCTAACCACGGTCATAGCCATTATTTCCTTATACTCCAGTGGCTTCCAGATGGTATCCCTGCTTCTGAGCCTGTCCCCTCCCTGGAGTCAATACTCCGCACAGCACCCAGGGCAAGTCAAAGCAGTGGTTCTTGCCCCACGAGTCCTGCGTGACATGTGACACGCACCAGGGCCACCTCCCACCCTCACCCCACCTCATGTCCTGCCACTCTGTACTACCCACTCTGCTCCAGCTACCCTGGCCTCGGGCTGCTCCTCAACCTTCCAAGCCTGCTTCAGACTCCAGCCCTTCATGTTTCCTCCATGTCATGGCATACACGACTTTTAGGCCACAGTAAGAACCACCAGCTCTTGCTCCCCAGGTCTTGAACTCTCCCTTGCTTCCTTTGGGCCCTGATCAAATGTCACCTCATGGAAGGCGTCTTCTTGGCCACCCTATATAAGATGGTACTAGTGGCCCTTTCCTCCCATGTTCTCTTTTCCCTACCTTGATTGTTTTCCAAAGATCTTAACCACTGGATGTATTTTATACTTATTTATTTACTTATTTTCTAGCACTCTGCTCTAGAATATGAACTCCATGGTGGAGGGAAATTTGTTTTGTTCTTTGCTGAATTCCCAGCATATAGGACCCCACCTGGCACTTAGTAGTTGCTCAGTAAATATTTGTTGAATAAATCAACCAATGAGTGACTCTGGGGCAGACACTGTAAGAGGCATTTTATGTTCATTATCTTATTTCATCCACATGACAACTCTGGGATATTTTTCTGATGAGGAAATGAATCCTCAGAAGGGTTCAAAACTACAAACAAAAAGTTCATTCACAATGTTCATTGCAATAATTGGTAGTGTGAGGATTTGAACTCAGTTCTAAGTGATTCTAATATAAAACCAAGCCAAAGGAATCAAATGTATTACTCTTCTTAGGACGATTTACATTTCAAGTAAGACACAGTGTGGAGAACTTGGTAGTGTAGAATCCCTAAGGCGGAATTTAGCATTGTCCCTTCCCCCAATGCCCAAGCTGCATCCTCCAGGGGCCTCCACCTTGGCTCCGCTTACTCTGTCCACAGTGGGGGCTGACTTGCTCTGCCATTCTTCATACAGTCACTCTGGGAGAGCATTCCCCTCCTGACCACAAGTGGCAACCTGGGTAAGGAGAGCACTAGACCTGTACTCTGAACACCTGGATTCAAAATCTTGTCTGCAGTGAACTCAGTGGGTGACCTGGGCAAGATGTGATACTCCTTTGTACCCAGCCTTGCTTGGCCCCTCCGTGGGGTGATTAAAAGGTTCTAAAGAGGACACCTGGTCAGTGCTCTGCAAGATGTGATCCCAAGATGCACTGTCGTTATTACCCTCTATGCTAATCCTCTCTCACTATGTACGGCTAGCTGGACATTTGCATCTCACCTGAAACATTAGTACTGACAGGTTCAACATACCTCTCCAGGGCTGCTCTAAAATTGTGATTCTTTTTTTTTTTTTTTTATTAAATCATAGCCGTGTACATTAATGCGATCATGGGGCACCATACACAGGTTTTACAGACCGTTTGACACATTTTCATCACACTGGTTAACAGCCTTCCTGGCATTTTCTTAGTTATTGTGTTAAGACATTTACATTCTACATTTACTAAGTTTCACATGTACCCTTGTAAGATGCACTGCAGGGGTAATCCCACCAATCACCCTCCCCCTTCCATCCCCTCCCTCTCCCCCTTCCCCCTATTCTTAGGTTATAACTGGGTTATAGCTTTCATGTGAAAGCCATACATTAGTTTTATAGTAGGGCTGAGTACATTGGGTACTTTTTCTTCCATTCTTGAGATACTTTGCTAAGAAGAATATGTTCCAGCTCCATGCACGTAAACATGAACGAGGTCAAGTCTCCATCTTTCTTTAAGGCTGCATATCAGCAATTCCATATCAGCTGCCTCTCCTCCCCTCTGCGCTGTCTCACACCTTGGCTGGGGCACTCTCCTCCTGCCATTCACACCCACACCTTTTCTGTCGTTGCACACAGTAGCTTGCTTGCTCTCTTGGACACACACACACACACACACACACACACAGAGCTTTTCTCTCATCTTCAGCTTTGGGCAGGCAGAATCATCAAGAGTAGGCAGGCTTATGGGCACAGGGTAGAGCAAATTCAAGGGAATACCTCCAACAGGTAGAAAGGGAGCAAGTGTGTGACACGGCCAGTAGGAGGGGTCTTTGCATTGTGGATAATGGGGTTGGGGGAGGGCTGAGGAAAACACTACTATAAACGTAGACAGGGCCAGGCAATGCTTGATCCTGGTGGCGTGAACTGGGCCAGATGCTCTTGGCATGGTCATTTTACAGTTCTCCTTCCTCACCCTGGGTGTGGGGCTATTACCGGTCAAGGTGTTTCCAAAACCCTCCCCATCAGGGTTTCTGCCCTGGGCTAATGGCAGTATTCTCGCCTCAAATGGAGGTGTGAGTATTTGTGCCCCTTGCTCTCTGTTTCTCATGCTCTCCCACCTCCCAGGACCCCCGGGCTTTCTGCCTACCTCCCCTCTCTCCCGTCCTAATGAAGACCCCACACAGGTCTCATCATCTGCCAGTCAAAATACACAGCCTCTCTGAGAGCTTAGTCCTGTGTGTAAAATGAAAAACTCACCTCTTGTGCTCATGGAGAAAAAAGAGATAATCCAATGATAAGAAAATGAGACTTCTCAGGATGAAGAAAGCTGGAAAGAATGTTGTTCCAAGAAAGAAAAGCTGGATAGGCCGGACACAGTGGCTCACGCCTATGTTCCCCGGACTCTCCAAGGCCAAGGCAGGTAAACTGCCTGAGCTCAGGAGTTCAAGACCAGCCTGAGCAAGAGCAACACCTTATCTCTAAAAATAGCCAGGCATTGTGGCAGGTGCCTATAGTCCCAGCTACTTGGGAGGATGAGGCAAAAGAATTGCTTAAGTCCAGAGTTGGAGGTTGCTGTGAGCTGTGATGCCACAGTACTCTACCGAGGGCAACAAAGTGAGACTTTGTCTCAAAAAAAAAAAAAAAAGAAAGAAAGAAAGAAAAAGAAAACCTGGATAAGCTAGAAAGGCATAAGTTTTAAGAAGCCTGTGAGAGAACTGAAGTGAAAAGGCAGCCAAGTAAACTAGACCCCAGGGAGGGACAAGCTGGGAGGCAGGGCTGGACACATACTCAGTTTCTCCTGCTGCAGAGCATGGGTGAAAGACACGGTCACCAAACAAGTGAGTAGGAAGAAATAAATCGGAATGTTCACAGATTCCAAGAGTTTGTTCTCACTGGCAAGTTCTTCTTCACAAGCCTCAGAGACTGGGGGCAGGGCAGGACTGAAGACAGCCTCCCGTTGGCACAGGACAGCAGGCTGTAAGGGCACAAGCCTGTAAGCACAAGCCTGCTCATTTCCCTGGACCTTTCTCTTATGAACCCAAAGCCTTAACCTATTAGGGAAGAGGTAGTGAACCTGCCAGATCCATGGCTTCTTGGAAAGAGTAGAAATAAAACCCACCTTCTGCTGGAGAAGGTAGGAACCCTCTCCAAGGACACAGGCAAAGAGCCATTGCTACTGGAAGATGGGCAGAAGGGCAATCCTCTCCTCCTAGGGAGGGCAGGAAACCTCTTGGGTCTAGAATCCTCCCTGGATACTAAGAAGTATACTGCACAGCCAGGAAGGGGCTGTCAATGTCCACCCAAGACTAACAATAGAAATAAAACAGATTTGGGCTGCCACCATGAGGAGGACAGGAGTGTCACTACAGCCTTTCCCTGGAACCAGGTCAGCTATTCAGGGTCCACCTTAGATGGAGTCACAGTCCAGAGCAAGAGAACACCTGGTAGCCTACCATGAGCCTAGCACTGAGCAGCAAGAACTCTACTGCGGAGGAAGGGAGAGAAGCAGAGAGAGAGAAGGGGGAGAGAGAAAAGGAGAGAGAGAGGGAGGGAGAGAGACTCCCCTCTGTGGTGTAGGTGTTCAGGAACAGCTGAAAGTTGAGGGAGAAGCAGAAACACTGTGAAAAAGTCACTGGCACCTCAGACCCGCCCTAAGCAGATGGCAATGGTAGCCCACTTCTAGAAGAATTTGAAGCCCAAGGCAACTCAGCTCTTGACTAGATGGGCTCAACACTCACCTCCTCTCTTCCCACCTGCCATTCTTACATACACACGAACGGCCTAACAGGACAAGAGGCCTTTCTGTTTCCAGTTGTGCAGGGGGACAGGTCCCCAAATGAAAGAGCTGGGCCTGGTAGCTCATGCCTGTAATCCCAGCATTCAGGGAAACTGGGGCTGGTGGATCACCTGAGCTCAGGAGTTTGAGACCAGCCTAAGACAGAGTGAGACCCCTCTCTACTAAAAAAAAAAAAAAATAGAAAAACTGAGACAAGAGAATCTCTTGATCCCAAGAGTCTGAGGTTGCTGTGAGCTATGACAGCATGAGACTGTCTCAAAAAAAAAAAAAAAAGAAAGGGCAGGGGATCTGATCACAGATCTTTCCTCTCTTGCTTCCAATTTGGTAGAAGGCACTGAAAATGCAACATCCTTACATTTGAAGTTAACTGTCCAGAATAGCCTGGCCAGTTCTCCTTCCTCCTGTTAATAGGATGCCCTGTAATGCTTTCTGCTTAGTGATCCAAGTTTCCCTTGTAGAAGGAAACCCACGGGGTGGAGTGCTTTGGGGTCTCTCAGCTGTGGTACAAGGTGTGGCGCCTGCAGACAAGATTCCATCTGCTCTGGGCAGCTTCCTTGAGCCTTAGAGGACTTGCTCTCCTTGGAGCTGAGGCTTCTGTTAATTTTTGCTGCCCTTCTGTGAGCAATAATGTTGCTTTGTCCAGGCACAATGGCTTGTGCCTGTAATCCCACCTACTTGAGAGACCGAGGCAGGAGGATCGCTTGAGGCCAGACATTTGAGACTACCCTGGGCAACATAGCTAGATCCTGCCTCTAAAAAAAATTTTAAAAAGTAGCCAATCTTCGTGGCATGTGCCTGTAGTCTCAGCTACTTGGGAGACTTGAGATTGGGAGTTTGAGGTTGCAGTGAGATCATGCATTCCAGCCTGGGTGACAAATTGATAACCCACCTCTGAAATCCAACAAAAACGTTGCTTTGCCTGACGTGTGTGGGTGTTCTGTCTCACTAGACTCATCTTCTAGATAGCTGGGTTTGTACAAAATCCCCTGCCACGTCTATGAACCTTAACAATTATAAATACAAGTCTCTATTATTCTAAACACATGTTTCTGGCATTAAATTAAAAATTAAGATACAAAAAACAACTTATTTTCAAAAAAAAAACAAAGATTATCAAGAATTATCATAAAAGAATCAAAGATTATCAAGAGATTGGCGCTATCAGACAGAAATTTTAACATAGCTAAATGATATGTTAAAGGGTTTAAGAAAAAAACACAAATGCTTGAAGAACTAGGAATTTTCAGCAGAAGGATGGAAATGATGAGAAAGTATCTCTGCTAGAAAGTAAAACCATCGTATCAACGATGAAGAATTCCTCTAAGGGGCCTGTGAGTACTCAGGACACAGCTGAGAATAAAACCAGTGAAAAGGTCAATAGAAACTATTCAAACTAGAATACAAGCAGATATATAAATTTTTAAAAAGATCAAAATATTCATATTTGTGGGACAATATTAAATGGTCTAACATGTGTAATTTGAGTCCTAGAAGGAGAAGATAAAGAAAACAATGGAAGAAATATTTGAAGACATAATTTTCAAATCTTAAAAAATATAGTATAAAGAAATACATGAAACCGCAGAACTAAGAGTTACAGAGAACTCCATGCAGAATATAGACTTTTTTTTTGAGAACAAAGCTAGGCTGGTTGAGCAGCCCTTTTTGTTTTTTTTTTTTTTCCCAGAGTTACAAAGAGAGATTTTATTTAGGAAGAATACAGAGAAAGTTTAGAGTACTTCCAAAGAGAGTTGGAAGCGAGTCCTTCTCATGAAGGGGAAAGGTTAAGAGAGACCACAGACCATATACTTTTAAAAAACATAGACATATCACTTCCAGACTGCTACGTACCAAAGACAAAGAGAAAATCTTGAAAACAGCCAAAAAGAAAAGAAAAAAGAAATATATAGAGAGAAACAAAGATTGAAAATACAACTATCTTGATAGAAGCTATACAACTTTCTGGCATCTCATACAAGCAGAAGAAATGGAGTGATAAGAAAATTTTTAAAAATTGGAGACTCGGCGCCTATAGCTCAGCAGCTAGGGCACCAGCCACATACCCTGGGACTGGCAGGTTCGAACCCAGCACAGGCCTGCCAAACAACAAAACTACAGCCAAACAAACAAACAAACAAAAGACCCAAAGAACAGCCAGGCATTATGGCAGGCACCTGTAGTCCCAGCTACTTGGGAGGCTGAAGCAAGAAAATTGCTTAAGTGCAAGAGTTTGAGGTTGCTGTGAGCTGTGATGCCACAGCACTCTACCAAAGGCAACATAGTGAGATTTTGTCTCAAAAAAAAAACTGGAGAGTAAGGAACCCTGTTATTCCATAAGTCTACAGAAAAAAATATGTATCTTGAAAATGAAGGCAAAGTAATGACTTTTTTACAAACAAAATCTGGGAGAATTAATTTTAGGCAGACCTGTTCTCTAAGAAATGTTAAAATTTAAGTTCTTCATGTAAAAGGAGTATGATACCAAATAGAAATTTGAATATAATCAAGGAATGGTAAACATTAAGATAAAGTCACATAAGAGGCATTATTCTTCAGGGTGTGGTGACTACGCCTACAGTCCTAGCTACTCAGAAGCCTGAGGTGAGAAGATCACTTGAGGGCAGGGGTTTAAGACCAGGCTGGGCAATATAGTGAAGCTCTGTCTCTTAAGAAAGACCAGGTGGGCAGGCATCATTCTACTTATTCTTAAATGCATAATAAGAAAATTGGCTGAAGATAAGAAGAGTAGCAATGCATCACGCAGCTGTAAGATATCTTAAGGTGAGGTATATGACAAAAATAGCACAGAAGAATTGGAGGGAGATATTTTAAGTTACACAGGCTTACGCCTGTAGTCCTGCCACTCTGGGAGGCTGAGGTGGGTGAATTGCCTGAGTTCAGGAATTTAAGACCAGCCTGAGCAAGAGCAAGACCCCCATCTCTTAAAATAGCCAGGCCTATGGCAGACACCTGTAGTCCCAGGTACTTGGGAGGCTGAGGCAAGAGAATCACTTTGAGCCCAAGAGTTTGAGGTTGCTGTGAGCTGTAAAGCCGTGGCACTCTACTGAGGGTGATACAGTGAGACTCTGTCTTAAAAATAAAAGTTTCTTATACCACATATGGACTATTTGTAGATATGATAAGGCGAAGATGTAAATTATTTCTCCAAGGCCAACCACTGAAAATGAAAAGGAATATAATTAATGAACTAATAACGGACATACAATTAAGTTTCAAAGAAATAATCAATACAAATGAAGGCAGGAAAAGGATAAATCAAATAAAAAATAATAGTAATGTGGTTTATATTTTTAACCAGGATGGAATAACAGTGACCACATTTACTCTCCTGACGGAAGCCAAGAAGACAGACAAAATATATAAAATGATAAGTTTAGGACTCTGAACATTACTTAACAGGGAACAAACGAGGTGAGGCCTGTGATTGTCTACTCCTTTGGGAGAGTGCCACGCTGTGGTTTAGGGAAAGCAAAGCCAGGAAAAGCCTAGAAGACGATCTGATGCAGAGATGGAGCCGTGAGCCCAGGGAAACTAAGGTAACTAGATTTTTCAGTAGCGCACCAGCCAGGAGATAGCTGCACAGAGGGGGAACTTGGAGAGAGGGGCCTGGTCTCCCCAGACAGAGTACAGAAGACGGCATGAGTATGAGGACAATGAGAACTACTCCAAATGGTTAACAGTGCCTAGGCCCACCAGCCAGGTTGGAAAACCGCACAATCCTTGGGGCATTCGGTAGAGTACTCAGAAAGCTCTTCCGTAGTGTTAGGAGGTAATAAGCCTTAGATTTGGGTCAAAGCAGGATCAAAAAGTTCAAATTGTTTCCAATTACTTTAACTGTGTCCCAGAACAAAACACAAGAATGTACAGGAATACAAAAATGTCCAGCACACAGGGTAAAAGTCACAATGTCTAGCATCTAATAAAAAATTACCAGGCATGCAAAGAAGCAAGAAAATATAAACCATAATGAGGAGGAAAACAAATCACATGAAATTGATAACAAATGTTAGGTTTAGCTGACAAGAGCATCAAAATAGTTCTTATAATTGCATTCAATTTTTTTAAAAAATTTAAGTTAAAACACAGATGATAGGAAAGAGACCCAAATAAAACTTTAGGTATAAAAATTACAATGTCTGAAATAAAAAATACGTTGAATGAGATTAAAAACTGATTGGACGAGGGGGAGAGACAAGATGGCGGACTGAAGCCAGCTTTCAACAAAGGCTCCCGTCCAGAAGGAGAGTTAAGGGACAGGAATTTAGTAAGTATCCTGGTGGACTTGAGCCTCACCAAGAGAGAAGGCTGAAGAACGCACATCAACACCGCTGAGGCAAGTTGTGATCACAAGGATGCAAACAAAAGGTACAAAATCCACCACCAAGCGGACAGGAGTCCCCTCCCCCATGAGACCGGCTCTAGAGCCCCACAATTGAACAAGCGGGCAGAAATTAAAGGCCCTTCCACTATACTCCACGGGAGAGACCTTCTAAAAACTGGACCTACCTCCCCTACTGGGGTGCCGTGGCGTTCTCCTGCCGGACATAGGGCTGAATAAAACTTTGGGAATCCTTTGCCGGCAACCCTGAATCCCTGGCGCTCCCCTCCCGCCCACTGAGGTCTGGAGGCCTGTCCCCCAGGACTTCGGATCCTTGGGTGATTTCTCAAGGGGAGTGGACAGTCCCCGAGTTGCGACTGGTCAGCATTGACTCTGAGGCTTGCGAGTGAGGAGAGGGCACCGGGCTGAGGGGGAGTCACGCCTCGCGGCACTTCCCTGCGGTGCAGTGCACCAACCCTCCCCGGGCATATGGGGCCCAAGACTGAATCAGACTCTGGCCTCCCCGCTGAGAGCTGAGAACCCCTACTCTCACTCGGGGTCTGAGGGCCTATCCCCCCGGAGTTCGGCTCCTTGGGTGATTTCTCGAGGGGAGTGCACAGTGCCTGAGCTGCGTCAGGTCAGCGCTGACTCTGGGACCCGTGAGCGAGGAGAGGGCACTCTGCTGAGGGGAAATCAAGCCTTGGCGGCACTTCCCTGTGGTGCAGTGCAGGAGCCCTCCCCGGACCCGTAGTATTGCGTGAAACTGAATGAAACTCTAGCTTCCCCCCGCCCCACTCCCAATCGGGGTCTGGGGGCCCATCCCCCAAGAGTTCTGATTCTTAGGGGATCTCTTAAGGGGTGTGGACCCAGCACAAACTGCGGCCGCTCAGTGCTGACTCTGGGGCGCGGGACAGAGGAGAAAAGGGTCGCCTGAGTGCCCACACCAGAGCAGCAGTTCCCTGGAGGTAGATCAACAGCCGTTTTTTCTTTAACGGCAGAACGCTCACTTCTGGATATTCTGAGGCCACACCCCCTGTCTCCCTGGGCAACCAGAGGAGGCCACCGGTGACACGGCTCACAAACCCGGAAGCTTCCAGGGCTGGGCCGACCTAGAGAGGTGTTCAGACACAATTCTCCAGCAGCAAAGACGTTTGAACTCAAAACAGCCCGTCTCCTGTAGGCGACGACAGGAACAGAGACAGAACTTCACAAAGTTGTCTGTTCTGTTCTGTTCTGTTAGCAGCATGCATCAGGGACCGGGCTAAGCCTGAGTGAACACCTCCTTCCCATCACCTGCATCAAACACTCAAAGATGTCAGGCCCATCTCCTCCTGCTAGATAGCGGCAGTCTGCGGGGGCCTGGCAGACTTCCTTGCGATTCAGGGAGGTGCAAATCCCTGGAGTGTCTGTTCACTGCAGGCAACTGGGTTAGCCATCTGCAGAGATACCAGTGACTGGGTCTGACAGAGGGGCAAAGTGGGGAAGGAGACGTCAACCTTCCCAGACTGCTCTGTTTGCTGGGTGGCTCCTCCTGACTCCACGCTGCACTGGGGTGAGCTGTGTCAGAGGAGTCACCAGGCCCCTGTGATCCAGTTCCCAGAGACCTCTTGAACCCTTCCACCCAAGACAAGTGCCGATTGAGACAGCTGATTTGGACCTTTTGAACTGGGCTAATAGACTGAGGACTTTTCAGGCGGTGCCCTGGGTGTGCGATTGTAGGAAGGTTTGATTCTCCTTTTCCAACTGGGGCCAGAGGTGGGCAGGCGGGGTGACTTAATTGCTGATTTTTCCACACAGCTGAGACTTCAAGCCAGAGTAGAAGTTGCAATAGGATCGAACAGAAACCAGCTGAAAACAAGACAGAACCACTTTGCTCCACCACACCAGACAGGGCCCCAGTTTCTCAGGCCACAACACTGTACGGGCCCTCGATAAAACCCCAAGGGAAAAACCAAAGGGAGTAAACCATGGGGCGGAATCAGCGGAAAAACTCTGGTAACATGAATAACCAGAATAGATCAACCCCCCCAAGAAAAGATACGGCAGATGTGATTGAAGATCCCATTCATAAACAACTGGCTGAGATGTCAGAAGTCGAATTCAGAATTTGGTTTGCAGACAAGATTAATAAAATGGAATTAGGAATTCGAGGAGAAATTCAAAAATTGTCTCAAGAATTTAACGAATTTAAAGACAAAACCACCAAAGACTTAGACACACTGAAACAAGAATTTACAGCACTCAAAGATATGAAAAATACAGTAGAATCCCTCAGTAACAGAATGGAGCAAGCAGAAGAAAGGATTTCTGACATTGAAGATAAAGTCTTCGAACGCTCCCAATCTCTCAAAGAGGAAGAGAAATGGAGAGAAAAAACGGATTACTCACTCAGAGAGCTCTCAGATAATTCGAAAAAAAACAACATAAGGGTTATAGGAATTTCGGAGAACGATGAAGTGGCTGCCAAGGGCACAGAGGCCCTTCTACATGAAATTATGAAAGAAAATTTTCCAGACATGCCTAGAGAATCTGAAATTCAGATAGCAGACAGCTTCAGAACCCCAGCACGATTCAACCCCAATAAGCCATCTCCCAGACATATCATAATTAGCTTCACTAAAGTTAACATGAAAGACAAGATTCTCAAAGCAGCCCGGCGAAAGAAAACTATAACGTACAAAGGTAAGAATATTAGAATAACTGCAGATCTCTCTGCTGAAACTTTTCAAGCAAGAAGAGGCTGGTCATCAACTTTTAATCTCCTAAAGCAAAAAAACTTTCAACCCAGGATCTTGTATCCAGCTAAACTGAGTTTCATCTATGATGGAGAAATTAAATACTTCAATGACATTCATATGTTGAAAAAAATTGCCATAAGTAAACCAGCTCTTCAGGATGTTCTCAGACCTATCCTCCACAATGACCAACCCAATCCTATACCACAAAAGTAAACTCACTCAGAAACTTCGGATCAAACTCCAACTTCCACACTGGCGAAAGGATTAAAAATGTCCACTGGACCTTTGAAAAACTCGATACCCAAAATTCTACCAGACTTATCAATACTCTCCATCAATGTGAATGGCTTAAACTGTCCTCTAAAGAGGCATAGGTTAGCTGACTGGATACAAAAACTCAAGCCAGATATTTGTTGCATACAAGAGTCACATCTCAACTTAAAAGACAAATACAGACTCAGGGTGAAAGGATGGTCATCCATATTTCAGGCAAATGGTAATCAGAAAAAAGCAGGTGTTGCAATTTTATTTGCAGATACAGTAGGCTTTAAACCATCAAAAGTAAGGAAGGACAAGAATGGTCACTTCATATTTGTTAAGGGTAATACTCAATATGACGAGATCTCAATTATTAATATCTATGCACCCAACCAGAATGCACCTCAATTTATAAGAGAAACTCTAACAGACATGAGTAACTTGATTTCCTCCAGCTCCATAATCGTTGGAGATTTCAACACTCCCTTGGCAGTGTTGGATGGATCCTCCAGAAAGAAGCTGAGCAAAGAAATCTTAGATTTAAACCTAACCATCCAATATTTAGATTTAGCAGACATCTACAGAACATTTCATCCCAACAAAACTGAATACACATACTTCTCATCAGCCCACGGAACTTACTCCAAAATTGATCACATTTTAGGTCACAAGTCTAACCTCAGTAAATTTAAAGGAATAGAAATTATTCCATGCATCTTCTCGGACCATCATGGAATAAAACTTGAATTGAGTAACAACAGGAATCTGCATACCCATACAAAAACATGGAAGTTAAATAACCTTATGCTGAATGATAGCTGGGTCAGAGATGAGATTAAGAAAGAAATCACCAGTTTTTTGGAACAAAATGACAATGAAGACACAAGCTATCAGAACCTCTGGGACACTGCAAAGGCAGTTCTAAGAGGGAAATTTATAGCACTGCAAGTCTTCCTCAAGAGAACGGAAAGAGAGGAAGTTAACAACTTAATGGGACATCTCACGCAACTGGAAAAGGAAGAACATTCCAACCCCAAACCCACTAGAAGAAAAGAAATAACCAAAATTAGAGCAGAATTAAATGAAATTGAAAACAAAAGAATAATACAACAGATCAATAAATCAAAAAGCTGGTTTTTTGAAAAGGTCAATAAAATAGATAAACCTCTGGCCAACCTAATCAGGAAAAAAAGAGTAAAATCTCTAATATCATCAATCAGAAACAACAAAGACGAAATAACCACAGACTCATCAGAAATCCAAAAAATCCTTAATGAATATTACAAGAAACTTTATTCTCAGAAATATGAAAATCTGAAGGAAATAGACCGATAGTTGGAAGCATGCCACCTTCCAAGACTTAACCAGAATCAAGTGGAAATGTTGAACAGACCCATATCAAGTTCAGAAATAGCATCAACTATACAAAACCTCCCTAAAAAGAAAAGCCCGAGACCAGATGGTTTCACGTCAGAATTCTACCAAACGTTTAAAGAGGAATTAGTACCTATATTACTCAACCTGTTCCAAAATGTAGAAAAAGAAGGAAGACTACCCAACACATTCTATGAAGCAAATATCACCCTGATCCCCAAACCAGGAAAAGACCCAACAAGAAAAGAAAATTATAGACCAATATCACTAATGAATATAGATGCAAAAATATTCAACAAGATCCTGACAAACAGAATCCAACAACACATCAAACAAATTATACATCATGACCAAGTTGGTTTTATCCCAGGGTCTCAAGGCTGGTTCAATATACGTAAATCTATAAATGTAATTCAGCACATAAACAAATTAAAAAACAAAGACCATATGATTCTCTCAATTGATGCAGAAAAAGCTTTTGATAATATCCAGCATCCCTTCATGATCAGAACACTCAAGAAAATTGGTCTAGAAGGGACTTTTCTTAAAGTGATAGAGGCTATCTACAGCAAACCCACAGCCAATATCATATTGAATGGAGTTAAATTGGAATCATTTCCACTCAGGTCAGGAACCAGACAAGGCTGCCCATTGTCTCCATTGCTTTTCAACATTGTAATGGAAGTTTTAGCCACCGCAATTAGGGAAGAAAAGGCGATCAAGGGTATCCATATAGGGTCAGAAGAGATCAAACTCTCGCTCTTCGCAGATGATATGATTGTCTATCTGGAAAACACTAGGGACTCTACTACAAAACTCCTAGAAGTAATCAAGGAATACAGCAGCGTCTCAGGTTACAAAATCAACATTCATAAATCGGTAGCCTTTATATACACCAACAACAGTCAAATTGAAAAAGCAGTTAAGGACTCTATCCCACTCACAGTAGAGCCAAAGAAGATGAAATATTTGGGAATTTACCTAACAAAAGACGTGAAAGATCTCTATAAAGAGAACTACGAAACTCTAAGAAAAGAAATAGCTGAAAATGTTAACAAATGGAAAAACATACCATGCTCATGGCTAGGAAGAATCAACATTATCAAAATGTCCATACTACCCAAAGCAATATATAATTTCAACGCACTCCCTATTAAAGCTCCACTGTCATATTTTAAAGATCTTGAAAAAACATTACTTCGTTTTATATGGAATCAGAAAAAAACCTCGAATAGCCAAGACATTACTCAGAAATAAAAACAAAACAGGAGGAATCACACTACCAGACCTCAGACTTTACTACAAATCGATAGTGATCAAAACAGCATGGTATTGGCACAAAAACAGAGAAGTAGATATCTGGAATAGAATAGAGAACCAAGAGATGAATCCAGCTACTTACCGCTATTTGATTTTTGACAAGCCAATTAAAAACATTCAGTGGGGAAAAGATTCCCTATTTAACAAATGGTGCTGGGTGAACTGGCTGGCAACCTGCAGAAGACTGAAATTGGACCCACACCTTTCACCATTAACTAAGATAGACTCTCATTGGATTAAAGATTTAAACTTAAGACATGAAACTATAAAAATACTAGAGGAGAATGCAGGGAAAACCCTTGAAGAAATTGGTCTGGGTGAGTATTTCATGAGGAGAACCCCCCGGGCAATTGAAGCAGCTTCAAAAATACACTACTGGGACTTGATCAAACTAAAAAGCTTCTGCACAGCTAAGAACACAGTAAGCAGAGCAAGCAGACAGCCCTCAGAATGGGAGAAGATATTTGCAGGGTATAACTCTGACAAAGGTTTAATAACCAGAATCCACAGAGAACTCAAACGCATCAGCAAGAAAAAAGCAAGGGATCCCATCGCAGGCTGGGCAAGGGATTTGAAGAGAAACTTCTCTGAAGAAGACAGGCGCACGGCCTTCAGACATATGAAAAAATGCTCATCATCTTTAATCATCAGAGAAATGCAAATCAAAACTACTTTGAGATATCATCTAACTCCAATGAGACTAGCCTATATCACAAAATCTCAAGACCAGAGATGTTGGCGTGGATGCGGAGAAAAGGGAACACTTCTGCACTGCTGGTGGGAATGCAAATTAATACATTCCTTTTGGAAAGATATATGGAGAACACTCAGAGATCTAAAAATAGATCTGCCATTCAATCCTGTAATTCCTCTGCTGGGCATATACCCAGAAGACCAAAAATCACAACATAACAAAGATATTTGTACCAGAATGTTTATTGCAGCCCAATTCATAAAAGCTAAGTCATGGAAAAAGCCCAAGTGCCCATCGATCCACGAATGGATTAATAAATTGTGGTATATGTATACCATGGAATACTATGCAGCCTTAAAGAAAGATGGAGACTTTACCTCTTTCATGTTTACATGGATGGAGCTGGAACATATTCTTCTTAGTAAAGTATCCCAAGAATGGAAGAAAAAGTACCCAATGTACACAGCCCTACTATGAAACTAATTTGGGACTCTCACATGAAAGCTATAACCCAGCTACAACTTAACAATAGGGGGAAGTGGGAAAGGGGGGGGTGGGTAGAGGGAGGGGGATCGGTGGGATCACACCTGTGGTGCATATTACAGGGGTATTTGTGAAACTTGGTAAATGTAGAATGTAAATGTTTTGGCACAGTAACTGAGATAACGCCGGAAAGGCTATGTTAACCACTGTGATAAAAATGTGTCAAATGGTTTATGAAGTGAGTGTATGATGCCCCATAATCATATCATTGAATACAGTTATGATTTAATAAAAAAATTAAAAAAAAACTGATTGGACATTGCTGAAGAGAAGATTAATGAACTTTCTGGTGACAAATTCTTTCACATTTTTAAGTCTGCAAATTTCTTTACTTTGCCTTCATTTTTTGAAGGATATTTTCTTCTAGTCATAGGCTTACATTATATAGATTCTATGTTAACATTTTTTTTCTTTCAGTACTTTGAAGATGGTACTCCATTGTCTTTATGCTTGCATTGTTTCTGATGATAAATTTGCTATTATTTTTATCTTAGTTCTTCTGTACACATTATGTCACTCCTCCCCACCCCCACTTGGTGCTTTTCATTTTGTTACTGGTTTTGAGAAAGTTTATTCTGATGATTGTTGGTGTTGTTTTCTTTATTTTTCTTTCTTTCTTTCTTTTTTTTTTATTGTTGGGGATTCATTGAGGGTACAATAAGCCAGGTTACACTGATTGCATTTGTTAGGTAAAGTCCCTCTTGCAATCATGTCTTGCCCCCAGGAGTTGTGGCACGCACCAAGGCCCCACCCCTCTCCCTCTGTCCCTCTCTCTGCTTTTCCTTCCCCCTCCATGACCTTAATTGTCATTAATTGTCCTCATATCAAAATTGAGTACATAGGATTCATGCTTCTCCATTCTTGTGATGCTTTACTAAGAATAATGTCTTCCACTTCCATCCAGGTTAATACGAAGGATGTAAAGTCTCCATTTTTTTTAATGGCTGAATAGTATTCCATGGTATACATATACCACAGCTTGTTAATCCATTCCTGGGTTGGTGGGCATTTAGGCTGTTTCCACATTTTGGCGATTGTAAATTGAGCTGCAATAAACAGCCTAGTACAAGTGTCCTTATGATAAAAGGATTTTTTTCCTTCTGGGTAGATGCCCAGTAATGGGATTGCAGGATCAAATGGGAGGTCTAGCTTGAGTGCTTTGAGGTTTCTCCATACTTCCTTCCAGAAAGGTTGTACTAGTTTGCAGTCCCACCAGCAGTGTAAAAGTGTTCCCTTCTCTCCACATCCACGCCAGCATCTGCAGTTTTGAGATTTTGTAATGTAGGCCATTCTCACTGGGGTTAGATGGTATCTCGGGGTGGTATTGATTTGCATTTCTCTAATATATAGGGATGATGAACATTTTTTCATCTTTGTTAGCCATTCATCTGTCTTCTTTAGAGAAGGTTCTATTCATGTCTCTTGCCCATTGATATATGGGATTGTTGGCTTTTTTCATGTGGATTAATTTGAGTTCTCTATAGATCCTAGTTATCAAGCTTTTGTCTGATTGAAAATATGCAAATATCCTTTCCCATTGTGTAGGTTGTCTCTTTGCTTTGGTTGTTGTCTCCTTGGCTGTACAGAAGCTTTTCAGTTTAATGAAGTCCCATTTGTTTATTTTTGTTGTTGTTGCAATTGCCATGGCAGTCTTCTTCATGAAGTCTTTCCCTAGGCCAATATCTTCCAGTGTTTTTCCTATGCTTTCTTTGAGGATTTTTATTGTTTCATGCCTTAAATTTAAGTCCTTTATCCATTTTGAATCAATTTTTGTGAGTGGGGAAAGGTGTCGGTCCAGTTTCAGTCTTTTACATGTGGATATCCAGTTCTCCCAACACCATTCATTGAATAGGGAGTCTTTCCCCCAAGGTATGTTCTTGTTCGGTTTATCGAAGATTAGGTGGTTGTAAGACGTTAGTTTCATTTCTTGGTTTTCTATTCGATTCCAAGTGTCTATGTCTCTATTTTTGTGCCAGTACCATGCTCTCTCGACCACTATGGCTTTGTAGTACAAACTAAAATCTGGTATACTGATGCCCCCAGCTTTATTTTTATTACTAAGCACTGCCTTAGCTATATGGGGTTTTTTCCATTCCATACAAAACGCAGAATCATTTTTTCCAAATCTTGAAAGTATGATGTTGGTATTTTGATAGGAAAGGCATTGAATAGGTAGATTGCTTTGGGAAGTATAGACATGTTAACAATGTTGATTCTTCCCATCCATGAGCATGGTGTGTTCTTCCATTTGTTAAAATCCACTGCTATTTCCTTTCCGGGGATTTCATAATTTTCTTTATAGAGGTCCTTCACCTTCTTCGTTAGGTATATTCCTAGGTATTTCATTTTCTATGAAACTATGGTGAAGGGAGTTGTGTCCTTAATTAGCTTCTCATCTTGACTGTTATTGGCGTATACAAAGGCTACTGACTTGTGGACATTGATTTTATATCCTGAAACATTACTATATTTTTTGATGACTTCTAGGAGTCTTGTGGTTGAGTCTTTGGGATTCTCTAAGTATAAGATCATGTCATCAGCAAAGAGGGAGAGGTTGACCTCCTCTGCTCTCATTTGGATTCCCTTTATTTCCTTGTCTTGCCTAATTGTATTGGCTAGGACTTCCAGCACTATGTTGAATAGTAAAGGTGACAGAGGACAACCTTGTCTGGTCCCAGTTTTAAGAGGAAAAGCTTTCAGTTTTACTCCATTCAGTAAAATATTAGCTGTGGGTTTGTCATAGATAGCTTCAATCAGTTTTAGAAATGTGCCACCTATTCCTATACTCTTCAGAGTTCTAATTATAAAAGGATGCTGGATTTTATCAAATGCTTTTTCTGCATCTATTGAGAGGATCATATGATCTTTATTTTTGCCTCTGTTAATATGGTGGATAATGTTTATGGACTTCTGTATGTTAAACCAGCCTTGCATCCCTGGGATGAAACCTACTTGATCATGATGTATGACTTTTTTGATAATAAGTTGTAATCTATTGGCTAGGATTTTGTTGAGAATTTTTGCATCTATATTCATGAGTGAGATTGGTCTGAAATTCTCCTTTTTGGTTGGGTCTTTTCCTGGTTTTGATATCAGGGTGATGTTTCCTTCTTCCTCAATTTTTTGGAATAATTTCTGCAGTACAGGAGTAAGCTCTTCCTTGAAGGTTTGGTGGAATTCTGGTGTGAAGACATCTGGACCAGGGCATTTTTGGTTGGAAGATTTTTTATTGTTTCTTTAATCTCAATGCTTGAAATTGGTCTGTTCAGGAGCTCTATTTCTTCCTGGCTCAGTCTAGGAAGAGGGTGTGATTCCAAATATTGATCCATTTCCTTCACATTGTCAAATTTCTGGGCATAGAGTTTCTGGTAGTATTCAGAGATGATCTCTTGTAACTCTGTGGGATCAGTTGTTATTTCCCCTTTATCATTTCTGATTGAGGTTACTAGAGATTTTACTTTTCTATTTCTCGTTAGTCTGGCCAATGGTTTATCTATTTTATTAATTTTTTCAAAAAACCAACTCCTTGTTTCATTAATTTTCTGAATGATTCTTTTGTTTTCAATTTCATTGACCTTTGATTTGATTTTGGAGATTTCTTTTCTTCTACTGAGTTTAGGCTTAGATTGTTCTTCTTTTTCCAACTCCATAAGATGGCTTGTGAGTTTGTTGATGCGCTCTCTTTCTGTTTTTCGAATGTAGGCATCTAAAGCAATGAATTTTCCTCTCAAAACTGCTTTTGCAGTATCCCACAGGTTTTGGTAGCTTGTGTCTTCATTGTTGTTATACTCAAGGAAGTTAATAATTTCCTATTTAATTTCTTCCTGCACCCATCTGTCATTCAACAGAAAATTGTTTAATTTCCATGTCTTTGTGTGGGGTCGAATGTTTTTGTTAGAGTTGAGTTCCATCCTTAGGGCCTTATGTTCTGAGAAGATACAAGGTAAAATTTCAATTCTTTTGATTCTGTTGATATTTGTTTTGTGTCCTAGTATATGATCAATTTTGGAGAATGTTCCAGGGGTGATGAGTAGAATGTGTATTCTTTATCTTTGGGATGGAGTGTTCTATATGCGTCTATCAAGCACAGTTGTTCTAGGGTCTCATTTAAATCTCTTATATCTTTGTTTAATTTCTGTTTAGAGGATCTGTCCAGCTCTGTAAGAGGAGTGTTAAAGTCCCCTGTTATGATGGTATTATCAGATATCATATTGCTCAGACTGAGTAAGGTCTGTTTCAAGAATCTGGGAGCATTTAAATTGGGTGCATAGATATTTAAAATTGAAATGTCTTCTTGTTGTATTTTTCCCTTGACCAATATAAAGTGACCATCTTTGTCTTTTTTGACTTTAGTTGCTTTAAATCCACATGTATCTGAAAATAAGATTGCAACTCCTCTTATCTTCTGAATTCCATTTGCCTGAAAAATTGTCTTCCAACCCTTGACTCAGAGCTTTAATTTGTCTTTTGAAGCCAGGTGTGTTTCTTGCAGACAGCAAATGGATGGCTTGTATTTTTGAATCCAGTCAGCCAATCTATGTCTCTTCAGTGGGGAATTCAAGCCATTAACATTTATTGAGATAATTGATAAGTGTGGTAGTATTCTATTCATCTTATTTTGTGAGAGTCCATTGCTTAATTTTATCTTTTGCATTAGTGTGAAGGTTAGGTTCTGTCCTTTAATTTTTGAGTTTTATTTTGCTGCTGATCCATTGTGATGGTCAGTGTGTAGAACAAGTTGAAGTATTTCCTATAGAGCTGGTCTTGTTGTGGCGAATTTCCTCAATGTTTGTATATCCATAAATGATTTGATTTCTCCGTCAATTTTAAAGCTTAGCTTAGCAGGGTACAAAATTCTGGGCTGGAAATTGTTCTGTTTAAGTAGATTAAAGGTAGATGACCATTGTCTTCTTGCTTGGAAAGTTTCATTAGAGAAGCCTGCAGTCACTCTGATGGATTTTCCCCTGTAAGTCAACTGGCATTTACTTCTGGCAGGTTGCAGAATCTTTTCTTTTGTCTTGATTTTGGACAGGTTCATCACAATGTGTCTTGGAGAAGCTTGGTTAGAGTTGAGGTGACCTGGAGTCCGATATCCCTCTGAAAGCAGTGTGTCAGAATCTCTGGTGATATTTGGGAAATTTTCTTTGATAATATTCTCTAGTATGGCTTCCATTCCTCTGGGGCATTCTTCTTCCCCTTCTGGGATTCCTATAACTCGTATGTTGGAATGCTTCATAAAGTCCCATAATTCTGACAGTGAATGTTCTGCTTTCTCTCTCTTCTTTTCTGCCTCTTTTACTATCTGAGTTATCTCAAGAACTTTGTCTTCTACCTCTGACATTCTTTCTTCTGCATGGTCTAACCTGTTGCTGATACTTTCCATTGCATCTTTAAGTTCCCTAATTGACTTCTTCAGTTCCTTCAGCTCTGCTATATCCTTTCTATATTCTTCATATTGTTCATCTCTTATTTGATTCTGTTTTCGGATTTCCTTTTGGTTATTTTCCACTTTATTAGCAGTTTCCTTCATTGTTTTCATCATATGTATTCTAAATTTCCTTTCTGTCATTCCTAACATTTCTTTATTGGTGGAATCCTCTGCAGTAGCTACCTCATGGTCCCTTGGCGGGGTTGTTCTGGACTTGTTCTTCATGTTGCCTGGAGTTTTCTGCTGATTCTTCCTCATGAGTGATTTCTTTTATCTGTTTCCTTGCCCTAATTTTCCTTTCACTTCCTCTTATTCTTTAAGTTCCTGTGCCTGTGGACTAAGGTTTTGATGAGTCCTTTTGGTATAGGACCAGAAGGATGAGAAGGTTGAAAAAAAAGAAGGGATGAAAGAAAGAAGGAAAGAATGAAAAGAAAATAGAGAAAGGAGAGGGGATGAGTAAGAGGAATATTGACAAAAAGACTAGAGGCACAGAAAGAGGGAGACAGAGCAATACAGGTGTACAGTAGGGTACTTTGACACAACCTTAAAAAACCCCAAACTCTGAGGGTGCCTGGTTGGGTGGTTCCCTTGAGGTCAGCAACTCTTTGCTAACCTGATCAGACACAGTACCCCACCTCCACCAAGTAGAAAGGAAAGACAAAAATGCTATAAATGAAACCAAAACAAGCAAACGGGAAACTTTACAGGATAAAATTGGGTGAAAAACCAAATGATAGGGGTAGAAACACTAACAAAAATGAAGTTCTAGTTATTGATAAAGGCAGCAATGGGAAATTGTATTTATACTAGAAAACTGGAGAAAGAAAAGAAAAAATCTGTACAGGAAAGGTTGAAATTAAAAACAACAACAACAACAACATCAAAATAAGCATAAAACAAACAAACAAACAAAAAAACCCCAAAACAAAGCAGTATATATATCTCGTTGAATATTGTCTGGGCAACAGGTGGTCTTCTGGGATATGAGATGTTAATTACAATGCTGATACAACTGGAGGCCTCCGCTGATTTCTCAAACCCCACAGGATAGACACCCTAAGTCTCTCTTCAGCCCTCTTAAAAGGCACTTTAAGCTTCTAAACTTGCTAAGCAGAAGCTTTCACAGGAAAGTGCTTGTTTGGAATCACTGTGCTGGAATCAAAGTGCTGGAATCACTGGCGAAGTGGCTATCCACTTACCCGGTGTGCCAAAACCAGTCTCACTCTGTCCCTGAGGGTTAGGGCTGTAAGGCGGCTCAGATCTGCCTTTAGGCTGCTCAGTCACTAGGTTACTAGGTCCCGCCTGATCCGTGCTCTGCAACCCCTAAGGTGGACCTTGTTGGGGCAATTCTCTCACAATGGGTCCCTGTGGCCCACAGCCAAGCACTATTAGCTCCGTCAGTCCAGCTCAGCGGCTCAGTCTGGGGTCCCAGACAACACCCGAAGTTCTCCACACTCCCGCTCAAGCTCTCCCCAAGGCAGTTCAAATGAGTGCCAGGTCCAAAAACACCAAAGCAGTTCACAGGTAAGGCCTTTCCAGTTTGCAGTCTTGCTGCTACTGCACTTACAGCTGTTGGCGGGATTAGACTGATTGAACACACGCCATTACTTGCCAGTTTTCCACTTTTTTTGTCCTCTTGTTGGGGTCCAGAAGTCTCTCGCTGACTCCCTGTATCCTCAAAAGGATGATTATAGGCAGATCCCACCAGCCAGAGATGCCTGGAGTCTTATCTCCCTAGACTCACGGTGCCCAGATGCAAGGAAGCTGTTATTTGGCCACCATCTTGCTCTCCACCCGTTTTCTTTATTTTTCTTGTTACAGAATTCATTGAACTTCTTAAATCTGAGAGTTTATAGTTGTCATTATATTTGAAAAATTGAGAAGCATAATGTCTTCATTTATTTTTTCTATCCCCATCCCAGGGAACTTCTAGCACATGTATGTTTCACCACTTGAAGTTGCCCATGACTTGCATGGTTCACTTGTTATTTTTTTAGTCTTTGTGTTTCATTTTGAACAGTTTCTATTGCTATGTCTTCAAGTTTACTAATCTTTTCTAATCTTAATCTTATCTGGTGTATAATTCTTATTTCAGAATTGTAATTTTTATCTCTAGAAGCTCAACTTGGGATTTTATTTTCCTCACTGTGCAATCTCCTTCAGTGCTTATAACCTACAGGTAAGGAGGAGCCTGGACAATGTTTCAAGGGTGCAATTCACTCTGATACAGGTACCTTATGAGACCCACAGAGAACACTCCCCACAAATCCTTTACCACACTCTTACATTTGTTTTATATCTTTCAGTTCTCTACTTGTCATGGTTTATCTTTCTTCTAGCCTTTTAAGCATAAGAAATACAATTAAGTTACCATTTTAATGTCTTTTTCTACTGTTGCTATCATCTGTGTCAGTCATGTTGAGTTTCAATTAATATAAATTTCCCTTCTCATTGTTGGTCACAGTCTCCTACTTTTCCGTATTTTGTAATTTTTTTATAGGGTCTTAGTCACTGTGCATTTACTTTGTGGGATGATGGATATTTGTGAATTCCATAAATATTCTTGAACTTTGTTTTGGAATACAAAGTTATTTGGAACACAATTTGACACTTCCAGGTTTTGCTTGTAAACTTTGTTGGGCACAGCCAGAGTGACATTTAGTATAGGGCTTTCTGCCACACTGCTGAGGGAAGACCTTTTCTGATTGCACTACCCAGTGCTCCATGGTTTGGGAGGTTTTCTGTCCTGGTTGGTTGTAACAAGCACTATTTTCATTCCTGTGTGAGTTCTAGGTTATCCAGCTTATCCATTCAAAGGATTCCTTTCTTGGACACCTGCATTGAACAGCACTCAGCTGAGAGCTTGAGGGGATCCTCTGTAGATTTTAGAGTTCTCTCTCCCTGTAGCTCTCTCCTCTCTGTTTCTCTGCCCTGCAAACTTTGGTCTCCTTGACCTCCTTGAAATCCTAGGCTTACCTCTTCAACATAGGGACCAGTAAGCGCCGTTGGGTTCCTGCTCTCTGCACCACAATCCGAGAACTCTCTGGAGGCAGCAAGCTGGGACAATTGCAGGGATCACCCACTTTACCTCCTGCTGTCAGTGATCATTGTCTTCTGTTGCCTGATGTCCAGTTTCTTGAGTCCTTTTGTTTCATATATTTTGTCCTAATTTATAGTCATGTTAGGGGAGAGTAAATCTGACCCAGTTACTCTGTCTTGGCCCTGGTGTTTTTGAAAGACATTTAAAATAAAGTACATATTTGAAGACTTTATGAGTGAACTTAAAATGTAAAAATATTTACAAGTTCAAAACTTAAAATCTTTCATAATGAAAAAAAGGAATTTTGTTATATTATGTAATTTTTAATTTCTTTTTTTTTATTTATTTATGTGTTTTTTGGAAACAGAGTCTCGCTTTGTTGCCCCTGGTACAGTGCTGTGGCATCACAGCTCACAGCAACCTCAGACTCTTGGGCTCAAGCAATTTATTTGTTTTTTAGATTTTCACTTGGGTCACAATTGGGGGAAGGCTGACAAATAACATTGCAAAGGAAATGTTTTTTTTTTTTTTAGAGAGAGAGAAAGGAAATAAATGGTAGAAAGAAAAGTGATAGAGGGTGGGCGGTGCCCATAGCTCAGTGGGTAGGGCGCCACCCACATACACTGAGGCTGGTAGGTTCGAATTCAGCCCAGGCCAGCTAAAAGCAACAATGACAGCTGCAATAGAAAAATAACCAGGCATTGTGGTGGGCGCCTGTAGTCACAGCTACTTGGGAGGCTAAGGCAAGTGAATCTCTCAAGCCCAAGAATCTGAGGTTGCTGTGAGCTGTGACACCATGGCACTTTGCCCAAGGCGACATAGTGAGACTCTGTCTAAAAAAAAAAAAGAAAGAAAGAAAAAGAAGAAAAGAAAAGTGGTAGAGGGCAGGGTAAGCAGTGATCATTAATCAGAAAAGAAATAGGGAGTAAAGAAATAACAGAAAGAAATCTGCCAGGTGCAGGGATATGCACCTGAAGTCCTAGCTACTTGGGAGGCTGAAGTAGGAGGACTGCTTGAGCCCAGGAGTTTGAGTCCAGCTAGGGCAACATCATGAGATTACCCTGCCTTTGAAAAACAAAACAAAATAAAAAGGAATGTGTCTTAGTTATCTATAACTATTATAGTAGGAAACTTCTGGACTGGGAACCAAAAGACCTAAGGTTAGTCTCAGTCTTATGACCTAGAGAAAGTTATTTAACTGATTTGAGTTTTTATAAAATATTTACTTTAGATTGGTATTAGGAAAATACCATTAAATAACACTGCTGATAAAAGATGACTATTATAATGCCCAACACATTGTAAGGACACAATAAATATTAATTGCTTCTATCTGACCTTGTCTATAGTTCACAGATCAGCAAAGATTCAATACAAACCCTGTTTTAAAATGTAGGTTTTGCCAGGCATGGTGGCTCATGCCTGTAATGAGCCACTCCAAGCACTTTGGGAGTCCCAGGGGGTGGATTGCTCTGAGCTCAGGGGTTCAAAACCCAGCCTAAGCCAAAGCGAGACTCCATCTCTAAAATAGCCAGGCGTGCCTATAGTCCCAGCTACTCGGGAGCCTGAGGCAAGAAAGTCCATTGAGCCCAAGAGTTAAAGGTTGCTGTGAACTATGACGCCAGGGCACTCTACTGGGGTGACAAAGTGAAACTCTGTCTCAAAAATAAATAAATAAAATATAGATTTTATTATACTTAGGTATAGTGAGGCCAAGAGATCAGAAGACAACTGCCGCTAGAAACATAGTTTGTTACTCATAGTTCCCTGGCAGAGGGGGCATACACTGCCATGACCACAGTCGGCCAGGACACAGAGGGAGCAGATGGAAAACATGGGTGAGAGACTTTATTGTGGGTCCAGAGGGCAGAATCAGGCCCAGGTAGGGTGAGCAGGCTTAGGACTAGCTAGTTTGAGTAATTTCAGCAGGCTCTGGGGTGTGGGGGCCGTCTCTACTTGTCTGGTACCTGGGCCTGGAGTGTTTTGGGCAGGGGGATAGTGGCCCAGTATATGAGCCCTACAAGAGTCTGATAAAGGAGGTAGCTGGGGTGCAGGGTCTGGATTGGCTCTAATTTATCTCTAGAAATTAGCTAGCTCTGGGATGGGCTAGCCCTCCAGGGACAGCAAGACCCCAAATATCAAAGCATCAGAAATACAGAAAATAAAAAAGCATGATAAATACAAATGCTGATTGCTCAGATGAGTTAACAGTGTCGCCCTACTATGCCCAGAGCAGGCCCTCCCTCAGCAGTTCCCATGGAGACCATTCAGACTCAGCAGGCAGGGTGGATCTGTGCGTGGGCTGGAAGCCAATGCCTTCCTTCCATGCCTGGGTCTCCCCCACAGCCAGCCTGAACCAGAAGCTCCAGAGGCTGGTTCACCCTGGGGAAATAATGCCATCTGGTATTAGTCCAGATAATTAGTTTAACACTGTATGTGGTGTGTTATTCAAGTGTTTCTCATAAATAGTTAATGATTTACTGATGATGATGCCACAGATTAAAAAGCAACATTAAAGAAAAAACTTCCAGGTCCCAGAAGGTGTTATTAGCCTTGTCCAGCTCTGCCCAGGGTTGGCCCTGAGCGTGGTCCTCTGCATTGCTTAGGCAGGTGTAATCATTTGGGGAACAGCTAGCAGCCCCAGCCCTGGGCCCTGGCTGGTGTCTTCATCAGGCTCTCTGCCTCTGGCTGGGCGCCCATCCTTTTCAGTGATAACAAGGCTGCCGAAGCCCAGGGGTTCACTGCAGGCTTGGCAGGATCCTGCTTCTGAGATCTGATATCTACCTGACATTGGGGTCCCTCCTCCCAGCCCCCAAGGTAACTCTGCCTGGGAGTGGGAGTGGGCCTGCATGCCTGCTGGGGCCTGCAGAAAAGCCTGGCGGGACACCAGGGACTGGCCCGACTGGGGAGTGAGTGCACTTGGTCCACAGACCATGACTGCTTGTTCAGGTCTCCAGCAGCCCAGTGGCTTTCTACACAGCATGCTCGTTTCCTGTCCATAGATTATACTCCCAAGCTTAACAGGAAATCCCACCGTTGCAATTGCTTTCCAAGTTTCCACTTGGACATGCCACCCTCAACGCAAACTCAACTCATCAAAGACAAAAATTCTTAGACATAGTAGAGACTTCAGAAAGTACTATGTCTAGGGTCCTTGGAAGGGCCTCTGGGTCCGTAAGCCCATTCAAATTATTTTCAAAAATTTGAGGAATGTGCATTTTTCTGTGGTTTTCATGCCAGTGGCAGTCAGGGTCTCAAAGGGCTCTGAGAAGCCATCAGATAGATCTCTGCCTGGCCAACTTCATCTCCTGGCCTCCCCGGTTCCGCCAGAGCTTCTTGCCTCCCACTTTGTGGAGAATACTGGGACACCCTTGAGCTCTTGTACCCACCTGTCTGTACCTGTACAAGGCAAGTCCTGTCACCTGTGCTCTCAGTCACATGTCCTCCTTGTCCTCCAAATTATCCCTTCTTTCTTACATCTTGAACTTCTCTCTGGTTACTTCTCCCTGTCTATACACATATCGAAAGGTTTCCCACGCTGTAACAAAACGACGGCACCGTCTCACCTCCACATGGCCCTGCCTTAGCTCTGCTGCACACGGTCCGTATTTCTCTACCACCTCTTGTTCTTTCCTGTACTGAATTATTGGCTACATGGTGTCTCTCACAACTATATTCACTATCACTACCTTCCCTTCTCCTGAGGTCTAAACTCACACTGCCAAAAAGCAGTCTAGTATATAGACTAACAATGAGGATCTGTGGTCAGCCAACTTGGGTTCAAAGACAGGCCCCACCAGTTAGCAGTTATGTGATCTTAGTTAAGTTATTTAATGTTTCTCTGCCTGAGTTTCCTTCTCTATAAAATGATGAGATATAATACCTAGAGCACAGGTAGTAGTGAAGAGTGTAGAATGCTTAGCACAATACTAGATGCATAATAAATGCTCGATGGATGTGAGCTATTATTCTCTGCTCCTGCACATCCCACAGGTCCCTTACACTCAACATGCCTAGAACTGAACTTACCTTTATGTTTGGAGCTTCCTCCTCCCAGTTCCCCATTTGTGACTGAGATTTGCCTGCATCAGCTGCATTAACCCAGCCCGTTTGTCACTTAGGGCTTCGTATGTCTCCCTACCTTCATTTTTCCCTGTCACCAGGCCATGCTCCCCACTGTAGTCAATGTCTGCTCTTCTTATTCCTCTCCATAAAAACCCTTCAGTGGTTCCCCATTTCCTACCAGATAAAATCCAAACTTCTCAGCCTGCCAGTAGGGCCCTCTGCCCCTCTTCCTGACCCAAGCCTACCCTCTCCCGCCCATCTCAGTCCCCTCCTCCCTTATGGCCCTCCATGCCAAACTGCCAACAGGTGCCCTAAAGAGCTGTCCTGCACAATACCCTGTGCCTGCCCTTCCTTCCCTCACCACACCATCTCGTCCACAGCCTCCTTACTGCTGACCTGCAGCTCTGCAGCAGCCACCTGGGTGGTCCCCAGCTGCCACCCTCTATCAGCCAGCTCATCAGCACTTCAGGCCACCACAGATGCTGCCCTGCTGGCTTCCTGGACCTCCTCTGTCACTCTTCTGTGCCTTTTCCCAGCATGTTCCCTTCCTCTTTATCTGCCAAATACTCATCTTTTTCCTTCTGGTCCTGGAGTCCCAGCCAGGTGAAGCCATATCCTTCCTGCAGGCTGAGCTGGGCCCTCTCTCTGCGCTCCCATCCTGCCTCTGGTCTCTGTCAAGGCGCCAGCATATTCAACTGCAGGCAATCTCCTCCTGGAGCGCCTGGGCTACCTCCAGGAGAGCACTGCACACACCCTCAGCCCGCATCCCCTGTGTCCTCCCCTACTTTATTTTCTCCTTAGCCCTTGTTATACCCTATACACGTTGCTCATTTGTCCATCTCTCTCTGCACTAGAGTATAAACTCTATGCATTCAGCTTTAATTTGTTTTGATGTATCCCCAAAACCTAGAATAGTAACTGGTGCACAGTTAAGTGCGCAATAATATTTGTTGAATAAATTGTTGACTCACTGATCACTGTTGCATTACCTAGCTTTATATCTCTAGTAGCTAACACATTGCCTGGTACTTAGCAGATATTAAGTATGTTTTTTGATGAATGAATACTTTATCATGTTGCTAGTCTATTTTATAAAGCTCAGAAGCTGGCCCACTAGCCTGTGTGCCTGTAGTCCCACCTGAGGTGGGAGGAGTTCAGCTGGGACAGCAAAGTGAGACCCTGTATCTAAAAAATTAAATTAAATTAAAAAAAATTTTAAAAAACCTTTGGTAAGAACATTTCAGGCCTACCTGTGGTGTAACAGAAAAAACAAATTCACGTATTTACGCTGGATTCCAGATTCTCTACCTTCCAATCCTAGGCACTCAGTGTTGAATCCTCTGTCTTAATCTAAGCCCTCCTCTGGAGCCTGACTTCTCTCCTGCAGCCCTCGAGGAGATATCAGAGGCCCTGCTCTCCCCACTCCTTTGCCCACTCTCTGAACAGAAACACTATTGATCTATTTATTCAACACACACATATGAAGGACTTGGAGATGAGCCAGACACTCTTCCAGCCACTCTTTCCACCTATGCCTGTTTCATTTCTCTTTCTTCAAGGTAAGGACAAATTGGCCCTCCTTTGAGAAACTTTCCCTGACCATCTAGGCCTGTGTGGCTCTCTTTGGGTATTAACGACCCATATGGTAGCACCTCATTACAGGCACCAAGAGACATATGTTAGACACATAGACTTTACAGAAAATGGCCCTTTAAAGAATGAGCACTTTTTAACAGTTCAAACCCTTTGAATGGAAACCGACAACATTTATTTCACATATTCTCATCTTCTACTGTATACAGAACAGCCATCCCTTTTACAACTAAGGCCCTGTGCATCCCTAGCTAATTTCCTGTGCTGCCCAGTGCGCCAGAGGAAAAGCTGGTAAAAAGAAAGGGCATGGGATTAAGCAGTCTTCACCTGTCTGTACCTGTACCAGGCGAGTCCTGTCACCTGTGCTCTCTTGGCAGTCCTTGGGGTCTCTCCCTGAGCTTACCTCCTGATTCTTTTAATATTTTTCTAACTATGGTGGGCTTAGGAATCAGATAATGAAGTTAATTCTAATTAACTTCATTAGAATTGTTGTAAATTCAGTGTTAACAGAATCTAAGTGAGGGACTAGAGTTTCTCCTATTTCTAAAATCTTCACTCTAAAGCACAGACCTTCCACAATCTATTTTGTGCATCAGAGGCCTTTGTTAACCTTTTTTAGGGGGAATAGTCATCATTCTTGTGATTTGTTAAGTAACTTCATTAAGTGGCTCAGTGAGTAGGGCGCTGGCCCCATATGCCGAGGGTGGTGGGTTCGGACCCAGCCCCGGCCAAACTGCAACAGAAAAATAGCCGGGCGTTGTGGCGGGCACCTGTAGTCCCAGCTGCTTGGGAGGCTGAGGCAAGAGAATCGCGTAAGCCCAAGAGTTAGAGGTTGCTGTGAGCCGTGTGACGCCATGGCACTCTACCCGAAGGTGGTACAGTGAGACTCTGTCTCTACAAAAAAAAAAAAAAAATAGAAAATAAAAAAGAAAGCATGCCTTTAGTACATTGAGCATTTCACATTACCTTTTGTTGTTAACTTCCTTTACGTGCACATATTATAACTTTTCAATTAGATTGGTCACTGGTTGGGTTATTAACTTCCTGCTTAATAACTTCACGCAATTTCATAGTCATTCATTCTGCAGTGGGCTCCATTTGGGTACCCTCTAATTCGGTGGTTCTCAACTTTCCTAATGCTATGGCCCTTTAATACAGTTCCTGTAGGTAGCGACCCACAGGTTGAGAACCGCTGCTCTAATTCAAATCAACTCTGACACTACCAACCTGGACAGCGTCACATCCTACAGGTTGAAGGCTTAGTCCCCAGGACAAAAATGCCAGCTGCAAGTCCAGACATCCAGAACTTCTGACTGAATGGCTATAAACCAGCGTTCCCACTGCTTCCTCACCAGGTTCACATAATTTGCTAGAGAGGCTCACAGAACTCTAGGAAACCTGATAGTTAGTAGTTTATTGTAAAGGATATCTTGAAGGATAGAAATAAACAGCTGGAAGAAGACATACACAGGCAAGGTTGGGAAGGATGCTGAGTGTAGGAGCTTCCTTCTTCTCGGAGCTGGGGTGTGTCACCCTCTCGGCCCATGGATACACTCTGCACCTTCCTGAAAGCTCCTGACCCAGTCCTGATAGATTTTTATAGAAGCCTCGCTGTGTAGGCAGATTGATTAAATCACTGGCCATGGGTGATCAACTTAACCATTCAGCCCGTCTCCCCTCTCAGCTGGTATCCGCCACAGAATCGGGTGCAGCTTGGTATGTGGGGACATACCCCCACGCATTTGGTCACAGAAGCATTCCATGTTGTGAGAGTAGAGTAGGAAGAAACCAAGTCTGTTTTTTTCCTCTCAGCTACCCACTAACATTTTTCCTGTCTACCAAAACCCAACTCAAACACCACTTGGTGTACAAAGGCTTTCCTAGGTCTCTGAGCCAGAAACGTCTCTTCTCCTATTTGAATTCCCACAGCACTCAGAATTTTTATGCTCAACCTTCTTACTTTGCATTGGTTATTTGCATCTTGTCTCCTCAATAATGTGTAAATACTGTGGGCCAAATGTTCCAACTCTCTGAGCACCCCCAGACAAGCAGTCCCCTCTCTGGGCCTACATAGGGACTTTCCAAAAATTGCCTCATTAACATAAGCACGGGTGTGGTTGAAAAGGGTTTGTAACAAATAACAAAAGACTGTCTTTCACCTTTATCACTGTGAAGCCTTTTCCACAGCTGCTTCAGGAACCAAGGACAAAAGGCCAAACATAGCAAAAGATATCCTTATTGCTGTAGTCGCTTAGAAAATAAGACTTAAAGAGACCTGTGAGCCAGGATGAAAACCAAAATATAAATATAATAACTCAGTAGCATTCCAGAGATTTGGAATTATAATATAACACCTCAATAGCCTTCCAGTAGCATCTCATAGATTTGGAAAGCTTTGAGAATGAAAATATATGCATGTGTGCATTTTTGGAAGACATAGCCTTGACCCAATACATAGTTTTCCACTTCCTAAATTGAGTTTGGAACAAACGGGTTCATGAAACAATGGAAGGGCAGACGGCATCTGCAGTATTACCTTTATTACCAAGGAAGGCTAAGCTGGAGGACTCAACCTTAGGTAAAATGCAAATGAGACTGACTGCTTGGTGACAGTCAGCAAGAGCCAGACCAGACCATCACCCAGCTCCTGAGAAGTGCTGCAGTGCTTATCTTCCCAACCTCAATACTTAGGATTGTTGGCTAAAAATGAACAGAAAATAGCATTTAAAGAGGAGTTTTATTTTAAAATCGTTTATCTTGGACTGCTCCTCTTTACCACAAAAGCATCACATGGTAAGGTAGCTAGGCATAACAACCTACAGGGAATTAGTATGACTTCATGTGAAAACTCATTGAGCATCTGTGTATTATGTTGGGACTATTCAGGAACATCATAACTAGAATTGGAAATGCCTGGCTTTTGAACTTTGAAGGTTCAACATTTTAAAGAGACAGACATATTTTTATAAAGCTCTACATGTCTGCACCTGAGGGCTGGTTTGGGTGAATAGACAGCTTTGGCTGCCTGAGTCAGCAGCATCTGCTCTCTGGGGCCTACTGAGAGGCTAGGGCTGGGGGGCAGATGGTCTGGGCCGCTGAGGGGCCAGCAGAGCCCCGTGCCTTGCTGCTGGTGGTGAAAATCAGCTAGGATGAACATATGGGTGTCCTTTCAAGGACGTGAGATATATGTGGGAGAAAACGGGAGCTAGAGGAGATAGAAGGTGGTCAGGGGCGAGGGAGGGCTTCTTGGGGCTGCAGTTCCCTAAGGTTAGATGAGAGTGGGCCTTTTCCCACTCCACTGCCCACAGTGCTCCTGCAGACAATCCTTGCGAATTCAGCACTTCATTATACACTGTCTCCACTCGAAAATTCTGTCCGGCAAACAGGTTTGGGTCGCAGCGAGGTTGGCATGAATTCCTAATCCTAATAATCCCGCTAACACAAGACTACTGAGTAAGAAGGCTGAGAATATTCATGGTAATTCATGAGAATTACCAGTTCAGCACTTACTGGGCATTGGGCACTTACTATAATCCTTACCACAGTCCTGCACTTTTCAGACAGGGAAACAAAGGCTCAGAGACGGAGTCCTACCTGATTGGATCAGCACCAAACTTTCTTCTCCCCACCCCCAAAGATGTCACTGGGGCTGGGGGCAGTGCCTGCTGTGTTAGGGCAGGAGGAGGGTGAGGCTGGTAGTGGTGGGCTGAAGGGTGTGGGAAGCGTGTGTGTGTGTGTGTGTGGTTATTTGCGGGGTCAGCTCCTGGGCTGAGGTGTGTTGCACACGACCACTTGTAGGTTAGTTCTTGAAATGTGTGTATGAGCGTGTGTCGTGGGCTTGGAGAGAGAGTCCCTGAACCGTGTGAAAGGAGGGTTGGGGCTTTGGTGAGGGCAAATGGGCTTGAATTTTGTGCATGAGTGTGTGTGTGCTTGAGACTGCAAGTATGTTGGGGCGCTGAGGTTGGGTGTCAGTCTACCAGAAGAGGGGGGTGAACGGACTGTGTGTGTCTGTGGGCGTGTGGGGGGTGCCTCTCTGGCCCCGGTGTGGTGTGTATCTGAATGGAACTGCGCACACCTCTGCGTGCGTGCCCTGTGAGTGGGGAAGAGGAGGCAGGCGGGCAGGGGGACGCGGGCCGCGCCCCGCCCTCCGCGGCAGGTGGGCCGGGCCCGTGGCGGGGCGGCAGCGCTCGCTGCTCTTGGCTCGCGGCCGCGCCGGGCTCGCAGGGCTGGGCTCGGGCTGCGGGGCGGCGCCGGGACAGGAAGCGGAAAGCAGCAGTGCGGCGGCGGCGGCGGCGGGGCTCTGCCTCTACAGGAGCCCAGCGCAGGCCGCAGAGCCGGGGCCGCTGTGAGCCAAGACCGCGGGCCGCGGAGCCCGCACGGCCGACGCGGAGGTGAGTCCCGCGGGAGGCCAAGTGCCGGGCTGCTGCGGCCCCCGGGCGCCCGCAGGGCGGGGAGACGACCCCGCGCTGACCCCGCGCGACCCCCGCCCGCACTCCCGACGCCGGATTCGGGTCCAGTGCACTGGCCTCCTGCCGACCGCCGGGTCGCGCTTCCAGGGACCCTGCTCCTCCCGTCCCTGCGCTAAGCGCCCCTCTGGCCCCTGCGCCCCGCTCCCGGGGATTCCTGCCCACCCCTCGCTCGGTCGCGCCCTCTCCCACGCCTGGCCTTTGGGCTGCTCCCCCGGGGCGCGCGTGCCAGGTTGGCCGGCCGGCCGGCAGGGAGCAGCCGAGCGTTGGTGGAGGCACCGGGCGGCCGCGGCGGCCGTGCGGGCGTGGGCCGGGCCGCCTGCGCTCCCCAGGCCGGCGCGCACCCCTTTCCATCCCGCCGCTGGGCTCGACCGGGCAACCGCCCGCGCCCGGGGACCGGCTGGCCCGGGGCCAGGCACCGGGACAGAGCTGGCCTGTGTTCACACCTCGCCTGCAGAATTGCGCCGGCCCCGGAGGCCGGCGGGGGGGCGGGAGGGCGAGACCGGTTGCGCCTCCGAGAGCGCAACAGGCAGGTAGGAGTTTACTTTCAAAAACGCCGAGGTGGAGCAGAGGCGCCCTGCGAGCCTCCGCCAGAGGTGTCCCTGCTGGAATCTCCCCGCGCCGGGGTGGCCTTCGCCGTCGACTGGACCCCATTTCCTCCCGCCGCCTTTGAACTGCCCCGAGCACCGCTCCCAGAAAAGTGTGAAGCTTTATAAAAATTTAAACGCGTCTGCGGCGGAGGCAGGAGCGGGGCGGAGCCGCGGCCTGGTGCTGGCTGATGAAGCTCACTTACAGCCCAGAGAAATCTGTTGCTGTTTTCTCATCTCTAAACCAGGTCTACCAGGTCTAAACTCTCCGCGGAGAAGCTGTTATGAGCTCCTTTAGAAGCTTGCTGGGAGGTGTTAAAGCGCTTTATTATGATGATTGTGTGGCTGGCACGTGCATTTTGTTAAAACTCTTTTGACCAGGCTGTAGTCGGAAATGCATGTATTCTTAGACACTCCAAAAGCTACATACAAGCTGGAAGGAGTCTGGCGTTTTCACTGACATGTTTATAAATTTTACAGAGTGGCTGAAAAATATTATAACTTGAGTCACCAATCAACAATGCTAATTAGCATTCTCCTTCCGTGGGTGGGTTGATTACACAGCTCCTAGGCTCTGTAGTGAGATGGCAGAAACTGTCTGAATTCTGGGAGATGTAATTAGCTGTTTTATGTAACCACTAATTACAGAGTTTTTAGAGTAGAATTAAATCAGTGTGATAAATATTTGGGGCTTTGATTTGTAGGAGGAAACTGTTTTGTGTTTTTTTTCCTGCAGTTCAAAGAAGTAACACATTTCACCTATCCATGGGCGCTAAGCCTTCACAGACGTTGGTATCTCTCAATACAATTAGTGAAATGCTCAGTGTGAAATTCACTGTTAGCAATGTAGGTTGTGACTTAATTTGTGGGTAAAAATGGGAGAAGAATTTTGAGAGTGGCGTATTAGTAAGGACTGCTTGTCAGGCAGTGTGTGTATAATCTTATGTAGGGAGCAACAGAACAAAACCATAAAGGAAATTTAATTTCCTTAATAAGTAACAATCCCATGATTGTTATAGAAGAATAAATGGATGTGAATGAAGGCTGTATCCCCCTAACACACCTATGCTAGGCTTTGGCTATTTGGATCGGATACGACCTTATCACATTGTGTTTTAATTGGAGATTTCCACCTTTGGGCGTGGGAACTCTTCTGGAGCTAGAACTACCATTTCACATTCATTTCCTCTCTTCTGCCTGCCCCACCATGCTTGGGACACCAAACCTGTGAGTAGGGATTGAAATTGCCAAATTCTCTGTGGGATCATGTGTGGTTTGGAACAATTTATGATTGTTGCCGCCCACTCTCTATGTAAATAAAAATTCTAGTAATTGCTGCGTTGCTGTACATTTTCCACAGCTAAGAGCACAGGTTTTTTTGGAGTTAGACTCTCGAAGTCCAGCCCTGGCTCTAGTACTTACCAGTCAGTGTGTGAGCTTGGTTTCTTTAACTGTAATGAAATTAATATTTTATCTCTCTTAATGGCTTGTTCTGAGAATTAAGCGAGACATTACATGTAATGGCCTAACGCATAGTAAGCGCTTCATAACTACAAGTGTTAGGCTGTTTATTGCTATACTGTCTCAGGAAAGTTCAGCTAGCTGGTTTGGTGTGTGACCTGGGCATCATCGTGCTATTCTGTTTTCCTTAAGATGGAGAAGATTAGGTGGGTTTGTGGCTGGACCATGTTTCTGTTAGCAGTCTTGATCTCGCTGAAGTTTGGTGAAACAGTGCGTGTATGTTTGGCTGCTCTCTGTCCCTAGCGGTGCCCTTCTGAATCCCACTTTTGGACAGCAGTCATTGGACCCAGCACCACTGGATTTAGAGAGGAGGTAGTACTCTTGAAATCCGTATTTCTGAAGTTTAAAAATCTGGCAGGGGACAAGAAAGCCACTTGAAAACAAATAGACATCTGAGAACAACAGATCTCTTAACCATTCACAGCCCTTCAGAAATCTACACCAAACTGCTAGCGGTGTCTCAGAGGTAATTAATGCCTGGAGCCTAGAGCACTCGAAATCATTGGCAAGACAGGTAAGATGAAGTTGACGACATGTTTTTTCCTTGTGTGAATAGTGGCACAGAATCATTCATTTGTAAGAGTTCTGTTATCATAAAAGTCACTGGGTTTGGCACAAATGCCACAAGCCCTACAGATCTTCACATCAGTGACCTGGATGATGTTTTATGGTTGATGGACCACAAGTTCGGCAAAATGTTTTATAAACCTTGCCATACTTCTCTTCTCCCCGTGCCGCTCCAAATAAACCCACTAAAACACACACAGTGTTCTCTGATCTCTCTGACATTCACTTCCAACCTGGGGACAGTAAATAGAGGACTGTGAGGAACCCAGTGGAAACCACTAAATTACTTAGCTAGGGTTAATAGTAGTCATTACAAAGGTATTCCTTCTAACTGAGGGAATTTCACTTTTCCAAATAATGGCAGTGGTTGATAGGTGCTAATGACTTTCATGAATTATCTCATTTATTACCCACCACAGCCCTAGAAGGTATATAAATGGAATTCTGTTGTTGCAGCTAGGGAAACTGAGGCAGAGAGAAGTTGAGTAACTTGCCCTGAGGTCACACACAGCAAGTGCTGATAAGCATTGGAGCCAGTGCTGATAGCCAGGCTGATAGTCAAACTCCAGAACCTAGTCTCCTTACTGCTCCTCTCCAGAAGAGCTGACTCTAAACAAAATCATTGAAACTGTCATTTTTCCCTTCAGTGTCACATAATTAAAAATGGGCGCCTACAGAAAAATGTTAACTTCAAGACATAATACAATTAATGGGTAAACCTTTTAGAATTCTGTGTATGGTAAAAATTAAATATGTAATGTAATCGGCACAGTTGTGCAAGAAACTTCTTTTCCTGGGAATGCGTCCACTGCAGAGGGAGTGGAGGCTCTTCGGATTCACTGTAAGTCTATACTCCTTGCAAGGTAATGAGCTATCCTCCAAGCCAGAGCTCCCGTAATTACCCAATAGCTCTAGGCAGAACAGTTGATGTTTTTATAATTTCCTTTTCGTGAAGGGTAGCTATGTTTACCACTGTCATTAACGTATTATTTCCTTCATATGATTTTCTGAACACTGTGTTTTTCTTTTTTAAGTAGTAGTCAGGTGTATTTTATATGAGTGAACATGACTTTAGGGGAAGGTTCTATTCAAGGTCACTGACTTTTATTCTGCTTTTAATAAAAGGTGGGGAAGGAGGTTCTTCTGACATTTTTGCCTAGGAATTCAGAATGTGAGATACTGTCATTCAGGCAAAAGCACCCTGGGCACCTGTTTCACAGTGTGCTTGCCGTCATATGATGTGGTTTGATGAGCTGGCCCTGTCGTGGGGTTGGCCTCCAGCCTCCACCCAAGCAGAGCCTGTAGCTCTGAAAGGGGTGGGTGACAGGTGGGGCAGGATGCTCTTGGGTGGCCGCTGAAAGAGGCCGCCGCCAGTTTTTACTCGGTGTGTCTGGAATATAAATTCTGCCCCTGAGTGAGTCTGCCCCGTGAGTCAGCGTACACCTCCAAGCTTGATAGTTCTGACATCACTGCTCTGCCTAAAACTTTGCATCTTTTTTTTGCCTGTCAAACTGAGGATTTAAATAATCTCTAAGATTTCCTCCACGGTGACTCGGTGGGCTCCATGTCCTGAGAACTGCCGCAGAGGACAGCAGTTCTTCAGCAGACATTTATTGGGTGCCCTCCATGTTCTAGGACAGTGGTTCTCAACCTTTCTAATGCCACAGCCCTTTAATACAGCTCCTATGGGTTGCGACCCACAGGTTGAGAACCGCTTTGCTAGGAGCTGGGGAGACAGTAATGAAGGTGCTTCCTGCCGTCATGGAGCTTACGGGAGCCAGGACAATAAGGAATCACACAAATAAATGTCTACTTGGAAGTTGTGATACAAAAGAAGAGCACGGGGTACAGGGGGAGGGCCTGATTTGGATACAAGGATCAGGAAAGGCCTCTTGAAAGAAGCATTATTTAAATTAAGAGGGATGAGTAGAAATTTGGGAAAATGGGGCATGTAAAGAGTGGGTACCAAGCCAGTTGTGGTGACATGTGCCTGTAGTCCATGCTACTGAGGTGAGGAATATTGCTTGTGCCTGGGAGTTCAAGGCTGCAGTGAGCTATGATGCTACCACTGCAGTCCAGCCTGGGGGACACAGTGAGATCCCGTCTCTTTAAAAAGAGAGAGAGAGAATACCAACAGATATGCTGGGTTCTGCCTTAGAGTCCCTGGAACTAGAGGAGGAAGGGGGAGCTGGAGAGCAGCAGGCAAGGCATTGCATGCCAGATGAAAGATTTTATATTTTACTTAAGTGCAGGGGAATAGCATGGAAGGGTTTTTAAGCAGGGTGTGATATCTGCATTGTAATTAAAAAGGTCAGTCTGACTGCTGCCTCCTCTGGGCCAAACACAGTGTGGGTCATATCAGGGTCAGTGTGAGAGAGAGTTCCAGATTCTAGGATCCACATTCACACCCTTATGTGACTCCATCCCCCATGCAGGCCAGTGTGCAGCCTGTCAGTCTATTACCTTTTCTGATAAGGGATTGCTTCTGACCTTATCAGGAGTTCTGTTAATTTTTTTGTGCATGCAAGGGAACTATCTCCTAGAAATATCATTGCAGTGATAAGCTTCAGCATATGCTCTTCTGTGACATCTAGTGAAGCTCTTACCTTGGCTCAAACTCTTATCCAGCCCAGGCCCACCAAACAACAATGATGGCTGCAACCAAAAAATAGCCGGGTGTTGTGGCGGGCACCTGTAGTCCCAGCTACTTGGGAGGTGGAGGCAGAAGAATTGCTTGAGCCCAGGAGTTGGAGGTTGCTGTGAGCTGTAAAGGCACGGCACTCTACCCAGGGTGACAGCTTGAGGCTCTGTCTCAAGAAAAAGAAAAAGAAAAAAAAAATGCAAGTTCACTCGATTTTATTAATTTGTCTCCTGTTGCTTTCCCTTAATTCTCAGTCAGATCTTGGATGGGTCAAGAGTTGATAGATGCAGTAGAAACAGTCTGACTTAGAATATGGAGCCTTAGCCTTGTGTAGATTTGATTAAGTGAAGAAACATAGAGGCTTTGTAGTAGGTAAGCTCATTGTTGACTGAGCCTAAAGGAAGTGGGTGGCCGCAAACCTGGAGGATACGAGGGGGGATCCTCCAGGACAGGTGGAACTTAGTGACCGTGAATGTATGTGTGGGCTGAAGGGGAGAGAGCATTGAAGATAGCATGGGGTTGGGGCCATACAATTTATAGGGTGATGGTATCACCTTGGCAGAAGAATTTGGAAAGAATAGGCCAGACAGGAGAGCAACTGTGGGTGCTGATGGTAATTCCAAGGGGAGCACGGGGTATTGGAGCAGGAAATGTGCGCTGGGAATTTATTTTTTCAGTGAGTATTTGCTGGGTGCCCGTTATGTTCAGAGTAGAAGTGCACACGGGATGAGTTTTGAGTGTCAAGGGTAACTTCATAGGGGAAAGGAGAAGTGATGGCCTAAGTGCCATCAAATTGGAGGCCAGCCCTCTGCAAAGAGAAGCTCTGTGGGGACAGGCAGAGTGTGCCTTTGTCACTGTCCTGCCCTGGCACTGCCTAGTAGGGGCCTCTCAGTTGCTTATTAACCAAGGGGGTGGAGGGATAAGAAGGGCTGGAGGGGGACAAAGAGGCTGTGACCTTTGGATTTGGCTCACAGCAGTCTCTGGCTAAGTTAGAATTGTTTCAGCGGAGTGTAGAGGATGGGGATTTGGGATGACAGCCAGGAGGGAGGGGTTAACAGCATAGACACACCACCCTTTTGGTAAGTACAGGCAGGGATGGTGGGAGGAAAACTGGACAAGGGTGGTTGGTGGAGTCAGGTAAAGCCTTTCCCCAGAGGGCCCTGCAGAGCCTGTGGTTTCCTTTAAGGGACATGCCTGGAGTTGCCTTAATGGGTAGCTGGAGGTTTTAATGGGGATGAAGAATGACGTCCTCTGGCAGAGGTGGAAGGAAATGAAACTTGGGTTATCATGAGCCAGAGACTTTACCTCCAGAGTCTCCTTTAATTCTCACCACAACCCCAGGAAGAGATAATATCGAAGGGCCTCTTTTTATAGGGGTTGGAAATAGAATCTGGAAGAGGCACACATCTGACTCCCAGTGTCACAGCTAGTAAGTACCAGGCCAGGCTCGGCCCAGGTTTTGCAAGGCTTGTGCCATCTTCCTCTGATACCCCAGCAGCATTTAACGAAAAGTAGCTAGAAATCGGGATGGAACGGGGAATCAGAGTTATGGATTGGGACACTAAAGCTGTATAGGACCTGTGCGCGGCTAGTGAACCTAGTAGAAGACAGTTTTCTGGGCCACAGAGCCAAGCATTAGAATCTGCAGCACAGTTCCTAATGAAAGGGGCTGAACGAGGGGTTTTCAGGGAAAGAATGTGAGTTCAGGAAGGGCTGGAGATCTTGGCTCCACCACCTTATGTTGGTGTCTCCAGGGTACAAAGCAGGTGAGAGAGCAGCAGAGCTCAGAGTAAAAAGGAAGTGAGACTTCAAGGAGCTGGAAGCTCCTGGAGATTGCTGCTGAAAACGATAGCAGATAGAGCAGGGAGAAAAAGCGTGAGCCTCAAGGAGAAACTGCCTTGCCAAGTACCCAGCTAGTTAGCACCCAGTTCTGTCTGAGGGCAGGTGGCCCACAGTGAGTCTGGGGGTGGGAAGGGCAGCCCAGGCCCAGGCTGTCTGCTCTGTTTCTAACTCTTCTTCTCTTACTGAGAAAGACAGAAGAGTGCTGGGTTTTCGGAAATGACAAAGGGAGTCCTGAGCTGGACTATCTGGAGCCTGTGCCGTGCGCTCTCATGATTGTGAGCTTAATTAGTCTTCACAGCAACCCTGATATTTGTATTTTATAGATTCATGTTTAAATAGGTTTAATTTGACTGAGGTCCCATAGCTACTAAGCGAGTAAAGCCCGAGATTGGAACCCAGCTTCAGGTACTGTGTCTGCTTATATTTTCAGGTCAACCCTGTGATCTGGTGCTGGCTTGGTTGATTATTTCCCTTTAATATTTGAAGATGAGGCTGAAGGCAAGGGGGCTTATTCCAGGTTGTACTCCTCGATAGTGGCTGAGCTCAGGCTTCCCCATGGCTAACTTAGGGCTCTTGGAGGCAGAGGAGATGTGAAATGATGAGTCAGGACGTCCAGACAAGGGAGGCTAGCAATGGCGGGCAGACCTTGGGAGTGAATAAGCCTCCCTTCCAGACGGAGGGAAGGGTAAAGGCAAACACATCCTAACTGGTGCATATGTAGGTTCTGGGGGCTGTGTTGGTATGTCCCCGGGCCTGGGGCCTGGTTCCCTGCAGACGTGGAGCTGGGGTCAGGGGACTTGGCTCCTCCCAGGAGGGGTAGAGGTAGGGCCTTAGCAGCTCCTTTGTTTTTTCTTCACACTTATCTCACTGGCTGTGTTTGCAGTTTCTGCTTCCAGGGGCCTCAGAGAAGGAACTCTTGTTGGACTGAGACTCTCTCTGGGATAGGGGATTTAAGGAAAGACAGAACTTGTGAACTTGTGGATCTCAGTTTTCTAAAAGCAAAGATTTAGTGAGTGGGAGCTCAGGAATGTACTTGGAAATGTTTCCAATTTATTTTTATTGCAAAGCAGTATCTAATGAAAATGTGGGAAAAGACCCAGGAGCCTGCGACTAATAAATCACCTGCTTTCATGTTCTGTGTCCCTCTTTAATCTGAATCCTCACAGAAGGGATTTTGTACAATGGTAACTGTAATGAAGATTCACTGTGTACCTACAGTTCTGTGTCCTGCTTTTAAAATTTATAATTATTCATAATTATTTTTTTAAACAGTTATATGCTATTTCTTTGGGTGAACGAACCATGTTTTCCTTAGCTGTTCTTCTGTTTCTTGCGGCATTTAGACTGTTTCTAGTTTTTTACTATTATAGACAATGAAGTAATAGTAACTTCTCTCTCAAAAAGAAAATAGTTTCCTAAGATAAGTTCTCAGGAGCTTGGATCCTGGTATAAAGAGATGGAGAATTTTTAAAAACTGACTTTTGGGAATAAGACCAAGTCCCCTTCAAAGTGACTTCTCTGGGTATTGTTTTTATAATCAGTGACCTGGCAGTGGGGGCTGGGCACCATTTCTCAGGCCATAGATGGAGGAGTCACTTCCCACAAGCTAAAGCTGGTGAGTGTGCTCAGGAAATGGACCAGCGCCCGGGTCGCTCCCACCTCCCCGGGTCTCTCCCACCTCCGGCTCTGCTGCTGCCGTGATGGGGGTTCACATGCTTGGCATCTGTCCTGTCTCCCTCCCAGAACCTGAGGAAGCTCATTGCCCCATGAGCTCATGGCTCACTGGTTCCATAGTAGAGACCCCATTGTCATTTTATCTTTCAGCCCCATGAAGATTGGCTTTGAAGTTTGACATCTTTTTTTCCTCCCTTTTCCCCAGAATTTGTTCCTATTGAAGTGTGCCGCCTCCTGTGATTCGCAGACTCCTTGAGCTTTTAGGAGTCCAGTAGGTGACCATCTCTACCTCTAAGGAGAAACAGTACCTGCTCCTCCATCAAGCTGAGCTCTCCATTGCTATGGATACTGAATCCACGTATTCTGGGTATTCTTACTATTCAAGTCATTCGAAAAAATCTCACAGACAAGGGTATGTAAGCTATTTATTATTCCACTTGTCCTTTTGAGGAAACCTGCAAGGGTCGATGGGACTTTCTAGCCTCTGTTCAAACAGTAGTTCAAGTGCTGGAGCTTCAGTCCATTGGCGTGAGAGAAGCTGAGCTTTAAGAGTGTTTACCACGCTTGGGAATAACTACACTACCAATTTATGTTGTATAGCCACTGTTAAAGTTTATAACCTTAATTTCTCACAATTGATTTTAAATTACAGTTTCTCCCTGCAGTGGAAATGTTTTTCATTCTAAGTACTTTTCATAGATGTCAATTCTTTCAGAGTTTTACCAAGAATGTAAATAAAAGTTTTTCAAGAGTGTTCATTTGTGGTTGCTTTTCACCTAAAGCGGTTGACTTACTGTCCATTATGCTTTTGCCGTGAGCCTTTTATACACTGAGCTGGTGGGCGTGGCTTGGCGCCTTATTTCTCTCTGCCTGCTCTTTAAGTGAGCAAGCCCAGGTTTTGAAAATGCTTTCCTGAGTGATGGCGGCAAATTCTCCTCCTCTGCAAAATACAGGTCTGCACTGGTACTGAGCCTGCTGCACTGTGAATGTCTGCTGAGTAGTGAGTCAGTGAAGAAGTAAATGAATAAATACGTGGTCCTGCACTGGTTAGGAGTGCAGGTGGTAAGTGGTAATGCTGCCACTCACCTGGCCTCCTCGTCTGTGAATTGGATACAGCAGTCCCCTCCTTACAGGGCTATTAGAGGATAAATAAGTTAGTACGTGTAAAGTGTGTAACACAGCATGAGTAGGTCACTAACCAGTGGCTGTATTAATAGTGATACACGTCTTAGCATTTCAGCTTCATGTTCCAAGGTACCAGCTGGCCCCCGCCCAGATGCCCACCTGGGATCACAGCTCTGCGCTGGCTTGGGCAGAGTGATTTTAAAAAGGTATCTCCTTGACCAAGCCATTCCTCCCCCATGCTGCTGAATGCAGAGTGGGATTTTGTTTTATAAAACAGTAATGAGATAGGCATGTCGAATTTACTTATTTGTCCACAAGCCCAGGTGCATGTACACACAGGGAGGTCTGGGGAGTGTTCTCCCGGTTGGGCGTTGTCATCCACGGAGCGGGGGCTCAGCCGAAGCCACAGACTGACAGCAGTGTTCATGTGTGTTTTATCTTTCTGTAGGCATTTCTCAATTTTTTTACAAGTGTGCATTTTGTAATTTAAAAAAATGAATGAGGGTTTAAAGGAAAGGTTTTCAAAAGATCGTTTGACATGAGAAAATGTTGGTGAGACCATGTTATGAAAACGGTATTCAAAATTTTGTACGTTATAATAGTTTTGTATACAATGATAGAGTGACTGTTAACATACTGACCAGTCTCTGACTGTAGGATTGTGGATGGTGTTTTCTTTTTAATGGTCATCATTTTCTAAATCATTATGTATTGCTCTAATCATCATAAGGATTTGGGGGAAGAGATGAAAATGAGCTTGTTCTGGAGCCCAGTATGGGAAGCAGAAGGAGTTAGAGGCAGAGCCCAGATCTCGAGAAAGTCAGAAACCCCCTGTGATGAGAATTTAATCACAAATTTCCACTAGTGAGTAAACTTATCAGATTCGATTATGAAATAGCAGAAAACAGCTATTTTAAATTACTAAATCCTAGGGATTAACTGGAAAAAACTACTCCCTTGTCTTGTGCCAGGCATCCGTCATCTGCAGCTCATGACAGGAGCTTTGGGGTTCTCTTGGCACTTGGGAAGGAATAGCAGAGGATGGCTGTAGCATTCTGGTAGGAGCTGTCCCTCGCCCTCCTGTGTCTAGACTTCTGTCCCCACATCCATACTTCAGGGCCCATTGCTACACTCTGCTGTTTCCTTAGGCCTCTTGGGCCCTCCGACATCGACACTCCAATGCCCTTGTAACTTTAGGAGACTATAACTTTCAATTAAAACAACATGCAGAACTCTTAGTGCATTCTTGGACCCATGTGGAAAGTACTTGGCAACTGTTAATACAGGCTGAGACTTTTAATCAATTAATCAAGGAATGTTACTGAACGCCTCCTTGGAGGAAAGCTCTGAGTCAGCGGATGAACCTTGGAGATGGGTAGGTGTGCTCCGTGGGATCTTGGCCAGTGAATTCTCCACCTGAAAGCAGGGAGGTTATAGCAACTGTGGGAGTGAAGGTTGTCAATCCCTAGACATTATGTGCTGAGCAGTACTTTCCCAGGTGTAAAGAAAGTCAGCAGCAACAGTGCCCTCCACAGGCCTGAGAGCAGGCCCTGCACCCAGCCACTGGCTCCAGCTTCCAGGAGTGTCCCTGTCAAGGCTGCTCTGCCTGGGGATTTGTTGGGAACTTGTATGGAAGAGTAGGAAAGTGGGGAGAGGAACCTTGCTTTTAGCTCAGAGAGGAATAGTGAAATGCACCAAACTTGATATGCCTGATGATACCGTGGTCATCTTGGAGGTCTGGCCGGGTTTCAAGCCGTTGACAAGTGACTCTTTTCTAACAAAGAGGGTTTTGTGATCCCTGCATTCTCCAGAGGGTGTCCAGTTAACTTGCTGGGAAAATGGTACAGACTTGCGCCGACCTCGTCTCACCTTTGGGTCTAGAGTATGAGTGCCCTGATTTCAAATATTGCAGCTGCTGGGTGGTGATGGTCACGTTGGGAGTGTCTGCGAGGGCCGTCACAGTCATTACCTCCTTTCCCCACGGCAGTCCTGGAATGGTGGGAGACGGTAGCCCCATTTTACCGAGACACAGTGTTATTTGCCTGGAGTTCCTAGGTTAGTAGGTGCCCTCAGCAGGTTTGGGGTCCAGTGTATTGTTTCTTAGCAAGGGAAATGCCACTGTTTGAAAAGGGAAGTGAAAGATAATTTGTGTGATTAATTTTACTAAAATCTATAAAAAGAGAGCTCCTGTGCAGTGGAGGAATCAGTATCTCTGCTTCAGGGCTGTTCTGGAGCCTGCCCTGCACCACCCTCCCAGCTCAGTCAGAGCCAGGAGGAAGCGGCCAGGCCCTGGCAGGCAGTGGAGAGAAAGGACAGGTCGTGGGTGGTGGGAGAGGAGGAAAGGGAGGAGTAACCGGTGGGGCCGCTTTCCCCAAATAGAAATAGACAAACAACAGGAATGGGACTAAATCATCTTCCCAGGAAATGCTGACTGTTAGTGGGGATGGTATGCCAATTACAGGGATTCTGACTGGAGCAAGGGGGGCTACAACAGCCCACAGGCGCTCAGCTCTGCACTTGCCCACATAGGTGCATTTGCACTCACACACGTGGTGAAGACACACTGGGCCTCCTGCGTGCCACACGCACAAGTGCTTATCTTTACTCACACGGGCAGGCAGGTGTCCCTTGGAGACAGGTTCAGAGATCAGGTACAGAGTAAGATTCCCATGGCTGACACAGCTGCCCAGCAGAGGCACACAGGTGACCCAGAGACTGGGGCAGCGTGGGGAGGCACACATGTGTGCCGTGCTCATGATGGCCCTCTCTGTGGTTTGGTAGTCATACTGCCCTGGTATTTCCCTCCTCTGAGATGCCAGGAGCTGATTGTCATCACTGGGGAACCCTCGCTCAGCTTTTACAGGGACTTGCAGCCTCTGGAGCCAGCGGTGTGAGCCCGTGGGTACGTGTTGCAGTAGGCGGCCACACCGAGATGGTGGCTCTGCAAGCGGGAAAGCCCTGAGCAGCAGTGTTTTTGTTGGATGTCACTCGGACAGCCTGGCTTGGCTAAGAGACCCTTCTGGAGCAGTCATTTAGCACCAGTGATTTCTAATAAAATTTTCTAAGAAATTTTTCCAATAAAAGCTGTCAGACAGGTCTGGGTCCCATGGTGACTAGGATGAGCAGTAGCCCCAAGCCTAGTGTGGTGCTGGTGCCGAGCTGATGTGACCTGCCACACGTTCACCTCTCACATGACAGTGGGTGGGGCTCTCGGCTCTGGGTGCCCTCAGACGTGATCACACCCTGTCCTGAGCCTGCCTTTCAGCTTCATCCACATAATGGTATTTTAGTAAAGAAGCACTGTGTGCTGTAACATCGTGTAGCTGAGCATTACACTCATGGCTACCACCATTGAGCTCCTGCTATATACAGGGCGTCTTACTCAGAGACAGACTTCCAAGCAGTCACGGCAGCAGCCTCTTTCCCCAGGAGCATTTGCGTGGGAGAATCTTGGGGAAGGCTTCCTGGACCACCTGGGACCTGGTCACCTGGGATGCTGGTGGAAAGTGTGGATTCCTGTTGTCTCCTTTTCAGGCATATTCTACTACGGTGTGGCCAACAAATCTGCACTTGAGTTCATACCCTGGGTGGTTTGCCTGCATACTCTTTTAAGTCTAAGCAGCATTGGTTTAGGATTTCAGGCTCTGGAGAGAGGATTAGAAACCCTCCTTGGTTTATCAGATAATGAGTTCTTATCTGGTTTACTCAGATGTTACCAGGGAAATTGTTAGACACTTAGGTGTCCCTGGGCCCTCTGAGAGCCAGGCTGGAAGGGTTGGTGGTCTGGAGCTCTGGCTGGCCACAGAGAGGCTGTCTCCAGCCCTAAGTGGCTCCCCACCTGCTCTCTGCCCTGGCGGTGTTCCAGCTCCAGGAACTGGCACTCAGTGAAAGAATTCTGATCTCCAGTGGAATTTGTGCTGTCACAGGATTTGGCCTGTGGGACTAGTGAATAGCTAGATGGGTTAGGTGAGCATGTGACTTGTATGGTGGCCTGGAGAGTGATAAATGTGAGAACAGTGGGGAAAGTGGAAATGGATTAAGGTGGGAGAGGGCCTCATCCATCTGGCCGAAGGTGGGGCCCGAGGAGTAGCCGTTCTAGACTCCGCCTGGTGCTCAAACTGAAGACTGAACAAGCACACGGGAGAGCTCCCCCCAGTTGTTTACTGTTTCTCACGGTGACTGCCCTTTGAAGTGATTGTCTTTGAGAAGCCTGAGTGCTGGACTCACAGCTTTGTGCTTCTAAGGTCACCGTCCAGTCGTGACTCCTGGCAGTAGCTACAGACGCATATTTCATAGCTCTGGTCGTTTGTCAGGGGGAAGGGTATGAGCATCGGGGAGACTTACGCTGTAAAATCTTCCTCTTGCTCTTCAAAATATTGCGGTATAGTAGGTTTGAATAGAGGTGGTGGCAACAGATCTGGAATCAAATCCTTCTCTGCAACTTACACAACTTTGGGAAATCACTTAAACTCTGTGAGCCTCAGTTTCCTTATCTGTAAAATGGGGGAAATAATATTGACTTGATGGGGTTATGGTTGGAATGGGGTGAAATTAATAGAGTGAAACACTTAGCAAAGTGCTCTCTAAATTGGGATGGGGGGAATGGGACGATTGGCGTTATAAACTACATCTCTGGGTAAATAACCGAACTTTCTGCTTACTTGGTGTTTTCCCAGCTGCCTTGTTAAAACACCTGAGTCAACTAGAACACATTTCCAGAGTCTAATTTAATCATAGATTGTAATTATAAATGATGCCCTAGGGTTAGAGTCATCACTGAAAGATTCCCTGAGGCCATGGGAGCCTCCTGGTTCTTTGAAGGAATCCATCAATGCTTATGCCAGGGAGGTATTGATAAGGTAGAAGTTTAATAGGAAATCTACATGTTTTTTCCAGCTAAGTGGCAGGTTAATGGGAAATTTGTGTATGGAGGGGAAGAGGGTTTGATTGCGTGTTACTAGTTCCATTTACAGCTTTCTCCAAGGTATACTTCCTGTGCTTTACAAAGTCAACACACCATTCTTTGCCACTGACAAACAGTCACAGCGATAGTGAGAGCTACTGCGTATCAGCACTTCATCCCCTGGTATGGAGCACTGCGATACTTTATCTGGTGTTTTCATTGTCTCCATTTCACACATAAGGAAACTGAGGTTTTTAAAGGTTGAGTAACTTGTGCAAGGGTACACATCTAGTAGGAAGAGAACCAAGATCTGTTTGTCTCCAAATCTGCGTGCTCAATGCTGCTTCTATCCTGCCTTGGAGAGAGAGAATGAGGGGAGGTGGCTGTAGGAAGGAGGACTGATGTCAAGGTAGCTTGTGGGGGACAGGAGGCTGAGGGAACTTACTGACTCTGGCTGCTGGCAGCCAGAGGCTGGGGTGCCAGTTTCCATAAGTGGTTATTGGCCAGGATGTGACCTCTGGGCTCGGCCATGCTGATTGGTTCCTTCTGTAATTTCATGATTGACCCAAGGCAGGGTATTTTCACAGTCTTCGGAGAAGACCACCCAGCAAGTTCTCTGGGGTAAACCAATGAAGCGGCTTGTTTCCTTAAGGGGCCTGCAAACACACACTCCCTCTGTACTTCTGGCGTCTTTTGTCCTAGTTTGTTTTTGTGGGTATCTTCAAGTTCAGCTAGAACCTATGGGAAGAACTTCTAGTTTTGAATTTGTAAGAATGAGAAGGAAATGATTCTCTGTACTGGTTTAGAATTTCCTTTCTTCTCTTGTCCAAGGGATAGGGTAACAATGAGTTCCGCATTTTTTTGGAAAGATCAAAGCTTAGCTATTCTGCAGTGTTGTCCTAATTAAAAAAAAAAATCTAGAAAATTTGTTTAGGCAAATTAATAATCAAATCAAGTTAATAATTATTATAATAAAATATGCCTTAACTGCACAAAGTCTAAAATTATAATTTTAGGCTTTGGAAAAATAAGATCACTGTTGATAAAGGAAAAGTGATAATCTTTGCATTGAGTCTTGAAATGGCAGGAACATAATTAAGTAGGGTGTAAAGATGAACTTACCCTCGGAAGGAAGGGTGGGTGCATATTGGTGCCACATGTAGTGTGTGTGTAGGAATTTCCTAAGTTCAAAATGTAATTTATAATACATCTTAATGAGGCTCGGCACCTGTAGCTCAAGCGGCTAAGGTGACAGCCACATACACCAGAGTTGGCAGGTTAGAATCCAGCCCAGGACTGCCAAACAACAATGACAACTACAACCAAAAAATAGCAAGGCATTGTGGCAGCTGCCTATAGTCCCAGCTACTTGGGGGCTGAGGCAAGAGAATTGCTTAAGCGAAGGAGTTGGAGGTTGCTGTGAGCTGTGATGCCACGTCACTCTCCCCAGGGCGACAGCTTGAGGCTCTATCTCAAAAAAAAAATGCATCTTAATGAGCCTGAAGAATTAATTGAGGTGGCATAAATATATTAGCTGGTGTTCTTTTTTTTCAGGGAGAGAACTAGAGAGAGACACAAATCACCCCGGAATAAAGATGTCAGAGCATCAGAAAAATCTGTCACCATTCAAGCTCCCACAGGAGAGCCTCTGTTGGCAAATGATTCCACTCGGACAGAAGAAGTTCAGGTAAGGCTCAGCGGCGGTCTGTAAGCACACTGCCACTTGACCAAGACTGCTTTCTATAAATGTTTTCCTAAGGCTTGTTGCAGTAGGTTCTCTTGGGTTTTTAATCTTTATTTTTCCAGCATGTTAATTAGTTTATGTATGTCCCGTGGTCTCTTGTTGGTCTAAGGATACTGTGTCCTGCCATTGGGCAGTGCAGGGATTCTTCTGGCACCTGATTGGCTGGCCTGCTGTAAAGGGCCTCGAGGAAAAGCTGGTGAGGCTGACAGGGCAGGGGAGGGGAAAGTTACAGGCCAGAGTCTCCTGAGACTCATTCCAAAATGGAATAGTGCAAGAGAGGGAAGCAAAACCTAAGTAGTGTTGGGAAGTCTGGCTTGCCCGGAGTGTTACTCCTAGTTCCATGAAATAAATCAGGGGCTGCATGCTCAGGTGCCTGGTAGGGTAACATAAACAAGGTAAATGTAAGTGAATGTGCCTTGGGTCAAAAAGAAAAAGTATAAGGAGACTGTGGGATTCCTCGTAATCTGTGCAGTTGGGTGGTGGTAATCCCATGCGATGGAGCGGAGAAGTTATGGCAAACATGAAAATGTGTTTCCTCTCTCAAGCAAACAGCAGCTTCTCAGCTCCAGGGACTTAATTGCTCCTCAGGAATGCAGGGATTCAGTGCTACTGGGTCTTGCAAAGTTTAAGAAAAGCTGAGAATTAGGATTTTTATGTAAAAACCTAATTTCACATAGTTTTGAAACATTGGCAGTTTTTTAACTTTTAAGAAAACATTATGTGGGTTCTTCTCCAGGTCCCCACTGTCTGGCAGCCCACCTGATTTGAATAAACTTCTGAGCTACATCTAGAAACACATTTGCACACCCTCCACACATCCTGCACTGTAAGCATGTCCAGCCTTGCTCCACGTAGACAAAGCAATGCGTGCATACATGGCTGTAAAGATACGGGAGTCCAGATAAACATACGTCTCTGCTCACCTGGAGATACCCAGATAGGCGTTTATAATCACACTGGCTGAAACTGGAATTCCTCAGAGCACATGAGGTGTTCTTGGGACCCAAAGCTGCAGTTATGATTGAATGTGGGGTTTGTTGAGCAACAAGCAAGTGCTTTGAGAACTGTCATACTGGTTATCTTGGCTCTGGAAGGGCTGACCTAGGATTGGACTATCCTGAAGTGCTTTAAGAGGTCGGTTTCCTGCTGGATGTGGATTCAGAAATAGTGATAGCCCAGTGGGAAGAGATTTCTTTCTATATAGCTTCTCTATACCTCGTAGCTCACTAAGAACTACGTTGGGAAGCTGTTGCTGTTTTCGCCACGATGTTCTGGTGGGAGAAGCATTGAGATGGGCATTTTTTCTCAGTTGTGGTTTCTTTGAACAATCACAATGTTTGACCGTCTCAGTTGCTTTTGCTTTTTTTTCCCCCTTTGGAGACAGAGTCTTACTCTCGTCACCCTGGTAGAGTGCTGTAGCGTCATAGCTCACAACAACCTCAAACTCTTAGGGCTCAAGTGATCTTCTTGCCTCAGCCTCTCAAGTAGCTGGGACTACAGGCTCCCCCCACTATGCCCAGCTAGTTTTTTCCCTATTTTTTGGCAGAGACAGGGTCTCACTCTTGCTCTGGCTGGTCTTGAACTCCTGAGCTCAAGCAATCTCCATGTCTCAGTTCCGCGAGTAGCTAATACTACAGGTGTCCACCACAACATTGGGCTACTTTTTCTGTTTTTAGTAGAGACAAGGTCTTGCTTTTTCTCAGGCTGGTCTCAAACTCCTGAGCTCGAGCAATCCACCCACTCAGCCTCCCAGAGTACTAAGATTACAGGTGTGAGCTACCATGCCTGGCTGGCCTCCTCTTCTTTATTGAAAATCTAGGGGATTAAACTGGGCACAGTGGCCCATACCTATAATCCCAGCTACTTGGGAAGCTGAGAAAGGAGTATCACTTGAGGCCAGGAGTTTGAGCCCAGCTTGGGCAACCCAGCAAGATCTCACCACTAAAGAAATTTTTTTTACAAAAAGAAATCTTAAAAAAAAAAAAAAAAACCAAAGAAAACCAAAAAGAAATCTAGGAGATTAGGTTAGAGGATTTTAGATCCTTTTTATTCTGAGAACCTCAACTTTGAGAGGTTGTACACTTACATTGTACACTTACATTGTACACTTACATTGGTTAAGCACACATTTGTACACTTACATTGGTTAAGCACACATTCATAAATTCTTAAATGGACGGGGGATTTAGTTAGCACATCTGGCAGGAAAAAGGATGAATAGCTAAATCAGAGCAGTGTGGTAGTCAACAGTGACTATAGCACACTGGTAATAATTACTTCAGGATTGATTATCACCTGATACTAGGTTCAATGCAAAACATGGAATCCAATATTGATTTCTACTGAGAGTGTTACAAAGCAGTTGTTATGTCTTCTGTATCCTGTGAACTTAACTATATATTAAAGCAAATTATATATATATATTTTTTTTTTTGAGACAGAGTCTCACTTTGTCACCTTAGATTGAGTGCCATGGCATCATCGATCACAGCAACCTCAAACTCTTGGGTTCAAGTGCCTTAGTCTCTTGCCTTAGTCTCCCGAGGAGCTGGGATTACAGGCTCCCACCACAATGCCTGGCTAGTTTTTCTGTTTTTAGTAGAAACCGGCTTAGGCTGCTTAGGCTGGTCTTGAACTCATGAATTCAAGCTGTCCACCTACCTTGGCCTCCCAGAGTGCTGGGATTATAGGCGTGAGCCACTGCACCTGGCCCATTCTTTTTTTTTTTTGCCGAGTAGTACCCTGTTGTATGACTCTACTACAATTTGTTATCCATTTTCCTGGGGAATGGGCATTTGGGTGCCCCGTTTTGGCTGGTGTGAATGAAGCTGTTAAGAACATTCTTATACAAGTCTTTCCTGGCTAAGTTTTCATTAACTTTGGGTAGAACCTGGGAATTGCTGGGCCATATAGTTAGGTGTTATGTTTAAATTTATATGAAGCTGTGCAGTTGCAAGCTGCCACCAGTGATGCTCTGGCTGTTGTCTTAATGGTAATCTCTTTCCTGGTATGTTTAGTTTGTCACGAAAACATGTTTTGGTAAGGATTTTTGAGCTGATCTGGCCAAAGAGAGATTGTTAAATGTGCTTAACTTAATTAATGAGAAATACTTTTGAAGAACGCATGACACTGATACTTGTTAAATAGGTCTTGGAAACATCAGATGGAGCTTTGCAGTGATGTGTGTACTGGCTGCTCTTCAGGGCTGCTGGAGGATGTAGAAATCCCGTACACACCCAGTGTGAATTGGAAAGGAAGTGCAGGAGAGATGGACTCTCCCAAGGCTAGTCTAACTACTGGATTGTTTATCATGGGGCTGACAGCCCTAGGCCCTCAGAGCCTTTCAGGGCTTTTCAGCACAGCCAGATGAGAATTAATGTTATGTTAATGAATCACCCAAACAAACACAAAGATTAAATTATGTTCCCTCCATTTGAAAAGGTAAAGATATAATACATTTTGGAAATTTCAGTGAAAATTGTTAAAGCTAAAGCATTCTGATGTTTAAAGAGTTAAGTTAAAGAAACCCCTGTGTGTCCGTGGGTAAACGAGGTGGGCCCTGCACGTTCTCTCTGTGGTTTCAACAAGTGGCCTCCTTGTCTTCTCACCAGGATGACAACTGGGGAGAGACCACCACGGCCATCACAGGCACCTCCGAGCACAGCATATCCCAGGAGGACATTGCCAGGATCAGCAAGGACATGGAGGACAGCATGGGGCTGGACTGCAGGCGCTACCTGGGCCTCACCATCGCCACCTTTCTTGGACTTCTGGTTTTCCTCACCCCCATCGCCTTCATCCTGTTACCCCAGATCCTGTGGCGGGATCAGCTGGAGTCTTGCGGCACCATTTGTCAGGGGCTCTTCATCTCCATGGCGTTCAAACTCCTCATCCTGCTCATTGGGACCTGGGCGCTCTTTTTCCGCAAGCAGAGAGCTGACATGCCCCGCGTGTTTGTGTTCCGTGCCCTTTTGTTGGTCCTCATCTTTCTCTTTGTGGTTTCCTATTGGCTTTTTTATGGGGTCCGAATTTTGGACTCTCGGGACCGAAATTACCAGGGCATTGTGCAGTACACAGTCTCCCTCGTGGACGCGCTCCTCTTCATCCACTACCTGGCCATCATCCTGCTGGAGCTCCGGCAGCTGCAGCCCATGTTCACGCTGCAGGTGGTGCGCTCCACTGACGGCGAGTCCCGCTTCTACAGCTTGGGACACCTGAGGTAGGAGGGAACGTCGGTGAGGCAGGGAGGATGGCTCCACCTTGCCACAAGAAGCCTGTTGAATATGGGAAGGGTGATGACAGTCGCGTGTTCAGTCCAGGGTCTGACTCCCTTCTCTTCTAGTGTAGGGGGTGGGTGTCTGTGTGCATGAAGATTCTGGACTTCTGGATGGACAGGGTGGTTACTGGCTCTCATCCAGGTTGGGATTTTGAAAGGTGTTGGCAACTCCCAAAAGTGATGGAGAAGGAATATGCATAGTGATGGCTGTTTATTTGAACCTTGAAATTGGCCTATGGATGGTGGATAAGGTGACCAGCGGTTCCATTTTCCCAAAATGCTACATCTGGTTTACCCTGTTGTCCCAGTGGAATTATCAGTTGTTCCTTTCTTTCTCCATTCTCAGAGGTGCCTGATTTGGGCAATAAGTTATAATAGTCACCCTGGTGACCCTCCAGTAAAGAATCAAGTGCAAGTGAGGAATTCCAAATGTGTAAGGGCTGAGTGTTTCGAACATGTATGCATGAGGAAAAAGTTAGAAATCAATTGGGATGGCATACTTTAAATCTATGCATAAAATCTCACTTTGTGGTTAACCCAAAGTCATAACCGTCATTTGTTTATATTTACATTGCATATTTAGTCTTCACAGGACCCTATGACATAGATACTATTAATCCCAGTGTTACTGATGAAGAACATGGGGATTAGGGGATATAAGTAGTTTGTACAAAATACTATGGCCACATTCTTGGGATTCATTCAGATGTCATGAAATGGGGGCTGAGTTATTCCCCCACCTGGCTTGTCTCACTTTGTGTTTTGGGTCCTACTTTTCCATCTTTTTCTTACACAAACGGTGCCCCTGAGGACAAGGCGGTGCTCATTCCTCACGGCACCCTTGGTGCCTGGCATGGAGCGTGGCACACACTTGGTGCTCAGCTGGCCACTGGGTAAAGGCAGAGCCCAACCTCTGACTTCAGAGCCTGCCCCTTCTCCCCGGCTCCATGTAGATGCTGATGTGTGTAACCTGCTCGGCTCATGGTAGGCATTTAATTGTACCCATTACTGCTGTGATATTGTCACTGGCAAAGTGGCCATGGTCACAAGGGCATACCTTAGTGGTGTCAGAACAATTGGCTTTGTCCTAGTTCTGGCTGGAGTCCAGGGGGGTGGCTCTGTGCTGGTTTGGAGTCAGGCCACGCTGCCAAACCATCATCCTGTTAGCATGCACCCTCCTTCCTTCCTCTGGCTCAGCTTGTACCACCCAAGGACTGAATGATTCAGTGTCAAGGCTGCTGCCACCCTAACTGATCCATGCAGGGGGTCCATGTCCAATTCCTGTGTTCACGCAGCAAAACCTGGCATTTCACAGACATCTGTAGGGCTCTGAAGGGAAGTAGGCACCTGCTTGCATATTCGTCTGGGGCAGCTTTCTTTCCATGTTCTACAGTGGGGAATGACCAGCGGACTTGTGATAAATATCTGCTAAGTGTGAGCCCAGAGCTCGGGGCTCCAGCACCACAAGAGTGGCTGCCTTCAAAGCCCTATCTCAGAACCCGGGAGCTCACCATCGTCAGGAGACCAGTGCACTGTTGCACAGCAGACAGATGCCAGAACAGAGCTGGTGCAGGAGACAGGAACACAGGAGAATGGGGAAGTTCAGGCTGGTAGCAGGAGATAGTCTGTCCCAGAACAGGTCTTGGGGAAGTTAAAGCAGTGGAGAGATTGGCTGTGGTCCTGGTGGAGGTGATATTTAGGACTGGCCAGAAGTGAGTCCTGCTGAGGTTTTGTTTGGGGCCGTAGTTGGTGTGAATCTCTCCTGTGCAGGTGTGAAAGGGAAGGACACCTTGTCACCTTTACAGCCCTCGGTGGGGGGACTGACTTCCTCCCTGGGCTTCTGTGCTCTTCCCTCTAGGACTAGTTGCGTGATAGATGGGGTGGGGATAGGAGGAGGGGAACCAAAGAGCCAGAGGAAGGGGTGTCCAGAAAACGTAACTAGCAGCAGCCCTAGCATCTCACCGCGTTGCTGTGCTGGTCGGGTTTGAGCAAGTGGGCAAGGCTGGGCTGATCCTTCTGCACAGCTCACAGGATCACTGTAAACCTCTTAGGCCCTCTTCACTGTGACCAGCAACTGCACAAAACCGAAGCCTGTGACCCCAGCTCCCCAGGGAGACCTGGAGGGTGGCATGTCCAGCAGCCCCAGAGAAGGACATTCGAGGTGGTCCCCAGCCTCCTCCTTCCGGCTTTTCTTCAGAGCCGGTTGTTTCCTCCTTCCTGCCTCTACCAAGGCCCCCTTTATCCCTCACATGGAGCCTGTGGGTCATCAGGTGCAGAGAAGGCAGGGAAAGAGGTGTTATTTGCCGATGGAGCCCTCAGGCGGGCTGGATGCACGGAGGCCTCTCCCCCTCCTGGCATTGTGTGTGTCTGGTGACCTGCCGGTCCCAGGGCTAAATCTGGTCGGAACCCAGCAGTGGCTGGAAGAGTCACTGGGCCAGAAATATAACTTCTAAGCTCTTTTGTAAAGTGCAGGAATGAGACAGGAGGGACGCGGGAGTGGGAATAGACAAAGCGGGCTGCAGAGATGGGCGCAGCGGGTCTTCAGCAGCAGCCCCCCTGGAATCGCAGGCCGCCACTCTCCCTTTCTGTAAAGCCTCTGTTGGGCTTCGGTGCAGAGTGCTGGCGAATTCTTTTTTTCTGTTTCCACAGATGATTTTATAGAATCGACTGAGCTATTTTTGAGAGTGGTCAAAAGAATGCCTACTCTTTCGTTTCTTAAAGAAAATAGGCTTCTCATTAACCCTCATAAAAGGCACTTGCTGTGGCTAGCTTGTTGGCAGGGATGGATTTCTGGGCTTGTTTGAAAACTTTCAGAAATGTAAAAAGTCATTGCTGTAGAAAGTGGGATACCATAAATACGTTCAAGCCTCTGCCTGGTGCCTTAGTTATGAAAGGCCTTTCCAGGGTTGGGGCTCATTTGCCAGCCCCGCTGCCCATCAGGTCTGGGCAGGGGAAGTAGTAGGCTCTCCCGTGTGCAGTGGAGGGCCCTGCCCACAAGTGATAAGGTACGCCCCAGGTCGCAGGGAGCTGGTGTGTTCCTGTGTGTCACACCCCTTTCCTGCTGTCCTCTCCACGGCCTGGGGTCTCAGCACAGTCGGTTTGTGGCTCTCCGGGCACACCTCACTGGTCATTTTTCTTGGCCTTTTCTCACAGGGAGTTGCTAACTTTTCTAGAATTTCATCAGAGACCAGTGATTTTCGATCTGGCTATATTTGTGGACTGACCCCAAAAAAGAGACTAAAAATGACATTTAACTACCCTAATTAATAATTTCTCAGTTTTGAAATCTTTAAAGGGAAATACCGTGAGTATTAGTACATAGACTGTAGTGTAATTGACTGACTGGATCTGAGCCAGAGAACAGAGAAAACCCTCAGTCAGCAGTGACGTCATCCTTGCTGTGCGCCTTCTGAGCTGTCGACAGACAACTCAGTCTTCACAGCAATCCCGTGAGATAGGCGCTGATGCTCTCCTTTTCAAGGGATCAAACTGAGGCACAGACGAGTTAAATGAATTGTCTAAGGCCTCACGTGGTTTGTGATTGTGGGAGCTGGGATTTGAGCCCAGGCTTTCTGGTTCCAGAATGATCCAAACCATGTTGCCATACTGCCTGTGAGTAGAAGCGTTTGCGTTCACATCACTGCTTTGAGATGGCACAAGCAGACTTAGGGGCAGTTTTTGAGAGCTTACCATGTGTTGGACTGGGTGCTGGCTGCATGTCTACATCACCATGTTCTTTTAAATCGGAGCTTCAGGGCTGGAATGCACAGAGCACAGGAGACTGTTAGAGAAGGCTTGAGCTTCACTCCGCAAGTTCCTTTATTCACTCGGTTGACTACGCTCGGTCCGTATAAACATAGTAGCAAGTTTGAGCCTTTGGTCCATACCTTCTGTATTTCACCTTCTCAAAGAAGATGTCTTTTGCTTATTGTTGTATAATGTTTACCCAGAAACTTAGTAGTGTAAAACCACCGCCATTTCAGTGTTTCTCACAGGTCTGCTGGTCCTGCCCGTGGCCTCTGTACTATTTCACTCACACGGAGAGTCAGCTGGGGCTGGGCTTTTTTCTCTTCTCGTGTATTCTGAGGGTCCCGCCTCCTCTGCATGGCATCTCCTTGTTATTTCTACATCAGGGTAGCTAGACTCTTACAGCTCAGGGCTCAGAACACAAGAGCAGAAGCTCCTGGGGCCTTCTAAGATCCAGACCTAGAATAGGCCATGAATTGTTTCTCCTGTACTATCTTTTTTTATTTTTAAAATCTTTAATTGACAAAGATCGGATATATCCAAGATGTACAGTGTGAGGATTTGATATATGTATACATTGTATAATGATCACCACCATCAGATTAATGAACCCAGACATCAACACCGTGCTGTGTGTTGGATTCCAGAATGTGTTCATCTTCTAACCGAAAGCTTGTACCCTTTGCCTGCCCTCACCCTCCATCCCCTGGCAGCCACGGTTCTATTCTCAGCTTCTATGAATTTGACTTGTTTTTAGATTTCACCTGTAAGAAAGATTGTGCAGTCATTGTCTTTCTGCCTACTGCTCTATCTTGATGAAAGCAAGGCCCAGCCTGGAGTAAAGGACAGGGGACCAGTCAAGGTGGAGAAGGCTGGGAGCCTCGGTGCAGCCAGCTGCCTCCCAGAGCCCCGCTTGCTCTCATCCTCAGTCTGTGCAGCTCTAACACACTTATTTACTCATTCCTCCATGTTATATGTTTTTAACATGGAGGAATGAGTAAATGGAAGTAACATTTAGAGTGGGGGTAAGAGCTGCTTTATAGAGTCCCGTAGCCATCAAGAATAATGACAACTAATAGTTCCATCAAGAATAATAACAACTAATAGTCATCAGCAGGGAGAGAGACTGAAACCTCAGAAGGAGGCAACGCTCAGCACTGCTGGAAACTTTCCTGTTCACAATGACCCATTCCGTAGAATGTTCATACTGCTGAAGGGCCACTGGACCTAATTCAGCCAGCAGATATTAACTGATCATAGAACCAAATACCTATGCTTTTGAACAAATGATTCTTGGATTGCTTTTCAGACCAGCTTGTGATTTCCCCCTTACTGAGTTGAAAGGAACTGTTATGGACTGAATATTTGTGTTTCCCCAAATTTGTATGTTGAAGCTCTAAGCCCCAGTGGCTGTATCTGGTGATGGGGCCCCTAAGGAAGCAGCTGGGCTTAAATAAGATCATAAGGTGGGGTTCTGATCCGATAGGACTGGTGCCCTTATAGAAAAAGACACCACAGAGCTTGCCTGTCTGCACACACATGCTATAGAAAGGATGTGTGAGCCCATAGGAAGAAGGTGGCTGTCTGTAAGCCAGGAAGAGAGCCCTCAGCAGGAACCCAGTTGGCTAGAGCATTGATCTTGGACTTCCAGCCTCTAGAACTGTGAGAAAGTAAGTTACTATTGTTTAAGCCACCCACTCTGTGCTATTTTGGTATGACAGCCTGAGCTAAGACAGGCATATTATGCATACTGGTGATTTTTGACCCCAAAGCTCCAGAAAACCATGGGGTCCACTCTGCTTTGATTAATTCAAGCTCATCTTGTCCCCTCTAACGCACGGGTGCTTCCTCCCAGCGTGAGCGGGGGCCTTGCCTTTCTGGTTGCACTTTGGTTTTCTAGTTTGAATTGAAGAAGGTGGAGTCTTCTAGGGAGGTTGAAGTTACTCCAGGATATATTTAGGTTATACATTTCCAGCTCCTTTTGAAATCTTTTGCCTGGGTCAAGTGATTTGCCGGTGATTATACTGCTGGTCAGATTTGGCCACAGTGCTGGGCTACACCCCTCCAACCTGTGTTCAAGACTAGAACACTAGTACCAACGGTCTCAGGAGGGCCCAGAGCCAATGGCTGTGACATTGGGGACTATTTTTAAATGATCCTTGGAGGTTTTGACTCATGTTATTACATTTCTGGTTTCATGTATACTCTCATTTTTTTTACTTGTGTGACTAGTTTTCAATATTTTGTCAGCCTTCACTCCCACCCCCACCCCAACCTAAGAAAGCAAAGGATAAAAATGAATAAGAGCTGAAAAGTAGAGTATGAGGCTGTTGTTGAGACTCTGCTTTGCTATGGGAGAATTTTCAAGGAGGCAGTAGAGCTGCCGTTTGTGGTTGGGTCCTGTGGTGCCTGTTGAAAGTGGCTTTAATGAGCGTGTGAGGTGCTGCACACTGCAGCCCTGTGTTTGTTCAGCTGCCTCCTCGCAGCAGCCACAGCTAGGACGGTTTCCCTGCAGGACGTCTGCCTACAAGCCTTACGTCAAGGCTAGGAGGACTCAGCCCTCACGGAGCACAGCCTCCCGAGTGGAAGGAGGTGGTGAAGGCAGCTGTGCTGAGGGGCCTTAGGCCCCTGGGAGATGGGTCGTGCTCCCTGAACAGTGTACTGTCTGTTTCCTAAAGGTCTCATGCTGAAGGCTGGGCCTGGGACTCTACATGCTCACTCTCAAGTCCAAGGGTGAGATTTGGTACAGAGCATAGTGAGGCACTGATACCCCAGAAGGCCAGTGGACTGGACTCTGATTTCTCATCCCGCAGAGCCACAGTGTAGCTCTGCTCTGGGCTGGGCCTAGTGTCCTCAGGCTCTGGACTTTGCATTGTGAGCGGCTGTAGTTTGCTTGAGGCCAGCGGTACTGGGGCTGAGGTAGGTGAGCCAGGTGAGCACCCAGGGTGGGTCTGGAGGTGTTCATAGTACCAATCTGAGAGTACTTCTTACAGCGCTCTTCAAAGTAGCTGTCTTTGATCCCCGCGTCCCTGTTGTTTATCTTGGTGTGATTCAGCACCATAATTTAAGCTGTGAGAAAGCTGAGTTCCCATCCCAAGCAGGGGAGAGGTGACACAGGATGGAGCTGGCAGAGTGGCAGGGTCTGCACCAGGGCTGGCAAGCAGGTCCGCAGGCTCCCCAGGCCGACGGTGCAGACCCAGACCTGTGGCTGTGTGGGAAGCCTGGTGCGTGCCCACTGGGAGGGGTCTGCCAGCACCTCCGTGCTGTGGGCACAGCCACCAGAGGGATCCAGCCATGCTGGCTCAGCTGCTCAGAAGGAGGCTGCCCTGCCTGGCGGTGTTGTCTCCGCAGTCGGAGCCGCCTGCTGGGTCGTGGCGCTGCGCCCAGGATCACGCGTGACAGCTCTGTGTTGTTTAGTTCCGAGACCAGAAGAACCAGGTCACCGCCTGAGCTGTTAGGTGCTTCTGGTTCTCACAAACTTCTCGCAGTGTTTAGAGAGTGGTTTCCTCTGGGCATGCTCTGGGTGTAGCTTACAATGTCAGAGAGGAAATTTTTCAGGGTTATACTTTATTATCAGAAATTTAAAGAGGGCATAGCAAAGGGTATGGACAAGTGTCCTAGGTTTCTCCAGACTGTCCTTGGAGGCCATTCTCTGAGTCCTGGGTCCTATAGATTCTGCCTCCTTGGAGCTTTGGGATTAGGTATCTCAGGTTTCCAGTCTCCTGTTCATCTTTCCATGGGGCTACCCCATGGGCTGGTCTAAAGCTGAAAGTCAAAGCAGAGGCCAGGACACTTTTCAGCCGGCAAATACTGATTCAAAGTACTTGGTGGCTGAAGCTTCCACAGGCTGAGGAACAAGCAGGTCTGGGGCAGCCAGGGAAAGGGCCTCCCTGAAGGCTGTGCGGAGCTTCCAACCCGCTTGTCCTCTGAGGATTGGCGGTTTGCCTCATGTTTCAGGATCTCAGGCAACAACCTCTAGCCCTCCTGCTTTATCCTGATGAAGACCCACAAATCCAGTTTAGCCCAGACCTCCTGAGCTAATCCCAGTTTTGCCCATCCTCGTCCTCCTCGAGTTTCAGGGTGATTGTTACCTGTTACCTGTGTGAGCTGACTTCCCCAGGTAGCTGTTAGACACACATTTTAATTAAAAGGCAAAAGGGTCAGGAGATAGAAACACTTTTGTGCCTGGTTGTCAGAAAAGGTGGAGGTGGCATTCGGGGGCTAATTATATTTGCCTCTGTGGGACTCACACAAATATTGTCCTGACTGTCAGACTGAAGTCATTTATCTCCTCATGAGGGGAGCAAGGGAGCCCACACATCCAGATAGATTTATTATACTTTTTGTTGACACTTCTAGGAAGTAGCAGGTGCATAAAACCCTAGGGCATCAGCTGTCTTGCCTTGGTTGGGGGTCTTCACAGAGACCTGGGTTTGGACCCTAAAATGCAGCCTCACCTTAAAGAGTAGGTGATGGCCGGCTGTAGCATCAAGGCAGACTTGGTACTGGCTTCCCTTGGCCCCCTTACCTTGCGTCCATGCAGAGCCTTGGTAACTGAGCATCAGCCCAGCCTTGTCCTTCACCTGCCTCCATCTTTCCTTCTCTAAACGAAGTTTTCTGAGTCTGCTGTAACAAATTACCACAAACTGGGTGGCTTTAAAATAGTTTTCTCTTTCACTTTCTGAGAGAGAGGTCTGAAACCAAGTCTTGGCAGGGCGTGCTCCCACTGAAGGCTTTAAGAAGAATCCTCCCTGGCTGCTGGTGGTCACTGGTGATCCTGGGCGTTCTCTGGATTGCCGTAGCATCACTGCAGCCTCTGCCTCCATCATCGTGTGGCCTTCTCTGTATGTTTTCCTCTGTGGCCCCTTTGTTATCAGGACAATAGTCAGACTTTACATAAACCAATTATAACAACATCTGCAAAGACTCCAGTTCCAAATATGGTCACATTCTGAAGTTCCAGGTAGATGCAAAGTTTGGGAAACACTGCTCACTACAGCAGGATCCTCAGAGCTGTCCTGTGACCGAACACGGACCCCACCACTCCCGCTGTATTATAGATGTTCAGGAAGACGATCCCAGCCTGAGTCTGCTCACCCTGCTTCCTCTGGAATTTGCCTAGAATTTGCTTCATAGTCTGTTGTCCACATGGCTGGCCATCCTTGTCTTTTGAGATGTAACTCGGAAATGAAGCTTTGCCTCCACTGTGGATCTTCCACGGGAACACCTCTCCCTACCCTGTACACAGGCTCTCTCACAGTCTCTGAGTCACTCCATGGTGCTTATTGTTTGGGTGGTTGGCACCACCACTTGGAGTGTAAGCCCAAGTCAGTGTCTCAGCTCATGAGATTTAACTGTCATAAGGTGATGTCAGTATCAGTCAGCACCTGAATATTTCCATCTTGCAGTCCGTAACCAGAATTTCTTCTAGCTGCCTGCACCGGGCCTGCCGTCCTCACTTCATTAGCTTTTCGGTAATACATATGATGCCACTGCGTACTTTGGAACCCATTGACTGTGTTACAGTAGGTTTTCCGGGTTATCATCCCCATCCTCCAGGTGAAGAGTCTGAGGTTTGGGGAAGGAAATAGTTGTTCAAGGTGAAAGCCGAAAGGCACGTTGTGTGAGGCCAGAGGCTGCACCATCTGGGCTGTGCATGCTTCATCTCAAGGTCAAGGTCACGGACTCAGACATGCCCAAGGCATGGTGGAGGTAGTTTCAGGTATGCAGGGACATTAATTTGGCTTGCACTTTTTATTGTTTCTTAGAAATTATCTTTCAGAAATATGCCTTTCAGATTTTTTTGGGGGGGTGGGGTAGGTGGACAATTGAGTGCTGTGGCATAGTCATATCTTGCAACAACCTGAAATTCTTGGCGTCAAGCAATCCTCTTGCTTCAGCTTCCCAAGTAGATGGGACTACAGGTGCCGCCACCACTCCTGGCTGGTTTTTGTTTTGTTTTTTTAAATAGAGACAGGGTCTTGCTCTTGCTCAGGCTGGTCTTGAACTCCTGAGCTTAAGCAGTCCACCTGCCTTGGCCTCCCAGAGTGCTAGGATTATAGGTGTGAGCCACCGCACTCGGCCTTTCTTTCAGATTTTTATGAATTGACATTTGGATTGTGTTTCAGGGTGCTTCTCTCGGGTCTGTTTAACAAATGTAGCTGAGGGTGAGCCCCACTTCTCCACTGGCAGGGCAGTCATTTGACAGGGGTCAACAACACCAAAGGTGCTTTTGTGGTTGATTGGACACCAAAGACCTTAGTATTTCACGTTCTGCTCAGTGAGGCAGCATGGTCAGCAGTGAGTTTTGAGTTAGAATTTGGCTGTCACATCCTGCCGGTCATTTGTGCTGACCCATTGCTGCCCTGTCCTAACCAGGAGTTCATATTTGGGTCAGCCTAGACCCAAGCTCAGTGGAGATTACTCTCCCATTGGTAACAACATCAGCCTCTCCTCATTCTGAATGTTCCATTGTCCATTTGTATGTCTGGTGTTCCTGTATTTTTACACATAGGTCTTGAGTGAATTTCTCTCTTAACGAGGCATATCTCCACGTGCTATTTTCCACAGACCATGTGGTCTGTAAAAGGGTATTTCCCTGGATAATGACGTAGGAGGCTGTATTGTTATGTGGCATTAATTGAGCGCAGAGTTCTCTGTCTTGAGAGATGCTGCTTCCCACAGGGTTTCGGTGGGACCGTGTCCACAACTGTACTTCAGGCTGTACCTGGCTGTGACGCAGGGCTCCTGCACAGGGCTGGTGACCCCAGTCTCCCCCTTTTCTCACTGAGTATTATGGTGATAAGAGAGCGGGCAGCTTCTTTGCCAACTCGATTTTTCTTGTTTCTCCCTTTTCCCAGAGGTTATCTAATCTAAAGATTGGGATTGGTTGAAAGGTTCGTTTTTGCTCATCTCTGAGGCCCTTTTTGCCTCTAAAATGTCTATGAAATACATACTCAGGAGTGACCCTAGACCTATGAGAATGCTAGAGTTTCATGAACGGATAAGTTAAGCCAACAAATATTATATCCCATGGAGAAATCAAAGGTTGTGTCCCTGTGTGTGAGGGACCTAATATAGGCAAATTTTGAAAGGACGAGACAAGGGCTGGCCAGTCCTGGCTCCCCTAAAGACATCACAAGTCGTGTGTGGTGGCTGTTGATGCTGCATGCTTGGGGACAGAGCACGGGGACTGGAGAGTTAGAAAGGGCTTCCTGAAAGGGGTCAGCCTGCTTTCACCCTGAACGTTCCCACGTGTGGACGATGCAGGAAGAATGCTGAGCCCTGGTGCTGGCCGAGGGAATGGGTCTCCCTGGGTGCTGGGCCTGGGGGCTGAGACATAGGGCAGTGATTGAGAGTGATTGGTAGCCTGTCACAAGGGGGAATGTAGAAAAAATGTAAACAAGACAGCCTTAAGTATTCAGGCTTGCTGCAGCCTGGGGACAGATGGCCTGTGTCTCCTGATCAGACCCGACACTTCCCTGCTTTGTAATACATGTGGCCCAGCTCAGTGTTGGATGCCTCATCGTTAAAGCTGAAATCACGTATTATGTAAGAGTTTACTCTCTTTACAAAGAGAGGCATGTGGGATTTTATTCCAAAAGATCAGAACCATTTTAAGTTGGGAACTTCAGTTACACACAGTTTTTAGTTAGGTGGAAATTCTCATTCCTTAACGTTGCTCCATCCGCCGAGTGTCTGGTGGACCATTTGCTGTCAGTGAGGGCATGAGGGATTCCTGGAGACACCTGTAAACTTTGTCCTAAGAGTCCTTCAGCTCTGGCACAGGCTTGTCGGCCTGGGTGGCCGGCCAGGCTGCAGCCGGTTCTGTGCCTCTCTTGGGGGAAGAAAAGGGTGCCAGCACTGTCCCCCTGTTTGGCTTTTCTGAGCAAAGTTCTTGATCCTTGGAGGACTGGGAGAGCCACGCCACATCCCTCAGTACTCACCCTGCCCCGGGGATGTTACAGGAGACCCTGGGCTCTTCTCTGAGCGATGTTCACATGGGCTGTGATCGGTCCGAGTGGGAGCATCGGGAGGCCCCATGCTGGAAGGTGGCTGGCCACGGCCGGCAGCTATGGGCAGCACGCCATTTGTGGTCATAGAGCAGAGGGTTGAGAAATGCAGCCTTAAAGCTCTGGCCCAGCCATCTCCTCACAGGCCCCGACTGAATTAGTGTGATTCCCTGGGCTCTTCCTTGCGGCCTGGCTGAACAGAAAAGCAAAATCCAGTGAACATGGGGGAGTTCTGTGCTTTGAAGACTGGCCTGGAAAAAACCAAATGATTTCCTGAGGGAATCCAGGAGCCTAGAGACATTTCTGTGTCAGTACATGAGTGTGAGAGGAACTGGGTTTGGACCCCTGTGTGTCTGTTCGTATAAACTTGTTTCTGTGCAGGGGGCCCCTTGTTTCACAAAAGTGCATGGACCAGGTGAACAAGGGAGTGTCTGCGTGTATCTGATCAGGTACAGGGCGTGGCAGATCTCCAGTGGGTAGGAGATGAAGGGGTGCGTGCCCCTCTGTGGGGAATGCCAGGGCCAGCAGGCCAGAGATCAGCACACGGGGCCTCCAGGGCCAGCAGAGTGGACTTCTTTCTGTGCAAAGATCTATAATGACACACAAACCCCAACTCAAGGGCCAGCTCCTCAGGAAAGCTACTTTTACAGTCTACCCTGTCCTGGGCAGTTGAGGACCCTTCTCTGTGCTGACTTGGCCCCCACATAGTACAGGGTGAGAGCTCACTGTTCCATGCGTCCAGCTGCGGAGAAGCCCCCGTGCTTGGCAGATACAGGTATCTAAGTATGAGAATGATAGGGACTTTCGGGATGTGGATTTGCTTTGGGGAGTATTACAATTCCATTGTGCAAGGTTGGTTTCACCAAATTTTCCCAGAAGTGTTCCGCAGCCTCACGTGACTCTGTATATCCAGGGTGATGCTAAGAACCAGCTGAACTCACATCACTGAACCCAGCACTGTTGGCACAATAACTGAGAAAGCTTGGCCATGGTTTTGCTCTTACAGAGCTTAGCCAACTTCCAGATCAGACTCGGTTAAAAACTTTTGAAGCAGAGCTCTATGGGGACCTAAGGAGGTGGATGGACAGCATGTCCAGCTGAGAGGGCAGGGGCTGCATTGTCCTGGTGTGAAGTGCAGATCCCCAGGCCACTCAGAGCACTGGGATGCAGCGTGGTCCTGGCACTCTGGCTTTTACAAATAATCCTTGTCAGCCCTTCTCCATAGCAGGATAAAATGAAGGAAAATCTGAAGGGCGGGGTAAAAATGTGTTTGTGGCATGTAGCTCACTGGTGATTGGTGAACAACATGGAAGGCTGCAGATGCCGAGATGTAATATTGTTACACAGAGGTCTCACATGACAGGGGATAGAGGCTAAGCTGGGCATTTGTGACCCTCCTGGGAGCTTCAGCTCCCCTGCCGGTTAGAGGCATGCCATAGCGCAGGGTCTTAGGTGTTTGAGCCCCAGTTTTCTCACCTGGCATAAGTGTACGAGTCAGACAGATGCGGTGTGTAAAAACCCTTGTGTATCATTGCAGACTGCTCTTTGAAGTGGAGAGCATCCTACATCTGAGACCAAGCGTGTGCCTGGGTGCCCCCAGGTCCTCTCTCCTGCTTGGTGACATTGCCTTTTCTCTGCTCCCCTGCTGCCCTCTGAGGTCCAAGCAGGTGGTAGCTTGGAGACTTAGGACACAGGGACAGGTATTGTCCCGTAGGTGCCCTTCTGCTGAGGGCCAGAAACAGCAGTCGAAGGGCTGGAGGCCTCATGAACCAAGGAAAGTGAAATGTTCTTGGCCTTCTGTTAAGTGGAGGGGCGTATAGATTTCCTGTACTGGTGTGTACGAAACCTAAAGCCCGGGATCCTTACACCAGGGTCAGTGAGGCACAGGGACAGCCCTCAGTTGGGACCTCAGAAGCAGGAATCTGCCCTTTGTGGTTTTACTCCTTAGCTCTGTGACCATCAGGGAGTCTCTTGCTCTTTTGGGGGTCCCAGCTTCTTCTTTTATAAACTGAGGAGAAAACAGAAACCATTCTATATATCCAAACTGAGATGTGAGTTATAAATTATAACTTGTTCTAGATACGAAGTGGCTAATGACAGAGCCCACAGCCTGGAAGAGAGCACAGAAACCATGTGGCCCTGGGCCTTCCTTTTATCTTTAGCTTCTCTTCCTGGAGACAGGTGTGGTGGAACGCAGGACTCGGGTGTGAGGCTGCCTTTGCTGTTTTTTACTTTACTTGACTCCAAAAGATTTTCACTTAGGAACTGCTTATTCAGTGAAAACGTTTTGCATTAATTTTGTGCTTTTTTTCTTAGTATTCAGAGAGCAGCATTGGTGGTTCTGGAAAATTACTACAAAGATTTCAGCATTTATAACCCAAATCTCCTAACACCCTCCAAATTCCGAGCAGCCAAGCACATGGCTGGGCTGAAAGTCTACAATGTAGATGGTAAGTGCCTCGAACTGGTGGGTGTGCTGTCTGCAGTGTGTGTGTGGAGGATGGTGTGTGTGGTGGGTGCAGTGTGTGTGGTATCTGGTGTATGTGGTGTCTGCAGCATGTGTGGTGGGTACAGTGTGTGGGGTGGGTACAGAGTGTGTGGTGTCTGGTGTGCGTGGTGAGTACAGTGTGTGTGGTGTCTGGTGTGTGTGGTGAGTACAGTGTGTGGGGTGGGTACAGAGTGTGTGGTGTCTGGTGTGTGTGGTGAGTACAGTGTGTGGGGTGGGTACAGAGTGTGTGGTGTCTGGTGTGTGGTGAGTAAGTGTGTGTGGTGTCTGGTGTGTGTGGTGAGTAAGTGTGTGTGGTGTCTGGTGTGCGTGGTGAGTACAGTGTGTGTGGTGTCTGGTGTGCGTGGTGAGTACAGTGTGTGTGGTGTCTGGTGTGTGTGGTGAGTACAGTGTGTGTGGTGTCTGGTATGTGTGGTGAGTACAGTGTGTGTGGTGTCTGGTGTGTGTGGTGAGTAAGTGTGTGTGGTGTCTGGTATGTGTGGTGAGTACAGTGTGTGTGGTGTCTGGTGTGTGTGGTGAGTACAGTGTGTGTGGTGTCTGGTATGTGTGGTGAGTACAGTGTGTGTGGTGTCTGGTGTGTGTGGTGAGTAAGTGTGTGTGGTGTCTGGTATGTGTGGTGAGTACAGTGTGTGTGGTGTCTGGTGTGTGGGGTGGGTACAGTGTGTGTGGTGTCTGGTGTGTGGGGTGGGTACAGAGTGTGTGGTGTCTGGTGTGCGTGGTGAGTAAGTGTGTGTGGTGTCTGGTATGTGTGGTGAGTAAGTGTGTGTGGTGTCTGGTATGTGTGGTGAGTACTGTGTGTGTGGTGTCTGGTATGTGTGGTGAGTACAGTGTGTGTGGTGTCTGGTATGTGTGGTGAGTACAGTGTGTGGTGTCTGAGATGTGTGGTGAGTACAGTGTGTGTGGTGTCTGGTGTGTGGGGTGGGTACAGAGTGTGTGGTGTCTGGTGTGCGTGGTGAGTAAGTGTGTGTGGTGTCTGGTATGTGTGGTGAGTAAGTGTGTGTGGTGTCTGGTATGTGTGGTGAGTACTGTGTGTGTGGTGTCTGGTATGTGTGGTGAGTAAGTGTGTGTGGTGTCTGGTATGTGTGGTGAGTACAGTGTGTGTGGTGTCTGGTATGTGTGGTGAGTACAGTGTGTGTGGTGTCTGAGATGTGTGGTGAGTACAGTGTGTGTGGTGTCTGGTGTGTGTGGTGAGTACAGTGTGTGTGGTGTCTGAGATGTGTATAGTAGGTACATGGGGAGGGTTTAGTTTAAACTTCGTGGTGTGTTTGGTTCTGCTGCTTCTCTCTGCTTACCTCTATGGTGCGTTCTCATTGCAGAACAATTTCTTTTCTTTTTTTAATACAAGTAAACATTTTTAGAAGAATGTTTATTTGCAGTCTACATATATGGACAGTTAACTCACTTGGGGGTTTTATGATTGAAAACAATAGCAGTGTTTAGAATACTTTATGTTGAAAGATATTAGGAAAAACTGCTTTTCAAAATTTGGATAAATTACCTAAAGACTCAGAAAGTGACCTAAATCCGTTAAGACTAGAAGTCTCAGTAGTTCAGGCATCTGGCGAGATGCTTCCAGGCATTTCTCGAGCCTGGCCAGCAGCTGGAGTAGAGAGGGGTCAGGAGGCTGGAGGCCAGGCTGGGGATCCGATGGTTAAGTGCGAGGAACAGGACACGGTGTCATTTCTTACTGGGTACCTTGGGTGAATTAAGAGTTTGCAAACCCTAGGAGAGCATCATGCTGTCAACCAGTCAAGTGATTTATATGTAATATCAATTTTTAGTGGTGATTTTACCTATGATCTGCAAACTTAGTAAGTAAGGGTTCCTGCTAGTGAAAGCAAATCACCAGCCAAGTAGGTTGTGTGCAAGAAAGCCTAAAATCTGCCTTACCTTTGTGAAGAGTTGAGGTGACCCCTGGTCAGAGGACAAGGCAGGAGTTCCAGGCCTGTGCTTGTAAATGGGCCGTTTTGTGTGTCCTCATGCACTGGTGTTCTCCATACATGGTGGCTGCTATGGCATACCAGCATGGCTTGCTTTCTGGCGTGTGATCAGTGTCTCATGTCCCTTGACTTTCTTTTTCTCTGTCTGTCCATGTTCTCCCCATCCCATCATTCTTTCTCATTGTCTTGTTGCTGAAATCTGATGTCCCAGCTGCCCTTATGGCCAAACTGAAACTGAACAGATGGTAAGTGGTAAGTAACGTCTTCAACACACTCTATGTACTGTTTTTGGCCAACATTTTAATTGTCAAGCATTCGTCCTCCCCTTCTGAGTTCTTTTTCTATTTCCAGTGATCAGATCTGGGCTTGGGGGAGATTTCCCTGCTCTGGGGCCCTGGGCACAGTGAGAGCGGAGCAGGGGCGCTGTTCAGCTCATAGGAAGTTGCGTGCACTTTGCAGGGGTGGTGGACAGCACTGACAGACCATAGTGCTGGTTTCTGCTCAGTTTTCCAGCCCCTTAATATTAAAACTCCTCTTCCTTCTCCATCCTTTCCCCAAAGGCCCCAGTAACAACGCCACAGGTCAGTCCCGGGCGATGATCGCTGCAGCCGCTCGCCGCAGAGACTCAAGCCACAACGAGCTGTATTACGAAGAGGCCGAGCATGAGCGGCGAGTGAAGAAGCGAAGAGCAAGGTGTGCAGCCTCCTGGCACCAGCACCCTCTTGTAGACGTCTTTCCCCTTTACTGCTAGAATGAGGTTTCTGTTCCTGAACTTGACCTGCTTGAGCCTTTGGAGTGTACCTTGCTCTCAGGTGTTCCTCAAACATTAGCATGGACGGCATTGCTGTGGTGGCTCATTCAAACACAGATCACAAGTTCCCAGCCCCACCTGCCAAGTTTAGTAGGTCTAGGGTTGAGCCCAAGAATTTTGCATTTCTAACAAATTCCCGGTTGATGCTGAGGTCAGCTGCTTGCCCTGTGTCCCCAGAGCCTTGCTGGTTTTCAGTCTGGCCGTGTTCACTGAAGGGGCCAGCCCTGGTTTCTGTCATGTGTGCTGTGCCCCTTCCTTTTCCCAGGGGTTGCTGGTGGGTGGCTGGATTGAGAGGACGTGGCTCTGGTTCTTTACAAGGCTGCTCTTCACCATCAGGCACGTCTCTGTGTAAAGCCTTCTTTAGCCAGAGTTTGAGAGGCCTTTGAATTCTTTGCATCTAACCCTTCATTGTAGAGATGAAAGGGCTTAAAGTTGAGTTTCCCAAAGTTATCAGCAGAATTGAGGACAGTTCATCCCCCAGTCCTGGGGCTCCTTCATCCTCTCCCCTGTGGCCTTCATTCCACATGTTATTTTTGCCCTGACTTCCTTTCTCCCACTCCTCTCTCAGGCCTTTGGGGACAGCTAAGGGTGTGAGTGGCATGGTCGGGCCTGGGGCGAGGTGGTGGTAGGTCAGGCTGCAGCAGGGTGGAGAGGTGTCCTGCCAGGGCCTGCATAGCCTTGTTCTCAAGGCCCGTGGCAGGCACTGTCCTGATTCCTGTGTCACCTCACCTTCCAGGCTGGTGGTGGCAGTGGAGGAGGCCTTCATCCACATCCAGCGTCTCCAGGCCGAGGAGCAGCAGAAGGCCCCGGGGGAGGTGATGGACCCCAGGGAGGCCGCCCAGGCTATCTTCCCGTCCATGGCCAGGGCGCTGCAGAAGTACCTGCGCACCACGCGCCAGCAGCACTACCACAGCATGGAGAGCATCCTGCAGCACCTGGCCTTCTGCATCGCCAACAGCATGACCCCCAAGGTGCGCTGTCTGCAGGCCAGACACGCAGCAGGGGGTTACGGGACGTCATAAAAATCACAGGCTGGTTCTCTAAAACTCCAAGCAATAAGAATCTGTGACTCCCACTTATTTTGTTGTATCTTATTACCATTGAATGTGCCTTTCGAAAGTCTCTAGAATCCAGCAGAGGAGGGAATTTCCCTGAGAGACAGTAGAGAGGAGTCTGGGTCAGGGCGCTGTGTGGGCTCTGCAGCCCAGCTGACCCTGTCTAACCAGGCTCCTCCTGCAACAAGCTGTGCAGCCCTGGGCACATAGCTTAATGGCTCTGTGCCTGTTTCCTAACCTGTAAATTGGAGATAATACTAACAGACCCATCATTTGGTCATTCAGGGACCTAAAAGTTTCAATGCATGTGAAGTGCATAAAACAGTACCTGTCACGTGATAAGGCTGACGGAATAGCTATAATTGTTATTAATGGGAGAAATGATGCCGTTAGACATTTTGGATGTTGTGAAATTAGTTTTACTTAATGGTCTTTTGGATTATATTAGCCCACCTTTAGTAAAGGGGCGTGGCCAAGGAGGCAGCCTGGAGTAAGGGGCAGTGTATGACTTCTCTACAGAAAAGTGGGTTTCAATCCTGGCCCCACTTTACTGGTTTGTGACTGTGTACAAGTCACTACACTTGCTACCTCTTTCATAAAGTGGGGATCGTAGAGATACCTACCTGATAGGATTGTTGTGTAGTAATTGCATTAAATATGGCAATGTGACTTATAAATTACGTGGTAGAGAGTAAATGAACTTGGTGTGCAGCGGGCAGGTAACATTTGGTGGCTGTTGTTTGTAATAAGGACCCGTGCATACATGGTATCATATTTGTGTCCTGCTGGTTAGTTTGTCAACCAGTAACAACCCTTCGGAGAGCCATTCAGAAATACTCAGTAAGAAACCATAAAATCTTCTGTATTCTTTGACTCACTAGTCTCTCTCCTAGGAGAAGTGTACAGCACAATCAGATTTATACATGAATATACACAAAAATACTTTTTGAAAAATAATGTGTAATAATTCCAAACTGGAAATAATTTGAACCTGTAACAGTGGCTTCTGAATTATGGTATATCACCTTTGAGTTACGGAAAAATTGTTAAAATGTTAAGTTACAGGGCAGCACCTGTGGCTCAGTGAGTAGGGCGCTGGCCCCATATACCGAGGGTGACGGGTTCAAACCCGGCCCCGGCCAAATGCAACAACAACAAAAGTAGCCGGGTGTTATGGTGGGCACCTGTAGTCCCAGCTACTCCAGAGGCTGAGGCAAGAGAATCACCTAAGCCCAGGAGTTGGAGGTTGCTGTGAGCTGTGACCCTACGGCACTCTACCGAGTTCAACATACTGAGACTCTGTCTCAAAAACAAAACAAAACAAAATGTTGATTACAAAAAGCAGAATGCCAAAAGGTCTGAACACTCTGGTTGCAAATGAAAATAATGTGTGCATTAGCAAAGGGACGGTTGTACCGTGTAGAGTGAAAGCTGTTGTTTTCCTTTTTTCAACACTTTTAAGTTTCCTGGTTGCGTTCTGTTTCATTTAAAAATGTTGTACTTTTCTGAACTAAAAATAATATCTGTTATTTGTATAAAAATCCAAATATAGAAGAATATAATGAGAGTTTCGTCCTCCTCAAATAGTTCTCACTGATAAGGATTTGTTGTATATTCTTTCAGTTGTATGTGCGTACTTTTTAATAGGATCATCTTCTCTCTATATAGACACACACATACACACACAGTAGAACCTCGTAGTTGACCATCTCCCCAAGTTTACCGGACATGTTCCACATGTACATATCCAAACAGTAGGCCTAGTTCCTTGTGTTGACCACCTCTGTATGTTGAACTGCTTGGTACAGTTTCTTGGAAGGTCAACTTACAGAGGTTCTTTTGTGTGTGTAGACACGTGTATCTACCCCCCCACACACATACATGTTGTATATAGTGGATATGCATGAATATTAGAGAAACATGATTTTTTTAATTTACCTAAAGCTATCCTTATTCCCATAAATAGCTGTATTTTACTCTACCAAACTGATTGCCTGTGGATGCACAGCCAGGGCTGGCTATTTTCGATGATGGAACTTTATTAGAGCATAGCTGCTCCCTTTATTTACAGATGACCTATGGCCATGTTCACTGTGCACCAACAGAGTTGAGTAGTTGTGACATACTGGGGCTCGAAAAGCTGAAATTATTTACATTTATAGAAAAGTTTGCCAACCCCTAGTCTAAACAGTATTATAGTGAATATTTCTTCATGTAAGTATTTGTGCAGGTTTTTCTGAGGGATGCATTTCCAGTAGAGGAACAGCTGTGTCGAAGTTGTAGCTCCTCGGCTGGACACCATGGCTCATGCCTATAATCCAGCACTCTGGGAGGCTAAGGTAGACAGATTCCTTAACTTCAGAAGTTTGAGATCAGCCTGAGCAAGAGCGAGACCCCCATCTCTACTAAAAATAGAAAAACTAGCTTGGCATTGTGGCAGGCACCTATAGTCCCAGCTACATGGGAGGCTGGGGCAGGAGGATCACTTAAACCCGGGGTTTGAGGTTGCTATGAGCTGGGCTGATGCCGTGGCACTCTAGCCTGGGTGACGGAGTGAAACTCTGTACTAAATTTTCAAAAGTTATAGATCCTGCCAAATTGTCCTTGTAGGTATTACCATTTTATACTTTTTGCCTCTAGTGCCTGGGACTTTTTCTCTCTCCCTATGCTTGGCAGCTTTAGATATCATTTGTTTAAGTCATTGCCCATCTAAGAGGAGGAAAATGTTTTTAAATTATTTTAATTTATGTTTCTTTATTTATGTGACAATTTTTTTCATTTTAACTTCCCATTAGTATTTCTTCTTCTATAAATTATTACTTTCATTTTTCTAATCAGTTTTTTTATGATTCATAAATGCCATTTTTATATTAAAAGTGTGAAAGTTAGGCAGGTCTTTATTTTCTGCCTTGCAGTATATGCCACACACATCAGAAATAATATACCTGGTCATAGCAATGAGGCCTGGGGAAAAGGGATAGCACTTAAAAATCTGTTCTTGAGGCCGGGTGCGGGGGCTCACCGCTGTAATCCTAGCACTCTGAGAGGCTGAGGCAGGAGGATTGCTTGAACCTAGGGATTGAGGTTGCCGTGAGCTAGGCTAACGCCATGGCACGCTAACCTGGGCAATAGAATCTGTCCTTGACTCTGTCTGGGACCAGATGGATATATCCCAGTGTGTTTCCATCAATATTACTGGCTCACTCTTTCTTTCTTTTCTCACCTAAGTCAGTGTATTTATTTGACTAAATTCACATGCTTTTGAACTCTTGAGTATGTGCCAGGCCCGTTAGAAATACAAATTTAAAATTCCTGCCCTTAGGAGAGTGAAGTCTGGGGTGGGGAGCAGACAGCAAATCAGCACTCATCATTCAGGAGGTGAAAGTTTAAATGAGAGCTGATGGTTACAGGAGCTTGGAGAGCTTGGAGGAGGGCCTGGTAATCTCCCTCCGTGGTTCAGGGGAGGTGGTTTGAGAAGATTTGAGGAGAAATGTGCTGAATGACCACAGCAAGCCAGGTGCCGCTGGGGCCCAGAGCTGGGTGGGCGTGGGCGTGGCCATGTGCACACTCAGTCCCGGGTAGAAGGATCACCAAGCTCTCACTGTGTGGGCTTCTATAGCTGCTTTCTGAGAGTGAATCCTTCCACCCGCACAGCCGTCCTCTGAGTTCGGTGGTGTCATTGTGACCGCTTAAAGAGAAGGTAGATAACTTGTGCAAAGTCACAACCAGGATGAGCATACAGTTTTGTTCGTGCTGGTAAATTCCTCTGTTAGCTCATATTCTCTGAGTGGTTCTCTGGGCCTGGCATTTACCTGAGCTCTGAGAAGCTTTCAGTTCAGGAGAAAGAGGTAGAGGAATGTGACTAGTGGGGCCTGTACCCTTGGAGGCGGTGAGGCGCAGCGATGGCTTCCAGGCAAATGTCAATGGCGGCCACCCCTCATTCCTTCACCTCCATGGTTACTAAAAGAGGGAGTCCAGTAAGTCTTGGTCACATGACTGTGACAGTCCAGTGGGAATTCATTGTGATAAGCTGGGCTCTGTCTAAGGTCCAGTTAGCAAACGGTTCTTGTTGGTGTACGAATGGATAGGACTGTGCTTGGAATGGGGCGGTCCTTCCCTAATGGCCTTTCTCCTCTCCTTTCAGGCCTTCCTGGAACGTTACCTCAGCGCGGGCCCCACTCTGCAGTATGACCGGGACCGCTGGCTGTCCACGCAGTGGAGGCTTGTCAGTGAGGAGGCTGTGACCAGTGGATTACGGGATGGGATTGTTTTTGTCCTTAAATGCTTGGACTTCAGCCTCGTGGTCAGTGTGAAGAAAATCCCGTTCATCTTACTCTCTGAAGAGTTCGTCGACCCCAAATCTCACAAATTTGTCCTTCGCTTACAGTCTGAGACGTCAGTTTAAAAGTTCTATATTTGTGGGTTTATATTAAGAAGAAAATGTATAGAGAAAGATATATGTGTCTGCCGGAGGGGTGTCTTTTTTATTCTTCATTGCTGACTGAAACTGGCAGGTGATAGACCATGTCCTTCGACCGTCTGCACTTTATTTGGAAGGAAGCAGGGGATGTCTGCCCTGAGGAAAGGGAGCGACGACATCTGACTTTCACAGCTGGGACTTCTCAAGAAGCTGTTCCCGGGAGTTTCTGTTACAGCTGCAAACCAAAGCAGAGCTGGTGCATTCTTGGGAACCTCGCCTTACAACACTCAGTTCCTGCCTTTCGTCCAGGACCACGTCCCCCACTGCTTCTGGTCCTCCCACTCATGGACTTCTAGGGGACACCTCTTTACTCTGTTTCAGGAAACCAGTCACTACACGTCCACATATGTGCTTGTGTATGTAAATGTCCAGTACCACGTCCCCCACGAACACGAAGGTCGTGGGCAGTTCAGGAAATGTTCATCTTTGTTCTTTGTTGCCTTACATTCTTCAGAGAAAGATCACAGCAGAAAATGTGCACTGTCCGTTTACAGCTGTTAAGGGATCTGATTCTTTTTTCCCTAAAGAGAAAACCTACCTGCCCCATTTTTGACTCTGCCCCTCCACTGTCTCGAAGCAGGTAGTCCCTTCCCAGCCCTGCGACCGCCCACACAGGCTCCACTCCAGCCCAGCCCCACCTGGCTGGCAGTGCTGGCCAACAGGTGAGCCCAGCCTTTCAGAGCTGACTGAGCCCTGGCTGTCCACAGGTGCCCTCAGGCTCTTTGCCTTGTTGCAGGTCAGTCCCATGGATTGTTTCCATAGTGACATGTAGAGTGTCCCCCAGGTAGGACACAGGAGCAAGCCAGCGGATGCCCCTCTTAGGCTGCAAGGAGCCCCACCCCACTCGGTTGTTCTCCCCACTGCTCCACACCAACCGGCAGAGGACCCAGCACTGTGACTGGGCCTGGTGGATACAGCTTGCAGCCATGTAGTTACCTGAGGGAGACAAGTTCCCACACAGCTCATAGCAAACAGACTGTGGAGGGAGACCAAGCAAAGCTGACCACACTGGCGACCGCTGCTGTCCAGTCCCTGTATCTCTGACCACCCTTACTGTGCAGCTCATCACCTCTGCCACTTACTACCAGGAAAGGGGCTTGTTTAGCTCCTGACATGTAAATTAATCTTACTCATCGATACAGAGGGAGAAGGAAAATGGACATTGTGCAAATCTGTGGGAGAGTAGGGAGCCAGTTCTGTCCAGAATGATTCATCTGTGATCTCTTTCCTAAATGCGGCTGGTTCAGTGGACTTGCACCTGGTCCTGGGGGAACAGATGCTGCTGGGGTGCAGGCAGGGGAGCCACATCTAGACACCTTGCAAGGGGCTCTCTTTGCCTCCATTTGCTTTCCAGTATCTATAGCAAAACTTCTGAAAGTATTCTGCTTTTCCCAGTATTTAGGGTAATCGGTTACCTTGCTTTAGTAAGGATGACACCGTCAAAATGTTTTTTTTTACGTGTTGCATCCCCTTGCTGTTGTCTGGATTCCGCCAGTGGTAGAGTATTTGTGTCATTTGAAAATCAGGATTGGCTTTGGATATTTGTAATACGCCTGTACCTGAAAAATTAAACAACATTTTTAAATCCGCAGCCTTCAGCTCAAACAGATACGGTGGAGAAGTAAGGGGGGAAACCCGTGGTTATGGCATAGAGCCAAGATATACTATTTAACTACATGGTTTCGTTTAGGATAAACACATACCATGTAACCATGGTGCTTTTGTTCTTCTTAGTTTTTGCCTTAGGTCCCTTCAGACTGTAAGTTCCTTATGAATGTCTTTCTCAGGAATACTTTGGGAGTTAGGGTAAGGGATGGTGAGTGTGTGTGAGACATTGGCTGTGTCGCAGACTGCTGTGTCATGAACCCGGTGCAGGGAGAAGTGGCATAAATAAATGTGCATATAGTTAATAATGTTCAGCCGCATTCTGAAACACTGTGCTCCCAACCATATCCTAAATGACCTGTCCAGGAGGGGCCGGGTTGGATTGGCTTTGGCACGTGGGTGAAGAAAGGCTTAAATTAAGGAATTTATTTTCTATTCCACTCCCAGTCAATAGTACAGAAGAATGTCAGACTTTCTGAAATCATTGTCTCTTCTAAATTGAGTATTGATTTTTTTTTAACATTGACTTTGTATTGCGTCCTTTTTGCAAAAAAAAAAAATAACAATAAAATGCAGGACCTTTGTAAAGCCTTTGCACTATCAACCTGTTAACAGCTTGAGTTACTGGTGTACTGAGCATGCTGTAGATGACATTGAGAACACGTAAGGTCTCAGAAGGGTCGCATCACATAATTGAACACATTACATTTCTATTTCAATTCTTGGAACCAATAGGCTAGTTTTGTTTTGTTTTGTTTTTAAGGGGGATAAACTGTGCCCTAAGGCTAATAGTATATAAATTCATATTATAGGGGAAAGGATTTCATTTGCCTTAAATGTTTATAGATTCTCTCTAATTTTCAACCTAAGTTATTAAAATTTGCACATTAGATGTTAAAGAGAAGAACTTAATGAGGAGTAGGTGTCTGGGATTGGCCTCTTTTCTGGTGTTTTTAACCAGTAGGTAACCCCTTCTTCAGTGTGGATTTTTGAAGATCTGGCAACTTTTAATAAGAATGTTTAAAAAATCCGCATTCTTAGGCTACAGAGTTCATCCATCTTTTGCATTATCAAAATGTTAAGTCAAAATGTGTAATGCTTTTGCTAAAGTGTTTAAAGCAATCCGCAGAGCAAAGGCTTGACCACCTATTTTTGGCACAACTATTATCTCCCTTTTCCCCTCTCTGTCCTTCTCTTTTGAAATCTGCATGGAGGACAGATTCTTCACAGTAAATGATGAGAGGCAGCCCTGGTGCCTTTACCCCACTGTGGTCCACCGCCTGCATCTGGGGCTCTGTTTTTAATGGGGAGGCTGTCTGGTGTAGGGCTGGGTATAGCAGTGAGCTCCCAGTCTGCCTGTCTGCCCCATCTTCACTTCCCAGTGTGTGTATTTACATAACAGCTGAGCCATGGGGGATGCCACTGGGTATTGGACTGACAGAAATTGATTACCCTGCCCTTCCAGCCAAGCTGGGTGAGGTTCCAGCCACTCAGTGAAACTGACAAAATTGAATCCTTGGTTCTTCAATTTGGGCCCTGCTCTGTAAGGCTCCCTACCTGGGGGTGCCTATTTCTTTTTGTGGGTATTTGTTTCTATGTAAGTTTCCACATCCTAGCACGTAGGTTACCTGTAGCGGATAGGTGGATTTCTCAGCGGATGTATGGGACCGTGTATATATGGTGGAGTGTACGGGGGTGTATGTGTTTCTACAATGCCCTAATGCTAGGGGGATTTCCTAACAGCCCCTGTCTTTGGGATGGTAATCTAAACCTGCTCACTTTTCTTTCTCCTACTTTATTTCTTCTCACTTGCCCTTGCCCTCGCCTCTGCCCTCAGTAAATGCCTTTAGCACTGCAGCCTCTTCTGAGAGCTTGCTGTCCTGTAGGGACACCCAGACCCCTTCTCACTTCAGGACCCTGGACCCCAAAACAGCAAGAAACAGACAAAGGTCAAGCTCTATTAGAATTATGGCTCAAACTGAACTACCCTGGAAGCCTTACTATATATTTCTTGATATACCTTAAATATGGGGCTTTATTTTGAAAAAATGATTGGTTACTAAAAGCACAGAAATTCTTAGTGTATTTATTTAAATAGTCCTGCAGCAGCGACCCTGAGATTGTAAAATAATGTAAGTATTTCCAGGTAGTGTTTGTGCTCTATGGATTTGTTAACAAAAAATAAATCACTACTGTGAATTTACTATGTAACCTTGTGGTCGTATTCCATAATAAATAAAGTATGAATTCTTCTTAAGCCCATAGTGGAGTTCTTGATTGATACTCAGTGCAGTAGTGAATTGAGATAATTTAGACCAGGGATTTTCAGCCGGTGTGCTGCAAAAATTTTTAAAGATCATTAATTAAATTATTTCCAAATGTTCAAAACACAGTAAGTGTATTTTTTTTTTTTTTTGAGACAAAGTCTCACTGGGTTGCCCTTGGTAGAGTGCCATGGTGTCATAGCTCACAGCAACCTCAAACTCTTGGACTCAAGTGATCCTCTTGCTTCAGCCTCCCAAGTAGCCGGGACTATAGACGCCCACCACAACACCTGACTACTTTTAGAGACAGGGTCTCACTGCTGCCCAGGCTGGTCTCAAACTGCTGAGCTCCGGTGATCCACCTGCCTCAGCCTCCCAGAGTGCTAGAATTACAGGTGTGAGCCATGACTCCCGGCCAGTATATTCTTTTTTTTTTTTTTTAATCAATATAATTTAAGTGTGCTGCGGAAGTTTAACTATAGGTTCAAGTGTGCTATGAGATAAAAAATTTTGAAAAACACTGATTTGGACACTGGTAAAATAACTATTGAGCTTTAACCAAATGGATGCTCAGAAAATTAGATTTGAGGTCACATTTTGACAAAACATATTTTGGTCGAAGAGGGGTACGATACTAACATTTATCAGGTGTTGTATATCAGATACACAGCCTTGGTGTCCCCATATTCTTTTAAGGTAGCGGTCATCTTAGTTTTACAATTGAGAAAAAGGAAGGTGAGGGGGAAGGGACTTGCCCAGGGTCTCATGATGGTAAATGGAATGTCAAATGAGGTTTTGATTCCAGTCCCTCAGTCTACTGTGCTCTGAAGGGTGATCTAAATGATGTGGCATTTCTGGATGTGGAGGAGGGGGCCCAGACACAAAACTCTGAATCAAAACCTGGGGTTGGGGGTTCACCGGGAGGTGGGACATCTTTCATTTTCGGTTTACACCATGTGGTCCCATGGTCTCTACCACACTGGCAGGCATGTTAGGGTAATCGATGGGAAAAACTTGAGAATCTTTGTCCCCCAGGAAAACCCAGTCCTGCCAGTGTTCCACCTGCTGTGAGACAAGGTACTGTTGTTCCCACCTTTGCTACTGTCTCACCCACTCCCACCCCCATCCTGTTGTCTTGGGCATAGGGAGTCTTGCAGGGGCTGGACCTGGCCTCTTCCCAACATTGAGCCCCATCTGCTTACCCTGGTTGGGGTGAGAGGGGCTGTCTGCAGTTCCAGCCTGGGGAGGTTTGAAGCTGGAGTCCCCGCCTGCACCCTTGACCTTGGTGTTCTCAGCAGGCGGTTTGCATCCACTATCTCCCCCACACTTGACATCAAAACATACAGAGCAGTCATAAAATAGGGTTCAGAGAACACTGTTTTTTTGCTCTTCCGATGTCTGTAAGTTTTGATTCAGTTGGGCATAAAGCATCTTTTTCCGCCTTGGGCTTTCAGGGGAGAACAGGGGAGGGAAGATGGTGCTCCTGTCCCTCAACATGGCTTCTCATTAGGAATTAAGAGGAACTGTCACAGAGTGGATAAGAAATGTAAAACCACTGAGTAAAATTAGAACCGGTGGGCTCTGCAAGCCCTTTTTACTGAGTTCTGTCCGTTTTTACATACCCAATTTGATTTGTTTCCCCTGTAAAATAAATCTTTTTAATGGGTTATTTTAGGGCCTCTTTAAGACAACCATAGATTCCTAAAACCTGATGCCATGCAGTGAAAAGTTACTTGCAATATGACCCTAAGGGCCTGTAATCTGTCTTTCTCAGCTTTAAAGCATCAGTATTTCATCTTAGTGGAAGAGACTTACTTTAGGCTTTGGCAACAAATGTGACAAACCTCGGGCTTTTATCTTCAGAGTGTCTTTGGCACTTACTTTGGCACTGGGATACTATTTGGTTAACATTTGAATGTACCGTTGTCTGGTTTTGAATGTGTGGTATTCATCTAAGTGTGGGCTTTCGTTGTGAGAGTTGCTCATCATTTATGAGCTTTTAAACCCCAAAGATCCTTCATCTGTGAGAACCAGAGACTGTTGCTCAGGGAATTAGCAGTGAGATCTGATCTGCAGGTGGCAAGGTTAGCTCAACAAAAGGTAAAGGAAATTTAGACATTCTATATTATCACCATTCTAGGGCCAGGTAGGAAGACGGGACAGTAGATTTTCATTAGTGCCCCTCAGTTACAGAAGGACTGGAATATACATGTAGTGTTGATCACTCTTTAAAAGAAAAGAAGGACCATGAAAATCTAAACTTTGGCAGTAATTTCTCATTTTTATAGTGGATTCACTGTAAGCTTTAATTAAATGCCAAACTCCTCGGGGACCCCTAAACTATATCAGGGTGAACCAAATTTGATTTCCAAGCAGTCCTTCACAAGTATAGTTATTGCGTAGAGCACAGGACAGTAGCAAGGATGGGTGGAGACGGGCTCACTGAGGGGATGAATTTGACTCACCTTCCTCAACAAAGGGCATCAAGTAGCCTGGGCCAGATCTGAGTTGAGAGAAGATTATTTGACAAACGCTTTTGTTAGAAGCAAATTCTAACAAATTCAGCGTCAATATGGAAAATTCAGTAATGAAACCATCTGTCTCTGGCTGATAGAGTTAACTGTGCAAAAACACGACCAGGGACATTTGGTGTTCTTTCTGACCAGTTAGTACTGTGCTGTGTAACCAGGAGGAGCAGTTTTGCCACCCAGGCTCTACTCATGGTCACTGCAGGCATATGACAAAGCCTGCGTGTGAGTTACTGCATAAGCTGGGGGGATGGGTGCTCTTGAGACATTTCTACACATGTAAATAAATGAATTACACTCCCAGCAACAGTCTGCATAAATCCATTTGCTTACACTCATGAAGTTTATGCTGTGAAACCTCTTCTCATTGTGACGTCAGTAACAGTGTGTCTCTGGTAGACAAAGCATAACCTGTCATCCAAATTATTTTGTTTCCTCTGAGTCCTCCAGCTATAACCCTCCCCCATCCCAAATCACTGTAAAACATTTTACACATTGCATTTTTTATACTTTCAATTAAACTTTTTAATTGAAACCCCAAATCGTATGTTGTTTAGTTTCTTTGTGTGATTATTTCAATCTAAAACATTTACTTTTAGGAAATGTTTTTTTCTCTTGCATTATTTTGATACCCTCTTAAGGCAGCCCGTCACAGCTCTGTGATAGACTGAGAAAGTAGAATTCCCCCTGTAATGAAGACTACTGGTTGTCAATCATTTTCTGATGAAGGAAATATTTTAAGTGAATAGATAATTAAAAATGAAATCCTTAGGCACTAAAACTTGGAAATGAAACAGACCTTTTAAGCAAATCAATAAGTAAAAGGATCTTTAGGAAGGATAAAAATGTCAGAACCTGGATTTGGAGAATCGTGAGTATTGAATTAGTTTTGTGAATGGCCTGGTAATTTATTAATAATTTAAATTATCAGTTCATTTTAGATAGAACTATTTAAAGGGAACCTGATGGTTTGACAAAGTAATGCTGAAGCTTGCCTTCTGCTAAATTCAGCTATCATTTACCTGTATGGAATGTTGATTGCACACAATCAAATTCTTAACCTGTTGCATAAATGGGGATCAGAGAAAACAATTGACTTGTTTAGGGGTCCTCAAACTTTTTAAACAGGGGGCCAGTTCACTGTCCCTCAGACTGTTGGAGGGCCGGACTATAGTTTGAAAAAAAAAAAACTATAAACAAATTCCTATGCATACTGCACATATCTTATTTTGAAGTAAAAAAAACAAAACAGGAACAAATACAATCACACCGCCTCATGTGGACCATGGGCTGTAGTTTGAGGACCCCTGGAGATTATTGATAAGCTCTGTTTCTTTGGGCCATTAGCCCAAATGGGTATAATTTATACTAGTACAAGTAAACCCTACTCTATACCCTGTGAGATCTGTTATCCAACAGTGCTGGAGAATGATTATATAGGTATTCTGCTTAGTCAGTTATTCACCCATCAACTCAATAAATGAGTATCTACTTTATGATGGGCAAAATACTAAGTGGTGGGTTACAAAGATAATATATTCCTTGCCTCTAAGGACAGACAAGCAAATAGAATTCAAACATTAAGTACGATAGTCCAGGAAATGCACAAAACGCCCTGGGAGCAGAGGGAAAGGGGCACCTTCAGGTCACCCAGACAAAGGGGTAGATCGGTCCCATCCAAACTGGGACTCCATGAGAGGAGGAGGACTGTAGGGGAGAAGGGAATGAGTTCAAGTTTTGTTGAGTGTGAAGTGCTTGGTGCAACATCTAAGTCAAGATGTCCAGAAGCAACTGAACAAGTGGGTCTGAAACTGAGGCGAGAGGTTGAGGATAGAGAGGTCACGAGCACACAGGTGGCAGTGGATGAGTAGAGCTGAGAGAGGCCATGAAGCATTATCAGTCACAGGGCAGGCAGAGGAAGAGGAGCCAGAAAGGAAAACAGAGAAGATTTAAAGAAGTAAGGCTGGAGCCAGATGAGAATGAACAAGATCAGAAAAATCAAGACAGGATTTTCAAGCTAGTCTCAATATTTTCAAAATATGAGTTTAATGAGAGTTAGTTAGCTATTTTTCCACAAAAGGTTTGTTCTATTTTTAAAAAATTTGCAGTGTCTTACACATCTGTTAAAAGGTTGAGAAAATAAATTAGAACTTTATACTGCGCACTTAATGCTAAAACTACCAAGCAAGACGCAACATTAGACAGCTTGGAAGGCACTTTGGGTTTTTTTCCTTTTTTTTCCTTCAGTGCTTCAGGGGATCATTATGAACTCCAATTATAGTTTCCCTGGTCAACTGTGGGAGTGTTGATAAATGGAGAGTTAATTGACTGTTGGAGAAAGCAGCCTTTACTCTAAGCGGGAAGTCTCCCTAGCAATGACAGAGAGGGGTTATTCAGAACCCAGCCTACGCCAGGAAGCCAGCTAACCCAATAGGTACATGAACCCATCAGAAAAATATTAAACCCTTAATCCTTCCGGTTTCTCACCTCTCAATGCACTCCTCCCCCACCACTGTCACTGGTGAATTATGTGAGACTTGTGACCTAGAAAGAAGTTTGTAGAGCAAATTAACCTCCCATCCAGTATCCCGATATAGTAGAAACAAGGGTGGCATCTGTACACATGTTTGAAAGCTGCTGGGTAGCCATTCAAGGCTTAGATCTGAGTTCTTAATGGTTTGACCCACATTTGCAATCATAATTTTAATAGAGCCTAGAGAAGCTGATTTATAAATTTGTCTCCAAGGCTGAGCCTTCCCTAAGAGAGATCCCAGCTGATGTTCTAAGTATGGCTAAACGGATGACTCATGTGTCTTCCCTGGGGGCTCTGGTCATGAGCTCCCCCCATGCTTGTGAGTTAGCAAGCTGTCAATTCTGTTACTGTCATAGCCAAAGACAACAAGTAAACTTGTGTTAGGGGATTGTTCTCCCCAGGCTGCCAGATTCCAGCACTGTCATGACCCCTTATGCTATGGCAAAGAATAAGAGCTGTTCTGTGGCAGCCAAGACAGTCTATGTGGGAATAATTCGCCTCCTGTCCCTGCTGGGGGGATATTGCTGGATTTGGAGAGGCATTTCTGAATGGTAGGGCTTGGGTGAGAAGGGAGACGGGAAAGAGATGATGGAAGAGGGACGGGAGCTGGCTGGGCGTGGGGCAGGGCCGCTTGCTGCCTCCTTGTGCGATTATCTGTATGGTAGTGGGTAGCTTTGAGTTTGTTCTCATCAGAATCGTTGGACGTGGGCCTATTCATCCTCATCATCACTGTCATCATTATCGTCTTCATCAGAATTGTCGTCGTCGTCGTCGTCGTCATCGTCATCATCTTCATCTCCATTGTCATCGTCTTCGGTGTTTATCTTTCCAGAAAGTACATCCTCAATCCAGTCTTCCAGCTCCTCCGCTGTAGGCAGGTCATCATCATCAGGAATGTCCATCCAGATGCTGTCAGCCTGCAGCGAGGGACAGAAGGAGCAAGTCAGTGAGTGAGTGGGTGCACGGAGGCTGGGCCAGACCAGGAGCTGTGCTGAGTGGGCCCCAGGGTCTCCCACACTTATCAGGAATGTGCACATTGTTAAATGGAAACTCCAAGTTCCAGGCTGGTCTGTGTTGTATTCTACTTGTGTAGCACAAAAGGACATGTGTATTCCGTTACTCAGTGGAATGCATGTATGAAGTTCCGTCAGATGTCCATCCACCAAGGCCTCCCTCAGAGACCAGGGACTGGCTCAGGCCAGTGGGGAATACCTTTCCTCTTCACCTTCTATCCTACTGTTCTAACTTGAGCATATTTTAAAAATTATTTATCATTGTTATTCATTTTAAAAGTGGTTTACAAAATAAATGAACATAGAGTTTCCTAGGAGACCGAACATAAGACCAACAGAGCCAAAGAACATTGCTAACCAGGCCCTGTTCCCAAGAGATCCCACCTTAATTCTGGCACTATTGATCCTTGTGATCACTGCTTTCTTTCCATTATTTGTGTGGCTGTGTCTGTCCTGCTTCTGTTTCATCATGGTGGAGATGTATCAGGTGTCTGGACTGAGGCCTAAGATTCCTCATACTCTACCAGCCCTCCTTGCCTGTCCCACCTGCCCCTCAGTGGTGACTAAATTGTGAGGATAATCCCCCAGCATGTGATTTTCTCCCTTCCCTTTTATAAACCTGGTGTCCTAGTCATGAGGTGGTTACCTGGCTGGGCTTCTAGGCCACTCCCTTCCCTTTTGTAAACCTGGTGTCCTGGTCGTGAGGTGGTTACCTGGCTGGGCTTCTAGGCCACAACCTCCCCATCACCCATTGAGCGATGACAGCTCCAGGCATGGATTTTCCTGTATAAAGAGACCTTTTCCCAGACCTTGTTTGGCTTTGAGAGGAAAGTTCTAAATCAGCGAGTCAGGTCAGGCTGGCCCCATAAGCAAGGAGATGTACTCATGGAAGAAAGCCAGGGAACCATAGATTGGGGCTGGTTCAGAAACCAGGTCTGGGCCACACTGGCAAGTTTCCTGAGCTCTGGCAGGACCAAAGTCCTGCTCATTTCTGAAGGAGCTGGACTCCAATGGATGATTCTACAATCTAGACTGCAGAGCAGAAGACAAGGCAGGCTGGGTGTGCCTGAGTAGCCTTCATGGGGGGCACTCACATCTGTCACATTCACCACTCCAATCTGTGGACGGAATAGGTCAATCTTGAAGGTCTTCTCCCAATAGGCAACAAGCTGCAGCAACAAAAAGCAAGATTAGACAACAGGCAGGAGACATTCCCTATGAAAGCCACCGTTTGTGGCTGGATCCACCCAGCATCTCATCATAGTAACTAGGTGACCATTGGTCAAAGGTCTCTGAAACAGTTGTGGGTACTTACGAGATTGAAGACTTGGACCCAGCCCTCAAGCACTTTAAATTTAAAGCGTTAAATAAAAGATGTCCTAGTACAAACTATGAAAGCATGTAATATATAAGCTTCTACAGCTACAAGGAAAAATATTACAGATAGTCTAACGTTGATTACCAAATTACTTGTGGCTCTTACACAGTTTATACAGCCATTCCCTTCCACTGCCCTTTCAATGTTCCACTGTAAGAATCCCTTATTTTGTGCCACTCTACTACATGAGACGGCTGGGGAAGCCACGATGTGCCATGAGTTGGCACACAAGTAAGTATTAATAAGAAGAGGGCTTCCTCATTCAGGCAGGCATGGGCTCTAGCCAGAAAAATCTCTGACTGGGGCAGGACTAAAGGAGCAAGAGGTCATAGGGCTAAGAAAATGGAAGAAGACCATCAGCAGGAAAGTCTCCCTGGCAAATACATGACACAATGGGAACTGGGAATATTCAGGAAACTGGAAATCAAAATAGTCTGAAGATCAGGGCTAACATATAGAACTGGCCAGGAGAACTGCAGCCCATCTGCAAGCTTATATAACAAAATAGATAAACCAGAAATACAACCAGACAGAAGCTAAATAAACAAAGCTGTGCTGTGAGCAGTCATGTGTGGCCAAGATGTTGTTATAATTACCCACTGCGATGACATTGGTCTCAAGTGTCATGGAGATCACTGCCTTTGTTTTACCCATCCTCTAGGTGGGATTGAGTTTCAGGACCCTTGGGATTACTAAAATCTCTCAATTTTCACTATTTAATCATAGTATCATCAGTCATGACCTGTGCAACTAATGATAATTCCCAGAATATAAAGTTATAATTTATAGCCTAATGATAACTAAAGTGCACTGATCACCAGCCATTCACTCTTACCTAGCACAGACCAAGTTTTGGCATCATGTAGACCTAGGTTGGAATATTATACCTACTACTTACAAGCTTTACTCTCTCCAGCTGTCAGTCTTTGCATGTGCGTGATGGGGGTTGTAATAACACCCATTTCATGGGGATGTGGAGAGGATTAACTGTCGTGATGGGTGTAAAGAACTTAGGATAGTTCCCAATCACAGCAGGGTATTAGCTGGCTTTGTTATCATACCACTGGCTTCAATTCTGTTTATTCTTTTTAAAACTAAGTGTAAGCAAAGCTTTCTGGCCATGGATCGCAGACGGACACAAGAGTTTGGATTTCAAGTTTCTAATATATTCAACTTGTGCTAGATACTAAACTAGGTTCTGGGAAGGGTCTGCTGACCAGACGGGCAGGCCCTTTGCCCTCAGAAAGGTTCCTCCTTCTCTCCACGAGTTCTTTTTACTTTTTATTTTAGATTAATATGAGGGTGCAGACAATTAGGTTACATTGCTTGCGTTTGTTAGGTAGAATCCAAGTTGTAGTTGTGTCCCTCACTCAGGAGGTGTGCCATGGGCCAATTAGGTGAGAGCACACCAATCCCCTCTTTCCTCTCCCCTTCCTCCCTCCTCTCCCTGCCAAAGTTCCTACCTCTATGCAAAATGCTCATCTCTGATTTTTAGTACGTAGTAATTCAGGTTGCCTGGGACCAAAGGACGGTCCCATCCAGGAAATAAAAGCAGTTCTAGGAGGGGTATGGTGGGGTGAGTGGAGGCTGTAGACCAGCTGCAGAAGGAATTACACCACTCCCTTGGGTGTACCCTACCCCTGCCCTGAGGGTCTCCAGGGAATGAGAACAGCAAGTCTGGCCATTTCAGCCTCACCACCAAGCCCCGCATTCGAAGCTGCCCCTAGGGCCAAGATCTCTCCCACGGATGGTGGAGGCACTGGGTTTCTTCAGGGGCACCTGCCTATCTCACCTCCTCCTTCTCATTAAACACAGATGTGGGGCTCGCAGGCGAGCTAGTCGGGCCCTGGCCAGAGCCACTCACCAGAGGAAAGTCATCAGGGTCAATCCACAGGACGCTCAGGTCAGGGTTGTCCGTGTTGTCCCGGGCCACCTGTTTCAGGATCTCCAGGAACTCGTAGCCATCTGAAGTGAGATTCAAGAAGATTGAACAACCCCACTCACCCACCATACATGGCTTCTGACATGGAGACCAGAATGTGGTTTTTCCATGAGGGTTTCTTAGGCCATTTGGTATACACCCGATTATAGTATCGTTTTATACAATGAGTCAGCTGAGAGTGCTGGCCACAAAGCAGCTTGTACAAAGGAAACAATAAAACATTTGAACAAAGGATTAAACGTTCACAGGGAACTGGCAGGTTTTTAACCTTGGAAGCCAAGTTCATTTGTTCATCTGCATGTGAAAACTGACCAGTCTTGGTTCAGAAAGGTCAACCCCAGAACAGAGAACCCCTGCTTGTCCTCACCGGCATTGGGCAGCTCTTGAAATGGAGATTCCCTCAGGGATCTCCCCCTAACATTTGCTCTAAGGACCAAGAATATTTAAGCCTGGACTCTTAAGAAATTCTAAAAACCTTCAGACTTAGTGAGCTTGTGATTTAGTTGGTTCCATAGCTTCTGAGATAGTAAGTGGAGTACTCTTCCCGCTGTCCCCATTTCCTGGTGTGCTGTGCCCTCCCTCTATTCAGTCAGGAGCAGTCACTGCCCCCAGGGAAGGGATGATTCATAAGAAAAGCAGAGACCAGCCTTACAAGAACACAAGTTTTTAGCCTTACAGTCCTAAACATTGAAGGCTGAGAGCACACAATTTTTTCCATAAAGAAAAAATTTAGGAGGATATTTAGTAAGAGATAACGTTCTCTCAACCCACAGCACGCATGTCCCACCCCAACTACAAACAGAGAAAAGAGCGGAGATTCTAGAAGGTTCCTGAGAATAAACTCTGTGCCTGTACCTACATGTGTGTGTGCAAGAACACAGTTACATGTGCATGTGCGTCCAAATATAGAATCTCCATAGTTTCAGGGAATCTCACCACATAAGGACACCCATGCTTTGTTTTAGAGTGAAACTCAGGAAAATGGGAAGATTCTAGAATCCCTTAGAGAATTAGTGAGGAGCCCTAGGGCAGAACAGCCTGTCAGAAGGCCCCACAGAGTTGTCTATGGTTCTGAGGAACATGGACTACGTGGGATGGGTGGGAGGGATGGCTGATGGCAGGCATTCCTGCAGCTGGGATGGGCAGGACGAGTGGTAACCTGTTTAGAGCCAGGGCCAGATATTGGGCAGAATGACAGCCTTCTTCATAGATGCCTGTGTGGACAGATGATGGTGACTCTGACCAGATGTACACCCCACCCAGGTCTGGCTGGGAACCAGAGAGACCCTGGATCTCTTGTATTGTGGTGTGGGGCTGGGAGACTATTAATTGTCAGACCCAGTTTCCACCACTCAGTGGTATATAGCTCAAAAAAAGAAATTCAGTTTCAGTTCTAAGCAATAAAATGATGTAGCATAGCTGAATTTGTGGCCTAAAATGTATACCTTTAATACAACCAACTCACACTTGCTAGGGCATTCAATGTGGTAACTGCCTTTTCTTTGCAAAGTCTTTCTTATACCCAGAATCCTAGCAAACGTGAGCTCCTCTCTGCGGCCTCTGACAAAGTTCTCCTCTCTCCAGGTATACTGGCCTTTGTTCGGCTATTTCAGACTCTTGGGAAAGGTCTTGGTACACTTCTTTATCTCTAATACATTCCAGGGAAAATGCATGCTGTTCCTAGCAGCTCTGCTCTGAGTCGGGGTAGTCACGTTAAGCGTTGCTCACATTGAAGATTCAGATCCAGGCCCCTGAGGCCTTACTACCTGGAAAGAAGAGCGAGCACTACTGGAGAAGAGGCTTTTTACGTCCTACAGCCCCGTCCTGCAGAAACATGGGGCTGGTCCAGTGATTTTTCAACCTCTGCTCAGAACTATATTGCAAATGAGATTATAAGGCAGACACCTGAGGTCAATATGGCTCAATGCTTTAGAGTTCATTTATCTATCATTGCAGGGTGAGGGGTGGAAGTGGAGCTGGGTACTGCTCTGCTCTTGCTGCCTGTAGGTGTGGTTGAGAGGGTCAAGCCCCTGCACTGTATCACTGGCTGCTGTGTGTGACACAATGGCTCCTCCTCTGGGCATGTGACGGTGTAATCATGCCGCTGCAAACGTTTGGAGCATTTATTGATCACTTGCTAAGTACTGGGTACTTTGCATTTTATCTTTACATCTAGTCTTCACAGAGGTTAAGAAGATGTTATTATCTCCACTTTAAAGAGAATGAAATTGAGAGCCAGGAAGAGTAAGTGACTTGCCCAGCATCACGCATGAGGAAGTGCGAGAGCCAGGTGTCTAACCCAGGCTTTCACTCGGCCTGTCTAGGACCATTTCCATGATTTCTACCCTCTGTGGTCTCAGCACTCCTGCCAATGTGGCTGCCGTCTTCCGTCTTCAAGTTCAGGCTTGAGGTCTCCAAATCTCAAGTGAAAGCTTCAACTTCAGGGAAGCAGCAGCCGGGACACTGAGAAATTGCCTCTGGTGCAGCCGCAGGGCTGGTGGATGGCCTCGGCCTCACCCATGCAATGGATAGACCCTTCCCTACTTCTAACCTGCTGCTGAGTCCTCTCCTCCCCAGGGTTGCAGGGTAAGGGGCTGGTTAATGTGGTGATGGCTCTGAGTGGGACTGCAGTCTCAGAGATGACCTAAATAAAGGACAGGGACCTGGAGCTGTGAGAACTTCAATTCCTTCCCTGCCACATGGCCTGAGAGCCCATGACCCAAGGCTGAGGGCTGCACATAGAGCCAGAAGGTTTCCCACGGCAAACGAGAGGCCTCTGGGAATCACATCTTTATGGAGGGAGAAACCAGTGATTATCCTCTCCTATTTCCCTGGCAGGACCTTGTGGGAATAAGCCTGCACCAAGCCCTCAGGGACCAGTTCCAGGCCAGCCACAGCCCTTTGGGAGCCATGACCCCATTCAGCAGACCCCCATCCCCTGCCTCCTGTCCACATTCCTCCGGGAACTGGCTGTGTTCAAAGGCACTAAAAGAAACCCTCCCTGCCTCCACGCCAGGTCTTTGCTCCTGGGAAGAGGCCCATGGCTTTGAGATGGCACCTGAGACATGTGAGTACCCCACCATTCCTTACCACAGCCTTCTTTTTCTGCTCTGTCCTATCCTGGCCCTAAGATTCCAGAATTGTTGAGAAAGTCAAACAGTACTGTATCGTAATGGAGAGAAGCTTAAGGCAGTGGTTACAGAGCCCAGACTTGGGGCTGGACTGCTGGGTTTGAATCCCAGTTCTAACACATATTATTAGCCTTGTGAGGTGTGGCCACATTTAGCTTCTCTGTACCTGGGTTTCCTCAGGCAACCATACTACCTATCACACAGGCTGTTCAGGGACAAGCACTGATGTTTGCTAAGTGCTTAGAACAATATTCATCACATAGGAAGAATTCAATGTTAAATCTGATAAACCAAATTTAAATTGGAAAGCTCAAAGAAGCTATAAGTGTTCCTATTTAAGACAATTAGTCTCAAAAAACATTCTATAAGAATCAAAGCTCAGGTGGAAGGGGGCTTGGAGATGTTCCTTCCAGGGCTGGTCACTGATTCTGTTCCACATGCGCAGACAGCAGCCTGTCCTCGGCATCGCCAGCTTGTTAGCGCTAATAGTCCCGGTGCCCTTGGAGGATATCCATCTAGCATGCACTCATGTAGAAACGCCGCCTTGCAAGCTTTCATCAAGTGTTATAAAGAAGATGTCAGGCTGACACAGACACATCTGGGGGTGGCAGGGAAGAGAGTCTTTCATTTTCAAACCTGTCATACCAGCAACTCTGGCTGGCCTCTGAGCGCAGGAGCCGGGAAGACGGGCTGCACCGCCAAGCAACAGCCAGGGCAGAGAGAAGGCAGGCTGCAGAGCCAGGCCATGGCAAGAGGCAGAGAGAAGGCGGGCTGCAGAGCCAGGCCACTGCAAGAGGCAGAGAGAAGGCGGGCTGCAGAGCCAGGCCACGGCAAGAGGCAGAGAGAAGGCGGGCTGCAGAGCCAGGCCACGGCAAGAGGTAGAGAGAAGGCGGGCTGCAGAGCCAGGCCACGGCAAGAGGCAGAGAGAAGGCGGGCTGCAGAGCCAGGCCACTGCAAGAGGCAGAGAGAAGGTGGGCTGCACCGCCAGGCCACAGCAAGGGCCAGAGAGAAGGCGGGCTGCAGAGCCAGGCCACTGCAAGAGGCAGAGAGAAGGCGGGCTGCAGAGCCAGGCCACTGCAAGAGGCAGAGAGAAGGCAGGCTGCACCGCCAGGCCACTGCAAGGGGCAGAGAGAAGGCGGGCTGCAGAGCCAGGCCACAGCAAGGGGCAGAGAGAAGGCGGGCTGCAGAGCCAGGCCACAGCAAGGGGCAGAGAGAAGGCGGGCTGCAGAGCCAGGCCACTGCAAGGGGCAGAGAGAAGGCGGGCTGCAGAGCCAGGCCACAGCAAGGGGCAGAGAGAAGGCGGGCTGCAGAGCCAGGCCACTGCAAGGGGCAGAGAGAAGGCGGGCTGCAGAGCCAGGCCACTGCAAGAGGCAGAGAGAAGGTGGGCTGCACCGCCAGGCCACAGCAAGGGGCAGAGAGAAGGCGGGCTGCAGAGCCAGGCCACGGCAAGAGGCAGAGAGAAGGCGGGCTGCAGAGCCAGGCCACTGCAAGAGGCAGAGAGAAGGTGGGCTGCACCGCCAGGCCACAGCAAGGGGCAGAGAGAAGGCGGGCTGCAGAGCCAGGCCACGGCAAGGGCCAGAGAGAAGGTGGGCTGCAGAGCCAGGCCACTGCAAGGGGCAGAGAGAAGGCGGGCTGCACCGCCAGGCCACTGCAAGGGGCAGAGAGAAGGTGGGCTGCAGAGCCAGGCCACGGCAAGGGCCAGAGAGAAGGCGGGCTGCACCGCCAGGCCACTGCAAGGGGCAGAAGAAGGTGGGCTGCAGAGCCAGGCCACAGCAAGGGCCAGAGAGAAGGCGGGCTGCACCGCCAGGCCACAGCAAGGGGCAGAGAGAAGGCAGATGCGTGCTGTGCCCAGGAGGACAGCGTGTGCAGGAGGAGATACCTAGCCTTGACCCTGGGGCCAGGAGAACAGACCCCGCCTCCTTCCAGGGAAGTGTGCCTGCCCTGAGCTGTCCACAATGGGTGGGTGGACTCAAGCTCTTGGCTGTGAAGGTCACGTTGAAAAGAATCCTTGGCGACGTGGGTCACCGGGTGAGGCTGTTGTGTAATTTCAGATTCCAAATATGGGAACATCGGAGGACAGAGAGCGGGAGGAAGTCAGACTGTTCTTCTCTGACCCGGATCGCAGGCCTCCAGGTGGTGTTGCTCGCTGCTGGTCTCCTTGCCCCTTCCCTGCTCTCCCGGGCTGCCCATCCGCAGGGCGCAGAGCAGCAGCACTGCGCATGCTCACAGCCTGCAGCGACTGGGGCGCTGGGCTGGGGTGATGTCCGCATCGCAGCAAGTCAGTGCCCAGAAGGAAGCCTTCAGGACGGCTAGGAGGCTATAAGCCTGTGATTTTGAGCATGCTGTTGAACTTCTCTGAGCCTCCATTTTCTTGCCTTTCGCACTTTGGAGGTGGGGAAGGTGAAGGGTGGCCGAGGGAGGAGGTGGAGGGAACGATCACTGGCTGTCGTGGGGAGTAGCTCAGAGAGGCGCAGTCAGTAGCAGGGCTCTGCGGTGCAGGGCTCAGGCTGACCAGCCCAGACCCCCGCAGCCTCATTCCGACTCCACTGCTTCCCAGCCGGGTTACCTGGGTCAGCTTCAGCTTCCTCAGCTACAAATGGCAATGAGAAGCGTCCCTCCCTCCTTGGTTGCTGTGTCAGATGAGTCCACAGTAAGCGACAATCTTCACGTTCATCACAACCGAGATGCCTTTGAAGATCAAGAGAGCCTGCTAGAATTTGGATCTTGGCTTGGAAACAGTAAGTGATTTGGGCAAGTCTTCCAACCTCTAAGATTCACTTTTCTCACCCAACATTGCACTAATAACACTATGTGTACATCTGCTGGAGTGGCTTTAGGGACTAAACAGGATGATCCATGCACAGCTCCCAGCACAGCTTCTCAGCCCAGTTAGCTCTTTAGAGGAACTGAATTATTTCCTGGATATATGGCCTTCTTCCCTTGGCAAGTGGGTAGGAGCCTGGTTGGGACAATAGGCTGTGTCTAACTTGTTAGCAACAGCAGAGGTATCCAGAGGGGCTGCCACTTGCAGGACTGAAATTCCTAGTCCTGGGGCCAGGCTCCTCTCTCCAGGTTACACATCAATGCCCTGAGGATAAATCAGTGATTAACTGCAGAGTCAGGGACTTTCTTGAAGACAAGACTTTCCCTTTCCAAGCCCTGCTGTGAGAAGGCTTTCTGAGCCCCTGACCCCTCCCCCACTCTCACCTCCACTGCTGTACCGCTTACAGCTTCCCAGTAACAAGCCCCAGCTTGGGCTCTTTTGGAGAAAGGCGTAGCTTTGGGCCCAGGGATATTTGTGCAAGGGGGAGGTGGAAATAGTTTAGGAGTTTGATTCATTAGAGCAGCAATCTCTGTCAAACAGGTTCTTACAACTTCAGAGAGACCTCTTTGTTCCATTGTTCCAGAGAACCAGACGGGCCTCCCCACAATCCTGAAAGGGGCCAGGGAGGGCGGGGAATGGAAGCCCCCCTGGAGTCTGGCCAGCAGGCTGCTGCTTACAGCAACTTCATCTCTGTTCACTCAGTCCCAGGGATCCGATTCTGTTTGATTACCCGGTGTAAACCTTAGGCAACTGCCTTCCTTTGCTGTTTGCTCCTCCAGGGGGAAAGAGGTTGCCAGAATCTGTCCAAGGAAGCTGAAACCACACTGGGAGGTTTTTTCTTTTGGACAAAGACTAGATTTCCTTGAAGAGTTTTTCTGACTCTGCAAGTCTATGATGGAAAATCCAGCACATTAGCAAATATTTAAAAAGTTTAATGAAGAAAGCAAGAGAACATTCAGATAATTTGGAACATAAACTTGGTTTTGAAACAGTGGAATATTATTCAGCCCCTCAAAGGAATGAAGTACTAATGTGTACTATACGTACATATAACAGATACACCCTAAGAACATCATGCTAAGTGGAAGATGCCAGACAGAAAAGGCCACATATTATGTGATTCCATTTATATGAAATGTCCAGAATAGGCAAATCTTAGAGACAGTAAGAAGTGGTTGCAGAGGTGGTGGGGACAGGGAATGACTGCTATGGGACTAGATGGTGGTGATGTTTGCACAACTTCATGACTATGCTAAAAATTGCTGAATTGTACACTTTAAAAGGGTAACTGTTATGATCTGTGGATTCTATCCTGATTTAAAAAATTGTATGATAAAAAAATTTGAGTTTCTGTCTGTAAGAAACAATGGAGGCTGATAAAGCATTTTTTTTAAAGCTGGTCTGAGAGTAAAGAATTTGGAGCTGAATCTTGATCAATCATCACAATCATGATCCAGTCATCTGCCCCAGAAATACTTATTGAGCACCTGCCATGGGCCAAGGCACTAGTGAGAATCAGGCATGCATCGATGAATGAGATCACGTGTCCCTCCATGATCTGCCACTGGGTGCTGTTGGGCAGTTTAACTTCTCTAAGCCTCTGTTTCCTGGATCTCTCTCTAGAAATGTACAAGAGGCTGAGATCCCTGGCAAACACCACTGAATTCTACATTACATGGGACAGGGTCCCCCAACCTGATGCTACATCAGACCTTGCTGCAGGGCCCTGTAAAATCGCAGGCTTCTAAGGATGCTGTCTCAGCCAAACCCAGCCCAGGTGGCTTTGGTGCTTGATGTTCTGTGCACCATCAGGTTTTGGAAACTCTGCCCAAGCACCTCAAGACCCACAGCCTGAAAGCTAAGCCATCCTAAGCCAGCATGAAGTTCCCTGTCTTCTCCGGTTGCATTCTGAATTGTTCCCAATTTTCCCAAACACACTTCAGAATCTCCACTTGCACGTCCCCTTTAGAGACCCTCTGTCTTTTTCTTTAGAGACCCACAGAGCACTGCCACGGGGATCTAGCACTTTACTACCTGAAAAATTAATTTTTCCTGCACTTCGCTCTCCCCTACTGTTGAAAAGAGTGAAACCAGGGAAAAGTTGTCCAAGTTCCAAAAATAAAATAAAGTTACTCATTTATAGGATGTTCTTGCACTTTTAAAATAAGCTGCTTGTTTAGCCCCATTCTCATTATTTAGGGGAGTATTTTCTATTCAGTTTCCTATAAGCATACACAATATTTTATGAATGGAAGTATCATTTATTATTATTTTAAGGTAGTATTGTGATTTATGTGTGTTAGATCACAACATTGACAAGTTAAGTTTCAGGGTAAACAGAATTGCACACCTGTGCGTGCACACACACATACACACATTCATATCTTGTAAGGCAAGGGCGTTTTCATACTCTCCCCAGCGCCTGGTTGTCCTTTGAGTTTGGGCAGCTCAGTGAGATATTTGAGATTTTGATCTGTTCGCACCTGCTCTTCCTTTGGTTCTGTGAACATTTGAAAATGGACTCCCCCTAACTGGCGACCACCAGGGGGTGCCCAATATCTCGCAGTTGGATTGTGGATGGCACAGGAGGGCAGAGACAGGTGTGTCTGAGGGCTGACAAAGCTGAGAAGTCAGGTTTTGATAAAGGCATGAAAGAAGCAACTGGGGGCTTCCTACCTGGGTCACTCTTCTCTGCAAACGCCACAATGTGGATCCCATTCATATCATCTTCCTGTAGGAGAGAAGAGTTAAAGGTTACACCCCCAGGTGGAGAGACACAGAGGAGTGAGGCAGGGTCCCAGAGGCTGGAATGGAAACGGGAGGCAGGCTGAGGTGGGGAGGGGGCGTGGGCACAGCCGCACAGAGGGAACAGAGGAAGAGCAGGGCACGCGGGAGGCAGGGGGTGCTGGGGACTTCCATCAGGGATTTGGATAAATGACTTTGCAAGACAGGAGAGCACCAGCGACACACAAAACATGAACACTAAATGGGTCTCACTTCCATGGTCTGGTGAGTCCAGGAGAGCAGCAGCAAAAGGCAAAACGAAGAAAAGGGTGAGCCTGAGTGAGCCAGAGCTGGAACAGCAGCAGTCACTCCGGGGCAGCTCAGCCGGACAGATTCACCCTCAGGGACACCAGTGATGCCCCAGAGGATGAAAGCTTATGAATGCTGCAGACAGATCCTGAAACCATCCCCAAATGCGCAGCAGACAGACTCACTGAGGTCATCAGCATGTGGGTCGATGCTGCTCACATAAAAATCGTGTTTAAGTGGTACTTTCTGTTAGGACCCTGCCGGAACCTCTTACTGAAGAAGAAGAACCCGTAGGGGACACTTTGCTACTGTGAGCTCCACGGGGGCTCCTTTTTGTTCTTTCCACAAAGCTTGTCAAATCAGTACAGGACTCTAAAGCATCTCTATGAATTGGGAGGCTCCAGGAAGAGGCTGGAAGCTGGGCCTAGGGCAAGTTGAGAGCATGTGACTGAGAAAGTGGGCATGGCAACGGGAGCAGGGGTAAGGGAAAGGAACTACAGAGAGTATTCTATTTATTTGTTTGTTTGTTTATTTATTTATTGAGACAGAGTCTCACTTTGTCACTCTGGGTAGAGTACCATGGCATCATAGCTCACAGCAACCTCAAACTTTTGGGCTCAAATGATCCTCTTGCTTCAGCCTCCCGAGTAGCGGGGACTACTGGTACCTGCCACAACACCTGGCTATTTTTACAGACAGGGTCTTGCTATTCCTCAGGCTGGTCTTGAATTCCTGAGCTCAGGCAATCCACCTGTCTCAGCCTCCCAGAGTGCTGGGATTAGAGGCATGAACCACTGCACCTGGTTAGAGAGAGTATTTTAAATTTATGGGCAAGCAAAGGGCATGTCATGTTTCCCTGCCCTGGACAGAAAGAATCACAGGACTTATGTGCCTTGTGTGTCCTTTGCATTGTTTATTCCTGGAGAAAGAAGAGCAAGAGCTTGTAGGGGCCTCTGTTACAAGAAATGTGATCCTGGCCAGCAGGGGCTTGTGCCTGTAATCCTAGCAACTTTGGGAGGCTAAGCCAGGAGGATTAATTGAGTCCTAAAGTTTGAGGTTGCTGTGAGCTATGAGACAAACTACGCAACAAAGTGAGACACCCCCATGTCTACAAAAAACTTTTAAAAATTATCCAGATGTGGTGGGACATGCCTGTTGTTCCAGCTGCTTGGGAAGATGAGGCAGGAGGATTGCTTGAGCTTAGAAGGTTAAGGCTGCACTGAGCTATAATGGTGTCATTGCACTCAAGCCTAGGAGACAGAGTGAGACCCTGTCTCTGAAATAAATAAATAAAAATAAATAAATAAGGTCCTCAGGAGACTGGGAGAGCAATGACAAAGCCGGCTGAAATCTGATATGGCAGACATGGGGAGGGGATGCATTGGGTACCCTGAATATCATATCAGAATCATTCTATGGAAAAAACTCCAGTTGTCTCAACCCTCCCATGATCTCTGTTTCCATTTCAATTGATTTTAATGCTGGTGCAATCCTATCTAAATGCTAATTTTTTTTCTTTTGAGTTTGGAATGGACAAAGCCTCCAAAAATTCTAAGAGAGATTAAATGGAAAAATATTATTATGAAAAACAAGAGAGTGGGCAATGCCTTGGTCAGATTTTCTGAGGAATTGAATTTTACAGATAAATGTATGTACGTGTCTGCTTACATGTGCGCCAGTTTATTGCACAAATCTGATAGCAACCAGAAGGGGAGGCTGAGGTTTCACGGTTTTACGTTTGCTATTACTGCCAGACAGAACACCCCAATCAGTTCTCATTAGGCTGTCTTGCGTCCCTGTCTCCTGCCATCAGTTGGCAGTGCACGCTGTTAACTCTGCGAAGCAGGCCTCATTTCTGTGTGCCCTTCTAGAACGCATTGGAAATTGGTTTTAGAATTAAAAATCCATACTCGTTTTCCTTAGAAAGGCTGTTCATAATATGACAGTCACTCCCCAGACCTTAGTCCCTGAATGGAGAACTGTCACCAAGGGAAAGAGTGTCTGTGCATCTCAGAGATTCAGCACAGGAACCTGTATCAAATACCCTCAAAGAAGCAGGGCTGTGCTAGGTGCTAGGCATTTTCAGTACTGGACTCAGAGAGCAAGAATTCATGGGCAAGCTGATCAGCCAGGTTTACTCAGGGAGAACCCCTCATGCACGGGCGTGGAGGACCCGAGCTGAATGCGGGACTGAGCCCCAACAGGGACTTTCTCTGAATCCCACAGCCCTTGCTGCTGAGATCCATTTGGACTTTAGACCACATTTCCTTGGAAATTCTTTCCACACGTTGCACAAATCTTCCCTCCTCAATGGGATGGCAAGCTCTCTAAGGGAAGGGTTTATGCCTTAAAATAACAATGATGACTAAAATGGCAACAATATCTGGCATTTGCCACCTTTTGTGTAAGTGCTATGTAAGTACCTTGCCTTGAAATCTCACATGAAAGTCACTCCTATTTAATGCTTACAGAATTGAAGTGACTTATACAGGGCTGGAAGTGATAGAAATGGGATTCAAGCCATTTCTCTCTGGCTTTAAAGCCCGCTATCTGGGTTCATTCAGGCTCTGCTATAAGTAACTTTTACAAATTGCATAGCTTATAAACAATACAAATTTATTTTTCACTTCTCTAAAGGCTGGGAAGTCAAGGTATGGTCACATCTGGCATCTGGGGAGGGGCCACTTTCTGGCTCATGGACAGTCTTTCCTGAGTGTCCTCATGTAGGTCACCAGAAACTCCTTGGGCCCTCTTTCATAAGGGCACTCATCCCATCATGAGGATAGAACCCTCATGATGTAATCACACCCCAAAGACCTACATCTAATACCATCACCTTGAAGGTTAGGATTTCAATGTATGAATCTTGGGGGACACCAACCACACTCTCTCTCACCACCCCACCAGCAGAACAGGCTCCATGAATTGAAGGCGCCTCTAAGAGTTTGCAGATGTTGCAAACTCTGATCAGCAGCTCTTACTTACATTGAAAGAGGCACAAAAAGAAACTTCCTATAAAGTGACCAAGCACAAAATCCCCCAGAGAGCTGGAGACGTGGGCGTGGCTCTGATGAACACCCTCCTCTGGACTCCTAGCACAGCGTGTGCAGTCCCTGTCACACTGTCACAGCAGGGAGCACACTGGGCTGCTGCTACGTGTCTGGAGACCGGTTCATCTACTCAGCCCTGACAAGATGGTAACAGTCGTGTTTATAACCTCAGCTCTTACCACAGAGGTTCTTTCTGATGCCTATTGACTCAAAAAGAATACGGCAATGAAAATCTTACTCACTGAAGAATATTAGACAATCTTAAGAGATACCAACAAGACACCAAACTTGCTGGTTATCCACCAAGCAGTCACAGTTAATATTCTGCTCTGTTTCCTTCCAGTCTTTGTTGACTATGTGTTTGTTCTCAAGTTGAATGAAGAGACACAAAGATAAAAGGTACGCCTTCAATTAGCCGGCTCCCTAATTAAGGGGCAATGGAGTGACCTAGTTGTTGGCCTGGGGTCTCTGGCCCTGTTTTGGAAGTACTTTGCTGCTGGCAATAGAGGGAAGATTCCTTTAGAAGTAATTGCTGACTCCCATGCCCTGGGGGCAGTTGCCCAGGACCCTGACTGACCACTTATCAGGGTGGAGGTGGAATCTCCAAGGGGAATGATGGGTCAGTGCTTGGTCTTGGTTGTCCTGCTTCACCTTGATGTTCACTGAATCTTCTTAATAAATAAATAAATAAATAGATCTCTGATTTACACACAGCAAGTGTCACTGCGCACCAGCTGACATTTTTTTTCTGAGACGGAGTAGTTGTTACCCTGGTTAAAGTGCCTTGGTGTCACAGCTCACAGCAACCTCAAACTTTTAGGCTCAAGTGATCCTTTTGTCTCAGCCTCCTGAGCACATGGGACTACAGGTGCCCACCACTACACCCAGCTAGTTTTTCTATTTTTAGTAGAGACAGGGTCTTGATCTTGCTGGTCTCTAACTCCTGATCTTAAGAAATCCACCCATCTTGGCCTCCCAGAGTGCTGGGATTACAGCATGAGCCACCACACACTCAGCCCCCCAGGTTCTTTAGTAATAATATATGATGCGTTTTCTATGGTTTGCTGCTTTAAAAACCTGCGCAACTGGGGAAAGTAAAAGGTCAATAGTTGCTTTGTCACTAGCTAGTTTTCTTGTTTTATTTAAATATTTTACAATGTTTTGGGAAGAAGATGTTGAAAATAAAGACTTTTAAGTTTACTAACCATGTTCTGGAACATCTGTGGTTTAAGTTGCTGTGGCCACGTGGCTGGCGGAGGTGCCGCTCTTTGGAGCAGTGCCCTTCCAAGGGCACAGGTGGATCAGGAGGGGTTCTGGGGAGCAGTTCCTCAGCGGTCCTTCTGACCCAATTTATTTCTGCTGCTTCTTTTCTAGGAATGTGAAGATGACCCTGGAGGGGCCTGTCCTCCCTTCCCACCCTTGCTGGCTACTTGGATGGAGGAGCTGGCTGGGTCTGGTCAGGCCTTCTGGGAAAGTCAGTGGCTATTCCAGAATGGGGTGTTGGGAAGGAATAAGTCATTCTACTTGCCTTTTTCTCTACCTGGTTAAATCCACGCCACCCTTCCCCAGTTGGAAAACAATTCAGTATGCAATAATGTAGACAGTATGAGTCATCACTGTTATTTTATCTTATAGCAACAGACTACAATAGGAGAAAAGAGAGCAGAAAATGGGTTCCAATGAAGACAGACGTAAACTTCCTGCACAATGATCTGCCTCTGAGATAAGAAGAGGGAGCATTTTTGCAGCCCTGTTGGAAGCTGGGGGTATCTGTGGTTGGGGGAGGATGCGGGCTCTCTGGCTCTAGAATGTCACAATCTCAGAGTGACGCTGCTGTGTCAGTAAGGGGTGTCTTGGAAGAAGGTTCTACAGTGTTGCATTCTCACCCTTCCCGAAGCCCAAATAATTGAGACTTGGCTTTTAGGGATAAAGGAGATAAAAAGAAGAACTAAAGATACAGCCATCGCAGAACAGAACAGTAATAATCACTCTTAATTTAAAATGGTGTTCTGTGTCACGACAAATAAAGACCAAGAGTCTATTCCAGATTAAAGACAATGGAAGAAACAGAACAAGCAAAGCAGTGTGAGATCTGGGGCTGGGGCTGGGAGAAAGAAAAGTTTCTAGTCACTTTGAATAAGGCCTATAGATTAGGTAGTAGAATGAGCATTAATTTCCTGATTTTGATAATTGCACTGTGGCTATATGTGAGAAAGTCCTGAAGTATTTAGGTAGAAAGGGGAATTGCATCTGCCACTTACTCTCAAACAGGTCAGAAAAAAATATACATATATACACCTGGAATCCTAGTACTCTGGGAGGCCGAGGTGGGTGGATTGTTTGAGCTCATAAGTTCAAGACCAGCCTGAGCAAGAGTGAGACCCCCATCTCCACTAAAAATAGAAAAATTAGTCCGTTGTTTTGGCGGGCACCTGTAGTCCCAGCTACTCGGGAGTCTGAGGCAAAAGGATCACTTGAGCCCAAGAGTTTGAGGTTGCTGTGAGCTATGATGCCATAGCACTCTACCCAGGGTGATAAAGTGAGACTCTGTTTAAAAAACAAACAAACATATATATGTGTGTAGAAAGAGAGAGGGAAAGTGTGATAAAGCAAAGGTGGTGAAATGTTAGTATGTAGGGAATCTGGATGAAGAAGTGACAGAATGCTTTGCACTACTTTTGTTAAGTCTGAAATTACTGTAGAGTAAAAAGTAAAAACAATTTTTATAAAGAATATTATTTTTAAAGCCCTGTTATACTCTTTCATTATTATTTTAAAATCTAGTAATAAGACCTTTTAAGAGTTAACCTTTGGAATGGTTTAAATGTTAGAAAAATAGGTTGTTCTTAAATAGCCCGCTCCTCCAGACTGGTTGATTTGCCCCTCAGTGTTAGCCTCTACCTCCAAACAGCCACATAAGCTACAAGCCAGTAACAAGTAAGTGGCAGAGTCCTCCATGGTGGTTCTGTTCACCCATCACTTCAGCCTCTGAATTAAAGAACAAACTAAAGAAATGCTTCCATATTAATCCCTTTCTCTCCCCGCCAACTCCAGTGGTTGGTTCCCTGTGGGGATATGGCCAGTCTGGGGAGGCATCCTGGAGAAAACGTGAGATTTGACTCCAGACGGCTAAACTTAAGTTCCCAGAACTAATACACATTAATTATGTGTTCCTAAGTGGGCAGTCGGAGTGACCAGGTATAAAATGGGCATAACTCCAGAGCTGTTGACAGCGACAAGAGAGATGACACATGAAACGCTTTGAACGATGCTCCACCAACTCTGGGGGTTATTATTTATGAAATTCTATACAAAGCCAGGCAAGGGTGGGAGGGGTATCTCCGAGGCCCTCTTTCTAATACTATTTGAGCCACCTGACATGTTGTCCGTGACACAGGCCTAGAAGACAAGCTGGCCTAGCTGCTTCCCAGTGCCTGGAGTTGATATTTAAAAAAGCAGCTACCGTTAATTAAACTTGTGTCTACTGTGCTCTGAACTCTTCATATCACTCATCCTTACAAAATGTCCCTAATTTAAAATGGGAAAACTGAAGCTCAGAAAGACCATCACCCTGACTTGTTGTCCGGCACAAAGCTACGGGAGCTGGCACGTCTGTCTGACTTTACAGCCCGAACTGCTGCCTTGGGCTCCCCGTGCACCTGCCAGCCAAGGAGTGGACTCCGTAGTCCCTATGAGACGTGAACTCAGAGACAGAGTAATGTTCCCTCCTGAGTAGGACCAAAGAGCCGAACTCAGATCTCTGGAGAACTGGATTTTAACTGAGCATGACATTGTCCATATTTCAAACACTATACCAGTCAGACACCCACCCCAACCAAATAAGACTTAGTTTGAGTTTGGAGACTTAATCCAAGGGACATTCCTCTTGGAGTATATATGCCGGGAGGATACACCTATATCTGAAAGGCAGAAAGAGCTTGCCACTCTCTTACCCATGTTTCAAACATATCTTCTGGGCGTAGGCGACGTAGAGTAGGTCTGGAAAAAAAAAAAAAGCATTTCCTTGAGTAGGAACCACCATGGGAGATGCTGCAGCCTCAGCACCGGGAACAGTAGGGTGAGAGGGTGGTTCATTCCCAAGAGTATGAAAAGCCCTAAAAACTACTTCTCCCCTAAGAAATATACCTGCTCAGACACAGCAGAGTCTAAACCACTCAGCCTTTTCATATATGCACTTGACCCAAGGATTGATTGTAAAGTCTGTTACCAACAGTGGGTCAGAGGGCCCAGAATCAGCTCATTCCCAGGGCGAGCAGCCGCTGCCCACCTCACAGACAGCTGCCACTGCTGAGAGCCTGCAGCCGGCCTGGAGTGAGGACACCTCACAGGGAAAACGAAAGCCTCAGCTCTCTAGCCCCAAACTGCCTTTTTTTTTTTAATCGTCAGAGACATACCTCAAAAGCCCTTTAGGAATGTTTAGGGGAGCAGGTGGGACCTATGTTTTGCTCATAGTTCGTTTCTTTCTAAATGTTGGCAAATAGTGCTGGACATGTTAATATCTGTTTCTCCAAGTCCTGCCTCCCAGAAGGGGCTGGGACTGTCCTGATGAGGGGACCGGGATGCTCCAGGCATAGTGAACACATTGTGCACACACTTGGAGGTGGCCAGGTGGGGCAGTGAGCCGTGTTCCCGTACTGTCCCTCCCTCAAGAACAAGGGTCAGCAAACTGCAGCTGGGGGATCAAATCTGGCCAGTGCCTTCCATTTCTGTCAATGAACTTGCACTGGGATGCAGCCACACCCATTTGTTTGCACATGATCTACTGTTGCCTTCATGCTACAGCGGCAGAGTCGAGTGGTTGCAACAGAGGCCATCTAGCCGGCAGAGCCTGAAATGTGTACTGTTTGGTTCTTTACAGAAGTTTGCTGATTCATGCTACAGCTACTCCAAATGGTATCAAGTATCCCTCTCCCAGAAGTTCTGTGTATAGAATGTTCTTCCTTGGCTAAGTTACTTAACTATTCTAAGTTCAATTCCTTGATCTCTATGAAGTTGAGATAACCATAATTACCTTGTAAAGTTAGATAAACTAGTTTTCATAAAGCACTCAGCATAGTACTTGGCATATGGGAAGCTTTCAATAAATTGCCATCATTATTAGTGTAGAATGTTGTTCATCTATTACTCTGGCTTTGAGGGGATTTGCTGACTTGGGGGGTTAGTCTAATACTGCTTGAGAGGGCAGACTCATATTCAGAAGTAGTAACGTCCCTCCTATTTATCATGGTCAACAAGGCCGTACTACTGAGGCCTGTTCCGCTGGGGTACAAACCCCGGGATGCTGCTCTGGGTAGGTCTTCAATGTCAGCCCTAAGGAGACCCCCATGTCCTCACCCCCCGCAGACCCTCACAGCCACCTTTGGTGCTCCTTCACAAACTCCACGATCTCCTCTTCTGTGTGAGGCTTGTCAGGGATGGCAACGGGCTCGTCCATAAACGGCTCATAGAAGTCAACCTCATTCATCTTCAAGGACAGTTTCTTTGCCACCTGTAACAGGTAGAAATAAGATGAGGTTTGTTTGAAGGCTGGTCTAGAGAAGCCATGGGTTGTTCAACTAGGAGCAGCGCGTTCTCTGGCAAAGCCAGGGGAGCTCACCACAGTTTTAACTTCAATGTTGAGGTGATAAGAACACACCAGGTAAGTCCTGGAATGGGCAGAAAACAAAAGGCTTATCCGGCCAACAAGAGTCAGACAGGGGCTGGGAGCAGCTGTATTGAAAAGTAGGAATTGAATCGCACCCTCTCAATTGCCCTGCTGTGTTTGTCAGGCAGGATGGGGAAGCAGAGGCCAAGGGAGCTTGCTTACTGTCCTGAGCTGTGTGGATTCCACTGAACCACTTTCGACAGAACAGGCAATTACTGGAAATTCTTACAATGTGCAGGTACTCAGAATCAGAAGCCAACTCATTAATCTGTCCTTGATCAGCTCACAAGCTCTAATTGCTATTTGGATTGTGGCATTGGCCCTATGGTGAAACCTGTCAGCGTCAGACTTGCTGGACTGTTTTTCAGGCTGTAGGAGACAGTCATAAAGTGATCAACCATCAGGCTTTGCTCAGGCTGTGGGATTTCCCAGGAAGTAGGACTTCCAGTGCTAAACCTGGATAGACTCCAGAAAAACAGACTTGCTCACCCTATAACAGATAAAAATCTCAAGGCACCAGCCTGCAGCCTGGAAAATGTTTTCCCTCTTGATTCGAGTGGCCACACTCGATGGTGTGTCAGTCCCTGTTCTATCGTCTGTGTGTCGTCAAGGCAGAGCGGGAGCTGTGTTGGCCGGCACAGCTGCTGAACTCAGGGCCTCTCTTTGTGAAATGCTTAGAGAGGCCTGGAATGTGCAATGCTCTATAGAAAACCAAATGCCATTCTTCTCCGTTCAGAGCTGTGATCCAAGAAAGCACAGGGACGAACAGTAGTACCCTTGAAACTGAAGAGGAACTGCCTAAGAGCTGATGCTCTGTGGTGGTAACCCATAGCGCTGCGACCCGGGGCAGCATGACTGAGTGCGGGGGAGGAACTGCGTGTGACATAAACTCGTCTACAAGGAGGTGCATTCTCAGGAGACCCTGATGTTCATATGGTTTGGGTCATCAATTGCTATTAATTCCAGGTCATTATATTCCAAAAGACAGTTCTTATAGTACTTAAGGGAAAGAAATGCTACCATCCTACTCAGAGATAAAGAAAATAGGCCGTGTTATGAGCTATGGTCAATCAAAGGAGATTTCATTGTCATTTAGAATCTGAGAGAGAGATGTGGAGTTTTTTTCTTGCTTTCCCCCTCTTCCCTGGGGTGGATGAGGAGGTGATGAGGCAGGGAGCCGGGGAAGGGCAGCTAACAGACAACCAGTATTTGAGTTTATATACAGTTCTGTGCAAAACTAGGCCTCTGGTGGAATAGGCTTGAAAATGACATTGGAGTCTGATTTTTTGAGCTCCCTTACTGTATATTCTAGGAACTAGAAAGCTGTGCTATGAATTGGTCAAATGAACGAAAACAGTAATAATTGCAAACAAACCAGGGTTTATTATGTGCCAGGCGCTGTTTCCAAGTGTTTTAGGTTTACTAATTTATTTAACCCTCACTCTGATTTTCTGAGGTAAGAATATTATTATACTTATTTTACAAATGAGGAGTTTGAGGCACAATTTGGAGAAAGAAGTTTTCAGAATCTCATAACCTGGAGGGGGTGAGAAGCAGAATTCAAACCCAGGCCGTGGAACATTCTAACCCTCCCACTTACCTGCATTCCAACCTCCTCTTTACTTGAAAATTACCTTCTCCTTGACCATGTAAATAAAGGAATATATTATATGTGCCCGTAAATATTGTACTGGTGCTGCATGTGTTTGCCTTGTTCCTTGTAACGTGGCTCTCCAGCACAGTCTGCAGTGCTTACACCTGCTGAAGGAACTTCTCAGAACCACTGCCGAGGCGAGCAGCATGGTGTGCCTGGCAAGTGAGCATGTGTGTGTGAACATGTGTGCCTGTGGCGGTGGGATCTCTGGTTCCTGAATGCAAATCTGTGTCCATAATGTTACGCCTATTAACATAAAATTGGATGTTTGTAGGCCTTAAGTTTAAGTCTTGGAAACCTTGAATGGAATTTTCCAGAGGTCTCTTCACTGTCTCCCCATCACCATCATAAAGTGCCCCCTTCTTATATCTCAGAGGACCCCTTTCTTTTACTCTTATAATTTGGTATTGGATGCTAAGGGCTGAAGGAGATTGGACTAATGGAAGCAATTATTCATTCATTTATTCAATGAAATATGTATGGAGCCTCCCCTATCCAGGGCCCTGTTCCAGGAGCAGACCTGGTTCTTGGGCGTTACAATTATGTAAGAGAAGATTGTACTATTAAGAGCGAATAGGTCCACACAAACCAGTTATTTCAGGCTTTTCTTTTTCTAACTAGTTGGGATAGATTTTGAGAACTACAAAGCACAGTGCCATTTTCCTGACATTTGCATGTATACAAATTTTGATACAGATAATTTTTCTGTATCTTAGTAACACATTTAAGTTATTGTCAATGAAATCAACTCAAAATAAATGTAGGCCTCTTCAATATCTATCTTCTCTGTTATCTTTGTTGAGACAGTCAGAGTTCCCTTTGGCCCTAATGTGATTCAAAAGGGAAAGTAGTTGTTCATCTCACAGTTCACTCAGAGAGAGGGGGGAACAGGCCATTGGGAGGAGATGTGTGATAATAAGAGCTGACACTTGCCAGGCTGTAAGCTACAGCAGCGTGGACACCAGCGTGGCCCTTCGACCCCTTTCTTCCTTCAACTGCTTCCCCAGAGAGGCTGGGCCTCTGTGTGACTTGAGTTAGGAGCGGCATCAGTAGATCAGCATGGGTTCCAAACCTGAGCACCTTGTAAAATTCCCTGGGACACTTTTAGAAGATGCAGATTCCTCAGCCCTATTGCAGCCCCCAAAGTATCTTAAGTTTCCGGGAGTGGGGCCAACAGATTACTGTCTTTAAAAGCTCCATGGGGAATACCAGTGTTGACAGTGGCCGAGAACTACTGATTCCTAAATCTACATCAGCAGCCTTGACGTCTCACCCTCTTTATGGTTCTTCAATTCATTTAATAATATTTATTGGTTTGTTTACTTATTTACTTTCTGTCTTTTCATCTTTTCTTCTCCACTCTAAATTCTACAAGAGGAGGAAACTTTTCCTCAACGTCGTGCTCCTGGCACTGAAAAGAGTTCCTGACACATAAACGACACTCAATGAATACTGGTTGAGTCAATGAATGAATTACTGAAAGATACCTCCAGATGAATGTTTTCCCAACAGTAGAAAATAGGACTCATCACCCCATCTTATATTCCTTTCTGTATTCTTCTTCCTAGACTTCCAGTGTTTTAAGTAGCTTCCCAAATTTTGCTGTCTTGAAGTCAAAACTTGCTATCTTATGTTATTTGGGGTTTTTACCTTCTTTCACTCATTCAGTTCATCAGTGATCTTGTTACATCAAGTTTTCCCAGTTAGATTTTTTTATCTCTGTGATTGTAGGAGTGCTTTCTGGTTCCTTTCCTCTCCTGACTTCAAACCTGTATCAAACACCTCTAGGTCCCTCTGAGATCCCCAAGGATGTGTTGTACAGACATCTTTTCATGACAAACCTCATGATATTTATACTTTTCCCCTTTTCTTTTTATTTATTTTTTTATTAAATCATAGCTGTGTACATTAGTATGATCATGGGGCACCATACACTTGGTTCATAGACCGTTTGACACATTTTCATCACACTAGTTAACATAGCTTTCATGGCATTTTCTTAGTTATTTTGCTAAGACCTTTACATTCCACTTTTACTAGGATTCACATATTCCCTTGTAAGATGCACCTTTTCCCCTTTTCTGCTTAGCACCTCCTGCTGGACAGCACTGGGTACAGCCATGCCTTCTGGCTCCCCACCCAAACCCTAGCCCAAGGGTACAAAGACTTATTTTTTGAGACAGTCTCACTCTGTCACCCTGCATAAAGTGCCATGGCATCATCATAGCTCACAGCAACCTCAGTCTCTTTGGGCTCAAGAGATCCTCTTGCCTCAGCCTCTGAGTAGCTGGGACTATAGGCACCTGCCAAGATATTGGCTACCTTTTCTATTTTTAGTGGAGATATGGGCAATGGAGGGATCCCAGTCTTGCTTAGGCTGGTCTCAAACTCCTGGGCTCAGGTAATCGACCCACCTTGGCCTCCTACAGTGTTAGGATTACAGGTGTGAGCCACTGCGCCTGGCTGTGAGTACAAGTTCTGAGTCCCAAATGGCTTCAGAGTCCCCTCAGTGGCACAGCTCTTCCCGTGTCTTTCTTTTTTTATGCAACTCCACAGTGGCTCCTATGACTCAGGGTATTACAGAACTTTTAGTAAAGCAGCTTTCTGAGTTTTTAATTATAGCCTGACCTCACCTTCTGCATGAGACACAGACATGGAGCCACACAGTTGGCTGGGGAGGCACTTCTGAAAACAGACACTCCCCTGAACGAAGCGGGGAACCACCCCTCTGAGAATGCGGGCTTTGTCACTTGGCCAGGCTGGTCCGCCCGCCTGTCTTCCCTCAGAGGCTTCTGGCCCAGGGCCCCTGCGCTGATCCTGGCCTATCAGGACTAAGGCTAATGGATGCAGTTCTGGCTTCTCGGTGCCTCCCTTCTCTGCTCATGTCCTGAACCAACCTCCTGTCCTCCTGGGCCTCAACGACTGCCTTCTAGTGCATAACAGTGTCACAGCTGGGCTGGCATTGACGGAACACGTGCTGTGTGCCAGAACTGTGAGCATCTCACATACGCGGCTTCTTCCTCTCAAGTATAGTAGGACAAAGCATTGACTCTGAGGTCAGGCCGGCCTGAGATCACAGCAAGCTTGACGATTTGTTAACATGTGACCATGGGCCACTCACCTACTCGGCCACATCCTCTGTAGAATTAGAACACCGCTCCCTCCCTGACAGGGGTGTTGAGATGAAAGGAGAGAACCCCCATAAAGCCCTCACCACAGACTCTGCCGCATAATAAGTACTTAATAAATGGTAGTTAGTATTCTTTTTTTATATTCTTGCTCAAGATCTCTCCCAATTCTAATCCAACCAGCCAGGGGAAACTTTTCTCAGGTTTAGATTATATTACTTAGATTATAGACCTCTCTTTTGGGTTATAAACTTGAAAACAGGACCATGTCCATAGAAACGGTCCAATACATACATGAACTGAAAGTGACCTCTTTTTCTCATGCCCTTCCCTGCTCCAGCCTCCACGAGCTTCCTCCTATTTTTCATGGAATATGTGAACTTCGTAAAGTAAAGGCCCATGAGCATTGCCCATCAGCTGTCCTGCTCCTCCCATTAATTTATACTTGAATTTGAACAAGAACTTAGTTTGTCCTGGGTCTATTTGTTCAGTGAGCATGAGCGGTTTAGGGCTCTCGGTTGGGATGTGTGTGTTGGGAGGGTGTGGGGAGGTGGATGGTGTGTATATCATACATAGGCATGTGTTACACATGCCTGAAGGTAGGGTACGTGTGCCCTGCAACACAAGGGCAGGTGTACAGTCTTTTATTTAATGGTGTGATGTGGAGGAAAGAAAGCAGGTTTGGGGCAAAGTTTGTCCTAGACTGGGATCCCAGAGCTACTACTCACTTGCTGGACACCTCGGCTATTACCTAACCTTTCTTCATCTGTTTTCTTTTCTGGGTAGGAGGAGTTCTTACCTTTCAAAGGTGTTTAAAGGATTATTAATAAAATAGATGTGATACATCAAATTGTTTCCAACACACAAAAAGCATTTAATCAATAAATACTTGCCGCTTTAGTAGTAGTCAAGGGACCAGGGTGCAATACTCTGGCTATAGTAGATCCCAAATAAATTACCCACGATTCAAGGTCTCTCTCTCTCTGTTGTTCTTTGGCTTATGAAATCAGTTTCTTTGTTTTTAAAATAAAGAGCATTTGGATTGTAGAAAAGTCTATCTACCACTTTCTAAAGCACCAGGGCTTCAGATGGTCAATGCCCCTTCCCATTCCATCATCCACCCTAGCCCAGCAGAGGGGAAGGCGTGCAATCCCAAGAAGGGAGAGAACCAGGGAAACAACGGCTCAGTGTCCAGACACACTCTGGGCTCTCACATTTTCCCTTCTCAGGGTATGAGAAGATAAGGGTCGGCCATCACTTCTTATTAGATGTTTTTAGAAACATCCTTATGTCCTCTGATTTTTGATTTTTTTTCTTCTCTCATTCAACAATGATTTACTGCTATATTCCTGACACTTCAGGAGAAAAAGGCAAAGCAACATGGTTAATGTTGCTAAAAGAAAAGAAAAAGTGGCCAGAAGTTCACATTTTAATCCTTCCTGCCTATAGAACTGTTTGAATTGGGGTCTCACAGGTACTTACCCCTTTGTCAAAGGTGGCAAAAAATTTGATGTAAGGCTGGAAGTGTTCAGATGCTTCTTCAAAAGCCTTGTAATCTAAGAGGAAAGAGATGAAAGGGACAGACATTTTCAAGATGCACGCTGCACAATCTTCTCTTTTTTAAATGATGTAGAGAAGGCCAGGCCAGTGGCTTGGGCCTGTAATCCCAGCACTCTGGGAGGCCAAGAGATGTGGATGAGGAGCTCCAGAGTTCGAGACAAGCCTAAAAACAGAAAAACTAGCTGGGTATGGTGGTAGGCACCTTTAGTCCCAGCTACTTGGGGGAGCTGAAGCAAGCAGATTGGTTAAGCCCAAGAGTTTGAGGTTGCCGTGAGTTATGACGCCATGGCACTTTACCCAAGGTGACAGAGTAAGACTCTGTCTCAAAAATAAATAAATGAATAAATGATGTTGAGAGAGTGGAAAGCCAATTAATCCTGATTGTATAGTTCTTTAGCAAGTATTGAAGTAGGTAATTATTTGGTACTACTTAAGCCCATAGTTTCCCCTGAAAAGTTTGAACTGACTGGCATTGAATTGCCCAAGAGAAGACCTCTTCACCATCCTTTCGTGAAGTTCGCAAATGGAAGCAGAAAATGGGAAACTGAGAAATGACGAAGGAGAGAAAAAGATGTGAAAAACTCCAAACCAGAAGAAATAGGTCTTTACTCAAACTCGCCGCTAGTGATAATCATGCCTTCTAAACAGTGCAGTTTCCCGTATAAACAAGCCCAAGAGGAGGAGGAAATCTACCTGACTGTGTAAAGTGACCTTAATCGGGACAACATCGCAGCAGCATTTTAAACTCCTCAGTAGGAGCACGCTTGTGAATCTTAGTTTTCTTTTCGTTTTTTTGAAGTTCTTTTTTAAAATTCTTATGCCTTGAGAGGATTATTTAAATTCAATCAAGTCTATGTTTGACCCTGGTCCCCAACTTGAGTGAGTCCAAATTGGTCAAGGTGGGCCTGAGTCCACGTGAGTGTGGAATGCGGTGCCTTGGCATACCTAGGCAGTTACTTGGTAACATTACTCAGTGTCAAGCCTTGGATGTGAGGGGGTAATTGTGGTGATGGTAGTTGTTCTGAATAATTTTATCATTTGGAGAATCAATGAGCCTATGATTTATTTTTAATAAGATTAACTTCTTTCCATTTTATGGAATTCCATATCCCTTAACGATCAGAAGTATAAGCTTTTGCTAGAATTCTGGGATCACACAGAATTTTCTAAGATTTTAGTTAAAAAAAGAAAAAACCTCTTTCATTGTAGAATAATGCTAGCTCAGGGCACACCAAGATGAGTAAGAAAAAGGCACTGATCTTAAAAGGGTCTCAGCCTGGGGCGGCTCCTGGGGCTCAAAGGAGTAGGGTGCTGGCCCCATATGCCGGAGGTGGCAGGTTCAAACCCAGCCCCAGCCAAAACTTGCAAAAAAAAAAAAGAAAATGGGTCTCAGCCTGGCAAGAGCTATGACCTTTAAACAAGCATAATGTGATGCAGTAGTTGTTTTAATAGAGGTGAGTGCAACAAGCTGGGAGGACAGAGGACCCCAACATGTAAAGAATACTTGGACCTGCTTATTCACACTCGACTGACTCATCCTCATAAAAGATACCCTGTAACTTGATAGCCCAGAGGACTGGGTAGTGGGGAGAAGATGGTGGGGAACATTTGAGGAATGTGTAGGTGGAGGGTGAGGAAGTAGACTGGCTAAGGCCACACCTAAGCCATCTGGGTCTAAGGCAGCAGTGGGCTCCATCAGAGTCCCCTGTAACCCCCGTCCCCAGTCTCCCTCTCCCTGGAAAATTTATTCTCACTCCCCAGAACTCCTGTCCTGATGGAAGGAAGGGCTTAGGCCTGCGTGGGGAGCCCCCTTCTTCTCTTGGACAGCTATATCACTTAAGATGAAGGATGGGGCAAGGTGACCCTCTAGGTTGGTTATTCAAAACAAGGTTAAACTTTTAGCCTCACCCAAATAGCAAGTTTCTTCCAGGATACCGTATCTCATCTTCTCCCCCATCTGACCTCCTGTAATTTCTAGGTTTTCCTTGCCCCCATATCCTGTTCTGATGCTGATGGCTTTTTCCTGGTTCTTCTCAGTCTACTCTCCAGTGTCTTTGAAGATTCTTGAATAGGCTCTTGAATGTTCAGTCTCCATCCTCTAGCTTATTAAAGATTTATTTTAGCATTTCCTCACCTCTGTTCCCAATCTCTCAGAGTTTTCCTTACTGGATATATCAGACTTTAGCACTGGGTGTGGATAATAGCAGCAGTTAGAAATTCTGGAGAGAAATATTTTGAATGTTTTATCCCCAACAAGTTGGTTTGGTTCTTCTTTCCAAATCACAATTTATCTTACACAGAAGAACCAGATCTAACTGTTGGAGATAAAACATTCAAAGGAGTAGGTGAATGTGTCAAAACAGATTTTGTCTAGCAGGGCATGGTGGCAGGCACCTGTAGTCCTAGTTACTCCAGGAGGCTTAGGTTAAGAGGACGTCTGGAGCCCAAAGAGACTGAGGTTGCTGTGAGCGATGATGATGTCATGGCACTGTACCCAGAGCGACAAAATGAGACTCTGTCTCAAAAAAAAAAGAAAGAAAAACAACCCCCCCCATATTTTGAAAACACTGCCTAAGTTCATGCACTGATGGTGCAGCTACAATGATGAGAAGGTATACTTTACACTAAGTTCTTTCTGAAAAGTTTGAGATTCTAGTAATATTTATTTACAGAAAAGCTCTGTCATGTAAAGATTTGCTTGTGGATCTAAATTCCGCATAAAATGTTATAAAAAACAGTGACTAATAACATCTAAACCCACATCACCCCCTTTCTTTTTAGCTTGGTAACCAGATGAGTAAGGAGACCTGACCTCCCTTTGCTGTTTTACACTAAGGAACATTAACTGTCCAAGGAGTGTCTGATGAAAAGCCTATCGGCTAAGGAGTAGATTGAAAAATTGTGCATTATACTCACTTTGAGAAAACTTTAAGGAATAATTATTGGTTTAAAAAAATGCTGAACCTTGCTGAGAACCTACCTGAATGTATTTAATTGAAAATTGCAGGGATTATGTAAAATATATAACATAGCGACAAAGTCTATCAATTTAAAAGGAAAACTTCAACCTTAAAAAGTAGGTTGAAATGATTCACTAGAAATTTTATTATTTAAATTTTAAGTATAATTTCTTTTTTTTTAGAGACAGAGTTTCACTTTGTCGCCCTTGGTAGAGTGCTGTGGTGTCACACAGCTCACAGCAACCTCCAACTCCTGGGCTTAGGTGATTCTCTTGCCTCAGCCTCCCGAGTAGCTGGGACTACAGGCGCCCACCACAACACCCGGCTATTTTTTTGTTGCAGTTTGGCCGGGGCTGGGTTTGAACCTGCTACCCTCAGTATGTGGGGCCAGTGCCCTACTCACTGAGCCACAGGCACTGCCCAATTTTAAGCATAATTATTAAGACCAGTAGAGCAATATCTGTGCATTCCTAGGAAAAGCTTTGTCATTATTTTTAAATATAGAATATGAAAAAGTTGAATTAGATTTGAAATCCATTCAAATTAACACAAGGAATATGAATGTTACATTTATCAATGAAAAGAAAAGTAATAGCTGTCTGATTGAAATAATTTTTACACCTTTGAAGGACACTTTAGAGATTGAATTATTTGAATTATGTCTAATGGCAAGAAAAGAACGTTCATTCATCAAAGAAAAAGCAGTGACCACCGTGCTCCTACTTTCCACCATCCACAAGTGGCGTCTCTTGTCAATGGTGACTATTAAGAATTTGAAGAGATCATCATTTCAAATATTAATCAGGGATTCCACGTTGCCATTTCAAGCATAAAATCTGATGCCATAAAGCTATATTGGAAGCAAGTACAAGATGCCTATTCAAAATTTAAAAACATTTTATTTGGAAACTTTTTACAATGCAGAATGTGGTATCTTTCTCATTGTTTTTTTCTTATTGTTCTATAATATAAATAAGTAAAAACACTTCCGCTCACTTCACCCCCCTTTGATGCCAGTCAAGCATCCTCATACGTTAGGTGCGCCGTAACCTCAGTTTGTGAAGTTTTAAAAACACGGCCCAGTAGTTAAGTGTATAGACGCTAAAGTCAGACTCCTGGGATTTCAATCACGCCTCCACATTTACCGGCGGTGTGATAATGGGCACGTTAGTTGAAGCTTTCTGCTTCATCCTGTCATCATTATTAATATGCAGATTATAATGGTAACCACTCCACAGGCTGTGAGAATGAAATTAAGACGTCCATGTAAGCTCCAAGCACAGGCCCTGGCATATGAAGGGTGTCAATTAAGTACATTATTATGATTATCAGTTTAGGGTAGGGAAGAAAGGTACTGGAAGGTGGCTCTTTATCCTAAACATGGCCTTGCCTCCCTCCATCTGCCATCCTGAGCTTCAGAGAGGAGAAAGAAACATAAGGGTGGAGACAGACTAAGGGGGACGGGCAGAGAAGAAAAAGGGAAACAGAGGGAAAGGAAATAAAAGGGAGAAAGTAGAGACAGTACAGGAGGGAGGGGCAGCACCCAGAGTGGTCAGCCCTGACGAGGGAGTGTGCAAACTGAGATAACAGCACCTAAACGAGCACTGAGCCTCCCCAGCCGCCGCTTCCCGGCACATCCGTGTGAAGCCCTGGGAGGAAGGTTTTAATGGAATGAATGAGAAGAGGGTTAAATTGGGTCAGGGAGAGAGAAAACAGGTGGGTGGTTGTTGGTGAAGTGACTAGGACAGATCGGGTGAAGAAAGGGTTTTGCAAATAATTTCAAAATAATTTCTGGGTTTCCAGAAATAGTCATAAGCATCGCGTTCGCAGCGTTTATCGTAGGAGTGCTGCCAGATTGTCTTTTATAGTTATGCCCGCCCCTCTCTCCCAGGCTGAGACACCAGAAAAAGGCTTAACTCACTGGGCGTGTGCTGTCACACAGTTTTTTTTAAATGTACAGTACTCAAGTAGTTACCCTTCCCGGCCCCTTCTCCCTGTTCTTCCTGACTCCCACCCACCACCTTCTCATGCCGGTACAGGCCGTGGTGATGCCACCAGAGACCCAGGTAACCAACCAAAACCTGCCCACAAAGCTTTCAAATGGAATCTGCCTGGAGGCGCGGCCTCATGGCAAGCAGCCTCGGTGGTCAGCTGCGGCGTGGCCAGCAACTTTCCACGTTCTGCAGCAGCTGCTGTATCCAGCCCTCCGCAAATTTTCCTCTCATGCTTTCCAGTTGACTGAGAAGTTCTCCAGCTGGTGACCACAGGAGCTGCTGATGTCAGGGAAACTCACTGTGTATCCCGCTGTGGGGGAGGATCTGACGGGGAGGAGGCCAGGTGGGAAGAATGGAGGAAGAGCTTTTCCTTCTTCAGGAAACACTCCCCCTGCTCACTTCAAGGCCAGAGAGCAGGACCCAACCTTAATGTTCTGTCAGCTCCCCGTCCATTTCTCATAGTTTTCCAGAATGTTCTCCACTGCACCAGGATTCCGACCTCTGTTCTATCCAGTAAAGAGATGCTGGAGGTACATTGGTTTTAAGAATATTCTGCCATATCTTGTTGGGAATCTAGGCTTTAGACCAGGCGTCCTCAAACTTTTTAAACAGGAGGCCAATTCACTGTCCCTCAGACCATTGGAGGGATGGACTATAGTTAAAAAAAAAAAAAAAAACTATGAACAAATTCCTATGCACACTGCACATATCTTATTTTGAAGTAAAAAAACAAAATGGGAACAAATACAATCACAATGCCTCATGTGGCCCACGGGCCGCAGTTTGAGGACCCCTACTTTAGATGGACGGGCAGGGGTGGACGGATAACTTACATTCAGAGTCCTCACTCTTGAAAAAGCCGATAAGCTTAATCTGGTCCTCAATGCGTTCAAAGGCTTGGACTTCTAGTTTGGTGTTAATAATCTCCACGGGGTCTTCAATTAGCTGAAATGACACACACACGCACACAGATATGTTCAAATAAAAGAACTCTTCCCCCAGGTGGGGAGCAGAGTCCTTCAGAGACAAGCTTCAGTGAGTGGGCTTTATGGTCGGTGCCTCCAACACCCACCTCACCCCCAACCTCAGTGGGCACAGCCGCGGTACGTTTCGAGGAATTGATGTTGACTCAAGGGGTGGGATGACTGATCTGAGGTTAATTTCCTGGGAATAATTCTATTCTTCTTACCAGTTTTAATTTTTTTAATTTTTAATTGTAAATTAACAAATTTTAGTTGTATATACTATTTATGGGGTACAAAGTGATGTTATGACGTATGACTAGAACGTGAAATAATTAAGTCAAGCCAATTAACATTCGTCACCTCAAATACTTATTCCTTGTGGTGAGAACATTAAAAATTTATTCTGTCAGTGATTTTGAAATGTATAATGCATCTCAAGAAAACCTTATTCCTCCTGTCTAATCGGGGCCCTGGGCATCATCTCCAGGTCCCTGCACCTCCTGCAGCCCCTGGCAACCATGGTTCTGCTCTCTGTCCTGTGAGTTTGGGCGCCTTCCTGAGAGCAGGAGCTTTAGTTTGCTGCCTGCACTGTTCTCCAATACCATCTGTATGGTTGTAAGTGACAAAACTTATTTCTTTTTATGGTTGAATAGTATTCAGGTGGGCACCTATAACACACTTTCTTTATCCATCCATCTGTCGATGAACATTTAGCTTGATTCCCTAACTTTATTGCTCCAAGTGACTGACCCAAGAAGGATCGATTTGCTAAAGGCTTTAGGACAGTTCTTTACTCTTAGAGGGCAATGGGAAGCCCAGATTTTTTCTATTATCAGACATGAATGAAGAAAAGTGAGGTATCCGCTCCTGCTTCTAGCCGTCTCATAACTATCTTGAGGATAATCAGGACACAGGCAACATACCAAATTATCTGTGATTTACAGTGAAAACTGGAGCTAGACCCCTGATTTGATGAAGTCTGAACCCTGCTCTGACTCTGCCTGGTCTTCTACTTATGTGGCTCAGTCACGCTGCCTATCATTTAAAGCGGTTAGAGTATCATTTCCAAAGCCTCTCCCTAGCTGATGGAGGTGGGGCAGTGCCGCATTGGCCCTGAGCTGTCCTGTTGCCCTTCCTTAGGGCTGGCAGTGTGGGTCAGGGGATGGCCAAGCAGGGTCAATGGGCACTATTTTTTTTTTTTGGTAGGCGGTGGCCTTCGACTCCCTTCTAACCTTCTCTCTGGGTTTGAGGCTGTAGAGAAAAAGCAGTAGGTTACAGGGGCAGCTGGCAGATGAGGAAGTGTCGGTGTGGATTCAGTGGTAGATACTGTATCTGAGCAAGAACACGTGTGCAAAGCATTTAACTTTACCCTGTTACTGAAAGTGTGAGTTTCTCTACGCGTGAAATATTTTTTCAGCGTTTCTTCCTCTGTGCGTGTGGATCTGAAGGTGTGGCGCCTTCTGGGCTGAGAGTGAGTGTGATAATGGGGGATCTTTGGTGCTACCCTTTCTGTTGCTCTGAAGAGACGTGGCTTGGTGCTCCTGTCCCTCCTCTCTCTCCAGGTGACTCCTTATCCCCCTTCCCCCATCCACCGGCTCCTCTTCAGCAGCCATGGAGCAAAGCTGCCGGAATTTCGGTTGAAGCTGGTGCATTAATGGTAAGAGAATTGGCACGTTACCACTGCATGGTCCTGGTTTCTGATCCTCTAGACCCTTTTAGCACTTTCTGGGGTGACTTAGGAGCCAGTTTCTGAGAAGTAGATAGCAGAATGATGTGGATGAGCCTTAGCTGCTTCTGGAGCCTGAGAAGCCTTAGACCAGGTCAGTTTTCCAGGCTTCTCTGTTCTCACTTTGGGGTTTTAGCTCCCTCTGAGCCCAGGCAGCTCCATACAGGCCACTGTGCATGAACACTCACATCCAGGAGAAACTCCACTAGAACGTCAGCTGCAAACTCGCCGTCAAACTCAACTGTGCGGTCGCCCTTAAGGATATACAGGCTTCCTTCTTCATTAAAACCTGGAAGAAAGAAAGAGGCCCAAGGACAAGGTCATCCTGGTGTAGGCAGAGCCATGTGTCAGCTGAGGTCGGAGTCAGGCTCCCTGGGTGATGACAGTGGGGTCACAGTCAAGGGAACAAGCACTAATCTAGGCCATGCTCCCCCAAAAGAACACTGCTGGAGGTCTTGCAAAGTGAGCATTTAAAATTTGAAATAATTAGGAACTAACAATTCCAACTGGGTTTTAACTTAAGAAAAAGCTATTCTTCACCTCACCCCTGTCCACCTGACTCTTTAACCTGGCAGTTGAGCCCTTCCATGATCTGATGCCAGCCCCCCTCTCTCTTTCTTTCTCCCTTGAAAGGTAGGAGTGCTTTCTAGCTGAGCTTGGAGAGAGATTTGGGTAGAGGCACACAGGCCCCGTCATGTCCTTTTCTGTTCTTACTTAATGTCTACTTGCCCAGCCTCTCTTCCCTAAAGTTTCAGATCCCTGGGGCACTAGAATTTTCCTTTACCTAAACTTACTGGAAATTCTCCCAAATTCAACTTCTCATTAAAATGGTGGGAAGGGAGAAGATTATCTAAGCAGTAGGCTGCCAAGGGAGGGGGAGGATTTATTGAAGTGTTTTTGAATCTAGGAAGAGAGTTGGACCTATCTGCTCCTATGCTCAAGGGGAAAAACAGTTTTTAATATGTCTCCAGGGAAAGAGACGCCCTAGGCACTCTTAACAATGCCTTATCACTTGAGAGTCATGTGTTCTTTTTCTTGCCTAACATAATGTCTCCTATACTTTAAATCTTAAAAAAAAAAAAAACATTCTGGTCTTCTTGAAAATAAAATGGAAAATGCTTGTTTGTAATTTTTGAGGATAATGAACTTTTTTGTACCTGAAGGTATTTATTGAACCACCACTAATCTTTTTGCCTCTGTGCTTATGACTCCACGTCCAATTAACCTTTCCTGAAAGGTCCTGTTTTATAACCTCCTGCTATTTTTTTTTTAACAGCCATTCTTCACGGGCCATGCAGAAAAAGCCAAATGGGCAGTACATGTGTGGGCATTTGATAAACCAGGAGTTTCCTCTATTCTCTCTCCTTGGGATTACCAGGTAAGACTGGTCGAGTGCACTGCCCTTAAACAGGACATATTGACAGGAGGGATTACAACTTCCATTGTGCAGCCACTTAATCGTTACCCCCTAAATCCTCCCTCTTACCCTTGGTGATACTGCCCAGCTGGGGTTCAGCCTTAAATTTACAAACCACAGGGACACTTGAGTCACTGCCATTAATGCTATCTTTTGTTGGCTGCTTCAGCCAAGAGGCAAGGAAATAAGAAACGACTAAAGAAGAGATTTTAACTCTCTCAGAGAGATCAGAAACAGACTTGAGATAAGAGAAGCTGGCTTTTAGGCTATTTTAAGACCTGAAAACAAAGGCTTAACCCTTTAGTGTTAGTTTCTCCAGGAAGAAACTCTCTTCATTGTACTGTTACAAAGTATGTAAGATCTGATAAGTAAGTTCCCAAACCTATCCTAAAAAATGTGGTACACACCTCATTACTATTGCTGTGGGCGTGTTCGAAGCACTCCCCTTGGGAAGCTCTGCACTTGCCAGCACCTAGTCCACCCTACAAAGCCATGTTGGAATCGTTCTTTTTCCAGCCTGACCGAGAGCGGCTGTTGTACAAGGTTTAACACTGTACTTATGTTGGGAGTACCGTACAAACAACCTGGGGAGGCTTCATACCCATGGTATGTCAGTGTCTCCCAGCCCTGCTCATGTGCACGTGTGGCAGTGACTTACTGAGTGGTGTTTGTTACTGTGATTGTGTGTTTTCTTTCTTTCTTTTTTTTTTTTTTTTTTGAGACAGAGCCTCAAGCTGTCACCCTGTCACAGCTCACAGCAACCTCCAACTCCTGGGCTCAAGTGATTCCCCTGCCTCTGCCTCCCAAGTAGCTGGGATTAGAGGCATCCGCCACAGCGCCCTGCTGTTTTGTTTGTTTTTTTTTTTTTTTTTCTGGTTGCTGCCATCATTGTTTGGCAGGCCCGGGCTGGATTTGAACCCACCAGCTCAGCTGTATGTGGCTGTGCCTTAGCCCCTTAAGCCACAGGCGCCAAGCCATGATTGTGTGTTTTCATGCGTTGTACAGGGACAGCTCTGATGGTCAGTCCAGAAAAGGAGTCCAAAATTACTTTGAAGGGTAAACTAGGTGCTGGCATGGGTGCGTAGCTTCCCAAAGGGAATACTTGGAAGGTGACCATAGTGATATTCAACAATGAGGTATATAGCCTTTTTCTAGGATGAGTTCATGAACTTAATTATCAGAACTTTGTACTACATGGTTATTGTAAAATCACTTAATCAAGGCCTATCTTCTATGAAATTCTTCTTGAACCCGAGATGAATGTACATAGGACCATTTTGTATTTCTGTAAGAATAGCGCAGTTGTCTTGGTCGAATAAATGCAACTGTACTTTTTTTGCAAGATACATTGTTTCTTCCTGATATATAGTATCTCAAACATCACACTTACCCAGTTTCTTGGCAAGCCTGGCTTCTTTCTTGGAATCCACCATGGCAAAGCCTATATCTTTATGTTCCAGGATTTGGGCCACAAGCTGAAGGGAAAAAAGTAGAAGGATAAATAGGCATGGGGCAGAAAGATGGTAGGAAATAACACAGCATTAGTATGCTGTCGTGTTGACTAGAGGGATTTTCTCCACGCTTCCTGTGACCCTATGACCGATTCGAGCAGCAGCAAAAGATTCTATGCTTGTCCCCTAAGAAGAAGGGAAATTCAGGAGAATTCTAAGAACCAAGGAGGGAAAATCTGAGCAAGAATTTGGAAGAATAAATCCACTATCACATACAATTTTCTGGCCTCAGAGTAGATCAAATTTGGATAAGGAGGGAGAGGAGTCGAAATGGAAGCATGGATTCCTAAGCCCTTCCCCAGCTGCCAGATGAACCTGGGGTGGGTGAGGACGCAAGAGGCCTGAGCACAGAGGAGGCCTGTGGCCCCAACCCAGGCTTAGCCCTCGCGTCTCCTCCCTCCTTGGGCTCGTGGAGCAGGGAGGCCCATGAGGCATACCTGGTGAATATACAATGGCCTCGTAAGGTTTTCTGCAGCACATTGAGAGGAAGAGTGAATAGAGTGTGGGGGAGCAGAGGGAGAAGGACGGAGGATGCAGCAGTGTCCTAGAGGGACAGATGGCTGAAAACTGCTCTGGGCAAACACCAGCAGAGATGATGACACCACGCAGGAGACGGGCATCATGGTAAGTTTCCTGAAACTTAGATACAAGCTAGTAGGGAGATGGTCGACTGACCGGGATCTAATCCTGGCCATCTGGCTGAATGGGAGCATGAAACAGAAATGAAATGGATGTGCTACCAGAAAGATCCTGAACGACCAACTCTACTTTTTAAGGTGTCATCTCCATTCCTATGATTTTGTCATTTCAAGAACATTATATAAATAGAATCATAAAGTATGTGACGGGTTGAGACTCCTCCCTCCCTCCCACCTCCATCCCTCCTTTTTTCCTTTTCTTTTTTCTCTCTCTTTTTTTTTTTAGAGATAGGATCTCTCTTTCTGTAGCCTAGGCTAGAGCGCAGCAGCATGACCATAGTTTACTGAAACCCCAAACTCCTGGGCTCGAGCAATCTTCCTACCTCAGACTCCTGAGTAGCTGGGACTACAGGTTCCCGCCACCGCATCCAGCTAATTTTTCTATTTTTAGTAGAGATGGAGTCTTGCTCTTGCTTAGGTTGGTCTCAAACTCCTGAGCTTAAGCAATCCTTTTGCCTTAGCCTCCTGAGTAGTGGGGACTACAAGTACATTCCACCACGAACAGCTAATTAAAAAATATTTTTCATATGCAGCCTTAAAGAAAGACGGAGACTTTACCTCTTTTATGTTTACATGGATGGAGCTGGAACATATTCTTCTTAGTAAAGTATCTCAAGAATGGAAGAAAAAATATCCAATGTACTGTGAAACTACTTTATGGCTTTCACATGAAAGCTATAACCCAGTTATAACCTAAGAATACGGGGAAGGGGGAGAGGGAGGGGAGGGAGGGAGGACAATGGGCAGAGGGAGGGTGATTGGTGGGATTACACCTGCGGTGCATCTTACAAGGGTACATGTGAAACTTAGTAAATGTAGAATGTAAATGTCTTAACACAATAACTAAGAAAATGCCAGGAAGGCCATGTTAACCAGTGTGATGAAAATGTGTCAAACTATTTATAAAACCAGTATATGGTGCCCCATGATCGCATTAATGTACACACCTATGATTTAATAATAACATTAAAAAAAATATATTTTTCATGTAGAGATTGGGGATCTTACTAAGTTGCCCAGGCTGATCTCAAACCCTGGCCTCAGAGACCCTACTGCCCTGGCCTCCCAAAGTGCTTGGATTACAGGTGTGAGCTATCACACCTGACTTTCTTTTTTTTCACTTAGTATAATTATCTACGGATTTGTTCAGTTTCACTTAGTATAATTATCTACAGATTGTATTTACAATAAGGTACTTCTTTTTATTGCATAGAATTTCATGGTGTGGGTATGTTGTAATTTGTTTAATTATTAGCCCATTGAAGGAAATATGGGATGCTTCTAGTTATTGGCCATTATGAATGGAGCCACTGTAAACATTTGCATATAGTTTTTTGATTTAAATATTAGTCTTACTTTCTCTGAAATAAATTCCTACAAGTACAATTGCTGAGTTGTGTGGCAGTTGCATGTTTGGTTTTTAAAGAAACTCCCAAACTGTTTTCCAGAGTGGCTGTACTATTTTTACAGACTCATGAACAAGGTGTAAGTTACCCAGTTTCTCCACATCCTTGTCGGCTTTTTGGTGACATAACTATTTTTTATTTTAGTTGTTGTGACAGATATGTAGTAATATCTCATTGTAATTTTTATTTGTGTTTTCCTAATGGCTAATGATGTTGAATATTTTATTATTATTTTTTATTATTATTAAATCATAGCTGTGTACATTAATGCGATCATGGGGCACCATACACTGGTTTTATACACAGTTTGACACATTTTCATCACACTGGTTGACAAAGCCTTCCTGGCATTTTCTTAGTTATTGCGTTAAGACAATTGTATTCTACATTTACTAAGTTTCACGTATTCTTGTAAGATGCACCACAGGTGTAATCCCACCAATCATCCTCCCTCCACCTATCCTCCCCCTCCCTCCCATCCCTCTCCCCCTTCCCCATATTCTTATGTTATAAGTGGGTTATAGCTTTCATATGAAAGCCATAAATCAGTTTCATAGCAGGGCTGAGTACACTGGATACTTTTTCCTCTATTCTTGAGATACTTTACTAAGAAGAATATGTTCTAGCTCCATCCATGTAAACATGAAAGAGGTAAAGTCTCCATCTTTCTTTAAGGCTGCATAATATTCCATGGTGTACATATACCACAATTTATTAATCCATTCGTGGATCGATGGGCACTTGGGCTTTTTCCATGACTTAGCAATTATGAATTGGGTTGCAATAAACATTCTGGTACAAATATCTTTGTTATGATGTGATTTTTGGTCTTCTGGGTATATGCCTAGTAGAGGAATTACAGGATTGAATGGCAGATCTATTTGTAGATGTCTAAGTGTTCTCCAAAGAGCTTTCCAAAAGGAATGTATTAATTTGCATTCCCACCAGCAGTATAGAAGTGTTCCCTTTTCTCCACATCCACAACAACATCTCTGGTCTTGGGATTTTGTGATATGGGCTAATCTTATTGGAGTTAGATGGTATCTCAAGGTAGTTTTGATTTGCGTTTCTCTGATGATAAGATGATGAGCATTTTTTCATATGTCTGAAGGCCGTGCGCCTGTCTTCCTCAAAGAAGTTTCTCTTCAAGTCCCTTGCCCAGCCTGTGATGGGATCACTTGTTCTTTTCTTGCTTATACGTTTGAGTTCTCTGTGGATTCTGGTTATTAAACCTTTATTGGAGACATAACCTGCGAATATCTTCTCCCATTCTGAGGGCTGTCTGCTTGCTTTACTCACTTGAATATTTTTTACGTGCTTACTTGCTGCATGTATGTTTTCTCCCGTATAATGCCTGTTTATGTCCTTTCCCATTTTGTACTTGGATTATTATGTTTTTTTTTTTTTTTTTGAGACAGAGTCTCACTTTGTTGCCCTCGGTAAAGGGCTGTGGCATCACAGCTCACAGCAACCTCAAACTCTTGGGCTGAAGTGATTCTCTTGCCTCAGCCTCCCAAATACCTGGGACTAGGTGCCTGCCATAATTAATACTTGGCTATTTTTAGAGTCGAGTTCTCAATCTGGCTCAGGCTGGTCTCCAACCCATGAGCTCAAGCAATCCACCTGCCTTCACCTCCCAGAGTGCTAGGATTACAGGCGTTAGCCACCACGGCTGGCTGCGTTGTTTTTTGACTGTTGAGTTTTGGAGTTTCTTTAGTACTCGTCCTTTTTTTGATACGTGGTTTATAAATATTTTATCTCAGTCCAGGGCTTATCTTTTCACCTTCTTCATAGGGTCTTTTATAGAACAATACCCTTGACATTTTTTTTCTATTTTTTTGTAAAATGTTTATAGTTTTACACACAGGCATAGTGGCTCATGGCTGTAAGGCAGAGGCAGGAAGATTGCTTAGGCCAGGAAATGGAAACCAGCCTGGGCAATATAGTGAGACCCTATCTCTAAAAAGAAAAAAAAATTAGCCGGGCATGGTGGCATGTGCCTGTCGTCCCAGCTACTTGAGAAGCTGAGGGAAGAGGTTTCAGCCCAGGAGTTCAAGGCTGCGGTAAGCTATGATCATTGCACTTCAGCCTGGGTGACCAAGGGAGACCCTGTCTCTAAATATAAATAAATGAACATATACATAAATAGTCCTATAATTTTTACATTTTAAGTTAAATTTTGTACAAAGTGTGAGAGAGGTTGAGGGTGGTTTTGTTGTTGTCATTTTTGTGCCAATCGATGTCCAACTGTTCCAACACCATTTGTTGGCAAGATCATCCATGGAGTTGCTTTTGTTGGTGTGTGCGTGTGGGTCTGCTTCTGGCTTCTCTGTTCTGTCTCATTCATCCGTGTGCCTGTCCCTCTGCTGATGCCACATGGTCTTCATCGCATTAGGTGTACGTTAAGCAGGTTGTCTTAACATACAGGTCGGCTGCCTGGTCCCACCTTTTTCTTCTTTTTCAAAATTGCTATAGCTATTCCAAATACTTTAGCATTTCCATATAAATGTTAGCAAAAGGAATCTTCCTGGGATTTTGTTAGTACTTGCATTAACTTGGGGAGAATCATGTATTTCCTGTGTTGACTCTTCTACTTCACGAACATGTCAAGTCTCTCCAATTATTTGATCTTTGATTTCTTTCATTCACTAGCGTTGCACAGTCTTCACATACAAGTCCTGTGCAAGTTTTGCTAGATTTATACCTTAACATTTAAGTTCTTTCAGTGACCATAAGTGGTGTTATATTTTTAATTTTAGTGTCCATATGTTTATTGCTATCATATAAATATACAGTTGATTTATATTTATCTCGTATCTGGAAGCCCTGTTGTACTCACTTATTAGCTCCAAGAAGTTTTTGTTTTGTAGAACTCCCTGGGACTTTGTATGTAGACATTTTTGTCATTTGTGAATAATTTCTTCCTTTCCAATCTATATGCCTTTTTTTTTTTTTTTTTTTTCTTTTTGAAACAGAGTCTTACTCTGGCACCCTGACTAGAGTGCTATAGCACTCAGCAACCTCAGGTTCTTGGGCTCAACCCATCCCCTTGTCTTAGGTTTGTTTTTGTTGTTGTTTTTTTTTAGTGGAGACGGGGTCTTGCTCTTGCTCAGGCTGGTCTCTTGAGCTCAAGTGATCCACCCGCCTCAGCCTCCCAGAGTGCTAGGATTACAGATGTGAGCCACCATGCCCGGCCTTCTATCTGCCTTTTTATTTCCTTATGTTTTCTTATTGTACTGGCAAGAACTTCTGGCACTGTTTTGAATAGCAGTGCTATGTGTTTGTTCTTAGCTTCTCACTTGCAAGGATTTGTGTATTTTTCCCTCCATTCCTCTCAGTTTTCTTCTCGTTTTGTAGCTCTCTGGTTTGCTTCAGACACTGCGGGGCTGCTTGCCTTGTAGACGGAGTGACCCTGGGTCTGTCTGGCCCTGCAGCTCATGCTGTATCCAAATTTTTCTACTTTCTGTTCTATAGTTGCATCTTTCATATGCTCTTCATTCTTATTTTCCCAGCATCAGTGGCTTCTCCTTTGGATTTCCTGCCCTGTTACACCTTCCTGAGGTCTCTCTTTGCCTATCCTGTTTTCCCGAAAATAAGACATCTTCCAAAAATAAGACCTACTTACAGGAAGGATAAGACGTCCCCTGAAAATAAGACCTAGCGCATTTTTGGGAGCACACCTTAAAATAAGACACTGTCTTATTTTCGGGGAAACAGGGTATTTACCTTCCCTCCCTGACTTTCTCACCTGCTCCCCATGCTTTTCCTCTCTGGGTCCTAATCACTCCCATCCTCTAAGTCCCAGGAGACTGGGCGGGAGCACCAAGAGCTGCCTGAGAAGTGGTCTTGGTGGAGGAGGGCTGTGGTGGGGGGAGTAAAAGATGGCACCCCCTCTCCCCCACACACACACAGTATTCTCTGCTTCTTGGATTTGGGCTGAGACTAGGAAAGACTCAGGATGAAAGGCAGTGTCATTGTTTGTGTATGACTCATACTGAGCTTTCCTGCATTGCCTAAATAGACCAGTTGTTCTTCAAGGTCACTTATATTTAGTCTATTGCATTCGATTTATTAGACAAGGTCATTGTTGAATGCATTTTCTGGCTTACAGGGTAAGCTACTCTCCCATTTAGTGCTGTCAAGATCTTAAGTTAAAGGTTTCCTTGTCTATCACTCAAAGTCAGGACCGATGAGCCCCAGTGGCTTCGTGATATAGTCTGTTATCTTTTTCCTAGAACTTGAGCCTCTGACAGTAGTTTTTACTGTGCATAAAAATCACCCATGTGTCGAAATGGGGCTTTCTGGGCCTCAGCACAAAAGAGTAGAGAATAGAGCTGGGTGGAGCTCAGGAATGCACATTTTTATAAACCACACGACCACACCCCATGATTCTGACACAGCAGACCTCACACCACACCCTGGAAAACACTGCTATAAATGGCTGTCATTCACCCAAAGTGATGCGGCAGAGAATTCTGTGACCTGGGGCCCACACTTGGCTCTTTTGGCCCCTCTACCTCTGGCATAGGAAAGAGGTACTATTATTAATAACAGTAAAATAACAAACAAGAAAGAAACTGACTCTGAGAATTAAACAGAAAACTTAACTCTGACCTCCCTCAGGCATAGACTACCATATTTTGTTTGTTTTTAGATAGAGGCAAATGTGTGCCTCTCCTAGGCATATAAAGCATGGCCTTCTAGTTATCTTATTAATATTTACATGTGACTTTTGAAGATATATCAGAGGGAGATGCCATCCCAAATAAACTCAGTTCTGCTTTCCTGACTTCCTGGTTAACTCAGCACAGCCAGTCAGCCTCCTGTGCCGCAGATGGATAGACAGAGTCTGCAATTACAGATGGGCCAGGATGCCGTCCTAGCTGGGGCCTATGCTTCTCCTCCCCAGTACCCTTAAAGTCCCACCTCCCACCCAGATCAGGCCCAAAGCCTGCCCACTTGAGCTCTGTCATCACGTCTGTCAGCCCCAGAGAGCGCCCTGCAGAGACTCTGGGTGGCCAGGGCTGGCAGCCACCCAGAAAAGCAGTGAGGCTGGAAGGGGGAGAAAGCCTGGGGCATTCTGGGCTCACTCCTACCATGGCCTGCCCCTCTCAGGACCAGGAGTTCCTGCGGAGCCAAGGGGCAGACAGGACGCTGCCTCTCACGCTTGGCTGGGTTTTGCTACTGCCTTTGCCCTGTCCCCAAATCTCCAAGTCACATGTTCCCCTCTCTTCTCTCCAGCAGCCCAGTCTCACTGTGCTGTCAGGTCGCTGCCAGCCCTGACCACCCTCCTCTGCAGAGCCCTGCTCCAGGCTCATCTTTCACCCCATTCTCCTCTCTGGAACTCCTGTAGTCTGTCACAAGAGCACAGTGCCCTCCCACTTATTTTGCAATCGTTAGAGTAGCGTGTAAGTCTCTTTGGTACTGTGACTCTTTCCTTCCTGAGGAAAAGGACCTGTTTCATGCTCTTTTTTGCTTCATGCACAGTTCCTTGGAGACACTCAGCGTATTTGTGGATGAGGGGATGGATTGGTGTGGGTGTCTGATAAGTTTAAGGGGCTCACAAAGCAAAGGGGCAAGAGGCAACTGTCACCAAATACAGTGACTAAGAGTTATATACATGAGAAGGAAAGGTGACATCACTGTGTGTCCTAAGTTCCCAGAAAATTGGCATTCGCTTTTCAGATGTGACTGTAATTTTCTGTTATTGACTTATAACCATTCCTATCCTGGTTTTGTTTGTGGGCTTGTTTAGTTTCTTCTTAGAGAGTCTTACCTCCCATCCTTCCACCCTGGAGAATGGAGTTGTCTCTTACCTGTTAGCTGCGTGCAGGCCCTCGGCATTGGTCAGTGTTTATTCTTTCTAGAAACATTAGGATTTGCTTTAACCATTGCTGATTCTTTTAAGCACAAGAAAAACTTCTGAAAAGGTTCTATGTAAATAATATGCATAATTCAGTAGGAAAGAAGAGGGTATTTGTGCCACAGCCTTATTTTATGCTCTCTTTTATAATATTATATTCTGTGGGTATTTATCACACCACTGTTACCTCTGTAAAGACAGGGTATGAGTAGATCACATCTTCAAACACATAAATGACTCAGGAATAGTATATCCCAATAATTAAAAGCACAGGCCTTAGAATCAGAGGCCTGGATCCCTGACTTCTTCACAAGCCTGTGTTGTGACACCACTGTCAAATGTGGACGATAGCGACATCTATTTCATGGGACTGTTTTGGTGACTAACTAAAATAATGCATGTGAAGTGCCTGGCACAGCTCCTGGCAGGCAGTATGTGCTTAATAAACAGATTTTCTTTTTAATATTGTGACAGCTGGATAGGGCTCTGGATCTTGTGCCAGTTCAATTGTACCACAGGCTAAAGTATTGCAATGGAAAGAGAACAACCACCGTTAACTGAGGACCTACTATGCTAAGGTTCTATGCAAAACAAAAACATGTAAGAGGTGTCCTCTTCAAGAACCTTGTGATTTAAGGTGGAAGCTAATAAAAAATTAGCTCTAGGTCCTAAAGGGGTAGGACAGAAAATAGGGACTTTGGAGACTTAGAGAGGGTGAACTCCTAGCCTGGGAGGTCAAATCACACAGAGCCTAGTGGGCTGTGCTAAGTATGGTGGATTTAATTTCCATGCACTCGAGATGAATCTCATATCCCTAACGTGGGCAACAACATGGTTCGGACCACCTGCTCATCTGGCCTCATTCGGGACTGCGCTGTATGTTACTTAATACCATCTTCTTCAGCACTTCCAAACAGAAAGCTCCTTCCTGGCTTGGGTCTTTGCACAGGGTCACCCCGTCCAGCTGTGCTCCCAAGCCCTGGGCAGGGTTCAGCTCCAGCTGCTGGCAGGAGATGGCTCGCCCTGATTCACACAGAGGCACCAACGCGTGCTGTGTCTCGGCAGGTGCCCTCCCTGCATGCAGAAGGCCCTTCCTCATTCTCTGCCAACACTTCCTGTTCTGGAGTCCACACTTCAATGTCAATTCCTCAGAAGGCATTCTTTAACTCCCAATCTCACTTTTTACTGTTTTTATCCCTTCTAACCCTTGTCTGTAGTGCTCTGAGCTTTTTCTTGGCAGCCCTTTATCGGTTGATAAGCGCACGCTAACTTATATGAGTATTTGTCTATCAGAGACCACATTGTAGCCTGCAAGCTTCCGTGTCCAGGTGTGTTTTTCTCGCTGCGTCACCTCCAGAGCTCAACACGAGCCCTGAGCAGGCTGGGTCTGAAAACATAAATGAGTGAGTGAAGGGTGAGGCTACTTGGAAGAGGAGAGGCCAGCTAGAGCCTGGAAGAGGAGTGTGTAGATGGGCAGAGGGGACAGCAGGGGCAGCCCAGGAAGAAGAAGGGTCTGAGCAGAGGCTGTAGGTGTGGGCGTGCAGAGGTGTGCAGGAGAGCAGGCTGGCCTGATGAGCAGTGAAGAGAAAGAATGTGAAGGATGTTGAATATTAGGAATAAAACTTCTGATTTGGGAGTTGAGTACCAGCCTGATACTACTAGTTTGATAGGGAGGGTGGATCTGCAGGCATAGAGCAGGCAGACAGAAAGGAGAGTGGAAAAGAAAGGCGGCCGGTCAGAAGGCTGATGCCACGGTTTGAGCGGAGGTGCTGGTCTCAGACCACGGCAGTAGCAATGGGAGAAGGGACTCATGCAGGGGAGGCTGCAGGGTGATACCAGTCAGGCCTAGTAACTGGCTTCGGAGAGAGATGGGAGGGAGACCAAAGAAGAGAGAGGAGGCAAGATGATCCCCGGGTCTCCAGCCAGGGCATGGAGGGAAGGACACACCGTGACATCAGGAGGGCATGGCAGGACCAGCTGGGAGAGTGAGGTCCCCACTAGGGCTGGTGGAGCTGAGGGAGTGAGGGCAGAGAGCCTGAGAGCTCCAGGGTGAAAGGCTGGCTGTCTCAGAGGCAACGGCAAGCAAAGCCTGTCCTGGAGGCCAAGAGGAGCTGTCGGAGAAGTGGGCAGAGGGCAAGGACCCTAGTGCCATGACTCCAAAGTCACAGAGGAGCAGGTGTCATTGCAAACACCACAGGGAGTCAGGGAGAGCTGGAAGGGCTCTTATTTCAGGCCTCGTAAGTCAGGGGTGACCTTTTAGAGAAGGGCCAGGAAAGACGTCAAAGCACTGGGCGTTAAACAGTTGAGTGAGTGGCAAGGATGTGTCGGAGCGGGCTCAGAGCCCTCGTTCAAGGGGCGAGCGAGCATAGCAGCCAGGGCCTCGTGGGACAGCACACCTGCTGTTCCATGGGCGTCCCTTCCATTCTGGGCCCTCTGTAGGGTGCATCAACCTACAACCCTCCTCCAAGGAGGGAAAGACAAGGAGAAAGCCACCCTGTGCCACTCCCCAAGAACCATCCTTGTGATCAGGAGAAAGGTATGGGGCAGCACAGCAGTGGAGAGAAAGGGCTGGCTGCTTATTAAAGGGAGGTGGGTGAGAATTACTTTCTGCAGGGGGAGGAGTCTGGGTAAGTGCCACAAACTTCTGCTCTCAGTGACTGTCCTCAGGCCAGTCATTAAGAGCCCTGCTCTTTCCATGTAAGTCAGGAGCCAGAGGGCTGTTTTTACCCACTGTCCCTGATACCATCTGGCGCCACATCAAGCAATTCAACAACTGTGTGTCCTCCCCTGAAACCGGAGAGCGGGCCTTATCTCTGGTAATCTTTTGTCACTTTCTGCTGCCCTCGAATTAGGCCTGGGCTATGTATAGCTGAGCGGTTGGTTGGCACATGACACAGCCATGGTGGAGGTTGGCTAAGGGATGGGACAGCTATTTTATGGGTTTCAAGCAAATCCTGGGGCCTCTTGGAGCTTGGATGTTGACTCCCAAAGAGGCAGGGAGCAGAGGGAGGCTATTGATTTTATTGGCACTTTGGGACCGTCACCTCTGTCAGTTCCTTCGGAGAAGACCAAAGAGCAGATAGTCCCAAAGTCCCACCTCCACCCACCTCCAGTCTGAGAGATGTATGACAACAACAATAGTAAAAATAGCATTTGCTGGGTGTTTGCTCCATGCCAACTATGGCTCCAACTACCTTCTCTTATTGAAACTTTACAAAACCCTCATGAAGTAGAGGCTTGTAGAGGAGAAAGTGGAGGCATTGAGTGGTTGACCAACTTGCCAGGACCACACAGACCTTCTGCGACCCAGCAGGGATTCCCACTGACATTCTGGCGCCAGAGCCCCACTCCCATCCATTCTATTCTCCTCCCACCCCCCGGGGCCTTCTGGCTCGGCTGCTTCTCAACTGTGAGACCCTGAGCAGGTCAGAGCTTATCTGATCTTCAATCTTCTAATCTAAAAAAATGAGATCTAATCTTACAGAAGTAACAAGTGCCTAGTGAATGTTCCCTGTATGTTCACTACACAGCAGAGCCCGTGATGCTGAGTCAGTGGTTCTTGGACCCAGGCATACATCGGCATTCCCTGAAAACAGATTGCTGGGCCCGAAAGTCATCTGTTTCTGATTCAGCAGGGTCAGGGCTGGGACCCAAGAATCTGCATTTCTGACCGGGTCCCAGGAGCTGCTGATGCTGCCGGCCTTGGGCCCACACCCAACCACCTTGTCCCAATCTCTCCATCACACACACAATCACAGTCTTTTATTGTGTAGTATTTTGTGATGCCCAAACTGACAGAAGGAGGGAGGCTGTCCCTGACGACCAGGTTTTTTGTTTGTTTTGCTTTATACTAAAAATATTGTTGCAATGGGATTTCTAAAAGTAGATTTATCCAACATGGGACTCGGCCATGCCTCTTTCCAATTTTTCTCATCAGAATTCAGTGCCCCAGAGCTTATGAAGATGCAGTCTGGAAGCCTAAACCCTGGCCTCCACTGGGAGCCCCTCCTGACAACTGTCTCTGGGAAAAAGCTCCACACAGCATCAGTGTTTTCTGGAGCTGGAGAAAGATCATCCCCCTGTAAGTCAGCCTTCAATGAGGTTTATGTTCTTCATTTTAGAAATGGGGTGGGATTGCTTCACCTCATGGGGAGACCTCCTAAATATAAAATAATGACTGAACAAGGAAATCTGTGACCTGTCTCTTCCACAGCGTATTTTTAAAAACAGAAGAGGAACCCAGTACTTCTTGGCTGAACTTTATGAAATATCTGACCAGCATTTGTTTTGTTAGCATCTTCTACTGACAGCAAATATCAGGGATAAGTGACGCAGGTGGAGAGCGGCAGTTTCCAACGCTTTCACATACACAGTGATTTCAAGAGCAGCCCTTGAAATCACTGAGCGCCAAACCCGTCACCTCTTTTGTCTTCAGAAGAACCCTATGACAAAGGCGCTGTGGTTTATGTTTTACGAAGGAAGCTTCCTCAAGTCATTCCGTGAGGACTTCAGTGACTACACTGCTAGGCACTATTGCCAGGGGCTATTCACGTGCTGAATTCACTTCTCCCCATGTTTCAGGGGATGCATTCATTTCCACTGTAAATTGAGTGTGTGTGTGGTCAGGGCCATGGGCAAGTGTCCCGAGTTCCAGTGGCCATGATAGGTAGAGGCAGGTGAACAGGTGGCAGAGGACCTGTGGCTCCATGGGCTCAGCACATGGCAGATGGTGAGAAGAGGCTGCCTGGTCTGGGCACGTGGGCAGCAGGTGGGCCCTCCTGGAACCAGGCACACTGGGCACTTGGAAGCAGCTCTGGCCTGTCCAGTCCCTCACATTGCAAGATGCCTCACTGGCTATTTTCCTGAGTGGCCGTCCAAATAGAAGCAGCTTATCAGGATAATTCTGGCCTATCACATCCAGTATATCAAACATGAAGTCTTAGAAGCTTCTTTGAACAAGCTCAGCACGTCAGGGGGCTGGCTTTCTAGGGCGAATAAGTCCTTTTAGGTATCTGCTAAAGCTAAGCTGATATTTATACAAAACTCCTCCACCTGTCAAGCTCAAACTGTGAGCGAGTGGGGGCTGCTGATTTTACAGAAATATCTTGCGATTCTGAAACAGGTTTTATTTCTTACTCTTCTTTTTTGCTGTTTTATACACGTATCATGTAGCCCTTAAATGTTTCCATCATGGTGGACCTGCACAGTAGCTCACATTCCCAGTTAATGATCTGTAACTTTGGGAGGACGTCTGCCTCGGGAATAAGTGATCAGGTATCCTATGTGGGCTTCAGGAGCACTGAGGGCTTTTGGGGGTAGCAGTAGTGAGAGAAGAAGGTTTCACTTCTGAATAAATATTCTCCATTTCATAAAACCTCTATTTCCTTATTAATTCTACAGGAGAAGGAAGAATTTAAGTATAATCTGCTCAGTCAATGCTCTTGTAAATGGCACGTCCTGTTCTATACTGCACCCCAAGCGTTGGTTGTATTACTGAAAGGTGCCCAGGAAGCACTCATCAAAGAGTTCAAGGGCACCTGGGGCTACAGAGAACCGCAATTCACAAGGGAGCATCTCCTGAGAGCATTTCCATGTGAGGATTCGTCCTTAACGCCAAACCAAAATAAGCCTGACCTCATGTGATTTTTCAGAGTGAAGCAGGTGCAAGTTTGGAGAGTACCATCTTTGGGCAGTGAACAGTTGGAAAAAAATACTTGAATCCTGTTTGTGTTGCTGTTCTCTGACTAGTATTCCCACATGGCTCCATCTGCAGAATCACTTGACTCCAGCAACTTCATCTTGCCTTCCTCTCTTGGCACTTGGAAATGCGGTCACTGGGAGACTTTCCAGTGCTAAATAGGTTTAGAAGGCATGGTCATCTTTATAAAGCCCAGAGATTTCTGCCCACATGTGTATATATTTTGAGCTGAGAGTCCCACAGTTAACAAAACAATCAGTTTTACCCACATTTTGGTGGGAGGGAGTAAGCAAAGGTATCAGGCCCCTGACCCTGACTGATTCCATCTCTTTACTATGGGAATCAATACTACTTAAAATTTAATTTAGCTTAATTTAAAAACAGATGAAGGATAAGTATATTCTCCCTACAGCAATGCATTTATAATTCCTTGCCTTTTCTTTCTTTCTTTCTTTCTCTATCCACCCATCCAACCATCCAGCAAGTATTTATTAAATTCCATGCAGGTGTTAAGCATTAGTCCATTTGCTCACACTAGTAATTTAGGTTCAACACACAGTGGAGTTGTATAATTTAATGTTGCCTGAGTGTGGGTGAAAATCCAGAGTACAAACTAAAGGCACTTGTCCCTTCACAGGTTAGCACTGTTTATAAACAGGAAGCAATCCCTGCAGCTGCTCCTCAGCATAGTGGAAGTGACGTGCCATTTACAACCAAACAGGTGTGGGTTCAAATCCTGCTGTGTGCTCCTCTGCTATTTTATAGCTTAGTGACTTTGGAAAACTTTTTCTTAACTTTCTGGGCCATTTCTCTGCCTATAAATTGAGAGTATATTGTTAAGAATTAGTAAAGTATTTCAAGAATGGAAAAATAAATATTCAATGTACTCTATACTAATAGGAAATCAATATATAAGAAATTACATGTTCCTAAGAATAATAAAACCCTATTACAGTCCAGTTCAGGAGTAAAGGGAAGCGGGAGGGGGGAGGACGTTTGGCAGAAGGAGGGAGGGCATGAGGTGGATCTCACCTAAAGCACATTGTGAGGGCTTATAACCTGCCCTCTGGGTGAGGGGCTCTTCTACAAATGGAACTTTACCCTGGAAGTGAGAACAATGTAACCTAAACATTGTACCCTCATGTTAATTTGAATAAAGTTTAAAAAGAGAATTAAATAAAATAACACATGCGAAGCCCCTGGATCGGCATGGTTTATACGCATGTGAAGCCCCTGGATCGGCATGGTTTATACGCATGTGAAGCCCCTGGATCGGCATGGTTTATGTAAGTCTGTAATCCATGCTGTTTTCCTTTCTGTTCATTCAATATTTGTTTAACAAATACTGCTGAATACCCCCTGAGTCGGGCACTGGTCAGGGTGCAGAAAGGGGTAGAACAAAGTTCTTACCTTTGCGGATTTTACATTCTATAGAGGGTATCAGAAAATACGAAATATGTCAGCCAAGTACTACAGAGAAAAACAAAGCCGGGTAGAGGAGTTACAGGGAGCACTGAGAACGTGGGATTTATACAGGTGTTCAGGATGCTGCCTTCTCTGAGAAGGTGACTTTTAGGCCTAGACCTAAAGGAAGTGAGTTCAACAAAAGAGGACCATTGCTTTAGACATCAGGGGCCAGCCATCTGTGCCGCTGTTTGGGTGTGGTTTGTCCCTGCTGAAACTCATGTTGAAATTTTATTTCCAATGTGTCCCACATTGGGATGGGGGTCTAGGGGGAGGTGTTTGGGTCATGGAGATAGATGCCCCCTGAATAAATTAATGTCCTCCTGGGGGCAGGGTGAGTTCTCATGGGAATGGATTTATTCCCTCCTAAGAAAGCCAGTTGTTAAAAACCATCTGGCTCCATGGGGTGGGAGGGGTCTCTTGCTTCCTCTCTCACCAGGGGTATCTTTGCACACACCTGCTCCCCTTCTACTTTCCCTTGTGAGTTGAAGCAGCATGCGGCCCTCACCAGATGCAGCTGCCAGTCTTAAACTATCCAGCCCTCAGAATCATAAGCCAAATAAACCTCTTTTCTTTATAAGTTACCCAACCTCAGGTGGATTCTGTTATGATCCCACTAAACAGACTAAGATAGAAAATAAGACAAATATTTCCTGAATAAATGAAAGAATGACTATTTCTATTCGGGTGTTCACAGGACTTGGGTTCCCATTATTGAGCACCCTCCAGGTGCACTGAGACGCTGCCCTGCACTTTCCCATTTAACATCACAACATCTTCGTATCTCACATCCACACACTCCAAGGTTCTTAGATTGTCATCTGTTTGGGATAAAGGGATAATAGGCCAGAGCAATCAAATAAATGCATGTCTTCCATTTCTAAAGCTCAATCCTGGACCCTGATAAAGGAAACTTAGAAAGGCACCTTCTGATTTGGTTTTAGGAAACTAGGCAATTCAAATGGAAAGCTCTCAAATAGGGTCAGACTTCTCTAGTGCCAGATGATTTCCTTCTCAGATGGTCCAAAGTATTAATCACAGACAGTGTGAGTGACAGGTCAGTGAGAGAATCCAGGCCGAGTCTCACAGCAGAGATAAATGCCTGCACCTTCAGAACCAAATTAATATTCCACCAGCTCTCTACATCAGAGGGATACTGACAGAGCTAATCGACCAAAGATCAGACGGTAACATTCAGGAGATTTCTCTGACTCCTTAGACTGGGACATTGCTTTGCAAACTTTAGTGTTCCCACAAACCTCCCAGAGATCCCATTTCAGAGGAGGTTGTGATTCTGGGACAGAGCTAGGAGTCTTCATTTCTAACTTGCTGAAAAACAACAGGAGTGGCAGGTCAAGCTGGTGTTCAAATACCTGGATAATGTGGCTGTTTTTGTGCTGAGACACCAGATTGCCTGCCAGGCCATGGGACATAGTTCACTTTAAACAAATGAGCCGATTTCCAGAGTTCACAGTAACATTCCTCATTATCCATTCCTTCATTTATTCATCAAAGATTATTGATTATCTGTTGAAAGCAATGACTATTTGATGAATGAATAAATATTTCTATTCAAGGATTCATAGCACTTATTTTCCTGTCCTGAAACATTCACTAACTTGCCCTAGAAACCTCCCTTTTGGTTTTCTCTTAACTCGATAAATGCTTATTAGTTACAGTTTGGGCTATCTGATTGCACCCCTCGTCTCCCCCACCCATCATGCCACCTAAAACACAATGTGAAATATGTGATTATGACGTGAAAGTGTCCAGAGACCCTCAAACTGCTCTGAGCTCTGTGCGCGTCTTCTTTCTCGAGAAGGTTCACCTGGCTGAAGGATTGTTTCTACCAGTCCCTTTCCCATCTTCTTTTTCATTTTGGGAGGTTGGTTTCCCAGCAGCAGAGAGGTGAAGAGGACAGGATGAGGAGGGCTTTGGGGTCAGGAAGCAAGAGGGGAAGGGAAGAGTCTGGGATCCCCCATCCCAGCTTGGTGTTGGGCAGATGGGAACACACGTCCAGGGAGCTTGGGAACTTGCATTTAGGCCGCCATCCTGCTCGCTCCCACCACTGGGGCCCCTGCCACATTGTCACGTGACCCATTCATTCACTCTGCCGTGTTTTTGATTCACAAGCAATTCCTCCATTTTTGCCTAATGTGAACTTAACTTTTCTTTTCTTTCTTTTCTTTTTTTTTACTGTTTTCACTTTCCCTATTACCATGTTCACTTTGAATCCAGGTTTCAGGATACTTCCAATCTAGAGGAAGAACTCCACCATGTGCCCATGGGGAAAATGAGTAAGTTAGAAGGAAAGTGGGAGCACCTCTCAAGGGGAGCGAGATGACTGTGCTGGAGAACGGGGAGCGGCCCAGCTCCATAAATGCACAAAGCACAGGCTCAGTGAGGCCCCGGAGAACAGAGGGACACTGAACAAAGGGGACGTGGAGAGAGAGATCACAGGCAAGTCCCTCCTCTGTGGGGCCAGCTGGCTGAGAGTGAGCAGTGTGGCACTGTGGTCCCAGTCCCGAGCCCTGGAGGCCAGTTTCCCAGTCTGTGAATTGGGGTGATTAGGTTGTCTTGGGTCCGAAATCCGACTGAGAAGGAGAATACGGGCTGAACGGGGCCAGCACGTCAGTATCTACCACATACCGGAAGCTGCACACTTGGGGTGCTGGCTCAATCAACAATCCTTGCAACCACACAATCATCTCCCATTTACAAATAAGGAACCAGGTCTACCTGATTTGGAAGCTCATGTTAGAGCATGCCACCACTCAAGCGCTTTAACCTAAGAGAAGATGGGGATGTTGACAGATTCTGTCTGCCAATATTTATACAACAAGATAGCAGCAACAGCTTGCACAGCAATTTCAAGGCAAAAGAGGAAACAGCAAACAAAAGATCAGGGAGAAACTGAATTCTCTGCTATTTCCTCCTCTCTGTCTCTGAGCTCTCCACTGCCGGTAGGAGTTGGCTACTGTGGTGTGACTAAATTTACTACCTTGGCTGAAGCTGCAAGAGACAGCATGCAAAATTGCAGCTCCCTTTATACTTTGTGTTGACACCCTGATGGGAAAATGAGAAAAGGCATAGAAAAATAATCCATGAAAGGAAAAGATATACAAGTGGCAAATAATTTTAGAAAAAATTTAACCTAGCCAGAAATCAAAGCAACATTCATAAAACAACAACAAATATTTAAGTAGAGGTCAGGTGTGGTGTGTGGCAGTTCACACCTATAATCCCAGCACCTTGGAAGAGTGAGACAGAAGGATCGCTGAAGCCATGGGTTTGAGACCAGCCTGGGGAACATAGTAAGACTCCATCTTATAAAAAAATAAGAAAAATTAGCTTAGCTGGGTGTAGTGCTGTGCACTTGTAGTCATAGTCACTTGGGAAGCTGAGGTAGGAGGATCACTTGAATCCAAGAGCTTGAGGCTACAGTGAGCTATGATCATTATACTGTATTCCAGCTGAGGCAACAGAGCAAGACCCTGCCTTAAAAACAAAAAAGAAAAAATAAGTCTAAATAGACAAAGATTTTTAAATCCCCGAAAATTGTGTCAGCACTCCAAAATATGGAAATTATTTTAAAAATCTGTATGGTGACATAATGGAATGCCATGCTGGCATTAACATTATGTTTGCAAAGAATTTAAAATTATTTAATGACACGGAAATACAATACGTGGAAATGAAAATAAAGGAAACAAAATTGTATAAATGGTATAATCCCAACTGAGAAATGCTTATGTATAGAAAAAAATACTGGAAAGAAAACTATCAGAATGTCAACTATGTTTATTGTAGGGTATGATGATTTTTAATTACCTTTTTCATCCTTATTCACATATTGTGAAATTTCTAAATGAGTATATGCAATTTTCTTGATGAAGAGTGCCCAAGCGGGATTCAGGCTTACCAAGTCAAGGTTATGTCTATGAAATGAGGGCTCCAGAGCAATCTAGGTGAGTCCCAATGTCCTTTTGAGCTCTAACATTTCATTCATTCCTTCACTCACTTAACAAGCACATACAGAACATCTGTACACAACTATGGACCAGAACCCTGGGGCCTCCAGAGCTAGACCAGCCAGATTAAAAAGCAAAGTCTGTGAGTTTGGTGCTCCCCGGTGTCATTTTACTTACCCTTTTCCTGCTAAGCTTTTAGTGACCTTATAATCTCTCTCTTGGCCTCTTCCCCTTGTCAAGCCCTGTTTTTATGACAGATTTAGACTCTGGCATGTGGGATGGACTTGATTGGCAACATCTTAAAGGACTGTGTCTCCCGCAGGGACTTCACTAGGTAGGAATAAAAATCTTACCCTAAAGGAATGAAGCCCTCTTGGCCAAAGTTTAGGAAAAAGGTAACAGGAGGAAAAACGTTTGAGAACTCTCAGAATCTTTGCTTTTCCGAGCCCCTCCCCTGCCCTTGCTATTTTGCCTAGTAGTCCTGATCTGTTTCACAAAAGGTTCTGGCTCTTCCTCCTTCCTCCGCACTCCCAGAGGAACTGTAAACCGCTCTGCTGTCACACGGACCCCCCTGCACTACAACTTTCTGTTTGCATGTCTTCTTCCATATTTGGCTGGGAGCCACTTGAGCTTCTCACTTTCCCTGTATTCACAGCCCCTGAATTGCACAGCATTTCAAGGCTCTTCAGACAGTGAACTCCCATGGACTGGCTGTTTCTGGGTTTTTTAAATTGACATCCTTTATAGATACAGACAAACTATCATGATGACCACAGTGTTGTTGGAGTTTTCTCAGTATGGGTAGCCGTGTGTGAGGAGTTACAGCTTCTAATGCCTAAAATATTCCCCAGACTTTTCAACCTGGGCATGACAAATCATCATTGGAGAGTGAAATCAACTTAATAGGTTGGGATCAATTTTTAAAGTGAAATAGAACAGAATGAAATATAAACAGGAGAGAAAGGAATAGTTTAAAAATCCAAGTTTGTGGAATCTCCCAAATAATAATAGTCTTGTGAAGCTTTTGTTTCTGTCATGCATGTGGTGTCTGTGTGCTAGGTCGTGGGCTACAGTGAAATACGTCGGAAGTCATCTTCCTGAGCTGCTAGGGGGAGGCAGGCCTCCCTGCCTGTGGTGCACACTGAGGCCTGCACCCACCTGACAGCTGTAGCCCAGGAACCGGCAGAATAGTTTTCCCACTGCAAGTTTGAAATCCTGGAGATTAAGAGGTCAAAATAACTGTTTTGACCCTGAAGAAAACTTAAAGGCTGGTATCTATTCTCTAATTCCAGAGCCATTTTTTCCTAGAGACTGAGAAACAAAGCCTGCCCCTGGCAGTTATGTCAACATAGTCCTGGCCCTCTCCCACCTTCTTGATGGAGCCCGGAACCTCTGCCTGGCTTGGGCTTTTGCACAAGCAGTGCCTGCAGGGCCGTGTGCTGCTCAGCCTTTTGCTGATTCAGCTGGTGTCACCCGGCCCAGGCTCGAAGGCTGAGCAACTCTAAGGAAGGCTCTTGAAAGAATATCAAACAGGGCCCGCAGCAGCTCCTTGTGCACTGACTGGCTCATTCCAGGGCTAGTACAGTGGAGGGACTCAGACTGCCTTCCCTGCCCTAGCTGTGTGACTTTGGGCACCTTAGTCCCTCTGCCTTAGTTTCCTCATATATATAATGGGTATAGTAATTGTACCCACTTCAACAAGTTATTATAAGGCTTAAACAAGCTAAAATATACAAAGTGCTTAGAACAGTCCTTGCACAAGTAACCATTCAAAGCATATTAATTATCTTCATTTGATCAATCTTTAAGCCTATGTGATAGCTATTATTTTTCCATATTTATAGATAAGAAATTAAGTAACCTGCCCTTTGTCATGTGTCTAGTAGAAGCAAAGCCAGAACTTAAATCAAGATCTCCCGATTCCAAATTCTGTGTTCTTTTCCCCCAGGGGTGTCCCACTCCAGCTGTAGGGGCCTGAGGGGCATGGGACCAACTACTGCGCAGATCTTCCTGTCATCAGCCTCTGCTGGGCCAGCATCCTCTCAGGAAAGGGACACTTGGATCAAAGGTTACTGGAGGGATGGTGAGCCCAGGGAGGTCCTTTCTGAGGATTTTGCTTGAGGGCCCAGAACTTAGTCTCTGGGCAGGTAGATAGTTGGAGGAGATACACATGTGTATTTGCTTCTTAAACAATATATAGGAAATCAGAAATGGACATCATTGCCTGCACTGGCCACCCAAAGGCATTCTGGGTTTAGGTTAACTGAACAGTGTTGAACATATGGGGGAGAATGCTGATGCCTTCAGTTAACATGTTCATAAAAATGTCTCTCAACCATGGAGAGCGAGGGAAGACGACACTGTGAGTGCTGATTTCATGGGCAAAGCGGCAGCTATGCTCTCCGGCAGGTTCTTTTCCCACCTGGGATTTTCTCATATCTGCGGTACAAAGACCTAACAACTGTCCCTGCTTTCTCTTCTCTTGCAACCCAAGAGGGAACTGAATTTCCACATTTAGCCCCCGGGGTGGAGCCTGAGGAAAAATATAGCATTTTGTCCACCCCACCTCTCTGTAATGACCACAACACCAGATAAAAATCCTGACAGTAGGTGTTATGTTTGTATGTTGATCAAAAGACACTTTAGGATTCTGAAGCTCTTTTTAAATCATCGAAGATGTTTTTGATGTATTGGGGATGGTTTGGTGAATTTTATTACAGGCAATTTTTAAAAAAAAAATATAAATACACATGGGGGTTTTATGGGCAATTCTGTTAAATCAAACTGTTGATTGCACTGGGGAATAGACTGTAATTCTCAAATAGCCCTTTTCACAGATTTGCGCCTGGGCTGGGCATGGGGCCGATGAGGAATCTTGGTGCCGCCCTGCGTTTCTTGGCACGCCCAGGTCCTCCGAGAGTGTAAGTGATCTTGAGCTGTCCAGGAGGAGCTGTAGGGAAGGTTTCTGGGGCACTTGTAGAGGATTAGAAAACGGGCCTTGGTGCCAGGTTACGAACAGGCCATGTAATGCAGATAAAATAAGAACTGACTTCAGCATCTGGCCTAAGCTCACACCAAGAACCTTCTGAGAAAAAAAAAAAAAATTCCCATTAATGAATACGCAGCTCAGATCACACATCTATCTTCTGTGGTGCTGACTGAAAGCAAATCTCAAGAGAAGAAAATCATGTGGTGATGTTCCCTCTGTGGGCCGTGCAGAGGCAAAGTCAGACCACTCCGGTTTTTCCAGAATAACAGGCGGCTTGAGGGAATGCGAGTGGGACTCAGCACACGGAGTGAAACCCACGTGTGTTCCCCGCATTTCATCCAGCCGTGAGTTTTAATAATAGTTTTAACTTTCTCTCCTGAAAACAGTGGCTGGGACAGGGCTCTTGAAAAATCCATCTGAGCGTGACATAAAGGACTTTAACTCAGACCCCTCACTGCACAACACGTCCAATCCTCTCCATCTAAAGTTTGGCCCCAAACCTTGTTCACGCATATCAGCTTTGCAACAAAAACACCCTCTGATTTACAGGAGGCCAAGAGACCGCAGACTTCACTACGTATCATGTGTGCCCCCGTTCCCACACCCAAACCCCGGCCAAAGACACAGCCCGGCACTACACTCACAGGTGCGTGGCCGGCTTGTCCCTTTGCCCACTCACCTCGAGGACGATTTCTTTCAGCTGAAACTGCTTTTGCGCGACTTTATCTGAAGACACTGGCTCGTGGTAGTACAGGCAGAGCAGGTCATATTTCTTCAAAACCTGCTTGAAGTTCTTCTCAGAAAGACTTACCACTCGGTCCTTCCCATCATACGTGGGGAAGTTAAGCCCCTCTTCTGCCCTGCAACAGGACAGCAGATAGACCCCCACGACAAACAGATGAGTTCTCTTCATTTGGGAAAAGTTTTGTTTCTTGTTCCCGAAAATACTACGTGTAAGAGAGAGGACAGAAGATTCTCAGAGATCTTGCTGACCTGAGTGGGGAGCAGAAAGGCTGATTTTGTCTCTCTTATTTGCCTGGCCAGGGGCTGAGAAGTGACACTTCACCTCCTTGAGTCCAGCCAGTTCTGAAATCGTGGGCTGGGGACAAAGAGTGGCAGCTCACACACACATGCATGCGTAGAACAGAAGCCAGTCTAGGGAGGCGGGGAGGCCAAGCCCCAGATACCTTACATAGCTCTGCCCAGCCCCTGTCTCATTAGGAGCTCCATTTTTAGGATGCAGTTGTTTCAGGCTAAAAATAAATCATGCAATGAATAAAAAAGTTAGATAGGACTCTGTTGAGGGATTCGCTGTCAGTGGCGGAGAGGGAGGAGGCAGGAGGAAATAGAGGAGGATGGGCACCCATGAACTCAGGAGGCAAGAGGGGTCAAGGGACTCAAAGAATCTCGAGAGAGAGGAAGAAAAATGAGAGCTACAGGACTATGGCACCTGCAAGCAAACAGAGAGCTTAGAACACACGAAACGGAGCTCACACATTACGGAGCTGTGAAATGACTCCAGGGAGGTGAATTGGCCTGTCCCCTCCGGGCAACCGGCTCGTGCCCTGCCACCACCATGACGTGGAACACAACAGAGGCCCCACGACAGTGGACGTCACCTTCTGCCCCTGTCTTTCCCTGCCTCCTGTCCTCTTGTCTCAGACCTCTGTCAGCCACCGGGTGAGGAATGCGGGACACCCTTCCCCACCAGCCCCACACACAAAGTCCCAGGAAGACCCCCCTCCCCGGCCCCAGCTCCTTTCCTACTATCCCTGCCCATGGCTGAAGCCTGCCGCTGCCAGGAGACCCTGTCCTCATTTTAAAATTAAATAAAGCACAGTTCATTAGCCTTCCTCAGAAACCCTCTTGGGTTCCCTGCAATCGCCCCTGTCATATTTCTTGTTTGTACATTAACCCCTAGTGTATCATTGACCCTTTCATCTGCCTTTAGACAGACGGATGTGGAGGGCCTGAGGCAGACAGGTCAGACTTCAAATCCCTGCTGTGCTGTTTAAAAGCTGATGAATTTTGGAGGGTCCCTCGCCCTCTCTGATTTTCTCTTTCCCTCTGTGTAAAATGGGCACAGCTATATATAACTAGGACGTTCAGAGCACTGATGGAAAAGCATGGCACAAAGTCGGAGCTTGAAAAGCTCCTTTCTTCTCACTGGAGAGGGTGGAGCACTGGGTATTATAAAGCAATTTGTAGGTATCTAATACTAATGGTTTGTACCCTCTTGAATCCAGCAGGCAGTGTGAGCAGAAGGGCTCACTTCACAGCCCAGCTGAGGCTCAGACATCAGCAGCTCAGCTGAGGGGCAGAGTTACTCACCATGGTGCGAGAATTCAGCCTTGCCGTCTTTGCCTCTGACTCTGGGCAATTCCCCTTCAGACCCCCTTTGCTTAAGTTGTTTCTCAACCATTTCATCTGGTCAAACTATGGTCCAGTTATGTCTTTCCACTCTTTTAGGGGACTCTCTGGCCCTGATGGTTCTGGCCAAGTTCGCATCTTCCTTCAGTTATAGAATCAGCTTTGGAAAGAAATTCTATCACTATCAACTTTCACAGGGGCTAGAAGGAAAAGCACAGATCAGGGGCCTCTCCAAGTGCGGGGAGGCCTCCTTCTGCAGCCAGAGGGTCTTGCCACCGCACTCCATGTCCAGGAAGCCAGGGCCTCGGGAGAACCGTCCTGAAACCCTCGCCAGCATTCCATTCCTTTCTCAGGGTATGCTTTCTGTGTTTTTTAAAGATGGAGCCAAGAACAACAATTCTAAGGAGTAGTTAGATTTCCAAGTCACTGGCAAGCACACAAGATCTCTGCTTTCCTTAGAAAATATAGGGGAAAAATAGATTTCTGAGTGAAACAGTGTATGTCTTGTCTTTCGAGGTCAGCCTCCCCAAACTGTTCCCAATCGTCTCAATCTCACTGGGTTGCCTTTATTTAGAATTTGCTCTACTTTTCTTCATATGTAAGTTTTTAAAAAATTTTTAGCTGTTACTGAAAAACTGGGAGCTATTTAAAATCAGAGTCTTTGAATCTCCGAAGTGTGGCTTACCACCAAAGCCCCCGAATGGAAAGTGTCTGTCCCTGGACTGTGGACTGTTCTGGGGACCAGGCAGCCCTGGACATATGCTGCGGTGATCAGGTTTCCCTGCACATCCATGGGAAGTGTGAGGATCTAAATTCGCATCCCACTCTCAGGAAGAGGTGGGCTTTCATGGTTCACTTTTAATGGACCAGCCTTATTTTTTTCCTGCCTTTTATTGTCCTAGTTTTGTTTTGCCTCTGCCTTTTTGCTCACTGATTGTATTTATTTTGTAAAGAAGGAATGCTGCACACATTTCTGAGTCAAGCCTGCATCCCTCAAATCAGCCTTTTTGTTCCAGTGTTAGCTGCAGCCCAAGCTGGTCTGTCCTGCACTCCTGATTTATGGGGTGGCGCTGAAATGTGTGTTTTTATGGACTATTCGCAAGTACTTTTTGTTTCGTTTTTCGAACAAGAGGGGTAAAACAAAGTAAACAAATCAATACAAATGAATGTTAATTGTCACAGTATAAGACACAGGTGCCTCGTTTTGGCAACCTTTTCTAGTCCTTCACTGTGTGAGTGGGCACCACCCAGAATCCTTTCATCTAACCTAGTCCCTTGCATTTGTTTATTCTAGGTGGCAGAATGATTTTGATTATTCACAGCCATAAAGTTTGGGTGCCATTTAAAATAGTTGCACACAAACTTTATGGCCACCCGGTATTATTTAATTTGATCTTCACAAGAACCCATTTGACAGAGAATCGGAATTTGAACTCATGGTCTTTCATTTATTTCATTTTGTTTCATTTGTTTTTCGATTAAACACCTTTTTTTGAAGCATCTTCTAGTTACCAGACATACTCCTGGGTGCTGGGGATGGATCCTTTGTAGACCTGAACGTATCTGGCATGCACCGTAGCAAGGGGGTAGGCAGTAATCAAACCAAAATGTGCGTGTGCATGCTTGCGTGTGTGCACATGTGTGTGCATGTGTGCGTGTGCGATATGATGTTGAACATAGGCAGGAGCTCTGAAGAACAGCTGAGGAGGTGGGGAGAGAGCTGTGGGTGTGGGTGGGATGTGGGGATGCACACTTGAGAGGGAGTGCAGGGGGAGACCCAGAGGAGAGGAGGGAGGGATAATCTTTTACGGGCACAACCCATGTCTGAGGGAGTCTGGGGATGGCTCCTTGCAGAGGAGGGTTGTGATAGGTGGGACTCTAGACAAGTCCAAGATTGCCTCTCCTCCAAGGGGTAGATCTCCTACCAATGTCACTGCCTGCAAAAGTCCCTTCTTTGGCTAACTTACTCCACCCAGGCAGGGGCAGGCTGCTGGGGAAGGCACCTCTGGGCAGAGAGGTAGACACCCCTGCTTTCAAGCCCTAAGGGCACTTCCTCAGCCCCGGGAGAGAGGAGGTTGGCAGAGTCTTTATCCAGCTCTTCAGTTTTCTCCCTCTGTTTATGTAGGAATGAATAACATATACCTGCCCACACCGCATCCAGAAGTCTGAGGCGGCTCAGAGAGAGAGAACCATGGCCCAGAAGTCAGGAGGCCAGGGATCTGCCTACTGTGGGCCCTGAGTCAGGTCCCCTCACCCCTGGGCCCCCCCATTTCCTATTTGTGATAGGTCAGACCCCCATCTCCTACAGCCCTTTCTGACCTGACAATTTCACAATCTGTTAGGAGATAATCTTTTACGGGCACAACCCATGTCTGAGGGAGTCTGGGGATGGCTCCTTGCAGAGGAGGGTTGTGATAGGTGGGACTCTAGACAAGTCCAAGATTGCCTCTCCTCCAAGGGGTAGATCTCCCACCAATGTCACTGCCTGCAAAAGTCCCTTCTTTGGCTAACTTACTCCACCCAGTGGACAAAGCAGAATATGGCATCTTTCATTGCTCTTGTTCTGCGGGCCACTGGCCAGAGAAGGGCAGCTGGGACACCTGGGATGGAGTGTACAGAAAAGCTTGTCCCTAGAGCCCTGTGTTCCGCAGCCGCAGGCATCTTACGGGCTGGTCAGGCAGGCCTGCTAGCAGCCCCAAGGCCCTTCTTTTCTCTTAACTCTGAATATCTGGTGGCCATGGAGGACTTCCCACCTTCCAGTATCATCAGGAAATTCCTAAACAGATCCACAGAGAAAGAGACTGATGCTAGCTTGGCAAAGAGCCTTAAAGTTCCACCAATACACTTCCAGGTTTTGACAACTATTTCTTCCTCAGGGCAGCCCTCAGTGAAGCCTTGACTCTGACATTCACTTCCCTTACTCATTGTACTTCTCCTTGGAAACACACCTCCCCTGGGGAGCCCCCCCAACGCCCACCCAGCTAAACTGAGCCTCTTTGGAACAGGACAGCCTCTGTTCGTAGTAGTCCTCAAAACCAGCCTGGCGCCTATAGTAGTTCTCCCTACATATTTATTAAATAAATTTGTAATAATACTTTGTGCCAAGACTTATTTTAGATACTTAAAAATACAATGCATTTATTCCTCTTCCCTTATGAGGTTGCTACTTTTAGGATCCCCACTGAACTGGGTAAACTGAGGCATGGGGCGGTTAAGCCTAGGGTCACGTGGCTAGGCAATGGCAGAGCTGAGGTTTGCACACAGCAGGTGAGCCCTGGTGTCTGTTCCCTGCTGCATGGCAGCGCCGGCTGGATGGCTTTCCCAGAAAGCCTGTGCCTGCCTTATTGCCCGACTGGAACCTCCATCAATGTTCACACACCGTGAGAGGAGACATCTTTGCCTTGTGCCTGATCTTATCAGGAAAAAGTTCAGTTTTTCACCACTAAACATGGTAGCTGGAGATTTTTTTCTAGATGCCCTTTATTGGGTTGTCCTAGTTAGTTGTCTGAGAGTTGTTGGTTTTTTCCTTTATCACGAATGGATATTTAATGCTGTCAAACGCATTTTCTACATGTATTGAGATGATTATGTGGTTTTTCTTTTTTACTTTGTTTATTTGGTTAATTACCAAATTGATCAATTGATTTTTGAAAGTTAAATCAACCTTGAATTGCTAGTATAAACCCTATTTGTTCATGATGTGTTAGTTATCCTTCTTATACGTTTTTGAATTTTGCTTACTGAAATTTTATTTAAAATCTTCGCATCTTTGTTCATGACAGAGATTGGTCCATCGTGCTTTGTGTAGATCCAGTTTGCCATCTGGTATTATTTTTTCTCTGCCAGAATGACTTATATTTTTCTTCTACTTCCAGAAAGAGAGCAGGGAGATTTTTTCCCCCCCTGAAACTGGCAGGGGCCATCTTCTCTCATCTCATAAACTAAAATTGAGGGTGTGTCCATCTCGGAGAAAGGGAGACCAGGGGATGTGCCTATGCTGAACCACTTGGGATCTGGTGCTGTCAGCTCCCTGAAAGCCTCAGGCTGCCAGGAAGGGGTGGAGTGCCAAACACACTCAGGTCATGGTCAAGTCAGTGAGGAGATGCAATTACAGCGTCCACCTGGGTGGGCATCAGCCCTTGGGGACAAATAAGTCATCAGTGTGAGTAATCTCTTCATTCTTAATAAATGAAAAAACAAAATTTTAATACTTATGGTAGCTTTTATTTTTTTTGGACTCAGATTTTAGATATTTTGGAGACATTGGATGTGTAAACAGGGATTTGGGTCAGATAAGTTAAGGCAAGAAGGTTATGAAGATCACCTCCAGGGTGATCAATAAATTAAAAGGTGGTCATATAAATTAAGGCAAGGAGGTTATGAAGATCACCTCCAGATGAATTTTCAGAATTAATAACACGTGTATACTTCCTCCTAACTTGTGTTTCAGCACTAACATTCCTTTAATTTCTTGTCTTTGTGCAACAGTATATTAAAAACCCGGGCTAGACACATGATGACCAAGGGTAAAGGTAACTGAAAGCTCTGCCAGAGTAAAAACCCCTGTGGCCCCTGGGTGGCAATCCCAGTGCCTGAGTCAGAAGCGGGCCCGTGTGACCCCACTGAGGACCATGTGACCTAATATATTTAATTGGAGCCTCTCAGCAGTTTTATTTTAAGTGGCAAGATAATTTAAGTTAGTATGTTTATAAAAAATAAAATTGAACAAGAAGCCAAGCGCCATTAATGTTGTGAACACTGTCACAACCCCCAGCTGAGAAGAGCCAGAGCAGATCATTTGTAGGGTGCACCATGTTCCCAGCGCTGTGCTGGGCACGGTGCACTTATATCCTCCCAGATACCTTGTGAAGTGGTCACTGTCATTATCAACAGTTCCCAGATAAATAAAGTAAGGTGAGCAGAGGTGGAATTCTTTAGCCCCGTGCCACACAATAATAAGCAGTGGAGCCACCATCCGAGCAGCTGGGATTCTGGCTCCTGAGTTAACTATATAACTATTATATAGTTATATATAATTATATATAATTAACCACCACACCGCACATTAAGAGATTGGGGGAAATATTTTAGACAAATAATGACTTTAGGCTTCACAGTTGTCAGATTTTTAGCAGAGATCTCTGTATTTCACACCCGCTCCAGTCTCAGGAACTACTACTGCAAGTGCTTTGACTTCTTCCAAGGCTCAGGACCAAAGGCTGAATCAGAGTCTCTCCATCAGGAGTGACTTTTCTTCCCAGGAGACATTGGGCAATGTCTGGAAATGGGTTTTTGCTTCTTTCTTTTTTGTTTTTTTGTTTTGTTTTGTTTCGTTTAGATTAATATAAGGGTATATAAGGTTAGGTTGTTTGTGTTTGTTAGCTCAAGTCCAAATTGTACTTGCACCCTTCACCCAGGAGGCGTACCATGTTCCCGTACACCCCATCCTCCCTTCCTTCTCTCCCCTCCTTCCCCAGTCCTCCCCACTTCTTGAATTTAATTGTGTTTTTCTCTCACCTGGGTGTGCAGTTGTTCATCTACTACCTGATCAAGCTAAAAAGCTTCTGCACAGCTAAGGGCACAACAATTAAAGTGGACAACCTTTAGAACTGGATAAGATGCTCACATGTTATGAATCTGACAAAGAACTAATAACCAGAATTAACAGAGAACACAAACTAATCAATGAGAAAAGAGAAAACAAGGCCATTTATCACTGGGCAAGAGACATGAACAGAACTTTCTCCCAAGAAGACAGAAGAATGGCCAAAAATCACATGAAAAAAATGCTCATTGTCCCTAATTGTCAGAACTGCCTTGAGACATCACCTAACCCCAGTGCAAATAGCCTACATCACTCAGTCCCAAAGCCAAAGATGCTGACATGGGAATGGAGAGAAGAGGCCACTTACACACTGTTGGTGAGATTGCAAACTCACATAGCCTTTTTGGAAAGAAGTATGGAGAATCATTAAAGAGCTAAAAATAAACCTTCCATTTGATTCCACAATCTCATTAGTAGGTATCTACCCTGAAGAAGAAGAAAAAAAAATCATTTGCACTAGAATGTTTACTGCAGTTCAATTCACAATTTCCCAAGTGCCCATCAACTCACAAATGGATAGACAAACTCTGGTGTATGTACACTATGGAATACTATTCAGCCATAAAGAAAGACAGGGCTTTACATCTTTTGTATGTACCTGGATGGATTTGGAGAACATCCTCCTAATTAAAGTATAGAGGAAGCGAAATACTTTGGATGGTCACAGTTCACGAGGGAGAATGTTGGTGCTGTTGGCCCCTAGTAAACAGAGGTTAGTGATGTACTAAATGTTCAACATTGCATAAGACAACTTCCTAAGATAAGCAATTGTCAAGTAAAAAAATATCACTAGTGCTGTGGTTGAGACATCCTGAGCTAGACTGAAACAGAGTCATGAGGTACTCATTGAGATTCTCTCTTTGTCACCCAGGGTTTTGTCCTTGTGACTTGAGTAGCAGCAATCTTACTCACAGTGCCTGAAGAATACATGACACGTGTCACTCACTGCTTGGTACGTGAACACTGGTTTTGGCTTGTGTCTCTCATCCCCATTCTCGTTGTATCACTGTCTCTTGCCTCATGAGCTATGGCACAAGTTTAGATTGGGAAGAACCCTTTCTTCTTAACTGTTCGAGGGTCAGTATTTTTTTTTTTTTAAGAAAGGGTCTCACTTGGTTGCCCTGGGTAGAGTGCCGTAGCGTTATAACTTACAGCAACCTTAGTGATCCTCTTGCCTCAGCGTCCCAACCAGTGGGACTATATGCACCTGCCACAAAGCCCAGCTATTTTTAGAGATGGGGGTCTAGATCTTGCTCAGGCTGGTCTTGAACTCCTGAGCTCAAGCAATCCACCTTCCTCTGCCTCCCAGAATGCTAGGATTACAGATGTGAGCTACCACACCTGGCCCTAGGGCTAGTATTCCCAGCATGCCGAGCTCTTTTATGTGCCTTGAGTTATGCTTTAAGATGGTTTCTTGAATCCTATTTCTGTCCATCCTATTTGCTGGATCCTCGTGGTAGCAGCCGCCTATTCTCCCAAATAACCTGATTATTATCCTCAGGACATGAGTATTCTGAGGGAACTGAGGTGTTCAAACTTCTGTGAGATTTTGGCCTGTGGTCAGAGTTCCCAAGTGCTGTAAAGTGCAAGGACACATGATGGAAGGGAAACATGGGGCGGTTCCTTCTGCAGAGGCACCCTCAAGCCTGTGGGCTCTCATAAGCAGGAATGACAGCCTCTAGATCACTATCTCAGCAATGCTCCAGGAATAGCCACTGTATCTTGCTGGCAGCTTCTGGTCTGGGTTTGTAGTATCCAGAAACATTCCTCTGCCACTCCTTCTGAGGGCAAAGGAACTGCTTATCCTCCCTAACGAAGGCGAGCTCTCAAAGTGATGAGGTTCTAGACTTGAGGGAGGGATACCATTGCCCCAAATACCTACTCCACCTGTTGGTTGCTCCAACAAATTCCTACAGATTCATTGGACATTATCATGCACTCCACTTTATAGATGAGAATCCTTAAACTCAGAGAAGTTAAGTGACTTTCCTGAGGCGACACAACTAATCAGCGAAGTGATCCATGTCTATATATTTCTAATTTGCTACACTTTGCTGGGTTGTTTCCAAGAAATTACTTGGTCTTACTACATAGTAGGAAAAACTGATGGAATTATCCAAGTGTCTAAGGCTCAGTCTGTGGGTCGTGACCAATGAAAATATATCCTGCTTACCAGATATTTACATTATAATTCATAACAGTAGCAAAATTACAGTTACGAAGTAGCAACAAAAATAATTTTATGGTTGGGGGTCACCACAACATGAGGAACTGTATTAAAGGGTCATGGCATTAGGAAGATTGAGAACCACTTGTCTAAGCAATATGGACATGTCCCCACTAACAAACCCAAATGAAACTTCTAAGCATGAAAAATAAAATACAGATGATCCCTAACTAGCAACTTGTGATCCTTTGGCTTTACAATGATGTAAAAGCAGCACACATTCACTAGAAACCCATGCAGCCATTCTGTCTTTCACTGTCAGTGCTGCATTATATAAATTACATGAGATAAATAACACTATTTTTAAAAATAATATAGGCTTTGTGTTAGATTTTGCTCAACTGTAGGTTAATGTAAGTGTTCTGAGCATGTTGGCTAGCCTAAACTATGATGTTCCATATTAAATGCGTTTTTGACTAACAGTGTATTTATCTTATGAGGGTTATTGTAGTATAACCGCATTGTAAGTTGAGGAGCACTTGTATCTGAAATAAAAATATACTCTGTGGGGTTAAAAGTAGATGAGACATTGAAGAAGAATAGACCAGTGGATGAGAAGAAATAGCAATAAAAACTATGTAAAATAAGGCACAGATAAAAAACTGAAAAACCTATTCCTAGTGGCCTCAAGAAAATATTAAGTAGCATATCATATATATAATTAGAATCTCTGAATGAACAGAGAGAGATGAGAGATCAGAAGAATTATTTGAAAAAATAAAAAGCTAAAATCTTTCCAAATTTAATGAAACTCTAAACTCCCACATCCAAGAAGTAAAAAAAAACTCTACCAGTGGAAGGGTAAAAGAACAACAGGTAAGAAAAATCAGATATTCAAAACCAGATGATAACAAAAAATATTAAGAGCAGTCAGAGAAGATACTTTATGTACACAGAAACAAATTCAAGAATGACAACAGATTTTCTTCTAGAAACTATGCAAGCCAGAAAACTATGAAGAAAACAATGAAAGAAAAAAACAACAACTGTTAACCTAGAATTGTTTGCTAAGAGAAAATATCTTTCAGAAGTAAAAAGTAAGGAATGAATTTAAAAGGGGTATGAAAAAATTTGTGGAGATGGAAAAGTTTATAATTTTGATTTTGGTAATAAATATGTTATTATTAAATATATATAATTATCAAATGTATACATATAGATAACTTATATGCATATTTATACAGAAATTGTACATTAAATAGTGCTGTTTACTATAGGTCAATTATGCATCAATAATGCTATATTGTTAATAAAAAGGAGAAATTAAGAGTTTATAAAGTAAGTAAAAGCTGACAAATTCATTATCCACAGAATGACACAACAAGAAATGTTATAGGAAATTCTCAAGAAAGAAATGAATGTGATAGAAAATCAAAATTTGGAGCTCAGCAAAGGAATGAATAGCTTCAGAAGAATGTGGGAAGTGTGACTGCCTAAAGAAAAAAAACATAAATATATTGTGGTGTACAGAACATCTATAAAAGTAAAATGTATAACAACAGCACAAATGACAAAACAGGAGAGACAGATGTTTGTTGCTATAGAGTTCTTATGTTATATGTGAAATAGTAATATATAAGAATGCAAATATGTTAAAGGATGGAAAGATACCAAGTTAATTACAATAAAAGAAAAGCTAGAATAGCCTTATCAATTTTAGAACAAGGAATTTACTGGATATAATGAGGGATATTCCATAAAGATAAATAGATCAATTCACCAATGCATCTAAAACCACTAAATGCATATGCACCTAATAATATTGCTTCAAATTAAGAAAAACATAACCTATAGAATTGAAAGGACTGATAGAGAAATATACTACTATAGTCAAATTTCTTAATATTTCCCTCTCAATAACTGATAGAGCAAGTAGACTGAAAATTAGTGAAGATATAGAAGTCTTGAATAACACTATCAACAACTTGACTGAGTTGAAATTTATAGAATAGTTTACTTTTTTTTGTTTTTTTGTTTTTTTAAATTTATTTTTATTGTTAAATTATAGCTGTGTACATTAGTGCAATCAAGGGGTACAATGTGCGGGTTTCATATACAATCTGAAATATTCTCATCGAACTGTTCAATGTAGCCTTCATGGCATTTTCTTAGTTACTGTATGTAGGCATTTGTATTCTGCATTTAGTAAGTTTCCTCTGTACCCATTCTAAGATGCACTGTAGATGTGGCCCCACCCATTACCCTCCCTCCATCAAATCCGCCTCCCTCCCTTCCCCTTCCTTGGCCCTTTCCCCATAGTCTTGTGCTATAGTTGGGTTATAGCCTTCATGTGAAAGCTATAATTTAGCTTCATAGTAGAGCTGAGTACATTGGATACTTTTTCTTCCATTCCTGAGATACTTTGCTAAGAAAAATATGTTCCAGCTCCATCCATGTAAACATGAAAGAGGTAAAGTCTCCATCTTTTTTTAAGGCTGCATAATATTCCATGGTATACATGCACCACAATTTGCCAGTCTTCATGGGTCGATGGACACTTGGGCTTCTTCCATGACTTAGCAAATATGAATTGGGCTGCAATAAATATTCTGGTACAGATGTCTTTGTTATATTGTGACTTTTGGTCTTCTGGGTATAAACCTAGTAAAGGAATTATAGGATCGAATGGCAGGTCTATTTTTAGGTCTCTAAGTATTCTCCAAACATCCTTCCAGAAGGAACGTGTTAGTGTGCATTCCCACCAGCAGTGTAGAAGTGTGCCCTTTTCTCCACATCCATGCCAACATCTCTGTTTTTGGGATTTGTTATGTGGGCTACTCTTTCTGGGGTTATGTGATATCTCAAAGTAGTTTTGATTTGCATTTCTCTCATGATTAAGGATGATGCGCTTTTTTCCATGTGTTTGTAGATCGTGCATCTGTCTTCTTTAGAGAAGTTTCTCTTCAAGTCCCTTGCCCACCCTGAGATGGGATCATGTGTTCTTTTCTTGCTAATATGTTTGAGTTCTCTGTGGATTCTGGTTATTAGACCTTTATCGGCAGTATAACCTGCAAATATTTTCTCCCAATCTGAGGGCTGTCTGCTTGCTTTACTTACTATGTTCTTGGCTGTGCAGAAGCTTTTTAGTTTGATCAGGTCCTAGTAGTGTATTTTTGATACTGCTTCAATTGCCTGGGAAGTCCTCCTCATAAAATATTCACCCAGGCCAATTCCTTCAAGAGTTTTCCCTGCACTTTCTTCAAGTATTTTTATAGTTTCATGTCTTAAGTTTAAATCTTTTATCCAGTGAGAGTCTATCTTAGTTAATGGTGAAAGGTGTGGGTCCAGTTTCTGTCTTTTACAGGTTGCCAGCCAGTTCATCGAGCACCATTTGTTAAATAGGGAATCTTTTCCCCCACTGAATGTTTTTAATTGGCTTGTCAAAGATCAAATAATGGTAAGTAGCTGGATTCATCTCTTGGTTCTCTATTCTGTTCCAGACATCTACTTCTCTGTTTTTGTGCCAGTACCATGCTGTTTTGATCACTATTGATTTATAATACAGTCTCAGGTCTGGTAGCATGATTCCTACTGCTTTGTTTTTATTTCTGAGTAATGTCTTGGCTATTTGAGGTTTTTACTGATTCCATATAAAACGAAGTATTATTTTTCCAATCTCTTTAAAATACGACAATGGAACTTTAATAGGAATTGCATTAAAATTATGTATTGCTTTGGGTAGTATAGACATTTTAACGATTTGATTCTTCCTAGCCATGATCATGGTATGTTTTTCCATTTGTTAACATCTTCAGCTATTTCTTTTCTTAAAGTTTCATAGTTCTCTTTATAGAGATCTTTCACGTCCTTTGTTAGTTATACACCCAAATATTTCATCTTCTTTGGCATTACTGTGAAAGGAATAGAGTCCTTGACTGTTTGTTCGGCTTGGCTATTGTTGGTATATATAGAGGCTACAGATTTATAGGTGTTGATTTTGTAGCCTGAGACATTACTTTATTCCTTGATCACTTCTAAAAGTTTTGTAGTAGAATCCCTAGTGTTTTCCAGATACACGATCATATCATCTGCAAAGAGTGAAAGTTTGATCTCTTCTGACCCTATGTGATACCCTTGATCACCTTTTCTTCCCTAATTGTGATGGTTAAAACTTCCATTACAATGTTAAAGAGCAATGGAGACAATGGGCAACCTTGCCTGGTTCCTGATCTAAGTGGAAATGATTTCAATTTAACTCCATTCAATATGATATTGGCTGTGGGTTTGCTGCAGATGGCCTCTATTAGTTTAAGAAATGTCCCTTCTATACCGATTTTCTTAAGTGTTCTGATCATGAAGGGATGCTGGATATCATCAAAAAGGTTTTTCTGCATCAATTGAGAGAATCATATGGTCTTTATTTTTTAGTTTGTTTATGTGCTGAATTACATTTATAGATTTACATATATTGAACCAGCCTTGAGAACCTGGGATAAATCCCATTTGGTCATGGTGTATAATTTTTTTGATGTGTTGTTGGATTCTGTTTGTTAGGATCTTATTGAGTATTTTAGCATCAATATTCATTAGTGATATTGGTCTATAATTTTCTTTACTTGTTGGGCCTTTCCTTGTTTTAGGGATCAAGGTGATGTTTGCTTCATAGAATGTATTGGGTAGTATTCCTTCTTTTTCTATATTTCGGAAGAGGTTTAGTAATATAGGTACTAGTTCTTCTTTAAATGTTTGGTAGAATTCTGACATAAAGCCATCTGGTCCTGGGCTTCTCTTTTTAGGGAGATTTTGTATAGTCAATGCTATTTCAGAACTTGATATAGGCCTGTTCAACATTTCCACTTCATTCTGGCTAAGTCTTGGTAGGTGCCGTACTTCCAAGTTGGTTGATTTCCTTCAGATTTTCATACTTCTGAGAGTAAAGTTTCTTGTAATATTCATTAAGGATTTTTTGAATTTCTGAGGGGTTTGTTGTTATTTCATCTTTATCATTTCTGATGGATGAAATTAGAGATTTTACTCTTTTTTTCCTGGTTATGTTGGCCAAAGGTTTATTGATTTTATTGATCTTTTCAAAAAACAAACTTTTGGATTTATTGATCTGTTGCATAATTCTTTTGTTTTCAGTTTCATTTAATTTTGCTCTGATTTTGGTTATTTCTTTTCTTCTGCTGGGTTTGGGGTTGGAATGTTCTTCCTTCTCCAGTTGCTTGAGATGTCCCATTAAGTTATTAACTTCCTCTCTTTCTGTTTTTTTGAGGAAGGCTTGCAGTGCTATAAATTTCCCTCTTAGGATAGCCTTTGCAGTATCCCAGAGGTTCTGTAAATTCATATCTTCATTGTTGTTTTGTTCCAAAAATTTGGTAATTTCCTTCTTAATCTCATCTATAACCCATCTATCCTTCAGCATAAGTTTATTTAGCTTCCATGTTTTTGTATGGGTATGCAGATTCCTGTTGTTATTGAGTTCAACTTTTATTCCATGATGTTCTGAGAAGATGCAAGGAATAATTTCTATTATTTAAAATTTGCTGAGGTTAGATTTGTGGCCTAGGAGGAGGTCATTTTGGAGTATGTTTTGTGGGCTGATGAGAAGAATGTGTATTCAGTTTTGTTGGGATGAAATGTTCTGTAGATATCTGTTATGTCCAAATGTTGAATGGTTCAGTTTAAATCTAAAATTTCTTTGCTTAGCTTCTTTTTGGAGGACTATCTAGTACTGCTAAAGGAGTGTTAAAATCTCCAACTACTGGAACTGGAGGAAATCAAGTTGCTCATGTCTGTTAGAGTTTCTCTTATAAATTGAAGTGCATTCTGATTGGGTGCATAAATATTAATAATTGAAATCTCATCATATTGAGTATTACCTTTAACAAATATGAAGTGTCCATCCTTATTTTGGTTGGTTTAAAGCCTATTGCGTCTGCAAATAGGATTGCAATGCCTGCTTTTTTCTGCTTTCCATTTGTCTGGAGTATAGATGACCAACCCTTCACCTTGAGTCTATATTTGTCTTTTAATGTAAGATGCAATTCTTGTATGCAGCAGATATCTGGCTTTAGTTTTTGTATCCAGTCAGCCAATCTGTGCCTCTTTAGCAGACAATTTAAACCATTCACATTAATTGAGAATATTGATAAACCTTTGAGAGTCTGGAGGACATTTTTAATCCTCTTGCAACTGTGGAAGTTGGAATTTGATCAAAAGTTTCTGGGTGGGTTTACTTCTGTGGTGGAGGATTATGCTGGTCTTAATGAGAATGTCCTGGAGAGTTGGTTTAGTTATGGCAAATTTCTTTAACATGTGAATGTCATTAAAGTATTTAATTTCTCCATCATAAATGAAACTCAGTTTCAGTTGGATACAGGATCCTTGGTTGAAAGCTATTTTGTTTTAGGAGATTAAAAGTGGATGACCATCCTCTTCTAGCTTGAAAGGTTTCAGCAGAGACATCTGCAGTTATTCTAATATTCTTCCACTTGTAGGTTATGGTTTTCTTTCATCTGGCTGCTTTCAGAATTTTCTCCTTCATATTAACTGTAGTGAAATTGATTATGATGTGTCTGGGGGATGTCTTATTTGGGTTGAGTTGTGCTGGAGTTCTGAAACCATCTGCTATCTGAATTTCAGAATCTCTTGGCATGTCTGGAAAGTTCTCCTTCATAATTTCATGAAGAAGAGACTCTGTGCCTTGTGAAGCCACTTTGTCGCTTTCAGGGATCCCTATAAGATGACTATTGGTTTTCTTCAAATTATCTAAGAGCTCTCTGAAATAGTGATCTATTTTTGCCCTCCATTTCTCTTCCTCTTTGAGAGTTTGGGAGCATTCGAAAGCTTTGTCTTCAATGTCAGAAATCTTTTGTTCTGCTTGCTCCATTCTGTTACTGAGGGATTCTACTGTGTTTCTCAGATCTTTGAGGGCTGCAATTTCTTGTCTCAATGTGTGAAAATCTTTGGTCTTTTTGGTCTTTGAATGTTGAATTCTTGAGACATGTTTTGGGTTACTGCTTGGAATTCTAATTCGATCTTATTTGCTATCCAGATTCTGAATTCAATTTCTGACATCTCAGCTATTTGTGTATGGGGTCTTGTGCTGTGTCTGCCCCACTGTTCCTTGGGGGAGTTGATCTACTCTGATTATTCATATTGCCAGAGTTTTTCCATTGATTTCACCTCATGATTGTTTTTCATGGTTGCCTCTGGGCGTCCTCAGAGTTGGGGAGGTCTCTTCCAAGTGTAGACCCCAGCAGGATCACTCAATTGTTGCTGGATCTTTGTAGGAAGTGACCCTGTGTAGCTCCTCTGGGGCTGCCCCAGCCAGGGAGTTCTGGTTGTGGGAGCAGCTCCGGAGTGTGACACACCTGGATCCAGCAACAGGGTGGGGGATGGTGCACACAGTTTTGGGAGTGCCTGGTGCCTGGTGACTTTGGCACAGAAAGCCCAAGGCTCAAGCAGTCTCTGGTCAGGAGAAGGGCTCTGTGCAGTGGCAGGTAGGGCTCTGGAGGGTGCATGGCTACCAGAGTCCCTGGCCTATCGAGTGGGCTGGTGTGGAGGAAGGAAGGGCATGGAAGGGAGGACGCAGGGCTCCCAGAGTTCCTGGTCAGGGTGTGCAGAGGCCCGGCGGGCTTGGATCACAGGTCGTGGTGCTGCTGATATGGAGGTCCAGGCGGGCGTGGGGCGTGGGTTGTGGTGCCGCTCATACACAGGGCACAGGGCATGGAGTGTGCAGCTGCTGGTGGAGATGGGGTGGGGGAGGGCTCTGCACGGCCCCTGGAATCTCTTGCTGGGTGGGCGCTTGGTCTGGCAGACAGGGAGGGGGTGCACACTGCTCAAGAACCCCCACCCTCAGTCTCAGCAGGGTTTAGGCTTCTGGTTCATCAAGTAAGGGGGGAAGGGTGTACTAGAAGTTCAGAATGGCAGGGAAGATCTTTTTTCTATATTTCTGCCTAGCAAGAGAGTGTTCAGAGTCATGGCAAGGTCCCTCTGAGGAAGTAGTCCCCACTTCCCATAGCACTCACCCATGGGGTGAGGCAAGAGGTCCACAGTTCACTGCTTGTCCATAGAAAACCCACAGGAGCAAACAAAGAGAGAAAAAAAGGAGACAGAAAAACCATACCTTTCTTGAGGGAGGGACGGATACTCCTCCTTCCAGATGAATTTTGTACCTGAAGCTTGGTTTCTTGGAGTCACAGCTTGCCTTAGCAGAGGTGATCTGCAGTTATCATCTCTCTCAGCTGGGCTCCCAGTCTTCAGCTTAATTGGGCTGTTTCTGGACATTATCTTTCCTTTTGGACAGGAGCCTCCCTCGGAAGCTGCTCTCAGTCGGCCATTTTGCCCCAAGATTTTTTTTTTATTGAAAATTAATCAATGTAATTTACTATATAAGAAGAACAACAACTGCAAAAAAACAAACAAAAGGAAAAAGAACCATATATGATAATTTCCATATATGATAATTTCAATAGGTGGACAAAAAACAAGAGGTGGACTAAACTTATATTCATGATTTAAAAAAAAAATTCTCAGTAGAAAGAAATTTCCTCAACTTGAAAGACAGCAATTTCAGAAAACTTTAAATAAGTTTATACTTCATAGTGAAAGAGTGAATACCATTTTTCTCCTACAATTAAACAGGAATATCAGCTCTCACCATTATTATTGAACATTGTACTGGAGGCCTAGCCAGTGTAACAAGGCAAAAAAAAAAAAAAAAAGAAAGAAAGAAATATAACATATACAGACTAGAAAGGAAAAAATAAAATTGTCTCCCATTTGTAGATAACATGATTGTTTATGTAGAAAATTCGAAGGAATGTACAATAAAATCCTCTAGAACTAATCCAGAACTTAGCTAGTTTACAAGATATAAAGTCAATATGTAAAAATCAAATTTATTTCTGTATAATATAGAGGTAATAAAAAATTGAAAAATAATTTTAAAATACCATCTATCATAGAAACATTTATAGGGATAAATTTAATTGATTAAATTTTTGACTCATCAAAATTTTTGACTCATCAATAATTGATCTGGAAAATATGTATATAAGTAACAAATATACAAGACTTTTACACTAAAAACTGCCAGACATTGCTAAGAGAAATGAAGGAATACTTAAACACATGAAGAAATACACCATGCTTATAGAATGGAAAATTCAATATTGTTAAGATTTTAATTTCCCCAAATTTGAGATATAGATTACATTTAATCCTAATGAAAATCTCAGTAGTCATTTTTGTAGAAATTGGAAGACTGACTTTTTCACTTAAATGGAAATATAAGGGATCATGATTAGTCAGAACAAGTTTGGGAAAAAAAAGAAAGCTTGAGGTCTTACCCTACTTGATTTTGAGACTTACTGTGAGGCCGAGTGTGGTGGCTAATGTCTGAAATCCCAGCACTTTGGGAGGCTGAGGCAGGAGGATCACTTGAGGCCAGGAGTTTGAGACCAGCCTAAGCAACATTAATGGGATCCCATCCCTACAAATACTACTACTACTAATAATAATATAAAACTGCATTAACGAAGATAATGCTATATTTCCATATGCCTAAACACATTGTAACAAAATAGAGGGCTGGAACGTAGACTAACAGGAATGTTGCCCTGATAATTCAATGGGAAAAACATTCGGATTTCAAAAAATCCCAGTGTTAGAAAAATTGGAAATTCATATGAAAAAAATTAAACTCAAAACCTTGCTTCAAACCATATACAAAAATTAAATTAAAAATGCCCTATGAACCTAAATGTAAGACTGAAAAACATGAATACTTCTGGTTATGTGGGAGAAATTATTTGGCACTGTGAATTAGGAAAAATCTTCTTAATAATAAAAATAATAATAACCCTGAAAGAAAAAAAACATAAGAGAAAAGAATTGCATAAATTGGACCTCATTAAAATTTAAAAATTTTGACTTTAAAAGATACTATGAAGAAAATTTAAGCCACAAACTGCATAGACATATTTGCAAAACATATGACTGATCAATAACTGATCCAGAATATATGTATGTAAGTAATTTTTACAATAATAAGACAAACAATCCAATTAGTAATTGAGCAAATGATTTGAATGGACACTTTACCAAAAAGATATATGAGTGGTCAAAAACAACACTTCCCATCACCAGTCATTAGAGAAATGCTCTCAAATCAGAGCAAGGCACCACTGCATTACTCACTGGAATTGCGCAAATTAAAAATACTGTGTTCATGTTAGGGAACATATGAAGCACCTGGACACTCAGATATTCCTGGCAGAGTATGACAAAATAATACACCCACTTTGGAAAACAGATTGGTTATTTCTTATAGTGTTAGATATACACTTACCAGACAATTCAACCAAGATAATTCAACCTAGATATTTAACCAAGACAAGTGAAAATTAATGTCCAAAGACCTGTAAAAATATTCATAGCAACTTTATGTATAATAGTCAAAAACTAGAAACAAACCAAATTATGGAAAGATAAAACTTCAAGGTATGTCTATGTAATGAACTACTCATTAATAAAAAGGAATAAACTGCTGATATATGTATGTAACACTATGGGTGAATCTCAAAGCATTATGTTTAATGAAAGAAGCCAGCTACAGGGGGGTACAGAGGGGCCAAGATAGGTGGATCTCAAAAATAATAATAATAAAATAAAATAAGTACATAATAAAATAAGCCAGACACAAAAGGGCACATACTAAATGACTCTATATAAATAAAATTCTATAAAAGGCAAAACTATAGCTGTTAATTTTTCAAGAATTTTAAGAGCTGATTATTAAATACAGCCAATATTAAAAATGTAAATTATATAAACGTAAATTATATTAAAACAAAGTTAAATACTCAAAAATTATAACTTCCTAATTATCTTACTACACTTTACTAATATACCTATATATTCTTGAGATTACTTAAACTATTGTGTCTGTACGGTGGAAATTCTGTATAATGGTGCTTTACTGCACACCTCTCACCAACTCTGCATTCAATGATGTCATGATGGTTGGGTGAAAACGACTATGATGAAACTAGCATAGTAAATGGGGGTTTGTTCGTTTGTTTTCAGGGGAGCTGTTGTTGAACCTTTGCCAGCAGGTCACTAAAGATAGGCAGAAAAGATTCTATCTCGTTAAAAGGAGAGAATGTATAGGACAGATGAAGAGACCTCTCTGGAGGAGTCTGAATTTGAACTGACCTTTGGAAAGCAGACAGGACTTAGACTGGCAGAGAAGGAAGAAAAAAACATGCCAGGCAAGGGAAACAAAGGCAAAAAGCAAAGGATGGTCCAGCTGGGGTGAAGGCTGTGTGCAGTCTTAATGAGCAATAATGAACGGACTCTGGGTCCAGACAGAGATGCTTGGAGTGACGGGTATAATGGGTGTCTGCTGTTTTTCATTTCCCTTACATTTGCCCCACGTTCTTCTCATAAATAGCCTTCTGTATCCATCCATCTTGCTTCTGCAAATTCTGCCCACCACAGAGCATCCCCCACCGCATCCGTAGGGATAGGTTCAAGGATGACATGCAGTCCAGGTTGATCCAAGCAGAGTCCTTCCAAGCGGATACGGTGTGTCAAGGCACACAGCCCCCTTCTCCAGTCACTAAGCCTGAAGAGTAACAGTACAGAACTGACTCAAGACATGGCAGGAGGAGAAAATGTTAATATAATGAGCACATAAGAGAAGCAGAGGGAAGGGAAGGAAAAGAGAGTTTTCAATCTTATAGCTATAGTTGCTTCAGATCAGCTTTCCCTGTCTTTCCTAAGGTCGAATGTGTGAGCTAACAAATTCTCCCCTTTTTGCTTAATCTGGATAACGATTTTTCTGTCCTTTGCAAGCAAAGATTTGTAAATAGTACATCATTCTTAGGATTTTAACATACAGAGTATAATTTATCCTTGAACACTAGAATTGTGTGTAAAAGAGCACAGGGAAGGGACTCAGGCCTTTCATAGCCAGATGTTCTGCTGATGGGAAGGGTTTAGTTCCAATCTTCCACCTAGCCTTAGGGGATACTCCAGCAGATGACCTGACCCCTGGGCTTTAGGACAGAAAAGACCTTTAAGGTCATGCAGGCCAGTAATTTGTCGTGGTTTGCAAACTGGGTTCCTGGAGCTCTTGGCTTCCACAGAAGTGCCCAGCAAATGTTAAGGGGCCCAAGGGAAGTTCTAGGCTGCCCTGGGGCTCCAGTGACAATGGCAAGGCCACCAAAAGCGTCTTGGCCACAGATAGCATACCACGGTTGTTTATACTAGTCTGGCACTTCGTGTACACAGCAAGGAAATTGGTTTATTATGAAATCAAACCCTAGTCTGCCAAGGAGTGAACCAAGAAGAATGCTGGGAGGAGGAGGAGGGCTGCTGAGCAAGGACCCTCTGAAATCATCCCCCGGAGTTTCACTTCCCACTGGAGATTCTCACCCCAGGGTACATCAGTTTCCATTTAAAACTCAAGCTCAGTGGTGGACAAAATCAATTCCTTTGGTTCTTCATAGCTCAACTGAAAAAACCTGACATTTTCAAAAAGAATTTAACTAAACACTAAAGGAGAACAAAAATGAAATTATAATAGGCAATAGAAATAGCAACTTTACAGAGTACTGGTTTCTGATCCGTCTCAGGATGGGGTGATAATTTGGATTATTGTTCAGTAAATATTCATTCTTCATTCCTTCCTACTGTGGGTGGAATATGTATCCCTGTCCCACAGATGCCCAGCCTCCCACATGAATGTTAATGACATGGACAGAGGCCTTGCACATTCTGTGTGGCTTGGCTTTTGTATTCGGTGTTATGCTGTGAGAAGAATAAGCCTTTGGTAGCATTTCTCCTTAGGCCTAGAAAAGCGGTTCTCAACCTGTGGGTCATGACCCCTTTCTGGATGGAGTGATCCTTTCACAGGGATCGCCTAAGACCATCCGGCATATCAGATATTTACATTAAGATTCATAACAGTAGCAAAATTACAGTCATGACGTGGCAACGAAAGTAATTTTATGGTTGGGGGTCACCACAACATGAGGAACTGTATTAGAGGGTCGCAGCATTAGGAAGGCTGAGAACCACTGGCCTAGAATGACATGTAGACCAGACCCAACCCACCCTGAAGCCAGGAGCCCACCTAATCAGCTCCCTGGCGGCCCATCCGAGACCTGGTGAATCACAGGAAACCTGCAGACCCCGAGCGCGGGCAGAAGGCTGCTTGTGGCAGCCCCGCAGGGCTGGCCCGACCTGTTTCTCAGCATCCTGCTGGCAGTGCTTGACCAGGAGAGACAAGGCCATGTCACAGGCCCTATCTACGATCCTTCCCTCAGAGGAAGCCCTGCTACCCAGGTGCTATATCAGGACACCCTGACCTTGTTCACTCTGTCTAGAGAAGTGGAGGTTGTTCGACCTCCTCTGCTGAAGGGCGGTTTACTGTCCTACTCCTGAAAAAGCCCCGCAGCACCACCACCCCATAGTGAAAGACAGCCTTGTATAAACAGCACAGCAGTCCAGGCCAGTGTGAACTGTGTTGGAGCAGACAGGGATGCCACATGAGAGGAGGGCTGGCTGCCTGTCGCCTCCGTGCTCCTCCAGAAGCCCTTCCTTCCCTTCTTTGAGGGCTTCACACAGCTTATTCTTTAGCTCAGTGCAGGTGATGCTGTCACAGTGGCCTTGTCTGATGGGTTTGCGTCCCCGTAGCCAGTCCCCAAACTGCTTTTACACGACACATAGAGGCGTGGTTTCACAGCTCCTCTCAGGGAGAGGTCTGGCCTGTCCATTTGCTCTGCTGTCTGTGAGCCTCATGAAGACGGGCCACGCTCCAGGTGGTTTTGCTCAGCCCTGTCTGCCCAGTGCCCAGTATAGTGCCTGGTGCATGGAGCTGTTAGTAAACACCTGTTGAATAGACTGGGCACGTGTCTCTCTCTCCAAGTGACAGAGCTGCCCCTTGCCTGCATGATCACTTGGTTACCTGGGTTTTCTTTCCTTTCTCTACCACAGCTCATGAACTCAGGCAGTTCTGGCCACAAATGCAAGGTCCCTGACAGCTCCCCCCTATCATAAAGACAGAATCAAAAAGATCACAAAACAGTTCTTACCATCTGCATCTTGGATGGGGGGGTACACCCTCCTCACTTCACCAAGAGAGGAACTGGGGTACATTGTTCCCCCGCCAAGTTGACTCAGCCAGCCATTGGCAAGTGTTAGAGCTTCCCCCCACCCTAAGTTGACTCAGCCAGACATTGGCAAGTGTTAGAGCTTCCCCCCACCCTAAGCTGACTCAGCCAGCCATTGGCAAGTGTTAGAGCTGTTGACAGAAAATTGGTCCCACCCCCTTTGTTATCACTGTGGGTATAAATTGTTTTCCTCCTCCAACGATGACTTTGGCACCAAATACCACAGGTCTGAAACCCCGTTCCTTGTGAGGCAGGCTGGCTTCAGAGACCTGCATGTGAATGAGGATGGATTGAGAGCCGGCTGCTGCCAGGTGTTTGGTAGCAGCTGCCATTTCCCTGCTTTTGTTTTTTCTCCCGTCACTGGTTTTAACCCTCATCTAGAAGGCCACTTTGTCTGGGACAGGGAGATAATTTAGTCTCGAGTCTGTTTGGCAGCTTCCTGATTACCAGCTGAGCCTGATTACACAGTCCGTGTGCCTGTCCCAGGACGGACACTCTGCTGCTGCCACTGCCACAGGAGGGAGGCGGCTCCAACTGCCGACTGGCATGTGGGGTCTCAGGTCCCACACCTCCCCGGCGGGGCCCAGACTCCCTTCAACGGACCAGGTAGCCTCTCCCAGGTTCACCCTTCATCTCAAAGCTACTTGTGCTCGCTCACTCTCTCCAGCAGGGCTCTGAGGACACGGCCGGGGATCCAGACCTCAGACTGCCCCTGTCCTAGGCCATCTTCGGATTTTCTGGGTTTTCTTTCCTTTCTCTACCATAGCTCATGAATTCAGACAGTTCCGGCCACAAATGCAAGGTCCCTGACAGCTCTCCCACCTCATAAAGACAGAATCAAAAAGATCACAGAACAGTTCTTACTGTCTGCATCTTGCTGTGAGGGCACACCCTCCTCACTTACCCAAGCACGGAACTTTCCACAGCAAGAACAACTTCCATTCATGAAATTAACAAGTTTACCTAAAACCCTTGGCAAACACGTATTAAGGACTTCTGGGCCTGGAACTTGAGGTGTGGTGTAAGACGTACTTCTGACCCCAGGGTGCTGTCAGAACAGAGATACAGACAGATGTGCAGTGAATGCAGAGACAAATGTGCAGGGGTTCCGAGAGTGGGAACCCAGGACAAGAGACTGGTTTTTCCAGAGAAGGAGCAGAGGGGGAGTGGATTCTGCAAGGCTTCACAGAAGAAGTGCCATCGTGGCTGTTAAGGAGATTAACTGGGGTTTGTTATTATGTGTAACTGAATACACACAGAGGCATCGAAATCTGAGATGTGCGAGGTGGGGGCAACAGCAGGAGTGATCATGGCCATGGTGGATTAGAGAAAGGCATGTGACCAGATACGCCCGGAAGCTGTGCTGTGAGGGCCCAGGAAAGAGGAGGGGTGGAAGATGAGGCTGGGAAGTTGGGCTGAGATCAGAAGGTAAAGGATGTTGCATGGCAAGGGCACCATAGGACAAGCTACAAGGCAGGCAGACTTGCAAGCATCCGTTACAAACATCAGCACTTGTTTGAACTTGAAGCAGGTGATGGAGCTTCTGCAGGAAAATATTGCTTTCATATGACAGATTTAAGTATTTTTCCTGGAAGATAAAACACATATCACAAAGAAACCAGGGAAGATTACTTCTAAAAGATTACATCCATAAAGTGAGATTGGGCCTAGAAGGTGAATAATTGTCAAAAAGAGAAACTGAGGCTGACTTATGCTGGACACTGCATAAGTTCTCGACGTATAGTCACCCCATTTGCCACTTAGAGCAGCACTAGAAGGCAGACATTATTGTCATTGCCCCAGTTTGGTAGTTGAAGTGACGGGCATTTGGTGAGTAATGCAATCAGGCCAATCAGCCTGTTTCAGGGACTGTGCAGGAACCTTTGTGCTCTTTGAGAGTCAACCAGAATCCTAAACTAAATAAAGAATGTTTAGGATTTCCTAATTTCCCCCAGGTAGTGGGAAGCCACAGAGGATTCTGAGCAGGGAGGTGATCTAATCAGGTGTTGATGACTTCTCTTCCTAGAATAAATAAGGATAACAGAAGAAATACTGGGAAAGTTGACACAGTGAGGTGGAGAAGGTGAGTGGCAGGGAAACTTCAGTCCTGGGGAGGCCAGGCCGCCGGGCAGGGCTCTCCTGAAGGATGGCTATGCCAGCTGTGCTTCTAAGCCTCCCACTGCATGGAGTGACAGCCTCTGAGGACTGGGGGGCTGCCTGTGCTTATCAAAGAATAGCCTTCCGTTGGTCCCTGTGGAGGATCCTGGTTACACACTGATGTTTTCCTTCAGTCACCCCCAGCAGGAGCACCCGCAGTTGTGAAGTCAGAGATTTTTAACTTAAATTCTGTTTGTCCTCATAGAACTAAATTCAGGAATATAAGGACACGCTCAAAAATGTTAGGTAGCCAAGAGCTTTACCTTGCCGGTCCAGACACCTGAAATGGTGTGTGTGCTCCCCAACATGTGGAGGGGACCACCGCCAGGGCACCTTCAGAATTCCCACACTGTGGGGTGGCGTTTCCCAGAATTCCGGCAGCCTGGGGTGGCGTTTCCCCATTGCACTGGAATCCCTACTTCGCAGCTTTCCAACCTTATCTTCTTTGTTCTTTCCTGACCATTGTCCAAAGTAACCTCAGGTTTTGCCCCAGCTCTTCCTGGGGCCTGCAAATCCCCTATAATGAGTAGCCATCTGCAGGGTTGTCTTTGTGGCATCTCCCCTCCCCTTTCAGGCTGGTAAAGAAAATATTAAACAGGACTAAGCCAACCCTGACCCCGCTGCACCCTGCTGGACAGTTCCCTGGGGCTGGCTGCCTTTCATCACTGGCCTTTCTTTCTGGCAGTTGTTTGTCCAGTTTATGGCCATCTCCCCCGTCCTCAACCTCATCAGTCTGAAGGTGCAAGTAAAATCGCTGGGACGTCGCCCAAGCTTTTCTAGTTAAAGCCCATGTCCTTTTCCATACGGCTGGAAACAATCTGGGTAAAAATGGAATAACTCCACATCAAATACCAGCATATTTTGATGCATTCTGGGAGGTTGACTATTTTCAACTGGTTCTTTGCAATTCTGTGCTCATGAGTTAACAGTTGCTGGTGAAAAGTAAAAAAAAAAAAATTACTCAGTTTTTCTTTTTGATCATGAACTCAGACTGGGGGGCCTTTTGTGCCTCCGTTTCTTGAGATGTAAATAAAATAAACTCATTTGTGTTTATAATAAACTCCAAGAAATTTTTGACAAAACTACCAAGGATTATTTATCCTTTAGAAATGCTTTGTCTTTTGACACAAATAATCCTTCTCCCCGCTTCCCGCCCTGTTTGGAGATCTCACCAAGAGACAATCTGCCAGGCAGATCCATTTCATTTTGATTCTGCTTACTCCACACTTCTAGAAGTCCTGGAAGAAGACGAGGAGCGTATACCCTCTGGGACTGCATTCTGAACTGAAAGTATGGCTGTGCTATGAAATATGAATGGATCGGCTCCTGGACAGAGCTTTCTTTTTCCCTTGCCCTCCTGAGACTCAGGGCTCATGGCGTCAAAGGCTCAGGTGTATCCATGAGAAGATGTCTTTTCAGGCTCTTCATCTTCATACTAATGAGGATGGACAGAGATTTAAAAGCAAACGTGATCTAACAAATAGGGCAGACCACTTTCTAATCCACAGCCAGAACAAAAGAGCACTTCCCAGAATTAGCTCACCAGGAGGGAAGCAGTCTCCCATCTAATTCTGTGAAACCTTTCCCTTTCTCTCCACATATACAAAAGTCTCATACTTTTAGAAGGACAATAAAGAAAGAGCCTTCCATATTTGGTTTATATTTAAAAGAAATTGTGACATTTTTCATGGTCAGGAATGCTTTAACAAACAAACTGGAAACTTTAATGATAATTTTTATAGCACAACAAAACAAAAGAGCATAAAATAATAAGAACCCAACCACTGTCCAATTAAGTCTATAATAAATGTAAAAAGGACTGTATATTTCACAGAACACCTTTATCTTTCTCACAAATACAGTATTTGTGCTCAAGATATCGCAATATCTGATGAAGGAATTTCTGAAACTAATATAGTCTAAATATAATGTACACAACAAATTGATTCTGTATACATATTTGTTTGTGCTACATATTATATAGGCACGTAGTTTTGTAAATGTCTTTCTAAAAGCGTATATAAATGTAATTTCGCTGGTTAGCAGTCTCACTGAGACGGGGATGTGGGTCTCCAGCCTGGCTTTCTTTGTATCTCGGTATGTCAGGTCTCAATGGCAATGGAGTGGGAGCTGTCCCCTGTTTGAGTCCCTGAAGCCCAGGTTGTATTTGTGTATGGGGAGAGTTAATGAGAACAGAATGACTTTCTTCCCCCGGCTTCCCCAATCCCATCTGTTCAAACAAAAGGCTGAAAGGGAAAGAGAACTGAGACCCTGCTGGTCAAGGGGGAAGGAATAATAACACATATCCTTGGGCAACATTTCAGCACATGCAACCCTTTTATACTGTGCTTAAGCTTTTATGCTGACAAAAGGAAGTCAGACCAATGAAGCTTCCATTTTTTTTTAACAAATAAAAAAAAAATACATTAGGCCCAAAGGCTAGTTTTTTTTTCAACGACTACATTTGAAAGTCTAGATTGAAAAATGGAAAATATGAAAGGGAAGGGAAAAAAAGCAGTTCATTTGTAGTGAAATCCGCCTACCTGTGTAGATAGTCTTAGAAGACCAATTTCACTTACTATGCACAAAGTTCAAAGTGCAAGTAATTAGCATTATAACAAAAGGAAGGAGACACTTCCCTCACCTCTTAAGGAAAGTCTGTGAAAATACTGTAATTTCCAGTGGTGGATGAGAAGACCCTTGCCTTCTGTCCCTCAGGTCAATGGCTTGCCCATAGAAGCATGGCAAGCAGCTGGGGAAGGTCAGAGCAACTCTCCCCGGAGAGGTTCATTGAGGTTGACTGGCTCCTAGAGACGGCTGCTCTAATGTCCCAATGGGACGTCCTTGAGGGATTATTTCTCAAGACTTGCAGACGTTAAGATATATGGTTGCTGCTCATCAAGGCAGGAGAAGAAAAGATTTTCTGGATATTCCACCAAATTTAAGTTGGAATGTTGGACACTCCAATAGGAGAGTGAATTTGCTGTCAAACTATTAGTTTTCTTTTATTTGTATTACAAACCTTGTATTTCAAGTCAGTCATCACAATGGCTGCGTTGTTTATCACATACAGCTGATCATTTTTTTTAAAGCATATAAAATGAATTATTCCCTTTCCTCTTGAGTTCACTTTGATGCTATCACTTCTGTGAAAAGATAGATAAGAAGGGGATAAAAAAATTCACAAACTGAGATTGCCAAGGATGGTTAGGTCACTACATACAGTAGAAACTCTGTCAGGTGACCACCCAAGGGACTGTAACAAACTGGTCAACATACAGAGGTGGGCAACATAAGGAACGAGCCCGACTGTACTGATACGTACATGTGGTGCATGTCTGATCTACGAAAATTAGGTAGGTGGTCAGTGTAGTGAGGTGGTCAACTATGGAGGTTCTACTGCATTTGAAAAAAGAAGGAGTCTACATCTTCAGAATATTTCCCAAAGGATGAAAAAAAAAAAAGAGAAAGGAAGGGAAAAATAAAAAGTAAATGTGAGCATTAAGAAATCTCATCTTAGGACTGTTACCACCCAACCAGGTTCATCTCCCGGCCACCCAAGAGGATGCCAATACCCAGAGACAGGAGGGTTTACAGCAACGGAAGAGTTTATTCCACATAGCAGGAAGAGAGGAGGAATTTCACTAATCTATCTCCTGGAGAATCGGGGAGACAGGGTTTTTAAAGATTGGTGGAAGGAGAGAAGGCCATCAGGGTCTGCTAATTGGCTGGTTTGGGGGCACAACCATCTGTCCTTCGGTATGGGTTGCTGTCTGGGTGGGTCAGTCACTGGAATGCAATACCTGGAAGATACCTCAAAAACTACTCCTGGGTTCCACACAGGTGATGTTCTATAGGGAGAAAGTTAAGAATCTTTACAACTGACAACTATGCACGGCTCCAAGGTAAATAAGCAAACTGAAGGAACAGTGATTTTTATCAAGCAAGTGAGGGTGCAGTGGCTGATTATGTTCATAATTTTTAGCTCAGCCTGCTCCTTCACAGAGTTTTGGGGCCTTTCCTCTAGCTCTCACCTTGCACCCCGTCATCAATTTGTAAGAATGGTTTCAGGATCTCCTGGGAATTGTGAAAGTCCAAGGAAATTTCATAAAGAAAGGCTGGATAGAGCAGCCAGGACATGCCGAGACACGGAGTCTGGCTTCTTTTCTTAGAAGGTCCGTCAGCTACTCAAGAAAGGCAAACCAGACTTAAATCTACAGAGGCATAGTCTCGGAAAAAGGGAGAAACTTCCAGAGGAAAGAGGTGGCCTCTGAAGGACAAGTAAATGTGGAAAGCACAAGTTTAGCAAATCTTGATCGTCTGGGTAGAATATTTTCTCATAAAAGTTTACTTTCACTGTGCTGTGGACATTCAGTTCTGCATGCAAACAGGAGGGGAAGCAGCTGTAAAGGGCGATTGAGCAAAATCGTATTATCTGGCTTTTACCTACATCATACTATTCGGTTTTTAAAAAGCAGTTTCTTTCTTCATTATTTATTTTTGCTTGGACTAATTTTAAAATCAGTTTTTATTACCCTGGAGCCCTGGTTGAGGTTGGGCCAGAATGAAAAACACACCTTTGAAAATCCACAGAGTGTAATCTACAACATTAATAATTGGCAGCTGAGTGCATTTGCCTACTCCATGTTCCGTCTTTATTCCTAAAGGAAAAGAGGAATATAAATATATCTACTTTACAGATGAGATGAATTCTTTAAAGAACTGGCTACAAAAAATTCTTTGTGGTTAATAAAATGAGATTTTGCTATCCATACCCATCTCCAGACTAAACTTGTAAATCATGTAACACATCTTGCTGTTGGGGATAACCACACTTACAAAATAATATGACTAAAGAATATATATGTAAAAAATGTACATTTAAAGAAAAGGTTACCATGCCTAATTATTTAATGATCATCATTAGGTAACCTTCATTATATAGACAGTCCCTGGGTTAAAAACAAGACAGATTCCATGGGTTCGTCCTCACGAGGAATTTGTAGGTATGTTGGAACAGGCGCATTTACTATTACCTGTAGTAGCCTCCAATTGTAAGTGCAAGTCATATGTCAGTTGGATGTTTGTAACTTGGGGACTGCCTATATTTCCACAGTAAGTCACAAGAGGCAAATATGCCATCATCAGGATAGACCAAATGGGTATGACAAGGACTCCCCACCCGAAAGCACGTGTAGACGTGTAGTGAGAATAAGGTGGAGTCCATCTGGTCGGCTTAGGTCCTACGTGACCTTCACCTCATGTCTCCCGTTCTTGCTGTTTTGTAAATTCAGCTTCACCCTAAAAGCCTACATCCCGAGTAGTTTAAGGCAATTGATTTAGGAGATTAACTTTTGAATTGAAATGTTGCTTTGGGTCACGGGTTATGCTGATTAGTATTTATTTGGGGTCATGGGTTATGCCAATTATGATTAAGATAAAGATTAACATGATTTTTTCTTTGAACTTTTACGTATAAAACTGTGGTTTTGGAAATGGAAGAACAGAACAGTCTTGGAGAGGCTACTGTCACTGTTCTCCAGAATTGCTGGCCTTCTGGTAAGTACAGTTAGGTGGACTTGTTCCTGTCTCTGCACATTGGCTGACAGTGACAGGCGGCCGGACCCTCCTCACCCAGTAACACAACTTCTCTTCCAGCCCTCTGGCTTCAGGCAACTTTAAAGAATATTTGTCCTGTTGTTTTCAGCCATCATGTGATGTAAAGTTACGATTCGAGTAAATGGGACACCTTCTCTCTGCCATCATTCACAAGGTGCATAAATATTTGAAAGAGCTGCTGCTTTCTGCACATTTGACTTAAATTCAGATTTATTTTTTATGTGAGTTCGAAAGAAAAAATTCTCTGAAATATTTATCTATTCACTTCTTTTTTTTATTTTTTATTTTTTTTATTAAATCATAGCTGTGTACATTAATGTGATCCTGGGGCACCATACCCTAGTGTCATAGACCGTTTGACTCATTTTCATCACTCTGGTTAACATAGCCTTCCTGGCATTTTCTTAGTTATTGTGCTAAGACATTTACATTCCACATATCAATTTATTCTGTACCCATTTATTGAACAAAGGCTGTAACTAACTCGAAAAGGCGGGTGCCCGGGTGTATAGGAGAGAGCAGAGGATATGATCCACCAGGTTTGGGGCTGGGATCTTTATCCAGCTAGTGATGAGGAGGCAGCGCTGGAATTGGAGAGCCGAGAGGGTGTGAACAGATGATCTCTGTGGAAACAGTGTACCTCTGAGATAGTGCAGGTCTGGTTCTACACCACTCTGATAAAGTGAACACCAAAATAGAGCAAGTCACATAAAGTTTTGTATTTCCCAATACAGATAAAAGTTATGTCTATACTATACTATAGTCTATTAAGTGTGCAATAACATTATGTCTACTAAACAATGTACATACCTTAACTTAAAAATGCCATATTGCTACACACAGCTAATGACCATCTGAGCCTTCTGCGTGGTATAGCATTTGTAGGTGGAGGGTCTTGCCTCAACGTCGATGGCTGCTGACTAATCAGGGTGGTGGTGGCTGAAGACTGAGGTGGCTGTGGCAATTGTTTATAACAGTGGAGCTTGCCACATTGATTAACTTTTTCTTTCATGAAAGATTTCTCGGTAGCATACAGTGCTGTTTGATAGCACTTTACAGTAGGACTGCTTTCAAAATTGAAGTCAAACTGCTCAAACCCTGCTGCTGCTTTATCAACTAAGTTTATGAAACAGTTCAAATCCTTTGTTGTCATGTCAACAATACTCATAGCATCCTCACCAGGGGTAGTTCCATCTTAAGAAGTTCATCCGTAAGAAGCATCTGCTCATTCATTCAAGTTTTAACCTGAGATTGCAGCAATTTAATCTCCTCTCCAGCTCCACTTTTAATCCTAGTTCTTTTTCTATTTCCACCACATCCACAGTTACTTCTGTCACTGACGTTGAACTCCTCATCATCGTCCTTGAGGGCTGGAGTCAACATCTTCCAAACTCCTGTTAATGTTGACATTTTGACCTCCTCCTGTGTATCAGTCTTGTTGTTAGTAATACCTGGAATAGTGAATCCTTTCCAGAGATTGTCAATTTGCTTTGCCCAAATCCATGAGAATAATCATTACCTATGGTAGGTATCACCTTATAAGATGTATTTCTTAAATAATAAGACTTGAAAGCTGAAATTACTCCTTGATCCATGGGCTGCAGAATGGATGTTGTATTAGCAGGGATGAAAGCAAACATTAATCTCCTTGTATACCTCCCCTCAGAGCTCTTTGGGTGCATTGTCAAAGACCAATCATATTTTAAAAGGAGTCTTTATCATAGGTAACAACAGTGGGCTTAAAATATTCAGTAAATGATGCCATAAACAGATGTAGTGTCACCCAAACTTCATTTTTCTGTTGACAGAGCACAAGCAAAGGATATTTAGATTTAGCATAATTCTTAAGGGCTCTAGGATTTTCAGAATAGTAAATGAGTATTAGCTTCAACTTTAAAAGTCACTATCTGCATTACGTCCTAACAGGTCCACCTAACTGTACTTACCAGAAGGCCAGCGATTCTGGAGAACAGTGACAGTAGCCTCTCCAAGACTGTTAGAGTGAGACTTCCCTTTGAAGCTCTGAAGCTGGGCACTGACTTTTCCTCTGTAGCTATGAAAGACCTAGTAGGCATCTTCTTCCAACAGAAGGCTGTGGCACCTCACTGAAACTCTGTTGTTCAGTGTAGCCATCTTATCAACTAGACCTTCTGGATAACTTACTCCAGCACTTGTACTTTTTTTTTTTTTTTGAGACAGAGTCTTACTATGTCACCCTCAGTAGCGTGCTGTGGCGTCACAGCTCACAGCAACCTCAAACTCTTGGGCTTAAGCGATTCTCTTGCCTGAGCCTCCCAGGTAGCTGGGACTACAGGCGCCCGCCACAATGCCTGGCTATTTTTTTGTTGTAGTTGTTATTGTTGTTTGGCAGGCCCGGGCCTGGTGCATGTGGTGCCCTAGCTGCTGAGCTACAGGCAACAAGCCAGCACTTGCACTTTTATACTAAGGACACAGCTTCTTTCCTTAAACGTCCTGAACCAACCTCTACCACCTTCCAACTTTTCTTCTGCAGCTTCCTCACCTCTCTCAGCTTTCATAAAACTGAAGAGAGTTAGGGCCTTACAATGGACTAGGCTTTGGCTTAAGAAAATATTATGGCTGGTTTGATCTTCTATCCACACCACTAAAACTTTCTCCATATCAGCAATACAACTGTTTTGCTTTCTTATCATTCATGGGTTTATTGGAGTAGCACTTTTAATTCCTTTTAAGAACTTTTCCCTTTGCATTCGCAACCTGGCTAACTCTTTGGTGCAGCAGGCCGAGCTTTTGGCTTTCACCATGCCTTCCTCCCTGAGCTTAATCAATTCCAACTTTTGATGTGAAGTGAGAGACGAGAGACTCTTCCTTTCACTTGAACACTTTGAGACCATTGTAGGGTGATTAATTGCCCTAATTTCCATACTGTCATGTCTCAGGTACTAGGAAGGCCCAGGAAGAGGGAGAGAGACAGGGAGCAGCCGGTCAGTGGATCAGTCAGAACAAACGCAACATGTCTGGATTTCATTTGCTGTCTTCCATGGGCATGATTTGTGATGACCCACAACAATTGCAGATCACCAAAATAGATATAATAATGATAATAAAGTTTGGAACATTGCAAGAATGACTAAAATGGGATACAGAGACATGAGGTGAGTACACGCTATTGGAAAAATGGCTCCAATAGATGTGTCTATTGGTTTCCCCAAACCTTCAGTTTGTAAAAAATAACACTATCTGCAAAGCACAATATAGCCAGGTACAATAAAGCAAAGTATGGCTGTGCTGGTGATTACACCTGACTCTTGAACCGCACGAGTTTGAACTGCACATTTTCAGTTTCAGGCGGATCTCCTTCCGCCTCTGCCACCCGGAGACTGCAAGTCCAAGCCCTCCCCTTCCTCCTCTTCCTCCCCTTCCTCCTCATGGTCCACCTACTCACCATGCAGACGATGAGGACAGAGGCTTCCTTGATGATTCACTTCCACTTAATGAATAGTAAATGTCCTTTCTTTCCCTTATGATTTCATTAAGAACACTTCTTTTTTTTTTTATGAAGTCATTTGTACATAGATCATGAATACATTTATGCCATTATGGGATTCAATGTGTTGATTATTTGTACAAATTGGAGTGCTTACATCTTACTAATTAACATAGTCTTCACCTCATTTACCCAATTACAGTGCTAAGACATTTGTGTCCTACACCTGATAGATCCAACTTGTACTTGCAATATGCTCCATACGTGTGGTCCCCCTAATAAGAACACTTCCTTTTTTCTAGCTTACTTTATTATAAGAATACAGTATACAGTATATATCCTACACAAAATATGTGTCAGTTGACTGTTATCAGTAAAGCTTCTGGTCAATACTAGGCTATTAGTGGTTACATGTTTGGGGAGTCAAAAGTTATGCTCAGATTTTCAATTGTCCTGGGGTGGGGAGAGGTCAGTGCCCTTAACCCCCATGTGGTCCAGGGCTCAACTGTATTTTCTTTACCTGATTTAACCAAATTTACCCACAAAATGGATTTGTGGAATTGAGATTCCTGCAAAGACATAGCAGACTGCAGAAACAGCAGAACGACAGGGCCAAGGTTCTACTCTTGGCATGAGTTCCCTGTCAGCCGCGGTAAGAGCTAAAAGCAAAATCAATGTAATTGACTCTAACAAAAAGCCAAAAAAATTCAAAATTATTAAGAGTCTTTGAAATATATATTTGCATCATTAAGAACAGGGTATGATCTCTGTGGTGTATAAATCTTCCTAAGGTGAAGTATCCTTCTGGGCATGTCTGCCATGAAAATCTAGTGGTAAAAATAACCCAGGTTAAGAACCACAACTTTGAATTACTACATTATAAAATATTAAATTGTTTGTTTTCTTAAAATAGGATATATCCAACTTCATTGCTCTCACAAAAAATATTACTATAAATTATAATATTAAAAGAGTGCAAAAGGTTTTGTACCATTGATAAATCAAAATAATAATATTGTCCATTTAATAAATTTAATAAATTAAAATAGAGATCTTGTCCATTTGATCTTTCTCATTTTTTTCAGTTACTATGCTGCTGAAAAAGTCATTCAAAAACTTAGTGGCTTGGAATAATGACAATATTAATTTTACTCACTATAGTAGAATTTCTGTAAGTTGACTACCCAAGGGACTGTAATGAACTGGTCAACATATGGAGGTTGTCAATATAAGGAACCAGGCCTGTTGTACTGATACATATGTGTACTTTCTTTTTCTTTTTTTTTTTGTCCGGGGCTGGGTTTGAACCCACCATCTCCAGTATATGGGACTGGTGCCCTACTCCTTGAGGCACAGGTGCCGCCCATGTGTACTATCTTATACAACTTTTTTTTTTTTTTAAAGACAGAGTCTTTCCTACTTTATCACCCTTGATAGAGTGTCGTGGCATCATAGCTCATGGTAACCTCAAACTCTTGGGCTTAAGCAATTCTCTTGCCTCAGCCTTCCAAGTAGCTGGGATTACTGGTGCCTGCCACAATGCCCAGCTATTTTTTTAGAGATGGGGTCTTGGTTTAGCTGAGGCTGGTCTTAAACTCATAAGCTCAGACAATCCATCTGCCTCAGCCTCCCAGAGTGCTGGGATTACAGGCATGAGCCACCGTGCCTGTCCCGCTTATATAACTTTTATTAGAGAATATCATACAAAATCACGCATTATCAAAACACGGTAAAATCACACATGCAGTATCATACCAAATCAATATATATACTGTTTTCTCATGGTTTAATCATTCTTTAGGAAAAGACGCAATATTGGTCTGTTTCTTATTCTTTTTATAAACGTAAGTGGAAAAAGCACTCTCAACACTGGCTGTACCACTCCTCATACCTGGGCATTTTTCCACAGCAAATGACTTCAACTGTATTATCAGATGCCTGACACCCTCTTCTTTTGTAGTCTCTGCAATTCCTGCATCATCCACACTTATTTCTACCACTTCATCAGCTACTTCATGCACTTTTATGCTGGTCTGCACTTCAGCCAATTATCACTTGGAAAATTACTTCTGGGTCAGGTTCATTACAAGTTGCCACTTTTTTTGCAATAAACCCTTCAAAATCTACTCCTCTGATTCTGCCATGGGAGATGGACTATCTGATGAGACCAAAACATCACGCTCTTGGGTTGTGACAAAAACAGCTTTCTCGAAACACTTCTGTATCATTTCTGGCTGAACTTCATTCCAACAGAACTGATCTGGAAGACTGCATCCAGAGCGTTAAATTATGCAGCAGAAGAAGTTGCTTCCATGGGTGGACCACAGGTTTGTGTTTTAGTGATGACCCACTGCAGGAGCTGGGCCATTTAAAAATGTTTTGCATTTTAAATGTTTTTATGATGTCTTTGTTTAGAGGTCAGATTTTTGAGGTTGTGTCTGGAGGCAGAAATTTCAGTGTCACATTTGTGAGACGATTCACTTGTGGATGGCCAGGGCGGTTGTCTACTGTCAGTAGAGCAGACTCTTCTTTTTCATTTCTTGGTAGATACCCCTTACCTACTCCTCAAATAAAGGCACCAGTCATCCACATGCATTTGTTTGATCTCCAAGTGACAGGGAGGACTTTAGGCTTTAGGTTCTTAAATGTGTGTGGCTTTGCTGATTTACCAGTCACCAGGGGCTTTAGCTTCCCTCCAGTTGAGCTAGTGCAAAGCAGAAATGGGAAATGTTCTTTAGAAAGTTTTCTGCTCTTACATTTGTCCACTTCATGATGAGGCTCTTGGCAGGCATCACCTTGAAAAAGAGTCCACACTCCCCAGCGATACAGATGTCATCTTCGAAGCCTCTGGTGAAGTACGGGAACTTTTTAATAAACTCTTCCACAACTTCTACTGGAACTTCATTGGATTCATAAGACTTTCTGGGTGATCTAGTCTGACAGTTTAATTTTCTTGAGTCAATCACTTGATGATTGGAAATTTTCCACCTGTGTGAATTCTTTAGCAACTTCTTGGATCTTCGGCCTGGAGATTCGGACTTTAACTGTCTTCATTTGCTTGAACCATCTTAATGTGGCTCACTTACTTCACTGAGGGAAGTTTTCCTCTTTTTCCACGGTAGGATTCCACTTCCCTTACCATGTCTCTCCAAGTACTCACATTTATATTTTGGATATCGCTAACTGTGGTCTTGCTAACACCAAAATGTTCTGCCATCTTTCTTTGGCTGCTGCTTTCTAGAAAATGTAGAAGATCAACCTTTTCCTTCAATGTCAGCTCTCTGAGTTTTTTCCTTTAGGCCATCATGTGTCAATTAACTGTAAAACTTTTCAGCAATTTTAGAAGATACCTTCAATTCAGACCAGTTATTTATGGTGAAAAAAATCCTTTGCAACATGTGATAAACAGCAGAACATTAGGCCTAATCCAACATGTGTTAATAATAAAACATGAAAAAATAATATTTATACTAAAGAAAAAATAATAACAACTAAGATGCAAAGCCCATACCTTCTACCCCTTGGTATAAAGTGGACTCCACTGTTTAAGTTATGACATAAATTAACATTGTGCATCATTTATGGTCACAATATACAACTTACAGAGGTGATAAATATACAAAGGTCAGTCTTCCACTGAGTACATGTGGTGCATGTCCAGTCTATAAAAATTAGGTCAACTTAAGGAGGTGGTCAATATGGAGGTTCTGCTGTATTTTGCATTTAGGCAAAGCACAACAGGGATGGCTTGTTTCTGCTCCACGTGGTGCCATCTGGATTGGCAAAACTGTTTGAAAACTTCATTTATGAGATTAAAGGAAAGTAAAATACAATGTATATTTGCATAATGTGGCAGACATTCAACATAGTTTAGCTTCTCTGTCCTTCCTAATGGCTTTGAGACTAACAGGTGAATACTTTACAAAACAGTGTTTTACTAGGACCTCCCATCTTAATCTCTCCCTCATACTCTGATAGCATATTATGCCTTTATGGCCACATTTCTCACTTTCTTGTGGCCTTTAAGTTATGTATATAGATGTTAATATATAAAGCAACATCTTATTCAGCTATATATACACCTGTTTGTAGAATAATTTATCCATATTAGGTGCCTCCAAGAATATTGAATAGAATGAACTTGCTAAAGTTTTAGGACCTTTATTCTAGGGGTGGAAGTTGGTGGTGGGAGAGCTGAACTGATTGATTTAGGAGGAGGGGAGGCGAGAAGGGAGTACACTATCTAGTCTATTCATCAGTCCAGCACCTCTCCTTAGCATGTCCTGCACTTCTCCCAAACCAACTCTGACAGCCAAAATAGTAAGAGGGCAGAGGAAGATGACTAGTTCCTTAATTCAAAGAATACTAAACACCTACTGCCTCCCTTTGTCACAGATGCTGATGTCTCTGATCCCGTGGGTCATGGTGAAGTGGACATAGCTCTAGCTTGGCAGCCATGACTTACCTGTATCACTGACTGGGCAGTTAAGGTTTGGTTTCCTCATCAGTAAAGGGGTGGAGTTATATTAGTAATTCTTAGGTGCCCTACAATGTGAAAAGGTGGTGATTCTCGAAACCCCTGAGATGTAGTTCTACATGGGTGGTAATGATGGTGAAGCAAAGCTAGTGGCCCAAATTCATGGTCTGGATATGGCTCTATCTTCTAGGGTTATGGCTTAAAGAAAACCCTCGAAAATATAAATATTCTTCTTATATCCCCAATGCCTAGCACAATACCTGACTCAGATAAGTGCTCAGAATATTTGTTGAATGTTATAGAATAAAGAATATAGCTGGTCTTTGCCCCTGGTTCTTGGCACATAATTCAGAAACCTTGGAATTTCTGAGTGATAGGAATACCTTTTGTTTTCTTAAGAGCCTCTTTTGATCGTACCTGAATTTATGCTAATGAGCTCAGAGCCCATACCCTAATGTGGCTCATGGTACTTTTGGTTAGTATCTGAAGTAAGGGTGGTTTTACTGGAGTCCTTGCCCTCTAACTCGTGGGATCTGATGCTAACTTCAGGCAGGGAGTGTCAGAATCAAAGGATTTTGCTCTTAACTTGTGGGGTCTGCCCTAACTCTGAGTAATTAGAATCAGGAGTGAATTGAATTGGTGTTGGTATTGCAACAAAGTGTTTGCACTGGTCATAACAAATAGCATTAATGAGCACCCACTCTACACCAGGCCCTTTTCTGAGTACTTTATATTCATTACCTCATCTAATCCTTACAACCAAAGTTCAGAGTAGATGTCACCGTCATGACCATTTTACATATAGAAAGCCGAGGCATAGAGAGGTAACTTCAGTGCTACACAACTAACACAACCGGATTTATTTATTTATCTATTTATTTAGAGACAGAGTCTTACTCTGTCACTCTGGGTAGAGTGCGATGAAATCATAGCTCACGGCAACCTCAAACTCTTGGGCTTGAGCAATCCTTTTGCCTCAGCCTTCTGTAGCTGGGGCTATAGGCGCCTGTCCCAGTGCCCAACTAGTTTTTCTATTTTTAGTAGAGACAGGGTCTAGCTCTTGCTCAGGCTGATATCCAACTCCTGAGCTCAAGCCATCCACCCACCTTGGCCTCCCAGAGTGCTAGGAATACAGGTATGAGCCACTGTGCCTGGCCTGCAAAACTGGATTTAAACCCAAGTAGTTTGGCTTCAGAGCCCATACCCTACACTACCACCCTTACGCAGTCATGATACTCGACCCTGTCTTCTTGATCCACAGACACTGAAACAGAACAAAGACTCAGGCTTGAATATTTGGAGCACACCTGGTGGCAAGTGTTGAGAAAGACAGGTGCCGGGTGCAGCAGCTCCTGTCTATAATCCTGCACTTTGGGAAGGAGAAGCAGGAGGATCGCTTGAGCTCAGGAGTTTGAGACCAGCCTAAGCAAGAGCAAGACCCCTTCTCTAGAAAAAATGGAAAAATAAGTTAGGCACAGCAATGCACACTTGTCATCCCAGCTACTCCAGGGGTGAGGATTGCTTGAACCCAGAAATTTGAGGTCGCAGTGTGCTATGGTGACACCACTGTACGCTAGCCCAGCTGACAGTGTAAGAGCCTGTCTCAAGAAAGAAAAAGAAATTGAATTACGAAAAATATTTCTTCTGAGACACTTCATAAAACAGGCTGTGATCCAGTTGCCAGTTCCCTGAGAATTGAAATGATGCCACATCCCTCATATCAACTCAGGTATTAAGTGGGATCTGCCTCAGACCTTATCAATCAAAGCAATCACCAGAATCAGTACTCATTAAACAGTCGTGTGCATGAACAAAAGTTAATCACAAAGAGCGTGTAGACGCTGCACCCAAGGAGGCTGTGCTTGAAAGGCAAGATAACGCTAATGGAGACAAAGCTTCTCCTTGTCTTGGGAAGAGGGAGGGAAGAAGAAAGTCCCACTTATCTGAAAGGGTTTGAAGCACTCCACAGCTGCCCCTATGCCCTCCTCCTATTTCTTCATATGTAAAATATTTTCTATTTGGAGGATAGAGCAAGACTAGATTCATGGCAGGCCTGGTGACCCCTATCTGTAAAGGACCATGGCCTCCCATAAAAATACTTAATAGAGTTCTTTCTCTTTAATTGCATGCCACACTCTTTGGGGGGCCATCCATCTCTGTGGATGCTCTGGGCACCAGCCTCCCTTTGTAATGCTGTGCTGCCTGAGTGTGGAATCAGCTGATGAGGCCAGGGGTCCCAAGGCAGTACACCATCTGGCCAAGGTCATGGGTGGCAGATTACCAATTAGGAAGCATGGCAGGGAGGATTTTGTGTGGCTGGGGGCCAGGAATAGTTGGTAGATCAGCCATCAGTAAAGGTACCAGTGTAGGTGTTGCAACAGATTAATACGCAAATCTTTGCTCTCAGGGGATCCTGTATGAAATCTTAGATTTGGTCGCCAGGAGCTTTCAGAGGTAGAAAATGAAGAAACTTTATTTACAAAGGAACATGCACTAAAGCAGTGTTTCTCAAACTTTAATGTGCAGATGAATCATCTAGAGATCTTGTTAAAATGCAGTTTTGGATTCAGTGGGCCTGAGATGGGCCTGAGATTTTGCATTTATAATAACCCAGGAGATGCCAGTGCTGCTGGGCCATGGACTACTCTTGGAGGCAACAGGCAACAGCTAAGAACACTTGCCACCTGGCTCTCTGCTTTCCTTCTAGAAGACCTCGCCTGTAGTAATTCATATGATTGGAGCCTGGTTTCTCTAGACTTCCCTTCCACTCCAACTCCTTAGATTAAATGATATTTCTCTTGTATGTTAATGAATGTTAATAGAGAATAAGAAAGACCAAGTCTCTACACTTTATTTTTTCTTTTAATTTACTTTTTAATTATACAAGTAGTAATACATGAATATATCTGGAGTATGTTAGCCAACCCAATCATCATACCATTTAATCTTTGAACTCCTTCTTTTCTATCTTTAATGTAAGAACTCATTAAAAAAACCTACAATGCCATTATTATTCTCAACAAGGTTAATAATAATATCTAATAATAATATCCAGTCTATGATTTCAGATAATTGTCCCAGAAATGTCTTTTTATGGTTGAATTGTTTGAATCAATATTTAAACAACATGTACACATTACATTTAGTTGATTTGACTCAAATTTTTTTAAATCTCTAAGCCTCTCTTATTCTCATGATTATTATTTTGCAATTTCACCCAATTTATTAGTTGAAGACATTGGGTTATTTTCCCTGGGAATTTCTCTCATTTTGAATTTTGCCTGATCCACTATTTTCTGCATTTCCCATCAATGTGTAGACTTGACTAGATTCATCCTTTATTTTGTGGCAGTCACACTCTGTAAAAGGTGCTGTGTGCTTTCTATCCCCATCACCGGGAGGAACATAACGAGTGGTTGTTTCACCTGGAGATATTAGGATTGGCTGGATTGAGACCAGCCTAAGCAAGAGCAAGACTGAAGTCTTGAAGTCATGAAGTCTTCCATGGATTTCACTTAATGATTTAGACATCACTGACAACCTTGTGAGTACTCTTGCAAGTGTCCCTTTAGTGCCTGGGCTTCCCTGTTATAAACGTCCTTCTTTGTTTTTTTTTTTTTTGCATTTTTTGGCCAGAGCTGGGTTTGAACCCACCACCTCAGATATATGGGGTGGGCGCCCTACTCCTTTGAGCCACAGGCACCACCCCCTTCTTTGGTTTTCTCTGCTTGGTGGCAAGTTCCCTCAAGGCAGAATTGTGGTCTTTCCCTGTTTCAGCACCTACCCTAGCACCTGGCATACAGTTGGTATTCAATAGTTATGAAATGAACGAAGTCTTCCCCTAACATCTGACACCAGCGAATGTCTGCCATGGATTGGTTCTGGTTAGATATATCTGGGGTGTCAGGGACTCTTAAAGTCCTGCTAATATCAAAGGCATTCCTTACAAGAATTCCACCGCCTATTGCCTCATGCAAACCTCAGAAACAAGGTAGTATTTCAGCCATGACTGGAGTTCCCAAGCCCCTTGGTGCTATAGAGATAAGGAGAGAAAAGGAAGAGAGTTTTATAGAGCCTTTTCTAACCTCTGAATCAAGAAAACACGTCTCAAGGTCAGACACATGGTCACAGGCAGAGACCCACTGAGGGCACAGGTGCCTGCTTTGGGAGTAAATCACAGAGATACCGCAAGGCAACAGTGTTTTGTGACTGCTGGCTGATTTGAGGTCCCTGAGGTCCCATTTCAGGGTGGAGGGGTCACTGATACTTGCACTGAACATTTTTCCCCTCTTTCAGAAAGTCTTTGATTTTAACTAGGGCCTTGGAAAGCCCTTACTGGAACTCTTCAGTAAGGTAGTATGGCAGATGAATGGTAGATGAATGGTGGATGAATGGTAGATGAATGGTAGTAGAATGGTAGATGACCTTTAAATTTCTTTAGGACATTAGTGACAGGGAAGAAAGGGGTGTTGCTAGATCCAGGGGTAAGACCTTTGGAGACTGAAGGATTAACAGCAGCCTGCCCACTAGGGGGAGCCCTACTCAATGATGATGCCTGTGGTATGTTGGGATAAGCAGGTAATGCTCCCAGGTCCTGAAGTTGCCCTTAAGAGAATAATGTTAGGTTTAAAAGGGAATTGCTAACTTTCCAGGTTCAAAATGCTAGCAGCCTCATTCCCTTCCCCGGTACTCCCATTGCCAATGCTAGATTGCATACCAACACCCAAGCCTATACTATAAAACAGTGATTCTCAACTGGAGATAATTGTGTACCCCAGGGAACATTTATCAATGCCCGAGACATTTTCGGTGATCAGAACTGGGGGGTAGGAGGTTTGCTATATGCATCTAGCGGGTACAGGCCACTACGAAACATTCCACAATGCACAGGACAAACATCCACAACAAAGAATTATCTGGTCCAAAATGTCACTAGTGCTAAAATTAAGAAATCCTGCCTTAAAACAATCTCGTGTTCATTTGCCATTAGAGTGTCATTGAATTGAACAAACTCTCAGACTCTTAAGGCTATAATGATTCTTAAGGCTTTCTTCTGAATTCCTAAAATCACACTCCTAAGTTTCTTGGATTCTTCCTTCAAAGTTATCCTACAAATAGTTTTGTTAAATCCTTCAAAATCAGATGTCCTAAATTAATTTCTTTCCTATTAGACAAGTCTCCACCCCATCCCCATCCCCACCCACACCCAAAGTACCCTATTTCCTTTTTTTTTTTTTTTTGGTCTTATTTTTTTTTTAATTGTTCTTTTCATACCTCATACTGTTTTAGGAAAGAGAGGACAAAAATGTAGAGACCAAGTAATGAAACAAATGAAAACATCTCTGGTTAAAAATATTGATTCTCGCCTGTGGCTCAAAGGGGTAGAGCGCCGGTCCCATATGCCGGAGGTGGCAGGTTCAAACTCAGCCCCAGCCAAAAACTGCGCAAAAAAAAAAAAATTGATTCTCTATGAAGACTCCCTACATTCCATATTTCAGAGTTAAGGGGGTTTTTCTCAAAGTCCAAGCAACAAGGCAACTTTGGGAGGCCACCTGCATTCAAAATTATAAGATGTATACTTGGCAGAAAAGGTTAGGAGGTTTTAACTTCACTGAATTTAAAAAAGGAAAGGGATGGTATCTCTGCCATTACTGAGTTTCATTAATTATTCTTTTTGGTAACAGAAGACAACTAAAGTGACAAAGTCAGAGAGAGAGTTGTTGAAAATGCTCAAGCCTTGGTTCTTTCCCATAAAATAAAGGAATCCCTTCCTGCTTCAGACTCAGAGTCTAGGCCTGCGCTAAGGAAATAGATTGAAAGTTTTTTTGGAAATTGAAGAGTTGCAATCTAAGCAGGCAGGACAAGTTGGATTGAAAACGGAAAGGTGTTTTAGTAGATTTGTCACACCCCCTTATGCATCTTCCTGGGAGTATTATAATCTCTTTAAATCATCAGCAGCATCACCACCACCACCACCATGGGCAAGTGCTGATGTTTTACCTACTAATGCCCAGTCTTCAGGATAATGTTTGAAGTACCACAGAATGTAAATAATTTCCTCAAGGTTAGGTAGAGGTGAAATGGTTACATGTACGTATGTTTGGGAAGGGAATGTGAGATGGCTGTATCGTGGAAAGGAGAGAACTTCTGAAATATCCAAAACTGGTTCAGGTCCATGAGTGTCCAAGGAGACAGACCAGCCACCACTACCCAATAAGGTCCTGTCATTTTCTTCCATTTTCTTGGTCTGTGAATATAAGTAAGATTGTGGTACTATCCAGCAGTCAAATCTTCTATCTTTTTTTTTGTTTTTTCAAATCTTCTATCTTTGTCCCCACTTGCACCCACCTGCCTCACCTCTTCAGGTCCTTCCCTTCCCCATCCTCATAACTTTCATAATCACCAAAGAGGGGCCCTGCATGTCTCAAAACTATTCTGCCCACTGTGTTCACTACCTGCCACCTGTCATCTTTGACCTCTTGTACCCCTCTTCTGATTGATGTGTGACAGTCACAGAGCGTCCAGGAGTGGCAGTATTGCTGCTTTCCATGGTGTTCTCCTCCCAACCCTTAAGAAGCTAAGATCCATTCCACATGCTCCCAGTCACCCCCAGTCCTAAAATGCCAGAACCATGCTGAGTTCCATGGTAAAGTGCAAAATATTGTTCCTGACTTCTGTGTAGATCTTTGCAGCTGCCCATCAAAGCAGCATTGCCTTCACGGAGTTGAGCAGAGAACTTCAGGATAACAGCACCTGCTTCTGACATAGCTATTAGACCAAGAACACAAACAAGCAATAGCAGAGCCCGAGTCTCTTTATAGAAAATAAACATTTTTTTCCCAAATAATTAGAGTTTCAGAGACAGAACTCTGTCCAAAATCTAGATAATTTTTTTCCTGTTTTTCACATTTCTCTTCTCCCACTTAAGATGTCTCAAGCAACTCACTTTCCAGTTATGGATCCTACTTCTTATAAATATCTATTCTGGGCCAAGTAACAGCTTCCTTGCATCTGGGCACCATGAGTCTGGGGAGATAGGACTCCAGGCATCTCTGGCTGGTGGGATCTGCCTATCATCACCCCTGTGAGGATACAGGGAGTCAGCGAGAGACTTCTGGACCCCAAGAGGAGGACTAAAACAGTGGAAAAATGGCAAGTGGTCGCATGTGTTCAATTCGTCTAAACCCGGCCGCAACTGTAAGTTCAGTAGCAGCGAGACTGCAAACCTGAAAGGCCTTACCTGTGAACTGTTTTGGTGTCTTTGGACTTGGCACTCAGTTGAACTGCCTTGGGGAGAGCCTGAGCAGGAGTGCGGAGAACTTTGGCGGTTGTCTAGGGCCCCAGTCTGAGCCACTGAGCCAGACGGAGCTAATAGTGTTTGGCTGTGGGTCACAGGGAGCCATTGTGAGCGATCTGCCCCGGCAAGCTCCGCCCTCAGGGTCGCAGAGCAAGAATCAGATGGGAGCTGGTAACCCAGTGACCAAGTAGCCTAAGGGTGGGGTCTGAGCCGCCTTGCAGCCCTAACCCTCAGGGGCAAAGTGAGACCGGTTTTGGCACACTGGGTAAGTGGATAGCCACTTCAGCAGTGATTCCAGCCACAAGCACTTTCCTGGGAAAGCTTCTGCTCAGCAAGTTTACAAGTTCAAAGTGCCTTTTAAGTGGGCTGAAGAGAGATTTAGGGTGTCTACCTGCTGGGGTTTGAGAAATCAGCAGCCTCCAGTCGTATCAGAACTGTGATTAACATCTCATACCCCAGAAGACCACGTGTTGCCCAGACAATATTCAATAAGACATACATACTGCTTTGTTTTTGGTTGTGTTTTTTTTTTTTTTTTTTGGTTTGGTTGTTTTTTTTTTATTTTGATGTTGTTTTGTTTTTTAATTTCAACCTTTTCCATACAGATCCTTTTTCTTTCTCAATTTTTCTAGTTTAATTATAATTTCCCATTGCTGCCTTTTTCAACAACTAGAACTTCATTTTTGCTAGTGTTTCTACCACTATTATTTGGTTTTTCACCCAATCTAATCCCGTAAAGTTTTCTGTTTGCTTGTTTTGGTTTGATTTATAGCATTTTTGTCTTTCCTCTCTACTTGGTGGAGGTGGGGCACTGTGCCTGATCAGGTTAGCAAAGAGCTGCTGACCTCAAGGGAACCACCCAACTGGTCACCCCCAGAAGGTAGGGTTTTTTTAAGGTTATGTCAAAGTAACCTGCTGTACACCTATATTGCTCTGTCTCCCTCTTTCTGTGCCTCTCTTCTTTTTGTCAATATTCCCTTTACCCACCACCTCTCCTTTCTCTATTTTTCTTTTTTTTTCTTATCACTCAGTCCTCCTTCCTTTCATCCCTTTTTTGCTCTTCAACCTTCTCACCCTTCTGGTCCTGTAACCCTTAGTCCACAGGCACGAGAACTTAAAGAGCAAGAGGAACTGAAAGGAAAATTAGGGCAAGGAAACAGATGAAAGAAATCACTCATGAGGAAGAATCAGCAGAAAACTCCAGGCAACATGAAGAACCAGTCCAGAACAACCCTGCCAAGGGACCATGAGGTAGCTACTGCAGAGGATTCCACCTATAAAGAAATGTTAGGAATGACAGAAAGGGAATTTAGAATACGCATGTTGAAAACAATGAAAGAAATCATGGAAACAATGAAGGAAACTGCTAATAAAGTGGAAAATAACCAAAAGGAAATCCAAAAACAGAATCAAATAAGCGATGAACGATATGAAGAATATAAAAAGGATATAGCAGAGCTGAAGGAACTGAAACAGTCAATTAGGGAACTTAAAGATGCAATGGAAAGTATCAGCAACAGGTTAGACCATGCAGAAGAAAGAATTTCAGAGGTAGAAGACAAAGTTCCTGAGATAACTCAAATAGTAAAAGAGGCAGAAAAGAAGAGAGAGAAACCAGAACGTTCACTGTCAGAATTATGGGACTTTATGAAGCGTTCCAACATACGAGTTATAGGAATTCCAGAAGGGGCAGAAGAATGCCCCAGAGGAATGGAAGCCATACTAGAGAATATTATAAAAGAAAATTTCCCAAATATCACCAAAGATTCTGACACACTGCTTTCAGAGGGATATTGGACCCCAGGTCGCCTCAACTCTAACCGAGCTTCTCCAAGACACATTGTGATGAACCTGTCCAAAGTCAAGACAAAAGAAAAGATTCTGCAAGCTACCAGGAGTAAGCGCCAGTTGATTTACAGGGGCAAATCCATCAGAGTGACCGCAGACTTCTCTAATGAAACTTTCCAAGCAAGAAGACAGTGGTCATCTACCTTTAATCTACTTAAACAGAACAACTTCCAGCCCAGAATTCTGTACCCTGCTAAGCTAAGCTTAAAAAGTGACGGAGAAATCAAATCATTTACGGATATACAAACATTGAGGAAATTCGCCACAACAAGACCAGCTCTAGAGGAAATACTTCAACCTGTTCTGCACACTGACCACCACAATGGATCAGCAGCAAAGTAAGAACTCAGAAATTAAAGGACAGAACCTAACCTCCACACTGATGCAAAAGATAAAACTAAGCAATGTATTCTCACCAAATAAGATGAATATAATACTACCCACTTATCAATTATCTCAATAAATGTTAATGGCTTGAATTCCCCACTGAAGAGACATAGGTTGGCTGACTGGATTAAAAAACACAAGCCATCCATTTGCTGTCTGCAAGAAACACACCTGGCTTCAAAAGACAAATTAAAGCTCCGAGTCAAGGGTTGGAAGACAATTTTTCAGGCAAATGGAATTCAGAAGAAAAGACGAGTTGCAATCTTATTTTCAGATACATGTGGATTTAAAGAAACTAAAGTCAAAAAAGACAAAGATGGTCACTTCATATTGGTCAAGGGAAAAATACAACAAGAAGACATTTCAATTCTAAATATTTATGCACCCAATTTAAATGCTCCCAGATTCTTGAAACAGACCTTACTCAGTCTGAGCAATATGATATCTGATAATACCATCATAACAGGGGATTTTAACACTCCTCTTACAGAGCTGGACAGATCCTCTAAACAGAAATTAAACAAAGATATAAGATATTTAAATGAGACCCTAGAACAACTATGCTTGATAGACTCATATAAAACACTCCACCCCAAAGATAAAGAATATACATTCTTCTCATCACCCCATGGAACATTCTCCAAAATTGATCATATCCTGGGACACAAAACAAATATCAACAGAATCAAAAGAATTGAAATTTTACCTTGTATCTTCTCAGACCATAAGGCACTAAAGGTGGAACTCAACTCTAACAAAAACACTCAACCCCACCAAAAGGCATGGAAATTAAACAATCTTGTGTTGAATAACAGATGGGTGCAGGAAGAAATAAAACAGGAAATCATTAACTTCCTTGAGCATAACAACAATGAAGACACAAGCTACCAAAACCTGTGGGATACTGCAAAAGCAGTTTTGAGAGGAAAATTCATCGCTTTAGATGCCTGCATTTGAAAAACAGAAAGAGAGCGCATCAACAATCTCACAAGAGATCTTATGGAATTGGAAAAAGAAGAACAATCTAAGCCTAAACTCAGTAGAAGAAAAGAAATATCCAAAATCAAATCAGAGATCAATGAAATTGAAAACAAAAGAATCATTCAGAAAATTAATGAAACAAGGAGTTGGTTTTTTGAAAAAATAAATAAAATACATAAACCATTGGCCAGACTAACGAGGAATAGAAAAGTAAAATCTCTAGTAATCTCAATCAGAAATGATAAAGGGGAAATAACAACTGATCCCACAGAGATACAAGAGATCATCTCTGAATACTACCAGAAACTCTATGCCCAGAAATTTAACAATGTGAAGGAAATGGATCAATATTTGGAATCACACCCTCTCCCTAGACTCAGCCAGGAAGAAACAGAGCTCCTGAACAGACCAATTTCAAGCACTGAGATCAAAGAAACAATAAAAAATCTTCCAACCAAAAAATGCCCTGGTCCAGATGGCTTCACTCCAGAATTCTATCAAACCTTCAAGGAAGAGCTTATTCTTGTACTGCAGAAATTATTCCAAAAAATTGAGGAAGAAGGAATCTTCCCCAACACATTCTATGAAGCAAACATCAACCTGATACCAAAACCAGGAAAAGACCCAACATAAAGGAGAATTTCAGACCAATCTCACTCATGAATATAGATGCAAAAATTCTCAACAAAATCCTAGCCAATAGATTACAGCTTATCATCAAAAAAGTCATTCACCATGATCAAGTAGGTTTCATCCCAAGGATCAAGGTCAGTTTAACATACGCAAGTCCATAAACGTTATCCACCATATTAACAGAGGCAAAAATAAAGATCACATGATCCTCTCAATAGATGCAGAAAAAGCATTTGATAAAATTCAGCATCCTTTTCTAATTAGAACACGAAGAGTATAGGCATAGGTGGCATATTTCTAAAACTGATTGAAGCTATCTATGACAAACCCACAGCCAATATTTTACTGAATGGAGTAAAACTGAAAGCTTTTCCTCTTAGAACTGGAACCAGACAAGGTTGTCCTCTGTCACCTTTACTATTCAACATAGTGCTGGAAGTTCTAGCCAGTACAATTAGGCAAGACAAGGAAATAAAGGGAATCCAAATGGGAGCAGAGGAGGTCAAACTCTCCCTCTTTGCTGACGACATGATCTTATACTTAGAGAACCCCAAAGACTCAACCACAAGACTCCTAGAAGTCATCAAAAAATACAGTAATGTTTCAGGATATAAAATCAATGTCGACAGGTCAGTAGCCTTTGTATACACCAATAAAAGTCAAGATGAGAAGCTAATTAAGGACACAACTCCCTTCACCATAGTTTCAAAGAAAATGAAATACCTAGGAATATACCTAACGAAGGAGGTGAAGGACCTCTATAAAGAAAACTATGAAATCCTCAGAAAGGAAATAGCAAAGGATATTAACAAATGGAAGAACATACCATGCTCATAGATGGGAAGAATCAACATTGTTAAAATGTCTATACTTCCCAAAGCAATCTACCTATTCAATGCCATTCCTATCAAAATACCAACATCGTACTTTCAAGATTTGGAAAAAATGATTCTGCGTTTTGTATGGAACCGGAAAAAAACCTGTATAGCTAAGGCAGTTCTTAGTAATAAAAATAAAGCTGAGGGCATCAGCATACCAGATTTTAGTCTGTACTACAAAGCCATAGTAGTCAAGACAGCATGGTACTGGCACAAAAACAGAGACATAGACACTTGGGATCGAATTGAAAACCAAGAAATGAAAGTAACATCTTACAACCACCTAATCTTTGATAAACCAAACAAGAACATACCTTGGGGGAAAGACTCCCTATTCAATAAATGGTGTTGGGAGAACTGGATGTCTACATGTAAAAGACTGAAACTGGACCCACACCTTTCCCCACTCACAAAAATTGATTCAAGATGGATAAAGGACTTAAATTTAAGGCATGAAACAATAAAAACCCTCAAAGAAAGCATAGGAAAAACACTGGAAGATATTGGCCTGGGGAAAGACTTCATGAAGAAGACTGCCATGGCAATTGCAACAACAACAAAAATAAACAAATGGGACTTCATTAAACTGAAAAGCTGCTGTATAGCTAAGGAGACAATAACCAAAGCAAAGAGACAACCTACACAATGGGAAAGGAGATTTGCATATTTTCAATCAGACAAAAGCTTGATAACTAGGATCTATAGAGAACTCAAATTAATCCATATGAAAAAAGCCAACAATCCCATATATCAATGGGCAAGAGAGATGAATAGAACTTTCTCTAAAGACGACAGATGAATGGCTAACAAACACATGAAAAAATGTTCATCATCTCTATATATTAGAGAAATGCAAATCAAAACAACCCTGAGATATCATCCAACCCCAGTGAGAATGGCCCACATCACAAAGTCTCAAAACTGCAGATGCTGGCGTGGATGTGGAGAGAAGGGAACACTTTTACACTGCTGGTGGGACTGCAAACTAGTACAACCTTTCTGGAAGGAAGTATGGAGAAACCTCAAAGCCCTCAAGCTAGACCTCCCATTTGATCCTGCAATCCCATTACTGGGCATCTACCCAGAAGGAAAAAAATCCTTTTATCATAAGGACACTTGTACTAGACTCTTTATTGCAGCTCAATTTACAATCACCAAAATGTGGAGGCAGCCTGGGTGCCCACCAACCCAGGAATGGATTAACAAGCTGTGGTATATGTATACCATGGAATACTATTCAGCCATTAAAAAAATGGAGACGTTACATCCTTCGTATTAACCTGGATGGACGTGGAAGACATTATTCTTAGTAAAGCATCACAAGAATGGAGAAGCATGAATCCTATGTACTCAATTTTGATATGAGGACAATTAAGGTTATTGGGGGGAGGAAAAGCAGAAAGAGGGACGGAGGGAGGGGGGTGGTGCCTTGGTGTGTGTCACACTTTATAGGGGCAAGACATGATTGCAAGAGGGACTTTACCTAACAATTGCAATCAGTGTAACCTGGTTCATTGTACCCTCGATGAATCCCCAACAATAAAAAAATAAATAAATAAAAATAAATATCTATTCCAGGATTTCCCAAGATTTAAAAAAGAGCTGAGGTGGGAGGATCATGTGAGACCATCGCTATCTCTTATAATACATAGAATACCATTACAAATTTGAAACCATAGTTTTAAAATCTATATACCTTTTCCACGAAGACAAAACCTTGGATTCAAGTTTGTTTGGGTTTCTCCTCACTCCAGCACGTGACCTGCGAAGTACTTCTTCCTGAGGAGATGGTAGTGGAAGAAGAGATTGTAGCAGAAGGCAATCTTCCCTGTCTATGTCAGTTCCTAGAAATCGCCACCTTTTCTTGCTCGGGATTCTGGTCACACGTGGACATTGAGTATTAAAGGCAGGTGTAGGGTCTTGCCTGAAATTCAGGTTCTGCCACTGACATCCCTCAGCAAGCTTAGAATAGTGAAAGTCAGGAGGAGGCCTGCTTCTCACCCTGGGCTATTGTTGCTGGTGAGTGAGGTCAAGAACTCAGGGCATGTCCAGCATTGGTGTCAGTCCCCAGCTTCCTGGTGTCAAGCGGCAGTTGTGGCAGAGGCAGCCGAGTGGTGTGCCCTTGGTTATCGGGCATGGCAGCGTGTCCACCAGTGGCAGCTTTCTGGAGGTCCAGCCTAGAATCTACTCCATCAGTCCTTCCAATAACTTTGTACCACTTCATTTCCTACGTTAAATTCCTTTCTGCTTAAAATAAGCAAATTTCTGTTTTCCACATTGAACTCTGCCTCTACGTGGCCATAAACAATAAAGAAACTCCTGTCTTAGTTGCCACAGGCCCAGGTGGGATCTGAGGGCCCTGTGGTAACAGAGAGTGGGAAATAAGGATGAGGAAGTGAAGCCAGAGGTGGCGGGCAGGGGAGGGGCGTTTGGTTGGGAGGAGCCCTCAGCGAGGCTTTGCAAATATGTACTAGGATGGCATCAGTTCAGCTGAAACACGGTGACGTGTTCCCAGGCCCTGGGCTTCCAGTGGAATGCGAAGATGGGCTTGGACTGCCCAGTGAGCAGAAATACCTGTTCTCGAAGGCCTTTTCTGGATAAATCTGAAGAGGAGGCGGGCACCACTTCCTAAGTAGGCCCCGTGTTTTATAAACAAGCCAATAAAATGATAAAAGTGAGAAGTAAGACTGTGCCCAAAAAGCCTGTGTTCACATCAGGTCAGACCTCTGGTTTTCTGGCTGTGGATTATTCCCTTTGCTGAGAAGTTTAATGTCTCTGTTGGAGCACAGCGTGTTGTCCAGATAACCTGTGCGTTTCCAGCACGGCACTGTCGGTTCTCAGGTCTGCTGTTCAGGGTACGTTCTGCTTTCCAGTATCTGGAAATTACCTGCAGTTATGGGCCCAATTTTGACACAACTATTTGGTAAAAGAAACAAACCAGAGGGATACAGGCAGGACAATTAGACTTTGGGGGGAAGCTGAAAATGAAAAGGTGAAGTGTGAAAGGTCAGATTCAAAGCAAAGCCCCCAAGGCCACTGGGAGAAGAACAGAGCAGCCTTGATTCTGAGGTAGCTGGGAGACACCCTCCCAGCATCTCCCAGGAGTGTCACGCCTGCCCATCTGTCCCGTGCAGCCCGCAAAGCTCTTCACCCACGTTTTTACATAGGACCAGCCGGTGAAGGGCAGATCGGGCGGCATGCCTTCCTAACTGGCCCTCTCCTGTCACCCGGTGGGGGCACCCACCCTACACTCAGGCCTGACAATTCATTAGAGGGACTCATAGGACTCAGAGAAGCTGTTGTACTCACAGTTCCAGGATTAAAATCAGCAAAGGGAAGAAACACATGGGCAAGTCCAGGGGAAGGCAAGCTCTGCGTCCAGGTCCCCCCTGCTCCCCGGGGAGCTGCACAGGTGTGTTTAATCCCCTCAGAAGCGATGTGTGATAACACACACAAAGTGCTGCTAATCAAAGAAGCTCACTTAAGTCTTGGTATCCAGGGCTTTCATGGTGGGGGTCTGTCGTGAAGGCTGCACTTGTGTGACTGACTTCAGCTACTCACACTCCAGCGCCCCCAGAGCAAGAGCGGGTGTGACCACAAGTCACATCATTAGCAGAAATTATCAGATCAAACTGGTAGCATGTGACTAAAGGCCTCAAGCATACAGAACACCCTTATAAAGCAGAATATTCCAGGGCCTCAGAACTCTCCCAGGAACTGGCCCAGGACTGTTACTGAAGTCAGCCTTCCCAAGGAGTGTACAGGCTTGAGCAACCCTGGCCTCCTGAGCTGACCATCCTCCTGGAAGGAGCAGGTGTTTGGGGCACCCATCTTGGTCAGAGGCCCCAGGACCACAGTCCTGCTCCACAGAGACTCGGCACCCCACATAGCAGCGCCAGGAGCCACAGGCAGTTAGTCAGACTGCCTGTGCTGGGCATGAGGAGTGATCAGTGTCCAAACTGCCCAAGGAGAGTTGCTGAGAAGAGGAACCCTGCAGGACACCTGAGAACCTGAGTCATTCTGGAGGGGACCTCGGCCCTTTGTCCCCACCCACCACTCTTAAGTGCTGCCCATCTTGCCCCTAACCATTTCTCAGACTTGCCCCTCCTCTGCACTCCGCTACCATTGCCCAATCCAGATCGTCCCTCAGCTGCACCCTGTCGGCCTCCTCCGCCCTCCAGCCTCCTGTCTGTTCCCCCACTACAGCCAGAATGAGTCACTGCATGTGAGTCTGCCCTTAGTGGGTCCCCAAGGCCGGCAGGACAAAACCCAGGCTGCGACTCTGGATGGAACACTGAGCCTCCTGCCTCCCATCTTTCTTTGTCTTTGGCAACCCAAGCTGCTTGTAGTTCTCAGAACAGCACTGTCTCTCTGTCTGGCCTGTGCCTTTGCATTAGGAACTGGTCATAACCCCGAAAGACACAATCCTGAACCCCATAATCCTAAACGTTGAAATCCCAAAGTTGAAATTAAGAACTTATGTCAGTAACTTATGTCAGTAACTACAACAAAGACCAAATATGACTGCTAATGTGGCTGCTTTATAGGGAATGGACTAGTGTGTTAACTTACAAGGTATTAATATTTCAGATATTAATGAATATTTGCAATGATTTTATTTCTAAATTTATGTACTATATACAGCCTTAGGTGAAAATAAAATGTTGTATTCTTTAAAATAAAAATGAAATCCCAAAAGACCAAAATCCTGAAACTATAATTCTGGAAAAATTATTTAAAAGATACTTTATTGGCCGGGTGTAGTGGCTCACGCCTTTAATCCTAACACTCTTAGAGGCCGAGGCGGGTGGATTGCCTGAGCAAGAGCAAGACCCATCTCTAAAACCAGAGCCTGGTGTTGTGGCGGGCACCTGTAGTCCCAGCTAATCAGTAGCTGAAGCAAGAGGATCACTTGATCCCAAGAATTTAAGGTTACTGTGAGCTATGATGCAATAGCATTCTATTGAGGGTGACGAAGTGAGACTCTGTCTCAAAAAAAAAAAAAAAAAGATACTTTATTGGGGAAGCATATAAAAACATGGCAAAGCACTTCACAGGCCACTTTACACAATAAAATAGACAACAATGTATCTTTGCAAGTGTAAATACTCAGGCCTGCTAATGAGAGTCACATTAACCGTTATGAGCAGACAAGCTGTATTCATAAAGAAATGGGTTAAGAAGGGAGAATCGTAAACATGCGGTTGGTAATGTGTGCACCCAGCTTTACCACTGCAGCCATCTGAAACACTATGGCAGCCTAAGTCTTTTGATGCTATCAATCAAAAACCATGATAAGTCATCACTGTTTCACCCTGGGCACAGTACTGTGGCATCACAGCTCTCAGCAACCTCAAACTCTTGGGCATGAGTGATCCTCCTGCCTCAGTCTCCCAAATAGCTGGGACTATAGGCACCTGGCTAGTTTTTCTATTTTTAGTAGAGACAGGTTTTGCTCTTGCTCAGGCTGGCCTCAAACTCCTGAGCTCAGGCAATCCACCCATCTCGGCCTCCCAAGGAGCTGAGATCTTGAGAAGGTTTATCTTTCACAAAAGAAGTGAAAAAAGGACATCTCTTCATTTATTGAGGAAATTTCAGTGTTTTCTGATGTCCAAGGCAGCAAAAGAAAATTCTGTTGCAGCTGTCAGAGAGAGACAAATTTACCTTTTGCGTTTGTTCTCTCTGGGCCTCAGCCAACTGGGTGGTGTCCACCGATACCGAGAACATTGAAATCCTGAAAGATTAAAATCTCTAAAGCCTAAAACCCCGAGAGCAGATCTTCCCCGACATGGTCCACTCAGACACACATACTCCTCTCCCCTGGAAACACTATCACAAACTCAAAATAATGCATTACTGTTTCTAGGTATTCCTTAATCCAGTCAAGTGGACACCTAAAGTTAAACCCACAAGTCCACTCTTTGTCAACTTGACAGCCATATACATCTCTGCAAACCATACTTAATTCCCCCCCTCCCCCCCCCCAAAAAAGACACTAACAAGGTAATAGTTCCACCTAACATGATACAACTATCCTGTGATTATAATGTGGGGAATTTTAGACTTTGGAGATTTTAATCTCTCAGGATTTCAGTGCTCGGGGCTACGGCCTTCAGGATTGTGTCTTTCCAGATTACGGTCCAGACCTCCTTGCACCAGCCCCTCCGTCTGCGGCGCTGCTCCCTCCTAACCTTCTCATCTTTGCTGACACCTCTGCTCCTGCACTGAGACAAAGTGTCACCTTAGAAACTCTTCTCTAACTTCCCCACAAGCAGGGTGAGCCGCCTTCCTTGGTGCATTTCATGTTCTGTTCACTTGTCTGCCTTCACTTCTAGAATATTCTCCCAAAGGACAGAGATGATGTCTTGTTAATTTTTTTAATCCCAAATACCCAGCATAGTGCCTGCCACACAGTAGGTGCTCAGTGATGGTTAGGGTATGAGTAGGGGATGAGTGAAGGAATAAATGCATGAGTTGTAGGAGAAGGAGTCCAGTGTGAGCCAGGCTTGTCTTGCCTCTTTTTTAGAAGTCTGTCTTCCTCTTCAGCAATTTCTTGTACCAGTCAGAAACATAAACTCTGAGTGAGTATCACAGTTCCGCTGCTCGGTAGCTGTATGAGCTATTATCTCTCAATCTCAGTTTTCTTAGATTATAGCAGGGACCATAATCATGAAGTCATTGTTACTATTCAGGGACATAAGTTCTGTGAAGTGACCAGAACACTTAGTGCTACAGGAGAAGGTGCGTTTCTTACCCCTAATTGCTGGCCCAGATGGTCTCCTACCTGGACCAACTGGAAAAACCCTCATTGCTGTAACTTTCCGGAATGTCCAAGTCTCACGGTCAGATGATAGCAAAATGCCCTATTCCCCTGAGATTGGGCTTTTTGTGGGAGGTAGGGGAGTCGAGGTCCACAAACTGGAGTCTGCGCTGGCATTGTTTGCTTGGAGCCCTTCCTTCTAGATCTCCTGATGACTTGGCTCCTTTGGTTCCAGGGGCTAACTTCAGGCTAGCAGGTCCTCTGTTATCTTCCCTCTCAGAATTCTAACTGCAGTTCTCACTGTCACTGCTGGTGGACGTTAGCATGTAGAGAGACCCTACATGAGGTCTCTCATGTACATGAAGCCCTAACTCACGGAGATCACAGCCTCTCTCACTGTCTCCCCTCTAATCCTTCTGCCTCTGGTCCATCCTCAAACTACTGTTCAGGTTTATTATCCTCAGGGGTCATTACGAAGGCTAAGTGAATGCTTGTGAAGCATTTAGCATGATGCCTGCATCATAATCATAGTGAGTGTTCAATAAATGGCCCCTGTTGTCAGATCTTGTATCATTCCCCTGCTCAGATGCTCGCACTCATCTGCCACTGTTTACAGAAGCAACTCCAAATTCCTGAGCACTGCATTCAAGGTGGTCAGATGGTCAGAACTCCACCACCTCGAACTTTCCCAGCTCTGTCCTTGTTTTACGTCCTTCTCACTGGGAATACCTTTTCCCCACTTTGCCTGTTGAAACCTGCCCATGGAGGCCCAGGGCAGACACCATTTCCATGAAGCATTTCCCGATGCACTTAGACTGAATGTGATTAATCACCTTTTCTCTTGGGTTCCCATAGGGTTTAATTTAGATTCCACTCCACCCACTTTGGCCCTATGTTGGTGTTAGTTAACTCTATTATTGGACTTCTTACCTCCTTCCAAATAGAGAACACACCCACGGCCCAAATAAATGTTGCTGAATTGTTGAAAACAGACATGTTGGTGATCAGCAATAGAAACTATGTGGGTAGGGTAGACCATGCCTGCAAAGTAGGGCTGCAAGAAAGGCTGCCAGGGCAGGACTGCAGACGGTATGTGAGGGCAATGTGCCAAAGAGAAGCTTATCAGGGTCAAGGCAACTACCAGAGATGCCTGGTAGTCTGTAGTCTTGGGAAGATGTCTTCTCAGACTTTATTTGAATGGAGACTGATCTAAGATTAACTGGCTCCAGCCCTTTCTGGGCTGTGCTGCCTCAGGGATATAAGAAAATGGAGGTAGTTTATATCTAGGCTTCCCTTCTTCTCCCACATGCAGTTAATCAAGCTGAACACAGGTTCTAATGGAGGTTGTCTGCATGGTCCCAAGTCAAGTGAAAAAGAGGGTTAGAGAGAGGGGTACCCTAACTGTGCACCCACGAGCCCAATGTGGAAGGGAATATTAATAAGGATAACATTAACAACTGGGATGGATGGAAACACCCTGAGTATGGGCAGTCCCCGAGTTACAAACGCTGACTCATGTACAACTGGCATTTACAAACAGGGGTTATTACAAGTAGTAGGTAAATGTAGCTGTTCCAACTTACATACAAATTCAACTTAAGAGCAAACCCACAGAACTCTGTCTTGTTCATGATCCAGGGACAGCTAGTACTTTAAATCCATGATTTTATTAACATGTAAAAAGCACATTTAAAAATAATATTAGTCACCTCTGGAAGATGCTGGAGAATCAATTCATTATTGAAAACTGGTAAATGAAGGGAAAGAAGCAACAATTTATTCCGTATTTCCTATCTGAGCATCACTCAGGTTAACTAACATTGAGGATGGACCAGAGGCAGAATGGTTAGAGGGGAGACAGTGGGAGAGGCTGCGATCTCCATGAGTTAGGGCCTTCTCCCTACATCCCGAGGTCCACCAGTAGTGACAGTGAGAACTGCAGTTCCAACTCTGAGAGTGTAGATATCAGAGGACCTGGTGGGCAGTTAGCCGCTGGAATCAAAGGAGCCAAGTAATTAGGAGATCTAGAAGGAAGGGCTCCAAGCAAATGATGGTTGACAACAAGGTTTATCTATTATACAAGTGTCCCAAAAGATAAGCAGAAAAGGAATGATAGAATTAGAAAAAACAATTTACCATAACTAATGAATTAATGAATTTAGCCCCTGATTGTCAATGGCTGCTAATATCAATAAAAAGAGAACCGGCTTGAAATGAGCCTCCTGATAGAAGTACATATTACTGCCCATGAATCAGACTTGGCAAAAACCCAAATCTGAATCAGGTTAAGCTTCTAGATCTGCTTGCCGATCTATGAAAGAAGCAAAATAACCACAGCGGGGTTTAATTTTAAAAACATAGACTGTGAGAAACTCAACAGAAAACGTGATTTGGTTTCTACAAATAAATGAATAAAAGTAAATACAAGGATGGAGAAAGATCCAAAGAGTTGTAAGGCACGTATCAATCAACGTATAGAGTTTATTTGAAAGCCTATCATTTAGACCTAAATACTAAATTATCTATGGATATAATGCTACGATGACTTGTATGTATTTCCAAGCAACACAAGAAGTGGGGAGAGAAGAAAGTGGGAAGTATAAATGAAACAAAACTAGCCATGATATGGATCACCATTGAAGCTGGAAGATGGGCACCTGGGGGTTCATGGTACTTTGTAACACTTTTGTGTGTGTTCCAAATTTTTCAAAATTAAACATGAAAAACAAAGTACAAACAACATTTACATTATATGACCATGCAAATATTCACAGCAAAGTGGAATAGCACACTGTGGTCCCAAAGTCCCAATTTTCATGCCTCTCAAAGGAAATGTTTCTAACATCGAAGCTAAACACTCACACCTGTCTTGCAATGTAATAATTGCTAAATATTTTGTTACTTTTAGTGCTTTGTGTCTGGACCATGCCTTTATAAAACTTCTTGTCTTTCAAAACAGATGCCAATTTTCTCCCCGAGCCCCACTTGTTCCTATTTGGACTGGATGTTTCATATTATAATTTTGCTATTTTTATTAAGCTTTGCACCTTTCCTAGTGTTTCTAATGACCTTTCTAATAATTGCTTTACCATACTCTCAAGTTTATCTTTCCCCAGATCTTAAATATATAGACTCCCCTTTCATAATCACAGACCTCCATCCTGATACTTTCTATTTTTTCTGCTCCAAACTAGACAATTTTCTTTCTAAGTGAGCTATATCATTGTCATCTTGGGACTTTGCTTCTTTGCTCTCTTAAATAAGATTGAGTCCTTCGTGGATTTCATATTATCTTGGTTTTGTTGTTATTGATTTAAGCCCTCATTCCCCTCCCCCCCACACACAGTATGGATTAAAATAATTTACTAATAAAGGGTACATGAAAGGCAAACTTCCTAAGGTTTTACATGTTAAAAAAAAAGTTTCATTTTGTTTTCACTTGATTGATAACTTGGCTGGGTATAAAATTCAAATTTCAAGCCTTTGAGGGCAACACTTTATTTTCTTTTGTATATGTTGCTGATAGCATTACAAATAATATTCTTTTATAGCACAGTGTTTCTTCTCCCTGAAAACTCTTAGAATTTTCTCTATATTTTTGAAGATCTAAAATTACCACTAGAGTCCATTATCATAAGTGAAGTAACTAAGGAACAAAAAACAAATACTGTGTGTTCTCACTAATAAGTGAGAGCTAAGCTATGGGTACACAAGAGCATATAACAGACACTGGGGACTCAGAAGCGGGAACCATGGTGAAGTTGGGTGAGGGAAGAGAAATTACCCATTAGGTACAATGTATACTGTTCAGTTGATGGGAGCGCTAAAAGCCCAGACACCACCACTGCACAAGTCAGTCATGTAAACAAAACCATGTGTACTTCTAAATCTATTAAAAAAGAAAATCTTTTAAAACCCACAGTCTACTTTAAAATGCAAAAAAAAAAAAAAAAGAGTTTAATAATATACATACCTGTAGGTATTTCTACATTCATCTTGTTCAGCACTTAGTAACATAATAACAATTAAATAAAATTTACTGAGCCCTTACATGCATCATTATACATCAGGCATTGGTCAAAGTGCCTTGTATTTATGATTATACGCACCAACACTGTGAGGTGAGGATTATTTTCCCCATTTTATGCATGAGAAAATGAAAGCAGCCTTTATAACAATGCCCTTTTAATTTAAATAACTGAAGTAATTCCTTTTATCTATGGAAATTTTTATTGTATGACTTCTTTTCAATTTTCCCCATCCATTTACTTCATTTTCTCTGTGTAGAATTGCTGTTTTTGATCTCCTGACATGAATCTCCAAATTATTTATCTTTTCTCTTATGTTCAATGTTATGAAAAATAGCCATCTTTATTGTCTAGCTCTTCTTCTAATTTTTTCTTCACGAATTATATTGTTCTACCTGAAAAAGGTTTGTTGATCTCTGATTTTCCTTTTCCTTATCTTGTCTTGTTCTTCGAATGAATATGATACTTTAACGACTATAATCTCCTGAGGATACTACTCGGAGTTATTTTAACAATTATCTATATTCTAAATTATCTTCCTTAATTTAAATATCAGATTTACTTATCTTGAGGGTGATGTCAGCAAAAGACTTCCCAGTGCTTATCTCCTCACAAAAACATCAACTGAATAATTATTTATGCGCAAAAATAATTTTGTAAGACCTAAGAAATCTGAGTATAGCACCTGGGTGGAGCATAGAAATAAGACACCTTGAAGAGGGTAGGAAAGACTCTGCCATATGGATTATCAGAATAGCTGTGACATCTTATATACCCACCAGCAGTACATGAGAGTTTCAGATATCCAACATCCTTGTCAGCACTTAGTATTATAAGTTTTCTGATTTTTTCTTTAGTTATTCTCACAGTAATACAGCAATATCTCCTCATGGATTTAGTTTGCATTTCCTTAATAACCAGTAATACTGAACATCTTTGCATTGCTATTCGCCATTCCTCTCTTCTTTGGTGAAGTGGCTGTTTAAATTTTTTGCCCATTTGTTTTTAATTGGGTTGTGTGTTGTATTATTGTTTGAGAACTCTTTACATTTTGTAGATACGGTCTAGGCACCAATTTAAACAATTTCTTTCAGAGGTCCCTTGAAGAAGGTACTATTATTATACCCAGTTTATAGACAATGAAATCAAAGAACAGGAAAAAACCTACTCAAGGTTTCAGTGGCAGCATGGGGATTTGAAACCAGGCATTCCAATTCTGGGGCTTTTTCTCTAAACCAGTGCTGGCAAATGTTCTGTAAGGGGCTAGATACTAACAATTTTAGGTTTTGTGAAGCATAAGGTCTCCATTGCAGCTACTCAACTCTGCCATTATAGCTCAAGGGCAGTTATAAACAACACATAAATAAGTGGGTGTGGCTATGTTCTAATAAAACTGTATTTACATATACTGAGATTACATGTAGTTTTCTCATCGTGAGTATTGCCAACCCTTAATCTAAATCATGATACTACTTTCCACTTGAACTACTGACACTTCCCATTAATGTGCCCCCAAACATCAAAGTTTTAAATACTTTTAACAAAATATTTGTCTTGTTATCTTAAAACTGTATATTCCTTTTACAATTTCTCAGATTGTCCGTGATGTACAATAACATATAAGTACTCAGTAGGTATCTGTTGAATTGAATTGAAGTAACTGAACTGTATTGGACTATAGATGAGACACATTTCATTCCTGATCTGCTTCCAACTATTTTTTATGACATTAATAATTACTAGGTACCTTCTCCAATATTATTATTTACAGCATAGCTATTAGCACATAATAATGGATTTAATGATTTCATAATATTTGTCTCTCTCCTTGTGAGGTTTCCATGTTAAACCCTTTAGAACAGTTTGAAAATCTTGCTATGATGTCCTTCTAGCTAATATTAAAATATTAATTGAGGGGATGTTGCATACCAGGTGCATCAGAGGAGCTGATGATTCAATGGCCAATAAGTCAGACTGGCCACCATCAAGCAGCTCATAACCTAGGAGGAGTCAGAAAGATAAATAGACCAGGATAAAGCCGTGATATTAGCATGATGATAGGTTGGTACAAGAGGCTGTGGGAGCATTTAGAAGACCGTCAGGCTTATAAATAAAGGTTTATTATAAGTTGAATCTTTTTGACACCATCTTTGTGTTACCCATTCACTTTCTGAATCCTCCTTTCTTTACCAATTTAATGACTTCCAAATGTATGTAGTAAGAAACTAAAACATTACCAGTCCCCTTGATCCCTTTAATTTCATGTAGGGACTACCATTGATCAGAGACACATTTGGGGTTCTTCTGGCTACATAATTCATTCTCACAAGAAAAATGGGGTGGCACCTGTGGCTCAAAGGAGTAGGGCGCTGGCCCCATGTGCCGGAGGTGGCAGGTTCAAACCCAGCTCTGGCCAAAACTGCGAAAAAAAAAAAAAGAGTCAGAAAAATGGGCAGCCCATTTGGAGGCCCCATGAATGCCCACTCAAATTTGGGAAAGCAGCAGAGCTCCCGGTGGCACTGTCAGGCCTACAGTTCTGATCAGCATATTTGGCCACAGGTTGTCTTGAAACTGGCTTTTGTTTATGTTTTTACTTGCCACAGCCTGTGAATCTTTCTCAGTTTGGATGCTGGGATGTGGCCTCCTTCTTTTTTTGTTCACACTGTGGTCTTGGCCAGGCTGCATTTCTCCCCATGTGGACCATGTTTTTCATTGGCTGAGAACACTCTTACCTGCAGCAATACCAGCATTGAGGGCCAAGGTGTCTGTATTAGTGTTTGCACTGCAGAGGATAGGGAGGGGAGAATGCATGAAAAGCAACAAGCTGCGTTGAGTGTTTGGGTAAGAAAGGCAGAATGAGCTGGAGACTGCTAGTGGAGAAAGGTTTCTAATCACCAGCTTGCTACATACACTGCCTTGCAATAATTCCCCTTTTTATCATTCTAACTATTGTGTGAATGTTTCAAATATTGATTGTGCCTTCCTTCTGCAAATCCCACTGTCCTTTGATTCCAGAGGCCATCTCTTAATGTCACCATTTCTTTGAGTGGCAAAGCTCCAAGAGATAGACTGTCCAATACAAAAATATACCTGATAAAAATTCCTTTGTTCTTTGTACGAGAAAATAATTTTAGCATCACACTCTGTCCATCTGGACATCATTAATATTGTCAACCACTCCCGCCAATAGCCTTTAATGTCTAAATAATTACTCCCTGTGGCCATAATCCGACATGATGTCACCCCCCTCCTGATTTGCATTTCATAGATAACAAACAGCTTGGGAATTACAGGAGCCTTTGTGAGCTGCTCTGAAAGCCTAACACTTACTCCCACCATCACCTCAATCACATCATGTCCCCTCCTCTAAATCTGTCACCAAACTGAACTATCTATCTTCCCCCACTCAATTACCCTTTTCCTTCTGTTACACCATAGTTTTCTCTGTCTATACCAAGCTCAACATCCTGATGGATAACTGGAAACAAAGTTGACTAATCAAGACATTTCAGCACTTTGCTTAACATGGATACCCTGGATGGGGAGCTTTTCGCTCCTGTGTGTGATAACCATTTCCCTCCAGTATATTCATCCCTCTTCCACTGTGGCCTCCCCTCTTCCCAGACCCACAGCTGCCGGCTCTGGGCCAGCCCTGTCCCTGAGCCAAGGATGGTCCTCTAGGTCAGGTTGGCTTCTCTTCCCCATCAGTCACCCCCGCCCGGACAAGCAGAATCACTGTTCATGGAGCCAGGTAGGAATAAGGCCAACGTGTGGGCTATGAAGAAGTAAAATGTTATTCCCTATTTGAAATTTTACTTCCTTTATTTTTTACCTCCCTCGCACATACATTTTTCTTTAATTTCCCCAGTCACCACTTGATTCCCCTTCTTGCTGTCCTCCTGACCAGCTCTGGCCTTCCCTTTTGCAGTCAGTGATTTTTCTTTTCTGTGGCTAGATTTGGTCTTTGTCTACACAGTGCCAAACATCTGGATATATGGCAAAAACATGCTGTCAGATAACCAGATGCTTGGGAACAGCTGGGTATTTGGGCACCTAACAGCAAACAACTGCTGGTTAATGGAATTAATGTTTCACTTTTCAGTTACCACTTGACATGGGATGGACAGTCTTATCAGCCACAATCTAAACATGGCTAGCAATTCTTTTTCCCTCTCACATGAGGAACTGTCTCTGTCAATCATGTTATCATCAAAGAAAAAAGGAAGAAATTTGTCTCTTCTTGGCCTGCGGTACGTCATCTCTCTATGCCTCAGTCCTTTGCTTACTGAAGGGGCTCCTCGGAGCCAACAATGTCTTTAACCTTTCCCGCCCCATAGGCAGGAAGAAAGAATAAAGCATGTCAAACGCTGTTTTCTCCATATAAGCCTGGAGAATTTGACAAGAACTTGTTTCTTATTAGAACTACTCTCCGTCTGGTTTGGGATGCTATTTTCTCCTCATTTCCTCTGTATTCTTAGTACCACTCCATTTATAGGAGAAGGCAAAGTGACGGCAATTTATTATTCCTGTCAACTGGTTTCCACAAAGGGGCCCCACTATCTGTTTTGTATTTTTCTCAGGTAGCTGAGAATAACACTGCCGTACCCCACTGGGGCCTTGCTAGGGATGATCTCTGGGGACAGCCCCAAACAGCACAAGGTTCCTGTTATCTCTTGTTGTATCTGGCAGCCTCAAAGTCACTTCCAAAGGCTCCTAGAGCTGCGTAGCTTCAGTCTCGTCAGCGCTAACCCTCTCTCGCCAAAGGACAGTTCGTGTCAGAAGCGCAGGGTCCACCCAGGGTTCAAGTTAGGGCGGGGCGCGCTGTACGAATTAAAGTTTTGTGTGCGTGCTGTGATTGACCAAGTTATTCCAGACAGAAAAACTAAAGTAAATGGGTCTGTTGGATGTTTTTGTTTTCAGCAGAATAGAGACATAGCCCCCAGGTCAGGGCAGTCAGAAAAATCTATCAATTTAGTGAAAACCATTGTCAGTGTGGTGCGCTGTCGCCGCCGCCTCTTGTCCCCAGGCACGTCCTCGGCGGCGCAGCCCTGGACACCCGGCCCCGCGCAGGGCCGGCGGGCGGCGCAGCCCTGGACACCGGACCCCGCGCAGGGCTGGCGGGCGGCGCGGCCGGGCTTCCTGCTGGCCGCCGCCTCTGGCCACCCCCCTGCATTCCCCTCCCCCATCCCGGTCCCCGCTCCCAGCCCCCCCAACCTTCTCCCAGAGGAGGTGACAGACGGGCCTGTAATTTGGTTCCATTCGCTCGACTGGAGCAACACCTGCCCCCCTCCCCTGGGACGCGAAGGTCTCATCCCAAACCGTAGAAGACGCCAAAGACAAATCCGGGCCCACATGCAAATAGGGGGGGAGCGGGACCAGGCCCTCCTGCTGGGCTCGCGAGCTGCCCGCCAGCCAGCCCGACCAGCGATCCTCACCCAAAACTTTAATTTTCAGCTTTTAACTTAAAGAAAAAAAGTAGTTAATATTTAGCTTTTATTGCAGTAAGCAGGATTTCCTTCCACTCACACCACATCACAATAGAAGTGCCTGGCATCAGGCTGTGTGGGGAGCGAAGATCAGCAGTGGGGCTGGGTACAAAGAACCAGGGGTCAGCTACGCGCAGGTGCGTGGCGAGGCTGTGGGCCGCGTGGCGTCTGTCACACCACCAGGCGATGGGGTGCGGTCCCTGGATGGGTCCTTTTCTTAGTGTAAGGCTTTTGCTCCTGGTAGCCTCTTTCTTTATTAAGGACAGCACTCGTTTTTTGTTTTTGTTTTTTTTCTTCCATTTATTTAGCATTAACCACTAAGGCATTCTGAATATTTCCCCAAGTCTGAGTTGTCAAGATCATCTTTCCAGAATGACTCATTCTGGATTCCCCAGAGGCTTAATCTAGAGCAATAAAGCATGATGTTGTCATCGGGAAACCTTCTAAAGTCACACTGAGAAGCACGCCCACACATATGCCTTCTTCACCTGGGCTCCCTCTTTGTGATGTTCAGGTCTCTCCAATGGCTTGAGGACAAGTCCAGCCCACCTGGCCAAGGTCTAGTCCAGGGCCCAGGCTGCTTAATGGAAGATTTGTTCAAACTTTCAATTACTGCGGGGTTTTGTTTTTTTTTTTTCCCAATTCCCTGAAAAGGGAAATGTGTACTTTTTTCCTTTTATCAAAACATAGGCTTTTGAATTTTATTGCCCGTCAGGTTTATTTTCCCATCCAAATTCTTACTATTAATGTGACCTCAGGTGTCTTACCTGACTTCTCTGTGTCCTCACATATAGCCTTGGAGTAATGATACCTTCACCTCCCTGAGTGTTTAGGAGATTAAACAAGTTGATAATGGGTAGTGTCCAGCACAGGTGCCCAGCCCGAGCAGTTGTCTTTTGCAGATGTTGCTACTGACCCCCCAGGCTTCAGTGCAGGGTGGACAGCATGAGGTCTACGTGCTGACCAAGCACAGGCTTGGGGGCCAAGGGTTTCTAGGTGGCTCACCCATGAAGAGTGTGTGATACTGAGCAAGTCACTTAACAGAGGGTGTCAGTGTCACCCTCGGTTCCAGGGCCGAGAGGGACTCACAAAAATGGCAGATGTCATGAAGCTTCCAGAACGGAAAGGCTCATACCAGGGGCACTTGTTACTGTTGCTAATGACCCTCAGGCGTCCAAGCTGCTGTTGTCAGGGAGGACTGGCAGATTCTCGCTCCCAGACAGCCTCCTTCTCCAGGTCACCGCTTGACCCCAGTGCCTGACCAATGGCTAAGAAAATCCACCTGATTTTTTCACTAATCTTTAAAATCTGCCTCGTAAGCTCTGGCAGTGTTTCCACTCTAGCATGTTCCCGTGGTCTCTTCTACCTTCTTCTTTACTTTTGGCTGTGGTGCTAGCCAGCCACCAACTGCCAGCTACCCACACATACACCGCAGGGCAGCTCTGGACTGTGGAATGGCCTTCTGTGCTCAGCTGGCCAGTTATGCCCACCCATGGCAGGGCGGGGAAGAAAGGAAGGAGGGCACTATGCCCAACATGTGTGTACAATAAAATGCCAAGGTTAAGGAGGATGGGGGATATTTTTAAAATATGAAATTCCTCTCAAAATGTAATTGCTCAAAAATGATTTTCAGAAAATTCTGTTAATTTGTTTCACTATGATTATGGTATATTTGCTGTGTTGAAAGAAAAAATAGAGTCTTTATCATGTAAGAGATGCTTACTGATGTTTTATGAGTAAAACGATACAATGCTTGGGATTTTGCTTCAAAAAGTCCTAAGGCTGAGTGGGACAGAGAGAGTGTAGATGGGAGGTTCTTATCGAAGGTGGGTGTTGGGTATATGAGAATCTATTTTACTATTTCCTTGGCTTTTGTAGATGTTTTAAACATTTTCCATAAGAATGTTTTTAAAATGTAGTTGTGCAGAAAATTCGTGCTGACTGATTTTTACTTACCAAGCCCTAGTAGGTTCACACCTATGCTGAGGCCGTCACAGAGATCCGCCCTCCAGCACAGCTCCCTCTGCCAGCTCAGAGAACATTTTCTAGCCCTTCTTACTTCTCGGCAATGCCCAGGAGGGAATTTCCTTCCTTTCCATCTCTTCAGTCACTCTGAGCCTGTGTCCCTCTCTAGGAGACTGACCCCAGTGGCCTTCTCCTTCCAGTTATTCGATCCTGACCCCAGGAGAACCCATAGAACACCCCCCCCACACACACATCTACCAATCATACCACTTTTCCCGTGCTTTGTGAAGCTCTTGAATTCTCCCTCTTGCCTGGTATCTTTCTGAGATGCTCAGCAAGGAGCTAAAAAAAATTTTCTCCTTACCTAGAAATAGTGAAATTGCACAGGGAAGTCCAAAAAATTTCTCTCTTCATTACCTCAGGAATAATTTAGCTGTTTAATTCCATTTGTTAATTCCATCAACATTAATACAGTGAGTGCTATGGAGATTAACATGCATCAGACATGTTCTAAGTGCTTTACGTGAATTAACCAGTTCATCTTTCTAACAATGCTACTGGCAAGGTTCTAAATTGCCCCCATTTTATAGGCGAAAAAACTGAGGCACAAAAATAAGTAATTTGTTCACGGCTACAGCCAGTTGGTAAGAGAGCTGGGATTTGAACCCAGGCAAGCATTGTCCGTGTCTGGGCTCCTGACCACTCCACTGCGCTGGCCACTGCACCATTCAGTGCTATGGGGAAAATCAAGATGAGAAGAGAAAAGGCATAGGCCAGGCTCTAAATATGTGCATTTGTGATTTATTCCATGGTCCACTGTTAACTTACTTGTAATGTTTTCTGTTTTACAGCACAGAGATTATATTTTTGTCTGACTTTTTGTGGAGTTAGTAATGTGTTATATGCAGATGAATAGAGTTGGTAGAAACTACAAATCATTAACATATTAATAAAAGTGGTCTTAGTTTCTCCTGTACAACTTTCTATGCATACTACACGTATAAAGGAAATAATAGCAGCTCACCTTTATTGAGCCCTTACTATTTTTTTCCTATTCTGGTAGCACTATACATTACCCCCTAGAAACCTCATAACATGGATTTGAGATGGATACATATGTTGTCCTATCCTATGGATGAAAACGGAGGCTTAAGGAGATACGGTAACATGTTCAGAGTCCTCCATTTAGAATAGTTGGAGCCAGGGCCAGAACTGGAGAGTCCTGGGTCTCAAACACAGGAAAGGGAAACAGAGGTAAATTCTGTTATAACACTGGGACTCAGAGAAAAGAGCAGCTAATGCTGTCCAGAGAACTTGGGGAAAGTTTTGCAAAGGTACGTTTGGTTACATTAGAGCTGTGCCGCACTGGAAAAATTGGAATTTGGGGGGTAAAAAATAAGGTTGGAGAAGAGCATTATAAGCAGAGGGAGAAGGTAAGGAGAACGGCCCAGGTTTATAAAGGACCTGTCATCGCTGGGAACATGAACAACAACAACAACAAACAGATTTAGCAGGAAAATTTAACCTGGGGGAGAGTGGCTGGAGATGGTGCTAGAGTTTAGAACAAAATTGTTAAAGACCGCTATGTCCAGATCACGAAATTGAATTTTATTTTTTTTGTAATAGGTGATGAGAAGTTTTGAGGTAGAAGAATGGCATGCTAGTTTTAAAAAATGTTTCTAGGGCCCGGCACAGTGGCTCAAGCCTGTAATCTGATTACAGGCTAGCACTCTGGGAGGCTGAGGTGGGCGGATTGCTTGAGCTCCAGAGTTCAAGACCAACCTGAGCAAGAGCGAGATTCCATCTCTAAAAATAGCCAGGTGTTGTGGCAGACCCCTGTAGTATCAGCTACTCAGGAGGCTGAGGCAAGAGGATCTCTTGAGCCCAAGAGTTTGAGGTTACTATGAGCTATGACGCTGTGGCCCTCTGCCAAGGGTGACAAAGTGAGACTGTCTCAAAAGTAAAAATAAGTAAATAATAAGTAAAAATAAGTAAAATAATAATAGGTAAAAGTAAATAATAAGTAAAAATTAAAAATGGTTCTAGGGGAAGAGTGAGAATGGCCAGCATGTATGCAGGGGTGTGGATGGGGAACCTGAGAAGCCTTCCCCACCCCGTGGTAGAGAATAATGCTGCTGGGTCAGCTTCAGGTTAGTTCCCATCTTCTGTTACAAGCTGGCCCAGACTGGCGGTAGCCTATAGTGTCTTCTTGCAAAATAGAAAAAAGCTCCCTTTCCTCCAGTTTACCCCAAGCCAGGGTGCATGCCTGAGTTGGCACACGGAGCACAGGCTCAGTTTTGGCCTGGGCTCACCCCAGTGGCTGAGCAGCCTTGTGGGCGGCGGACCCTGCTCTCTTTCCACATCACAGGGGCGAAGCTTCCCCTAAGCGCGTGATGGAGAGACACAGTGTGGGGGCTAAGGGAGGGTTTTGCGCATGGCCTGCTGGCCCCTCTATCAAAGGACAAGTGTAGATTATGAAGGGCAGGGGCAGGCATGTAAACTAACAATGTAGTTTCATGACCTTGTGCATGTTATTTAATTTCTTTATGCCTCGATTCTTCCTCTGTTAAAATGGAGACAATAAAAGTACCTACCGCATCGTGAGAACTGCATGAGATAATTCGTGCAAAACATGCCACTCCGTAAGCATACAGAATACCATTCAGCATAGTTAGCTATCCTAATGGTAAATAAGACAGCCCACCGCCTAGAAGAGGGTATTGGTTATACTACTCTTGAGTTAGTGCTCACCTTCCCCTTCATCCCTTCCACCCCAAACCTCACTTGGAAGAAGACTGGTATCCATCCAGAGATGGAGAGCGGTGAGGGGAAGTGGATAGATCAGCGTCAGAGGAGCTGGCCTGGCGTACTTACCTCATCACATTAGTCTGGTGACATGTATTCATGGTGCAGGCCTACTGGAGTAAGCCCCCGAAATGGGGTTCTTACAGGAAGCCCGCATTCCTTCCAGGGCCCCCCAGCCCCATCCAGCCTTGATCCTCTCCATACTTATTCCTCCTTCCTCATCTGCTGTTGTGTCCTCCCACTTCTGCGCCACCACTTCCCCTTCCCTTGCCCTCTCTCTGGAAGAAAAACGGTTTTGCCCAGGACTTCTGCCTCTGGCTCTCTGGAAGTCTCCAGGCAGTGATAGAAGTGAGGAGAAGGCTATCTGGGCAGAGAAATGCAGGGTGGACATAAAGTTCATGTGCAATTTAGAATAGTTTAATAGAGCAAATTGCACATGAACTTTATGGACACCTTGAATTCAGCAAAGGTGGCCTTGCTGGCTGAGCAGGTGGGGTGAGGCTTCCTGGGGAGCAGCCATGTCCTGGTGAGTTGTTGAGCAGCTGGGGTCAGAGAGAAGAAGGTGAAGTAGCAGGGGGTAAGTGTGGTTCTGGATCTGTCTCAGGAAACATCAATCTTAGGGGGAGGGAATGAGGATGGGGCGGGCTGGGGAAAGGTGAGTGATGTGCATGGGCACTCAAAACATGTAGGATTTGAAAAGGAAGGGGAGCTCGAGCAGCAGCACCTCCAGCTGCCATTCTCTATTTCTTCACCCTGCTTTGCTTTTCTTCATAGAACCCAGCCTTGTCTAAAATCAAATAATATTTACTAGTTGTCAGTGTATTATTCTTCTCCAGTAGACTGTGTGTTGCTCTTATTTTTAACATCTAGAACAATGCCTGGCACACAGTAGGTCCTTAATACGTAACTGTTGATGATAAGAATGAACACCCCATCATCATTATTCAGAGAAGAACCATTACTCCCTCCGGCATGGCTGAACAGTCCTAAGCCCTGCCACATTCAGAGGATGAGTCCGCCACCCAGCTGTCTAGCAGAGTGTGCCATGGTACTTAGTTTCTCTTTGGAAGGTGCTCAGCAGCTTTGGATTTGAAATGACATCATGATGATTCTCTCCTGGGATCACATGGGCTGTGTAGCTGAGAAGGGATGCTTCTCTTTCTTTAAATCCAAAAGCAAGAGCCTTTGTCCAGAGAGGTGAATTAATAGGTCCCTCCTGGATGTGAATGGGAAGACTGGATTGATGAGTTGGAAGTTAGGTTCATAAGCCCGGAAAAGGAGGCCCTTGGAAGGTTTCCAGAGGTTAAAAGTTGACTTCATGTCCTGTGCTAAGTCTGAGAGTAGTGTCTCTCCCCACTGCTCCCCACTGCCAAGGTGAGAACACCTGGAGACACTCCTAAGTCTTTGCAGGTCAGAGAGGAACCAGCCATTGTTGCCTTGGTCAAAAGAAGGTCCTGTTCTTTTTTTTGTCCTAAGAAGTGTTTTCCTACTGCACCTCCATGTAAAGAAGAGAATGAAGTTCTACTTACTAGGTGTTTGTGAACCTGACAAGATAACTGGATGAAAAATGAAAAGCACTCACAATCCTACAGACATTTTATAAGCATGACACCAAGCATCCACATAACTGCATTTACTTTGAAACTAGAGACTTGGTATGATAACATTCTATATGTGTGTGTGTAGTTTTTAAGTTATTTATGTCTTCTGCTTGTTGATGCTATATTTCACATTTTTATGCTAGCTATAGGCTTTTGTAGGTTACATTCGATCTCAAAGTTGGTCCAGGGCTTAATTTGTTTCTCTTGTTTGCAGGTGTCATATCTTGAACCTGTGTACCGATCAGACATTTGAGTGTTACATTGCAGGATACACCTTGTTCTTAGTAAGTGCCATGAAGACTGAGCATCACTATATCAACCAATGTCATCTTCTCACTGCCACTAAGGAGTGATGTGAGTCAGTGCCAGTCACTCCTTGAGCCTCAGTTTCCCCACTCTAATTTGAAGAGGTTGGGTTATCCAGTTACTAAATTCTGTTTTAGAGCAGAAGAATATACAATTCAAGTAATATTTTATATAAATACTATACTTCTTTTCCTCATTGAGAGTAGCATGATCTATGTCACCATCATATGTAGGGCGTCTACTAATTGATCCATATTCAAGTTTAGAAAGGACATCAAATATCTCAATACATAAATGTATTTACATTAAGGTTTTTTTTTTTGTTTACTAGTTCCTTTCTAGGGAATTGAGTCCACTAAGATATTTTACGCTTAACCAGCATCTTCAATATTTTTAGACAGTATCCTTAAAAAAAAAAAAAGAGGACTTTATTTGATACCTTTATTTATATGCAAAACAGCGCACCATTCATGAGATACGAAAAACTTGTCTGATAGAAACCAGATTATATCTATTTTCACTACAAAATATTGCATTATATAAAGCAACGGAGACACAAAAAAACCCTGAAAAAGACTAAAATCTTTGGATAGCAGATGTGGTTTTTTTTTTTTCCCTTGTCTCTAAAATACACTCCTTGTTTTAAGAGTATCACAGCTGAGAACATGAAACATTTTCAGGTTACAGACTTTTCTTTTTGGTGTCACAGAGGAAAGTAGTTCTGAATTATCATTTTTTTTTTTTAGGAAAATAACTTAATTTCCTAAAATCATCTCACGCACAAACATCACACACACACACAAAGAAGCTACTCTCCTTATCAACAGTTTGTAAAGTACTTTTCAGACATAACTACAGGTAAGAATAACACACTTTTTAAAAAAACTATAATAGTGAAGTGCCTAGTGTTGCTCATCTCACAACAGAAAAACCTTTCAAGAACAAACATCTTAATATATAAAATATGTTTAGAAATAGGGAGAGGTGGGAGATTTGCTATACAAGTGCAATATAATTAGAGCCAAAAGAAAGACCACAGGATAATCTCAACAAACACGTAAAAAGTTAGACATTATTCCACAGGAAAAAGTGTAAACACTCGACTATAAATAAATTGGCACAGAGTATCCAAAGTAAAATTATCACCACTCTGAAAAATAAATGTCTTGAAAAAAATACTCTACTCCTTCTAACATAAATAAAAATAGGTTGTCTTTTTCTAACTGCATCTATGGGTCCACATGTTTAAGGTCACAAATAGATGTTTTTTGGATATATAAAGGGGCACTTTGCCTGAAAAGCAATCAGATATTAAATTTTCCACTTAAATATGGATTTTCCTGCCTACCTTAGTGTCATATCTTGGGGATAAAATATCACCAAGCTCAAATCCTCCCACAGTGTGTCTATTTGTCTTCAAAGTGTCTTTTTAACCTCACCAAATATTCAGGGTTTGATTGGGTTCTAATATAATCTTTCTTTTCACAACAGAGGGGAAAGTTTCCTGTTCCACCTTTCTGTGCCTAAAATCTTTATATGGAAGAGAGTACTCTACCCCTCCTCACCAATGTTTGGTGATTTGTCAATTAGAAAAATTCCAGATAGTCTAAAATCAGGAGCCTATATACCCCAAGCTTCTGCACTCATTCTTTCAAAACATGAAGATTCGTGGGAGATAAATATGGGAGAACTCAAAGTCTCCAGTGGGTTAAAGCAACAACCCTTAAAGGGATCCTAACACACCCACACCAAGGGGAGGCCCGGAGGCGGCTCACCTCTGGTGCCTCCAGGAGGTTCTCCCGGCCTGGAAAATCCCCCCTGTGAGCCCCCGGGCTCGTCAGACAGCCCCACCTCCCAGCTTGGGAAACCTTCCTCGTCGCCCTGCTGACCAGAGAGAACAGGTTGCGAGCTTCTTTCCCCATCCAAGTCTCTCGCAGCTGCTGTCCCGCTGGCCACCGCCGCCTCCGCCATCCCCGCGGCGGCCGCCCGGGTCCGTCGCCTTTGGCGTTTCAACCCGACCGGCGGCCTCACTCGCCGGCCTCCGCCCTACACGTCCAGAACGTGATTGAGATAGGAGATGTAGCAGATGGCCAGCCGCAGGATCTCGATCTTGGAGAGCTTCTTGTCCGGGGGCAGCGTGGGCAGCAGTTTGCGGAGCTCGGCGAAGGCCAGGTTGAAGGCCTCCACGCGGATGCGCTCGCGGGTGGCGTGGGCCGAGCGGTACTTGGCCGTGGCGCGCCGGCGGCGGCGTTTCTCCTCGCGGCTCAGCTGCTGCGGGTGCGGGTAGAGCGCGGCCCGGCTGCCGCCCTTGCCGTCTCCCTCGGCCTCCTCCACCGGCTCCAGGTCCGACACGCTGCCCAGCACCTTGGCGTCTGTGCCGCCCAGCGACTCCGGGTCCGAGTGCGCCGAGCTGGGGTGGTCGGAGTCTGCGGCTTGGTCTGGACTCAGCATCATTTTGGAGGCTGACGGGGAGTCAGAAAAGCAATCAATAAAAGGAATCAGGGGCTCCCTCTGCTATGAGGGATGGCGGGCGAGGACCGGCGGACGCCCGTCCCGTGCCCCTCTTCCCACGCCAGGCCAGCGCGCCCGCAGCGGGGGACGGGGACGTGCACCCCGCGCCTCCCCGCCGTGCGCGAGCCCGCTGTGTGAGCTTGGCCTTGGCCGCATTCCGGACCCGACACCCCGGCCGCAGCAGGCAGGCCTGGGGCCTGCGGGATGACCTCAGGCCTGCAGGGCCGAGACTGAGCTTCTGTGTCCCCTCCGCCAAATACCACCTGCGCTATTCCTCCTCCCTCGCTTCACCTCCTGCCCAGACAAACGAACGATTCTGAACCACGAGTACAACTGGGGTTCAATGGGGGCGGGAGTCGCGGAGCGCACTTCCCGCCCTGAGGGCCCGGGCGAGGCAGTCGGGAAGCTGCGGCGCCCCAGGGCCTGGCGCCGGTCCCAAGGCTGCGTGGGGGCGCCCGCGCTGGGGTGCGGGCGAGCGCCCGCGAAAAAACGGGAGATCCGTCGTCCCCTTTCCGCTTATCCGAAATAATAAAGAAATAACCAACGGGCAGGTTCCTTTCAAAAGAAAATTAACTCCTATGCCCTCGCAGGCTTCCGGAGCACCATCTGTCACGCAGTCACACACATAAGGGACCCAGGGACCCGGAGACTTGGGATAAGACAATGCGCCCGGCAGACTGCCGACCACCGCCCGGGAAAATGCCAGCGGCCGGGTCGCCGCGTCTGGAGGGGAGGAAGGGCCCGCGTGGGGCCCGGGGGAGCGAGCGCGTGTTGCTCAGGCACCAGCTCCATCTCCGCTGGCAAAGTTCGGGCGCTCCCGAGACCGGAGCTTGGCAGCCTGCAGCTGTCCTCGGGCGGCCTGGCCACGGCCGGGCGTATTGGTGCTCAGCCTTCCTCTGACTGTACCCTCTTGGAAAAGCCACCTCGCTGGGCTTTTCCCGGGAGGCTGCAGCACCAGCCCGGACCACGCGCCTTCCGGGAGGGGGCCGCTCGGAACCCCTGGGCTTCGGGGGGAATTCGGGCTTCTAGAAAGGCGCCCCGCCTGCCGTCGTCGGAGGGAGACCCCGGCGGCGAGCCCGGGGCCCCCGGCGTGTGCCGCCCGAGCGACGTTCCGCGCTGGAGAAATCTGCGTCGGCGACGGGGAGCGGGGTTTGCCCGGGAAACAAAGCAAGGGGGTGCGGGATCGGTTCTCGGCGCTGCGCTCGCTCTGGAGCGAAGGGAGCTCCCACACAGCTTGCATTTTCCTGAGAGGAAAACAGGTCCTCCAAGGCAAAATAGAAACAAATGCTCTGAGAGAACTGCATGTGACTCCCTCCGGGCTTTTCTCGGTACGTGTACAAGTCGAACAACTTGCACCCACACAGTCGGCGGCTTGAAAGGTGGAAATGGAAAATCACAATAAGCCACGACATAGTTCGGATAAAAAGTTCCTGGGCTGCCCTCAAAGCCTGTTAAATTCTCCCCCGGGTATCTTTTAAAATTATTCACAAATAGTATTCCGGGGAAGCATTTTACCTAATATGAACTGGAATGCATCTATATAAATGCTATGTGAATAATCAAACTTAGTTTCAAGCTGGGGGAAAAAAAGATTTGAAGGAGTCTTACCTTGCCAAAGCCTTTCCGATAATCTTTTCTCCAATCTTTTAGAGTTAAAATTCCAGGGAATAGCGAGGGGAAAATTCCGGAAAATGTTAAAAGCAGCAAATCTGTATTACATTCAAAAACGAAAAAGCAGCTGTCATCTCGCTGGTGCCAACGAGGGACAATAATATCTCGGGATGTTACGAATGATTGTTCGCTTAGTTGATCAAAAACGCCCTTTCCTTTTAATTGTCCTCAAACATTTCGAGAAATTCGTTGTTGATGTTTTTAAGTGACGTGTTGAAAAGTCTCGTGCCTTTTTCCTCTTCCAGGTCTCTATAAATAACAAAAGAGATGCAGAGATAAACACAATCACATCCAAGGGCTGATTCCTCCACTTTCTAATAGCGGAATAATCAATAAGAAAGATGGTTAAGATAAGATTCTGCGCCTGCAGGCCTCCTTTCCTTCCCTTAATACGCTGAACAGAAACTGGGAAGTGCAGGGCAGAGATGTGATCTTGCTCAGAAGTGATTTTTTTTTTTTTTTTTAGATAAGGCTTTGTTCAGCTGAAGTCTCCCCTGTTCCCAGGAACACAGTACCGTAACTAGGAGCTAGGGTTGCCTCTTTCTCTTCCCTCATTGGCTTGTATGTTGTATAAACAGACACCTATTTTCCAGTTCCAAAGTCTTTACAGGCTTGGTTACATTCCCCCCTCCCCACACCCTCTTCGCTTTACCTTGTAGTAAAGTATATATTAGTCAGTGGCTTGGAGATGCTTGGAGAAATGTTGGTGAAAGTGAACGTCTCCTGGAGTAACAGTGACAGGGAAGCAGAGGAAGAAGGGAAGAGGGGGGAGAGCCAGAGCAAAGAGGCAGAGATGCGCGCGTGGCTTCTTGGCTCTCCTGGTACCAACTGATGCCGCCTGGAGATGGTGGAAGAGATAAAGCCTTAAGACAGGGGATGGAATTTTTTTCCCACTAAATTGATATTTAATGGGAAATCCTATTGGACAGAAACCTGGACATGAGTCACTTAATTGGACTTGACATCTGTCACAGTGTGGGAGTTTTCACAGCCCAAATATTTCAGCAGATCAGATTCCCACTGAATCTGTGCCATAAAATATAACAGTTGAAAGCAGCCCAGGATGGAAACCTTAGCCTCTGAACAGAGTCTCTAGCCGTAATCAGGCTATTTCTCTTTTTTCAGATTAGTGATGCAGTATTTAAGGGCAAAGAACAATATAATAGCAGTGGAAAATTTCCCCTGGCATATAACAAAACTAGCATCTTAATGTTTAGAAAAATATTTGTATCCAGAACATGGAAATATGTAAGATGCTATAATGAATATAAAGTTTCAGACATACAACAGCTTACATTTATTAGAGATAATTTACATATTAAAAGACACTTCAATGAGGTTTGATTAAGCATATTAATATTTTTTAGAGATAACCTGCTATCATCTATTTTATCAATAGATGATAAGAACTTTTCATTAGATTAAGTTGTTGTTGGAACTAGAAAGAGAACCCAGGTATTCAAGGACTACTGTATGAGACAATTCTACTTTTCTACACATGTTTGTTTTTCTTTTCACCCACTTATTCATTTATGTTAAAGTATCACACACTACATGTGCTGATCATTATACTTTATTTATGCCAGTCTTAACATGCAGATACATTTAGCTGTGTGGCAGTGCGTTCGACTAAAACGTAAACACACAAATCACCAGTGTATTCCAGCGCATAAAGCCTTTGCCTCACATGACCCCATGGCCCCGAATTTATACACTATATAACAAAAAGGAAAATCTAGTTAAATTTTTTGGCCACATTATAGGGATAATAATAGTTACTATCAATTCCATATTATTTGCGATCATTTTTAGCTTTGTTGATCATTCAAGCTTAAAAGAAACAAAAGAGTATTACCACCTTACTTCCGCCACCCCAGTCCCTGGGGGAACATTGTGGAGAGAGAAGTGTTGGACTTTCCTCCTTCATCAATTTTGTCCCGTACATAGGTTTTATCTTCAAAGGAGGGGTGTAGAGCAGCCTGCCTCTGAGAGTGACCCTCTGGGGTTCTGATGGCTGCTACAAGTACTATTTTCCTTTGCACATATTCCTCCTCTGGGAGATTCCTGAACCAAAATGTGGTGGGGGTGGGAAAGAGCAGGGAGTTCCTCCATGGAATAGGGGCCCCAATACTACACAGCCTTGCTTCTGCCCAGCCCCAGTACAGAAATATATTTTAGATATCCCCAGGACATTTAAGTGAAAACAGAAGCTAGTGTTATGCAGAGTGGCAATGAAAACAGGTGAGCGCATAAACTCCCCAAAGTGGTGAAGATAAACGGAGAAGGGGAGTTTTCCTAGTTTGACTAGAAATAGCTAACGGTAAGCATTTGCACAGATACACACGCACAGATACCTGTACCTCTTCACCCCCCATTACCTATACGGGGTAATATAGACCACTGCACATTCAGATTGATGGACTGCAAAAACCTAGTGTGTCTAATCTCCACAGCTCTGGAGTGGGAGACACTAGTGATCTCTGGTTACCCTGGAGTTGGGGGTAGAGATGGGCAGTTGGGTATCAGGGCAGGCTTGGTCCTACTCTGGTATGTAGGAAATCAGACAAATTCTCTTTGACATTCAGGCCTCCTCATTCTACACTGACAGCAGCATGTACATACTTACATGAATAAGCCTGTGTGAAAGGGTACACAGTCAGATCCACACAGAGCATGCCTAGGCACACATGGATTCCCATCCACACATGTGAGTCTTTCTCGTAGGAAAGCCTCCTCCTCCCCTCCTCCATCCTCCCCTCCTTTTCCTTGTCTGAGACCTCCCTGCTCAGATGGCCGCTCCTTTATGCTCCCTGAGCACCCTTTCCCATCTCCCTTATTGACTATTGGGTGTGATGATTCATGGTTTTCACACTGCCCTCCTGTGATGCTTCCAGGGGAGGGCTATAGTGTGTATCCCCAGCACTGACTTCTGAGCTGGTCACTTTATAAGCGCTCAGTCACTTACAGTGGGTGACTCCTTGTGTACACAGGCACCCAGGAGATTTGTAACATACAAACGCTTTCACCAAAGGAACTCATGGTTTCAGTTGTATCTGTTGTCTGTCCTATAAAAATGAGAGTAATAATCCTGACCGTCTCACTTCACAGGATTATGAGACTCAATGTTTATGAAAATACTTGATAAATACCAAGCACCATATAAATTATGATGTTATGGAATACAGGAGTAATATTACATAATATTATTAAACCGATGAGAAGGTGGCAAGACTGATTTAGCTAGCTGTGTGAATTTATGCTACCTGCGACTTATTTTAAGATTTCTGGACCTCAGTTTTCTAACCTACGAAATGGGAATAACCAAATTACATTAGGTTATATTGTTATGTCGTGTTTTTTTCTGAAGGTAACAAAATAATCTATGTAAAGTGCTTCAATGAGTGCCTAAAACTCACACTCAACACATATTGGCTATCAATATTGTTAATGATATTATTATTCAATATAAATACATAATGGGAACCAGATACATATATTCTATATATGTTCTATGTGAATATGTATTCACATAGAAATATAAAAATATCCAGATATACTCACTCAGACTGTATGTGTCCATAGCTCTGGTGCTAACTGACAGTGACCGTTTTCTATGTGTCAGAGCTAGGTCTAGGGACTTTGCTCATATTAACTCATTTAACTTCACCACAAACCTGTGAGATAGGTACTGTCGTTATCCCAATTTTGCATTTAAAGAAACTAGGCGGGGTGTGGGGGGAGGTGGCTTCTGTGGCTCAGTGGGTAGGGCGCTGGCCCCATATACCGAGGGTGGCAGATTCCAACCTGGCCCCGGCCAGCTAAAACAGCTGTGGCAACTGCAACAAAAAATAGCTGGGCATTGTGGTGGGTGCCTATAGTTCCAGCTACTCGGTAGGCTGAGGCAAGAGAATCGCTTAAGCCCAAGAGTTGTGTGAGCTGTGACCCCATAACACTCTACTGAGGACGATGGAGTAAGACTCTGTCTCAAAAAAAAAAAAAAAGAGAAAGAAAGAAACTGGGACATGGAAAAGATGGTAATGTGTTCAATGTCACATAGGTAATCAGTCATGGGGCCAAGATTTAGACTCCATAAATCGACATTCAGAAACTGCACTCTCAACCCTGATGTACTACCGTTTCTGAGGTCATTGTATGCTATGGAGTATACCCAGGCAGAGGAACTGACCCTGGAAGGAAACGCAGATGCGAAAGGAGACCCTTACCTACACACAAGATGTAGATCGCTTTGCCACCTTTTGGATTCAGGGGTGAGCAGCGAGTCAGTACAGTTTTAAATATTTTCTGTGCATCTACTGTTGTGCCAGACAATAGTGCTGGACTATAAAAGTCATTAGACAGCTGTTTCAAATTTATTTTCTTTTTCTTTTTTTTTTGCAATTTTTGGCCAGGGCCCTGGTTTGAGCCCGTCACCTCCGGTATATGGGGCCAGCGCCCTACTCCTTTAAGCCACAGGCACCACCTCCAATTTATTTTCTTAAATTTTGTACCCATCAGTGAATATGTTGAGTATACATATCCAGTATGTGTTTATTTATAAATGAACTTCATACAGATACTGTTGTACTAGCATATTATGTAATTAGACACAAAATACATTTTAAAAGGATGATAAATATAACATTAATGTTTATAAAATAACTATTTTTATTTATCACCAGGACAAATCTATTAACAGCACAAGATATTATTGATAATGTATTTTTTTCTAAATTTCAGATAAGGATGGGTGTGCATACAATTAAGTTACATAGTTTGCTTTTGTAAGGTTGAAGTCTGATGTGTAGGTGTGTCCTTTGCCCAGTGAGTGAGTAATACATGGTACACCTGTGCCACGCACGTACCCATTGGGTGGAAATTTACCTAACCTTTTACCTCCCTCCCCCCTGCTTGAATTTCATTGAGTTTTTCTCTCATGTGAGCATATAGGTGTTAACACACTGGTTCTCAATACCTACTGCCAGGTAGGTACTGAGTACCTGTGATGTTCATTTTTCCATTCTTGTGATTCTTCACTTACAAGAATGGTCTCCAATTCCATACAGGTTGGCAAAGTCTCCATCTTTTTATGGCTGAATATTATTTCATAATATCTGAATTTTTGTATTTCATCCTTTTCTGCTCTATCAGCCGTAAAAATCAGATTCTAAATAAATTTAACTTAAAATCAGACCATCAGATCACCCTATCACAAAGAATTAAACAATGACTTTAACAAAAGGAAGCCTGTTGTTTTAAAAACAATACAATTTATCGATCCATTCATGTGTTGAAGGGCACTTGGGCTGTTTCCACATATTTGCAATTGTGAATGCACTGTTAAAAACAGTCGAATTGCAAATGTCTTTGTGGTAAAATGTCTTTTTGGGTAAATACCTAGTGGGATAGCAGGATAAGTCTTAGGGCTACTTTTAGTTCTTAGAGGAATCTCCATACTTCTTTCCATAGAGGTTGTACCAGTTTGCAGTCCCACCAGCAGAGTATGACAGTTCCTTTCCACATCCATGCCACCCGGGCTTTGGGACCTTATAATGTGGGCCCTTCTCACTGGGGTGAGGTGCTATCTCAATGTGGTTTTGATTTGCATTTCTCCCCCCTGGTGATTAGAGATAAGGAGCATTTTTTCAGGTGTTTGGCCATTCATCTGTTTTCAGAGAAAAGTTTCTGTTCCTGTCACGTCCAGTTTTTAATGGGGGCGGGGGTTTGTTTGATCTTTTCCTGTCGATTTGTTTGATTTCTTTGTAGGTTCTGGTTATTAGCGCTTTGTTGGATGTGTAGCACGCAAATATCTTCTCCCATTCTGTAGGCTGTCTCCTTGCTTTGTTGATTACGCCCTTGGCTGTGCAGAATCTTTTTAATTTGATCAGGCCCTATTTACGTATTTGTGTTGTTGCTGCAATTGCCTCTGGAGCCTGAAAATATATAACTTTTTAGAACAATAGTCTTCATTTTATTACAGTCATTGTTGAACCCTTTGCAATAGTGTGATTTGATGGTGTGATCTGATTTTAAGCTCAATTCATTTAGAATCTGATTTTTTATGGCTGATAGAGCAGAAAAAGATGAAATACAAAAATTCAGATATTATCACAAAAATAAGTGTATGAGGTGCTACATATGTTAATTAGCTCTATTCAACCATTCCACAATATATACATATGTCAGAATATGTGTATCATATTATTCACCATAACTGTATACAGTTTTTTATTTCTCAATTAAAAATAATAACACAAGTATGGAAATAACCCAAAGGTCCATCAACTGATGAATGGATAAGTAGAATGTGATATATCCAGGCAATGGAATACTTTTTGGCAATAAAAGGGAACAAATTACCAATACGTGCTACAACATAGATGAACTTCAAAAACAACATGTTCAATAAAAGTCATCAGACACAGAAGACCACACGTTGCGTGATTCCATTCTTATGAAAGGTCCAGAACAGGCACATCGACAGAGATGGAGAGTACATTAGTGGTTGCACAGGGCTAACATAGGTCCAGGAGAGGAGTGACTGATAATAGGCACAAGGTTTCATTGGGGAATGATGAAATATTCTAACATTAGATTTTGGTGATGAGTTCATGTCTAAAAAAAATTGCTTCAAATTCCTGATGGAAAATTCTTACGTGGTAATTATTTAGTGAATAAATTTTTGGAAGGTCTCTCTCTAACCCCAGATTCCTTATATTTATTTAAGTTAAATTACTCTTTTCCATGGTGTTTACACCTCTGCAAGTTTTCCATAAATTATTACTTTTATTAAAGATCATTTTAGTTGAGAATATATCTTCTCCCGTACATTGTTCTGTTAATGCTCCCTAAAAATGTCCTTTTGTGTTTTTCAGAAGATTCTGTGACAGAATCCGTAAAGTACCGTGAGCTGAAATGTATTAGAAATAGCTGCCGTTCCTTTACCCCAGTAAAGTAACTTATATAATACACTGCTACAAAAATTGATCTAATACTCGTTTCTTCAAATCTTCAGCAATGTTCAGCAGTGTTTCTCAGTTCTCCCTCAGTAGAATTTGATGGAAAAGCATTTTGGTTTATCCCTTCATTGGTTTTTTGGACTATTTCAGATATTTCTCCAAGAGATTGGCTTTTGCTATAAATTAAGAAACTTCAAAAGAGGCTTCTAAAAATTTATTATTCGATTTAGTGAAACATTTAAAAGTACTTGATTGAGGGTAGCATGATTTTAAAAATCACTAGCTACTCATGTAACCAACCAGTCAAAACATAGAACATTACCATCACCCTAACAAATCTCCTGTACCTCTTAGTAGCTACACCCAACTTCAGTTAATCACTGATCAGATTTCTGCTACTGTAGATTGGCCTTTTCCAGATTGTTATACAAAGAGAATTGAATTGAATCTGGCTTCTTTTACTTGGCATAAAACTTTTTATATTTACTCATTTTAGTGCATGTATAACTAGTTCATTGTTTTTTATTACCAAGCTGTGTTAGATTGTACAAATGTAACACAATTTGTCTTTCCATTCACAAATTAATAAACATTTAGGTGCTTTCCAGTTCGGACTTGTTAAAAATATAGCTGATAAATTTGGTAGAACCGTGTACATAGAGGTACTTATGAGGGCATGTGGATTCATTTCTCCCGGGAAAATAAGTAAGAGTCAAATTTCTGGGTCATAATGATTAGTATATATTTACCTTCATAAGAAACTACCAACCTGTTTTAGAAAGTAGCTGTACCTTTTTACATTTCCACCAGCAATGCTGAGTTGCTCCACATCTTTGCTAACATTTGTTAACATTAGCTTTTTTAAATTTGTGACTATCTTAGGCCATTCTAATAGATGTGCAGTTGTATCATATTGTAATTTTATTTTGGATTTACCCTTTTTCAGTTTTATTGAGGTATAATTCATACACAAAACTGCATGTATTTAAAGTATATAATGTATTAGGTTTTGATATATGTGTACAACCTGGAAACCATCACCAGTCAAGAGAGTAAACATACCCACCATACTCTTTGTAATCCATCCATCCCCCTTCATAATTTTTCTTCCTCATCTCACAGAAAACCACTAGTTTATTTGCTGTCATTGGATTATTTTGTATTTTTAGAATTTTATAAATGGATCATATAATATGTTTTCTTTTCTATTAGCCTTCTTTTAATAAAGTGTTTTTCAACTTTTTTTATCTCCTGGGACCCTTGAACCTATAGTTAAACTTCCATGGCACACTTAAATTATGTCAATCAAAAAAAAAAAAAGAGTAAAAAAAAGAACATACTAACTGTGCTTTGAAAGTGTTTTGAAAATAATTTAATTAGTGATCTTTAAAAAATTTTGCTGCACACCTGAGATCTTCTCATGGCACACCAGTGTGCTCTGGCACACTGGTTGAAAAATCACTGTTTTACTAACGTCATTACTTTGAGATTCATCTTGTTGTTATCTATCAGTACTCTGTCCTTTTGCTAAGTAGTATTTATTTTATCCTTTTCAGAGTTCTTCATTTGATTTTGTAGATCCAGATTTATATCAGGTAACACATTCCTTCAGCCTGGAGAACTTCTTTGAATGTTTATTACAGAGCAGGTCAGCTGGCTCTCAATTTTCTCACCTATTGTTTTTCTGAAAATATCTTTGCTTTCATTTTTGACAGATTTTGCTCTGGGTATAGAATTCTAAGTCAACAGTTATTTTTTATTCTTACTTTTCTCTGCTTTAAAGATGTTGCTCTATTTCTCTGTGGCTTGTATAGTTTTGGGGCATCTACATTAATTTTTATCTTTCTTCTTCTGTATATATGTGTTCCTCCCTCTTTCACCTCAGCTGCTGTCAAGATTTTCTCTTTATTTTGGATTTTCAGCATGTTGACTATTATGTATCCAGGTGTGTATTAGGTTTTTCTTTGTTTGATGAATATCCTCTTTGGGTTGTTTGAGCTTGGATCTATGATTTGCTGTTTATTATATTTGGAAAATTCTTGGCCATTATCTCTTCAAATATCTCTTCTGCCCCATTCTCTTTCTCTTATCATTCTGGGACTCCAACTACATGTACATTATTGTTTGATACTGTCTCACATCTCTTGGATACCCTAATCTGTATGATTATATTCTCCTGCTCATGTGTGTGTGTGTGTGTGTGTCTGGGTAATTGCATTGACAGATCAAGTTAATTGATTTGTTCACCTGTGTTCAGTCTACTGCGCAGTATGCTAAAATCATTTTTCATCTCCAATATTGAGTTTTTAATTTCTAGCACGTCTAGCATGTCTGCTGAAATCCCTTATCTGTTCAGGCAAGTTTTCTATATTTTTCTACTATATCATTTTACACATTAAGCATAGTTACTGTAAAGTCTGGATATTACCTGAGTTCACTGCTATTGATTGCATTGTCTCTTGACAGTAAGTGGTGAGAGAGAGAGAGAAATGTAATTTTTTTTGTCAGTAATGAATACATTTTTATTAATGTTGTATTATAAATGTATTCCCCTTATAACTTACCTAAATTGTTATGGCTTACCTATCCATATCAGTTTATGGCTTTTTCTTCAAAAGGAATTACAAATATCTTTTATAATGTGCTGTTAAATAATTTTGGTCTGTATTAGGATTGAATTTATAAATGTATAAATTCCAGGCTTTTAAACCATAATTTTCCCTCAAAAGAATGCTTATGAATTTCCTATTGCCTGGGTTACTTACTATTATTATTATTTTTAATTGTTAAATCATAGCTGTGTACATTAGTGCAATCAAGGGGTACAATGTGCTGGTTTCATATACAATCTGAAATATTCTCATCAAACTGTTCAACGTAGCCTTCATGGTATTATCTTAGTTATTGTATGTAGACATTTGTATTCTGCATTTAGTAGGTTTCGCCTGTACCCATTCTAAGATGCACTGTAGGTGTGGCCCCCACCCATTACCCTCCCTCCACATAACCTCCCCCTTCCCTTCCCCTCCCTTGGCCCTTTCCCCATATTCTTGTGCTACAGTTGGGTTACAGCCTTCATATGAAAGTTATAAATTAGCTTAATACTAGGGCTGAGTACATTGGATACTTTTTCTTGCATTCCTGAGATACTTTGCTAAGAAGAATAGGTTCCAGCTCCATCCATGTAAAAATGAAAGAGGTAAAGTCTCCATCTTTCTTTAAGGTTGCATAATATTCCATGATATACATGTACCACAATTTGCTAGTCCTTTCGTGGGTTGATGGGCACTTGGGCTTCTTCCATGACTTAGCAATTATGAATTGGGCTGCAATAAACATTCTCGTACAGATGTCTTTGTTGTATTGTGACTTTTGGTCTTGTGGGTATAAACCTAGTAAAGGAATTATAGGATCGAATGGCAGGTCTATTTTTAGGTCTCTAAGTATTCTCCAAACATCCTTCCAGAAGGAACGTATTAGTGTGCATTCCCACCAGCAGTGTAGAAGTGTGCCCTTTCCTCCACATCCACGCCAACATCTCTGGTTTTGGGATTTTGTTATGTGGGCTACTCTTACTGGGGTTAGGTGATATCTCAAAGTAGTTTTGATTTGCATTTCTATGATGATTAAGGAAGATGAGCTTTTTTTCATGTATTTGTAGATTGCGCATTTGTCTTCTTTAGAAAAGTTTCTCTTCAAGTCCCTTTCCCACCCTGAGATGGGGTCATGTGTTCTTTTCTTGCTAATTCGTTTGAGTTCTCTGTGGATTCTGGTTATTAGACCTTTATCGGAGGTATAACCTGCAAATATTTTCTCCCATTCTGAGGGCTGTCTGCTTGTTTTTCTTACAATGTTCTTGGCTGTGCAGAAGCTTTTTAGTTTGATCAGGTCCCAGTAGTGTATTTTTGACACTGCTTCAATTGCCTGGGGAGTCCTCCTCATAAAATATTCACTCAGGCCGATTCCTTCAAGAGTTTTCTCTGCACTTTCTTCAAGGTCTTTCATAGTTTCATGTCTTAAGTTTAAATCTTTTATCCATTGAGAGTCTATCTTAGTTAATGGTGAAAGGTGTGGGTCCAGTTTCAATCTTCTACAGGTTGCCAGCCAGTTTACCCAGCACCATTTGTTAAATAGGGAATCTTTTCCCCACTGAATGTTTTTAATTGGCTTGTCAAAGATCAAATAATGGTAAGTAGCTGGATTCATCTCTTGGTTCTCTATTCTGTTCCAGACATCTACTTCTCTGTTTTTGTGCCAGTACCATGCTGTTTTGATCACTATCGATTTATAATACAGTCTCAGGTCTGGTAGCGTGATTTCTCCTGCTTTGTTTTAATTTCTGAGTAATGTCTTGGCTATTCGAGGTTTTTACTGATTCCATATAAAACGAAGTATTATTTTTTCAAGATCTTTAAAATATGACAATGGAACTTTCATAGGAATTGCATTAAAATTATGTATTGCTTTGGGTAGTATAGACATTTTAACGATGTTGATTCTTCCTAGCCATGATCATGGTATGTTTTTCCATTTGTTAACATTTTCAGCTATTTCTTTTCTTAGAGTTTCATAGTTCTCTTTATAGAGATCTTTTATGTCCTTTGTTAGGTATACTCCCAAATATTTCATCTTCTTTGGCACTACTATGAAAGGAACAGAGTCCTTGACTGTTTTTTCAGCTTGGTTATTGTTGGTATATATAAAGGCTACAGTTTTATGGGTGTTGATTTTGTAGCCTGAGACATTGCTGTATGCCTTGATCACTTTTAAAAGTTTTGTAGTAGAATCCTTAGTGTTTTCCAGATATATGATCATATCATCTGCGAAGAGTGAAAGTTTGATCTCTTCTGACCCTATGTGGATACCCTTGATAACCTTTTCTTCCCCAATTGTGATAGTTAAAACTTCCATTACAATGTTAAAGAGCAATGGAGACAATGGGCAACCTTGCCTGGTTCCTGATCTAAGTGGAAATGATTTCAATTTAACTCCATTCAATATGATATTGGCTGTGGGTTTGCTATAGATGGCCTCTATTAGTTTAAGAAATGTCCCTTCTATACCGATTTTCTTAAGTGTTCTGATCATAAAGGGATGCTGGATATTATCAAAAGCTTTTTCTGCATCAATTGAGAGAATCATATGGTCTTTATTTTTTAGTTTGTTTATGTGCTGAATTACATTTATAGATTTACGTATATTGAACCTGCCTTGAGACTCTGGGATAAATCCCACTTAGTCATGGTGTATAATTTTTTGATGTGTTGTTGGATTCTGTTTGTTAGGATCTTATTGAGTATTTTAGCATCAGTATTCATTAGTGATATTGGTCTATAATTTTCTTTTCTTGTTGGGTCTTACCTTGTTTTAGGGATCAAGATGATGTTTCCTTCATAGAATGTGTTGGGTAGTATTCCTTCTTTTTCTATATTTTGGAAGAGGTTTAGTAATATAGGTACTAGTCCTTCTTTAAAGGTTTGGTTTAATTCTGACGTAAAGCCATCCTGGCTAGGCTTTTCTTTTTAGGGAGATTTTGTATAGTTGATGCTATTTCAGAACTTGATATAGGCCTGTTCAACATTTCCACTTCGTTCTGGCTAAGTCTTGGTAGGTGGTGTACTTCCAAGTATTGGTCGATTTCTTTCAGATTTTCATATTTCTGAGAGTAAAGTTTCTTGTAATATTCGTTAAGGATTGTTTGAATTTCTGAGGGGTCTGTTGTTATTTTGTCTTTGTCATTTCTGATTGATGAGATTAGAGACTTTACTCATTTTTTTCCTGGTTAGGTTGGTCAAAGTTTTATCTATTTTATTGATCTTTTCAAAAAACCAACTTTTGGATTTATTGATCTGTTGTATAATTCTTTTGTTTTCAGTTTCATTTAATTCTGCTCTGATTTTGGTTGTTTCTTTTCTTCTGCTGGGTTTGGGGTTGGAATGTTCTTTCTTCTTCAGTTGCTTGAGATGTCCCATTAAGTTATTAACTTCCTCTCTTTCCGTTTTCTTGAGGAAGGCTTGCAGTGCTATAAATTTCCCTTTTAGGACTGCCTTTTCTGTATCCCAGAGGTTCTGATAATTCGTCTCTGGATTGTTGTTTTGTTCCAAAAATTTGGTGATTTCCTTCTTAATCTTGTCTATAACCCATCTATTCTTCAGCATAAGGTTATTTAGCTTTCATGTTTTTGTATGGGTATGCAGATTCCTGTTGTTATTTAGTTCAACTTTTATTCCTAATGGTCTGAGAAGATGCAAGGAATAATTTCTATTTTTTTAAATTCGCTGAGGTTAGATTTGTGGCCTAGGATGTGGTCAATTTTGGAGTATGTTTCGTGGGCTGATGAGAAGAATGTGTATTCAGTTTTTTGGGATGAAATGTACATAGATCATAAATACATTTATTCCATTATGGGAATTGATGTGTTGATTATTTGTACAAATTGGAGTGCTTACATCCTACTAATCAACATAACTTTCACCTGATTTACCCAATTACAGCATTAAGACATTTGTGTTCTACACCTGATAGATCCAACTTGTACTTGCTTTGCTCCATAGGTGTGGTCCCCCTACTAACCCTCCCCCTATCAACCCACCCTCTTCCCCTCCCCTTCCCTCCTTCATCCTAGGCTATAGTTATGTTTCATTCTTCATATGCAAGTGTGAGTGATTCTAAATTGGTTTCACAGTAGTACTGAGTACATTGGATATATATTTTTTCCATTCCTGAGATACTTTACTAAGAAGAATATTTTCCAGCTCCATCCATGTAAACATAAAAGAGGTAAAGTCTCCATTTTTTAATTTTGCATAGTATTCCATATGCCACAATTTATTAATCCATTCTTAAGACATTCTTGTGGGGCTGGTCTAGTGATAATGAATTCCCTCAGTTTTTGCTTATCTGGGAAAGACTTTATTTCCCTTTTTTTTTTTTTTTTTTTGTAGCTAGCTTTACCAGATGCAGTATTCTTGATGGGGGGGAGGGGATTTTTTTCAGCACTTTAAATACATATCCTATTCTCTCTTGGCCTTAAGGTTTATGCTGAGATATTCACTGTTATTCTGATGGGAATTTCATCATATGTAACTTGGTGCTTTTGTTTGCTGTTTTTAGATTTTTCTGCATTTGACTTTTGACGGTTTGACTGTAATGTGTCTTGGAGAAGACATTTTTAGGTTTAATCTATTTATGGATCTTTGAGCTTCCTATATCTGGATGTCTATATCTCTCATAAGATTTGGGAAGTTTTCAGTTATTGTTTTGTTAAATTGATTTGTATGTGTTTGCCCATCTCTTCTCCTTCTGGAACTCTCAAAATTCGAATATTTGGTTACTTTATGGTGTTTCGTATGCCAACTAGGTGTAGACTTTCTTCATTCTTTCATTTTCTTCTCTTTTTTCTTTCTTTCTTTCTTTCTTTTTTTTTTTTTTTGTGCCTGATGGGGTAATTTCAAAAGGCCTGTCTTCAAGTTCAGAAATTCTTTTATCTACATGATCTAGTTTATTGTTGAAGCTCTCTGTTGTAATTTTATTTTGTTCAGTGAATTATTCAGTCCCAAGATTTCTGTTCTGTTATATCTGTTTATATATCTATCTCTTTGTCAAATTTCTCGTTTAGATCATGAATTATTTTCCTGATTTCTTTGCATTGTTTATCTGCATTCTGTACCTCACTGATTACATTGAGTTCTTTCCCAGTTATAGATACCCTTTTCTTTGGTATCTGCTACTGGAGAATTATTGTGTTTGTTTGGAATGTCATTTTTTTGTTTTTGCTTTTCGTGTGTGTGTGTGTGTGTTTATATGTTGATATTGGCACATTTGGTTTGAAAGTTCTTCTTCTAATTTTTTGGATTAGCTTTTATACAGAAAGACTTTCTCCTAGAGATATATCCATAGTGGTGGTTACACAGAGTTCTTTGGCATTAATTTTCAGTTTGCATAGTAGCATAGTTTCTGTATTATTCTCTAGCTATGATTAGTGTCAGTGTTACCTGTGAGATCTTTGGTTGCTTAGGCTAATGGCTATTGGTAGAGGTTGTAGAGAAACTTTTCTGGGGAAAGGGATGCCAAAGAGGCTGGCTCTCAGGCACTGGTGGTAGTGGTGGCAGGCTAGGGATGCCAGTCCTCAGGCCCTTGGGCAGCATGTCCTGACAGGCAGGCCTTTGGGTCCCTGGGTATTGTGTGTAGTATTGGTGGTATTTGTGGGTAAAAGCCAAGAATTAGGACCCTGAGCAGTATGCATGGGCACCAGTGATGGTGGTGAGAGGCTGGATGGGCTTGTCCCCAGGACCTTGGTTGGCATACACAGGTGGGCACCAATGCAATGGTGGCAGGTTGGGTGGGCCTGTTTCTAGGCCCACTGGAGATGCATGTGGGTATTAAGCAGCATGCAGGGTGAGCCTCTGGATGGCATGTATGCCTGCTGATGACAGCAGGCAGGGTAGGCCTAGGTCCAGGTCCCTGGACAGCACATGCAGGCCCACCTATAGTCTTTTTCATGAGTACCCAGTAGAAGTGTATGAATAGGGAGTCCATGAATGAACATAAGCTTCCTTGACTGGGGTCCTCACTATTCTGGACTGGCACACTAGTCTACACTTGATCTTTTGCAGTCTCTTAAAAATATGGATGATTTCTTCTTCCTCACTTGTACTGTGGACTACAACTTTTCCTCATGTAGTTTTCCATAGGTGAGACAGGTTATGTCTCCCATCTTTCCTAAGAATGATTATTTCTCATTGAAACTCAAGTTATTCTATTGTTTGACCTCAGCTTTCCAATAGGTTCAATAAAGTTATTGTTTTGTTTTTATTTAGACTTTTCTCTTTGTTCAGATCCAACCAACATTCTTACAGCTTTCTATGTCAAAAACAGAATAAAAACCCCATGCTTAATTGTCAAAAATTTTCTTCATTATAATGGCATTGAACTATCATCAGGTATATCTTAAGGTAAAGATACACTTAGATTGAGTTTCATTCTTAATTAATATTCTTTTAATCACCCTGAGGTTGAGTGGTGTGGCATCATAGCTTGTAGCAACCTCAAACTCTTGGGCTCATGCGATCCTCTTGTCTCAGCCTCCCAAGTAGCTGGGACTACAGGTACATGCCACAATGCCTGGCTAGCTTTTCTATTTGTAGAGACAGGGTCTTACTTTGCTCAGGCTGGTCTTGAACTCCTGAGCTCAAGCAATCCACCCACCTTGGCCTCCCAGAGTATTAGGATTGTAGGTGTGAGCCACTGCACTCAGCCTTTAATTAACATTCTTGATAACTTTAAGTATTTTGAAAAATACTCATTAGATATATTTAGAACAATATTGTTTTATTGAAATATGGCTGGTGAAGTGTTCCTATTAGGAGTAGAAAAAGCGTCAGCTGCTACTTTCTTATTGTTTGCTTGTGCTTACATTATTAATGATATCTTTAAATGAATTATTTTTAGACCACTTGTCCTTTGTGAGGGTTAATTTTCTTAAAGCTAGATAATATAATTGCAAACCTCTTTTTTTTTTAACTGCAAACCTCTTAACCAAGCACATTCAAACTGCAATACATCATAGTAAGCTGAAAGTGATTAAATGACAGATGTTTCTACTATTAACCCTTCTAAGTTTGAGAACCCCTACTCTGCCCTGAGGATCCTTTCATATCATATGTTGCATATGACTATATGACATAGATACCAACTAGGGATCAGGATTGATGCACATATGAAAAATTAGTAAAGCTTAATTTCTTCCCCTCAATGTTCCCATCAATGCTCAGTATACATAACACATACTTACTCAGTGAATAGATGAACACATGGCCCTTGACTTCAGGAAGGCTTGTCAGTCACCAAATGGATTGGGTCAATTATTATAGTCAAGTGAAAAAAGTAGAAACCTATCTAAAATGTTATATAATAACTAAAGTGTACTGTAATGGTGATGGCAGCATCCATTCAATATTTTTAAAAGGAGTTAAATACAAATTGATGTCTTGGAGAAAAGATACCTGAAAAATGTTCACTTGGGCTGAGCCTTAATTTTGTGGAGGATTGAAGTAATTAGAGTTAGAAATAGTCTTTTTAGGTGGGGTGCAGTGGCTCATACCTGTAGTCCTAGCACTCTGGAAGGCCAAGGTGGGTGGATTGCTTGATCTCAGGAGTTCAAGAGTGAGCAAGAGTGAGCAAGACCCATCAGTACTAAAATAGAGAAACTAGCTGCATGATAGGTACCTATAGTCTAAGCTACCCCAGAGGCTGAGGCAAGAAGATAGGTTGCACCCAAGAATTTGAGGTTGTTATGGGCTATGATGCCATAGCACTCTATCCAGAGTGACAGAGTGAGACTCTGACTCAAAAGGAAAAAACATGGCCTTTTTCATCAAAGAAAACAACACAAGCTAAGTGGAATGTGCTGGGCTAGGTGAGTACATGACCATAAAGGGTGGGAACAATGCTCCCTGCAGTGTGACCACACCAGCAGTGCTCCCTGAAGTGTGACTATACCAGCAGTGCTCCCTACAGTATGACCACACCAGCAGCATGGGGGGAGAACTGAGGAACTCACTCAGGCAGAGGCACACCCTGGTCTCCAATGCCTTCCAACTGATTCAGCAGAAGCCAATGCACTGGGCGGCGCCTGTGGCTCAGTGAGTAGGGCGCTGGCCCCATATGCCGAGGGTGGCGGGTTCAAACCCAGCCCCGGCCAAACTGCAACAAAAAAATAGCCGGGTGTTGTGGCGGGCGCCTGTAGTCCCAGTTACTCGGGAGACTGAGGCAAGAGAATCGCGTAGCCCAAGAGTTAGAGGTTGCTGTGAGCCGTGTAACGCCATGGCACTCTACCAAGGGCGGTACAGTGAGACTCTGTCTCTAAAAAAAAAAAAAAAGAAGCCAATGCACTGAGGCAGCCACAGAACCACAGATGCCAAGGTAGAACGGATATCACCATGGCCCCTTCTCCCTCCATGTCACCTTCTAATGTATAAATTTATTCTTGTTTGGTTTACTTGCCTTCAAAATCAAATATTTATTTAGTGATTAAAATGAGGTGAATACTATATAAGGCATCAGAGTTAAAGGAGAATAAGATGCAATTCCTGCCCTGAAGGGACATAGTTTTATGAGAGAGACAGCTGCATAAAGCAAGTACTCAAAGTGTCCTGGACTACGTACCAACAGAGTTTGCACAACACGTTATGGGAAACCAGAGGAGAGACAACTAATCCAGTTCTGGGGGGAGAGGGAGACAGGATAATGAGGAATGATGCACAGCAGGGACAGCTCAGAGAAAGAAACAACAAAGCTGTGTCCTACAGATGGAGCAGGAGTTACTCAGGTAACAGGGGGCCAACAGAGCCAAAGCAGAAGAGAAACAAATGCTACTAGATTGAAAAGTGTAAGGCTGGTAGGAGAGGGAAATTAGTCCAGAGAGTTAGGCAGGGACCTATTCATTGAGGGTCTTAAACAACCTAGTAACCTAGAATGAGACTAAACAGGGAGCAAGACCTGAGCTACATCACGTTTATGTTGTCCATATGAAAGCAAGCGAGAGGAAAGAAGACCCATCAGAAACAGCAGTAGTGATTTCACTGAGAAATAATAGTGACTTGAGTCAGGGTGGAGAATAGCGGGTAGGTAGAACAAACAGAGCCGGGGTGACAGCAGGACTTGATGCATTGGACATGAAACTGCAGATGGACTGACCTAAAATCTTCACCTTGAAATAGGTTGGAGATAATCAAAAGAATAAAAGATTTAGAGGTAGATAATGTATTTGGTTTTGAACATAAGAAGTTAAAAGACCAGTAAGAGTTTCCATCAGGCAGTTGGATGACAAAGTTCAGGTGTCAGGGGAGCACCCTGGGCTGGAAGGGACCCTCAGTGCATGAAGAGCTGCACTGTAGAGCTGAACCCATGAGATGTGTATGGGACGACCCCGAGAATAGTGTGCATAGATAAAGAACAGTGGGGCGGTTGGAGGATGGGCAGAGTCCAGTGAATGGCCCCAAATTCTGCCAAAAACAAGGACAAGTCCCTGACAGAACAACAATATTCAGAATAGGCACAGAGGGGAGAAGTTCACAGAGAAGTAGCAAAGGGATGCTCCAAGAAGACCAAGGAGGAACAGGAGGGGCTGGGATCCTGGAAGCCAAGAGAATAAAGCATTTTTAAAAGGAAGGAGTTGGTGTCAAATGTAGCAGAGAATTCCAGAAAAGAAAGCATAGCAAGGCTACTGGTAATCTGACCTACATCATTTCCAGTGGTGGAAATAGGAGATTCTCCTGGAGAAAAGGAAGAGACAAGTTTCCATTAAGGCCGAGAGAGAGAGTGAGTCTGTCTACTACAGAGCTGGGGTTTCTCAGGATACTCAGTGAAAAGGTCCGAGGAGAGGGACAGGTGTAGGTCAAGTCAGGGAAGAGAAAGCTCAGAGCAGTTTGGGCTGAGGATGAGAGAAACTGGAACATAAAGACAGCTAGGAGCTGAAGCCCAGGACAGGATGCTGGGGCTGGGGACCGCAGGACTGGACTGGACAAAGAACTGCTTTTGGGAGGAGGCGATTTGAGGCCCCTGAGGATGGGGAGCCTGTGAGTGGGAACCCCCTACATGCTCAAAACATAGGCTTCAGGCCTCAGGGCAGCAAGAGGCTTGGAGGTCAGCTCCTGGCTGCTGTCTGGCTCCCAAGCTGTCTGGACCCCTATAGTGCCACGCTGACGTTCCTTTTCATCTGCTTCCCCTAGGTCTCTCCTGCCACATTGCCCCCCATCCTGCCCCCATGGCACCTTATAACATAGGTGCTACCAAGGGGAAAGAGGGTCTCTACATTAGTCCTTTTTCCAGATGACAGAAACGTAGTCCTTTGAGAACAATTTTATATTTTCCTATTTCTATCAAGAAATTGGCCAAGATTATTTTATTACTTCTAAGAAAAGATCTTTGATAGATGTTGCTTGCTTTAAAGACCATTTTAAATACGATTTAACTTTTTCATAATGACTAGGAGCCTTACGTCTGTTTTGAAAAGAGGCAGCACATAGATAAGTGAACAATGGTGACCAGGTCAGCATTCTCAAGGGCAACTCCATGTCATGTAACGTGGTGGTGCTTACGAGACCGCTGGGATAGGCTAGCAGCAGGCTCTCTGCTGCACGGCTAAATAGTCCCTGAAAACACCACTCCCAGGAATCTTGGTGCCCGCTGTCACTGTTCTGTCTCTTTACTCCACTATTGCTGCCCTGCTTCTTCTAATCACTTGCTTTATTCTTCCCATAATAATCGAGGTCAATTCATGAAGGCAATCCTGCCTCTCATGGAGTCACCCACCTGGACTTTGTGACTGTCATTTGCTGCTCAGAGAGCTTTCAGCTTTCTTCCAGAATTGTGACTCTGTTGGGGTTGGCCCATATTGCCTGATTTTTGTTTATTTATCCAATAGAACTATCTATTGACTACTTGCCTGGCAGGTTCTGAACCAAGAACTGGGAGCAAATAAGAAAGCAGTGTCTCTGCCCTCATGCAGCTTAGAGATCTGAGTCAAAAACAGACAATAAACACACCAACAAATAACAATTATAAATTGGCAAAACATAAATGAAGCAAGCAAACAGAATGGTGAACTACAGAACAGCAGTCTTTCTTTGAGGGGCTTGTGGTGAGAAGAAGGGTTGATCTAAATTGAGTGGCCAATATTTCAGAAGTGGCAATTAACACTTTGCTGACCAGTCATGAGTCACCTGTAACACGGATAGTTTCTGCATAAAATCGCCAGTGATGTGTTAAGATTTTAGAGGATCTAAGTGATTCTATATGATAAGCAGCTGAGAGACGAGGAGGGGAGAAAGAATAAAACAGGCAGAATTTGGGACAACTGGGAATTGAGACGGAGAGAAATGAATTAGGGAACAGCTGCTATGTTAACACATTGTTGGCCAGCAATTTTACGTGTTACTGGGGAACTTGTGACCAGTCAACAGTGGGTTAAGATGAGTCCTGAACGGTGAGGAGAACCTGCCGGGCAGAGCTGGAGCAGGAGTGACTCCAGCAAAAAAACCGCACGTGGCAAAGGCCCGAGGGGGCTTCTGAGAACTGAGAGAAAACCAGGCTGGCCGGAACACGGGTGAGTGTGTGAGGGAAGAGAGGTGCCACAGTGGATGACAGGAGAACAGGACAGACAATGGCTGGAGTCCACGGCACGAACTACCAGGAGCATGGATTTAATTCTGAGCTTAGTTGGAAGTCACATAATTTCCAAATGTCTAAGGGAAATGTTCTCTTTTATAACTCCCTACACATACATTAGTTGTAATTCTGTAAGAAAGAGTTTTCTCTTTGCCTTGTTTATTTGCTCAGTTACATATTTATATAAGTATGGATACACTGGTATTCATTTTATACAAAGGTTTTTATACATTCTATCATTATTGATTTTTGTTGCTTACATTTCCCAGATTTGGCCATTGGCAACCACCTCAAGTTGATTCCTGTGTCCTTCCAACATGCCCTCATCATTTTTTGAGCATTTTCTTACTTTTTCAACCACAGATGGTCCAGGCTCATTTTGTGCTTTCCCTGGCTTCCCTCTGAGAACAGATATTTCTCCAAAGATCTCCAGTTCATTTTGGGGAGAATGAGTTTTCATTTCTCTCTGTCTCAATTCCCAGTTGTTTCAAATTCAGCCTGTTTTATTCTTTCTCCCCTCCTTGTCTCTCAGCTGCTTATCATACAGAATCACTTAGCTCCTCTAACATCTTAACACATCACTGACTGGCAATTGTATGCAGAAACTATTCGTGTTACAGGTGACTCGTGACTGGGCTGTAGGTGTGCTCAGCTCATTCCTATTAGGTTGTCATTGTTTCTGGGCTATCTTGGTGGGCAGAGCTGGAAAATATAAGTATGAATAGACACATATATTCATGTTTTACACCTATTTCTCCACCTATCTATCTTTAAGTCTTAAAAACCGATACCTCCTACTCCAATCCACTACTACAGGGTTCCTTCCACCATCCCTCTTTCCTTATTTGTAATTCCTTTGGCATAGCCCTTTGTTTTTCAAGTAACCAAACCTACGAAGATATTTTGTAGATAGACTTAAAGTCTATAATCTCTTAATTTCAAGTAAAGATTATCCTAATAATCTATGTAGTTCTGAGTCAATCAATCAAAAAGGCTGACGAACAGAGCTGAGGCTTCCCTGCCACCTGTGGCTGGCGGCCCCAGCTCACACCCGAGAGTTCCAGCCTGCCCTCCTGGTGGCCTGCCCTGTGGGTTTCTGACTTGCCCAGCCAGCCCCCACAATATCTCAAGCCCATTCCTGACATGAGTCCCTTAGTATATATGCCCTACTGACCTATTACTATTTCTCTGGTTGAACATTGACTGATGCACTATCCGGTCAAAATCACGCCTTCCAAATTCATTTAATTTCCCCTCAACCCCTTCCAGGTGATTATGTTATTAGTTTATAATTCAGTTAGGTTCATTGGTTTGTGTTGGGTTCCATTTGGATTTCCCCACATCATAGCTGACTTTATTTATTTAAATGGCTGTACATTAAAGATATGGTTTTAAAAGTTAGAACTAGACAAAAACGTGTACCAATCAAAGTCACTCATCTTTCATCCCTTCTGCCTCCTCCTGCTGTTGCCTCCTCCTCTGCCACCCGCTCTCTGTGTCATTAGTCTTCATAGTTTCTGTTATGCGCTTTCTCTGTTTCTTCTGGCACCACAGGCAGATATATTTCCTTGTGTTCCCTTATTTATTACATAAAAAAGCATATTACAGATACTACTTTGCATTTTCTGCTTTAACGATGTAAACGTGCATCCTGGAAATCACGCTACGTTAGTTCCTCGGACCCTCCTCATCCTTTCTCATAACTGCGCAGTGCTCCTTTGTCTGATGCCCACAGTTTGTTCAAGCTGCCTCCTGTGGGCATTTAGATTGTTTTACCAATACTTTGAGTAATGTTGATTTTTACAAATAAAATAGCAGTCTCATTTCATACTCTTTTGGGTAGGTTTGTTAATCTTGAGGTCCAGAGAGTGAGTGGTGTGGAAGATGTTGGGTAACAAGCAGCAGCTTGCAATTCAAACATAGTGATGGAAAAGCTACATTGTAGGGAAAACGATCCCACATTGGGTACAGCGATGAATGGAAGCTCAGATAATTGGAATATACTCTCTAAGTCAGTGTATATACAAGAAGAGTGTATGTGCCCCAAGGGAAGGAAATATGATTTTGTTTTTAGAAAAAAATGTGTGTCATCTATTAGGAGCTCCACTATATATGTACCCACAAGAAACAGTTTAAAAACGATTTTTACTCTACTTAACATTTTTCTAAAACATAGGCTTTCAATGCGTTTTAAAACCAGATGTTTTAAATATCAAAACTCAATGCTTTTCTGATTAGTTTGCAGGAAAAGTAATTAAGAGCAAGAGGGAAATGGAGCTTCACTAGCTAAATTTCAATGAAAACCGTGTATACACAGTGATACACTCTTCCATTTGAGGCTACCCATATTGTCAGATATCTTCTCACTGATCCCAGTATTTAAAACTGAGATTTGGGATAGACAAAGCTGGAAACCAAAACTTTAAGTTGCTGAGTCACAGTATAAGCTGAAGTTTGAAAAAATTAACTGAACGTCTTCAGGTATGTTGTTCTCTCTGTCTATTATTTATTCATATTATTGTTAGTGAAATTGAAAGAGGGTTTCCTACTATTAATAAACAAAAGGAATATTATTATTATTATTTTTGCAGTTTTTGGCCAGGGCTGGATTTGAACCTGCCACCTCCGGCATATGGGGCTGGCACCCTACTCCTTTGAGCTACAGGCGCCACCCCAAAAGGAATATTATTTTAAACCATAATTTATTTACTATCTAGGTATTTCCTTTTTGGGAGAGCATATAATGTATCAGCACATTAGTCCTTATTTGTAAATTATGAATAAACAAGCATTTGCAGAGACAGTCTGTTCAAACACCTTTTGACTGATTGTGATGCATGTCCAAGATGTTTGGAAAACACCTTCTAAAGAATATATTTAGCAAATGATCTTTCCTCCATTCATACCTAACTAGCAGAATTTAAACATTATTTCCATTTGTTTCTCAATTTTCAGAATAATAGGTTAGTGTTTTATCTACCCCCAAAGGTGACCGATGAAATTATATTTGCTTTTCCCCTCTTTTGCTGTGTGTACAAACATTGTTTTAACCATTTGAGAATGAGTAGCAGATTGTGTTCCTTTATTCCTATACATTTTAATGTATCTTTCCTGAGAACAAGGACAATAGCCATAGTCCAGTTACCAACTCAGAAAATTAATGTTGATACTAACAGCAGAATTTAAAGTTCTTGATTTCATCTGATCAGAAAATAAATGTAAAACTGATGAAGTTGAAGGTGAAAATAAATCCAATGTCTTTACCTGAGTTGTCTCATCTGTAACAGGGAAATTAACACCTGTTCTGCATACCTCACAAAATGCTGTGAGCATGAAGAAAGTGCTTTGAAACACAGAAAACTTACAGAAGGTCAAGGTTGTCAGCATCATTTTCTATCCATTTATTGTTGTGTGTGTGTAGTTGGTTGGTCTTAAATTATTTTAAGCCCTGTTTTAAAGTGCTGGCGACCTTACATGTGCACGCACACACATACATATGTCTCTCCACCGGCTAAGTTTCTATCAGACTGTAGAGTCTCAGGCATAATATAATCTACAATTATGACAAGGAACCCAGCAGCAAAACAGCATGCAAGGTGAGAAGTGCAAGCGGGGAGGACGCCTCGCCACCAGGAGTCTCATGGACAGACAGCCGGCTGCTGCCTCGCTGTGCTTACTGAAAGGGACTGGACTTGGTTCAGAGTGAGAGCAATTTGCTGCTAATTATCCATATGAGCAGATTAGCATAAGTTAGGTGAAAGGGGGAGGAAAACAGCTATGTCAGTTTACCAGCACTGTTACCAAGAGGCCCCAAGAAGCCAGGAACTCGGAAGCAAACAGGAACAGCAATTGAGAGGAACTAAAGTCAGTTATTTTCAACTTGACTCTCATGTGGTGGAAACATCAAAGGAAACATTCTGGAACCTGCTTGCTCTGTGTGTGTGTGTGTGTGAGAGAGAGAGAGAGAGAGAGAGAGACAGACCATGAGTGCCCCTGGTCTCCCTGGAAAGGGTAAAAGGGCTTTGAGGAAATACTTCCTGCTGTCTTTAGCAGAGAGGACAAAGGTACTACCCTAGGTGGACAAAATAACCCAGAATATAGTAAAAATGACAGGAAATTTGTAAGAAGGCAGAGAGGCATCCCCAAAAGTACATGACTTGAGGTCAAAAGAAAAAGAACAGAAACTCTTTTGACTCTGCAGGGTGACTGCTGGATCCTCATGACTTTCCTGCTCAGGCTGCTTCCAGATCTTCTGAGGAAGCAGCGGCATCCCCTGCCCCTGAGGATAATCCAGAGAGTATCCGGGCACTGGCAGGCTCCAGAAATCCTGATCTGGACATCAGGCAAAGAAGTGACTAGAAGGTGGCCCAGTCCCTCCTGAAGCTAATGGTGAAACGCACCCAGATCTCACAAATCCAGTCAGGTCTTCTCAATTTTGCTTCTGGGTTGGGGGTTGTAATTGCAGAAGAGACAGGAGGAAGGAAGAGATGAACAGCTGGCTATATAGATGGCGGCCAAAACCAGGATTTGATTTCCTAAACCAGGGCTGATGACACTAGAATGACAGGCTCCTGGAAGAAGAATGCATCTCCCCAAACCCAGAATGAATGTGTTTGGCAAGTACCCGTGTCTGCGATCTGACAAAGAGGACTTCAAAGAGGACTTCAACATGAGTTTCAGGACAGGGAGCGGGGAAATGTGCTTGGAGAAAGCTGTGAAGATGTTTGCTTCCTGTCCTCCACCTGTCCCGTGGGTCTGCTCTGGGCCTGGGAAGCTGGCCACACACACTGGGTCACTGGGTTCCCCTGCCTTCTTCTTGGCTTATGTCAGTGAGAGTCACCACGTAGGAACTCTGTCTGGGCTCAAGTAATTGCACCTTCCTCCTGCCCCCTTTCAAACCTAGGAGTCAAAGCAACTCTGTGTGGTTTTCACCATCAGGCTGCCACATTTTCTAGCCTCAGTTCCCCGAAATCATGCTCTCCCCTTTGCAAGTAAGACCTTTAATACTGCTTTCCAAGTTGCTCTTTTGGAGTATACCAGCTCTTTCTTCCATGCCTCTGACAGAGTTATATACATGGAGCATGGTGGGTGCAAGGTGGAAAGGGGAAGGGTGTGTGAGAGGAAGTCCTGGTGATTTTCTATAGACATTTGCTGAAAGGGAAGAAATGGGATGGTGACAATTGTGCCAAGAGCAGTGATATTTGTGGCTTCAGAAGACTTCATGGCAACAAACGTATTTGATGACAAAATGAGGCAGAAGTCTTAATTCAGATTGCTAAATACACCCCCAGAATGGAAGCTTGTGACTGCAGAGTTCAAAAGAAGCTGGTAGGTCGTGAGGTTTGGAATAGCACTGCTGTCGGAAGGTACACACCTGTGTTAGCACCCACGTGTCTGAGGAGGAACCGTGGCAGAGGGCTAATGGGTGAGGAGAGAAAGGAAGCAGGAAGGTATGGGGCTAGCTACTGCAGTCGTTCTCAACTGGGGGCAATTTTATACCCCAGGGAACATGTGACAGTGTCTGAAGATGTTTTTGATTATCGTATCTGGTGGGAGATGGAGCTGCTTCTGGCGTCTAGTGGATAGAGGCCAGAGAGGCTGATTAACATCCTAAAATGCACGAAACAGCCCCAGTGTCAACAGTGCCGAGGCTAAGAAGCTCTCTCAGAAGCTGCGGACCTTGTGTCTACTGTAACTGTTAAGAGTCCATTCTCTAAAATTAGCTGGACCAGGGGTTGAATCCCACCTTATGATCTTGGGCAAGTAACATAATCTCTGCAAACTTCAGTTCCTTAATGTTTTTTCCAATCTTCAAATGAGATCTATTAGGTACCCCCTTTTGCTACATCATACTACAAGGCGGGTGAGTACAAATGACTACAGTAGCACCAAATTACCTAGAATTCCCAGAAATGGAACATTCTGGGTCATGGACATTTCTGGATGAGAAGCAGTCCCTATCTCTGCCTCACGTGTGGAAACAACCTTCTTGTTCCTATTCTGCTACTGTTACTTATTACAGCGTTTATAAAATTTGCTGCATCCTGGGAGACCATCTACACATTCCCTGTAGCTAGAGCCCACACTATTGTCCAGCCAGACACTCAACAGCCAGATCCTCTGCATGTGTGTGTGTGCGCACGTGTGTGTGTGCATGTGTGTGTGTGCACACGCATCATTCCTTTGTATGTTTTAAAATTTACTATTTTAAAATTCATGTTGTTTTTAATTGAAAGATAATTGTATATATTTTTGTGATACCATATGATGTTTTGACGTATATATTCAATGTAGGATGATTAAATCAAGCTAATTAACATATCAATGGTGAGACATTTGAAATTTACTCTCAGCAATTTTGAAATATACATTGTTAACCGTAGTCACTGGGCTGTGCCCTAGACCTCACAAACTTATCTCTCCTAACTGTAACTTTGTGTCCTTTGCCCAATATCTCCCTATTTCCTTTTTAGCTTCAATTTCTTATCTTTAAAAATGAGATAATAATAAGACCATGTCATAGAAATATTGAATTTATATCCATATACATTATTTGGCATGGTGCTTGGCACATAGTTAAGTTCTCAACAAAAATTTACTCCTATCATGGTAATGATCACCTTCTTGGTATAGATTATAACTCCCCTAACACTAATTTATGAGGCAACAGGAAAGTTTCCATGGAGTGGATAGGTCTTGTGATTAGTTAATATAGTGTGTTCCTTTTGTAGAAATTCATTGAGTTCTGTGCTTATGATTAAGAGTCCTTTCTGTACATTTGTTATAGCCCCCAAAAATTATTTGAAATAATGAATGGAAGTTTCATTCTGCCCCACCTCCAAACGCCCCTCAATATCCAATACATTTCTTGACTTCCCTTGCTAATGACTCAATCTCTCACATGGTGAAAACTGCAGTGAAGTTCACAGTTACTTTCTGCTCTGGACTCACCAAAGCTGAGGAATTGGGAGGAAAGAAGAGAAATGGACAGCAGCCTTGTATACAAGGGAATGTGGCATAATAATGAGTGTAGAAAATGTTTGTCAGAGCCCCGAAATCTAACCCAGATTCTAAGAAAATAGAACTCAATAAAAATTTGGAGGAGAAAATAGCTATGATTTCAGAGTCTGAGCTCAAGGTAAGGGTGACTTTAGAGAAACGGAAGGCTCTAAACAGGAATTTTTAACTCTTTGGTCATAAATTTTCATGATCAGGGAGAAACGTAGATGACACCTAAAGAAACAGGTCAGTGTGGCCAAGAGGCCCCCTGATGATTTCCGGTCTTTAGAGGATCTTCACACAGGGGATGAAGAACACCCAGCTGGGGGCTGACACGAAGGGGGATCGGATAGGTATGTTACGCCTGCATGGGAGGACAGAATGAGGTGAGGCTTGTGAAGCATGCCAAAGAATTGACAAACCTTTTTAGGTATGCCTGGAGCTGGAAGAAAGATAGGGGAGCATATGGCCATTGCTCAGTTTAGTGTTAACAGCAGCACACAAGTGGCAGAACAACTCATTTCATAATTTTCTTTAATCTTCTCTATTAAGGAAAACGACTTGCGGTGATAATGGATAGCACGATATTGGCTAGGAAAGGACTTGGGCACTATCTAGTTGAGTAAAGAGTAAGAGCCCCCTTCCTTGCTCTGCACAGGCTCAAGACTGCTGGCCGGATGAAAGACATGCTTATGCGACTGGGAAGCCTTCATAAGGGACCATAAACTTCAAGGCAAATGGGCACCAAGATCTGTAATGAAAGACTTCAGAAAGGCAAATTTGCTTATTTTTAAAGGGGGACACATATTTCAGAGACTACCACCACTGGTCTTGATTCATAGGGAATAAAATAATCCAAGGCTAATTTAATTGACAGTTTATGAGTGTCTGGTGGAATGAGGGGGTGGGAAGCAGAGCTTCCTGAGGAAAGGTGTCATCGTAATAATCATCATCATCTACTGAGCACTACCGCCAGGGTGTCTCCCAGCTCTCCATTTTTTCAGGCCTCAAGAATCCTGTGAGGCAGGCACTGCTGTTAGCTCTTTATTTCCCCAATGAGGAAATAGAGGCACAGGGGTGAACTTCCCAGGGGTCATCCAGCTCTCACGTGGCAGAGCTGGAGCTCATTGGGCAGGCTGGCCCCTGGAGCCTCAGCTCTTCCCCTCCAATGCAGGCCTTCAGCAAAGCAATGGATGCCGAGCGTCTGTACACTGTTGAGGGCAGCTGGAGGAAACCCAGGCTGAGCATGACTCAGGAGAGTAGCCAAAGCAAGAGAATCTCCAGGCCATCCTGGAAGTCCCTGGGATAATGCCTTGGTGGCACCATTAAATATTAGGGATGTCTGAGTACTTTTAACATATGAAAAGGTAGTTTTTGTGTGTTCCAGCCTAATACTTGCTCATCTTTTGCACCATACTTTTTCAAAAACCCACCTGGACATGTACAGTGCTTATTGATGACGTGTGGCTGGGATGGAGAAATCATGGCAGGATCGTGATTCTGAAAGATCTTTACAGTCTGAAGAGTGATGAGCTGAAACTGTAGCAAAATGGATGTTAGCAGGAATAAATGCAGAACTCCAGTTTTTTCAAACTTTCATTCTACACAAGCATAGGATGAGGGAGACATGATTAACCAAAGCTCCCTGTGACATAACAGGCTTTCAGTTTTCCACCGGCTTATATGAGTCCCCAGGTGTGAAGGTAACAGGGCTACATTAGGGCCAACCCCAATCACTAGGCTGTGTCTGGGGAACCAAAGGGCCAGGGGCAGGGGCAGCACTCTGACACAAGGACCGGACCGTGTTCAAGGAAGGACATTTACTGTACACAGAAAGGTGGAGAAAACTCAGAAGTTTTAGCCAAAGGGGGTTTGGGGAAAACTGGTAGCAGCTTTTAAATAATAAAGGGCTGCCATTCATACTATTGAGAAACATTTACAGAATACTTGCCATCTGAGAGGAATAGTGTTGCATTCCCTGTGTGGCTGAGACAGGGGAAGGAATGCTATCTGGCCTCAAGAAGTTTATTAGTAGAGAGGGTTGTCTGACCTAGAGACACTAATACATCAAGAGTTTCTGGAAAAAAGAGCTTCAAATGTCTGAAAGAAATGAGTAGTTTATCTGTAAGAGGTATTAGAAGACTTAATTGAAAACAGAAATGGTTTAGTTATAAGGAAAATATTTTTAAGTAGGAGCTAACAAGTAGGTGGCTGGGCAAGAGAGAGCATCAGCTGTGTTCCACAGAGGCCCAGAGGCCTGCCTGTCGCAATGCTCCGGCTCCGGGAGGATGGGCTGACCAAATCCCCAAGACCGCTTTGAAATGATAAGCATGGCTGATTCTCTGAAGGTGAGTTATCAGGTGAGAACAGAAATGTCAATGAAAACATAACCCCATGTCCCCATGTGCTACCTGCGGTGTGGTGGCCAGCATAGAGCCGAACACAAAGCTGGTGCTCAAGTGATAATTGGTGATAGAATCCTATTCTTATCACTTCACAGAGTTATAAAGTGGTACAAACTTTTAAGAAATGCTGAACTTGGCTGGGTATGGTAGCTCACACCTGTAATCCTAGCATTCTGGGAGGCCAAGGTGGATCACCTGAGCTCAGGAGTTCAAGATCAGTCTGAGCAAGAGCATGACCCTGTGTCTACTAAAAAAAAAAAAAGAAAAAAGAGGGCGGCACCTGTGGCTCAAAGGAATAGGGTGCTGGGCCCATATGCTGGAAGTGGTGGGTTCAAAACCAGCCCTGGCCAAAAACTGTAAAAAAAAAAAAGAAAAGAAAATAGAAAAACTAGCCAGGTATGGTGGCATGCACCTGTAGTTCCAGCTACTCAAGAGGCTGAGATCAAGAGGATCACTTGAGTCCAGGAGTTTGAGGTTGCAGTGAGCTATGATGCCATGCACTGTAGCTTGGGCAAGAAAGTGAGACTCTGTTAAGAAAAAAAAAAAAAAGGAAGGAAAAAAGAGAGAGAGGAGAGAGAGAGAGGGAGGGAGGAAGAAATAGAGAGCGAGAAAGAGAAGAAAAAAGAAAAGAGAAGAAAAGAAAAGACAAGCTAAACATATACAACAGTTAAATCAGATTTTTGGAGCTGAAAACCACCTCTTTGCTGGTCAGTTACAGCACCCATCTTATACATGCAGAAAGTACAGTGGAGGGGGGCTTCCCTTGCCTGTTGCATAGAAACTTCCTGTCAGATCTACAGGCCATTTGCCATTAAACACCCTGCTATCCTAGCTTCACAAAATAAAACAGAACAATAAAGCAAACTTCTTTGAACTGTATTTACTACAAGCCTCATCTCCTTAGTGCATTTATTTATGGTTTACTTACACTCCACTTTTTACTCTCTTTTTGCATGCATCCACACACATGTACACACACACACACTGCAACACAGATTCTAATAAGAAGATCTGGCTTTTACTTAAGCAAAGGAAGGAGTCACCACTTTGGTGTGAGATAGTCTCACTCGTACCAGAGCTAGACTATAGTAGCACTGTCATAGCTCACTGTAACTTCCTCTCAGCTCACTCTTCCAACCAGCTAGAACTACAGGTATGCCACTGTGCCCAGCTAATTTTAAAATTTTTCTTTTGTATAAATAGTGGTCTTGCTATGTTGCTCAGGCTAGTCTTGAACTCCTGGCCTCTAGGGATCTTCCCGAAGTGCTACGATTACTAGTATGAGCCACTCCAAATCACTCTCCTAATCTTATAAAACTACTTCCTAATTTGTCATAGAATCCAATGTCATTATTCAAGAATCATCCCGAGGAGAGCAAGATGGAGGCCAAGTAAAGGCTTCCTTACATCTGGGCACCGTGAGTCCAGGGAGATAAGAATCCAGGCATCACTGGCTGGTGGGATCTGCCTATCATCACCCCTGTGAGGATACAGAGAGTCAGTGAGAGTCTTCTGAACCCCAAGAGGAGGAGTAAAACAGTGGAAAACCGGCAAGTGGTCGCGTGTGTTCAATCCATCTAAACCCGCCCGCAACTGTAAGTTCAGTAGCAGCGAGACTGCAAACCTGAAAGGCCTTACCTGTGAACTGTTTTGGTGTCTTTGGACTTGGCACTCAGTTGAACTGCCTTGCGTAGAGCCTGAGTGGGAATACGGAGAACTTTGGCCTTTGTCTAGGGCCCCAGTCTGAGCCGCTGAGCCAGACGGAGCTAATAGTGTTTGGCTGTGGGCCATAGGGAGCCACTGTGAGCGATCTGCCCCAGCAAGCTCCGCCCTCAGGGTCACAGAGCGAGAATCAGGTGGGAGCTGGTAACCCAGCAACCAAGTAGCCTAAGGGTGGGGTCTGAGCCACCTTGCAGCCCTAACCCTCAGGGGCAGAGTGAGACTGGTTTTGGCACACTGGGTAAGTGGATAGCCACCTCAGCAGTGATTCCAGCAATAAGCACTTTCCTGGGAAAGCTTCTGCTCAGCAAGTTTACAAGTTCAAAGTGCCTTTTAAGTGGACTGAAGAGTGACTTAGGGTGTCTACCTGCTAGGGTTTGAGAAATCAGCAGCCTCCAGTCGTATCAGAACTGTGATTAACATCTCATACCCCAGAAGACCACGTGTTGCCCAGATAATATTCAACAACATATACATACTGCTTCGTTTGGGTTGTGTTTTTTTTTTTTTTTTTGGTTTGGTTGTTTTTTTGTGTTTATTTTGATGTTGTTGATCTTGTTTTGTTTTTTAATTTCAACCTTTTCCGTACAGACCTTTTTTCTTTCTCAATTTTTCTAGTTTAATTATAATTTCCCATTGCTGCCTTTTTTAATAACTAGAACTTCATTTTTGCTAGTGTTTCTACCGCTATTATTTGGTTTTTCACCCAATTTTATCCCATAAAGTTTTCTGTTTGCTTGTTTTGGTTTGATTTATAGCATTTTTGTCTTTCCTCTCTACTTGGTGGAGGTGGGGTACTGTGTCTGATCAGGTTAGCAAAGAGCTGCTGACCTCAAGGGAACCACCCAACTGGACACCCCCAGAATGTGGGTTTTTTTTAAGGTTGTGTCAAAGTACCCTACTGTACACCTATATTGCTCTGTCTCCCTCTTTCTGTGCCTCTCTTCTGTTTGTTAATATTCCTTTTACCCACCCCCTCTCCTTTCTCTATTTTTCTTTTTTTTTTCTTCTCACTCGGTCCTCCTTTCTTTCATCCCTTTCTTGCTATTCAACCTTCTCACCCTTCTGGTCCTGTACCAAAAGGACTCATCTAACCCTTAATCCACAGGCATGAGAACTTAAAGAGCAAGAGGAAGTGAAAGGAAAATTAGGGCAAGGAAACATATAAAAGAAATCACTCATGAGGAAGAATCAGCAGATAAATCCAGGCAACATTAAGAACCAGTCAAAAACAACCCCGCCAAGGGACCTGAGGTAGCTACTACAGAGGATTGCACCTATAAAGAAATGCTAGGAATGACAGAAAAGGAATTTAGAATACACATGATGAAAACAATGAAAGAAATGATGGAAACAATGAAGGAAACTGCTAATAAAGTGGAAAATAACCAAAAAAAAAATCCAAAAGCAGAATCAAATAAGAGATGAACGATATAAAGAATATAAAAAGGATATAGCAGAGCTAAAGGAACTGAAACAGTCAATTAGGGAACTTAAAGATGCAATGGAAAGTATCAGCAACAGGTTAGACCATGCAGAAGAAAGAATTTCAGAGGTAGAAGACAAAGTTCTTGAGATAACTCAGATAGTAAAAGAGGCAGAAAAGAAGAGAGAGAAACCAGAACGTTCACTGTCAGAATTATGGGACTTTATAAAGCGTACCAACATACGAGTTACAGGAATCCCAGAAGGGGAAGAAGAATGCCCCAGAGGAATGGAAGCCATACTAGAGAATATTATAAAAGAAAATTTCCCAAATACCACCAAAGATTCTGACACACTGCTTTCAGAGGAATATCAGACTCCAAGTCGCCTCAACTCTAACTGAGCTTCTCCAAAACACATTGTGATGAACCTGTCCAAAGTCAAGACAAAAGAAAAGATTCTGCAAGCTGCCAGGAGTAAGCGCCAATTGACCTACAGGGGCAAATCCATTAGAGTGACCACAGACTTCTCTAATGAAACTTTCCAAGCAAGAAGACAATGGTCATCTACCTTTAATCTACTTAAACAGAACAATTTCCAGCCCAGAATTCTGTACCCTGCTAAGCTAAGCTTAAAAATTGACAGAGAAATCAAATCATTTACGGATATACAAACATTGAGGAAATTCGCCACAACAAGACCAGCTCTACAGGAAATACTTCAACCTGTTCTGCACACTGACCACCACAATGGGTCAGCAGCAAAGTAAGAACTCAGAAATTAAAGGACAGAACCTAACCTCCACACTGATGCAAAAGATACAACTAAGCAATGGACTCTCAGAAAATAAGACAAATAGAATACTACCACACTTATCAATTATCTCAATAAATGTTAATGGCTTGAATTCCCCACTGAAGAGACATAGATTGGCTGACTGGATTAAAAAACACAAGCCATCCATTTGCTGTCTGCAGGAAACACACCTGGCTTCAAAAGACAAATTGAAGCTCTGAGTCAAGGGTTGGAAGACAATTTTTCAGGCAAATGGAATTCAGAAGAAAAGAGGAGTTGCAATCTTATTTTCAGATTCATGTGGATTTAAAGCATCTAAAATCAAAAAAGACAAAGATGGTCACTTTATATTGGGCAAGGGAAAAATACAACAAGAAGATGTTTCAATTCTAAATATTTATATACCAATTCAAATGCTCCCAGATTTCTGAAACAGACCTTACTAAGTTTGAGCAATAATAACAGGGGACTTTAACACTCCTCTTACAGAGCTGGACAGATCCTCTAAACAGAAATTGAACAAAGATATAAGAGATTTAAATGAGACCCCAGAACAACTGTGCTTTATAGACGTATATAGAACACTCCATCCCAAAGATAAAGAATATACATTCTTATCATCACCCCATGGAACATTCTCCAAAATTGATCATATCCTGGGACACAAAACAAATATCAACAGAATCTAAAGAACTAAAATTTTACCTTGTATCTTCTCAGACCATAAGGCACTAAAGGTGGAACTCAACTCTAACAAAAACGCTCGACCCCACACAAAGGCATGGAAATTAAACAATCTTGTGTTGAATAACAGATGGGTGCAGGAAGAAATAAAACAGGAAATCATTAACTTCCTTGAGCATAACAACAATGAAGACACAAGCAACCAAAACCTGTGGGATACTGCAAAATCAGTTTTGAGAGGAAAATCCATCGCTTTGGATGCCTACATTCGAAAAACAGAGAGAGAGCGCATCAACAATCACACAAGCCACTTTATGGAATTGGAAAAAGAAGAACAATCTAAGCCTAAACTCAGTAGAAGAAAAGAAATATCCAAAATCAAATCAGAGATCAATGAAATTGAAAACAAAAGAATCATTCAGAAAATTAATGAAACAAGAAGTTGGTTTTTTGAAAAAATAAATAAAATAGATAAAACATTGGCCAGACTAACGAGAAAGTTACTACTAAAATCTCTAGTAACCTCAATCAGAAATGATCAAGAGGGAATAACAACTGATCCCACAGAGATACAAGAGATCATCTCTGAATACTACCAGAAACTCTATGTCCAGAAATTTAACAATGTGAAGGAAATGGATCAATATTCGGAATCACATTCTCTCCCTAGACTTAGCCAGGAAGAAATAGAGCTCTGAACAGACCAATTTCAAGCACTGAGATCAAAGATACAATAAATAATCTTCCAACCAAAAAATGCCCTGGTCCAGATGGCTTCACCCCAGAATTCTATCAAACCTTCAAGGAAGAGCTTATTCCTGTACTGCAGAAATTATTCCAAAAAATTGAGGAAGAAGGAATCCTCCCCAACACATTCTATGAAGCAAACATCACCCTGATACCAAAACCAGGAAAAGACCCAAACATAAAGGAGAATTTCAGACCAATCTCACTCATGAATATAGATGCAAAAATTCTCAACAAAATCCTAGCCAATAGATTACAGCTTATCATCAAAAAAGTCATTCATCATGATTAAGTAGGCTCCATCCCAGGGATGCAAGGCTGGTTTAACATATGCAAGTCCATAAACGTTATCCACCATATTAACAGAGGCAAAAATAAAGATCACATGATCCTCTCAATAGATGCAGAAAAAGCATTTGATAAAATCCAGCATCCTTTTCTAATTAGAACACGAAGAGTATAGGCATAGGTGTCATATTTCTAAAACTGATTGAAGCTATCTATGACAAACCCACAGCCAATATTTTACTGAATGGAGTAAAACTGAAAGCTTTTCCTCTTAGAACTGGAACCAGACAAGGTTGTCCTCTGTCACCTTTACTATTCAACGTAGTGCTGGAAGTTCTAGCCAATACAATCAGGCAAGACAAGGAAATAAAGGGAATCCAAATGGGAGCAGAGGAGGTCAAACTCTCCCTCTTTGCTGACGACATGATCTTATACTTAGAGAACCCCAAAGACTCAACCACAAGACTCCTAGAAGTCATCAAAAAATACAGTAATGTTTCAGGATATAAAATCAATGTCCACAAGTCAGTAGCCTTTGTATACAACAATAAAAGTCAAGATGAGAAGCTAATTAAGGACACAACTCCCTTCACCATAGTTTCAAAGAAAATGAAATACCTAGGAATATACCTAACAAAGGAGGTGAAGGACCTCTATAAGGAAAATTATGAAATCCTTAGAAAGGAAATAGCAGAGGATATTAACAAATGGAAGAACATACCATGCTCATGGATATGAAGAATCAACATTGTTAAAATGTCTATACTTCCCAAAGCAATCTACCTATTCAATGCCATTCCTATCAAAATACCAACATCGTACTTTCAAGATTTGGAAAAAATGATTCTGCGTTTTGTATGGAACCAGAAAAAACCCCGTATAGCTAAGGCCGTTCTCTGTAACAAAAATAAAGCTGGGGGCATCAGCATACCAGATTTTAGTCTGTACTACAAAGCCATAGTGCTCAAGACAGCATGGTACTGGCACAAAACAGAGACATAGACACTTGGAATCGAATTGAAAACCAAGAAATAAAACTAACATCTTACAACCACCTAATCTTTGATAAATCAAACAAGAACATACCTTGGGGGAAAGACTCCCTATTCAATAAATGGTGTTGGGAGAACTGGATGTCTACATGTAAAAGACTGAAACTGGACCCACACCTTTCCCCACTCACAAAAATTGATTCAAGATGGATAAAGGACTTAAATTTAAGGCATGAAACAATAAAAATCCTCCAAGAAAGCATAGGAAAAACACTGGAAGATATTGGCCTGGGGAAAGACTTCATGAAGAAGACTGCCATGGCAATTGCAACAACAACAGAAATAAACAAATGGGACTTCATTAAACTGAAAAGCTTCTATACAGCCAAGGAGACAACAACCAAAGCAAAGAGACAACCTACACAATGGGAAAGGATATTTCTGTATTTTGAATCAGACAAAAGCTTGATAACTAGGATCTATAGAGAACTCAAATTAATCCACATGAAAAAAGCCAACAATCCCATATATCAATGGGCAAGAGACATGAATAGAACCTTCTTGAAAGATGACAGACGAATGGCTAACAAACACATGAAAAAATGTTCACCATCTCTATATATTAGAGAAATGCAAATCAAAACAACCCTGAGATATCATCTAACCCCAGTGAGAATGGCCCACATCACAAAATCTCAAAACTGCAGATGCTGGTGTGGATGTGGAGAGAAGGGAACACTTTTACACTGCTAGTGGGACTGCAAACTAGTACAACCTTTCTGGAAGGAAGTATGGAGAAACCTCAAAGCACTCAACCTAGACCTCCCATTTGATCCTGCAATCCCATTACTGGGCATCTACCCAGAAGGAAAAAAATCCTTTTATCATAAGGACACTTGTACTAGACTGTTTATTGCAGCTCAATTTACAATCGCCAAAATGTGGAAACAGCCTAAATGCCCACCAACCCAGGAATGGATTAACAAGCTGTGGTATATGTATACCATGGAATACTATTCAGCCATTAAAAAAAATGGAGACTTTACATCCTTCGTATTAACCTGGATGGAAGTGGAAGACATTATTCTTAGTAAAGCATCACAAGAATGGAGAAGCATGAATCCTATGTACTCAATTTTGATATGAGGACAATTAATGACAATTAAGGTTATCGGAGGGGAGGAAAAGCAGAAAGAGGGATGGACGGAGGTCACACCTGGTGTGTGTCACACTTTATGGGGGCAAGACATGATTGCAAGAGGGACTTTACCTAACAATTGCAATCAGTGTAACCAGGCTTATTGTACCCTCAATGAATCCCCAACAATAAAAAAAAAAAAAAAGAATCCCTTGGGTGCCCCCTCCAGGCTCTCCAGTTGAAATCTTTACTACTTAAATTGAACAAGTCCACCAGTCTTTTCTGTGGCAGCCAAGGGCACCAGGAGAGTCCCACAGGAGTATGTCTGAGGGCTGCATTTCAAGAAGTAGAAAAGGTGAAATATCAGCATTGGCAAAGCAGATTTCACCAACTTTATAATTTCTGCCTGCCATTCGCTCGTAATAATCTTCATATTTTTATGACAAATTTCAAAAGAGCATTGAACAGCCATGTGGATTTGAGTTATCTTCCACACATTATTGTTTCCCCCAGGAAAAGGAATTGCTTACCCAAAATTTCCTGGTTAATCTAAAGGTAAGTATGCATTCCCTGAGCTTAACAGATGGTGGGAAGAGATGGCTTGAAGGGTGGTGAAAAACCAACAGAGATAATTTTTCACCGGAAAATCCAAAATCTCCACAAGGACCAATCTGCTTTCTCAGGATAAAGTTCTAGCACTGATGCTCTGAAGAATGACAATGGAAATTTCTAGAAACTCCAGTTTTACCAGGCTATTATCCACTTTTTTTTTTTTTTGCCATGTGGGATTCATTGAGGGTACAAAGAATTAGGTTACACAGACTCTGTTTGATAGATAAAGACACTGCTTATAATTGTGTCCTGCTCAAGAGGTGTGCCACACACCATGACCTCATCCCCCTCTCTTCTCCCCTCTCCCCACTTGCTCATACCCCTACCCATCTTGTATTAGCTCATCTACTGCCTTTGTATTAGAATAGAGTAATTAGATTCTTGCTTCCCTATTCTTGTGATGCTTTACTAAGGAGAACATGTTCCATCCCCATTCAGGTTATACAAAAGATGAAGTCTCCATATTTTTTAGTGGCTGAATAGTATTTCATGATATACATATACCACAGCTTGTTAATCCATTCCTGGGATTAGGAATGGGCAATTAGGTTGTTTCCACATTTTGCCAGTTGTACATTGAGCCTCAATAAACAGGGAAGAACAAATGTCCTTATGACAAAAGCATTTTTTTTTCTGGGCAGATGCCTAGTAATGGGACTACAGGATCAAATGGGAGGTCTAATTTGAGTTCCTGGAGGAGTTCCATACTTTCTTCCAAAAAGGTTGTACTAGTTTGCAGTCCCACCAGCAGTGTAAAAGTTTTCCCTTCTCTCCACATCCATGCCAGCATCTGCAGCTTTGAGACTGTGATGTGGGCCATTCTCAGTGGGGTTAGGTGATATCTCACAGTAGTTTCGATTTGCATTTCTCTGATGGTTAGGGATGATGATCAGTTTTTCATATGTTTGTTAGCCATTCGTCTTTTTTAGAGACGGTTCTATTTGTCTCTCTTGCCCAGTGATATCTGGGATTGTTGGGTCTTGTTTTGTTGACTAATTTGAGTTCTCTATAAATCCTAGTTATTAAGTTTTTGTCAGATTCATAATATGCAAATATCTTTTCCCATTCCGAAGGTTGTCTATTTGCTTTGGTTGTTGTTTCTTTAGCTATACAAAAGTGTTTCAGTTTAATTAAGTACCGTTTATTTTTGTTGCTAATGCAATTGCCATGGAAGTATTCTTCATAAAATCTTTCCACAGGCTGGTATCTTCAAGTGTTTACCCCACACTTTCTTTGATGATATTTAGCGTTTCATGCCTTAGGGTTAAATCTTTTATCCATCTTGAATCAATTTTTGTAAGTGGTGAGAGGTGCAGGTCCAGTTTCAGTCTTTCATGTGTGGTTATCCGGTTCTCCCAGCACCATTTATTAAATAGGGATTCTTTTCCCCAGTGTATGTTCTTTTTGGTTTATCAAAGATCAGAGGGCTATATGATATAAGTTTCATCTCATGGTTTTCTATTTGGTTCCAAATGTCAATGCCTCTATTTTTGTGCCAACACCATGCTGTTTTGATCACTATAGCCTTGAAGTATAGCCAAAATTCTGGTAGGGTGATACCCTCAGCTTTATTTTTATTAATAAGAATTGTCGTTTTATATGAGGTTTCTTCAGGTTCCATACAAAATGAAGAATTGTTTTTTTCCAAATCTTGATAGTATGATGATGGTCTTTTAATGGGGATTGCATTGAATCTGTAGATTGCTTTGGGTAGTACAGACATTTTTTCAATGTTGATTCTTCCCAGCCATGAGCATGGTATGTTCTTCAATTTGTTAATATCTTCTGCTTTCTGCTATTTCTTTTCTTAGGGTTTTGTAATTTTATTTGTAGAGGTCCTTCACCTCTTTTGTTAGGTAATTCCTAGGTATTTATTCTTTTTTTTTTTTTGAAGCTACTGTCAAGGGAATTGTGTCCTTGATCAGCTTCTCATCTTGTCTATTATTGGCATATACAAAGGCTACTGATTTGTGGACATTGATTTTATAACTTGAGACATTGATATATATTTTTGATCACTTCCAGGAGTCTTGTGGTTGAGTGTTTTGGGTTCTCTAAGTAGAAAATCACATCATCAGCAAAGTGCAAGAGTTTGACCTCCTCTGCACCCATTTAGATGCCCTTTATTTCCTTCTCTTACCTGATCATATGGACTAGAACTTCCAGCACTATTTTGAATAGTAGTGAACCTTATCTGGATCCAGTTCTAAGTGGAAAAGCCTTCAGTTTTACTCCATTCAGTATAATATTAGTTGTGTGTTTGTCATAGATGGCTTCATTCAGATTCAGAAATGTGCCACCTATGCCTAAATTCTTAAGGGTTCTAATCAGAAAAGGATGCTGAATTTTATCAAATGCTTTTTCTGCATCTATTGAGAGGATCATATGGTCCTTGTTTTTGCTTCTGTGGATATGGTGAAATATATTTATGGATTGTGTATATTAAACCAGCCTTGCATCCCTGGGATAAAACCTTCTTGATCATGATGAATGGTATTTTTAATATGTAGCTGTAAACTATTGGCTAGGGTTTTATTGAGAATTTGTGCACCTATATTCATTAGTGAAATTGCTCTGAAATTCTCTTTTTTAGTTGGAGCTTTTCCTGGTTTTGGTATTGAAGTGATGTTTGCTTCATAGAATGTGTTGGGGTAGATTGATTCCTTCCTCCTCAAGTTTTTGGAATAGTTTCTGCATTATGGGTATGGGCTCTTCTTTGAAGGTTTGATAGAATTCTAGTGTTAAGCAATCTGGACTAGGGCTTTTTTTTTGTTGGGAGATTTTTTTTTTATTATTATTGTTTCTTCAATCTCAGTTCTTGAAATTGGTCTGTTCAAGAGATCTATTTCTTCTTGATTAAGTCTTGGAGAGAATGTGATTGATCCTTTTCCTCCACATTGTCAAATTTCTGGGCATAGAGTTTCTTGTAGTACTCAGAGATGATCTCTTGTATTTCTGTGGCATCTATTTCCCCTTTATCGTTTCTGATTGAAGTTATTAGAGATTTTACTTTCTTGTTTCTAGTTAATCTGGCCAAAGATTTATCAATTTCATTTATTTTTTTCAAAAAGGCAATTTTTTGTTTCATTAATTTTCTGACTGATTCTTTTATTTTCAGTTTCATTCCTCTCTGATTGAATTTTGGTTATTTCTTTACTTCTGCTAGGTTTGGGGTTAGAGTGTTCTTCTTTTTCCTATTTCATAAGATGGTTCATGAGTTTGCTGATACCCTCTCTTTCTGTTTTTCAAATGTAGGTATCTAATGCGATAAATTTCCCTCTGAAGACTGCTTTTGCTATATCTCAGAGGTTTTGGTAACTTATGTCTTCATTGTTGCTACGTCTGAGGAAGTTAATGATTTCCTCTTTTATCTCTTCCTGAACCCAACTATTGTTCAACATAAGGTTGTTTAATTTCGAAGTCTTTGTGTGGGGATGAACATTTTTGTTGGATTTGAGTCCCATCTTTATTGCCTTGTGGTCTGAGAAGATACAAGATATATTTTCTATTCTTTTAATTTTTCTGAGGTTTGACCTATATCCTAGGATGTGGTCAGTTTTGGAGTATGTACCATGGGCTAATGAGAAAAATGTACATTTCTTAGTTTTGGGATGGTGTGTTCTGTATATGTCTATTAATCCTATCTGTTCTAGGGTCACATTGTATCTTTGTTTAGTTTCTGTTTAGAGGCTATGTCCAGTTCTATCAGAGGTGTATTATAGAGTTATGGGATATCATACTGTTCAGACCCATCAAGGTCTGTTTAATAAATCTGGGAGCATTGAATTTCGGTGCATAAATATTTAAAATTCAAATGTCTTCTTGTTGAATTGTTCCCTTGGCCAATATAGTGTACATCTTTCTCTTTCTTAACTTTAGTTGGTTTAAATCCACTTGTATCTGAAAATAAGATCGCAAGCCCTCCTCTCTTCTAATTTCCATTTGCTTGAAATACTGTTTTCCATCCCTTAACCCCAAGTCTTGATTTGTCCCTCAATGCTAGGTATGTCTTCTGGAGACAGCATATGGATGGCTTGTGTGTATTTTTTCTTTTTTTATCCTATCAGCCAGCCTGTGCCTCATCAGTGTTGAATTCAGCCCATTGACATTTATTGAGAAAATTGATAAGTGTGGTGGAATTCTATTCATCTTATTTTGTGAAAGTCTATCATGTAGTATTATCCTTTGCATCATTATGGAAGCTAAGTTTTGACTGTTAATTTCTGGGTGTTTACTTTGCTGGTGGTCCATTGTCATGGTCAGTTTGAGAATAGGTCTAGATATTTCCTGTAGAGCAGATCTTGTGGGAAATTTTCTCAGTGCTTGTATATCTGCAAATGATTTCATTTCTCCATCAATGTTGAAGCTTTGTTCAGCAGGATACAGAACTCTGGGCTGAAATTGTTTTGTTTAAGAATGTTAAACATGGATTGGACTAAAGATGGCGGCCGAGTAACAGCTTCCCTGCAACTGGGCATGGTGAGTCTGGGGAGATAAGACTCCAGACATCTCTGGCTGGTTGGATCTGCCTCTAAGCATCCCCTTGAGGATATAGGGAGTCAGCAAGGGACTTCTGGGCCCCAAGAGGAGGACAAAAACATTGTGAAACTGGCAAGTGGTTGTGTGTGTTCAATCGACCTAATCACACTGGCAACTGTAAGTACAAGCAGCAGTGAGACTGCAAACCGGAAAGGCCTTACCTGTGAACTGTTTCGGTGTTTTTGGACTTGGCACTCAGTTGAACTGCCTTGGGGAGAGCTTGAGCAGGAATGCGGAGAACTTTGGGCATTGTCTGGGGCCCCAGACAGAGCCACAGAGCTGGGCTACAGGGAGCCATTGTGTGAGAGAACTGCCCCAGCAAGCTCCACCCTCAGGGTCCCAGAGCAAGGATTGGGTGGGACCTAGTAACCTAGTGACTGAGCAGCCTAAAGACAGGGACTGAGCTGCCTTACAGCCTTAACCCTTAGGGGCAGAGTGAGATGGTTTGGGCACACTGGAGGCTTGGGCTGTTGCCCTGGGTAGAGTGCTGTGGTGTCACAGCTCATAGCAACCTCAAATTCCTGGGCTTGGCGCTGCCTGGACCTCCATAATATCTGTGCCACGACCCTGCACCAACCGGGCCTCCGCATGCCCTGACCAGAAACTGCGGGAGCCATGCAACCCTGCGTCCTACCTCCTATGTCCTCCCAGCCTCCACACTGGCCAGCTTGTCTGGCCAGGGATGCTGGTAGCCACATGCCCTCTGGAGCCCTCCCTGCCTCTGTGCAGAGCCCTTCTCCTAGCCAGAGACTGCTGGAGCCTTGGGCTGTCTGTGCCAAAGTCACTGCATGCCAGGAACTCCCAGAACCATGCGCACCACCTCCTGCCATATTGCTGGATCTGGATGTGTCACATGCCAGAGCTGCTTCCACAACCAGAACTCCCTTGCTGGAGCAGCCCCAGAGGAACTACACAGGGTCAGTCCCTACAAAGATCAAGCAAGAATAAAGTGATCCTGCTGGGATCTAATCTTGGAGAGACACCTCCCTAACTGGAGAGGACAACCAGAAGCAACGGTGAAAAACAATCATGAGGCGAAATCAACAGAAAAACTCTGGCAATATGAATAATCAGAGTAGATCAACTCCCCAAAGGATCAATGGGGCAGACACAGCACAAGATCCCATGCACAAACAAAGAGCTGAGATATCAGAAATCGAATTCAGAATCTGGATAGCAAATAAGATTGAACTAGAACTCCAAGCAGTAACCCAAAAGATATCTCAAGAATTCAACAAATTCAAAGACCAAATGACCAAAGATTATGACACATTAAGACAAGAAGTTGCATCCCTCAAAGATCTGAGAGACACAGTAGAATCCCTCAATAACAGAATGGAGCAAGCAGAAGAAAGGATTTATGACATTGAAGACAAAGTTTTCGAACGCTCCCAAACTCTCAAAGAGGATGAGAAATGGAGAGCAAAAACAGATCACTCTCTCAGAGAGCTCTGGGATAATTTGAAGAAAACCAATATTCGTCTTATAGGGATCCCCGAAAGCGACGAAGTGGCTTCACAAGGCACAGAGTCTCTTCTCCATGAGATTATGAAGGAGTACTTTCCAGACATGCCAAGAGATTCTGAAATTCAGATAGCAGATGGTTTTAGAACTCCAGCACAACTCAACCCAAATAAGACATCCCCCAGACACATCATAATCAATTTCACTAAAGTTAATATGAAGGAGAAAATTCTGAAAGCTGCCAGACGAAAGAAAACCACTACCTACAAGTGGAAGAATATTAGAATAACTGCACATCTCTCTGATTAAACCTTTCAAGCTAGAAGAGGATGGTCATTGACTTTTAATCTCCTAAAACAAAATAACTTTCAACCCAGGATCCTGTACCAAGCTAAACTGAGTTTCATTTATGACAGAGAAATTAAATACTTCAATGACATTCACATGTTGAAGAAATTTGCCATAACTAAACCAGCTCTCCGGATATTCTCAGATCTATCCTCCATTAAGACCAGTGTAATCCTCCACCACAAAAGTAAACTCACCCAGAAAATTTTGATCAAATTCCAACTTCCACAGTCACAAAAGGATTAAAAATGTCCACTGGAATCTCAAAAGGCTTATCAATATTCTCAATTAATGTGAATGGTTTAAACTGTCCTCTAAAGAGGCACAGGTTGGCTGACTGGATACAAAAACTCAAGCCAGATATCTGCTGCATACAAGAATCGAATCTTACATTAAAAGACAAATATAGACTCAAGGTGAAGGGATGGTCATCTATATTCCAGGCAAATGGAAAGCAGAAGAAAGCAGGCGTTGCAATCCTGTTCGCAGATGCAATAGGCTTTAAACCAATCAAAATAATTAAGAATAAGGATGGACACTTCATATATGCTAAAGGTAATACTCAATATGATGAGATCTCAATTATTAATATTTATGCACCCAACCACAACACACCTCAATTTATAAGAGAAACCTTAACAGAGAGGAAGTTAATAACTTAATGGGACATCTCAAACAACTGGAGAAGGAAGAACACTTCAACCCCAAACCCAGCAGAAGAAAGAAATAACCAAAATCAGAGCAGAACTAAATAAAATTGAAAATAAAAGAATTATACAACAGATCAATAAATCCAAAAGTTGGTTTTTTGAAAAGATCAATAAAATAGATAAACCTTTGGCCAACCTAACCAGAAAAAAAAAAGAGTAAAATCTCTAATTTCATCAATCAGAAATGGTAAAGATGAAATAACAACAGACCTCTCAGAAATTCAAAAAATTCTTAACGAATACTACAAGAAACTCTACTCTCGGAAATATGAAAATCTGAAAGAAATTGACCAATACCTGGAAGTACACCACCTATCAGACTTAGCCAGAATGAAGTGGAAATGTTAAACAGGCCTATATCAAGTTCTGAAATAGCATCAACTATACAAAATCTCCCCAAAAAGAAAAGCCCAGGACCATATGGCTTTACGACAAAATTCTATCAAACCTTTAAAGAAGAACTAGTACCTATAGTACTAAACCTTTTCCAAAATATAGAAAAAGAAGGAATATTACCCAGCACATTCTACGAAGCAAACATCACCTTGATCCCCAAACCAAGGAATGACCCAACAAGAAAAGAAAATTATAGACCATTATCACTAATGAATATTGATGCAAAAATACTCATTAAGATCCTAACAAACAGAATCCAACAACACATCAAAAAAATTATACACCATGACCAAGTGGGATTTATCCCAGTGTCTCAAGGCTGGTTCAATATACATAAATCTATAAATTTAATTCAACACATAAACAAACTACAAAATAAGGACCATATAATTCTTTCAATTGATGCAGAAAAAGCTTTTGATAATATCCAGCATCTCTTTATGATCAGAACACTTAAGAAAATTGGTATAGAAGGGACATTTCTTAAACTAATAGAGACCATCTACAGCAAACCCACAGCCAATATTGTATTGAATGGAGTTAAATTGAAATCATTTCCACTTAGATCAGGAACCAGGCAAGGTTGCCCATTGTCTCCACTGCTCTTTAACATTGTAATGGAGGTTTTAGCCATTGCAATTAGGGAAGAAAAGGCGATCAAGGGTATCCGCGTAGGGTCAGAAGAGATCAAACTTTCACTCTTCGTAGACGATATGATCGTATATATGGAAAACACTAGGGATTCTACTACAAAACTTTTAGAAGTGATCAAGGAATACAGCAATGTCTCAAGCTACAAAATCAACACCCATAAATCTGTAGCCTTTATATATACCAACAATAACCAAGCTGAAAAAACAGTCACGGACTCTATTCCTTTCACAGTAGGGCCAAAGAAGATGAAATATTTGGGAGTATACCTAACAAAGGATGTGAAAGATCTCTACAAAGAGAACTATGAAACTTTAAGAAAAGAAATAGCTGAAGATGTTAACAGTTGGAAAAACATACCATGCTCATGGCTGGGAAGAATCAACATTGTTAAAATGTCCATACTACCCAAAGCAATATATAATTTTAATGCAATTCCTATGAAAGCTCCATTGTCATATTTTAAAGATCTTGAAAAAATAATACTTCATTTTATATGGAATCACAAAAAACCTGAATAGCCAAAACATTACTCAGCAATAAAAACAAAGCAGGAGGAATCAGGCTACCAGACCTGAGACCGTACTATAAATCGATAGTGATCAAAACAGCATGTTACTGGCACAAAAACAGAGAAGTAGATGTCTGGAACAGAATAGAGAACCAAGAGATGAATCCGGCTACTTACCATTATTTGATCTTTGACAAGCCAATTAAAAACATTCAGTGGGGAAAAGATTCCCTATTTAACGAATGGTGCTGGGTAAACTGCCTGGCAACTTGTAGAAGATTTAAACTGGACCCACACCTTTCATCATTAGCTAAAATAGACTCTCACTGGATTAAAGATTTAAATTTAAGACATGAAACTATAAAAATACTTGAAGAAAGTGCAGGGAAAACTCTTGAAGGAATCGGCCTGGGTGAATATGAGGAGGACTCCCCAGGCAATTGAAGCAGTGTCAAAAATACACTACTGGGACCTGATCAAACTAAAAGCTTCTGCACAGCCTAGAACATAGTAAGTAAAGCAAGCAGACAGCCCTCAGAATGGGAGAAAATATTTGCAGGTTATACCTCCGATAAAGGTCTAATAACCAGAATCCACAGAGAACTCAAACGTATTAACAAGAAAGGAACACGTGATCCCATCTCAGGGTAGGCAAGGAACTTGAAGAGAAATGTCTCTAAAGAAGACAGATGCACAGTCTACAAACACATGAAAAAAAGCTCATCATCCTTAATCATCATAGAAATGTAAATCAAAACTACTTTGAGATATCACCTAACCCCAGTAAGAGTAGCCCATATAACAAAATCCCAAAACCAGAGATGTTGGTGTGGATGTGAAGAAAAGGGCACACTTCTACACTGTTGGTGGGAATGTACACTAATACGTTCCTTCTGGATGGATGTTTGGAGAATACTTGAGACCTAAAAATAGACCTGCCATTCAATCCTATAATTCCTTTACTAGATTTATACCCACAAGACCAAAACTCACATTATAACAAAGATATCTGTACCAGAATGTTTATTGCAGCCCAATTCACAATCGCTAAGTCATGGAAGAAGCCCAAGTGAACATCAACCCACGAATGGACTAGCAAATTGTGGTACAAGTATACCATGGAATATTATGCAGCCTTAAAGAAAGATGGAGACTTTACCTCTTTCATGTTTACATGGATGGAGCTGGAACATATTCTTCTTAGCAAAGTATCTCAGAAGTGGAAGAAAAAGTATCCAATGTACTCAGCTCTACTATGAAGCTAAACCCAACTATAGCACATGAAGGCTATAACCCAACTATAGCACAAGACTATGGGGAAAGGGCCAAGGAAGGGGAAGGGAGGAGGGAGGTTTGGTGGAGAGAAGGTAATGGGTGGGGCCACATCTATGGTGCATCTTATAATGGGTACAGGTGAAACTAAGAAAAGACTATGAAAGCTACGTTGAACAGTTTGATGAGAATATTTCAGATTGTATATGAAACCTGCACATTGTTCCCTTTGATTGCACTAATGTACACAGCTATGACTTAACAATAAAAATAAATAAATTTAAAAAAAAGCATATTGAATGCAAAAAAATAAAAAAAGAAAAAGTTAAAAAAAAAAGAAAAAAGAAACACAGAAGGCACAAAGGCAGCGAGAAAAGAAAAAAAAAAAAGAATGTTAAAGGTGGATGACCATACTCTTCAGGTTTGTAAGGTTTCAGTTGAAAACTCTGCTGTTATCCTATTGGCTCTGTCTCTGTAGGTCAGTTGGCACTTACTCCTTGCTGCTTCCAGAATTTTTTCTTTCATCTTGACTTTGGACAGGTTCATTACAGTGTGTCTTGGAGAGGTTCTGTTAAAGATGATAAAACCCGGGGTTCAATATTCATCTGAAAGGAGTGTGTTGCGGTCTTTAGTAAAACTTGGGAAGTTTTCCTTTATGATGGTCTACAGTAGGGCTTCCATTCCTTTGGGACAATCTTCTTCCCCTTCAGAAATCCCTATTATTCTTATGTTTGAATACTTTATGGAGTCTTATAGTTCCCTAAGTGCCTGTTCTGCTTTCTCTTTCTTCTTTTCTGCCTCTTTAACTACCTGAGTTAACTTGAAACTTTATCCTCTAGCTCTGAGGTTCTTTTTTCTCCATGGTCTAACCTATTTTTGATACTTTCTATTGCATCTTTACATTCCCTGATTGTCTCCTTCATTTCCTTACACTCTGCCATATCTTTTCTATATTCTACATATCTCTCATCCAGCTTTTGGTTCTGTCTTTTCATTTTCTTGTCCATTCCTTTTATTGTCTTTATCATCCATATTTTAAATTCCTTTGCCGTCAAGTCCATTAATTCTTTATAGGTGGAGTCTTCTGCAGTAGCTGCTTCATGGTCCCTTGGAGGAGTTCCTCTGTTTTGGTTTTTTACGTTGCCCAAATTTTTCTGTTGGTTTCTCCTGATGTGTTCTTTCTTGTTGTTCACCTTGTCCTCCTTTTTTCCATCTCACTGCCTTCTTTGTTTCAAACAGAAGCCCTCGCTGTTGATGACAGTATCTTGCAAAATGTCACTGGGACACCAGGTGGCACTGTGATTTTTTAGGAGACAGAGAACACAGCCAGCAACCTTTATGGTCCTTATTCCAAACTTGGTTGCCTTTGGTGCTTGCCTAATTGTTTCCTCAGCATTCAGATCCTGCCAGGTTGGGATCTTAAAGCTCACAAGAATCCACCAGGGACAGTCTCACAGTGCCCTCTGACTCCAGTTCCTGTGGGGTGCGGGAGGCCCTCAGCCTATCCTAAGAGTGGAGTTGTGATCCAGGCAGGTGGAATAAAGACAGCTGTGATGTAGGCCCCTGCTAATACCTTCTCATGACCTTCCCATGATGGCAGCTGCCTGGCCACCAAGACTTCAGTATGACTGCCTCACCAGCCATCAAACCTATTGCAAACCCACGCCAACCAGCATTCAAAACTAGTTGCTGTAAACTGCTCGAGTCTACCTACTCTTCCAAGCTTACCACTCAATGCACAGCTTCCCCCAACAACTGAAAACTCCAGAAAGGCTTCCTCCTATCCTGGACTTCCTCCTATCCTGATCCCAGATGATCACAATCACTTGCATAATTCATCATATTTCTATTGCTCTAGATCATACACTATATCTAGCTCACCACCTCCTAGCTGTGCTCCCTGAGCTGTGGCTCTGGGTAAGTTCCCCATGCCAGGTATGGCTGGGTTCTCTCTTTTTTCCCCAGTTGTTCTAGGAGAGCTCAGGTGAATGATCCTTCTGGTCTGCCATCTTGCTCTTTCCCCACCCCCACCTTTTTTTAAATTGCATCTGTTGACATGTTCAGATGCTGGGCCTGCTGAGTTCCTGTTTGTGCATAAGACTGTTGCTAGAGTACCTGAGTACTTTAATCAAATTATGAGATAGTTCAATGCTTGCAAATAAAAACCAAATATTTTCCTGTTTTTTTCTTCATATGGTCTCAAGCTGTTGATGGAGTAGCACCATGATGTTCAAAAACTCACACTTCATGAAAACCCTTGCTTTCTAGGTTACTGGGATTATGGGTGATTTTTATTACCCTTTCCAAATGTTTTTTAATGTTGACCTAATTTTTTTTAAATAAACATTTTCTTAAAGGTTATAAAAAGGTCTTTTCCAGGAGGAAAACCAGAATTAGTTTGAAGTGTTCCCAGTCATGAGGGCATGGGGAAAACAAATAAATGCATCAAGAAGTACAAATTCTACAAACAATGTCAACATATAAAGGAATCTCTGAATAGCTTCCATGAATAATTAAGTGTAAAATTGTTATATAAATAAAAATTACACATAATTAATTGAGTATTGCATTATTTTGTATCCAGATGTTCTGGTACCTAACACATAAAACCTCAGATATTCTGGTGCTTAACACATAAAACCTCAAAAAAAAAAAATTGTTTCAAAGTACATTTTAAAGCCATTGTTTATGTCAGTAAAATGCAGCTTTTTTTTTTTTTTTGCAGTTTTTGGCCAGGGCTGGGTTTGAACCCGCCACTTCCGGTATATGTGGCCGGCACCCTACTCACTGAGCCACAGGTGTCACCCCCAGTATAATGTACTTTAAAAAAATATGAGTAGCCCAACTTGGCCATAAGACTTGACCTGGTTTTTGTCCTGGTTTTGTAGGACTGTGACTAGTGTTAATCTGATAAACTGATCTGTTTTAAAGTGTTTTACTCTTTCCAGGTACCTTGGTCTTCTTCTAAAGAAATTTGTGCATTTCAGATTCCAAGGAACTGTATGTAAGTAGAGGTTGGCAAAAGGGAAACTTGTACTTTATATGCTAAGCAGCCCCTACCTCTAATTCTCTGCTGCTTAAAGATTTCTTACACTTGAATAGTAATGGGGACCTCAGTCTATTGGAACTTTGATGGCTTTGGAGTTTATGGTAGGCTGAAAAACAGCCCCCCCCCAATGTGAATAGTCACATACCATTCGGGGAGGGGAGTCAGGGATTGTTTGGTTTCACATGACACTGCCCTCCCTCCATTGGTTTGTGATTTAAGTTAAAGATATTGAGAGGAGGTATTTGTCCTGGATTGTTCAGATGGACCCCAAATGCAGTCCCATGTATATGTATCCTTATGAAAGAGAGGTAGAAGGAGTTTTCAGAGAGACACACAAAGAAAAGATGATGTAAAGACAGAGCAGAGAGAGATGTAGCCACAAGCCAAGGAATACTAACAGCCACCAGAAGCTGGAAAGGCAAGGAATAGACTGTCTATAGAGACTCTGGAAGGGGTACAGCCCTGCTGTTGCCTTGGTTTCAGACTTCTTGCCTCTACAACTGTTAGAGAGTAAATTTTTTTTTTTAAGTCATCCATTTGTTATCACCTGTCACAGTAAGTAAGTAATTAGGAAACTAATATAGAATTTGGGTTCAAATCCTAACTTCAACTGTTAACTACTTGTAACCTTAGACAAGGCTTATTCTGAAACTTAGTTTCTTCATACAATCATCCCTTTTAATTAGGGAGAAATTGGTTCCAAGATTCCATAATGATGCCAAAATTTTATTTGAGAATGCTCAAATTCCTTAAATAAAATGGCATAGTATTGGCATACAAGGTTAGACAATTAAGTTTGCAAACTCATCCTTGAAAAAGCGCTACCTACCTCATGCTGAATATCACTACTACTTCTTCGAAGTGCTCACTTTGGGAAGCTATGCCAGCACCTAGTCTACTCATCAAGGCATTTTTGGAACTCTTTTTCTAGAATGGCCATAAGTTGTCGTCGTAGGAGGGCTGACAACTAAATTTGCAAACTTGTCCTAGAAAAAAGGATTTGAGGGTGGACTAGTTCAGAGCTTCCCAAGAAGAATACTTTGAAGGTGACCATAGTAATATTCAGCAATGACATATGTAGTCCTTTATCTAATACAATTTTGGGAACTTAATTTTTCAAACTTGTATAACTTACACACATACCCAGCATGTACTTTAAATCCTTGCTAGATTACTTATAACACCTAATACAATGTAAATACTAGGCAAATCATTGTTACGCATTTTTTAAAAATTGTATTTTTTTGGAAATATTTTTGATCCAAGTTAGTTGCATCTGGATTTGCATCCTGCAGATAAGGAGAGGTGAATATACATAAAGTGAGAGTATCTGTGTTAAGTATCTAACATTTAGTGTTTGGCACACAGTAATAGTATGACATATTGGGTTTTGTAAGAAAAAAATGACTCCACAAACACAATGAGTCCTCAGCTTGTGGAGACATCCTATGAACATGTCTGAGGAAGGTGGAGTGGACACATGAAGGGTGATGGAGAGTTAGAAGAGAAGGTGCTGACAGAGACAGGACAGGATCAGCCAGTAAAAAATTGTGCAGGAGGTCAGTGAAGGAATCTTACATGATTACAAACAAAGCAGATGGACGAAAGTCCTTAGAATTTAATGGGAAATTCCCCAGTTTCTTCTTGAAGGGCTTAGTTTTTTATATCCACATCCATATTTTAAATCTCATAACTGAAATCTAAGTACACTCTTCATTTGTGCCTTGCCATCTGAGGGAGAATTACAGAATGGGTCAGAGCGGCAAGGAGATTATGGGTTGCATCTGATAAACGGCTATTTATATGTACCGAGCCGGCTCTGGGGTATTCTCAGGGTATAATTTCATAGCAGAGTTAACATCATCACATAAAATATGACAACAAGTTTTACACTGCTGATCTTAGATGAAATTGCAGCCTTCTATAATGAGCGAGAGAGACCCAGAAGGCAGAATGGATTGAGCTTCACTGATACCTGTCACATCTTTAGAGTGGAGAGAAGACAAATGGACGGAGGTGACAGCGGGTGTTCCCGATTCTCTGTGACACTCAGAGCCCACATGGGGAAGAACAGCTCTCCCGACCTCCCAGCTGTAGGAACCACTCCCTCCTTTTTGTAGGTGCATATCCTGAAACATTGGGTGTAAATCACAATTACATCTCTTCCATTGACCTGCACTGTCATTTGAGAGACCATTTACCTTTACTTCTATTGATCTTCAATTGGCAAGAACTCTGAACTCTCCCTGCTGCATGCCCTCAACTCAGTGGTTAATGATTTATGAGAGAAATCTAAATGCCCAAGAGGTGGTCCACACTTCAAGGGACTGCCAGAGTAAATATTTTAAATGCCCCCTTTTGAAATGAAAATAATCACAGCAGGGTTAATCTCTTTGGTCACTTGGGACTTGGCTTCCCTTATCTATGGGAGAGAGGGGGCCAAGGGTGGGTTGTTTTGGCCAGCACACCTGTACTTCCCAAGCTAAGTTTTCTTGGTGAATAAGTTGCTCTCACTCTAAGCAAAAGCAAAACTGACTCTGTTTACAGCCTGGACCCACCTGGGTTTCCCTGTAGTAAACACCTCCTCTTAAGGAATTCTGCCCTGAAGTCTGAGCGTGTGGAAGAAGCAGAAAAGTCTGATAATGAGGTCCTCTCTCATGTCATTAATTCTCTCAAATGGGTCAGTGCCACCCATTTGTCCCCTTTTGGTCATTTTAGACATAAAAGAAATTTTATCATTTTTACTTAAAATATTTGAAGATAAATTTTATTCCCATTATTCCCATGGTTCTCCCACCCCCAAATAAAAGTCCAGCTGGAACTGCATGCAGGGAGGAGGAACCTAAGCTATGGAGCAGCACGGTGCTCAGAAGGGCTGTCCTTGGTCACAGCAGCCGCTCAGTTGTTTCAGGTCAATTCCTGGGCCCCATGTAAAAGAGATTTTTTCCCATTTTCCACTCACCTTTTCTCTGCGTGCTCACCTACTTTCTCCTCACATTAGCATGACAAGTAACATCCTTCTTTCTCTGCCACTATAGGTAGCAGATACTGAAACGTCTTAGAATAGATTATATTCACTAGAATGAGAAGCTGTTTCAGAATGAACACTAGACTCAAGAATATCTCAAAAGTTACATTTTATCTTAAGCACTTTAATTCCCCTTTCAAGCATTAGATCATCCTTCTGTTATTAGAGATTATGAGATATAATAGGAATTCTGCCAATTTTCCTTTAGTTTTAAAGATTACATAGAGTAAAATTCACTGTTTTGGTGTACATCACTAGAAGTTTTTACACATGTATCGATTCCTGTAACCAGCATGGCAGTCAGGACAGAGGACAATTTGAATAACCCAGAGATGCTCTCCTGCTGTTTCAGATCCCGTCCCCATTCCTGACTCCTGGAAACTATCCATCTGGCCTCCATTCCTATACTTTTGCCTTTTCCAGAATGATTCCTAAATGAAATGACTGTTAGGAACTGAATTTAGACTTAGAATAATGCATTTTAGACTCACCCATGTTACTGTGTATATTGCTAAGTAGTATCCCAGTGTGCAGGTGGATCACGGTTTGTTTAGCCATTCACTCATTAAAGCTAAATTGGCTGTTTCCTGCATTTGGTGATTATGAATAATGCTGCTATAAATATTCATGTATGGATATTTGTATGAACATGTTTTTATTTCTCTAGAGTCAATACCTAAAAGTAGGATTGTTGGGTCATCTGGTAAAGGTACATTTAACCCAACTCAGTGGTCAATGATTTGTGCCTGTGGCTCAAAGGAGTAGGGCGCCGGCCCCTTATGCCGGAGGTGGTAGGTTCAAACCCAGCCCTGGCCAAAAACTGCAAAAAAAAGGTACATTTAACTTTTGTAAGAAATTCTCAAACAATTTTCCAGAGTAGCTGTGCTATTTTGCATTCCTATCAGCAACGTATGTAAGTTCTTGTTGATTTGACTCCTAACCAGCACTTAGAATTATCATTTAATTTGCATTTTGCTAATAAATTATATTTAAGCATCTTTTCAAACATCTTATTAATTTTGTTCATCTTAAGCATTACGTTTGCATTCATATATCTTCTTTGGTGAAGTATCCATCAAAACCTTTTGCTCATTTAAAAATGGGTTGCTTCTAATCATTAAACTTTGAGTTCTTTCTCTTATATGTAATTGCAAATATTTTCTCTCTGCTCATGTCCTGTCTTTTCATTGTTTTAACAGTATCTTTTGTAGAATAATAAAGCTTTTTTTCTTCTGATGAAGTCACATTTTATAATGTTTTCTTATTTATTTATTTATTTATTTTTGGTTATTGGCCAGGGCTGGGTTTGAACCCACCACCTCTGGCATATGGGACTGGTGCCCTACTCCTTGAGCCACAGGCGCCACCCAATGTTTTCTTTTTTAAATTGTCTTTATCTTCTTATAACTAAGATCTGTCTTCTTAACCCAAAGTCACAAAGTTTCTTTATATCTTTTCTTTGGTGAGTCCTATGGTTTTATATTTATGATCCATTTTGAGTTAAGTTTTGTATGTACGTAAGGTATAGTTTGAATTCATCTCCAGTCTGGTGTTGAGACTCTCTAGTATAAGTTTTCCAATTCTAAAATTTTCATTTTCTTCCTTTTTATAGCTTTCCTATCTTTGCTGAGAACTTCTATCTTTCCGTTTATTTAAAAATATTTACCTTTATTTCCTGGAGCATGACTCTAATAGCTACTTTGAAGTCTTTGTCTGACAATTCCAGCATTTAAATCAGTATTGGCCCCTGTTGGTGCCCTTTCTCTTACAAGTTAAGTTTTCCTGGTCTTTTGTGAGCCAAGTATTTCTGGGTTGTATCTTAATCATTTTGGATATTATAATGTGAAAATCTGAATGCCATTTAAATCTTATGAAAAGTATTGACTAGTTTTTGTTTTTTAAACCAGCTGGGCAACCCAGTTAGATCCAGACTGCACTGCATGGTCCACTTTCTAACGCATTTCTACTGTTACTCTGGTCTACCCTGCCTGGACAGCAGCCAGCTACCAGGCTGGAATCTGTGGTCTGCTCTGTGGTTTAGTGTTCTAAGTCTTTACTGTGTTGACTCCAGCCAGCTTCACAAAGCTCAGCCCAAAACTTCATGCATACTTTTATTTTATTTTATTTTTTATTTTTAGACAGAGTCTCACTCTATTCCCTGGGTAGAGTGACGTGGCATCATCATAGCTCACAGCAACCTCAAACTCTTGGGCCCAAGAGATCCCCTTGCTTCAGCCTGCCCAGTAGCTGGGACTTTACAGGCACCTGCCACAGCACCCGGCTAGTTTTTCTATTTTTACTACAGATGGGATTTTGCTCTTGCTTAGGCTGGTCTTGAACTCCTGAACTCAAGGAATCTTCCTGCCTTAGTTTCTCAGAGTGCTAGGATTATAGGTGTGGCCCCTCACACCTGTAGAGTTTTAAGGGATCCACGGTTTTAAGGGCATCATTCCCCCAGTCTGCTCTTCTTGATGATCCCTGATTCTACCTTGTGGTCTCCAGCTCCCAGGTCTGTGATCCCAGCACTCTGGGAGGCCGAAGCAGAAGGAGCACTTGAGGCTGGAGTTCAAGACCAGTCTGAGCAAGAGTGAGACCCTGTCTCTACTAAAAATAGAAAAATTAGCCAGGTATCATGGCAGGCACCTGTAGTTCCAGTTACTCAGGAGGCTGAGACAGGAGGATTGCTTGAGTCCAGGAATTAAAATTGATACCACTGCACTCTAGCCTGGGCAACAGAGGAAGAATCTCTCTCCCCCTCCCCAGCTGCCAGAATTAAGAGACTTAGCACTGCTTGTACCACTTGGCTGGCATGGACCTGACTGAGGGTAAGAGCAGGCCATTCTAGTTTTGCCTCAGCAACTCTGTGCCTGTGTGACTTGGAAAAAGTTCTCTGGTAACTCAGAGCTGTCCATAAAACAAATGGCTAGGTCTAAACTGCCCTCCAGTCTTCACACTCCACCACTGCAAGCTCTGGTAAGTAAGCCTGAAGTTCCCCACCGCCTCTATCCAGCCTGGGACACTCTCTGCTCGCTTCCTCCTGTGTATTACAGATCGGCTCCACTGTCTGCACCCAGCACACTGGCCCACCATGCAATCCTTGATTCTCTCTTCTCTGAATTACCAGCTTCAGCTCTTCTGTGAAGAATCTTGACTTACGTTCTTTGTGAACTTAGCAATGGTGAAGGTGCTTTGATCCAAGTAACGTTGTGCAGTGACCCCTCCACTCACAGATACGAGCCACTGTGAGGCCGACTGTCAAATTCCATGCTCTTGATGCTTTACACTTTGTAGAACTTTACCAAACACTGGACAATTTCTGTAGTTAACAGATCAACGCTTATGTGCACATAGGGAAATAACACTCATCAGAAATCAAGCAGGGGGGAGGGGACCGAAGGGAGAGGTAAATTCACACCTAACAGGTAAAAAAGCACACTGTCTGGGGGATGGGCACACTTACAGGCTTGACTCAACTGCACTCAAGCAGTTTACGGAACCCCACAATATTCTGAAATTCTAAAAAAAAAAAAAGGACAATTTCTGTCAACACATTTGTCAGAGAACATCCTGGTATCATGGAACATATCCCCTCAGTTCCCCTGGGGCTCCAGGCTGCTTCTTGGCCAGAATCTTTCAGTATCACGCTTCTCATTGGCCTTGGGCCTAATGGTTCTCACCTGTGGGATTTCAACACCCTGGTGTTCTGAAAATAGCATGTTTTTCCTGGCTGATCACTTGTTCTACCCATGTTGAAAAGTTCACATTTATGAAAAGTTTCCTTTTTAAATTTGTATTTATGATCGTGTATGAATCCAGGTTCTCTTGCCAGCCTGAAAATCATCTTACTGAATACTGGCCTCACAGGTTGGAAATGGGGCTTTTTGGAAAATCAAATATGCCTTTTCAATCACAGAAGTTTTTAACATACTTGGCTAAGCAATGTTTATCTTTCCTGTAGGAAACTTTGGCTATAGTTCATAGGTGTCGTGTCTCTCCCAGGGTACTCAACAGCATACAATGACTTCATACATTTTTTGAACACAAGACTTTGAAAGGGACATCTTGAGGTATTTGTGTTCAGAGGAAATTTCTTTCGGAAATGGTGGTTTCAACTGTTCCTCTTTTCCTTTAGCAGAATACATCAGGGAGCTGTGTCTTCCAGAATTAACTCACTGACCATTCTTTCATGGAAATGCTCTCCTTTCCTTGGACCCCATCCAGTGATTCATGTAATATTAGGAAAGGCTCCTTTTGTCAAAGGTTATTTTTTGTCTTTGTTTTGAGACAGAATCTCCCTCTGTCACCCTTGGTAGAGTGCCGTGGTGACCTAGCTCATAGCAACCTCAAATTCTTGGGTTCAAATGATCCTCTTGCCTCAGCCTCCCTAGTAGCTGGGACTACAGGTGCCCGCCACAATTCCTGGCTAGTTATTTCTATTTTTGGTATAGACGGGGTCTGGCTCTTGCTCAGGCTGGTCTCAAACTCCTGAGCTCAAGCAATCCACACAACTTGGCCTCCCAGAGTGCTAGTGAGTGTGAGTCACTATGCTGGACAAAAACAATTTTCAGCATTCATATAATACATTGGGATCTTAATTGGAATTACATTGCATCTATAGATCAATTTTGTAAGAAAGAAAAGACGTTTTGCATTATTGAATCTTACAACCTATGAGCATGACATATCTTTCCATTTATTTAGCTTTTTCTTGTTGTCTCTTTAAAAAAACTTTATAATTTTTCTCATGGAGGTATTGCAGATATTTTGTTCAATGTATTATTAACTACCTGTCTCTGTGTGTTGTGTGTGTGTGAGAGAGAGAGAGAAAGTGATTTTAAGTAGTACCTTCTTCTAGAGTACATTTTCTAGTTCTTAATCATTACTATGTAAGAATACAATATTTTAATTAGAAAAATTATTCTGGTGAAATAATGATCATGAGAGCAAGCATTTATTTAGTATTCGAGCTATCATTTACTGAGTACATGTCTGTGCTGCTCATGATGCTGTGTGCTCACATACATTCCCCCCATCTTTTTTTTTTTGCAATTTTTGGCCAGGGCTGGGTTTGAACCTGCCACCTCTGGCATATGGGGCCGGTGCCCTACTCCTTTGAGCCACAGGCGCCGCCCCATTTTCCCCCTTTATTCTCTGCACAGACCAATGAGTTTGAAAATAACCAACAGATTAGAAAATCAAAGTGCAGCAAAATTGGAACGCTTATTTAAAGGCATACAGGTAGACAACTATGTAACTGGGATTCATTCTGGAGCTATTCTGACTCTATAGCATATACTCAACTCCATATTACGACCATCTCCTTCACCTTAAAGGTAAACAAAAACAATAACAAAGCAAACATCAACCATGCCATCATTTTTTTGCATTTCCTGCTTTCCCAGTTAGGGCTTCTACATCCAGCTGGTTTCTTACTGTGATTTAGGCTGACCAGCTCTGAAAGGTGCTGGCTGTCTAAGAGAATGTTCACCAACGTCATTGAGAATATCAGCCACTGCACCCCTCCCTGGCTACAGCCTCTTCTAACTGCAGTCTGCTCCTGTTCTAATCAAGAGCCCATGATTTAGGAGAGCTTGAGGACAGGGCTGTGACTCCCAGAATCTGATTTCTTCTCAGAGACAGTTGTTCTGCTTTGTTTATTTTTATGTGGCTTTACTGATCATACCTTAAACGTGGTACACACCATTCAGCCAGCCGTGTGATTAGCAAGGGAATGGTTTTATCTGTGTGAGGCACCCTCTGCCCCAAAACTACATGGCAGAGGAAATACAAGGTCACACAAGATTTAAATCCTCACATAACAACAAGCCAGTGTACAGTAGATACAAAATCATCTTTTAGACTTATGTTATAAAACAATTTCACAGTGCATATCTGGCTAATGTAATCTTCCCTAAACCTTGGGAACAAACTGGGTAGGTGACACTACACCCATTTTGTAAACAAAGGTGAGAAACAGGAAAAGTGACCTGCTTGTGGGCACGGTGCCCCTGAGAATGGAGGGGTGGAGCTTCAGTGACACCCCTGGGGATGGGGTTGTCCCATTCTCTTCCCTCCCCTCCATGTTTCCTGCAAGTAGCTTCTACCTATCAAAGCTAAAATGACCTTCTTTGGACCCTCTGCCCTGATAGTGAGAAATACTCTTCCCTTCTATGTAAACACATGGCAGCATAGAATCAGTTTCCCAGATGGGCTAGAGTACTACACCAGGAATTCCAACTTTCTCTTAAGGCAGGACTCTGTACATATGTGTATTTTATTTTATTTTATTTATTTTTTTTAAATACGTCAATTAGCACGTATTTCACATGCTACACATACTATATACGGTATTCTTATTACACAATAAAGCTAGAGAAAAGAAAATATTATGAAGATAATCATAAAGAAGTGGAAATGCATTTACAGTACATACAGTGCTGCATTTACTGATACTGTAAGTTGACGCTGTCTGTTTACAGGTGAATGCTCTGTTCGATATGGCGGGCGACCCCAGCTACAGGCCTCCATCCACCACACACATCAAGCAATCCAACTTTTTCTTGCAAGGTCATGACTTTTCTCTGCTTCTTGGGAGCACTTCCAGCATTGCTAGTAACACGTTGTATGAGCACCATGGTGATGTTCAAGGTTATGGTATTGCACCAAACACAGTGAAAAATATGGGAGAACCATGAGAGGTCATATTTCATTATTTTTACTATAATAATGAAATCTACTAGAGAGAGAAACTGCTGGTATGGAAAAGATTGACGTGACAAAGTGTTTGAAGATGATATTCCCAACACTTGAGCTCACCAACTAGCAGCAGGAGGTGGCTACAAAATTATCACCGTCATACAGCATTTACTGCAGTTAATTTTATACAGTGATGCTTTAAGACTATATATTTGTTTACATTTATCTGAAATGTCAAAGTCTTCATGTATGGTCTCTAAGTGCATGGGTCAGTTTTGATACATTTTAACTTTGTATAACATATTTGTGTATATTTTATTGTAGTAAACTACTGTAAACTACTACTGTAGTAGTTTAGTATCTACATATATTTATCTGTAGTAGCTACATAGATTAGTATCTACATATATTTATGTGTTCGTGACTTGCCTTTTTTCTTTATCTTTAATATTTTTAGGCTATGCAGTTTGTGAGTTTTTTCAAATTGTCACAAATCTCAAAAAATTTTCCAACATATTTATTGAAAAAGATCTGATCATAAGTGGCCCATACAGTTCAAATCCATGTTGTTCAAGAGTCCAGTGCATGTTTTTATTACGTAATGAGATCATAGAGTGTACAGTTTTGTATCCTACACAATTAACTTATTTGAAGCATTTTTGAGGTCTTTAAAATTTTTTCAAACTAACTTTTAAAGGTTACATAATATTCCATCATTTTTATATACAACAATTTGTTTATTGAGATGCATGTCATTACTCATTTACGTAGCCATTTTTCTTTTTTTGTTAAGCAACTTTGTGCACAAAAACATCTTCACACATTCTGATTATTTTAGGATTCATGCCTGTGGAAATATTATATAAAAGGGTAAGAACATTTTGAAGATTTTGATACAAGATTTATAAGACTGTCTAACTGCTTTCAAGAAAGACTGTGCAGTGCACACACTCTCCCTAATGGTGGGAGAATGCTGATCTTACCCTATTTTGAGTGATGACACTTTTCAAGTGCTTTGCTATTTCAATAGGTTTTTAAAAGGTATCTGAAGGTGATTTCATTTGTTTGAATGCTTGTGAGTTTTTTTTTTTTTTTTTAATGTCTGTTGGTCATTTATGTTGTCCTTTGCCCACTTTTTAAAAATTGTGATCCTGGCAGTGCCCATAGCTCAGTGGTGAGGGCGCTGGCCACGTATACCAAGGCAGGCAGGTTTGAACCTGGTTCGGGCCTGCTAAACAACAATGACAACTGCAACAACAACAACAACAAAAATAGTCAGGTGTTGTAGTGGGCGCCTGTAGTCCCAGCTACTTTGGAGGCTGAGGCAAGAGAATCGCTTAAGCCCAAGAGTTTGAGGTTGCTGTGAGCTGTGACGCCTCATATTCTGTCTTTTAATACATCTGGATTTATTTTCATATATCATGTGTGAAGTAATACAATTTTTTCTTGTTTGCAAATAGCCAGATTTTTTAACAGATTGGCATGGACCGAGTCTTGACGTTAAATTAGAGAAAAAAATTTTTAAAGGCAAAGAGAGGACTTGGTGCTGGGTGGATTCTCCCACATTTCTGGTGTATTCAGAATTCTCATGGGTTGTCAGGTGAATAACAGGAAAGCTGACAGGGAAAAAAGCCAAGTATTCAACAGCAACTGTGTGGGTTCTAGACTGTCCCTGCCTCTTACTTCTCCACAAGGGATTTCTTTTACCAAAATGAACTGTTCTAGGGTCAAGTAATCAGAAGTCAGAGCAAACCCAGAATTGTAGCAAGGGATCATGGTGTCACGGCTTCAGTTAACTACTGGAAAATGAGATACTCTCAGATCAAGTTGGCAAGGGATGACAGAACGCAATCATCACACAGAAGGGTCTAACAGAAGACTCGTCTGAAGTCAGGCTGCCTGAGCTCTCGGCACGTTCTCCCTGACGCTGTGCGTGTCCTCTGGCCTTGCCCTTGAAACAGGGGATTACAGTTGCTCTGTAGGCACTGCTGTCTTCTTATTTATCATGTTCCTTGCTTTAACAAAATCATTAATAAATGGATGTATATTAATAAACCGAGGCACATTTAGTAAAGTGCATAGACCTGAAGTGTACCATTCAATGAGTTTTAATAAATGTGATATCCCATCTTACTAACACCTCCAAACAAGATGTAAGATGGTTCCATCACACTAGAAAATTTCTTTGTGTCCTGTGTCCTTCTAGTCATCACTGCCCTCCCCACATCCTGAGGCAATCGCTGTTGTGATTTCTGAACCCACAGACTAGTTGGGCCTGTTCTTGAACTTTATATGAATTGAATTATGAAGTGCTCATCCCTTTGTCTGACGTCTGCTGTATAGTACTGCAGAGATTTATGCTTTTTGTTACTGAGTAGATCCCAGCACCAGTTTTTGAATATGCTGTTTCTCCTCTGTTGATTTGCCTTGGTACCTTTGTTAAAGATCATTTGGTTGGATTATATTCAATTGCATTTTTCCTGTTCTATTGATCTATTTGTCTATCTTTATACCAATAACACACTGTCTTAGAAATTGATAAATTAAAACTAACATTTTTTATGGAAATATAAAAGACTGAAATAGTCTTTAAAAATACTATAAAATTTGGGCAGCACCTATGGCTCAAAGGAGTAGGTTGCCGACCCCATATACCAGAGGTGGTGGGTTCAAACCCAGCCCCGGCCAAAAACTGCAAAAATAAAAATAAATAAAATAAAAAATAATAATCATAATACCATAAAATTTATAGTGAAATTTTGGGTCAGGTCATGTAAGTTCTCCAAATATTTTATTTTGATCAACTAATCAATTTCTACCAAAAAAATCTACTAGGAATTTAATTGGAATGGCATTTAATCTATTGCTCACTAGTATAAGACTCAACATCTATGTAATATTGATTTTACCATTCCATGAACAAGGTATTTCTGTCTCCATTTATTCATTTTTCTCAGGAACATTTTATAATTTTAAGTGTTGAATTCTTTTTTTTTTTTGTAGATACAGAGTCTCACTTTATGGCCCTCGGTAGAGTGCCGTGGCATCACACAGCTCACAGCAACCTCCAACTCCTGGGCTTAAGCGATTCTCTTGCCTCAGCCTCCCGAGTAGCTGGGACTATAGGCGCCCACCACAACGCCCGGCTATTTTTTGGTTGCAGTTCAGCCGGGGCCGGGTTTGAACCCGCCACCCTCGGTATATGGGGCCAGCACCTTACCGACTGAGCCACAGGTGCCACCCTAAGTGTGGAATTCTTATACATTGTTTTTAAAAGAATTATTTGCAGATATTTATGATGCCGATCATGTTATAAATTATATTATTATTTCATTTCCTTTTCCAATTGTTTATTGATAGTACATAGGAATAAAATTGAAATTTTATTCATTGTAAGGTCAAATTCTATATTGACCTTATATCCTAAACCTTGCTGAATTTACTTACTAGATTTAGTACATTTTGAAAGTTGATTCCTTTGAACTTTTTATGTGCAAATTCATCTTACTATAACTAAAGATAATTTTACTTTTTCTTTTCTGGTCTTTACGACTTTTATTTCCTTTTCTGCCTAATGGCAAGACGTCAGATACACGGTTGAATAGAAGCATGAGAATGGACATCCTCACCTTGTTTCTGACCATAGAGGGAAAGTGTTCCATATCTTATCATTAATTACAATGTTAGGTATAGGCTTTTTATAGATGCCTTTTAGCAAATTGAGAAAGTTCTGTTCTATTCGTTATTTGCCTAGAGGTTTTATTATAGAATAGTGTTAAAATAATTTTTCAGATTCTTTTCCTGGATCTACTGAGATGTTAATATTTTTCTCCTTCATTCTGTTAATAGGATGAATTACATCGATTGTTTTCCTCATATTTTAACCTACCACACATTTTTTGTGACAAACCCCACCAGACATAATATACTATCTTTTTTATATACTGACTGATAGACCTAGTTTGCTAATGTTTTGAGAGGATTTTTGCATCTCTGATCATGAGAAATGATCTGTAATTTCCTTCCTTCCTTTCTTTCTTTTTTTTGAGACAGAGTCTTACTCTGTCACCTTAGAGTGCTATGTCATCATAGCTCACAGCAACCTCAAAGTTTTAGTCACAAACAATCCTCTTGCCTCAGCCTCTCAAGTAGCTGGGACTATAGGCGCCCACCACAATGCCCAGCTAGTTTTTTGTTTGTTTGTTTGTTTTTTTTAGACACAGGGTCTTACTCTTGCTCAGGCTGGTCTCAAAAAACTCCTGAGCTTCAGTGATCCACCTGCCTCAGAGTGCTAGCTAGGATTACAGGCATGTGCGTAATGCGTGAAAGCCACCATGCCCAGCAGTAATTTTCTTTTCTTGTAGTGTATTTGTCAGGTTCTGGAATTATGAATACGTCTCCTTTTTGCTTTTGTAAGAAATTAAGATTGGCATTAATTCTTACTTAAATGTATGATAAACTTTACCATTAAAGGTGTCTGGACCAAAAATGTTATTTAAAAAAAATGATTTAGGGCGGCGCCTGTGGCTCAGTGAGTAGGGCGCCAGCCCCATATGCCGAGGGTGGCGGGTTCAAACCCAGCCCCGGCCAAACTGCAACCAAAAAATAGCCGGGCGTTGTGGCGGGCGCCTGTAGTCCCAGCTGCTCGGGAGGCTGAGGCAAGAGAATCGCGTAAGCCCAAGAGTTAAGAGGTTGCTGTGAGCCGTGTGACGCCACGGCACTCTACCCGAGGGCGGTACAGTGAGACTCTGTCTCTACAAAAAAAAAAAAAAAAAAAAAATGATTTAATTGTGAATTTAATTTCTTTAACAGCTATTCAGGTTATTCATTTCTTCTTTTATCAGCTTTGAAAAGTCTTGTTTTTCAAGTGATTTATCCATTTCATTTACATGACCAAACATGTTGGCATAAAGTTGCTTATCATATCCCCAGATCATTCTTTTAATGATCTGCAGGATTTGTGAGAATGTTTTTTCTTTTATTCTTTATATTGGTAATTTATGTTTTATCTTTATTTTTTTCCTTCTTTCATCTAACTAGAGGCTTATCAATTTTATTGATTTCTTCCAAAAATAAATTTTTGGCTGTATTGATTCTTCTCTAATGTTTGTCTCTTTTCTAATTTACGGATTTCCACTCTTATTTTTATTGTTTTCTTCCTTCTATTTAAGTTGGTTTTACTTTACTGTTCTTTCTCTAACTTCTTAAGGTGGAAGCTTAGATCATTGATTTCACCCCCTTCTTATTTTCCACTAGAAGCCCTTAAAACTCTAAATTTTGTAGCGAGGATCACTTGAGTCATACCCCACAAGTTTTGATATGCTGTACTTCTGTTGCCATTCTGTAAAAGATATTACCTAACTTTTCTTGAGATTTCTTTCTTTAGAAGGCTATTACTAGATTTCCAAATATGTTCATATTTCCTAGACATCTTCTTTTTATCACTGGTTTATAATTTGATTCCAGTGTGGCCAGGGAATATACTCTATATTATTTTTATATCATCTAAATTTTTCCTGGTGTTACTGTGGGAATGAAGGCCCTACTACAATCTGTCACTCGCTAACCAGAAACAAAACACTGCCTCCCATCCTACTAATGTAGCCTCTTGAAGACAGTAATCATATCTTACTGGTTTGCATGACAGTTCTTGCTACCTAACAGAATTAAATAAATATAAGAACTTATTTGTTTATTAATGCTGAAGGCTGAAAAACAGGAGGCTTGTGACTAAAATACAAACTTACCCTCAAGTAACCCAGAGTATAACATGAAAGGTGAAGATAAGCAGGTGGCTCCCTATGATTTTTTAAAGAACTCTAGAAAGACAGAGGAAAGGCAGATGTGATTATTTTCTTCACACTTTCACATTTTTTCACATTGCAAAGCAAATGTGAAAGAATTTATTTTAAAAATGGATACTACCAGGAAAGGCGATGTGGGAAAGGAAGGAGCTCATGATGCTAATAGTATCAACTAACATTTATTAGGCATTTACTATTCAGTGGGTGTGATGCTCTAAGCAGCTTGTGCTCCCAACAAGCTTACGTTATGCCCGCCTTACAGATGAGGACACTGAGACGTAGAGAGGTTAGTTGCCTTGTCCAAGATCATGCAGTTAAAAGGTGAAGAAGCCAGGATTTAAACCCAAATAGTACATATGGCTTTTGAGATTTATGGAAAGATTCTAAGGATGGCTATCCCTGGGACTTGTCATAGATGGGGGCCCAGACCCTGTCAGATGGGGCATGGACTTTGCACTCATATTTGATCTGTATTTCTAGAAGTAGGGTCAGCAAGAAATTTTTCAATGTACACAAAGTATTGTCAAACACCAGTATATGTGTATGTTGGGGTCAGTGGGGACAGACAGAGTGTGAAAGTCAAACTGCCAATGAAAGTCTGGAGTCCAGGCATGGTGGCTCATGCACTTGGGGAGACAGAGGAGGGTGGATTGCTTGAGTTCAGGAGTTCAACACCAGCCTGAGCAAAGAGTGAGGCCCTGTCTGTAAAAAAATAGCTTGCGTTGTGTTGGGTGCCTGTAGTCCCAGCTACTTGGGAGGTTAAGGCAAGAGGATCACTTGAGCCCAGGAGTTTGAGGTTGCTGTGAGCTGTGACACCATGGCAATCTACCCAGGTTGACAAAGTGAAACTCTGTCTCAAAAAAAAAAAAAAAATTAAAGTTTGGGGCAGAGCTCCTGCAGACTGAGGGGATAGACAGGAACTGATGACAGGAGCAGAACCAAATGGGGACCAGAACAAGTCAGAAATCAGAAGGCAATAATGGACCACTGTGCCAGACACTGCGCACGGCCCTTGTCGAGTCACTATACCAGGGGTTCTCAACCCTCCACTGCATCACAGCCACTCATGAGATAATTACTGTCATCTTCCTCTCACAGATCTGCCCAGGACTACATAGACGTGTGTGATGGCATTAGAGGAACCTAGAACTCCATGATCGTAAACACTGTTTCTCTCCAGTGGTGATTAGACATTCTAGACCAGGACCTGAGGGTGGTAAGGGGGATGGGGACAGTCAGGAAAGGAACCCAGTGACTAGGACAGATTCCCCTATTTAGCCACTGACATTGCAAGCTGGCTTGTATGGCTCCCGTTAGTCCCCTGTTGATACTGCTCCCAAGACTTCTAAAAGGTAACTGAACGCCGAAGACAGTGGTTCTCAACCTTCCTAATGCCATGATGTATTTTCATTGTTACAAAGGGGTAGCAACCCACAGGTTGAGAACCGCTGGTCTAAGACAAAACTAAAAGAGGATTTTTGTTTTGTTTTGTTTGTTTTGTTTTGTTTTTGAGACAGTTTCACTCTGTCACCTAGGCTAAAGTGCAGTGGCATCATTATAGCTCATAGCAACCTCAAACTCCTGGGCTCAAGTTATCCTCCTGACTCAGCCTCCTGAGTACTTGGGACTACAGGTGCTTGCCATAAGGCTAATTTTTTCTATTTTTAGTAGAGATAAGGTTTCAGTGTGGCTCAGGTTTGGCTCCTGACTCAAGCCATCCTCCCACCTTACCCTCCCCAAGAGCTAGGATGACAGGTGTAAGCCACTGGACCTGGCCAAAATGAGTTTTTTTGTTATGTCTAGCACAGGACATAAAATATGTCCTTTCCTCAAGATCAATATTGTTATTTTCATCATATTAATGGATGATAGAAAAAAATGGATTCTTTCAGCATTTATATCCCTTCCATATTCTCCATCAAGGAAAGCTACTCCAAGTTGAAGAAGAAAAGGACCCCACGAAGATACTAGTGACAGAAAGGGGAAGCCCCAGGTAAGAAGAACTCATGGCTTGTGGTCCATGGGCCTGGCCAGACAAGTTAGATTCCAGGAGACTAACTGTCTGCTTTGAAACACAGAGGCTTTGAGAAAAAGTTCTAGAAAATGGAAAAATGGAGAAATTCAATTTTTTAAATAAAGGCAGGCAGTTTGGATACTCTCTTGTCTGGCGAGCTGGGCACTGTTCCAGGTGAGCCGCAATGAATCGGACTAACCACCTGTCTTTCTGACAGAGTTGCTACACTGGTTTTCCAGGTATTGTGTGGACAAAGTGCTTTTGGATTGCAACAGAGCACTTGACAAATAAGTCTCTACTTTTGAAGATGAGAAACACCCATGGGTAAGGCTGGCAGCAGCCGGATCAGGTAGATTAGTAGCTAGTCGGACTCAGAGTACTAATGAGTGGATTGACGGGGATCTAGAGAAAGGATCTTTCACAACACGGGTTTCTGGTCCGTCTTGCCTTGTTAAGTATTTTTATGAATGTCTTGGATGAAGACATTGATGGCCTACTGATAACATTTGTGGGTGACACAAAGCTGGAAGGGATAGCTAATATGTTGGACAGAAGAATTGCAATGCAAAAAAGGTTTGACAGATTGAAACAATGAACCAGATCTAATAAGATTATATTTAATGGGGATAAATGTAAAGTCTTACACTTGGTTAAAATAAACAAGCAAATAAGATAGAATAAGCAACAGATGGGAGAGATGTGGTTTGATAGTAGTCTGTGGGAGAACGATAGAGATGTTTCCATTGATTATAAGCTCAAAATGAATCACTAGTGTGCTGTAAGCTTAGGCGGGAATGAAATGGAATGGAATGGAAGGGAGAGAGCAATCCTTTTGGACTCCAAAATGATGGCTCACGTTCACAGAGTGCTTTCCGTAGGGCAAACATCTTTATGTGGATTCTCTCATTTATTCTCACTACCGGCCTTTGGGTAGAAAACTGGAGTTCAGGGAGATTAAGTAACTTGTCCTAAGTCACATAACTGGAGGCAGGATGTGGACGCAAGTGTTCTGACTGCACACAAGTGTTCTGCCCTGGAGGGCAGAGGCATGGCCAGCGAGGGAAGATACAAAGAGGAACGTTTGGGTTCCAACAAGCCTGAACTTTCTAATAATTGGAGCACTCCAACAATGCACGGTGTCTTACAGGCACACGGGGCCGTCACCTGATGGCCGCTAGCATGGGTAGCTTGATCATTTGTCAGAAGCAAAGCTGGCCCAGCTGACTGCTGAGTGCTCAGCCCACTGAGGGCTGTTGCACTTCCAGACAGACCCTCACATCTGGATGGTAGAGTCTGGGCATTTTTAGGGCCAAGGGAAATTCCTGGGAGCTTTTCAATTTAGTACATTTCAACAATGAACTTCAATAACCTGCTCCCTCCGGAGAGTTGGGGGTTTTGGTTTTTTGATTTTTAACTTTTATTCCTCAGGGATTTTTGAATTATGTGCTGCCCATCTCACTCTCTACCCATATGACAAAAGCTCCTAGACAGCTGCCTCAGACCAGTGTGGGACAATTAAAGGAACAAATAAGGAAACAAACATATCTAAGACTCTACTTCTCTGTAGTATTTGTGTTTTCTCACTTACTGTCAACTTAAATCACTTTTTGATGCCGTCAGGATTATATGTATATGCAACAGCCTCTCACTTCATCTTCCTTGTTCCCAAACTGGTGAAAGAGAGAACTATTACTTTTTTTTTTTTTTTTTGGGAGACAGAGTCTCACTCTGTGCCCTGGAGGGAGTGCTGTGGCATCAGCCTAGCTCATAGCAACCTCAAACTCTTAGGCTCAGGAGATCCCTTTTCCTTAGCCTCTCAAGTATCAGGACTACAGGGGCTTGCCACAATGCCCAGCTAGTTTTCCTTTTAATAGAGACAGGGTTTTGCTCTTACTCAGGCTGGTCTTGAACTCCTGAGCTCAGGTGATCTGCCCACCTCGGCCACCCAGAGTGCTATGATTATAGGCTTGAGCCAGCACACCTGGTGCTATTACATTAATAGTTAGAATTACAAGGAGAAGATGTGTAAATAGGTTAAAAGCAAAGAGTGAAGATATTCACTCAGTAATTACTGATATGATCTATGACACATGAACTTTGTTCATCTATTTTGATTTCTTAGAGACCTCCCTCTTCTCCCTTTCAAAATGCTAGAGTACTTTTTATCTTTGTTCTGGATAATTAGGATTTGTGGACTGTGACCACATATATAAAAAGTTTTTAGGGCGGTGCCTGTGGCTCAGTCGGTAAGGCGCCGGCCCCATATACCGAGGGTGGCGGGTTCAAACCCGGCCCCGGCCAAACTGCAACCAAAAAATAGCCGGGTGTTGTGGCGGGCGCCTGTAGTCCCAGCTACTCAGGAGGCTGAGGCAAGAGAATCGCTTAAGCCCAGGAGTTGGAGGTTGCTGTGAGCTGTGTGATGCCACGGCACTCTACCGAGGGCCATAAAGTGAGACTCTGTCTCTACACAAAAAAAAAAAAGTTTTTAAATTATAGCTTCCCACAGTAAGGGAAGAAGCAATGACCCAGCAGTGAGGCTGACAGTCCATTATACACCTAGCCAGTTAATCCCTCTGAGCAGCTCCTATCCCTCACCCAGGGTGGAGAGAGCAGGCACTGCCCACTGCAGGGAGATGATGTCAGGCATTGTTAGTAAATATGCTTGGGCCCGCAAGCAACAGTCTCATGCTGCAGTCACGTTTTCCAAGGAAGCCCACACCATCTTAATCATGCCTGCCAGGGAAAAAATTCTCCTTCCTATGTGTTTTTATTTTTTTTTTTCCCCAAGACATATTTCCCCTTATCATTTAAACATATTAAATCACTGTTAGCACGCAGAGTGAGCATCCTATTAGCATAAGATCTAATCAGCGTGAGTTTGCTAGTCTCCGAAGGCTTTATTCTTTTTGTCTCTTTCCTCTGTTTTCTTGTTAGACTGAAGAGCCTTTTTTGACATCCTCATTTGTTCTGCTGTGTGATAGCATGGGATCTTTCAGTGCTGTCGACATCTGCTCCACTCTAGAGAGTGGCAGAAACAAGCCAGCAGAGCAACAATAATTATGCCCAAACGGGCTGAAAAGGATGCAAGAGAAGAAGGAAGACAAGAAAAATACCCCCAAGGCCAGGGAGTTCTACTCTGCACGTGGGTGCTGGTGTGAGTGTGCAGTCCATGTATGTGCATGCGTGTGCTGAGGACCTGCGCTTGTATGTGCAGCTAGAGCACAGACATTTCTCTGAGAACAGTGAACTAGGAATCCATCAGGCTCAGGGTTTCCAAATTCCCTGATCCTTGCGCCTTCCCCTGGAAGACCAGGCTCAACGTAGGTGCTGCTTTCTGCATGTGCAGTGGTGATTTGCAGGACACTGGGGAGAAGGACTTGCCCCTGTGTCCCCAACCCTTACACACAGCAGGGTAACAAAGACTTCACATGTGTCTTCTTCCCTAGGTATTACTCTCTGGGGATACTCCCTGGGAAGAGGCTGTAAGTCTTCCTGATACTAGTTATAAATAACCAGCACTCTGGCCTTATACTAATAGTAAAACTAACAGCTGGCACCTACCGAATGTTTAGCATTGGCCAGGCACTGTGTAAACCCTCTTTGTGCACGATCATTCATCCTCAAAGAATTTTACAGGCAGGACCTAATAGGATCTCTATCTGCAGATGAAAAAATTAGGACTAGGCCATATTCCCCGAGGCCTTCCTTGTACATTAAGGGAGCCTGGGGTTTTCAAGGTTGTGGTAACACAAGAACAAAAGCACTGGCCGTGTCATTCATTTATGATTCTTCAGTACTGCAGTCAGGCTGCTCGAGGACATACTTAGTCAATTGAAAGAAACAACTGGTTGGTTCAATAAAGACTGGGAATAAAACAATCCCCCAAACCAGAGGGCCCATTTTTTTTCTATTGAGTCAACTGATTATTTTGCAGGATCCAGGGATCCTACCAAGGCCATGTGTCTGTGGGTCACCAGAGCCAGGGTGAGTTGTGCCCTTGCTCGAGTCTCAAGGTTCTGTTTGGCCCTAGAAGCCAATGTATCGAGGCTGTACTGGCCCTTAGCAAAGTGGGAGGCAGACAAGACTGGTCCATAGAGAACATTCCTGCCCTTTGTGCCCTCCAGATCCTCCACACCACGTCCACTCTTGCCCCACTTCTGAATTTAAACCATATGTTCTCCCCACATCCTTTACCTCTTCAGACCTTCTCCTTAGAAGGCCCAGGCCGCTCATTTACACTGAAGTTACCCCTTTTTGAAAGACTCATTTTAACTATGAAAAATGCCTTAATTAGGCCAAAGGAATGCATCTCCAGTGGTGGCATTTTAGGCTTTCCCAAGCTAGTAAGACAGCTGGGGTTAGAGGGAAAATCTTTTTACCCACCAGGATGGAGTCCACTCACCCCGGGCAGCAAAGCCAGACATTGCAGTGGGAGAAAGAAGCATTTTTAGTGCATGGCACTGTGCTAGGAGAATTTGCAGCTAACAATTAGGACCTCCACTCTGAGGGCTTATAAACCAGGGGTTTTAAAGGTAGGGGTAATTTCAAGGGGGCAAAATTATAAATCAATACATGAGGTCACACATTGGCCTGGCCTCAAAAGTAGGATACCCTGAAGTGGGGTATAGTCATAAGTGGATTCAGGGATTCTTGAAATAGTGGAAAGAAATGTTGAGATGGTTGTGACTCTCTCCAGGTCCCTCAGGGAGAGATTTAGAACTAAGAATAGCAGCCATTGGATCACTTCCTCAGTTCCCCTTCTCAGCATGTTCTGTCTGGTGGGGTTTTCAGAGAAACAACTCAAGAACATATGTTAAGATGCCATCGTTTTTGTTTTTGTTTTTTTCTTTTGAGACAGAGTCTCACCTTGTTGCCCTAGATAGAGTGCCATGGTGTTATAGCTCAAGGCAACCTAAAACTCTTGGTCTCAAGCAACTCTTTTGCCTCGGCCTCCTGAGTAGCTGGGACTACAGGCACCCACCACAACACCCAGCTAATTTTTAGAGACGGGGTCTAGCTCTTGCTCAGGCTGGTCTTGAACTTCTGAGCTCAAGCAATCCAAACCATCTTGGCCTCCAGGAGTGCCAGGATTACAGACGTGAGCTACCATGCAGCGATGCCATCTTGACGGTGATGTGGAGGCTCACGCCTATAATCCTAGCACTCTGAGAGGCTGAGGAGGGTGGATTGCTTGAGCTCAGGAGTTCGAGACAAGCCTGAGCAAGAGAAAGACCCCAATCTCTACTAAAAAAAGGTAGAAAAACTAGTGGGCATTGCTAGTTGAGAGTCCCAGCTACTTGGGGGGGAGGGCTGAGGCAAGAGGATCTCTGAGCTCAGGAGTTTGAGGTTGCTATGAGCTGTGATACCATGTCACTCTACCCAGGGTGACAGAGTGAGACTCTGCCTCAAAATAAAAAATAAAGATGCTAGCGTGTAGCTTACATAGGGAACCAAAACACTTTTTGACTTGGGCTCATGTGGAGGGCTATCATCATTCCCATTACTATTCAAGACTGTCCAGGTACCCAGAACTTCCCCTGAAGGGACTCAAGATTTCCCTTTATTTCCAAGCTTTATGTGTTTATGTGTGTGTGAAGGCGGCTGTTCCAGCAGGCCCCCAAAAGGCCCCAGCTCCATCTCAGTCTCCATGACATTTTTATAATCACTCTCCAAGGAAAAAGGAAGGAGCCCTTTCCCCTCAATTTATACGGCTGCAGCGTGGGATGGAGCGGAAAGAGATGAAGGCACAGAACTCTGCCTGGGCGTCGAGCTTAAGACTTGGGAATACAAGATTTTGACTAACATTCAGGGAAATTTGGGGGGAGGAAAGGGAGAAAAAGAATGACCTAAATGATTAAAAGCTTAAAAAAAAACCAACATGCAGGGGATTGCTCTTGGGAGGGAGAATAAGACCTAGAGCTAATGGGAAGAAAGAAAAGCTGCACAGTGTCTGTGAGCAGCTGTGCTGTCTGCCCAGAGTCACCCAACAGGAAGATCAGGCAGCCAGTGGGAGGGAGGCTGCTGGGCAGAATCATCAAGGAGAGCCAGGGCTGACTGGGCTGTGGATCAAACTGGAGCACACCTGGGACCAAGGACTGGCACGGCCCCTCCTGTGTGACCCCAGCCTCAGCACGCAGATTGTCATGCCCAACCTGGTCCAGAATTACATCAATATCCCAATAATAGCAATAGCCACACCAAACTTAGAGATGGCAACTCATGTGACCACAAGTCGTTGACCAAGGAAATGCACTCAGCCAGTAAGTCTTGGGTCTCAGTGCACCACATAATCTTTTCGTGTTTGGGGTTTTTTAATTATAAAACTTTTTCCACCTTTCTAGAAAGTTGTGTGCTGATGATAATTGGGGAATTAATGAGGTCTTTGTAAGATTCTGCATTGCCTCCCTGAATCCACTCGCATCCCGTGTTTGTCATTTAGATCTGCAGTTGACCTTCCCAAGAGAAGTGGGACAATATATCCAGAGTACTCTCTTGGCTCTATCCAGAAGGAGGGAGTCCTTGAGATGCCTGAGGGGTGAGAGGCCCCCAGCTCCTGTATAGATGTGCACAGTGAGCTGGCCCCTGTGAGTATCCTGTAGGACCAAAGGACACTGCTGGCTCAAGTGCATCAGATCAGCAAATCTGCACGTTGTAGTTCTGTGGGGACTGCCGCTCTTGATCTAATTAATAGTTTGTTTGTTTGCATAATTTTCCACAAGAAGGGCTATTAGCATGTCAAAAGGATGTTAAAAGTATCCTCCATAATGATAGAGTAAATACAAAGCAGTTTATCACTGTGTCAGTTTCCACAGATGCTGCTCTGAGGTGCTAACCTTGCCCAGGGAGACCCCTCCTTCAGTCAGCTGCAAACCACAGGCTCAGTCTGGGAAGGGACCGAGTTGATGGTGAAAAGCGAAAATCATTCCTGTAATGACGTATATTTTTAAATTCCAAAAAATCTGAAAACTGCTGGAGGAGTGTCCTTCATGTTTCTTTCCTCCCTTTTAAAAGCGCTTAGAGAAAATCTACTGGGCTGACAGCACTTTTCTTCGCATCTCAAGGGAACACTTTGAAAAATCTTTTTAGAACAGTAATTTTCATAATACTCCAGGGAAATAAAGGTGGGTTATTTACATAAAGTTAAGGATTTCTGTTCTACCTCTCAAAGAAAAGAGGAAAAACAGCAAATCTCCTGTAAACTGTAGGAACCACCTGAGGTGTAACTCAAGAAAGAAAATACCTCTGAAGGCAGAAGGCAGAGAATTCAAGAGAACTCCCAAGCTGCATCAGACACCTCAAGATGCAGGTTAAATCAAACAACCAGTGACCCCAGTCACGCACCCCTCAGGGTGGGACTGGGAAAGGTTCTTTCTGCCTGGAAAGTATACTCAGAAAAATCTCCCAGGCCTTTCCATGGAGACTTCTGCAGCTAAAATCTATGGACTGATTTCAACAACTAAAACTTAACTCCTTTAGCCTAAAACATTCCTTTATTTTAGTGATGCATGTACCACATTCAGCCTCATTTTCTTTTTTCTTTTTCTTTTTTTTTTTTTTTTTTTGAGACAGAGTCTCAAGCTGTCACCGTGGGTAGAGTACTTTCGTGTCATAGCTCACAGCAACCTCCAACTCTTGGGCTTAAGCGATTCTCTTGCCTCAGCGTCCCAAGTAGCTGAGACTGCAGGCGCCCACCACAATGCCCAGCTATTTTGTTGATGTCGTTATTGTTGTTGTAGTTATCATTGTTGTTTAGCAGGCCCGGGCCAGGTTCGAACTGCCAGCCCCGGTGTATGTGGCTCATGCCCCAACCACTGAGCTACAGATGCCGAGCCTATCCTTTCATTCTTTTTTTTTTTTTTTTTTTGAGGCAGAGCCTCACTATGTCACCCTCGGTAGAGTGCCATGGCGTCACAGTTCACAGCAACCTCAAACTCTTGGGTTTAAGCCATTCCCTTGCCTCACCCTCCCAAGTAGTGGGACTACAGATGCCTGCCACAATGCCCGCCTATTTTTTGGTTGTAGTTGTCATTGTTTGGCAGGCCCGGGCTGGATTCGAACCCGCCAGCTCTAGGTGTATGTGGCTGGCTCCCTAGCCACTGAGCTACAGGCGCCGGAGCCACAGCCTCATTTTCTTAAGGCAGAAGATCCTGAACATAATCTTAACTTCTATTTATGGTCATGAATTGGCATGTATGAGACCGGTCATGTGAAAACTGGAGAAATCTGTTCAGAAATGAACAAAGCATCATGGAGGCAACTAGAATAACTTCTACAGACAGCTGCTATTACTCTGCACAGCCAGCATCTGTTTCCGTCTCTCCTTCCTATTAGGACTCCCATTATGTCTGACGTTCCCCACCCCGCCCCAGGAAACCCGTGTGCCTCAGAGAATCTAGCCCAAACCCTTCTTCCCACCTTGCCAGTGACTGGTTCAGAAACCATCATGTGATAGTTTGGGCCAATGAGGCAAAAGAAAAGGTTTTTTCCTGTAGGTGCCTCTGTGGGAAATTTTGTTGCTCTTCAGAGACTGCCACGGGTCGAGTCTCCCTGGACGTGGCTGTTCCTGGATGTGAGGTGAACTGCAACGGCTGCCTCAGTGGGCAAAGCTGTGAGCAGACCAGGGAAGGACCAGAGAACCACAGAGCGCCTGACTCCACCACCCCTGCAGCCTCACAAGCCATGTGGGAACCTGTTTTGTAAGCCACATTGAGTTTTCTGTTTCTTGCATATAAAGCAATTTTAACAAATACTAGTTGTCAATAGTTAAAAACTTATACATAGTACTAATAATGAAGATGAAAAGATTGCCTAACACGAATGTAATAGTGACCAAGGGGTGAGAAGGTGAGAAACTGCAGTGTAAGTCAGATGACCTTGTCCAGGTATACATGACTAAGCCAGGAAGCAACTGAGTACTGAGCCTAAGGCATCGTCATCTCAGGATAGTTGAATAAAACCAAGTAAAAATGATGCAGAGTGGTGAGGTGTCTACTGCGGCTGTACTCAACCTTAGTAGAGGAACTTTGGAAGAGAATAAAGTAGACACAACCTAGTGTACAGTCTAAAACCATTCTCAAAGGCCGGGTGTGGTGGCTCACGCCTGTAATCCTAGCACTCTGGGAGGCCAAGGCAGGTAGATTGCTTGAACTTATGAGTTCGAGACCAGCCTGAGCAAGACTGAGACCCCATCTGTAGTAAAAATGGAAAAACTAGCCAGGTGTTGTGGTGAGCTCCTGTAGTCCCAGCTACTCTGGAGACTGAGGTAAGAGCATTGCTTGACCCTAAGAGTTTGAGGTTGCTGTGAGCTATGATGATGCCATAGCACTCTACCCAGGGTGACAGAGACTCTGTCTCAAAAAATAAAAATGCAGTAAAATAAAACTATTCTTAAGATGCCCTGATTGAGAGATCAGAGACGGCTCTAAAAGCTCTAACAACAATAGTTTGGTTTCAAATGGAGAGGCATGGGCTGGAGGATGGTCGGTCTAATTTGTGGAAGCCACAAACGGTTTTGTACATAAATAAAAATGAAAGGCTTTGAGGAATTGGGAAAGGGTTCCTCCTGCATCTGAAATATTCCCCCAAATCCTTGACGTTTGAAATGATGTTAACTCAGGAATAAAGACAGTTCTGTAACAAGCAGAGATAAAAGACCTGAAATACAAATTTTCACAGAAGCACTAATCCAGTACCAAAAACTTGGTTTATAGAGGACGTTAGCTTGCTTTCTGTCTCAATAGCTCTAGAATACAACTTCTGTGAGACCAGGGATGCTTTGTTGCGTTCCCTGCACAATCCTCAGTAACTGAAATGGTACCTGATCCACAATGTATCCAAAGTAAACATTTATGAATACATGAATGATGACAAGAGCAAACTTCCATAGGGATAGAGAAAAGTCTCCAGAGGTCACTAGATGACTGAAAGACAGAAGGAAAGGTAGACCAGAAAGAAGCAAAAGGGGCAAGAAAATGGACAGGTGATGGGAAAGGAGAGATTTTTCTTTTCTTCATTTAGTCTAGGACAGGCCCTAATTGAGTTCTCTCACTGGATTCCAAGTCAGGGGGTTGGAAACGCTGACATCCTAAAGTAAAGAACTACAGATAGCATTTGAACCAAGTAGCGCCCCACTCCCTACTGGCTCACCCTGATCTTGATCCCCAAGTATCAGTCCCCCCCAACTCCAGATATGGATTTATCACACAGTTGATAAAGCGTAAGCTTTGGTGCCCCTAAATTTGATAGGAGGAACCTTAGCAACACATTCACTGGCCATATGTTTTTGTGAAACTTGTGAAAGTTGGATATTTTAGTCACAATGGGTCAGACTTCTATTTCTTTCTACTCCATCTTCTCACATCGAGGGCTATAGGCATCTTGAGGGGCCAGCTAAGGCGAGGGGAACCGGAGATTAGTTTGGGTTTAGCAGATTGTAATTATGTGACTCCCAGTCAATTGTAGATCTAATTATTTCTATCTGTCCTATTATAGGAATGGCTTTGAGGAAGATTCCCACAGCCCATTGTGGAAACTCACCTGCTATCATAAGACAAAGTGGCAGATCTATAGTTTGTATCACAATATGAATATTTCTAAGACCCTAGTGGAGGAGACGCAAGGGTTCAAATGGATGGAACCAGAAGATAGTCTGTGGAAAATTCTTTCTAATCAATTGTAACAGAAGATTTAGTTTTCACTGATACCTAGTCAAAATGAAGTTTCTTCCTATCAGGAATACACATACAGATGCAATGTATACTCCTGCATTTTTTACCATACAATAAAACTACTTTTTATAGATTTGCACATGAAGGCCATATAAACTATCCCGAGATTTAGAAGTAAACTGTAACAAAAAATATAGATTGTCCCCAAATTAGTAAGTCATTAAAAGGAAGAGATAAATTGCTGGTAGATATAATAAATATGCTCTTGTACTATTTAATGTTCCAATTAATTAAAAAAAAAGTGAGTTATGTGAACATACTTGAAAAATATTTAGGTTTCTTTGTGATTTGATGGGAATATTCATACTGACAAAGATAATACACCTGTAATTCATAATACACCACTTTAAGGAGGATATTCACAAAAATTAGTCAATATCCAAGCATGTTTAAGATTAGGCAATAAACAACAACAAAAACAAATAAGGAGTGCTCTGAATTCTTAGAGTTCATATCTGATGAAAATTTGATAGAAGCTACCCAAAACATTTACATGATGGTACCAAGAATGAGTTATAAGCTCACAAAAACTTTTCTAAATTTTTAATAAAATCCAAATTTGGTCAACCACACTATAGGAAAGACTGATACATCTTTATACAGACATTCTCACTAGAAAATACTACCAAGATTAGTCATATCTAAATAGTCATATTAGTCTATTAGTCATATCAAAGAGGTGATCCAAAAGAAATGAAAGATTAATTAATTCTGATTCAAAGAAATGAAAGATTAATTAATTCTGATTCAAAGAAATGAAAGATTAATTCTGCAGGGCTATCAGGGCTATCAGAGAAACAAAAATACTATGGTGTTTTAGAGGGGGATTTTGTGATGCTTGTGGCATTTAAATATTTTTAAAATGTGTAATTTATAACAATTTCTTTTCTCATTTAAATAAATACACGAACCTACATTCGTGTAAATTATCTTGTATTTTCATTCTTTTAAAAAGTCTCTAAAATGATGCAAGCTTCAGATTCCCAAAGTATTCCCAGTCTTTTATTAAGAGGAAAAGATCCTGGATTCACCGCTACTTCCAATCATTTCAGCTCTGGTTTTGATAAACCACTACCCAGTTTTAAAACACACATACACACTCAAAAACAAGTGAAAGAAAAAATGTCTAACATTAACGAAATGAACTAAAAAAGAACATGGGTTGTTTCTATTCTCAACCTTTTGTTAATAGCTCAGAGATCTGATATGTCTTTGTATTTCAATAGTAGAATGGTAAATGTGTGTTGGGACAGAAGTGAGTTAAGAACAGGGTTCTGGACTTCAGAAGCCCTCTTAGGGTTTGTTAAGTGAAAAACAAAAATGAGAATCACTGCCTATCTTAGTCTGTTTGGGCTGCTAACACAAAATAGTACCTACTGAGTGACTTCCAAGCAATAGAAATGTATTTCTCATAGTTGTGGAGGCTGGTAAGTCCAAGATCAAGGTGGGAGCAGATTCAGTGTCTGGTGAAGACCCACTTTCTTGTTCATAGATGGCACCTTCTCTCTGTGTCTTCATATGGTCAAAGGGGCAAGGGAGCTTTTTCAGGCAGATTTTATAAGGGCAATAATTCTATTCAAACTTGTAAAAATAGGCAGAATATTAAATGCCTTTTAGAACTTCTATGAAAACTAAATGCAGGCTCGGTGCCTGTAGCTCAGCAACGAGGGCGCCAGTCCACATACACCACAGCTGGCAGTTTTGAACCCAGCCTGGGCCTGCCAAACAACAATGACAGCTTCAACCAAAAAATAGCCGGGCATTGTGGCGGGAGCCTGTAGTCCTAGCTACTTGGGAGGCTGAGGCAAGAGAATCGCTTAAACCCAAGAGTTTGAAGTTGCTATGAGCTATGACACCGTAGCACTCTACCAAAGGCAACATACTAAGACTGCCTCAAAAAAAAAAAAAAAAAAAGAAAGAAAAGAAAAGAAAAAAGAAAACTAAATGCAACTTCTAAAATTAAATGAACCTAGGCCCAGGGACGGTGGCTCATGTCTGTAATCCTAGCACTCTGGGAGGCTGAGGCTTGAGCTCAGGAGTTTGAGACCAGCCTGAGCAAGAGCGATATGCCATTTCTACTAAAAATAGAAAAATTAGCTAGGTGTGGTGGTGCACACTTATAGTCTCAGCTACTCAGGAGGCTGCAGCAAGAGGATCATGAGCCCATGAATTTGAGGTTGCTCTGAGCTACGATGTCACAGCCCTCTAGCCTGGGGCAACAGAGTGAAATTCTGTCTCAAAATAATTAACTAGTTAATTTAATTAAGCTATAAAAATTAAATGAATAGGGCTGTTTTAAAAAATGTGCTCAGAAATAAGTGTTCTATAGATGTTAAGCTTCTTTATGAAATATATAGAGCGAGATGTCAACTTATGGAAAAAATGTAATTTTTTCTGGTCATAAATACCAATGTATATTTCTCAATGATCCCCGTGAATCTGTATAGACCATATGAAGTATGTTGTACATTTTTTTCATTATCCTAAAACTAATATCAAATAGAGAAATTTATGAATGAAGTAAGAACATCTGATAACATAGTAAGAATGGTTTAGCATCCTTTGTAGTCAAATACAACATAAAGATCAGATATCATTTCATCTCTCAGACTGCAAAGGTTAAGAATAATGAGAATGCTCATCTACAGATGAAGGAGGGGTATACTCATAACATCGGATAGCTGGAGGTCATATTGGTACAGCTGTTTTGAAGGCCAATTTACTATAAAAGTAGATCCCCTTTCCAAAAAAAAAAAAAATCTTTTAAAAAGTCCAACATGCATTTAAAGCTAATTATATGTCTACTCTAGGACCTAGTATGTTCTACTGCTAGTTTACATTTAAAAAGCATAAATATGTCCTCTAAAAGATACACACAAGAACACTGATGGCCAAGAGCAGAGGCTCAGGGCTATAACCCTAGCACTTTGGGAGGCTGAGGCAGGTGAATTGCTTGAGCTCAGGAGTTCGAGACCAACCTGAGCAAGAGCAAGACCCTGTCTCTACTAAAAATAGGAAAACTAGCCAGATGTCATGGTCTGTGCCGGTAGTTCCAGCTACTTGGGAGGCTGAGGCAAGAAGATCACTTAAGCCCAAGAGTTTGAGGTTGCTGTGAGCTATGATGGCATGGCACTCCACCCAGGGTGAAAGAGTGAGACTCTGTCTCAAAAAATAATAAATAATAAATAATGATACATTTGAATAGTAGAATGCTGTATAGATATTAAATAAGATGAAATAGAAGAAGAATAAGAAACATGGAAAGTTGTTCATGAAATAGCGTTCATAAAAGGTAAGTTAGCCAAATGGTATTTAAGATGTAATACTATATTTGCTTAAAATACATGTGTGTCTCTGTGTATATATACACACATACAAATATACCTATATATACACATATATACACACATGTATATCTCCAGAGGAAATGCTATGCAGACACACACATATATACACACATACAAATATACATCTATGTATATATACACACACACGTGTATATACACACACACGTATATACCCAGAGGAAATGCTATATAGTATATAATCCGTATGTTTATCAGGCTTATCTCTAACTAATGGGATTATAGGTAGTTTTTCTTTTTTATTTCTTTTTGTCTTCAATAATTTTCTACATTGGACATGTCCTATTTTTGTAGTCACCAAAAATTTGAAATAAAATTTAAGAGGGGAAAGAAAGAACAAGGGCAACCAAGCCAACTCCTTGCGCAAGTACGCTGTTAGACACCTGTGTTGTATCCTAGTTGCAGGCAGTCAACTTCTCTAGGACTCCTGAGATTCAGGTCCTGTCTGTAAAATGGGGATAATAAATGAACCTATTCTGTTATCTGAATTAAATTAATATTCAGAGCTTGGCACAGTGTCTGATACCTCAGAAACGCTTCATACATATTAACCATTACATTGCTCTGGGACACTGGCTAAGACTTCCAGGTTGCCAGAACTGACTTAATTGCTCCTGTCTTATCTTCACCTTGGGTATGTACTGACCTGGTTATCACTTCTTTCTTCTAGGAATAACTAGAACACTGCTAGGGATGAGTTGACATACACATCCGGTATTGACACATTCAGTCCTCTGAAGGTCTCATCTGATAAGGGACACTGTCGTCTGCTCAGTATCACTCTGAGAACCAGGTCTCAGAATTATTTTCCAGAAACATCAAATTCTAACTGACACTGAGGGCCACAAGGACAGCCTTGTGAGTGTCCCACAGCAAAGCACTGGGGCCTGGGTTCTGCACCATTCCGGGTAACCATTTGAGACTATACATACAAGTGGAAAGTTAGGAGATAGCTGATTTGCTTTCTTTATGGAATTTCCTTCCTACAACTCACATGGAAGCACAGTTGGGCTTTAGTTTCATTTTTTCCTTGGCGTCTCTTCTTTCCCTCCTTTCTACTTTCCTTGTTTCTATTTCTACTCTTTCTTAAAATTTTCATTTCCATAGTGGCCTCTGTGCTCTCTCCTCCCTATAACCAACTCGCCCCCACCTCCACCTCTGCTCCTCTCTCCCTCCTTCCTTCCTTTTCTCTCTCTTCCTCTTCACCTCTCTTGAGACAGGTCTAGTGGCCTGGTTGCCATCTGCTGCCTTTTTTATGAGGTTGAGATCAGATGGCATCTAATCGATCCTCATGGTCTCCATGGTTACCAGGGTGACAGAGTACTTGGGAGAGACACATTCTCAAGCCTGGGGCTGTCAGACCATTCCTGAGAAGGGGAAAGAAAATAAAACCTCTTCCATCATATTTGCACATTTGTATCTTTTTCAAATGCAGCCAAACACAGACCCTGTTTATGTTTTACATTGCTACCTAGAGACTTGAGGCCAGGGATTGCAGAGTGCCTTTATTCTCTTTAAAAATAATAAAAAAAAAAATGCACAGGGACAAAAGTAAAGCCTTCTTCTTTCCTTTTAGTTTTCTTTTCTTTTCTTTTTCTTTCTTTTTTTTTTCATTGTTGAACCTCAGATAAAACCACACTGTCCCAACCCCATACAGACCATCACCTTTTTTTCTTGCCCTTTTAAATGTTTGAGAATTAATTTAGTAATTCTAATGAGTTGTTATCCTTCCAATAAGTCACAGTGTAGTTCTAAAACTGACAATTGACAACCCTTTGCTTTAGGAAAAGAAATAACCCTCAGAAAATCACCAACACTTAGATCTTTGATTAGGATCAATGGTAAGGTTAATGTTAGTTGTGTTTAGGGTCAAGAATTATTTGTAAAGCAGGACGCCATGTTTTCCATGAAGAGCAGCCACATAGGATAAAATGTAAACAGAATGACCCTTATTCACTTTATTCAAAAGGTGCCTGAGTGTGACTGTGGTCTGTACTCTGTAATGCCATGGGGCTGGCCAATCAGGCAGGGATACACCCTTATTGTAATAGAATATGATGGCACTGACAGCCCAGGACTGGTTGAAAGAGACAAGAGGAAGATCTTGGTACTAAGGATACATGACTAATGAAAAGAAAGCTAGAGTTCTGGAGTGCCCCAGAGACAAGAAAACCACCAATCACCATCATACCATTAAATAGTGTTAACACCGCCCAGGGAATACCGTTGTTGACTTCCACACCTTTAATGTTAGCACAGATGACTTGGGTTACATGGGTTGCGTTACTTCCTTTCCTAGTAATATGTTATGTTTCATAATACCTCCTAGAAATTCTGCTTTTTTTTTTGTTTGTTTGTCTTTGCCAGAGAAAATCAAACTTAAAATTATGGCACAGGTACAAGGCTTATCTATAAGCAATTTTTTTGATTTAAAGAATAAATGTAATGCCAACCTGTGTGCTGTATCTCCCTCCCTCTTTCCCTTCCTCCCTCTCTCCCTTCCTCCCTCCCTCTCTTCCTTCCTCCCTCCCTCTCTTCCTTCCTCCCTCCCTCCTTCTTTCCCTTCTTCCCTCCCTCCCTCTCTTCCTTCCTTCTTCTTTCCTTCCTTTGTCTCTGCTTTCCCTTCAGATCTCAGCATCTCCCTCTGTATAGTATCTTAGTAAGATTCAGATATATTTGTCTGCAGGGCCTTTGGCTGCTAAGCAAATAGCACACTGATATTTGAAATAGAAATGATGTCATCAATTGGAGGAGAGACTTTAATATACAGAGAAAATAATTTACCTTGAACATGGAGCCTCTTACTCACTTCGCACCTCTGCATCTCTGCTAAAGCCTGCCTCTCCTTCCCTCTCTGCAATTCCGCCTACTTTCTTACTCTCTTCTGATACTATGGACCATCGAAAGGCCAGAGGAACTGTTTTTAGTTAAGCCCACCTCCCCAGAAAAGCTATCCCCAAACTCCCCATAACAGGGAGCTCTGACCTCCCCATGTTCTTTGGGTCTATGCCTCTCACTCGTGACTCAGCCAGTCTGCCTTCCACCCTAGCTCATATATTATGCATGTCTCCTGCCTCTCATTTACATCCTAAGCTCCAGATGGGAGGGACTTTGTCCTCTACTTCTGGGCCTTCCCTTACTTTGCACATAGTTAGACCTCACTAAGTGTTTGATGAAGGTAATAGCAGCCTGTTGTACCTCCAAGGCAATAACTGGTTTTCCTTTTTAAAAACCGGACACCAAAATGGGTTCTCCGTTCTTCCACCGCAGGGATTTTACTTTGTGTCAGCCAAGAGGCTTTCCTTACCTCCTTGTCTGCCATACTCTTTTGCACAAGCACGCTTCTCAGGGAAGGTGGGTTCCACCTTGAAATGAAATGAGTCGTTTCCTTCCATCAGGACAACTGGCACAGCGTGGTGTCAGCTCACTCTTGCCTTCTGTAAATTGAGTTTGTCAGTGCTCAGCGACACAGCTGAGTGAAATGCTGTGTGATGCGGGCTGTCTCCTGGGAGAGAGAAACTGGCATAAACCACATCCTAATGGGATCCAGAAACAAAGAAGCGTGAATGAAGTGTTAATTGCATTCATAAAGACATTAACAAAGGAATTAAAATGGTAGAAGCTTCAGTCCTCCACTCAAGATTCACAGGAAAACATGTAACCCAAAGAATGTTTTCACAATAATCATCAAAGTTTACTTCTTGCCCACTGCAGAGATAACTCTCAATAAATATTAACTTTTCCAAGAACAAACACTTTATGTCCATTATCTTGAGTATATTAACTAACAGTTTAATCCATCCTGCCTCCAGTTCTTTTCTTGATTTCGTATGATTTAAGTTCCCAAAGAATCAAGAGGCATTTTCAATGCTGCTTCATTAACCTTAAGGATGTCTATTAACAGTTTGAACCTAATCAATCCCACACTTCTTAGTAGAGCAAAATGCTCATTATCTGGGAGATTTTTGTTTCTTTTTGAAATAAAATTGTAACAGTGGGGCTTATTTTACAGTTCTTCCTGAATATTCCCGAGATAATCTGCAATGTGGGCAACCTGGGGCTTTCTCCCCAGCCCTTTGGCAGGGCCCCCAGCTGCTGACAGCAGGGCTAAGCTGGCAAAAGGTCAGGAGGCTGCATTTGACTGAGGATGGATCACAAGGAGGAATATTGTGCCTGCTTAATGAAGTCAAGGCCACGGATTTGGGGCCTTTTCTGGTTTTCTTGTTTCACTCAATTTCACCTTCACAGATCACACAACTCATCCAAGCCAATTATTTTGTATATATGTGCAACTGGGAACTAAGGGATTAGGTAAAAGTAAACGAATTTCATCTCTAAGACAATGACTGGATATCTCTATGCCTATAATGGAATCAGAACTAAAAACGGTGTTAATGCAGAGCATCTCCTGTCATCCTGGCGGAAACCCTGAGAGCCACAGAGCACACATGCCCACCCTCATTCTGCAGATGAGAAAGCCCAAACTGAGGGACATTCAGTCAAGACCCAGGATTGGAATTCAGGTGCATCTGATGAGCTGACTCTGTTTCTCTCTCCCACAGTCGTCTAACTCTCTTGGGATCTCATTTGATTCTCTCAAGAATCCTGTGAAGTGAGACAGGTTGTGTGAACAAGTGGGTCTGTTTTTCCATAGGAGTCATATTAATGCAGTCGGAGGGCAGATGCTCTCTAGTCCCTCCCTAGAATTTAGTTCACATCCCTGGTTACTGAAAAAAAGCCGTATTTTCCAGTTTTGTCTAAATCAATCGTATTCGTGGATGTGGCATCAAACCAAGAGGAGTAGATTTGAAAGTGACGAAGTTCTCTGGGCGGTATGTGTGTCTAGGCTGATGAGCACTAAGGAGCCGAGAGGAGGGCGCGCAGCAGGCAGGAAAGCTCATGGGCCACACGGGGACCGGACCCACGGAGCCACTGGGGGCTTTTATTTTTGTGGCAGACATTGGGAGCATTTCCTCTAAGACTTGGACTATACTGAATTTCTTTTCTTTTTTTAAATTTCAGATTAATATGAGGGTACACATGTTCAGGCTACATTGTTTTTATTTCTAAGGTAAAGTTCAAGGGTAGTCGAACCCTTCCCCCAGGAGACGTGCTAAACTCCCTCACCCTATGCATGTTAGGTGAGAAACCGCCAATCGCCCTCCCTCCTCCCCTCCCTAGAACATACTTGTGTTTTTTCTTTCCTGTGAGTGTGTTCATTTGCATATTGGTTTCATATGAGTATTGAGTACATTGGATACTTCTTTTTCATTCTTCAGATACTTTACTAAAAAGAAAGTGTTTCATCTCCATCCAGGTAAACACACAAGGTGTAAAGTCTCCCTCTTTTCTTGTGGCTGAATAGCACTCCATGGTATATGTATACCACGGTATTAAATTTTAAGATAAAATTAATAATTTTTTTAAATTCAAAAATAAATTTTTTTTTAATTACATGCCGTTTTGTGTTAGTTGTGCTTAGTCTCCTGTGTTACCATACACTCAAGGGATGACTGTCTATATTTCTCATTAGAACACATCATTTATAGTACTTGATTCCAGAATTTCCAAATGACAAATTTAGCTCCAGTGGAGATTGCCACCAAGCTGTTCAGAGGTCTGCTCCAAATAGCATTTTGAGTTAATTAGCTTGAAGTTATTAATATAATTGTTTACATTTACTCTATATTTTTATAATTTTTTTATCCTGATGATCCTTTATGTTGCTCCTAAGACAGAAGACTAGTAAATGTTAATCTTGCTTGTCTGTGGCTGGTGTCCCATATGAAGGGGTAGAATAAATGGTAAAAAGTCAAAGTGAACAGTTGGTTGGTTACACATTCAATCTGGACAACTGAGGTTAAATCCTTCCTTTTTCATCAATAGCAGATGGGCTGAATATTCATTCATTCTATTTATGTCAAAATTAAGAGAATTAGTTCATGCTCCTAAGTCATAGTTGTGTCGTTACCATTGGGTGATCACTTATTCATTCTCATTTATGGAAGTCCAAATGGATAAAGTTACTTTCTAGCACTATACTGTTGATTACGGTAACTGTTGGACATATGTGACTATTTAAATGAAAATTATGTAATTAAAATTAAACAAAACTAGAAATCTAGTTCTATATTTTAAGTCATCAACAATCGCATGTGGTTAGGTCTACGTATTGGACAGTGCAGATTTATAGACATTTTTGTCACGCAAAATGTTCTATTGGACAGCACTAGGATTCACACCTGCCACAGAAATACATTCTACATCCAATCATATAGCTTTTTTTTTTTTGTAAAATACTACAGTGACCTGTAGCACCAGCTACAGGGGCGCCTGGGCATGGAGGAAGTGCCGCCTGCATCCCCTTTTCTCAGAGTGTGAACTGGCTCTGTGTGTCATGGGGGAGGATAAGCCAACTCTCTGGAGAAAGGGCAGGTGCAGAAGAGCCATTTCCATTTTCCACTCCTGCAACTCCCAGAACCTCTGAGTCCAGACCTGCCGCCAAGACGTGCTTGTACAGACGCCCAAACTGAAGCACATTTTGGATTAATTTTCTGGCCGTTATTTCTTTGCAAAAAATCTATCTGGGGCTTTTGATTAAGGACCTTCTTTTTGCCATGAATTTCAATGAATCTGAACCCAGTGATGTTTTCCACCAGCCAAGACATTTAGCATAGGCACTGACAAAAAGAAATAAGGCTTCAGACAAACAAGAATTATAACAGGGACTGAAAGATAGAGTCCAGACCTCCCAGATTGAACATTTTAAGTAAATGCCATTGGCTCATTATCATGGACAGCCAGCAAATCAGTATATCCAGAGACCAAAGAAAGATCTCTCCCTAAGATGGAAAAGGTGAGAATGTTCTCCAACGTGTTTGTCACACCAGCCATTTTAAACGTGCAAAAATTGAAAAGTAAAAAATCACCAATCACCTCTGTTTTCCAATGTATCTCACTAGGACTATCTTTGCTACATCAAGGAAGACATTGAGGCAGGATATTTTCACAAGAATGCTCAGTCATCTGCAGCAAGCACATGAAATATACAACCTTCATTCTTTTAGCACATATTCGTCAAAGTGGGCTTATTGGACACATTTTTATTTTCTTGTAGACTGTCAGTCCTTTAAAACTGCTGCATATTATACAGAATCACACCCCACAAGTACCTGATATAGTTGGAGGTGCTCAGATCTTTGATTCAAACTTATCAACAAATATGTATTGAATACATTAATGAATGATCCCCGGTAACAAATTAGCGTGAATTAAGGTGACTTTCGGGTGATAGCTTATAGAAAAGCAGGGAGGGAGAAAAAGGCACAAAATGGGAGAATGTGGATTGTGAGCTGATTGGAAAGGGAATGATTTCAAAGTCTCCTTTGAATCTCCAAGGGATATGATGAGAGAGATGATTTTTTTAAAAATTAAATTATAGCTGTGTACATTAATGAAATCATGGGATAAAATGTGCTGGTTTTACATACAATTTGAAACGTTTTCATCAAACTGGTTAACATAGCATTCATGGCATTTTCTTAGTTATTGTGTTAAGACATTTATATTCTACACCTAATAAATTTCACATGTACCCGTGTAAGACGCACCATAGGTGTGGTCCCACCAATTACCCTCCCTCCACTCCTCCTCCCCTCCCCTTCCTCTCCCCTTTTCCCTTCTTCTTGGGCTATAATTGGTTATAGCTTTCATAAGAAAGCTATAAATTGGTTTCATAGTAAGACTGAGTACATAGGGTACTTTTTCTTCCATTCTTGAGATACTTTGCTAAGAAGAGTATGTTTCAGCTCCATCCATGTAAACATGTAAAAGTTAATACTTATCATCCTTAATTATCAGAGAAATGCAAATCAAAACTACTTTGAGATATCATCTAACTCCAGTAAGATTAGCCTACATCACAAAATCCCAAAACCATAGATGTTGGTGTGGATGGGGAAAAAGGGAACACTTCTACACTGCTGGAGGGAAGGCAAACTAATACGTTCCTTTTGGAAAGATATTTGGAGAACACTTAGAGATCTAAAAATAGATCTGCCATTCGATCCTACAATTCCTCTACTAGGTATATATCCAGAAGACCAAAAATCACATTATAACACAGATATTTGTACCAGAATGTTTACTGCAGCCCAATTCACAATTGCTAAGTCATGGAAGAAGCCCAAGTGCCCATCGACCCATGAATGGATCAATAAATTGTGGTATATGTACACCATGGAATATTATGCAGCCTTAAAGAGAGATGAGTTTTTAAGGACAACTGTGTAGAAAAGGTGAATTCAAAAATCTGCATCTCATTGATTATCTTCTTGGCAGAATTTCCTTGTTGACATTCTTCCTGGTCAGATGTAGGGTACCCAAAAGTATTATATTAATTTGTGTTGTATAACATTGTATTAACAGTTGAATGGTGAGATCATGGAGTTAATTGACACTGAAAATAATGAACCCAATAGAACTCAAGCCCCCACCCTTTCTCACAACTTGAATGAAAATGAATCCTAAAACTACAGTGACCACAGGAGACCTTGTAATCTATTCCCCCCACTTTAAATCATCCCTAATACATCAGGATCCGACCCAATCTTCAACATCTCCAAGAAAAGAGAATCATAGGGGTATGTTAAAGATACAACATAAAAGGAAGTTTTAAAAAATGTTTGTAACCTCTTTTGTGTTTTAACAATGCAGGTCACCAACTTAAACAAGTTTCTTGATGTAACTTTCTGAGTCATGTATCTTTAAACCACCATGACTCATATTTGTGTCTGTTCCAACTGTTTTCTGTGTCTCTCCTGCTGAAATGGTTTCAATTAGAGCCTGGAAGGGGTTGCTACAAAACTCTTGCACGGTGCTTGCCAACATGGGAATTGATTTTAAACATTGCTGTTTTTCATCCAAAAAAAAAATTCCCCCTTCCCGCCCTGGAGTTAAAAGAGATTATTCTCAGACAGGCATTTAGCTGATTTTTAATGTCAAAGAAACTTAATTTGCAAACTCGTTAGAAACTCTTTAGTAAAAGCTGCCTAGTAAAACAGATGATTAATATTGGTAAGCTCCTCATTTGCATATTAATTAGTCTCCATACTCAACTAATTAAAACTGCACTGCCTATTTGAGGACTTTCTTCCAGACTGCTGCCCTTGTTTCTATGGATAAGCATGTATTTTAACTAAAGTAAGCGTTAGTGATTATGTCGGTACTTTTCTTAATGTATTAATTTTTCTATCAGTAACACTTAGGACTCCTTAGAGGTCCTAGAACCCTCTCTAAGCAGCCATTTCATTGGCCCAAATTACTTTTGTCCCAGTGGTCATTCCTTGCTTAACGACACAGATACATTCTGGGAAATGCATCATTAGGTGATTTCATCATTGTCTGAACATCATAGAATGTACTTAACTCAAACCTAAATGGTCCAGCTTACATCTCGGCTATATATGATCTGGCCTATTGCTCCCAGGCTACAAATCTGTACAGCATGTTATGTACTGAATACCATAGGCAACTGTAACAGCATATTTGTGAATCTAAAAACAAGCTAAATATTAAAAATGTGCAGTGAAAATATGGTATTATAGTCTTTTTTTTTTTTTTTTGAGACAGAGTCTCACTTTGTTGCCTTGGGTAGAGTGCTATGGCGTCATAGCTCACAGCAACCTCAATCTCTTGGGCTCCAGTGATCCTTTTGCTTCAGCCGCCTCAGTAACTGGGACTACAGGCTCTGGCCACAATGCCTGGCTATTTTTAGAGATAGGGTCTCCCTTTTGCTTAGGCTGGTCTCAATCTCGTGAGCTCAGGTGATCCACCCACATCAGCCTCCCAGTGTTGGGATGACAGGCGTGAGCCACTGCGCCAGGCCCTGATATTATAGTCTTATAGGACTGCTGACATATATGCGGTCTGCCTGTGATTGAAGCATCGTTAAGCAGTGCCTGGCTGTATCTGTGGGTCCTTCAGGTTTTGATGGGAAGAAAATAGCTAGATGAGCTGGTGACTGATAATAATTAAAGTAGGAAAGGAACCAATTTATATCTCAATATTTATTTTCTTTAAGTCTTGCTGTATAAATTAATGTATCTTTCTGGTGCCCTTTTTATGTTTAAACTTAGCTACTTTTGAATTATTTAATTATTTGATAATTATGCTACTTTTTAATTTTTAGTGAGGATTTATTGGGCCAGAAAATAGACTAATTTGTTTTGAAAATCAGGCCTGCGGAAAGCCTGGCTGTTTGGACCACAAGACCCTTGCTCTTATTGGGAAGAATGAATTTCCACTGTAGGCAAAACAAATCAATCACCTAAACAAACAAAACCCTGAAAAACCTATGACAAGAAATGATTCCCCAAAAGAGATTCAGAAGAACTTATATTAGTTGCAATAATTGAGTGACATTGACCAAATTGCTGAATTTCTCTTTCATCTATAATAACTGAAAATAAATATGTACTTAGTATTTGCATTAGGCATTTTCCTATGATACCATCTCCCCACACTGAGTTAGGGCCCATGGTTAGGCTCTTCCATAGCACCCAGTGTTTACCCTCTGTGGCCCATATCTCATAATCTCATAACCATTTCTTCATTTGTTCACACTGCTTATTAGATGCTTCTCCATAAGCGGTATGAATCCTGGATGTAGGGCCTCCATCTATCCCTCAGTGCCTGTCACAGTGCCTGTGATATAATGGGTGCAATTAAATAATTGCTGACTAAATGAATTCAAAAACAGTATTTTAACAATATTATAGATTAACATAGTAATCTATCCTAATACACAGATAAGTAATAAATGTGTGTTTTGGTTATCTATTACTACTTTAATTATCTATTAAAGCCCCAAAATTTAGAGACTAAAAGGAGCAATTTACTGTTTCTTATGATTCTGTGAGTTGGCTGAATAGTTTTTCTGCTGTTTCACCTGAGCTTGCTCCTGGCGCTGCATTTGCTGAGGGAATCCAGAGGGTTGGGCTCAGCTGAGGCAGCTGGGGGTCTAGACCATTCTCTCAACATCACAGCAAGTTGTGGAACCTTCTGGGCTCCTAGCATTCCAACTCTACAGCAGGAGGAGTCCCCTCAGCAAGATAATTCCATAGTGGTATTCTGGGAGTCATTTCTGGGGCTCTTGCCTAAAGCTTGTTCATTTTTAGACCTTTCAGTACTTCACAGAAACCAAATTTCCTTTCTGCTTAAGATAGTTGGGCAGGGTGCTATTGCTTACACCTGTAATCCTAGCAGTTTGGGTGGAGAAGGTGGGAGGATTGCTTCTGCTCAGGAGTTGAAGACCACCCTGAGCACGAATGACAGCCTGTGTCTGCAAAAAAATAAAAAATAAAAAATTAGCCAGACTTGGTGCACATGCCTATAGTCTCAGCTATTCAAGAGGCTGAGGCAGGAGCCTCAGGAGTTTGTGGTTGCAGTAAGCTATGATGAGGACACTGCATTCTGGCCTCCTGTGTGACAGAAATGAGACCCTGTCTCAAAACAAAAACAAAGACAGCAAGACTAGTTTCTGTTTTCTGGACTGAATCCTGATGAGTGGCTAGATTCCCTTCCAAGATCATGATGGAGTTTACTGAAGATACTTTATGGAAAAGTGGTTCCACCTAGGGAAGCACTTAGTAAATGTTAATTTTCCTTCTCTTATTATTTGTATGTACAAAATAACAGATGAAACATCCAGATATTTTGAAAGATTCTTTTAACTGAGTCTCTCTCTCTTTTGGTTTTCAGTTGGCAAATAAACACAATCTTTAAACAAAAACCTAGAGCCACGCCACTACACAAACATAAAAGTAGATACAGAGACGCAAGGCAAATCCCATTCTTATTCATCTTTTAACAAAGACTTATGAACCTTATGCTAAGATTAAGTGCCTGAGTTTAAACTGCAGCAAATCATTTTACCTCCTCAGCTTCTTCATTGAGGGCCTCAGTTTCCTCATTTATAAACTGAAGAAATTGGATGACATAATTTCTAAGGGTTTTTCCCTTCCTTGCAGCAAGGTTGTGTGCTCTTTAAACCAGTGAGCAATTACCTGTCAATGTCAGTCTATACACAGGCAGTCCAAGTCTATCAGGATTCTAGCCTTCTCCTGTAATATGGGATTGTGTGGGAAGAGTTGACCACCTGTCCTTATGTACTTATTATTTCTCAAATAAGCTGGAGAACCACTCCCTCTTCCAAAGCATATTTTAACTCTTTTATCAACAATAATGTACTTGCCTGACCAAATGAGTATGCATCCAACACTCCAAAATATAATTCCTCCCTCCCTTTTACACTGCGGAAAGCACTGTCATCATCATCATTGATAATATTTATAGAACAATTACTATCTGTCAAGCCCTGTGGATTTTCTTATTGTCTATTTAACTTCCACAACATCCCATGTACTTTTTTGATATATTGATAGTAAGGCTGAAAGAATAAGTTATCTAAGACAGCAGAATTTCTAAGTGGCTGAGTTAGATCTTGACCAGGCTTATTTGAACTGAGAGCTCTTTCTTAACCACTACATCACATGTCCTCTTAACAACAATAATAAAGCCCGAGCAACCTAGACTCTCTGTCTACAAAAGAGTAAAAAAAATCAGCCAGGCATGGTGGCATGTGTCGGTAGTCCCAGCTATTTGTGAGGTTGAGGCAGGAGGGTTATTTGAGCCCAGGAGTCTGAGGTTGCTGTGAGCTATGATGACGCCACTGCGCCCTAGCCCTGGTCAGAGAGCAAGATCTTGTCTCTAAAATAATAATGATGATATTAACAATAAGTAGCAGTATTTACCGAGTACTTACTATATGCTAAACACTCTGCTCTTTCATTCATATTCTGAATGAATTCTCATAAAATACAACCTAAACCCTATTAGAGTCCCTATTTTATAAGTAAAGAAATGGAAGTTTCTTCCTTCAAGTGTCTTAAACCACAGTTATTCAGTTTCTCATTGGTGGAGCCGGGCTGTGAACCTAGGCATGTTTGTACAAGCTATGCCTTGTTGCCTCCTTTTTCTTCTTTCCCCCTGTTAGCAAGGGTTGAGGGAAAAATCTTGACTCTGCTTTAATTTATAGGAAAAGTAAATCGTTTGCATTCTTAAAATCCATACGAGTAGCTAAGGATTTTCAGCCCTCCCCCACAGCTGATTCTGCCGGTGACTGTGCCGTGGCACTATGACTGAGAACCGCTAATTCAGAGACCAAAGGCCCCAACAGGAATGAACGAGGTGGCACGTGTCCTTGTTTGTGAACAAATCTATAGAATGACAGACTTTCTCCTTTGTCTCAAATTGGTGTGTGAGGACCATAGTCATCTCTTTCATTTTCTTCCCAGAGATACAGAGTTTTTGATCCTGCTTCAGTCAGAGTGGATGTGATTATGGAAAACCACTTTATATTTCTGTTTTAAACACAGCTTTTGATGTTACATAGACATGAGTTTAAAATTCATGTCCTTTTGGGAAAAGGTATGGCCATTTTTACATCTGAATTAATTTTATAAGTGAACCAGATACCTGCCAGCATTAATAAGAAAAAAAAATCATGAATCTAAGCAATTAATTATTAAACACCTAACAGCCAAATATAATACCTGTGGGCAAAGAGGCCCTCTCCTTGGAGGAGGTAAAAACTAATTGCAAAAGCAGAGCTGCTGAGAAGTCACCCAGGGAAGCATGGTATACTCACAGCTTCGTCATTTTCTGTTTGCTGAGCCATGTTAAAAGGAAAGGTGGCGATCTAAGAAAAAAAATGAAAACCTTTGGGAAATGTATTCAATAACAAGCACGAAAATAAAGGGAGGTGCTAATGAGTACGAAACGCAATAAGAGGATGTTTAATCTGGTTTCAGAAGCTCAGTGAGTCCTGGTGCTTTCAATTCCTGAAAGAGTACAGGTCTGGCACACAATAGGCACTTGAAAACAATTAAAATAACCAGCTAATGAAAGGATGGATGGTTGCCTTCTTTTCCCCTCAGGTTTGAGAAAAGAGGAAATCTGATATTGGCAAGTATGACTGAAAATAGTTGCTGTTATAGACTGAATGTTTGTGTGCCCCGTGAGGGCAGATATTGAACCTGCAGCACCCAGTGTGGAGGGGAGGCTTTGGGGAGGTAATTAGGGTTAGATGTGGTTATAAGGGTGAGGCAAGGTCCACGGAATCCGTGTCCTTACATGAAGAGACTCCAGACAGTTTGCTCTCTCTCATGCTCTGTGTTCACAAACCAAGGAAAAGCAATATGAAGACACGGCAAGAAGGCAGCCATCTGTAAGCCAGACAGAGAGCCCTCACAGGAACTGAATGGGCACCTCGACCTTGGACTTCCCAGTCTCTAGAACTGTGAGCTACGAATTCTGTCATTTAAGCCACCCAGTCTGTGGTATTTTGTTATAGTCGTCCAAGCAAACAAGATACTACCTACATCTAAGTCCTTCCATATCTTTAAAGCTTATTGAACTTGGGTACACATATAATTAAAGAATGCTACATCCATTATACATTGCAAATAAATTTATACATAAATATTGGACATTTTAATTTTTTTAAAAAATAGTTCTTTTTGAATGTAAAATAATTTCCTAATTGAATGAGAACTGTACTCTTTTCTATGACGCAGAGGACCACACCCAAGGAGAAGCTGGTATTTAAATCGTGGAGCCCTAACCAGACCCTCTCAGTCAGTGTGGTGCTGTAATAACCTGCAAGTGACAGGTCAAGGGAGAAATTCAGGTTTCTGCAGCACAGGCGAGGCATAAACCCACACCATATAGTTTATTTCCTCTGAGCTCTCTCTTTCTTCCTTCCTTGGACACACAAAAGATAAAAAAGTAATCAGAGGTTGGGGGGTCACACGCTGGGGTGTGCTAGATGTACTGTGGGGCTGCCATAATAAGGGTTTCCAGTAGAGGTCCAAAGCCCCGGGGGCCTTTTAGGCTCCTCATGACAATAGTGAACAGGTGAAAAGGGGAGCTCTGCTATAAGTCAGGGTGCATGAGCCCAGTGACTTAAAGTGAATATGTCAGTTAGAGTGTATTCAGTTTTAAGCAACAACTACAGCAATACATTTAAAAGTGAGTGACCCAAATCCTTACAACGGGAAGTCTGGAGGAAGGCAGTTGAGGGGTGGATCCAGAGGCTCAAAGGTGTTGTCCAAGAACAAGGCTCTTTCCAGCCTCCTCCATCCCTATCTGGTCAGCAGTGTAGCCCCTCATGGTGCCAGGATGGCTGCCATGGAGCCTGGCCTGAGCAAAGGAGGCAGAGGACCATGCACGGGAAAGAATCTATTTCTGTGGCCAGCTCCAGCAGCTTCCAGGCCAGCAGCTCCTCGTGACAGCAGCAGGCGTCCAGTGCTGCTGGTAGTGGTGCTGGCCGGGATGTCTACTCGGCTGAGTGGCAGCAGTTTTCTCTCTAGGTGGCTCCATTGGTGAGTTTGCTTGGGGCATCACCATTTGTTCCTGGTCATTTTTCTGACCCTGATTGAGTCAGTGAGTTACCCAGTAGCTCTTTTTTTTCTGCTTATATCAGCAAGAATTAATTCCTGTTATATGTAGCTAAGAAGTCTGATTGATAATATGGCTATTTAATCAATTCATTGAAAATGAGGTTTTCTGTCTTTGGGTTTAAGTTTTAAGTGAGTTTTAAAAGATGCCCAGAGAATAAATACATCTTCACTAGAACGCAGACCATCTTTACCTTACCCTGTCTGTACTGAGTTTATATTAATGTCCTCCTGCTGGTAAAGTTCTAGCCATACAAGTATGAAAAGATATCCTGGGAAAGGGGAAACTCTGCTCACAGGTGGCGTTTACTGAGTACTTACTATGAGCCAGGAATGAAGAAAAGTACTTTCATGTGGATTTAATTTTCACCGCGCTATGTATGTTTACAGATGAGGAAACTAGGGTGAAGGGCAATCACATAGTGCAAACGCCAAATGACCCTGTGCTATCTAACTGCAAAGGCACTTAGATCCCACTTACACTGGGATCTTCCCAGTGTACCTGGGCAGTATTTGCATTCATTTATGTGATCAGAAATTAAAGCAATAGATTATACCCTATGAAGTCACCATAACACAGCTTAGCCACAGTGGAAGTTGGTATCAAAGGCATCTATTTTGGATTCCACCCAAAGGATTTTGTTCTGGAAGGGCCATAATGACATTGATCACTTTGTAATGTAGAGTAAGGTCAGTGGCACAAACCCTGAGGTTACCTTTCAAGAGTGATTCCAGGCGGTGTACTGCCTTGCACTGGACACGTTGGTCATGCTGGCCCACCCATGTGCCCCTCTGAGAGAAATTTCCCACCTCTGTCTAGACATGTTTTATGCTAATTGCCACAACTGAGAGATAACTTGCCTGAAGGTGGCTCACGCAGTCTGTCTTAAAGGTGGGTCACTGACATAGCTCTTATCCAAATTAGGAACTGGGAAACTGAGACACAGAGGGAGTGAACAGTAGAGCTGAAGGCAAAGGGAGACTGTAGTATCAAATCGATTCAAAAGTCCCATGAAAGCTAATGTCAGTAGGAGGTAAAGTTTATGCTCCATAAAATACAAGATGGGGAAGCCAGATGGTGGAGAGAAGAGGGGAAGCGATGGGCAGAGAGAAACAAAGAGGAGGGGCAGGAGAGGAGGACAGTGGAGGTGCTAAGAGAGAGGCCTGCCCTGGGCTTCCTGAATTTCCCAGGAAACTGGCGGATCTCTATTCCCTCCAACCCCATCACCCGGTTTCTCATCAACCTTTAAAAAGCAAACTTGTGAATAGAATGTGCCTTTCATCTTTTTAGTTTTTTTCCTATTCTTCTTCCTGCGACCTACCTAATCCAAAGGCTAGAAGCTAGGAACAAATAGACAGCAAGAGTCTAGATCATCTAAACATCAAAGCCAGACCCTGACGGGTAAAACTGGATTATTTTGGGTTAAGACCTGGGCTTTTATAACCTCTCTGCTCCCCTCTGTGGGTAAAGAGTATTGAGAGTATTTTTCATTCCATAAACTCTGGAAGCAGAAGCAAAATGCAATCCTTTTTTCTTTTTCTATGACATTTTTTATGACTGCAAACTAAAAATACCAATGTATTTCCTTATAAAAAATTTTTTTCCCCGATTCAACAAAATTCCCTCACTTAAGCATAAAGTGTTCTAAGCATGCACACCTGGACCTTGCCTCTAAAATGCCAGGCAGATGGTTTGAGTGGGAAAAGCCAGAGTGGGCAGTCATCTTGCTACAGGTTAGCTAAAAGCCCAACAGTTCCCTCCTCCACTTCAGTCTGTTTCAGGCCACAGCAGCATTAACTAGCAAGGGGACAAAGAAATGCAGGTCCTCTCTCCCTTTGTGACCCAGTGATAATGATTTGCTGTAAAGCTGAGTTGGTGGCAGTGGCTGTGAGGAAAGTTTCATCTTAGGCTGTTTGGCTTTCAAAGCTCCTTCCGCCAATCTGCAGAGAAAAGTCAACTGGGCTCCTCCCTATCTGCTGTATTGCTTTTCCTTACCCAGAATAACACAGCGCAGCCCACAGGATGGTAAAGAGAGAATAGGCAGTGGCCCACATCTGTAATCCCCACACTTTGGGAGGCTGAGGCAGGAGGATCATTTATAGCCAGGAGTTCCAGACCAGCCTGGGTGACATAGTGAGACCTTCATCTCTATAAAATAAATAAATAAATAAAAGAATGAACTGTGATGCGATGCTTATGTCCTTGGAGTATAAAGACAAACCTCCTAGGTTTCAAATTTGCTTCTGCCACTTCTACGTAGATGTGATCTCTCTGAACCTAAGTTTCCGCATCTGTTAGAGGTGGATGATACTCCGCATTTTCAGTTCCTACCTGTAGAGCTAAGTGAGTTACTGTTTGCAAGGGCCCAGGATAGTGCCTCACTTAATAAATAGTGCAGCGCAGTGTCTGCTAAATCAAAACCTGCTCCAAGGATTGGAAATTCCTCCGCAAAACACCAGGTAGGCTGGTGGAATAGCACTTTCCTCGAAAAGAACTGAATTGTGCCTCTCGTTACAGTGATTTTTTTTTTCCGGAAATTTCTATTTTCTAATTAATCTCTACTCAGCCCCTGAATGTTCTAAAGTAAGAGAGTACTTTATAAGTAACTTGCTTTTAGAAAAAAGGAAATTAAATATAGAAGTATGCCACTTAAGTGTGGGCTAATGAACTAACAATGAGAGCAAGGGAATCAGCAAAAAGACTTTGAGTAGCTAGGCCAAGAGACCTGGGCTGAATCCCAGCACAGCAACCTTTCAACGCCTTTGCCTTCCGCAAGGCCCTCAGCCTTCTTGAGCTTCAGTGTCTGTACAATGGGCACACTCGTACCTGCCCCATAAGGAAGTCCCAAGAATGGAGTAAGATAACATAGCTCAGTGCAGGCCCCAGAGTGTGCACTGAATGACTCAACAGATGTTTGAATTTAAATTTGAAAATAGTTTCCACCAAGCTCATGTATGGAATCCTTCAGAGTTTGGCTCAGGACTAATGACTTCTTTAAGCACAAGTTTTTGTTTTTTTCCAGAAAGTCCCTGAGTCCATTCTGTCCAAACACTGTTGAGGCATGAGACAGATGTGTGGGACCAGACTCCTAAGTGTGCACATAGGTAAGATTCTACCAAGCTGGGTCATCTGATTTCCCAGCAACAACCAGTCAAGGTGGTAGGCAGTTCAAGAACATTGCAAGAAGGAAACACTGGCAAGTGATAAAAGGGACAATAATTACATTAAAAGAAGAGGAAAATATAAAAATTTAAACAATTAGATTAGGACAACTCCAAAGTTTACTAGTTTGGGATCTTTTAGTATGGGTGAAAATAGTCCTACAGACCTAAGTCACCTCAGAAGGCCTCACTACATCACAGCCCAGAGCCATGAGACACACTCACTTGGTCCAAAGCTTGTCAGGCAGAAAGAACATCCCTGAAAGACCCTGGGAGGGTGGCGTGTGCCTACACTCCAGAGGAAAGGGACTTGGAGGAGGGAATTACCAGATTATCTCAGGTTACTTGAAAATGAACCTCAATAAGCCTAGGAGAGGAAAAGGCTGCTTCAGGTCCCACCTCCTCACTACAGGGCCCATCTTAAGCTAACTTAATGTCTTCTGTCTAAAATAAACACCTTATAGCATTGTTAAGATGCTTGGGGCACTGGGAAGACTGCCTGGTATGTTGCAGTAAATGGACTCCTGCTAGCTGTTGCTAAATCTGTCCCTCATATGTGTTTTAGCTTCCTGTTCCTAAAGTAATGAATGATTGGGTTGTCTCAAGTCCTCTCACCATGAACAATACTCATTTAACATGCATTATTCAGCACCTAATATGTGCTGGGCAATGTTTCTTTTAGTCCTGTGCAAGAATTTCCCAGAGGCATATACCCAGGAATAGGTTTCTTGCCCAATTTCATCAAAGGCTGGCTACCAGCTCACATATTTACACATGTGCTGGCAGCTCTTGTTTCCCCAAACCCTCATCAACACTCAATACTATCAGACTTCTTAATTTTTGCAATATGATAGGTAAAAAGTAGTATCTTAGTTTTCAAAGCTGTTGAGAGTGAGATTAAACATGCTTCTACATACTTGCTAGCTACTCTGATGTCCTAAGAATTGCCTATATCTAAGGTATGTCTTGCCCACATTCCTTTTGGTTTTCCAGTCTTTTTGTTGTAGTTGTTGTTTTAAAGTTGTTTCTTATAAATCTTAGATGTATAGCACTTGCTAGTGTTGGATATTGAGCATATCTCCTCCCAATTTATCAGCTTTTTATTACCTTTGTTTAGATTTTCTTTATTGAATAGAAACCCCCACTGATTGCAGTGTGCCAGGCAACTTTCTCAGTGCCTCACGCATGGTAGCACAATTATTCTAACCACAATGCTATAAGGTATTTGTTTTAGAAGAGATTAAACTAGATTAAGCTGGGCCCTCGTAATGAAGAGCTGAGACCTCAAGCACTGAAGGTACCAAACTTAGCTCAACCCCTGACTAGACTGGCTTAAGGCTCCATTTCAGCAGTCTGACAGAAAAGATGCATACCTATTTCTGGACACAAATGTTATTTATTTCAATCTTATTCTTGTACATGCAATGTCCAGTATTCAACCAAAAATTACAAGACACACATACACACACACACAAAATGGAGCAAAACACTGTCAAGACATACAGTAATCAAAGACGTAATTCAGATGTCCAAATTATCAGACAAGAACTTTAAATAAATATGAGAAGTATGTTAAAGGATCTCGTGGGAAAGGAGGACAAGAAGCATTGAAGAATTTCAGCAGAGAGATGGGAAGTATAATAAGGAGTAAAAAATTACACACTGTGTTTTCATTATTCTGTTTCCGTAAATCATTAAGATTCTTGCTTTTTTTTTTCTGTCTTGATTTTGTTGTTGTTATTTGTTTTGATAGTTTGGCTAGCGCCTCTGTCTCTTTCACTTCTTGGCATCCCTAGGGACTCAGACTGAGAGCAGAAGTAAAGTTTGCTATCTGGTCAGGAATAGGAAGCATTGTTTCCCATGCCTCACCTCTGATCTTCAAGCTGAATGCTTCCAGGGAATTGGCCTTCGGTGAAAAATGTCAAGATATTCACCACAGGGCTTAATTAAATGGAGGGTCTACATGGTTCTATTAAAAGGGTTATTTTGTTTTTTTGTTTAAGTAGGGTACTTTATTTTCTGATAGTGCCACAAAGTAAAATATTGCCTAAATTTACAATATTAATATCAAGTAGATTAGGAAAATTAGACAAAAAGAAGTCAATCATCATTGTAATGATTATATTATTTGCCTTAAAATTAAATATATATTTTTTCTCTCAGAAGTATCAAAGTCAGACATTTTTTTTTATGTCAACAGCCACATATTCTGAAATATCCAGGTTCAGATCAAGTATTTTAAAATCTACTGAGCTTTGGTTCTACTATAATTTGTGCAGAGCTCACCTTTCTCTTCACTCATTTACTCATGGTTTTGAGATCTGAGAGTAGCTCTTATTATATTCTACCTGAAAGGCAGGAATTATTTGGAGTTACAAGAGTTGCAGTAAGGAAATAGAAGATTTTGTTCATTAGCCCATTTTGTGCCATCACTTGTCATCTCTGGAAGCTGACAGAATTGGGCCTGTGGAGACATTACGTGGAGACACGGTCCTCAGCGCCATCAGCGACCACCAAGTAATAATGGCACAGTACTTACAGCCTACGACTTTCTAAAGGACTTTCACAAATGTTTAAGACCTCAAAAAAAATTCTCTACTATAACTAAAAAAAATTAGGTGCTTGATATGCTATTGACCAGGGTCGTGGGGCTCCCCCCAAAAATATACTTGGAACCTAAGCAAGTCCTAACCAGCCTCAAAGCTCCCTGGGAACGATCTTCCATCTATTTTGTTCTTAGGCTACAGCTTGAGCTGAGTGGGAGCATTGGCTGATAGAGTACGATGGAGAATGACAAAGAATTAGAATGTCTAATGCTGAAACTATAGCAGAGACCAATCCATCTAGGTGTTCAAACTGTGTCCCAAATTCCAAAGGAAGATAGAGGCAGTGGATCTCTGGTCCACCCTGTTACCCCTGTTCTTACCAGGTTATCAGATTAGCTCCACTTGGATCTGTTGAAAGTATTAGGATTCTCAGTGAAATTATGTTTGAAAAATGAGCTAGCAGCTTAGTGTCAAAAGTCATCATTTTACTAATGAGTGCTTAAGAGGGTCAAAGAGTTTAAATAGACTCCCCAAGGTCTCCCGACTAGCTAACAAAACCAGGTTTTCAGAATCCCAGTTCAAGACTGTTTCCTCAAGCAGAGACTGAGGAAACATCTACAAAGGAGAACGTAAGTCCCCAAGGCAAGCCCCAGTCTCAGAGTGTGGGGTGCTGCTGCTGTCCGCAGAGGCATTTGGGCTTTGCTAGGGCACTGGCAGCAAAGGAGGTTCCACTCCCCTTTCACATCTGCCGTCTTTTAGGCCAAGGTCACATCCTGGGACTTAGACGATATATTTTTGAAAGGCTCAGAGAGCATCTATGAAGCTAACCAGGAGATAAAAATTATTGTATCTCAGAGGCTATCCTCCAACTTCCATCCCTGAAGAGAAAGTTCTCGTTTCCCAGTGAAGAAAAGAAAAGCAGCTCAAATAAAATCTAATAAGCAAAATTACAACAAACCCAGAAAGTATCCAAAGGAGTAAAAGAGTTTATCAATGATGGCAGAAGACGCACCTGTTGACCAGGTAAAGTTTTATCAGTCACACAAAAAGGCTATCACAACACTGTCCCATGTGGTAGCCACAACCAACATGAGGCTGCCAAGCACGGGACAGGTGGCTGGGCCAAACTGAGTGTAGTGGAGATACATCCTAGAATTAAGATTTAATATGAAAATAAAAGAACGTAAAATCTCTCAATAATTATTTTATTGATTCACGTCAAAATGACAGTATTTTGGATATATTGAGTTAAACCATATTATTAAAATTAATTTCACTCTTTTCTCTTTGCTTTGTAAAATGTGGCTGGTAGAAAAATTCCAGTGACGTTTAAATACATATAACATTCACATTATATTTCTATTAGATAGCACTGTACTATAAGCACGATAACTGATACATATCCATTGCAAGTGAGCTGAGAAGCTGCGGTTCTTTCCAGAAACAGCTTCCTACCTGCATGGCACAGGCCCAGATTTCCTTCAAAGAACAGCTCCTGCCTCTGGACTCAGGCTTCCAACTCAGGCCAGACACTTATGTATCTTCAGGGAGCAGTCAGTAACAGTGCTTTCCTTCAATATAACTTGACTTTAGCCTGGAGTTATGTAGTTTGGCAGGTTTTCAGGGCTATTCAGTATCAGACTAAAGGGCACACTCCATTCACATCGATTCTCAAGCTCCAGTTCTGGGGGGTTGAGGCTGAAAAACACAAAACGTCGGCAGTGAATTTCTATTTCATCTAGGTAAGCAGGACAAGATCTAATCAGACCAGAAACGTATTAAAAGGCGTTACTCAGCACTTTCCATACAGAAATCTCTAAAGGTTTTGTTTTCTGATATCCCTAAAATAAATCTGTTATCAGATAAAGACTTATTTTAGTTTTGCTGTAGACCCCTCTCAACAGAGATAGCTAGACACCTGGCATGAAACAAAGCTAAAGTTTTATTGGCTTATGATATACTTTCTCTCCCTTGTTAAGAGCAAAATTTGGGGACTAGAAGAAATAAGTGGCATTATACCTACAGTGAAACTTTGATTAGCATTGAAAATTGCTAAAGCTCTGAAGGAAAAATAACTATAAAGAATCTGTTAGAATTCCAGAAAACAAAAAAAGTCCATGTCAAAAATAATCAAAGCACTTGTTTTTGTTTGAAGAAGTAACATGATAGACATTGAAATCTGAAATGGACCAATGGTAGGCTGAGTAACAGTCCTCAAAGATAGCCACATCCTAATAATCCCTGGAACCTGTGAATATACCAAGGGTGCCAAAAAAAATGTCCACACATTTTAAGTAAGGAAAAAACTATGATAATTGTAATACTCCAGTCATGTTTTGTTTGATTTCTGCAAGCAAAAGAGGTGCTCAAATATGATGTGTACTCATCCTTTGTTAATGGTGTATATGTTGAGGATTATAATTTTAGTACAGTTTTTTAAGATATGTGTACATTTTGGGGCACCCTCTTATAGCCACAAAAGGGGCTTTGCAGAGGTGTTAAATTAAGGATCCTCATATAGGGAGATTATCCTTGAAATAATACAGGATGATCCTGGCTCATCCAGGTAGGCCTTAAATGTGATCACAAGTGTCCCTGTAAGAGGGTCGCAGAGGGACTACAGAACTGCAGGAGGCACCCACAGAGCAGAAGGCCATGTGGCCACAGAAGCAGAGAATGGAGTGAAAAAACACCAGCCAGGACAAGCCAGCAGCCACCAGAAGCTGGAAGCATCTGGGAAAGGATTCTCCCCAGAGCCTCCAGAAAAAACCCAGCCCTGCTAAAACCTTGATTTTGGACTCCAAAGACCTGTTCCCGACTTTTCACCCCTAGAACTGTAAGAAGAGTGAATTCTGTTGTTTTCAGCCACTACATTTCAGCCAACACAATGTGTTACAGTAGCAAGAGGAAATTAATAGAAGACCCCAAGGAGTTACTTGAAAAAACTCACCTGGAGGTAGAATTTGTTTTTCCTTCACATTAGTTTTCATGGCCTTAATGCACAGGAAAAAGAAATCCGTAAGACAAAGTTCTTGGGAGACACTGCCAAAAAGGTTAAATGTTCAAAAGGCATTTGCTTCCTCACAGTTCCTTACCTTTTAGCCCATTCTCTGGACTTGTGCTTCTTTTCTTTCCTCCTCCCTCAGCTAAGGAATTTGGTCACACGCAACTTCAAATTTACTTTTATGTCTGACTTGCCAAACCTCCATAATGTTAACAAAAACATTGTAATTTCCCTTTCAGCTATGTATAATATGATAGTTAATAAATATAACCATCAGCTCTGGTTTATTGTAAATATTAAATTCATTTATTCAACAAACATGTATTGAGTACCAGCTGTGCCCTAGGCACTGTGCTAGACCCTGAGCAAGACAGCGGTGAACAAGGTAGGTGTGGTCCTTCTCTTTAGTTTCACTTAATAACAGAAAGCGACAAAAGTAAGTAAAGACATGCATGAAATGACCAACTGTGGTTAATGCTATGACGGAGACACAGAGAATACAATGACAGAAAATAACAGAACTGGCTGGCTGGGCATGGTGGCTCACGCCTATAATCCTAGCGCTCTGGGAGGCCAAGACAGGTGGATCACCTGAACTCAGGAGTTTGAGACCAACCTCAGCTAGAGTGAGATGCCATCTCTATTAAAAACAGGAATACTAGCCAGGTGTTGTTGTGGATGCCTGTAGTCCCAGTTACTCAGGAAGCTGAGCAAGTGGATCACTTGAGCCCAAGAGTTTGAGGTTGTTGCTGTGAACTGTGACACCATGGCACTCTACCCAGAGTGAAAGAGTGACACTCTGTCACAAAAAACAAACAAACAAAAAACAACCATCAATTTGTGACCTCAGCAGTTCTAGGGCATGAACGAGGCAAAGACCAAATTGGTATAAAAAGTCTACAGTGAACACTTGGGCATTCATAGAAACTTTAGAACAGTTATGCTTTTGTAGAAGGATTAAATTAGCTCTATAGTAAAGGTTACCCCAAATTTACTCCAATAATGTTGAAGAACAAGGTTCAACTCAAGCTACTACATGAGTAAATCAACTACTTGCTAGAACACAGCCTACAACTCTATGTAAGACAACAAAATCCAATGCTCAATAACAAAATTTACAATTTATAGTCGTCAATAAAAAGTGACCATAAATGAGAAGAAGCAGGAAATTGGGATCCATAACCAGGAGAAAAACCAGTCAACAGAGACAAACCCAGAAATGAAGCGATGACAGGATTGGTAGATTAGCGGATGAGAACTTCAAATCAGCTATTATAAATATATCCATGTACTGAAAAAAATGAATATAGTGAGAAGTGAAATATATAAAAAAGATACCATAAGCAATCATATCAAAGTTCTTTCTCAGGAAGCCCTCACCCCCACCCATGCTATAACCAGCCCTACAGTCTCTTTTCTGTGAAGTTTTTTGTTTCACGTAACTTTGTACTTTGGTTCTCTATATGGGCATGTTTTTAAATTGTCTTGAAGAACATGCCCTAAATAATTCTAAAGAAAGTTTGGAGCGACCCTGACAGGTGCCAGGGAAGTAGGCAGGTAGGCATGACTATGGTAGAATTCCAGCTGCACCTCAGCCCTGAATTGACACTGTTTTTAGAAAGTGTAAGACTTCCTAGTCTCTAAGCACAGAGCATCTGGCTAGGGCTCAGGGATGTGTGTGGCCATGTATTCTCCAGAAGACCTCGGTTTTCCAGGCCAACCTGCCCAATTAGCCCATCTGCCCCTGAAGTCCAATAGTTCTCACTGGAGCAGGTTCTCATAACTGCTGGTCATATTATCTTGTTTTTTCCTCTTTTTAACCATTACTGGGGAGTTTGGGGAGGCACTTTCTTTTAATTTTATCTCCTTAAAATTAAAATAGAGATTTTAATTAAAAGGAAAATATTAAAGTTTAAGAGCTCACTCAAAATATTTGTTGAGCCTTTATCACAGCTAAGTTGGGTTTAGGTCAAATGAAGCAATCTAGGGTTAAAGGAGAAGAGACAGATCTTCTTTCCTAGCTGTGTATGTACTTCTGTCAAAGAGGTACAGGTTTTCCCTAAAGATTTCATCCCATTAACAATGATCTCAAAGCTGAATTTTCAAATTTGAAATCGCCCCTATGAACAGCTTTTCTGGTGTGTCCATATGGTGGAAAACTCATGGGGCTCACATTACTTTAGTCTATAGGTCACTTTAGTTCCTAAAATGTTTTGTTGAGCTTAAACTTTAAAATTCTAAGCTATTGAACGTATTTTTATTTAGAATCATTAACTGAAAGCTCATTTATTTCTGCATTGCCCCATGCCAGTAAGGGAATTAGAGATCACGTTTTTAGCTACTCCCTGGATGAAGGAAAATAGAAACGTGGGTCTCAGTTGAGTGCACCAAGCTGTCATGTTCATATTTGATGCCAGCTGGTCACCTGTTGGCAGTGCCAGCAGAGAGCTTGGGGACTAAATCCATGCTGTCCTTCTACATCCAACGTCAATAGACCATCTCTATCAGAATGCCTACTCCCTGTGTAAGCCACTTCATTAAACAGCAAACCTCTCTGCTTAAGTGATGTCTAGTTATCAGCTTGCATTTTAATACCCAACAAATTAAAAACTGCATTAACTCTGAGGTGGTATCTTTCCACGCTATGTTGTTTTAAGAGACACTCATCTGTTATGGGGTGAGATAAGGACAACCAACTCAAATTAGAAGTTCAAAAAGGAGTCTTTTATTAACTGCAGGGCTGTCTCAGCAAAGTCTAAGGCAGACTAAGTGAGAGAGCATCGAGGGGTCTGGAGTCGGGGTTGTTATAGCCTTAAAGTTGGCAAAGAGACAAACAGGTGGGCTAAAAGTTGGCAAAAGCAGCAAAAAGCAAGCGCGGGGTCATGATGACCCCTTTACAGACGTAAACCCTGCAATTTAGCGGATTAGCAGACAGGTAACATAAAGTAACACAAAGGCACATCAAGCAGATCTGGCAATTAGCAAATAAGTAAAACAATTTGTCACAGCACTTAGCTTTGTTAACTCTCATCATGACAGTACTTGGCCCATTCGTTCTTATCTTGTTCTGTTCCGGCCTGATCCAGACCGACCTAAGAGCAATGGTACCGCCATCATTTCAGAGTTACGGTGTGCTCACCTTTTATCCTACACAGCCCCCTGGTGCACGCGGCGGTGGGCAGTATCCATCTCATGGGGGTGACAAGGCTGCTGCACCCATCTCAATCTCCTTGCAACAGAGGCCATTTTTGTCTCATGAATACACATAGAGCTGAAAGGGCAATGATAAAAAATAAGTAAATAAAAAATAAAAACAAAAAGACTCACTTCAAATGTCTGTGTTTTATTCTCAATGGTCGTGTCTCCACCAGGAGATGAAGATGGGGAGGAAAAGGAATGCTGGTCACCAGGACACTGTCAACAGCAAACGACACATCGTTAGGAACAGTCATTTAACAGACCAGACTAAGCGTACAACCCAGCCAGATCATCTTCTATCATCACCTGAAATTAAAAAGCACCTCCAAAGGAATTGTTTACTGCTTTGCCTGCAAAAAGTGCTACAAACAGTAAACCAAAGAGACAAAACAGCCTTCAGTGGACTGTTAGGGCACTTAAAGGAGCTGTAAATTATAATTAGCCATATGCCAGACTTCACAGCCCAGCAAGAAGTACACCTGAGGGTGCCTGATGGTGCCACATCTCCAAGGCCCAGTCATGCAGGTCAAAAGCAGAATGGCTGTCGAGTAAGAAATAATCCACCAAAAAAAAAAAAAGCTACAAAACTATTCCATTCTCTGGTTTCAAACACAACAGATGAGACTCTTCCTGCACGTTTGTGACAACAGTTGTGTCTTTTGAGTTAGCTGAGTTTCTGGCTTGGGAATTGTGAGGGAAGCCCCCATTCAAGTAAAGTCCTAACCCTGAACTCCCTGTGAATCTGGGAGATACATCTCCTCTGTTATAAAGGAATCAGAGTTCAGACGTGTTATAAAGATAATGTTTTTCCATACCATTATTTCCAGATAAGAAAAAGTAGTTTGGAGATGGGGACCTATACACCAGAGAATGATCTCAGATAATGAGGGACAAACTTTTGAGAACTTGGTTGCCCTACTCTGCTGAATAAACATGTGACTTTCGGCACGTCCCTTAGCCATCTTTAGCATATTACTTAACCTCCTATAGCCTTAATTTTCAATTTTATACTATAGGGGATGGGTTCGGTGATTTCTGAAAAATGGCATTCAAAATGTGTGTGTGTGTGTGTGTGTGTACATATGTATAAGAGCACCTATACCTTCATTTTTTTGCTGAGAAATCCCATAACTTTCATTAGATTTGCAAAAGGTTTAGGGACTAAAAAAAGGCAAAGGAAGAATCTTGGCCATGGTGGATTAACTGTAGGAGTAGAAAATGAAACTGAGAATATTCAGTCTTATGCTAAAACAGATAATTTACAGGATTTGATTTGCTCTGTTTGGCTGAGAATAAAACACTCTTATGCAAATTAAGACTGATAAAGAAGATGAGTTTATATTGTTTAAAAATGCAATATGATCATTTGGCTCAAATAGCTGTATGCCAGTAAATTAAGGATTCATGTGGTTCTGAAAATCATGCAAATTCTCTTTGTGAATTTGTGCATTTATGTAAGTTTGTACTAAGTGATTTTCAGTACAAGGAGATAAGATGTGGCTACATTCTTGAGACATATAAACATAGGAACAAGACCCATTAGACTGCAGAAGGCTGAATGGATACCATCCCTCTTTATAATCTGCTTGGTTCACATTGCTATGTTTTGATTTGGCATTGATTTCATGATCAGATAATAGAGCAAGTGTGGAATCTCCATAATCTACAAAACCTTTCTTCTCTTTGCTCTCACCCTGCCCATCCCATCCAGTACTGCTGCTGAGAAGAGAAAGCCTCCACTAGAACGGCAGCAGCGCAAGGGAGGGACCAGTGCCCAGCACACAGTAACGCTCAACAACCATTGGTTGAATGAGTTCTCCTATTGATTGATTTTCAGCATAGGTTAAAAGTTGTGACTCTTCCTTTCTGAACCTGGGCAGATCAATTGTGTCAAATTTACTTTTCAGAAATCTACTTTGGCTTCTGTAAGCAGTGGACATTTCTAGTTCTAATTTATAAAGCGCACTTGGGGTTGAGAGTCTTGCTAGGTAGGTTACCAACCTCACCCTTGGGCTATACACAACCAACTCGAATGGTTCAGGAAGTTCCAGTAAGCACCCACGTTATCATTCCGGGAAACTGTGAGGCACTTATTCCTGTATAGGGCAAATTTTCATCCACCTTACTGAATCATAGCCACAATGTATTGACCCCATGAGTATAGTGAATTCATCATGTTCCTTAGAATTCCTTACTTATATATGAATAACTCTCCTATATGAGAAACAGCGGCAGAACAACAGAAACAGTAACAATGTTGACCTTTTCATTAAAGACAGGCACTTGGGAATGCATTCAATAAATGGAGTCTCTATTATCTATCATTGGCACCTGTTGGACAACATGTAAAATCGATGCTCAGTGAGGAAAACACTCTACTATCTAAATCCAAACATCATTAATGGTTAACTTTCCTCATATTTCATATCCCTTGATATGAAATAGTCTACCTCAACCTCCTCGATTTTAGACTTATTTCTATTCATTATTCTTTTGTTTTATTCCTAAGGTTTGAGACATGGTCATGGCCAATTTCTCTGCATTAAATTTAGATCTATTTTAGTATGTTTTTCGCCCACTTAAACAATGTTTTTTGAATGATACTGTGTTGTTTTGGAAGGCCACATGACAGAGACCCCTCTCTCTCATTGCTAATTCCACTTTCTTTTTGCTTCTCTTCCCTTTTCTTTTGTTCTGTCCTCCCAGACATCGACCTACAAAATCTCCTGGCTTCCTTGTGATTGTTTACTCCCATCGCATTTGGTGTGTATATATCCATTTAATATTGACAGAGGTATTTGTATTTGGATGTCTTTATTAAGGTATGTTGTTGTGACATACTAACAATAAATTGTTATCTCAGCACGAATGAAGGTTTATGCACAGGGAGAAATGTTCTTAAGATTTTAAAAAAAGGCAGTACCTCTGGGTACATTTAGGCTGGTATAGAACACTGATTTCCAAGGATCTGAAACAATACATAACATACATGAGGTCTATTATCTCACACATCAGATTTCAGTAGCCATCTGGGACACCAAATTACCAATGAAACAAAAGACATGACACAGTGATAAGTGCACAGGTTTGTAATTTAAAAAAAAAATGGATAATGATCAATTATATTTGCAATTTACCAAGTAAAGTTAATCATTTCTTCTCACATGGACCAAAGAATATGTAGTTGATAAACACAAAATTCTAAACATTATTTTAATTTTTTTATTATTAAGAAAACCCCAGATGTGCATTATTCTTGAGCTATGGAAGAAAGATATAGGTACTATAAAGTGATCGTAGAAAACACTAGAAAAGAAAAATGAGAAAAAAAAAATGGTTAGATGGGGAAAATATGCTCTCAAAATGGAACTCTTTGCAAAGAGCCACAGATGCGATACCTTGAACCTCTGGAGAGCTTTAATTAGACCAGCTCTTCCTTGGGCGCATGCTCAGAAGCTCTGGCGCAGACTGTAAATTAGGGCAAAGAAACCCAGCAGGGGCCTGGGTGGGTTAAGGGGGAAGGGCAGAATCTTAAAGGGGCAATGACCATTTAAAAGAGCAATGCCTGTTGGCCCCACTATTCTTGTCTTAGGATACACCACCTGCCACCCTCTGTCTTCCCTGTCTCAATTAACAGCACCTCCACTCTCACAGCCTGGTTACAGTGACTAAACATGTCATTCATAATTTCTCTCTTTTTTTTTTTGGATCTGCAAAATGCAATTTATCATTTTTGCAGATTTTACCTTAAACTTGACTTCACTTCTCCATTCCTGTTATTGTTCTGATTTAAGCCCTCACTGGGCCCTGCTTGGGCCATTACAATAGTCTCTCAACTTGCTTTACATGCATTTTCCACAGTTACCAAATCATCTTTTAAAAAGTACATCACTCCAGCTTAAAATACTTCAGGGGGTCCCCTCACCTGTAGGAAAAAGTTCTGTCTTCGTAGCACTGCACATCTGGCCTCCCTCAACCTAGGAGAACTCATTTCAAACTCTTCCCACGATCTGCTTTCTGTTCTCACAATATTCAATTGCTTCTAGCTTACATGTCCTCATGTAAGGTTAATTAAACACTGAATATATAGAAGAGTTTTTGGTCCACTTAAAACATATACTTTTGGTCATAATCCTGGCACTCTGGGAGGGTGAGGAGGGAGGATTTCTTGAGTTCAGGAGTTTGGGACCAGCCTGAGCAAGAATGAGACCCCGGGCGGCGCCTGTGGCTTAGTCGGTAAGGCGCCGGCCCCATATACTGAGGGCAGCGGGTTCAAACCCGGCCCGGCTGAACTGCAACCAAAAAAAAAAAAAAAAAAAAGCTGGGTGTTGTGGTGGGCGCCTGTAGTCCCAGCTACTTGGGAGGCTGAGGCAAGAGAATCGCTTAAGCCCAGGAGTTGGAGGTTGCTGTGAGCTGTGTGATGCCACGGCACTCTACCGAGGGCTATAAAGTGAGACTCTGTCTCTATAAAAAAAAAAAAAAAAAGAATGAGACCCCATCACTACTGAGAATAGAAAAATTCGCAGGGCATAGTGGCATCTGCTTGTAGTCCCCGCGATTTGAGAGGCTGAGGCAAGAGGATCCCTTGAGCCCTGGAGTTTGGGGTTGCTGTGAGATAGGATGCCACAGCTCTCTACTCAGGATGACAAAGTGAGACTCTGTCTCAAAAAAGGTAAAAAAAAAAAAAAAAAAATAAATAAAATATATATTTTTAGGGAATAAGATATAATAATCCAATATCTAGTTCTTAATTAATTTAACTATAGTCATATAATATATTAATTTTTTCACCCTAACACATCATAAAGTCAAAGAAAAATTCTCAAAAGTTAGAAAAATGATTTTCTTACTAGTATGGAATCAACCCACGTCAAAGATCTTATTCCACTCAATAATTGATGAGGGAACCAGTAGGGTGGTAAGGTGGTTGGTTCTAAGAGCACTTGAGGAAACAGTTATTTATAGGAAAAAAAGAACGCTAGAGTAAGATGGCACATTAGATTTAAAACCAGTTAAGGTACGACAGGGCAATGACGTCACAGATTATCTCTCCTTCTGAACATAATTATTTACAGCTCTGTCTCTCTCTCACACACACACACACACACACACACACAAATCTACAAGTTGACACGTCACTTCGCAGTGTCTGGGTACTTGTTAACAGCAAATAACAAAGTCAAACAAAGGTAAATTCTCATAAAGAATTAAGTGACCCTGGGGTAGACCTATTAAACAATGTTTCCACACAGTGTTACTATATGGAAAGAACACACCATCCTCTTCTTGCTCTTTTTTTTATTATTTCTAAGTTAAGAATAATTATTCTTAAATCAAAAATCTTCACAGTGTTTTTTGGTACCATGAAAGTCACTTCTGGAGCCAATTAACCAAGTTTTCCAGAATATAACATTTTCATATACTCTACGTTTTTTCAGATAAAGTACTCTTGGAATTTTGTGGGGGGTCTTATTTAGATTGCAAAGAGGATGGCTGTATTAAATATCTATAAATACTGTAGAAAGGGTATAGTTATATAGGTGCTAAAAATGTAGGAGTAGCTACCAAGGTAACGATAACGCAATTTGTAGCTCCTCCAAATAGCGAGAGGGGCAGTACTATAAAGATAGCTTTACAAATCCAATGTAAAGGAAAAATAAGGACAATGGCAAATAGAAAACATAAAATAAGCTGGTAGAAATAATTTCTGATATAACACTTTATAATAAATACATAACTGAATTTAATTTACCTATTAAACAACAGAGACTATCAAACTGGATGGAAAAAATCTCTTCCTTTTATAAACATGATGCTATGGTCTGAATGCTGTGTCTTAATCTGTCTGTGCTGCTATAACAGAATACCACAGACTTGGTCATTTACAAAGAAAAGAAATTTATTACTCACAGTTGTGTTGCATGGTGAGGGCTGATGTCCAGAGAGGAAGAACACTGAGTTCTCACAAGGCAAAAGGGACAAACTCCACTGTCATGCCACTTCAGAAGGGCACCTAGTCCCACTCCTGAGGGCACAGCCCTCACGACTCAATCGCCTCCCAAAGGCTACATCTCCCCATGTTGCATTGGGGACATGTGAATTTTGGAGGAGACACATTCAAACCACAGCATTCTGCCCCTAGATCCCCCAATGCATGGCCTTCTTATACACAAAATACTTTCATTCCATCTCAATAGCTGCCCAAATCTTAAGTCATTCCATCATCAACTTAAAATCCAAAGTCCAGAGTCTCATCTACATATTATTTAAATCAGATATGGGGGAGACTCAAAGAAATGTTCATCCTGAGGTAAACTTCTCCCTAGCTATGAGCCTGTGAAATCAAACAGGTTATGTGCTTTCAAAACACAATGATGGGAGAGGCATAGCACAGACATTCCCACTCCAAAAGGGAGCAACAGGCAAGAAGAAAGGGGTAATAGGTCCCATGTAAGTCCCAAACCCAACAGGGTAACCCTGCCCTGTGGGATTGCTAGTCACGGCCTCCACCTCAGCTCTCATGGGTTGGAGCTGACTAAATACCTCCCAATACGATTGCATGGAGGACACCTGAATTTTGGAGGACACAATGAAATGATGACAGACTTGCCACCCTCCAAATTCATGTATTGGAACCTATTACCAAACACGGTAATATTAAGAGGTGTGGCCTTTGAGAAGTGATTAAGTCATTAGGGCTCCGCCCTCATGGATGGGATTAGTGCCTTAGAAGATGCTCCAGAGAGCTCCTGTCTCTATTGGCCTGCATGAGATGACGCAGGAAGGAAGTGCCATCTTTGAAGCAGAGAATTAGCCCTCATCAGACAGATCATGGACTGTCCAGCCTCCAGAGCTGTGAGGAATACATTTCTACTTTTGATAAATTGCCCAGTCTGAGGTGGTCTGCCACAGGTCCTAATGGACTAAGATATGTGCCTAAAATAGAAAAACCTGAAAGGATGAAAACAAAAAGATGATATAAGAATATACACATTACAAGGAAAATACAAACAACAGAAAAGGTGATGCAGCAATATTGATATAGATAAAATAAAATTTAAGACAAAAAAGCACTAAAAAGAGCTATTTCATTATGACAAAAAGAATAATTAGTACCTTTATGAATGTACAGAGATTTAAAAAAAAGAACTTGATAAACTCGAAACTGATAATAATTTGGAGATATTTTAGTACATTAATTATAAACTGATATATTCAGCAGAGAAAATTTCAGTAATAATATTGAATACTTGAATAAAACTAACAACGGTTAACCTAACAGAAATATAGATAACTCAACAAGGGGGGAATACATAATTTTCAATACACATGCCATTTTTTTTTTTTAATGACCATATACTGGGTCACAAGAAATTCAAACAATTTTCCAAGATTTAACATGATCTCTGTCCATGAAGCATTTAAAATAATAATCAACAATAAAAACATGGTTAAAAAAATAGCAACAACCTTTAATTGGAGGAAAAAAACCCTACACTAAAAATAGCTCATTGGTGGAGGAGGAAATTACAATGTCATGGCATGTTTAAAACTAAAGACAACAAAAATACCACATGAGAAAACTTGTGGGCCAGAGATGTAGTAACAAGGAAGAAGTGTGACCTTAAATGTGATTATTCTTAAAAAAGGAATATTGAAAGCAAGTAAGCTAAACTTTCAAGTCATTTAACTAGTAAAAGAATTGCAGAGTAACAAAATCAAGTAAAAGAAAGGAAAATTCATATAATCCATGAAATAGAAGACAGAGCAATGAAGAAAAAAAATCACGAAACAAATTTGGTTCCTTAAAAAGTAGTAAGACTGGCTCTGAGCCCATAGCCATAGTAGTGACAGTGCCAGCCACATATGCCAAGGGTGGAGAGTTGGAACCCAGCCTGGGCCAGCTAAACAACAGTGACAACTGCAACAATAAATAGCTGGGCATTCTGGTGGGTGCCTGTAGCCCCAGCTACTCGGGAGGCTGAGGCAAGAGAATCGCTTAAGCCCAAAAGTTTGATGTTGCTGTGAGCTGTGACACCACAGCACTCTACTGCGGGTGACATAATGAGATTCTGTCTCAGAAAAAAAAAAAAAGTAGTAAGACTGATAAGACTGAAACAATAATGATAAGCAATATTAAGAATGAGACACTGGACATGAACACAGCCAGAAGTGGATTTTCAAAAGCCCAGAGTGAACAACCAGGAACAAGTTTATTCCCAAAGCAATAAGAAAAACTAGATAAAATAGAAAAATTTCTAGAAAAAAAAACCCCAAAGTCATACAAACATATATAGATATAAATTTGTGTATATATCTATATCTACATAGCTGTAAGAAAGAGGCTCCCCCTAAAACTAAGCTAAGTCCAGATGGTTAAGGGAGAGTTTTACAAAACACTCACAACTCTTGCTATGAAGCACTATAATCTTACTGCCCAATACAGACATGGGCAGTAGGAAAAAAATTATAGGCCTGTCTTACTAATCACAGACATTAAGTTCCTAGACAAACATCAGCAAATTAAATTTAACAGGAAATAATAACAATATCGTGGCCAAGTAGGATTTATTCCAGTAAAGTTCAAAATAAAAAAACCTATTACCAGAATGTACCAGATTATCAGAACCAAGAAGAAAAACAATAGGATGGTGTCAATAAATGCAAAAAGCATTTGTGAAACTTCAATATTTATTAATAGTGAGAATTCTTAGGAAACTGCTAAAGAAGGAAATTTCCTCAACTAGTACCTATATAAAAAAATGTTTTGTTAAAACGGCAAAAATAAAAATCTGTAAGAGGTTAGTTTCCAATCCACGGATACTTTCAACTACCTTAAGAATTCTTGTAATTGCTAAAATAAAGTAGTTAAGTAGTAAAGCATAGCTATAATAAACTACAAAAGCCATTATAATTAACAGAAAATTTAAAAAGCATAGCAAGGAGTCTGGCAGGACAAAGATAGTAGTTGGTCACCATTTCTAATCAATATTACATCCAGAGTTATGGTCTGGGAATACTACACAGGTATTAAAAACACAAAACAAAGAAAGAAGAAAACAAACTCCGGAGGCGGAGGCTTGGGGAGACAAAGCCAAGAGTTTCTGAGCCCTGCCACGTCTTTCCCCACTTTCCAGCCCGGCAAATCACCACTTATCCTTCAAATACCTTGGCAGCTACCTCCAGCCCCAGGTTGGTCGCATTTCCTTTGTACCTCGTGCAGACTTCTAGAAGCAAAAGTATCTCAACTGTCAGTGTACTTAACCCAGGCAAAGCACAGAGTAGGACTTTTTGGAAGGGTCTAGAATTCCCCGCGCCCCTGCATCAAACTGATTTGAGCAAAAGGACAAACAACCCTGACACGCAGGCGGCATCCCACAGCTGTCGCGCGCCCACTGCAGATTCCACGCTGGCGCACACTCGCCACCCAGCGTTTCTCCGTCGCAGAGGGCGCCTGGCGCCCCAGCCCACTTCCTCTTTCCTCTCCCTTTAAGCGGCCCAGCCAGTCAGCAATCCCTCCCTCTGCCCCACCTCCAAACACACACATTTTTGAAATTTTTTTAAATAAAGGAACGCCCAGAAACCAGGGTGCGGGGGGGTGCAGCCGGCCTCTCCAGCGCCCCTCGGCCCGCGCTGCGTCCGCCCCGCACGCCGGCTCCCGGCCCGGAACCCCCGCACCCCGGCCGGCCGCCCGCGCCGACGCCCCGCCCCCGGGTCCCGCCGCCCGCGCTCCCACCCCAGCCCCGCCGGGCCGAGCCGGGCCCCGGGCCCAGGGGCTGGCGAGCTTCGCCGGGCCGGAGGGCGGCGTCGGAGCCGGCGGCCAAGCGGGCTGCGGGGCGCGCGGCGGGCCATGGAGGTGGAGGAGGCGTTCCAGGCCGTGGGGGAGATGGGCATCTACCAGATGTACTTGTGCTTCCTGCTGGCTGTGCTGCTGCAGGTGAGTCCCCGCCGCCCCGCCAGGGCAGCCCGGCTCCCCATCCTCAGGGCCTCCGGGACCGCCGGGCCGAGACCCCGGCTCCGCAAACGCCCGAGGTGTGGCGAGCGCCGGGGTCTGCGGGGCCAGGCGCCATGCGGTGGCCTGGGCCCCATCAGCGCCAAGGTCGCCGGCGCCTCGGAGCCTCTCGGTTTCTGCCGAGTCCCCTCACCCCGCCACCCTGAGTGGCGGAAGGAGTGTGTGGACACAGCTACTTCATCCTTTGTGCTTGTTAGCAAGGATGCAAAATTGTGTTACCTGAACTATGCTGCAGATTTGAAAGGGAATTGTTACCCAGCCGGTCGCACTGTCAGCTTAGAATCTAGGGCGCTGGGACAGCCCTGATTATCTGCAGACAAAGGTCGATCTAGGACCTCCTCCTGAGCTCCAGAGTACCTGCTCACCACCTTTGCGTGGTTTGAGGGGCTTACTGTTCCAGGGGCTTTCAATGCCTGGGATTTCTCTGCGGTTTAAGTTCTGCTGGGTCATTACGCCCTGTGGCTAGCCTTGGGTTGAGACCTTTTACAAACTGAATGGTTCCATCTCCAATGCGTGGTTATCAAATGGAATTGCGTTTTCATTGTACAGAGCCTACTTGCACACCTCAACCTGAAGATGTGGGTACCGTACGTGAAGGGTCACTGCGAATTATCTTTGTCAGGCAAGAGTTAGTCCTCCCGCACCGACATAAACGGCCCGTTTGAGATCCGTTACTTTTCTCAGCATTCTAAAGGCATGACATTCACAAATCCTTTGTTAGTATCTATTGTGAATCAACCGTTTTACCCAATCCTTCTGTCAGTCCATTTGAGTGCTGAACACAGGACGCAGTGGACAAATGGAAATCCCTGCCCTCATGAAGCTTACTTTCTAGTGGGGTGGGTGAGGCAGACAGATGGTTAAACAAATAATGCACTTGACTTGTGATGGCAGTTATTCCGTGGGAAGTACAGGGACGTAAAGGGCGGTTGTAGATAAAACCACCTAGGTAAAACCACCGGCCTACATGTTGCTTAAACCTTTTGCATAAGGCAATGGCTCAACAGGAAGCTGGGGCAGATAGCAGTTGACTTACTGATTAAATGTTGAAAAGTTTGGTAGATTTTATCACCAGCCAGACAGACTGGTCCAAGCAATGGACTAGCAGAACAGTTCTCAGTTCACAAATATGCATATTCTGAACTATTTTTCAGTTTGTTGTTTTAGCTCTATTTTTTTCCCTCATTTTTTTTGCTCTTGCTTTTATATCAGATGTTTTACATTTAAAAGCATTTTCCCTAGGGCGAAAAAATGTTCACACTAAGTCACATAAATACTAGAAGTATTTATTACAGAGAAAATAGAATTACAACTTTGATGCCTAATTTTTAATTGTAACAGTTGCCTTGAGAAATACTTTTTCTGTTCTAATCATGAATTCCAGGACCATCCTCCCCACTCCGAGCAATCCCGGCTCTCCACCTCTCTCCACTGCCAGTGTTATCTTCTTACTTGTCTAGCCAGGGATTCACCAACTTGGAATATGTTTGTCTTGAATGGAATGTGGTACTAAAAAGGCCAGTGTTATAGGTTTAGGACCTGTTTTTTTTTTTTTTTTAAGACAAAGTCTCACTGTGTCGCCCTAGGTAGAGTGCTGTGACATCACAGCTCACAGAGACCTCAAACTCTTGGGCTTAAACGATTCTCCTGCCTCAGCCTCCCCAGTAGCTGGGACTACAGGCACCCACCACAACGCCAGGCTATTTTTCTGTTGCAGTTGTCATTGTTGTTTAGCTGGCCCGGGTTGGGTTTGAACCCACCACCCTTGGTGTGTGTGGTTGGTGCCATAACCATTATGCTATGGCCGCTGAGCTGTTTTAGGACCTATTGAGTTCCCCTTTTGTTTATGGTTGACCAAGGTGGTTAGAGTTTGAAACCAAAAGACTTCTAAGCCCATGACCATGACTATTCACTGAACCTTGGCTGACACATCAGTATTTGCCATTCAAGGATCAGGCTTTTGTGCGTTGGGAATGAGGAAGTGTATATCTTGTAGGTCTGGGTGGGGGTGGGGGGGTACCCTGCAGCTGTGCCTGTACCACTGGAGGAGATGCCCCAGTCTGGGCAAAAATGAATCCTTCACAGCTGCTACATGTTTATGGGGACGACACTGCCCCAGTGAGACACAGAATGCAGTGGCTGTAGAGCCACCCAGAGATATCCTAGGTATGAAAGTGGAGCTCCCCAAGACCTTGCTACCAAGTCTGTGGTTGGAGATGTCTGGGGCTAGGGAAGCTGGCCTGTGCAGTGCTGTACTGAGGAGTCCTGTTATACAGTTGGACCGGGGATGTTTTCATTATTCTTGGGGTCAGGGGTACTCCCCCCAACAAAGGGAAAAATAAGAAGCCCTTTTCTCAGAGCTACAGGAAGGAGATTAATGTTTATCTGCTTTTAAAATCAAGGACTTTTCTTACCATAGCCCATGGGAGGTCAGGCCAACTGCATAGCCACACTGCCAGAGAGAGGGAGCCTCTGCTTCAGCAGAAGCCTTTTCCTATCTCCACTGTGATAATGACTAGCCCCAGCTAAGAGGCACACAGCTGGAGGGAGAGAGATGAAAACTTTATATATCCTTTTACATATTTCTTCTTCTGGGATTATTATTATATTTTTAGATGATTTTAACTCCCTTTACTTCAAACATATCCTAGTTCAAACTAAGAGGACAAAACCACATTCCAAAGCCAACTTTAAAGGTCTTTAAGTTAACTGCTTTCTTGAATTATTGATAGCATCATGTAGATCTTCAGGAGTTACCTCATTCTCCAATTTCCTTGCCTGGGAGGCTTATTACCCTCACATTCCTTGCTCTCCATAGTGGTTAACTTTGAGATAAATAAAGGATAGAAGCAGATTTTGTAGATCTTTCTTCAGCATGGTAACATGCAAATACTCTGATAATAGCAGATAAGTTTTTTTTAACATACATAAACAAAAAATTAAAGGAAAAGATTGCTTTATGTAAAAATGGTTGATTTATGAATAAGCAATGAAATTTATAGTTTTATAACTAGAAAAAACTTTGCCATCAAAATATGCTTGCTCTCCCTAGAGTCAGAGGTATTTGTGGCATTTAAATATGGATAATTCTATTTAATTTATTATTATTTTTTTCTTCTGATGATTATTCTAAGTTTATGCTGTCATCACTATTTCGTAAAGTTTGTATACGTATATGATTATTTTCCAGGCTATCTGGAGGAGGAAGGCTGGAATCCAATTTGTTGTTTCTTAATTCCTTTAGGTATAAACCAAAAATGGACCCTTTTTCTTTGTTCTAAGCCAGTGGCTCCAGATCCTTCATCTTTCTCAGGATCATGAATCATAGGTTATAGTATAATTTGCACAGACGTAAATCATCCACTAACTAGTAGAAACATGTATGTAGCCTGTATCAAGCGTGAGTTTTTTTTTTTTTTTTTTTTTGTAGAGACAGAGTCTCACTTTATGACCCTCAGTAGAGTGCTGTGGCATCACACAGCTCACAGCAACCTCCAACTCCTGGGCTTAAGCGATTCTCTTGCCTCAGCCTCCCAAGTAGCTGGGACTACAGGCGCCCGCCACAGCACCCGGCTATTTTTTTGTTGCAGTTTGGCCGGGGCTGGGTTTGAACCTGCCACTTTCGGCATATGGGGCTGGCGCCCTACTCACTGAGCCACAGGCGCCGCCCTCAAGCATGAGTTTCACCAGCAAAATTGGGATGCTATGCTGTGAAGCCTCATCTTGAGGTACAGTATCCTGGTGTTCTAAAATGCATTATTTTTATGCAAATTCTTAACCCCAAATTCATTTTTCAGACCCTAGAACTACTAGTACATTAATATTATCCATGTACTAAATGTCTTTTTGTGGCATTTTAGAAAGCAGAAGAGGAAAGGTATAATAGTCAACACATAAAAAGATGTTTAACTTCAGTGGTCATCTGGGACAGGCATATTAGAATGACTGTGAAACACCATTTCATGCTTATTATATCAGCAAACATTAAACAATCTAAAGTACAAGTGTGATGAAAATGAGGAGAAATAAAAACTACCCCGTTTAGAGAACAAATTTGGCACCATGTAGTAAAATTAAAACCCAGCATTGAACTCCTAGCTACACACGCCATTATCTCTTGGACTTGTGCATAAGAAGATAGCCATAAGATGTTCATTGTAGCACTGTTTGTAATAACAAAAATTAGAAACCACCTCGATGACCTTCAAAAAGAGACTGGATAAAATATGGTATGAATTTGATAGACTATAACAGCTGAAACAAATGAACTAGATCTATAATACATGGGGATGAATTTCTAAAACACAAAGTTAGCTGGAAAATAAAATCAGACTGATACACACAATATGACACAAATTTTAAAATCACACAAAACAATCCTGCATTTGGCTTATGAATATATGATGTAGTGTAGATGCATGAGTAGGAAGATCCACACTCAATTCATTAGATCAGCTGCTCCTTGGGAAGGAAGGGAAGGGGTGCTGAGGGGTACAAAGGAGATTTAATCTGCATCTGTAGTATTGTATTTTAAAAATATAGAGCAAATATAGTAAAATATTAGCATTTGTTAATTGTGAAGATAAGTTCATTTGTTTTACTTTTCATATTAAAAGTTTTAAACTAAGAAAATGATTAAAGAAGATGGGCCTATCTCGGAGTAAATACGACTATTGGCTCTGTGAGAATCACAGCTCATTCTTTTTTATTGATCTTTTAATTAATTATGGCTGTGAATTGTGGTCATTTAATGCAGGAGGGTTGACTAGACTTTTGTTCAGAGTGCTTCTTTAACTTTGTACTGAATGCCGTCACAACTTGCCTCCCTTGCCCATATCACTTTCTTCATAGGAAATTCACAGGAAGACTACCTTTTGATGAGATGTGATTGAAGTGATACCTGGTTCTTCTAATCTCCATACCATAAGCAAGTGATGAAGTTCACACCATAAGCATTAGTGAAGAGTTTATTGCATTACAGTCATTAAGACCAGCACTCATATTTTCCACCACCAGGGGTTCAGCCGTGATGAGAACCTATGGTGTTTATACAAGCTTCTTTATCATGACTCCAAAACTTGTGACCATCTACTAGCGTCCTCTGCTAGTTTGAGCAAGTTTCATGCTGTTCCTACCCTCAGATTTTGGTTCTGTGGAGCTTAGATCTTCTAAGGACTTATGATGAACTGCGGAACATTTGCCTGGTGTTCCTTCTACCAGTTTAGGTGGGTGAGGCACCACAGTCAAAGAGACCAAAGCCACATTGGACCCTTCCGGAAAACTGGTTGTCCGTAGACAGACACTGCCCCCTGGTGTAATGCATATGAAGCTGCAGAACTAAAAAAAAAAAAAAAAGAAAAAGAAAAAGAAAAAAAAAGAAAACTAGCCTGGTGCCTCTGCAGTACCTGCACCCCCAGGAGCATGCCTGGAGAGGCCGCCCAACAGCTGTTTGAGTTGTGTCCTGACAGAAGATACTACCTTTCAAGACAGCACAAAAGTCATTAAAGTCAAGGAGACAGGAAATGTGAATATGGCACAAAGGTCACTGAACTCAAGTGCTTTGCTGCCGTGCTGCAAGACAGCCAAGCGAATTAGGCAAGCGACTCCTCACACTTTACTGTGTGCTTGGAAATAGATCATGAAAGTTCGGTTCCTTTAGCAAGTTTAGGATTTCTTAAAGTTGTTCAATGCCCAGCAATTAATTGGCACGTGTCAAGTATTGACCTTGAGGTTTTCAGAATACGAGCTTTGTTCCTCACCGCCTTTAGAGTCTGCCTTGGAAGAAACGAGACCATCAAACCCAAAGATGCACATAGCTTGGGACTCTCCTCTCTGACCAAACGCGGAAACAAACTACTGTCTGCATTCAGGGGAATCATGTAGTACTCAAGAAGTGGTATGATTGTAGAAAAGAGAGAAAATATTGAAAAGAAAAGGAAATCAACAGTGCTTCTTCGACCCAGATGTGGAACAGGCTCACATTTTGGTGTACAGCCTTCCAGAGACTCCAGTGTGCACATACATACCTTTGTGCACTCATTTATTTTGCAGAAACCTGTGTTATACCTGATGTTGTTTCTCAGCAGTGTCGTGAATGCCGCCTTGCTGTGCTCATCAAGGAGTAACTATGTATTTTTTAATGGTCGTAGCATAGTATTTCAATATATGGCCAGACTATAATTTGCTTATTCAGTTCTCTTACGTTGCGAATGTTTGCTTCCTCTTTTTTGAGTTCAGAAACCTCCCATGGTGTTGAATCGTTCCTTTGTTCTGCCCTTCACTTCTTGCCAGTTGATTGTTCACCACTGTTCCTAAGCTCAGACTTCTCCTGCTTTCTTTCTTTCTTTTTTTTTTTTTCCCTTTCATTAAGTCATGAATACATTTATGCCTGTGTGGAATCCCATGTGTTTGATCCTGCAATTCCTCTACTTCTCCTTTTTTCATTGGTCTCATTTTCCCCACCTGCTCTTTGTCCCAACTTCATGGATAAAATACAGGTTACTGGGTGTAAATTTCCTAAGTATTCTTTCCTTTTACTTCAAACTTTATTTTTTTCTTAGTTATCATTAGGTTTCCCCAGAGAAATACCTTCTCCGTCAGGGTACGTGTCCAAGAGGAAGACATACTTCAGCCCTCTTTCCAGGGAAGTCCTCTGACCTTTGTTCTGTGTTACTCCGTTGATTACTTCTGATCTTGTGTCTTTCTGCATTCTCTGACATCCCAAAGAATAGACTGCATGGTGGAGTTAGGTACTATATTTATTTATTATTATTATTGTTATTTGAGACAGAGTCTTACTTTGTCGCCCTCAGTAGAGTGCCACAGCCATGGCATCACAGCACACAGCAGCCTCAATCTCCTGGGCTTAAGCTATCCTCTTGCCTCAGTCTCCCAAGTACCTGGGATTACAGGTTCCCGCCACAATGCCTGGCTAGTTTTTTCTATTTTTAGTAGAGACAAGGTCTCACTCTTTCTCAGGCTGGTCTTGAACTCCTGAGCGCAGGCAATCCACCTGCTTTGGCCTCCCAGAGTTCTAGGATTATAGGTGTGAGCCAGCATGTTGCCTGGCCCTAGGTAATTTATCTAAATTGTATTGAATAGCATTAAATCATAAAGAGAGAGGGTTATTCCTTTTGTGAGTCTTTAGTCCTTCTTTTTACCTAAGGAGAAAGTCTCATTTGGTGCTAGCACTTCTCAAAACATTTGCACACACTGTATTTCTGTTTTAACAAAGGAAATGAACTGGAATGAAAGAATTAAAGGAGGTTCAGGTTGGCAGAAAACCTTACTACCTGGTTAGAATTTAATAACATTTTTCTGTTTTATTGTATATATTACTCATTTTCTTTCAAAAGTTATTTTTAAATTATAAAACGTTTCAAATGAAAAGTACAGAGAATAATATCACAAACACACATGTACCTACTTTAGATTTAATAAATGCAGATACTTTGTCACATTTGTTTAAGATGTCAGCTGAGTTTAACCAGAGAAGCAGGAAGCATGGTCTCCTAGAATGGAGATGTATACGTGTGCGTGTGTGTGTGTGTGTGTGTGTGTGTATTGATGAGTATTTCATTGTGGAGATTTGACCATACTGTGTGGGAGCTCGTTCAGCAGTCCCTATAAGGCTGTCGTGTTTGTGTATGACGTTGGGCCTTGAAGTCTGCAGGACAGGCGCTCAAGAAGGGAAGATGTTTAAAATGATCTGCAAGTCAGCAGAATTGACTGGAATCTGTGTAACTCTCCCTGCCTCCAGCCTTGATGCCTTTTGTCATAGAATTAAGCATATACATGGCCAAGGCATCAAAGCAGCTAAAAGAGTGTCCAAAGGAAGAAGGAGCAGTTGCAGGCCCAGCTGCTGTCCCACACCCAGGTGAGCCTGCAAGTCAGTGGTGGTCTATGGGAGGCACCTGCCCCAGTTTCAAGGCATAAAAACCAAAAACAGCTGTTTCTTCACTTTCACTTCCCTCCCATATTGCCTGAAAATGCCTCTTGTGGCCCACCTAAAATAAAAATACTAGCCCACACTTGGCATTGTAATGTGGTGATTTTTATAGCTCCCTCTGGCAAGTGATGTCTCTATTGGTATAAAATTTGATTTTTATGTTAATTTACTTAAGATAAAAAATTTGAATTGATTTAAAAGAAGACTATTGAGTAAGTAATAGAAAACAGGCAAGGAGTACGCGGGTGACTGAAGTTTGGGGAAAGCTGAGCTAGCCTGTCGTACTTTATAGAACCCCCAAAATATAGTCTTTACTTTCCTGACTCTGGGCTGTTGCTTTTGCCAAAGAATTTCTTCCCCTGAGTTTTATTTTTATTAACTCCCTAACAGTCTTTCACAACCTTGCTCAAGTATCAGATTCACACCTTTCCCTGATTCCCGTAGGTGGAATTTGTATCTGCTTGCTTTGTGCTCTCATGAATTTCATTTCTACTATGGCTAATACAGCATCCGCCACAGTCTGCCTTGTATTGATGGCTTCGGACATACAGTCATGCTCTGCATGACAACGTGCTGTCAACAGTGGCCACACACACAATGCTGGGCCCACGGGCTATAACTATTGCCACATATTTATTATACTAAGTTGTTATTTTAGAATATATTCCTTCTGTGTAAAAAAAAGTTAACTGTAAAACAGCTTCAGCCAGGTTCTTTTGGAGTTCTTTCAGAAGAAGGCATTGTTGTCATCAGAGAGGACGGCTCTGTGTGCGTTACCGCTCCCAAAGGCCTGCCGCTGTGACGAGATACAGAGGTGGAAGACAGCCAGATGGATGGTCCTGACCCTGCGTCAGCCCAGGCTCATGTGTGTGTTTTTGACTTAGGTTAAAGAGTTAAAAAAGTTAAAAAGAATTTTTTTTGGGGGGAATAGATAAAAGCTTATGGAATAAGGATATAAAGAAAGAAAATATTTTTATTCACTTTTATAATGTGTTTGAGTTTTCAACTAAGTATTATTACAAGAGAGCCAAAAGTTTGAAAATTTAAAAGTTGACAAAGTAAAAATGTTACGGTAAGTTAAGGCTACTTTATTATTGAACAGCGAAATTAAGACAGATAAACCACGTGTACAGAGTTTATAAAGTCTGCCACAGCGTCCGCTCGTATCCGAGACCTTCACATCCACTCAGCGCTCACTCAGGGACTTGCCCAGAGTACCGTCCAGTCCCCGCGCTCCATTTGTGGCAAATGCCCTCTGGCACTGTACCATTTTTTATCTTCCATTCTACCTTTTCTATGTTAAATATGTTTAGACATGCAAGTACCACTGTGTTCCAGTGGCCTGCAGTGTTCAGTACAAGTTTGTAGCTTAGGAGCCACAGGCTATACCGAGAGGCTATACCGGGCTGAACCGTCAAAGTCATGTACAGATCCTGTGCCATGTTCACACAGGGACAGAATCACCTGCTAATGCAGTTCTCAGGAGGCATCCCCGGCACGACGTGATGTAAGACTGTATTCCATGTCCTCACTTGAGTGTATGTGCCTTATTTCCATTATTATCAGAAGCACATAATACAATGTGTTCCAGTGTGTTAGTGTTCCCTAAAGTGTTTTCAAAAACTTAAACTGAAATAATAAAAAGAGGAATGGTCATGTGATGAGTATTCCCATTTTGCCTAGAGAGAGAGAGACAGATACAGATTAAATATATTTGTTCAGAGTCTTAGTGATTAAAACCAAAATTAGGTTCCAGAATCATCGTTTTTAAATTTATCTTCTTTTGCTACATTACTCAGCAAGGAATTATATACACACACATAAATAAAACAAAATATTATATACTCAGGATATGCTGGCTTCCTTAGAGGAATATAGAAGTATAAGTTAGGGTATCTTTCCTTCAGAAGTTGACAGTCTTTACAAAACTAGAAGCTAACCGTATCTGCACAAATAATGATAAAAGCAGTGTTTCCCCAGGAAACAATCCAGCCGACTCTGCTTCAGAAATTCAGACGGGAGACAGTGTGGTCTAGAGTAGTTCCTTGAAGCCTTTAAAAGGATGGCTGAGTTTGTGCTGAACTTTGATGCTTGTGTTTAGAGAAAAATGGAAGGACCAATTCAGGTGGAAAAACATAACATTAGAAAAAGTATAGAAGAGGGAATAACCTACCGAGACTGTGGCCCAGACCAGCAGCATCGTTGGAGCTCGTGAGAAATGCAGGCTCTGGGGCTTCACTCCAGCCCTGGGATCTGACTGTGCAGCAAAGCCTGGGAAGCTCTGATGTGTGCTGTGTGCACAGCGCTGTGCCGCTTACTATGGACCGTGCAAACATCCCATTTTACACTGTGGGTAGGTTAGTGGACATGAATGCTTTAGATAAGTATGAACCATTAGCATCTAGTCTTACTGGAGGAAAACAAGAAGTTTAGGGAGGTTTGGGTTTGCTCAGGCTTTAAAAGAGTGAAGTTCAGACTCGGGCATGCAGATTCCATCTGATGTTCACACCACACAATTGAATAAGTCGTGTTTGGGAAATTGAATAGACTAGCACAGAAAGCGTAAATGTGGCTTAGTTAGCAACCGGGCCATGGAATAGAAGATCTGGAATTCTAGGAAACTTATCATTTATCCATTAATATGTTTTGACCAGAAGAGACTATTCTAGTGCATAATGTGGGTGGATTAGAAAGGGGAGGAGATACTTCTTGGAGGCACCAGTTTTAGGGAGTGTAAATTTAAACACAAAAAAAATAGGTAGTAAGTCAGCCACCAAATATTTATGGAGGACCTACTGTGTGCTGGCACTGGGCGTAGAATCTGCCTTCATGATGATGGTCTTGCCCGTGTGGTGCTTTCAGCTGAGTCAGTTAGACAACTGAGTACCAAATGCATAAAAGACTAACAATAAAATCACCTTTGATTGTCCCCTCTTTGTTTCCCTTGAGAAAATATTTGGCCCCAAACGTTAAGTGGCTCCCATTCTCGTCCTGGTTTTGCTGTTAGTGTTATACGTAACTTTGGACAATTCACTTAGTTTCTCTGTATCTTATTTTTCCTGCTTACAAAATAAACATCATGCTTCACCATGACTTCACAGCACAAAATATTGTGATGAGATAATTTATATGAGACTTTTTTGATTTCCTGAGAAGTACTATGAAAGCTCATAATGGTGTTAATATAAAATTACTTTTAAAACCTTCACTTTTTGAAACATTTGAAATTGCAGTCCTTTAGTGCATTTTAGTCATTTTTTTCTAATTATAATTACATTGAAAGGGGGAAGATAATCCAGCCATCTGTGATACTCTTTCTTCCCTGGAGGTAGAGCAAGGGAAGATAATGATTTATTTGAGATGTTGTTGGTCACACGCGGAAGGAGAATGGGTGGTGGTTTTCATTGTGGCTTTAAGGCCCATCTGCTGATGGGTGCGATTTCATTAGACAAAAACACGTGGGTGAGTGTGTGCATGGGAGTGATAGAGTAATAGCAGATAGAAGAACAACAGAATATTTTTATTTCGGGGGGAAAGGAACAGGCTGTGAGCTATCTGAAATTGTTACCGCCAAGGTAGGAAACCACCCCCATGTTCTGTGTGCAGGTGGTCCCTCCTCGGGGCTAGTTAAGTGCTGACCTGTCTTTTCCTCCCTCTGACCACATGGCCCACGGCTGTGGCTCTGGCATGAAGGACCTGCCTGCAGAGTGGAGCTCGCTTCTCTGACCTCCTCCCTCCTGACACCCGTCCCTAGCGTTTATCAGGCCACGTCACTACAGCCTGCCTGCTTTGTCTCCCCTGTGGGTGGCGAAACCGAACATGACCACAGGTGTCAAAGGGGGCAAAAAGGCCGACACCCTTCTATTGAGGCTGGTCTTACATAGACGTGTCACAGGTTTCTGACTTTACTGGTGACATAAGTTCTGGAACAGAACATACATTTTGTCGAGGGCTTTGGATATGTGTGTGTGTGAGCATGTGTGTGACCACGTGTGTGTGAGCACGTTTGTGAGTGTGTGAGAGCACGTGTGTGAGCACGTGTGTGAGACCATGTGTGTGTGACCATGTGTGTGAGCACATGTGTATGAGCGTGTGTGACCACGTGTGTATGACCGTGTGTGTGAGCATGTGTGTGTGAGAGCACATGTGTGAGAGTATGTGTGACCACGTGTGAGAGACCACGTGTGTGAGACCGTGTGTGAGCACATGTGTATGAGCATGTGTGACCACATGTGTATGACCATGTGTGTGTGTGAGCATGTGTGTGTGAGCGCACGTGTGACCATGTGTGTGAGCACGTGTGTGATCACGTGTGTGACCACATGTGTGTGAGCGTGTGTGAGCATGTGTGTGATCACATGTGTGTGATCATGCAAGCATATGCATAGGGTGGGGAGGCAGACATTGTAGAAGGTGAGAAAAGGACAGAGAAATTGAGAAAGGTGGAAAGTGCTTACTTTGCATATTGCTAGAAATGAAACGAGTCAATACTCATTAATACAGATAACAATGACTGGTTTTCACTGCTCCTGTATTTGAATAGGGGCGTGGGTGAACACGGCTTTGTTCTTGTTCTGTTTTCTCCAAATTGTAGTTTCTGCAGAGAACAGTGGCCTGCAAGATGAAACATGCCTCAGATGAGAGCATTCTTTTTTTTTTTTTTTTTTTTTTTTTTTTGTAGAGACAGAGTCTCACTGTACCGCCCTCGGGTAGAGTGCCGTGGCGTCACACGGCTCACAGCAACCTCTAACTCTTGGGCTTACGCGATTCTCTTGCCTCAGCCTCCCGAGCAGCTGGGACTACAGGCGCCCGTCACAACGCCCGGCTATTTTTTTGTTGCAGTTTGGCCGGGGCTGGGTTTGAACCCGCCACCCTCGGCATATGGGGCTGGCGCCCTACTCACTGAGCCACAGGCGCCGCCCAGATGAGAGCATTCTTTAGAACATTTCCTTTTTTACCTAGAATGTTACTTATCCTGAAACAATCCAGATAAAAATAAGATGGGTTGATATGTGTTCGCCAGGAACTTTGAATCGTGCCTGGTGTGTAGCTGGCATTGTAGAAGCATGTGCCTGTTAGCATTCCATCCTGGTCACTTAATCATTCACTTGTGGAGTGTATACGCCCTGGGTTATTTGATTTGGAAGTCCAAAGGTGAGTCACATGTAGATCCTGCTCTTAAGGAGAGTATATTCCAATAGGAAAAATAAGACAAGCAAATACATAAATGTACTGCAGTGAAGAAAATGATATATGCTTTAGAAAAATCTAGATGAGCCAATTGTGGTGGCTCATATCTATAATCCTAGCACTCTGGGAGGCGGAGGCTGGTGGATTGCTTAAGCTCAGGAGTTGATGACTAGCCTGAGCAAGAGAGAGATCATGTCTGTACTAAAAATAGAAAAACTAGATGGTGTTGTGGCAGGTGCCTATAGTCCCAGCTACTTGGAAGACTGAGGCAGGAGGATCACTTGAGCCCAAGAGTTTGAGGTTGCTGTGAGCTATGACGATGCCATGGCACTCTACTCAGAATGTATATAAGAAAAAAAAATCTAGATGAAGCAGAAAAAGCAGGAGAGGACTCGTGGAGGGATTGGTGAGGAAGGCAGGACTGTAGGGAAGGCTTCATGGAGGAGGTGGTGTCTGAATTGCCTCTTGAAGGATGGGGAAAGCTAAAACATTCACAACAGGAGAAAGCGCCTTCCAGGTGAAGTGGTCTGAACAAAGGTAGAAAAGGGCACTTTTAGAGAGAAAATGACAAGTCTCCTTTATCTGATTTGAAGACTGTGCATTCATTAGAACTGTTTTCAGTCATCTCCCGAGTTTCCTTGCCCTGTGTTTTTCATTTCTTTATACCCATTAATTAAATTTCAGCTGACTATAATCAGGAGGGGCAGTTACTAAGTGGGTGAAAATGGCTTTGTGATTATAGCTGCTGCAATGTGTAATTGAACTGTTCCTGTAATTATTCAGGATTTTATTTGTATATGCTGATTGCCTCCTATTCTGAAACTTCCATAATAGTATGAAAATAGGGCCCAGGAAGCATTTAAGTCTGGGAACATGTTTTCCTTTGCATTTTATAATAAATCACCCAAACATACTGACCTACGGTAGCTTTGCACCTCTCCCGAGAGGTCCATTATCAACTGACTCAAAATAGACTGGGACCATCTCAGAGCCTCTCAGCCTTACCCCAGGTGCAAAAATTCCATGTTGGGTTTTACATTAGCTTTCTGCACTAAGATGCACTGCCATCTTTGACAGAGGCCCCATAGCCTTTGGCTCTGTGGCTTGTCCCCTGAACAGCTGAATGTAGCTCTACAGAATGATATGAAGGAGCCTGGGCTGGGAGTTCTCTGCCCACTGCAGGTAAAATTGTTGGCAAGTCTCCCCACCTTTTGGGGAACTCATCCATCCAGGGGGCCTGTCACTACGTGCTGTGGAGAAATCATATACTTCGTAGTCTTTAAACACTTATTCTCTTCAAAGGTATTTTAAGACACAAGTTCTAAGTTAATAGGGATAGTTTCTTAAGTGACATTATTTCACTCTGGAACAGACTACTTATGTGTTTGCTTAAACTTGAAATAATCATCCGATAATGGGAGCTACTATAAATGGAAATCCATAACATAACATAACAAGGCTGCCTTGACCCAACTCTGAGCATCTGTAAAGCCCAGAACAATCAGGGACAAATGGTGTAGTCTTCTATCAATATTTCTTGAATGAATGAATGGGTGAGGTGTTTTTGGAGAGGGAAAAAAACTATGGTTACATTAAACTCAGTTAAAATATAGCTAAAGGTTATGAAATGAATATATATACCTGAGATTTTGAACTTCTTTGAATCTTACCTATTACATAATCATATTTTAAAATAGTACCTACTCAGCTCGGCACCCGTAGCCCAGTAGTTAGGGCGCCAGCCACGTACACCAAGGCTGGTGGGTTTGAATCCAGCCTGGGCCTGCTAAATAACAATGACAACTGCAGCCAAAAAATAACTGGGTGTTGTGGCAGGCACCTGTAGTCCCAGCTACTTGGGAAGCTGGGTCAAGAGAATTGCTTGAGCCAAAGAGTTTGAAGTTGCTGTGAGCCGTAACACTACAGCACTCAACCAAGGGTGACATAGCGAGATTCTGTCTAAAAATAAATAAATAAATAATAATAAAAAAAAAATAGTACCCACTCAATTACGTGTAATTCTTACCTGCTTTAATAAAGCAATATTATATAGTTTTCTGTGACATTTAATTATGCTACAAAAATTCTCTCATTTAGATCATGAATCCAAGGTCAAGGTACTCCTAGCCCCCTGGGGAATGCTTATCTGAGCTGAAGATACCATGTTAACAAGGAAATAGCTAGTTTCGGTCTTTTAAATCAGACCAATAATGTTCCCTCCCCTCCCCCACGAATCATATACACCCAGGGTGTTAGCATTAGACAGGTCTCAAAGAAGGAAAAGCCTGTGAAAAGGTAAAACACAAAAGCAAGAAGCTGATCTTTCAAGGTTTGTAGACCTATTAAGTGAGTCTTCAGCATACATGGCAGATGTCTGCAGCTGGGTTATGTGTTTGATCTTTCAGCTCTATGTGGCCACGGAGGCTATCCTCATTACTCTGATCGGGGCCACGCCGTCGTACCACTGGGACCTGGCAGAGCTCCTACCTAATCAGAGCCATGGCAACGAGTCAGCTGGTGAAAACCAGGCCTTTGGGAACTGGCTGCTCACAGCCAACGGCAGCGAGATCCACAAGCACGTGCATTTCAGCAGCAGCTTCACCTCCATCGCCTCGGAGGTACGTCAGGCCGCGCTCGTCACCATGGGAATGTTGCCCTTGCTCCCATGGAAACACTCTCTTTTGTCCTGATGATTTAAATTGTAGCCACATCTTCAAATAATTTCTAATAAATTGAAAAGTTAAAGGTTTTAATGTATTAAAGGAAAATAGCCTTTGAAAACATGTTCTTTATATTTCTTGCTACTCATGGAAGAAGCTTGAATCTTGCCAAACTAGTTGGATGAAAAAAGGTAAACTCCAGAAGAGCCATACTTTGATTATGTGAAGTAGGGGTGGTGCCTGTGGCTCAAAGGAGTAGGGCGCCGGCCCTAGATGTCAGAGGTGGCGGGTTCAAACCCAGCCCCAGCCAAAAACTGCAAAAAAAAAAAGAAAAGAAAAGTGAAGTAAAAGTTTTTATCTCCTTTCGTTACATACAGATGGATATAAAGTTTGTGTGCAATTTATTCTCTAAATGAAGCTGGTGGGCTGTAGAGAACTTAAAGAATCATATACTTAATAAGCTCTGGTCTAGTATTTGATGAGTCCATATTCTTTCCAGTACTCAAGTGATTTTCAAACTTTTTTTTTTTTTTAAAGAGTAGAAGCCTTTAGTTTTAAACAGTATCCTAGTTGGAATTTCAGTATTTAAATTCCAACAGACGACAAGCAGCATTTTACTTAGCTTTCAGCCCAAGATATGGAGAAAGAAAAAAACTTTGAGGAATGTGAGCCTTCCTTAAATCATATGGACCGGAGAGGCACTGGGATGGGGCAGCAGTCCTGCCCACCCCGTCTGGAGCTAAGTGATTCTCTCCTAAGTTATTGCTGTTGTTGCAGAGGTGTGGGCTTCAGGGCCCCTAGGGCCTCTGCCATTGCCATTTGGTCCCAGAAGAACTTTCTTGAGGATGGGGTAAAGATCACCCCTGCCTGGGCCACACAGCTCAATGGCAGTGAAGGTCTGGGAAGAGTCCACAGAAGTGGCCTGGGTGGACAGGTGAGAACGCAGGTTGGTGCAGTGACTGTGGGAAGATGGTGTATGGTGCAAAGAAATGTCAGCCTAAAGGAAGAAACTGAGACACAAAATGTGATTTTAAAGAGCTTACTCAAGCCAAGGTGAGGACAGCTGCCCAGGACACACTCCCAAGTTATCTTTAGGCGTGCTTTGCTCGGCCTTTGTTTGCAAGAAGGCTTTTAAAAGCAAAAAGGGAATAAGGAGTGAGTGGATACAAAGCTGTTGGTCAGTTCTCCTTGGCTTACAGACATACAGTGATTAGTGATCAACCCTGCATTGTGGAGCTACAGGGCAGGAGTTAGGATGTCTAGGGTATAGCATTGTTGGTTGGTGTGAAGCTACTAGTGTCCTTCCGGCTGGAGTCCAGGTAGCAAGCAGAGTCCGCATGGTAAGCAGAGTCTGCGTAGCAAGCAGAGTCCATGTAGCAAGCAGACGTCTGTATAGCAAGCAGAGTCTGAATAGCAAGCAGCTTCGGGAGAATATCATTTAGCTCCAGGAGGGGTGGGATACGACTGCTGCCCCACTCCCATGCCTCTCCGGCCCTCATGATTTAAGAGAGGCTCGCATTCCTCAAAGTTCTTTTCTTTCTCCATATCTTGGGCTGAAAGCTAAGTAAAATGCTGCCTGTCATCTGCTGGAGGGCCTTTGATAGAATGAATTCTAGGGGAGAAGGGAAAACAATATTACCAACTTGCATAGCAAAAAGTGAGCACACATGGGTGCAGAGTGGCAGTCATCCCACGGCACCAGAACTTGTCACCAAATTGGTAAATATCCTTCATATATGATCTGATGTGTCAATAATATTGGGTTCTGGCTGGGTGCAGTGGCTCACACCTATAACCCCAGCACTCTGGGAGGCAACCAAGGCAGATGGATTGCCTGAGCTCTTGAGTTGAGACAGTTTGAGCAAGAGTGAGACCTCATCTCTAAAAAGAAAAAACTAGCTGGGCATTGTGGTGGGCACCTGTAGTCCCAGCTACTTGGGAGGCTGAGGCAAGAGAAACGCTTGAGCCCAACAGTTTAAGGTTGCTGTGAACTATGACACTATGGCACTCCCATGAGAGCAACAAAATGAGACTATGTCTCAAAAAAAAAAAAAAATAATAATAATAATAATATTGGTTTGTTTTAGAAATTATTTGTTCTGAAATCAAAGTTAACAAACAAGTATAGTGTGCTGTTGAGCTGTCATATGAAACTCCCAAAAATAAATATCAAGATAATATCCGCAGATTTTATAAAAATACATTTTATAAAACTTCTACCCTGGATCTTACTACGCTTGGGTCAGGCCCTGCAGAGTTTTTTTGCAAAGGTTTTTTGGGGAAGGGTAAATAAAAAGTTAGGTAGATGTCATTAACTTAATATATAATGCAAAAATCTTCTCTGATCTTGGAGTCTCGGCTATTCTAAAATGAGCTAATTGCCATTGGGGTGATTTTATGTAGCAAATTGCTGTCTGCTGTATTCAAATTATTCCCTGAGCTCTGAGTCATTCTGAAAGCACCAAATATCACAGAGACACACAATTATCAAGCTTAATTAATGTTTGCAACCAAAAAGTGTGAGGTTGGAATCTTTAATATCATCATGAATATCGAAGAACTAAAATTGACTATTATCTTGAGATTAATATATTTCCCCCAAGCCGTACCCTGGGGTCAAAAGACAGAGTATTAAAACTATTCGAAAAATTCACTGCAATTAATTGCTTTAGGGTCTAATTTTTTTTTTTAATGTCTTGCTTCCTTACGCCTGTACTACTGATTGTTATAGCCTGCACACTTCACCCATTAAGTGGTAATTCAGAGTGACAACTACATTGAAGTGAAGCAAGTTAGTTAATCACCATGAAACTGTTCCTGAAATACCCTGTCCAAGTACTTCCTAATCACAGGAGCCTCTAATTACTTGATTTTCCCCTGAAGTGAGATTTTCCTCTACCAAGCTGTAAATATATTTGTTTTAAATACAGACCAGGGGAGGACTGAAATTGGGTTGGAATTATTATCAGAACCTTTCAGAACTTTGCATAGCAGACCAGTCACCAGCTCTCCGGTTGTTAGGAGCCCTGGCAGGGGGGTCATGGAGCTGCTGTCTGTTCCAGCCCTGTAGCCGTGAAAGAGTGGCATGCTGAGAGTCTGAGTAGGTCTGTGGCAACTGTAACATGACTTGGTTTTTATCAAAGGCCAACCTCAATCACTAGGCTTGTGTGTCCTATTTGGGTTGGTCTCCCAGGGCAGCCAGGGGGAGCTCCCTTTGTCTTCCTTTTCTTTTCCATCAGTATGTGCTCTGAACAGCCCCATAGTCTGTCCTCTTTTCAGGGAAGGCTGAGCTGGCACTAGTGAGGTATGCTGGTCCCTGGAGCAAGCCCACCTTTTAGAAGGGGCACAGCAGCCTGGTGAGGGGCTCAGTGTCACTCTGCGACCTGCCCCTGCCTGGCTTGCATTTCCCGGACGTTCCATGTATCACACGCACGTTTCTGACCTCTGCGTGATCAGACATACATCTTTCGGTAGGGATGTCTGTGGACCTGTTAAATTGCTTTCAGGGTCTAAAGAGAAGACCAAAGTATTCTAGATGTCAGATTGGCTGTAGGAAGAAGGAAAACTCTTCAAATTCCAAATCTCCCTCACACTTCCTTTCATGAGAATGCCCTTTGGTGGCTCCAAGGAAACAATGACCAGCTGGCGGGTTCCTTGCATTCCCAAAGACTCAGAACTCAGTGCTTGGAGTACTTATGCAGAGCTGTGGCAGGCGAGGATGCCTGTAAGTCTGTGGCATGCACACTTCTTCCATGAATAACCCAGCACATACTCAGTGCTCACAGACACCGTGAGGTTAGCACTTGGGATACACACATGCCCTTAGGAAGTCACAGCATTGGAGGAGAATGAGAAATGAGCACATGAGAGATTCACTATGGGTAATGTTAGAAGCAGAAACGGGGGAGTGGTAAGCTCCACTAGGATGTCAGGCAAGACCGGAAGTGCACGTAGAGATGAGTAAGAGTGCACCAGAGGGTGAGGTGGGGTTGGGGTGGGGAGAGGAGGGCCACATGTACAAAACACAGTCACTCCTGTCAAACGTCAGACTTTGTGGCAAAAGTGTAATGACAAATCTGTTTTCCTTTGGGTTGCCTTTCTCTTGCCTAGACTTCTGCAAGATGGCGGTCCAGCATCATTCATGTGTGGGAAATGCAGCATCAGCCACCTGCCCTGAGCCAAAACGAAGAGAGCAAGAGAGGGATCGGCCTCCACGGGGCGGGGGAGTGACCCAAGCTTAGTGTAAACGACTTTTTGTTTATCGTGCATTGCCCCTTTCTCTAGTGTGGTCTGTGAATATAGCACATTTATCAATTAGTGTTCCATGACATGGTACCATAAATTAGAGGAATAAAAAGTGGCTGTTTAGGTGGCAGGAGGACACGGAGCTGAGACAGACAAATTCATGACAGTGATGGAGCCAGAGAAGCTGAGCAGAGTGGAGCCTGGAGTGTTCTCCGCTCTCGGAGGTAGTATGACAGAGGCCCCTCCTGCTCTCTGGTCTCCTAAGATTCATGATCCATCTGAGAAACTTCCATAATCTCTGCATTCTAGTAGAGAAGGGAAAAGTCAGGAAACACAGTACAATTTGGTGGAGGAAGGAAGAGAAAGATCTAGAGATTTGTAAATGTCACATGGGTACACCAGGATGACAGATGGACAGTCAGTCAATGGCATAAAGTCAATTGAAAATTAGAAATTTTATGCACTGTGGATTGAGATAAATGTTGAGACAAAAGCTTGGCCTAATATGAACGTAAACAACCACTTTGGAAGTTGATTTTAAAACACTTTACAGATGGCCCCTGACTTAGGATTTGTCAACTTTACAGTGAAAGTGCTAAGGAGTCAGTAGAAATTGCACGTCAAATTTTGAATTTTTATCTTTTTCCGTGCTAGCAGTATGCAGGATGGTACGATCCTTCCTTGTGATGCTGGGCAGTGGCAGTGGCAGTGGCAGTGAGCCGTAGCTCCTGGTCAGCCACGTGATACTGCCCTCTACATGGCACTGAGTTCAGTGAGTTCCGTGAGATGGTCAGCGCTGTATGAAAGTAGGCTTCATGTTAGGTGGTGTGGCCCAGCCTTAGGCTAATGTAAGTGCTCTGAGCATGTTGAAGGTAGGGCAGGCTAAGCTATGATGGTCTGCGGATGTGCCAAATGCATCTTTAACATACAATGTTTTCAGAGTACATGGGTTTGTCCAGACAACCCCATGGACAGTCAGGGAGCTTCTGTATTCTCTTCTCCCTCACCCCAGCTTTGTCCCGGCACCTAGGCCAGTAACCTTCACTTCATGCCTTCTGTGTAACCGTCCCTTCTTCCCCACTCTCTTCCTTTCTAGCAATACCTGCTTCTGTGACCCTAAGTCACAAGGATCCCTTGTTTCTGGTATTCCTTCGAATATTCAGTTGATTTTTTTCCATAGATTCCTGAACAGAACACACATTGAACGTTAAAAAATAAAACCCCCTAACAAAAATGCTCGACTCCACCCAAAGGCATGGAAACTAAACAATCTTCTGTTGAATAACAGATGGGTGAAGGAAGAAATAAAACAGGAAATCATTAACTTCCTTGAGCATAACAACAATGAAGACACAAGCTACCAAAACCTGTGGGATACTGCAAAAGCAGTTTTGAGAGGAAAATTCATCGCTTTAGATGCCTACATTCGAAAAACAGAAAGAGAGCACGTCAACAATCTCACAAGAGATCTTATGGAATTGGAAAAAGAGGAACAATCTAAGCCTAAACTCAGTAGAAGAAAAGAAATATCCAAAATCAAATCAGAGATCAATAAAATTGAAAACAAAAGAATCATTCAGAAAATTAATGAAACGAGGAGTTGGTTTTTTGAAAAAATAAATAAAATAGATAAACCATTGGCCAGACTAACGAGGAATAGAAAAGTAAAATCTCTAGTAACCTCAATCAGAAATGATAAAGGGGAAATAACAACTGATCCCACAGAGATACAAGAGATCATCTCTGAATACTACAGGCAACTCTATGCCCAGAAATTTGACAATGTGAAAGAAATGGATCAATATTTGGAATCACACCCTCTCCCTAGACTCAGCCAGGAAGAAATAGAGCTCCTGAACAGACCAATTTCAAGCACTGAGATCAAAGAAACAATAAAAAATCTTCCAACCAAAAACTGCCCTGGTCCAGATGGCTTCACTCCAGAATTCTATCAAACCTTCAAGGAAGAGCTTATTCCTGTACTGCAGAAATTATTCCAAAAAATTGAGGAAGAAGGAATCTTCCCCAACACATTCTATGAAGCAAACATCACCCTGATACCAAAACCAGGAAAAGACCCAAACTAAAAGGAGAATTTCAGACCAATCTCACTCATGAACATAGACGCGAAAATTCTCAACAAAATCCTGGCCAATAGATTACAGCTTATCATCAAAAAAGTCATTGATCATGACCAAGTAGGCTTCATCCCAGGGATGCAAGGCTGGTTTAATATACGCAAGTCTATAAACGTTATCCACCATATTAACAGAGGCAAAAATAAAGATGACATGATCCTCTCAATAGATGCAGAAAAAGCATTTGATAAAATCCAGCATCCTTTTCTAATTAGAACACTGAAGAGTATAGGCATAGGTGGCACATTTCTAAAACTGATTGAAGCTATCTATGACAAACCCACAGCCAATATTTTACTGAATGGAGTGAAACTGAAAGCTTTTCCTCTTAGAACTGGAACCAGACAAGGTTGTCCTCTGTCACCTTTACTATTCAACGTAGTGCTGGAAGTTCTAGCCAATACAATTAGGCAAGACAAGGAAATAAAGGGAATCCAAATGGGAGCAGAGGAGGTCAAACTCTCCCTCTTTGCTGACGACATGATCTTATACTTAGAGAACCCCAAAGACTCAACCACAAGACTCCTAGAAGTCATCAAAAAATACAGTAATGTTTCAGGATATAAAATCAATGTCCACAAGTCAGTAGCCTTTGTGTACACCAATAACAGTCAAGATGAGAAGTTAATTAAGGACACAACTCCCTTCACCATAGTCTCAAAGAAAATGAAATACCTAGGAATATACCTAACGAAGGAGGTGAAGGACCTCTATAAAGAAAACTATGAAATCCTCAGAAAGGAAATAGCAGAGGATATTAACAAATGGAAGAACATACCATGCTCATGGATGGGAAGAATCAACATTGTTAAAATGTCTATACTTCCCAAAGCAATCTACCTATTCAATGCCATTCCTATCAAAATACCAACATCGTACTTTCAAGATTTGGAAAAAATGATTCTGCGTTTTGTATGGAACCAGAAAAAACCCCGTATAGCTAAGGCAGTTCTCTGTAACAAAAATAAAGCTGGGGGCATCAGCATACCAGATTTTAGTCTGTACTACAAAGCCATAGTGCTCAAGACAGCATGGTACTGGCACAAAAGCAGAGACATAGACACTTGGAATCGAATTGAAAACCAAGAAATGAAACTAACATTTTACAACCACCTAATCTTTGATAAACCAAACAAGAACATACCTTGGGGGAAAGACTCCCTATTCAATAAATGGTGTTGGGAGAACTGGATGTCTACATGTAAAAGACTGAAACTGGACCCACACCTTTCCCCACTCACAAAAATTGATTCCAGATGGATAAAGGACTTAAACTTAAGGCATGAAACAATAAAAATCCTCCAAGAAAGCATAGGAAAAACACTGAAGATATTGGCCTGGGGAAAGACTTCATGAAGAAGACTGCCATGGCAATTGCAACAACAACAAAAATAAACAAATGGGACTTCATTAAACTGAAAAGCTTCTGTATAGCTAAGGAGACAATAACCAAAGCAAAGAGACAACCTACACAATGGGAAAGGATATTTGCATATTTTCAATCAGACAAAAGCTTGATAACTAGGATCTATAGAGAACTCTAATTAATCCACATGAAAAAAGCCAACAATCCCTTATATCAATGGGCAAGAGACATGAATAGAACTTTCTCTAAAGACGACAGACGAATGGCTAACAAACACATGAAAAAATGTTCATCATCTCTATATATTAGAGAAATGCAAATCAAAACAACCCTGAGATACCATCTAACCCCAGTGAGAATGGCCCACATCACAAAATCTCAAAACTGCAGATGCTGGCATGGATGTGGAGAGAAGGGAACACTTTTACACTGCTGGTGGGACTGCAAACTAGTACAACCTTTCTGGAAGGAAGTATGGAGAAACCTCAAAGCACTCAAGCTAGACCTCCCATTTGATCCTGCAATCCCATTACTGGGCATCTACCCAGAAGGAAAGAAATCCTTTTATCATGAGGACACTTGTACTAGACTGTTTATTGCAGCTCAATTTACAATCGCCAAAATGTGGAAACAGCCTAAATGCCCACCAACCCAGGAATGGATTAACAAGGTGTGGTATATGTATACCATGGAATACTATTCAGCCATTAAAAAAAATGGAGACTTTACATCCTTCGTATTAACCTGGATGGAAGTGGAAGACATTATTCTTAGTAAAGCATCACAAGAATGGAGAAGCATGAATCCTATGTACTCAATTTTGATATGAGGACAATTAATGACAATTATGGTTATAGGGGGGGAAATAGAAAGAGGGAAGGAGGGAGGGGGGTGGGGCCTTGGTGTGTGTCACACTTTATGGGGGCAAGACATGATTGCAAGAGGGACTTTACCTAACAATTGCAATCAGTGTACCCTCAATGAATCCCCAACAATAAAAAAAAAAGAAAGTTTAAAAAAAAAATACAAAACACACACACACAAAAAAATAAAACCCCCCTAACCAGATTTTGTAACTTACATGCCAAAGGCTGGCTGTTGGCCATGAGAGGAGGGTGCCTTATGACAGTTGGTTAGTTATTATTAGTTATCTGGTTATCAGGTTCGGCATCCTTCTTATTTGTCATATCTTTGATAGATATCTTTTTCGTTACTCAGGTGTTAATTTTCTTTTTAGGATGTTGTAAATATGCAGTCCATTTGAAGGCAATAATTTACTTTTTCAGATTGTCATACTTCTGCTCCATCAGAAAAATTATTGTTTTAATTTGTGATATTTCTACAAAGCTTAAAGGCTGTTTATTTCAAGAGAGAGGCTAAAGACACGTTTTTCTCACTTTAAATTTTATCTTCAAGCTTTACTCAATGTGTGGTTGGTCTAAACCCAGGGGTGTCCAACTTACTGATTTTGTGAGGACTTGTTTTGCTTATGTGTCAAATATCACAAAAAGCATGGTTGCACAGACCTTTTTTTTTCTTTTGCTCATCAGCTGTCATTAGTGTTCATGTATTTACTTTTCTATGTGGCCCAAGATAGTTCTTCTTCCAATGTGCAACAGGGGGCAAAAAAGATTGTACACCCCTGGGAAACCATCCTTGTGGCTTCAAATAATCACTGTTCATGGATGACTCAGCCCAGATCTTGCCTCTGAACTCTCAGATGTCAGTGTCTAGCTGGAATCCATTCACTTCTTAGGGTGTGTTCCCTGTCCAATGCTGGCCTAAATCTTTGCAATGGCCTTTGATGAGTCTTCCCCCTCCACACTCATTACTTCCATTCTGTGCTCTGTGTTACATTTAGAGTAGCTTCTCTTGACATACACCAACACTGTCATTGGGACATGCTTCTATTTTCAGACTCTAAAGCAGTAAGAATATAAATCTTGAGCAAAAATCCCTCCCAAACGATTCATTAGCACCTAGCCAAGAGTCCCTCTGCCTCAACTTTCTTGACTTCTGCTCACCTGCCTCTTTTCCTCTTGGAGTGCTGGAAGGCTCTGTGGAGCCCCTGGCATGGAGCTCAGCTCTGAATTTATGCTCCTTTCATCCTTCATGTTAGAGGCACCCGCAGCTGGTTCTGTCCCCAGTTGTGCCTGGTTCCCTCTCAGGTCTAATTTCTTTAGACGAGTGAATGATGATGGCCTGAGTGCTTAGTGCCAGGCCCCTCAAATCGGGTTTGAAAGTTGAGTATAACAAATGCCTAACTTGTGAATGCAATTTAGCACTTACGGGCAAACATGCAGATGTTGGTTATGAAACAAAAGTAGATTTGGGTAACTCAAGTCGAGAGACTGAAAATATTTTGTCTCTATGTTCTTCCTTTTCTGCTATTGTGTGGGAAAAGAAAAGATTTCCTCCCTTTTCAATTTGTAAATGGTTTTTTAATTTTAAATGAATTAATATAAAAAGAACATTCATTCTGTACCTTAAGAATCTGGACTGTCATTATAAAAAGAATAATAGAAAAGTCACCCTTTTAATAATCTCTAGCCAATAAGGGCTTGAGTGACTTATAAATTTGTGATTTTTATTTTTTTCCTTTTTTTTTTCTTGTGTGTGGTTTTTGGCTGGGGCTGGGTTTGAACCCGCCACCTCTGGCATATGGGACCGGCGCCCTACTCCTTGAGCCACAGGCGCTGCCCTTTTTCCTTTTTTTTTTTTATTGTTAAATCATAGCTGTGTACATTAGTGCAATCGCCTGTACCCATTCTAAGATGCACCATAGATGTGGCCCCACCCATTACCCTCCCTCCACCAAAACCTCCCCCCTCCCTTCCCCTTCCTTGGCCCTTTCCCCATAGTCTTGTGCTATAGTTGGGTTACAGCCTTCATGTGAAAGCTATAATTTAGCTTCATAGTAGGGCTGAGTACATTGGATACTTTTTCTTCCATTCCTGAGATACTTTGCTAAGAAGAATATGTTCCAGCTCCATCCATGTAAACATGAAAGAGGTAAAGACTCCATCTTTCTTTAAGGCTGCATAGTATTCCATGGTATACATGTGCCACAATTTTCTAGTCCATTCGTGGATCGATGGGCACTTGGGCTTCTTCCATGACTTAGCAATTGTGAATTGGGCTGCAATAAACATTCTGGTACAGATGTCTTTGTTATATTGTGACTTCTGGGTATAAACCTAGTTATGGAATTATAGGATCAAATGGCAGGTCTATTTTTAGGTCTCTAAGTATTCTCCAAACATCCTTCCAGAAGGAACGTATTAGTGTGCATTCCCACCAGCAGTGTAGAAGTGTGACCTTTCCTCCACTTCCACGCTAACATCTCTGGTTTTGGAATTTTGTTATGTGGGCTGCTACTCTTACTGGGGTTAGGTGATATCTCAGAGTAGTTTTGATTTGCATTTCTCTGATGATTAAGGATGATGAGCTTCTTTTCATGTGTTTGTAGATCTTGCGTCTGCCTTCTTTAGAGAAGTTTCTCTTCAAGTCCCTTGCCCACCCTGAGATGGGGTCACGTGTTCTTTTCTTGTTAATACGTTTGAGTTCTCTGTGGATTCTGGTTATTAGACCTTTATCAGAGGTATAACTTGCAAATATTTTCTCCCATTCTGAGAGCTGTCTGCTTGCTTTACTCACTATGTTCTTGGCTGTGCAGAAGTTTGATCAGGTCCCAGTAGTGTATTTTTGATACTGCTTCAATTGCCTGGGGAGTCCTCCTCATAAAATATTCACCCAGGCCGATTCCTTCAAGAGTTTTCCCTGCACTTTCTTCAAGTATTTTTATAGTTTCACGTCTTAAGTTTAAATCTTTTATCCAGTGAGAGTCTATCTTAGTTAATGTGAAAGGTGTGGGTCCAGTTTCAATCTTCTACAGGTTGCCAGCCAGTTTACCCAGCACCATTTGTTAAATAGGGAATCTTTTCCCCACTGAATGTTTTTAATTGGCTTGTCAAACATCAAATAACGGTAAGTAGCTGGATCCATCTCTTGGTTCTCTATTCTGTTCCAGACATCTACTTCTCTGCTTTTGTGCCAGTACCATGCTGTTTTGATCACTATGGATTTATAGTACAGTCTCAGGTCTGGAAGCGTGATTCCTCCTCCTTTGTTTTTATTGCTCAGTAATGTTTTGGCTGTTCGAAGTTTTTTCTGATTCCATATAAAACGAAGTATTATTTTTTCAAGATCTTTAAAGTATGACAGTGGAGCTTTAAGAGGAATTGCATTAAAGTTATATATTGCTTTGGGCAGTATGGACATTTTAACAATGTTGATTCTTCCCAGCCATGAGCATGGTATGTTTCTCCATCTGTTAACATCTTCGGCTATTTCTTTCCTTAGAGTTTCATAGTTCTCTTTGTAGAGATCTTTTACATCCTTTGTTAGGTATACTCCCAAATATTTCATCTTCTTTGGCACTACTGTGAAAGGAATCAAGTCCTTGACTGTTTGTTCGGCTTGGTTATTGTTGGTATATATAAAGGCTACAGATTTATGGGTGTTGATTTTGTAGCCTGAGACATTGCTATATTCTTTGTTGAACAGGCCTGTATCAAGTTCTGAAATAGCATCAACTATACAAAATCTCCCTAAAAAGAAAAGCCCAGGACCAGATGGCTTTACGTCAGAATTCTACCAAACCTTTAAAGAAGAACTAGTACCTATACTACTAAACCTCTTCCACAATATAGAAAAAGAAGGAATATTACCCAACACATTCAACGAAGCAAACATCACCTTGATACCCAAACCAGGGAAAGACCCAACAAGAAATTATAGACCAATATCACTAATGAATATAGATGCTAAAATACTCATAAGATCCTGACAAACAGAATCCAACAACACATCAAAAAAATTATACACCGTGACCAACTCGGATTTATCCCAGGGTCTCAAGGCTGGTTCAATATACGTAAATCTATAAATTTAATTCAACACATAAACAAACTTAAAAATAAAGACCATATGATTCTTTCAATTGATGCAGAAAAAGCTTTTGATAATATCCAGCATCCCTTCATGATCAGAGCACTTAAGAAAATTGGTATAGAAGGGACATTTCTTAAACTAATAGAGGCCATCTACAGCAAACCCACAGCCAATATCGTATTGAATAGAGTTAAATTGAAATCATTTCCACGTAGATCAGGAACCAGGCAAGGTTGCCCATTGTCTCCATTGCTCTTTAACATTGTAATGGAAGTTTTAGCCACTGCAATTAGGGAAGAAAAGGCGATCAAGGGTATCCACATAGGGTCAGAAGAGATCAAACTTTCACTTTTCGCAGATGATATGATCGTATATCTGGAAAACACTAGGGATTCTACTACAAAACTTTTAGAAGTGATCAAGGAATATAGCAATGTCTCAAGCTACAAAATTTGTGATTTTTAAAATCCAAAGCCTCATAATGAACACATTTCTTGAGAAGGTCACACTTACCATATTGAGGTTTGTTATGATTAATTTCCAATGTCCTGGTGATATCCTAGTGTGGATTTTACCCTGGTACCAAGCAGTGACCAAAGGGGTAAGAAAATGAGGCAACAATTGAGTCTACTCTGGGGCGGTGACCTCCTTCTAAAAACCTTAAAAATAGTAGAATTTCTCAAATACCGGAGGGATCAATGTCAGTGTCTCATCTGAACTTTGGCAAAATACAACTCTGTAGGTCACATAGTAGGTACGTGATCAATATTTAAATAGTACTTTTAAAGTTTTTAAAATTGAAAACAAAACATTTAAACCAAAATCTCACATGTTTGGGGATGAGGGCTTTGGGGCACTGGTTGTCACCACATTGTCCTGAATCCGAGAGCTGGCATCCCCGTGTCAGCTGTCCCTTCCCTGATTCACCTGTGACTGTTTGGGAGTTCTCCTGGGTTCCAGGTTCACATTCTCTAATTTGCTTTTTAAAAATATGCCTTTAATTTTTTTCTGTCAGTTCCTGAATGTATTCCAGGAGAAACAGGGAGATGTGTTAGCTCAACCAGCATTGACCTGAAGAAAAATTACCAGCAATTACTTTGACACTTGGAACTGGCAGCCTAAGAATCAGAATTTAGAATTTACTGGTCAAAGCATCCTTAGGCTGCTTCTTCCTAAAACTAACACCCAAGTCAACAGCAACCCACTGGTCAGAAGGATGGTGTTGTAGCCATTTTGATGGATTTGAGAAGCTCTGCAAATGTGGCAAAAGTATAGTTGATTATGGCGTTGTCAGATTAGCCATTTCTTACTGATTAATCACAGAACAGATCCACATGAGCCTAAATATCTCGGGCACACACACAGGCTAGCAAAAATTGAGGTGTGGAAAAATCAAGGATGAAGTTGCAGGCCAGATTTTAAAAGCATGAAAGTGCCAGAACCAGCACGAAGAATATCAAAAGCATAAAAGCAAGTGTTTGAACTTCAAGATATTAAGAACAAGTACAATTCGGCTTTGTTTATTGTCCATTGTAAGCAAAATAAATTACCATGTAACCAAAATAAATTAATTTTTTTCACAAAACATAATTTCCCCTTTAAATGCCAGAGCTCATTTATAGGAAACTTTAAAATGTACTCTACGTTTTCCTTCACAGATCCCTAAATCAGGGCTTCTTAATATGATTTAATCTTTTTAATGACAGAGGTCAGTGATTTTGAACCAATCTGCTCTAAGAGGATCTTAGGTGTGTCATGAAAATTTTTAAAGATCATTAATTAAATTATTTTTGAAAGATGTTCAAAGCCTGGTATATATAAAAATATATATATATATATATTTTTTTTAACTCTTGTATATGATTAACCTAATTTAAGTGTGCTGTGAGATAAAAGAGGTTGAAAACACTGACATAGGTCATACTTAGTATAGAGTATGGAAGACTGGAGGAGTATTTGAAGCAGGGGTCTGACAGAGAAGTGAAAAACTAGGGGGCGCTGGCCTAAGAGTGAGAGGGGTGCTCCAATTGAAGCAGTTACTAAGGATGATAAGGTCCAGGACAGAGGTTCTTAACCTGATTGCCTCTGAGAATTATCTGGAGCGCTTAAAAGATACACTGATGCCTCAGTCCTCCCATGTCCTGAGAGACCCAGGTTCCTTCCAGCTTCAGACTTTACTATCCCTACAACCTGGCCCTCTTGCTTTTGTGAGCCAGCGTGAATAGTAAACATACCAAAGTGGGAATGGTGGGGGAGGAAGAAATAAAACACACAAAGATCACACAAGAGATAAGGATGGGATCGGTAGGTCTGGTGCAGCTGTTGATGGCAGCCAGCATCGAACCCTGTGAACAGCTTTATTTATACAGTACCTAAAAAAGGTTGCTTATGTTAACAATGTTGTACATCAGCAAGGAAAGCGAGTGGGAATATTTTCATCTTACAGGGTTGAAGGGAAGTAATAGTACATAGGGTAAAGATTAACTTTAGGGAGAGAAGGTCATGTGCTCTTAGGCAAAAGATAGAAAGTATACAGAAGCTACATGACTTCTGTGAGAAGGAGCAAGGAGAAAGGACTACTGTTTTAGGAAGGGAGGAGAAGCAGGTGGGGGCCGTTCCTTGAACACGCCTGCCGGACTGTGGGGGTCTTGCCACCTCACAATCTGCACTCCACACTTCGTTGCGGCCCCAGACACAGCTCCAGCCTCCATGTGGACGTTGTCAATAGCAGGGCAGTGGAAAGGAGGAAGCAGCCAAGGGCAAATCAGCTTCCTGGAAGCTGCCTCGTGACGCTTCTGCTTTATCCCATTGCTCAGAACTTGCTAACACGGCCCTGCCAAACTGCAAGGGAAAGTGAGACATGTCCTCATTCTGTGTAGAGAGAACACCCAGATAAACATGTCATCATTGTGAAAGGGAAGAAGGGATATTTCAAAACAAGCTACGTCTCTGCCACAGAAAGGTAGTAGGGTTCACGGTCTGAGAGTATGATCTTCAGATGAGCTGAAGATTTTGAAGTTTTGTTACCTACTCTCATCTCAGGATCTCAGGTCCATGGGCATAAAAGGAAAAGCAGCCTCCAGCTGAGAGGGACCCAGTTCAAGTGATTTCCTTAGGGGACAATTAAGGTTGAACTAGGACAAGACGGGGAAGGGTAGAGAAGAAGATACAAATGTAGGGGATTTTCATGATGGTGACATTTCTCCACTGTCTATATCCCCCTTGTGTTTTCCTTTGCTTCTTAACCAGCATAAGTTCCATTATTATAATAATCACTCCTTCAAAAATACTCTCAACTCCCTGAGACCTCTCTCCCTCCATGGAACTCCTAGAAAATCCCCGACTCTGCATCAGCTCAACTTTTTACCTCCTCCTCGTAAAAGTCAATAACTATGAAGCTCAACAGAGTGTTCAGCATAGTTGGCTATGGGGCAGCAGCTTCCCTTGACTGGGCCCTATCCTGCTCCTTAGAGAATCATGTGTTTGTCATCCTCCTTTTCAAACTTCCAACTCCCCCTCCACTTCCACTCCCTTTAACTGGAGAGCTTACATGGTATTTCAATGAAGAAAGAATGGAGCTGTCAGGGGTCCTGGGGAGTTCCTTCACTGTGTGCTGCATCCACCTCCCTCTGCAGTGGCAGTCTCCCTGCATGTGTGGAGGGCTGGCGTGTCTGCTTCATGCATTTGAGCCCATCCCTTCTTGTTCCATTAAGTAATTTTCTCCTCTCAGTACACAATCTCTACTTCATTGCTCTCATCAAATTCATACATACTCCGATATGTGCCGTGTTTAGAAAACACACAAGTAATCCTGGACCCCACTAGCCGTCCACATGCTGGCCCACTCCCTGGCTCTCCTTCATAGCAAACTGAACAAAACCATTTTATACACATCTGCTGTGTCCTCCCTCTCCACTCTGGCTCCCATTCTCATTCTGCTGAAATCTGTGTTTGTAAGTGTCCGTTCTGTTTCCAGATGTAACTGTCATGTCTGATCCTCATGGTGACCTCCCTGCAGCCGTCGACAAGCTTGCCTACTTCTTCCTCCCTGAGCCAGATTGCCTCCTGTGGCTGCTGGGACACCACGCTCTCCCCTTGTTTCTTGCTGTCTCTGAGTTCTACTGGTAGTTTTCTCTAATGGTTCCTTTCTCTACTCAGCCTCTTCATGTGGAAATGTCCTGGGCCTGATGGCTAAGCCACCTTCTTTGTGTGTAGTTTTATAACCCTCAGGGCCTCTCCCGTGAGCTCTAGATGCATATTCGCTCCACTTAGATGTTCTCCAGGTATGCTCTGTCTGAGCGTGTCCAAACAGAACTCTTGAATTCCTGCCACTTCCCTGTATCAACAAATGCTGAATCACACTGAATGGCTAAGAGCTAGGTGACTCTTCCTGTCCCTGCCCTCCCCGTAGCCCTTCCGTCAGTGAGCCCTGCTGGTTCCGTCTTCAGAGCACATCCCGTGTCCACGCGGTTCTCTCCAGCATCACTGTTTCTGTCCTCGTCCTAGCCATCATTGCCACCTCACCTACTGCAGTAACCTCCCAGCTCCCGTTCCTTCCTGTTGTAATGCATCCTCACAGAGTGGCCAGAGGCATCTCTAGAAACATTAAATCCAGTAATTCAGCGTCTTCTCTTTGCCCTAGAATAACCTCCCAGCTCCTTGCCATGCATCCCCCAGGGCCTGGTGTGATCTGATAGCTGCCTGCCTTGCTGGCCTCATCTCATGCCAGCCCCACCGGAGCCACCCTGGTGTGTCTTCAGCTTGCGACCATTGCACTTATTCTCATGTTCTCATCCAGGTGACAAAAGTCATCTCTCACGAAAAGCCTTCCCTGGGCACCTCGTGTGAAGTCACCCCCATTCTCTCCCCCGGGGTGTGCTTAATTACTGCTTGTCTATCCCACTGGAACCTAGGGCCAGGGACCATGTCTCACTCACTCACCTGTGCCTACCAGAGTTAGAGAAGTTACTAACCTCTAGTAGAAACTAACCAAATGTGTTTTGAATATCTGAATGAAAAAGTGTCTAGAATATCCTTCAGTTTGTGTCCTATCGCTCCCATCACTCTCCCTTCCTGAAATCATGACTGTCACCAAGAGCAGTCATTTCCTGATTTTTTTCTTTTTCTAAAAGCCATGGAGCATTTACTATAGTGAGTCCAAGAAGGATAAGGGAAACAAATTAACTAACCTTGTTAAAAATTACATATGAAGAACAGGAGGATTCAGAAGTAAAGCACAGAATTAGTGAGTTACACTGTTCTCATCTATTTCCCGATTCCTCAGGCTTTGGGGGTGGGGGGGCCAGGGAGTAGGGCAGGTGGCAGGGGGAAGCTGGAGATGTCCAGAAACTGTCTTGTCAAGACTTTATCTGTCCAGTCTTTCAAGAAATACAAGAGGAGAGGAGTTAGCTGGGAAAGGAGTCATGTCGGGGTGGGAAGAGCCAGCAACGAGGATTCCTTCTCCCGGGTTCTGCACGAGGAGGAGGTCTTCATGAACCCGCCACTGCTGCCTCTGGGGACGGCTGGGAAGGGCGGGCTCCTGGATCTCTGAGGTTACTTCTGTGACAGAGGCTCACTTTTATCCTTGTAACCAAATCTCATCTTTAGCACGTCACAGACTTGAGATAATGGGGTTTTAAGCAGAGGTTGATGGATTAAGTTCCTAAGTTGCTCTAAAGTAGAAGATAATAGTACTCAAGGAATTTTTTTCTTATTGTGGTAAATTTATATGACATCAAACTTCCCATTTTAATCATATCTCTGTGACTAGTTCAGTTACATGAAGTATATTCACATTGTTCTGCAACTGTCACCACTGCCCATCTCCAGGACTTTTTCACTCTAAGCCAACTCTGTCCTGTTAAACAGTAACTGTTCCCTCTTCCCCCAGCCTCTGGTAACCACTGTTCTGTTTTCTGTTTCTATGAAGATGACTATTCCAGGATCTCATACAAGGGTAATCAAGCAGAATTTGTCCTTTTCTGTCCTTTCTGGCTTATTTCACACAACATAACGTCTTCAAAGTTTATTTCATGTCACGAATCAGAATTCTTTAACTGAAAAAAAATTTTTTTAATTGAAATATAGTGATCGTACATATATACGGGGTACATAGTGATTTTTCTATACATATTATGTGTAATGATCGGATTAGGGTAAGGTGCATCTCCATCCTCTCAGACATGTGGTGTTTCTTGGTGTTGGGAACATTCAGTGCCCTACTGTTGCCTGTTTGAAACTACCTGACATAATCTTGCTGACTGTCGTCATCCTACACTGGTAAAAAACACTGGACCTTATTCCCATCTAGCTGTAATTTTGTTTCCTTTAACAAATCTTTCCCTGTACATCCCCTCATTCTCTTCTAACCCAGATACTATTCCAATGTCTGTATATACCACATTTTATAAGCCATTCAACCATCTAGAGACATGGGTTGCTTCTCCCTTAGTTATTGCCAAGAATGACGCTATGAAAGTGGATATAGAAACATCTCCACGCGTTCCTGCTTTCAGCCCTTTCAGATGTGTACCCAGAAGTAGAATTGATAAATCATATGGTACTTCTAGGTTTAGTTTTTTGAGGCATGTACCCAAGGGATTCTAAACCTACTTAACCTACTTTTTGTTGGACAAAAAGTTTGTTCATTTATTGATTCATAGGTGCTGTGTAGTATGTTAGGCGTCAGAGAAATGCAAATGCGTGGGACAAGACTCCTCGAGAAACACAGGGCCTCGGGATGAGGGAGAAGGTCAACAGGTGTATAAATAATTAGGTATTTAGACTGTCCTCAATTCTGTAATAAGATGCATTACAACAATAATGATCTCTAGTGTTTCTTTATATATATATATACACATATACATATATATATATATTTTAGAGACAGAGTCTCACTTTGTCGCCCTCGGTAGAGTGCTGTGGCATCACAGCTCACAGCAACCTCCAGCTCTTGGGCTTAGGTGATTCTCTTGCTTCAGCCTTCCAAGTAGCTGGGACTACAGGCACCCGCCACACCCATACCACGCGGCTCTTTTTTTTGTTGCAATTTGGCCGGGGTCGGGTTTGAACCCGCCACCTTCAGTATATGGGGCCCGTGCCCTACTCACTGAGCCACAGGCACTGCCCTCTAGTGTTACTTTTTTTGAGACAGAGTTTCACTATGTCTCCCTCGGTAGAATGCTGTGGCCTGACAGCTCACAGCAACCTCAAACTCAGGGCTTAAGTGATTCTCTTGCTTCAGCCTCCTAAGTGCTGGGACTACAGGCACCCACCACAACACCCGGCTGTTTTTTGGTTGTAGTTGTCATTGTTGTTTGGCAGGCCCGGGCTGGATTTGAACCTGCTATCTCCAGTATATGTGGCCAGCCACTGAGCTACAAGCACCGAGCCAATGTTTAGTGTTTCTGAAAATAAAATCTCAATCGGACATTGTCTGAGATGGACGTCCCACCAGATTATGGCTTATAGGGGGCCGTGCAGCATGGTAGTTGCAGTAACAAGCTTCTGTTATACTTTCAGTTTTTTAATAGCTCAATCCATTCCCTTTTCTGTAACCTAAAAGTCTATCATATGTTTTTCTTCCTCTAGTGGTTCTTAATTGCCAACAGATCTTACAAGGTCAGTGCAGCAAGCTCCTTCTTCTTCAGTGGTGTGTTCGTTGGAGTAATCTCTTTTGGTCAGCTGTCAGACCGCTTTGGAAGGAAAAAAGTCTATCTCACAGGTAATCTATTAGAGTGTTCATGAACTGCGTTAAGAGGAGATAAGAAGAGGGCTGTTTCCTTACGGTTCTCAGTGAACTGGCACAGAACTGAATGCAGAACTAATTTTTATGACACTGCAAAAAGGCCAGACTGCAGCCAGAGTTGATTCTGGCCAAGCACTTTTTACTGACTAACCCATCTGGTTAAGGCCAGATATTTGCGTTGTAAACTTTTCATAGGTGATGGCACATTCTGCAACACCCAAATTCTCATTTGTGCCATGTTTTTAAGGAGAATATCAAAAGATTAAGACAGTTTACTGGATCTGTTTCTTTACGTCTCTGTGTGTTGATTCATTTTAAATGAGCTCTGCAGGACTTGGCATAGTACCCTTGACAGCAAAAGATCTTTCAATTTCCAGCATTATTGTGAATAATCGAAAACTGAGTGTGAGTGGCAGAAATCATGTAACAAAGAAAATAAACCTGTTTTTCTTTATAGTTTTAAGGGAAACTGTAAAAAAACATAGCTCAGAAAAGTTAACTTTACAAAGGCTTATTTTACAAACTAATGAATCTAATTTATGACTTTCATCAGATGCTATTTTGCCTCTGGATTATTGAATATTGTTCTCTCTTTCTAGGTTTCGGTCTTGACATCTTATTTGCTATTGCAAATGGATTTTCCCCTTCATATGAGTTCTTTGCAGTAACTCGCTTCCTGGTGGGCGTGATGAATGGAGGGATGTCTCTGGTGGCCTTTGTCTTGCTGAATGAGTGTGTGGGCACCGCCTACTGGGCACTCGCAGGTACTGCTTAACTCACGGAGATTCGGAAGTGGTGGGAAATCCTGTGGGAAACTCTCAAGTCTGAAATGCATTTAGACTTGAAGTCCTCTATCCAATTATTAGATAGCCTTTCCTGGGTTGTTCTTTATGACTTGAATGAATCATTTTATTTATATTCCCCTGTAGCAAATTCTCCATGGGGCTTGCCACCCACCTCGTGAGTTGCCTACACTGTATGGGGAGTGTCGACTTCTTCAGAAGGGCATTAGCCACTTTTTACAACTTAAACTGAAAAATAGTGCAGAAATAGCAAACTCCTTTTTTTGAGTCATCTTAATATATTTTATTAAGTCCTTGTTTTACAGCCCTCTCTGGTTTTAACCATTCCTCTTAAGTCAGCAGGTAGTACTATTATAGCATTTCTTAATTTCTAAAATTGAAGCTCTATTCTGCATTTTTTTTTTTTTTGAGGCAGAGTTTCACTGTGTCATCCTCGGTAGAGTGTGTAGCGACACAGCTCACAGAAACCTCAAACTCTTGGGCTTATGCAATTCTCTTGCCTCAGCCTCCCAGGTAGGCACCTGCTACAACGCCCAGCTATTTTTTGTTGCAGTTGTCATTGTGGTTTAGCTGTCCCGGGCCAGGTTCCATAACCACTGTGCTATGGGCGCCGAGCCCCTACCTTATTTTCAATGTATTCACATTATCTATATAGCAAAATAAATGATTTTAAATGGTTATGTGACTTAAAATATTGTCTTGAGAAAGCTTAAGCCTATGTCTAAGACTCTACTTTGTGGACTTAGATTTGCAATGAGAACTCTCCTGTTTGTTTTATTTTTGTTCATTTGACAAAGACTGGTAATATAACAACATTAGTTGTTATATTAATATGGGAAATAGATTGTCCATGCAACTGATAAAAATGAATCTGAGTGAGGATATACGTTAATATGAAGGGAATGTCACTGTCTTTCTTTAGAACTGATGAAAAGTGCCAGCCATCACTTCTGAGTGTAATGTCCCGGGTACCATGCTAGGCATTTGACATAGATCTGTAATATCCCCAGAGCTGACAAGAATTTCTACCTTCATTTTACGGATGAGGAAGTTGAGCCTCTGGAGGGCGAGGTGACATGCCTGTTGTCACATAGCTCATAACAGATAGGGCCAGAGGAGTGCAGCCTGGGTCTGGCTGATGCCCAAGCTCACATCCTTCTTATTCTCCCCTGAGGACTGTCCTCGTGGAACCTCACCTGAGTGCTGGCCGGGTCAGCCTGTTATTTCTGTTGTTGTTTTTAATGTTGAATTGAGCTGGAAGACAAAGGCTAAATAAAATGGACTCCTGCTTTGTTTTATGTCCACTAAGCAGTTGGCGAGCTGAAGGATGGATAGCGTTGGACTGGTTAGAACTAGTGTAGGGAACGAGAGATACCAGTTCCATCCCACCAGATGGGTTTCCTGCTGGGCTGTCACAAAACAGAGCTTTGTCATTCCCCTCATCTATAGCAGCATCTATAGTATTTTTTGGAACAACCTACTTTTTCTCTCTAGCCCAGCACCTAAGCTAAGACCAGTAAGAACACGTCCTCATGAGTCTTTAATTTGCATGGAGACTTTAAGGTCATTTTTCTCAATAGTACTTTTTCTAGGACTTTCCAAGAAATTTGTAACACTGGCAATCACAGCTGCTCCCTGTGTCCAGGGAAAGCATTAAGGCACTTTCATTTTTGATTTCAGTTTTCCTGAAGGCCAAAACTGTGCACATGTAAAGCATCATTCATGCATATTTTTTATGTATCTGACACATTTCTTCATTAATATGTTCACACTTGATCTTAGTTGTTGCATGAGCTTGAGGATGCTTTTTTTTTTTTTTTACAAAAGATGTGTAACTGTCTCCACCCGGGCAGATTATGTTAGGATTATCCTTGTCCCGTTGCATGTTGGATAAAAAGAAAGACCTCCTGGTCTCTTGCTCCCTTGCCAGTGGCCTGAAACCAGTGAAAAGATTCCAATTAAAGTACTTTGACCTTCTGTTCTCGTCATTGAAGCTGGATTAAGACGAGGCTATTAGATTTTCTGTAGCAAAGAAAAAAACGGAGTCAGGAAAAAGCCCTTAACAGTGTTACCAGATGGTTGCCAAATTCAGTAAGCATGAGAGTTCCCCAAGGGCAGGTACAGTGACCTGCACCAGGGACAGAGTAAGGCTGTCCTTACTTTGGTGAGGAGCTTTTCTCCCTGTCTTGTGCAACTGACGTCTTCCCCATGGTTTTGTCCGTGTCAAGCTGATTTCTCTCCAGCATGATCTTATACACCTCTGTGGCTTCAGACAAGCTCATAACCTCAAGAAGATGGGGAAGAAACTAAATGTGCAGCAATGGGGAATTCTTTAGAAACAACCTAATTATTTAGCAATAAAAAATTGGGTGGTAAAATTATTCTTGATTACAAAATACTTGAAGTATTTATAAAACAGTGTGTAAAGTATGTATGAAAAAGTAAGTACAAACTGCAAGCATCCGTTTTTGACCAGTTTGCAATATAGTGGTTCATAAGAAGAAGGAGGCTAACTGCAGAAAATTACTGAGGACTGAAAAACAGAAAATACTAAAGCTGTGAAAACTTTCATAGAGCTGTATTTATTATTTGTATTCTTACAGTAATATCTTTGCATAACAGAAAGAATTGGTGATCATTGTAAAAAATGTAGGTAGTCCTAGCCCCAGTGGGACGACTGTGGTTGACCTCTTGCAGGGAGGGTGTGCTTCAGAGCTCTTCCTGTGCATATTTCTGCCATAACATTCATTTACTCAATAGACCCTGCTTTAAACCAGACATTGCTTTATTAGGCACTTTGGATAACAGGCTGGATGAGACAGGGATATATGGGGAGGGGTCCTGGGTCTCATGGAGCTTATGCTTTAATTAGAGGCGGCAGAGAAAATAGGTGAAAATTAATAGGTGAAAATTCTAGGTATAATGAAGAAAATTAAACGGGGTAAAGGGCTAGGCCATAATTGCAGGTGGTAGTTACATTAAGTAGGATAGTTAGAGAAAACCTCAGTGCAGGTGTTAGATCTAAGACATGACTGATAAGAAAGCTCTAAGCATGTGAAATTCTGGAAGAACATTCCAGCCAGTTGGAATGGCAAGGACTAAGGTCCTGAGGTAGGAAGGAACTTCCTTGAGAACTGAAAGGATGCCTGTGGCTTTGGTGCAGAGAGTTAGGGCAAGAGTGAAGTGAGAGGCTGGAAGGGACCAGATGATATAGGACCCATAGTAGGCCAAATGAGGAATTGTTTGTTTTTTTGTTTTTTTTTTATCTGAAGTACAGTGAGAAGCCAGTGTGTTATATTTAAAAGAAGGGCAATAGGATCTCGTTTGTACAGAAAGATACCCCGGCAGGTGTATGAGGAGTAGATGGTTGAGGAGAAAGTAGAAATTGAGGGATCATTTAGTAGGCAGTTGTAGTTGGCCACGTGAAATCAGTGGTGGCTCAGACAGGATGGGAGCAGTGGAGAGGGAGGGCAGAGGGTGCATTTGAGCTGGATTTGGGTGGGAGGGGGACTTGATAAAGGACCCGCAGAGATGGAGAGGGAGAGGACTCAAGGAAATCTCGTGGTTTGCGTTTAAAAACTGGATGGCTCATTGGTGCCATTTACAAAGATGAAGTCATAGCAATATCCCATTTTCTAACCTGCTGCCATTTAGTTTTTACTAGTATAAACCAGGGAGGGATAGCAGACTTGAAATGAATAAAAAACAAATAGAAATAAATCTAAAAAATAGGTATATATTTAAAGGCATATAAATAAATAGTTAGAAAGCCACTATGGTCCTCCGGGGTTACAATATACAAAAATGGCGACTTGACGTGTTCAATTTTTTTTTTTTGTTATTGTTGGGGATTTATTGAGGGTGCAGTAAGCCAGGTTATACTGATTGCAATTGTTAGATAAAGTCCCTCTTGCAATCATGTCTTGCCCCCATAAAGTGTGACACACACCAAGGCCCCACCCCCCTCCCTCCGTCCCTCTTTCTGCAGACATGTTCATTTTTTATTAATTTTTTAAACCAAATAGCCGAGAGTACTTTACATTTATGTCTCTATGCCTTCTCCCTGTTGTCAGTTCCAGACACATACATGCAGCTTCCTGCTAGATATTAGCTGTGTCTGTTAGACCCTCCAGTAAAAATTACTACTTTCTTTCCACCTAAAATCTCTGTCTGCTGGGACCTCTGCCTATGTCATCACAGTAGTGAAGGTCACCAAATTAGATGCCTTTGAATCATTTCCTCTTGTCCTCATAGCCTGCTGATGTCCAGTCGTACTAACTATGAGAGAGACTCGACTCTAATGAGCTCATACATGAAGGGAGACCATTTGGTTCACATAACTAGACCATGAGCCAGGCCTTGGAGATGCTCTCAACCAGGAAGTCAGATGCTTCTCAGACCTGCTCCCCACCATCTCTGAAAGGCTTTTCCTCTGCTCAGTCAGAAACGGGGCCCAGGAGCATCAAGCCTCGTATTTGAGATCCTGGGTCAGAACTCTGGCCCAGGCGGAGTCACTCTTTCGCTGAGTGCATGATAGTTGGCAGCCCCCACTTGAATCACACAGATAAAATAAAAGGTCTGTTCTCCAGTAGTGAGGGTAGGAGTCTTGGAATGAGAGAGCAGACCTAGGAGGAAATATTCTGTATAGAAGGAGCTAAACCCAGATTACAGCAAGACAATATAATTATTATTTGTGTAACATGATTATTTCATCTGAATCAAATAAGAATTGCCCTTTGAGCCTGTAGTCCCAGCTACTCGGGAGGCTGAGGCAAGAGAATCGCTTAAGCCCAGGAGTTGGAGGTTGCTGTGAGCTGTGTGATGCCGCGGGACTCTACCGAGGGCCATGAAGTCAGACTCTGTCGCTACAAAAAAAAAAAAAGAATTGCCCTTTGAGATAGGTATTATCATTCCATTTCACTAATGAGAAAACTGAGGCTCAGAGACATTTAGCCATTTTCTCAAGGTTGCACAGTAGCACCTGGCAGAATTAGATCTGAACTTGGTCCCTCGGAAACCATCCCATCCTTGGAATGTCTACTTTTTATCTACATTGTTATTAAGGGATACTGAGTGCTCAGAAGTGTTCTGAGCAATGACAAGAAGCCTTATTCTTGGAAGCCACGTGGTATTTGATATGCTGTAATGAACCTGTAATAGCTATTGATCATCTCAGATTTCTAGGAAAAATCACACTGCCTTTATTCCTTACTCATCAGAAGATGTGTTCTGAACACTCCAGATGTGCCATCAGCTCCCTTTTCTGGCTTATTTTTGTCTTCCTATTTTCCTTGCTAGGACAAACAGTATACAAGTCATTACTCTTCATTACAGAGGGATAAGCTATGGACAGGAATCAAAGAAAACATTTGTTTTACAGGATGGTTGTAGAAAAATTTTGTAACATGATGAATAAGGTTATACTGCTGTGAAATGTCCACAAAAATTACCTTTCCACGGAAGGGAGGTAGAGGAGAAGCATGGTGTCGGATGCAGACGGTCTCATCAGACAAACCTGGGGACTAGTCCTGGCTCTGCCACCTGGTGTTGGATGCAGACCGTCTCATCAGACAGACCTGGGGACTAGTCCTGGCTCTACCACCTGGTGTTGGATGCAGACCGTCTCTTGGGACAGACCTGGGGACTAGTCCTGGCTCTGCCACCTGGTGTCGGATGGAGACCGTCTCATCGGACAGACCTGGGGACTAGTCCTGGCTCTGCCACCTGGTGTTGGATGGAGACCGTCTCATCAGACAGAACTGGGGACTAGTCCTGGCTCTGCCACCTGGTGTCGGATGCAGACGGTCTCATCAGACAGACCTGGGGACTAGTCCTGGCTCTGCCACCTGGTGTCGGATGCAGACGGTCTCATCAGACAGACTGGGGACTAGTCCTGGCTCTGCCACCTGCAGCTCTATGTCCTCAGATAGCTTCACTGCCACTCTGAGCTATTGCCTCACTTCAATTATCAATTATTTGATTGATAATGCTGCTTGCTTTATTGGACAATGTATGTGAAACCATATGCTCAGTAAATAGTGGCTGTTATCCCTACTGATAGTAATAGTAGCAGTTGTAGAAAGTGTGTCAGAAGCATAGAATTTACAAGAATATTGGGCAAGCCAGTGGTTTTCAGTATCTATTTCAAAAAACATATAAGATTCTTTACAATTCTGTGGTTTATATTTTTGCATCAGTATGCTGACAAAAATCCATGCTTTGAGGAGTTCCCCGCCCACACACCCTTTTTTTAGACACAGACTAATACTCTGACACCCAGGCTAGAGTATAGTAGCATCATCATAGCTCTGGAGCCTAGAACTCCTGGGCTCAAGGGAGCCTCCCATCTTAGCCTCCCTAGTAGCTGGGACTATGGCCATGCACCACCTTTTTTTGTTTTTGTTTTGAGACAGAATCTCACTTTGTCACCCTGGGTAAAGTGCCATGGCGTCATAGCCCACAGCAATCTCAAACTCTTGGAGTGAAGTGATCCTCTTGCCTCAGGCTGCCAAGTAGCTGGGACTACAGGTGTGCACCACCATGCCCCACTAGTTTTGTCTATTTTTTTTTTTTTAATAGATACGGGGTCTTGCTCTTGCTTGAGCTGGTTTTGAACTGCTGAACTTAAGCAGTTCACCCACTTCAACCTCCCCGAGTGCTTGGATTACAGATGTAAGCCTCCATGCATGATCTTTAAAAAAAATTTTACGGTATGTGGCACACTTCTTTGGGGGCGGGACACCCTTATAAGAGGGACTTTATCTGACAAATGCAATTAGCGTAACCTAATTCTTTGTACCTTCAATGAATCACAATTAAAAAAATGAATAAATGAAAAAAAAATTTTAAATTTTTTATAGATGGGATCTTGCTGTGTTGCCCTTGCTAGCCCTGGGCTCAAACAATCCTCTCACCTCAGCCTCCCCCAGTGCTGGGATTACTACCATGCTACCATGTCCACCCTCTTCAGAGTTTATGGTCTACTGGGGTGATAGATGAGAAACAAATAATTACAAAATGTGTATCTGCTGGGGATAAGTAGGAAGGGCAGCAGGGAGAGTTGGGGGAGTGGGTTGTGATTCAAGGTAAGAATATCAAGGACAGCCTCAGTGATAAAGATTAAATCCCAGTATTGCAATAACCTCATGACCTAAAAACAATATCACCCATTTCCAACCTTCAACGAGAGTCAGTACTGAACCTGGAAAGCATTTGGGCAAACTCTTTTAATACATTTTTTCTCCATATGGTTTGTATTTTTCATCTGTCCTTCCTCCATTTCCACTAATTTTCTGCCCTCTTTTATAGTTTTATCATCTGATGCTCAACATTTGGATACATTTTTTTCTTTTCCTGGTCTGCCACTTGCACTTGCCAGGGTAGGGCTGACATCTCACAAGGAAAGAATTGGCTCTGTGACTTGGGGTTGGAAATGGCGCGACAGATGGTACTTTCTCCAGTGACAGTTCTGTTTTCCCCGAATTAGGATCGATTGGCGGCCTCTTCTTTGCAGTTGGCATCGCCCAATATGCCCTGTTAGGGTACTTCATCCGCTCCTGGAGGACCCTAGCCGTTCTGGTTAACCTGCAGGGGACAGTGGTCTTTCTCTTGTCTTTGTAAGTAGTTTTTCCTCTTAGAGTTTTAATTTAATAAGCCAAAGGAATGGGGTTTTTTTGTTGTTATTGTTTTTTGTTTTTTTTTAGCCGAAGGATGTTTTAGGAGGATGTGGGTCAATGAGCGACATTATTCCCTTTCAGGAGCTTGCCTGCACTTTGGTGAAGAATTAAATTCCACAAGTGCTGCAATTCTTGGCAGCTCCTAGGAGGGGAGATGCTTAATTAATTCAGAATGCAGGTATCCCTTTTTTAAAGCAACCTCTTAGTAGACTGCATTTTAACTTTCAGATTGTTGGCAGAGAGAATCAGTTTCTTTTCAGCTTAACACCTCAAGCTCAAAGGTCTTTAGGCTGGATCACGCATGCGCTGGGTATGAGACTGAGGTGTGATGCTGGGTAGAGCGTATGTGGACGATGTGGTGGTGACATGTGCTTATCCTGCAGGTGAGTACCAACTCAGGGCCTCTCAGTGTGGCGTCTGGAGCAGGCTGAGATATGGGAGAGGTCCTTCACAGAAGCCCGAACCAGTAAGGATGATTGCTCAGTCAGGGCAGGGTTCTGTAAATGACTGGCTGGCCCTGGTGTCACGCTGGGGTGCTCTACAACACCCCCAAATGCTGCAAGACAAGTCTCCAACTTAGGCCCAATTTACCAGAAGTTTTAATGTGGCATATGAAAAGTGTTTCTTCCCTCAAGTGTTAGATCTCTGATTTTAATTGTCAAAATCTTTGGCGTAAACAAAATGTACAGCCAATGGTACCGACTTTCTTCTGTGCCATGAAGTGAGAGGCATCTATGATAGCATTTTAACTCAGGTAGCTCTTTAATTTAGTAGCTCTTTATTCAGGTCCTATATTGAGGTTTGTTGTTTCCTTTTTTCTTTTGAGACAGGGTCTTGCTCTGTTGCTCAGGCTAGAGTACAGTGGTGTCATCATAGCTCACTGTAACCTCAAACTCCTGGGCTCCAGCAGTCCTCCTGCCTAGCCCTCTTGAGTAGTTGGGACTACAGGTGCATACCACCATTCCTGGCTAAATTTTTTTTTTTTTGTAGATATGGGGTCTCCCTCTTGCTCAGGCTCATTTCAAACCTCTGGCCTCAAGTAGTTTTCCCTCCTTGGCCTCCCAAAGTGCTAGGATTATAGGTGTGAGCCACCTTGCCCAGCCTCCATTGAGATTTGATGGGGACTGAACCGAATATATTTTCCTACTACTTTTGAAAGCAAGAGAATGGTTAAGTGCAAAAATGAATACAGTAGAAATAGCCTGTGTTATAAAAGCAAAATTCATTAAATGTGTTGAGTTATGTGAAATCAAGTGAGGTAATTTTATTAGGAAGGAGAAATAACAGTATTTTATTGGCTTGTGTATTATAAATTTTTGAAAGTAATAAATGGGTGTCTAGCATGGTACCTTGAATTAATAAGCATTCATGTAACTATTAAAGAATAAACGTATTTTAAAACATTGAGTCAATCTCCCCCTTCTCCGCCCATCTGGCTCTCATCTCCCCTTGAGCAGTGGCACCACTTCATGGATCGCCCAAGTCATTCTGCTCTTCTTTCTCCAAATGCGTAGCCTGGCTTAGTTACTGCTTGGTGCCAGGTTGGGATGTCACTCGCTGGGACGAGAATCCAGGTTCTGAAACACAGAAAGCAGAGGGAGAAGACGACGTGAGATTTGAACACATTACATTCTCACTCTGGTAGCCCTGGAGCGCCAGGCTTCCCACAGTCCACCTCCAGTTCCCACCTTCATGTCCTCCCATCCCATCCCCACAGCTGCGCTCAGGCACGCGGAGCCCCTCGTCCCCTCTCACCTCTGCTTTTCTGTTCTGTGCCCCTGCTCAACACTTCACCTGCTCAACGCTGCCCCGTCTCCTTATTCCACCTCCCTGGTTTGCTCACACGCCACCACCCAAGCTTTCTCTGATCATATGTCCAGTTACAAGTCATTCTCTTTCTCTTCAGAATTCTGTAGCCCTTCCCTGTACCCTGTGAGTGAATGGCCCTCAAGTTTCTGCTCATGCTGAAGCCTCTCTCTCCTTCTCACCTGGGAGCTCTCTGACAGCAGCAAGCTCTGTGCTCCACACCTGTGGTTTTCCCAGCACCCAAGCCAGGGCCTTCTGCACAGCAGAGCCTGTGTAGCCAAATGTGGGTGCAGAAATACTAGAAATTAGCTTCAGAGTTAGCTACCAACAACATAAGAAGTCAAATTACACACCTTGCTTGTTTGTTTGCCAGAAATATTTTTACCTAGGTTAAATAAAATATTCCTTATTTTCACAGTACTTGAATTTGATTCACTTTTTAAAAAATCAATGCCTCCTTAATTTATAAAGATTTACCATCTTTAAGGAAATTCACAGAACATTTTCAAGCAGAGGTAACATTGTTAAATTAGCATGTTAGCTTCCAAAGGTGACCATGGCCCAGGTGACCCCTGCATCTGCGTACAGGACAGCACATTCGAAGGCTTACTCCTTCTTTGAAAAGTGTGTGTTACTGTTTTGTATTTATAATCTGCATGTGTTGGAACTCACTTTCCCAAATCTGTCCACTGGCAAGTAGGTAACCCTTCGTAGAAGTAACTAAGCTTCGCATTAATGTACACAGCTATGATTTAATAAAAAAAAGAAGTAACTAAGCTTATTGGCCTCTAAAAATAAGGAGAAATATAAGTTCCTAAGTTTGTATAATCAAAATAAACCCTTTCCCTAGAAGAGTGTTATAAACTCAGAACAAAATTTTCAAAGCCCAACTCTCAAATGTCATCTCTAAAAATGATTTATAACCTTTGAAAATAATCGTTATGGCTGGTAAATAATTATGAAAACACAGAGGCTTACAGGTTGCCAAAGATAACAGTTAATAATGGTAATGACTGAATATTTTGGTACCTTTCCTATTGATGTTGCTCAGTTTTAATTGTTATTATCTTCTGCCTTCTTCGTGTATCTTTTATTTAGTCTTTTATTTTAGACATAATCAGGTACATAGTAGCTCGTATAAGGTCTTGTGGATGGGACCAGTTGACCCATCTGATGGTCTACAGACTTAACTTCCAACAGAACAGTGTTTTACTTGATCATTTACTTGCAGGCCAGTGGTAATCGAGTGGCAATGAAGAATTAAATAGAGGGACTTTTCAGGATGTTGTAGATGGCCATTGTCCTGTTACTGACAATCAGATGTTGTACGTAAATATTCTCTTCCCTCGTTAGCAGAGCTCCTGGGAAAATCCCTGCCTTTTTGTTTCTTCTTAGCACCTGTTAATGTTACTCTGTACAAAACTGAAATGCTCAAGGGGTTAGTGATGGATGGCTGTCCATTGAGGTTCCGGTCCTGTAATGTTGTTGCTGCTCACTGCCCTCATGGAAAGGCACAGTGAATTCTATCAAGTGCCTTTAAATAGCCAGTACTAAGTTTCATTTTAAGCAGACCATGTCAAATGGGATCGAAAGTACTTGATGCCATGTTTAGTAACCAAGGCTTCCGTGTTCCCTCCTTGGTTTTGTCTTTGAAAAGTCCTCTGAAAGTGTATGTGGAAGTGTGAAGAGACAAAAAGACTCATGGTATTTAAGTCTTGAAGGTGTTTGCAGATAGCAGTGGCAAAATAATTGTCCAACACTTTTGGAAAGTAGCTAGCAGTTAACCAGAAATTAACTTTTATTCCTCAATGTCTTGGAGGATCAGGAAATACTCTGAAGACTTATTAAAGCTAAGGTGTCTGCTGTAGCTGGCCTCTATCAGTTTAAGAAAAGTCCCTTCTAGACCAATTTTCTTGAGTGTTCTGATCATGAAGGGATGCTGGATATTATCAAGAGCTTTTTCTGCATCAGTTGAGAGAATCATATGGTCTTTGTTTTTTAATTTGTTTATGTGCTGAATTACACATTTATAGATTTACGTATATTGAACCAGCCTTGAGACCCTGGGATAAAACCTACTTTGTCATGATGTATAATTTGTTTGATGTGTTACTGGATTCTGTTTGTTAGGATCTTGTTGAATATTTTTGCATCTATATTCATTAGTGATATTGGTCTATAATTTTCTTTTCTTGTTGGGTCTTTTCCTGGTTTGATCAGGGTGATGTTTGCTTCATAGAACGTGTTGGGTAGTCTTCCTTCTTTTTCTACCTTTTGGAACAGGTTGAGTAATATAGGTACTAATTCCTCTTTAAAGATTTGGTAGAATTCTGACGTGAAACCACCTGGTCCCGGGCTTTTCTTTTTAGGGAGGTTTTGTATAGTTGATGCTATTTCTGAACTTGATATGGGTCTGTTCAACATTTCCACTTGATTCTGGCTAAGTCTTGGAAGGTGACGTGCTTCCAAGTATCGGTCAATTTCCGTCAGATTTTCATATTTCTGAGAATAAAGTTTCTTGTAATATTCATTAAGGATTTTTTGGATTTCTGAGGAGTCTGTTGTTATTTCGTCTTCGTTGTTTCTGATTGATGATATTAGAGATTTTACTCTTTTTTTTCTGATTAGGTTGGCCAGAGGTTTATCTATTTTATTGACCTTTTCAAAAAACCAGCTTTTTGGTTTATTGATCTGTTGTATTATTCTTTTGTTTTCAATTTCATTTAATTCTGCTCTAATTTTGGTTATTTCTTTTCTTCTACTGGGTTTGGGGTTGGAATGTTCTTCCTTTTCCAGTTGCTTGAGATGTCCCATTAAGTTTTTAACTTCCTCTCTTTCCGTTCTCTTGGGGAAGGCTTGCAGTGCTATAAATTTCCCTCTTAGAACCACAGCCAATATCATATTGAATGGAGTTAAATTGGAATCATTTCCACTCAGATCAGGAACCAGACAAGGCTGCCCATTGTCTCCATTGCTTTTCAACATTGTAATGGAAGTTTTAGCCACTGCAATTAGGGAAGAAAAGGCGATCAAGGGTATCCATATAGGGTCAGAAGAGATCAAACTTTCGCTCTTCGCAGATGATATGATTGTGTATCTGGAAAACACTAGGGACTCTACTACAAAACTCCTACAAGTGATCAAGGAATACAGCAGCGTCTCAGGTTACAAAATCAACATCCATAAATCGGTAGCCTTTATATACACCAACAACAGTCAAGTTGAAAAAACAGTTAAGGACTCTATCCCATTCACAGTAGTGCCAAAGAAGATGAAATATTTGTGAATTTACCTAACAAAAGACATGAAAGATCTCTATAAAGCGAACTATGAAACTCTAAGAAAAGAAATAGCTGAAAATGTTAACGAATGGAAAAACATACCATGCTCATGGCTGGGAAGAATCAACATTATTAAAATGTCCATACTACCCAAAGCAATATATAATTTTAACGCACTCCCTATTAAAGCTCCGCTGTCATACTTTAAAGATCTTGAAAAAACAATACTTCGTTTTATATGGAATCAGAAAAAGCCTCGAATAGCCAAGACATTACTCAGAAATAAAAACAAAACAGGAGGAATCACGCTACCAGACCTCAGACTTTACTACAAATCGATAGTGATCAAAACAGCATGGTATTGGCAGAAAAACAGAGAAGTAGATATCTGGAACAGAATAGAGAACCAAGAGATGAATCCAGCTACTTACTGTTATTTGATCTTTGACAAGCCAATTAAAAACATTCAGTGGGGAAAAGATTCCCTATTTAACAAATGGTGCTGGGTGAACTGGCTGGCAACCTGCAGAAGACTGAAATTGGACCCACACCTTTCACCATTAACTAAGATAGACTCTCATTGGATTAAAGATTTAAACTTAAGACATGAAACTATAAAAATACTAGAGGAGAGTGCAGGGAAAACCCTTGAAGAAATTGGTCTGGGCGAGTATTTTATGAGGAGGACCCCCCGGGCAATTGAAGCAGCTTCAAAAATACACTACTGGGTACTCAGACCTACTATGAAACTAATTTAGGGTTTGCACATGAAAGCTATAACCCAGTTACAACCTAAGAATAGGGGAAAGGGAGGGGAGGGAGGGGGGAGGTGGGTAGAGGGGAGGGGATTGGTGGGATTACACCAGCAGTGCATCTTACAAGGGTATATGTGAAACTTGGTAAACGGTCTGTAAAGCTAGTGAATGATGCCCCAAGATCATATCAATGTACACAGCTATGATTTAATAATAAAAAAAAAAGGCATATAGTTATCCCCTCTGTAATAAGTCATTAAAAGTTGTCTGACCTTTCAGAGTCACCCCTTGAAATCAATGCAAAGTTACTGGCCCTTACCAAGGGTTTTGGAATGCAGTTTCTCAATTGCCAAAGACATGACCATAAAAAAGCTTCCCACTAGGTTTCCTATCTGCTACTCTGCTAGCACTCAGCCTATTGGGGACATTTTATTAACCTTTCATTAGACTATTGTTTTACCTCCATTGCCTATGTGTGAGCACTGTCCACGTGGAAATACAAAGCAAGTAACTGTAATTGTCTAATAAATGTTATAGCAGACAAAAAAAAAAAAAAAAGGATTTCCTTTGGGCCACAGAGATTTATTACGAAATAGAATAAAAACTTCAAAATCAAAACGATCTTTTCTAACTTAATAAAAAGTTTGTTTTTTTTTTAAAAAAAAAAATACACTAGTGGGACTTGATCAAACTAAAAAGCTTCTGCACACCCAAGAACACAGTAAGTAAAGCAAGCAAACAGTCCTCAGAATGGGAGAAGATATTTGCAGGGTATATCTCTGACAAAGGTTTAATAACCAGAATCCACAGAGAACTCAAACGCATCCGCAAGAAAAAAACAAGGGATCCCATCGCAGGCTGGGCAAGGGATTTGAAGAGAAACTTCCCTGAAGAAGACAGGCGCGCGGCCTTCAGACATATGAAAAAATGCTCATCATCTTTAATCATTGGAGAAATGCAAATCAAAACTACTTTGAGATATCATCTAACTCCAGTGAGACTAGCCTATATCACAAAATCTCAAGACCTGAGATGTTGGCGTGGATGTGGAGAAAAGGGAACACTTCTGCACTGCTGGTGGGAATGCAAATTAATACATTCCTTTTGGAAAGATATATGGAGAACACTCAGAGATCTAAAAATAGATCTGCCATTCAATCCTGTAATTCCTCTGCTGGGCATATACCCAGAAGACCAAAAATCACAACATAACAAAGATATTTGTACCAGAATGTTTATTGCAGCCCAATTCATAATTGCTAAGTCATGGAAAAAGCCCAAGTGCCCATCGATCCACGAATGGATTAATAAATTGTGGTATATGTACACCATGGATTATTATGCACCCTTAAAGAAAGGTGGAGACTTTATCTCTTTCATGTTAAATGGATGGAGCTGGAACATATTCTTCTTAGTAAAGTATCTCAAGAATGGAAGAAAAAGTACCCAATGTACTCAGCCCTACTATGAAACTAATTTGGGGCTCTCACATGAAAGCTATAACCCAGTTACAACCTAACAATAGGGTGAAGTGGGAAAGGGAGGGGAGGGAGGGGGCGTGGTGGGTAGAGGAAGGGGGATCGGTGGGATCATACCTGTGGTGCATCTTACAGGGGTATTTGCGAAACTTGGTAAATGTAGAATATAAATGTCTTGGCATAGTAACTGAGATAATGCCGGGAAGGCTATGTTAACCATTGTGATGAAAATGTGCCAAATGGTCTATGAAGCGAGTGTATGATGCCCCATGATCATATCAATGTATACAGTTATGATTTAATAAAAAAAATAAATAAAAATAAAGTATCAGGTGATTTGAGTATTCTGAAGCAGTAAGTGCTCAAAAGTAGCTGTAATAAACTGTTTCATTTTTATGTGCAGTCATAAAACAAGCTCTACCTCCTAAACAACATATCACTATGTTAAAAAACACTTCACTTTTTTTTTTTTTTTGAAACAGAGCCATCTCACTCAGCCACCCTGGGTAGAGTGCTGTGGCATCATAGCTCACAGCAACTGCAAATTCTTGGGCTTGAGCCATTCTCTTGCCTCAGCCTCCCAAGTAGCTGGAACTATAAGCACCTGCCACGATGCCCAGCTAGTTTTTCTTATTTTTAGTAGAGACGGGGGTCTCACTCTAGCTCAGACTGGTCTCGAACTCCTGAGCCCAGGCAGTCCATCCACCTTGGCCTCCCAGAGTGCTAGGATTACAAGCGTGAGCCACTGCACCCAGCCACACTTCACTTTTTGTAAAATCTATTTTTTTTCCTGATGAGATAATTAAAGATTTCTATCTACTGTATGAGACTTTCAGAACTTAAAAAGCCCAGTGTCTTTACAGTATTATCCTAACAACATTTGGCTAGGATTTGGGGTGGGGGTGGGGGGACCTGCGGCCTTGGGGCCGTGTGTGGCCTTCTGGACCCTTCAGCGCAAGCTTTTAACTGAATCCAAATTTTACAGAATAAATCTTTTTATAAAAAGATTTGTTCTGTGAAGTTTGTATTCCGTCCAGGGGCCACCCATGGAGATGGGAGGGCATTGGTCAGTACTATAAACTTAACTTGATAGTCACGTGTTAAAATTTATTGAAGTCAATGCCTACTGCTTACTTGTTTAAGCCACTGTTTTGAAAGCATGCTCTGGGTTTTAGTGATGAAGTAGGCTACATGTGGCGCTGGGTTGCTGCTGAAGGCAGTGCACGTATCTCTGGGAGAGGCGAGCTTTGAGCCTAGCAGGGGATCCCTGTGTGGTGAGGGTGATTTTTCTCCGTTCTGTGCACGTGTGCCTAGATGAATACACAGCCTTTAATGACGTCTCTTTCAGATTCATTCCTGAATCACCTCGTTGGTTATACTCCCAGGGTCGACTGAGTGAGGCTGAGGAAGCCCTGTACCTCATCGCCAGGAGGAACCGGAAGCTCAAGTGCACATTCTCACTGAGACATGCGACCAACAGGAGCTGCAGGGAGACTGGAAGTTTCCTGGATCTCTTCCGTTACCGCGTCCTCTTAGGGCACACTCTGATCCTGATGTTCATCTGGTAATTAAACCCAAAGGGGTGTCTCCATCTTCCACTCACCTTGCTAAAGCTCTCTCAGTTATCTCTTCCTTCTTCACAGCTACTGACAGCTTTACCTGTTTTGTCAGCAAGAGGTTGTTTTTTTTTTTTTTTTGTTTAAGTTTTTTTTCCAAACTCTTTTGTTGTTTTTATTTATTTATTTTTTTGGCCGGGGCCGGGTTTGAACCCACCACCTCCGGTATATGGGGCTGGTACCATTCTCCTTTGAGCCACAGGCATTTTCTTAAAACCAAGGCCCTTGTCCCTTAGCTCCGGGCATGGTTTGGACCCTGCTGTCACAGCACTGTCTCTCCAGCAGTGGGCAGGCCCTCTGAACTTAGTAAGAAGACATCAGAAACACATCTTTGCTCTTGAGGTATTCGATGTAAAATGTAAATACAGAAGGTACAAAAAAAAAAGTATGCACATTTTAAGATGAAAAAACAATTAAATTTGTAGTACTCAACATATGACTCTTGCAGTTATAAGAAGTGCTCAGTGTGATTTGTATTCATTTTTTGTTATTGGTTTACATATTAAATTACAATTTTAAAAGTCTTTTTCCTTTCTTCAAATGTAGATACATTCCTCACTAAAAGGAAAGAAAGAAAACAAGCATACAGAGACAGAAGAGTTTCTAAATAGGACTTTAAAAATCCCTGCCTTTGGTTTTGGCATCAAGCAGTTTCCTAGCGCCCTAATCGCAGTACTCTGTGTCCCACGGAGACATCTGAATGTCCCCATCAGAGAGAGGGGGCCCCAGGAGCGTGACGGGATGAACCTGGGGCATGTGTGCAGATCAGTGATGGGACTGGTGAACTCTCTCCGGAGCTGATTTTCTAGTTGTTTAGCTTATTCCCACCTGCTCTCAGAGGGCTCTCAGTGTGTATATAAGCTGTGGTCAGGGTTTCAGGAGAGCTCCATTTAAAAACTGAAATTGTAGAAAGGGGAGAAATGGATGGACATGTACAAGTTATAGATTTCACATATTTTTAATATTATACATTCTACTGAAAGTGTCATAAAAGTCGGTCATAATAATCAGATCTACTGGCTAAAGGACTAGACTGGTACTTTGGGGCTTGTATGTGTCTGCCCCGAAGGCTGTGTTACTGAACTCGGCGCTAGCTCTGGAGGCTGCCCCGGAATGACAGCAAGTGGTTTGAGGACAAGGAAAGAGGAGTTGGTGAAGGAGGGAAAGTGGCAGATTATCCTCTCAAAATACCAAATTTCCTGAATTTAAGCAGAAAGGCAGAGCTTTTAAAAGGGAGGGCCTTTTGTCATTCAGCTGCAGTCAGAGATTCTGATTGTCAGATCTCTGCTCAAGACAAGGCCAGGACCTCCACGCCCCTGGAAGGCCGTGTGGATCTGTGCCTCCACCTCACACCGTTCAGCTGAACCATTCCTTGTAGCACAAAGAACCTAAGACCTCCCCCCTGCCCCTCTAGACCACAGCCATCTGGAAGCAGGCCTCAGTTTCCAAAAAGCACAGGGGAAGTTTTTAAAAGGTAGAAAACATTTTTGCCATTTTCCCCCAGACCATCCCTCTGTTACAGCTGTGTGGAACTCTGTACTTTCATGTGGAGACAAAGGAAAGTGATGTTATAGGAAAGTGATCTCATGTATAAGCTAAACAAGAACACTAGCTTGAGAATAAGAAGCTGCAGAGGTATTTTTCTATATCATGATGTTCTTTTCCTAACCTCTGTTTCTGCTTATGTTCAGGAAATTTGGTCTTTCGGGAGGATAATCTGCCACTTTCCCTCCTTTACCAGTGAAGTAATAAATTTCTCTTTGCTGCTCCTCAAAGCACTTATTCTCATTCTGCTGCAGCCTGGAGAGCCAGTGCTGAGCTGTGGGTAACACAGCCCTGGTGGCAGACAGTGCAGGCAGACACACTGGCCACGGCCTCTACGGTTGGGGGCCGTGTTACACCAACTACTCCCTTCCCCCACAGAACCAGCTCAGTGCTGGGAATATCACACTTGCATAATACCTGTTGAGGCTTGGAGACATGGAGATTAAGAGAACTTTTGAAAACCAAACTTAACAATATAGCATAGGTGCTACTAATTCGAGGTTCTGCCTCTTCAAAAGCAAATAGTCCCAAAATATATTATGATACTTAGGGCTTCATAAAACTCAACATTCACCTGTCACAGACAGCCAGTCAAACACTCTGTCTTGGAGCAAGTTCCTACTTTTGGAGATTGATATTCACTGTTTTTATTTTTGTTTAAGATTTTTATGTTTTACACGTCTGACGTCCCAATTCTGGTATGCAGTGGATAAAACAAAAAAACTAGACTTAGGGCCAGTGAAGCTATCCCTGTTTATTTCATATGCAGCCAAATAAACCTCTCCCCCCAGGCTTGGAATGTTAAACCTCATGAAAATAGAGACAATGTCATTCCACATATTGCTATTCTTTTTGAAGATGCTATAAATTTCTAAAGTCTTTTCTGTGGCTCTATATTGAAGAAAGCCTTAATTGGGGATCAAAATTATACTTCTGTGTTTAACATCCCATGCCTTTTTAATACTGCTTTGATGCCCTAAATATTATGGCAAACATTTTAAATTTTGTCTGGGGCACATAGGAAAACTGAAATGAGTTCAGCAGCTGTCATTACGGATCCCAATGACCAACTCTTCTAGAAAGGCAACTTGAAAAGCAGAGACCCAGCCTTAGGGGTGACAAGGCTTATGCTCCCCTAGTCACTCTGACCACAAGCTGGTAACTAAATACTTGTGTTGTCCCGATTGGCTTTGTTTATTCTTGCCCTGACTGGATACCATCACAACTTGGTCGAGGAAGTGTGTATGTATCTTGTGGCTGGAATTGCTTTGTTGGAATTGCCATTTTAAATGCAGACAACCTACTGGGAAATAGCGGTATAGTGGGAGGAGGATCTCTACTGCTGATGGAAAGGAGTTTTAAAATATTTTAGAGAACTACATGATTTAAATTTGTCTTCTGCTTACATACAAGGTGCCTAGGGGACAGAGAAAATAGACAGCTCAGTGTCCCTGTGCATCCTGACACATGACGGCCTGGCTGTAACTCTGCTTATCATCCTTAGTAACAGAGTGACAGCTCTGTTCTAGTAAGAAGTAATAGGAAGTAGTTGCTGCTTCTGGCTCATTTGCTAGGGAGGGATGAACTACTGGCCAGTCTAGCTCCAGGGGTCCCTCTGTCCTCCTCCCCATCCTCTCTCCTTACATTACTGTGACCCATTCTTAATAGCCTGGGGTACTTGGCCCACTTCTGTGTTGTGGAAGAGATGGAAATGTTTGCTTTCCTATTTGATCTCATCATAGCCACAGCTCATTAGACTTTTTTCTAAGCAAAACTAAATGGAAACAAATGAGAATTTCCTCTTACTAAATACTGGTCACACTGAATTACAAATGCATAAAAACTGAGGAACTTAAAGCTCAGATGTTTTACTGCTTATATAGAAATTTGTGGTTTACCAGATATACTCACATACTAATAAAGTCCAGTTTCAGGGTTTTGTTTTTGTTTGTTCCATTCTCTTGTGTTGTTTTTAATAATGTGGTTTCCTAGGCACAAAAGATTCTGTTACCACCTTCGGTTTGAGAAGGCCCTGATTTGGAATTTCGTGCTGACACTCTGGCCCTGCTGCTCGGCCTTTAGTTCTCAGATTGCTGGAGATAAGCTTGGTGCCCCCCACAAGGCCTGCACCCAGGAGGCACTCCCTCAGTGTTTGTAAAATACATTACAGTGTGTGTAAAATACACTAATGACTTACTTTGTTTTCTCCTGTTCTGGGTGTCTATAGAGTATACACCCGCTGCACGCAGGGTGAGGTTAGATCCAAACTGGCAGGTGACTGGATCATCAGGATTGGCGTGCCAGTCATTTCTGGCCTGCAGGTGACCCTCTAAAGATCCAATCACTTCTCTGCCCACATAGTCAATACCAGCCTCTGCTGGCCTTCTCCATGGGAGTTCTTCTCTAGAATCATTCTGATGATATCACAACCGCCTATGGGCAAATGTTCCATCAATGACTGAATTGAATAAAAAATAGGGTCATTGATGTCTATTAAATGTAAAAGTGCTTGCTGAAAGCACAAACAATGTCTTTCATCTTTCAGTGGCTGGCCATTCATTTGGTTTGTGTAACATACCAATATAACTCAAATCATTTCCAAGGCCCCATTATTTTTTCCCCCTGGTATAGGAATTTAGATTAAGACAGAACAATTAGTGGGAGAGTCAAGCTTGTTCCTTGTAGCAGATTGCATTGTATTGAACCAAAATTGGAATCTTCTCTGGCAAATTCTTAAGTGCTTTTTCTTTTTCTGTCTCTTCCCTCCCTGTTCTTTGACCCCCAATTGCAGGTTTGTGTGCAGCTTGGTGTATTATGGCCTGACCCTGAGTGCAGGTGATCTAGGTGGAAGTATTTATGCCAACCTGGCCCTGTCTGGCCTCATAGAGATCCCATCTTACCCTCTCTGCATCTACCTGATAAACCAAAAATGGTGAGTACGAACAAATACAATGTAACTAAAGAAAACGTGCCCACACGCACACTCTTAAATATGCAACTACCTGAATATTAGTGTCTTTGTTTATATGCAGTCTCTGATGATTACTCCATGGTGATGAGAGTTTCTTTTAGGCCAAATACAATTATTAATAGATTTCATTTTTTAGTGTCGTATTTCTTGAGTGTCATAATTATGAGTTTTCCTATAGCTTTTAGACAGATTCCAGTCCAATATTAAATATTTGAAATCTAAAATGGTATTTTTTTTAGGTTGCAGTGTTTGTATTTGGTAGAGTCCCTCTTGTAGTTGTGGCCCACACCCAAGAAGTGTGCTGTATCCTTACCTTGTGTCCACTAAGTGGGAGCACACCAATCCCCCTCCCTCCTCCCTTCAACCCGCCATCTTTCTTCTCCTTCCCTAAAATGATATTGAATATCACCATCAGAGGGTCTTTGAATAGTCTATGTATAATTTGTCGATTCTAAGAGATAGGATTATTAGCTTTAAGTGGGTAAAACTCCATAAAATCAATTAATAACATTTAGAAGTTCTTATAAGAGGGCAAGGAAAGAAAACATAAAGACTTTGTGTTATGTTTTTAAATTTCAAAATAATAAGGGGGTACAAATGTTTTTGTTATATGGATTCTTTGTATTGATGTAATGTTTAAGCTGGGGCTTTTTTAATGCCCATCGCCAGAATAGTGGCCATTGTACCTGACAGGTAAGTTTCTATCCCTCATCTCCTTCACCCTTCTCCCTTTCTTGGTTTCCAGTGTCCTTTACATCTCTTTGTGCCCAGGTTCGCCCATTGTTTAGCTCTCACTTATGAAAGAGGACATGTATTCCTTTTTATTCCTGAGATACTTTGCTCAGGATAATGGTTTCCAATTCCAAGTTGCTGCAGTACACATTATTTCATTCCTTTTTATACCCATGGTATATATATGCTGCATTTTCTTTTTTTTTTTTTTTTTTGGCCGGGGCTGGGTTTGAACCCTTCACCTCCGGCATATGGGACCGGCGCCCTACTCCTCGAGCCACAGGCGCCGCCCTGCTGCATTTTCTTTATCTACTCATGAACTGATGGACACTTAGATTGATTCCACACCTTTGAACTGTGAACTGTACTGCAATGAACATTCAAGTACAAGTGTCTGTTTTATGCCTTAAAATTATTTTTTAAAAAGCCTTATAGGACAAACCCACAGCCAACATCAAACCAAATGGGGAAAAGTTGAAAGTATTCTCCCTAAACACTGGAACAAGGCAAGTGTGCCCACTGTCACCCTGTCTATTCAACTTAGTACTAGAAGTCCTAGCTGCAGCAATCAGGAAAGAAAAAGGAATAAAGGACATCGAAATTGGAAAAGAGGAGACTGAACTATCCCTGTTCACTGATGATATGATTTTATGTTTAGAAAAATCCCAAAGACTCCACCAACCAGATGACTCCTAAATTATTAAATAAATTCAGCAGTGTTATGTTACAAAATCAGTGCATACAAATAATTAGCATTTCTACCTACTAATAACAGTCAAGCTGAGAGTCATATCAGGGACTCGGTAGCATGTAAAGTAGCCACAAAGAAAATAAAATACCTGTACATTATTTGAACAATAATTTTTAATTCAACTTGTTAATATGTTGTTTAGGACATTGCATCTTCATTTATAAGTGAAATATGTTTGTAATTTTCCTTTATAATAATTTTTTTTTCCAATTTTAATACCAGGTATATCCAGATGAAGTAGAATGAATTTGAAGTAGTTCTTCTTTTTCTGTTGTCTATAAGATTTGGCATGATCTGTTTTTTGAAATTATCTTCTATTTTTATTTATAAATATATTTTATTTTTTGAGGCTTTGGAAAAAAAATGTTTTAAAAGAAAATAAAATACCTAGGATTATAAGAAGGTGGAAGATCTCTATAAGGAGAACTACAAAACACTGTAAAGAAATCATAGATGACAGAAACAAATGGAAAAATACAACATGCTCATAGACTAGTAGAATCAACATTAAAATGTTCATACTGCCCAAAGTAATTTACAGATTCAGTGCAGTCCTCATCAAAATACCAATGTCATATTTCACACATCTAGAAAAAACATTTCTAAACTCATCTGGAACCAAAACAGAGCCCAAATAGCCAAAGCAATCTTAAGCAAAAAGAACAAATTTGGAGGCATCGCATTGCCTGACTTCAAATTATACCAGTGGTTCTCAACCTTCCTAATGTTGCGACCCTTTCATACAGTTCCCGTGGGTCGTGACCCACAGGTTGAGAACCGCTGAATTATACTAAAAAGCTTATAATAACCAAAGCAGCTTGGTACTGTTATAAAAATAGCTCCATAAAACGATGGAATAGAATAGAGAACCCAGAAATAAAACCATCTGCTTACAGCCAACTGCTCTTTGACAAAACAGACAACAATGTACACTGGGGAAAGGAAGTCCTATTCAATTATTGGTGCTGGGAAAATTGGATAGCCATGTGCAGAAGAATGAAACAGGATGCCTATCTCTCACCATATACAAAAATTAACTTAAGGTGGATGGAAGACTTAAATGCAAGTCATGAAACCAAAACAATTCGAGAAGAAAATGTAGGAAAAAGTCTTCTAGACATCAGCTTAGCAAAGAATTTATGACTAGGACCTCAAAGGCAAATATGGTAACAACAAAAATAAATAAATTTAAATGAAAGCTTCTATACAGCAAAGGAAATAATCAACAGAGTACACAGACCAGCCACAGAATGGGAGAAATGTTCACAAGCTATAAGTGCAACAAAGGACTGATATCCAGAGTCTGCAAGGAACTCAAACAGATCAGCAAGAAAAAAAAACAAACAACCCCATCAAAAAGTCAGCAAAAGACCTGAACAGAAGTTTTTTGAAGGAAGATAGAGAAATGGCCAACAGGCATGAAAAAATGCTCAGCATTACTAATCATCAGGGAAATGTAAATTTAAATTGTAATGAGACATCACCTTACCCCTATTAGAATGGCTGCAATTAAAAAGTGAAAAAAAGAAAAAAACAATAGATGTTGGCATGGATGCAGAGAGAAAGGAACACTTACTTATACACTGTTGGTGGGATTGCAAATTAGTAGAACCTCTATGGAAAACGGTATAGAGATTCCTCAAAGAAATAAATGGAAGAGTTACCATTGATCCAGCAATCCTACTACTGGGTATCTACCCAAAGGAAAAGAAGTCATTTTATAAAAAAGATTTTTCTTATCTTCTAAGACCCACTTACTCTGTTGAGGGAGAAGAATATATCCTGCTTATTACTCACTTTCAGTGAAACGGTTTTGAAATACATTTTTAAAGTTATTTTATAGAGCACCTTTTCCTCAGTTTTCTGAGTTCACTTCTGTTACTTTGCCCCTGGACAAAGGCAATTAAAAATTCTGTTTTGTGTGGGCTAGGAATCAATTAGATTATATCATTTCTCATTATCCAGAAATAATTTTCTAATCAAAAACCGGCTTCTTATCGCACTGTGCTTCATGCTATCATCAGGATGTTTTAGTCTAGAGCAGCGGGTCTCAACCTGTGGGTCGCGATCCCTTTGTTCCATTTGCAACAATGCAGCAATTAGGAAGGTTGAGAAACACTGGTCTAGAGCATTGTGAAGGGTGGGTTTTGATTTTGCTAAATTGAAGGCTTTTTTCTTAGTTGCTCTGCTGACCTTTAAGTTAGAGGCTCCAGTTTACTCTCTTCATATCCCCAGAACTGGGGCTGACGTCATATTCACACGTTGTTCCCCCACAGCCCCGGTGGTGCCAGACGCCCCTCCTTTGTCTGCTCCAGCCTCCTCTGCAGACCTCTGGGAAGCAGGCAGTGTTCTAAGAAGGCTCTTCTGGGGTCATCCTGTGTGTCTTTGTGACCCTAGTGCCGGTCCAGTGTGGTGCCTGTCACTTGAAAGGCATTTAATACTGACTGCTAAACTCAGCGAAATGACCCAGTAAAGAAGGCTCCCCTCTTGCCACCCAGATTCAAAATTAAAATCTAAAGCAGGAATGCTCACTACTTTTGAGAGCAGGCAGACCTGGATTCAGATCCAGTCTTCACCATATGTTAAGTATATTATTTTGACAAGATCTTTCACTAAGCCTCTGCTCCTGCTCATTCTCAATCTAGGGATTCTACAATCCCCCTGGCAAAACTGTTATCAAAATTGCACATAACACTGAGGTCCCAAGCATAGCACTTGGTATGTTGCAGGCCCCTGAAGAAGGGAGACTTACTAATGTGATGGTTCCTCAAAGCCTGGGGCTATCATTTGAAAATAACTCCTCTTAATAAAGTATATGATACATTTCACTTCATTCTGATCCATTACCAAGAAATCTTTTCTGTTTGTATTTTTTTTATTAAATCATAGCTGTGTACATTAATGCAATTATGGGGTACAACGTGCTGGTTGTATATACAATTTGAAATACTTTCATGAAACTGGTTAACATAGCCTTCACCACGTTTTCTTAGTTATTGTGTTAAGACATTTATATTTTACACTTAGTAGATTTAACGTGTACCCTTGTACAATGCACCATGGGTGTGGTCTGACCAATTACTCTCCCTCCACCCATCCTCCCCACTCCCGTCCCCTCCCCTCCCCCTCCTCTTTCCCCTTCATCTTGGGCTGTAATTGGGTTATAGTTCATATGGAAGTGTGGGTATTTATAAATTGGTTTCTTCTGTTTGTATTTTTAAGAGACTTTTTTTAATTTTTTTTTACAATGTTTAAAACTTTTCTCCATAAGATTCAGGTAACTAGAAAACAAGATGAACTGAAAGTCTCCCTTCTCTTTGCTTTAGTCTCATTCACTAGAATATAGAATATTGCAGTATATGCCTAGGGTGTTATCATTAGGATTAAATAAGATAATAGATGGAAAACATTTTAAACAGTGTCTGAAACATAGTCAACACTTACGGAAATGGACTAATTCTGTGATCTTCTCCCTCTTACATCCCTTTGTCCTGCTATCGAGCATGTTTTCCTTGGTTTTGTGATGGTTATTTATTGTATGTCCTAGTCATCTCACCATAAGAAAAGATAAACATATATAATAAAACTGAAGACGTTTAAAAGGAAAGGTTGGGAAGAAGCAGCAGATGAGTTTATAAGATTTATAAGGGAGGGCGGCGCCTGTGGCTCAGTCGGTAAGGCGCCGGCCCCATATACTGAGGGTGACGGGTTCAAGCCCGGCCCCGGCCAAACTGCAACCAAAAAATAGCTGGGCGTTGTGGCGGGCGCCTGTAGTCCCAGCTACTCGGGAGGCTGAGGCAAGAGAATCACCTAAGCCCAGGAGTTGGAGGTTGCTGTGAGCTGTGGGAGGCCACGGCACTCTACCGAGGGCCATAAAGTGAGACTCTGTCTCTACAAAAAAAAAAAAAAAAAAAGATTTATAAGGGAAACGTGTCCTTTGTCTGTGTCGTTTAGGTTTGGCCGGAAGCGGACATTAGCAGCATTTCTGTGCCTAGGAGGACTGGCTTGTCTTATTGTAATGTTTCTTCCAGAAAAGAAAGGTATGCCTTTTGAATTTCTGTAAGGGTTTTGAACAGCACTTTCATTACAATGAATCTCAGTGTAGTAGGGACATGACCATATGCCAGGCTTCATTTCTCTGATTGCATATTATTTAGCAATTGTGTGGGGTATAATGGGCCGGATTCTTTCCATTGCTTCAACTCTTCCCTGGGTGAATAGAGGTGCACTATTAATTCTTTCGGGCTATTAAGCTACCATCTGGGGTGGTTAGGATGCAATACTGGTGATGTGAGAGTTATTTATTTGATGGTAATGAGGACCAGTTAGTTCGGCACCGAAAGAAACTCGTCTAGGGTTGCACATTGCACTTTTCGTTTCAGCTAACCACAAGATTGCAGTTCTCAAAGGTGGCTTGGGTATGCTCAGTATTCTTAGGGTACCCCAGTAGTACCAAAAGCAACAGCAATAGGAATATTATTCACTGTTGGTGATACTATTCTCTCAGTCTTATATAAAGTATAAATAAAACCTCTTTAGGAAACTTTTTTTTTTTATATATATATATTGGTAGTTTTGCTTTGCAAACATAGCTTCCAAAAAAGTCCCTTTGGCATCCCCGTGGAACCTGGTCACTGTCCCTTTGGAGAAATTCCGCAGATGCTGCTGTTTCTCAGTCTTTGTACTAGCTCTCACGAGGCCTTGGGGACTGCGGTTCTGTCTGTGGCTCTCAACAAAGAGGAACGGGCCATCACAACTGTCAGAGGCTGGGACATGCAGTGTAACAAAAGCCCTGTTTCAGGGGCTTTTAGATTTTGATAAGGCTCTAGGACAAAGCTTGCACTCCTAGTAGGAGATGGTTTGACATAAAGTTTTGATAATTCCTGGAAATGCATGAAAACTTTACTATCCATCAGAGCATATTATATATGAAATGCTCCTTTGGTAAACTCTTCTCCCTGAGGTCCACTTGTGCCCGTGTCTTACTAAAGGCCCCAAAGCCATTTGTTCTCCTTGTTTTGTGACCCTTCAGTTACCCACTCGGCTTCTTCAAACTCTGTCCTGAGTCCAGACCGTAGTTTGTTCATTAGTTAGAGATTTTGCCCAATATTCAGAGCGGCCTTTTCAAATGATTTTCATGGAATTGTGGAAAGCAGAGAACTCAGCAAGTTTGCCATTTCTCATTCTCTACGCAGATGGATGCCCCTGCTAGTGCCAGGTGGAGGGGGAGCTCCGCGGCCGTTGCCGGCCGTGGGCCTGTGGGGCCAGGTGCCCAGTTCTGCCTGTCTGGGGCCAGGCAGTGACAGGCTTCTTACCACTAGAGTTTTATGTTTGGCAGGTCTTGTTTTCCACAGGTACCTTAGGAGATTGTTTGTGTTCTGCCTACAGCAGTAGATAAGTCTGTTTTTCTGACCTCCTCATAGAGACACACTTCTCCTTATTACTAGAATCAAACTCACAACCTGTCACACCTCTGCAAGCCAGACCAATTAGTGCCCTTTCTCCCTCTTACTCAAACTCACAGGTAACCCATCCTCAAGCACTCCCCAAGTAGCCCTTTGTTGAAATTATCTCTCAGAAATAACAAAACAAATCTCCACAGAGAAGGCAGATGGGGGGGGTCTCTCCTCTAGACCAGCGCACACCACTCTGCTTGGTTCTGGTCTGTTTTGAAGGAGCAGCTGGAGCCCTTTGTTCACTGTGTCCCTGGGTGGACACTGAGCATGAGCAGCCTCATGGAGGCCTCCAGGGGGATGGACACTGAGCATGAGCAGCCTCGTGGAGGCCTCCAGGGGGTGGACACTGAGCAGGAGCAGCCTCGTGGATGCCTCCAGGGGGGTGGACACTGAGCAGGAGCAGCCTCGTGGAGGCCTCCAGGGGGGTGGACACTGAGCAGGAGCAGCCTCGTGGAGGCCTCCAGGGGGGTGGACACTGAGCAGGAGCAGCCTCGTGGATGCCTCCAGGGGGATGGACACTGAGCAGGAGCAGCCTCGTGGAGGCCTCCAGGGGGTGGACACTGAGCAGGAGCAGCCTCGTGGAGGCCTCCAGGGGGGTGGACACTGAGCAGGAGCAGCCTCGTGGAGGCCTCCAGGGGGGTGGACACTGAGCAGGAGCAGCCTCGTGGAGGCCTCCAGGGGGTGGACACTGAGCAGGACCAGCCTCGTGAAGGCCTCCAGGGGGGTGGACACTGAGCAGGAGCAGCCTCGTGGAGGCCTCTGACGCTCATCAGCCTGCCGCAGGAACAGGACACCTCCACTGTACTTGGGCATCTAGTCCATGTCTAAAGATTTCCAGGGAAGTTATTTCTGTATTTCATATGGATTGGTTTTAACCTTAAGAAATTTTTCCTCTGTTTAGTAACCATTACTGCCAGAATGACCCTTTTCCACTATAGTCGAATCCGTTCCCTTTCATTTAATTCCTCACTAAGATGGAAAATACATGTTCACCTTTTTTTTTTTTTATCTGGTACAATCCTTTTTATACTTATAGAGTCTCCCCGACTCTTCTTTGACATAATAGATATTTAGTCTTTAAACTTGAAATCTTTCATATTTACTCTTTACAATATTTTGATAGCTTTTTTAAATCTCAAATTTTTCGAAACTCTAAGGTCCATGTTATAAAAGTTCTGGCAAGTCTATATTAAGAAAAAGACCTGGAAGTTCGAAAAATTCTACAGTGCATTAGCATGTTGTGTTAGTTGGGAGCCCATTCATTTTCTCACTGCTTTTTCTGCTCATTTGTCCTCACTTTTCCTATCAAACATGCCTTCATTTGCTCCTTTCTGCCAACGTAAGTGCCCCCTCCCACCAACTCTTTTTTTTAGCGTGTTTGTGATTCTCTGAATCTGGGGCATTCATGGATATTGTGGTGATATATCTCTAAGAGAGACAGCCAGTAAGCTGGAAAATAGATTATCATTTCTCAGCCTGTGGTTTTAATTATTAGATAGCCATATCCTACCCATGACATGTTTCCGACTGATTGGCCTCCAAGTAAATCTTCTTCTCTGAGAATTTTAGCAGGTGGCCACTCATTTTTTTCCTAGATTGGTCATCAGACATTTTATCCGAAGTCTATTCTAGCCTGGAGGGTCCTAATTAACCTTACAGTATTTGCTATATATTTTTTTCATATGAGAAGTTTTTATTCAGAAGGCATCAAAAATTTATACACGTTTTAAGAAAGGAAAAAGCTATATTGAAATTATAATAGTTAATATATACTGAATATTTGTTATCTTGTACCTCTTGTAATTGCAAAAGTCAAATGGGACTTGAGTATTACAATTTTAATATATTTTTTTTCCTTTCTTCAAACGTGTATAACTTTTTTTGTGCCCTTAGCATAATATCTCCATTTTGTAAGAAAATGAAAGCACAGATTGGTTAAGCAACTTGTCCAAGGTTACACAGTAAGTAAGCAAGCACATCTGGGATTCAGATTTCAGATCTTTCCAACTCTGCTCTTTTGGGAATGCTGTTTTCTCCTCTTAAAGTTTTAGGACCAAAATGTTCATTGCAAATAGTGAAACAGTATCCTTAGAGGATCAGCACTCCCTGATTAGGGCCAGTTCTTAATTGTTCTGTGGGCAGGCCTGACGGGTTTAAGAACGTGAGTTGTCAGACTAGCACTGGCCTCTTATTGGCAGGGTTCATGGCAGTGTGGTCCCTCCAGAGACTCTGGACACAAGGAAGTCCTGGCACATGACTAAAATAAATTTCATAGTTGAAGGAAGTGTTCTGAGACTCAGCTCTGGTGGAACCTTTACATTTCATTTCTTTTCCCAGTTTTGGTATGCTTACTATACACTTGATTTCTCTAGTGTCTGAGATAAATAACCAAGACCTAGTTTATGGCTTCAAAGTGCTTATTATCTAATAAGGAAAATTAGTGACTCAGAAGTAACAATGAAAGACTATATTATATAAAAATGAAAAATAATATGGGAACTTTACCTTCAGGCCATGATAGTGAGGGGGGCAAGCTATCCTCCTGCTTTAAACAGCTGTAAAACCAGAAACTATATATATAAGAAATGTTTATTTCCAGACATCAGACAACAGACTGCACAAGATAGACTGTGATCACTGAGGAAAGGAAAGTAAACAAGGTGAGCCTTAAGAGTACCCAACTCAGGGTCTCCAGGCCACAGTGCAGGGAGGGGAACCCAACAAATCTTGGCTTTCTTACTGAATTGAGGAAACAAAGCTTGGGGATACTAAAATGGCTAGACTTTACTAGGAAAAATATTGAAGGTAATAAGATACATAGAGAATAGACTCCAGAAGTCTGCAGAGGGAGTATCAAGGTCTTTGTCTGCTCACTGATATATGCACACATTTGAAGAAATGTTTGAGTCCAGGGGGAGACCGCTAGTGGGAAGGAACAGCAGAACAGGCCGGAGTCCAGAGCTCCAAATAGCTTGTGTCCTCTTCAGCCAGTCACAGACCATCGGGTAGAGACCTTCCAGGTCCGGCTATTCTCCGTTTGCCCTAAAAGTGCTTAAAAACAAAACTCAGAAGGATGGAGTGATTCCAGGTAACTAACTGCATCAAAGAACGAAGACCAATAAGACTTAAAGGAATATATGAAAATCCAGCACCTGACAATGGGACATTCAAAGCTGTGGTCTCCAACCAAAATCACCAGGCATGCAAGTCAGTAGGAAAATACCCGCCACAAGTAGGAGAAAAAGCAATAGAAATAAAACCAAAATGGCATAGATGATAGAATTAAGAGACAAGAACATTAAAATACTTTTATAAATATTCTTTCTATGTTTAAGAAGGTAGCAGAAAACATGATCATAATGAGCAGAAAAATCAAAGCCCTAAAAAAGACACACTTGGAACATCTACAGATATTTGAAAAAATGCAGTGGATGAGATTAATGACAGATTAAACACTACAGAAGAAAACATCAGTGAATTTAAAGTCTTAAAAAAAGGAACTATCCAGAATGAAATAGAAAAGAAAAGATCGGGCCTATATACTGAGGGTGGTGGGTTTGAACCCTGCCCTGGCCAAATTGTAACAAAAAATAGCTGGGTGTTGTGGCGGGCGCCTGTAGTCCTAGCTACTCGGGAGACTGAGGCTAGAGAATCACTTAAGCTGGAGGCTGGAGGTTGCTGTGACGCCACAGCACTCTACCAAGGGTGACAAGGTAAGACTCTTATCTCTTAAAAAAAAAAAACTAACAAAATTTCAGTGAGTTATGGGACAAAATCAAGCACCCTAACATATATGTAATTGTCTCAGAAGGAAGAGATAAAGAAAAAGCCAAGAGGATGGTCAAATACTTTGCAAATTTGATGGAAACTACAAACATAGTAAGAAAGTGGTCAGTTCATCAACAGACTAGAATGGTTCTAGGTGGGTATGCCTCTAATAACACATTCAAGAGTACATTAAACAAAAAGATAAAGAATTGAAAGTAAAAATAGACATTGAAAATTATAATTGGATACTTCAGTACCCCTCCCTTAATGATTGATAGGAAAATAGACAGAAAATACAGAGACTTGAATAACCACAACATGACCTGGTTGAACTACACACAGGTCATTTGCCAGGGAAGACCATCTTCTGGGCCATAAAACAAGTTGCAATAAATTTAAAAGGATTGAAAACTTACAAAAATCAGTTATTTTGGAGGTGCCTGGGGCTCAAAGGAGTAGGGCACCGGCTCCATATGCCAGAGGTGGTGGGTTCAAACCCAGCCCTGGCCAAAAAAAAAAAAAAAAAACTGAAAAAAAAAATCAGTTATTTAACCAGAATGAAATTCAACTAGAAATCAACAGGAAAGATATCTGGAAATCCTCAAATATTTGGATATTATACATTATCTTCCTAAAAACACATGGATCAAAGAAAAAGATTACAGGAAATTAGAAAATATTTTTAATTGAACAATAGTGAGAGCGTACTGTATCAAAATTTATGGGGTACAGGTAAAATCAATTATTAGAATTGTGTATCTATTTTTAAAATATGAGATAAAAGAAAGTTTTTAAATTAATGACCTAAGTTTCCATCTTAAGAAAGTAGAAGACATAACCTGCAAATATCTTCTCCCATTCTGAGGGCTGTCTGCTTGCTTTACTTACTGTGTTCTTGGCTGTGCAGAAGCTTTTTAGTTTGATCAGGTCCCAGTAGTGTATTTTTGAAGCTGCTTCAATTGCCCGGGGGGGTCCTCCTCATAAAATACTCTCCCAGACCAATTTCTTCAAGGGTTTTCCCTACACTCTCTTCTAGCATTTTTATAGTTTCATGTCTTAAGTTTAAATCTTTAATCCAGTGAGAGTCTATCTTAGTGAATGGTGAAAGGTGTGGGTCCAGTTTCAGTCTTCTGTAGGTTGCCAGCCAGTTCACCCAGCACCATTTGTTATAGGGAATCTTTTCCCCAGTGAATGTTTTTTAATTGGCTTGTCAAAGATCAAATAACAGTAAGTAGCTGGATTCATCTCTTGGTTTTCTATTCTGTTCCATACATCTACCTCTCTGTTTTTGTGCCAGTACCATGCTGTTTTGATCACTATCAATTTATAGTATAGTGTGAGGTCTGGTAGCATGATTCCTCCTGCTTTGTTTTTATTTCTGAGTAATGTCTTGGCTATTCGAGGTTTTTTCTGATTCCATATAAAACGAAGTATTGTTTTTTCAAGATCTTTAAAGTATGACAGTGGAGCTTTAATAGGGACTGCATTAAAATTGTATATTGCTTTGGGTAGTATGGACATTTTAACAATGTTGATTCTTCCCAGCCATGAGCATGGTATGTTTTTCCATTTGTTAATGTTTTCAGCTATTTCTTTTCTTCGAGTTTCATAATTCTCTTTATAGAGATCCTTCACATCCTTTGTTAGATAAACTCCAAATATTTCATCTTCTTCACTACTGTGAACGGAATAGAGTCCTTAACTGTTTTTTCACCTTGACTATTGTTGGTATATATAAAGGCTACCAATTTATGAGTGTTGATTTTGTAGCCTGAGACACTGCCAGAATCCACAGAGAACTCAAACGTATAAGCAAGAAAAGAACAAGTGAACCCATTGCAGGCTAGGCAAGGGACTTGAAGAGAAACTTCTCTGAAGAAGACAGGCGCAGAGCCTACAGACATACGAAAAAATGCTCATCATCTTTAATCATCAGAGAAATGTAAATCAAAACTACCTTGAGATACCATCTAACTCCAGTAAGATTAGCCCATATCACAAAATCCCAAGACCAGAGATATTGGCGTAGATGTGGAGAAAAGGGAACACTTCTACACTGCTGGTGGGAATGCAAATTAATACATTCCTTTTGGAAAGATGTTTGGAGAACACTTAGAGATCTAAAAATAGATCTGCCATTCAATCCTATAATTCCTCTACTAGGTATATACCCAGAAGACCAAAAATCACATTATAACAAAGATATTTGTACCAGAATGTTTATTGCAGCCCAAGTCACAATTGCTAAGTCATTGAAAAAGCCCAAGTGCCCATCGATCCACGAATGGATTAATAAATTGTGGTATATGTACACCATGGAATATTATGCGCCTTAAAGAAAGATGGAGACTTTACCTCTTTTATGTTTACATGGATGGAGCTGGAACATATTCTTCTTAGTAAAGTATCTCAAGAATGGAAGAAAAAGTATTCAATGTACTCAGCCCTACTATAAAACTAATTTATGGCTTTCATATGAAAGCTATAACCCAGTTATAACCTAAGAATACGGGGAAGGGGGAGACGGAGGGGAGGGAGGGGGGAAGATGGGCAGAGGGAGGATGATTGGTGGGATTACACCTGTGGTGCATCTTACAAGGCTACATGTGAAACTTAGTAAATGTAGAATATAATTAAAATGTCTTAACACAATAACTAAGAAAATGCCAGGAAGGCTATGTTAACCAGTGTGATGAAAATGTGTCAAACTGTTTATAAAAAACAGTGTATGGTGCCCCATGATCGCATTAATGTACACAGCTACGATTTAATATTTATAAAAAAAAGGAAAAAAAAAAGAAAGTAGAAGGCAGTGGCTGTGCCTGTGGCTCAAAGGAGTAGGGCACCGGCCCCATATGCCAGAGGTGGCGGGTTCAAACCCAGCCCTGGCCAGAAACTGCAAAAAAAACAACAACAACAAAAAAGAAAGTAGAGGGCTAATTAAAGAAAAATGCAGCAAATTAAACACAAAGCAACCACAAGGAAGGAAATATTAAATATAAGAGAAAAACTCAATAGAATGGAAGCAGAAAAACTGTATAGAAGAATCAGTGGCATTAAAAGCTGGCTGTTTAAGACCAATAAAATCATTAACACTGTAATCAAACCTAATAAGGAAGAAAGAAAGAAGACATAAATTGTCACTATCAGAAGTAAAAGAGGGGCAGCGTTGTAGAACCTAAGGTGTTAAATGAGAGAATGTTATGAACCTTTTTGTGCCAATAAATCCAACTTAGGCAAAGTGGAAATTCCTTGAAAGATACAAACTACCAAAGCATATCCCCAAACAAGTAGATAACATGAATGGCCCTATTTAATGTCTATTTAAGATACAGAACATGTTAGTTAACAGCATTCCAATAATTAGAATTTCATGCCCAGATGCCTTTACTGATAAATTCTATGAAATGCACAACAAAGAAATAATACCAATTCTACATACTTTTCCACAAAATAAGGAGAGAATGCTCTCCCAACTTGGTTTGTGAGGCCAGCAATTACCCTGATACCTAAACCAAACCAAAGGCGTTACAAGAAAAGAAAACAAACTATAGACCAATATCCTTCATTAATATAAATGCAAAAGTCCTTAAAAATGTATTGGCAGATTGAATCCACTGCATAAACAGTGTAGCACATCATGACTAAGCCAGGTTTGTCTCACAAATGCAAGTTTAGTTTGATGTTCAAAAGCCAATCAGTGTTATTCACTACATTAAAATCTAAAAAATGTCAATGATCATTTCAATGTAAGTATAATAGAAAAAGCACTTGTCAGAATTCAGCCTGATACAGAATTCAGACTGCAGTTAGCATTATATTTATGGGCAAAAGACTGAATACTTATTTCCTAAGATCAGAAAAAAGGCAAGGATGTCCCTTCTTACCACTTCTGTAGAACATTGTACTGAAAATGCTAATGACTGCAGTGCAGCAATAAAAATAAAGGGAACCAAATTGGAACAGAAGTTAAACTTTCCTCATTCACCAGATGACATGATCATCTCCTCAGGAAGTATAAAACTATTTTTAGTCACCAGACTGTGAAAATCCTAAGGAATGTATTAAAAAAACTACTAGAATTAATAAATGAGCTTAGCAGATCATGTGATGCACAATTTTCTTCTACATAAATTAGCAACAGAGAGTTGAAATAAAGCAATACTATTTGTAATAGGACACAAAAAGAAAAAAATCATAACCTAGACTTCATCAAAATTAAAAATTTTTGCTTTTTAAAAGACCCTTTAATGGGCCAGGCGCAGTGGCTTATTTCTGTAATCCTAGCATTCTGGGAGCCCAAGGCAGGTGGATCGCCTGAGCTCAGGAGTTCAAGGTTAGCTTGAGCAAGAGACCTCAGGTGTTATGGTGGGCGCCTGTCATTCCAGTTACCAGGGAGGCTAAGGCAAGAGAATTGCATTGAGCCCAAGATTTTGAAGTTGCTGAGAGCTATGACACCATGGCACTGTACTGAGGATGACAAAGTGGGAGTCTGTCTCCGAAAAAAAAAAAAAACAGAACTAAAAAAGAGCCTTAAAGATATGAAAAGCAAGATATAGACTTGGATAAAATATTTATAAAACACATATCTGATAAAAGACTTATATCCATAATCTGTTAAAGGTTTCATAGTCAATAATAAGAAAAGAATGTGCAAAAGATTTGAATAGACATGTCTCTAAAAATGCATAAAAATGGCAAATAAGCATAAGATAAAATGTTCAACATCGTTAGACATTAGGGAAGTGGAAATTAAAATCATGATGGGATACCACTACACACCAATTAGAGTGTCAGAAATTACAAAGACTGGCCATGTGAAATTGGACTTGATAATCTATTTATTATTACTATTATAATTCATTTATATAGTCATCTTCACTTTCTTTCTTTAATGTTTTATAGTTTTTTTATATAGTTTTTATATGTCTCGAAACTTACAATATTATAAAATTTATCCCTAAATCTTTCGTGTTTTCTTTTGTTATAAATGGCATTGCTTTATTTCTACTTCGATTGTTTGTTTCAATTTGTGTAGAAATAAAATTATACATCACATGATTTACATCCTTATACATCCTATCACATACACTTTTAAGCTTATCTGTTAATTCTAATTGACTTTTTTTTGGCCAGGGCTGGGTTTGAACCCGCCACCTCTGGCATATGGGGCCAGCGCCCTACTCCTTTGAGCCACAGCGCTGCCCTCTAATTGATTTTTTACATATTCCAGTATTTTCTATGGAGATAGTGGTGTAGCCTGGTAAATAAAGACTGTTTTACTTCTCCAATTAGCAGTGACAAAGAGCAACTGTAATTCTTAACACACTGCTGGCAGAAATACTAACTGGTGCAGACACTCTGGAAAACATTTAGCAGCTGATTTTAAAGTAAAGCATACTTACTCCATAACCCAACTGTACCCAAGAAAAGTGGAAACAGATCCACAGAAAGTCTGATGCAAATGGTTAGAGTAGCTTGATTAATAATAGCCCCAAACTGGAAAGAACCCAAATGCCCATCAGGTGAAGAACAGATAAACAAATAGTGGTTTATCAGTATAATGGAATATTACTCTACAGAAAAAAAGGAATGAACTATTTCTACATTCGACACAGATATATACAATATGGATAAATTTCAAAAGGAGTATTTAAGTGCAAAACCCAAGACAAAAAAGTCTACAAAGTATATTTATTTCATATGAAATTCTAGAAAAGGAGAAACTGTAGTTACAAAACTTTGTTCATATACTGTATCTTTCTTTTAAAAAAAGGAGGGGGGAGCAAAATGAATTGTGACTCTTTGGCCCAACCTGTGCATCCTAGTAGAAGACCTGCAGCTATCTTAAAGATTTTTAACATACGATAATCAAAAATTGGCTTATAATCACACCGTCAGTGAAGTGGATGACTAAGTTGAATATTTTGCTGTTTTGAGTCATTGAAATGAGACTGTAAGATACATTTTGTTCTGGTGATTCCAAATGGGCTCTGAGAAAACTTTCAGAAAAATAGCTTTGAAAATGATGTTCTTAGTAGTTCCATCCTTGGAACAAAATTTTTAGCTTCCTTGAGTTCAGTACCTTTAATGGATGCATGTATTTTAAAGATTCCTTTTGTAAAAAAAATTATAATTTCATTTTACTTTTCTCTTTTAAATTACTCTTTCTTCTAAACAATCACTTTGAACTCTCATTGATGATTTTGGATAAAGAAACAAGATTAGGAATCCAGGGAACCAGCTCAAAGGCTGCAAAGCCCTTCTGAGCATTAAATAGGGTGACCAACAGGTCACCAGCAGCTCCAGAGGCAGAAGTCCCAAACAAGGATAAGAAATAATTTTCTAATGATCAAAGCTGTTCGAAACTGATATGGACTATCTGAAGGAAAAAGTGAGTTCCCCTGGTTCAAGTGACAGCTGCAGACTCCTTTAGCAGGAATGTTTCAAGCATCAGGAAGTGTTGGCCTCTGCAAGCACTCGGTGGGTGTGGGGTGCAGCCGGGCTCCGCATGTGTGCCCTGGCTGGAGGTGTCTTGAGTCTTACATGGGAGACTTCATGCAGCTTTAGATCTTGTGGATGCTTAGATGACGAATTTCCTGTGACATGCCATTTGAATTCAAATTTAAGCATGGCAGTCCTTTAACCTGTTGTTAAAGCTGGTATCCAGTGCTTTCATACAGTTCTGAACAATACTGTTCTGTGTGGGTTGAAATTAGCTCCAGAGACACTTGCAGTCCAACAGAAGTGTGTATTTCTGTCTGTTTCAATGCCACCCCATACCTTCTCCTGATCGACTCAGTTTTGTGGAAAATGATAAATGAATAATTTGCCCTCATTATTGGTTTAAATGAAGAAATCACTAGATGTCAAAAATCCAAAATCATATCTTCAGGTAAAGACTGAAAGGCATGATTCTTTTTCCTGAAGCACCTATGGCTTAAAAAAATATATTCAGTACTTAAAAGAGCTAACATCTTCTTCCAAGCAGCCCAGTCGAGAGGGGAAAGCAGCCCCAGAAAATCAAGTTTGCCAGTGCCTGGGCTACTCCATGTACAACACCGTCTGGAATAAAGTTGAAGATTTATTTCATAGTCACATAGGGAAGGTGAAACTTATTTTCTAGAACAGGCCTGTTACGTGCCTCCTGAGAAGCAGAGAGAGCATGCACAGATTCTTTTCACTAAATCAATTCTTATTGGGATCCTTCTGCTTATTAGCTCAACAACTATTTAGTGAAGGCCCAGTGTGCACAGTACTGTGGGAGGTGCCACGGGGAACACAGGCACAAGGACGGCACCATCCTTACCTGAGGTAACACAACATAGATCTGGGGTGAGCAAGACGGAAGAGTAAGCTCCTCCCTCAGGGAGTGTCTGAGCACAGTTGAGTAGATTGGAAAATAGAGGCGGTGGAGGTCAGAGGAAGGAGAGGGTTTTTCACCGCAGCTATGAAAGGGCAGGGTAGTTTACGTGAGCCATGCTGTCCTGAGGACAGAGCAAGAATGTTCTCTTTGGAAGAAATGTCAAGGAGAATGACAATGAGGGGCAATTACACTTGGTGCTTAGGACCTTGCCGTTGACCTTCACGAGTAGGCATTGCAGGAAAGGATGTTATTGGAAGCAGACTGCAGGGAGCTGTAGGCAGGAGCATCTGAGGACATGGAGAGGTGAGCCCTCATTGGACATGTTTAGTAAGTAGCAAAGGGGGAAAGGTATTACACAACATAGTCAACGGGAACCTTTTTTTTTTTCTGCTATGAGTAAATTATTATTTTGAAGGAGAGAGGCTAAACATGTCTGAAAAAAAAATTAAATTGTAGAATCCTGGAAAACATAATGTTACAGGAAAGAACCACAGGATAATTGCTAGCATTTTTGATATGGACATAAGCTGGTATGAAATATATTTTTGCATTTTATGAAAAAGCATTACATTAAGAAACTCAAATATCACTATTTTTTTTATTGTTGGGGATTCCTTGAGGGTACACAGAAGCAGGTTACATTGATTCCTTTTGTTAGATAAGGACCCTCTTATATTTGTGTCCCGCCCCCAAAAAGTGAGCCTTCTCCCTTGACCCCCTCCCCCTCCCCCCTTTCTTTCTCAGCTCTCCAGGTCCCCCACCTCCGACTGTGTACTAGGACCTTAATTGTCCTCACATCAGAATTGAGTATATAGGATTCTTACTTCTCCATTATCACGATGCTTTATTAAGAAAAATGTGTTCCATATCCATCCAGTTTAATACAAAGGATGTAAAATCTCTGTCTTTTTTAGAGGCTGAATAGTATTCCGTGGAATACAAATACCACAGCATGTTAATCCATTCCTGGGTTGGTGGGCATTTAGGCTGTTTCCACATTTTGGCGATTGTAAATTGAGCTGCAATAAATAGTCTAGTACATGTGTCCTTGTGATAAAAGAATTTTTTTTCTTCTGGGTAGATGCCCAGCAGTGGGATTGCAGGATCAAATGGGAGGTCTAGCCTGAGTTCTTTGAGGGTTCTCTATACTTCCTTCCAAAAAGCTTGTACTAGTTTGCAGTCCCACCAGCAGTGTAAAAGTGTTCCCTTCTCTCCACATCCACGCCAGCATCTGCAGTTTTGAGACTTTGTGATGTGGGCCATTCTCACCGGGGTTAGATGGTGTCTCAGGGTGGTTTTGATTTGCATTTCTCTAATTATTAGGGATGATGAGCATTTTCTTATATGTTTATAAGCCATTCGTCTGTCTTCTTTTTTTTTTTTTTTGAGACAGAGCCACGAGCCATCACCCTGGGTAGAGTACTGTGGCATCATAGTTCACAGCAACCTCCAACTCCTGGGCTCAAGCGACTGTCCTGCCTCCACCTCCCAAATAGCTGGGACTACAGGCACCCGCCACAACGCCTGGCTGTTTTTTGATTGCTGCCATCATTGTTGTTTGGCCTGCCCAGGCTGGATTTGAACCCACCAGCTCAGGTGTATGTGGCTGACGCCTTAGCTGCTTGAGCCATAGGCGCCAAGCCTCGTCTGTCTTCTTTAGAGAAGGTTCCCTTGCTCAGTAATCTAAGGGATTGTTGGCTCAAATATCATTATTGTTGAGTACTTCAAGTGAGAAGTTGAGGAGGAAAGATTAGAAGTAGTTCCATATTTAAACCCTTATTCTTTAAAGAACGTTAAAGTCTTCTAGCTTCTGGCAGTGATTTCGTGGGATTGTTTTTTTCCTCTTGATGGCACATGGAGGAAGCAAACTGAAGGCCTGAGCTTGTGCTCACCCGCGTTGTACATCATTTTACATTGTTGCTTATTTGAATAAGATTGGGAAGAAAAGAGAGTCATGCACGCCCCTGGTAGCTAAACTTAGTTTCCGTGAGCTTCCCGTATGGAAGTTCTCAGGGTGCGGTCATTAAAGGAGTCAGTAAAGTTTCATCAAACTCAGTGATACCCATGTGCAAGTGTTCATGGGTAGGGCGAAAACGCTGAGCAAATAATGATGTGTGTTCACTGAACCTGCATGTATATTCCCTTACGTGACCTTTCTGCTGTTTGAGACCAACCTACCTGCCTCTCCTGCCTTCCTAATGAAATGTGTTGTGTGAAGGAATCGTCCTTGTCCTCCCCAGACACAGGTGTGTTTGCAGTGGTGAACAGTCACTCCTTGTCCTTGCTGGGGAAGCTGGCGATCAGTGCCGCATTTAACATCGTCTACATCTACACCGCGGAGCTATACCCCACGGTCATCAGGTACGCGCCTGACACAGAGGCACTTTGCACACGCTTCATGTTTTGTTGTCCTTGCTTCCACCAGGAGGGGTGTGGCTCTCATTTCCTCTGCCTCTGGAGTCCGGGGAGGGCCAGCAGCCGTACAGCAGACTTAACTCAGAACCTGTCTTTGCAGACTGCTGTTTTCCCACATGCTCTAGGCTGGTGTTCCCTCAGCCGGCCCTTGCCCAGTCTTTCTGAGGATCATTCCAGACAGATCCTTCCCTGATCCAGGCCATAAGTCTCATGGTTCTTCTGCCTGTTTATTAAATCCCTTTTCCCAGTAAGAGATCAGATTATCTGCGACTGGCTAGTTACTTCCTAATGTGTTCTACAACCAACTTTCTCTGGTTACTGCCTATAACACCAGGATGATGACTCTGTCCAACCCGGGACTCTTTAGAGAGAAGACATGGGTGTTATGAATAGGTTCAGCTGGGATACCAGAGTGATGTACGGTCACCCTACCTAGAACCATCTCCATTTTCTCTCCCTGCCTCCCACCCCTTCAGCCAGCCTTCCTTAAGAAGGTGATTGTTCTTGGTTTCCTGACAATATATGCTTAATCAATTCCTTTTTATATATCTGACCCTTTAATAGTTAAGTTTCAATACATGGGCAGACTTTTTAGATCATAAACCCTGGCCCTCTATGGCTGTATTCACGGAGAGCAGGCCTAAGACACAAAGATCTACAAAAAGATTTGATAAAAAATATCCAAAAGCTCATTTCTGCATCATCCTCTGTAGTTGCACTGCCACAATATGTTACTGACTAGCCTCGTAGGTGGCTATTTACATTTAAATTGTAATTAATTAAAATCAAACAAATAAAAAATTCCATTCTTCATTCCTGCTGGCCACATTTCAGGTTAGTTAGTGCCTTAGGAACCGCCTCTGTGTAGGGGCTTCCTGTTGAACCCTGTAAGTTCAACACATACAGCATCACAGATAGTTCTGGTCTGCGGCTCTGCTCTGCCAGAGCCTGTGCTTTTACTTTGGGATATACTATTTGTTGGGGGCCTAGCACAGCCACGCAAAAACCCTTTCCCTCCTTTCCTCCTAAGACAAAGACACAAAGGATCTGGCCAGCTCCACCTCCTGAGAAGTTCTGCCAAAGGGCTGTAACTTTTCAGGCAAGCTGTGGAATGTGCCCACCCCAGTCTCTAACTGCCCCTGGGCACAGATGTCATCTTTGCACTGCCCAGGAGGGTTGCCATCCCCTTTTCAATAAACCTGGCCTGAACATCTCCCCTGCAGCCTCTTTTCTGGGCGCCATCGTTTATACCTTTCACTATTTTAGACCCACTACACTCCCCCGGGATCTTCAAATTGCCCCTTTACAACATACTTACTGATTTTTACTTTTTTACTTCTACTTTTCAGGAATGTTGGGCTTGGAACTTGTTCCATGTTCTCCCGAGTTGGTGGAATTATCGCTCCCTTCATCCCCTCACTGGTTGGTTTGTACTTCCTAGTTATGTTTTCTTCATTCTCTACTGTAGAAATGTGTGTGTTTCTGAGTAGAAATAGGTAATGAACAGATGTCATTTAAGATCAGACGACACAATTCTGAACTTTGTGCTTTTTAGATGGCATTCCAACAGGGCAGATGGACTCTCACTGAGGATACGTTTATCCTTGATGGGTTTGATTTCTTGTTCAGTCTAGATTTATTGGGGAGCGTCTGCTAATGCCAACACGCCCCATTCCTATCTCCACTGATAAGTTAGTCAATTAGTAAATATTTATTAATCCTGTGCTGTATGCTGAGTACTTTATGTATACATATGTCATCGCATGTAATCCTTACAATAAACATAAGGGGTAGGCATTGTCGTTACCCTGTATTAACGATAAGAAAATGCTACAGAAAGAAATTAAATATGTTCCCCAAAGGCAACACCACTTGGAAAAGAAACTTAGATATGAAATATACCTAGCAATATGTCTATTTGTATCTTTTTGGCATTTTCTAAGTCTCACAGTCAAAAGAAAAGGAGATGATCCTAAATCCTTCCAATCTGAAAAATAACTCTCAAAGAACTTAGCGGTAGAAGTGGAAGGGGCGTGTACAGAGTTCTCCTTGGTCTGATTTGAGACTTTCCCTGCTAAGACTGGTGAAAGGTGACTAGGCTGGTGTGGGGCTTGTGGACCTGCTCTGCAGAAAACTGTTCATTGTGCAGAAAACTTCACCCACCACTTTTTAGTAAGGGATGTCTCAAAAACACCACCATAGCCTTTTCATTTTGTGAGTTGGGATACATTCACAACGGAGCGTCTCTTTCCACGTCTGGCACTTAACTTTAGGTCACAGGACCCTTCTTATGACAGAGCCATGTTAGCTCCATGTTTCATTCCATAAAATATCGGTATTAAACGCTAAAGAGATCTGACTCTGGATGGCCAACCTAGAGCGTTACAGTGCCCAGCACGATGTCTGTGTCGACTGCTGCTAAGTTTAGAAGAGGGGAAAGCATCTGTCCCCCTTGCTCCAAACTACCCATGTAGTTAGAAACCCCATGTATGTGGTAGGGGTTTTCCCTCCAGAGTTTTTATACCTTTAATCCCTGGATCTCTCAGTTACGGTGTTAAGGTATGCGGGATGGTTTAGCCAGTTCCAGGGTTGAGAACTTGAAAGTTCATCATTAGCACATATTTTGGGATGTCCCTTAAGGGACAAGTATGTGTTACAAGCTGGGGAAGCTGAACACCAGGCTTCGGTCAGCTCTGGACACTGCCTGCCCAGCTCAGGTCAGCGTGGTCTCTTCTCTCTGCTGCCCAGCCCAGGCGTGATGCAGTGGCTGCTTCCGGTCCACAGACTGGGGCCGGCTTGTGTTACTCACTCCACCTCTACCTGCCTGAGGTGTCACCCCAAGGTGCCCCAGTGAGGAAAGACGTGGTTTGTAATATAGCCTAGCAGGAGGCCTGAACTGGATGGTAACCATGCCAGTTACCATCCCTCTCCTCAATCAGGAGAGGGCTGGTGTCACTTGCTGGGGAAACGAGCCTCAGTTTGTGTGTGTTTTCATTTCATTCCTTGCCCCCACAGAAATATGTGCAGTGGTCTCTGCCTTTCATTGTCTTTGGAGCCACCGGCTTGGCCTCGGGCCTCCTGAGTTTATTACTGCCAGAAACCCTTCACAGTCCACTGCTGGAGACGTTTTCAGACTTTCAGGTGTATTCCTATCGCAGGCTCGGGGAGGAAGCCCTATCTCTGCAGACCCTGGATCCTCCACAGGTATGAGGTTATTTTTCTAAACCATTATACCACTTGGGTGATGATAGTTGCTGAAACAAAGACTGTTCAGGTTGGGTTAAATCAGTGATTTTTAACTAGTGTGCCATGAGAGGATCTTAGGTGTGCTGAGAAAATTTTGAAAGACCATTAATTAATTTCGAAAGAAGTTCAAAACACAGTTTAGTATGTCCCAATTTTTTTTACTCCTTTTTCTTGATTGACACACTTTAAGTGTGCCACAGAAGTTTAACTTTAGGTTCAAGTGTGCCTGGAGATAAAAAAGATTGGAAAACACTGGGTTAAATGGAGCTGAATGAAACTGGAAAACAAAGGTGGAATCTAACAGCAGCTGATTTCAGAGAGATGTGATGGGTGACTTTTCTCAGAACACTGTAGGGGCTGTTTCTTTGGGGCATAGATGTCATAAAGATGCATTTGCCAGATGAATAGTGAGACAGTAACTTTCACTTTAGAAATGTTGGTGACCTCATTTCTCTGCCCTTTCCCCTTTCCTGTTTCAGTGTGTGGACAAGGAGAGCCCTGTAGGGAGTGAGAGTGAGGAAGAGGAGGAATTTTATGACGCCGATGAAGAAACTCAGATGATCAAGTGAAGACCCTGCAGATTCCTCCTCGGAAGCAAAGGTTGTGTTTCATGCCTCTGGCTAAGGCAGGTTCTTCTTAAGAGTTGTAGAATGGTGTGGTTTAAACAGCCTTAGATGATACTCACTATGGACTGATTTTTTTCCAGACACCAAGGGAAGTTGGAGAAGAGATTTCACGAGAGATGACATCACTGCATTGAAGGAATATTTGTTAATTTGTCCACAATTCAAGTTGAGCTCAGAATCGTGACCTCTGGTAAATTGCTGAAATCTGCCTTCCGGAGTGTCAAGCTGATGCGTTTCTGGAGGTTGATCATGTTGCTTTCCCTTCATGATTACCTAAAGGCAGATACGTAACATTTTTCACTACCATAGTGGGGTAAGATAAATGATCCTTAAGATTGAATCTTTAGCTGGGTGTGGCGGCCCATGCCAGTAAGTCCCAGCACTTTGGGATGCTGAGGTGGAAGGATCACCTGAGGCCTGGGCAACATAGTGAGACCTCTTCTCTATAAAAATGTTTAAAAAGTAGCTTTGTGCGGTTATGTGTACTGAGGTCCCAGGTACTTCGGAGGCTGAGGAGAGAGGGTCGCTTGAGCCCTGGAATTTGAGGCTGCAGTGAGCTATGATCTTGCCACTCACTCTGGGCAACAGAGTGAGATCCTGTCTGTAAAAAGAAAGTTTTTAAAAATGTTGGTACCGGTGCCTGTGGCTCAAAGGAGTAGGGCGCCAGCCCCATATGCCGGAGGTGGCGGGTTCAAACCCAGCCAGGGCCAAAAAATACAAAAAAAAAAAAAAAATTGGTACCATGTTTGGCAGTTGCTCCTTATCAGGAATCTTCTGATGCAGATTGGTGTCAGCATGTCAACTCTGTGTCTAAGGAAAAGCACTCTGACGTCATTTGTGTGCCCCGCGGCCCCGCGGCTTTATCTCTGCTGACAAAATTAGAGTCCTCAAGTGGGTTCCCAGCCTGTTGGTTGATTTGGGCTTCTTATACTTTTAGCCTGAAGATGACTCATTCCTAAAACCCAGATGTACCAAAGCAGTTTACTTCGAGGCAGAGGTATGGCTATGGCTCCCTGTTAGCCTTGTGATACTTAAATTGTGTAGTTTCTTCAGTTCCCACTTAGAGTCTAGTACTTCAAAGTCATGCACAGTAAATGATAAAGCTTAAAGTAGAAGGCAGTTACAGAGCGCTATGTAGCTCACACCTACAATCCCAGCACTGTGGGGGGCCGAGGCCAGAGGATCACTTGAGATCAGGAGTCAGCCTGAGCACCATGGCCAGACCCACTGGGTGTGGTGCTGTACATCTGCCGTCTCAGCTACTCAGGGGGCAGAGGCAGGAGGATCCCTGGAGCCTAGGGGGGCAGAGGCAGGAGGATCCCTGGAGCCTAGGGGTTGGAGGTTGCAGTGGGTTGTGATTGAGCCACTGCACTTCACCCTGGGTGATGGGGTGAGACCCTGTGTCAAAACAAACAAAAAAAGAAAAGAGTCAAAATCATGTGACACGTTGAGCATGTAGGTGTAAAGAAAAATGGTGCAGTTTTTAATAAGGGAGAAAAGAAAACTATCCTTCACATTTTTTTGTTTGTTTTGCTTCTAGTGTTGTGCAGTGGGGGACTTTGGGCAGCATTTAATAACCTAAGCTCTTCCTGTCCTGGAGCAGCCCGTGCCTCTTGACCCAGCATGGAAGGCTCAGTAGTTTCATAGGAAGCATTGGTTTTTTTCATTACATACTGTCAACTTTCAAATGCCTCAAAATCATGCTTAGTTTCCTAAAATCATATGCTGAAAATATTTTCCCACAAAACTTGAAAACCATCTCAAGTAGGAGAATAAACCTGGAGACAAGCTTAGGCAGCCTTGTTCTAGGTCACTTTCCCAACCATGTTGGGAAAAGTCCCAACCGGACGTCCATGTTTCAGACTTTCTGTTTCTGCTAATCTCTTGGTGAAAAAGTAATTGCATTCGAGATAAAGAGAAGATGTCACTGTGGTTACTTCTGGAAATCTCGGGAGCACCATCCCCAGATGGCTCCAGATACTCCCCTGCTCTCCCATGCTGACGTCCTGGTTTGCACTACGTCAGTGTGTACCTTTGAATTTTTAAAACTATTTTTAAGTCCTTTATGCCCTTAATTATGTATTGAGCTCTTCATAAACAGGGCCCATGTCTACTGCTGTTTATTTCACCCTGCCAGGCCCAGAACATGGGTTTAGACAGAGTAAGGACCTAATAAATATTACTGTTTCTAGCCGGCAGGGGGATCGTGGAACTCTCCCAGTCTTCATTTTTGCAAATCTTAACCAAATTGTGGACTCCTGTTTGTCTTTCTCTGGAAAATGAAGACCTGGTCACCATCAGGATAGGGAGAGGAAGAACTTACAGAGACACATGGAAATTCTTAAACAGTTGAGCATTTAAAATAAAATAGTGAACTAATGTATATATAATCTTTGATTGACAGAGGCTTTCTTTGTATTATAAGAATAACATATTCCATTATGGAAAATTTGGAAATTAGAAATTTTAAAATGCATCACCCATAGACCCAACATCCAGAGACAGCCTGCGGGACAGCCTTGTTCCATGTGAAGACCAACCGGGCGTCCATCTGTCTATGGGCACTGGGTGTCGTCCCCTCTCTGCTCTGAGCTGTAAGAAAGGAGCGAGAGATGTACATTTGAATTAAAAGTCTGAGCTGGCCATCAGCTGCTAATGTCAGATGTGTCTCTAAATTTTCTTTCTAGATGGTTCGTTAGCAAAGTTTAATAATGACTGTTCTTTATTTATACCACTTTTTTAAAAGCAGACTCGTTCCCTTTGGATAATAACTGTTGAAGAATATTGTTTGTAGAGCGTGCATGTGTATATATTTGCATTGATTATATTATTGGAAAACTTTTAATTCATAAGTAACACATATTTTGTTTGTACAGATGATTTGTAAAAAACTGTCTTTTTTTTTTTTTTTGGCCAGGGCTGGATTTGAACCCACCACCTCTGGCATATGGGACCGGCGCCCTACTCCTTGAGCCACAGGCGCCACCCCTTTTTTATTCTTTTCAAAATTAAATTTCTTTTCTCCTAAACATAGCAAGAAAAGTGTAAGACCCCAGGGCTTCCAGGGTCAATGGTCTTAGTAACAGCTTATCTAGAGCCTTTATACCACACAGATATGTTGAAAGAAACCGTGTTGCAGTTTTCTGACCTTGTGAGTTAACACTACCACTCATTGGAAAGCCAGTACTTGTCATCAGGTTGCTTTCAAACAATGCAGATATTCTTTAGTATTTTAAAATGAGCAAATAAAATATAAAAAAGTGAAAACAAAGGTTTCTGGGGGGCTGCTTGAATGAATATCATTTGGACAGGTATTTTTATGGGCAATCAAATTGATGAAGAGAAAACGTTAAGTGTGTTTCTCCACACTCTCTCAAGGTATGTTTGTAAACGCTGCAAATGTACTGAGCTCCAAAAAAGTGATGCTTTCAAGACTTAAAAAAAAATGATGAAGAGACTTCCATTAGGTGATTTTTATCTTAACAAATACTAAAATAATTGCCACTACTATAACAGAAGTAAAATAGAGCTTTCCACAAGGACTCACTCCTTCATACAAATTCTTGATCACTGGTTCTTACATTGGCAGGGTATCTATAAATTTTTAGATTTCTTTTTACTAAATAAAATGTCGGTGTCTTGGTTTCTTGTGAATTTAATAAAGGATCACAAAACACAGGCCTTTTGTTCTCACAGAACATCTCAAAATGTACAGTAACATCTTTGACAAATTGGGCAAATACGGAACCTGCTGGAGATGATGGGTGGTAATGAAATTGAGAGTCATGAGTACAAAAGATAACGATGTGAGTAAAAATGCTTTTGAAAGAGAAAAATACAAAAATGATGCCTCATGGAAAATCCACTGAAGTTGTGCATCCCAGAAAAAAGGCCTTATGATCATTACCTCGATAGATGCGTGAAGATTATTTGACAAAATCCAGCACCCTTTTAAAATAAAAGCTATTGGCAGACTAAGAGTCAAAGGAAGCTTCCTTAACAAAATAAGGGCTATTGTAATAGGTCTGGGGAAGTGGCACACAGCATCTGTTCACCTTCCTGGTTCTTTGCCTTCAGATGTTTTTGATCATAACCCACAAGAAGTGCTTTTATATATTCATTGTCCTCCTCCTTTAAAAATATGTACATAAAGTATAAAACATAGATAAATATACCTATACTTGTATGTGTGTTTGTAACTTTCATGAAATAATACCTATTCTTGTTAGGCACATTGATAATTTATATTCCGTTCTATTTTTTAAAATGCAATTTGTAACCTACTAAATCAATTTCATGACCCACTAATAGGTTCCAACCCAGAGTTTGAAATCCACTGTTGTACTCTCTATCACCGTGTCCAGAGAAGCTTGAAGCTAAGATGTACATTTCCTGAACACCTTTGCAACAAGGCCTCTAGGTGCAATTTAGTTTGGTCAGGCAGAGACAAATGGAATTTGGAAAGTGGACGTGAGGTACAGGCCATAGTTCTGCTGGGTCTTCACAGTGGTAGGAACATTTGGTTTCCCTAAGGACTATTAGCCAGTGATGTCATCACTCAGGGATAAATAATAATGGATTAAGATCTTAAGATTTGTTGACATAGAACAGTAAGGAGTCTAATATTTGCATAGGAAGGCAAGGTTTTTTAAATAGTCACCATAAAATTAAAAGAAAGCCAATAGATTAGGAAAAACATTTGCAGCTTCTATAAACAATAAGGATTCAGGGCGGCGCCTGTGGCTCAGTCGGTAAGGCGCCGGCCCTATATACTGAGGGTGGTGGGTTCAAACCCAGCCCCAGCCAAACTGCAACCAAAAAATAGCCGGGCGTTGTAGCGGGCGCCTGTAGTCCCAGCTACTCGGGAGGCTGAGGCAAGAGAATCGCTTAAGCCCAGGAGTTGGAGGTTGCTGTGAGCTGTGTGAGGCCACGGCACTCTACCGAGGGCCATAAAGTAAGACTCTGTCTCTACAAAAAAAAAAAATAAATAAATAAATAAGGATTCATATGCAGAATAAAGAATGACTACAGATACCAGAAAGAAAAGTAACAGGAAAGTTTACAAAAAATAGGCTATTCAAAGATCAAAAGATGCTCAACCTCACTAGAGGATCGGGGCAGTGGAAATTGAAACAATGTTAAGATATCACTTAAAACCCGTTAGATTGGGGGGAAAGTCATAATATCAAATGCAAAAGCTATGAAGAAATCATGATAGAAGCTAGGAATTTATTCATCGTCTAGATGAATGTCATTAGCAAGCAAGGTTGAAAATGTGCATATTGTATGACACAGAAATTCTGCTTCAATACGTGTATGTGTATCATGGGAGAGCGTTTTCAGAAATCTTTACTATTAACCCACTGTAAGAAAAAGGTTTTTCACACTATGATACACAGTACACACACACAACTGAAACAGTCTTGTAAAACAACACAAACGCAGCATATGCTCTGCTTTATATTTCACTTTTCAAAAAAGGAATACTGGTGAAGACATTAAAATGATTTCATCATTCACGAGTAGACCCAAACCTGCAGCTGGGAGAAGTGAACCATACTGTCCTTCACACTTGCCTTAGTATTTGCCTGGTGCACACGTGTGCAAGAGATGTGTACTAAGATGTCTGCCACAGTGTTGTTAGTTGTAGTAAAATAATAAAATCCAACACTTTAAGAAAATTTATATAATTTCATATGCACAGGATGGGATAAAAACAAGAGTTCTATGTATTGAGGTGGATGGATCTCAATAATGTTGAGCAAAATGTTGGCAAATTTTTGCTGGATTAACGTTATTTCATGGTTAAATTCTATGGTGAATTATTACTTGCTAATTAAAGAGATTCAAGTGCTTCTTATGCCATACCTTATAGCCAAGACTATTGTTATTCTATGCCCAAAATATAGACATCTCCCTCTTATTCCTACCAGATGAAGAGTTCCCCTCTTCCCTATGGAGAAGGTCTATAAATCTGCCCACATGTAGCTCTCAGTTTTTCTTGAACGAGAGATTTACATCTGTGGAAACATTTATACAACTTTGCAGCCAAGATCCTAGAACTCTGTGTTCTAAAGCTTAGAAATGATTTACATATTGATTGAAAAATGTCAAGGGCCGAGGTAGCAAAATGAGTATTAAAAGAACTTCAGTCTGGACCCTGAGCAAGAATTGGTTTTGAATAGGGTTGATTCTGATAGAATTGATTTGCTTCAAAATACAGCTCCAAGAAATTAAATGAAATGACAAGCGTGAAAGCACACACTCAACTTTAAGAAGAGTTTAATAAACAGTGTTTTACCAGAAAGTAGACAGAGCTTCTATAAACCATGGAAGAGAAGGCATTATGCAGGATGAAGCCCGTTCATGGAATCTTTATAAAGTTCAGCCTCCTGGGCACAGCACAGCTTGACAAGTGGATCCAGAGAAGCAAACAGGATAATCACCATGGAAGGCACTTAAAGCCAGTGAGTATCTGTCACATCAGATGATCAGGATAAGCTATTCTAGGTGGTGATAATGTAACAGATTCATTTACTTCCTAAAGCCTCTTTTACTCTTAGAGATGCATTTCACCATATACGGAGAACATTTTCTTTTCTGTTTACTATTGCAGGTGGCATGCTTTCATTTAATTGTGTAGCAGGATCAAGTTATATGTATAGGAATGTAAAAGAAGAAGGACTAGGCTTCGTGCCTGTAGCTCAAGTGGCTAAGGCACCAGCCACATACACCAAAAAGCTGGCGGGTTCAAATCCACCCCAACCTGCCAAACAACAATGAGAACTACAACCAAAAAAAAAAAAAACAATAGCCTCTGAGAGGCTGAGGCAAGAGAATCGCCTCAGGAGTTGGAGGTTGCTGTGAGCTGTGATACTATGGCACTCTACCCAGGAGGCTCTGTCTAAAAAAAAAAAAAAAAAAAGAAGGACCTTAATGAGCACGTTTTTCACTTGTGTGATTTGCCAAGCAACCCCCTTGCTCTCTAACTCTTTCAATGAGCAGTGAAGAAATACCAATAACTTGAGGACTGTATCAAGCACTATATCTCACCACACTTTGGGGGAAATTTGCTGTGATCAGCAAATACTTTAAAGCCTCCCAATCCCCCCATTTCTTTGCTAGTACAAAACAGCAAAACAGGGATATGAAATGAATTGTTTCTGTAATGTGCTTGCCTCTAATGCCGTACAGTTAGATTGGAAAACTCAATAAAACTGGCAGAGAGTAACAGTTTACTTTCAACTGATAGTCTTACAAATTATTTATTGTGATTAATTTTTCCATTATATTCTAAATGGGTTCTATAACCATAAGAGAAGGGGATTGAAGAGTATTTTGCTTTTATGAGATGAATAGCTGCGAAAACGACCAGTGGTTAGGAAATTTGAAACAGACCACCTTTCCATAAAGAATACTCTGAAGGGCCTTTTTAGTTTACATAAGTAATAGGGTGTTGTATTAGTTTCCTATTGTTGCTCTAACCAATTTCCACACACTTAGTGGCTTGGGATGAGACCAATTTATTCCATGACAGTTTTGGAGGTGAAACTACAAAATAGTCTCAATGAGCTAAAAATGAAGACATCAGCAGGGCTGGTTTCACAGCTTCTGGGGATTAAAATGTGAGTAGTTTTAGAGGGGATCATTCAGCTTATCATAGGTGTCTTAAAGTCTGTGTCATTAAAGGGTCCTGCATGGACAGAACCTGGTGAGTCATCAGTGTATATTGTAAGTGTAATGGGGTAATTCAGTCATCCGGAAAAACCAGACCCAGACAGTGAACAACAGCCCCATTTGACTTATCTACCCATTTGGTGAAGCCGAAAGTCTCCCACTAAGACATATTATCACTTAATTGTTCGGAAGAATAAACTGCTTATAAAGAATGTAAACCTCATCTTTGAGTTTCATTTGTTGTTGTAGCTTAACAGTCTCCAGCAGTAGCCTTACTGAAGTCCGTTATTACTTGTATAACTTCGTTGTGTTCTCTTAAATTAACCAATACTTTCCCATCATAACTTTATCGTGTGATTTAATAAATGCTATCTCCCCTAGTAAGCTGTAAGCTCTCTGGAAACAGGGTACATGTCTTTCTTTTTCCTAATACATTCCAGCCCATGGCACTGAAACCATTGTGTTTTGCTGATTCCGAAATTTTTGAAGGAAGGCAAGCTTCTCACCACTCCTTCATAGGAGCGCCATTGTTACATTGAACTCAAAGGCAAAACTCTATCTTATTCATTTTAATAACCTTAAGAACTAGCACATTATCTGGAATACGGTAGGTATTTATTTAAATTTTTAAATAAAGGTATGCTCACACACATTGTCAGGAGTGATAAAGTCATTGGCTTAACTGGTCTGTGTCCTTACTCGAAAGGGATGTTATTCCCCAAAATCAATTGAAAAAAAGTCTATGGATTTTTTATTTCTGAGAAAGTTACTGATAAAAACTAGAAAGGCCCTCATTCCACTTCAATCTTCTCATTACCTAACTTCACCATTTTGTGCAAAGTTACCATTAGACTATAACTTTGTAATAGTAATTATAATTTACTGAATAATTAGAATAACTTCGAGAGAGAAATGATTCCTTTTAACACGTTTTAAAATATCTACCCTGAGAATGGAAATAAACAAAGGATTGATTATTAAATAATAATCTTGGCCATATATTTACATACTATAGTAGACCCTCTGTAAGTTGACCACCCAAAGGATGGTAATAAATTGGTCAATATATGAGGATGGTCAGCATAAGGAACTAGGCCTACTGTACTGACACGTATCTGTGGTACATACCCTGTCTGTGAGAATTAGGTCATCCTAATTAGGTGGTCGGTGTAGGGAAGTGGTCAATTATGGAGGTCTTCTATTGGAAATACCAATTCTATTGGCATTTTCAAAATACATTCAGTCTACTCAGTGGTAGAATAAATTGGTGATTTTTTTTTTAAAAAAATAGATAACTCCCTGCTCCCATAAAGAGGCAGTCAACCCTATGAAGGTATTCTTTGGAAGAATTTTTGGCATAGACATCATGGTTGTAACATTGAGATCTCTTAATATAATTCATCTTATGGCGACAGAAAGTTCAGAAGTGATGTCAGTCTGGTTCCAGGAATTTAAGGATCAACACAGTAAGAAAGAAAGGTCATTAGGTGTTTGATCAATGTTTAGATGTTTTTTCTTTGCTAGATGACTTGGAAGGTGGCTCTCACATGTTGACAAAAAAGTAGGTCACCTTTTCTTTGCCAGAGGGACGCTTTATCAGAGGAATGAATAAACACCTGAAAACAACTGAGGGTAAAGCCTAGGGGAAAGTTTGACAGGCTGGTTATATTTATTTCTCCATCCTGATACATCCCAGGAAAAGATATTTATTAACTGGTAAGTAGGTTCTAAAGCATCTTCAAGACCAGAAAATGCATTCAGATGCCATTGAGCTGTTGAAGTCTCTAGTTACTAATACTATAGTAGAGACAAAGTACAGCAGCCACACTTTTCTTTTTTTGGGGGGGGAGGGACAGTCTCACTTTGTCGCCCTTGGTAGAGTGCCCTGATGTCATAGCTCATAGCAACCTCTTACGCTTGGGCTCAAGTGATTCTCTTCCCTCAGCCTCCCAAGTAGCTGGGACAGCCACACTTTCACAGAAAACAAATTTATGATCTTCCCAATCAAGTCCACCAGGAGAAGGAAAGTCTTGATAAGGATTCAGATGATAAGGAGAAAAGTGACAAGTGTGAAGACCTGGGCAGCAGCAGAGAATTTCAGAAAAGAGATTGCATCATAGAGCAAAGTTAGTCTGAGTGTGGTTATGCGGGATATTAGAGTTAAGCAGAACAGTAAAGCCCCTGGTAAGTTATGTTAGCAAAGGTGTCATAAAATGACACCCAAATGAAAAATAGAGTGACAACCTAGATTTTGTGTATCTTCTATTTCCTTTTAACCATTTCAAACCACCCCAAATAGCTTCAAGTTTACCCTTGAGTAGATGTGCACAAAAGATGCCAGATTAAAAGAGATACTGGTATTATCTTCCCTTAATGCCAGTGATCATGATGGTGACAGTGGCGGTCTTCACTATCCTGTGTTGGGTACCATGTGCCATGTCACCATGTCCTTGCCTAGGTCATGTATGAGGCAGTTTTACAATCTCTACTCAATTGATGACAACAGTGAAGCTAAGACATCACCTTGACAACTTCCTCAAGGTCCCAGTTTGCAAGTTGCAGTGCTACTTACAAAGCCTTGGACTATTAGAAATGGCCTCAAATCTCCGTTGGTTTTCAGGACAAGAAAAGGAAGTTGAGAAGAACAGTCAACTGTTCTTCCTTATGGCATCCTTATGAAGCCAAGGATGATAAGGTAGGGCATTTTAGGAAAAATTCTAATTAGTTCAAGATTCTCCTTGTTTTTTAGAGACTTCAAGGTTTCTTTTTTTTTCCAGAATTAAGTCAGAGGGGGAGTCTACATTCATGGGTTAATAATATAATTATATCAGGAAGCTTATCAAGATTAATTGGCTGAATTAATGAGCTGAATGAGATTAGGACCTTACAGAGAGGATGACAAAATTCCTCTTCCTCTCTCATTATTTGCTTTGGGGAAACTGTAAACCTGCCATTCCAGTAAGAGCATTCAGGAAATACTCACTGTGGACCTACTGTGTGCCAGGCATTGTGATAAGCTTGGGGTTGTCAAAGGTCAGGGATCTGGGTTCCTCAAGCTGTGAGCCTTTCCAGAGTCTGCCCTGAATCTGAGCTGCAGGGAGTGGGAGTTTGGGGGAGGGATTTAAAGTCCCTGAAAGGCCTGGGTGGAATTGGAGCCTTGGGAATCCAAATTTGGGAAACTAGCTAGTATCAGAAAATGATGTATCAGAAAAAGAATTTCTTGAGAAATAAGATCTCAGGCTGAGATTCTGCTAGAGTCTCACTTCTAAACTATTCCTCACCCTATGCTTTAATTATGCTTCTGGCTAAAACCCATTATCTGGGGAGAGGAAGCTTGCTGCTGCTAGGGAAGGGACAGGTAAACATATCCTCTTGGCATGCATAGGCCCTTATCAGATCAGCCACTATTCAAAACTCAAGGCAAAGAACCAGGCCTTTCCAACAGCTACCAATTTTTCTTTCGTATTTCTTGTTAAATTTCTTTATTTGATGCTTAATAGTTTATAGCTCTGAAGTAGTACAAAATATTCCCCAAAGACATTTTAAGTACCCTCTGCAGTCTTCATAATCAGTATCATGTAAATAACGCTTTCAGAATCAGAAAGCCATTCTCATTTTCTCCATCCATAACGTGAAATGTTAATAATACCATCTTTCTTGTAAGTCTTGTGATATGACTAACTGACACGTATGTAAAATTCCAACTGCCGCATAGTAGGACTTCAGTAAATTATACCACTTAGGGAACTGTACAAAATTTTAAAACAAGGATCTAATGCACACATTTAAAAAAATGTTTTTTTTAAAGTGACCTCCGACAGTTCTGTACTTTTTCCAAATAAATGTAATTGCTATTAAATGTTCCTAGAAAGCATATTTTCACTTGATCTACTTCATTTGCCAAATAATTATGTAACTGAGGAAACAGGACTTTCATAAGATCATTTTCCTTTTCTTTATTGTCCTGGAAGATCTTTCATTTCCCATATATAGAAAAAATGCCTGGAAGCTGCATTCCCCTCCTACTTTTCTGAAGAATCTCAGGATCGGGGAGGTGGCTGTATCCTCCTTGTGGGAGGAGTTGAAGGACTCTATAAAACTGTGCTTTCTCTGACCCTGGACAGCAGACCTTCTCTGATTTTTTTGGAATCAAACTGGAGGAGTAAGCGCAGGAAAGAGGTAACTGGGGCTCTGTGTGTGTGTGTGTGTGTGTGTGTTTGCTGTGGGCAGATGTTCAGTCTAAAGCTCCATAAGAGAACCAAGGAGAGGAAAGAAAACATGATCTCAGGCTACACTGGGCTCTGTAGAAGGGTCCTCCGGGATTCTTTCTAGCTGCTGGTACACTTAGGAAAAGAGTGTGATCTGTCCAAAGTGTCATCTGTGTTTAAACTGTGGAAAGCCACAGGAGCCTTGAGTGAATGAACAGAAAGCAAATTCAATGACACATTACGCACTCCACCCTTGAGGTGGATGAACAGGTCAGGTTGTTTTCAAGACGAGGAATTTTTAGCAGACCAAGTTACATCTAGTTGTTCACATAGGGGTTCTATCCTTTGCCCTCTTTGCTTTCTGCTTTTTTTTTTTTTGCAGTTTTTGGCCAGGGCTGGGTTTGAACCTGCCACCTCCAGGATATGGGACCGGTGCCCTACTCTGTTGAGCCACAGGCGCCGCCCCTTTCTGCTTTTTCTATTCTCTCTGAGCAATCTTGACGTCCTCTGCTCTGATATTGAATTTTCTTGATATTTCTTTTTCTGATTATAAAAAATAATACGTTGACTGTAAAAAGTATATTGGACAATACATGAAAGGCTAAAAAGGCAAAGGGAAATTAAATGCGACCCTGCCCCCTGGAGATGACTGGCTACTCCCACTCTTTTGTCCAGGTTTGGGTAATGTTTTGTCACCTGCTTTTTTCCCATCATCAATATGTCACCAGCATTTTTTTTTATATTAATTAATCTTTTGCTATTTATTTTTAAAGGCTGCTGTATTTTAATTTATTTAGCCAATGTGTAATGATTAAATGTTCAGTTTATGTAATTTTTCACTATTTTGAGGCATACAGACAGTTGATGTAGTTCCCATGTTTTCTTGAGATACGTTTGAAGATGCAGATTTATGGTGTCAATGGGCCTGATTCTTAAAATTTTGGTGACAATCTTCATATCAGTTCTCACTGTCATTGTTAATATATGAGGACCAGGTTCCCCACAGTCTCCTAAACACTGACTTTTTTTTTCTAGTCTTTGCCAAATTATCAAATTCTAGGGGGAAGGGCATGAAAGAGAGTGATACCGTGTTGTTAGGATCTAATTTGCCTGCTTGGAGCACCTAGAGATTTAACGGTTTGGGGTTTATTAACCATTTGTGTGTCTTCATTTTTGGATTGCCTCTTCAGGTTCTCTGCTCATTATAAAATTATGTTTTCTAATTTCAAAGCTGTACATTTGTATTTCGGTTTCCTTTCTACCACTTGTTCCGTCATTCTTCTTGTCCCTACCAATTCAAAACGACACCTTTCTTTCAGAGCCTAAGGATCCAGAGTTCTTGGATGGTCATGATTATTAGGCAGAAGAGGAGAGGGGGAAAGGACATGGGGCATCGGCAAGACTTTAGTTTTATGGGTAGCATGTCGTATGTTGCAAAAATGACAGACGTTTTTACTGATAAAGTCTGTATGTATGGGCTCAGGCGTGTTTTCTGTTCCTCCTGGTGCTGTATAAAAAAGTTATGGAAACTGTGTATTCCCTGTAAATTTAAAACCTCCAGGCCAGATGGAGCAACTTACACTACAATCCCAGCACTTTGGTAGACTGAGGTAGGAGGATGTTCCGAGGCTTAAAGAGGCCAAGAGTTTGAGATCAGCCTGGGCAACATAGACAGACCTCGTCTCTACCAAAAAAAAAAAAAAACTTAGAAAAAAGTTCACCAGGCATGATGGTATGGGCCTATAGTCTCAGATACTTGGGAAGCTGAGCTGAGAGGACTCTTTGAGCCCAAGAGTTCAAGGTTACAGTGAGCTATGATTGGGCCACTGCCTTCCAGCATCCCAGTCTGGGCAACAGGGTGATACTGACTCTTAAAAAGAAGAAAAAAGGAGAGAGATTAACGATGGCGGCCGAGTAACAGCTTCCCTGCAACTGGGAACAGCGAGTCTGGGGAGACAAGACTCCAGGCATCTCTGGCCAGTGGGATCTGCCTATAATCATCCCTTTGAGGATACAGGGAGCCAGCAAGGGACTTCTGGACCCCAAGAGGAGGACAAAAACAGTGGAAAACTGGCAAGTGGTTGCGTGTGTTCGATCCACCTAATCATGCCGGCAACCGTAAGTACAAGCAGCAGTGAGACTGCAAACCGGAAAGGCCTTACCTGTGAACTGTTTCGGTGTTCTTGGACTTGGCACTCAGTTGAACTGCCTTGGGGAGAGTTTGAGCAGGAGTGTGGAGAACTTTAGGCATTGTCTGGGGCCCCAGACTGAGCCACTGAGCTGGGCACAGGAAGCCATTGTGAAAGAACTGCCTCGGCAAGCTCTGCCCTCAGGGTCTCAGAGCAAGGATAGGGTGGGTCAAAGTAACCTACTAACTGAGCAGCCTAAAGGCGGGGGGGTGGTGCTGAGCTGCCTTACAGCCTTAATCCTTAGGGGCAGAGTGAGACGGTTTTGGCACACTGGAGACTTGGGCTGTTGCCCTGGGTAGAGTGCCGTGACATCACAGCTCATAGCAACCTAAAACTCCAGGGCTTGGCACTGCCCAGACCTCCATAAGAGCTGTGCAGTGACCCCTGACCGTGACCTGCACCCACCGGGCCTCCACATTCCCTGACCAGGAACTGCGGGAGCCATGCAACCCTGTGTCCTCCCTCCTGTGTCCTCCCAGCTTCCACACTAGCCTGTTCATCTGGACAGGGACTCTGGTAGCTGTGTGCCCTTTAGAGCCCTCCCTGACTCTGCGCAGAGCTGTTCTCCTGGCCAGAGACTGCTGGAGCCTTGGGCTCTCTGTGCCAAAGTCACTGGGCACCTGGCACTCCCAGAACCGTGTGCACCACCCCCAGCCCTGTTGCTGGATCTGGGTGTGTCATAAACCGGAGCTGCTTCCACAACCAGAATTCCCTAGCTAGAGCAGCCCCAGAGGAACTACACAGGGTCACTCCCTACAAAGATCCAGCAACAATAGAGTGACCCCGCTGGGGTCTAATCTTGGAGAGACACCTCCTCAACTCTGAGGACAGGCAGAGGCAACAGTGAAAAACAATCATGAGGCGAAATCAACAGAAAAACTCTGGCAATATGAATAATCAGAGTAGATCAACTCCCCCAAGGATCAATGGGGCAGAAACAGCACAAGACCCCATGCACAAACAAATAGCTGAGATGTCAGAAATTGAATTCAGGATCTGGATAGCAAATAAGATCGAATTAGAATTCCAAAAGCTATCTCAAGAATTCAACGGATTCAAAGACCAAATGACCAAAGATTTTGACACATTGAGAAAAGAAGTTGCATCTCTCAAAGATCTGAGAAACACAGTAGAATCCCTCAGTAACAGAATGGAGCAAGCAGAAGAAAGGATTTCTGACATTGAAGACAAAGCTTTCAAACACTCCCAAACCCTCAAAGAAGAAGAGAAATGGAGAGCAAAAACAGACCACTCTCTCAGAGAGCTCTCGGATAATTTGAAGAAAACCAATATTCGTCTTATAGGGATCCCCGAAAGTGATGAAGTGGCTTCACAAGGCACAGAGTCTCTTCTCCATGAGATTATGAAGGAGAACTTTCCAGACATGGCAAGAGATTCCGAAATTCAGATAGCAGACAGTTTCAGAACTCCAGCATGACTCAACCCAAATAAGACATCCCCCAGACACATCATAATCAATTTCACTAAAGTTAATATGAAGGAGAAAATTCTGAAAGCTGCCAGATGAAAAAAAACATTACCTACAAGGGGAAGAATATTAGCATAACGGCAGATCTCTCTGCTGAAACCTTTCAATCTAGAAGAGGATGGTCATCGACTTTTAATCTCCTAAAACAAAATAACTTTCAACCCAGTATCCTGTACCCAGCTAAACTGAGCTTCATTTATGACGGAGAAATTAAATACTTCAATGACATTCACATGTTGAAGAAATTTGCCACAACTAAACCAGCTCTCCAGGACATTCTTAGACCTATCCTCCATAAAGACCAGCATAATTCTCCACCACAAAAGTAAACCCACGCAGAAATTTTTGATCAAATTCCAATGTCCACAGTCGCAAAAGGATTAAAAATGTCCACCAGTCTCTCGAAAGGCTTATCAATACTCTCAATTAATGTGAATGGTTTAAATTGTCCTCTAAAGAGGCATAGGTTGGCGGACTGGATACAAAAACTCAAGCCAGATATCTGCTGCATACAAGAATCGCATCTTACATTAAAAGAGAAACAGACTCAAGGTGAAGGGATGGTCATCTATATTCCAGGCAAATGGAAAGCAGAAAAAAGCAGGCGTTGCAATCCTGTTTGCAGATGCAATAGGCTTTAAACCAACCAAAATACTCAAGGATAAGGATGGACACTTCATATTTGTTAAAGGTAATACTCAATATGATGAGATCTCAATTATTAATATTTATGCACCCAACCACAATACACCTCAATTTATAAGAGAAACTGTAACAGACGTGAGCAACTCGATTTCCTCCACATCCATAGTAGTTGGAGATTTTAACACCCCTTTAGCAGTCCTGGATAGATCATCCAAAAAGAAGCTAAGCAAAGAAATTTTAGATTTAAACACAACCATTCAATATCTGGACTTAACAGACATCTACAGAACATTTCATCCCAACAAAACTGAATACACATTCTTCTCATCAGCCCACGGAACATACTCCAAAATCGACCACATCCTAGGCCACAAATCTAACCTCAGCAAATTTAAAAAAATAGAAATTATTCCTTGCATCTTCTCAGACCATCATGGAATAAAAGTTGAACTAAATAACAACAGGAACCTGCATACCCATACAAAAACATGGAAGCTAAACAACCTTATGCTGAAGAATACATGGGTTATAGATGAGATTAAGAAGGAAATCACCATATTTTTGGAACAAAACATCAATCAAGACACGAATTATCAGAACCTCTGGGATACTGCAAAGGCAGTCCTAAGAGGGAAATTTATAGCACTGCAAGCCTTCCTCAAGAAAACGGAAAGAGAGGAAGTAAATAACTTAATGAAACATCTCAAGCAACTGGAGAAAGAAGAACACTTCAACCCCAAACGCAGCAGAAGAAAAGAAATAACCAAAATCAGAGCAGAATTAAATGAAATTGAAAACAAAAGAATTATACAACAGATCAATAAATCCAAAAGTTGGTTTTTTGAAAAGATCAATAAAATAGATAAACCATTGGCCAACCTAACCAGGAAAAAAAGAGTAAAATCTCTAATTTCATCAATCAGAAATGGTAATGATGAAATAACAACAGACCCCTCAGAAATTCAAAAAATCCTTAACAAATACTACAAGAAACTCTACTCTCACAAATATGAAAATCTGAAAGAAATCGACCAATACCTGGAAGCACGCCACCTACCAAGACTTAGCCAGAACGAAGTGGAAATGTTGAACAGGCCTATATCAAGTTCTGAAATAGCATCAACTATACAAAATCTCCCTAAAAAGAAAAGCCCAGGACCAGATGGCTTTACGTCAGAATTCTACCAAACATTTAAAGAATAACTAGTACCTATACTACTAAACCTCTTCCAAAATATAGAAAAAGAAGGAATATTACCCAGCACCTTCTACGAAGCAAACATCACCTTGATCCCCAAACCAGGGAAAGACCCAACAAGAAAAGAAAATTATAGACCAACATCACTAATGAATATAGATGCTAAAATACTCAATAAGATCCTAACAAACAGAATCCAACAACACATCAAAAAAATTATACACCATGACCAAGTTGGATTTATCCCAGGGTCTCAAGGTTGGTTCGATATACGTAAATCTATAAATGTAATTCAACACATAAACAAACTTAAAAATAAAGACCATATGATTCTTTCAATTGATGCAGAAAAAGCTTTTGATAATATCCAGCATCCCTTCATGATCAGAGCACTTAAGAAAATTGGTATAGAAGGGACATTTCTTAAACTAATAGAGGCCATCTACAGCAAACCCAGAGCCAATATCGTATTGAATGGAGTTAAATTGAAATCATTTCCACTTAGATCAGGAACCAGGCAAGGTTGCCCATTGTCTCCATTGCTCTTTAACATTGTAATGGAAGTTTTAGCCATTGCAATTAGGGAAGAAAAGGCGATCAAGAGTATCCACATAGGGTCAGAAGAGATCAAACTTTCACTCTTCACAGATGATATGATCGTCTATCTGGAAAACACTAGGGATTCTACTACAAAACTTTTAGAAGTGATCAAGGAAAACAGCAATGTCTCAGGCTACAAAATCAACACTCATAAATCTGTAGCCTTTATATATACCAACAATAACCAAGCTGAACAAACAGTCAAAGACTCTATTCCTTTCACAGTAGTGCCAAAGAAGATGAAATATTTGGGAGTATACCTAACAAAGGACGTGAAAGATCTCTACAAAGAGAACTATGAAACTCTAAGAAAAGAAATAGCCGAAGATGTTAACAGATGGAAAAACATACCATGCTCATGGCTGGGAAGAATCAACATTATTAAAATGTCTATACTACCCAAAGCAATATATAATTTTAATGCAATTCCTATTAAAGCTCCACTGTCATACTTTAAAGATCTTGAAAAAATAATACTTCATTTTATATGGAATCAGAAAAAACCTCGAATAGCCAAAACATTACTGAGCAATAAAAACAAAGCAGGAGGAATCATGCTACCAGACCTGAGACTGTACTATAAATCCATAGTGATCAAAACAGCATGGTACTGGCATAAAAGCAGAGAAGTAGATGTCTGGAACAGAATAGAGAACCAAGAGATGAATCCAGCTACTTACCATTATTTGATCTTTGACAAGCCAATTAAAAACATTCAGTGGGGAAAAGATTCCGTATTTAACAAATGGTGCTGGGTAAACTGGCTGGCAACCTGTAGAAGATTGAAACTGGACCCACACCTTTCACCATTAACTAAGATAGACTCTCACTGGATAAAAGATTTAAACTTAAGACATGAAACTATAAAAATACTTGAAGAAAGTGCAGGGAAAACTCTTGAAGGAATCGGCCTGGGTGAATATTTTATGAGGAGGACTCCCCAGGCAATTGAAGCAGTATCAAAAATACACTACTGGGACCTAATCAAACTAAAAAGCTTCTGCACAGCCAAGAATATAGTGAGTAAAGCAAGAAGACAGCCCTCAGAATTGGAGAAAATATTTGCAGGTTATACCTCCAATAAAGGTCTAATAACCAGAATCCACAGAGAACTCAAAAGTATTAACAAGAAAAAAACACGTGACCCACATCTCAGGGTGGGCAAGGGACTTGAAGAGAAACTTCTCTAAAAAAGGCAGACGCAAGATCTACAAACACATGAAGAAAAGCTCATCATCCTTAATCATCAGAGAAATGCAAATCAAAACTACTCTTAGATATCACCTAACCCCAGTAAGAGTAGCCCACATAACAAAATCCCAAAACCAGAAATGTTGGCGTGGATGTGGAGGAAAGGGCACACTTTTACATTGCTGGTGGGAATGCACACTAATACATCCCTTCCAGAAGGATGTTTGGAGAATACTTAGAGACCTAAAAATAGACCTGCCATTCGATCCTATAATTCCTTTACTAGGTTTATATCCAGAAGACCAAAAGTCACAATATAACAAAGACATCTGCACCAGAATGTTTATTGCAGCCCAATTCACAATTGCTAAGTCATGGAAGAAGCCCAAGTGCCCATCAACCCACGAATGGACTAGCAAATTGTGGTACATGTATACCATGGAATATTATGCAGCCTTAAAGAAAGATGGAGACTTTACCTCTTTCATGTTTACATGGATGGAGCTGGAACATATTCTTCTTAGCAAAGTATCTCAGGAATGGAAGAAAAAGTATCCAATGTACTCAGCCCTACTATGAAGCTAAATTATAGCTTTCACATGAAGGCTGTAACCCAACTATAGCACAAGACTATGGGGAAAGGGCCAAGGAAGGGGAAGGGAGGGGGGAGGTTTTGGTGGAGGGAGAATAATGGGTGGGGCCACATCTATGGTGCATCTTAGAATGGGTACAGGCGATTGCACTAGTGTACACAGGTATGATTTAACACTAAAAAAAGAAATAAAATAAAATAAAAATTAAAAAAAAATAAAATAAATATTAAAGCTAACTTCAAAATAAAAAAAAAAAAGAAAAAAGAAAAAACAGTAAGCCGAATCAGCCCAGCAAAGAGGAAATACTTTAACAATTTCATAATTTCTTCCATATTGGTTTCCGTAAAAATACTCTTACTTCTTTTGAGTCACTTTTCCTGATTAATTTTGTTCTGGGACATTGCCCACTTTATTCAGACTTTAAATTGATTAGCATCATAAGGTTGAGCAAAGTAATCCTTCCATATCTGTGACTATTATCTTTTTGGTTCCAATTTTATATATTATTTTCTTCTTTTTACTTGACTAGATTAACCGAAGTGCCTTTGAGTGTCTTTATTGTTGTTTTTAAATTATGTTTTTAAATTTTTTAAGTAGTTGGAATTATTTTGCATATAATCATTTTTTGTATTGTTTTGTTCTTTAGTCGAAGGATATAAGTCAAATGCCATAGGTTTCTTTTCAGGATGTTTAAGGTTCTCTTTGCCATGATTTTTCCACATTTTGATGAGCACTTGAGGAGATTGTTGTCCGTGTCTCCATTTTAATAACGTTTGTCTACTTGATCTATCAAGGGCTGAATGGGGTATGTCTGATAAAACCTTCCACAAGCATTATATTCTTGCCAGCTTTCTATTCTATTACTAGTAATTTACACTTTTTTTTTTTTTTTTGAGATAGAGTCTCACTCTGTCGCCGTAGGTGGAGTGCTGTGGTGTCATAGCTCACAGCAACCTCAAACTCCTGGGCTTGAGCTATCCTCTTGCCTCAGCCTCCTGAGTAGCTGGACTACCGGCACCCGCCACAATGCCTGACTAATTTTTCTATTTTTAATAGAGATGGGGTCTCTATCTTGCTCAGGCTGGTCTTGAACTCCTGAGCTCAAGCAATCCACCCGCTTCAGCCTCCCAGAGTGCTGGGAATACAGGTGTGAGCCACAGCGCCCTGTGTATGGTTATTCTTGATGTTAGTGATGGCACGTGGAAATTCCTGCTTGACAACGCATCTTCATAATCTCTGCCATGCAGAGCAGGAAACAAGTCGTTTTGTTGTAGCTGAGAGCTGATAAGGGAGTCGAGCCACTGGTCTTCAGTATCAAGACTGTTATTTTGAGCTTCTGTTCTCTGATCTTTTCAGGCTTGTATGTTTTCTTCCTATATGATATCTTTTCTATCTTTTCATGCATGGATTATGGGATGTTTTATTGTGATGAAATATACCTAACAAAATGTATCATTTTAACCATTTTTTTTTTTTTTTGCAATTTTTGGCCGAGGCTGGGTTTGAACCCGCCACCTCCAGCACATGGGGCTGGCGCCCTACTCCATTGAGCCACAGGCATTGCCCTCATTTTGACCATTTTCGAGCACATGATTGCGCGGCACTCAATAATTGGCACTGTTGTACAGCCATCACCACCCTCTATCCCCGGAACTGTTTTCATCTTCCCCATGGGAAACTCTGTACTTATTAAACACCAAATCCCCATACCCTCTCCCCACAGCTCCTGAGAATCACCATTCTACTTTCCGACACACAATCTGACTATTCTAAATACCTCATGTAAATGAAATCATACTACATTTTGTCCTTTTGTGACTAGTTTATTTCACTTAATATATTATCCTTAAATTTTACCCCTACGTGTATTATAGACTGTGTCAGAGTTTCCTTCCTTTTAAAGGCTGCGTAACTTTCCATTGTATGTACAAGTCACGTTGTGTTTATTCATTCTTCTGTCCATAGACGTGGTTGCTTCCACCTTTTGGCTATTGTGAATAATGCTGCTAATAAACACGAGTGTACCAATATCTGTTTGGGTAACCTGCTTTGACTTCTTTTGCGTGTATAACCAGAAGTTGGAATTGCTGGATCATGTGGTGGTTATGTTTAATTTTTTCTGAGGAATTGTCATATCATTTTCCACAGTGGCTGTACAATTTCATATTCCCACCAGCAATGCACAAGTGTTTCAGTTTCTCCATGTCCTCACCAACACTCATTATTTTTTTCTATTTTCTCATTCTAGGCATCCTAATGGTTGTAAAGTGGTATCTCACTGTAGTCTTTATTTGCTGGATCCTCGTAAATGGTGATATTGGGCATCTTTTCCTGCGCTTCTTGGCCATTTGTAGGGCTTCTTTGGAGAAATGTCTATTCAAGACCTTTGCCCATTTTTAAATTGGGTTTTGTTGTTGTTGAGTTGTGGGACTATTTATATATTCTGTATATCGTATCCCCTATCAAACAGATGATTTGTAAACGTTTTCTCCCACTCTGTTTCTCTTTTTGTTTTCTTAATAATGACCTTTGATATGCAAGTTTAGATGTAATCCAATAAATCTATTTTATCTTTTGCTGAATGTGCTTTTGATGTCATATCCAAGAAATCATTGCCAAATCCAATGTCATGAAGATTTCTCCTGTTTTTTGCTAAGAGTTTTATAGTTTTAGTGCTTACATTTAGGACATTCTTCCATTTTGAGTTAATTTCTGTCTACAGTGTTAGCATGGAGCTTAATTTTCTTCTTTTGCACGTGTAAATCCAGTTGTCTCATGGTGAATTTGAGTAAAATTTTCAGAATGAGTATGCAGTTGTATGCTTTTTGAATTCTTATAGATGTAACAATCTGCTATCTAAGAAAATGAATAAGACCATTTCCCCTACCCATTTTATTCTTATAGATTCAAGAATCTACTATCTTTGAAAATGAGTAAGAGCATTTCCCCTACCAATTTTATCAAATTGCTTAATTATTGTGTATCACTCATTACAGTAGAGGCATCTGAGGCCAGCCCAATTTTTGTTCCTTTTTGGGTTATTTAATTTTCTCAGGACTGTATGTGTAAAGAATTCTTTGCTGATCATTTAAGTTTTAAAGAATTGCTTGGACTTGTCTACCTAACATGTCTCTTCATTCATATTGTATGAAACATGTGAATCATTCTGTAGATTCAGGCCATTTTTCCTCTCAAAGAAACCTTTCTTCATTCTGTTCTGTTTATTGCACCAATGTTTTATATGCTGGGTCTCCATTTTCTATTCTTCATGTTCATCACCTTCTCTCTTATTTATACTTTTGTCCTCCTTTGCTTGTTTCTCACAAATTGTCTTCCACCCAATTTCAGTAATGGAGATTCTTCTTTTTCTGTTTATAAAATCCTGTTTGAAGTTCAACTTTGATTATTTTTACTTTTCTCACACTCCTTTAACTCGGTTCAGCATGATCCCTCGCTGCTGCCTGAAAATATCATCATTCACCTTTTATTCCATCAATTCTATATTTTCTTAAATTTTATATACACCACGAAGCAGAAGCTGCCTAACTATTCTTTCTTAAGAGTAACTCTTTCATTAAATATCATCATACCCCACCTTTTGAGTGCTGTTGTTTCTCCATTATTTTTAGGAGCTGGAATATTTTCTTCTTAGCAAAGTATCTCAAGAATGGAAGAGAAAGTATCCAATGTACTCAGCCCTACTATGAAACTAATTTATAGCATTCATATGAAAGCTATAACCCAGTTATAACCTAAGAATATGAGGAAGGGGGAGAGGGAGTGGAGGGGGATGATAGGTGGAGGGAGGGTGATTGGTGGGATTATACCTGCGGTGCATCTTACAAGGGTACATGTGAAACTTAGTAAATGTAGAATATAAATGTCTTAACACAATAACTAAGAAAATGCCAGGAAATCTATGTTAACCAGTGTGATGAAAATATGCCAAATTGTATATAAAACCAGTGTATGGTGCCCCATGATTGCATTAATGTACACAGCTATGATTTAATAAAAAAAACTAAAGATATATATATATATATCTATGTTGTGTAATATTTTCACAATGCCATGTTAATTGCTAACTGATTTGTGAACCAGGACAAATCTAGTCCTAATGCTTGCCAGCAAATTTGTTGGATTTTTGTTGGATTCCCTCACCTGGATGGTTGAAATCTTTACTGTCTGGACTTCAATTGTGATAGGTGGCTGATAAATGTGCCAGGACTGGAAAGGTGGGAGTACAGAGCCCAACCGCAGGCTGAGTCAGCAGGAGAACTTTGTCCCCTCCAGGCAAAAATCTGGTTTGCTCAGTTTAATTTTCTGTTTGGCCTGGCTGTCATCCCAATGCTTAATGTGACCATATGTGTTTTCTCACTAGTTTACTCTCCCCAACTCTAGAAGGTCAATGTCTGGCTGGACTTTCTCCCATTTAGGAATTTCCATGCAGCAGCTTCTAATACTAGTGCCTGACACCGATGAACTCTGAATCCAGAGAGGTGAAACACTTCTTTTCTGCCTGGACGCTGCCCTGTCTTTCCAGATTAGAGACCATTAATGGCTTTTGGCAGAAACCATAACTACCTACTGTAATGTGTATCCCCTGTGACTTTATCATCACCAGAAATTAGCTGTCAGTCTTCCAGCTTGTATTCATCTTTAGTTTGTGACAGATCAATGATGTCACCCCTTTAACTCCAATGTGAATAAAAAATAAAATATAGTTTTCTTTTCCATTAGTTATTTCACTTTAGCATAGGGGTAGGAGTGGAGGAGGATTTTGATGCCTGCACTTATTTTGCTATTTAATTGAAAGTCTACTGCCATTCAATGGCCTCCTACTGTGATATCTCTATTCTGGTGCCACCTTCCTTTCTGGGATTTGTTATCATTTTACTCCTGAGCTTAAAAACTCTCAAACTTAGTAAATGTAGAATATAAATGTCTTAACACAATAACTAAGAAAATGCCAGGAAGGCTATGTCAACCAGTGTGATGAAAATGTGTCAAACGGTCTATAAAACCAGTGTATGGTGCCCCATGATTGCATTAATGTACACAGCTATGATTTAATAAGTAAAAAAAAAAAAAAACAGAAAAACCTCTCAAAGTTCTCTATACCCCCGAGACAAATTTGAAATGCCTCTGCATGTGATAGCCCGCCCACCATTCTGGACCCTGCTGATCATGAGGGTCTCAAATATAATACTTTCCAATGTACACCAGTGAGAATAAACGCCTTCCAGTTTCTTAAATACCGCATGTTGTATATTTTGTTTTCTTTTCCAAAATATTTATTGAGGCATACTACTTAAGGAGACAGACAAGCATATCATCAATTATAAGCCAACTTATTTGGATTATAATTGATTTAATCCAATCCAATATAAGTGCTACACTATAAGTTAGCAGAAATCATATAGAGAATATTTAAGGTAAGTTGTTATGCCTTCATATTTATTTTTTATCGAGATATAATTCACTTACCATAAAAGTCACTCTTTTAAAGTGAGTTATATTAGCATATTCACAAGTTTGAGCAACCATCACCACTGTATAAATTCAGAATATTTTAATCGCTCCCAAAAGAAACTTTCTACACGTTAGCAGTGGTTCTCCATTCCCATTTACCCCCTGCCCCTGGCAATGCTAATCTACTTTCTGTTTCTATGGATTTGCTTGGACACTTCGTATCAATGGAATCACATAATATGTGGCCTTTTGTGTGTGGCTTTTTTCAGTTAGCATGATGTGTTCCAGGGTCATCCATGTTATGACATGTATTAGCACTTTTTATTGCAAAATGATGTTTCCTTTTATGAATACATCACATTTACTCATTTATTTGATTGTTTCCACTTTGGGACTATCATGAGTAATGTTGCTATAAACATTCATGCACAAATTTTGTGTGGACATATGTGCTATCATCTGAATGTTTGCATGTCCCCCCCCATTTATATATTGAAATCCTAACCTATAAAATGATGGTATTAGGTGGGGGGGCATTTGGGAGGTGATTAGGTCATGAGAGCAAAGACAGTGAATGGTATTGGTGCCTTACAAAAGAGGCCCAAGGGACTCCACCACGTGAGGACACCGAGAAAAGATGGCTTCTGTGAACCCCAGAAAGCTGGCCCTCGCCAGATGTAAAATCTGCTTGATCTTGAATTTCCCTGCCTATAGAACTGTGGGAAAGAAATTTATCTTTTTTACTTATATGTAATTTCCTTCCTTCCTTCCTTCCTTCCTTCCTTCCTTCCTTCCTTCCTTCCTTCCTTCCTTCCTTCCTTCCTTCCTTCCTTCCTTCCTTCCTTCCTTCCTTCCTTCTTTCCTTCCTTCCCTCCCTTCCTTCCTTTCCAATAAAGACGAGGTCTCACTCTTGCTCAGGCTGTTCTCAAACTCCTGAGCTCAAGCAATCCACCCATCTCAGCCTCCCAGAGTGCTAAGATTTCAGGTGTGGGCCACCACAACTGGCCTGAAATAAATTTATGCAGTTTATATGCCACCCAGTCTATAGTATTTTGTTAAACAGCCTGAATAGACTAAGGTAATATGTTTTCATTTCTCTTGGATATATACCCAGCAGTGTTCTTGCTGTGTCCTGTGATACCGCTGGGTTTGACTTCTTGAGGAACTGCAAAATTGTTTTCTAATGTGGCTGCACCATTTCACGTTTACATTGGCAATGTATGAGGGTTTGAATTTCTCCACAAGTTCTCCAACACGTTATTGTCTGTCTTTTTAATTCTAGCCATCCTAGTGGGTGTGGATTGGTATCTCATTGTGGTTTTGATCTGCATTTCCCTAACACACATACTAGTTAGCATCTTTTCGTGTGCTTATTGCCATGTTTGTGTGTTTTCTTTGTGGAAATGTATATTTCCTTTGCCTGTTTCCTAATTTTTTTTTTTTTTTTTTTTTTTTGGCCGGGGCTAGGTTTGAACCCACCACCTCCAGCATATGGGACCGGCACCCTACTCCTTGAGCCACAGGTGCTGCCCGCCTGTTTCCTAATTGAGTTATTCATCTTTTTAATTGTTGAATTTTAAATGTTCTTTATACACTCTAGTATCAGATCCTACCAGAAATAAAATGTACAATTTTTTTCCATTATGTGGGTTGTCTTTTCACATACTGATAAGGTTCTTTGAAACACAATAGTTTTTCATTTTTATGAAGCCTATTTTATTTATTTATTTATGTTTTGGCTTCTTGTGCTTTAGGTGTCATGTTGAAAGGTCATTGCTATTTCAAGGTCGTAAGGGTTTCATATTTTTAATTCATAGATGTAGATTTTTGTTCCTTTTGCAGGTAATTTTGTGTATTTCGTGAGATAAGGATCAAAATTCACTATTTTGTTTGTGAAAATCTGTTGTCCCAGCACTATTTTTGTTTGTTTGTTTCATTTCAAAATATCATGAAGGTACAAATGTTTTTGGTTACATGGATTATTTTTGTATTGCTTAAGTCAGGGCTATAAGTGTGCTTATCATCCAAATAGTGTTCATTGTACCTTTCAGGTAGGGTTTCACCCACCCCCTCTTCTGCATCCCCACTGCTTGATTTCCACTGAGCTTTGCCTCTATCTGTGTACGTATGCACTCATTGGTTAGTTCCAATGTAATAGCGAGTACGTGCGGTGTTTGTTTTTCCATTCTTTAGCTACTTCACTTAGGATAATGATCTCCAATTCCATCCACATTGTTGCAAAAGGCATTAATTAATTTTTTTTGTGGCTGAGTAATATTGTATGAGGTGTGTGTGTGTATAAAATTAATCCACTCATGAATTGATGGGCACTTGGATGGGTTCCACGTCTTTACAATTGTGAATTGTGTGCTGCAATAAACATTCAAATGCAGGTGTTTTTTTGATAAAATAACTTCTTTCCCTTTGGGTAAATACCTAGGAGTGGAATTGCAAGATCAAATGATAGGTCTGTTTTTAGTACTTTGAGGAATCTCCATAATATTTTCCATGGAGGTTGTACTAAGTTGCAATCCCACCAACAATATATAAGCATTCCTTTCTCTTTGCATTCTTCCCAGTATCTGTAATTTTTGGACTTTTTAATAAAAGCCATTCTAACTGGGGTAAGGTAATAATATCTCATTGATTCCTTGTTATTCTCCACATACAAGATTAGGTCACCTACAAATAGAGATAGTGTTACTTCTTACTCTATAATATGGATGCCTTTTATTTCTTTTTCTTGAGTAATTATCCTCTCTAAAACTTAAAAAACAATGCTGAATAGAAGTGATAAGAATGAACATCTTTGTCTTGTGCTTGATCTTAGAGAGAAAGCTTTCAGTCTTTTCTCGTCAAGTATGTGTTAGCTATGGGTTTTTCATAGATGGCCTAAAAAACTATCCATAGTTTTTTGTTATCACTATTGTTTATCATGGAGAGATATTGTGTTTTGTCAAATGCTTTTTCTGCATCTAATGAGATAACTGTGTGGATTTGTTTTTTATTCTACTAATATAGTATATTACATTGATTGGTCTTCGTATGTTAACATAAGCTTGCACTCCTAGGGTAAATCCCATTTGTTCATGGTGTATGTTCCTTGTTATATGTTTCTGGATTTTATTTACTAGTATTTTGAGGATTTCTGCGTCCATACTTATAAGGAATATTGGTGTGTAGTTTTGTTTGCATGTAGTATTTTTCTCTGGATTTGGTATTAGGTTTATATTGGTCTCATAAAATAAGTTGGGAAATATTCTCTCCTCTTCTATTTTTTGGGAAGAGCGTATGAATGATTATTATTATTTAGTTTTTAATCATCTGGCAGAATTCAGCTATGAAGCCATCTGATCCTGACCTTTTCTTTATAGGGAGTTTTTTTGATAATCAATCTCTTTATTTTATTAAGGTCCAGTCAGATTTTTATTTCTTCTTGAGTCAATTTTGGCAGGTTGTATCTTTCTAGAAATTGGTCCATTTTCTTGAGGTTATCTAATTTGTTGGCACAATATTGTTCACAGTATTCTCTAATGATGGTTTGTATTTCTGTAAGGTCAGTAGTGATACCTCCCTTTCATTTTTGATTTTAGTATTTTGAATCTTTCCTTTTTCTCTTGGTCACACTAGCTAAGAGTTGGTCAATTTTGTTGATCTTTTTCAAATTGACAACTTCGGGTATCATTGATTTTCTTTATTAATTTTCTATTTTATTTATTTTCATTCTCATCTTTATTACTTCTTTCTTTCTTCTTTTTTTGAATTTCCCCTTCTTTTTCTAGTTTTTTTAAGTGGAAGTTTAAACCTATCGATTTGGTATCTTCCTTTGTTTTATAGCTATAAATTTTCCTCTAAGCACTGCTTTACTTGCATCTTGTGTTGATAGTTTGTGTTTTCATTTTCATTCATTTCAAAATATTTTCTAATTTTTCTTGTGATTTCATTTTGGTTATTTAAGTTTGTCTTACTTATCTTTTATGTATTTATGAATTTTGCAAATGTATTTCTATTATAGATTTCTAATTTATTAAAATTCAAAAAACATAATTTGAATGATTTCTATCCTTTTAAGTGTATAAGGTTTGTTTTATAGTCAAACGTATAGTTTTTCCAGGAGAGTGTTTCATGGGCACTTGAGAAGAAAGTATATAATGCTGTAGTTAGAAAAGCGCTCTATAGATGTTTGTTCATCTAGTTGGTTTATAATGTTATTTAAGTTTTCAATTCCCTTGTTGACCTTCTGCCTGGTGGTTCTATCTATTATGAAAAGTGGGATATTGGCGTTTTCAACTATTAATGTTGAAGTTCCTGTTTTTCCCTTTAATTATGTCACTCATTGCTTCTTATACGTGGATTCTTTGTTGTTGGTATATATACACATTGAAGTGTCAATGCAACAGGAAGTTATAACAATTATAAACATATATACATATAAATGATAAAAGTGTCAATTCAACAGGAAGTTATAACAATAACTCTGTGTTTATAGTTTATATATGTTTATAAACATAGTATATATATATATGTTTATAATTGTTATAACTTCCTGTTGATATATATAAACACATATATCCCTTCAGATTCATATATATGTGTATATATGAATATATATAATTGCTATAACAATTATAAACATATACATATATATACATATGACACAAAAGTGTCAATTCAACAGGAAGTTATAACAATTATAAACATACATACATATATACATATATACATATATAAGATATCTATTTTTGTCTATAAACATATATGTATATATTATACATTATACATTGTAAACATATATGTTTATAATTGTTATAACTTCCTGTTGAATTGACACTTTTATCATTTTAAGATATGTATTTTTGTCTATAGTAACAATTTTTATCTTAAAATACATTTGCCTGATATTAGCTTGCTTTTGGTTACTATTTCTTTTTCAATCCTTCTACTTTTAGCCTATTTGTCTCAATCTAAAGTGTGTGTCTCTTGTAAACAGCATGGAATTGGTTCATGGTTTTAAAATTTTGTGTTTTGCCCATCTCTGCCGCTTAATTGGAGTGATTAATCAACTTGTATTTAATGTAATTACTGATAAGATAAGATTACATTTGTCATTTTGCTATTTGGTTTCTATGTCTTACTTCTTTTTTTGTTTTTCTATTCTTCCATTAATTGACTTTTTGTGTGTTAAATAGATATTTTCTGTTACACCTTATAAATATCCTTGTCATTTCTTTTACTATATATTTTTTGCTTATTTTGTTGACCTGGGGATTACAGTTAAAATTCTAACTCATAATAATCTAATTAAGATTAATGCCAACTTAATTTGAATAGTACACATAAACTTTTACATAGATCTGTACCTTAACCCCACTTTTATGCTTTTATTATGATACAAGTTACATCTTTACAGTTTATGTGCCCATCAATACAGATTTATAAATATTGTTCTATGCAGTTTTCTAAATCAGATAACAAGAAAAAATTGAAACAAAAGTATACATTAAGATTCTGTTTTATATTTACTTATATAGCTAACTTTGCTGAGGCTTTCTTTTTTGTAATGTGGATTCAAGTTACTATTTGTTGTTCTTTAATTTTAGTTTGAAGGAATCCCTTTAGTATTTCTAGTAGAGCTAGTCTGTGATAAATTATCTTGGTGTTTGGTTACTTGTGAATGTCTTAATTTTTTCAGTTTTGAAAGATAGTATTGCTTAGCATAGGATTCTTAGTTAATGTTTTTTTTTTTTCTTTTAGCATTTTGTTTGTCATCTCAATGCCTCTTGCCTCCATGGCTTCAGATAAGAAATCATCTGTTAACCTTATTGAGAATCCCTTGTATGTAATAAATCACTTCTCTTGCCACTTTCAAGATACTCCCTTTGTGTTTCAACAGTTTGATTATGCTAGGTAGAGTCCTACTTGGAGATCACTGAACTTCTTTGATATGTAGATAATGTTTTTCATGGAACTTAGGAATTCTTCAAACATTCTTTTGCCCCCTTTTTTCTTTCTTTCCTGGGACTCTCATAAGCATTTGTTAATATGCTTGACTGGGCCTATAGATCTCAAAGGATCTCTTAATTATTTATCCTTTTTTTTTTTTTTTCTGCAGTTCTTGGCTGGGGCTGGGTTTGAACCCACCACCTCTGGCGTATGGGGCTGGTGCCTTAGTCCTTTGAGCCACAGGCACCACCCAGTTATTTATCCTTTTTATCGCTCCATTCATAAGATTGGATAATCTCAGTTGACCTGTATAAAGTTTGCTGAAAACTTCTTTTTCCTGATCACAGCCTATGTTGATTTTCTTAGTGAATTTTTTATTATAGTTATTATACATTTCAACACCAGAATTTCTATTTGGTTCCTTTGCATAAATTTTATCTCTTTATTGATAATCTCTATATGGTGATATAATGTTCTCATATTTTCCTTTTTATTCTTTTTTTTTAAGAGATAAAGTCTCATTTTGTTGCCCTCGGTAGAGTGCTGTGGCATCACAGCTCACAGCAACCTCCAGCTCTTGGCTTAAGCAATTCTCTTGCCTCAGCCTCCCGAGTAGCTGGGACTACAGGTGCCCACCACAATGCCTGGCTAGTTGCAGTTTGGCTGGGGCTGGGATCGAACCTGCCACCCTACTCACTGAGCCACAGGTGCCGCCCTTCCTTTTCATTCTTTAGACATGGTTTCCTTTAGCTCTTTGAATGTATTTAAGAAAACTAATTTAAAGTTTTAGTCTAGGCTGGGTGTGGTGGTGCACTTCTGTAATCCTGGCATTCTGGGAGGCTGTGGTGAGTGGATTGCTTGAGCTCAGGTGTTAGAGACCAGCCTGAGCAAGAGTGAGATCTAGTCTCTACTAAAAATAGAAAAATTAGCTGGGCATTGAGGCTGGTGCTTGTAGTCCCAGCTACTCAGGAGGCTGAGGCCAGAGGGTCACTTGAGCCCAAGAGTTTGAGGTTGCTGTGAGCTACGATGGTGCCATGGCTCTCTACCTAGGGTGACAGAATGAAACTCTGCCTCAAAATAAATAAATAAATAAATAAAAAGTTTAGTCTAATAAATTGAATGTCTGGGCTTCCTCATGGGCAATTTCTATTGACTTCTTTTTTCCTGTGTATGGGTCATCCTTTCTTGTTTCTTTACATATCTTATAATATTGCATTGAAAACTAGATGTTTTAAATAATATAACACAGTGACTCAGGAAATCAGATTCCTCCTTCCCCTGTATTTTTTGTGACTATTGCACTTTGTTTAGTGACTTTTCTGAACCAGTTCTGTAAAATATATGTTCTTTGTTAAGTGTGGTTACTGAAGTCTTTGTTTATTTAGGTTACTGGTTGCACAGACATTTTCTTAACTACTAGAACCAATAAGTTTCCCAACCTTGCCAAGGATTATTGTGTTTGGCGGTGTGCCTTCAACAAATAGCCAGACAGTTGACAATTCTGCCTCAGTCTGAAGACTTCCTGCATTTGCAGAACCTCTTGGTTCTGTTAGGACCTTCTTGGATCTTTTTGGAGCATGTGTACAGCTCCGACATGTACACAACCCTCTACATAGGCATACTCTTCTATATTCCCCAAAATATGTAGGAGCTTTTTGAAATCCCAGTGGACATCTAGCTTTTCCTTTGGTTATTATGCATTTTTTTTCTAACTGTTATCCACAATTGTCTGTAATTGTTTACATGAGCGCCCTCAGGGGTAAGGCTATTTGCCCTAGAGGACTGATCAGTCAGCTGTTTGCACCAGAGAAGCAATGAAATACAGAAAACAAATGAGATCTCCTAGGGAACCACCAGCCTGGTCAAATAATAATTCTCTCAGAACGAAGCTTCCAAGGAATTCTAGCCCTGGTGACTGCCAAGATGATAGTTTTCACCATGAATATAGCCTATTAATTTTCAAGGCTACTGTGGAACTAGAGAATGAAATATGGAACAAGTTATAACACCACAAAACACACTCTTATTACCAAGATTAAGCTGTTTTTCTGGAGTAAATACGTGAACTCCTCAGATTTCACAAGTCTTTGGTTAAGTATCCTCATTTCTGAAAAAGTTGATTCTGGCAATTTGGGGTATTTTCGTTTGTTTTGTTTTTGCCAGTTTCCTCATTACTTTTATCCATCAGAGAATATCTGAAGGTCTTTGGCATTTTTACTGATGTTACTTGCTCAATGGTTTTTTTTTTTCTGATTAATTAAGCTTCTTGATTGGGTCCTTTTTTTATTAGATCATAACTGTGTATATTTGCATTTATAGGGTACAATGTGCTAATTTTATATACAATTTGGAATGTTTACATCAAACTGGTTAACATAGCCTTCACCTCACTTATTTAATTGTTGACTTTAGACATTTATACTCTGCTCTTAATGTATTTGACATGTACCCTCGCAATATGCACAGTAGGTGAGGTCCCACAGATTCAATCAGTGATTGGGTCCTTTATTTTTTTTATTATTATATTTTATTAAATCATAACTTTGTATATGCATTATGGGGTTCATGATACTGCTTCTATATACAGTGCTCCACGGTTTTGAACCTATTTTTCCTTCCTGCAGCACCTTTTTCTTTCTAAACTCCCTCAAGAATTATTTCTATCTTTCAAGACTCAATCTAGATTCTTCTTCTTCAGTGAAGTTTTAGTTAACATGCTAGGCAATACTGATTTTACCTGCACTTATTATCACTGTTGTATTTATTATCATCCTATATTGCAATTGTGTGTCTGTATCTTTCTCAACATTAAAATGAACCCTTTATGTTTCATGAGTTTGTAATTTTTCACTATGGTGCCAAATTTATCATAAAGAAAAGTATATTCAACACTCTACAACTTCACATAAATGCACACAGTTATCCTGAGAGACTTTAGTTAAGGCTTTAAAAGAGAAAATGCAAAATATATTTATTAAGAGAATAAAACCAAGTTATTAGTAAACCTCTATATAGTTAACATATATCACAAGTACAAATTCTTCTCTCCTTACCTAGGATTCTTTTTTGGTAGTTAGTTGGCTCTTACCCAATTTATGGTTACAAACTACACAAAGAATAATTACAGTGTCCCCAGCTTGAGGAGAAAAGCTGTTATAACACTCTAGTAATTGCAGCCATGGTTTGGCATATATTTAACTAGCTGGTCTCCACTAACCTAAAAGGTGTGTAAAAGGTATTTTGGTTGAGGAAGCTTCTGCAAGTGGTTAGTGAGTGGAGTTATGGTGAGCTGTACTGTGCCCACAAACTAAGGCACAACGAGCTGCAGATGTGGTTGACCTGCCTGCCATTTCTTTCAGTTCCTTTCGAATATGGCCTGTGATTAATATGAAGCCCAGTGGCTTTCAGCATTGCTTTTTAATCTTAGATAGTTTCAGTCTTATTTAATGGTTGAGGCATAGTTAGACCAAGCTGGGAAGCCAAGGATGTGCATAATCTTGCCCCTAACTAGATATTACAGAGGAAATAGGAATCTAAGCAGTCCTTGGTGCCAAGAGCCCAGGAATTCTTGGATCCTGAGTTCTAATGACTGGCTAGTCAATGTTGTCATAAGGCAAGGATTGACCAAGAAACAAATTCATAGAAGCTGGGGATAAAGGCTTACTCTGTACTTTTAATTTGTAGTGTCCTGGCTGCTTATGATTGTGGGGGTTGTCATGGTGACAGGGGAGAATGAATTGGGAGCTAGCTGTGATAGGCCCTGCCTTATGGGAGATGGAAACGACCTACATGTCCTCTGTTAAGAGCCTTTCTTCAGAATGGAGCTGAAAGCGTCACATTGCCCCTCCTGATGTTAGGATGCAACATGAAGACAGTAAATGTATCCTGCAGTCTACAAATCAGATCTGTCTCTGTCTTTACTCCATTTTCCCATGACCCTAGGGAGTCTTAGGTATGCAGGCAGAGACTTGGTAACAAGAAAAATTGTAGTGCTTTTATGAAACATTTAGGAAGTAAAGCCAAATGTAAAACAGCTATTTCAATTGGTACCAATCATTTGGCTCTTGTTCTGCCAGTCATTTTTATGACATGCTTAATAATAAAGACCAATTGATGTTTGGTATCCATTTGTGTTCATTGGTATTCATTTCTTTTCTATTCTCTCCTATTGTTGCCATCGTTGTGTCTGAATTGGCTAAACTTGAGCACTTTTTATTGAATGGGCTCCTGACCAAAAGGCCAAATTTTATTTTCTCAACATCAATTGTAGATTGTAAACTCCCTTAAACCTGTGGTAAGGAGGCATATTTTTTTTGGCATCTGGTTTCCTCAGTCATGTTTCAAGAACAAATATTGTGGTTTCTGAGTAGCAGTGAAACCAAGCAGGGGGGGTCTCAATGTTCCCTTTGGTGATGAGACCTCCAACATTCACTTTGAGAGATTTTATCTTTCTCAGGAAGGACAGGGCATTATCCCCAAGGCAGCAGGCTTTGTGGGCTTTCTTCGTTTCCCTTAGTCCTGAGAGAAAGCTCAGAAGAAAGCTTTTACTTTAGTAGATCCCTGGTTCCGATGCCTGAATCAGGAACTCTTTATTATCAAGACTGATCATCAGTGACTTGGCTGAAGAGTTCCTGCTGGGTCTCTTTAAGAAACGCAATAAAGCAGGAATTGGGGAGGTGGTGGACGTAATAATCATGTTCATGTGTTCTTGGGATTAAAACTCCTGAGTAGAGAGTGAAGAGAAGGCTGTGCCCAAATTTTAGTGGCAGTAGGAGAAGTAACAGAAAACATGTCCCAAAAGAGCAAGAAACTTTCCTTCAGAAAACACGGACTGAGATGTTGTCCTTGCCTGGGGCAATTGATTGGCTGGTGGCAGGGAGTGTCACTGAGATGTCTTTGTCTAGCTCAGAATCCCAAGTGAGTTCTTCAACAGAGGTGTGTCAGTCTGCTTGAGCTGTCATAACAAAATACCCATGTGGTAGATGGCTTAAGCAACAGAAGTTTATTTTCTCCCAGTTCTAGAGGCTGGAAGCCTATGAACAAGGTATGAAGGCTGGTTTCTTGCAGATGGCAGCCTTCCCACTGTGTCCCCACGGGGTCTGTGCACACCCGTGTCTGGTGTCTCCTCCTCTTCTCATAAGGACACAGTCCTATTGCATTAGGGCTCTCCTCTTATGATTTCATGGAACCTCCGTTACCTCTTTAAAGGCTCTGTCACCAAATACAGTCCCATTCTGAGGTACCGGGGTTTAAAAATTCAACATATGGACTTGGGGGACATAAGTCAGCCCATAACAAGATGGGACAGTAAACTTTATGATCGGGAGGAGGCAGGGAGCACACAGAAAAGAGGCTGTAATCGACTTGGGAACTAATGACCTTCTGAGTATAGTCACAGGAGCTGAAGTGTAGCCCGAAGAACTGAAACCCGGGTGCAGGTGGCGCTAGGACCTTTATCCCAATTTAGCTTTTTCCTAGTTCAGCAGGAGAAGGTGATGGCAGCAGTGGGGACATGATGGTAGGAGAAAAACTAAGGGAAACTGGAGAAAACAAGGGTTATCAACTTGTCTAGTGAGCCAGGAGTGTGTGACGCACTCAAGAGAATACTGAAAGGGGTAAGACACAGTCCTAGGTATCAGACAAGCTTGAGTCTCATTGAAGCCTAAGGTAAGAACATGTGAGAAGTTATTAAATACAGAGAAATGCACCTGCAATCCCAGCACACTGGGAGGTGAAGTAGGTAGATTGCTTGAGCTTAGGTGTTCAAGACCAGCCTGAACAGATGGAGACCCCTCATCTCTAATAAAAATAGAAAAACTAGCCAGGTGTTGTGGGCAGCACCTGTGGCTCAGTGGGTAGGGCGCCAGCCCCATATACGGAAGGTGGCGGGTTCGAACCCAGCCCGGGCCAAACTGCAACAAAAAAATAGCCAGGCATTGTGGCAGGCGCCTGTAGTCCCAGCTAATCCAGAGGCTGAGGCAAGAGAATCATCTAAGCCCAAGAGCTGGAGGTTACTGTGAGCTGTGACGCCACGGTACTCTACCAAGGGTGACAAAGTGAGACTCTGTCTCTGAGAAAAAAAAAAAAAAATAGAAAAACTAGCCAGATGTTGGCAGATGCTTGTAGTCCCAGCTACTTGGGAGGCTGAGGCAAGAGGATCACTTAAGCCCAAAAGACTGAGGTTGTTATGAGCTATGATGATGCCATGGCACTCTACCCAGGATGACAGAGTGAAACACTGTCTTAAAAAAAATACGGAGAAATGGTGCAAGCAATTGCCGAGGTTTTATGAAGACCTCTTTTTGCTCAGCGCTAGGCCAGGCACTAGGAGTTCATGGTGAGTCACATAGACCCAGGCCTGACCTCTGTGGCCTCTGTGAAAGGTGGGGACAGACATTGGCCTTAGAACCACACAGATCACTTCTGATTGTGACAAATGGCTCTAAAAGCAGAAGATAGTGGGATAGGATTGGATTTGATGAAGAGGACAAATTCTGCTCCATCTCAAGGGCATTCTGAGGGCCTGACATGTAGGCTGAGATTTTAAGGCTAAGGGAGAGTTAGCCAAGGGAACACTGTTCCCCCAGAGAGCATGACATGTGTGAAAGCCTTATGTGAAATATTAGCTTCAAAAAATAGGCAATGAGAGGTTTGTCTGATTATATAAATGATGCATACTTAAGAGAACATGTTATTTTTTTACACAGAAAAGTGTAAAAAAAAAAATTACCTAAAATTTCCCTTTCTTGAGATAACTACCATGAGAATATATACCATTTTATTTTGAATTTTTATAGATATTGCCAGATCATTTTCCAAAAAGATAACGAGTCACGTTGACACCAGCAATGTTTCAGGAGTTCCACTTCCCCTACCTGCTTGCCAATAGCAGCATTTTCTGCTCTTTTTAATATTTGCCCATCAGATAGGTGAGAAACGTTATTACTTCTTTAATTTATTACTTTATTTCTATTTCCAACACTACAAGGTAAATTAATGGAACATTTTCCCTGTTTTATGGTTATTATGAAGCGTGTATGTGCATGCCTGCCCAATGTGTGTGTGAGAGAGACAGAAATTCTCCTTTTATTAGCTTTTGCCTATATTTTCTATTGGGATAGTCACTTTTTTCATTATAAGAGCTCTTTGTGGACACATATAGTGACACTTTTTCTTTATCTACTTTTAAAATATTTTATCTTGGTGATGCCCATAGCTCAGTCCACAAGGGCACCAAGCCACATACACCTGGGGTGGTCGGTTTGAACCCAGTGCCGGTCTGCTAAGCAACAATGACAACTGCAACCAAAAAATAGCTGGGTATTGTGGTGGGTGCCTGTAGTCCCAGCTACTTGGGAGAACGAGGCAAGAGAATTGCTTAAGCCCAGGAGTTTGAGGTTGCTGTGAGCTGTGATGCCACAGCACTCTCCCCCCGGGCAACAGCTTGAGACTCTGTCTCAAAAAAAAAAAAAAAATTATCCTAAACTATTATTTATCTTTTTATCTTTTATGGCATCTTTCACTCACATAATCAGTTTTAATGTTTATATTGTCAAACATATCCATCTTTTCTTATACAATTTCTGGGTTTCTTAATCGAAAAGTTCTTTCTGATCCCCATATTATACATATAGTTTCTTATAATTTATTTCAAGATTAAAATTTTTTAAATTTAGTTTATATTAAAATTATAGTTGAGACAGAAATTTCAATTAAAATTTCGTCAAGATGGAGAGCTGGTTTTTATAGGACCCTCCCCCCACTTTTCTTTAGAGACAGTCTCAATTTATCCCTCGGTAGAATGCCATGGCGTCGTAGCTCACAGCAACCTCTAACTCCTGGGCTTAGGCGATTCTCTTGCCTCAGCCTCCAGAGTAGCTAGGACGACAGGCGCCCACCACAATGCCCAGCTATTTTTTGTTGTAGTTTGACAGGGGCTGGATTCGAACCTGCTACCCTTGGTATATGGGGCTGGCACCCTACCCACTGAGCCACAGATACCACCCTATAGCACCCTTCATTAAATAAACCATCCATTTTAGTTTGGTGCTTTTGTAGAAATAAAACAAATGATCATTGGGGCTAAAACTTTATGGGTGGGAGCAAGATAGTCATGGGAGGTAACAGGTGAAAAGCAGGCAAGAATCAAATCATTCTGGACTGTGGGAGCATAAATGAGGTCTTTGGGCAGATGCGATTCCATTGATGAGGTTTTTAGCAGGAGAGGGACATGATCCGATGTAAATTCCAAAGTTGCTCTGATCCCCGTGTAGAAATGGTGTGGAGACAGGCTAGTGAGGCAGCAGAGGGAGAAGGCGTCACCATCGTCCAGAAGAGACATGGAATGGGTGTGGAGAAGCAATGGCCGTGGTCAAGAGGATGGTGGATAGACCCAAGGACTATTTTAGAGGCAGACAGGATCAGATGGAGGGTGGGACCTGGGAGGTGAGGATGAGGGGGAGCCAAGGATGACTTTCACTTTGGGTGATGGTGGTTCTTTTTCCTGATCTTCGTAAAAGTGGAAGAAAACAAAACTTAGGGGAAAGATGAAGAGTTGGTAGAAAAGAGATGAAAAGAATCATAAAGGACGGGCAGCGCCTGTGGCTCAAGGAATAGGGCGCTGGTCCCATAGGCCAGAGGTGGTGGGTTCAAACCTAGCCCTGGCCAAAAACCAAAAAAAAAAAAAAACCATAAAGGAACATTGTGAAAAAGTCTATGGCAATAAATTTGGAAATTTCGAGGAGATGGATGATTTTTGAGTCAAATATAAGTGGCTGACATGGACCCTGGAAGAGATAGGAAACTTAAACATAGCAACACTCTTGGAAGTGTTCTGTAACAGTTAAGTGATTTTTGATTTTTAAAAGGACCAGGCCAAAGTGCTTTAACAGCTGAGTTGTATGTAATCTGTAAAGAAAAGATAATTCTTACAGTATTTAAGCTATTCTGGATGATTGAAAAATACAGATGAATGGCAGCATTGTCTGTTTCCAGGCAGAAACCCAAAAGTAAAGAAAATGCCTGTCCACAGTGGGCTAAGCTGTGGCACACTCATGATACAGACTATTACATTGTGTTTTAAAAATGAACTCACCCCCTGGCTGTAAACATGGCAGGGGAAAGGGTGGGGATTTCCACACCATATTTTTAAGGAGTGAGATATGGAAAAAGCACATATAGTATTATCCTATTTTTGCAAAACAGAACAACAAAAGCAAAACTTAGGTGTCTAAGTGGAAATGACACGTGAGGTCTGATGTCCAGAAGAGAGTGGGCTGAGGGTCACAGAGGGAGCACCTGGGGTCCTAGGAGTGGATGGGACTGCAAGTTGGGGTGCGTACATGGGGTAAAGGAATCTCAGGACTATGCCAGGAGGAAGCAGCAAAGACAAGTTCAGTGGAGGAGGAAGGACCAGTGAGAGAGATGACGGAGCACCCAGCGTTTCTGGGACAGTAGACGTTGAGGGGTTCAGAGGTAAGATGAGCCTCACCTTGCTGCCAGTGGTCTTAATGGATATCTCAGAAGCCTGTAAGAGAAGTAAGGTCTCCTCCCTCTATTCTGTCCCCCACCATTTCCTTTCCACCATCAAAGAAAATTAGCACCCCTCACAGCTAAGACCGCATGAGGACAGTTATGTGTAAGTATTATTAGCCCTCAGGCTTAAACACCATCAGCTGAGGATGGAAGAAGCTGGGGCCAATCTATGGCGAAGCTGGTGCCTAAGGGACCAGAGTTTGAGAACAGACTTTTCTAGCAAAGGCATCACTGAGGAACTGAATGGGGCAGATTTGTTAGGCCAGTGCTTGGGTAGTCCGTACCCATGACCCTTTCTCGTAGTCATTCCAGTTAAAGACCGCAAGAGAGGGGTCTCGTGACCTTTCTCCTCCTTTCCAATCCTGCCACAACTACTCTAGTGCGGTGCACAAGCTGGTCACCTCTGAAACAGTCCCCAGTGTGTGGGTCCTTGGGGCCTGCCCCTGACCTCATGCAGGCTATATACCACGCCAGGTGCCTGAGTGAGGGGCGAGTGCGGCTGGAGTCTGGCCTGGGCTGCCCACCCCGCCACAGGTGCTTGTGCAGGCTGGTTCTTCCTCGACGTCTTCCTCAGTCACATGGGGTCGGCTCACCACGCCTTGGCCTGGCAGGGCTCGGTTTGCCCAGAGGAACTGCTTCTCTGTACGGAGGGTGCCCCTCAAAATGTATACACATTTTAAGAATGCAAAACCTGTATTAAGATTGTAATATTCAGGCAGGGTGCAGTGGCTCACATCTTAATCCTAGCACTCTGGCAGGTAGACTGCTTGAGCTCAGGAGTTCAAAACCTGCCTGAGCAAGAGCCGAGATCCTGTCTTTACTAAAAATAGAAGATAAAAAAACAAAACAAAACACTAGCTGGATGTCATGGTGGGCACCTATAGTCCTAGCTACTCATGAGGCTGAGGCAAGGGGATCACTGGAGCCCAAGATTTTGAGGTTGCTGTGAGCTATGATACCATAGCACTCTACCCAGGGCAACTGGGTGAGACTCTGTTGCAAAAAAAAAAAAAAAAAAAAAAATTGTAGCAGTCAGTATTTACCAATAATGTTTGTTATCTTGTACATTGTATCTTTTATCTTTTGTAATTGCAGAAGTCAAACGTGACTGGGCTTTCCTTCCTTAAGATGTGTGTACACTTTTTGAGACCATCTGTATTTGCACAGTGAGGTTGACGTGACTGGTAGCAGTCCCGGAAGTCCCAGGAGGACAATGAATCAGACACAGTCTTGGCCTTCAAGGTTAACAAGTTAGTAGAATGGCTACTTTTATGGACGACTTGCTGCAAAGTAAACACTTTAAAGAACAATGACTAGCATATCCCTCTATGGTCAAAAGCCATTGAAGGCTATCTACTGTCTTCCTTAGCTTTGTGTTCAGAGCTTTATGTAATCTCCCTGGCTACCCCGGGATCCTTCAGGTGGACGGCTCTATACCTGTGCCTGGCTGTCCTGTCTGTCTCAGGGCACACCCTCCTACCCACCTCTCTGACCTCCCCGAGAGTGCCGCAGTCTTTCTCCCATGCTTCCTTGAAGTAAATAATGTCTGAGCTAGTTGGCACTTGACCCTCCACACAGGCTACACAGGCTGAAGATACCCACTCTTATGCTTTGGCCTTGCCTCTAATTTCATCTAAAGAAGGCACCTATGGAATCAACAGGGTCATTGTATTTTGGCAGCCAGCACAGGACTTGTACCAAGCAGGAGTGCAATGAGTTTGGTTCTATAGTCTGAAAATTTACATTGGAAATTTAAAATTTTCCAAGGTACTTTCAGATATCTAACTTTTTGTTAGATGCTTGACCTTGAAATCACATAGGTACCTTGGAAAGATAGATGTGTTCCACAAAATGATTTATGAGTCTCCTATTTCTGCCTCTGACCTACATATATTTTTGTTTCTTTTTTTATTTATATCTTTCCTTCCTCAGCATGATACATCTTAATAAAGAAAGCAAGCACAGAAATACGTGCTATACAATCATGCTAATAATATTTTTCTACATTCAAGCATTCATGCATTGAAATTGGGTCTTTTTTCTAATTGTGCAGAATAATGTTAGTGAAACTGGAAGGCAAATAAAAAAAGAAGCATCAAGGAAAGAGTTCAGTTTGCACATTCTAGACATTAAACAGATATAGACCTGAAAAAAAAAAGAAAAGAAAAGAAAAGAGTTCATTTTTATTTAATTCTGAATAGCATATGTAGCATTTAGACCTTTTCCTGATTATAAACGCTCATTGTAGGAAATGTATAAAAACAAATTCACAGAGATTTAAAAAAAAAAGCCTGTAATTATTTCTCCATCCAAAAATAACAACTGTCGTGTTGACTTCTTCGTATGCTTTGCACGGAAGCTCTCTCTCTGTCTCACCCTCCCTCCCTTCTCCTTCCTCACATATACTTCTAAAAATTTCCAGAATATCAGTTTATTAAAATGTATTCTTCAGAGAGGACAGTGGCCAAGGCAGGAACAGAACAGATGCATATCCACAATGACCCTTCTAATCGTTCACTCACAATATTAGACTTAATTATTTAAATTCAGCTTTTTAGCTATCTAGTTTTAATGTTTATTTTATTTTATTTATTTATTTATTTTTGAAGCAGAGTCTTACTATGTCACCCTCGGTAGAGTGCCATGGTGTCACAACTCACAGCAACCTCAAACTCTTTGGTTTAAGAGAGTCTCTTGCCTCAGCCTCCCAAGTAGCTGAGACTACAGGCGCCCGCCATAATGCCCAGCTATTTTTGGTTGCAGTTGTCATTGTGGTTTAGCTGGCCTGGGGCAGGTTTGAACCCGCCACCCTCGGTGTATGTGGCTGGTGCTGCAACCACTGTGCTATGGGCACCGAGTCTAGTTTTAAGTTTAAAATCATCATTAGCATTTTAATAATTAGCAATATATTTAAGATCTAATTATGAGAGATCAGAACAGACACTATTGGATTACTTCATGCCCAAATCTACATTTTCTAATAAAATAACACAGAAAATATTATCTATGAAGAAACTGCTAACTTGATTATATTTTCATTATAATCAATATCCTTGAGTATCTTCAGTTGAAAATTATCTTATGGTGAAACTTACTTCTTTTCTTTTGGGGAAAAGTTGCATAAATTTTAATACATGTGTAGGTTTGTGAAAAAAACACCAAAATCAGACTAAAAATGGTTCCAGGATCATGAAAACTTCCTTCCCGGTGTTTCTTTATGGTCACACCTCCAGCCCACCCTCACCCGGCAACACGGATGTGTTTTCCAGCCCGGTAGCTCGGCCTTCTTGAGACTGCAGAATAACTCCAGTCACATAGTGTGTAACTTTTGGAACTGGGTTCGCTCACTCAGCATGTCTTCAGAATTCATCCAAGTTATGTGTATTAATAATTCCCTCTTTTTATTGTTGAATAGTATTTCATGGTCTGGACGTGACCCGGCTTGTTTATCCATTTGTTTTTCAAAGAACGCTGGGGTGGTGCTCAGCTGTGGCCATCACAAATAAAACTATGAACGCTCATGCCCAGGTTTTTTGTAAACCAAATTTCATTTCCTTAGGGTTTATACTTAAGAGTGGGGATTACATATTTAATTTTATGAGAAATTACCAATCATTTTCCAGATATTGGTTATATCATTTTGCCTTTTCATCGGAAAATGTGGATAAGAGTTCCAGTTGTTCTGTACACTGGGAAGCCCTGGTATTGTCAGACTTTTGAATCTAGCCATAAATAAGTGTGTGAATGATGGTATCTTACTGTGCTTTAAGTTTGCTCTTTTCTAATGGCTCATGATGTTGACTGTCATTTGAGCCACTTGTTGATCATCTTCTTATTCTCTCTGGTGAAGCATCTGTCCAAGTCCTTTCCTCATTTTTTAAGTGTGTTGGTTTTTCATTATTGAGTTTGAGAGTTCTTTATTCTGGATATATGAAATCCTTTGTGAAATACGTGGTTTTCAAACATATTCTCCGACTCTGTATCTTATCTCTTTAATCTCATGACGGTGTCTTTGGAAGAACAAGAGCTTTTTGATGAAATCCAATTTACCAACTTTTTTTGTTTGTTTGTGGATCACCCGCTTGGCGTCATTTCTAAGAACTCTTTGTCTAGCCCTAGTCACTAAGATTGACCACATGTTTTACTCTAACACCTTTTATAGTTTTTATTTAGATCTATAGTTCATTTTGAGTTGATCTCTACTAACTTTATATCATTCTTCATAAAAGGTGTGAACTTTATATTAAGGTTTGTTTCTTTTCTATGGATGACCATGGATGACAAATTGTTCCAAAACCGTGGGTTGAAAAGAACATCTTTTCTCCACAGAATTGTGTTTGCATGTTGTCAAAGATCACTTGGCTCTATTTGTGTGAGTCTATTACTGGACTTTGTATTGTGTTCTACTGATCTCTGGGTCTATATCTTTGCTCTGGGTCTTTTAAAACTAAAAAGCATACGTATTTATCATGTGTCATGAGCAAGAGAGGGCAAAGGGAAACGAAATCTCTATGTGTCCCCAAACGGCAGCAATTAACTCCTCTAACCAGCTATTTCCTGCCACCTCCTAACTCAGGGTACACAGAAATGGAGGCGAAAAGCACAATAAAGTTACCAGTTGGCTTCATTGAATAACAAATGAGTAACATGTCTGCTTCCTTAAATACCTTCCTCTTCGTGTTTTTCTGTTGGTATCCACTGAAAAATATGCCAGCCTCATGCGGCTCAGGGAAGAGGGAAAGGAGTGGAACCCTGACTTAAGGCAAAGTTATAGATAAAAATCCAACTCTTCATGTTGTGTACACGTTGGATCCATTAGTATAGAGTATAAATGTCTTAACACAGTAAGTGAATGAGATGAGGTGTATATTAACCAGTGCGATGTAAGCGTTCCTAATTCTGTATGAAATCAGCACATTGTACCCCATAAATGCATTAATGCTTACATGATCGATGTGTTTATGATTTAATAAAAAAATAAAAAAAATCCAATTCTTTCTTTTCTTTTCCTTTTTCCTAGGACTAGAGGTAGGGGATCCTAAACTTCCCCTAGAGGAAGTTAGGGGAGTTAACTTCCTAAAGAACTCTTCCTCTAGGAAGTTAACTCCCCTAAAGAAAAAGTTAACTCTCCTAAAGAAAAAGTTAACTCTCCTAAAGAAAAGGGGAAATATGAAAATGAAAACACTTTTACTATTTGATTTGAAAATAAGCTGTTATCCAAGCTGTAGCAAGAGTTTTGTTTTATTGACAAGTGGTCTCTGTTAAAACCAAGTTTCTGGGTAGTTTTCCAGCGGGCAGCCCGAACTGGGGTTATTTATTATACACTACAGTAGAACCTCCATAGCTGACCACCTCTCTGCATCACCCACCTCCGTAAGTTGACCTAATTTCCATGGACAGAGAGTACATACACGTATCAGTACACTAGGCCTAATTCCTTATGTTGACCACCTCCGTATGTTGACAGCTTGTCACAGTCTGCTGGGTGGTCAACTTACAGAGGTTCTGCTGTCTTTTATAACTAAAAACAGGGCAACTTCAGGGCACAGAAGGCTGGAGCTCACGGCACTCATGATGTCTCATTCTGTCTTGTTGATCCCATGTTGTACAAATGGCAGAGCTATTGGTGTTAGGTAAACTCTTGTTTTCTTCCTGCAGGCTGATGTTGGGGGACTACTACTCCTTTCTTGATGTATTGGGATAATAAATGCAGCTAAGAAATAATGTACTTTTAATTGAAATGGCCAGAGGAGTCATGACTTTTATAGACACCCATGAGTTTTTTGCTCCTAAGATCCACATGACATGTTCTAATGACTGGGCAGTTTTTCAGCTTTCCTGACACCTTTAGTCTGTGAAGTGTGACTTCCTTCAGGTCCAGAGACTTTTTATCCCATTGCATCATCACTCTTTCTGAATTGAAGTCGGCTTTTCCGAGGAACATTCTCCTATTCTTTCTCTACTTTTGTTAATTTCGTTCCCAAATGAACCAATGAGGGCTTAATCACTGTTTAACTTTACTGTTATCACTTTGTCTTAGGTCTGAAGATGGGAGAGAGAATGGGACCAGACTGTGAAATAACAAAAAGAGCCACCCTCATTATTCATTCGTTTGTGAACGTGTTCATTTGTTCATTCATTTACTGAGCAACTGATACGTGTCAGATACTGTTTCCAACACTGTAAATCTTTTCTTTCAAGGAGCTTATGGTGCAACAGAGAGGGGATAGATTCAAGGAAACCAGCAGAATGCAGAGTGATAAGAGCTAAAGTAGGCATTTAGCACTGGGTGGCCTATGAGCATCATATGGAGTCTCCTACTCAGCCTGGAGAGTTAGAGAAGTCCCTTGGAGCAGGTGGAAGCTAAGACAAATCTTGGAGGATACCTAGGAGTTAGTTCAGGGACAGGGTGGAAGGTAGGAGGGGGTTCCTCAGCAGAGGACATTGTCTGTGTAAAGGTCCAGAGAATATAGATTAGGGCAGGAGTGTCTTTCAGGAACTGCAACCATTTCAGCATTACGGCTGATGGTGTACGGGGACGGATCTTGTGGCTAGTGTGCAGTGCTACTTACAAACACAAAAGACAAATGAAAAAAACCAACAAGTTAGACTACCCTGGGCAGGACATCTATTCTTGAATCTACCACGGGCCCTACCCCTTTTCACTGTTCCACCTTATGCTGATTTACTTTATTACCACCCAGCCCATGTGAGCATTGAAGTTTACGATCCCCTACCTCTAGTCCTAGACAAAATATCAAGTTCAAACAATCTCAGTCTCCATGTCTGGTCTGAAAAGAAAGGAGACTACCTTTGTGGTGGAGCTGTGAATGCCAGTGTAAGATCCTCTCCACCAGGCGAGCCCTGGAGAATGACTCACATTCTTTAAAAGAAGGGTCTGTTTCCCCGTTGCATAAAATGGAGCACAGGAGTATAAAGACAAATATTTGCAAAGGTCATAATATGTGCCAAGTGCTATGCTAAGTTCTTTTATGCCAGGTCACTCAACAAAGGAAGATAATAATCTATTCAAGAAATAATAAAGGGGCCACCCTCATTCATTCATTCATGTACGCATTCATTCATCCAATCATTTACTAGGCAACCGCCAGGTGTCAGATACCGTTTCCAACACCGTAAATCTTTTCCTTCAAGGAGCTTATGGTGCAACAGGGGATAATTTAAGAGGTCATGGGTGCATGTATATAATTAAATTCATAATTTGTAAAGTGATCTTGTACAACTTAAAATATATTATTTATGAGAAGAGCACTTTAATATTTAATGCAATCAAATAAACACCTGATCATATTTATGGAGGCTCATTTCTGTGCTAGGTTCTGTGGTTTCCCTGGCGATTCCGCATCCGTGTGGTCCCTGGATTATCCACTCCTGTGGCTACACGACAGCACAGACGACCATCTCTGCCTGGTTTTCTGAGTTGTCAGATTTGAGTCATCCAAGGAGTAAAGGAAATCTTGAGTCAGCCATTTGTAACCCTGGCAAACGTTAACAGATTTGCATATTTAAGATTGATTTGGATCAAGCCAACCTTTTTCCTTGTTGGGATGAAAATCTTGGCCACTAAGTAGATCAGGAACAAACACTTGTGCTGATAACCCAGGGAGAGCCTGATCATTGTCTCTCCAGGACTTCTCCTCTGCACTGTAAGGGTTAAGCCAACCACGTTAATACCTTGTGAAGCTGACTTGAAAACACAAGTTCTTAGTCCTCACAACAGAAATTGAGCCGAAGCTGGCTTATATTTCTTCATGCTTGCATTTACCATGAGTCATGAGAAATGACGATAGTTACTTCCAGAAGAGGGAGGAAAATTGGAGTTCACTTTGAATTCCCCCCTGTGGCTGCCTGCCTTAGGCACACTGTGGCTGGGTACATTTTTGCTGATCCAATATTCAATTAGTCAGAGATCTATCTACAAACAATCTTATCTTCATTCATCTGTCAGAGAGGCCTGTACCTGTGGGACAGCTCTACATCCCAGAGCCTCTGCCCATTAGGAGCTCTCTCACAGAGTCAGGGACCAGCTTGTGCTCGCACAGCGCCCATGTCCTGGCTGTGGCGTCCTGGTACAGTCAGTCTGTAATCGCTGTCCTGGGTTCATGCTTCTCTTTCTCCTTCACCCTCTCCCAGCTGGCCCGGCAGATTGTTTTCCCTGCTCACGTCTGGCAAGCATCCCTGGATGTTAGACCAAGAGAAGATTCTGGTTGCAACATTGCTGCAAGACTGGGGCAACCACACAAGGTTAACAACAGGTACACTAATGACAAAAGCTGATGGCTCTGATGACAGGAGTCTGGGGTGACCGTAGAACCCTCGAAAAGGCCTTCTCAGAAGAAAGGGACCCCCCCGTTCGTGACTATGGTGAAAGCAGAAGCCAGGACAAAAACAAGAATGTGTGGGAGGAAAGGGAGGACTTTGGGGAAGTTGACAGGGAGGCAGAGAGAGAAGTCTGAGTTGCAAGTTCAGAGGGAGAGGCTCTCGTCTGTCTGTGAGAAACTAATAGTGGTAAGAGAAGCCAAGGGAATAAGATTGTGAAATGTTTGGGAACATTTGATATAAAAAGGAGATTTAGAATCACATATAGAAGCCAATGGAAAATCAAGGCAGTTTTGAGGTGGGTATTGGAGAGCAGGGAGCTGAGCAATGTTTACGTCAGACTGTGGGCTCTGGAGGTGGAGACTCAGTGAAGGGACTGAAAGCGGGGGTGGGGGTTGCTCACCAGGTGGGTGGAGCTCTGGTGTGGCCTCCCCCAGGCAGAGTAAGAAAGATATGCAAATGCTCCAGCCGGGGAAAGCACTCACAGGTAGGTTTGGAGAGACACACGCCTTTGGAAAGTTGTTCAAAACTGAGCTATGCTCACAGAAGGGCTGTGATTTCTTTAGATTGTCTGATAGCAGATTCTGTGATGTTTACCAGCGTCAGAGAGATCAGGCCATTGTGAATTTTTTTTTTCTTCTGTAGTAAAACTAGCCACAGCCAGCCAGACTAGGAATTTACTGCCTGAGCTGTTTTCCAAAGTGAGTTGGGCTGGCAAAACCAGACGTGAGCGTTCCCTGGACTCTCAAGAGGCCTGTTTACACTGCTGACTTTATTTTTACTGCCAGATTTCAAGTGGGAAGAGGGAAATTACATTTAAAGGTCAGCGGGTGAGCAGAAGGATCTCTGCCCTGCCATGCCTGTGTGTATGTATGCATGTGTGTGTGTGTGTGTGTGTGTGTGTGCGCGCGCGCGCTTTTCCAGATGAACTTGTGCCCTGCTCTGGTTGACAAGCCCTGATCACTTGTTTGTAGGCATAATCATGGGTGCTAGGCTGGTTGTTTGGCAGTTTCTTATTTGTTTATTGTAAAGAAGGTAAATCAATCTGTGGGATTTTCTGGACTGAAGAGCAAGGGATATTTACAGTCAACAGGATAAGGAGGAGGTGATATAAGACTCTGAGTTGCAGGGTGCTTCTCATGTCAGGGCAAGAGCATAAAAAGGCGGGGAGAAACCACAGTCAGGGTATTTCTGCCTTGCAGGGAGCTTTTAAGCCTTTGGGTGAGAAATACAACTGGAAAAACTGCTCTCTACTCAAAGCACCAGTCAACAGAACTAAACAGGGTAAAATTAGTGAAATTCCATTTCATTAACTCTTCTTTTTAAATTCCTGAAAAGATTACAGAAGGAGTCTCACAATTTGGAAATAAGAACTTGAGTGAAGAGTTGAGCAGGCAAGTCTCTGGTCCATGGACACATGGCCAGAGGAATTTAGCATCCGGAGACTGACATTACTGGGAAAGCTGCCCACAGTGTGTGCTCCGCTGAGGAAACACCCACAAGTTGCGGTTCTACTCAGGATTAACCAAGAAGCCATGAAATCCCTCACTGAGGGCAACTTAGAAGACTGCCTGCTGAGTGAGGTAAGGACAGCTGCTGCTGGTCTCTCCCAGACACCCCTCCTCTCAGCCTCCATCCAGAGAGGATTCCAGGTCGCCTCCACAGATTCATGAAATGCAACTCAGAAACCAAAGACTGCCCCCCACAAGAGGGCTTAGGGACTTACATTTCAGTCTTTTCTTTGGGGTTCTCGTGCCCAAGGACAGGACAGCAAGTCGGAATCTGGGTTGCAACTCCAGCTGGGTTGCCCCTGATCCTTGTGTGGTCATGAGTCACTTAACCTACCTGAGCCTCAGCTTTTTTCTCTGTAAATTGAGAGTGATGATAGAATCTTATTTGAGATCATTGGAAAAGAGCAAATGAAATTAAGATTAAGGTTTTTGTTTTTACTATTATTGTTATTTTTGAGACGAGAGTTTCACTTTGTCGCCCTCAGTTGAGTGCCGTAGCATCATAGCCCACAGCAACCTCAAACTCTTGGGCTTAAGTGATTCTCTTGCCTCAGCCTTCCAAGTATCTGGAATTACAGGCACTGGCCACAACACCCAGCTATTTTTGGAGACTGGTCTCACTCTTGCTCAGCCTAGACTCGAACTCCTTAGCTCAGGCAATCTGCCTGCCTGGGCCTCCCAGAGTGCTGGGCTTATAGGTGTGAGTTGCCACGCCCAGCCAAGATTAAGCTTTTTAAAAACTGAAACTGCTAGTTTTTTTTTTTTTTAAGTCTTATTTATAGTACCCATCAATTAAGAATTAATTTAGTTTCTTCTAGATAGTCATGGGCTCTCAGAATGTTAGAACATGAAGTGACCTTAAATATTATCTAATTTAAGTCTTTCCATTTATGGATGAAGCTACTAAGACATGATGTTAATATTAAAATTAAAACATTGAAACTGACGTAAGAGGTAGGGACTAGTCTGTAGTTTTCATCCCTTTGCAAGTAAACAAAGCAGAGATCATTACCATAATTTTAAGTCAAGTATGTTTCTTAGGCAAAATCAATAAAGAGAGATAAACAAGAAAAACTTATGATGATAAAAATTATAGTAAACAAAATAACTTCCTATTTTTCTTCCTTTTTGGGGGTTCTAAGTGGAATAATGGTGACTGGCATCTTCCTATGAGTCCTGTATTTTATTTAAGAAAAACCTCCAAATTTTTGAGCCTGGCATTCAAATAACTAAATAACTTGAACACTCTTTCCACCCTCTTCTTTCCCTGCTTTTTCCATAGCAGAGATTCTAAGCAGCGCTTCCATATACTGAATCCAGCTTCTGTCTTGTTTGATCTGTGAAGTATTATTATTTTTTTTAGATACAATCTCACTATGTCGTCTTGGTAGAATGCTGTGGCATCACAGCTCACAGCACCCTCAAACTCTACGGCTTTTAAGTGATTCTCTTGCCTCAGCCTCCCTTGTAGCTGGGACTACAGGTGCCCACCACAGTGCCTGGCAATTTTTTGTTGTTGTTGCTGTTTGTTTAGCAGGCTCAGGCAGGGTTCAAACCCACCAGCCCTGGTGCACGTGGTTGGCGCCCTAACTGCTGAGCTACAGGCGTTGAGCCACGGGAAGTATTTTATAAATTTTTCAAATTTTTTTTCTTTTTTTTTGCAGTTTTTGGCGGAGCTGGGTCTGAACTCACCACCTCCGGCATATGGGGCTGGCGCCCTACTCCTTTGAGCCACAGGCGCTGCCCGGGTTTTCAAATTTTTATAAACATTTTAAAATAGTGAGATTTTGCATAAAAATCTTGATTTCTATCTTCCCTGGGGAGAAAAAAATCATGCTGTCTGGCAACCACAGGTCCTAATTTGTTGCCTGGAAGGTGCAGCTGGAGCTGAGGGTCTGTTGGGCAGAGCTTGTGCACCCAGCCTTCAGGAGGCAGCTGCTCTCAGGCTCTGGCACCTGGCCCCGACCCCCATACCCTTCTCTCTCCTGTATGTCCCCTACTTTATCCTTATGGGGGGTCAAGTCTCCCACTCCTGCTCCACAAGAACTGTGCCTGGAGCAGGTCTCAGGCCTGAGCCTCTCCTCCCCATTTTTTTTTTTTTTTTTTTTTTGCTTATAATTGTCCTTCAGACTCAACCCAGAGTCCACTTTCTCAAGGAAGGTTCCCCTGACACCCCAGCACAAAACGTTTTTGCCCCTTTTATAAACTCCCATCATAATTATGAACTAATATTGTTTACTTGTCAATGAATTACATATTGACTCCTGATACCTTCCCTATTATCATCACCTAGGTTGTTGACTTCAATATTACATTATTTTCATTCTACGTAAGTTTCTGGAGGGAAGAATGGTGGTGTCTTTGGTATCTTTTTTCCTTTGATATTCACAGAGTTCTTGCACTTATGTGGTCAGAAATATCTTCAGAGTTTATTGAAGATAGGGCCAGAGTAGTGTGGAAGTTGGTGGCAGGTTGAGGCCCACCCCGATCTCATTTAATCTAATCAATGTGATGTGCAGATTACCTCCATTTATTTATTTATTTATTTGCAGTTTTTGGCCAGGGCTGGGTTTGAACCTGCTACCTCCAGCATATGGGGCTGGCGCCCTACTCCTTTGAGCCACAAGCACCAGCCCATATTACCTCCATTTTTGCAGAAGAGAAAAGAGGCTTACAGAGATTAAATACCTTGTTCAAAGTCACACATCTAAATTGTGAAGGTTCTGAGGTTTCAGCCTAGTCTTTTTAGTCCAAAGTCCATACAACGTCTGACAATTAAGTTCACAAACTCATCCTAGAAAAAGTGCCACATATCTCACTGTGGTCACCTTTAAAGCGCTCCCCTTAGGAAGCTATGAACCAATGCCAGCCCTAGTCCAGCCTTCAAAGCAGTTTTGGAACTCTCTTTTTCTGGAATGACCATCAGAGATGTTATTGTACAGCACATAAAAACACAATTATAATGACGAACGCGGTTTAGCATGACACCACCACATGTTGACATGAACACAGCTGTGAGACACTGATATCCAAGGTTATGAAACCTTACTGAGTTGTTTGTACAGTGCCTCCAACGTAAGTGTACACTGGCAAGTTTGAGAACTTAATTGTCAGACCTTTGTATGATGACAGCTCTGATGGTCATTCCAGAAACAAGAGTTCTAAAACTGCTCTAAAGGGTGAACTAGGGGCTGGCCTTGGTGCATAGCTTCCCAAGGGGACCACAGTCATATTCAGCAACGAAGGTGTAGCGCTTTTTCTCAGATGAGTTCAAGAACTTAATTGTCAGACCTTCTTGTTCCTCTGTTAAACCTTCTTTCTCTGCAAACACACTAAGCACTTGCTTTGTGCAAAACCCCTGTGCTATGATTTGAGGGTAGACCAAGACCTGAGCTATGGCCTGCTAACTGAGAGAGAGATTCTTCATTGTGGGTCTTAAGGATAGCTCTGTCTTACTTGCAGAATTTGCACAAAACTCCAAAGGAAAAAGGAGGAAGTCCTATGTGCAGACGGAGAAATGCATAAGGGATGCAACAGAGGTGTCAACAGAGGACAGGAGAATTGGCTCTGACAGGGGAGGCGTCATACCGAAAGAGGGCTGCAGACGGAGCTTTGGAGAATGTGGAGCATTTTCGTAAGGGGAAAAGCGCAGGAAAGGTCTCCCAGGCTAAGGGAGCCTCATGCAAACATTCGAGGTGGCTTTCATTCCCTTGCACCTGTTCTTTTGGGGAGGCAGAGCAGTGTAGTGGTTACAAATATGGGGGCTTTGCAGTGATACTGCCCAGGCGCGTGACTTACTAACTCTGGCAGCCTGGGCAAATTGCTTTAGCTTTCTGAACTTCAGTTTTCTCATCTGTGAAATGGGGATAATCGTAGCATCCACCCTAAAGGATTATTGTGAGGCTCAAATGAGCCTACCCTTATAAAGTGCATGGGACCCGGGAAGGACTCGGTCTTCTTTCTCCACTGCAGATGCCGCTGCAGCTTCTGCTACATCTGGGTGCTACGAATATCCTGTGGGGCTCAAGCATGTGACTCACAGAAGAATTAGGCTGGAAAGAGGGGATGTGGTGGGGAACGCCTGTGGTTTCATCTGTATCTATCACTGAACTTAAGTCTCCATCCCTTTTTGAAGACAGCGATGATGCTGGTTTTTGTTTTGTTGCGTGGTTTTTTCAAAAACTGATTATTGTATTTAAGGACATTTCAGAATTAAAGGTCTGATGTCTTGTTTTCTGGAAGGAAGTTTATGCCTTTTTTTCATCATAGCACCTATCATGGGGACAGATACCCAGGCGCCATGAGCTGGTCTGTGTGACTTGTTCCTGGCCTGCTACTAAACCCCACCGTGATCTCTCTTTCTCTCAAGGAAGTGTGTTGGAACGCAAGTGAGTCATAGCAACGTGATGACAGGGAATAAATAACCTTGAGTTCCCAATAATTTATATTTGAAACAGTAAATTATTCATGAACTTGATCTATTAATAGTAGCAAATGACTTGTGGAACAACAATGAGCCAGACTCCACCATGGTTGGGAGGGAGGAGGGGGAAGTAGCCCAGGATGGGGTGTGCGCATGTGGGTGGACACTAGAGAGAGAGGGAGGCCTTCAGGAAATGCACGGCCCTCTTAACAGGTGCCCCACAGGCTTACTTTTGCCTAAGTTCGGCTTAATTAGGAGAACTGAATCTGCATGCTGGTGGTGCGACCTAGCTTTTCTGGGTCAGTACCATGGAAGGTTGAACCAGCTAACCTAACCACACCCAGCACTGTGTGTGCCTGATTAGCTTCACACAATTCATTTCTGCGTTAGCTCTGTCACATCTACAAGTGCAGCCTTTTAAAAAGAAAAATGCACCTTTGTTCATTGATTTAATTAGCAGAGCAGGTGAGTGAAACCTGAACAGACCCCTGAGGCCAAGTTTTGATTAAATGTGCTTTGATTCCTTCTTCTTGTAGTATCACATTTCCCCCTTACATTGGTTTCCAAGTTTTGCCATGAAGTAAGTTTGGTAACAAAGCTTCCTCAAGGCTGCAGGTGGTATCTGGCTTGCTTCCTCAGGTGTGAGGGGCTGTGAAGGGATTCTGGGCTAATGAGAAAGAGCCCCACTCAGGCCCCAGGCGTGGGCACTGTCCAAGCCTAGCCTCACAGCCCAGCCCTGCTGCACTGCCCTTCTGTGCTGGTGGGACTCTCCGCAATGCCCAAGTAAATGGGCACTTTGGACTTCTTACTTCATGACCCTTGATGCCAAATTGTGGGTATTTGTAGGTTCAGAAGGAGGAAGAGGCTAGGTATTAACTCTGGGGCTTCCATACTTGAATGTGTGGCTCTGAGTGATGGAAGGGAGAGTTGGGGACCTGGGCATGCAGTCTAGTGCCATGTCCAATTGCCAGGGTGACATCAGCAGTGCCACCTTGTCAGTCTGGCGCTCTATGAAGTGGCACCAGCCAAGTTCCTCGAGTCTCCTCCATTTCTGAGATCCTGAGTCTGAATTACAACAGAAATGATGGAGGAAGAGAAGCAAAACCAGAACGTGTGGTTCTAGGTCTTGGAAAGCATTCTCTTATTCTGACTTTTCATCTTTGGAAATCAAAAAGGATCTTTAAAATGAGCTCACGGTTCCGTGTAATGAGTGAGAGATTGTACTTGTCCTTCAGGAAGTGTGTGATCCTATCCTTCCCAGTAAGAAAATGTCACCGTTGAATGAGGGCACATTCGTAAAAGAGACGTAGATCTTTCCAGTAAGGCTACTCGCCACATGTGTTGTGTGTGTGGATATTTCCACGTTCATGTAAACATGCATGGATGCAGTCTCCTAAGCTTTTATCAGTTAAATGTCATTTGCTGATGTTAATATAGTAGAAAATCTTTTGTTAGCTTATTATCTCAGGAAACAGTGCACACACACGCATGTACATAGTCACTAGTATGTTATCAGCATTCAAACTGTGTGGAATCACACCAAAGGATGTGGAAAATCAGGAGGCGAGTCTTTGTCCTCAACCCATTCTGAGAACCTGATTGTTGGCGAATACGGTTTCCCAGCCCCTCTGACTGCAATGATCTTTGTAGTTACCCTGTATTACTTTTCTCCATGGTACCTGATCAGACTTCTTTTCCCTGAACTTGCCTAATGTTCCCTCCCCTGTAAAAATGGCTTTATCCATTCCCTATTCAGGCTGGAAAATACAGCCCACTAGCCTACCCCTGAAACCCTCCCTTGCTCTTTTACCTTCTCTGGCTTTTGTCCAGCAAACTGCAATCTTAGCACTGTAATTCTTGCTTCTGGAGGGCTGAGAGGTGTTGAGGAACATCTCACAACCTAACCCATGGCATCCCATAGCTTCCTGGCCCCCACTGCAACTAACTCTTGTTGCTGGCTGGCCATCTTTACACATGTCCTCAGCTGTCCCTCCTTCCCACTGTCTACCTCACTTCCAGCACACGGCTGTGTCTCCTAGACTGTGAAGAAAATAAACATCAGACAGGAAATCGCTCTGATTCCTGCTATTCCCCGCCCTTTCGCCTGTCTCTGCACCCTTTTTCTTTTCCTTCTGACACACAAGGTCTCCGGATTTGCATGACTTCTTCTGTCTGGGAAATCCTTACACAATGGTCTTGCTCTCTGCTGCCTTTTTTCTCCACTGACTGTTTTCTCTCAGCATTTAAACATGTTCAAGCCTGTGTGTTATTTTGGAAAGACTTGTTGGCGTCTCTGATGCCTTGTCCCCCCCCCCCCATCAAACTTCTTGGAGCAGTTCTTACTTCTGCCTTCACTTGCTGGTCCCCTAAATCACTCTTAATCCATCTCCACTCCCACCATGAATGCCAGTGTCCCCTGTCCTGTCCCCCAGCCCCCAAAACAGCAACCTCATTCTAGTTGCCAAACTCCATGGCCTTATCTCCCTCACTCACTTACTGTTAACTTTGTCCCTCAGACTCTTCCTCTTTTATTTTTAAGATTTCTGTTTATTTTCCCACCTCACCACCCTCCTTTAAGGCAATTGCTGCTCCAGCAGCATCGTAGAAACAATTGAGACTCTCTCTTTGTGTTCCTTGGGCCTAGCTGATCCCTGCCACTTTCTCTTTCTAGATAAGTCCTACTACTCTTTTAAGACACCAGTCTGACACACTGTACCCCCAGAAGCCCCCCCAGCCTCCAGGCTAGAGGAAGCCTCCCTTCTCTGTGTGTCCAGAGCATCCTGTGCAAACCGCTGCCTCGCACGAGATTGCAGTGAGTGTAGTTCCCACCTGATTTGTCTTGCTTTGTCAGTTTATCTTGACAGTGTGTATGCGTGGAGCCTGGCAGGAAGTGGATGCCCAACAAAAATTAGTTGAATGGAGTTGAATCACAACACAAAGGGGAGGCCCTCCCCTGGGAGGACCCTTATGAAAGTCATCTAAAACCATCTATCTTTATTTTTGTTGTGGCAAATGCCCTGTCCCTCTGTGATCTTCCCTTGTACACTCTGAAAGACACGGAGCCTCGATACTTTCCAAATGTTCAAGAAGGGTCCCCTTGGTCCCTTCTCCCATGAGAATATACTGGGTGGGCATTAAAGGCATTGGATACCTTGGGGGTGGGGGGGTTGCTCGTGGCAAAAAGAATATGCTAAAAGCTGGTATGGATATGATCACCACATTCAGGATCAGGAGAGAAATGGGAATTTTGAAAAGACAAGTTCATATATCTCAGTTATTCCAATGAGATTGGAAGCTCCTTAAGAACAAGAGCCTCATCTTACATTTCCTTTGACTCCCTGCAGTATTAGGCATCTAGAAGTTGTTAGCTTGTTTTTCAAAGACAGTCGCCTCTGTGATGATATGTGCACATGAAACAGGTCTCAGCCTGTGGACTGGATAAACTGTCTCTGTTGCTCCCCGTGGCGCTCTACGCTTCCTCACTGAGCCGTCCCCACACCTGCATTCTGTGCTCACGTCTGTCTTCCCCACACCATGAGTACACAGCTGTGTCTGTCTTATTCATGGCAGTGCCCTGCAGGTAACAGTGCCCAGCACAGAGCAAGTTCTGACCAAACATGTACTGACTCCATGTGTGATATACAACGTGTGAGCAAACAGGCACATTGTCACAGCTGAGCAACCTACTGGGGGCCGACACTCGTTCAACTATTCCGTCGTCACCAACCTGGGTGGCAAGCATCGTGATGTCACGTCACAGTCTCACGGGGCTCACAGGACCCTCTGTGATGATCCCGCCTCTGCCCTCCTTCCCAAACTCATCTCCAGTCACTTTTCTTTTTCTGCCCTGGCTCCAACCACAGTGGCCTCCTCACTGGCCTGGAGCATTGCCAAGTGTGCTCCTGCTTTTGGGGCCTTGGAATCTGCTTCCCCCAAATGTCTTCATGCCTCACTGAGTATCACCTATTTAGGGAAGCTGCCTCTGTTTACCTTACCTAAATAGCAGCTCCTCCAGTCTCCATCCCTTATCCATTTCACTTTTCTTCACAAGACTCATCACACCTGACATTAAGCTACACACACACACACACACACACACACACACACACACACGTTTCCTGTACTTTCTCCTAGAGGGCAAGTATTCATATAATGTTTGCTGTTGTCTTATCCCTGTTGTGTCCCCCAGCTCCTGGGCTGGCACCTGCCGCATAGTTGGTACCAGATGAATATTGAGTAAATACACCTGTTTCAGGAGAGAGCAATGAAGCCCCGCCAAGTATCATGTCAGACAAAGTCAGGTCCATCTCCTCTGGAGTGCTGGGAAGGCAGCATGTTTGAGCTGAGCTCCTCCAGTCACAGGCGCCCCCAGCTTGGCCCTTGTCTGGTCCCTTCCCTATCCCAGTTTCCTCCGGGTCCAGGCAGAAAATAACCGCCTTTGCTGGTCCTTTCACACCCAGGTGGACTTGAGACGCCAGCGGATTTCCCAGACTGTGGAGGAGGTACAGAAAGTTGTTCATCAGCTGACCATAGAAATCAGCCACCAAGACATTAGGTTTCAGGCCGTGCCATACTCGGACATGTACAATGAGAACATCAAGGTAAGCGAATCCCACTTGTTTCCAGATGCCACCAGCATGTCAGGGACACTGGGTGCCTGGAACTCAGCTTGTGTTGCACTCGCCCGCTGAGATTACTCCCCGCACTCCACGTTTCTGTGGGAACTCTCTATTTCCAGCCTCATTTCATAGATGTTAACTCACTGGAGCCCCCACATTCCTCGCTGATAGGAACTGGACTTACAGACGCCAAGTGACTTGATGGCGTTCTGCTAGGTGCCGATGACGGAACTCCTACTGAGACCGCCCATTCTAAGGCACGTTCCACTGGAGTGACCGAAGCTCAGGCAGGCCCAGGCTCATTTATCAAGCACCTTCCTCCTAGATTAAGGACTGGGTGGAGGGCACGGAGGCCACTGATAAGAAAATATTAATAGTTGAAAGTGGTAGTCTGTGGGCTGAAGGAGGAAAGCAGCAAGTGACCCTTAGAAACTGTGGGGCAGTCTTGCGGGACCCCCCTGCTAAGGTTTCCCACATCTTATAAGCCACCAGGGCCAGGGCGTGAAGCCAGAGTTCAGGTGACACTGCAGTAGACAGAGCTGTTTTCACAAAAGTCACCTTACTCCAACCTGTAAACAACCTAGTGGAAAAGACAATATGGTGGTCTCTATTTTAGAGAGGACAGAAGTGAGGCTCTGATCATCCTGAATCTTATCTTTTTTTTTTGAGATCGGGTCATTTTGTTGCCCCAGCCAGGGTGCGGTGGCATCATTATAGCTCACAGCTTCCCAAATAGCTGAGACTATAGGTGCCTACCACGACACCTAGCAAATGTTTCTATCTTTAGTAGAGATGGGGTTTCGCTCTTGCTCAGGCTGGTTTTGAACTCCTAATCTCAAGGGATCCTCACACCGTGGACTCTGAAAGTGCTAGGATTATAGTTGTGAGCCAGTGCTTAGCTACCACATCGTTCTTTATCTCCATTGTTCTTATGCCACCTAAGAACCTCTTCCACCTTGTATTAAATTTATATGTATGTATGGCTTTTTTTTTTTTTTTACAGCAGACTGTAAGCTCCTTGATTGTAAGGGTTGTGTTTATTGATTATTTTACTCCTAACACCCAGCATGGAGTGGGGCACCTAGTTGACACTCAACCTACATTGAATAAATGAATAAATAAGCAAAATAGTGCCTGAACAAAAGACCATTGCTGTCCTAGGACATCTCAAGGTTGGTGGACACAGGGGCCACACTGTGAGATTCTAGGATTTGTGGATTTTGAAACAGAGTCAAATTTTAGAAATTCATTCCAGGGTGAAAACTGTAAAACTAGATTTCATCCTGGGAAATTCCTTCTGTGGTTCCACTTAGGATTCACAACTTAAAATACATCTTGCATTTATATATGTCGTGTCCTACATAGTAAGTTCTGAAATAGTTACAGTGTAGCATATAAACATCACTTTTACCTTATCTGGAACCAAATTCAATAAGGATGTATTAAGCACCATTTATAAGCCTAGCAACATGACAGTTGTGCTTTTGAATTCACGTGCACATAGATTCAGATGATGCACATGTTTTGAGTTCTGTAGTTTAGAGGTAGGTGGTGCACACGTTTTGGAGTTCTGTAGTTTAGAGGCAGGTGGTGCACACGTTTTGGAGTTCTGTAGTTTAGAGGTAGATGCTGCATACGTTTTGAGTTCTGTAGTTTAGAGGTAGGTGGTGCACACGTTTTGAGTTCTGTAGTTTAGAGGCAGGTGGTGCACACGTTTTGAGTTCTGTAGTTTAGAGGCAGGTGGTGCACACGTTTGGAGTTCTGTAGTTTAGAGGTAGATGATTTACACATTTTGAGTTCTGTAGTTTAGAGGTAGGTGGTGCACACGTTTTGAGTTCTGTAGTTTAGAGGTAGATGATGCACATGGTTTGAGTTCTGTAGTTTAGAGGTAGATGCTGCATACGTTTTTGAGTTCTGTAGTTTAGAGGTAGGTGGTGCACACGGTTTGAGTTCTGTAGTTTAGAGGTAGGTGGTGCACACGTTTTGAGTTCTGTAGTTTAGAGGTACATGGTGCACACGTTTTGAGTTCTGTAGTTTAGAGGTAGGTGGTGCACATGTTTTGAGTTCTATAGTTTAGAGGTAGATGATTTACACGTTTTGAGTTCTGTAGTTTAGAGGCAAGTGGTGCACACATTTTGAGTTCTGTAGTTTAGAGGCAGGTGGTGCACACGTTTTGAGTTCTGTAGTTTAGAGGTAGGTGGTGCACACGTTTTGAGTTCTGTAGTTTAGAGGTAGATGATGCACATGGTTTGAGTTCTGTAGTTTAGAGGTAGATGCTGCATACGTTTTGAGTTCTGTAGTTTAGAGGTAGGTGGTGCACACGTTTTGAGTTCTGTAGTTTAGAGGTAGGTGGTGCACACGTTTTGAGTTCTGTAGTTTAGAGGTAGGTGGTGCACACGTTTTGAGTTCTGTAGTTTAGAGGTAGGTGGTGCACACGTTTTGAGTTCTGTAGTTTAGAGGTAGGTGGTGCACACGTTTTGAGTTCTGTAGTTTAGAGGTAGGTGGTGCACACGTTTTGAGTTCTGTAGTTTAGAGGTAGGTGGTGCACACGTTTTGAGTTCTATAGTTTAGAGGTAGATGATTTACATGTTTTGAGTTCTGTAGTTTAGAGGTAGGTGGTGCACACGTTTTGAGTTCTGTAGTTTAGAGACAGGTGGTGCACACGTTTTGAGTTCTGTAGTTTAGAGGTAGGTGGTGCACACGTTTTGAGTTCTGTAGTTTAGAGGTAGATGATGCACATGGTTTGAGTTCTGTAGTTTAGAGGTAGATGCTGCATACGTTTTGAGTTCTGTAGTTTAGAGGTAGGTGGTGCACATGTTTTGAGTTCTGTAGTTTAGAGGTAGGTGGTACACACGTTTTGAGTTCTGTAGTTTAGAGGTAGGTGGTGCACACGTTTGGAGTTCTGTAGTTTAGAGGTAGGTGGTGCACACGTTTTGAGTTCTGTAGTTTAGAGGTAGGTGGTGCACACGTTTTGAGTTCTGTAGTTTTGAGGTAGGTGGTGCACACGTTTTGAGTTCTGTAGTTTAGAGGTAGGTGGTGCACACGTTTGGAGTTCTGTAGTTTAGAGGTAGGTGGTGCACACGTTTTGAGTTCTGTAGTTTAGAGGTAGGTGGTGCACACGTTTGGAGTTCTGTAGTTTAGAGGTAGGTGGTGCACACGTTTTGAGTTCTGTAGTTTAGAGGTAGGTGGTGCACACGTTTTGAGTTCTGTAGTTTTGAGGTAGGTGGTACACACGTTTTGAGTTCTGTAGTTTAGAGGTAGGTGGTGCACACGTTTGGAGTTCTGTAGTTTAGAGGTAGGTGGTGCACACGTTTTGAGTTCTGTAGTTTAGAGGTAGGTGGTGCACACATTTTGAGTTCTGTAGTTTTGAGGTAGGTGGTACACACGTTTTGAGTTCTGTAGTTTAGAGGTAGGTGGTGCACACGTTTGGAGTTCTGTAGTTTAGAGGTAGGTGGTGCACACGTTTGGAGTTCTGTAGTTTAGAGGTAGGTGGTGCACACGTTTTGAGTTCTGTAGTTTAGAGGTAGGTGGTGCACACGGTTTGAGTTCTGTAGTTTTGAGGTAGATGATGCATACATTTTGAGTTTGGTAGTTTAGAGGTAGGTGGTGCATACATTTTGAGTTTGGTAGTTTAGAGGTAGGTGGTGCATACATTTTGAGTTCTATAGTTTAGATGTTTTTCCCTCTTTTTACATGCCGTCACCTTTCTATGGACACTGGAAGTCATGGGGACCCATGATCTAAAACATGAGACTGTTTGAGAGTGAGAACCAGAGTCAGTTGAAGCTGATTTTTGTGCCCACCCCTGAAGGGGTCAACGCCCAGGCTGCAGCCAAAGATTACCCGAGTTGGCACCATCAACAGTTTCAACGAGGAGCAGGCGGCGGCTTGCAGGGGATGTGCACGGGGACGGCCCTGGGGACGGCCCTGGGACCAGCCGGGTCCGGCTCCCTTTGGCAGCGCTGCATTGCTGGGCCACTGCTCTGCCTCTTGGATTACTGGCCTCAGTGATTCCCACCATTGCTGCTTAACTGGTTCCTGGAAAAAGGGAAGAGGTGGAATCTGACTGTTTGCTTTTTCTCCATTAGACATGGAATCATTCTAATAGCTCACATTATCTGAACAAACGGGCTTCTATTTCACCTTTAATTTTGTAGGGACGCTGACCATGAGTCATCAGGCAAAAAGAAAGAAAGCAAATTTACAAAATCCTTCCGTCTCCTCAACCAGCTCTGCCTACTCCTTATTCATATCTGAACTTTCACCGAGCCACGTCTGCCTTCTTGACTGAGAGCCAGACCAGGGTGGAAAAATAACCATTGATGGAGCTGTGAAAAGACTTCAGTTCTGTCTCTGCCCTATGCTCTGTGTGTCCTCAGTGCGGGGGTCCTGTGCCCTGCCCTGAACCTTGGGTTCCTTATCTGGGAAATGGAGACAAAGTCACCTCATTGTGGCTTTGAGGAGCAAAGTGTGAGTGCAGGAAACGGCAGCCCTTCCCACCCAGGGAGGTCAGTGGAGGCCAGTTTCTTCCCTTCTCTTTGTTTTCTTCCCCAGACTTCAGGTCTTTTCGTGAGTTCCAGGTCTCATTCACACTTTTTACTTACGGATTCATGAAACCAAAACCTCAGAGAGTTAATCCTCCTGCCTGAAGCAAACAGCGGGTCAGGGGCAGAGCACAGATGCAGTCCTCTTGCCACGCACAGCGGAGGTCTGTTGGCCTGGTGTCATTGCCAAGGGTGGGGTGACGGAGCTGCCTGGCCCGACAGGGGGCTGTCCAGGACTTTTGTCACCTCCCATGTCTAACAACTCACACTTATTTTTTCTCCTTTCCTGACCCTAGGTTTTGGCCCCCAGTCAGTTCCTTGTCACAGTCCCTGTAAGAGGCCTGGCGGGGTACAGGGAGGCCCGGGGGCAGCGCTGGCGCTACTACACGCTGCAGGGCGGTAGGCTCCCCTGCCCCTTGCAGGCCCCCGAGGCTCTGCAGCAGTGGCTGGAAGTGGAGCAGTTTGTGAAGAGCCTTTGGCAGTGGCGTGAGTCAGATGTCAACATCGAGGGCGACATTGTGCCCGCCAAGGTCCTCCAGGTGTTCCGGAAGCTGGTGGAAAATGCGATCAGAACCTGTCACCTCTCAGGTGAGCCGATCAAGAGAAGGTGCAGGGGAAACCGAGCACATTTCCCTGTGGCTCTATAAAGCCTCTGCTTGGGCGTCTCCCAAAGCCCACCCTCCTAACGACACAGAACCACGTCCTCTTTGCATCTGTTCAATCTTCATAATAGGAGTTAATTTTTTTTCTGCCGGGACACACAGAGGATTGGAATTCAATCTCACAAAACACTCGCATAGATTTAAGTAGATGACTGCTCTGGTGCAGACAAAACAGGGTGTGGACTATCTTCCCTTTCCAGGATGTTAGCTTAAAAACTCCAGTGTACTTTTGTAAAAAGCAACCTATTCACAAACCCGAGATCTTCATTATTAGCAACACCCCCCATCTGACTGCCACACCATAGGACGCCAAGAGAACACATTTGGAAACTACCTCCTTGTACCAAAATATGAAATCTGGAAACCATAGAGGCCTGACTAAGTTTGATAACCCCCAAATTGTGTGCTCTGTGTGTGTGTACCTTTTTTGTTCACATAAAGTAAGGTGAATTTCTTCTTTTCTTTTTAGAGACAGAGTCTCAGCATGTCACCCTCAGTAGAGTGCCATGGCACCACAGCAACCTCCAGCTCTTGGAGTAGCTGGGATTACGGGTGCCCACCACAACACCCGGCTATTTTTTTTGTTGTTGTTGTTGTCATTGCAGTTTGGCTGGGGCCAGTTTTGAACCCACCACCCTCGGTATATGGGACTGGCACCCTACTCACTGAGCCACAGGTGCCACCCAAGTAAGGTGAATTTCAAACTGGGGAAAAAGTGGCCAGTTTTCTTTATTGTAAAAGAGGATTTATAGGGCGGCACCTGTGGCTCAAGGAGTAGGGCGCTGGTCCCGTATGCCAGAGGTGGCGGGTTCAAACCCAGCCCCGGCCAAAAACCACAAAAAACAAAAAAAAAAAAGAGGATTTATAAACCAATAGGGGAAAAGATGAGCTTTTTCCCTACTGGTAAAGTAGAAAAAAAAAAAAAGAGAGAGAAATGAACCACAAAAAAATATTTTAAGAGACTGGTAAAAATAAAGATACATTAGAAAGCACTTAATATTTGGTACAAAAAAAATACAGGTTAAAAGAGATGAAAAGTTTTGATAGTGGGCTGGGTGTACTATAATCACACCTATAATCTCGGCACTCTGGGAGGCGAAGGTGGGTAGATTGCTTGAGCTCAAGAATTGGAGACCAGCCTGAGCAAGAGCAAGCCCCTATCTCTAAAAATAGAAAAATAGAAAAATTCTAAAAATAGAAAAACTAGCTGAGCATGGTGGTGGGCACCTATAGTCCTAGCTATTCAGTAGGCTGAGGCAAACTCTTGAGTCCAGGAGTCTGAGGTTGCTGTCAGCTATGATGACACCATGACTCTACCCCAGGGTGACAGAGTAAGATTCTGTCTCAAAAAAAAAAAAAAAAAAGAAAGAAAGAAAAGTTTGATCATGCTCAGTGGAGGGCAGGCATGGTGACATGGGTATTTTTATGTATTCTTTTCGAAAGTGTAAATTGGTGCCTCCTATTTTGAAAGATAGGTCCATATGATTTTGTCCATTAAAAAAATTTTTGTGGGCGGTGCCTGTGGCTCAGTCGGTAGGGCTCTGGCCCCATGTACCGAGGGTGGCGGGTTCAAACCCGGCCCCAGCCAAACTGCAACCAAAAAATAGCCGGGTGTTGTGGCGGGTGCCTGTAGTCCCAGCTACTCGGGAGGCTGAGGCAAGAGAATCGCTTAAGCCCAGGAGTCGGATGCTGCTGTGAGCTGTGTGAGGCCACGGCACTCTACCGAGGGCCATAGAGTAAGACTGTCTCTACAAAAAAAAAAAAAAAAAAAAAAATCAAAATATATTTAAAAAAAAAATTAAAAAAAAAATTTTGTAATGTGCTTTCTTAATAATTCAACAATTCTAGTTCTAGAAGCATGTATAGTTCTATAAGTATACAAAGAAATATGCACCAGATATCTTCTGCCACAGGTTTTATAATAGTAAATAACTAGAAACAATCCCAATGGCTAACAAAGGAAAATCATCTAAATTGAATTATATTACCTCTGCCTGGCAGGCTACTCGGCAGCCTGTAAGAGGAATGAGGCAGACAGGCACCCCACACACACATGCAGAGTTATAAAAAAAATGCACGTGCTAGGTAATTAAATGAAAAACTACTAAACAATATGAGATTCCATTTGTGTAGAAATAAAAGGATGCATTTGTACAGATGTTTGCTTGTCCATACAGAACAGTTCTGAAAGGTTCCATCTGGCAATAGTTCATGTTTAATAGAGTTTACTAAATTAAGGATGCGTTCATGGATTATTTAATCCTCATAACAACCCTGGAGAGTAAGAATTCTCTTTCTACCTGTTTTATAGATGAGAAAATTAAAACTTAGAGAGGTTATGTAACTTGTCAAAGGTCACGTACCAGCAAGCGGGTGAGCTGCAGAAGCAGGATGGCCCCAGCGTCAACTCCCTTGTTCACCGCCATGACATTATCATTAACAGTGAAAGTGCAAAACAGAGATTCAGACTGGGCCAGGTTGACAAGTGCTTTCAGTAAATAATGCTCAAGTACCAGCCATCATCGTGATCTTGTCTGGGCAGCTCTGATGTGATGCAGACAATAAGCCCTTTATCATACGGGGCCAAGGAGAGGAATGTTTCCCTTTGAACAGCCTCACACAATTAATGAGCTTCCTTTTTCTTCTCAGAGCAGGGAGAACTGAAATAATAGATTCTGATTCAAGGCAGCTTATCCTTATCTGTAATGAAGGCAAACAAACAAAACATTATTGTATCTTTTGAAATATGGGGAAGCAAATTAGAAATGAGGGCATTCTGGGTGTGATCCGGAAAACTCTAGCAGATGCCTTAGTTTTCTTTCCCTCTCTTGGCCGGTTTGGAATATGAGGCAGTGGAAGCTTCTTCCAGCTTGACTCCTTATAAGGTGCTGTGACAGGCTTTGAAGTATTTTACAATGACAGGGGCTTCTGATGATACACCTGAGACGCTGACTGGGTGAATGGGAGAAACAAATATTATCAAAGAGACAGTGACCCAGCGAAAAGGTGACACTGAACTCCACTTAAGGCAAACAGATAATAAGGGCGCTGACGCTGTCCGGGGCCAGTATCAGAGCATCTGGGCATAAGACTGAACAAAACGGCATTGACCGGCCCTGTGTTCTCAGTACTCTGAAAAACATTTAGGTTTTTGGGTGGAATGGAGAATATAAAAGAATGGTTAGATTTCATTTTATAGTAGCAAATACAGATGGTTCCTGACATGTGATAGTTCCACTAAGATTTTTTGACTTCACAATGGTGTGAAAGAGATAAGCTTTCGGTAGAAACTGGACTTTCGTTACTCACACAACCATTCAATAAATTACATGAAACACTCAATGCTTTATTACAAGATAGACTTTGTGTTAGATTTTGCTCAACTGGAGGCTAACGGGAGTGCGCTGAGCACATTTAAGGTTGGCCTCACTAAGGTGTGATGCTCTGTAGCTTAGGTGTACTCAATGCGTATTCAACATATGATAATTTTGACTTATGATGGAGGCACCAGCATATAGCCCCGATGTAAGATGAGGATCATCTGCACTGTACTGCTTTTTATTCTATAGCTGTTTCTTTTTTGTTCTTTTAGGGGAGGCTTTGGGAAAGAATCTATTCATTTAAAAGGAACGGGAGGATGGGAGGGTGGTGAGGACTCAAAACCTCACTGTAGGGTATAATATATATACACTACTCTGGTGACAGGTGCCCTCAGAGCCCTGAGCTCAGCATAGCACAATTCATCCATGTAACAAAAACATTCGTACCTCCTTAATACTTTTAAGCAAAGAAAAAAAAGAGAGAAAAGATGCCACAAAAAGCTTGGGATTGGGGGAGAGAGAAAAAAGAAAAACTTGCCAAAGTAAGACTCTTTAGTGATGCTCTAATAGTGGTTAGCTGACTAATGGTCTGGTTTTGCTGTAAGTGCCTCACCCTTGATGTGCTACGTGAAAGTTGACCCATCAGTTGCCAGGAGCTGGTCGGAGCTTGCGCTCACATGTTCCTTCTCCGGACACTCACCATGGAGCTTTTCTCTTCCCATTGTCCATCTGGTCTGTTCCCGCAGGTAAGGTCAGCATGCTAGCAAACCGCTCTGCAGTCTGGGTTGCCGTGGAAACTTGTGTGTGTCCGGTGGAGCTGGAGCTGGCCCCTGCAGTGGAGATCCCCACCACCTGGTCGGAGAAAGCCCGGTGGCCTCGGTGTCTGAAGCGCTGGCCCTCCCCGGAGAGAGTGGAATGTATCAAGGTATCAGTGGCTGGGGCCCAGCTCCCCAAAACAGACACCAGTAGCCTCTCCAGTCCCAGGTTCCTGGAAGATAGAAGGCTCGATTGATCAGCACTTCTCCAAATGGGGCCCCTGGACAAGCAGCGCTTGGGAACTTGTTGGAAATGCAGATTCCCAGCTCCCACTCTGGCCCTGCTGAGAGGATGTGGGCAGGGCCTAGCAATCAATGCTTTAACAGACCCTCTGGGTGGTGTGATTCTGAGGCTGGCTCTGCCATCTTCTGTGAACTGTCTAAGTCCAAGGTGGCTCCTCTTCCCCTCACGCCCCTTCTGTTCCCAGTAGGATGTGCTACCCAATGCCAGGTTCCCCAGATACCGACTGCCTCGAGAATGGCTTTCCAGTTCAGCAAGCCTCACTCTTCTCATTTCCCAATATGTTTCTCTTTTTCCAGTCATTTGGGTTTAACTTGCTAGCCCGCTCAAATTATCACTGGCAGCTGAGCTTCCTCCAGGCTGAGCAGGTGCTGCTGGAGCAGCTGGACGAGGATGGGGGCTGCCGCCGGAAATGCTTCCAGGTCATGAGGCAGCTGAAGGAGGACGTCTGGTGCCCAGGGAAGAGGCCGGTCCTCACATCTCACCACCTGCAGGTGAACAAGGCTGGGGGCCGCTGTGGGTCAGGGCTGCCCCGAGGCCTCATGGGGCCCAGCTAAAGCAGCTCAGAAGGGGTGCGTGTGTGAATGCAGGATGGGGTCTAGTATCCAGATTTGTGAGCCCACAAATCATTATTCATTATGGTAACAGGTGAACTCAGTCCACAACACTCCTGCCCAGGGTGAAATCTCCTCCGACTGCCACCTTCCCTTTTCCAGTTTCTTCTTCACACTCCCCCTTCCCTCCCTCTCTCCCTTCCTTCCCACACCCCTCCCCCTTCTCTCCCTCTCTCCCCTCCTCCCCACACCCCTCCCTCTCCCCTCTGCCCCACTCCCCTCCCCATTCCCTCCCTCTCTCCCCTCCTCCCCTTCCCTGTCTCTTCTCTCCCCTGCCTTTTCACTCTTCCTCCCTCTACCCCCCCTCTTCCTCCCCCTCCTTTTTTCCTCCTCCCCTCTCCCTCTCCCCCTGTTATTTCACTCAACAAATCAACTGTGTCCTCCTATGGGCCAGAAACCCTCCTGAAGTTCAGGAATGAATTACAAAACATGTTTTTTGCCTCACACCTCGATGAAGTCATGTTTTCCCTGATGTTATGACCCACTCAGTTCCCGTTCTACCCAAACACAAGCGCTCATGCACACACAGACGCTATGCACGGAGGGGAAAACAAGGAAATGCCGAGGTTATCACATAAACATTGCCACAAACCTGTTCCCAAGCTTTGGAACATCCAGGTTCCAAATTATCAGGCAAGGATTTTCCCTTGTTCCACCAGCTCCTGCCTCCCCTTGTCCCCAACCCAACATTATGCATTCACTGCTGGGTTCACTCACTCCTCATTCATTCAGCAAGTGTCTGTTCAGTGAGATGCCTCTGGGCTGGAGTCTCTGGGCCAGTGCCTGCTGGTGTGCTCCGCTCCTGGAGGTACCAGGACGAGCACCTGGTGTCTTCTTGCTCTCGTGGAGCTTCTGGTCTAGCAGGGGAGACAGACTTTGGTCCACTGAGCCTCGAGGGATCTCAGAGGGGAGAGTCCCAGTGCTCTGTGAGGGCTCAAAGCAGCACGTTTTGATCTGGACTGGAGAACTGGGGACTTCCCAGAGAGGTGCCCTTTGATCACCCTCCCACTCCTTTCTCAAACTGTGGGCCACACAGAGTGAAGTGAACACTCCTGTGGCGGCTGTGTGCAGCATGCTGGGGTTAGGAGGCGTCAGACTCTTGCAGGACCACACAGCCCAGCCCAGCTAGTGTCTGCCATGAGCTTCTGCCCTTCTCCCTGACCTCAGGAAAGGTGTGCTGCCTTTCTGCAGAGGTGAGCAAAGGTCCCAGGGCAGACACCTGGACGTGGCACCTCCCGCTCTTCAGTGGACAAAGCCATCCTCTGTCCACCTGTTACTCTTGCTTCTCTAAGGTGACCTACTTAGGGCCAAGTTCAGGTTGGGCTTACTTGCCCAGCACACAGACCTCACCTCAGGGTCTTGTTCACGAGCAAAAGGATGAGAGAGACCAAATGCCTCTCCCACAGCTTCCTACTGGTGGCTCAGTCCATATTTGCTGAGTAAGTGAATGAGTGGCTTCACTTCTAACTCAGCTTTTCTTTGTTGCACAAAATCCTCGGCATTTGTTTTGTGCTCTCATCTTTCCCGATAACCTGCCCCTCTTGACCTACCCAAGGAACTGTTATTGTCTTGTCTACACACACTGGGGCCTTAGTTTCAACATCCTCAGCTGTGTCCTCGGGCACAGTCCTCCTGGATGGAGGGCAAGTGCTTCCAAAACATACTCTAAGATGTTCCGTGAATTTAATTTGCCTGTCTACAGGCCACACCGGGAAGAGGTGGAGCTGAGGAACACATTCAATCTGTCTCATATCAAAATCTCATAATCTTCCTTTTTTTTTTTTCTTTGAGACAGAGCCTGACTCTGTCACCCTGGGTAGAGTGCCATGGAATCATAGCTCACAGCAACCTCAAACTCCTGGGCTCATGTGATCCTCCTGCCTCAGCCTCCCAAGTAGATGCAACTACAGGTTTATGCCACGACACCCAACTAGTTTTTCTGTTTTTAGTAGAGATGGGATCTTACTCTTGTTCAGGCTGGTCTCAAGTTTCTGAACTCAAGGAATCCACCCACCTCAGCTTCTCAGAGTGCTAGGATTACAGGCATGAGCCATCATGCCCAGCCAAAACCTCATAATCTTAATGATTAACTTCTTCGCCCCTCAGTTAAGATGGATAGAAACACCATTAAGTAGCATGAAAGTTTCAGGAAAGATTGAACAGGGCCACCACAGACCTCAAACTGCCTTCCACCAGGGCTCAGCTTCTATTCCAATATCTCCTACATCACCTAGAGCAGCGGTTCTCAACCTGTGGGTCGCGACCCCTCTGTAACAATGAAAATACATCCTGCATATCAGATATTTACATTATGATTCATAATAGTAGCAAAATTATAGTTATGAAGTGGCAACGAAAATAAATTTATGGTTGGGGGTCACCACAACACGAGGAACTGTATTAAAGGGTCGCGGCATTAGGAAGGTTGAGAACCTCTGTGCTAGAGCATTTTAAGGCAACTCATTAAAGGTTCTGGGTCAGTCCTCCCTGACCCCCACCCACAAGGCACGATAGACTTGTGTATTCTCAAGGAGGGGTATTTTATAAAGGGAGCTTATTTGTGGATCAAAGTAGGATAAATAGAACGGTGCCTACTGCCTGTTCCTCTAGCCCTCCACACTTCATCCATGGGCAGAATTCTCTCCCATGCAGGTGCGCACTCCTGGGAATGGACGTGTCTGGTGACAATGTGGTTAGACACCAGCCCAGACAATGGCTGAGTGTGCTGGATCCCTGCCATGTCGTTAAGCTGGGGAAAGTGGACGAGGTTGGGTTGCAAAACAGTGGTAGGAAGGATGTGGCAATGACAGTCATCTCAACCTAGCTCAGCCATTGTCTTGCAAAGTCCTCACCTCCTCCCCAAAGAGGCTGCTCCCCACCATTGTTTCTGTGAAGCAGAGCTGATCTTACGTCAGCTTATTTATTCCTAAAATGTATCCAAAGGTACATAGCTTGACTAAGGGCTTAACTGTTTCAGTTTGCTCAGGGAGATAAAAGCTTAACTAACAAAAAGAATAGCATAGAATTACCTCTGACTCATTTATTCAAAATAATATAATCTAAGTCAAAATATAGATTGCTGTGGCCAATAACTGCTCTAAAAGATAAAGACTATATAAAAACACTCAATATATGAACCCTATGTGATAGTAATTAATTAATTAAATCACTTATTCAGTAAGTATTTATTGACTGTGTCACATAGACTAGTCCCTCTGCTGGGTACTAGTGTCATAATGCTGAAAAAAGGTGTAGTCCACTGCTCTCATGAAATTTATAATCTAGTAGAAGAGATGAAAAATCAGATAAACACATAAATGTGAAAACTACTGTCATCATTGCTTATTATGAGAAGTACGTGGTTAAGAGACTGTATAATGGGTATACTAGGAAAATTTGATCTGTTAGATTTCTTGACAAAGAAGGGAAGGAAGTATGTTCTTTGCAGAAGAAGTGGGATGTGCAAAGGTCCTGTGGTAGAAGAGAGTGTAAAATGAGGCCTGTGTGGGTAGGAAGGGAGAAGTGGGACATGGAAAGACAGGTAAGGACCAAACCTTATAAACCAAACATTATTAAGGATTATGTCTTTAGTTAACAAACAATGGAAAAGCTTTGAATCATTTTAGACAAAAAAGAACATAGGTTTATATTTTAAAAAGATCACGTTGGCTGCTGTGTGGTGACAAGCATAGTTGCAGGCTGGTGAGACGACTATTGCAGAGGCCTGGTGAGATGTGCAGGGGTGTGGATGAGGATGGTAGGAGTGGAGATGAAGAGAAGTGGGAAGATGTGAGAAATACTTAGGCAGGAGGATTGTGGGACTTGACTGGGGCAGTGCAGGAGAAGATGCCTCCTGGGCGTGTGTCTTGCACAACTGGCTGGATCAGCAACTATGGTGGTGGATCATGTGTGTGAGAGAACCAGGAGTTCAGTCTGGACATGCTGAGACTGAGAGAGCTGAGGTAACTCAGATACAAAAGAGAGACCAAGGGCTTGGCGCTTGTAGCTCAGTGGTTAGGGCGCCGGCCACATGCACCGGGGCTAGTGGGTTCAAACCCGGCCCAGGTCTGCTAAACAACAGTGACAAAAAAAAATAAGTAGGCAGGCATTGTGCATTGTGGGAGGCGCCTGTAGTCCCAGCTACTTGGGAGGCTGAGGCTAGAGAATCACTTAAATCTAAGAGTTTGAGGTTGCTGTAAGCTATGACGTCATGACACTCTACCGAGAGCGACATAATGAGAAAAAAGAGATACCAGGGAAGGAGGTCGCTTGGAGAAACGAGTCACCTATGTTTTATGAGCATTAAAGCCACTGTGGTGAAAGAAACAGATAGCTGAGGGGCAAATGTGGAGTCAGAAGAGAAGAGGCCTGTAGCCAAGTCTCCAGAAACCTCACCATTCAGAGGGGGGCTGGAGGATCAGCTTGCCTGGGAGTAGCTGCGGGGTGAGAAGAGCCTGAGGGTAGACTGGCTGGGAAGCCAAGTGAAGGATGGCTGGAGAGAGACAGAGTGACCATGGGGGTCAGGTCTGCGGAAGGTCATGTGAGATGCAGGCCAACGAAGGCCTGTGAGATTTGGAGAGACAGAGGTCACTGGACTTTAACCAGAGCAGCTTTTGAAGTTTAATGGCAGAAGAATCCTGGGAGTGTATACCGGAGGCAGAGAATGGGGGAAGAGGAAAGAGATGGCAACAAATTAGGGGTCTTTGGAGAAGGCTGAGTGTGCAGAGAGGTAAGGGTTAGGGCCTGAGGGAGACGTGGGACTGAGGGAGCAGGAGAGCTGGGAATAGGCAGAAAAGCTGCCCAGGAAGAGGGTCATCCATCAGGCAGATCCTGGAAGGTGGGTCCCGAGCCTGTGGCAGGACCAGCCCAGCTGGGAGGAGGGGCGGATGCCACAGCAAGCATGGACTGCCCAGTTTAGAGGGGGGGCTTCCTTTCTCCCTGTAAAGTAGGAGGCAAAGGTGTCTGCCTCGAATTGGTATTGCAGATTTAAGGAGAGTGATGGTTATTGGAAATGTTGGAGGAAAGTGAGGGAATAAATTAGCGAGGAGGACAGAAGGCCAGCTGGTGAGAATGGTGCCCACCAGAAGCTGTCACACAAGCTCGCGGCAGACACAGGCTGCCCTGGGTGGCTTCTTCCTCCCTCCTTCCAAGGCCACATAAACTCCGTGATCATTTCTGAAGATATCCTCCTCAATTGCCCAAAACGACGTCTGACACCTCCTCTTCCTTCCACAGACAGTGCTCTTTTGGACCTGTGAGAAATATCCCCACTCGAAAGACTGGCAGACCTTCCACAAAGCCTTTCTGCGCTTGGTGAGGAAGCTGCACAAGTGTGTGAGCCAGCACTTTCTGAAACACTACTTCGTCCCGAACAGCAACCTCCTCCAGTATGTCAACTCAGGGGAGCTGGAGGCAGTGGCCCAAAAGTTGGCCTTCTTCCTGAAGGACCCCCAGGTCAGCCTGCCCTGATGGCTTCCCTGGCCTGCTCTTGGACTTATCATTCTGGCTTGACCTCACTTTCTAGATGGTTCCTACGTCAGGTGCCAGGAGAGAGGCAACACACAGCACAGGGATTACATCAAACCGGCAGCAGTTAAGGGGGGAGGAAGCTGTACCCCATGGTGTCTGACCCAAGCCTCCTCCTGGGACCCAAGCAAGCATCTCAGCTACCTCTCTTGGGATGGCTCTCCTCAAGCTTCCCTAAGCCACAGATTCCGAACCGATGATAGTTCTGAATTTATTTTTCCTTGCTCAGGCCTTGAGCGCCTGACGGGGAGGATGGAGACTGAACCCCTGAAAGGGTAGACATTAGCCTGCTCGCCAAGCCCCAAACACAGGCTCACTTCCCCTCAGAGCAGGGCTGTGAGCCTATGGCACCGTGGTGCTGCCTTTCCAAGGGGAAGGCCTTGGAGAGACATGAAGTGTTCCTGGCTGATTGAGTGACTGGAGTTTGCCTCCTGGGTCAGTGCCACAGCACTGAGGAGCTGAGTAGGCCTGCTGTGCTCCCTTGCTGCCCTCCGCGGTGGTGCTATCTGCTTCCCTGGTGTTCTCCAAGCTGGGAGGGAGTAGTTCTGATGGTGAGAGGAAGTCCAACATGACAGGGCAGCTCCGCCACAGCCTTCTTTTTGCTTCCTAGTTTATGTAATGAACTCAGTTCTGTGAGCTGCATGGAATGACCTGGGTGTGGCTCACCCCGCCATATACTCCTTTACTCACTTCACTCATTCATTCAGTGGTAAACAAATGTCTGTTCAGGACTTGGAATACAACAAAGAGCAAGATGGAAATGGACTTTCCCGGTGGGATGACACCTAGTGGTGGAGACAAGGAATGAACAACAAATACATAAACACAATACTACCCAAGGAAGCCGGGGTCTGAAGGAGGCAAACGGTGTTGAAATACAGTCACAGAAAGATGCATGAGGGATGAAAAATACAATAGCCAAAAGGGGAGGAAAAGTGACCGAGGACAGTCCTGGAGGGGCAAGCAGGAGTCAGGTCACCTGGCCTAGCAAAGGCAGGAAGGAAAGAGTAGTTCATTGTAAGATCAAAGGTGCCATTTGGCCTCTCTGGAAGCAGAGGGGTATCGTGATCTGACTTGCATTCTAAATTAATGTTCTGATAACTGCATCAAGAGCACCTGGGGGCTCACGTGAGAGCCAAGGGCACTGCAGTCTGTCGAGCCACCCTTCTGGAGTCTTGCTAAGCCAGACAAAGATACACTCCCATGCAGCACAACTGACGGGGAACTCAGGAGGCCCTGGGGAGCCCAGTGGTTTCTTCTGGCACTTACTTAATGCTTCTGAGCTCAAGGGACTCCTTTATTACTTTGGAACATTTTCCCCAAAATATGTATGACAAAGTGAATTTTCTAAAACATGAACTACTGGTTTTATTTTGATGAAAATCCACATTTGGAAATGAAAATAATTACTTTTTTCAAAACTACTGTAACCAAATGGTGGGGCCCTACAGCTGTCACATAGGAAATCAACACAAAGTTTTTATTAACAAAAAGTTGGGGGAAAAAAATCTTTCTAAACACACAATGAACAAACCAGTGTTTTGTTAAAACATCAAAAAACATCTAGTTCTCATATTCCTGTAACTCAGGAAACATTGTTTATGAGAAGGTGGTAAATGTAACAGTTTTTTTCTTTTCATGATGAAAACTTTTTTTAAAATTTTAAAAGAGCTACACAGTCATGAAATGCCAAAAGTGACAGTTGATTGTACCACTGATTCAGTGTGCTGTGTGTGTGTGTGTGTGTGTGTGTGTGCGCATGCACGCATGCGCAAAGAGGGAGTGACAGGTGCCACAGTCAGATTCCACCAGATTCTTAATCTTTTTGGCAGGAGATCTATGGTTTTTAGGAGAGTTTGGGCTGTCTGCTCATTCCTGCGCAGTCCCACTTCTGGCCAGCAGAGGGAAGAAGGAGACCACATATAAAAAGACACAGGCCCCACCTATACTTGTCCTCAGAGTCCAGCAGGTGTCTCTCCCCTCAGTCTATCACTTGCACCTGGCTTCTCCAAAACAGCAAACAAGGGACAGTAGAGTCCAGCTGATACTAAATTGTTGACTTTTCCTGCCATTTTAGCCAAAAATGACAATCTTAATGCTACAAGTTCAGATATAAAAAGGGAGGGACAGTCAATCCAGGGGCCTGAAGCATTCAGCTTCATTGCTTCCTTGTACAGACTGCACAGCTCTGAAAAGTCTGATAATATTACTTCTTTATTTAAGTAGGTTTTACTTATTATAATTCTCCAAAAGAGCTTTTCTTTTCGTCTGCACCCTTCAAGGCATAAGACTGCTTTTATAGAGGAGTGGTGGGTATTCAGCCACTGCTGTGACCTGCTGGCATTTGCATCCCTGACACTGTGTAACTGCATGGCCTGGCTGAGTTGTTTGACCTTTGTTTTTCTCCATTTCCTTTCTTCCAAACAAGCATTGTTTTATGGTCTGAATTGTGACTCACCCAAATTCAGATGGTGAAGCCCTGACTCCCAGCATCTCAGAATGTAATTATTTCTAAGTTAAACTGAGGCCTTGAGGGTGGGGCCTAATCAAGTCTGCCTGGTACTTTATAAAAAGAGATTAAGCATACAGACACCAGCCTTGTGCATGCACAAGGGGACAGCCATCTACAAGCTAAGGAGAGAGGTCTCAGAGGAGACCAAACCTGCCACACCTTGTGGACTGCTAGAATTCAGAAGTGTAAGAAATGGATTGGGAGAAAGATGGCTCACCAGAAGGATTGTTCAGCTGAGCTCTCCTAGAATGACTGGGGGAAAAGAGAGAACTCAGCCATACCTGGCACAGGGACCTTGCCCAGAGTCATAGTTCAGGGAGCACAGTGAGGAGATGGTGAGCTGGATACATCATATGATCTGGAGGAATCAGGCAAGTGATTGTGACTGGCTCAGATCCACTACCCCCCCAACACACACAGAGGTCTGACGGGAGGAAGCCTTTAAGGAATTTTCATTTGTTGGGGGAAACTGCATGTTGAGTGGAAAGCTTGGAAGATTGGGAGGACTTAAACAGTATACCAGATTTGAATGCTGGTTGGAGTGGACATACCATAGGTTTGGTGGTGGGCTAGGCAGCCATACTGAGAAGGTCTTGGTGGCCAGGGGGCTGCCATTGTGGGAAGGTAGAGAAGGCCTTAGCAGGGACCTAAAGCAGGCCATCTTAATTCCACCTAGCGAGATCAGAACTCCACTCTTGGGCCAGACTGAAGGCCTCATGCAATCATAGGAACTGGAGTCAGGGGGCACTGTGAGACCTGCACCTGAAGGATTCTGGTGAACTTTAAGATCCTAACCTGGGAGGGTATGAATGCTGAGAAAACAATCTGGCAATCACCAAAGGCAACTAAGTTTGGAATAAGGACCATAGACGTTGCTGCCTGTGCCGTCTCCTTAAAAAACCCACAGCGCCACCTGGTGTCCTGGCAATGTATTGCAACATACTGTCATCAACAGCAAGGACTTCTGTTGGAAACAAAGGAGGCAGTGAGAAGGAAAGAGGAGGGACAGGAAGTGAACAAGAAGAAAGAACACATGAGGAGAAACCAGCAGAAAAATTCAGGCAACATGAAAAACCAAAACAGGGGAACTCCCCCAAAGGACCATGAGGCAGCTATTGCAGAAGACTCCACCTATAAAGAATTAATGGACTTGAAAGAAAAGGAATTTAAATATGATGCTAACGACTGTAAAAGGAATGGACGAGAAAATGTAAAGACAGAACAAAAAGTGGGACAAGAGATATGCAAAATATAGAAAGGATATGGCAGAGCTTAAGGAAATGAAGGAGACACTCAGGGAATGTAAAGAGGCAGTAGAAAGTATCAAAAATAGGTTAGACCATGGAGAAGAAAGAACCTCAGAGCTAGAAAATCAAGTTTTTGAGTTAACCCAGGTAGTTGAACAGTCAGAAAAGAAGAGAGAGAAAGCAGAACAGGTGCTTAGAGAATTATGAAGCATTCAAACATATGAATAATAGGGATTCCTGAAGGGGAAGAAGATTGTCCCAAAGGAATGGAAGTCCTACTGGAAACTATCATAAATGAAAACTTCCCAAGTTTTACTAAAGACTCTGACACATTCTTTTCAGATGGACATCAAACTCCAGGTCATTTCAACTGAAACAGAGCCTCTCTAAGACACATTGTAATGAACCTGTCCAAAGTCAAGATGAAAGAAAAAATCTTGCAAGAGCCAGGGGTAAGTGCCAACTGACCTACAGATGCAGAGCCATTAGGATGACAGCAGACTTTTTCTAAATTCTCTAAACTGAACTGAAACCTTCCAAGCCAGAAGAGCATGGTCATCTACCTTCAACATTCTTCAACAAAACAATTTTTAGCCCATAATTCTGTATCCTGCTAAACTAAGCTCCAAAATTGATGGAGAAATCAAATCTTTTGCAGATATACAAGCACTAAGGAAATTCGGCATGACAAGACCACTCTATAGGAAATCCTTAGACCTATTCTCAACATTGACCACCACAATGGACCACCAGCAAAGTAAGCACCCAGAAGCTAAAGGTCAAAACTTAGCTTCCACAGTGTTGCAATAGACTTTCAAAAAATAAGATGAATATAACTTCATGACACTTATCAATTCTCTCAATACATGTCAATGGGCTGAATTCACCACTGAAGAGGCAGGGCTGGCTGATTGGATGAAAAAGCACAAGCCATCCATATGCTGTCTCCAGGAGACACACCTAGCCTTGAAGGACAAATCAAGACTCAGGGTTAAGGGATGGAGAATGGTATTTCAAGCAAATGGAAATTAGAGGAAAGGGATGCAATCTTATTTTCAGATGCAGGCAGATTTAATGCAATTAAAGTTAAAGACGAAGATGGACACTTAATACTGGTCAAAGGAACAATACAACAAGAAGACATTTCGATTTTAAATATTTATGCATCCAACTTAAATACTGCCAGATTTATGAAACAGACTTTGATGGGTCTGAGCAATAGGATATCTCATATCCCCATAATAGTTAGGGACTTTAACACCCCATTGACAGAATTGGACAGATCCTTTAAACAGAAACTAGACAAAGTCACAGAGGAATTAAATGTGACCCTAGAACAAATGGGATTAACAGACATATACAGAATACACCATTCCAAAGCTAAGAAATGTACATTTTTCTCATCAGCCCATAGTACATACTCCAAAACTGACCGCATCCTAGGATACAGGTCAGACCTCAGAAAAATTAAAAGAATAGAAATTATACCTTGTATGGTCTCTTGAACAGACCACAAGGCAATAAAGGTGGAACTCAACTCCAACAAAAATGTTCATCCCCAAACAAAGCCTTGGAAATTAAACAACCTTTTGCTGAATAATAGTTGGGTTCAAGAAGAGATAAAAAAAGGAAATCATTAACTTCCTCAAACGTAGCAACAATGAAGACACAAGTTACCAAAACCTGTCAGATACAGCAAAAGCAGTCTTAAGAGAGAAATTTATCGCATTAGATACCTACATTTGAAAAACAGAAAGAGAGTGCATCAACAAACTCATGAACCATCTTATGAAATAGGAAAAAGAAGAACAGTCTAATCCCAAACCCAGCAGAAGAAAAGAAATAACCAAAATTAAATCAGAGATGAATGAAATTTAAAACAAAAGAATCACTCAGAAAATTAACAAAATAAAAAATTGCCTTTTTGAAAAAATAAATAAAATCAATAATCCTTTGGCCAGATTAACTAGAAACAGAGAATTAAAATATCTAGTAACCTCAATCAGAAGCAATAAAGGGAAAATAACAACAAATGATACAAGAGATCATCTCTGAGTACTACAAGAAACTTTATGCCAAGAAATTTTACAATGTGGAGGAAATGGATCAATACATGGAATCACATCCTCTCCCTGGACTTAATCGAGAAGAAATAGATCTCTTGAACAGACCAATGTCAAGAACCGACATCAGAGAAACACTAAAAAAATCTCCCAACAACAACAAAAAAAGCCCTAGTCCAGATGGCTTCACACCAGAATTCTATCAAACCTTAAAAAAAGTTCATACCCATACTGCAGAAATTATTTCAAAAATTTGAGAAGGAAGAAATCTTCCCCAACACATTCTATGAAGCAAACGTCACCCTAATGCCCAAATCAGGAAAAGTCCAACTAAAAAGGAGAATTTAAGACCAATTTCACTAATGAATATAGATGTAAACATTCTCAATAAAATCCTAGCTGATAGCTTACAGCTACACATTAAAAAAGTCATTCATCACAATCAAGTAGGTTTCATCCCAGGGATGCAAGGCTGATTTAGTATACACAACTCCATATATATAATTCACCATATCCACAGAAGCAAAAACAAAGACCATATGATCATCTCAATAGATACAGAAAAAGCATTCAATAAAATTCAGCATCCTTTTCTAATTAGAACACTTAAGACTTTAGGCATAGGTGGCGCGTTTCTGAATCTGATTGAAGTCATCTATGACAAACCCACAGCTAATATTATACTGAATGGAGTAAAACTGAAGGCTTTTCCACTTAGAACTGGATCCAGACAAGGTTGTCCTCTATTGCCACTACTATTCAACATAGTGCTGGAAGTTCTAGCCAGTATAAGCAGGCAAGAGGAGGAAATAAAGTGCATCCAAATGGGGGCAGAGGAGGTCTGACTCTTGCTCTTTGCCAACAATATGATCTTATACTTAACCCCAAAGACTCAACTACAAGACTCCTGGAAGTGATCAAAAAATATACAATATCTCAGGATAAAAAATCAATGTCCACAAATCAGTAGCTTTTGTATATGCCAATGACAGCCAAGATGAGAAGCTAGTCAAGGACACAATTCTTGGGCGGCGCCTGTGGCTCAGTCGGTAAGGTGCTGGCCCCATATACCGAGGGTGGCGGTTCAAACCCGGCCTTGGCCAAACTGCAACCAAAAAATAGCTGGGCATTGTGGCAGGTACCTGTAGTCCCAGCTACTTGGAAGGCTGAGGCAAGAGAATCACTTAAGCCCAGGAGTTGGAGGTTGTTGTGAGCTGTGTGAGGCCACGGCACTCTACTGAGGGCCATAAAGTGAGACTCTGTCTCTACAAAAAGAAAAAAAAAGACACAATTCTCTTCACAGTAGCTTCAAAAAAAAAAAAAAAAAAAGGAAATGCCTAGGAATATACATAACAAAATAAAGAAAGACCTCTACAAAGAAAATTACAAAACCCTAAGCAAAGTAGTATCAGAATAAATTAACAAATGGAACAAGATACCATGCTTATGGCTGGAAAAAAATCAACATTGTGAAAATGTCTATACTACGCAAAGCAATGTACAGATTCAATGCAATCTTCATTAAAACACCATCATCATGCTTTCAATTTGGGAAAAAAAATAATTCTTCATTTTTTATGGAACCAGAAGAAACCCTGTACAGCCAAGGCAATTCTTAGTAATAAAAAGAAAGCTGGGGGGCGGCGCCTGTGGCTCAGTCGGTAAGGCGCCGGCCCCATATGCCGAGGGTGGCGGGTTCAAGCCCGGCCCCGGCCAAACTGCAACCAAAAAAATAACCGGGCATTGTGGCAGGCGCCTGTAGTCCCAGCTACTCGGGAGGCTGAGGCAAGAGGATCGCTTAAGCCCCAGGAGTTGGAGGTTGCTGTGAGCTGTGTGAAGCCACGGCACTCTACCGAAGGCCATAAAGTGAGACTCTGTCTCTACAAAAAAAAAAAAAAAAAAAGAAAGCTGGGAATATCACTCTACCAGACTTTCAGCTATACTATAAGGCCATAGTAATCAAAACAGCATGGTATTGGCACAAAAATAGAGACATTGACATTTGGAACCGTATAGCAAACCATGACATGAAACTAACTTCTTATAGCCACCTGATCTTTGATAAACCAAATAATAACATACACTGGGGAAAAGAATCCCTATTCAATAAATGGTGCTGGGAAAACTGGAAAGCACATGTAAAAGACTGAAACTGGACCTGCATGGCTCACCACTAACAAAAATTGATTCAAGTTGGATAAAAGATTTAAATCTAAGTCATGAAACAAAAATCCTCAAAAAAAGTGTGATGAAAACACTTGACAATATCTACCCAGGGACAGATTTTTATGAAGACTTCTGTGGCAATTGCATTAACAACAAAAATAAACAAATGGGACTTAATTAAACTGAAACACTTCTGTACAGCTAAAGGAACAACCAAAGCAAACAGACAACCTTCATGATGGGAAAAGGTATTTGCATATTATGAATTGGACAAAAGCATGGTAATTAGGATCTATAGAGAACTCAAATTAATCAGAAAAAAAAGACCCAACAATCTCATGTATCACTGGAAAGAGAGATGAACAGAACCTTCACTAAAGAACATAGACAAGGGCGGCACGTGTGGCTCAGTCGGTAAGGTGCCGGCCCCATATACCGAGGGTGGCGGGTTCAAACCCAGCCCCGGCTGAACTGCAACCAAAAAATAGCCGGGCGTCGTGGTGGGCGCCTGTGGTCCCAGCTACTCGGGAGGCTGAGGAGAGAGAATCACTTAAGCCCAGGAGTTGGAGGGTGCTGTGAGCTGTGTGATGCCATAGCACTCTACCGAGGGCCATAAAGTGAGACTCTGTCTCTAAAAAAAAAAAAAAAAAAAAAAGAAGATAGACAAATGGCTAACAAATGTATGAAAAAAATCCTCATCATCCCTAATCATCACAGAAATGCAAATCAAAACTACACTGAGATATCACCTAACCCCAGTGAGAATGGCCCACATCACAAAGTCTCAAAGCTGCAGATGCTGGTGTGGATGTGACGAGAAGGGAACACTTTTACACTGCTGGTGGGACTGCAAACTAATACTACCTTTTTTGAAGGAAGTATGGAGAATCCTCAAAGAACTCAAATTAGACTTCCCATTTGATCCTGCAATCCCATTACTAGGCATCTATGCAGAAGAAAAATAAAATCCTTTTATCATAAGGACATTTGTACTAGACTCTTTATCACAGCTCAATTTACAATCGCCAAAATGTGGAAACAGCCTGAATGCCCACCAACCCAGGAATGGATTAAGAAGCTGTGGTATGTTGGGCAGCGTCTGGCTCAAGGAGTAGGGCGCTGGCCCCATATACTGGAGGTGGCGGTTCAAACCCAGCCCTGGCCAAAAACTGCAAAAAAAAAAAAAAAAAGCTGTGGTATGTGTATACCATGGAATACTATTCAGCCACTAAAAAAGATAGAGATTTTACATCTTTTGTATTAACCTGGATGGAAGTGGAACACGTCCTTCTTAGTAAAGCATCACAAGAATGGAGAAGCAAGAATCCAATATACTCTATTCTAATATGAAGGCAATAGATGAGCTAATACAGGGGGGTGGGGGAATGAGTGAGTGGGGAGAGGGGAGGAGGGGGATGGGGGATCACTGTGTATGGCACACCTCTTGGGGGAAGGAGACAACTATAAGAGGAACTTTATGTAACAAATGCAGTGTGACCTAATTCTGTACCCTCAGTGAATCCCAAACAATAAAAATATAAAAGAAAAAAAAACTGTAAGAAATAAATTTTTGTAAGAGGGACTTTACCTAACAATTGCAATCAGTGTAACCTGGCTTCTTGTACCCTCAATGAATCCCCAACAATAAAAAAAAAAAAAAGATAATAAAAAAATAAATAAATAAATTTCTGTTGTTTAAGCCTCCCAGTCTGTGGTATTTTGTTATTTTCCTGGGGCTGTAAGAAACTAGATAGGAATTCTGGGAGAATATGTCATTGCTTTGATGAGAGGAATAAATGGGATAAGGGCAAAAGGCTCGTAGTTCAGTGCCTGGCATGGGATAACTGCTGAATAGCCAGTTATCATTTTAGATGTCTCCCCCTCGTGGCCATTTGCCCACCTCTGCTGTTTCTGAGTTACATATGTAACTGTTCCATCCCATAAATGAATTCTTTCTAGAGGACACAAATTATCACAAGGAAAATGTGCAGACAATTCTACTGCAAATTCCATATACCCATTTTCCCTTTGTCCCTGTTGCTAAAATAGACAGTATCTCTTCTGAGAGGCCAATTTCTCCACATGCAAAGGCTCGGAAGTAGGCTCAAGCCTACTCTCAGTTGTTCTGCTTATTTCCTGTGGCAGCTTCCACTTGCCTCTCTTCTCCCCTTTACTATCCAGCTTCCTGAGCAGTTATAACTGTGTCTCCACTTACTTGCCTCGTTCACACTTTTTTTAATCATAAAAGATTGTCATACGTGCAAGAGTCTAACATGTTTGAAGAATAATAATGGAAGTAACCAATATACCATACCTAGGTGAAAAAACCCCAGCACATTGACAATACTTTAGAATTCTCATAAACACCTCTCCCTCTCAGACATAGGTGATCATAGGTGTCTCAAATTCTCTGTTAATCCTTCTGCTGCTTTTCCTTATAGTTTTACCACCTACCATATTCATTGAACTTAAGCTCTCCCATTGTGAGATGCATCATTATTTCATGTCTAAGACAGAGCGAGTGCTGCAAAGTGTTATTTTAAGACGTGACTCTTTTATAATATGCATCTCAATTTTGGAGAGATTGAAATGTCCCAAAAAAGGATGTCACAGGATGAACAAAATACGACCTGCATGCATCCTAAACTGTGTTTTTAGTTTTGCCTATTTCTGAATTTTACATGAATGGAGTGATACTGTATGAAGTCTTCCGAGTGGGTTCTTCTGTCCATGGTATGATTTTGAGACTCCCAGGTGAGTGGGAGTGACAGTGGCTTGTTCCTTTCCTTGCTCTCTACTATACCACTGCTAGACTTTGCTACACTTTATGTTACTGTAATTGGGCATCTGACTTGTTTCTGCTTTTATTGATTTGAATGATGTTTTTACGCACATTCCTATACATGTATTCTAATGCACACAAATTTAATGGTATACACATAAAAATATCAGGTTCACAGAATATATGCATATATAAATTTACTGTGTAATGTCAAAGTATTTTCCAAAGTGATTATACCAATATAAGTTCTCTATTTTAATAAGAATTTTCAATGACTTTCTCCACTGCAGTGGAATACATTTTACATCTTGTTTAAGAAATCTTTCCCTTTTTTACGATCACAAGGATATGTTCCTACATTGTTCTCTAGAATTTTATAGTTATGCCTTTCACCTGCATTAAGAAATATTCCTTAATTCTTATTCTATTTCAATAATATTGGAAAAAACTCTTTGCTTAGAAGTTTGGTATAACTCACCCAAAAAGCTGGCAGGGACTTGCTTTTTCTTTGTCAGGTTTTACAGTAATGATTCATTTTCTTTTAGGAATAAAGGATGTGCAGGTTTTCTAATTTTTCTTCAATAGGTGTTGTTAATTTGTATTTTACTAGGAATTTCTTCATTTCATCTAAGTTTCCAAATTTACTAGTGTACAGTTGTTCCTAATATTTTATTATCTAAATTGCAATGCTATACTCATCTTTTTTAACAAATCTAGAGATTTATCAAAGAGTAATCATTGGTTTTCTTGATCCCATATATAGTATGTTTTCCATGTGATTGACTTCTACTCATATCTTTGGTTTTCTACCTCTACTTTCTTTAGGTTTATTATGTTCATTTTAATAACTTCTTCAATTAGATGCTTAGCCTTTCATCTTTTCTAAGTACATAAATTTCCTGTTAATATCATTTTAGTGAAATTCCATAGGTTTTGGTATGTTGTATTTACAACTTCTTTCAGTTCTATTTATTTTCTTATTTCTACAATTATTTAAAACTTATTGTTTCCAAATATGTTGAGTTTTCTAGTTATATTTCTGTTATTGATTTCTCTCAAAATTGCAATTATGATCTCAGAAAATGATCTGAAATACCTCAGTCCCTTGACATTGACTGGGGCCAATTTTTAGCTTAGCAAGTGCTTCATCATTTTAAGTACATAGGCAGCAGGAATGCAAGTTAAGATGTCATATTTAATAAATGTCAGCTAGACTATATACTGCACAAATTTAACTTCAAGACTTTTTATGCCACATTTTTCAACATTTACTAAAAGTTGTTTTTAAATCTCCCATTATTATCACAAAATTTTCAATTTCACCTTATAGTTTCATCAAACTTATGACTAACTTACTTTGAGACTATGTTATCAGGGACATACAGGTTTAGAATTTTTATATCTTGCCATTTAAGTAAAGCTTTTATCATTATAAAGTAACTTTTTAAAAACTCTTTTTAGAGACAGAGTCTCACTCTGTCACCCTTGGTAGAGTGCTGTGGTATCACAGCTCACAGCAGCCTACAGCTCTTGGGCTTAGGTGATTCTCTTGCTTCAGCCTCCTGAGTAGCTGGGACTACAGGCACCCACCACAGTGCCCGCAATTTTTTTGTTGCAGTTTGGCCAGGGCCAGGTTCGAACCCACCACCTTCAGTATTTGGGGCTGGCACCCTACTCACTGAGCCACAGGCACTGCCCTAAAAACTCTCGTAAATATTTTCTCTAAATACGGATTTTCTCTGATCTTAATATTATTTTATTTTAGTTAGTAGTTGCCTTGTATATCTTTTTCCATCATTTAACTTTCAATCTGTGTCTTTATGTTGTTGATAACTATGTTGTTTTGTAAATGGATTTTTTTTTAATCCCACCTGACAGTTGTGGTTTTTCAGCTCTATCTTTAGCCCATTTATATTTGCTCTGAGTAATATATTTGGATTTGTTGCTATTCTCTTATTGTTGACTTTCTATTTGACCAATTGTATAAATGTTCCTATACCTCCTGCCCTACCTTCTTGTCATTTGGAAAATGGAAAGGTTGTGTGTGTGTGTGTGTGTGTGTTGCTTCATTCCTTTTTCCTCTTACTGGTTTGGCAAGTCCATACCCTATTTCTATTTTTTAATCATTACCAAGACTACCTGCATATACAGACTGAATTCTAGAAACTGAAGTCAAAAGTTAATCAATACCTTTATTCTCCTTTCTAACAAGGACCCTGGAAGGCTTTGGCTCTTTTCACTCTCCCACCCACGTTACCTGCTGTTGTCAACCAGGATTTGAGTTCCAGCCTGTTTCCCTCCTACACACATATGCATAAATAAAATAGATATTTTACTACTATTAACTTATGAAATTTTATTACTTACATTATTCACATATTTTGCCACTATTTTTACTCACTACTATTTCTTGCATCTCAGATTTTCTATTAGGGATCATTTTTCTCCTACCAGGAGTATCTACTCTAACATATCCTATTGTGAGAGTATGCCTGAATAAATGATTTTTATTTGTCTGAAATTGTCCTTATTATTCTTAATTCTTGAAAGATAGTTGCAATTCTTCTCAGCACATTGAAGATGTTTCTGCCTGTCTTGTGTCTTCCATTGTTGCTATCTACAGGTCATTCTTTAGACTATTTGTTGTTCCTTTGCAGAGATTTGCCCTTTCTCTCTGATTCATTTTGATATCCTTTCTCTTGCTACCTCCATCTCGATTTTTATTTTTCTTGAATTTGTTAGGTTTCCTGAATCTGAGGAATTATTTCCAGTAATTGTGGGAAATTATCAACACTGAATTCTGAATATGTGTCTTCCTCATCCTTTCAATATTCTATTCTAGAAGAAAATCCAACAACATGTAGTAGACTCTATCATTCTACCTGCGCTCTCTTTTAACTTCTCTTTTCATAATTTGCTTCTTTTTATCTTTCAGAGCTAAATTCTCAGTAATTTCTTTATAGATTTACCTCCCAATTGAGTAATTCTCTCTTTAGCTGTATCTAATCTAATGTTCAATATATCAATTTAATTTGTTAAATTGATAAAGTTTCTAATGTGTTCAGTTCTTAATTTTAGGAATTTAAGGTCTCTTGTTCCTGCTCATGTTTTTTAGTTTCTCTCTCTCTCTCTCTGTTTAAATATAATTGTTTTATATTCCATGTCTGAGAATTCTAATATCTGAAATCTTTTATGGATTGTTCCTGCTGTTTTTTTTTTAATTTATTGTCAATATGGTGCTTGTTTATTTGTGTGTTTTATAAATTTTTAATATGAACTGTTTCTTTTCCTTAAAACTTTATCTGTGGGAATTTGAGATTTGGTTGAAGTTGAGGCACCGAAAAGCATTTTCTTTTCATTCTGCCAGTTATTCAAGAGCATAACAAACTAAAACCATTTAATTTAAATTTGATGTTTGTGGTATTTCAGGCCTAGAGATAGATGAATGCAGACAGCAAACATTTGAAGCCATCTTGTAGTTACAAATCCTTAGAGAATTTTTTCCTCTCCCTCCAGCACCAAAGTCAAGGTAAGCAAATTTTCTTCTTCTTTCTTTTTTTTTTTTTTTTTTTTGGTTTTTGGCCAGGGCTGGGTTTGAACCCACCACCTCTGGCATATGGGACCGGCGCCCTACTCCTTGAGCCACAGGCGCCGCCCGCAAATTTTCTTCTTAATAGTGAGTTTATTCTTCCTTCTCTCTTATTCTGAGAATGTGTCTATTTGAGCCAAATTTACTCAGGGGAATCCCACTAGGGCAGGCCGTGGATGTTAGATTAGCACAGCTACTAATGGAAAGCTTCAGCTCTCTGGAGTTCAGCAAACCCCTCAGGGCAGAAGACAGCTTTGTTCCTCCCTCACCCATGAGTATTATTATTATTATTTTATTTTTGGAGTCTGTGTATTTCTTACTTTCCTCCTACTTGAGGGATATATTTTAAAAGTTTTGGAATGCAGATTTCCTCCAGCATTTTAGCTTTCAGTTGGGAGCCCTGTCTGTTTAGTATACCTTCATCTGCTAGACTGCTTCACAGCCTGATCCAATCCAACCAGCATCATCACTCACATACAATCTCAGCCACACCCTGTATGCTAAATCATCACCACTTCCCAGTTCTCACTCTGCGCAGCTCCTCAGAAACATTCAGCAGTTGCCACACTCTTCTCTGGACCCCTGGGACATGGCCTTCTGCTTCTCCTTCAGCTTGCCACACTCTTCTCTGGATCCCTGGGACACCGCTTTCTGCTTCTCCTTCAGCTCCTTCTTGGCCTCCTTCATGACTTCTCTGCCTACCCTTAGATGCTGTCATCCCTCCATCAAGGGCTTAGTTCTGGGCCCTCTTCTTTGCAAACTTTACATACTCTGCCTAGCAATTTTACCCACTCCTTGGTCCAAATTCCATCCATAATCCAAGGGTGCTCAAAGGCATCATTCCCACTAGCCAGGTAGTCTGCGTGGCACACCTCCACCTGACGTTTCACAGGCAGTTCTAACTTAACAAAGGTCCACCTTTTCCCCAAAGGTAAGCACCCTGAATTTGCTCAGGCAGAATCGTATAATGCTTATAGAAAATTCCTCAAACTGATGCCCTACAGACCATTAGTAGATTTAAACATGAAGGCCCTATTTCTGATCCCCAGCCCCCAATTGTACAAAGGGAGTACTTTTATCAGAAAAGAGTGCCACCTTCTCCATTGCCCAGCACCTCCACAGAGTGAAGCCATACGTACTAATAAAATAAAATAAAATGAAACATACTAGTAAAATAAAATAAGAGGAAAATTTAAAAATATTTTTAAATGAAAAATAGGATGGAAAATATGACCTAAAGAAAAAATTTTTAATGTTAACTATAGCAGATGAAGTCTTTTTCTCTCATGATGGTCTGTGAAGGCCCTTCAGGCAGTGCTAACAACACCAATGATTCAGCTCATACCAGTGGGGAGGAAAAGAAAGGAAATCAAATATAAAATGGGATTTTATGATGTCTCTGAAACCTGACAAAGGCCCAGGGACATAACAAAGGGTCTGGGTGAGAAGGTAGAGAAAACATGTGTGGACAGTGAAGTGCCATTCAGATTCCTCAGCTGCCATTCTTTTTGGGGGATGACCCTGGCTGAAGGAAACCACCTCCCCCAGGTTACTCCCTTTCCAGAGGCAGCCTGGACCCACGGATTGATCAGTATGGGTGTGTGAGGCCTTGCCTGGCCTGTCACCCAGCTGGGGACAGCTCTGAAGGCCTGCTCTCGCTGCACAGCTCCCTGGGGCTGGGCTGAGGCGTGTGCTGGGTCTGTGTTGCACACAACTGTTTCCTCCTCCTCTCCTGCTTCCTGCCACCATCTTCATGGGTGCTGCTTTGCAGGGCACTCCCTAGTATCCATCCTGCTGCTCATCCCATTGCAGGGCAGCTTTTCAGAGATTTCCACCCACGACACCATGGACAGTCCACAGGCACCTCTTTCAGATTGGCTTTGCCACTTAAATTTTGGTGATCTTACTTTACTTAGAAAGTAAAGATTAAGCCAGTCCCTTACTTTCTCAAAATGCTTTTCATCACCTGAATATCCCGTAGGACTGGCTTCCTTGTCTAGAGTCAGCCTACGGTTGGAATTCCAGCTCTGTCACTGAGTAGTCAGTAACTTACTGAACTTGGCAAGACCTCAGCTTCCTTGTCCCTAGGATGGGTGGGGATTACGTCTTTTATCCCATTGTATCCCCATGTGTGGCACATAGCCAACAACCAGCACCATTCACTGGGGAACAAATGAAGCTTCTAGCAGGCTGCACACCAAAGCCCAGAAATTCTGGGTTAAGCATTTGCTGGAACAAATATTCCTGATTGCTTTAGAGGTTAAAGCATCTTGACATCCCAGGGATTCCTTTGCCTCCATGTACCTCCTAGAATTTGGGTGCTCTTCCAGTTTTTCAGATCATGTTACTCATCTGTTCACATCCTCCAATCACTGCCCATCTCATTTATACTAAAACCCCAAGGCCCAGAGCCCCCACCTCTCCAAACCCACTTCTCAACCTTTCTCCTGCTCAGCTCCAATCTTACTGGCTTTCTCCATCCTCTGACAGGGCTCCAAGCATGACTCCACCTTGGCGCTGCTGTACTTGCCACCCCTCCCTCAGGAGCCCCTCTCTGAGGTCTCTGTGTGGAACAGCATCTATGCTTGTTCCCTCCCCAGTCCAGTCGTGAGCTCTAACCTCCTTCTCTGCTTAGTTCCTCTCCACTGCACTGAGCCCTAAGTACTACCTGGACCTTTTAGCTCTCTAGCTGTCACCTGTCTCCCACCACAGTGAAAGCCCCATGAGGAAGGGACTTTATTTGTATTTTCAGAGATGCACTTTTAGAACCTGACACATAGGAAGTACATAAGAAACATGTGTTGAATATTTTGCAAAATTCCTTCAAAAACTATCAATTTAGATCTCTAATTTTTTGGCCTTTCATAAGTGTTTATTTTTTCTTTCTTTAAAGCAATATGATCTTTGAATTTTCTAGCTTGAAGAGACAGTAAAGGTCTTTAATTTTTTTTCAGTTTGCAGTGGAGAAAACGAGGTCTGTCCGGATGGAGTGACTGCCTTGGGTTTTAGAGTTAGTGGTGACTCCCCAGCCACTTCTCTTTCCACCAAACCACAAAATCTGAGGTACTTTGTTATCCAAAGTCAGAAATAATTTTCCCTTTGGGAGCCCTTGAAACTTCTAAAATGCAAAACTGGGAAGCATAGGAAGCGAAGTCTAGGTCATCCTGTGGCTTGTCACACAGTGTTGGTGGCTCTTCCCCATCTGTGGCCTCTGCTCTAGTGGCTTCCTCACCTACAAGCTTTCTCTCCTGGCCATCAGGACGCAGGAGTCATGGGACCCCTTGTGGGACACAGGGACTTACTTTGTTTCTTCAGCTCATCCCCAAAGCGAATTAAAAGCATGCTGTTATTTCTTTTCTCTGAATTCAGAATATATTGGTGAATTTAAAAGAACATGAGTGAATTAGGAAAATCAGCCCTGATCTCCCAAGAAGAGCTTTGGTGGTCAAGTTGTCTGGCTTCTCAATCCACAGAAGAGGAGACTGGGGTCAAAAGAGAGGAGGGGAAATTCTCTGTGAATCAGTGGTGTCCCGAACTGAACTCTGCTCTCTCCTCTTCCAGCTGCCGTGGGCTCTGTAAATTGAGCTGCTTTCTAATTATGTGCATGAGCCAGGAGCTAGTTTGGAGGCTTTCCCCCCTCACCCACCACACTCAATCCACAGCAAAGCCCATGGCTCTCCTGTCTGGGGTGTGTGTAAAGTACAATGCTCCTACCCTGCAAGACACCTCCCCCCCACCAGGCCAGGCCACCACCCTCTCCCTTCCAGGCTTCTGTGCCCGCTCTTGGCACCACCCCCTGCCCATCCCAGGCCCTTACACCCAAGGGCCAGAGTGGTCTCTGCAGGGTGTAGACCAAACCATGCTTATTTCCCCCTGCTCCCATCCTTCCAGAAGCTTATCATCACTTTTAGAAAAAAACCCAAAACTCTCTGCCATGGCCCAGAGGGACAACATCATCTGACTTTGGCCCTTCATCTCTTCCCTCACCCACTGCTGCTCCCCTTCACTCCATTCCAGCCCTACCACCCTGGCTTCCTCACTTTGTTGTAAACACCCAAGTTCATTCCTGCTCCGGGCTTTGCACCTGTTTGCCCCTCTGCTCAGAATCCTTTGTCCCATATGCTGACACATCCCACTCCCCACTGACCAGCTGGCTCTTCCCTAACCCAGCCAGTCCCCCATCACTCTGCCCCTTCACCTATTTTCCTCATCGTGGTTTGTCTGTTCCTCTCTTAGAATAAAAATTCCATGCAGGTAGACAGTTTGTCTTGTTCACTGTTGTATCTCCTACACCTAAGACAATGCATAGTAGGTGTTCAATGAATATTTGCTAAATGGACAGTTGGATGAATGAATGAATGCTATAACTCTGTGACATGTGTCTGTTTTGTGGCAAGGCCTGGACTTGAAACCAGGTCTTCTAACTCTCAGAACTGGGTAGATTTACTCTACACAGTAAAATTTTGAGGAGTTGAAGAATCACACTTCTTTAGCTGCAGGGAAAGAAAAATTACCTTTGGCTGCAGAAGCCTGTTTTCCGGGAAGGGGCCCAGCTGTTCTCAGTGTGCAGAACACGGCTTGCCACAGCAGCGTCTGAGAATGCAAACTCACGCTGCGGCCGGCGCTGCTGTGCGGCTCTGGGCGGCCCCGGCCACTGTGGGAGCTTGTGCACGCTCACTGTCACAGGTGTTTCCTAGATACACCTAGCTTAACGGGGACCCAACGAACGATTTGTGGACTGTGTGAGAGAGAGACACACACACACACACACACACACACACACACACACACACACACACACTGTATTTAAACAAAGCGCATCACAAAAGAGGTCAGGCCTTCGCCCTCCCTTCCTGCCAAGCATGGGAACAAACAGTAGTGGTCTTGGCAGAAGGTCCCTGACTCGTCTCTTTGTCTCTGAGTCTAGGCCATTCATTTCCTCTCATTCAGTCAGCTTTATTTTTGGCTGTGTGACTTTCGTTCTTTTGTGAGATTTTATGTTCTGTTCTCAGACTTTGTAACTTAACGAATGTCCGGTCAGCACCCCGCCCATGAATGCCCACATACCCAGGACCACAGAGAGAGAATGCTGCCCCAGGTGAACACCTCCACAACCCAAGGAGGTGCTCTACACAAACACCTCCACAACCTAACAAGGCGCTCTACACGAACACCTCCACAACCCAACACCTCCACAACCTAAGGAGGCGCTCTACACGAACACCTCCACAACCCAAGGAGGCACTCTACACGAACACCTCCACAACCCAACACCTCCACAACCCAAGGAGGCGCTCTACAGGAACACCTCCACAACCTAACAAGGCGCTCTACACGAACACCTCCACAACCCAAGGAGGCACTCTACACGAACACCTCCATAACCCAACACCTCCACAACCCCAGGAGGCGCTCTACACGAACACCTCCACAACCTAACAAGGCGCTCTACACGAACACCTCCACAACCCAACACCTCCACAACCTAAGGAGGCGCTCTACACGAACACCTCCACAACCCAAGGAGGCGCTCTACACGAACACCTCCACAACCCAACACCTCCACACCCCAAGGAGGCGCTCTACACGAACACCTCCACAACCCAAGGAGGCGCTCTACACGAACACCTCCACAACCCAAGGAGGCGCTCTACACGAACACCTCCACAACCCAACACCTCCACAACCTAAGGAGGCGCTCCTGCCTGTAATGTAAATGTAACCTCCCCCTTGAGGGCACAAAGAGATGTAAGGGTGAGCACCCAGCACAGTGGGGCGCTCACTAAAGAATGGTCTCAGGCCCGGGAGACCAGGCGAACACGGACAGCGCCCCCGTGGTGGAGAAACCCGTCGTGGGTCCTTTAACCCGTCTCGCGCGCAAAGGGAGCTGAGCCTGGCGCCTGCCCCTCCTGCTCAGCACAGCCCCTCGGTCTGGGGCCCTTCCTCCTCCGGTCTTGCTCTTTCCTCTCTTCTCCTGCCTCCCTCTGAGATGTTCTCCGTCGCCCTACAGTGCGAGTTGAGGGGGCCAGAGAAGCTCCCTGCCTTTGACACTCTGTCCAGGAGCGGCCATTTGTGCCTTGTACCCTTTGTGACCAGGGAACGGGCTCTCGAAGGAGTGAGGGAAGCCAGAGAGAGGGGAGCGGCCGGACGCCCACCCCCAAGGGCGGCTCAGGACCGTGGGTTGAGTGGGGTCGCATCCTGCTGGCTGAGGCCGGCGGGGACATCCCCGGACAGGGGCATCCCCGACAGGGGCTGGCGAGGGGGCGACCCGTTGTGCGCGCCATGGCGCGGACGCAGCAGCAGGGGGCGCCCGCGGCCCCGCTCAGCCCGACCTTCCCGCGCCGGACTAGAGCCTGGCTGGGGAAATTCTGCCTGCCGAGCGCAGAGCCCGCCGCAGAGAGCAGGCTGGGACACTGCGGACCTCGGGAGCCGCAGCCTGGTGGCCAAGCCCGGGCGCAGCTCGCCGGAGGTCTGCCAGGCCGCCTCCGCGCGCGCCAGTTCTCGGGAGGCGGAGGACAAGCTTATTGCGGCCCCCACCCGAGCTCTGCGTCTTGAGGGTGATCCTCAGACCACCCGGCGCCCAGAATGGCTGTTCGATCCACGAGCTGGACCGTGCCTCCCCAGGGTCCCTCTTCCAGTGGGAGTAATTTATTACAGGGGTGCGGGGAGGCACGGCCACTGCGGCGCAGTTACTGACTCATCTGGGCACATCTGCGCTGCGGCAGAGCGCTCAGCCCCCTTCCCTACGAGCTCAGAGAGGCTGCGCAAGAGGGAAGAAGACTGTCGAGCTCTTTTGGACTCCCTTTCCTTACATAATAGGAAAAGGAAAGGGGAAAATTGGAGCCTACCCCCACCCTGATTCCCACTTGTCATAGTTAGAGGGTCCAGAAGAGGGAGCTGAGCGAGAATCTTCACGATGGGAAAGGACAGCAAAATTTGCAGATACTTCCTATGTGCCTGACACGTATCTTGGATGATTTATCTTAATCCCCCCAACAGCCCTTTGACGTCGGTAGGCATCTTAAACTCATTTTGCCCAAGAGCATTTGGAGGCTCCCAGAGGTCACCAGCTGGATGTGGCAGAGCCGTGTTCACTGTGCAGTTACGGTAATGAATTCTTCACAGTACAGGTGACCTGGAGTCCAAACAGACCCGGACCCAAGTCAGGTGGAAAACTCCATCCTTCCTGCAGGGCCCTGCAGAGAAATGAGCCTGGCAGGAGCCAAGGGACAGGGGTTGGGCAGGGAGGGACCCCCCAGGGCACCTTCTGTGGGAGCTGTTCCCTGCCTTTGGCCGAGCGGACATTCCCACACGGATGTGGGTCAAGGTCCTTCCAGGAAGGGTGAATAAACAGAGCTTAAAGACGACGGTCTTAGAACTGCCCTGGGCTACAATTTTCTAGTTGTACCTTTGAACACTGCAAAAAAATCCTCAAAAATCACTTTCACAAAAGTTAATTATTCACTCTTTCCACAGACCAGATGACCTTTGTGATATGGTTAGGGTTTTGTTTGCTTTTCTTAAAAGTTCTAGAGTTTATAATGGGATGAGTGTTCTTCAGGTGAAAAAAGAAGGAATTTGGTGGCCAGCAAAAGAAAAAGAATTTGTTTTCTTTCTGCCCTTCATCTCCCAGGAGTTTGGAAACATTTTCTCAGAAGTTATAAATTGAGGACTGGAAACAAGTTGATCTTTAACAGCTGTGGCCCCTGTGGAGCGCTACAGACAGGAGGCCCTAGGAAACAATGAGGTACCAAACCCAGACAAACACAATCCCAGCCACCATCCTGTGCCTGCCTCCTAGGCCCCTGCTCTCCTGTGGATGGCAGCTAAGTTTACCAGCAGAAGATTACCTTTATTTCGTTAGTACAGCATCCTTACCCACTCTGCACTTAGAGAGATGCAGGTTAGGAGTTTTTCTGTTTTAATATTTCAGTCACCTAAGTTACTTGACCTTCTTTAAGAATGAGGGGGGACCTGCTTTTTTTTGTGTGTGTGTATGTGGGTTTTTTTTTTGGCCGGGGCTAGGTTTGAACCCGCCACCTCCGGCATATGGGACCGACGCCCTACTCCTTGAGCCACAGGCGCCACCAAGGGACCTGCTTTTTGAACTTGGGCAAATCACCCAACCTCTTTAGGCTTCCAATTCCCCTTCTGTGATCGCCAAGGTGCCTTCTAAGGCCGGTGCTCTGCAGCTGTCATCCTGCAAGCTGCCTGAAAAGGCTCCCCAGCTCTGTGGCATTGACTATTTCTGGCTCAGCAATGAGAAGGGCTTGTGGGGCCACACCTGTATCTCTGGCGTTCTGGCAGCCAGCTGGCTGGACACTTTCACTAGGTTCCCCAGTGGGCACTCAGACCAAACATGGAATCTCTCCAGGCACTGAGGGGAATGTCAATTTCTTCATTGACGTCTGGCTTATCTTTCAGCATCCACATTCAGTCGGTTCTGAAACTTGAACTTCCAGCTGTGAAGTGCCGGTGTTCTTCTAGTGGGGAAAGCTTTCACCCAGTTCAGGCCCTTCCCCCTGTCACAGGAGCTCTTCCTAGATGCCCAGCAGGTCCAGCAGCCTGCCTTCCTTTCACTTCCACTCTGATGCACTCAACCTGTGTCACTGCAGGTCCATTACCCTCACCCACAGCACTGGCCAGCCTCTCCCCTACTACAGAAACTCGAATGGTTTTCTTTTGCAAACTGAGTAAACATTTGGCATTTGGGGCCTCCGTTATCAGCCTAAATTCCTCCCCCATACTCCCTACACTTCAGCCAAATTCAGCTTTTCTCAGCTGTCTCCTCATTTGTCCTGTTCTGTCCAGAACACACTCAGCTCCCATACCTGCCTCCAAACATCACCTCTTCATCAAGGCCCAGATCAGATGCTACCTTTTCCTTGAAACTTTCCAGGAGGCCCCCACTAAGAATCAATTTCTCATTTATTTATTCAGTCAACAAATATTTGTTGAGCACCAAATATATGCCAGTTTTTATCCAGACCCTGGGAATTCAATTTGAATAAGGGGGAGTTTGCTGTTGGTGGGTAACAGAACATGATGAAACAAACAAATGGGGAAAAGACAGATCCCAGTCAGTGCGATGGAGAAGCTCTTGGATTTGTTGGCCTTTATTACAGACTTCTTGTAATATGCCTTTTTGCAATCAAGCACTACCTTGTAAACTCTCTGAGGAAAGAATCTGAGTCTCATTTATCTTTGTAACTTCCATGCCTAACATCATCACATCTGTGCAGTCGCCCATAGGTGTGTGTTTGTGGAAGAAAGGAAGTGAGGGAGGGAGGGAACACAAAGGTTTGAAAACATTTGAACAAATACTCCAGGTCAGCAGTGGAGCACTTACATCTTTACTTGGCTGAGCATGGTGGCTAATGCCTATAATCCAAGCTCTTTTGGAGGGTGAAGTGGTAAAATAGCTTGAGGCCAGGAGTTCAAGGCCAGCTTGGGCAACAAAGCAAGACCATGCCTCTGCAAAAAATAGGAAAAATCAGTCAGGTATGGTGGTGTATGCCTATAGTTCCAGCTACTTGGGAGGCTGAGGGAAGAGGATTGCTTTAGCCCAGGAGTTCAAGACTGCAGTGAGTTATGATGATGCCACTGCACTCTAGCCTGAGCCACATAGCAAGAGACCCTGTCCCCCCACCCCCCAAAAAAAGCCTTGTTAAATTCAGAGTTAAAATAAAAGGTAATTCTTATCTTTCATTTGCCAACTTTGCAATCCCTAGAGGTGGCCTTCGATGTGAGAACCTCACTCAGATAGGAGGGGCAATGTAGGGCAGAGGAAGGGCATGGATCTGGGACTTAGTTACTGCCCCACCACATAATGGTCGATAGGTTTTGAGCAAGTCCTGAATTCCTCTGAGCCTTAATATCCTCATCTGTGAGATGGGGATTCTAAAATCTGCATCACAGGCTTAGAAAACCAAATGAGATAGCTCGTGAGAAATTAAGCATCCCACAATCATGACATTGACTCAGGATTTTCCTACGTCCTTGTATTCGCTTTGTTTGGAGGACACTAAAGTGGGCTAACTATCCCCAGGAACCCTTTAGATATAGGGATATTTTAAAATATTATTTCTAAATCTACCTTTCTGGATTCTTAAGGAAGAAAGAATCCTGGGCTCCCAAGATAACCTCAGGTAGCCTGAGAAGCAACTGGGTCCTTTCTTATCCCCCACCTGCTATATATGTCCTCCCAGGATTATACCTCTTCCAAGCATAGCATTGGTTGCTTTATGCACAGGAACCACACAATTGCCTTCCTTAAAAAGCAGGCTGCATCGTGCTCCCAGAAAATGCGGCATAAGAGGAAGTCATCTCTCGCTCTTGCCTGTAGTTTGCTAGTGGCCATTGTGTGAGATGTGGCTGTCTCCTAGCCTCTACTCATCAAGCACAGATTGCAAAGACGCTGCTAACTTCTCCCTTTGTGCCCACTGCTCTCCACCACCATCTCAGTCTCAGTTTTACATCTTCTGTGCTTTCCAGAATTCACTCATCCCTGTGGTCCCCATGCCAGACCCATTCCCATGGAGTAGTAATGGCTCCAAATGACTTAGCTTCTGGATGTTTTATGGGAATTAAGGCTCTTGAAAGACAGCATCACTCCAACAAGGTGTGATTTCCATAGGAGGGAGACTGTGTTAATGACCACTAGGAAATAAACTCGCCCCTTGCTTGTCCAAAGTTTCCAGATGGGCTCCAGGGTTTTGGCAAAAGTTTGTGCAGCATCTTGAGATCTTATTTGACTTTAAAATTAAATATTCTAAAAATGACTCTGAGCCATCAGGACATGCTTCTCTGACAAAGACAGGGTATAAACAGGTGCTTGGACGTGGACCTCCCTGGATATGTGATGAATGTTAACTGAATTGAAAAGGGAGTTACAAAAATACAATGCAGTCTTTCATCAGCACACTCGTCACTAGTGTGTTCTGGACAAGTCCCACCCATCACCCACTCTTCCCAACCACCTCAATCAATCACACCCCTGGTGAGTATGTTTTTTGGTCTCTTTCTCTCTTTCCCTCCCTTAACAAACCCATGATTGTTTTGCAGAGTGGGGTTGAGGAAAGGAAGTCTCTCCGATGAGTATTTTAATGAAGCTGCAGGAAAGTGGAGAAAATAGAAAGGAATACTCTGGCAACTTTCATTCTTCCCCAAGAGTCCCCTTCCCTCTTTGCTCCCACCTCCTATCACTCACTTGGAACATGGTAGAATTTCCTACACTTACGGTAGAAGGAATAATCACAAAATGAAATGTCAAGAGAGCAGGCTTTTAAAGAGTGGCAAAGTCTTCTCTGATGTGGGGTAATTGAACTCAGTTTTACTGAGGTTAACGACAAAGCTTTGGGTTCCCACTTGCACTGAAAACCATCACCAATGAGATCTGGAAAGCTGTCCCTGGGCAAACTGCAAAGGGGTCCACTTTTTTTCTAATGGGCACAGAAGTGCACCTGTATCACCACATAGGAGGTTGAGCACAGACCATGGGGACAGAGTGGGAACCTGTGTTGACGGGGCCTTTGACTAAGGGCCTGAGGCTTGGCTCTATTCATCAGTACATAAGAAGAAATTGCACTTCTTTAAAGACTCAATTTCCTCATCTCTAGAAATGGGACCAATAATACATAGCTCATATGGTGGTGGTTGAGTGAATTGTTTGAAACGTATTCAAAAGCACATTGTATTAGCAATGTAGTATAGGCCTGTGATCCCAGTACTTTGGGATTATAATTTGGTTGACTCTAGACATGATGTTGAACACCAGATCTCTAGAACTTACTCATCTTGCATAACTAAAGCTGTTGAATAGTTAGCATCTCTTTCCACTTGAGGGATATTGTTCTGAGGTTTTCTTTTCTTTTCAGGTTTCTTAAAACAAGCTGAAAAATATTCCTTTCTTTTTCATTTTCTGGGAGGATTGGTATTATTTTGTCTTGAATATTTGGTAGAATTCATTGATGAGACTGTCTGAACCTGGAGATTTCTTTCCTAATGTGTTTTTAAACTATGAATTCAACGTCTTTAATCATTATAGGACTGTTCAGATTATCTATTTCATCATGGCTGAATGTCGGTAGACTAAAATTGTTAAGAAATTGGTGCATTTCATCTAAGTTTTCAGATTTGTGTATGTGAAATTATTTGGGGAGCTCCCTTATTAAGTCATTGGCATCTGCAGGGTCTGTGATCACTTCCCTTCCTTCCTTTCTGATATTGGTAGTTTGTTATTTTTCTCTCTTTTTTAAACTAGATGCTTCTTAATTTTATGGATCTTTCAAAGAACAATGTATTGGTTTTTCATTGATTTTCTCCATTTTTTATGCTTTCAATTTCATTGATATTTGCCCTTATTTGTTATTTCCTTCCTTCTACTTACAGTGGATTGATTTTTCTCTTCTTAATCTAGTTTTGCAGGATGGAAGTTTAAACGATTGATTTGACACCTTTCTTCTTTACTACATAAGAATTTATTTCTATAAATTTCCCTCTAGGTGCTCCTTTAGGTATATACCATAAATTTATATGTATTTTCATTTCCACTTAGTTCAAGATATGTTCTAATTTCCCTGGAGACTTCCTCTCTGACCAAGAAATTATTTAGAAATGCTTTATTTAATACCCAGGTATTCTGAGATTTATATTTGTAATTTATATAAAATACATTTACATATATTTTATAACTGTCAAACCTAGGAAAGGTACAGAAATCCCAAGAAGCCATTATTTAAAAAGCTAAATAATTTGTTGAGCACCTCCTGCGTGTAAACCACTAGGCTAGGTGCAGTTTGGGGGGCAACAGGAGATGAGATGTAGTTCCAGCCTTCAAGGAGTTGACAGTCCAGGAGGGAAACCAAGATGCCCATGCAAATGAGTGGGGCACGTGGTCGTAGGTGAGATGTGCTTCTGCGTGGTATATGGCACAGAGCAGGCTTGTGACAGGCATCTCTTCCAGTGGAAACAGTCAAGATCACGGTGTGTAGTAGTCCTTGAGAATAGGTAAGGCTTCCATCATGAAGGTTTTAGGGGAAGGCCATTTCCAAGGTAGAGGGAGTTTGCCTGGAGGCGGCAGCAGCACCTTCCCTATGGGCACCTCTCCCTGCCTGTGCCCTGCCAAGCCTGCTGCCACCTGACACTCTTGGCCCACTCAGTTACTCACATTTGGACAGTGAATTCATCAGATTCACCTGACTGAACCTTTTCCAAAAGTTGAAGGAAGCTGCTAAAGACTTTTGAAAAAGTCAGTGCTGGGCGGCGCCTGTGGCTCAGTGAGTAGGGCGCCGGCCCCATATGCCGAGGGTGGCGGATTCAAACCCAGCCCTGGCCAAGCTGCAATAAAAAAAAAATAGCCGGGCGTTGTGGCGGGCGCCTGTAGTCCCAGCTGCTCTGGAGGCTGAGGCAAGAGAATCGCGTAAGCCCAAGAGTTAGAGGTTTCTGTGAGCCGTGTGATGCCACGGCACTCTACCCGAGGGCGGTACAGTGAGACTCTGTCTCTACAAAAAAAAAAAAAAAAAAAGAAAGAAAAAGTCAGTGCTTTCTGGACCAGCAGAGGTGACACTGGGAAGGGGTGACAAAAGTAAAGCAAATATCAAAAGAGTATTCTAATTTCCTTCACATCCTGCCACACTGAAGACATGGTCTGCCCTTCTGCCTGGTCAGAAACAGAGCTAAGAATCTGGAAGTCACTGACTCAAGACAGAAAAGTAACACATGGGCAAACTGGAGCTGCCAGCGGGCTGTGAAAGGGAGTGGAATTAGCCTTGGAATTTTGGCCTCTCTGGTCTCCTGAAGGCAGGGTGCTCTTGTAGTTGTGGAAGCTAAAGGACAGTAGAGTGGCAGGGGGAGGAAGAGGACGCATTTGCTTCAGCTCCAAGGACACTGGCTCACTGCAAGAGGAAGCAGGGAAAATCCCTCTGAGACACATGAGAGATGAACCATCAAGGAAGAATTATCAATAATAGCTTTTACTGAGACTTTAGTCTCAATAAAATAGCTTTTAGTGAGAGTTAGGGAGCCCAAAGCCTGGTAACCAAGCCTTTGGCATCCTTCCTGGAGTTTTCAGTCATATTTTACTTTCTTTCACATTTTTCTTCAAAAATCAACCTGCAGGATCTTCTTTTAGCACCCAGGAAGAATCAACTAAGAACAGTGCTTCTGAAATTTTTGGAATTTACATTTTTCCTGTCAATTGATTCTGTACCTGCATTTTCTTTTTTTACTGCAGAAATATTGGGTGTATGTTGCTGATTTCGCAAAATGGAAATCCTGGTTTTATGTCTTCTATCAAGGATTAAAATGACTAGATTTAATTTTATAGAGAAATTCTTTAAAAATAAAAGTGGTTAATTTCTCATTGAATTTTCTTGGATAAATTACTTAAATTCTTGAAGTCTCAGTTTTATTGTCTAGAAAACAGAGATAGTAACATTCACATCATGGCGTCTACATGATGTAGGAAAAAATAGCAGTGTAACAGTCCTTTCACAGCTGGGCCGATGTAGGACCCAGGCTATAGATATAGATTGCATAAATAGATCTATGGAAGGATCAGTTACCAACTTGCAAATAATGCTATAATCAGAACGAGTCATAGTATTATGATTATGTTTTCCTGTGCAAATAACTAGTTTGTTCCAAAGAGGAATAATTCTAAAGCAGAAGTTTGTGAAGAAACAGATTCTGAATATATGTAAAAACAAGACCTCCTAAGGGATTTTATATGGTGCTTTATAGCTCATGAAGGACATTAACACACCTCATATCTTTTGGATTACTAAAATCGCCCCCAGAGAAAGGGCTGGAAAGCAGTCAATCACTTTGGTTTCACAAATGAGGAAATGAAGACTCCAGGAGAGTAAAGAACTCACCCACAGCTAATAAAGGCTACAGGTCATCTCAGCCTCAGACTTCTATGTACATTTCTAACTTAGGTCTCTTTGCCTTAGTTCAAGCTATTCAGAAGGGATTACTGAACTCTTTTGTGTCTATAATTGTCTATAAGCACTTGTACAGGGTTTAAGTTAATATTTGATTAGTTTTTACAATTAGAGTATACGAAGTTTTATCAAAGTTACTAAAATGCTCTTGATGTGAATAAACTCCAGATGCATAATGGATTTGAACTAAAGGAGAGAGAGTCAAGTGGTTTATTCTTACTCTTCAAGGCTGCTTGGAGTTACTGGATAAGATGCTGCCATGATCTGAACGTTGGTGCCTCCCCCAGATTAATGTCTTGGAACTCAATACCCAAGTGATAGTATTAAGAGGTGGCACTTATTGAGAAGCCATGAGGTCATGAGGGCACCACCCTGGTGAATAGGATCAGTGCCTCATAGAAGAGAGTGACTCCAGTTGCCTTGCCCCTTCTGCTGTGTGAGATACAGCCATGGGCATCCTCTGTGAGGAATGGGTGCTCGCCACACCCTGAACCTTCAGGTGCCTTGATCTTGAATTTCCCAGCCTCTAGAACTGTGAGAAGTACATTTCTGTTGTTACAGATCACCCAGGGACATTGGGTGTGGCGTTTTGCTATAGTGGGCCAAGTGGACTAAGACAAATGCTACCTCAGCCTTTCCGCCGCACCACTCCTGCAGCTTGGTCAGCCAGCCAGCACTCAGCATGGGACAGGACTTTCACATGGCTCTGGCATACCCAGGACACATTTTGATCCATTTTCAGGGATCCCTGTTTCAGTTCAGAGTCCTCAAGTGACCTTCACTTCTGGCAACCCTACTTGGGGACGACCTCAGAAGGCACAGTAAGCTATAGCACGTTTTGAGGTGCTGTGACCCTCTGCAGAGGCTCAGCAGCACTAGACTCGAAACACGGAGGCCTGGGTGCACTGGGAAGGTTCCTTGGCATGGAGGTGGAGGTGTGGATTCTTATTTCTCCTTATCCTTACTGCCTAAACAACTGATCTGTGAGGAATCGATTTCTTATATCTTACTTGTCATGTGATATCTGTGAGACCTAGACTGTATAAGAACACAGGCAGAGAGTTATGACTAGGGGGCTCTGTGGCGCCAGTTCCTAGAATGGTCAGAAATGGGAATGGCCCATCTGCTCTCCTTCAGGAGGTGCTCAGGGGTCAGCTGTAGAGCACAGATATTTGCATCTGATGAGGGGCGGAGCTCCAGAGTTAAAGGCATGAAGAACTCCTTCAGACAGGAGTCACAGGCTTTCTTTCCTCTTTCTCCTAAAAGGGAAATATCAAATAGCTTAAGGATGGAGGAAAGAATCAAGTCTTATTTGCACCAGACTCACACGTGGCCCTGGACAGCTGTTCTATGCCTCAGTGACCCTAGCGATTCATCAACTCTGTAACAGTTCTTAGGAACCCTGCCGTCCTTTAGTGAGGCTCTGCTTATTCATGGGAAAGAGAAAATACTTCCAACCCCTGGGAACAGAGTCCACAACACGGTGAGGCTTGTGCTGGACTGAAGACGAGGCCCTTCCTGCTCTGCCCTTCCCTGGGGGCTCTCCCTCTGGGTGCCGTGCCCCAGTTCCTAGGACTCCCTCAGACACAGACATAGCCTACAAGGAGGCAGGAGAGGAAGCAGCAGCTTGCAGCTGCAGGCCTGCAACCCCCTCTCCATTTCGCCTCTTGATGGTGCAGTGAGCAGAAGGAGCGCCCCGCCTTCTGCAGAGCCTTCCCTCTGAGGCAAGCGACCTCTGCGTCTGTCGCAGGAGCACTGCACCCTCAGAGCTTCCCCGAGTGTGGCAGCTCCCTGTCACTCCCTTGCCTCGGGTCCTGCCTTTCCTATCACACAGCAGCCTCATGGTGGCAGCGGGCAGCCTCAGCCCTCAGCCCTCAGCTGAAGTGCTCTGGGCTACTTCAGAAGGATGACATTATCTTTGCTATTATTATATAATAATGAGAAAATGATCCTGTGTGCTGCGGCTTCTCGCATACTCTGCTCCCTGAGGAAATATGGTTACAGGAATCATGATATTATTTATCATTCCTCCAGGATATCAAAGCTGACAGCACAGAGACACAGTCTGTGGTCATTACCAGATCATTTACCTGCCCCGCCCCCGTCCTGTCCTCACCTACCCGGCTTCCTGCCTCCTGGGCCTCAGGCCCTTTCTCTGTCTACTCACCCCCCTTAGAGTGCACTTTCCTCACTTAATTCTTCTAGTAGTCCTAGGAGTTAGGCGTAATACGGTTCTCATTTCATAGTTGAGGAAACTGAGGCCCAGAGAAGTAGAGTAACTTGCCCAGGGTCATACAGCTAGAAAGTGGCAAAGTACAGATTCAAACCCAGTGTGACTGCATAATCTGTGCTTCTGACCCTGTGCTATTCCGTCTCCAGATCTGATGCTTTTTCTACATAGCTCTGGGGTGCAGAACAAATTGTGGGCATCCCAAGTATCATGGAATCAAGGCACAGGCAGTCAGCCCCAGCCACTCCCTGCATGAGATGAGCCTCTGCGGAGGCCTCTGGCCCTGCAAAGGGGCAAAGCTATCTCCTCCCCCAGGAGGCTCCCAGAGCTTCACAGTAATCCCACAGTTTGAGTGTGTGAAATCCCTACAGGAAGCCCAGCACCTCCACAAAGCAATTCCTGGGATTCTCAGAGCTTCCCAGAAAAAGCCTTGGTTTCAGCAGCCGAGCTATGGGCAGCAGCTGCAGGATATCTGGCTCTGGGCCAGCTCTCCAGCATGGCCGGTAGTGGGGCTTGGGACCCTCCCCAGGAATGCCCAGAGAGCTGGAGTCGGGCTGGAGTCTGTCAGGGCGCACCTCTGGGCATGGACCCGTGGTGAAGTGACCTGTGTGTACCCCACGCAGTCACCTTACCGTGTTGTCATGTTTCGTCTTCACTTTTGCTCACTAGTATGTGGGGGGTGGGGGTGTGTGTGTCTAAATGTGGTATGTACTAATATGAGTATAAAGCACCCCAAAGTGTGTCTCTGTGTGTGTGAGTGTGTGAAAGTTCTCAGCTGGAGGTGTACAGCTGTGCACCCAACTGTGTGTGTGCGCTACCACGTCCTGGGTGTTCTTAACGCGGCTGCGATTCACAGCTGCCCAGCATGTCGCAGTGTGACACAGGCCCTGCCTTACAGAGACAGGCGCCTTGGTGCTCCGTCCTCAGCTCGACCTTGCTCCCGTGGGGTGTGGCTTCCGGCAGTTTTCCCTGACTCTCTCTGGTTTCTGCTCGCCTCTCTTGCACCTCCCTCCATCCCCCCGTGATGACTCCTCCAGCCGCAACAGAAAACTTCTGGCAACCATTCATTCTGAGGCATTTGTTGAGCCAATGAAAGGACAGTGCCCAGGAGTCCCCAGAATGAGGCAGGACTGCATCCTGCCTGTACCCAAGACCCAGCTCCTCCTGACCCAGGCCTCCCCCACACCCAGGTGGGCACGGCCCTGCCCTCTCCAGCACTCAGCCTCGGACTGGTTCTGAGGGAGCAGCATTACTCTCCCCAATGCCACAGGCTCTTCTAGGTCCCTGGGGATTCCACTTACAGCTTCCACGTTGCCTAGCAAAGCCGGGAAAACTGGGGACTGTGGGGACCATCACAACTCATGACTGTGCAGTGCAAGTGAGAGGGAGCTACTAAGGGGCCAGTGGGCTCTGAGGGAGGAAGGATCGACAGTGCAAAGAGGCAGATGCGGGAAGCGTTTCTATAGCCTGGCAGCGAGAAGCAGCTCCTGGCACCAGCTCTGAGAGGCCTGATGCAGCGTCACTCCCTCTGCAGCAGCTCTCCCGATGCTGCCTGTGCCCCCCTGCTCAGTGTCCCCTGCCTGGGTCTCCCCGGTGTGTGACTGGTCCTCAGTGCTGATCTTCGGGCAGGAGGGCTTAGCCAGGGCCCCTCCACATGTAGACTTTCTCGTGAGGAGGAAAGCAGTCAGAAAGTTCTATGACTTTGGACAAATTGCTGAAGTCCTCTGTGCTTCGCTTTTTTTTAACCTGTAAAGAGGGCATTGCAACAGTCCATGCCTCACAGGCTTATGGTAAGAATGAAAAAGAAACACTTTACGTACGGCACTCAGCACAGTACCCAGCGTGGCAGAAGCACTTAGCAATTGTTTGCCATTATGAGATTATTCTGCAGATCAATCCAGCCTTTTCCCTGGGTCTACTGATGGGAGGAAGAAGGGAGGGACCCTTTCATATCTGGAGAGGACCCCCACTGTCCTGGCATTCCTGGGTACATCCAGGATGCCTGGTGGGCCCAGCCCTGAGCTGCCATGGTGACAAAGCCAACCCTCCCAGGACAACCTGCCTCTCCCCACCCACTCACCTCGGGAGTCTTCTCTGAAAGGTCAGCAGAGCAGAGAGACCCCTCTAGAATTTGTGCCTGGTGATAAGGCCAGCAGACACAGGCCTAAAAATAAACCTTAATAAGATTTTAAGTAAACATGTTCTCTACACCAATTCTGATCACGATTCTTTTTCTCTCCGAGAGCAATGTGACCTATTGCAAGACCCATTACTGCAGAGGAAGAAATGTCAAAGGCTTTCCACACTAGCATGAGCCCGAATAAAGCTGCGGTGCTTGCAGCCTCAGCCTAGGAGCCTCCCGGTCCCCTCCAGGGTGCACCTGCACTCCTGCCCCCCAGCCCCCTCTGTGCCTCCCTAGGCTCAGGGAATAACCCGAGCCCTGCCTGAGTGTGTGTGTGTGTGTGTGTGTGTGTGCACTACAGCTCAGCAGGGGACATGGCTTTGCTTTGTTATACTTCCCTTTGGCCCCAGCATGCAGTCTGGGAGGTGGTGTCTGGGGACCACCAGTATATCTAGTTTACTGGGGGTGGTGTTATGGTGCGTGAGATGAGACCACCCAATTAAATAAGCCAATAGGAGTCTTTTTATTAAGACTGGCCAGCCTGACTGCCTTCTAAGGTCAGAAGAGCAGCAATGACCAGCTTGGGAACAGAGATGTTATGGGGTAACCTATGCAGGCTAAAAAGCAATAAGCAAGCAGCCAAATTTCACAGCCGGTATGTACAGAAACAAATTTATGGCACTTATGCTTAATAACAGTTACTGGTCAACTAGTTAAGCAAGAAAAATACTTTTTAGAACAATGGAGTCAGCAGGACCCTAAGGTGCCAGTGGCGCCGCCAAGGAGGCCTCATCCTGTTCTCCTAATCTTTGCCCCATTACCTTATCCTTCTTGTTTTTACTTTCCCCAGTGTTGGGAAAGAGGGTGGGTGGGTATCAGTGCTGGTGGGCTAAGCTTCCCTTTTGCCCACCACCTCAGTGGGGGCCAGCCCGGATGCCCAGTGTGGCTCAGGGCAGCACTCGGGGTCTCCCAGCCAATGTACACAGGTGGGTTGGGGGAGTCGATGCCAGCCAGGGCACACTGCTGTGATGTCTTTCTTGCTCTTTCTCCCCCAGAAGCCAGGAAAAAGTCAGAGGGGGGCTGGGACCACTGCCAGCAGCACCAGGCTTCTGGGGGCATTCCATAAAGGGGACAAAGCAGGAAGAAAAGGGGTGCAGGTGGGGGTTGGCTGCTACTCTGCAGGTGGGGTCAGGGTCCCCAGTCCCCTTGCTGGGGCATCTAGCGAGGGGGTGCAGGAGTAGCAGGCTGGCTGGCTGAGAGGCTGAGTGGGAGCAGAAGGCATGGAGGAGGAAAACAAAGGGGCGAGGGCTCTGGGCTGGGGTACCTGGCCAGGAGAGCAAGAATTTTAATGACACGCAGGGAAGGTGGGAGGAAGGCTTTAATCGCCTTCTACCCACTTGTATTGTATTTTCTCCTGGCTTTTAACTGAATGGTGGAATTGATTTCACTATTTTCTTCCCGGAGCTGTGGTCGAGGTTTACTCTCCAGCTAGAATGAATTATTATGGTTGTATTCTTGCCTTTTGAATCTAGTTTTGGATTTGAAGATGGAAAAGGTGCATTGTCTCATAATTAATTTAGGTGGCTGTCACTGTAGCCACAGCTGGCCCCAGGCAAAGACCACGGCCTGAGATATTGAGGTGAGGGAAAGGAAATAATATAACCACAGTCTAGATGGGCTACAGAGAAAACCTTGCTTAACCCTTTGCTGAGTGCAGAAGGCAGTGGGCCCTGTGCAGTCCTCTGCACTGCTCACATGCCCCCACTATCTCCTAAGCCTATGTGTGCCACCCTACTTAATCCCCATATTTTCCCCACACATTATTAGTATATATGCTAATAGCTAATATTAGCCCCATTTTATAGATTGGGAAACTACAAATCAAAGAGGTGAGGCAATTGCTCACAGTCACAATGCCAACAAGAAGGGCTTGGATTTGAACTGGATCTATCCAACTTTGCGATATTTCTCCCTGTAGACCAGGCAGCCCTCCCTACCACAGCCCCTCCTGATTCCTGTCTTGGAGGTCCCACCATCCCCAGTGTTCCCCTCACTCTCTCCCCTGCAGCAGGCACTCACTTGCCCTCCCTACATCCCTTCTCCATTGTAATGTGTCCTATGAGAAGGATCTGGAACTACTTCACACTAAGCTTTCAGTGATGGATAACAGCTCACCACACACCCCAAGACTGACTGTAAAGTAGAATCTAAGCCTCAAGTGAAAGGAAGAGACAGAAATGGGTTCTCACTCTGTCGCCCTGGGTGGAATACTGTGGCATCACAGCTCACAGCAACTTCAAACTCTTGGGCTCAAGCGATGCTCTTGCCCCACCATCCCAAGTAGCTGGGAATATAGTCGCCTGCTACAATGCCTAGATAATTTTTCTATTTTTAGTAGAGCTAGGAAGAGGCATTCTGAAGAGACTAGATTCACGTAACGACCAGGAAAATGGAGCAATATCGTGGGTGCAATAAGACCTGCAGTCCCCCCAGCACGTAGGCAGGCCGGACCCTGTGGTGGGCACTGTTTAGGAGGTGAATCTGGGAAAAGAGGTTGGACGGGCCCTTAGTTGAGAACCTGTGTATGTCTGGTGTGCAATACCACGTACTTCACTACTATTTCCCCCTTTACTCCTCACAACTACCTACGAGGTGGCTGCAACCTCCCCACCTCTTATTGGAAGAAACCAGGGCCTTCCGAGACATTAAATCACTTGCCCAAGGAAGTGCAGGCAGTGCCTAGATGGAGATACAAACTCATTCATTCAATCATTCATTATGTGTGTTTTTCATTCTTTAAATATTATTTTGCTGTGTGCAATGTTCCCAAGAGGGCAAATAGCCATATAAATAAATGGGTAAAGGTATTGGATGGTGGAAGCTGTTTGGGGTGCATTACATGAGCCACAAACACTAAGTTATGTGGTCAGTTCTACCTAAGGGTGGCGGTGAAGAGGAAGGAAAAGAAAAACTTGTTGAAAGAGAACTATGGAGGCAGGCCTCCCTCCTCCTCTCCAGAAACACTGTGGGTGGGGGCCTCTGTGGCTTCAGACGGGGCCTTGTAAGATGTCCCTTGAGATTGCAACATTCTGAGGATTATTAGACTGTTATAAAGTGCCTTGCATTTCTTGGATATTTTGGCAGCTTAAATGGACAAAAATCGTCATTTTTCTTTGTCTTCCCAGTTCAAGAGAGGATGATTTTAAAATATACTTGACTTGAAGAATAAGGATAAAAAAGAAAATGCGGGAGCCTGAGGTAAAAATGGAAAATAGATAAAGCTCAAAAGTATTTTCAAGGTGTCTTTTTCTCTGTGTTTCTATTTTGCAGGTTTTAAAAGCAGAATTAAAGTGTAAAGCAGAGAGGGAAATTTCTCTGATGCAGGATTTACATAAGAAACACATTCAGAAAAAGAGGCTGTGATTCTAAAAGCGTCCGTCCTTATTATACGGCACCAAAAGTCTCCCTTGGGGTGGGGGAGGTTTAAATTAGTTGGAAAGAGAAGGAAATAAAATCCCCCCTTTCAAAATGCAAGTCTCTCCCAAACTAAAAATTCTGCCTTAGGAAATGGCCACACTGTGTTCACGGGCAAACAAAGCCCTCACTGTACAAGGGCTCCACCCTCCCAGGCTTTCAGTACAATTCACCTGCTACTCCTTCATCTGCTGGACAAGTCTCAACACTGAGCTTGGTGCTACATCATAGACCTCAGCACAGTTCACAGGGAGCTTCTTGTTTTTAGTGGTTGTGCATCTTGCTGTAGAAATGTATCCACAGACCATTCAACTGACAAGAGAAATCAAAGCTAATGGGAATAGCACAAAATATCACGTACCTTTGTAAGCCCATGTGATATGTGTGTGTATTTGCATGTAGTTTCTCTGAAAGCTATCACATTTTTTCATGCAAGGTGTATAGAATGTCGCAGACATGAGTAATGTTATCAACACAATGTTCTGGTTATCTATTGCTGTATGACAAACTACCTCAAACTTAGTGTCTTAAAGAGCAACCATTTTATTATGTGTCATTGTGGGTTAGGAATTAAGGCAGGGTTAAGCTGGGTGATTCTCCTGCTCCACAGTGGCAACAACTGGGGTGACTTGGTGGTATTCAGCTAGTGGTGAGGCTAGTCTTGAGGGTTCAAAGCTATTTTACTCACATCCATGGCACCTTGGTGGGGATAGTTGTAAGGCTGGTCCAATGGGCCCTCTTACATTACAGTTTAGTGTTCTAAGACCAGGTATTCCTTAAAGCCAAAACTGTCAGTCTCAATTAAAGGACTTTCTCGAGAGTCCCAAGATTCCCAGTTTATTCCTCACTCCCTGCTCTTTCTCCAACACCCACTTATTGTGGCCAGAAACAGCATATTGTTATTTCTGCTGCTATCTATTATTGATTAAATCAAGTCCCAACATAGCCCAGAATCCCCATGGATGGGGAAAATAGACTTTACTTCTCTAGGAGATGAGGGTCAAAGAGTTTGTGACCAGCTCTCATCCACTACATCAATAAGCAGGGTTTATGTTTAGACTCATTTTTCCTCGGTCAAGAATAGACTGGGTGAGACTTGGAAGGGTCATTAAAGATTGACTACACTGGATGTGATGGCTCACACCTGTAATCCTAGAACTCTGAGAGGCTAAGGCACTGGGATTGCTTGAGCTCAGGATTTTGAGACCAGACTGAACAAGAGCGAGACCCAAAACTCAACTAAAAATAGAAAAAATAGCCAGGTGTCATGGTTTGTGCCTATAGTCCCAGCTACTGGAGAAGCTGATGCAGGAGAGTTGCTTGAACCCAGGAATTTGACATCGCAGTGACTTACAATGATGCCACTGCACTCTAGAGCGAGACTCTGTCTCAAAAATAACAACAAAAAGGTTCCCATTCTAATTTTACTGATAAGGTAACTGAGACTTAGAGAGATCTAATAACCTGTGTCACAGAGCCACTGATTGCAAAAGCAGATCTCAAACTCACATGTTCTGACCACAGATCCAGTAAAATACTTACTTGCTGAATGCCTATTAAGTTCATGGCCCAGCATTTACACAAAAACAAGAAATGCAAAGATGAGCATTATGTGGCTCTCTGTGTCCAAGAATTTGCAATTAAGTAGAGAAGAGTTGAAAAATAACCTCAATGTTGATGAAGTATCAGTAAGAATAGCATATAATATGCCATGAAATTCCGTGGAAAGATAGGCTCAGGGGGCTGAGGAGTTTAGCAAAGACCTGAAGTTTGATTTGAACAATGTGCCTTGAGGAATGGATGAAACTTTTGACTGAGGACAACATAGCAAGAAGGTGTTCTAGTGAGAACACATTGTAAGCAAAGGGAAGGAGACAGGATATTCAAGGGAATGTGCAGCCTGGGATGTGTGTAGGGCAGCAGTGAGTGGGTACACTGCTCCTGGTCCAGGACTTAGGTCTGTACCATTTGCCCTCCCAGTCTCAGTTCCAGTTTCAGAGTCTGGGGTGCACGTTGTTCCAATATCTGCCCAGATTCTGCAACCAGCCCATGGTGGTCCAATGAGATGCTTTAGAGTTAGCTCACCTACATGAGAGGGGTTGGCTTTCTGGTCTAATCCAGCTATTCTCAGAGCTGACCAGCTAGTACAACCTCCATGGATGCCTTTACAGTCTCTGGGGTAAGACTTAGGTCCTGTTTTTATTTATTTGTTTCTAATTCCCTAGATGATTTTAATGTGCTGGGGGCATTGTTCTCAAACTCTAAAGCACATGAGAAGGGTTATCAAAAGACAGATAGAGATGGGGATCCCACGCCCAGAGTTTCTGGTCTGGAAGGTCTATACTGGGGCCCAAGAATGAACAATTCTAACAAGTTCTCAGGCCAGGCCCATGCTGCTAATCCCTGGACCACACTTTGAGAATCAAAGCTCTAGAAAACTAACCAAACCAGCTACATATCTGAGCCCACTTCCTCAGTACTTCCATCATTGAAAGAGAACTGAAGTTGCAGAGTGCATAGTATAAAACCTTGCTACTCTAAGTCAGGTCCCTGGACCAGCATCCTTAACTAGGAGCTTCTTAGACATGCAAAGTCCTCCACACCTACTGCATCAGAATCTACTTTTTAACCAGATTGCCTAGGGGATTTGAAGGCACAGTGCGGTTTAAGAAGCTCTATTCTTGAACGTGGTTGGTTCTCTTTGGACACAGCCTGAGTCTTGATCGTCCCCTCAGATCCCCTGGGTAAGCAGAGGCCCCTAGGCAAGTGTCTATCCTGACATAGCTGACACAGGTATTAACTGAAGGATCTGTAACTCACAGGCTGCCCCCCTCCACGAGCTTTTTATTATGTATTTTACACACTGTGAATTTGCATAATAACAGTTAGGTAGCAAAATATGTTTTTATTTTTTTAGCCTCTTACCATTTATAAAGCGCTTTCATCTCTGTTGTACATTTATTAAAGAATGTTGAAATACCCAACACCTGCACAAGCAAAGGGAAACAGACTCTAATACCTCAACTGTCAGGAGTACCTGCAACTTTATTTTATTTTTCAGGAGACAGGATCTTGCTCTATTGCCTACCCTAAACTTAAACTCAGGCTTAAGTGAACCTCCTGCCTCAGCCTCTTGAGTAGTTGGCTTTTTTTTTTATACCACTTTCAATTTCTTTTCATCTAGCAGCCCACCAATGTGTGATCCAAGGTCATTTTCTTGGCTTTTGGCCCAGTTCTAGCTAGAATGAAGCTGCTATTTTGAATTCGGGTTTTGATTACCTCCATCACACTGCTTTGCCTAAAACTAAATGACCCCAGTTGGTTCTTAGCATCTTATCTAAGGGGACTTTTCCTCCTCTGTACAGTATGGAGAGTTAATGACCCATCCAGTTAAGATTTTTATCTGGTACATTTGGGATGTACCTTGCTTGCTCCAAGGCAGCTACACCTTGCATTAGTTATACCATTAGTGTTGACATGGTAAGGTCATGAAAATCTTCCTAATCCTCTCCAGCATAAACAACCCCTTATCTTAGGTTCTTAGCCAATTAGTTCAATTTAATCCCTTTCGGTGGACAGATGCTGCAGAGGTTGGATTGTCACCCCCCAACCCCCCTAGCTCATTTCTAATTGGGTCCTTCTGTCTCCTTTTGCCAATTTCATGATTAAAACCTGAAGAGCCATCTTTCTCAGAAAAGAAAATAAAAATCACCGGAAGAGGTCACTTCAGGCCTCTAAGTGGTGCAGGCATGTATTAAATGTCATGTTGGCAGGGCTCCAAGCAGGACAGTCCTCATGGAAATTCTTGCTATTTTCACAGGATGCTGTATTTTTCTATTTTTAACAGAAGAACTCCATTGCCTGGGGACAAGAAAAAAATCTGGTTTACATGAAAAAAAGAAATTTGCATCAATGACAATAAAAGAGTGAAGTCTTCTGATAGAAAATTGATTTTTTTTATCAAGGTACAGGCGGTTATCCTGTGACTAATGCAGTATAGCAGAGTGATGGTTGCACTCAGGCCGACCAGGTTGTTTAAATTGAGCATATTATCTTGTGGCAGGAAGGAGAGGGTGACCTATGGCAATAGGTTTTTTGTGGGGGCATAGATACATTGTACAAAATAGTGATGGGAACTTAATCAGGGAGGGATTATCTATATTGCACAAAGAACTTGCCACAGGTTTCGTTAAATGCTAAGGACCAGGGATGTGGAGCATTTGAGGCGAGATGTTTTGAAGGAAGCTGGCTGGCCAGGTGTCTCAGAACAATGGCACCTGTAGTGGGATGACATAGTCCAGACCCGGCTTCTTGGCTTTGCAGATCCAGAAATTCAGTCTGGAAATGCAGAGTTGATGGAGCGTTGTGAGAGTCCAAAGTATAACTTCATTGCCCTTTGTTGGTTTAGTATGGAAACTCTCCTTTCCAGAAATCAATTCAACTGATTTTATCGAATACCTACTATGGATTCAAATTCCCTGCCTTTGTGCTGGGTACACTCTAGTAGGAGAGACATATGATAAGCAAAGAAGTAAATAAGGTCTATCAGGTAGCAATTACCAGAAAATTTAGGTAGATTAAGGGGAAGAAAAGGGTTTGAGGTGGAAATGAGTGTCAGAGGTTGTTCCTGTTTCATTTAGGAATGTCAGGGAAAGTATTTCTGATAAAGAGACCTTTGAGCAGACCCTTGGAGGAGCTAGAAGCAGAGAGGTCTGCAGGAGAGGCACCCCCAGCAGGTAGAAAGGGAAAAAAGTGCTTGATGAGTTCGGGGGCAGCACCCAGGTCAGCAGCTGCAGAGAAGGGAGAGACAGGGGGAAGGCCTTGTGGGCCTTCCTAAGGATTTTTTAGTTTTGTTCTGTGTGAGATTTTGAGCTGAAGAGTGACATAACCTGATCTACATTTTAATGGAATCACTCTGACTGGCTGTGTTGAAAATAGATAATGGAAAGACAAGGGAGGGAGCCACCCCAGAGGCTCGCCTGATAATGGAGCTGGAGGGGAGAATGGCTCCAACCAGGGGCAGGGCAGAAGGGTCAGACTCCGGATCTGTTTAGAAAGTAGCCCGGATGGCTGTTTCTGATGCTTTGTGTGTGGGGTGTGAGAGAGAAGCATGGAGGCAAGGATGACTCCGTGGTTTTTAGCCTGAAGAGCTAGAAGAACAGAGTCTCCATTTGTTGAGAGCAGGGAGAAAAGCTTAGCGGTAGTGGTGTGCTGTGTGGCCAGGGAAGGATCAGGATGTCAGGGTTCAGAAGTCAATTTTGACATGCCCACTATATATCTGGAGAGGGCGGTGAGTGCTGGAGCACACACGTGTCTGAAATGCAGCGGACACATCCAGGCTGGAGATATACATTTGGGAGGCACAGCATGGAGGTGGCATTTCAAGTCTGGACACTGGAAGAAACTACAGAGAGAGAGAGAGAGAGAAAGAGAGAGAGAGAGAGAGAGAGAGAAAGTAGCTAGAGAGGTGTGACCTGCACCCATTAGTGGTGAATGACACGAGGCAATCCCAGAAAAGAAGACAGATGAGGAGCAGCCACAGAGGAGGGAGGACAGCCCAGGGACAGCAATGACCAGAGGACAGGAGAGAGGTGGCAAGCCGTGCCAGATGCTGCTCCTCTGAGTAAGGTGAGAACCGAGACTTAACTCCTCCATTTAGAACATGGGAAGTCCCTGCTGACCTTGACTGGAGCAGTTTCAGTAGAGAGGTGGGAACAAAAGTCTGATTGGACTGGTTCAAGAGAGATTGAGAGAACAGGGAGTGGGGAGTGTGAGTGCAGAGATCTCAAGTGTTTTGCTGTGAAGAAAAACAGAATTGAGGTAATGGTTGACTAGGGATTTGGGGTCAAGGGAGGTTTGGGGTTTTGTTGATTTTGTTTTGTTTTAGAAGGAAAATATCAGAGCAAATTTGCTGATGGGAATGATGTGTAGAGGAGAACAGTTCTTTGGAGAGCTGACCTTAAGTAAATAAGAGGAGATAAACCCCAGTGATGGAGGGAAGGATGGGCCTCAAACAGGTGCAGGACATCTGTAGTAGCAAAAAGGGAATGGAAGTGCACAAGTGTACGTTAGATGTGACGGCCGGATTGGTTTTCTGCAGATCAGTTTTCTTTGTTCTCACTAAAACGGGCAACAAGGTTACCAGTTGAGATTGAGGAACAAGTGAGGGGAGGAGTTAGATGTTTGAGATTATGTGAGTGGCTGCATCTTGGACAGCAGCAGAGTCATGATCTACAGCCTGCTTCGCCCAGTGGGATTCAGGGACCCACAGCGTGGGCATCACTTGAGAACGTGTCAGAAATGCAGATTCTCAGGCTCCACTCTAGACCTACTGAATCAGAAACTCTGTGGCCAAGTTCAGCAGTCTGTGCTTTAATAGGCCCTCCAGGTGACTCTAGTGCGTACATGTGCTTGAGAATCACCAGTCAGGAAAATATGGTATGATTGCGGGCAGCATGCCGAGGCTGGTGGCCAGGCATCCAGGGCAGTAAGAGGGCTAATTCAAGCCACAGCTAAGCATCCATTTCCCGCTCTAGCAATTAGATTAAGAATGGCCATATTACCCTGTCCTAGCTAACATGGCAGGAGCAAAAGGCTTCTAGGTAAGGTCTCTTCAGTCTCAAAAATGAACCCAAGGAAGACATGGCCCCCTGATGCTGCTGAGTTCTGAGGTATGAGGATGTGGTGCCTGGAGGTTTAGCACTGTCCTACCACCGAGGAGACACTTGAGGATCAGGCTGGACAGTCCGGAGGGCAGGGTAGAAAGAACCAGGATCCTGAGGATGTTGTCCAGGCACTGGGTTCACTGAGGGTTTCCCCACCTCCAGACTTAATGTTACCCAAAGTAACATGTTCCAACACTCAGCCTCACCTGTAAACCGTCCTCATCTGTAAACATGGTTAATAACAGCCACTTCCCCACACTGTTTTTTTTTTCATTATTTAGAGAATACTTTATTAGTTTCTGTAATCAAACCCATGTAGATAAGACCTTATCCCCACACTGTTAAAAGGACTACAGAAAACCATGCTATTGAAAATAGCTTATGACATTATAAAGCATTATATAAATGTAAATTACAAGTGTCATTTCCAATAGGGCATTTGTATTTTGATTCAAATTATCCACATTTTGTTCATATACAACTTTCCAGAAATCTGAATGGTGAAGGCAACTGTGCACTGGACACTTGCTCACAGTGCTCCAGTGTCAAGTAGTCCGTCCTTGTCTCAATCTGACAGGACCCCAGCCCAACCCTGGACCTGACGGACAGACTCAGCTATAGTAAACACAGATGGGTCTTACAGGCTCAGCATGCCAGGGCAGTCTTCAGCCAGATGGGCACAGTAGGACTTGAAAAAAGTTGCAAATGAGTAAATTATACAACCTAGAGCAGTGCCACCCTTGGCTCATATACGTATTTTGCTTGTTTATAAATGTCGCGACCCATTTGAACTCTCCTCTTAAGAGCACAGAGCTCCTTCTGCTCAAGTGCCCCTCCTGTAGCAAGTGGTGCCTTGCTCTGGCCAGGCATCCTCCATCCGCAGGGAGGCACAGACACACCCTTTCTCTCCACACTAAGTCCCTGCGTCCCCCGCTGTGTCCTGATCAGACTTGTTTCCCTAGCAGGGTGACTTCATGCAACCTGCTTCTCCCCTTGTTACTTAGTGCCCCTGAGGCCTCTTTCTGGACCTTGTCACACCCCCACCCATTCAGGGGCCAGAGGAGTATGTTTTATTCCCTCACTTAAGGCTAAGGCTCACTTTCAGAACCCCAGTTAGCCCTGCCCATTATCTCCAAGCTCAGCTCACAGATCCTATTGCACGAGTGTTGTGTGTGCGCTGTGGGACCGTCACATTTCACCTGGCCAGGTCACACTTGGCTGAGGGATTCCTCTCGGTCTGCACCAAATAGGTGCCCACTCAGGCTGCTGGCGTGAGGGGCATCACCTCGTCATCTCACTGCTTCTTTGGTGCTACTCCCTGCCTGGCTCTGCCCCTGTGGGAAGGCGCCCCAAGGTGGCATCAGGAGAGACTTGCTGAGCCCATCCAGGGAAGGAGGCGTTATAAATCCAGGGAAGGAGGCAGGGAGAGTGGAAGAGGGAGAGACCAGATGGCATGCAGTGCTGGCAATAAAAAGTTAACAGTGAAACAATAAAGCAATCCACTGAAGGGACAGGGAACACGCTATACAGAGGACAGGAGATCACTGGAGATCTGGCCCGTGGGACTTCAGCCTAGCACAATTAGGTCTACCCACACCTGTTTGCAAAGCACCAGTCAGAACAGGTTGGTACAGGTGGCACCTGGATGTGAGAGCCACCCCCACGTCCTGGTACCCACAGGGTCCACTGGCTATGCTTCAAGGGACTGGCTAACTCTTTTGCAGAATTGTGCCCTCAGTGAATCAGGAAAGGCTAGGACCCTCGCAGATGATCTCAAACTGGGATCTGATTACACAAACTGGGTGTGGTCCAGAATGGGTCCCGCATCTCTAGAAACGCTATAGACTGGGTGTTTACACTGGGTGTTTTTCCCCTAGACCCTAAGCCCCGAGGACAGAGGCAGAGCTTTATCCATCAGTGTACCCCCAGGGATGAGCTGGGAGCCTGACATGAGCCTATTCTCAGCGAAAGTTTGTTGAATTAAAAGCCTGGACCAGGAGCGGGCAGACGTTTTCTATAAAGGGCCTGAGAGTAAATATTTTAGGCTCTTTGGGCCAGATGGTCTCTATTGCAGCCCTGTTCTAACTGTGAAAGCAGTCACAGATAACCGTGAACAGAGGAGTGGGGCTGCTGTTCTGATATAACTTTATTTTGTGGACATTGACATCTAAATTTTCACAAAATTTCATTTCATGAAATATTACCCTATTATCCACCTGCTCCCACCCTCCCTCACCTCTAATGTTTTTTCAACCATGTAGAAATGTGAAAACCATTCTTAGCATGTGGACTATACAAAAAGAGGCAGCAGGCAAGATTCGGCCTAGGAGGCGATGCTTACCAACCCCTGGTCTAAAGCAGTGTTTTTCAACCTTGTTTATCTCACGGCACACTGGAACCTATAGTTAAACTTCATGGCACATTTGGATTGATCAAAAAAGAAGAGTAAAAAAAAAAGAATATACTTACTGTGCTTTGAACTTCTTTTGAAAATAGTTTAATTAATGAGCTTTAAAAATTTTCATGGCACACCTAAGATCTTCTACCCACCAGTTGAAGATCACTGGTCTAAATCACCAACGCAGACACATTTACCATTTCCAGTGGGGAATGAACATAGAATCTTCTATGGGCACTTTTTGGTGTCTTAGTAGCCACTGGGAAGTGCAGTGCCCAACAGCTGGACCACCCTTGCACACATCTGTCCAACACACGGCCATTATTCTGCACTCCAGGGTGTGAGGGGGCAGACTCCAGGCTGTTATGGTAATTAGGAATGTTGCTGCTTCTAGGCAGGAGAGATCAAAACTTGACATTAATTTCTCTTTCTACCTCTCCCACTCACCACCACTCAGGGCACATTACACCAGGCTGGGAGACCATAGTTAGTATGAAGCTGGCAGAGAGATGGGTAGCAAAGAGAGACAGCAAGTAATAAGAAAATAATCTCTGATGTCAGCAATGCTTCCTCTTGAACACTTACATTTTCAGTGCATTTTAATGGATCAGAATCTTTCATACTCTTTAGTTCATTTATTCCTCACAATCCCACAAGGTAAATAATTCACTAAGGAGACAATAGCTTGGAGATTTGCTTACTTAGGCATGGCCTTTAAGACTCTCATCCAGGTTATTTTTATCCAAAGTTTATTTGATCTTCTATTCAGTAAACAAGTTGTGAGGGCACCAAATGCCATGCTCTGTGAAATAAAATGAATAAGACATGGTTCCTGTGTTGGGGGGTCTCGCCATTCAGCATCGTGGCTCCCAAGCTCGCCTTGTGGTTGATTTTCCTACAGCATGTCTCCCATGCAGATTCTCAGGCCAGTTTGATGTAGTAAATCTGGATTCTCTATGGGACAAAGACCGTAGGTGAAGCACCCTCCCTCACCTCCACCTGCTCCCACCCTCCCTCACCTCTACCTTCTCCCATCCCCCTCACCTCTACCTGCTCCCACCCTCCCTCACCTCTACCTTCTCCCATCCCCCTCACCTCCACCTGCTCCCACCCTCCCTCACCTCTACCTTCTCCCATCTCCATCACCTCCACCTGCTCACACCCTCCCTCACCTCTACCTTCTCTCATCCCCCTCACCTCCACCTGCTCACACCCTCCCTCACCTCTACCTGCTCCCACACCCTCACCTGCACCTGCTCACACCCCCTCACCTCTACCTCTTCCCACCCCCCACCTCCACCTGCTCCCACCCTCCCTCACCTCTACCATCTCCCATCCACCTCACCTCCACCTGCTCCCACCCCTTCACCTCCACCTGCTCACACCCTCCCTCACCTCTACCTTCTCCCACCCCCTCACCTCCACCTGCTCCCACCCTCCCTCACCTCCATCTGCTCTGACCCAGTTGGCAGGGAAAGGCTGACTCCAGACTTCAGGGAACACTCTTTCAGTCCTAGCTGGTGGGGGGGGGGGGCAATTTTAGAATAGGATTTAGTGTTTGGGTCTGTTAGGGAACCCCAGGGAGTCCCCAGATCCAACTTTGAAGATTTGAAGCTCTCATTTCAGAGAAGGAATTCCTGCTAAAAGTCTCATATACCAAGTTTGAATTTGATATCATGGCATAATAATAAAGTGAGAAAAGCTTGCACTTTGAAGTCAGAAGCCCAGGTTTATGTGGGCTTGTTTTTAGCAAGTTGTCTTACTTATTTGAACTTCCATGCGCTCATCTGAGGGGGATGGTAACAGCCATGCCTGCCCCACCCTGTGCAAGAATTATAAAAGAGCAGGGTCCCGAGCCGGTCCAGGGGCCCCTCCCAGCAGAGGGTCCTAGCTCCTTTCTGATTTAGGTCTGCTCTTGGCCTTGGCCCATTACGGTGGGTCCCGCATGGTGTTCCGGGGACAAGAGGCCACAAGTCTGTCCCTTGTTGCTGAGTCACTTTTTGAAAAGAGTCAACATATTCCAAAGCATGAGATGCCCAGACATCCTGCAAGATGAAGACAGCCTCCGTTTTCTTCCTGCTGTTGGGGTTTGACATGAACTCATCCTGTGGCAGAATGCAACATGAAATTCACATCCAATTACTAAAAATGTCATAGAGCTCAGTTTCCCAATGTATTTTGTTGACAAGTGATATTTGGGGAATAGTTTTAAGCTTGCAATCTGCCCTTTTAAGTTGTGTATGTGGGTCCTCCCTTCAGAGTGTTTGGTTTGGTGATCCTTGGGGACATTCCCCAGAGTGTGATGTAAAGTTGCCACCCCCCTCCTCATCCCAGGCTGGGGGCTCTGCCCACCTCTCCTGGGAGCTCCCTCCATCCTTAGAGCTCTGCACTTCACACCCCTCTGCCAGGTCCTGCCAATTTGAGGGGGATGGTTGGCTCTGTCTTTCTAGATAGGGGCTTCTGCCTCATTTCCATGTTTTTTTTTTTTTTAAGCCTCAGTTAGATATGTCTTTGATTTAATAGTTTGACTTTAATTCCTTCAAATGGGCTTTGAAATTATTTATTGTGCTGATGATGAACCTGTCTTCTGATCTGAAGTCTGAACCCCCTCCCTGTTGTGGGATTTACAGCCTGGCCGCTGTAGGCTCAGCTTTTCCTTTAAAAATCTCTCTCTTCTGCCAATATTTATTGCTGGAGTCACTGTTTGCCCAGAAGCGACTGTCTGATGCCTCTTCTGGGAAATGAAATTTACATCTCCTTGCTGATGGGAGTGACGTCACTGAGTGGTGTGACCTGGGCCAAGCTCCTCCACCACAGTGGGGGTGGGAGGGAAGGGAGTGGGCTTAATGAACAGAATGCTGCCTTGTCCTTCCCCCCCTCCCCGGACCATCCCACCTACCAAACATTACAGTGTCATTATATGTTAATAGAATCTCTTAAAACTGACACCTCTGCTTACAATTAGTGTGGAGGGGAAGCAGTGGGAAGTGGGCAGAAGAGGAGTGCCCAGCCTTTCTGCAGACGGTGCCTTCCCCCTCATAGGAGCCAAGGGACGTGTTTTGCTAGCCTCTGTTGACAGGTGAGCTAACTAAGGGGCACTGATTCAGAGCTTTGCTTCTCCATGGCAGATTGGATTGAAGGCAGCTCTTGGGGCATGGGTCTCTCTTCACCAGGGTACATGCCTTGGGAGGGAGAGGGAGAGGGCATGATCACAGCGCTCAGCCCCAGCCCCTCTCCCCAGGCTTACAGGAAGTCACCTCCAGGCTGCAACACAAGCTGGCCCTGGACAGAGGGACAGAAAATGCCTGCATGGCAGTCCATGGGGACATTAGCCTCTACCCACTCGCTTCCGTTTCTCCCTCTCTGGCCAGCTTTCTTCTGTGTCTGTTTTCTCTAGGGAGTGTTGGTCCCCTGTTTGCCCTGTTTGCTTCCTCACCTCCTATTTACTCCTCACCTCCTTTTTTCTTCCAGTTAAATGTTCTGTAACTGCAATCATCTCTCCTGCATCCCTCTCTCCCTTTGTCCTCCCCACCTCCCTTGCATGGACCAGTGATCTCCAACTGCCCAGTTCAATGGGTAGCTTTAGTCCGAGGCCAACTTTTCAGGTTTGGCACCCACGCAGTAACACAGGGCCCTGAACTCAGGCCCCCCAAATGGCTGAACACTCTTCTCTTGCTGCCTTGAAATTCTTAATCATTTTTGAACAAGGGATCCTGCATCCTCATTTTTGTACCGGGCTCTATCAATGGTACAGCTGATTTTATTTGAGTCTTTTAAAAATGCAACTTCTGTAATTGACACCATCCATTGTCTGTTCAACATCCATCTCCCCTCTTTCCCTCCAAGAATCCCAGTTTTTCCAGTCACCCTTGGGGACCTCTTGATCCCTGTGGCCCCTTCCTTAGCCACAGAAGATGAATCTAACTGATTGAAACAGTGATGGAATATCAAGACTGGGGGTCAGGAATTGATCTAGAGGTGACCACACGATCTAGATCTCATCACAAAAAGTAAAAGCTTTTTCTGGGAAAGGCTTTGCTTTCTGGGGAAAGTAGATAGACACGGCTGGCTTATTCCTTACCCTTTTGCCCCTCCCCACTTTTCCAGTTGGCAATGTGGGCAAAATACCTGGAGGTGCAGCAGCCATTTGGTGACACACGGAGGAAATCCAAGATTGTGGATGGATGAGAGAAGAAGCTGGTCTCTGATGGCATTGTTGAGCTCTGCCTCTGAACTTCCTGTCATGTACCAACAATCATCAAAATCCCTTACTTTTTTAATTTAATTTTTTTAAATTTCAGTTGATAAAAGGGTACACATGATTGGGTTACATTATTTAGCACTTGTTGGCGGTGCCTGAGTTGTAGTTGAGTCCTTCACCCAAGAGGTGTCCCATGTACCCCTACATTGTACCCGTTAGGTGGGAGCTTACTGAGTTCTCCCTCTTTTACTTTCCCCCTTACTTGAATTTAATTATGTTTTTCTCATGTGGGCCTGTAGTTGTTTATCTACTAGTTTCAAAGTAGTATTGAGTACATAGGGAACTTGCTTTTCCATTCTTTTTTTTTTTTTTTTTATTGTTGGGGATTCAATGAGGGTACAATAAGCCTGGCTACACTGATCGCAATTGTTAGGTAAAGTCCCTCTTGCAATCATGTCTTGCCCCCATAAAGTGTGACACACACCAAGGCCCCAACCCCCTCCCTCCGTCCCTCTTTCTGTTCCCCCCCCATAACCTTAATTGTCATTAATTGTCCTCATATCAAAATTGAGTACATAGGATTCATGCTTCTCCATTCTTGTGATGCTTTACTAAGAATAATGTCTTCCACGTCCATCCAGGTTAATACGAAGGATGTAAAGTCTCCATTTTTTTTAATGGCTGAATAGTATTCCATGGTATACATATACCACAGCTTGTTAATCCATTCCTGGGTTGGCGGGCATTTAGGCTGTTTCCACATTTTGGCGATTGTAAATTGAGCTGCAATAAACAGTCTAGTACAAGTGTCCTTATGATAAAAAGGATTTCTTTCCTTCTGGGTAGATGCCCAGTAATGGGATTGCAGGATCAAATGGGAGGTCTAGCTTGAGTGCTTTGAGGTTTCTCCATACTTCCTTCCAGAAAGGTTGTACTAGTTTGCAGTCCCACCAGCAGTGTAAAAGTGTTCCCTTCTTTCCACATCCACGCCAGCATCTGCAGTTTTGAGATTTTGTGATGTGGGCCATTCTCACTGGGGTTAGATGATATCTCAGGGTTGTTCCATTCTTGAGATACTTTACTAAGGAGAATGTTCTTCAACTCTATCTAGGTAAATACAAAAGATGTAAATAGTATTCCTACTATTTATGGCTGAATAGTATACACACACACACACACACACATATCTATCTATCTCACAGTTTATTAATCCATCTTGATGGATTGATGGGCACTTGGATTTTTCCCACATCTTTGCAATTGCGAATTGAGCTGCTATAAACATTCAAATGCAATGTTCTTGTGATAAAATGATCTTTTTCTTCTGGGTAGATACCTAGTAATGGGATTGCAGGGTCAAATGGAAGGTCTACTTGTAGTTTTTTGAGGATTCTCCATACTTCTTTTCCCCCAAAGCTTTACTAGTTTCCAATCCCACCAACAGTGTAGAAGTGTTCCCCTCTCTCCACACCCAGGCCAGCATCTGTAGCTTTGGGACTTTGAGATGTGGGCTTTTCTCACTGGGATTAGGTGATAGCTCAAGGTTGGAAAACCTTTACTTTTTATGTCATTGGTGTAGCATTTTCTTTTTTCTTACAGTTAAATGTTTTGTAACTACAATCATTTCTCGGCAGCATTCACTATGCTATCTGTTCCCTCCACCTAAAACAGTCTTTCCTTGGCAATCATGACACCATCTTGGTGGGCTTTTCTGATCACTTCTCATATTTCTTCTCCTCCGCTCAGTCCTTTATGAGGCTATGTGGCAGGATTTAGCCATCTATTCTTCTATTCATCATTAGGTATTTACCGAGTACTGGGGTGGTGGCTTTATACTGAGTGCAATGGATGGGGCCTGGAGGATGGGCGGTGCCTGGGGAATGGGCGGGGCCTGGAGGTGGGCGGGGCCTGGAGGACTTCCTAGTGTTCCTAGACCCCGCCCCAGCCACGAGGCACAGTCCAGGGCCACTCAGGGGAGTCATCAGCTTTCTCCAGGTGTGGGGGCCGCACTGCAGGGGCAGGGCGTCACAATCGAAGTGCCTGATTAAAGTCAACACATCCTCCTGGAAAGGAGAGAAGAGACTGGACTGTCCTTGATGAGTCATGAAATCATCTTCACTCCATATTCTCAAGCGAGGTATGATGAGAAGAAATGAAGGAGGTGGCTACCTTGTCTCATTCCTAAGCTCCAATTCTGCCGTTTGTGCCACTCAGACATATTAGGAGATTCTGCTGTAGGAAATTCTTCTCACAGAATCCTGTCAAAAGTGGAATTTTCTTTTATTTCCCATAGGAGGAACTGCAAGATCACATCGGGTTAACCGTCATTATACTGCCGGCACCGCCGCCCTCCCTGACCCGCGCTGTGATGGAAACAGGGAGAAGTGCTCAGAAGCGAGCACGTGTCTGTTCCTCAGACCCTAGCGTGAGAGGACCGCTGTTACCAATCATTGCTTTCTTTTTAAAATGTGCTTCCTTTGGGACTGGCTTAAAATCAGAGAGTTTAAAATAAAATGGCAACCCACAGATTTTATTTATGAGAATCTGACCTAAGGATATACGTAAAGCAAATGACAGAAATTAGTGTATAAAGATAATACTCTATTCAGTGTTTACTGAGGATAACAAAACATTGAGAAACAACTTTGCTCGTTCTTGGCCTTGTAATTCTTAGATTACAGGCAAAGCACCGTGTGGTCAACTCCATAGACGCTACAGAAGCGCCTGTTAGGCTTCCGTGACCATTTGTAATAAACCTTTTAGTAAACCGAGAATAAAAGGACAATTCTTAATTTACAAAAAAAAATATGAAAACAAAAACCCACAACGAACATTATACTGAAAAAGGAAACAGAAGAAGCCTTGTCATCAGAGTTTGGACAAACACTCTACAGATACTTCAGCGGCGGGACTATGATTACCAGGCTGAGGAAATTATCCTAGGTACAGAATCTAAGATGGTGCTCATAAACTCAATAATCACTAAAACAATATTTAAACAATATTTTAACAATATTTTCAGACATCAAAATTAATGCGAAGAATCCTTGAAGAATAAAATATACAAATAGTAAAGACAGGATTGATGCTGATTTCTCCTCCTGCTTTCAGCTCTAACATGGTGTTAATATTCATTCAAATATTCTCTGCCTTAATTACTGAGCTTTTTGGTGCTTCCCTGAGTTTTTCACCCAAGGCAGGTACCTCCCTCATCTTATCCTAATTCTAGCCTTATGCTACTTATTGGCAAATATTGTTGGGAGTTTTGATCAATGTAATATAACAAAAAGCAAAAAAAAAAAAAAAAGAGGCAAAAATAGTACAGAAAAAGGGTAAATATATAATAATTAAAACTATTTATAGGTAGGCGCTTCAGCCTTCATGGGTTGTGGTGCCGACATGGCCAAGTCCAAGAACCACATCACACACAAACAGTCTCGAAAGTGGCACAGAAATGGCATCAAGAAACTCCAATCACAAAGATATGAATCTCTTAAGGGGGTAGATCCAAAGTTCCTGATGAACATGCGCTTTTCCAAGAAGCACAATAAGAAGGACCTGAAGAAGATGCAGGCCAACAATGCCAAGGCTGTGAGTGCACGTGCTGAAGCTATAAAGGCCCTTGTAAAGCCCAAGGAGGTTAAGACCAAGATTCCAAAGGGTGCCAGCCGTAAACTCAGTCTGACTTGCCTACATCGCCCACCCCAAGCTTGGGAAGCATGCTCGTGCACGCATTGCCAAGGGTCTCAGGCTCTGCCGGCCAAAGGCCAAAGCCAAGGATCAAACGAAGACCCAATCCGTTGCTTTATCTGCAGCTCCAGCTTCAGTTCCAGCTCAGGCTCCCAAAGGTGTCCAGGCCCCCACAAAGACTCCAGAGTAGAGGCATCTGTCTGCCATGAGGACAGAAGGACTGGCATGACCTCTAGGCTGCTGTCTACATGGGGCTGGGGTCCTCCTGTGCTATTTGTACAAATAAACTTGAGGCAGAATTTGTAAAAAAAAAAACAAAAAACTATAGATAAGGTTGTAGAAAGACGAATCCTGACTCCAGCCATCACTGTGTATATAACCTTTAGCATGTCACTTAACCTCTCAGCTACAAAACAAGGATAGTAATAGTGACTACTTCATAAAGTGATTGCTAGAATTAGATGAGTTAATGTAATGTGATGTAGAGTGCTCAGAAGCTTGTCAAAGAGTAAGCAGCATGTAGTTTTATCTATAATATTTGTCTACCTAGAATGTCCAAGACAAACAATTGAAAAATATTAGAACCAGGTCAGAAAATGTAAAAAATAATCAGTTCTCCTTCACACAAGCAATATCCATTATTAAATGAATAGCAACTAAAATTATTAGTTCATTAATAATAATATAAAATATTATTGTCATCAGAGTTTGGACAAAATGTAATGTTTGTTATTATTATTATTAAATATTGCACATTTATCAAGATATGTGCAAGACACGTGTGAAGAAACAGTGCTGTAAAGAGACTTCTCCCTTAAATTAATGTATAGTTAATATAGTTTCAATCAAAATAACAATAGACGTTTCTAATTAATGTTGTTTGATTCTAAAATTCATCTGTTATGCACGAGTGATCGTGTGCCAAGTCTGTGTCAAGAAAGTCTTATGCTTCGAAATATCAAATATGCTACAAATTAAAATAGTGTGGGGCTGGCACAGTAACAAAGTAACTGAAAAAAAGGCCCCGAAACACGATGTATGGAAGTTTTTCTGTGGGAATTAGCATATGCTAGAAGCATCATTTCAAGCCAGTGAGAAAAGGAGGAAAAGTAGTATATGGTACTGAAACAATTTGCTTTCCTTTTGCAAAAAGAATACGTTAGATCCCCATCTCATATCATACTCTGAAATAAATTCCTAATCAATCAAAATCCTAAATGCAAAATTAAAAAAAAATTAGGCACAAAAGTAATACAAGAACATACAAGAGAATTTAGTTTTCACAAATGTATTGAGGAGTGACCAGCACATAGGAAGCACTTAATAAATACATGTTAAACCAATGAATAAATAAATAAACTCAGACAGGAGGAAGGCCTTTCTAAAGAAAACACCAAACCCTAAAGCTGTTAAGGTAAAAGATTAACTGATTGACAATGTAAATCCTAATAATTTCGAATGAAATAAAAAATCCACAAATGAAAGATTATTTTCAAGAAACTCTCTGGGAGAAAACATTTTTACCACTATCTAATATTCAAAGAATGTATATATAGTCTTACTTACTCCTATAAAATGCTAAGAAAAAGAAAGCAATCCAGAGAAAAATAGACTAGACAGAGAAGAAGAAATGTAAATGTTCAATAAATATATGAAAAGATCTACAACTTCAGTAATCAGAGAAGTTCAAATGACAAGAAGATATCTTTATCAACTGAGGATGAATAATGCTCATTATAATTCTGGGCACAGGGAAATGTGTTTTCTCCTATCGTGTTAATTGGAGTTTAAGTTGTTAGAGCCTTGAGGAAAAGGTGTAGGGTGTGTCATTTGGCAATAACTGTACCTATCCAAATTTAAAAGGGATAACCTTTCACTCTTGCCTTTTTACTTACAGGAATTTCACCTACAGAAATCTACCATAACTCCACAAATGTGTGTGTGCATGTGCAAAGAAGTTTACCTAAGTACTGCGCTATGAAACCAACTTATATTTACTCACACTTTCTTATGAAAGATAGATAACAATTATAGCCCAGGATGAAGGTGAGAAATGAAGTGGGAAGGGAGGGGAGGGGGGAGGTTCAATAGAGAGAGGGTAAAAGGCGGGACCACACCTATGGAGCATATTGCAAGGGTACAAGTCAAATCTGTCAAGTGTAGAACATAAATGTCTTAACACAATAATCAAGTAAACGAGGCAAAAGCTGTGTTGATTGGTTTGATGTAAGCATGTCAGATTGTATTAAAAAGTCAACACATTGTACCCCACATATGCATAAATGTATTCATGATCTATGTGTACATGACTTAATAAAAAAAACTGGAAATAATCTAAATGATCTTCAATATAAGAAGACATTAATAAGTGATATTTCTCCTGATCTTCTCAATAGGATTTAATGATCAAGAAGAGTGAAGAAAATAAACATGTACGGACAGGGAAATCTCTAAAAGATGTATTAAGGGAGGAAAATGAGTAAAGAAAATATCAGATGAGTTTGTATTTTTGTCTGTTTTGTTCCTTGTATTCTCCGTGGCCGAAGCAGTGCTGAGCATGTAGGATGGTTCAGAAGTATTTGTTGAATGGATGTGTACAGTGTAATCCTGTTTATATGAATGCCACCACAACCAACTGTAAAATCTTTCTCTCACATAAATAAACACGAGTTTTAAGCCCAGATTTTTGGGTAGTGTGTGAAGAAACCATGTTCAAATCCTAGTTGTAATTCATTGATCGATGGCTGTGAGCAGGTTACTTACCTTCTCCAAGACTCCTGTCTTTCATCAGTCGCTAAGGATAGTGATATGTTCCACCTCATAAGGATACCAGGAAGATTCAAAGACAATTGTGTGTTTGTCACTCAGGGATCCCTACAGCACCAGGTGTGTCTCTAATATTCCGTAGTTGCATACATAGATCATGAATACATTTATGCATATGTGGGGTACAATGTGTTGACTTTTTAATACAATCTGACATGCTTACATCAAACCAATCAACACAGCTTTTGCCTCGTTTACTTGATTATTGTGTTAAGACATTTATGTTCTACACTTGACAGATTTGACTTGTACCCTTGCAATATGCTCCATAGGTGTGGTCCCGCCTTTTACCCTCTCTCTATCGAACCTCCCCCCTCCCCTCCCTTCCCACTTCATTTCTCACCTTCATCCTGGGCTATAATTGTTATCTATCTTTCATAAGAAAGTGTGAGTAAATATAAGTTGGTTTCATAGCGCAGTACTTAGGTAAACTTCTTTGCACATGCACACACACATTTGTGGAGTTATGGTAGATTTCTGTAGGTGAAATTCCTGTAAGTAAAAAGGCAAGAGTGAAAGGTTATCCCTTTTAAATTTGGATAGGTACAGTTATTGCCAAATGACACACCCTACACCTTTTCCTCAAGGCTCTAACAACTTAAACTCCAATTAACACGATAGGAGAAAACACATTTCCCTGTGCCCAGAATTATAATGAGCATTATTCATCCTCAGTTGATAAAGATATCTTCTTGTCATTTGAACTTCTCTGATTACTGAAGTTGTAGATCTTTTCATATATTTATTGAACATTTACATTTCTTCTTCTCTGTCTAGTCTATTTTTCTCTGGATTGCTTTCTTTTTCTTAGCATTTTATAGGAGTAAGTAAGACTATATATACATTCTTTGAATATTAGATAGTGGTAAAAATGTTTTCTCCCAGAGAGTTTCTTGAAAATAATCTTTCATTTGTGAATTTTTTATTTCATGCGAAATAATCGCTTTTTATTTCATTCGAAATAATCGCTTACGCGATTCTCTTGCCTCAGCCTCCAGAGTAGCTGGGACTACAGGCGCCCGGCTATTTTTCTGTTGCAGTTTGGCCGGGGCTGGGTTTGAATCCGCCACCCTCGGCATATGGGGCTGGCGCCCTACTCACTGAGCCACAGGCGCCGCCCTTGTTCACACTTCTTACACTTGTAATGCTGTTTGCCTTTAAAATATAATTCTCAGGTAACATTCTGATTGTCCCCATCATGTCAAATTAATGCAAAGACCACTTAAGCTGATAGAAAAAATATGGGTCATTGTGTGCTGCTGACACTGACACTGATGGTGACTTTAAAGCAAGGACAGAGAATATTGTAATAAATGTTACTTACATCAAATTAGAGCACTCTAGAGTTCGAAGTGTCCTTAGAAATCCAATCCTTTTGTTTTACACAGAAGTGGAGATTGATTGATTCCTTAGCACTGTGAAAAATTGGTTAGCAAGCTCATCTAGGCAGCTCTTCCTTCTTTAGGTCAGAAAGGCCTGTACAACCAAATGCTAGAGACTTCCTAGCCTCTGGTACAGCACTAGGTGCATAATAATTAGTCAAATGTTTTTCAATGAGTGCATGGATAGAGTACCATTTCCCCAAGGAAGTCAGGAGATTCCATGTTTTCCTTCATGGTAGATACCAGCTCTTGGCTGACTCTGTATCCATTGCTAACTTCTTTTTCTCTTGTCCACCTTGCTTATACAATTCAAAGCTAAATATTTTCTCAGCCTCCCCTGCACTTGAAGTGACTATATGACAATTTTGGCCAGTGAGCAGTAAACAGAAGCCTGCAGGAGCTTTCTGCAGAAGTTTTCCTTTCCTGATAGAAGGGACAAAGGAGGCAGGTGCTGTCCCTGCTCCTGTTCCTGCCTGGCTGCACCACAGGGGCAAAGCCAAGAGAATCACAGAGATCTTAGCCCTGGTGTTGGAGGGCCACCAAAGCATCACCAGGACCCTCCACCTCCTGACTTCTTGCTGTGTGAGAGAAACCAGCCCTTCTTTGTTTAAGCCTCTGAATTTCTATTACTTTCTCCTCAGCGCCTTTCTAATATTTGCTTTATTCTAGTTGTAAAACCTTCTAAGGTCGTTGTCCAAAATGGGGAGAATAGGTCTATGCCTATCAGATACCTGCATGTGACAATGTGGACATCAGTAACTTGATAGTTATTTCGTAAGTATTTTGTAACGTTTTCTTGGCACCCAATCTGTGAGTTTCAGTGAATATATAACATTTGAAAACAAGGCAGACCAGCGCTGCTGCAGTCTTATGTAAGCCCTAGCCTTCAGCATATTTCTTGATTTCATTTTGGTCGCACAGTATTATGAGAATCCTAATTCACACAAATGAGTGGTTGCAAATGTAAGAATTTGTGTGCCCTGCAATTTCAGGTCAGAGAGTTTGAAAGAGGAATGTTTGGATGATTTTTATTCAAAGTGGAGTCAATAACAGCATGTAAGAGCTGTTCTCCTTCCTTAGCTGGCAGATGTCCAGTCTGGAGGGAAAGAATCAATAAATGGGTTCTTCAATGAAGCAAATCTTCATTGCTCAAAGAAAATACCATGTACTGAATAGGAGTTCAGATCCTCCTACATGGGCGTGTGTCAGATCATCTACTGGCTTCATAATAAAATTGAGCTGGGGGGAGGGGAAAGGAAGGAGAGGGAAGAGGAGGTGGGCATTGGTGTGCTCCCACTTAAAGAGCACAGGTAGGGGTGTATGGCACACCTTTTGGGTGTGGAACACAACTACGAGAGGGACTCTACCTAATAAATTCAAAACTTATGACTTGGTTGTTTGTACCCTCACAATAAGCTGAAATAAAAAAAAAAAGGTAAAAAAGGGTTCAGATCCTAGAGGCACACTTGTATTCAAATCCTGGGACTATTATAACATGTCCAGTGATGCCCTAAGTCCCTCATTGCTAATCTCAATCAGATATTTACTCAAAAAATTTGAAATGGATCAATGTTTTGCTTAGAACACTGAATATATGTTTTAGACATTATGTCTTTGCTGATCAATTGTCTAGAATTAACCCAGAAAGTTCACTTAGCCAAAGTGAATTTTGCCAAAGTGAACTTATTGAGCCTTCAAAGGTAAGAGAGAAGCATTCATATTTAATAGGTCTTAAAAGAATACATCATGTGACACAATCATTCCATCATAAAACTTGTTCAATTATCATTTTAAAACTGATTCTTGTTCCATGACCCCACGAGCTACTGAGCAAAAGTATATCTTACTGGCACTGAGTTTCACAGGGTCTGTGCATGCTTTGTGTGATACTCACATGTACAATTTTATGTAAATAGACACAGTGCAGTCTGTATTAAATAATAATAATAAAAATAATGAGAAAGAACCAGTACAGAGCTGCTATATCCTGAATCAATGGACATTTGCACAAAAGCATATACAACTGGAAGTATGATTTAGTATCATGGTTGACTCTCTAATATGTAAACATATAGCTGTGAATGAATCTTTTTAATTGAAGAATTTTTAATGATAACATTATGCATAAATTTATATCAAATATTTATAGGGTATCCCATTTTAATTATAGGAGTCTATTAGAGCTTAAAAATCAGCTGAATAATTATTCCAAAAATCCCTTCTAAATTTTGCAACTGGGGATTAGATAGGTTAATCCCTGAGATCTAACTGGATTCCTTCTATCTTCATCATTCACCAAGCTACACTGGCTCTTTATTCTCTATAAGGTGAATTTAATATCAAAATTAGCAAAATGGGCCAAAAGCTGAGGTTGCAGTGAGCTGTGACTGTGCCTGTAAAGAGCCAGTGCACTCCAGCCTGGGCAACATAGTGAGACCCCATCTCTTAAAAAAAGTAGCAAAATGATCTTACTTGAGACATTCCACAGAAGGTAATTCCATGGCATGGGCTTATATTGATAATGAACTTTTTGCCAAGTAACTTGTCGGTTCTTTTAAAAATGTCTTAAACAATGAGGGGATTGACTATCTCAGGTAATACTGTGTTTCAAAGGATGAGAACTCCAGGGGTGGGTAACTCGCTGTCTGTACAACCTCTTCAAGGACCCAGGGCTTTCCTGTGCCTTTGCTGGGCCACGTTCACCTTGTCAGCCATTTCCCTTCATGACAGAGAGATGGCTGCCAGAGCTCCAGCGATCCTGTCTCTGTGTATGCACATCCAGAGGCAGAAAAGATTCCTCCACAGTCCTCCACTCCTTGCAGTTCTTCTCCTCCTCCTCCTCCTCCTCCTTTTCTTCTTCTTCCTCTTCCTCTTCTTTTTTTTGAGACAGGATCTCATTCTGTCTCTCAGGCTAGCATAGAGGTGTGATCATAGTTCACTAAGCCTTGAACCCCTGGGCTCAAGCAATCCTCCTGCCTCAATCTCAGCCCCCCAAGCAGCTGGGACTCTAGGGGCTACAGGTATGCATCACTATGCTCAGTTAATTTTAAAAATCTTTTTTGTAGAGATGCAGTCAGCTACGTTGCTCAGGCTGGTGTCAAACTCCTGGGCTCAAGTGATCCTCCTGCCTTGGCCTCCTAAAGTGCTGGGATTATAGGTTTGAACCACCATACCTGACTGGTCTTTTAAGGACTAGAAAACCTTTTCCAGAAGCACCCCCAGAAGAGTTACCTTCTAATCTCACTGACCAGAGTTGAGTTATATGTTTCTTCTTAAAATAGTTCCCAGCAAGGGGCATAAAATGAAAATGATTGGTCAGATTATCAAGATAGTCATGTGTTAGGCCTGGGAATAAGACAAATTTCTGGTTAGCCCATGACCCTACTGAAGAAAGTTCATGTTGGAAGAAACAGAGTTCTGAGTGGGAAGCCGGGAGTGTCTGTTAAAGAGGCTAGAGAGGCCGATGTCTGTAATCTCAGCACTCTGGGAGGCTGAGGTAGGAGGATTACTTGAGGCCAGGAGTTCAAGACTAGCCTGAACAACATAGCAAGATCCTTCTCTACAAAAAATAGAAAATTAGCTAGGCATGATGACATATGCTTGTAGTCCTAGCTAATTGGGAGGCTGAGGCAAGAGGATCACTTGAGCCTAGAAGTTTGAGGTTACAGTGAATTATGATGATGTCACTGCAGTCTAGCCCAAGTGACAAAGTGAGACACTATCTATTAAAAAAAAAAAAAAGAAAGAAAGAAAGAGGCTGTAGAATCAAGTCCTAAAGAAGCCCAGAAAAGTTATCTCCTGTCTATTACGAGCCCTCCCCAGGCTGTGTAAGAATGGGAGACAAAGGGAACCAGGGTCCAGGCGTGAGGGGGAACAGAGAGAGCAAAGCTTTGTCTGCACAGAGCCAGAACATTGTGATAAAAGGAAGGTGAGCTGAACATTTTATGCGGCCCGGGGCCAAACATTTTGGAGTAGATATAAGGACTTAGTTTAAAGGTCTTTATACTTGTGCTGGCAGTTTAATTTTGGTTTGTCAGGGCACTGGCATGTATAGGGGTTAGGTGACAGCTTTTCCTTTTATCAGTGCTGTTTGATCTTTTGCATGTCACGAAAAATTCCATGAATCTGCTCAAACTATGGACTCCATCTCCAGGGAAGAGCACACCTGTGCTTCTATGCAAATTCTGGGTGTAAGTTTAGGACAGCTGCTGCTAACACTGACAACCATTCATAAGCTCCAAGTAGTAGTTCCCTGACATCCTTTACGAGTGTAGTGGGGAACAAATTTGGTATGAGGAAATAAAACAAAATAGTAAAATCAGGAAATCTGATGGCCATTTGTCAAATCGATCACTCGATTTGAATCTTTTTTTTAAGAGTTCAGTTTTATCTCTATAAAATAGAGTTGGTAGGGTTATCTCAAGAAGTAAGTGGATGATCTATAAGATTATTTTAAATTATATAGCACTTACAAATATTGACTTAAAAACCTAATTCAAACAGCATGATGGCTCTTACTTCCCCAATGAATTTGCTTAGTTTTGGAATTCAAAATACTACACCCCAGGAGGACATACCTCAAAGTATGTTTTCAGGATGTAAGCAGCAAAATGTCTCTTCTATAAGCAAACAGTGGCCTCAAATTCCTGGACTAAGCCTGTTCTCCTTTTCCAGCAGGTTATTTGAACAAAAGCACCCAGAGAAACACCCCCACCCCAGGGATGAGCACTCCTAGGGCAGGGGCAGTCTTCCTGCCAGCATGACTCGGAGTCTCGGGCAGGGAGAAAATGGAACCTTCTAGATGCTCCTTCCTGCTGCTTGTCCCACTTCTGGGACCTCCTAAGTCCTCTCTGTCCTAGTCCTTTGACCATGGTCCCCTGGCTGGAGCCACTCCAAGTCTCTGGGCCCTTTCAGACAGGAGCGCCACCTCCAGCTCCCTCCCCAGGGTTCCCCCTCTGGCTCCTCATCGTCTCTGCTTTCTTGGTGTGAGAGGTCCTCCTCCCTCTCCTGTCTCTCAGATTTTCACAACATTCTTCCCTTTCCATGCCCAGGTGTCTGGGCAGCCACCCCCTCACTGCTAAATAGCAAATGCCCCTTCGGTTTCCCCAAGCATCAGTGGGCACAGGGTGCCAGGCTGTCCGAGGCGCTGGGCCCAGGGCCAACGGACGTGGCTTCTGTCTCCACCCCCAGGGTCAGTGCCTGGACATCGTCCTGCTTCTCCCAGTATCCACAGCCGCCAGCTGGAGAATCAGGAGACTTTGTTGGAAGAAAATCAGGGGACTTTGTGGATCAAGGATGAGCATCAGGACTGTCTCCACACATTAATAATAAAACAACAAAAGTTATTGTCAGTCAGGTGCAAAAGAAAGTCTCCTCAGCTATGGCAAAGCGGTAATGATGCTGCCACGGGTCCAGCTGTCCGCGGGGCCTGGGCTGCTCATTGCTCTAAGATGGACCCGCACTGCCCACAGGACCGCAGTCTGGCCCTGGCGCAGCACTGCGGGGAAGGGCAGCCAGCCTCCGCTGCGGGGGAGAGTCCAGTTCCCTGTCATTTGCGTAGTCACCAGTACCTGACACCCCACATGTCAGAGTAAAAATGTGAACGGGCAGCGTGTCTTGATTCAAGCGTCCTTCTTACCCTTTAACTCTCGGGCTCCGGCCAAGTGCACCCATCAAAGGTGGAGAAACTGAGGCTGGGAGCTCTTTCAGGTTTTCCTCCCATCCATGCAGACGGCTTATGTGCGGGCAGGTTTGGCGGAGGAGGCAGACCAGCCAGACCCTGCAAGGCACAGGGCAGCTCACGGTTCACGCCTGGATTTAGTATCAGCTCAGATCTCTGTTTCTGATCAAAAATGGCTGTCTCCTCCCGGGTCTGCTCGGGGTCACCCTTAGATTCCTGGCGCCTTGGGAAGGCAGGGGGAAGACACATCTGCGGCAAACAGGGTGCCCTTTCCCTCCTCCCTCGATTGCTTCCTGACTAAAGAGTAGTTAAAGAGTAGTTCCCGAGAACACGTTGGTTCTCTGGCTTACGGTTACAGGAACACACAGATTATAATCTTAATGACCACGTTCGTCTTGGGAACTATTTCCTGGGCACTGCACAGTCTGTGGACTCTGACCTGGGCGCTCGCTGGATGGTCTCCGCTCATCTCTCTCCTGCGTCATTGTTTTTGGCCTAGATCTGGAATAAACTGAGGTTTTCATTTACCTATTCTAGTCTTTAGCTTTCAAGGGGACTTCTAATTATTGTTTTGTTTGTTCTTTTCCAAACATAGCATATTTGGGGGGGGGGGGTGGTGGTGGTGGTGAGTTTTTGTTGTTCATTTTTGTTTCTTGTTTTTGCCTTCTGGGTCTGTACTAAGTTCCTTTTCTCCCATCTCAGCTCCATTTATGTGATTTTTGGTTTAATGTGTCCAACTCAAAAGCATTGCTGTAAGTTGCACCGACTTACCCTTCTTTATTTTTTGCCCTTCTCAATTAGGAGGCCATTTTCAGGTTTCTTTTGTCTGGGAGGGAATGAATGTGGCTCAGGAGTCCCAGATCCCGCCTGTGTGTGGGGCTGCCCCTGCAGCTTGCTGGCTGTGTGGCTCTCAGTTCACATCTGCGCGTCTCTGGTCCTGCTACTCACTGGGTGGTGAGAATGAAAGCATTGCTCCAATCTCTCTTACAGACATTTTTGAAGATGAAATGAGACCATGGAGGAAAAGAAAAGCACTCAATACTAGTATGTAAATCAGATTAATTTCCAAATATCAAGTGTTACTCTGTGCTAGGCATCAGGCTAATTTCTTTTGTGGGGGGTGCAGGTACTATGATCTTGGAGCTAAATTTTTTTTCACCTTCCTGACAATGCTGTAAGGGATGATATCATTCTTTTCTACATAGTATCTGCATGTGTAACTCGAGGCTTCGAGATCACACACCGTGCAAAATGGGAGGAACCAGGATTTGAACTAAGCCTGTTGGGCTCCAGGCTATGGGCTATTGACTAGCACACCATTCTCACACCACCCGAACTAAAGATCACACCGTTCAGCTAAATGCTGGTATAGTCTGCAGAGCAACACTTCAAGAAATCCAGTGACTGGACACAATACAATTTCCAGAGTGCTCCTTGAGGGATTATTCACTGTATAGTGGTCTAGAGAGGAATCACTTGTTCAAAACGTAGCTTGAGTTTCCAACATCAAAAGTTATGCCACTGACCCAAGGGGCAACACAGTGCAGAGGTGATTCCCATCCTTGTCTGCAATGAAAAAACCAGCGGCCTTGGGCAAGTCAGTCTCTCCGGCCTTCTCTGTTTTCACTGTGAAGAGAAGAAGCTTGGGGAAGAAATGCATTGAAGTTTCTATAGGTCACAATGATAATAATAGTTCATGAAGTCCTTAATAAGCACCAGAACTTCTGAGTGCTTTGTATTCAATCCTACATGATTCCCACAATAACTCACAGGAGGTAGGTGCCACTGTTATCATTCCTTTATTGGAGGTGAGGAAACTGAGGCACGAGGAAATTTGCCCAAAGTTACACGAGAAGCAGGAACAGAGCTGGGAAATTAGCTATGGAGCTAATTAACAAAGCTGCCCCCAAGTATGCCATACCCCTAACCGTGCTGTTACCTTCCTGACCGGATAGGCAGCTGTTCTTCTCAGTTGCCTGGGCTGGAGGGGGGACCATGTTTAATTACTTTTTTTCTGGCCTGCTCTAGTTTTTCCTACTGTAGATAGAAAACATAAGGTGTTTTCAAAGACCCTATCACAATGCCTAAGACATAGTAAGTACTCAACAAATATTTGCATACCTGATTTTATCATCATTTAAAAAATAGTATGAAGGCTGGTTCATTTCAGGCTCATGCCTGAAATCCTAGCACTCTGGAAGACTGAAGTGGGTGGGTGGATTGCTTGAGCTCAGGAGTTTGAGACCAGTGTGAGAAAGAGTGAGAACCTATATCTACTAAAAATAGAAAAACTAGCCAGGTGTCATGGCAGGCACCTGTAGTCTCAGCCACTCAGGAAGCTAAGGCAAGAGAATCGCTTGAGCCCAGGAGTTTGAGGTTGCTATGGGCTATGATGCCTTGGCACTCTACCCAGGGTGACAGAGTGAGACTTCGTCTCAAAGAAAAAAAATAAAGCAAAATAAAAGTGGTATGAAAAAACATAGAAACAAAAACAATCCAACAAGAAGTTGAAAATAATGAGGCTGCATACCTAGGGGAAATGAATGATCTGACTCACACCTCCCCAGAAGAACTATTTTTTACCAGAGAATAATCCAAAGGCAGAACACAATATGAGCATATATAGTTCTCATCCCCACTGAAACAACTGGAGAAAAATGATCCTGATAGCAGAAACTTGATTATTGACTTTGGCAATGCTCTCTCCATCTCTTTGTGCCAGTGAAGTTATTAGAACTGAGTTGGGAGAGGCGGATGAGAGAAAGACGCTGAGCAGTGGAAATCAATGCCTGGCAGAGCTGTTTCGCTACCAAGGGCCACAACTGCTGCCAGGAGGAATTGCTCTGGCCAGTGATCAGGTGCTGCGGACACTGCTGGTCAGGTTTCTAGAGGGAACTCCTGGGCGGCTGGGAACCGATCGCTGTGGGAAGAGGGAAAACAATACCCTTCCTACTACCAAGGACCAAACAGACCCCACTCACGGGGCTGGAGAGCAGTGAGGCTTTGCTAGTCTCCCCATCTTAGCAAAAGGGAGGGTGGGAGAGAACACAGTGTGATTCGCAATGTTTGTGACAGGAAGAAAAAGTGGCTTAATAACCCACAGGCTGATTAATGGAATATTCCTTCCTTTCCCTGGCAGACTATCACCCGTTAAATGGGTGGCCACCAGAGGAGCCATGGAGCTAATTAACAAAGCTGCCCCCAAGTTTGCCAAAAGCCATCCCACAAGGACTGCAGAGATAGTGTGTGGACACCACTGGCACAGGCTGGAAGCAACTGTGACTGCCCCCAGTGACTGCTCAGCTTCACTCCTAGCCACTTATACCTTCTCAGTCAGCTACCTGCCACCCCTCCCGCATCAGCTCCAAGTGTCTTCCTTCCTTTTGTGGTCTCTGTCATCCACCCTCCAACCCCGAAGCATCAAAGCTACCACTTGAAGTTTGTGTCTAAATCTCTGAACATGAATGCAGCTTTATAAATGTGTAACGATCCTGGCAGGGATGTGGAATTTGAATTGGTTGAGGGATGTGTGTGTGTGTGTGTGTGTGTATGTGTGTGTATAAAGGGGTAATATGATTATGAAAGAGTATTTAATTAGCAAAACTTTATCTTCACCTATGAAAACAGCTAATGAATGGGTCATTTGACTAGAGGCATTCTTCTTCTGGTATATATATGTGTGTATATATATAAAATATTATAAAGCTCTATATACACACACATTGGTGTGTATATATATACATATATATGTGTGTATATATATAAAATATTTATATTTTATATGTATGTATACATATATTTATATAAAATATATTTATTTATATACATATATACATTTGTTTCTCTGTATGCATACTTTTGATAATAATAGTAATAACTAACATCTATTGAGTACTTGCTGTGTGTCTGACTCTCTTTTAAGCACTTAGAGTGCTCAGGTAATCTATGTAGCTCCAAAGGGGCAAACCATACGGACATGGAAGGGTCTCTAACAACCCTTTGTTGCAACATAAAGTCCAAAGCTCTACCCATTTGCCCAGAGTTTTTAATCAATGTAAGAGAATACAATCAGATGAATAGTTACGCACTCTTCATCAGGATTAGCTATACCATTACTGCTAAACACCCGAGGAGAGCTGATATTGTGGATGATAAACACCAAAACAAATAACAAGCAACTAGAAATAAAAGTATTATACAGAGGAATAGAAATATGAAGGGAGAAGAGAACTAAAGCAGATGATAGATGATAGATGATTGATAGATAGATAAATAGATAGATTATAGATAGATATCTTTACAGAAGTGAGAGAATAGATGACATCCAAGGAAAGAGAAAGAGAACAGGATGAAAAAAAAAAGAATATTCAGAGGCCAAAATGGGATTCTTGGAAATTCAAACTGTGACAGCAGAAATGAAAAAACTCAGTGGTAAACCTTTCAAAAAATCAAGAGCTTAAAAAAATTGTAGAGAAGAGAAAACAGTAGAAGGAGACTGGCTCAAGAAACCCAATAATTAAATAATAGGAGTTCACGGAGAGAGAAAAGAGGAAAGAGAAAGAAGGTAATCATAAATAAAATGATTCCAAAAAATTTCTTGGAGATAAAAGATAAAATTTTTGAGCACCAAAGCATATACCAATACCCAACACAACAAATAAAACTAGATCCACATTCAGGCACTTCACTGGAAATTTTCTGGGAAAAAATGGAGAAAACAAAGAGTCTATAAGCATTCAGAGAGTGACAAAAGTCACATACAAAGGATCAGAAATTAGAATGGCTTTGAGCTTCTCAACACTGGAAGCAAAAAGAAAATGCGGGCAGTACATTTAGAGTTCTGAAAGGAAATGCTCTCCAACCTAGAGTTCTATACCCAGCCAAGTTATCAAATAAGTATGAGGATAAAATAACACATTTTCAAACACACAAAGTCTCACAAATTTATTTCTCATGCATCCTTTATCAAGAAAAGCAACGATATGACAGAAACTGAAATTTCTGATGTTGTAAAGAGTACTCCCAGGTGGACATTGAAAAAGAGATTCCAGGACAACACTGTATACCAGCCATAGAGTACAGCAACCCAGACAACTCTTGTCAGCAGACAGAAGTACTGAACCTTGCATCTCTGAGAGTCACTGAATTCTCTTTTCAACTCATGGTCAGAATGTCCAGGCAAGCGTGGCCCGTGTTCTTCCCCATGTGCTTCTCTCTACCTGTTGTTCAGACATCAACATCAACTTGTTTCGCCCTCATTATAAAGGCCAAAGCTCTACTCACCTGCCCACAGTTTTTAATCAGTGTAAGAGAATACAATCAGATGAATAGTGAATAGAAGCACACTTCATCATAGATATCCCAATACCACTGAATGCCTGAGGAGAGCTGATACTGTGGATGAAAAACACCAAAGCAAAAAATAAGCAACTGGAAATAAAAGCACCATTTAGGGAAGTAGAAATATGCAGGAGAGGAGAATTAAAGGAGATGATGACAGGCAGAGGAATTCTGCTGTGACCTGCTCCCAATAATGGAAGCAGGCCCAGAGGGCAGGCCATTTTCCCTGGTGACTTCCCTGTACGAAGGCCACGGAAGCTGGCATGCACAAGAAAAGTGAAGGGACCTGGAAGGAAAATGAGATGACAAGTCTGCTGCCATAACCAGCAGTGTCTGCCACAGCCTACAGTGGTATGAAACTCTTCAACGGCTTGATGTAAATGTTGGCATTTCACCCCCACTTCCTCCCAAGTTATTAGTGAGGGATGCTCCATGCCTGGATTCTAAGGACAATATCCACACTGAGACACTGATCCCGAAGTAAATCTTTTGTACTGCTGTGAGGGGTCCAAAGAGGTGCCTGTCCTTGGTGCTCACGTGTCAGAATCAGGACTCAGCTTAGCCATCAGCTTCACCCTGAGCTCAGTGAGCTCCTCTTGGGGGAGGGGTGTCTTTGGGGCCTCTCCTGCCAACCAACATCATTCTGTAAAATCTCTATTGAGATTCTACAATCAGAAACATTGTAAATATGCCAGGGTCCAGGACTCCCAGATTCCAAGAGATTCTTTGGCTTTAAGTAATTTGGCGGTTTAGGAACAGCGGGCTGTGTCAATCCCCCCAAAAGTTCCTATCACTTCTTTTCTTTTCTAGGTAATGAGGGCCTGTGATCCTTCCATGGAGAGACTATCCTAGTGATTTGAAAACAAAGCTCTATCCTTATGTGACCTGTATCTCCATCCACACAAAAAACAGCCGACTATTTTAAATTGCGGTTTGCTAAAGTTCCACATAACTTGCTATCCCACTGTCCTGGTGCAAACACTTGCCACAAACTGAGAGTTGCTAACTTTCTACTCTGCCTTGTAGTCCTTTGTATCCACCCCTTACAGACTAAGTTCTTTGAGGGCAGAATCCATGCTGCATGCCTGGAGGTTAGCTCGGTGCTTGACCCAGCATAGCTGTTTAATATATACTTGCAGAGTGAACAGATGAGTGAATGACTCCTAAGACCTCCAAGGTGCACACACCATATTGTTAGGATAACACTGTTCTCCTAGTTCTTAGGGAAAATCACATCTATAGTTGAGTATTAAAATCCTGTGGATCTGAATTATAAGGTAGGGAAGCCTTTTTAAATTGATGACAGTCATACCTTATGAAATCATTTTAAGTACATTTACATATTTTATATTAAAGAACTTGAAGTAGGCCAACAAGGTTTATATAATGCAAGTCAGTGGATAGAGGAGTGATGTTATTTACTTAGCAATTATTAGCATATCAGTGGATACTTCTGAAGTGTTGAGGGTTCTTCAAAGCAGTTGTTTTTTTCAGTGTTCATTCCTCATAGAATTGCTTTTATTAAAAAATACTACAGAGGCTGGGTGTGGTGGCTCATGCCTGTAATCCTAGCACTCTGGGAGGCCGAGGTGAGTGGATTACTTGAGCTCAGCAGTTTAAGATCAGCCTGAACAAGAGTGAGACCCCATCTCTGCTAAAAATAGAAAAACTAGCTAGGCATACTGGCATATGCCTGTGTTCTAGCTTCTTGGGAGACTGGGGCAAGAGGATTGCTTATCCCAAGAGGGTTTGAGGTTGCTGTAGACTATGATGACACCACGGCATTCTACCCAGCAGGACAAAGTGAGACTCAATAAATAAATAAATAAATAAATTTTAAAAACCACTTTCACGATGGAGCATTCACATCACAAGCATACTAAATGGCACAAACGCTTTGACAATTTCTTTTGAAGCTGAACGTGGTGAGGCTCAGTGTTGATGGTCTGTGACCAGCAATAGCATTCTTGGCCATATACCCGACAGAATGGGTGCTTTGACCCTCAATGTACACAAACAGAAGATTCATGGAAGCTTTACTTGTATTAGTCCCAAACTGAGGAAAACCCTAGTATCTACCAACAAGTAGAAAAATGGATAGATTTATACAATGGAATACTTCCCAGCAATAAAAAAAGAAGTCATTAACCATTGATTACACAAAACAAGAGACATATTATGGAGAGAAAGAAACCAGATAGACAAGAACATATACCATGTAGCCCTATTTATAAGAAGGCCGAGAGCAGGCAAAGCGATACAGTCAGAATGGCCGCCACTGACTCAGCGGGGCGTGAAGGAGCCTTCTAGTGTACTGGGAATATTCTCCACGTTGGAGTAGTGGTTTCATGAGCACATACATATGTAAAAATTCATCAAGCTGTATACTTTTATGTGACTTTTATCTCCAAGTGTGGGCTTCAATTAAAAAAAAAAAAACTATGGGTGGCGCCTGTGGCTCAGTCGGTAAGGCGCCGGCCCCATATACCGAGGGTGGCGGGTTCAAACCCGGCCCCAGCTGAACTGCAACCAAAAAATAGCTGGGCACTGTGGCGGGCGCCTGTAGTCCCAGCTACTCGGGAGGCTGAGGCAAGAGAATCGCTTAAGCCCAGGAGTTGGAGGTTGCTGTGAGCTGTGTGATGCCATGGCACTCTACTGAGGGCTATAAAGTGAGACTCTGTCTCTACAAAAAAAAACTATGAAACTCAGTTCAATTAACAACAACAAAAAAAAACCACCATGAAAGGATTGCCACCAAAATATTCAAGACAGAGTCCTTACCCTGGAAGAGATCCAAAATTAATTACAGGAGATAAAATATACATGCTAACAACTCAAATGCAAAGCAGCATGTGTGGTAGGTGGGTAAGTGAGTAGGTGAGTGGTCCACGGGAATGTGGCGGGTTGCAGGGTTGTGGGGGAGGGGACAATCCACCTGAGCTGAGTATCGGTCTTGGCTTGCTCTGTGCCCTTGCTCTCTCTCCTAAGTCTCCTCTATAAACTCCTTCGCCTGTATGAATAGCCAGGTTCAAGGCTCCAGGGCTGAATTTCCTGCCTCAGTTCTCTGCTGAGTCTGGATGAAAATTCCAGCCTGCCTGCGGCCACCACTTCCTCAAGCCACTGTCTTCTGGCTTTTGCCCTCATCTCCCCACTGAACCTGCTTGCCCCTGGTCAGCAGATATGGTGGCTTTTTTTTCCCTAACCCTAACCCTAACCTTTGAGAAAGCAGTCTTGCCTCCTTGGCACTGTAGAACACTTGCCCTTTCTCCAAAAGCCACCCTTCCATTGTGTTCTGATGAGGCCATCTCCTCCACCTCCTTGGTGGGCTCATTTTCCCCTGCCCTTGGGGTTTGGAGCAGCCCTCTCCATCTGCTCATGTTTTGGACTCTCTCTTGGCAAGGGTCTTACTCTATTTGGGCCGCTTAGACAAAACACTTTAGACTGGGTAATTTATCAACAACAGAAATGTATTGCTCACAGTTCTGGGGGTTGAGAAGTCCAAGGTGAAGCAGATCTGATATCTTGTGAGGGTCTTCTCCTCATACATGGTGTCTTTTCTGTGTCCTTGAACGGAGGAAGGAGAAAGAGATACTCAGGGAGCCTGAGTATCTAATAAGAGCCCCATTCATAAGGGAGGAGCCCTAACGACCTCATCCCTTCCTAAAGGCCCCACCTCTTAATACCACCTCACTGGGGGTTTGGTTTCAACATAAGGATTTGGAGGGGGACACAGATCTTCAGACTACAGCAACCAGCTTTCAGCCCCATCTGCAGATTTCTCTGGGAGCTGCAGTTTCCAGACCACACTGCTCTTCTGAACTTGGACTTGTACCTGCAAGCCTCACAGATATCTCTATTTGTCTGCCTCATCCAAAGTTCACGTGCAACATATCCAAACCTGATTGTTATCTTCTGTGTCACATTCTTCTTTTAGCACTCAGTGATTATTCAGTGAACATTACTTCCATCTCCTTGGAGAAACCAGGAGGTCATCCCTCCACCTCTTCCTCCCTCCCCCAGGGACCTCTGCCACCAAGATCTATCCACCCTCTCTTTGGAGTAATGCTCAAGTCTGTTCCCCACGTCATCAGCCTCAGGGCATTGTTTAAGTCTCCAGTCATTTCTTTCTTGGATATTTCAGAAGTCACTTTACCTCTGTCCTTGTTTCTGGTCTCACCCTCAGCGAGGCCGTCACGTGATGATCTCTCCCAAGCTAGTATCTGATCATACCTCTTCCCAGGTTCCCTCTGGGTCAGCTCCTTAGCCTAGACCACCTCCCTCGACATCTTCTCTGTCCTCTTTTCAGACTCACCTCCTGCCCCTTTCTCTCAGGCAGCCTCAGCTCCATCCATTTCCCCAAGTGTTCCTCACTCTCATGTCTGCCTGAACTCTCTCCTCCCCCGCTGCAAAACCCCTGGTTGTCCTTCAAATCCTGAGTCCTGGAGGTGGAGATGGGCCCTCTGTCCCCTGGCTCCCATAATTGGAGCTATTTTGCTGTTGCCTCCACTGCACAAACTCTCAGCAGGCAGCTATTTGTCTCATTCATCCTTATATCCTAAACACACGGTTCAGGGCTGGTGCTCAGAAAATTTATTGCATAAATGAGGAAATGTTCAGTCGTTAGGTACATAGGCTTTTTTTCCTCAGAGATCCATAGCTCAGCAACTGCAGTTCTAGCCCTGTCACTGTTTCTATTTCTGAATCTAATTGCTATTGCACAAAACTGTTCAGGGTAGAAGCTGCAGTAATTGGAATGATCCAACAACTCCCTTCTAACGCAAATGCTTCGTGCTCTTAAGAGATTGCTACAGTCTTAAAAGGGTACAGACCTTTGGAATTTCAGGCAGGAAGAAAATAATTGCTGTCCAGTGTGTTGCCTGAGAGATCACCGTGCTGCCCTTTCTCCTAGGATCATTTCCTTTCCCCTTCCCCCAATTCAGATTAACAACCTTAGAAAACCACAGATCAAAAAAAAAACAAAAAAAAAAACCCCAGGGATGTGAATTGTTGTATGGGCCAGAACCCAAGGCCCACGCATTTTCCTTTCATAAGCCCTGAAAAATGCTGGACTACCTTCCTGGTGGCAAGTTCATGGGCACCCCATGGGTATCCTATACAGAGGTTTCAGGTTTACCCGAAACTTCTTTTGATATGCTTTCTATGCTCACCTTCAACTCCCTCTTGGGTAGTGAATGAGTCATGTAAGTTTATTATTTGCTGGAACAAAAGAGCCTTTCCTTTCATTTAACCTAAACATTTTCATGTTCATATGTCACTAACCCCTTCCCAAACCTGCAACACTGGGTTGTGTGAACTAGGCCTTGCTCCCCAAGCCACGTGTGCCCTGGGACAGCTTAAGCAGCTCCAGTAGCCCCTCCAGCCTTCAACTTTCCCAACTGAAGTAAATATATCGTGTCTGGAAGAAAGCCCTGTACATAATAAATATTAAATAATTACGGAGCTGAGTCATGGTAAGAGTTGTCTTGAAAAGGAGATTTAAATTCTTGCCATGAGTCTGAGATATGAGAATTAACTGCAAGCACAGTATTGAGGTGAAACAAATGAATCTACTCAGGTCTCCCTCCGCACAGGGACATGTGTTTATTTGTCCCCAAATCTTCTTCTGTTCTCCAAGGGAGAAATATCCCCTCCGTGCACCCAGCAGGCTGCCTTTGTGAGAAGGCTGGTGCTTAGCTGAGCCTTTCTACTTGCGCAGAAACAACTGGTCTCCGCCAGGAGGAAGGAGAGAAGGAAGATACAGAGGGAAAGAGGGGCCTAATGTGCGCCCAGCTACTGCTTCGTGCCAAGTACTGTTCTGGGGGCCTTAGGTAGATCGTATCTGTCAGCCCTCACAGTGCTCCTGTGAAGGAGATTGGGATCCCTGTGATACAGGGGAGGAACTGAGGCTCAAAGAGGTTGAACGAGTTGCCAGGCTACTAGGAGCAAGAACCTGGACTTTAAAGCCAGGACTGTTGGAGCCCCGAGCCATGCTCTGAGAATGATACCCACGGTCCCTCCCATGTGACCCTCCCATCACCATGGAGGTGTGATTTCTGCCTCTGTCCAGCGCTGTAGGTTCACTCCCTTACTGTCATCTCTATCTCCCTCAGACTCTTATGCCCGGAGCCCATCAGTCCCGCAGGTGCTGGGTGAGCTGGCCAGCGCCCCTCCTTTCCCCTTCCTTCCCTCATCTCCTCACATGGAGCACACGGGTGAGAAGGCAGCAGTGACTCATCACTAGAAGAATAAAATGTGAGTGGGCGCAGCCTGAGTGGCATGGCTGGACAATGGCAGAGTGTCCCCTGAGCTTTCCAACAGCATTGCCCTTCACTGCTGCAGAGCCAACAAGGGAAGGAGCTGGCCAGAGTGGGGCGGGTGGGGTGCAGGCTGAGGCTGAGGGAGAGCAAGACAGAGGCCAGCACTGCACAGGGTGGAAAAGCAGGAGGGAAGGGAGCCCCGAGTGCAGCCATTTGCTGTGTTAGGCAAATCCTGTGTTTGTTATTTAGCAAATGAAGCTGGCCTTCACAGATACTGAGCTTTCTCTGCATCATAGGCCAGCCATACAAAGGCCCCAGGTCCCAAATGGTTCAGCCTGAGAAATGTCTGAGGAGGCCGCCCAAGGGCAGCCACTGTCAGGCATCTGTGTTCTATGCTGGGTAAGTCTTCGTTTCTGTGAAGAATAAAATGTGAGTGGGCGGTGCCTGAGTGGCGTGGCTGGACAATGGAAGAGTGTCCCCTAAGGGATGAAATTTGTCACTCTCCGCTTGTTCTTGTCCATCCCTGGGGTTGTCCCCATTCCAGGACCTGACCATCGGTGGGAGAGTGCACTGGGATGGGCAGGCATTGTCCAGGTGCTGGCAGGCTCACCAGACCGATCGCCGTCCAGAGAGTCCCGCCAGCCTGTGTTCCTGCACTGCCCTTTAGGAACTCAGATTCCTCCTGTCTGGGTGGCACCACCAGAAACAGCCATGTTCTCAGGTGGGGGAAGGGAGCCTGGACTGGGCTGGCCAAAGGATGGGCCTTGGGACTTTGACTCGGAGGGTGGCCGACACCTCAGAGGGCACCACCTTGCCTGAGTGTCTTGCTGCCTAACCGCTGCTGGGGACTGGGACCCGCCCCACCCGCACAGAGTTCATATGCTGAAGCCTTAACCCTTCCTGGTATTTGGAGACAATGCTGGGAGGAGGTGATTAAGGTTGCATGAGGTCATAAGGTTGGAGCCCTGATCCCACAGTATTAGTGTCCTCATGGGAGGGGACACCAGAGAACCTGCTTCCTCTCTTTCTGCCATATGGGGACATGGGGTGAAGGTGACCACCTACAAGCCAGGCAGAGAGCCTTGAGGGGACCAGACCGGCCTGCTTCTCAGGCCTCCCAGCTTCCACAACTGTGGGAAATACATTTTTGTTTCAGCCGTTCAGTCTGCGGTGGATCATATTGGCTGTCTGAACACAATAAATGACCACTGCGGCATCACCTGTTGACCCTCCATTCCCCTCTGCTTCTGGTAGTAAGTTTCTACCTCATCTAAGCAGCCACCACACAGCAGTGTCACCTTACAAAAGCAGTCACAGAGATGCTGCTCCTGAAGAATGTGCTCAGGGAGGGACCCCCCTCCTCACTCTCCCCGGCCACACCTGTTCAGTCGACGGCAATGTCAGAGTGCCCGCTCAAGCCCCAATGGCCTGAGGGGAAAGGAAGAGCTCTAGGGAATACTGGACAGCCCAGCCATGACAGCAACGTTCCTGGGAACTGGCCCTGGCCCCACCTTGCCCCAGCCGGGCCAGGGTCAGGGCCAGCATTCAGGCCCTCCAGACAGCCAGACTTGTGGGTGACCCTGTGTCTGTTTTTGCAAAACTTCTAAATGGAAAAGCAGTTCGAAAGTTTTGACATGAGGTCTTCAGGAAAATGCGGTTTTATCCAGACCTTAAGGAACAGATTGGGTGTGATTTATAAAACGTCTCACAACAGAAATCCTTTCCCTGGACCTTTCTCATTGCCTAACAAAAAAGGTTTTAAAAAATTACATTTTCAATTGTATTCCTCCAACACATTTGTACTCTATGAAACAGAAGTGTCTGTGGATTTGAAACAAATACTGGCCTTGATTTCATGAGAACAAGTCTGCCTTAGGCCTAAGGAATAGCCAGCTAGAGCCCTTTACAGCTACCCAGAGAGAATGGTGGGGGAAGTGTATGCGAGGAAGCTTAATGAGCTCTGTTTTGTGGTTCTAGTGAGGTAACCCCTTGACATCACTTGAACTCATTGTGTTTCCAATTTTAGCATTAACCATGAACGTTTCTGACCCATCCAGAGTGTGCAAGGAGGTTCTTTTCTATATGTCCGGGCACCACCTCTGCCTCTGCGTTAGGCTACTGATTTACTAAAATGTCACTCTGATGCTGCTTCCACATAGTCCCCATCACCCAGAGGGCACAGCAGACCTACTAAGAAATGCAGTTGTGGGGCTACTCTTCTCTGCCTCCAGGAGAGTGTGGTGTGAATCGGCACTCGACCTCCCGCTCCAGTTTCTTCTTAGATTCCAGACACAAATAAGAATGAAACTTGCTTACATGCCTGGGACATTTCTAAGCTCCGGTGCCCACAGAATTTCCTAGTACTGAGAATACAAGTCTGTCATTATGGTATTTGCAGAACCAAAGACTGTATTTAAGGCTTCAAAATAATGCTTATTATAACCCTTTCCCGGACTATCATGCCAAAAGCACTACATGAATAGTCTTTTTCAAGGAAATTTGCCAGGGAAGGCAGAATGGATCTGATCGCAGAGGAATTGTTTTGGTTCAGTTTCAAGCTGTAGAGTCTGAGGGAGAAGGAAGTTTTCTCTAGGACTGCCTCAGGGAGGGAGCATCCACACCGGGATGTGGGAGGCACGGCTTAAAGGCTGCCAGGCTTAGAGGTTACAATGGAAAGGGCACTCCTTGAGTCAGACACCGTGGCAGCCCTGATGCCACCTATAGGAAGTGGGCAACTAGAGAAGGCTCCTCTGGGGGAAACAATTAGGGAAAGTGGTGGAACCCATGCCTAGCACATGGGACTCCACAGGGAATCATGTTGGGGGTGTAGAGGCATTTTCACTCTGATAAAGTTCCTATTTTCTAAAAAAAACATTTTCAAATCCATCTCAATTTCTCAATAGTTAAAAATAATCCTGCCATTTTTTGGCTCAGCCCCGTAGCTCAGTGGGTGGGGCACCGGCCACATACACCGAGGCTGGTGGGTTCAAGCCTGGCCTGGGCCTGCTAAATAATGATGACAGCTGCAACCAAAAAATAGCTGGGTGTTGTGGTGGGCACCTGTGGTCCCAGCTACTTGGGAGGCTGAGGCAAGAGGATAGCTTAAGCCCAAGAATTTAAGGTTGCTATGAGCTGTGGCACCACAGCACTCTACCTAGGGCAACATAGGGAGACTCAGTCTCAAAAGAAAAAAAAAAAGAAAGAAAAGAAAAAAGAAAAATAATCCTGTCATTTTGAATTTTTCTTCTTTTTAAAACTTATAATGCAAGCAGAGAGACTGTATCCCACATCATTAATATCACTATGATACATCACTACTTTTTAAAAAAAGTATTGTGTTTTCTTTTGATGATAAAAGCAAAACCTGCTATGTCTTTACCTGTGGGGAAGAAAGGAAGTCAAATGTTCAAAGGCACATTCCAGGAAGATTGACTCTGAAGTGATAGAGCAATGGATTGAGGAGAGATAGCAGCAGGGGGAGAGGAGACGGCTCCTTCCTTCCTTCCCTCAGCAAACACATACCAGGTACTCGCTCTGTGTCAGCCCAAGAGCTAAGCGTCAGGTGCACAGAGGTGGTTTCTGGCTTTGTCATTTCAGCCCCTCCAGGAAGCTGACACCCAGGTAGGATTTGATGTACAAAAAATGTATCGGAAGAAAGGCCTCTGAGATAAAGGAGAAGGAAGCAGGCTGGGGGGAGGGTCTTCAACTGGGAGGCAAGCCTGGCACCTGGGGAAGTTGGCGGGAAGGCGGAGTGCTGGCAGTGCAGTTTGGGGAAAGTCTCAGCCAGACCAGCAAAGAGCCTCTCAGTGGAGGGCATCTTCTGGGCAGGCCCCCTGGGGCAGGAATGGCGGTGCCCCACTGCCCAGGGTGTCCTGGCCGAGGACAGACTGGGAGGAATGAGAATGCTGTGGGGGATCCGGAAGGTGGCAGCTGGAGCCTGTCAGTTAACGACATTTTCTGCAGCGGATTCTTTTGCAGGTGATCTCAGAGGATCATTTCTGTGGCCGAAAGAGCCTTTTAGAAGCTCTCAGTATAGACATTATACAGATAGATTCTAGCTACTCTCTAGGCCTATGGACCAGCTCTGTGGGATTATGTCTTATTCCCTGTTCAGTCAGCCACAGCTGGGGTGGTGGGCAGTGCCCATGCATGGCTGCAGGCAGAGGACAGGTGCCATCCTCATGCCCAGGACAGAAGAGAGATGGGTGACATCACACAGTTATGTATAAGACACAGTGGCGACAGGGAATGAACTGCTCGAGAAAGAGTGGTCAGGGGAGGGTTCTCGGATAGAAGTGTGGCAGTTGAGTTTTGGAGCCTGACTGAAACTTATTTTTATACACGAGATGATATTCAGTAGAGTATGTCCCACTGGAATCCTGAATTCATCACTTCCCTGCTGTGTGACCTTGGGTGAGCCTCTTTAAGACCCAGTTTCTTCATCTGTGAAATGGAGATAATGATGGTGCCCATCCTAGAGAACTGCCATAAGGACGAATGTAAGTTCACTAGCAGAACACCTGATACATGGTACGTGATCCAGGGATGGTAACAGTGCTCTTATGTCTGACTATGTCTGACCTCCCCGATGGCAAAAACACCTGTACAAAGGTCTGATAGGACAGAGGGCAGCCAGTCCAGGGAGCCGCTGGGGATCCTCTGCCTCTGGATCGTGTGCACCAAAAGAAGGTGTTGCCAGGATCAAGGCTGAGAGACTAGGCAGCGTCAGACAAGAAGCCGTGCGTGCTGCGTGAGCTAGTTCAGACCACTCTCGGCTCTTTTAAAAGATGATACGTAGGAAGTGTAGTGAGCAAGAAAATCAGGTTTGCATTAAAATAACCGTCCCTCTGGAAACACGGCATTCAGGGGAATAGAGGGAGGGGAATCTGAAGGTGGGGAGACGGGAGGAGGGTTTTTACACCAATCCAAACCAAAGATCAAAGGACTGGGGGGGGCGGGGAGAGGAGCAGACTAGAAGGACATTTAGGAGGAAGAACTGACAAGCTACAGTGACCAGTTGGCCATGCAGGTGCGGGAGGGGCTTGGCTAAGGAGGGCACCTGGCTGGCTGCTTGAGTGACTGTCCAGAGGGTCAAGACACCCCGACAGCAACAACGGGTGGGAGAAAGTGACCATAGGGTGCATCAGGGAGAAAGAGAGAGAGAGCTGAATTGGGGTTTGTTGAATTCTAAGGGACTACTGGCCATCCCAGGGGCCTATTGAGCAGACAGCTGGACGGATGGACCTGGAGTTCCCACAATAGGCCTGGGGGCACTCGGACCTTGTGGCCACAGTCCAAGTGGCAGCCTAATGGAGAATAAATGAAAAGAGCAGGTGGACCCAAGAGGGACCTCAGGGCTGCGTGATTTACACAGGGGTCCTCCTCAACCACCTGTAAACACTGTCCAGAGGGTGGGGTGCACACAATACCTCCTCCCCTAAAGTCTTTCAATCCTCAAAGTTACTGAAAGAGTAAACAACCTTGTGGGACTGAAAGAGTGAAAGGCAGTCTGGACTGAAAAAGGAAAAAAGGAGCCCATTTAATCAGGCTGGGGACAAGCGACCATGTAAGCAGGTCCAAGGTTAATAGGGGACCCTGTGCCTCCCAAGGTCTTGCAGAGCCTGTAAAATGAGTGACGGCCAGTCCCTGTCCAATGACACCCCAGGCCCCCTGTGCTGAATACTTCTATTCCTGGGGATCCCCACTGCCTCACAGCCCTTACCGCACAACAGCTTCTCTTGCTCCCAGCTCAGAGAGCAAACTGGGAACTGACCCTGCTCCCTCGCCGTCATCTCAAGTCCCTCAGCAGGAACACTGACCTTCCAGGGGACGCAGCCCCCAGCTGCCCTCGGCAGTCTGCTGCTCCCCGCACTGCATCAAGTCAGGACACCGGATTCGGTGTGTACGTGCCAGGCTATGGTTTACCTCTGGTGGTCTTTAGGTGATATAGTTTTTTATTTGTCTTTTATTTTCTAATTTATATTTTTTTACTTATTTATATATACAGGGCTGACATAAAGGTTGTGTGTAATTTAAATTTTATGTCCACCCTGTGTTTTTAGACAAGGCCTCACTGGGTTGCCCAGGCTGGACTTGAACTCCCGGGTTCGGGCCATCTTCCTGCTCGGCCGCCAGAGTCGCTGGGTGTGGTTCAGTTTTAATAATAAGCACAGAGCAGGAGCAGAGGTGTTGCTGATGACGATGGGATAGTCCGCGATGCCACTGGAAGCCCCTGACCTCTGACTGGAATAAAGTATAAGGAACAACCTCAGCCAGAGCTCTGGGTGGGGACAGCCCCAGACACGCTCTCGTAGGGACTTGTCAGGCTGAGAGCTACACCCAGAGAGCTACTTTCTCTTCTGGGGTTACGTCTTAAAAGAAACACAAACGAATGGCACCACATTTCAGGGACAATGATCAGAGTGCTGAAGTAACTAAGGAACTAGTCATATGGGGATGCTTGTAGGAACTGGGGGCATTTAGTTTTTGAAAGGAAAATGCAAAACATCCACCTTTATTAACAGGGCATAATATTTCAAAGGCATTAAATTTGCCCAGTAAGGCCTAGAAGGATAGACTGGGACCAAAGAGTGAATCTATAGGCTGTCAGATGCAAGCCTAGCAGAAGGAGAATTTCCTTAGCACTCAGGGGGGCCGCACGTGCACTGGACTGCCTCGGGGAGGGCAATAGGATCCTTGTCACAGGAGCTATTTAAACAGAGGCTAGACGATGCCTTGGCCAGGCTGTGGTACAAGGAACCTGCATCTTACTGGGACTTTGGACGAGGTGACTCTTAAGGCCTTTCCTGCTTTGACTGTATGTCTTGAAAGCAGAGGCCCCAACTGGGCAGAGTAAGCCTCTCCAGCTCCCTTCTCAGAGAGGTGAAGAGCAGGCCAGTGGGAGGCGGGGGCTGTGAAACCAGCTCAAAGCCCCCTACAAGGGGACATTCCTTCCTCAGACGGGACTGTGATAGCATACGGCCCCAGTCAACTGGCTGTGGCTGTCTGGACCAGCACCTGGGCAAGCAATACTGTGAGAAATCTCTGGGACCACACTGGAATTTGAAGCAAAGGTTATAAAGAAAGGCTGGTGGGTTTGGAAGCAGAAACTGAAGACAGACTGAAAACCAAAAACGCCACAGAGAGTAGGTGGCAGGTGGGGCCATGAGGGTCCTGACGCAGCAGCACGTGTGCAGGGATTCCCAGCACAACCTCAGGGAGGGGGGGGGGAGGAAAAGGACAGGAAGAGGAGGAGGGTAGCAGGAAATCTCCACGATGGTGCCAAAGGGAAGAGCCTCTGCGGCCAAGAGACTGGAGAAGAAAGCAGCCTGTTGCTGTCCTGGTCCCTGCAGTTCTACCTCTTGACTCCTCTTCTGGCTTTAGCAAAGCCAAGGTTCCCTGGCTTCCCTCGAGAGTCTTTTTTTTTTAAACGAAGTCTCACTCTGTCACCCTGGGTAGAGTGCCCTGGCGTCATCAATCATCATAGCTCACAACAACCTCGAACTCTTGAGCTCAAGGGATCCTCTTATCTCAGCCTCTTGAGTAGCTGGGACTAGAGGCGCCCGCCACAATGCCCAGCTAAGTTTTTTTATTTTTAGTAGAGACAGCATCTCACTCTTGCTCAGCTTTGTCTCCAACTCCTGAGCTCAAGCAATCTGCTCACCTCTCCAGAGTGCTAGGGTTACAGATATGAGAGAGTCCATTTGTTTTTATAGCCAAACACACTCATGGAAATAAGCTCCTTACTCAAAGCAACCTGAGTGACTCATTGGTTTTTGAAGCTCAAGACACTTAAGAGAAGGACAGAAAAGAAAAGATGGTGACCACTTGGGCCTTAAAAAGAATGTCAGAAAAGCTGTGTGTGGTTGCTCATGTCTGTAATACCAAAACTTTGGGAGGGTGAGAATGAGGATCCTTTGAGGCCAGGAGTTCAAGACTGTCCTGGGCTACAAAGAGAGATCCCATCTCTACAAACATTTTTTTTTTTTTTCTAAATTAACCAAGCATGGGAACACACACCTGTAGTCCCAGGTACTTGGGTAGGCTAAGGCAGAAAGGTTGCCTGAGCCCAGGAGTTCCGGGATGCAGCGAGCTGTGAGGATGTCACTGCACTCTAGCCCGAGTGACGGAGTAAAACCCTCTCTAAAGAAAAAAGAAAAGAGTAAAAGCACACTGGCGTGGCCTGCCTGTAAGAATCAGTCCCAGAACCAGCATACGAAAATCCCACATTGGTCAGATACTCATCTCCCCCAGGCCCATCACTCACTCCTGCATCCCGCCCTCTGAGAGCCGGCAGACCCTGTATTTCCAGTTGGGCATCAACTTCACTCCATGTAAATAACAAAGAATCCTGGGATGAGAAAACAGTGCCCCAGGTGGGTGGGGGCTCTCCAGTTAGACAGAATAGCAGATGCTTCAGTCAGAAGGAGTTTGGCCACAAATAGAAGGCAGCTTCCCTCTGTGAAAGTGAGAGGGTATTTGAGGTGACAGAACAGCCTCTGATCCTCCAATCAATCCCGTCCTGTTCAGTAAATGCAGATGCCAGAACCAAAGGCTCGGGAGCTGAGGCTGCAGAGGGATCCTGGATGGCCTCTCACAAGGGCCCCTCTACTTTGGCCACACTTTCTCTCTGTAAGATGACTACAGTGCCACTTGGAGTGGCATGAGGTTTCTTTGTTGTTTATAATCTTTCTTGAGCCCTACTTTTAAGGAAGGTCCCTCCCTCATTACTGCAGGGCAGTACAGATGCATGCTCAGAGCTGGAGCTGCTAGTGGCCAGGTCTGTTCTGACTGCTCTGCTCATTGGCCAAGCTGTTATGATTATTATCATTGAATATAGTTGTTTTTTAGCAATTCATTTCCCTAAGGCAAGGGCCTCCTCTTTTTTTACATTTCCCCAATATTCAGCCCAGTCCCTGGCATAGAATGAGCCTCAATGAAGATCTGATGAATGACCTTCAGAAAAAGTACCCAGATTCAAGGTCTAGTTCACGTACGTCTCTATTCATCTCAAATGTATGGTTTGTGGACCACAAGCCCAGCAATGCCCCTAGAAAGAGTGCATCCTCTCTGAAATATAGTACAGGTCTATACATCTAGGTTTCCATTTACTGAGCTCCTCAGCTGCTGTCAGCTTCTTCCCCAAGCTCCAGGTCCCTGGACACAGACCACTTCATCAAGTTCTCTTACTAAACCTTCAAAGAATGTGGTCGAGAGATGGGTCCCAATCTTCTGAGTTTCATTCAGATAGAATTTATTAAAAATGCAGAATGTAAGGCTACCACATCATGTCCCATTAAGCAGAGAGAGAAAATGGAGGTACTAAAGCCTGATCTGTAAGAAGGATGAAACTAAAAGCATACACTTTGTATCTGTGACATGGGCCAACTTCTGGCTCTGTACACAGCACCAGTTTCTTAAACTTTTTAAGTCTCGGTTTCCTCATCTGTAAGATTAAGCACTTAGCATAAGCCTATCACAGTATGAGCTCTGAATAAGGTATCTGCTGATAAGGTGGCTCTCCATAGGCTAATAGATGCAGAATTCAAACAGGTTTTATATGTCACCAAGTTTCAGAATGAGTTTTTAGGGCCTAATCAGAGGCACTTTGGGAAGATTGGGGTAAAAGTGGGGGTGAAGAGAGCACATTCTCTTATCCAGCATCACTCTGCCTTCATCTGACTCAGCCAGCCTTCCTGCAGATTAGGGTAATGGGAAAGGAAGAGTTTTCACTGCCAAAATTAATCTAACCTGCACGCTGGTACCAGAATCTCCTCTTCAATATCCTGGCCAAATGATTGTCCAGTCTCTATTCTTAGACACTTAAATTCTCTTTGTGAAGCCCTGAATTAATTTGCTTAGCAATTTTCTTACTCTTTAGAATATTCAGAAACTCAAATAGCTAATCAAGTTTTATTGCCTGGTAGAAGTCCCACCAGACCTACTTTAATGAAAAGAGCATTGTTCAAAATTAATTGAAGTTCAATATGCCTGTAATAGCGCTACAATGGTCATTGAAAATGGTTGTCCTCAGTAGGTTAAGAATGTCTCCCAGAAATCTTGACCACATTGTTAATTTGTTTAGCAAATCCTTTTAGTTCTATTGAGCATAAAGATAATTTTTAGCTTAGACCCTTATACAAATTTCTACAAATTCTGAGTCAATGAAGTTTGAAATAATAAGTTTCTAGTGTTGCTAGAATATTTTCCATTCTCCAGCGATTTTTCAAACCATTTCCACATCTGATGTCTTATTTTAGTCAGCCCTGCTATGTTGAAATGAGATGAGAATCAAATCAAATTCTATAGGTCAGCATGCTCTGCAAACTGCAAAGCTCTGGAAATGACTATTACTAACAAGCTATTAGACCCCAGGTCCCCAGCTCCGACTCACAGCCTGGCTGACTCACAGTCTTCTTAGGCCATGAGGCCTCTCTCGCTCAGGAGGGCTGGTGTGTGAGGGATTCAAGTATCTTCCAAGACCAAGGAGGACATGGAGGATGGTGACTGGCATAAGCTAATGCAGATAGACACAGCAATGACTGGGTACGTGTCACCAGGGAGGGATTGCTGCAGAGCCCCTCACACACGTCTGAAAGCTTGCCCTCTGTTTGCAGCTGTCACTGTTCTTGCATCTGCTTGCTGTTCTCACCACAGTTCTGTTTTGGGAATCATATCCATCCTTTTAAGCCAAGCCAACCAGCTCAAATGCTGCCTCCTTCAGGAGCCAATTGTGATCTTCTCAAGTTCAAGTGGTCCCTGTCTCTCCTTTGAACTTGCTAAGCTCCTTGCCTCATCCCCTGATCCCCCTCCACATGGCCTTGTGTGGTAGAGAGGGAGCAAGGCAGTGCTTTCCCATCGGTCTACAAGCACCTGAAGAGCAGGCAGTGTGTGCTGTGGAGAAAAGATCGATGCAGCCACCGCTGTGGTGCCAGCCACCCATGAGAATGAGCTTTGGCCAAGCACACAGCTCCCTGGCAAGAGCTACTCTGTCCAGACCCCTTTACAGCTAGGCATGGCCCTATGAGGGTTTTGTCAATTAGGTAAGAGCGGAAGTGAGATAAACTTGCACTTCACATTCTTAACAATGCAGTTGCTTGTCCCCTTCGATCCCTGGGGATGGCAGCACAAGAAGGCGGAAGGAGCCTGGGTCTCTAGCAGAACTCCCCGCCATCTAGACTGCTCACCCCCAACACTTCAGTGAGAAATAAATGACTGTTTTCTTAAACTATCTATTTTAGGACCTCTTTGTTAAAACTGGTTTGCCTGATCGCTCGTCAGCGCACAGGTGCTCGATTCATTTTGCTGTGTGAATGAAGAGAAGCATGTATAAATAAAAGGAGAAAGAAAATGAACGCGTGACCCAGTGTGCGACCTGGTGCCAGCTGCAGTTCTGCTTAAAGTAACACCTGTCTAATTTTCCTACTGGTGTCTCTGATCTTGCTGATAGAGGAGAAGCCAGGGAAGAGTTTTGGAGAAGTGAGGGAAGGCCTCTGCTTCCAAGGGCCAGTCCCTCAGGGAGTCCAGGGGCTGCTTTGCCTCTGATTCACTTCTCTGGTGATGTTCGGTTGCTCCCCAGGGATCTGCTGTCGGAGAAGGGGGTGGGGGGACTCAGAGGGGAGTTACTTCCCATATGAGTTGAGTTGAAGTGTTTGGAACTGGCAGTGTATCAGAGCCAGGACTGTTCAAAATATAATGAAGGACATTCCAAGGCATCTGTCCTCCTGACAGCAATGTACTTTAAGAAATTCTAAATGTTTTGTCTGTGTGAAGTGTCATCCTAAAGTGGAGAAAAGCTATGTGTGTTTGACATCTTCATAAGGTCACAGTGAGAATCAAATGAGCTCATGTGGGCAGAAGTGCTCAGTAAACTGCTAAGCACAGTGAGGGTGGCTGGTGTGACACCTGCCTGCCAACTTCCTTCCATCCACTGTCCGTGTGATTCTGGCTCAGCAGCTAATCCCAGTTCCTTCTCCTGGGCCAAAGGTGGTAACTGACCCATGTCTGGCCAGTCATAGTCCCCATTTCTTGGCCACAGTGATTTGTCCAGAGGGTGAAAATGTGACCCAGACTGAGCCAATGAGAAATCTTCTTGAGGGGAGGGTTTGCACCCTGTCTTTCCCTCTGGGATGAAGTGAGCCTACAGCTCTTGGCAGCCCTGTATTGCGAATGGAGGAAGCAAAGTTCACAGACAGAGAGGGATGATGGTCTCTGAAACCAGCTCCACCTCAGTCCTCCAAAGTTATGTGAATTGGATGAAAAATTCCCTTTTTTCCTTAAGTTGATGTGAGTTGAGTATTTGTCACCTGAAACCAAAGTAATACTAATAAAATGCATGAGTAACACTTCATTATCCAAGACATTGGTTCAATTGAACTTTGAGAGCTTATTTGGAGATTCTAGCTTGTCTCAAGACAATACTACTTGAGATTCTTTTCAAAGAATGTCCATCCTTGGTCTGGAGAAATTGTTTCTTTTCACCAGCCATGTGGCTGCTAAGGGGACACACCTATGGCGGTGAAGGTGGAAGAAGAGCTCAACCGGCCAGCGCAGTCCAGCCTACCTGGTGATCACTAGGATGACAGTTTTGATGAGCACATCACCCCTCAGGCAGACCACCCTATTGCTAGACATCTCTAATTCTTAAAAATAACCCCAAATCTGGTCCCTTTAGATTTTTTCTTGATCTTTGCCTCATTCTCTGAAAATACACAGGATTTCAAGCTGCCCCATCCCTACCCCCAGTCCTTCTCAGTGGATGGTTCTTCAGATATGGAGAATAGATAACATGTTCACCTGAGCGTTTTCTTCTCTGGCCCTAAAAATCATCTTTGCTCAAATGATGACAAGGCTATTAAATTCTTCACCAACCTGACTTCTTGGTCTGGGTACCTGCCAATTAATCAATGTCCCTCTTTAACCATGATACCCAAATCCACCTTCACAATTGCAGCTCTGTTCTGCAGGGCAGAGCAGACCAGAACTATCCCCACCCTTGATCTGGACTCTGCACATCCTAGAAATACAACCTAAGTTTATGTCTTTGTTTATAAAATCCTTTTCTCACCTGTTGATCATATTGAGCTTAAATAAGTTCACAGCCCTTGATTCTTCTCTGTCATCAGATGCTGTTAACCCATCTTTGACTTTTGCAGCTACTTTTGGATCCAAGTGAAAGAAGTCACATTGATTCTAATTTATTCATTGTGCTCCATCATTTCATGTTTTTAAAAGACAAAGTATATTAATAAACACATTTTCTGTATTACTCAGAGTTGGGTTGTTTACAAATCATACCTCATATGAGCATGCTGCTTTGACTGTATTCAAATCATTGATTAAAATATTGAGTAAGATTGATCCAAGAGTAAGGAACCTCCCTTCAGAAGGCCGAGATATTTTTACTCAGTAAGGGCTTTAGCCAACTATGAGTCCATCCATGGATACACTATCCAGCCCACATTTCTCCATCTGGCTTCTGTCATGAGAAATTTGTCAAATTCCTAAGCTGACCTATTAATGCATAATTATGATTGTCGCTGAGCATTAGAGAATGCTATGGGCCAATAGGCACAGGACAGGTTTGTTTTGTGCAGAGAAGCACAGAGAAAAGATCAAAGCCACAGAGAGGCCCTGGGTGTCCAGGGGTATGGGATCAGAGATGTTGAGGAAATTAGAAGATCATGTTACCCTATCCACATTGGGCAGGTCTTGTCGGAGCTGTGTGCTGGAGTTAGTCATTGAGTATGCAGTTATCTGGCAATTCACCATGGGGAGAGACCATAGGATAAGCACAGAGCTACAAAGCCCCTCTGCTCCTGGAACCCAGATCAGCACATACTCTTTAGGAGGATTTGAGGCATACCTTAAGACTTTCCTGGAGCTCCAGAGCCCTTGAACTTGGGCAAGTGAGGAAACTGTGGCAAACACCCCTAAGAACCAGGGGTGTGAGAGCCTCAGCTGAGCACACCTTCTGGGGAAGGTTACATGGGATTTGTATCACTGCAAAAGGGGCAGAGCTCTGATGCAGGAGGCAGGAGCGTGGAGAACAGGGGACAACTACTCTGAGACTGCTGAGCTCAGAGCAGCGGACTGGGACTCCCAAGGGGAAGGTGGTGTTTGGGTTTTGTGTTTATGTGAAATCTTTCATGTTGAGCATTTCAGAACTGTGCTAATTTTGTAAGACTGTCGTAATCAGTCACCCCAATGGGTGACTTCAGAAATGTGTTCTCTCACTGTCCTTTCTTGATCCAGAAGTTCAAGATCATGGTGTGAGAAGGGCCACACTCCATTCAGAGGCTCAGGGGTAGAACCTGTCCTATCCCTGTCTCCTAACTTCTAGTGATCGTAGGCACTCGGGGGCATTCCTTGGCTCACAGCCACGTCAATACGATCTCTGCCGCTATCTTCACACAGCCTTCTCCTCTTCTGCCTGCCCTATTATAAGAACACTGGTCATCATATTTAGGGCCCAATGGATAGTCCAGGATGATCATGTCTTGATATTCTCAGTTACATCTCCGAACACTCTTTTTCCAAATAAGGTAACATTGGGCTGGGCGCGGTGGCTCATGCCTGTAATCCTAGCACTCTGGAAGGCCAGGGTGGGTGGCTTGCTTGAACTCAGGAGTTCCAGACCAGCCCGAGAAAGAGCAAGACCGTGTCTCTACTAAAATAGAAAAACTAGGCAGGTGTTGTGGTGGACACCTATGGGCTCAGCTAATCAGGAGGCTGAGGCAGGAGGATTGCTTGAGCCTGGGGCAAAGGAGCGAGACTGTCTCAAAAAAAAAAAAAGTAACATTCACAAATCCTAGGGATTGGGGCATAGACACATATGTACATTTTGAGGGGACCATCATTTAAGAATCCATTTCAATTATCTTCTTCCAGTAACAAATCACGCTCTCATCTTGACCCTGAGTGGTGCTTTTGTTGTTGGAAGCAATCAACAGCTGCACCTGGGAAGAAGAAGAACGTTTATTACACCTGTCGGTGGAAATGCAGCCCCGGGTCTCCCCAGCAGGGACCAGGAGAAAGAACCCACAGACACACACACCCCATTTTATTTAAAGCTCCCAGCACCCATCAGAACATCATTCTCCTTAGATATATCACCAACTGGAGTGACTAAAGTACACTTTGGGGGTGTGCGTATATCATGTATTTAAAATTCATTTGATCATGACCAATTATTACTTTTGCTTATTACTTTCACTCCCATTTAATAGTTTGAGTTCTGCTCTTTGTTTCCCATCAGATCACTGCATTCTTCCCCAGCCTCACTCTCTCACCTGACTGCCTCTGCTCCAGCCAGGCCTTTGGTGACCAGCATAGGATGTTTCAGGGGCCTCCTCTCCTGTGGACTCTCCCTGCCATGGTTGCCATATTTGCTGCTCCCCCCAGCCCCGCCCGCTGTAATGATCCCCAAGTGCTGCTGCCGGATGGGCTGACCCTGAGGGTGCCCTGGATGAGGGTCAGGGCGCTGGACAGTAATAATCCATCCAGTGACCACTGCTTGAGCAGGTGTGAGCTAACCTCATTCATTCATCATTTACTCAGCTGACACTCTCTGAACACTTGTTATGTGTAGGACACCGTCGCAGGTCCTAGGAGATGGGGGACATAAAGCTAATCCCTGCCTCTGCAGCATGTAAGGCAATTTCCCCAAATTCTGTCGTTCAGCCTGGAAATTTTGAAACTAAAGTAAAGAAGTCAAAGTCATGTTCACAGAGCAGACGTGACACGCTGTAAATGCCTTACATTTTCAGTTCTGCACTCGCATCCATCATCTCAGAAAGGTGTCCCTCTGGTGAGGTTAGTAGCCTTTCCCGGTTTTTGGAGAAGGACGCTGAGGCTCAAGCAGTAAATGGGCTTGACCCTGGCTCCCAGGGTGTGCTCTTTCTCTAGGCCCCTGAGCAGCACGTTGGGCTGCCTCTCCGCCATAGCAGGGCCCTCCATACCCTGCTCATTTCCAGCTGCAGCTCTGCCCGGGGACCAGGGAGGAGAGGCATTTGGTACTAGCAGTGAGCCGCAGGCTAGGGTCTGAGTCGGGGTGGCCCCTGGCCCTGGCGCCCTGCCCACTCCACTGTGAGAGAGGCAGAGTTTGTCTCTGCCCCCATGGCCCTTCTCTCTCCCTGCCCTGCTCCTTGGCCCTGGGTCCTTAGCCGTTCCTCTGGTCCCTCCTTCCCAAGACCGCCTGGGGGGCCTCTTTAGTCTTGTAGCTTTCAGCTCTCTGATCTGATACATTATGCTAACGACTGAAAATAGGTCAAACACAGCACATTTCCAACCCTATTTTAAGCTTTGGGAAGATGAAGCTTTAATGGAAAACGAATACAAAGACTATTTAATGGACGTGCTGGCTGAAGGATAAACTACTTTCATCATTATGCAAACGTTTTTTCAGCACTTATGATCTAGGAGGAACTGAGCTAGGAAACCCAGGGGAAGGGATGGTGCCCTTGCTCCCCCCAGGCGTGGGGGGAGAGAGCCTAGCCCTGAGGGTCGGCCAGAGCACTGTCCAGTCCTTGCTGTGAAACACTGAGCAAGCAACAAGCCCTCTGAGCTGGTGTTTTATAAAATGGAGATGAGAATACTACTCACAGGTTCTAGTTAGGCTGTGATAGGGCAGGTGCAGGGGAGAGGGCAGGGTGTAGTAGAGAGGGCAGGTACAGGGGAGAGGGCAGGTGCAGGTCTGCACCAGGCCAGACCTAGACTAAAGCACGTAGGTGTGTTTGCCAAGCGTAAGGAGTTGATTTTTGACTGTGGTAGCTCCTTTCCTTCTAGGGAAGCTCATGTTCTGGTTGGAGAGGTCAGGTCACCAACAGGGTTGACTTGAAGTTCCCCTCCCTGAACCTCACAAAGAACCACACACCCTGGGGAGGTAGTAAGTGAATGGAACTCGAGTGAGAACAGACACAGGGAAGAGAACAGGGGAACACATAAGGAGGCAGATGCAGGGGAGAGGACAGGTGCAGGGGAGAGGGCAGGTGCAAGGGAGGGGGCAGGGTGCAGATCTGCGCCAGGCAAGTAGAGCTCAGCACTGAAAGGCCAGGACGGGGGTGGGGGTGGGGGTGGGGGGTGGGGTGTGTGTGACTGACAAAGATGTGCCCCTCCTTCAGGGCCTTCTTGTCTTCCTCACCTTCTTCAAAAAGCTTGACTTGCATTACAAAAATAACATATGCTTCCCAAAAGGAAAAGTTAAAATATTGCGAACTTTTATAAATTCTTACAAAATTCATGTAAATCACTTCTGTTCCCCACCCCTAGTCCCACTGCTTGATCTATGCCCAAATGTATTTTTTGCCATATTAAAAATCACTGCTTTAATTTTAAAATAATGATTTAACCTAAAAATTGCTTGTCAGCATACTTTTTTGTTGTTGGTTTTTAACTCAAACTCTATTATAGCCAACTTTTCATGTTGGTGAGTAGGGTTTACCTTGTTGTATGAAAGAGCTGCGTGGTATTACATGCTGTGGGTAGAATGTCATGTATTTAACTTATTCCAAATAAATTGTCCTCAGTTTTTCACAATCATTAGCAATGAGGCAATTTCTTCATTAATTCTTCATTAATTCAACAAATATGAACTGAGTAGCTTCTCTGCACCAGGTAGCAGGCAGTGCTTTAGGAACACAAATGTGAGTACCAAGGGTCCCTGTCCCTGAGCCCAGGAGCCAGCTGGCTGAGCAGAGACGTCAGTGTAGGGAGATAAGGTAAGACCTCGAATAAGAGGGTGTGACTTGGTCAGGGGGTGAAGGAGCCTTCCACAGGGAACAGGCTGAGGCGGTGGCAATCTTCTGGGGGGTGGAGTCACAGTTCCTTTGTGCAGAGAAAGCAGTTGCTGCATAGCCCAGGGGTAAAAGTTTAGGGTCAGGGTTAGCCCCGAAGGCACAGGCCTAACGCCCATCACAGGGAACTTGTCGGGGAGAGAGAGGCTGTCAGCAGCATTGGACCTGCAGAGCCTTGGAGGTCTGCCTGAGGGGTCTCCCCTTTGTTCTAAGAGCCACGCAAATCCATGAACAGATTTAATCCGCAACACACAACCAGTAGACCACCAGCAGGGATCCTTCAATCCCCAGCCCCTCCCAGATCTCCCAGATACAGGTTTTCAGGGGAGTGGACTGAAGGTCTGAATGCCTGACGAGTAAGCCCACTGAGGCCTGAGTGGGGTAGGGGGGCGGGCTATGAAATGATGCAATTGCTGTGGGGTTTTCTGAACCAGTTACACATACACCTGCCATTTTATCTAGTCATTCCACTTCTATGACTTTACCAAGTGAAAAGAAAGCCCACGTCCACACAAAGATTCATACACCAGTGTTCACGGCAGCTGTATTAAAATGGAAACAGCCCAGATGTCCATCAATAGGTGAATGGATAAAAAAATGGTGGTGATACAAAGGATGGAATTCCACTCTGCAACAAAAGAGAAGGAACTATACATCAGCATGGATGAATCTCAAAGTAACCATGTGGAGGGAAAGAAGAAAGGCAAAAATAAAAATAAAAGAGTCCACACTCAATGATCCCGTTTAATAAAACTCTAGAAGATGCAAAACTACCTAAGTGACAGAAAGATCAATGGTTACTTGGGGATGAGAGGGCAAGGTGGTGGTGGGGGCCTCAGGAAGGAACTAAAGGGCAAAATATGGGGGGTGATGGATATATGCACCACCCTGGCCATGGTCATGTTTCATAAGCTTGCACACATGTCAGAACTTAACAAATGGTGCACCTGAAATATATTCAGTTTACCAGTTAGCAATTATTCCTCAATAAAACCATTTTTTAAAACCCCACAGGAGCAATTTTAATTAAAGTGGAGCCATGATCAGATTTTCAAAGATTACCAGTTCTACAGAGATAAAGATGACACAAAATAGGGGACCAGGGAGGGCATTTTATTCCTAGAACCTTATAGATTTTGTTGCTATTGAATATGGTGTTTTTTGTTGCCTTTTCTAATATTTGCAGATATATTGTAATGCAATCTGTATTTGCATTTTGATCTAACTGGCTTACAGAACGATTTTTTTAGTGCCAATAGTGCTTCTATAGATTATTTTAACCCTTTCTTTTTTGTAAATAATATTAGTGCCTGTGACTTATAATAGCTTTGTTTCTTCTTTTCTTATCGCTTCAACTTTTATTTTTCTTATGTTAATCCACTAGCCTGGATTTTCAATATAACGATGAGTTGGAGCCATGAAGCACAGTGGTCTTGATCTTAAACTTAAAGGGGAATAATTTTAAGTTTTTCAACATGAAATTAAATGTTTGAGGTAGCTTTTTGATGTATACATTTTATAAAGTTAGGGAAGTGTTCTTTATTTCTAGTTTACCAAAATTTTTATGAAATTAGAAATGGATATGAGATTTTATCAAGTGCTTTTTGTGCATCTTCTGAGCTCTCCAGTGTGTGTATAAAATGGACCGCAAGGGAACCACTAAAAATGACCATCGTGTTGCCATAGAGAAGTGAGGAGGGGTTATTTTCCTGTTTGTGATATTGTAACATTGCTTCCATATTTTAAATACTTCCTTCTTCAGGGTACCCAATGGGAGTGTTTCAGGATCCCAGTGAAATATATTTTTCTGTTCCTTTTCAGGACACCCAGAACATCAGCTTTATTTAGTGTTGTTAAAGGAAGAAAATATCTACAAAAACTCAGATCCCCTAAGTACTCACCTAGACAAAAAGCATTTACTAAGCACTAATTATAGTCCAAATACTGTTCTAGAACCAAGGATTTTTTAAAAACTGAATAATCAGAAAAAAGCTGGAGTGGCTAAGGGAAAAAAACAACTGAGTAAGATCGGACCTCTTTCTTGGTGAGTGAACATTTCCTGGTGCTTAAAAGTCCTAGAACATTTTTTACAAGCATTTGATCTTGGGTAAATTACTTAAGCTCTTTTAGCTTCAATTATCCCACTTGTAAAATGATAATATGAAATCATAATAGAACATTTTCATGGATTTTGCAATGGTTAAGGTACAATGATTAAGAGGCTACTAATATTTCAACTTAAACAATGAGGAAAATCTGTCTTCTTACCTGAAAAGAAATCCTGATACACCTTGTTTGGTTACCTTAGTAATCAATAGACTCAAGGACTCAATTACTTTCCATTTCTTGGTTCCAACATTTTCTTTATGTTTCCTTGTTCTCAGGCCAATTTATCTCTTCCCTGCAAAACGATTGCCAAAGTTTCTGGCATCCAGAAACTTTCAAAAAGTACCTTCCCTTTTCTCACCCATTAGACTTCTTTGACTTCTTTTCATATTTCGTTGGCCAGAATTGCATTACATGTCCAGGCTGAAATCAATCTCTCTAAGAGAAATTATGTCCCAGTAATTGTTCTAAAGCAATTGGGATATGTCTTAGCTTGAGGAAGAGTAGTGTATGTCCTAACAAAGCCAGGGCTCCACCAGCCATGAAGAAGGGGCCTGGCTGTTTGGTAAGTGCGAGAGCGTAACATTGTGACACACAGAGGGTGCCCAAAAGATGTTCAGACATTTGAAGGAGGGAAAACTCTGTAATACTCAAAAGAGGAATACAGGTGTTGTTCTGGTTTGTCTGCCTTCTGAGTATTTGCAGCCCACCGTTAATAGGGCCGGGAGAAGGGATTAGGTCCCAGAGAGGGAGCCTTACCACTCAGTAGTGGTTCCTCACAAATTTCAGACGGTTTCAACTCCCCTGCTTTCCCCAACCCCAACGTTTATGACTTGAAACTGCAGAATCAATCTCTCTCTCTCTTTCAGTCTCTCTCCCTCCTTCTGTCCCCTCATTTCGCCTCCCCAAGGCAGGAATCTTCCCCTGATTTTCTGTCTTGGAATTGGTCATGAAGAATTTTTCTGGCCTACCTTGTAGGCCCTAAGACCCCCATTTCAAAAAGGGTCCCCCTCCATACCCTGGAGGAAGGAAGGCTACACAGAGCAGCCAAGAAGAATCTAAACAGCCCTGGCTGGGTGTCCCCACTCAGTCTATTACAATAGATCTCACATATTTTGTCCAGCCACATTTCTACATGGCTGTCAGTCATGCCTCTCCAACAGCAGCTCCGTAAGGGCCCACAGGGTTTGGAGAGCTTCCAGATCACGGAACATGCAGAGCTTACAGGAAGGTGAACAAGAACTCACCCCTATGCTGGAGGGCACACACCCCAGCTGCATGGGGACAGGAGCTCCTGCCCTTGTGAGGACCCTCCAGACCTCACTCCATGTGTCTCTTCATCTGGCTATTTATATCTTTTGTAATAAACCAATAAACAAAGGTGTTTCCCGAGTTCTGTGAGCCACTCTAGGAAATCAATCGAACCCCAAGAGGGGCTCATAGGAACCACGACTTGAAGCCAGTCAGTCAGAAGTTCCAGAGCCCTGGACTTGTATCTGGTGGGACAGGGGGGATAGTCTTGTGGGATCCAAGGCTTTCTCCAAGCAGATAGCAGCATTGCGACTGGAACTGAAGAACATGGGCTGGTATGTTCTCCAAAACTGATTGTTGTTGTTTGAGAACAGACAGAAAACACACTCGATGCTTTTCCTTCAGCGAAGGTACAAACAGTGCCTACCCCAGGGCTGATGTAAAACTTTAATGAGCTGCCTGGTGTAGGCCCTTGGAATAGTACCTGGTGCGTAGTAAGCACTTGAATGTTGGCTATAAATATCTCTCGCGCATTTCACAATGAAGTTATAAAGCTGTGCATGTTTTTAAAGACATATTTTTCTTATGGCAGGTGTCCAGTGATGGTTATTATTAACAAGATGATCCTGGCAACCTGAAGAAGGAGCCCCTTGTGTGGTGGGGAGAGAAGAACGGAGAAACTGGGAAAGCAGAGTCGGTCAGGAGAGGTGCTCAGAAAGAGATGGTCTTCAGTGGAGTCTTGAAAGACAAACAGAATGAGCAAGTAAAATAAAAAAAACGGATTGAGACCAGCCAGGATGATTCACACCTATAATCCCAGCATTTTGTGAGGCCAAGACCAGAGGATTGCTTGAGCCTAGAAGTTCAAGACCAGCCTGTTTTTTCATAAGTGGACCAGAGCCAGAACCTGGGCGGGAACTTTCTCTATAAATGACATGGCCCAGTGTGGTGGCTCACACCTATAATCCTAGCACTCTGGGAATCTGAAGTGGGTGGATTTCTTGAGCTCAGGAGTTCAAGACCAGCCTGAGCAAGAGCGAGACCCTATCTCTACTAAAAATAGACAAAAATAGCCAGACATCATAGCAGGTGTCTGCAGTCCAAAGTACTTGGGAGGCTGAAGGCAGGAGGATCGATTGAGCCCAAGAGATTGAGGTTGCTGTGAGCTATGGTGATGCCAAGCTCTATCTCAAAAAAAAAAAAAAAAAAAAAAAGAAAAGAAAACCTGTCTTTCTGTTCTCCTCCAACCAAAGGCTGCTTCTCTCCAATTTGCAAACTATTTGCGGTTTCAAGTCATAAGGTTTGGGGTTGGGGAAAGCAGGGGAATTGAAACCCTCTGAAATTTGGGAGGAACACTACTGAGTGGTAAGGCTCCCTCTCTGCGACCTAATCCCTTCTCCTGGCCCTATTAATGGTGGGCCACTAATACTGACAAGGAACACAAACCAAAACAACACCCCCAGTGGCACAATTTCTTGCACTGTGATAAAGACTCATCTAGGCTTTTAAACACCACCACGAAGAGACTCGATGTACAGAAATTGTTTCTCAACATGAACCTGCAAATGACAACCAATATCTTATTACTCAGTTTGTCAAATCTAAATCAGGGCCTTTTTGTTCCTGACTCAGGCCCAGGCACTGCTGAGTCTTCTCTGGTCCCAGCCAGCCCAGAGGCAGAAGCAACTAGAAAGCCCCTGGGCGGCTGGGGCCTCCACCGCAGGCTCAGCTTGCTCCAGGCCAGACAGTGCTGCTCCCTGGACTCTCTCCAGAAAGAGGTGTCCTGCTAAGACAGAATGTTCCAACTCTGCTACGCCCAGAAGATAAAACAACCAGTATGAGAGAAGCAGCAATCAAGGGATGAAAGGTAAATAATTTTGTACTTGCCTGGCTGGCCAGAAGTTGAGAAGGAAGTGAGAATGCCCTTTTGCCCTTCTGTGGAGCTGTGTGGCTCCTCTGTCCTCACCTCTGCCATGGCACCTGACAGAGACCTACCATCTTGGTGCCCAGTCTGCCCCTCTGAACTCCTGAAGGGCATCATTCTCTGTGTCAAAGGCCTCACTCTAGCAGGGACCCGAGACTTGGGCAGCAAGACCTGGGGAAGAACTCCTCCTCTCCACCCCCCGCCATTCCTCCCCTCCCCGCAAACCCATATGTGTATTTTGACCCAAAGTTCAGAACAGAAAAGGAAGTCAGAAGGAAGTAAGCTGCTGTGGCTGACAAGTCCCCAGCGTCCTCTCAAGATGTCCCATTTCTCACCATTCCTTCCTGCATCTCCCCCAACACGTGCTTCCTTGCAGCAGCCCACTCAGCATGTCCTTTCTGCCCTTGGGCCTCTGGGATGCTGCTCCCTGGCAACCGCATGGTGAGGCACAACCCCCAGAAGCCACGGAGGCCAGCAGGTGTTTTACTCCCACCACTTGTCGCTCTGTGCAGGAATCACTGGCTGTTCCCCCACTGTCCTGTGCCCTTCTCAAGGGCAAGGACTAAGCATTGTGTACGTTGTATTCCGGTACCTTGCACAGTGACTGCACAGATGAGCCCGCAAAATCCTGCTCATTAGGGTAGATGGCACACAAGCAGTAGGGAGCCCCACCTCGCTGGCCGGGGCCTCGCTGGCCTCACTCCTGCTGCTGCCTGTGGAGGGAGGGAGCAGGGCCATGTGGGCCACAGGCTGAGCCCAGGCTGAGCAGTGAGAAGCATGGCCTCTCCCTTCATCTCAGCTGCTGAAGAATAAAAGACACTGTGCCCTTAGAGCTGTCCCACCCACTCTGGACCTCCTCTTCTGGGGGTTTCCTGTTTGAGCCTTTTAACATGCCACTTGGGAGAAGTAGGGGTCTTCAGCAGGCAGATGTCTGAACATGAAGGGCTCTCTCCCGCCTTCATGTCTCTACCCTGTGTGATTTATTTATTTGAAATCCTCTAACTTGGACTATCAACAGAGGCTGACTTCTCTGTGAAAGAAAGCCCCTTCCAGGGGAAGTGGGGAAGAGGCGTTTCCTGAGGGGAAGGATACTTTTGAGAGCAGCTAATATTTTATTCGGTCAGGGCAGTAAAAGCGTCATGTCCAAAAAGGCCCAGAAGTGGAAAAATAGCAACCTTGAGCTCCAGAAGGAAAAACAAAACTTCTAGAGTTTTTAGGTCCTGGTCACCTCCCAAGCCAGCTCCAATCCCAAGCAAGGCCAAATGTGGAAGTTACACTGGTGGCTTCTCTTACTGGTGACCGTCTGCTTTCTGTGACTGTGCATGGGGCTATCCAGGGGTATTTTTTCCTACCCTCCACTCCTTTCTTCTCAAGCTGTCTCCCCTCTCCCTTTCTTCACCACACTTTGAATCTACAATCAATCTCTCTCCCTCATAAGCCTGCCCATGCACATGTGTGCGCACACACACACACACACACACACACGGCTTCCCCACGACATCTTCTCACATCCCACACCCCTCTGTCACTCAACCCTTCCTAACCCACATGGCCCTGGAGTTCAGAGCAACCTCCCTCACCCATAAAAGCCCTGGGCCCTACCTTCTCAAACCTGGTTTACTGGCTCAGTAGAAACAATTAGCTGAATTCTTGTCCAAGTCGACTTCCATTTATTTAAAAAGTTATTAAGCACCTGCTATAGAAGGGCTTGGACTAAGGGCTGAGCTTTCAAAGAAGAATAAGATCTTAGAGTTTGCTTGGGAAGATACACACAAACAAACACTTTGGGAGCAACAGGTAAGTTATAACAACCAAGGTGTTCACACATCTTGGGTGCGCAGAGGAGTGCTCATCCTGGGAGTTAAGGGAATAAATACTTCAGGGAGCAGGTGATGCCGGGAGTAGGATGGAAGGAAATTCTGAAAAGAGGCAGCTACGTAAACAAAGTCACAGACAGGAAATGGTGTGGCTTCTAAGAGGAGTGAGTCCAGAATTGTGTGGGATGTTATAGGAGTACAAGGAGAAGGTTCTAGCAGCCCCTTTAAACCAGGCGAGGGAACTAGACTCTTCTGTACAAGGTAAGGAACACATGCAGGGTTCCAAGCAGAGAAACTGTGTGATGTCACTTGGCTGCAGAGTGAAAGAGGGGACGCCATGTGGTCAGACTCTGCCTCTCCCTCTCTCTGCTAAGCGTGCCTGGTGAGTGTATGGACCAGGCCAGGGATGGTAGGGAATGGCGAAGAGGCAGCAGATTCAAAGTATAGATGGCTTTTAAAATCATCACTCTTTAGTGGGTCATTGGAGTGGGGAACAAGTGAGACGGAGGCTCATGTGATTCTGAGGCATCTTGCCCAAGTCACTGTCGAGAGGGAGCGGTGCCTTCACCAGTGCAAGGAGTATGGGGGAGGAGCAGATTTTAGGAGAAGATAATGAGGTTACTCTCAGACCTTGTACTGGGTTGGTTGGTGGTCCCTAAAAGGTATGTGCACATCCTAATTCCCAGAACCCGGGAGTGTTAGTTCATGCGGTAAAAGGTCTTTGAGATGTAATTAGGAGTCCTGAGATGAAGAATCCATCCTGGGCTCTGTAGGTGGATCCCAGTGACACATGTCATTGTAAGAGACACACAGATATTTGGGACCTGCAGGGAAGTGTGTGAAGGTGGAGACCGAGGTTGGAGTGATACAGCCACCAGTCTAGGAACCGAGGCTTGCTGGCAGCCACTGGAGCTGGGAGAGGAAGGCAGGGTTCTCCCCAGAAGGCAGTGCTCATGCCTCACACAGAGGCAGACTTCAGGCCTGCCAGAGAACACATTTCTGTTATTTTAGGTCACCTGATCGTGGCAGTTAATTTGGCAGGTGCAGAAAATTAACACAGACGTCACGTTGGAGGCCATCGTAGTATATGGGTTCGGCACACAGATAAATGGCCCTAAAATCCAGGGGAGTTTCAGGGCTGGAGATGGAGGGAGCCAGAGGTGACAGTTAAAATCAGGAGGTGGGGAAGATGGTCCAGGGTCAGTGTGCACAGAGGGAAGAGTTGCGGGCCACACACGGTGCACCGGGATACACCAGGCTGGGTGGGTAAGCCTGGGAAGGGGTAGGACGGGGGCAGAGAGGAATGGTCAGACAGGGCAGGGACAAACCAGGAAACAGCCTGATCACTGAAGCCAGACGCAGAGTTGACATCACAGGAAAGGAGTCCAAGAACAAGCCCCAGATACCCACTGGTGCTTACAAATATTCATTTCCTGATGACCCTGGTGGAAGTGCTATTGGCGATGACGGGGGAGAAGTCCTCATGTCCAGGGTGAGAGCAAGCCCTTTGAGCCCCCCAGCACTAAAAAGATTATGTTGTCCTTCCCACGTGTATTTCAAAATCAAGCAGATGAGATCCAACCACCCTCCTCCCCACTCCCTCCCCCTTGCTAGACTACATTCAGGATTTATCATTTGTGGGTCATTAATTGTTTATCTTTTGGCTTCATATTAGTACTGAGTACACTGGATTTTTTTTCCAATCTTGAGATACATTACTAAGAAAAATGTGTTCCAACTCTATCCAGGTAAACATAAAAGAGGTAAAATCTGCATCTTTTCTTATGGCTGAATAGTGTGTGAAGGGCTCAACTACAATTGGAACATTGTTTGGTAACAATGTAACCTAAATATTTGTAGCCTTATGTTAATTTGAAATAATAAAAGAAAATAAAATTGATGTTAACTTATAATTATAATTAACTTGCCATTATATATAATTATAACAGACTTTTGACTTTTCCTGAGACATCATCAATTTAAGTCCGTCTTATCTAACATATGCATACATACACCTATTCTCTCAGCGTGCTTTCCTTCCCGGCCTTTTTCCTGCCTAGTTCTGCATGCAGGGGGTTTGGAGGTAAGCAGGCGTGGAGAAGGAAAGGCAGTCAGCATAACCCAGAAGTTCAGTGAATAGGGAACAGGAGAGGAGAGGGTGTCAGGACAAGGGGAAGGTTGCATTCCATGGGAAGGAACTTGGTTTTGCTCACAGGCTGAGGGAAAAGAGCAAGGAGGTGAGATGGGGAACGCCGTGAGAGGGCAGGGACAGCTGGCAGGTGGAGCTGCATCCCTCCCAGCTGTGGGGCCTGGGAGAGGCTTGGTCTGGACAGCAGGAAGGGCCCCTCCCTGTCGGAGGCCGGAGGACACAGTGCAGGTGCTGGTAAACATGTAGGTGGGAGAGCAGCTGGTGGCCTCCGATGTCTCTGAGAAGGAGGAGACGTGGTGAGGGTGTGCGTGCGGGGGGCACTGTTTACAGAAGGGAGCTGGCCAGGAAAGCGACTCATTTGTGCTCATCTCCTCTGCTCCTCAGGGATCTCCCTGGTCTTAGGTGTCCTTTGTTCTTCCCTGAAGTCATCAGCAGCAGTTGCTTATCCAGGTGCTTAAACAGGGCCAACAGAGATCGCTGAGGGGCCACTGTGGAGACCGCAGTCCAAGCCTCCTCTGCAAACCCTAGCCCCGTCCTTCCTCTGGCCCTGGCCTCTGCCGCTGCCCCCGCTCCTTGTGGGATGCGCACCCACTCCCCTACCTGAGGCCACCTGGTGAATTTCTCTCACCAGATGCGCACTGCCACCTCATCCCCATCGTCCCCTCCCAACTTGGATGCATTGCTTACTTCTGACTGCCCACTGTACGTGCCCCCCCAACACACACTCGGGGAGTCCCTGGGCAGAGCTGCAAACAGCCCTCTCCATGCTGAAAAACGTTTTGAAGTTCTATGTTATGTTTGAAAAATGTATTGGACTGTTGCATTCTTCTCCATAATATATTGATTTTTGATGTCATATAAATATATTTTAAACCACTTACTAGCAAACAAGATCGACCTTCCAGGAAGAGGCCCACATCTTCCTGCCCACAGAGTCTTCTGGTTCCGTGTACCCCTTGAGCCACAACTGATCACTCACTCCTAGACATATCTGTACCTTATTTGAGGAAGGCAGATCTACAAATTAATGTGTTCATATCTGTAAGCCCACCAATTTGCTATCAACAGCACAGGTGAGTTCTCGTTTGGTTTGGGTGTGATTTAATTGCATTAGATGGAGTGTTCGTGACTGTAGGGATCGTAAGTCTGGTTGGTCCGTCTGGGGTCCAGAGGGGTAAGCTCCTGGCCTGAGGTGCCAGAGCAAGTTAGAGGTGGAGCTAGAACACATACTCTCGTGTCCCGACTCTCAGCCGTGCCCCTTCCACTCTTCCGTTTGTGAGGATTCCGTCTAGTTCTAAAGTTACAGGATTCTGAACACTCCCCTATAGACATTAACATGGCTCTGGAAGAGGGCTCCTGACGGAAACTTTGTTTCCCCACAACCCAAGTCCACCCCACTCCCGTCCCCTTCATCACCGGCTCCTTTTCTCCTCACGAGAAGGACAGTCACCCAGACTCTTCCTGTGTGTTCCCAGTCTCCTCATCTTGGAACCATTGTAATTTATTACTGCTGTGGACTGAATGTGTCCTCCCGAACTCCTGGGTTGAAAGCTCATCCCCCAAGGTGAAAGTGTTGAGAGGGGACGCCTTGGGGAGGTGAGTGGGTCATGGGGGCCTCACCTTCATCAACAGAGTGAGAGCCCTTAGGAAAGAGGCCCCAAGGGCCCCGTCCTCCTCAGCCCTGTGAGGACAGGGGAAGACAGTTGTCCATGAACCAGGCAGCGGGCCCTCACCAGACCCCAGGTCTGCAGCCACCAGGACCATGGGAAATGAATTTCTGCTGTGCAAGCCAGCCATCCACAGGACTTCCGTCATGGCAACCTCAGTGGACTGCACAGGTCCTGTGGGCCTCCTACTCCCGACCCTCCCCCTTCAAGGTCCTCTCCACACAACTGGCTGACCATCCACCTTCTCTACCCTGTATTTTGTCTTCTCAGTCCCCTTCTACTTCCTCTTGTCTAACCCATGAGGTCCAAATGCCTCAGTCTTACCAGTGAAGCAGACGGCACACTTGAAGTTAAAGTTAAACTTCTGCGGCACACTTCAATTGTGTTGATCAAAAAAAAAAAAAAAAAGACTAAAAAAAAGAATATACTTACTGTGCTTTGAATGTCTTTCGAAAACAAATTAATTAGTGATCTTTAATACTTTTCGAGGCACAACTAAGATCCTCTCCTGGAACACCAGGGTGCTGGTGCCCACCGGTTGAAAATCGCTTCTCTCAAGTCTTTTTGTGACCATTTCTTGCTGATTCCTCCAGGTGAACTTCTCTAGACATAAAACAAGTACCTCTCAGCACAGACCAGGAAGCCAGACATCTCCAGGGTGCAGAGGCGGGCACCTAAAGGAGGTACAGATGGTTGGCTGGGAAGATCAGAAGAGGGATCGCTGGGAGCTAGTAGGAGTTCATGGAGAATCAATTAATTATACCATTTCCCAGACTCACTTTTTTCTTACAGGAATTATCAAACTGTTAAATCAGGGAATTGATCTAGACATAATAAATTTGGATTTTAGCAAGGCCAATTTTTTTTATATATAATCTGTCTAGTTTAGACTTAGTTGAAAATAATAACATTTTGTACAGGATTGATGAAGTTGGATGAATTGCCTATGATGTGCTCCCACTAGTGTGTTATATGACCGCGTTAGCTATCCACGCATGATAAGGTTAAATTGCAGCAACAAAGAGATCTCAAAATGGCAAAGGATAAGTAAGAAACACAGAACAGAATCAGCAACAGGCCGGAATGCGGTCTCCAGCCAAGGAGAGCATCTGAGACCCTCGGGATGGCTATGCAGGCACTCTGGCTACAAGCTTCTGATGACATTGCTTAAGTAACCTTAAGGCCACACTGCTGGACTGGGTAAAGGTCTCCAGAACTTGTGTTAAGAAGCTGATGGGTTCATAAAACTGCTAACCCAGGATCAAGTGAGACCGGAATTGATTCCTCAGTTTCTTTGGCTTCTTCTTCTTGTCATGCGCACTCTGCACACATCCGCTCCACCGCCACTTTCTGCCATGAGCTAAAATAGCCTGAGGTCCTCACCAGATGCAGATGCCTGAACTTGAATGCTCCAGCCTCCAGAATTGTGAGACAAATAAACCTCTTTTCTTTATAAATTAAAAAAAAAAAGAAAGAAAGAAAGAAAGAAAAGAAACATGGAACAGTCTGGGAGGCCCTGCCTGTCAGGGTAGCTGTGCCCCATGAGATCAACCGTGCCCCATGAGATCAACCGTTTTGGACTATCTTCATATTCAAGTCCAAGTTGAGCTGATGCCATCACCATATTCCAGATAGCAGGTAGAGGAAAAGGGAATATACAGCATTAGCAAATTCAGCTTTTTGGAAGTAAATGGGAATATCATTCCTGCTCCCATCCTGGTGGCCCAATTCTAGTCACACGGCCCACTCCTGCATGCAAAGGAAGGGGGGAAATGTACTACTGGACGGGCACCATGTGCTTAGCCAGACTCAGCAGGCGTCAGGGGACTCTCCTCAAAGGAGGAAGGGGAGCGGGTGAGATGCTGGGACAACAGCAGCTCTGCCGCATCGTCCTTGGGCCAGCTGTTCCTCCTTCCTAGCCTGCACATCCTCACCTATTTCAGGAGGGTAGTAATATTTACGCTCCTCCCCACCCAATCTCATAGTGTGGTTTGGAGGATAAAATAAAATGAAACACAGTTGGACTTTGAAATATACTTTTTAATATTTTATTTTATTTATTTATTTTTATTGTTGAATCATAGCTGTGTACATTAGTGCAATCAAGGGGTACAATGTGCTGGTTTCATATACAATCTGAAATATTCTCATCAAACTGTTCAGTGTAGCCTTCATGGCATTTTCTTAGTTACTTTATGTAGACATTTGTATTCTGCATTTAGTAAGTTTTGCCTGTACCCATTTTAAGATGCACCGTAGGTGTAGCCCCACCCATTACCCTCCCTCCACCCTAACCTCCCCCCTCCCTTCCCCTTCCTCGGCCCTTTCCCCATAGTCTTGTGCTATAGTTGGGTTATAGCCTTCGTGTGAAAGCTATAATTTAGCTTGATAGTAGGGCTGAGTACATTGGATACTTTTTCTTCCATTCCTGAGATACTTTGCTAAGAAGAATATGTTCCAGCTCCATCCATGTAAACATGAAAGAGGTAAAGTCTCCATCTTTCTTTAAGGCTGCATAGTATTCCATGGTATACATGCACCACAATTTGCTAGTCCATTCGTGGGTCAATGGGCACTTGGGCTTCTTCCATGACTTAGCAATTATGAATTGGGCTGCAATAAACATTCTGGTACAGATGTCTTTGTTATATTGTGATTTTTGGTCTTCTGGACATAAACCTAGTAAAAGAATTATAGGATCAAATGGCAGGTCTATTTTTAGTTCTCTAAGTGTTCTCCAAACATCCTTCCAGAAGGAACGTATTAGTGTGCATTCCCACCGGCAGCGTAGAAGTGTGCCCTTTTCTCCACATCCACGCCAACATCTCTGGTTTTGGGATTTTGTTATGTGGGCTACTCTTACCGGGGTTAGGTGATATCTCAGAGTAGTTTTGATTTGCATTTCTCTGATGAATAAGGATGATGAGCTTTTTTCCATGTATTTCTAGATCGCCCATCTGTCTTCTTTAGAGAAGTTTCTCTTCAAGTCCCTTGCCCACCCTGAGATGGGGTCACGTGTTCTTTTCTTGCTAATACATTTGAGTTCTCTGTGGATTCTGGTTATTAGACCTTTATCGGAGGTATAACCTGCAAATATTTTCTCCCATTCTGAGGGCTGTCTGCTTGCTTTACTCACTATGTTCTTGGCTGTGCAGAAGCTTTTTAGTTTGATCAGGTCCCAGTAGTGTATTTTTGATACTGCTTCAATTGCCTGGGGGGTCCTCCTCATAAAATATTCACCCAGGCCGATTCCTTCGAGAGTTTTCCCTGCACTTTCTTCAAGTATTTTTATAGTTTCATGTCTTAATTTTAAATCTTTTATCCAGTGAGAGTCTATCTTAGTTAATGGTGAAAGGTGTGGGTCCAGTTTCAGTCTTCTACAGGTTGCCAGCCAGTTTACCCAGCACCAATTGTTAAATAGGGAATCTTTTCCCCACTGAATGTTTTTAAATGACTTGTCAAAGATCAAATAACGGTAAGTAGCTGAGTTCATCTCTTGGTTCTCTATTCTGTTCCAGTCATCTACTTCTCTGTTTTTGTGCCAGTACCATGCTGTTTTTATCACTATCAATCTCAGGTCTGGTAGTGTGATTCCTCTAGCTTTGTTTTTATTGCTGAGTAATGTTTTGGCTATTCGAGGTTTTTTCTGATTCCATATAAAATGAAGTATTATTTTTTCAAGATCTTTAAAATATGACAATGGAGCTTTAATAGAAATTGCATTAAAATTATATGTTGCTTTGGGTAGTATAGACATTTTAACAATGTTGATTCTTCCCAGCCATGAGCATGGTATGTTTTTCCATTTGTGAACATCTTCAGCTATTTCTTTTCTTAAGTTTCATAGTTCTCTTTGTAGAGATCTCTCACATCACTTTTTAATATTTTAAAAGGTACTGTGCTAGAATGCAAAATGGCACAGCCACTTTAAAAACACTGTGAGTTTCTTTTTCTTTTCTTTTCTTTTTTGAGACAGAGTCTCAACTCTGTTGCCCCAGGCTACTGTGTTGTGGTATCAGCCTAGTTCACTGAAAACCTCAAACCCCTGGTTCCAGCCATCCTCCTGCCTCAACTTCCCAAGTAGCTAGGACTTACAGGCCCTGCCATGACCCCTGGCTAATTTTTCTATTTTTTATAGAGACAGGAATCTCACTCTTCCTCAGGCTGGTCTCAAACTCCTGAGCTCAAGGGATCTCCCCACCTCTGCCTCCCAGAGTGCTAGGATTACAGGAATGAGCCACCATGCCTGGCCTGTGAGCTTCTTATGAAGTTAAACACTCCTAGGTATTTTTCCAGAAGAAATAAAAACCTATGTTCATAAGAAAAAAAAAAAAACCCTTATACAGTGTTGATAGTGGTTTATTCATGCAAATAATCCAAATGGATAGAGAAAAAATGGTCCCTGCTGAGCAGTGGTAAGGAGCAAATCCCTGGACCTGTGAGGATCTGTGCAATAACCTGAATGCGGGTTAGCACATTATGTTAAATAAAAAGGCTTCATGCTGTCTGAGTTGATTCACGTGACATCTGAAAAAAGTAAGACTGTTGGGGACAGAAGACAAATCCATGGTCGCCATTGTGTCCAAGCTCTAAAAAGGGCATACAGTAATTTCTACCCTAATAAACCTGACCAACAAAAGAGGAAAGGCACTGTGCTAATGCAAACTATTAATTAATAATCATGCATCTAATAACTCAAAGAGTGAATTAACCCCACATCTGAATGACACCTCAAATGGCAGTAGGGTGGTGCTCACTCTTCACCAGATGAAGCTCAGAGTCCTTAAATTATCTGCTAATATTGTGCAGCTGGTAAGTAAGTGACACGGTTGGAATTTTAACCCGGTTTTCTGATTTCTGCTCTTTTCTCTTTCAGTGCCATTATGCTGTCTAGGAGCTTTAAATCATGTCAGATACAGACCAAAAAAAGAGAGAGAGAGAGAGAGAGAAAAGAGAAGAGAAGAGAGGAAAGGAGAGGAGAGGAGAGGAGAGGAGGGGAGGGGAGGGGAGGAAAGAGAGAGAAAGAAAGAAAGAAAGAAAAAGAAACACAGCATGCTCGGAAGCCCGGCTCTTCCCACGTCTCCATTGTGGCTGCCCTCTCCATCCTGGGGATTACCATGTGAATCATTTCTGGCTGTGGGAAACAACACAGACAGACTCAATGACATCCAGAAATGGACCCCTTGCAACTCACCAATAGCGCCCTTCCCACAGCCCACGTCGTCGTCGTTGGTGGAGGACCCAGCCACCAGAGTCCCAGGGCCAAAATTAACAGCAGGAAAAGGGGGATGACAACAGCCACCCAGTTGAGGAGGGCTTTGGTGGAAGTGAGTGTGGGTGCTAAGCATTAAACACTCTGTCCTCATCTGCTGGAAAGATTGCCCAGACCTGGTCTGTCTCTTATCATAGTTTTAACATCTGTGTCACACATTAGAATGAATGAAGAATTCTCACTTAGGTGGTTTGATCCTTACTACAACCAGGGACAATGACATTCCTATCATCCACATTTGCAGGTAAGAACATTAATAATGACAGGAGAGTTGGGTTCTTGTGCCAAGGACTTCCAGCTAAAAATTAGTGAAGCAGGACTTGAACCTGTCTTCTACACCCAAAGTCCATTTTCTTTTTTAAATCCGCTTTCTTTTCCTTACATCACTCCTGCCTACTGTTCCTACATCCCAGCAGGTGCACTCCTGTCCTCACTGAGTGCACAGGCTGGGGGAGGCCCGAGCAGTATTATGTGCCCAGGATGAGGAATTGAACGGCTGGACGGTGGGCAGTTATTTACAACAATGTATCTGTCATTCGTGACTCTTTTAAACCAATATATATTTATTTATTTTAATCCAATTGAGTATTACTCTGCCTTTTACAAAATACTTCTTTCTTTTTTTTTTTTTTTTTTGAATCAGAGTCTCACCATGTTGCCCTTGGTAGAGTGCTGTCACATCACAGCTCACAACAACCTCAAACTCTTGGGCTCAAGTGATTCTCTTGCCTCAGCCTCCCAAGTAGCTGGGACTACAGACACCTGCCACAATGCCCAGCTATTTTTGTTGTTGTTGTTGTTGTCATTGTTGTTTAGCAGACCCTGGCTGGGTTCAAACCCACCAGTACCTGTGCATGTGGCTAGCCCCCTAACCACTGTTTTACGGACACTGAGCCCCCAAATATTTCATTATGTCTCCTGAGCTGACCCCTTCAGTTTATAACAATTGCTCCCCATCCCCACTCTTTCAGATTATATGAATGAATCCCTCTACTCTGGCCTGACTTGGTTTTGTTCATACGCTCTGCTCTGTCACAGGGTGACAGCTCAGTTGATGGTGGGTCTGCCTTAGGCCTTGTCCAAAAAGGGAAATTGCCAAAGAGATCTCATTTCAATATGGTCCCCAGAGGGTGAACCCCAGTGACGCCTCTTGACGGAGGTGCCAGTGTGTGAGAGAAGTCTCCCCGGGGGTTGGCAGAGGGGGATAGAGTATTTCCCTTTAATTAAGGAGTTTGCCTTCTGGAAGGAGCAGGGCTGTAACCTTCAGTGGCCGCTTCAGAACCTCCCCACGCCCCTCCCCCCCCCCCCCGCAACGTGTTTCTTTTTGTGTTCAGTTTTCCAACTCACCTCACCCCAAGTAACCCTGTTCTGTTTATTCTCCTGAAGGCTGGGCACCCCCTCCCCAGTTCCTCCAAGTGTTGGAGCTTCTGTGCTGCCTAATTACCCACCCCATGGAGGCCAGGAAGAGGCTTCGTCCCAGCTGGAGCCCGGCTGCTAGAGAGACGGAATATTGAGACATTTTCCTTTCTTCAGAGTCCTTGTTAATTCTTCCTGGTGGTGATTAGCCGGCTATTTTTAGCTCCATCTAAGCTCCCTGGTTAGTAGTCAGGGCTGGTTTAGGCAGCTCTGAGGCACATTTACCACGATAATGCTCTGATTCCGTTTGGTCCCATGGAAGCGAATAAAATTAACTTGCAGGCCAAGCCCAGCCTCCACCTTCCCAGGTGTGCTTTCCCGGCTGTCCCCGAGACCTTGGCTTCTGTCCAACATGTTCTGGGGCCAGGGACAAAGTCTTAACAGGAGGGATCGGGACAATGAGCAATTTGAAAGCCATATGAGACAGAAATGACACAGCAGTGGCAGTTGAGGAAATCAAGGTTTTAGTCTGGACTTTGTCACCAGTTGTCTGCGTGACGTGGGGCCAGTTACCTTCCTTTTCTGAGCCATGAATGGAATGGTGTGGCTGGACCAGTCTGCCCCCAAGTCCTTTCTGAATGCTATAGGGCAGTGGTTCTCAACCTTCCTAATGCCATTTAACACCACAGGTTGAGAACTGCTGCTATCGAGTCACCAGGCCTAACACAGGAGCTGATGGTGAAGACACCTGAGCCTGGGTGAAGGGATCTTGAAAGCAAGCTGCACGTGCCTTTTCTTTCTTCCTTTGCTCCCTCTGACCTCCCTTTTCCAAAGCCCATCCAGACTTGATGTGGTCAGTCTCATTCCACTCCCCTGCCTCAGCCTCACTCTTCTCCACCATTACTCCTCAGTGGAAATTGCCTCCCACGGAACTCCCAGGGGTGCTGGACAGCTGGTCATGCTCAGGAGTCACCATTTATCTGCACAAAGGCTCATCTGGGGAGACACAGTCCTGCTAACCAGATGGAGGACGTGGCTGGGCAGGAGGAAGGCAGCCCAGCTTCTTCCACCTGATCAACCTGAGAATGATGAATTCTCAATTATGACTCTTGCTGTTCTTCCTTAAGCAAACCATAGACTCTACGCTGGTTCAAGGTACATGTGCTTTGCCATTTTTCCAGAAGTTCGCCTTGCTTTGGTTCAGTGACAGGGCCAAGCCTCCATCTGGGGGGTGTGGTTTCCTGCTGTCCTTGTTTATAACATGGGGATGAAAATATCTGCCCAGCTGCCTGGCTGACAATCATACGGATTAAATGTTCTATATTCATACGTATAGCTTGGCCCAGGGTCTTGAACACAGTAGGTACCACTTTGCTTTTTAGTTAGCCCTGGTTTGAAATTCATTAATGATATTGGCTCACTCTGAGCCAAGTAGAGTGTAGTATGTAAGGTACAGTGCTTTACCATAGAGATTATTATATTCCCTTTCACAGATGAAAGATTGAGAACACAGGAAATGAGCAATTTATAGAAGCTCATGCTGTAAGTGTAAGACTGAGAGTTAAACCCTCGCTCTCCAAGGCTGGCGTTTGAGCTTTCAACCACGTACCACACAGACTCTGAATATAAAGATACAACTAAATGAATGCACCCTCGAGGGTTGCACTGAACCCTGCACAAAGTATCTTTTAACAGACATTTTGTTGATGAATTGCAACTACGAGCAATCCCTTCCCCACACCCTAATGCCCTGGTAACCAGCCACAGTCCTGCCCTGGTTTTCCTCCCGTGTGGAAGCCCATGACAAAGCCTTCTGCGTCCACATACATCTTTCTTTCCCCACCTCATTTTCAAGCTGATATCTGCACAATTTGTATTCAGGCCAAATAAACGATGGATTCCAATTCTAAGGTTCCTTCAGCACCAAGACCTCTCTGGGGCTTCTTTTCGGGTAAAGCCCTGAGCCTTTCCTCCATTGTCACTGCTCGGTGTTTGCTGTTGAAGCTGGGCTCACCAGAACTCCTTGGTCCCCCTTCCAGCCTTCCTTGTAGATGCACCTCCCACCGGAAGGACCTCCGGCTCCCCCCTCCCTGACCAGTCACAATAGTGATGGGCACTTGTGAAGTAAGCAGGACAGCCAGGGACAGGGGAGTCTCGCTGGCTTGTAGCTGTGAGACACACTGAATACAGTGTGTATTTGCCTTTAAAAGGATGCGGAGTCTCCTGCTAGGGCTGTTTGTAGGTTGACCAATAACCCCTCAGGGTATAGTTAAGATAACTGTGTCTGGGACAAAGCCTTCCAAGTAGATCAGGCTGGCTGACTGTGCTAGGGTGGGTGGGATGGGACCGGTTCTCCCTGGCTGCGATCCCGGGCAGCCTTACCCTGGCCTTATCTCTCAGTTCACCCCTTGTACCAAACAAGTGTATCTGAGTGACCCAGCCCAGCTGTTGCGGAGGGAGAGATCTTTAAACTGCTGCTGTTTGGACAAAGATCAGGCAAAACCAAGCCCAGTGCGTTATTTTTATGGCCCTTTCTGCAAGGGACCACACCTGGCTGGCACCGGCCCCTCCCTCACTCTGAGTTTTGGAGTCTAAGAAAACTCTTGTAAACTTTCTAATGCTGGGACTGCGCATGTATTGTGATCACAAACAGAGCTCAATGCCACAACAGGCACACAGGGGCACTTGGTTAAATAATAAATGTAGTCTACTTTGTGTCCTATTCATCTGGCTCAGCAGCCCCTGAACAGCTGGGGGGGGGGGCAGCTGAGCAGAAGCCCAGGGCTGCACGGTTTCCAGAGAATCAGAGAGGGAGTGTTCCCACCTAGGAGCCAGGGAACACAGTGTGGCTGTTGACACACACGGCAATTCATCCACATCTACATGCTATGGGGCCCAATTTAAATGCCAGTTTATCAGCTGTGTGCTTTGGACAGACTGTGTAACGATCCAGAATCTATTTTCTCATCTGTGAAATAAAGGCACAGAATTTAGGGTAATTCTGTGAGTAAATAAATCAGAGGATGAGGCTCTGGGGCCCAAGCTCCCTCTGTCAACAATCTGCTCACGCCTTGAGCCTGTAATTAGAAAATCTGCCTAAGAAGCCTGTCCTTGGTCAGAGAAGTGCCCTAGGCCTTATGTATTTTACCACAATAAGAAAAAAAAAGGCTCAGACCAGTTATGGGCCATTTCATACCCATTAGTGTGGCTACTATGAAAAAAACAATAGCATGTAACATGTGTTGGTAGGATGTGCAGATGGGAACAGGCACTGGGGTTGGTGGGAACATAAAATGGTGTAGCCACTATGGAAAACAGTATAGCAGATCCTCAAAAAAATTCAGAATGAAATTACCATATGATCCAACAATTCCACTCTGGGTATTTACCCAACAGAATTTAAAGCAGGATCTCAAAGAGATATTGGTACATGCGTTTTCATACCAGCATTATTCACAATAGCTGGAAGGTGGAAGCCATCCAAGTGTCCATTGACAGATGAATTGATGAGCACAACGTGGTCTGAGCACAGTGGAATATTACTCAGCCTCTAAAAGCGAGGAAATTTTGGCATATGCTACAACATGGGCAAATTTTGAAGACGTTATGCTAAGTGAAACAAACCAGTCACAAAAGGCCAAATACTGTAAAATTCCACTTCTGTGAGGTCCCTAGAGCAGTCGGATTCACAAGGACGGAGGTGGAGTGGTGGATACCAGGGGCTGGGGGGCGTGGGAGTGGGGAGGGGTTTAATGGGTACAGAATTTTAGTTTTGTAAGAGATGGGTTTTGTAGAGATGGTTTGCACAACAATGTGAATGCATTTAACACAACTGAACCATGGTGAAGATGGTAAAAACCGTGTTATGTGTATTTTACCATAATAAGAAAAAAAAAAAGTCACGGCACACAACGGCAGTGACAGGTGTTGGGGTCTCCCACCAGGGCAGGCGTTTCCATATGTTTGGTTTTCTGTACAGTTATCAAGAATAACAGTAATTGCTACTTAGCATTAACCTGGGCTTTTGCACATATCATCATCTCCAATGTTTACAGCAACCTAATGAAGCAGGTAGTATTATCTCCAATTCACAAGGAGGGAAATCAGGGTTCAGGGTGCAGAGTGAGAACGGAATGAGTATGTCCTAAGCCACCCAGTGCCACATGGAGTGTGCTGGGCCTGGGGGTGTGAGTGTGGCTGCAGCGGCTGGAGTTCTCTGGGAACCCCCATCTTATTGAGGAGTCCCACACAGCCAGAGAAGCTCAGACTGGAGCCCTGGGGACACAGGGAGGGGGAATCACAAAGACTCAGGAGTTAGTGAAAAAGGAGCAGGTGCTAGATTGGCAGGAGAAAGGGAAGTGTTACGGAGCCCTCCATTCAGGGGACAGGAGATTGACAGTAACTTTGGATGGGAAAGCAGCTTTTATTAGTAAGAGAAAAAGGGAAGTTAAATTATAAACAAAACTTCCTAATGTGCATAAAGGGTCCTCAGGCTGGGGAAAGCCGATGCAGGGATTGCCATCGTGAACACATTTAAACCCATGTAATAATGGCTAATATTCATTGAGGCCGCACATGTGCCAGGCACCATTCCAAGCTCTTCGCATACATGGTGCATTTAATCCTCACAGCCACTCTGCGAGGTCAATCTCGCTCATTATCCTCATTTTACAGATGAGGAAGCTAAAACCCAGCCAAGTGAAGTGATGGCAGAGCCAAGACCCAAATCCAGAGGGTTTGACTCCAGAACCCAAACACCCCACCCTGTCTCTGTGTTGGGTGATGATGGAGTAATTACAAACATGAGTGTTTACTATTCAACCAAAATCATTCGTGTTTGGTCATAGGCATGATGAGCATCTTGTTGGGCCAGAAATTAACATTTTGAGAATAGTTGTTGACGCTCAGGTCTGGTGCATCATACTCTCCACAGAGGCTCTGAAAGGCTGCAGACTCGGGACCCGTAAAGGCTGGGGGGCGCAGACTTGGACCTGTAAAGGCGGGAGGGCTTCTCAGCCACTCTTGGGGCAGGTAACTGGAGCTGGTAAATCACAACCTCACCCCCTACAGACCCACTCAGACAGATCAGGACAGGGGGTCTCAGGGATGGGTTGGGACCTGAATTAGTCAGGGTGTGGTAGTTTTAAGTGACGGAAATCCAACTCAAACTAGCTTAAGCAATGAGGAAAATGATCCTTTTTGCTTACCAGACAAACTTCAGGAACAGCCTGGAGCAGAGAATTCACATAGGTCAGTACCCATGTAAGGCCCCACCCTGACCTTGGGTCTCTTTCTTAAAACATGTCCATGGGCTGTTTGCAAGAGAATCATTTAGAGAAGGGGGAGCATGTGAGGAATGTAAATTTCTGGCCTATAGTCCCAACTAATCCAGGAGGCAGAGGGGAAAGGATCACTTGAGCTCAGGAGTTCAAATCCAGCCTCAGAAACACAGATCTGTCTCTAAAAACAAAAATAATGTAAATTTCTAAACAATGTAACCCAATCACACGTACCCTTACAAAAAGAATGTAAATTTCTGGAAGGGCTTCTTGACCTATTAAGTTAGTTCTCTAGGGTCACGGCCAAGAATCTTCATGTTTAAACATGGTTCCCAGGGGAGTTTTGGAAGTCCCAATGTGACAACACTGACTAGGTCACAACAGCAACAGGACACGTTCTGAGATCTCCTCCTCTGTGACCCTGGCACATACAACCACGTTCCTTGCCTAAATCTCATTTGGTATTTATTCAATAGCGTGATTACCTGATTAAAGCTATTTTCCTCCACCCAACTGTAGGCTTCATGAGAGCAAGAAAAACCTTTGTGGGTAAAATGTCCTAATTCAGCTTTGACACATGGGGATTGTTCAATATATGCTTACTAAGTGATTGAGTAAATGACCATGTGACTTGAGGACCACAGGGTCACTTCCGCATGCTTTGCTCATTTAACACACATAGCCACCCACAGTGAGGTAGGAAGGCTCATTGCTAATATGTCCGTTTCTCAGGCGAGACAACTGAAACCCAGGGAGAGATTAACTTGCCGTAGGTCACATGCATAGTTCCTAGTAAGTGATCTCACAACTTTCACTCTGTAATATTCCAAGACCATCTTTCAAACAGGGTGGTACAAGGGTCCAGTGGAGATGCAAGTCACTAAGGATGTTCCCAGAAAAGGAAACAAGTCACACAGGATCGCTGTCCCCAGCTGACCTGCGGGCCTCCTTCCTGGACACACCTTTGTATTTTCTTATCTCTTCCTAGTTTGGCTCACCAGCTATTCCACATGAACCTCCTCTCTGCTCTTCAAGAGCCAAGTGAAGAAATCAAACAGTGAAGAAAAGAAGAGTGCCATTACTCAGAGATTTGGAAGTTCGGTCTGCTTTGCAGGCAATCAAAGACCCTTGCACTGCACCAAGCATCCTCAGACCGAGTGTGCTGTCTGTGCATCCCAACATCCATGCACACACATACAGAGGTGAAGAGGCGGCCGGCGCCAGCCACAGTGCCAAGTGCAGCAGTCATCTGCAAAGGTGCGGGGGAATGTCTAGGTGTTTTGTCGTTCAAAGTACCAGTGAGTATTTGTTGAGTATTTGTTGTGCTCCTGACACTCCACTGAACACAAGGGAAGGAAGACAAAAGGAGCACAAGACACAGACCCTTGCCTGGAGGAGCACGTGGCAGCCTTTGTATTGGAAAAAGTGCAATGCTATGACCCAATTAAGTGAGGAATCAGAGTGTGCAGATAGCTGTGAGCTGAGATGAAAGCCGTGGGAGGTCAGGATGGAGCTGTTTGGGCTGGAGGGCAAAGAAAGTGGTCATGGAAAATGTGACTGGGTCCAGAGAGACAGTCATAATTTAAAAGGCAGTGCAGAGGGGACCATTCCTGAGAGGGCAGAATGCACCGGCCTGAGAGTGGAACACAGCAGAGGCCGGTCGAGCAGGAGGAGGGGCCGAGGGGCTGGGTCTGTGTGCCTCGGCCAGACTGCCTCTCTCTGCTCCTGGCTCTGCTGCTCACCAGCTGTGCTCTCATTTCCTCTTCACCAAAATGAGATGGTCATGATGACTATACTAGTAAATATTCCAAAAATAATAAACATCATAATGATCTATTTCATAGTTATTAACAGGATTAAATGAGTTCATATACATAAAGAGCATTTAAAAAGTGTCTGTTTAAGCCAAGCATAGTGGCTTACACTTGTAATCCCAGCACTTTGAGAGGCCAAGGCAGGAGGATCCCTGAAGGCCAGCATTTTGAGAACAGCCTGGGTTGGTCGCGCTCAGTGGCTCACTCCTGTAATCCTAGCACTCTGGGAGGCCGAGGTGGTGGATCACCTGAGTTTAGGCACTCAAGGCCAGCCTGGGCAAGGGCAAGACCCAATCTCTACTAAAAATAGAAAAACATGAGGGATACCTGTAGTCCCAGCTACTCAGGAGGCTGAGGCAAGAGGATCTTGAGCCCAAGAGAGTAAAGTTGCTGTAAGCTATGGCACCACAGCACTCTACCCACAGTGACAGAATGAGACAGTCTCAGATAAAAAAAAAGAGAGAGAGAGAGAGAGAACAGCTTGGGCAACATAGCAAGACCCATCTCTAAAAAAATTTAAAAATGAGCTGGGTGTGCTGGCATGCACCTCTACTTGGGAGGCTGAGGCAGGAAGATTGCTTGAGCCCGAGGGTTGGAGGTGACAGTAAGCCTTGATGCCAACACACTTCAGCCTGAGCAACAGAGCGAGCCCCCTGTCTCTAATAAAAAAAGAAGTACCTGGTTTGAGTAAATAATGGGTATTATCATTCAACAGCATTCCTTGAGCTTCTATAATATCACGTGTCTGGCGGACAGTACAGTGGGAGTGAAAGACCAGATCCTTCCTCTCAGAGATCCCCGGGAGGGAGGAGGGACGCCAAGCAGCACAATTACAATCGCATGTGGTGAGTACCCGCCAGAGGCGACAGGGGGCGCTCTGTGACTCAGGAGGGGTCCGCTAAGCTGCCTAGGGGAGGCGGGGATCACTCTGAGCCTGCTAGAAGCATCCCAGAAGGACCTCTCAGGACGTGTAATGACTATGGAATCCAAAGTACGAAGAAGGTTCTCAAACAAGAGGAGAGGAAAGGCAATGGAGGTGAGGGAGCCACCTGGTACTATAATCACCAAACCCAGCAGACGGAGGGAGGGCCGTGCCGTGTGAGAAGAACTGAAAGTGCAGAATTAGGGGAGTCTGGAGGGCCTTGGGCGCTAGGACTTGGTAAGCCACGGGGAGTAATTGGGGAGTAATCAAAGTGACTGAGGAAGGGGAATTAGAGGGCGGGTGTGGGCTGCACCTGCGGGTGAAGACCTTCCCTCCCCAGCCTAGTCTCCTCATCTGTGAGACCAGGAAGGCTGGAAGGACCAGTGCATGACCACACTCTGAAACCCAGGGAGCATTCACACCAGTCTTTCTATTTCTTCTCCTGGCAAGACTTAGCAAATCAGAAGGGCTCAAAGAACTCAAGGCAGTTGTCTGTTGTCCATGATAAGTTGGAACGGGATTAGTAAGAGCATCCCTTACTATAACTGCTAACAGGCTCTAAGGCAATTGATCACAAGTCCTCCACCTGTTCCTCCTCTGGTGGGACTATTAATGAGGAGAGCCAGAAGGCAGCTAGCAGAGACTAGAGGGGGATAAAGGGCAGGGAAGAGGAACCACAGATCTTGGAGCCATTAGGCTATGAATAATTGAGAGCTGCCTCTATTTGAAAATTGCCTTTATAATGGTTTGGCCAGTGCTGGGGCCCAGGAGGCTCTATTCTAGCCTTGTCATAATAACCAGGGGGCCTGAAGCCAGGTTTGCATGGTGCTTTCCTAAATGAAACAGCTGCTGCCGTCGTTACCCCATGGAAGGTAGCTCAGGGATCAGTAGCCCCCGAGAAGCACCCGGCTATCATCATGAGCAGGGAACGGCTCTGAGAGCAGGTCCCACACAGCCTGAAGGACAGTGGTCTTTCACCAGGTAAGGCCAACACAGCAGATGGAGCATTTGGCTCACAGGTCCTGAATCTTGACACTCATAAGTGTGTTTCATCTTCCTTTGGTTTTTTTTCAATCTTACATGATAGAGTTCCATGGGAATCAAGATCAGGGCAGAGATGGTATCTGCCACAGGTTGTAGCTTGCCATCTGCTTGCCATGTTAGCATGGAGCCTCCATTGGGAATGACCTGTAAGACTGGGTCACGCTCACTTTGCATCAGTGGGGGTGGCAAATTGAGTCTGTCCGAACACTTAATCTGCAAATTTGCTGACAAAGGGCGGACTACTCTTAAAAAAAAAAAAAAAAGAAGGAGTCAGGAGAGGGCAGGAGGCAGACTGGGGCTCTCTTCAAGCTCTGGACCCTGGCAAACCACAGAGTCCCTCTAAGCGTCAGCGTCCCCTTCCATAAAAAGGGGGAAAAATGGTTTTCATTCAGAACTGTTAGGAGGAATATATGTGATCAAAGTTCTAAGTGTCTAGCATCACAGATGTCCGTTGATAAAATTGTCTCCCTCCCCCAGCCCCACCCCGTCTCTTGACAGACAGGGGTCTGTCCCCTTTTGAAGAGGAGGTGCTGCTGCCGCAGAGCCATCTGTTGAATCACACTGTTCTCTTTGTTTTTTGGTGGAAGACAGAGAAACTCCTGATGTTTGAAGTTTTTGGAGTCTGCAATTTGAAGGGCATTAAGGACACTTCCCTTCCTCTGAAAAGGAGCAACTCAAGTTCAAGGCCTTGAGTTGAAAGTATGGAAAGAAACAAAATATCATGAGGACTCTGGGGCCTTTCTGAAGGCCAACTCATGAAAATCAAGATGAGAAAAGAGTGCTCCTGGGACAATGCAGAGCATCCATCACAGTCAGCTACAGAGGATGAACTTGTCAGAAACACGACGGGGCATGAGGATGTCCCATGGCTGTGACAGGTTGAGGTCCCTCCATCTAATCAGCCATTAAGAGAAGAAGCTGAAAAGAGATAGTGACTCAGGGATGGCAGTGAGGAAGTCCCTGCTTTATAATTTACCTAAATTATTGTTTAATTCTTCTATTCTTTGGGCTTTTGATAGTTGGGGACCCCAACTAAGAGGAGGCAGAGGAAATGGCACAGAGGGTGTTTCTGAGAAATATGGAGAAGAATGGCTCGCACCCATAGCACAGTGGTGACGGTGCCAGCCACATACACCGAAGCTGGCAGGTTCGAACCTGGCCCGAGCCAGCTAAACAACAATGACAACTACAACAAAAAGAAAAAAAGAAAGAAAGAGAAGGAAGGAGGGAGGGATGGAGGGAGGGAAGGGAGAGAGGAAGGGAAGGGAGGAAGGAAGGAACGGAGGAAGGAAGGAACAGAGGAAGGAAGGAAGGGAGGCCGGGCCGGGTGTTGTAGTCCCAGCTACTTGGGAGGCTGAGGCAAGAGAGTTGCTTAAGCCCAAGAGCTGGAGGTTGCTGTGAGCTGTGATGCTACAGCACTCTACTGAGAGTGACATACTGAGACTCTGTCTCAAAAAAAAAAATTAAAAAAGAAATACAGAGAAGGAGTCCTTGTCAGTGGAGTTGCAGAGGGGACCTACCAGGGGCTCGCCTGCCTGGACTTATGGCAGCATCAGATGTGGGCCTGGGGCTCCCGGGAGTGTGCCCAAAGAACTCCCCTGCTTGTGGTGCTGGCCGGGAGGCTCTCCGTACAGTCCCAAACCTCCCCTTCCCTTTGGCCTTGGCCAGGTTGTTTGTCTCCTCAGGGCAGCCAAAGAAGATGAGCTCATTTCCAGAACCCAAGAGGTGACTCTGACACTATCTTCCCAGTTATTGCTGAAGCAAAGCAGCTGGAGCCGGGCTGGGCATCATGTTGGCACCAGGCCAGCCTCTCCTCCGGCAAATCTGCTGACTCATCTCCCTCTTCTCAACAGGCCTCAGTTCGAGCATGCGGAAGCAGCCCTGAGGAATCCGATGGCCTGGGCCACCTGGCAGGGACTGGCCCGGGGTGTGTGTGTGGTGGGGGGGGGAGGCAGGGAGCAGCAGCCACCTGCCACCCAATCCCACAAGCGGCTGACTGCACCGGCACAGAAAATATGTGCTCGCTCAAGGATTTCAGGGCCACAAGTAGAAACAAGTGTATCATTAAGAGGGAATGTTGCAACACGAGGGAGAAATATAAATTGCATGAGAAAAGTGAGTAACTTGACTTGAATAATCATCAAAAACTATGTTTAGTGGCTGGTGAAGCTCAATGGCTTCTTTCCAAAAAAAAAAAAAAAAAAGCACAGGGCAGTACAAAGAATAAAACAAAAATGTCCCATAATCCCCTCTTCTCCAGCCTCAGATAATATCTCTAGCTGTTTAAAGAATAGAAATAGCGATTAAAGTGTACAACATGAGAAGTGAAAGCTCCCATCCCCCAACTTGCTCCTCTTAAAGGTACCCCTTCTTTAATTTTCTTTTGTTTCTTTCCCAGGGGAAAATGATACATACCCACTTGTTTGTCTGTCTTTAAACATTTTTAAATAGCCTCAGTGTGGCACCACTTCATGGGACACCAGCCACATTGTACTTGGCGGTGCCAGGACAATGTTCCTATGGAGCACCATGTGGACTGTGTCCCCCAGAGCTGTGTGACATGCTGGGAGCATTGTTCCCATATCACAACGTATCCTGGAGCCCTTTTCAGGTCAACACACAGAGACTGATCTCACCTTCTTTGAAACATGCGACTTCATAGACCCCATAATTCCCTCACCTAGTCCCCTATGGATGGGCAATTTGTTTCTTTTCTCCTTTCTCCATTACATAAACACTCCAATTAGGGTCTTTATAGAGATAGCCTGGCAAACTCTTTGAGTGTCCATAAAGTAAATTCTCTGTGGGATTCCTAAATCTATGGGTACATGCATTTTAATTTTATAGATATCCCTTAATCGGTAACTGCATTACAAGAAACAGATACTCCAAGAAACAAAAGTGTCTCTTTTGTTCCTCCCCTGAAGGAAGGTGAAAAAGATCTACCAGACATTGTAACAGAATCCCCTTATTATCACAAGCAATGTTGAATGTGTGTACTACAGACTGGGTGAATAAGAAGGAGGTGACCTGGGTGAGGAAGAAAAACAAAGAAAATTGTTTGGAATTTAAACAGGCTGGCATCTTAACCACTGATAAGAGAAAAGGTGGATAAAGAGAGACTTAAAAGGCCTCTTCTTCTTTATTGCTGGGTCATTGACCCTGGAGGGAGCTTGTTTGTGACTTATTCGTGTGCTGCTTTTATAGACTCTTGTCCCTCAGTGAGAGCCACCAAGCAGTTTAGAAGAGAGAGTGACCTGAGACTCAAGGCTTTTATGGTATGTGCTAGGATTTTTCTCAGAAGCTCCACTGTTCAATGTATGTTTTATTTATCCGTTACAGCTATATAAAGCAACCATTCTGATTTACTGTTATCTCTTACCATCTGTGGGTCGACTGGGCTCAGCTGAGTGATTTTCACTGGAGGACTCCTTTGCACTCATGTGTGGGCTCCAATTGCAACTGGAATTGCCCAGAGGAATTTATAATTTTTTTTCCAGCTCTCTATTCCAGAGGAGAAGAGAAACTTGGCTGATAGTCTTTGGGTTCTAAGAGTAACACCTAATTCAAACTGACTTAAAGGAAAAGACACAATTATCAGCTCAAGTAACTTCAATACTATTTCCGGAATACCTGATCTAGCAGATAAAATAATCTTATTAGTAATTTATTTCCTTGCATCTCTCAAATGACTTTTCTCTCTGTTGGCTTCTGTCTCAGATAACACCACCAAGAGCTCCAGGCTTAAGGTTAACAACTTTGAGAGAAAGAAACCATCTTTCTCCCAGTAGCCTCAGCACCATATTAAAGCTTTTCTTGGATGGAGTTGTGTCATCAGCACTAACCAGGAAAAGTGGGAAGACACTGGATCTTCTGCCAAACTCTGGGTCTGACAGCCGGAATCAGACTCACCTGAATTGTATGAATGGAGAATGAGGGTGACTGGCTTATTAAAATGAAACTGGAAGGAGACTATATGCAAAGACAAAGGCCCTTGCATGGGACTGGTGTGACAATACCAGAAGTTATACTTTGGGTGACACTGTCGTTCAATTGGCTTTTGGACCCAGGGTGGTGAATAGGAGAGCCCTGAGACTTTATCACCTTTGAAAATGGACCATAGACTCCAGTTGCCAATCAAGTGATGGATTCCCTTGATGCCTTTGCAAAACTTAGAAACTCTCAGTGACAGGAGCCTTGCTTACCACCTTCGAAAGGTCTTTCACTATTAAGTATTGCTACAGGATTTTTTTAAGTCATTATAAAGTAAATTAAATACAAATACTTTAAGTGATTCTCATCCATGAGGCACTGGGCATTGCACTTTCTATGTACGGTTTCTATTTTGTATGCTTTTTTTTTTTTTTTTGAGGCAGAGACTCACTATGTCACCCTTGGTAGAGTGCTGTGCTGTCATAGCTCACAGCAACCTCAAACTCTTGGGCTTTAATGATTCTCTTGCCTCCCAAGTAGGTGGGACTATAGGCACCTGCCACAACACCCGGCTATTGTGTTGCAGTTGTCATTGTTGTTTAGCTGGCCCGGGCGGGGGGTTGAACCTGCCGGCCTGGGTGTATGTGGCCGGACCCCTACCCACTGAGCTACAGGCACCACATTGTGTGCTATTTTTGCACAAAGAGTTACTATTATTAGTCCCACCTTACAGAAGAGGAAACCAAGTAACTCAGATATCCGAAGGACAAAATCGTCTTGGTAAACCTCTTCATTATGAAAGTCTGCCATCCTATGATTTTTGCTCTTTGATCTTACTTTGGCCTTTTAGAATTGTTTGGATCAGCTCTTCAAGTAATTTTAAACAGCTATTACATACCTCTTAAGGCTTCAGTCTTCTAAAGTAAGCATCCCCTAGCACCTTCTCACATCCTGAGTATAAAATAGTTGGCAGATATTTCACTAAACTCCCTTCTTGGGTGTGCTCAAGTGTCTTTAAAATGTGCTCAAAACCCAACCTGCTCCAAATGGGATCTAACCAGTGTGAAGTACTAGGGGCCTTCTTGCTCTGGCTAACACACAACTGTCAGCACAAGACAGGCTGCTCTCAGTTCTTACGGAGTGGCGTCCACTGACAGTTCAGGAGCTTGGAGTCATCTTCCATCCTAAGTCTTCTTCATCTAACTTCTGCTGAATCTTTCCCCAGGTTGTAACTGGCCAGTTAACTTTTCCAGCCTCTGGGGCAGAACTTTCCCTTTATTCTTGTTAAATTTCACCCTGTTCACTTCAGTTATCATCCATTAGTGGGAATTCTCTTTGCAACCTTCTGTACCTCAGTTATCTGTCCCACGTTGCTTTATCTTCAAATTTGATAGGAAGGCATTCATCAAGTTAAAGATTAAAATAAAAACAACTTTGGACAAAATAGAGACAAGAATAGAAAATGCCACTGGAGTTAACAAATCCCACCAACTTTACCACCACTCCTCCTTCAGTTCTACCTCTCCCGCAAGGATTTACAAGGGATTTTGTCAAATACTGTGACAAACTACCAATAAACCATGCCCGAGGATCTATCACTCCGTTGAAATCCAAGCAAAGAGATTAGCTTGTCATTCTTACATTCATTTGATTGTCTTATAATATTTATTGAGCACTGGCTCTGCTATTTACTAGCTGAGAGGCCCTGGTTAACCTGCTTAAACCACCTGTGCCTTCATTTTCTTTCCTATAAAAAGGGGGAAATAATCTCACACACCTCACAGACCTGATGTAGAAATTAAATGAGGTAATAAACCTTAAGTTACTTAGCATGGTTTCTAGCAGATGATAATGCTGAATCAATATGAAATAGAAAGCCTCCTTTTGAACTAGCTAATACTTACTTTTCTCAGTTAATGCTGGTTTCCACCCTTCCTGGTTCCTGGGTCAAGACCCTTTCCATGTTTGTGTTTTTAAATTAATACATACTAGTTTTACATATTCATGGGGTACATGTGATATTTTGACACATGTATAGAAGGTGTAATGATCAAATCAGGGTAATTGAGACTTCTACCTCCTCAAACATTTAGTGTTTCTTTGTGTTGGGGACATTCCCAATCTTCTTATATATTTTGAAATATACTATAAATTCTTATTAACTATAATCACCCTGCCGCACTGTGGAACACCCCAACTAGTCCTCTGTCTAACTGTATTTTGTATTCATTAATCGACCTCTTCTCATTCTCCCTTCTTTCCATCCTTCCTAGCCTTGAGTAACCACCATTTGACTCACTACCTCTAGCAGATGAAATCTTTGCCTTTATTTGGTCCCTTTGTGGACTGCCCTCAGTGCTCCCACCTGCAGCCCTGCAGTGCTCCGCCTGCAGCCCCACAGTGTGCCTGCCTGCAGCCCCACAGTGCGCCCACCTGCAGCCCCACATTGTGCCCTCCTGCAGCCCCACAGTGTGCCCGCCTGCAGCCCCACAGTGTGCCCTCCTGCAGCCCCAGAATGCTCCCATTTGCAGCTCCACAGTGCACCCGCCTGCAGCCCCACAGTGTGCCCTCCTGCAGCCTCATAGTGCTCCCACCTGCAGTCCCACAGTGTGCCCCCCTGCAGCCCCATAATGCTCCCATTTGCAGCCCCACAGTGTGCCCTCCTGCAGCCCCACAGTGCTCCTGCCTGCAGCCCTATGGTGCTTCCTCTAGTGCTCCTTCCTGAAGGCCTGTGGTCTCCCACCTGAAGTCTCGCAGTGCTCCCTCAGGATCCTCACCAGTTCAGATGAGGATCTAGTGCCTTCTCTTCTTCTCCCTCACTTGAGTTAATTGTCATTTTATGATGTTGGTGGCACTTTTTAGGTCCTCCTGTCATCCCTCCTGTCTGGTTTTAAACCTCCTCCTGGCAAGTGCCTACAGCAGCCCACTACGGGCAGTCACTGTGCAACTGCCCCTGTTGGCTTTGCTGTTGGTCCACCTGGGGGACTGTGCTGAGATGTGGAAGAGGAAGACACACCCCCTTTCCTTCACTCCTCTCTCTCCCACCCTTCTCTCTCTTATATTAGGACTGAGCGGGTTCTTTCCCACCTCTTTTTTTCATGTACAGGGATATGGAGTCTGAGCATCCCTCACCCCAAGTCCTAGGCCCCAGCACACACACCTTTCTCCAGCCATAAAAATGTGTGTAATCATCAGTGTAACCTGGCTTATTGTACCCTCAATGAATCCCCAACAATAAAAAAAAAAAAATGTGTGTCATCATATTATCAAAGGAAGAAGATTCTTCCCCTCTCTTGTCTCTTCCCTCCTCCATATTTTCAAGGCCACTCCAGGGTTACCATCGTACCCACCTCAGGGAAATCTATTGTGTGGAATGCATGATAAATGCTGACCCTCTCCAACTGTGCAACACAAAAGCACAGCCCAACTTTCCCTGTGGCTGGATCCTCCTGTCTCCACTTAATTCCTGCTGGACAAAAATGTGGCTAGCTTAGAACACCACACTAAGGTACTAGATATAAGATGGTTGGGGTGGGGGGGACAAAAACATCATCTTGACACAGAAGATACTGTCAGAAGAAGACGGTGGAGGCGGAGCATGATGGCGGACAGGACAGACGTGTAGCCCACCTCTCCCAAGCCACCAGTTGTTCTTATATTGCTGTTGTTGTGGCTATTGCTTGTATGTTTATGTGTTTCCGTCTATCTCTGTATCTATGGGCCCATGTGCCTGGTAACCTTTGTATCTGTTTATTTGTTCATTTGGCCTCAATGAGTTTGGTGTTACGACCTGTAGCCCTGAGCTCCTAACACCCCCCTCCACTCTCACTCTGTGATCTGGAGACCTGCCCCCTCAGGAGTCCAGATTCTTGGCTGAAATCTCAAGAGGTATAGACAGGACCTGGACTGCAGCTGACCAGTGCTGACTCTGTAGCAAAGGAGCGAGAAGACGACGGTCGGCTGAGAGGGAATTACACTGGAGGGGTGGTGCCCCGAGGTGCAGAGCAACAGCCATCTTCAGCAATAACAAGCCCACCCCCAGATATCCCATAGCCTCTCCTCCTGTCTTCCTGGGCAACCAGATGAGGCCGAGCATCTTCTCAGATGGCAACCACCATGGAACAGACCTGGGACTGAAACACAGGCCCCATGAGTAAAGGGTTTTCCTGAGACGGTACCGACCTGGGTGGAACACAGGGACTAGAAAACGCACCCGCAGAGCCGGGAAACTCCTAGGGTGGGGCTGATCCAGAGAACCGCTCTACTGAGCCTAAGATGCACCTGGCCCTTAGGGGATCACCAGCCTATAGACAAAGGAGGCCAAGAGGCTACAGCCAACAACTGATCGTGCTGCGAATACAAACCCGCAGGACTAAAGACAGGGCCTGAGACACAGGTTCTAGGAACTCAAATCAGCCTCTCCTCTGCAGAGGAATCTGGCAAGGTCAGAAACAAACTCCCACAGGGTTGTTCCCTTCACCCAGTAACATAAACTAAGGGTGGGGCTGGAACTGAGTGAAAACCTCCAGCCTCCATAAAGTGCCCGAGGTTGACAGGCCACACCACTCACTACTGGATAAAGACAGAGAATAGCGGCCTAGTCGAGCAGACACAGAATACCCTGTGACTTAGGCAGGTACAAACCCCTGGAGTATCTGCTTACTGCAGACAACTGACTGGGTCACAGCCCTGTGGGGCTAGCAGAGACTGGGTGTGACAGAGCTGCAAGGTGGGGAAGGAGGCATCATTCTTCCCAGACTGATCTATTTACTGGTGGCTCTTCCTGACTCCACGCAGCACTGGAGCAAGCCATTTTAGAGCTGTCACCAGACCCCTGTGACCCAGTTCCCGGGGACCTCTTGAACTCTCCCACCCGAGGCAGCTGCTGACTGAGACAATTGACTTGGACCTTTTGAACTGAGTCACTCACCTGGGGACTATCCAGGTGGTGCCCTTGGTGTGTGGTTGTAGGAAGGTTTGATTTTCCTTTTCCATTTGTTGTCTGTGGTGGGTGGGGTGACTTAATTGCTGATATTTCTCCACAGCTGAGACTTCAACCCAGAGTAACTGTTTCACTAGGGTCACATAGAAACCAGCTGAAAACAAGTCAGAACCACTTAGCCCCTTTACACCAAACAGGGCCTCAGTTTCTCAGGCCACAGCACTGTACGGGTCCTCAACAAAACACCAGAGGAAAATCAAAGGGAGTAAAACAATCATGGGGCGGAATCAGCGGAAAAACTCTGGTAACATGAATAACCAGAATAGATCAACCCCCCCCAAGGAAAGATATGGCAGATGTAATTGAAGATCCCATTCACAAACAACTGGCTGAGATGTCAGAAATTGAATTCAGAATTTGGATGGCAAACAAGATTAACAAAATGGAATTAGGAATTCGTGGAGAAATTCAAAAGCTGTCTCAAGAATTTAACGAATTTAAAGACAAAACTACCAAAGACTTAGACACACTGAAACAAGAATTTGCAGCCCTCAAAGATATGAAAAATACAGTGGAATCCCTTAGCAACAGAATGGACGAAGCAGAAGAAAGGATCTCCGACATTAAAGATAAAGCCTTTGAACGCTCCCAAACTCTCAAAGAGGAAGAGAAATGGAGAGCAAAAATGGATCACTCACTCAGAGAGCTCTGAGATAACTCGAAGAAGGCAAATATCCATCTCATAGGAATTCCTGAAACAGATGAAGTGGCCTCACTGGGCGCAGAGGCCCTTCTGCATGAAATTATGAAAGAGAATTTTCCAGACATGCCTAGAGAACCTGAAATTCAGATAGCAGATAGCTTCAGAACCCCAGCACGACTCAACCCCAATAAGACATCCCCCAGGTATATCATAATTAACTTCACTAAAGTTAATATGAAGGAGAAAATTCTCAAAGCCAGGAGAAAGAAATCTATTACCTTCAAAGGGAAGAACATTAGAATGACTGCAGATCTCTCTGCTGAAACTTTTCAAGCCAGAAGAGGGTGGTCATCAACGTTTAATCTCCTCAAGCAAAATAACTTTCAACCCCGGATCTTGTACCCAGCTAAACTGAGTTTCATTTACGACGGAGAAATTAAATACTTTAATGACATACATATGCTAAAGAAATTTGCCATAACTAAACCAGCTCTTCAGGATATTCTCAGACCTATCCTCCATAATAACCAACCCAATCCTCTACTACAAAAGTAAACTCACTCAGAAACTTCTGATCAGGGGAGGGAGACAAGATGGCGGACTGAAGACAGCTTTCAACAGAGGCTCCCGTCCAGAAGGAGAGTTAAGGGACAGGAATTTAGTTAGTATCCTGGTGGACTTGAGCCTCACCAGGAGAGAAGGTTGAAGAACGCACATCAACACCGCTGAGGCAAGCTGTGATCACAAGGACGCAAACAAAAGGTACAAAATCCACCACCAAGCGGACGGGAGTCCCCCTCCCCCATGAGACCGGCTCAAGAGCCCCACAATTGAACAAGCGGGCAGAAATTAAAGGCCCTCCCACTACACTCCAGGGAGAGACCTTCTAAAAACTGGACCTACCTCCCCTACTGGGGTACCATGGCATTCTCCTGCCAGGCATAAAACTGAATAAAACTTTAGGAATCCTTTGCCGGCAACCCTGAATCCCCGGCGCTCGCCTCCTGCCCACTGAGGTCTGGAGGCCTGTCCCCCAGGAGTTCAGATCCTTGGGTGATTTCTCAAGGGGAGTGGACAGTCCCCGAGTTGCGACTGGTCAGCATTGACTCTGAGGCGCGCGAGTGAGGAGAGGGCACTGGGCTGAGGGGGAGTCACGCCTCGGCGGCACTTCCCTGAGGTGCAATGCAGCAACCCTCCCCGGGCACAAGACTGAATAAGACTCTAGCTTCCCCGCTGAGAGCTGAGAGCCCCTACTCTCACTCAGGGTCTGAGGGCCTATCCCCCAGGAGTTCGGATCCTTGGGTGATTTCTCGAGGGGAGTGCACAGTGCCTGAGCTGCCTCAGGTCAGCGCTGACTCTGGGACACATGAGCGAGGAGAAGGCACTCTGCTGAGGGGAAATCAAGCCTTGGCGGCACTTCCCTGCGGTGCAGTGCAGGAGCCCTCCCCGGGCCGTAGTGTTGCGTAAAACTGAATGAAACTCTAGCTACCCCCCCCACTCCCAATTGGGGTCTGGGGGCCCATCCCCCAAGAGTTCTGATTCTTGGGGGATCTCTTGAGGGGTGTGGACCCAGCACAAACTGCGGCCGCTCAGTGCTGACTCTGGGGCGCGGGACAGAGGAGAAAAGGGTCGCCTGAGTGCCCACACCAGAGCAGCAGTTCCCTGGAGGTAGATCAACAGCTGTTTTTTCTTTAACGGCAGAACGCTCACTTCTGGATATTCTGAGGCCACACCCCCTGTCTCCCTGGGCAACCAGAGGAGGCCACCGGTGAGCGGGGGATTTCCTGACACGGCTCACAAACCCAGGAAGCTTCCAGGGCAGGGCCGACCCAGAGAGGTGTTCGAACGCAAATCTCCAGCAGCAAAGACGTTTGAACTCAAAACAGCCCGTCTTCAGTAGGCAATTTCGACAGGAACAGAGACAGAACCCTACAAAGTTGTCTGTTCTGTTCTGTTAGCAGCATCCATCAGGGATGGGGCTAAGCCTGAGTGAACACATCCTTCCCATCACCTGCATCAAACACTCAAAGATGTCAGGCCCCATCTCCTCCTGCTAGATAGTGGCAGTCTGCGGGGGCCTGGCAGACTTCCTTGCGATTCAGGCAGGTGCAAACCCCTGGAGTGTCTGTTCACTGCAGGCAACTGGGTTAGCCATCTGCAGAGATACCAGTGACTGGGTCCGACGGAGGGGCAAAGTGGGGAAGGAGACGTCAACCTTCCTAGACTGCTCTGTTTGCTGGGTGGCTCCTCCTGACTCCACGCTGCACTGGGGTGAGCCGTGTCAGAGGAGTCACCAGGCCCCTTTGATCCAGTTCCCAGAGACCTCTTGAACTCTCCCACCCGAGACAAGTGCCGATTGAGACAGTTGATTTGGACCTTTTGAACTGGGCTAATAGACTGAGGACTTTTCAGGCGGTGCCCTGGGTGTGCGATTGTAGGAAGGTTTGATTATCCTTTTCCAACTGGGGCCAGAGGTGGGCAGGCGGGGTGACTTAATTGCTGATTTTTCCACACAGCTGAGACTTCAATCCAGAGTAGAAGTTGCAATAGGATCAAACAGAAACCGGCTGAAAACAAGACAGAACCACATTGCTCCACCACACCAGACAGGGCCCCAGTTTCTCAGGCCACAACACTGTACGGGCCCTCGATAAAACCCCAGGGGAAAAACCAAAGGGAGTAAAATAACCATGGGGCGGAATCAGCGGAAAAACTCTGGTAACATGAATAACTAGAATAGATCAACCCTCCCAAGAAAAGATACGGCAGATGTGATTGAAGATCCCATTCATAAACAACTGGCTGAGATGTCAGAAATCGAATTCAGAATTTGGATTGCAGACAAGATTAATAAAATGGAATTAGGAATTCAAGGAGAAATTCAAAAATTGTCTCAAGAATTTAACGAATTTAAAGACAAAACCACCAAAGACTTAGACACACTGAAGCAAGAACTTACAGCCCTCAAAGATATGAAAAATACAGTAGAATCCCTCAGTAACAGAATGGAGCAAGCAGAAGAAAGGATTTCTGACATTGAAGATAAAGTCTTCGAACGCTCCCAATCTCTCAAAGAGGAAGAGAAATGGAGAGCAAAAACGGATCACTCACTCAGAGAACTCTCAAATAATTCGAAGAAAAGCAACATAAGGATTATAGGAATTTCTGAGAACAATGAAGTCGCCTCCGAGGGCACAGAGGCTCTTCTGCATGAAATTATGAAAGAAAATTTTCCAGACATGCCTAGAGAATCTGAAATTCAGATAGCAGACAGCTTCAGAACCCCAGCACGATTCAACCCCAATAAGTCATCCCCCAGACATATCATAATTAGCTTCACTAAAGTTAACATGAAAGAGAAGATTCTCAAAGCAGCCCGGTGAAAGAAAACTATAACGTACAAAGGTAAGAATATTAGAATAACTGCAGATCTCTCTGCTGAAATTTTTCAAGCCAGAAGAGGCTGGTCATCAACTTTTAATCTCCTAAAGCAAAAAAAACTTTCAACCCAGGATCTTGTAACCAGCTAAAATGAGTTTCATCTATGATGGAGAAATTAAATGCTTCAATGACATTCATATGTTGAAAAAATTTGCCATAAGTAAACAAGCTCTTCAGGACGTTCTCAGACCTATCCTCCACAATGACCAATCCAATCCTATACCACAAAAGTAAACTCACTCAGAAACTTCGGATCAAACTCCAACTTCCACACTGGCAAAAGGATTAAAAATGTCCACTGGACCTTTGAAAAACTCGATACCCAAAATTCCACCAGACTTATCAGTACTCTCCATCAATGTGAATGGCTTAAACTGTCCTCTAAAGAGGCATAGGTTAGCTGACTGGATACAAAAACTCAAGCCAGATATTTGTTGCATACAAGAGTCACATCTAAATTTAAAAGACAAATACAGACTCAGGGTGAAAGGATGGTCATCCATATTTCAGGCAAATGGTAATCAGAAAAAAGCAGGTGTTGCAATTTTATTTGCAGATACAGTAGGCTTTAAACCATCAAAAGTAAGGAAGGACAAGAATGCTCACTTCATATTTGTTAAGGGTAATACTCAATATGATGAGATCTCAATTATTAATATCTATGCACCCAACCAGAATGCACCTCAATTTATAAGAGAAACTCTAACAGACATGAGTAACTTGATTTCCTCCAGCTCCATAATCGTCGGAGATTTCAACACTCCCTTGGCAGTGTTGGATCGATCTTCCAGAAAGAAGCTGAGCAAAGAAATCTTAGATTTAAACCTAACCATCCAATATTTAGATTTAGCAGACATCTACAGAACATTTCATCCCAACAAAACTGAATACACATACTTCTCATCAGCCCACGGAACTTACTCCAAAATTGACCACATTTTAGGTCACAAGTCTAACCTCAGTAAATTTAAAGGAATAGAAATTATTCCATGCATCTTCTCGGACCATCATGGAATAAAACTTGAATTAACAACAGGAATCTGCATACCCATACAAAAACATGGAAGTTAAATAACCATATGTTGAATGATAGCTGGGTCAGAGATGAGATTAAGAAAGAATCGCCAATTTTTTGGAACAAAACGACAATGAAGACACGAACTATCAGAACCTCTGGGACAATGCAAAGGCAGTTCTAAGAGGGAAATTTATAGCACTGCAAGCCTTCCTCAAGAGAACGGTAAGAGAGGAAGTTAACAACTTAATGGGACATCTCACGTAACTGGAAAAGGAAGAACATTCCAACCCCAAACGCAGTAGAAGAAAAGAAATAACCAAAATTAGAGCAGAATTAAATGAAATTGAAAACAAAAGAATAATACAACAGATCAATAAATCAAAAAGCTGCTTTTTTGAAAAGGTCAATAAAATAGATAAACCTCTGGCCAACCTAATCAGGAAAAAAAGAGTAAAATCTCTAATATCATCAATCAGAAACAACAAAGACAAAATAACCACAGACTCATCAGAAATCCAAAAAATCCTTAATGAATATTACAAGAAACTTTATTCTCAGAAATATGAAAATCTGAAGGAAATAGACCGATACTTGGAAGCATGCCACCTTCCAAGACTTAACCAGAATCAAGTGGAAATGTTGAACAGGCCCATATCAAGTTCAGAAATAGCATCAACTATGCAAAACCTCCCTAAAAAGAAAAGCCCGGGACCAGATAGTTTCACGTCAGAATTCTACCAAACTTTAAAGAGGAATTAGTACCTATATTACTCAACCTGTTCCAAAAGGTAGAAAAAGAAGGAAGACTACCCAACACGTTCTATGAAGCAAACATCACCCTGATCCCCAAACCAGGAAAAGACCCAACAAGAAAAGAAAATTATAGACCGATATCACTAATGAATATAGATGCAAAAATATTCAACAAGATCCTAACAAACAGAATCAAGCAACACATCAAACAAATTATACATCATGACAAATTTGGTTTTATCCCAGGGTCTCAAGGCTGGTTCAATATACGTAAATCTATAAATGTAATCCAGCACATAAACAAATTAAAAAACAAAGATCATATGATTCTCTCAATTGATGCAGAAAAAGCTTTTGATAATATCCAGCATCCCTTCATGATCAGAACACTCAAGAAAATTGGTCTAGAAGGGACTTTTCTTAAACTGATAGAGGCTATCTACAGCAAACCCACAGCCAATATCATATTGAATGGAGTTAAATTAGAATCATTTCCACTCAGATCAGGAACCAGACAAGGCTGCCCATTGTCTCCATTGCTTTTCAACATTGTAATGGAAGTTTTAGCCACCGCAATTAGGGAAGAAAAGGCGATCAAGGGTATCCATATAGGGTCAGAAGAAATCAAACTCTCGCTCTACGCAGATGATATGATTGTGTATCTGGAAAACACTAAGGACTCTACTACAAAACTCCTAGAAGTGACCAGGGAATACAGCAGCGTCTCAGGTTACAAAATCAACATTCATAAATCGGTAGCCTTTATACACACCAACAACAGTCAAATTGAAAAAGCAGTTAAGGACTCTATCCCATTCACAGTAGTGCCAAAGAAGATGAAATATTTGGGAATTTACCTAACAAAAGACGTGAAAGATCTCTATAAAGAGAACTATGAAACTCTAAGAAAAGAAATAGCTGAAAATGTTAACAAATGGAAAAACATACCATGCTCATGGCTAGGAAGAATCAACATTATCAAAATGTCCATACTACCCAAAGCAATATATAATTTCAACGCACTCCCTATTAAAGCTCCACTGTCATACTTTAAAGATCTTGAAAAAACATTACTTCGTTTTATATGGAATCAGAAAAAACCTCGAATAGCCAAGACATTACTCAGAAATAAAAACAAAACAGGAGGAATCACACTACCAGACCTCAGACTTTACTACAAATCGATAGTGATCAAAACAGCATGGTATTGGCACAAAAACAGAGAAGTAGATATCTGGAACAGAATAGAGAACCAAGAGATGAATCCAGCTACTTACCGCTATTTGATTTTTGACAAGCCAATTAAAAACATTCAGTGGGGAAAAGATTCCCTATTTAACAAATGGTGCTGGGTGAACTGGCTGGCAACCTGCAGAAGACTGAAATTGGACCCACACCTTTCACCATTAACTAAGATAGACTCTCATTGGATTAAAGATTTAAACTTAAAACAAGAAACTATAAAAATACTAGAGGAGGGAGAGGCGGAGCAAGATGGCAGCCGAGTAACAGCTTCCTTGCATCTGAGCACCGTGAGTCTGGGGAGATAGGACTCCAGGCATCTCTGGCTGGTGGGAACTGCCTATCATCACTCCTATGAAGATACAGGGAGTCAGCGAGAGACTTCTGGACCCCAAGAGGAGGACTAAAACAGTGGAAAACCGGCAAGTGGTCGCGTGTGTTCAATCCGTCTAAACCCGCCCACAACTGTAAGTTCAGTAGCAGCGAGATTGCAAACCAGAAAGGCCTTACCTGTGAACTGTTTTGATGTCCTTGGACTTGGCACTGAGTTGAACTGCCTTGGGGAAGGCCTGAGCGGGAGTGCGGAGAACTTTGGCCGTTGCCTAGGGCCCCAGTCTGAGCCGCTGAGCCAGACGGAGCTAATAGTGTTTGGCGCTGGGTCACACGGATCCATTGTCAGTGATCTGCCCCGGCAAGCTCCGCCCTCAGGGTCACAGAGCTAGAAACGGGTGGGAGCTGGTAACCCAGCAACCAAGTAGCCTAAGGGTGGGGTCTGAGCCGCCTTGCAGCCCTAACCCTCAGAGTGAGACCAGTTTTGGCACACTGGGTAAGTGGATAGCCACTTCAGCAGCGATTCCAGCGAGAAAGCTGGGAAAGCTTCTGCTCAGCAAGTTTACAAGTTCAAAGAGCCTTTTAAGTAGGCTGAAGAGAGATTTAGGGTGTCTACCTGCTGGGGTTTGAGAAATGAGCAGCCTCCAGTCGTATCAGAACTGTGACTAACATCTCATACTCCAGAAGACCACGTGTTGCCCAGACAATATTCAATAACATATACAAACTGCTTTGTTTTTGGTTGTGTATTTTTTTCTTCTTTTTTTTTTTTTTTGTTTGGTTGTTTTTTTTGTTTCTTTATTTTGACGTTGCTGATGTTCTTTTGTTTTTTTAATTTGAATCTTTTCCACACAGATCCCTTTTTCTTTCTCAATTTTCCTAGTTTAATTATAATTTCCCATTGCTGCCTTTTTTAATAACTTCAACTTCATTTTTGCTAGTGTTTCTACCGATATAATTTGGTTTTTCACCCAATTTTATCCCCGTAAAGTTTTCTGTTTGCTTCTTCTGGTTTGATTTATAGCATTTTTGTCTTTCCTCTCTACTTGGTGGAGGTGGGGTACTGTGTCTGATCAGGTTAGCAAAGAGCTGCTGACCTCAAGGGAACCACGCAACTGGGCACCCCCAGAAGGTGGGGTTTTTTAAGGTTGTGTCAAAGTACACTACTGTACACCTATATTGCCCTGTCTCCCTCTTTCTGTGCCTCTCTTCTTTTTGTCAATATTCCTTATACCCACCCCCTCTCCTTTCTCTATCTTTCTTTTTTTCTTAACACTCGGTCCCCCTTTCTTTCATCCCCTTTTTTTGCTCTGCAACCTTCTCACCCTTCTGGTCCTGTAACCCTTAGTCCACAGGCACAAAAACTTAAAGAGCAAGAGGAAGTGAAAGGAAAATTAGGGCAAGGAAACAGATAAAAGAAATCACTCATGAGGAAGAATCAGCAGAAAACTCCAGGCAACATGAAGAACCAGTCTAGAACAACCCCACCAAGGGACCATGAGGTAGCTACTGCAGATGATTCCACCAGTATAGAAATGTTAGGAATGACAGAAAGGGAATTTAGAATACACATGTTGAAAACAATGAAAGAAATGATGGAAACAATGAAGGAAATTGCTAATAAAGTGGAAAATAACCAAAAGGAAATCCAAAAACAGAATCAAATAAGAGATGAACGATATGAAGAATATAAAAAGGATATAGCAGACCTGAAGGAACTGAAACAGTCAATTAGGGAACTTAAAGATACAATGGAAAGTATCAGCAACAGGTTAGACCATGCAGAAGAAAGAATTTCAGAGGTAGAAGACAAAGTTCTTGAGATAACTCAGATAGTAAAAGAGGCAGAAAAGAAGAGAGAGAAACCAGAACGATCACTGTCAGAATTATGGGACTTTATGAAGCGTTCCAACATACGAGTTATAGGAATTCCAGAAGGGGCAGAAGAATGCCCCAGAGGAATGGAAGCCATACTAGAGAATATTATAAAAGAAAATTTCCCAAACATCACCAAAGAGTCTGACACACTGCTTTCAGAGGGATATCGGACCCCAGGTCACCTCAACTCTAACCGAGCTTCTCCAAGACACATTGTGATGAACCTGTCCAAAGTCAAGACAAAAGAAAAGATTCTGCAAGCTGCCAGGAGTAAGCGCCAGTTGACCTACAGGGGCAAATCCATCAGAGTGACCGCAGACTTCTCTAATGAAACTTTCCAAGCAAGAAGACAATGGTCATCTACCTTTAACCTACTTAAACAGAACAATTTTCAGCCCAGAATTCTGTACCCTGCTAAGCTAAGCTTCAGAATTGACGGAGAAATCAAATCATTTACGGATATACAAACATTGAGGAAATTCGCCACAACAAAACCAGCTCTACAGGAAATACTTCAACCTGTTCTGCACACTGACCACCACAATGGATCAGCAGCAAAGTAAGAACTCAGAAATCAAAGGACAAAACCTAACATCCACACTGATGCAAAAGATAAAACTAAGCAATGGACTCTCACCAAATAAGACGAATAGAATACTACCACACTTATCAATTATCTCAATAAATGTTAATGGCTTGAATTCCCCACTGAAGAGACAGAGATTGGCTGACTGGATTAAAAAACACAAGCCATCCATTTGCTGTCTGCAAGAAACACACCTGGCCTCAAAAGACAAATTAAAGCTCCGAGTCAAGGGTTGGAAGACAATTTTTCAGGCAAACGGAATTCAGAAGAAAAGAGGAGTTGCAATCTTCTTTTCAGATACATGTGGATTTAAAGCAACTAAAGTCAAAAAAGACAAAGATGGTCACTTTATATTGGTCAAGGGAAAACTACAACAAGAAGACATTTCCATTCTAAATATTTATCCACCCAATTTAAATGCTCCCAGATTCTTGAAGCAGACCTTACTCAGTCTGAGCAATATGATATCTGATAATACCATCATAACAGGGGACTTTAACACTCCTCTTACAGAGCTGGACAGATCCTCTAAACAGAAATTAAACAAAGATGTAAGAGATTTAAATGAGACCCTAGAACAACTATGCTTGATAGATGCATATAGAACACTCCACCCCAAAGATAAAGAATATACATTCTTCTCATCACCCCATGGAACATTCTCCAAAATTGATCATATCCTGGGACACAAAACAAATATCAACAGAATCAAAAGAATTGAAATTTTACCTTGTATCTTTTCAGACCATAAGGCACTAAAGGTGGAACTCAACTCTAACAAAAATGCTCAAGCCCACCCAAAGGCATGGAAATTAAACAATCTTCTGTTGAATAACAGATGGGTGAAGGAAGAAATAAAACAGGAAATCATTAACTTCCTTGAGCATAACAACAATGAAGACACAAGCTACCAAAACCTGTGGGATACTGCAAAAGCAGTTTTGAGAGGAAAATTCATCGCTTTAGATGCCTACATTCGAAAAACAGAAAGAGAGCACATCAACAATCTCACAAGAGATCTTATGGAATTGGAAAAAGAAGAACAATCTAAGCCTAAACTCAGTAGAAGAAAAGAAATATCCAAAATCAAATCAGAGATCAATGAAATTGAAAACAAAAGAATCATTCAGAAAATTAATGAAACAAGGCGTTGGTTTTTTGAAAAAATAAATAAAATAGATAAACCATTAGCCAGACTAACTAGAAATAGAAAAGTAAAATCTCTTAACCTCAATCAGAAACGATAAAGGGGAAATAACAACTGATCCCACAGAGATACAAGAGATCATCTCTGAATACTACCAGAAACTCTATGCCCAGAAATTTGACAATGTGAAGGAAATGGATCAATATTTGGAATCACACCCTCTACCTAGACTTAGCCAGGAAGAAATAGACCTCCTGAACAGACCAATTTCAAGCACTGAGATCAAAGAAACAATAAAAAAGCTTCCAACTAAAAAATGCCCTGGTCCAGATGGCTTCACTCCAGAATTCTATCAAACCTTCAAGGAAGAGCTTATTCCTGTACTGCAGAAATTATTGCAAAAAACTGAGGAAGAAGGAATCTTCCCCAACACATTCTATGAAGCAAACATCACCCTGATACCAAAACCAGGAAAAGATCCAAACAAAAAGGAGAATTTCAGACCAATCTCACTCATGAACATAGACGCAAAAATTCTCAACAAAATCCTAGCCAATAGATTACAGCTTATCATCAAAAAAGTCATTCATCATGATCAAGTAGGCTTCATCCCAGGGATGCAAGGCTGGTTTAACATACGCAAGTCTATAAACGTTATCCACCATATTAACAGAGGCAAAAATAAAGATCACATGATCCTCTCAATAGATGCAGAAAAAGCATTTGATAAAATCCAGCATCCTTTTCTAATTAGAACTCTGAAGAGTATAGGCATAGGTGGCACATTTCTAAAACTGATTGAAGCTATCTATGACAAACCCACAGCCAATATTTTACTGAATGGAGTAAAACTGAAAGCTTTTCCTCTTAGAACTGGAACCAGACAAGGTTGTCCTCTGTCACCTTTACTATTCAACGTAGTGCTGGAAGTTCTAGCCAATACAATTAGGCAAGACAAGGAAATAAAGGGAATCCAAATGGGAGCAGAGGAGGTCAAACTCTCCCTCTTTGCTGACGACATGATCTTATACTTAGAGAACCCCAAAGACTCAACCACAAGACTCCTAGAAGTCATCAAAAAATACAGTAATGTTTCAGGATATAAAATCAATGTCCACAAGTCAGTAGCCTTTGTATACACCAATAACAGTCAAGATGAGATGCTAATTAAGGACACAACTCCCTTCACCATAGTTTCAAAGAAAATGAAATACCTAGGAATATACCTAATGAAGGAGGTGAAGGACCTCTATAAAGAAAACTATGAAATCCTCAGAAAGGAAATAGCAGAGGATATTAACAAATGGAAGAACATACCATGCTCATGGATGGGAAGAATCAACATTGTTAAAATGTCTATACTTCCCAAAGCTATCTACCTATTCAATGCCATTCCTATCAAAGTACCTACATCGTACTTTCAAGATTTGGAAAAAATGATTCTGCGTTTTGTATGGAACCGGAAAAAACCCCGTATAGCTAAGGCAGTTCTTAGTAACAAAAATAAAGCTGGGGGCATCAGCATACCAGATTTTAGTCTGTACTACAAAGCCATAGTGGTCAAGACAGCATGGTACTGGCACAAAAACAGAGACATAGACACTTGGAATCGAATTGAACACCAAGAAATGAAACTAACATCTTACAACCACCTAATCTTTGATAAACCAAACAAGAACATACCTTGGGGGAAAGACTCCCTATTCAATAAATGGTGTTGGGAGAACTGGATGTCTACATGTAAAAGACTGAAACTGGACCCACACCTTTCCCCACTCACAAATATTGATTCAAGATGGATAAAGGACTTAAATTTAAGGCATGAAACAATAAAAATCCTCAAAGAAAGCATAGGAAAAACACTGGAAGATATTGGCCTGGGGAAAGTCTTCATGAAGAAGACTGCCATGGCAATTGCAACAACATCAAAAATAAACAAATGGGACTTCATTAAACTGAAAAGCTTCTGTACAGCTAAGGACACAAAAACCAAAGCAAAGAGACAACCTACACAATGGGAAAGGATATTTGCATACTTTCAATCAGACAAAAGCTTGATGACCAGGATCTATAGAGAACTCAAATTAATCCACATGAAAAAAGCCAACAATCCCTTATATCAATGGGCAAGAGACTTGAATAGAACTTTCTCTAAAGATGACAGACGAATGGCTAACAAACATATGAAAAAATGTTCATCATCTCTATATATTAGAGAAATGCAAATCAAAACAACCCTGAGATATCATCTAACCCCAGTGAGAATGGCCCTCATCACAAAACCTGAAAACTGCAGATGCTAGCGTGGATGTGGAGAGAAGGGAACACTTTTACACTGCTGGTGGGACTGCAAACTAGTACAACCTTTCTGGAAGGAAGTATGGAGAAACCTCAAAGCACTCAACCTAGACCTCCCATTCGATCCTGCAATCCCATTACTGGGCATCTACCCAGAAGGAAAAAAATCCTTTTATCATAAGGACACTTGTACTAGACTGTTTATGGCAGCTCAATTTACCATTGCCAAAATGTGGAAACAGCCTAAATGCCCACCAACCCAGGAATGGATTAACAAGCTGTGGTATATGTATACCATGGAATACTATTCAGCTATTAAAAAAAATGGAGACTTTACATCCTTCGTATTAACCTGGATGGAAGTGGAAGACATTATTCTTAGTAAAGCATCACAAGAATGGAGAAGCATGAATCCTATGTACTCAATCTTGATATGAGGACAATTAATGACAATTAAGTTTATGTGGGGGGAAGCAGAAAGAGGGATGGAGGGAGGAGGGTCGGGCCTTAGTGTGTGTCACACTTTATGGGGGCAAGACATGATTGCAAGAGGGACTTTACCTAACAATTGCAATCAGTGTAACTGGCTTATTGTACCCTCAATGAATCCCCAACAATAAAAAAAAAAAAAAAGAAAAGTAACTATATTCAGATTTAGCTCTTAGAGATATTCTAATGACCCTAAAGAAACAGAGTACAGTCTAGTTTATTAAACTTGTATTTATAGAATCACAACGCATTTGATTTAGTGTAAACATTCACTTGGTGTTAACTATTCATCAGTGTTTTGTTTACGTAATTTAATTTTATGCAAAATAAACTTTCTGTTCAATCAGCTGATCCAGGCAATTGAGTTTGTCTCTTATGTCTGTTGTGAGCCTTTAAATAAATATTTATGAACAAACGGACTCTAATTTTATAATTGTATCATATATAAGCAAAAGTTCCGATTCTACTACTCAGTTTCAGGTCTACCAAAACTTATTCCAAAAAGCATGAATAAAATATTCCTAACTACTGGCTCACAATGTAGAAGGCTGGTCAAGGTAAGGTTAAAGTTAAACTCCAGCTTCTTTTTCTTTGCCATTAATAGATGGATTCTAATACTTTCTTGGTCTAAATGAAATCTGGGAAGATTTATCCTTTTCAAGTCTGAGAATGGAATCAGAAAGAGCAAAAAGCAATGCACAGATAGGAAATATAACTCATGCATAGAGTTTCACAGACAGAAAGCTGGTTATTTGTAACACATTGCAATGTGTTGCTCTTTCTCTATCCAAGTGATGTTTTGGACAAATGAGGGAGTTGTGTGGTTATTTCTACAGTAATGAAAATGATAATAAATTCAGATTTCAATAAAAAAAAAATACTAGAGGAGAATGCAGGGAAAACCCTTGAAGAAATTGGTCTGGGTGAGTACTTCATGAGGAGAACCCCTCAGGCAATTGAAGCAGCTTCAAAAATACACTACTGGGACTTGATCAAACTAAAAAGCTTCTGCACAGCTAAGAACACAGTAAGCAGAGCAAGCAGACAGCCCTCAGAATGGGAGAAGATATTTGCAGGGTATATCTCTGACAAAGGTTTAATATCCAGAATCCACAGAGAACTCAAATGCATCAGCAAGAAAAAAACAAGGGATCCCATCGCAGGCTGGGCAAGGGATTTGAAGAGAAACTTCTCTGAAGAAGACAGGCGCAAGGCCTTCAGACATATGAAAAAATGCTCATCATCTTTAATCATCAGAGAAATGCAAATCAAAACTACTTTGAGATATCATCTAACTCCAATGAGACTAGCCTATATCACAAAATCTCAAGACCAGAGATGTTGGCGTGGATGCAGAGAAAAGGGAACACTTCTGCACTGCTGGTGGGAATGCAAATTAATACATTTCTTCTGGAAAGATATATGGAGAACACTCAGAGATCTAAAAATAGATCTGCCATTCAATCCTGTAATTCCTCTGCTGGGCATATACCCAGAAGACCAAAAATCACAACATAACAAAGATATTTGTACCAGAATGTTTATTGCAGCCCAATTCATAATAGCTAAGTCATGGAAAAAGCCCAAGTGCCCATCGATCCACGAATGGATTAATAAATTGTGGTATATGTATACCATGGAATACTATGCAGCCTTAAAGAAAGATGGAGACTTTACCTCTTTCAATGTTTACATGGATGGAGCTGGAACATATTCTTCTTAGTAAAGTATCCCAAGAATGGAAGAAAAAGTACCCAATGTACTCAGCCCTACTATGAAACTAATTTGGGACTCTCACATGAAAGCTATAACCCAGCTACAACTTAACAATAGAGGGAAGTGGGAAAGGGGTGGGTGGGTAGAGGGAGGGGGATCGGTGGGATCACACCTGTGGTGTATCTTACAGGGGTATTTGCGAAACTTGATAAATGTAGAATGTAAATGTTTTGGCACAGTAACTGAGATAACGCCGGAAAGGCTATGTTAACCACTGTGATAAAAATGTGTCAGATGGTTTATGAAGCGAGTGTATGATGCCCCATGATCATATCAATGTATACAGTTATGATTTAATAAAAAAAAAAAGAAACTTCTGATCAAACTCTAACTTCCACAATGGCAAAAGGATTAAAAATGCCCACTGGACTTTCAAAAAACTCAATACCCCAAATTTCACGAAACTTATCAATGCTCTCCATTAATGTGAATGGCTTAAACTGCCCTCTAAAGAGACATAGGTTAGCTGACTGGATACAAAAACTCAGGCCAGACATTTGTTGCATACAAGCATCACATCTTAACTTAAAAGACAAATACAGACTCAGGGTGAAAGGATGGTCATCCATATTTCAGGCAAATGGTAACCAGAAAAAAGCAGGAGTTGCAATTTTATTTGCGGACACAATAGGCTTTAAACCAACAAAAGTAAGGAAGGACAAAAATGGTCACTTCATATTTGTTAAGGGTAAGACTCAATATGATGAGATTTCAATTATTAATATCTATGCACCCAACCAGAATGCACCTCAATTTATAAGAGAAACTCTAATAGACATGAGCAACTTGATTTCCTCCAACTCTATAATAGTCGGAGATTTTAACACTCCTTTGGCAGTGCTGGATCGATCCTCCAACAAAAAGCTGAGTAAAGAAATTCTAGATTTAAATCTAACCATCCAGCATTTAGATTTAGCTGACATCTACAGAACATTTCATCCCAACAAAACTGAATACACATACTTCTCATCAGCCCACAGAACTTACTCCAGAATCGATCACATCTTAGGTCACAAGTCTAACCTCAGCAAATTTAAAGGAATAGAAATTATTCCATGCATCTTCTCGGACCATCATGGAATAAAACTTGAGATGAGTAACAACAGGAATCTGCATACACATACAAAAACATTGAAGTTAAATAACCTTATGCTGAATGATAGCTGGGTCAGAGATGAGATCAAGAAGGAAATTGCCAAATTTCTGGAACAAAATGACAATGAAGACACGAACTATCAGAACCTCTGGGACACAGCACAGGCAGTTCTAAGGTGGAAATTTATAGCACTGCACGCCTTCCTCAGGAGAACGGAAAAAGAGGAAGTAAGCAACTTAATGGGACATCTCAAGAGACTGGAAATGGAAGAACAATCCAACACCAAATCCAGTAAAAGAAAAGAAATAACCAAAATCAGAGCAGAATTAAATGAAATTGAAAACAAAAGAATAATACAACAGATCAATAAATCAAAAAGCTGGTTTTTTGAAAAGGTCAACAAAATAGATAAACTTTTGGCCAACCTAATCAGGAAAAAAAGAGTAAAATCTCTAATCTCATCAATCAGAAATAACAAAGACGAAATAACAACAGACTCCTCAGAAATCCAAAAAATCCTTAATGAATATTACAAGAAACTATACTCTCAGAAATACGAAAATCTGAAGGAAATCGACCGTTACTTGGAAACACGTCACCTTCCAAGACTTAATCAAAAACAAGTGGAAATGTTGAACAGGCCCATATCAAGTTCAGAAATATCATCAACCATACAAAATCTCCCCAAAAAGAAAAGCCCGGGAACAGATGGTTTCACATCAGAATTCTACCAAACCTTTAAAGAGGAATTAGTACCTATACTACTCAACCTGTTCCAAAAGGTAGAAAAAGAAGGAAGACTACCCAACACATTCTATGAAGCAAACATCACCCTGATCCCCAAACCAGGAAAAGACCCAACGAGAAAAGAAAATTATAGACCCATATCACTAATGACTATAGATGCAAAAATATTCAACAAGATTCTAACAAACAGAATCCAGCAACATATCAAACAAATCATACATCATGACCAAGTTGGTTTTATCCAGGATCTCAAGGCTGGCTCAATATACATAAATCTATAAATGTAATACAGCACATAAACAAATTAAAAAACAAAGACCATATGATTCTCTCAATCGATGCAGAAAAAGCTTTTGATAACATCCAACATCCATTCATGATTAGAACACTTAAGAAAATTGGTATAGAAGGGACATTTCTTAAACTGATAGAGGCCATCTACAGCAAACCCACAGCCAATATCATACTGAATGGAGTTAAATTGGAATCATTTCCACTTAGATCAGGAATCAGACAAGGCTGCCCATTGTCTCCATTGCTCTTTAACATTGTAATGGAAGTTTTAGCCACCGCAATTAGGGAAGAAAAGGCGATCAAGGGTATCCACATAGGGTCAGAAGAGATCAAACTTTCGCTCTTCGCAGATGAAATGATTGTATATCTGGAAAATACTAGGGACTCTACTACAAAACTCTTAGAAGTGATTAAGGAATACAGCAGTGTCTCAGGTTACAAAATCAACATTCATAAATCGGTAGCCTTTATATATATCAACAATAGTCAAGTTGAAAAAACAATTAAGGACTCTATCCCATTCACAGTAGTGCCAAAGAAGATGAAATACTTGGGAGTTTATCTAACAAAGGACGTGAAAGATCTATATAAAGAGAACTATGAAACTCTAAGAAAAGAGATAGCTGAGAATGTTAACAAATGGAAAAATATACCATGCTCATGGTTGGGAAGAATCAACATTGTTAAAATGTCCATACTACCCAAAGAAATATATAATTTCAACGTAATCCCCATTAAAGCTCCACTGTCATACTTTAAAGATCTTGAAAAAATAATTCTTCGTTTTATATGGAATCAGAAAAAACCTCGAATAGCCAAGACATTACTCAAAAATAAAAACAAAGCAGGAGGAATCACGCTACCAGACCTCAGACTATACTACAAATCGATAGTGATCAAAACAGCATGGTATTGGCACAAAAACAGAGAAGTAGATGTCTGGAACAGAATAGAGAACCAAGAGATGAATCCAGCTACTTACCGTTATTTAATCTTTGACAAGCCAATTAAAAACATTCAGTGGGGAAAAGATTCCCTATTTAACAAATGGTGCTGGGTGAACTGGCTGGCAACCTGCAGAAGACTGAAACTGGACCCACACCTCTCACCATTAACCAAGATAGACTCTCACTGCATTAAAGATTTAAACCTAAGACATGAAACTATAAAAATACTAGAAGAGAGTGCAGGGAAAACCCTTGAAGAAATTGGGTTGGGCGAGTTTTTTATGAGAAGGACCCCCTGGGCAATTGAAGCTGCTTCAAAAATACACTACTGGGACTTGATCAAACTAAAAAGCTTCTGCACAGCCAAGAACACAGTAAGTAAAGCTAGCAAACAGCCCTCAGAATGGGAGAAGATATTTGCAGGTTATGTCTCCGACAAAGGTTTAATAACCAGAATCCACAGAGAACTCAAACGCATTAGCAAGAAAAGAACAAGGGATCCCATTGCGGGCTGGGCAAGGGACTTGAAGAGAAACTTCTCTGAAGAAGACAGGCGCATGGCCTTCAGACATATGAAAAAATGCTCATCATCTTTAATCATCAGAGAAATGCAAATCAAAACTACTTTGAGATATCATCTAACTCCAGTGAGACTAGCCTATATCACAAAATCCCAAGACCAGAGATGTTGGCGTGGATGTGGAGAAAAGGCAACACTTTTGCACTGCTGGTGGGAATGCAAATTAATACATTCGTTTTGGAAAGAGATATGTAGAACACTTAGAGATCTAAAAATAGATCTGCCATTCAATCCTGTAATCCCCCTACTGGGCATATACCCAGAAGACCAAAAATCACACCATAACAAAGATATTTGTATCAGAATATTTATTGCAGCCCTATTCATAATTGCTAAGTCATGGAAAAAGCCCAAGTGCCCATTGATCCACGAATGGATCAATAAATTGTGGTATATGTACACCATGGAATATTATGCAGCCTTAAAGAAAGATGGAGACTTTACCTCTTTCATGTTTACATGGATGGAGCTGGAACATATTCTTCTTAGTAAAGTGTCTCAAGAATGGAAGAAAAAGTACCCAATATACTCACCCTTATTATAAAACTAATGTAGGACCTTCACATGAAAACTATATCCCAGTTATAACCTAAGAATAGGGAGAAGGGGGGCAGGGAGGGGAGGGAGGGGGGAAGGAGGGGGAAGGAGGGGGATTAATGGGATTACACCTGCGGTGCATCTTACAAGGGTATATGTGAATCCTAGTAAATGTGGAATGTAAAGGTCTTGGCAAAATAACTAAGAAAATGCTACAAAAGCTATGTTAACTAATGTGATGAAAATGTGTCAACCGATCTATGAACCAAGTGTATGGTGCCCCACGATCATACTAACGTACACAGCTATGGTTAATAAAAATAAATAAAGAAAGAAAGAAAGAAGAAGACGGTGCTTGGGAATGCCCAGTGATCTCTGTGGCGCTTGGGCCAGCCAAGAGGAGGCCCAGGGCACTCAGGCGAAAGGTAGCAGGCCAGGCCTACATCAGAGCTTTACCATGCAATCTTGTTTACTCTTTGATAGGTCTCTACATAAATGAGAAAATAAAGGCTCAGAAAGACTTGGCAGCCCTCAGCACAGGTGAGTTACAGAGGTAGGATTCAAATCTCATCTGTGTAGCTTTCACCTCCCACCCAACAATGTTACCAAGGAGGATGGATGTAGTGAAAATACAGAAATAACTGTTGTATAAATGAGGCTGTGAGGCAGATTTAATTTAATTTAATCAATTTATTTATTATTTCTTTAAGACAATTTCTCTGTCACCTGGGCCAGAATGCATTGGCATCATGGTAGCTCATTGCAGCCTCAACCTCCTGGTGTCAGTGATCCTCCTGCCTCAGCCTCCCAAGCAGTTGCTCAGGCTGATCTTCCCACCGTGGCCTCTCAGAGTGCTGGGATTACAAGTGTCAGTCACCGCCCTGGAGTCCAAGCTGATTTTTTTAAAAAATGTTTTTCCTGTCTTCCTAGAGATGCAGAAACAAATGACCACAAACTGAGAGGCTTAGAGCAATAGCCACGTGTCTTCCCACAGATTTGGAGCTAGAAGTTCAAACTTCAGGACTATGCTCCCTCTGAAGTCTCCAGGGGGAAATCCTCCTTGCCCCTTTCTAGTTTTTGGTGGTTCTCAGCAGTCCTTGGTGGTCCCTGCCCCTGCCACCTGGCCCACTGCCCAGGGTGCATCTCTGTCCTTGCTCCTTTTCTTGCCAGGTCACCAATGGACTTGGGCCACTCCAATCCAGTATGACCTCATTTCAACTGATTACAGCTGCAAAGACCCTCTTGGGTCACATTCAAGCTTCCAGTGGTCATAAATTTTGGTCTCCCATGTTTGACCCCTCCCACCTTGCCCAGGGCTAGCCCCACTGGAGACTGGAGCCCTGGGCTGCTTCACATTCAGACTCGATCCCTGCAGATGTAGCAGCCAGAGAGCAGCTCAGCCCTGTCTACAGATGTCTCTCATAAACTTACAAACTGAGCCACATGGTGCGGGAGCATCACTAAGGCAATGGGGGGGTCAATCGGGGCTTGAATTTCTGGGAGTGCTTCTTCCAGCAGCCTTGACCCTCCCACGCGTGGAAGCAGCAGACGGGTCTTTCTTGCTCAGGAGCTGGCCCTCACTCACTGTGACTGTGTGGTTGATTGGGACCTTCCTGCGATGGGCTGGGTGCCGACCATGTCCCTGAGGTGCCCCGCAGTATTTGTGTGGAGGTCATCTGAAGGTCACTCTGGTCCAGACAGGCCCTGCCTGGTCACAGCAATGGGACATTTCTTGCCATTGTAGTGGCTGAAAGTTAAATCGGGGTGTGCTGACGCCCAGGCTGGTGTGTTTGCAGTCAGTGCTGGTCTTTCTTCTCATTCTAGCTGCTTTGGGGAGCACGCTCTTCTGAAACTCTGCCTACCAAGGTCTCCATCACCTTCCCACACTGAGCACTGCAGCCCACATCCCTGCAGCCACAGTCAGCACGGCCACGGTCCTGCCTACCTCTGCAGCAAGGGGAGCACCCACATGCAGACCCCCTTCTGCCTGTCTTCTTGGGTGTTCGCATTTGCCACTCTTGTTTTGAATCACCACCCTCTTTCACTCCCCACCTCCAGCTTAGGTCTCCAAAGCCTGCCTAGTCATCAACCTGGCCCTCCTGGCTCTCCCTTTCCAGGTAGCCATTCCCAGGCAGAGATGCCGCCAACCACACTCACATATGGGAGATGCCAGGATAAGAGGGACAGTGGAGGGGCCCAGAGGGCTCTGTCCTCCCCAGCCCAGGAGCTGCCGAGCAGCAGTGAGTAAGCAGAAGCCCTCTGCTGCCCAGGGGGAGGCCAGGTAGACCCACTCCACCCTGAAGAAGAGTCTAGAAGGAAATGGAATCTGTGGTGTGGCTTCAGCCATCCCAGGATCTCTCACTAGGAGGATGGGTGTGGGGTGGCAGTGGTGCAGTGTTCTCACCATTCCCCAGGTTTTACTAGAACAAGGGACTGACTTTCAGCCTGGACTCTCACTGCTGAGCACTCAGTCCCTTCAAGATGTGGCTCAGCAGTGTTGGAATCTGCCCAGGACTCCCGCTTTAGTCACCCACTGATATTTTTCTCCATGCCCTTTTTCATCTGCAGACATAACGTGATTAGTGAGGTAACGCAAAACAGATTTGACCATCTGTTTATTGTCTGTCCCCCTCCTGGAAGGTAGCCCTCCACCCCGAGCCTAGAGCAGCGCCTGAGCAGGCCAAAGTAACACTTAGAAAAAAGTCACTGAAAGCCTGAAGGATGGAGTGAGAAGGAAACAGCCCAGTCCTACCAAATGGACCGGAAGGCACTGACTTCAGAAAGGGCCTAATCGTTTCCCCTGATAACCTAAATGACAAACAGAGAGATGCTGTTTAAAAGAAAAGTTATTTATTTGGGAATAGAGATTGTGTTGAGAATATGTGTATTAGAGTAAACAGTGGGCATGTTCAGGGATGTAAAGGAAGATAGGTTTTTAAAGGAAAAAATGAGGAGAATTAACTGTTTTGAAATATCCTTGCCTACAAAGATCAATAACAAGGGGATGGCCATTCTAAGGTTGAACAGGCGATTGTTGGGCAGACGTCCTTGCAAATGTATTTTGTGCAAGTTTGCGATGGCCCTTGTGCAAGGTTGTAAGTTTGTGCAGAGTCTTATGATATGGTTTTTGTTAGGCAGCGAGCCTGAGAATCTTCTCGTTATGGCCTTTACAAGCTTTGTTTGTCAAGGGTTTTGTTTTGTACTTTATTTTACTTTATTTCACATTAATATGAGAGTACAAAAGTTCAGGTTACATTGTTTTCAATTCTAAGGTAAAGTTCAAGTTGCAGTTGAGCCCTTCACCCAGGGGATGTGTTGAACACCCTCACACTGCACATTAGGTGAGATCCCACCAATCGCCCTCCATCCTTCTCTCTCCCTCTTGACAGACTATGTTTATGTTTTAGCTTTCGTGTGGGTGTGTAGTTCTTTATATATTGAGTTCATAATAGTATTGAGCACATTGCAAATTTTTGTTTTGTATTTTAACATTAGTGACTGCATTTTAATTTTGGCAACTTTCACACTCCTAATTTTTCCTGAAAGAAAGTCGAGAACAGTCCAGAAATTCTAAGTAACTCCTCAGATTTGACACTGGAACTGGGCTATGTATTCTTCAAGGAGCTTCGAGACATGACACCCTGTGTGACCATTCCCCACATTCTGGATGGGATGTGAAGGAGGTGACACCTGAGGCTTACTGAGGCTGAGTAAGTTCTCAGATCACACAGCCATAATTTAAACACAGGTCTATCTGACAATAAAACTTCTGCTTTTCTCCTTTAGGTCGGAGATGACAAACATATTTCATTTTAAGAGCCAAGTGCAATTAACTAAGAATGCAACTTGAGGTCGGTGGAGAGCAAGATGATGGCCACAGCTTCCTTGCATCTGGGCAATGTGAATCTGGGGACATAAGTCTCCAGGCATCTCTGGCTCGTGGGATCTGCCTATAATCATCCCTTTGAGGATACAGGGAGTCAGCGAGAGACTTCTGGACCCCAAGAGGACAAAAAGAGTGGAAAACTGGCAAGTAATCGTGTGTGTTCTATACGTCTAATCCCGCCAACAGCTGTAAGTGCAGTAGCAGTGAGACTGCAAACCGGAAAGGGCTTACCTGTGAACTGTTTTGGTGTTTTTGGACTTGGCACTCAGTTGAACTGCCTTGGGAAGAGTTTGAGCAGGAGTGCGGAGAACTTTGGGCATTGTCTGGAACCCCAGACTGAGCCACTGAGCCAGACGGACGGACCTAATAGTGTTTGGCTCTGGGCCTCAGGAAGCCATTGTGAGAGAACTACCCCAACAAGGTCCACCCTAGGGGTTGCAGAGCAAGGATCGGGCAGGACCTAGTAACCTAGTGACTGAGCAGTCTAAAAGCAGGGTCTGAGCCGCCTTACAGCCCTAACCCTCAGGGGCAGAGTGAGACCGTTTTTGGCACACTGGGTAAGTGGATAGCCACTTCACCAGTGATTCCAGCGACAAGCACTTTCCTGGGAAAGATTCTGCTTAGCAAGTTTAGAAACTTAAGGTGACTTTTAAGAAGGCTGAAGAGAGACTTAGGGTGTCTATCCTGTGGGGTTTGAGAAATCAGCGGAGGCCTCCAGTCATATCAGCATTGTAATTAACATCTCATACCCCAGAAGACCACCTGTTGACCAGACAATATTCAACAAGATATATACACTGCTTTGTTTTTGGTTGTTTTGTTTTGTTTTGTTGGTTTGTTTTTTGTTTACTTTATGTTGTTGTTGTTTTGTTTTGTTTTTTAATTTCAACCTTTTCCGTACAGATTTTTTCTTTTCTTTCTCCAGTTGTCTAGTATAAATATAATTTCACTTGCTTCCTTTTTCAATAACTAGAACTTCATTTTTGCTAGTGTTTCTACCACTATTATTTGGTTTTTCACCCAATTTTATCCTATAAAGTTTTCTGTTTGCTTCTTTTGGTTTGAATTATAGCATTTTTGTCTTTCCTCTCTAATTGGTGGAGGTGGGGTACTGTGTCTGATCAGGTTAGCAAAGAGTTGCTGATCTCAAGGGAACCACCCAATCGGGTACCCCCAGAGATTGGGGTTTTATAAGGTTGTGTTAAAGTACCCTACTGTACACCAATATTGCTCTATCTCCCTCTTTCTGTGCCTCTCTTCTTTTTGTCAATATTCCTTTTACCCACCCCCACTCCTTTCTCTATTTTCTTTTCGTTCTTTCCTTCTTTCTTTCATCCCTTCTTGCCTTTCAACCTTCTCATCCTTCTGGTCCTATACCAAAAGGACACATGAAACCTTAGTACACAGGCACGGGAACTTAAACAGCAAGAGGAAGTGAAAGGAAAATTAGGGCAAGGAAACAGATAAAAGAAATCACTCATGAGCAAGAATCAGCATAAAACTCCAGGCAACATGAAGAACCAGTCCAGAACAACCCCTCCAAGGGACCATGAGGTAGCTACTGCAAAGGATTCCACCAATAAAGAAATGTTAGGAATGACAGAAAGGGAATTTAGAATACACATAATGAAAACAATGAAGGAAATCATGGAAACAATGAAGGAAACTGCTAGTAAAGTGGAAAATAACAAAAAGGAAATCCAAAAACAGAATCAAATAAGAGATGAACGATATGAAGAATATAGAAAGGATATGGCAGAGCTGAAGGAACTGAAACAGTCAATTAGGGAACTTAAAGACACAAAGGAAAGTATCAGCAACAGGTTAGACCATGCAGACGAAAGAATTTCAGAGGTAGAAGACAAAGTTCTTGAGATAACTCAGATAGTAAAAGAGGCAGAAAAGAAGAGAGAGAAAGCAGAATGTTCACTGTCAGAATTATGGGATCTTATGAAGCATACCAAAATATGAGTTATAGGAATCCCAGAGGGGGAAGAAGAAGGCCCCAGAGGAATGGAAGCCATAATAGAGAATATTATAAAAGAAAATTTCCCAAACATCACCAAAGATTCTGACACACTGCTTTCAGAGGGATATCGGAACTTAGATCACCTCAACTCTAATCGAGCTTCTCCAAGACACATTGTGATGAACCTGTCCAAAGTCAAGACAAAAGAAAAGATTCTGCAAGCTGCCAGGAGTAAGTGCCAGTTGACCTACAGAGGCAAATCCATCAGATTGACCGCAGACTTCTCTAATGAAACTTTCCAAGCAAGAAGACAGTGGTTATCTACTTTTAATCTACTTAAACAGAACAATTTCCAGCCCAGAATTCTGTACCTTGCTAAGCAAAGCTTTAAAATTGACAGAGAAAACAAATCATTTACAGATATACAAACATTGAGGAAATTCACCACAACAAGACCAGCTCTACAGGAAATACTTCAACCTGTTCTACACATTGACCATCACAATGGATCAGCAGCAAATTAAAAACTCAGAAATTAAAGGACAGAACCTAACCTCCAACTGATGCAAAAGATAAAACTAAGCAATGGACTCTCACAAAATAAGACAAATAGAATACTACCACACTTATCAATTATCTCAATAAATGTTAATGGCTTGAATCCCCCACTGAAGAGACAGAGATTAGCTGACCGGATTAAAAAACACAAGCCATCCATCTGCTGTCTGCAAGAAACACACCTGGCTTCAAAAGACAAATTAAAGCTCCGAGTCAAGGGTTGGAAGACAATTTTTCAGGCAAATGGAATTCAGAAGAAAAGAGGAGTTGCAATCTTCTTTTCAGATACATGTGGATTTAAAGCAACTAAAGTCAAAAAAGACAAAGATAGTCACTTTATACTGGTCAAGGGAAAAATACAACAAGAAGACATTTCAATTCTAAATATTTATGCACTCAATTTAAATGCTCACAGATTCTTGAAACAGACCTTACTCAGTCTGAGCAATATGATATCCGATAATAAAATAATAACAGGGGATTTTAACACTCCTCTTACAGAGCTGGACAGATCCTCTAAACAGAAATTAAACAAAGATATAAGAGATTTAATTAAATGAGACCCTAGAACAACTCTGCTTGATAGACGCATATAGAACACTCCATCCAAAAGATAAAGAATACACATTCTTCTCATCACCCCATGGAACATTCTCCAAAATTGATCATATCCTGGGATACAAAACAAATAGCAACAGAATCAAAAGAATTGAAATTTTACCTTGTATCTTCTCAGACCATAAGGCACTAAGGGTGGAACTTAACTCTAACAAAAACATTCAACCCCACACAAAGACATGGAAATTAAACAATTGTCTGTTGAATAACAGATGGGTGCAGGAAGAAATAAAACAGTAAATTATTAACTTCCTTGAGCATAACAACAATGAAGACACAAGCTACCAAAACCTGTGGGATACTGCAAAAGCAGTTTTGAGAAGAAAATTTATCACTTTAGATGCCTACGTTTGAAAAACAGAAAGAGAGCACATCAACAAACTCACAAAACCATCTTATGGAGTTGGAAAAAGAAGAACAATCTAAGCCTAAACTCAGTAGAAGAAAAGAAATATCCAAAATCAAATCAGAGATCAATGAAATTGAAAACAAAAGAATCATTCAGAAAATTAATGAAACAAGGAGTTGGTTTTTTGAAAAAATTAATAAAATAGATAAAACATTGGCCAGATTAATGAGAAATAGAAAAGTAAAATCTCTAATAACCTCAATCAGAAATGATAAAGGGGAAATAACAACTGATCCAACAGAGATACAAGAGATCATCTCTGAATACTACCAGAAACTCTATGGCCAAAAATTTGACGATGTGTAGGAAATGGATCAATATTTGGAATCACACCCTCTCCTTAGACTTAGCCAGGAAGAAATAGAGCTCCTGGGGTGGAGACAAGATGGCTGACTGAAGCCAGCTTTCCACAGAGGCTCCCGTTCAGAAGGAGAGTTAAAGGACAAAAATTCAGCAAGTAACCTGGTGGATTTGAGCTGCACTAAGAGAGAAGGTTGTAGAATGCACGTCAACCCCGCTGAGGTGAGCTGCGACCACAAGGATACAAACAAAAGGTACAAAATCCATCACCAAGCAGACAGGAGTCCCCTCCACCATGAGAACAGCTCAGAGTGCCCCACAAACAACCAGGCAGAGTTCAAAGGTCCTCCCACTACACTCCACGGTACAGACCCTCTAAAAACTGGATCTACCTCCCCTACTGGGGTGCCACGGCATCCTCCTGCCAGGCATAAAACTGTATAAACTGTATATAGTCTCTACCTGGAATTCTGAGCTCTCAGCGCTCTCCTTCACTCACACTGGGGTCTGGAGGCCAGTCCCGGTCGGTCAGCAGAGAGGGGACTGCACCAGAGTGGCAGTTCCCTGAGGCACAGTGCCACAGCCGTCTTTTGGTGATAATATGGCCAGGCATAAAACTGTGTAAAGCTGTGTGTGTTCTCTGCCTGCAACCCCAGGCTTCCAGGGCTCCCCGCGCTCCCCTCTGCTCTCGCTCCAAGGTCTGCAGGCCTGTCCCTGAGGGGTCCAGACTCTTGGGCGATTCCTTGTGGGGTGTAGACAGTGCTGGGCTGCAGCCTGTCGGTGCAGGCTCTGGGGTATGGAGCAGAGAGAGGACGATTGGCGGGAGGGGAGCTACACCGGAGCAACGGTTGCCTGAGCCATAAGGCAGCAGCCCTCTTTTGCAAGCAATAAGACTCACTACAGAATAATCAGAAGCCACACCCCTATCTCCCTGGGCAACCAGAGACTCTGAGTTTGCCTGAGGCAACATAAACTTGCAAACCAGGGAAACTCCGAGGGCGGGGCTGACCCAGAGGTCCACTTTACTAAACCTAAGATGCACCTGGCCCTCAGGGGATCGTCAGCCTATAGACAATACAAGAGCAAAGACAAGCTGATTTGGAACTCAATTCAGCTTCTCTTCTGTAGGGGAAACACAGAGTTGTTCTGTTCTGTTCTGTCAGTAACATTAATCAGGGGTAAGACTGGACCTGAGTAAAAACCCCTCAACCTTCATCTAGCGCCTGAGGTTGTCAGGCCTCACCTCCTCCTGCTGGAGAGAGGCAGAGCACAGTGGCCTGGCAGACTTCCTTGTGATTCAGGCAGGTACAAACTCCTGGAGTACTGATTAACTACAGGCAACTGGGTCAGCCAGCTGCAGGGCTATCAGTGACTGGGTGTGAAGTGGTGCAAGGTGGGGAAGGAGGCAGCAACCTTCCCAGACTGATTTATAGGCTGGGTGGCTTCTCCTGACTCCACGCAGCACTGGAGCAAGCCACACCAGAGTAGTCACCAGACCCCTGTCATCCAGTTCCCAGAGACCTCTTAAACTCTCTCACCCAAGACAGGTGCAGACTGAGACAATTGATTTGGACATTTTTGAACTGAACCAATCACCTGAGGACAAATCGGGTGGTGCCCTAGGTTCACGGTGGTAGGAAGGTTTGATTTTTCTTTTCCAATTGTTTGCTGGTGGGGGGCGTGGTGACATAATTGCTGATATTTCTCCACAGCTGAGACTTCAATCCAAAGTATCTGTTTCACTAGGGTGGAACAGAAACCAGTTGAAAACAAGGCAGAACCATTTAGCCCCACCACACCAGACAGGGCCCCAGTTTCTCAGGCCACAACACGGGCCCTCGACAAAGCTCCAGGAGAAAAAATCAGAGGGAGTAAAACAACCATGGGGCGGAAACAGAGGAAAAACTCTGGTAACATGAATAACCAGAATAGATCAACCCCCATAAGGAAAGATATGGCAGATGCAATTGAAGATCCCATTCATAAACAACTGGCTGAGATGTCAGAAATCAAATTCAGAATTTGGATTGCAGACAAGATTAACAAAGTGGAATTAGGAATTCGAGGAGAAATTCAAAAGTTGTCTCAAGAATGTAATGAATTTAAAGAGAAAACCACCAAAGACTTAGACACACTGAAGCAAGAATTTGCAGCCCTCAAAGATATGAAAAATACAGTAGAATCCCTCAGTAACAGAATGGAGCAAGCAGAACAAAGATTTCTGACATCGAAGATAAAGCCTTTGAACACTCCCAAACTCTCAAAGAGGAAGAGAAATGGAGAGCAAAAACGGATCACTCACTCAGAGAACTCTGGGATAATTCAAAGAAGGCGAATATCTGAATCATAGGAGTTCCAGAAACAGATGAAGTTGCCTTGCTGGGCACAGAGGCCCTTCTGCATGAAATTATAAAAGAGAATTTTCCAGACATGCCTAGAGATTCTAAAATTCAGATAGCGGACAGCTTCAGAACCCCAGCACAACTCAACCCCAATAAGACATCCCCCAGGCATATCATAATTAACTTCACTAAAGTTAATATGAAGGAGAAAATCCTCAAAGCTGCCAGGAGAAAGAAAACCATTACCTTCAAAGGCAAGAATATTAGAATGACTGCAGATCTCTCTCCTGAAACTTTTCAAGCCAGAAGAGGGTGGTCACCGACTTTTAATCTCCTAAAGCAAAATAACTTTCAACCCCGGATCTTGTATCCAGCTAAACTGAGTTTCATTTATGATGGAGAAATTAAATACTTTAATGACATTCATATGTTGAAGAAATTTGCTATAACAAAACCAGCTCTTCAGGATGTTCTCAGACATATCCTCCATAATGACCAACCCAATCCTATACCACAAAAGTAAACTCACTCAGAAACTACGGATCAAACTCCAATTTCCACACTGGCAAAAGGAATAAAAATGGCCAATGGACTTTGGAAAAACTCGATACAAAAAACTTCACCAGACTCATCAATATTCTCTGTTAATGTGAACGGCTTAAACTGTCCTCTAAAGAGGCATAGGTTAGCTGACTGGATACAAAAACTCAGGCCAGATATCTGTTGCATACAAGAGTCACATCTTAACCTAAAAGACAAATACAGACTCAGAGTGAAAGGATGGTCGTCCATATTTCAGGCAAATGGTAATCAGAAAAAAGCAGGTGTTGCAATTTTATTTGCAGATACAATAGGCTTTAAACCAACAAAAGTAAGGAAGGACAAGAACAGTCACTTCATATTTGTTAAGGGTAATACTCACTATGATGAGATCTCAATTATTAATATCTATGCACCCAACCAGAATGCACCTCAATTTATAAGAGAAATTCTAACAGACATGAGCAACTTGATTTCCTCCAGCTCCATAATCGTCGGAGATTTCAACACTCCTTTGGCAGTGTTGGATCGATCCTCCAACAAGAAGCTGAGCAAAGAAACCTTAGATTTAAACGTATCCATCCAACATTTGGATTTAGCAGACATCTACAGAACATTTCATCCCAATAAAACTGAATACACATACTTCTCATCAGCCCACGGAACTTACTCCAAAATCGATCACATCTTAGGTCACAAGTCTAACCTCAGTAAATTTAAAGGAATAGAAATTATTCCATGCATCTTCTCGGACCACCATGGAATAAAACTTGAGCTGAGTAACAACAGGAATCTGCATACTCATACAAAAACATGGAAGTTAAATAACCTTATGTTGAATGATAGTTGGGTCAGAGATGAGATTAAGAAAGAAATCGCCAATTTTTTGGAACAAAACAACAATGAAGACACGAACTATCAGAAACTCTGGGACACCGCAAAGGCAGTTCTAAGGTGGAAATTTATAGCACTGCAAGCCTTCCTCAAGAGAACGGAAAGAGAGGAAGTTAACAACTTAATGGGACATCTCAACCAACTGGAAAAGGAAGAATATTCCAACCCCAAACCCAGTAGAAGAAAAGAAATAACCAAAATTAGAGCAGAATTAAATGAAAGTGAAAACAAAAGAATAATACAACACATCAATAAATCAAAAAGCTGGTTTTTCGAAAAGCTCAATAAAATAGATAAACCTTTGGCCAACCTAATCAGGAAAAAAAAGAGTAAACTCTCTAATCTCATCAATCAGAAACAACAAATACAAAATAACAACAGACTCATCAGAAATCCAAAAAATCCTTAATGAATATTACAAGAAACTTTATTCTCAGAAATATGAAAATCTGAAGGAAATTGACCAATACTTGGAAGCAAGTCACCTTCCAAGACTTAGCCAGAATCAAGTGGAAATGATGAACAGGCCCATATCAAGTTCGGAAATAGAATCAACCATACAAAACCTCCCTTAAAAGAAAAGCCCAGGACCAGATGGTTTCACGTCTAAATTCTACCAAACCTTTAAAGAGGAATTAGTACCTATATTACTTAACCTGTTCTAAAACGTAGAAAAAGAAGGAAGACTACCCAACACGTTCTATGAAGCAAATATCACCCTGATCCCCAAACCAGGGAAAGACCCAACAAGAAAAGAAAATTATAGACCGATATCACTAATGAATACAGATGCAAAAATATTCAACAAGATCCTAACAAACAGAATCCAGCAACACATCAAACAAATTATACATCATGACCAAGTCGGTTTTATCCCAGGATCTCAAGGCTGGTTCAATATACGTAAATCTATAAATATAATCCAGCACACAAACAAATTAAAAAACAAAGACCATATGATTCTCTCAATCGATGCAGAAAAAGCTTTTGATAATATCCAGCATCCCTTCATGATCAGAATACTTAAGAAAATCGGTATAGAAGGGACATTTCTTAAACTGATAGAGACCATCTACAGCAAACCCACAGCCAATATCATACTGAATGGAGTTATATTGGAATCATTTCCACTCAGATCAGGAATCAGACAAGGCTGCCCATTGTCTCCATTGATTTTTAACATTGTAATGGAAGTTTTAGCCACTGCAATTAGGAAAAGGTGATCAAGGGTATCCATATAGGGTCAGAAGAGATCAAACTTTCACTCTTCGAGGATGATATGATAGTATATCTGGAAAACACTAGGGACACTACTACAAAACTCTTAGAAGTGATCAAGGAATACAGCAGCGTCTCAGGTTACAAAATCAACATTCATAAATCGGTAGCCTTTATATATACCAACAACAGTCAAGTTGAAAAAATAGTTAAGGACTTTATGCCATTCACAGTAGTGCCAAAGAAGATGAAATATTTGGGAATTTATCTAACAAAGAACGTGAAAGATCTCTATAAAGAGAACTATGAAACTCTAAGAAAAGAAATAGTTGAAAATATTATCAAATGGAAAACCATACCATGCTCATGGCTGGGAAGAATCAACATAGTTAAAATGTCTATACTACCCAAAGCAATATATAATTTCAATGCAATCCCTATTAAAGCTCCACTGTCATACTTTAAAGATCTGGAAAAAACAATACTTCATGTTATATAGAATCAGAAAAAACCTCAAATAGCCAAGACATTACTCAGAAATAAAAACAAAGCAGGAGGAATAACGCTACCAGACCTCAGACTATACTACAAATCGATAGTGATCAAAACAGCATGGTATTGGCACAAAAACAGAGAGGTACATGTCTGGAATAGAATAGAGAATCAAGAAATGAATCCAGCTACTTACTGTTATTTAATCTTTGACAAGCCAATTGAAAACATTCAGTGGGGAAAAGATTCCCTATTTAACAAATGGTGCTGGGTGAACTGGCTGGCAACCTGTAAAAGACTGAAAGTGGACCCACACCTTTCACCATTAACTAAGATAGACTCTCACTGGATCAAAGATTTAAACTTAAGACATGAAACTATAAAAATACTAGAGGAGAGTGCAGGGAAAACCCTTCAAGAAATCGGGATGGGCAAGTATTTTATGAGGAGGACGCCCCGGGCAATTGAAGCAGCTTCAAAAATACACTCCTGGGACTTGATCAAACTATAAAGCTTCATCACAGACAAGAACGCAGTAAGTAAAGCAAGCAAACAGCCCTCAGAATGGAAGAAGATATTTGCAGGTTATGTCTCCGACAAAGGTTTAATAACCAGAATCCACAGAGAACTCAAACGCATTAGCAAGAATAGAACAAGGGATCCCATCACAGGCTAGGCAAGGGATTTGAAGAGAAACTTCTCTGAAGAAGACAGGCATGTGGCCTTCAGACATATGAAAAAATGTTCATCATCTTTAATCATCAGAGAAATGCAAATCAAAACTGCTTTGAGATACCATCTAACTCCAGTGAGACTAGCCTATATCACAAAATCCCAAGACCAGAGATGTTGGCGCGGATGTGGAGAAAAGGGAACACTTTTGCACTGCTGGTGGAAATGCAAATTAATACATTCCTTTTGGAAAGAGATATGGAGAACACTGAGAGTACTAAAAATAGATCTGCCATTCAATCCTGTAATTCCTCTACTGGGCATATACCCAGAAGACCAAAAATCACATCATAACAAAGATATTTGTACCAGAATGTTTATTGCAGCCAAATTTATAATTGCTAAGTCATGGAAGAAGCCCAGGTGCCCATCGATCCACGAATGGATTAATAAATTGTGGTATATGTACACCATGGAATATTATGCAGCCTTAAAAAAAATGGAGACTTTACCTCTTTCATGTTTACATGGATGGAGCTGGAACATATTCTTCTTAGTAAGTATCTCAAGAATGGAACAGAAAGTACCCAATGTACTCAGCCCTACTATGAGACTAATTTAGGGTTTTCACAAGAAAGCTATAACCCAGTTACAACCTAAGAATATGGGGAAGGGGGAAACGGAGGGGAGGGAGTGGGGAGGTGGGTAGAGGGAAGGGGATTGGTGGGATTACACCAGCAGTGCATCTTACAAGGGTATATGTGAAACTTGGTAAACGGTCTGTGAAGCTAGTGAATGATGCCCCATGATCATATCAATGTACACAGCTATGATTTAATAAAAAAAAAAAAATCCAAAAAAAGAAAAAAAGAAAGAAATAGAGCTCCTGGACAGACCAATTTTAAGCCCTGAGATTAAAGAAACAATAAAAAAATCTTCCAACCAAAAAATGCCCTGGTCCAGATGGCTTCACACCAGAATTCTATCAAACATTCACGGAAGAGCTCATTCCTGTACTGCAGAAATTATTCCAAAAAATTGAGGAAGAAGGAATCTTCCCCAACACATTCTATGAAGCAAACATCACCCTGATACCAAAACCAGGAAAAAACCCAAACAAAAAGGAGAATTTCAGACCAATCTCACTCATGAATATAGATGGAAAAATTCTCAACAAAATCCTAGCCAATAGATTACAGCTTATCATCAAGAACGTCATACATCATGATCAAGTAGGTTTCATCCCAGGGATGCAAGGCTTGTTTAACATACGCAAGTCCATAAACGTTATCCACCATATTAACAGAGGCAAAAATAAAGATCATATGATCCTCCCAATAGATGCAGAAAAAGCATTTGATAAAATCCAGCATCCTTTTCTAATCAGAACACTGAACAGTATAGGCATAGGTGGCACATTTCTAAAACTGATTAAAGCTAACTATGACAAACCCACAGCTAATATTTTACTGAATGGAGTAAAACTGAAAGCTTTTCCTCTTAGAACTGGAACCAGACAAGGTTGTCCTCTGTCACCTTTCTATTCAACATAGTGCTGGAAGTTCTAGCCAATACAATTAGGCAAAACAAGGAAATAAAGGGAATCCAAATGGGAGTAGAGGAGGTCAAACTCTCCCTCTTTGCTGACGACATGATCTTATACTTAGAGAATCCCAAAGACTCAACCACAAGACTCCTAGAAGTCATCGAAAAATGCGGTAATGTTTCAGGATATAAAATCAATGTCCACAAGTCAGTAGCCTTTGTATACACTAATAACAGTCAAGATGAGAAGTTAATTAAGGACACAACTCCCTTCACCATAGTTTCAAAGAAAATGAAATACCTAGGAATATACCTAACGAAGGAGGTGAAGGACCTCTATAAAGAAAATTATGAAATCCTCATAAAGGAAATAGCAGAGGATATTAACAAATGGAAGAACATACCATGCTCATGGATGGGAAGAATCAACATTGTTAAAATGTCTGTACTTCCCAAAGCAATCTACCTATTCAATGCCATTCCATTCAATGTTGCCCTGGGTAGAGTGCCGTGACGTCACAGCTCATAGCAACCTCAAAATACCAACATCGTACTTTCAAGATTTGGAAAAAATGATTCTGTGTTTTGTATGGAACCAGAAAAAAAACCTGTATACCTAAGGCAGTTCTTAGTAATAAAAATAAAGCTGGGGGCATCAGCATACCAGATTTTAGTCTGTACTACAAAGCCATAGTGCTCAAGACAGCATGGTACTGGCACAAAAATAGAGACATAGACACTTGGAATCGAATAGAAAACCAAGAAATGAAACTAACATCTTACAACCACCTTATCTTCGATAAACTAAAGAAGAACATACCTTGGGGGAAAGACTCCCTATTCAATAAATGATGTTGGGAGAACTGGATATCCACATGTAAAAGACTGAAACTGCACCCACACCTTTCCCCACTCACAAAAATTGATTCAAGATGGATAAAGGACTTAAATTTAAGGCATGAAACAATAAAAATCCTCAAAGAAAGCATAGGAAAAACACTGGAAGATATTGGCCTAGGGAAAGACTTCATGAAGAAGACTGCCATGGCAATTGAAACAACAAAAAATAAACAAATGGGACTTCATTAAACTGAAAAGCTTCTGTACAGCCAAGGAAACACCAACCAAAGCAAAGAGACAACCTACACAATGGGAAAGGATATTTGCATATTTTCAATCAGACAAAAGCTTGATAACTAGGATTTATAGAGAACTCAAATTGATCCACATGAAAAAAGCCAACAATCCCATATATCAATGGGCAATATACATGAATAGAACCTTCTCTAAAGAAGACAGACGAATGGCTAACAAACACATGAAAAAATGTTCATCATCTCTATCTATTAGAGAAATGCAAATCAAAACCACTCTGAGATACCATCTAACCCCAGTGGGAATGCCCCACATCACAAAATCTCAAAACTGCAGATGCTGGCATGGATGTGTAGAGAAGGGAACACTTTAACACTCCTGGTGGGACTGCAAACTAGTACAACCTTTCTGGAAGGAAGTATGGAGAAACCTCAAAGCGCTCAAGCTAGACCTCCCATTTGATCCGGCAATCCCATTACTGGGCATCTACCCAGAAGGAAAAATATCCTTTTATCATAAGGACACTTGTACTAGACTGTTTATTGCAGCTCAATTTACAATCGCCAAAATGTGGAAACAGCCTAAATGCCCACCAACCCAGGAATGGATTAACAAGCTGTGGTATATGTATACCATGGAATACTATTGAGCTATTAAAAAAAATGGAGAGATTGGATTGAAGATGGTGGCCGAGTAACAGCTTCCCTGCAACTGGGAACAGCGAGTCTGGGGAGACAAGACTCCAGGCATCACTGGCCACTGGGATCTGCCTATAATCATCCCTTTGAGGATACAGGGAGCCAGCAAGGGACTTCTGCACCCCAAGAGGAGGACAAAAACAGTGGAAACCTGGCAACTGGTTGCGAGTGTTCAGTTGACCTAATCACGCCGGCAACCGTAAGTACAAGTAGCAGTGAGACTGCAAACCGGAAAGGCCTTACCTGTGAACTGTTTCGGTGTTCTTGGACTTAGCACTCAGTTGAACTGCCTTGGGGAGAGCTTGAGCAGGAGTGTGGAGAACTTTGGCCATTGTCTGGGGCCCCAGACTGAGCCACTGAGCTGGGTGCAGGAAGCCATTGTGAAAGAACTGCCCTGGCAAGCTCTGCCCTCAGGGTCTCATAGCAAGGATTGGGTGGGTCAAAGTAACCTACTGACTGAGCAGCCTAAAGGCGGGGACTGAGCTGCCTTACACCCTTAATCCTTAGGGGCAGAGTAAGACGGTTTTGGCAGACTGGAGCCTTGGGCTGTTGCCCTGGGTAGAGTGCCGTGACGTCACAGCTCATAGCAACCTCAAACTCCTGGGCTTGGTGCCGCCCAGACCTCCCTAAGAGCTGTGCAGCAACCCCCAACTGGTGACCCGCACCCACTGGGCCTCCACATTCCCTGACCAGGAACTGCAGGAGCCACGCAACCCTGCATCCTCCCTCCTGTGTCCTCCCATCTTCCACACTAGCCCGTTCATCTGGACAGGGACTCTGGTAGCTGCGTGCACTTTGGAGCCCTCCCTGCCTCTGTCAGAGTACCTCTCCTGGCCAGAGACCGCTGGAGCCTTGAGCTCTCTGTGCCAAAGTCACTGGGCACCTGGCACTCCCAGAACCGTGTGCACCATCCCCAGCCCTGTTGCTGGATCCGGGTGTGTCACAAACTAGAGCTGCATCCACAACCAGAACTCCCTAGCTAGAGCAGCCCCAGAGGAACTACACATGGTCACTCCCTACAAAGATCCAGCAACAATAGAGTGATCCCGCTGGGGTCTAATCTTGGAGAGACACCTCCCCAACTCTGAGGACAGCCAGAGGCAACGGTGAAAAACAACCATGAGGCGAAATCAACAGAAAAACTCTGGCAATATGAATAATCAGAGTAGATCAACTCCCCCAAGGATCAATGGGGCAGAAATAGCACAAGACCCCATGCACAAACAAATAGCTGAGATGTCAGAAATTGAATTCAGGATCTGGATAGCAAATAAGATCGAATTAGAATTCCAAAAGCTATCTCAAGAATTCAACGGATTCAAAGACCAAATGACCAAAGATTTTGGCACATTGAGACAAGAAGTTGCATCCCTCAAAGATCTGAGAAACACAGTAGAATCCCTCAGTAACAGAATGGAGCGAACAGAAGAAAGGATTTTTGACATTGAAGACAAAGCTTTCGAACGCTCCCAAACTCTCAAAGAAGAAGAGAAATGGAGAGCAAAAACAGACCACTCTCTCAGAGAGCTCTCGGATAATTTGAAGAAAACCAATATTTGTCTCATAGGGATCCCCGAAAGTGACGAAGTGGCTTCACAAGGTACAGAGTCTCTTCTCCATGAGATCATGAAGAAGAACTTTCCAGACATGCCAAGAGATTCCGAAATACAGATAGCAGTTTCAGAGCTCCAGAAGGACTCAACCCAAATAAGACATCCCCCATACACATCATAATCAATTTCACTAAAGTTAATGTGTAGGAGAAAATTCTGAAAGCTGCCAGACAAAAGAAAACCATTACCTACAAGGGGAAGAATATCAGAATAACTGCAGGTCTCGCTGCTGAAACCTTTCAAGCTAGAAGAGGATGGTCATCGACTTTTAATCTCCTAAAAAAAAATAACTTTCAACCCAGGATCCTGTACCCAGCTAAACTGAGCTTCATTTATGACAGAGAAATTAAATACTTCAACAACATTCACATGTTGAAGAAATTTGCCACAACTAAACCAGCTCTCCAGGACATTCTTAGACCTATCCTCCCTAAAGACCTCCCTAAAGACTCCACCACAAAAGTAAACCCACCCAGAAAATTTTTGATCAAATTCCAACTTCCACAGCCGCAAAAGGATTAAAAATGTCCACCGGTGTCTCAAAAGGTTTATCAATACTCTCAATTAAGGTGAATGGTTTAAATTGTCCTCTAAAGAAGCATAGGTTGACGGACTGGATAGAAAAACTCAAGCCAGATATCTGTGGCATCCAACAATCGCATCTTACATTAAAAAACAGATACAGACTCAAGGTGAAGGGATGGTCATCTATATTCCAGGCAAATGGAAAGCAGAAAAAAGCAGGTGTTGCAATCCTGTTCGCAGATGCAATAGGCTTTAAACCAACCAAAATAATTAAGGATAAGGTTGGACACTTCATATTTGTTAAAGGTAATACTCAATATGATGAGATCTCAATTATTAATATTTATGCACCCAACCACAATGCACCTAATTTATAAGAAAAACTCTAACAGACATGAGCAACTCGATTTCCTCCACTTCTATATTAGTTGGAGATTTTAACACCCCTTTAGCAGTCCTGGATAGATCCTCCAAAAAGAACCTAAGCAAAGAAATTTTAGATTTAAACTCAACCATTCAACATCTGGACATAACAGACATCTGCAGAACATTTCATCCCAAAAAAGTGAATACACATTCTTCTCATCAGCCCACGGAACATACTCCAAAGTCAACCACATCCTAGGTCACAAATCTAACCTCAGAAAATTTAAAAAAATAGAAATTACTCCTTGCATCTTCTCAGACCATCATGGAATAAAAGTTGAACAAAATAACAACAGGAACCTGCATACCCATAAAAAAACATGGAAGCTAAACAACCTTATGGCTGAAGGATAGATGGGTTATAGACGAGATTAAGAAGGAAACCACCAAATTTTTGGAACAAAACAAGAATCAAGACACGAATTACCAGAACCTCTGGGATACTGCAAAAACAGTCCTAAGAGGGAAATTTATAGCACTGCAAGCCTTCCTCAAGAAAACGGAAAGAGAGGAAGTCAATAACTTAATGGAACATCTCAAGCAACTGGAGAAAGAAGAACACTTCAACCCCAAAAGCAGCAGAAGAAAAGAAATAACCAAAAATCAGAGCAGAATTAAATGAAATTGAAAACAAAAGAATTATACAACAGATCAATAAATCCAAAAGTTGGTTTTTTGAAAAGATCAATAAAATAGATAACCTTTGGCCAACCTAACCAGGAAAAAAAGAGTAAAATCTCTAATTTCATCAATCAGAAATGGTAATGATGAAATAACAACAGACCCCTCAGAAATTCAAAAATCCTTAAGGAATACTACAAGAAACTCTACTCTCACAAATATGAAAATCTGAAAGAAATCGACCAATACCTGGAAGTACGCCACCTACCAAGACTTAGCCAGAACGAAGTGGAAATGTTGAACAGCCTATATCAAGATCTGAAATAGCATCAACTATACAAAATCTCCCTAAAAAGAAAATCCCAGGACCAGATGGCTTTACGTCAGAATTCTACCAAACCTTTAAAGAAGAACTAGTACCTATACTACTAAACCTCTTCCAAAATATAGAAAAAGAAGGAATATTACCCAACACATTCTTCGAAGCAAACATCATCTTGATCCCCAAACCAGGGAAGACACAACAAGAAAAGAAAATTATAGACCAATATCACTAATGAATATAGATGCTAAAATACTCAATAAGATCATAACAGAGTCCAACAACACATAAAAAAAATTATACACCATGACCAAGTTGGGCTTATCCCAGGGTTTCAAGGCCAGTTCAATATACGTAAATCTATAAATGTAATTCAACACATAAACAAACTTAAAATAAAGACCATATGATTCTTTCAATTGATGCAGAAAAACTTTTGATAATATCCAGCATCCCTTCATGTTCAGAGCACTTAAGAAAATTGGTATAGAAGGGACATTTCTTACACTAATAGAGGCCATCTACAGCAAACCCACAGCCAATATCGTATGGAATGGAGTCAAATTGAAATCATTTCCACATAGATCGGGAACCAGGCAAGGTTGCCCATTGTCTCCATTGCTCTTTAACATTGTAATGGAAGTTTTAGCCACTGCAATTAGGGAAGAAAAGGTGATCAAGGGTATTCACATAGGGTCAGAAGAGATCAAACTTTCACTTTTCGCAGATGATATGATTGTCTATCTGGAAAACACTAGGGATTCTACTACAAAACTTTTAGAAGTGATCAAGGAATATAGCAATGTCTCAGGCTACAAAATCAACACCCATAAATGTGTAGCCTTTATATATACCAACAATAACCAAGCCGAACAAACAGTCAAGGACTCTATTCCTTTCACAGTAGTGCCAAAGAAGATGAAATATTTGGGAGTATATCTAACAAAGGATGTGAAAGATCTCTTCAAAGAGAACTATGAAACTCTAAGAAAAGAAATAGCCGAAGATGTTAACAGATGGAAAAACATACCATGCTCATGGCTGGGAAGAATCAACATTGTTAAAATGTCCATACTGCCCAAAGCAATATATAACTTTAATGCAATTCCTATTAAAGCTCTATTGTCATATTTTAAAGATCTTGAGGGCGACGCCTGTGGCTCAAGGAGTAGGGTGCCGGTCCCATATTCTGGAGGTGGCGGGTTCAAACCCAGCCCCGGCCAACTATCACAAAAAAAAAAAAAAAAAAAAAGATCTTGAAAAAATAATACTTCGTTTATATGGAATCAGAAAAAACCTCGAATAGCCAAAACATTACTGAGCAATAAAAACAAAGCAGGAGGAATCACGCTACCAGACCTCAGACTGTACTATAAATCCATAGTGAACAAAACAGCATGGTACTGGCACAAAAGCAGAGAAGTAGATTTTTGGAACAGAATAGAGAACCAAGAGATGAACCCAGCAACTTACCATTATTTGATCTTTGACAAGCCAATTAAAAACATTCAGTGGGGAAAAGATTCCCTATTTAACAAATGGTGCCTGGTAAACTGGCTGGCAACCTGTAGAAGATTGAAACTGGATCCACACCTTTCACCATTAACTAAGATAGACTCTCACTGGATAAAAGATTTAAACTTAAGACATGAAACTGTAAAAATACTTGAAGAAAGTGCAGGGAAAACTCTTGAAGGAATCGGCCTGGGTGAATATTTTATGAGGAGGACTCCCTAGGCAATTGAAGCTGTATCACAAATACACTACTGGGACCTGATCAAACTGAAAAGCTTCTGCACAGCCAAGAACATAGTGAGTAAAGCAAGCAGACAGCCCTCAGAATGGGAGAAAATATTTGCAGGTTATACCTCTGATAAAGGTCTAATAAGCAGAATCCACAGAGAACTCAAACGTATTAACAAGAAAAGAACACGCGACCCCATCTCAGGGTGGGCAAGGGACTTGAAGAGAAACTTCTCTAAAGAAGACTGACGGAAGATCTACAAACACATGAAAAAAAGCTCATCATCCTTAATCATCAGAGAAATGCAAATCAAAACTACTCTGAGATATCACCTAACCCCAGTAAGAGTAGCCCACATTACAAAATCCCAAAATGAGAGATGTTGGCGTGGATGTGGAGGAAAGGGCACACTTCTACACTGCTGGTGGGAATGCACACTAATACGTTCCTTCTGGAAGGATGTTTGGAGAACACTTAGACACCTAAAGATAGATCTGCCATTCAATCCTATAATTCCTTTACTAGGTTTATACCCAGAAGACCAAAAGTCACAATACAACAAAGACATCTGTACCAGAATGTTTATTGCAGCCCAATTCATAATTGCTAAGTCATGGAAGAAGCCCAAGTGCCCATTGACCCACGGATGGACTAGCAAATTATGGTGCATGTATACCATGGAATACTATGCAGCCTTAAAGAAAGATGGAGACTTTACCTCTTTCATGTTCACATGGATGGAGCTGGAACATATTCTTCTTAGCAAAGTATCTCAGGAATGGAAGAAAAAGTATCCAATGTACTCAGCCCTACTATGAAGCTAAATTATAGCTTTCACATGAAGGCTATAACCCAAATATAGCACAAGACTATGGGGAAAGGGCCAAGGAAGGGGAAGGGAGGGAAGAGGTTTTGGTGGAGGAAAGTTAATAGGTGGGGCCACATCTATGGTGCATCTTAGAATGGGTACAGGCAATTGCACTAATGTACACAGCTATGATTTAACAATAAAAAAAAAAAAGAAAAAAATGGAGACTTTACATCCTTCGTTTTAACCTGGATGGAAGTGGAAGACATTATTCTTAGTAAAGCATCACAAGAATGGAAAAGCATGAATCCTATGTACTCAATTTTGATATGAGGACAATTAATGACAATTAAGGTTATAGGTGGGGGGAGGAAAAGCAGAGAGAGGGAAGGAGGAAGGGGCTGGGGCCTTGGTGTGTGCCACACCTTCTGGGGGTAAGACATGATTGCAAGAGGGACTTCACCTAACAAATGCAATCAGTGTAACCTGGCTTATTGTATCCTCAATGAATCCCCAACAATAAAAAAAAAAAAAAGAATGCAACTTGGGGCCATCTTTTTTTTCTTTTTTTGAGACAGAGTCTCACATTGTTGCCATTGGTTGAGTGCCATGGCATCACATGTGGCTCACAGCAGCCTCAAACTCTTGTGCTCAAGAGATCCTCTTGCCTCAGACTCCTGAGTAGCTGGGACTACAAGTGCTGGTCAGAAAGCCTGGCTAGTTTTTCTATTTTTAGTAGAAACAGAGTCTCACTCTGGCTCAGTCTAGTCTTGAACTCCTGAGCTCAAGCAATGCACCCACCTCTGCCTCCCAGAGTGGTAGGATTACAGGCTTGAGCCACTGCGTCTGGCCAGGGTCACCATTTTGAGACAGAGCCTGAGATGGAGTCTGGATTCCATAGGGAAGAGCACATACTGGGATGGCAATGTCTGCCATGGCACAGGATGGCCAGGGACCTGCTCTGTCATCCTCAGGACCAGGTGACATTGCATCTTATATTGGAGACTTCCCCTCACCAGGGCTGCCTCGGAAGCCAGCATTCCCACAGTTCCTGCCTCAGCAATGTGAAGCCTGTGGCTAAGCTGCCAAGCACTACTGGGGTGGAGGTGAGCAGAACACTGTTATGAAGAAACTGAATGCACATTTGCTCATTCCAGAATGTTCTATAACACGTTCCTTAGTATCACCTCTATGAGGGAAAGATGCCAGTATGTTAACGGCAGGGAACGGATACTCCAGAGTTGTTTATTTTTGTCTTTTGGACGCAGACTTACCTTATCGTGTTTACCCGGTATGTGATCCTCTTGGCGTCCACACTGAGAGCAGGAAGACAGCCCTGCCACTTGCTTTGTGACGGTGAACCTGGAGGTCACTGCCAGGAGAAACATTGGCTGCCCCTGAGCCATAAAGCAGAGAGTCCATCTGCCCAGCACAGCACGTGGACTGTGTATAAACAGCCTGGACACCCAGGGATGGAGTCAGAAACCCAGAAAAAGACAGGGCAGTCAAGAGCTAAGCCAGGTAAGAGCCTATTGTGTACAGGCACAATGGCGGGCATTTGTTTCTTGCCATCAGCTGGGACACATTCTGCAAGACGCTAAATCATATGGGGTGTAGATGTGGATCCCGAGTTAAGGAAACTGTGCCCCAGTTGGGAGACAAGACTTACACCTGTCAGCAAGGCCCACACAGCCTGCCGGGACACCCCCCTGGCTTCATCTCCCTTCTTGCCCCCAGGAGCACCTACCTTTATGCCAGACTGAATTTTGTACAATTCTCCTGGTATCTGGATGGCATTGCATCTCCATGGCATTGCTACTGTTCCCAGGCCATGTGGGCAGACAGCAGATGGCTACCCGCGTCCCTCACCAGGCTAGGAGGCCCTGGGCAAGTTATTTGACAACCTCCAGGCCTCTTTCCTCCTTTTAAAATGGGGATAATAAGAGTTTCACCTTCTAGGGTTGTTGTAATAATTACGTAAGTGGATACATATTAAAGCACTTAGGGATACACTTGCGGCTTAAGAAGCCATAGACAAGAGTTACTAGTGAATGTTATTACTCATCCTTCAAGACGCAACTTGAACATTATCTATTCCAGGAAGCATTGAAAAAGTACCATAAACAAAGTCAAAAGACAAAAGATTGCCTGGAAAAGTCATTTGCAATACATACAACAAAGGACTACTTTCCCTAATTTATGGGGAACAAGTACACATCTGTAGGAATTCAACAGTTCAATAGAAAAATACCCAGTGGGCGGAAACAGGCAACCCATAGCAAAAAATACAAATGGTCAATCAGCAATAAGAGATGCCCAATTCCGGGGAGGTGGAGCAAGATGGCAGCCGAGTAACAGCTTCTTTGCACCTGGGCACTGTGAATCTGAGGATATAGGACTCCAGGCATCTCTGGCTGGTGGGATCTGCCTATCATCACCCCTGAGAGGATACAGGGAGTCAGCGAGAGACTTCTGGACCCCAAGAGGAGGACTAAAACAGTGGAAAAATGGCAAGTGGTTGCGTGTGTTCAATCCGTCTAAACCTGCCCGCAACTGTAAGTTCAGTAGCAGCGAGACTGCAAACCAGAAAGGCCTTACCTGTGAACTGTTTTGGTGTCTTTGGACTTGGCACTCAGCTGAACTGCCTTGGGGAGAGACTGAGAGGGAGTGCGGAGAACTTTGGCCTTTGTCTAGGGCCCCAGTCTGAGCCGCTGAGCCAGACGGAGCTAATAGTGTTTGTCTCTGGGTCACAGGCAGACATTGTGAGCGATCTGCCCCGGCAAGCTCCGCCCTCAGGGTCGCAGAGCTGGAATTGGGTGGGAGCTGGTAACACAGCGACCAAGTAGCCTAAGGGCGGGGTCTGAGCTGCCTTGCAGCCCTAACCCTCGGGGGCAGAGGGAGACCAGTTTGACACACAGGGTAAGTGGATAGCCACTTCAGCAGTGATTCCAGAGACAAGTACTTCCCTGAGAAAGCTTCTGCTCAGTAAGTGCACAAGTTCAAAGTGCCTTTTAAGTGGGCTGAAGAGAGATTTAGGGTGTCTACCTGCTGGGGTTTGAGAAACTAGCAGCCTTCAGTCGTATCAGAACTGTGATTAACATCTCATACCACAGAAGACCAGGTGTAGCCCAGACAATATTCAATAACATATACATACTGCTTTGTTTTTGGTTGTGTTTTTTTTTTTTTTTTCTTGGTTTGGTTGTTTTTTTTGTTTATTTTGATATTGTTGATTGTTGTTTTGTTTTTTAAGTTCAACCTTTTCCATACAGATCCTTTTTCTTTCTCAATTTTTCTAGTTTAATTATAATTTCCCATTGATGCCTACTTCAATAATTAGAACTTCATTTCTGTTAGTGTTTCTACCGCTATTATTTGGTTTTTCCAGCCAATTTTATCCTGTAAAGTTTTCTGTTTGCTTGTTTTGGTTTGATTTATAGCATTTTTGTCTTTCCTATCTACTTGGTGGAGGTGGGGTACTGTGTCTGATCAGGTTAGCAAAGAGCTGCTGACCTCAAGGGAACCACCCAACTGGGCACCCCCAGAAGGTGGGTTTTTTTTTTTGAAGGTTGTATCAAAGTACCCTACTGTACAACTATATTGCTCTGTCTCCCTCTTTCTGTGCCTCTCTTCTTTTTGTCAATATTCCTTTTACCCACCCCCTCTCCTTTCTCTATTTTTCTTTTTTTTTTCTTATCACTCGGTCCTCCTTCCTTTCATACCTTTTTTGCTCTTAAACCTTCTCACCCTTCTGGTCCTGTAACCCTTAGTCCACAGGCATGAGAACTTAAAGAGCAAGAGGAAGTGAAAGGAAAATTAGGGCAAGGAAACAGATAAAAGAAATCACCCATGAGGAAAAATCAGCAGAAAACTCCAGGCAAAATGAAGAACCAGTCCAGAACAACCCTGCCAAGGGACCATGAGGTAGCTACTGCAGAGGATTCCACCTATACAGAAATGTTAGGAATGACAGAAAGGGAATTTAGAATACACATGTTGAAAACAATGAAAGAAATGATGGAAACAATGAAGGAAACTGCTAATAAAGTGGAAAATAACCAAAAGTAAATCCAAAAACAGAATCAAATAAGAGATGAATGATACGAAGAATATAAAAAGGATATAGCAGAGCTGAAGGAAGTGAAACAGTCAATCAGGGAACTTAAAAATGCAAAGGAAAGTATCAGCAACAGGTTAGACCATGCAGAAGAAAGAATTTCAGAGGTAGAAGACAAAGTTTTTGAGATAACTCAGATAGTAAAAGAGGCAGAAAAGAAGAGAGAGATAGCAGAACGTTCACTGTCAGAATTATGGGACTTTATGAAGCATTCCAACATACGAGTTATAGGAATTCCAGAAGGGGCAGAAGAATGCCCCAGAGGAATGGAAGCCATACTAGAGAATATTATAAAAGAAAATTTCCCAAATATCACCAAAGATTCTGACACACTGCTTTCACAGGGCTATCGGACCCCAGGTTGCCTCAACTCTAACCGAGCTTCTCCAAGACACATTGTGATGAATCTGTCCAAAGTCAAGACAAAAGAATAGATTCTGCAAGCTGCCAGGAGTAAGCGCCAGTTGACCTACAGGGGCAAATCCATCAGTTTGACCGCAGACTTCTCTAATGAAACTTTCCAAGCAAGAAGACAATGGTCATCTACCTTTAATCTACTTAAACAGAAGAATTTTCAGCCCAGAATTCTGTACCCTGCTAAGCTAAGCTTCAAAATTAACGGAGAAATCAAATCATTTACGGATATACAAACATTGAGGAAATTCGCCACAACAAGACCAGCTCTACAGGAAATATTTCAACCTGTTCTGCACACTGACCACCACAGTGGATCAGCAGCAAAGTAAGAACTCAGAAATTAAAGGACAGAACCTAACCTCCACACTGATGCAAAAGATAAAACTAAGCAATGGACTCTCACAAAATAAGACGAATAGAATACTACCACACTTATCAATTATCTCAATAAATGTTAATTGGTTGAACTCCCCACTGAAGAGACACAGACTGGCTGACTGGATTAAAAAACACAAGCCATCCATTTGCTGTCTTCAAGAAACACACCTGGCTTCAAAAGACGAATAAAAGCTCCGAGTCAAGGGTTGGAAGACAATTTTTCAGGCAAATGGAATTCAGAAGAAAAGAGGAGTTGCAATCTTATTTTCAGTTTCATGTGGATTTAAAGCAACTAAAGTCAAAAAATACAAAGATGGTCACTTTATATTGGTCAAGGGAAAAATACAACAAGAAGATGCTTCAATTCTAAATATTTATGCACCCAATTTAAATGCTCCCAGATTCTTGAAACAGACCTTACTCAGTCTGAGCAATATGATATCTGATAATACCATAATAACAGGGGACTTTAACACTCCTCTTACAGAGCTGGACGGATCCTCTAAACAGAAATTAAACAAAGATATAAGAGATTTAAATGAGACCCTAGAACAACTGTGCTTGATAGACCCATATAAACACTCCATCCCCAAGATAAAGAATATACATTCTTCTATCACCCCATGGAACATTCTCCAAAATTGATCATATCCTGGGACACAAAACAAATATCAACAGAATCAAAAGAATTGAAATTTTACCTTGTATCTTCTCAGACCATAAGGCACTAAAGGTGGAACTCAATTCTGACAAAAATGCTCGACCCCACCCAAAGGCATGGAAACTAAACAATCTTCTGTTGAATAACAGATGGGTGCAGGAAGAAATAAAACAGGAAATCATTAACTTCCTTGAGCATAACAACAATGAAGACACAAGCTACCAAAACCTGTGGGATACTGCAAAAGCAGTTTTGAGAGGAAAATTCATCGCTTTAGATGCCTACATTCGAAAAACAGAGAGCACATCAACAATCTCACAAGAGATCTTATGGAATTGGAAAAAGAAGAACAATCTAAGCCTAAACTCAGTAGAAGAAAAGAAATATCCAAAATCAAATCAGAGATCAATGAAATTGAAAACAAAAGAATCATTCAGAAAATTAATGAAACAAGGAGTTTGTTTTTTGAAAAAATAAATAAAATAGATAAACCATTAGCCAGACTAACGAGGAATAGAAAAGTAAAATCTCTAGTAACCTCAATCAGAAATGATAAAGGGGAAATAACAACTGATCCCACAGAGATACAAGAGATCATCTCTGAATACTACCAGAAACTCTATGCCCAGAAATTTGACAATGTGAAAGAAATGGATCAATATTTGGAATCACACCCTCTCCGTAGACTCAGCCAGGAAGAAATAGAGCTCCTGAACAGACCAATTTCAAGCACTGAGATCAAAGAAACAATAAAAAAGCTTCCAACCAAAAAATGCCCTGGTCCAGATGGCTTCACTCCAGAATTCTATCAAACCTTCAAGGAAAGCTTATTCCTGTACTGCAGAAATTATTCCAAAAAATTGAGGAAGAAGGAATCTTCCCCAACACATTCTATGAAGCAAACATCACCCTGATACCAAAACCAGGAAAAGACCCAAGCAAAAAGGAGAATTTCAGCCAATCTCACTCATGAATATAGATGCAAAAATTCTCAACAAAATCCTAGCCAATAGATTACAGCTTATCATCAAAAAAGTCATTCATCATAATCAAGTAGGCTTCATCGCAGGGATGCAAGGCTTGTTTAACATACGCAAGTCTATAAACATTATCCACCATATTAACAGAGGCAAAAATAAAGATCACATGATCCTCTCAATAGATGCAGAAAAAGCATTTGATAAAATCCAGCATCCTTTTCTAATTAGAACACTGAAGAGTATAGGCATAGGTGGCACATTTCTAAAACTGATTGAAGCTATCTATGACAAACCCACAGCTAATATTTTACTGAATGGAGTAAAACTGAAAGCTTTTCCTCTTAGAACTGGCACCAGACAAGGTTGTCCTCTGTCACCTTTACTATTCAACGTAGTGCTGGAAGTTCTAGCCAATACAATTAGGCAAGACAAGGAAATCAAGGGAATCCAAATGGGAGAAGAGGAGGTCAAACTCTCCCTCTTTGCTGACGACATGATCTTATACTTAGAGAACCCCAAAGACGCAACCACAAGACTCCTAGAAGTCATCAAAAAATACAGTAATGTTTCAGGATATAAAATCAATGTCCACAAGTCAGTAGCCTTTGTGTACACCAATAACAGTCAAGATGAGAAGCTAATTAAGGACACAACTCCTTCACCATAGTCTCAAAGAAAATGAAATACCTAGGTATATACCTAACGAAGGTGGTGAAGGACCTCTATAAAGAAAACTATGAAATCCTTAGAAAGGAAATAGCAGAGGATATTAACAAATGGAAGAACATACCATGCTCATGGATGGGAAGAATCAACATTGTTAAAATGTCTATACTTCCCAAAGCAATCTACCTATTCAATGCCATTCCTATCAAAATACCAACATCGTACTTTCAAGATTTGGAAAAAATGATTCTGTGTTTTGTATGGAACCAGAAAAAACTCTGTATAGCTAAGGCAGTTCTCTGTAACAAAAATAAAGCTGGGGGCATCAGCATACCAGATTTTAGTCTGTACTACAAAGCCATAGTGCTCAAGACAGCATGGTACTGGCACAAAAACAGAGACATAGACACTTGGAATCGAATTGAAAACCAAGAAATGAAACTAACATTTTACAACCACCTAATCTTTGATAAACCAAACAAGAACATACCTTGGGGGAAAGACTCCCTATTCAATAAATGGTGTTGGGAGAACTGGATGTCTACATGTAAAAGACTGAAACTGGACCCACACCTTTCCCCACTCACAAAAATTGATTCAAGACGGATAAAGGACTTAAACTTAAGGCATGAAACAATAAAAATCCTCCAAGAAAGCATAGGAAAAACACTGGAAGATATTGGCCTAGGGAAAGACTTCATGAAGAAGACTGCCATGGCAATTGCAACAACAACAAAAATAAGCAAATGGGACTTCATTAAACTGAAAAGCTTCTGTACAGCTAAGGAGACAATAACCAAAGCAAAGAGACAACCTACACAATGGGAAAGGATATTTGCATATTTTCAGTCAGACAAAAGCTTGATAACTAGGATCTATAGAGAACTCAAATTAATCCACATGAAAAAAGCCAACAACATTGATCCCTTATATCAATGGGCAAGAGACATGAATAGAACTTTCTCTAAAGACGACAGATGAATGGCTAACAAACACATGAAAAAATGTTCATCATCTGTATATATTAGAGAAATGCAAATCAAAACAACCCTGAGATATCATCTAACCCCAGTGAGAATGGCCCACATCACAAAATCTCAAAACTGCAGATGCTGGCGTGGATGTGGAGAGAAGGGAACACTTTTACACTGCTGGTGGGACTGCAAACTAGTACAACCTTTCTGGAAGGAAGTATGGAGAAACCTCAAAGCACTCAAGCTAGACCTCCCATATGATCCTGCAATCCCATTACTGGGCATCTACCCAGAAGGAAAAAAATCCTTTTATCATAAGGACACTTGTACTAGACTGTTTATTGCAGCTCAATTTACAATCACCAAAATGTGGAAAGAGCCTAAATGCCCACCAACCCAGGAATGGATTAACAAGCTGTGGTATATGTATACCATGGAATACTATTCAGCCATTAAAAAAAATGGAGACTTTACATCCTTCGTATTAACCTGGATGGAAGTGGAAGACATTATTCTTAGTAAAGCATCACAAAAATGGAGAAGCATGAATCCTATGTACTCAATCTTGATATGAGGACAATTAATGACAATTAAGGTTATGGGGGGGGAAGCAGAAAGAGGGATGGAGGGAGGAGGGTGGGGCCTTAGTGTGTGTCACATTTTATGGGGGCAAGACATGATTGCAAGAGGGACTTTACCTAACAATTGCAATCAGTGTAACTGGCTTATTGTACCCTCAATGAATCCCCAACAATAAAAAAAAAAAAAAACAAACACATGAAAAAATGTTCATCATCTCTATATATTAGAGAAATGAAAATCAAAACAACCCTGAAATATCATCTAACCCCAGTGAGAATGGCCCACATCACAAAATCTCAAAACTGCAGATGCTGGCGTGGATGTGGAGAGAAGGGAACACTTTTACACTGCTGGTGGGACTGCAAACTAGTACAACCTTTCCGGAAGGAAGTATGGAGAAACCTCAAAGCACTCAAGCTAGACCTCCCATTTGATCCTGCAATCCCATTACTGGGCATCTACCCAGAAGGAAAGAAATCCTTTTATCATAAGGACACTTGTACTAGACTGTTTATTGCAGCTCAATTTACAATCGCCAAAATGTGGAAAGAGCCTAAATGCCCACCAACCCAGGAATGGATTAACAAGCTGTGGTATATGTATACCATGGAATACTATTCAGCCATTAAAAAAAATGGAGACTTTACATCCTTCGTATTAACCTGGATGGACGTGGAAGACATTATTCTTAGTAAAGCATCACAAGACTGGGGAAGCATGAATCCTATGTACTCAATTTTGATATGAGGACAATTAATGACAATTATGGTTATGGGGGGGGAAACAGAAAGAGGGAAGGAGGGAGGGGAGTGGGGCCTTGGTGTGTGTCACACTTTATGGGGGCAAGACATGATTGCAAGAGGGACTTTACCTAACAATTGCAATCAGTGTAACCTGGCTTATTGTACCCTCATTGAATCCCCAACAATAAAAAAAAAAAAAAGTGAAAAAAAAAAAAAAAGAGATGCCCAATTCCACTTGAAAGTATGCAAGTTAAAGCAGTAACTAGAGGCCATTTTTTGCTCCTGAGATTGGCAGAAGTTTTAAAGTTGGATAATATCCAGTGTTGGCAAGATGCGGAAAATAGCCATCTGCATATTTTCTTGAGAAGGGTGTAGATTTCTGTACACATTTCAATGAGCATTTTGGAAATATTTATCAACCTGTTTATAGGTATCCTCAAAAAAGACCAACAATATATGTCACTACTATATTGTGGGTTTCTAGATGCATGTTTGCACACAGCAGGTGTTCAATAAATATTTGTGGCGTGAATAAATGAATCAAAATGATCATGGTAGTAATATCTGTAATACACAAAAACTAAAAACAACCCAGCAACAGGCAAGAACATAAGTAAATTATTGTACACCCATCCAGGGGAGAATCTCACAGCTGTTAAGAGCCAGGCTACACGTCTGTACATTGGGATTGAAGAAGACTTCTAATATAAGGTGAAGAGACAGCACCTAAGACATCACGGTGCACAGCAATAACATTGCACACGGTCATTGCTGTCAATCAAAAAAGAATATATACATGTAAATACTCAAATATTCTAGTACATGCATTTTCCTTTCCTGCAAAGGTGACTTAGATGCTGCTTGTAATTTCTTGGTGGAGAAGCATCAGAAATGGGCAAGGAGAGAGAATTTTTGATTTATTTTATAGTTCTCTAATTGAAGTTATTTTTTAATTTTTTTTTTTTTGCTATATCCATGTATTGGCTTTATTTTAAAATATAAATAAGCAAGTGTATATTTTGATTTCTACTAACCCACCAGGCTCTCCAGGATCTACCCTGTCTACCTCCGCCCCTGCTGGCCACCTGCGGCCTCTCTCTTTAGGCTCTGGCTGTGCAGACAGCAGGAAGTTCCCAGGCACCTGCCATGGTGTCCCTTTTCCCAGGCCTGTGCTCTTACTGTCTGGCCCCTCTGCTTCCAATGTCCTCCTCCCTCCACTCTCCCTGTTCTTGAGGGCCTTACCTTCATCCTAGCTTTGCAAGCGAGGTTAGTGCCCACTGCAGTGTCCCTGTATATATGTCTCCCTGAAACCCCTTATCTGGGAATTGATCTATTTGGGAAGAAACAGTTGTAAGAGATCCTTAGTGCCTGTCTATGTTTTACTCACCGTTATGGTCTGAGCTCTCAGCATGGTGCATCTTATGTGAAAGGTTCTTAATAAATGTTGGACAGGTGGATATCAAGGAGAAAAATGTCTGGAAAAATGTGAAAAAGCTCTTTCTTAAACCCCTTGATGACTGACTCTAGTATTCCTACATAAACACAACTACCCCGTTTCCCCGAAAATAAGACCTACTTACAGGAAAGATAGGACATCCCCTGAAAATAAGACCTAACGCATCTTTGGGAGCAAAACTTAATATAAGACACTGTCTTATTTTCAGGGAACAGGGTACTTGCAAAGCTGGATATTCTACTAAAGAGAACTGCTTCACTAGCAACTTGTCAAGAGTAATTGAGTCCAGAAAACTCAGCCCTCGACTGAGCAGCTTCCCTCTGATTCTTTCTTCCCTCCTTCTAGTAATGTCCTTCTGGCTTCTGTCCCCAGGCCCATCCAGAAGGCCTTAGCAAGGGACTGAAGTCTGGGGAGAGAGAAGGGTCAGTAGTCTATTTCCCCATGTATGCAGCACTTGCTATGTGCCAGGTACCATGCCGAGCAAACAGCCAGTTGGGGGTCACAAAGAGAACAAGGCAATGTCCTTGCCCTCAAGCTCCTAAGGTCATTGGAAAAGAGGGAGTTGTGGGAAGAAACTAAATTATGGTAGAAATAGAGAAAAAAATTATAGCCCATTATAGTGCTCAGAGACTCCAGGTCTCCAAACTAATGCCCTGCTTTACCCAGCAATGAAGTCCCTACCCAGTGGGGGTGCCTAGGGCTGGGGGGAGAGTTAGCAGGTGCCACAAGAACTGGAAAATGCTGCTGCCAAGAATCCCTGTCTACAGATGGATTTCCAGGAAAGGCACCATCCGAGAGAGGGAAAGAGTGGGAAGCACTGATGGGGATACAGTGGAAAGTTTTAAAGCCCAAGGTACAAAAACAGATGAGTCAATGAGAGTTTCACAGCTGCCCTTCAAGTGATTTTCTTGCAATTTTGTGGAAGTCAGTTCTCCAATGAAGGGAAAAGGTATATGAGGTATGCATTGGGTGAGGGGGAGGCTGAGGTCTTCAAATATCGATTCTGTAAAATAAAGCTGTGGGGAGAGGAGAGGCCAAGGGTAAGGTAAGGGGTTCAGGGGGTGGAGTGGAGACCTGCCTCTCCCCATCCTTGAACTTCTTCCCAGCCCACCCCAGCTCCCTGCTATGTCTGTTCTGGCCTCTGGAGCATGAAGGTCATGGTGGCTTTGACACCAAGAGCCTGAGTTGTTTCAGTAACACGGCCCAAGAGCTCAGGTGAGCTGGCATATGCAACAGTGAAGCACGCGCTGGAGGAATCCCAGCAGGATTGTGCCTAATCCCTGTGCCCGCATTCACCCGCTACGTGACCTTGGGCAGGTAACTCCTCTCTGTGGGTCAGACTGTGTATACCATAGCTGAGATTCCTCCTGCATCAACCTTCTCTGTAGAATTCCAAACTTCATGTGTGTCTTCTCAACTTCTAGAAGCACCAACATACTCAGAGAGAAAAAGGTTTGCTGAAGGAAGGAATTCAACAAGCCTGTCTTTCACTTCTCACCAAGGTATTTTGTAATCAATACTCCAAACACCTCACCCATGGTATCTGACTTAACCACATGACATTTATTGAAGGCTTATTATACATTAAACCATTGAGTTAATATTTTGGAACAACTATGTAGATAATATTAACATCAATATGTTGAACACAATCATGTATATGACCTCCCTTCACCGTCACTTCTGGGCAAGTAGGTATAATCATCCTCACTTAGGAAAACCAGAGGCTGTGAGGGATGCAGCAACTGGCCAGGGGCTCCCAGCAAGAAAACAGCACGGCCAGGGTAAAACCCTGTGGTGGTCCGACGGCAGGATCCGACGATTTAGGAAGATTTCCTGCCCTTTCTTCCGGAAGTAATTGGAGATAGCTTAAAAAGAAGAAGTAACTGGTCTGAGCAGTGCTTTCTCCTCCCTTACCAGGCTTACTTTCCAAAGAACCTGGGACTTCCTGCCACCAGACCCTAACTCAGTTGCCCTCCCGGTTTCCACTATATGCCCTCTAGAAAATGGAGGGGTGGCCGACCTACCTCGCTGCCTTGTTTGTCCATACTCTCCTGCCAGATTAATTCTCCTTATGGAAAATATCATGACCAGCTTTTCACAGGAAAAGAAATGACCCTGTTTCACAATATTGCCCAGAAACTGAAGGCAGCATTCTCCTGGGCTAAAGAAACCTTGCTGGGAGCCTTCAGCGCTGTTTGTTTTGTGGTTGTTATTTAAACTCAAGGGCTGGTGAGCTGCTTGATCAGACCAAGGGGTGGATGACAGTTTAACTTTCAAAGGCCATGTGCCAGGAACCAGGGATCTTTTGCTTTGCGGCTGAGGCTTGGACCTCAGGGTGGAAGGAGAGTCTTTAGCCACCTCAGGTGGCCCTGGGGCTGCCCAGCTGTGGGTCCCCACAGAAGTCCGGGAACACAGAGGATTTACCTCCCAGGGCCAGGAGGCAGGAAAAGGAGATTGGCATTGGGCCCCCAAACAGTATTCTGCTTCCATATCTGGAGCAAAGGAGAGAAAATTAATTGATGTAAGCCAATGACGTAGCACATCACGCCAGAACACAAACTCAGTAAATGCAAAGCAACTCTTGGGAGAAAACAGGACTACATGTACTGTGGACATAAGGGGCAGGTCTTGTGGATGGCTGCACGTGGGAAATGTCCCCGAGATGCCTCCAGGAGGGAGGTGGTAGGGTGTCTATTGAGATTTCCCCACCTACTAAAGAATATCAGAATTCCCATTAATAGAAGGACGTTGGCCAATTTTCATGCACCAGATAGGAAAGCTGAGAGCTGGAGAGGGATAAGGACTTGCCCAAAGTCACATGTGAAAGAGAGACCGGTATCCTCTTGTAGGCTGTTATCACAGTGTTCTTTCCCACAGTCTCAGCCTGGGCCTGGGTCTTGCCCTTTGGTCCGAGGAGTGCAACTGTACACGATGTTCCTCACTGTTTGTGTATAATTGCAGTGACTTCTTTGTGGCTGTCAATATTGTATCCTAGGTATGCAGCCCAACTAGTGGCAGCAGAGTTTGTCATTTCTCATATGTGGATCTGTTAAAGGGCCAGGAGGGTTTTACCTGAAGAAGAATTAAGGGTTACGTGACACCAAGGACGAAATATCTGACAGACTATCTAACAGTGTCTGTTAGACTCACCTGCTCTTCCCAGAGATCACTGGGTCTCAGAGTGTGGTCCAGGGAACAGCAGCACAGGGAGTGTCTGGAAAATTGTTAGAAATGGAAAATTTCAGGGTCGGCACGGTTGTTCAGGCCTCTAATCCCAGCCTCCTGGGAGGCTGAATTGGGTGGATCGCTTGAGCTCAGGAGTTTGAGACCACCCTAGCAAGAGTGAGATCCCATCTCTACTAAAAATAGAAAAACTAGCTGGGCATTATCATCAGCACCTGTAGTTCCAGCTACTCAGGAGCCTGAGGCAAGAGGATCACACAAACCCAGGAGCTTCAGGTTGCTGTGAGCTATGACGCCATAGCACTCTACCGAGGGCAACAGAGTGAGACTGTCTTAAATAAATAAATAAGAAATGGAAAATCGTGGGCTTCACCATAAACCTACTGAATCAGACTCTCTAGAATGAGGCCCATTAAACTGTTATGGATTTGATTTTTTTTTTTTTTTTTTGGTGGCTTAACATAAATTTATAATTTTCTCACAGTTTTCTGAGGCTGGACCTCTAAGATCAAAGTATGGGCAGTTTGGTTTGTCCTGCACGGCTGCCTCCCTGTGGGCGCCGTGGTCCTTCCTTTGTGAGCATGTGTCCCTGGATGATTTTGATGCCCTAAAATCTGAGGCCCTCTGCCCTCAGTACAGAGCTGGATGACAGAGTCAAACCAATAAGAAGGCAGAGAAGGAAAGGTGGGTCCTCCGGGGTGGGGTGACACGGGATCTGTTCACACAGAACAAACACCCTCCAGCCAAGAGAGCTACAAGAGGACTGACCCTGATTTGCACTTCCGGAGTGCTCAGCAACTCCTAGGTTTTATGACAGTTTTTATGGGATAAACCAAGAAATATAATTGTTTCTCCTTTCTGGTATAAGCTCCACAAGGGCAAGCATTTTTGTGGATTTTTTTTTTTCCTTCTATCATGACCCCAGTGCCTAGAGCAGAAGGGTTCAGCTCATGGGCCAAACCCAGCTCACGGCCTCCTTTTGGAAATGACACTTTATTGGAACATAGTCAAGTTCATTAATTTACAGATTAGCCATGGATGCTGTTGAGATTTCACACTACGACAGCAGAGCTGAGTAGTGACTGACCACATGGTCCATGAAAGTGAAAATATTTATTGTCTGGTCTTTGATAGAGAAAAATTCAACAATTCCTGAGCTAAGATATTGCCTGTACCACAGCAGATGATCAGCAAACATTTAATGAATGGATGAGGCGTTTTCTCGCTTGGCAGAGAGACACAGAGACCTCTGTTTGGGGGAGATGTAGAAACAGACAGGATACCGGTGTGGGATTCAGGGCCGCCGATGTGGCCTTAACTCCTTCCTCCACCATCTGCAAGTCAGGTGACCTCAGGCAAATTACTTAGACTCTTGTGTCTCCCAGGTCTTATCTGTACAACAGCAATAATGCTGGCCATTTAGGGTTAGTGTGTGTGTGTGTGTGTGTGTGTGTGTGTGTGTGTGTGAGAGACGCAGGATGAAATTACACAGTATGTGGAAAGCACAGAGCCTGGTGCACAGAACTACCGAATGCATGCACCCGGGTAGTGACAGCTCTGAGTGGTCCTTGATGAGAGAGGTACAGACATGAAGTGCAGATGCTATAGAATGAGGAGCCCGCCACTGCACGTGAACTCTCTGTAGAAGCAGCAGGAAGGGCAAATTCAGAGACGATTATTGAGCAGCTCAAACTTGTAGGAAGCTCCGAGCCAGCCAGTTCACACGCGGTGATCTTTAAGATGGTGAATACAGAGGGAAGATTTCACTGGCTGGACATGTGCAGGGGCTTTTCCAGTAGCAAAAAAAATAATGATTCTTCTCCATGCTCTTCTCTCCCATATTCGCTTGAAGACTGACTGCATAAGTCTGGCTGGCGTCAGGGCTGAGCAGCCTGAGGACATGGAACCAGGGGAGCTACATGGTCACAGAGGGACTGACCGTGGTCCACTTTCTCAGCTGACAGTAAAGTTCTCTGAGGGGCAAGTGATTTCTCAAACACGTAAGTGTGGCTGGCCCCTTTGTGTTTGGGTGGTGGTACTGTTTATACACACGATGGTTTCTTGGCAGGAAAACTCTTATCTAGGTGTTTTGGCAGAAGTCCCAAACCCTTCAATGCCCAGGGTGAGGCAGAGACAAAATTAATAACAGGTGAATACAAATCCACACTAGCAAAGAGCTGAGTCAGAGCATGTTGCAACTCAGAAAATGCCGCATTTATATCTTCCCTGATGCTGAAATATTGCAAATTAGCCCGCATGCCTCTTTCCAACATTCTGTCTTGGCTCCTGTTGAGAGAAATGTGGTGACTTTCAGAACTGTTTGGGGCTAGGCTGGCAGGTGAGAGTCACAGCCAGAAGCTCACTACTCTCCTGGATCACACGTGTGGAGCCCACCCCGTAGGCCTCAACCCACAGATCTCCTAAAGAACTGCTCATCTCCACTGTGTAGAGGGACACAGTTTAATTACGGGTATCTCAAGGCTCTGAGAGTCTGCTGTGTTCGTTCCAAGGCATAGGGGTTTAATAAAAAAGTAGATCTGAAGAGGTATACCTCAGATTTTTATTTCTTTGTGTTTTCATCTTCTAACATCTATCGGGATCCAGGATGCTGTAATCTCTCTTGGGAGCTGATGGCCACCTAAATGCAGAGAAAAATACAAAGAGATTTTTATCTTTTAAAGTTCTCACCCAGGCCACTGTCTCTAACCTTGAACCCCGCCCCCATGTCAGTTCTCAAATCAATAACCAGACTGCCACTACTATCATGCATGTTATAAAACAGCCATGAACTTGGTGCATCTCACAGATAACTCAAACATGTTGCTACATCTTTCTAGAAAACAACACCTGCTCCGTGGGTTCCCATAAGCATCCATAGCCCACTTGCTGATCATAGGAGGAAAAATCCCAGAGGACTACAAGAGCTTGGTGGGGGATGGGCACCTGGCAGGAGTTTTGAGTGGGAAGATCTGGAGTAGTCCCAGTTTCCACCTTCATGTGTGAACTTATAATGCACCTCATCTTTATTCTGGGACCCTTCCTGTTTTCACACAGCTCATGCTCCTTTCACTCTAGGAATTAAACTTTAAGATATCTTGCACTCAGTATTGCAGCAAACTGTCCAACACGTGCGTGACTCCCAGTCCAGAAAGTCCCTGTTGTTAATTGAAAAATACGTCTTCAGTTTTCCTGAGATGGCATTTGTCCAGCGAAGAGAGACCAGAAACAGTGCTGGCAGGGCCTGGCTCCTTCCCTTGGACTCTTTGCATTTGGTGACCTCTGAGCCATGTCACTGCAGATCAGGGCCCCGAGTATTATTAGCCCTTAACAGGAAGGTGGCTTTTCTGCAGGAAGCTGAAAACTCCTATGCAAGTCTAAAGGGCTTCATCAGCTATGCTAATGGCTACAATACGGGGTGGCCATAAAGTTCGCATGCAATTTACAATAGTTTACTCTTTAAAACTATAAACTAGTAAACTATTGTAAATTGCACACAAACTTTGCGGCCACCCTGTATGTTGCATAAAAGCCTCATGAGATCAGCAGAGCCTTTCCCAGGACTTCAGTGAGGGCCTCTTCAGCTTCCAGGGCCCAGGCTCCCTCCAGGCTAAGGAACACCTGCACACAGGAATCTGAGGACTTGGCCCTGTCGAGCTTGACAAACTCACTTCTGATCTGAATCTGATCACCCTCCCCCATCGCTGACTATCTCAGTCAAGGCATCAGCCTTGTTTCTCGTGGTGTGGAGTTCTTCCTCCCTGGCCAGCCAGCGGGGGCACATCCCCCCGGCCCTCAGTGTGGGAGCTGCCCACTAGCACTACTCGAGCAGTGGCCTGGAGCGCACCCCTGCTTCAAAGGTCTCGTCTCTCCCCAGTTTGTTTGTTCTTTTCTGTCCCACCCTCCCTTCCAGCTCTTCTCCCAAGTCACCTGGCTGGTTCTCTGCCCCTGCCCTCTGCCAAGCATCCTTCTCCCATTGTTCCAACATCTCCGGAAACACCCCCTCTTCCCTTAGGCTTCCTGGGCAGGCTGAAGGGAAGGTAGTTGTTTTCTCCCTGCTCCACCCTAGCTAATCTTGCAGTCTCCACTCCCAAAACACACTTATCTGAAGAAAAAGTCAAACCAGTGTGAATAAACAGGTGGTGGCTGAGAAAGGAGATGGTGAGATTGCTAGGAAGGAAGAGGAGGGGTCTCTCCCCCTCGTCTCCACCAACCGAGGCTACAGGGGACTGGGCCAGAGAAGTTAGTCAGCCCCGGGAGGGCAGGAAAGACTCGGCAATGTCTGGAATACTCCCAGTTTGAAATCTACATGTTTATATTCATGCGCATCTGTTGTGACACACTGACCTCACAGTAGGTGAGAGGTCAGTATGGAATGTGGGTTTTCTTTTTGCTTGATTTCTGTCTCACTTAGCCCTGACCTCTAATTTTCTTATTTCTTTTTCCCTGCTTTTAGCTTACATTCAAACTCATATTAACTTTTTTTTTTTTTTAATTACCCACATAGGCCACCAGAGTCCTTTCTGGAACAAGGTGGGTCAGAATCATATTGGCTCTCATATTCTTGGTCTGCTCTCATCCAAGCAGATAAACACAGATGCCCCCGGGTGGCTGAGAGCACATGCCAACAGCTGGAGCGGGGGAGCCACACGGGTGACCTGCAGAGATAAGCACTAAATGAAACGTGTGTCCACTAACAGCCCGCAGTGTTCATTCAGGAGAGCCCAAAGATAAACGTATCAATACCCAGAGCAGCACTGGGTGAGAGGGCCCCTGGCCTGTGCTCTCTGCGGAAGAGAACAAACAAGAGCAGGGCTGAGGGCTAAGCAGGAAAGAGAGAGAAGCAGCTGGTTCCCGTGGGCATGGAGAGAGGCTGAATGATCTGGGAAGAGACCCTATGTGTGTACTGCTTGGGTGATGTTACTATTTTGGTCTTCAGGTATCTGTAAAAATCAGTCTGGCTGTCTTAGGCTATGAAGCTCTGGAGGACCCTATGCTCCTTAGGCCCAAAGGTCCTTTTGCAGGTGATGACAAAAGTGGGCCAACTTGTGCTCGCTGGTTTGTTGACTGGCTACGTGACTTGCCTTGCAGCCTTGAAGGTCTGTAAGTGCCCAGTGAATTGCACAAGATTGTTATAAAATACTCCTTCTCCAGGGTTTTACTGAAACAGAGCCCTTTGCCAGGCTGGGATTGTTTTGGTGTTATCCTACTGAAAGGCGACGTGAGCTGTCAACAGCCTCCTCAGCCTTAGACTTGCTGTGATGAGACTCCCAGAGCCTGAAGATGAAACACTGTGTTTGCACTGGTTGTTTCCAAGTTTGTCTCCCTCAAAAGAAAGGGCCTGAGCATTATTCATTTTTTTTTAATCACCAGTGCTTAGAACCACCTGGGAATATCTTGGGTGCTCCAGAAATGCTGACTGAGAGAACAACAGAATGGCTGAGCACAGGCCTGAAGAGTGGAGTCCAGCCCGGCCTCCACTCCAGCCCAGCCTCCACTCCAGCCCAGCCTGCACTCTAGCCCAGCCTCCACTCCAGCCTGGCCTCCCTCAGGGCCATCTCAGGTGGGGGCCGAACCTCTGACAGCAGTTCTGCAGAGCTCCCAGCCTCTGGCTGCCTCTGGCTGCCACCGGCATTCACATTCGCAGCCTCTTAGGCAAATACTATTATAATTCTTATTATTTTATTTTATAAGAGTGAGGTGAGAAAATACTATGAATGTTTCTGAAGTCACACTGCTAGCAAGAGGTATAGCCAATGCGGGTCTTCCAGATCCCACAGCCCATTCTGATGACCACAAAGGGCATCACTGCCGTGGCTGGCTGTGTGACCTCAGTTTCATTACTTGAGGGCTCAGGCCAAAGCTTCCCATCTTCAAATGGGGGTACAAAACCTACTGGGAATAGTTACAACATGTAGATGACTGTATAAAAAATAAGCCAAGAAATGGTCACTATACTTTCCAAGGGACTTACTCCTCAACTTGGAAGGAAACAGGCACATCCACAGTTTTCTCACCTAAAGCAGCTTAGACAAGAAGTCAGATTCATGTAGAACCTCCTCCTTGAACCAACTCAAATAATGATCACGTCTTCACCCACTCACCCTTTCATTCAGCAAGTACATATCGAAAGCCTTCCATCCAGGGACCAGAAGGCCCTGGGGGACTGGTGTAAGAAGGCCTCTTCTCTTTACTACCCAAGTAAGTCAGAGAAAGTCCCACAATCTCTATGGCCCCCAGGTTTTTCATCTATAAAATGCAGAGGGCAATACCTGACCCATACAGCTGTGAGGTGTAATAAGATTTATATACAAAAAGGACGGGTCTGGTTTCTGATACGATGCACTTACCTCTGAAATCATAGCTGCTCTCTCCATCACTGGCCTACTAATGGCAGGGCAGGGGGTGAGGTCAGTTTCAGTCAACAGTAGTCCCAGAAATTGTTTAGACCTTAGATTAGCAACTTATTTGTTAAGGAATGGACAGGCTATTTTGTCACTATTATGGCTAAGAAGGACTAGTGCAGAGCACGGTAATAATAAAAAAGCTAACAGACTTATGGTCCACTTATTTTGTTGTTTTAACTCAGGAGGCTGAGGCAAGAGAATTGCTTAAGCCCAAGAGTTTGAGGTTGCTATGAGCTGTGATGCCACAGCATTCTACCAAGGATGAGAAAGTGAGACTCTGTCTCAAAAAAAATTTATTTTGTCGTTGTTTTAAATTCTTCAGACAATGCAATCCTTAGTGCTTGCACCTGGGACAGGCCCTTTCTACCATCAACCCTTGGCAAGCACTGAATTACTCATTTGTGTCAAAATACGCAGGTTACAATCAGAATTAATCATCACTGTTATAAACCACATTCATAAAACCACGTAAAATCAATGGGCTTTGTTAGATAGCAGCAAACACCCAAAAAATATTTATAGATTTTTTTTCCTATCTTAAACATTTGTATTGAGGTATAATACACATAAAGAAAGGCACACGTGCAGTAGAGCTTGCTGAATTTTCACAAGCAGAACACACTCATGGAATCAAAACCCAGATAGATAAAGAGAACAGGCCTGCGCCCCAAAGCCCCTTCATGCCTGCTGCCTGCCAAAACCTTTCCACCTATTTTGCAAACAGGATTCGATTCCTTTATGTCTGGCGACTTCCAAGGAACATTGTGTGCCTGAGATTCGTCCGCATGTCTGTGTGCAGTTGCAGATGGTCCATTCTCATGACTATGCTACAATCTGCCCGTGCAACCATCAGTGGATGTGAAGGTGGCATCCAGGTCATGGTCATTACCAGTAGAGCAACGGCAAGTATTGTCTTTTGGTGAATATCATGCTCCTGTTTCTGTTGTGCCTCTACCTAGGAGTAGAATGGCCGGGTCAGAAGACATGTACGAGTTCTGCTTCGGTAAATACTGCCAAACAGATTTCCAAAGTGGTTTTCAAAAGACTTACATTGAGAATTGCACTATCACTTTTAAATGTCAAAGTCTTTTACAGTTAGTGAAGCAACAGGCTCTGGGAGAAAGGCAAGAAATGGATGATTCTGGTTAAATGAGCCATAAGGCAGAAAACCTTCTAGCATTTGTCACAGTCACTGGAGCTGAGCACTTCAGGAACCTACTTGGAAGAATGCAAGGTTTGGTTTCTCAGACTCTGCTAAAGACCAAATACTCAAAGACTTTTCCCACAAGAGGTTCTGAGCCACTGTGGATGACTGTTGGGAGGGTGGGGGAGAAAGTGTGTGCAAAGGAAAACAAAGAGAATTCACAGAATGGGAAGAAAGTAAGCCAAGTTCCAGAGAAACCTTACTGTAAATCTCAAAAAGTGAAATGATTGGCCAGACCCTCTCCTTATTGTTTATTTTTCATTTGTGTGTGCGTATGAGAGAGAGAGAGAAAGATCAACCATTCCTTCAACACAAAACTCAAGAAGTCATCCTGAGAAGAACAGTGGCATTTTAGACAAGATTGGCCCTTCCTGTCTCCTCACCCTGCTCAATTGTCCTCTAGGACTCTGCTCTGCCTGGCTGTCAGGGACTGCACTGCCAAGGACGTGGTCCTCTGCTGAGCTCTGGGTCTCTGTGTGGCTGTCAGGTAGCCTGCTGAGACTGCAGCTGAAACTCAGCACTTTCAACCACTTCTTCCTGCTGGAACTCATCCTTCCTTTCTCTCTCAACCCTCATCCTCTCTAACCAACCAGATACTCAAGTCCTACCACTGCTAGGCCCACGATCCCCAGGAAACTCCACTCCCGTCTTCCACCGGGATGCTTGCACAAGGCCCACATGGCTCCCTGCCTCCAGGGACTTCTTCCCAGACCTGTCTTCACCTGCAGCCTTAGAGAGCTTGCCAAACTAGGAGTAGGATTATGTCATCCCTCTGTTAAGCCCTTTGTAAGCCTTTGCAACATCCTCGTATTTAAATCGCTCAAAGCTCCCGGCAGCTTCGGTTCTTTCCTTCGTGCTCCGTGATCCACACACGTGCAGCTTCCTTCCACGTGCTACACAGACTGTGTGCTCTCTCCCCCATGCTAAGCTTTTAAAATGTGTGTGTGTGTAAACAACAGCATTTGGGGGCTGTAATTCACATGCTAGACAATATGCCTATTTAAAGTATACCTCTCAAAGTTTGTAGTATGCTCACTGCATTGTGCAACCGTCACCACAATCAATTTTAGAATAGTCTCATCTTGGCCCCCACCAAAAGATCTCAGTACCATAGTCAGCCTCCATTTCTTCCCAACTCCCTCAGCCCTAGGAAAGTAGTCAACCATTTTCTGTCTCTATTGATTTGCCTATTGACATTTCATATAAATGGAATTATACAATAATATGCAGCCTTTTTGAGTGATTTACTGCACTTAGCATAATGTTTTTAAGGTTTATCCATGTTGTAGCATCTCCCAATAATTGATTACTTTTTATTTACCAAATAATACACCATTGTATCAATATACCACATTTTATTTATTCACTTATTAGTTGATCAGCACATGAATTATTTCCACTTTTTGGCTGTTTGAGCTAAGCTGCTATGAACATTCATGTGCAAAGTTGTGTATGGACATAAGTTTTCGTTTCTCTTGGGTGTGTACCTAGGAGTAGAATTGCTAGGTCAGACTCCAATGCCCTTTTGAGAAGCTGCCACACAGTTTTCCAAAGTGACTGCCCAATTTATATTCTCACCAGAAGTATCTGAGTTTTATTATCTTTGTATCTTTGCCAACACTTATTATCTGTTTTTCTTATCTGCATTCTTTATTATAGTCAAGATGGAGGTGAAGTGATATATCATTGTGGTTTTGTTTTGCATTTCTCTGATATCTAATGATGTTAAATATGTTTTCACATGCTTTTTGGCCATTTGTATATCTTTTTTGGAGAAATGACTATTCAAATCTTTTGATCATTCTTAATTGTCATTTGTCTTTTTATTGTTGACTTATAAGAGTTATTTATATATTCAGATACAAGTTCCTTATCAGATATATGATTCACAAACATTTATATAAACAGAAAAATAGGGGGAAAGACTATTCTTCTTCTTAATTAAGCTGAGTCCCATTATAGGAGGCATGTACTTGGAAGAGAAAGCAGTGATGCTGGGTGAAGTCAGGGACGCCTTGAGAGGGAGGTTGTTCTGAGATGTTCTTTGAAGAACTAGCGAACTGCAGATGGACAAGAAGCCACTGCTGCAGTGCTAAACTTGCATCATTCAACAATAAATTAGAGCCTGTCATTCATTCATGCTACTTCCACCATGTTTTTGTTGTTGTTGTTTTTTAAGACAGTCTTTTGCTCTTTTGCCCAGGCTGGAGTCATGATCATAGCTCACAGCAGCCTTGAACTCCCAAGCTCAAGTGACCGCCATCTCAACCTCCCAAGTGCCACCACACTTGACTAATTTTTTATATTTTTTGTAGAGAGGGAGTCTCATTATGTAGGCAGTTCTCAAACTCTTGGCTTCAAGTGATCCACCTCAGCCTGCAAGAGTTCTGGGCCCTAAGCCACCACACTCGGCCTCACAGCTGTTCATTAAAGATCTATCCTATTCCAAGCACCCTTCTAGAAAGCAAAGATAATTATTTAAGACAGCCCCTTAAAGTATGTATACTATCCCCCAGATAAGAAAGACACATGCACTTATACCAACATTTGCAATTCAGTTTGTCAAGCTTGTTAAGCCCAGTACTGAGCATTACGGAAGCACAGAGGAAATAAGTTACTCCTGATCATCGCAGGCTTCCAGAAAATTTGGACATGAGGGATTCTTTTTTTTTTTTTGAGACAGAGTCTTACTGTGTCACCCTCAGTAGAATGCTGCAATGTCCTAGCTCACATCAACCTCAAACTCCTGGGCTCAGGCAATCCTCTTGTCTGAGCCTCCTGAGTTGCTGGGACAACAGGCATGGGCCACCATGTGCAGCTAGTTTTTTTATTTTTAGTATAGATGGGGGTGTCACTGTTGCTCAGGCTGGTCTCAAACTCCTGAGTGCAAGCAATCCACCCACCTCCGCCTCTCAGAGGGCTAGGATTTTAGGCGTGAGCCGCAGTGCCCAGCTAAATGAAGGATTCTTTTTTTTTTTTTTTTTGAGACAGAGTCTCACTTTGTCACCCTTGGTAGAGTGCAGTGGTGTCACAACTCACAGCAACCTCCAGCTCATGAGCTTAGGCGATTACCTTGGCTCAGCTTCCCGTGTAGCTGGGACTACAACGCCTGGCTATTTTTTTTGTTACAGTTTGGCTGGGGCCAAGTTTAAACCTGTCAACCTCAGTATATGGGGCCAGCACCCTACTCACTGAGACATAGGCGCTGCCCCTAAATGAGGGATTCTTAATCTGGGGTCTTTGAATAGAACTCAAGATATTGCGAATTTGGATTTTAAAAATTACATCTTTACTTTCAATACTTAAAACTGAAATTTAGCATTCTCTTCAATTATGAGAGTAAAAAACAAACTGTAGTCGTGGTCTCAGTGACTTGGTCATAATACAAACTGCACATAAAGGTATTAGTATTAGATTAGTTGTGGATCTTGAAACACAGGGTGGACATAAAGTTCATGGGCAATTTAAAATAGTTTAACATAGTAAATAGTTTAAATAGTAAAATGAACTTTATGGACACCCTGTATTATTTCTGCTCCCATCACAACTTCAAAATTATGGTAGGTATTAGAAGTAGATCTTATTGTTTAATATGTTAATAAATAAGCAATGCATCATTAAAGTCTAACTTTGTTTATTAAAATTGTTATTACAGTATTTCTACATAATTGGTTTGTTTTATAGTCCTATATAGTTTGTTTTATGTATTTTATAAACTGAGACAAAGTTTTGGGCTTAGTCAAACTACCAAAGGACTGCAAGAACATAAAAATGTTAAGGCTGGGTGGGGGTGGGGGGCTTATGCATGTAGACCTAACACTCTGGGAGGCCAAGGCAAGAGGATCACTGAGGCCAGGAGTTCAAGGCCACCCTGGGCAAGAGCAAGACCCCATTTCTACAAAAATACAAAAATTAGCTGGCGCAGTGGGTAGACACCTGTAGTCCCAGCTACTCGGTAGGCTGAGGTAGGAGGATTGCTTGAGCCCAGAGGTCTGAGGTTGTAGGAAGCTGTGATGATACCAGGAAACTTCAGCCAGGATGACAAAGCAAGACCCTGTACCCCCCAAAACAAAAAATGTTAAGAAGCCCTTCATTAAATAATCCTTAGTTGAGGCTAGAGACTAAGAGATTAAATATAGATTTTTCTCAGCCCGGAAGACAGAAAAATAAGAGAATGGTTTAAACATAATGGCAGATATGTAACAGCCAATGGTTTAAACATAATGGCAGATACGTAACAGAGATCTAGGTAACATATCATGGGAGAACAAAGAAAAGAAGAACTGATTTCAGAGAAGGCTGCAGGTGACATTTGAGCTGACTCATAAAAGATGAATAAGGTTAGAGGGACTTTTGTTCACCTGTACCCACCCTTGGGTGACCTCTACGGCATTGCATCACAGAAAGTCTAGCCTCTGCCTGCAACAACAGAACCCAGAGGCATCATCCAGAGGTCAGCTGGGATGGAGGTGAAGGGACGAGCAGGAGAGAAATGTGGCAGATAAAGCCAAGTAGCCGGGCTGTTTGCTTATGGAGCTGACGCAGGACAAGATGGAGGGGAATGTAGGAAGCAAGACCACCAGGGCCAAGGCTGGGATAATGCAGAATGAAAGAAGGACCCTGACCTTGGCAGTCAATCCAAGTCAGGCTTGGATTTGAATGCACAACAAATAGCCTGTATGACCTTCCACAAGGGAGTTAATCTTGCTGAGCCTCTATTTTGCCACATGTAAATATGAATCAATACATATATTTCAGGGTTGTGAGGCTTAAGAGCAAGTATATGAAAAAGTCCTTGGCACAAAGTAGGCAATCAATAAATGCCAGATCCTCTTCAGTTTGCCAAAGCAGGCCCTGCCACCCTCTCTCCTAAGCCAAGAATCTGGCCTTGATCACTCAGTGTACAGACACAGATTTATTAACTTCTTACTGTGTTCTGGGCCCTGAGCTAAGTATTATCTCTTTTCGGCCTCACAGTGAAATTCAACAGATAAGGAGACTGAGGCTCAGAGGTTTTAAATAATATAATTTGCTCAGGGTCTTAAAGCTAGGAAATTGTAAAACTAGAGTTTAAACCCAAGTATAACTGACACTAAAATCCCTCTCTGCTTTGTGCTGCTTCTGGAAAGATAGAGATCACCCCATCGGTGAACCTTTAATCCACATGTGTCAACATTTGACTAAAGCTTAAAAATGCCTTGCTTTAATTAACAGAGCCGTCATCCACCCAAATAAGCAAAAGTGAAAAAGCAAAGCAGTCGTATTAACCTGGATGGAAGTGGAAGACATTATTCTTAATAAAGCATCACAAGAATGGAGAAGCATGAATCCTACGTTCTCAATTTTGATATGAGGACAATTAACAACAATTAAGGTCATGGGGGGGGAAGGAAAAGCAGAGAGAGGAAAGGAGGGAGGGGGGTGGGGCCTTGGTGTGTGCCACTATCTGTGCCCACTATCTGTGCATCAGGATTTACCTCTTCCACACTTTCCACAGCAACACATTCATTCAGGGTGGGGGTTTTGTGCCTGGCTTCTCCGACTTATACCACACTGTGCTCAAGATTCATTAACGTTGCTGTATGTGCTGACACTTCATTCTCTTTATGGCAAAATAATATTCCATTATATGGATGTACCACATTTTATTTATCCATACGTCACTTAATGGAAATTTGGGCTTTTTCAACTTTGGCTATTATGAATGATGCTGCTGTGAACATTCAGATACAAGTTTTTGTATGGACACATGTTTCCATCTCCCTCTGATATGTGCCTAAGAGCAGAATTGCCAGGCCACATAGCAATTCTATGTTTAGCTTTTTGAGGAACTACCAGAATAGGGCAGTTCTTTATTCTATTTGTTCCTTTATTTTTTTTATATTCCATTATTCTGTTTTCAAAGTGGTTGGACCATTTTACATTCCTACCAGTAGTATGAGGGTTCCAATTTCCCCACACCTTCCCAACACTTACTTTTATCTGGCTTTTTTATTATAGATACCTAGTCAGTGTGAAGTGGTATCCCACTGGTTTTGAGTTGCAGTTCTCTGATAGCTAATGATGTTTAGCAGCTTCTCATGTGCTTATTGGCCATGGGTATACCTTTTCTGGAGAAATGCCTATTCATAGACTTTGCCCACTTCATTAGGTCGTCTCTTTTATTGTTGAGTTATAAAAGTTCTTTAGTCTCTTATCAGAGGTATTATCTGCAAATATTTACTCTCATTTGGTGGATCAACTTTTCATTTTTTTTTATAGTACCAAAGTTTTAATTTTGAAAAAGTCCAACTTGTCTATTTTCTTTTGTTTATATTTTTGATTTCATATCTAAAAATATTGCTTAATTCAAGAGTATAAATATTACAGATATGTTTTCTTCTGGGAGTTTCACATTTTTAGCTAATTCATTTTAAGTTAATTTTTTATATGGTGTGAATTAGATGTCCAACTTGGATCTTGTATATGTGGATATCTGTAGTATCATCTGTTGAAAAGAATACTGTTTCCTCATCAGACTGGCTTTTCAGGCATGGCAACAATTAATTGACTATGAATGTAAGGGATTCTTTTATCTGGACTCTCAATTCTATTCCATCGATCTACATGTCTGTCCTTATTCTAGTACCACACTCAATGCTACAGTTTTATAGTAAGTTTCAAAATCAGGAAGTTTTTGCCCTCTAACTTTGTTCTTAGTTTTCAAAACTACTTGGCTATTCTGGATCTCCTGCATTTCCTTATGAAATTTAAAGATTATCTTGTCCATATCTGAAAGAAAACCTGGGGATTTTGAGTGAGATTGCACTGAGCTTGGGAATATTGTTACTTTAACAATATTTGTCTTCCACTCCATGAACACAGTATATCTTTTCATTCACTTAAATTTTCTGTGATTTCTTTCAATGATGTTTTGTAGTTTTCAGTGTGCAACTATTACATTAATTTTGTTAAATTTAATCTTCAGTATTTTATTTCTTGATGCTATTATAGAATTGTTTTCTTAATTTCATTTTTGTTCGTTTTTTTTTCCAATGGTAAGATAGGGTTTTATTAGACAGAAAGGAATACAGAAGGAGAAAAAGGACCAGAGTTTCTGGCAAAGGGGAAGACCCAAGTCAGCAGTCTTAATTTCATTTTTGGATTGCTCATTGCTAGTGTATAGAAATTCAATTGATTTTTATGTGTTGATCTTGTATCCTGCAACTGTATCTTGGTGAACTCTACCTTTAGTGGATTCCTTAGGATTTTTTTATATATAAGATTATGTCATCTGCAAATAAAGATAGTTTCCCTTCTTTCTTTCCTATCTGAATGCCTTCTGTTTTTTTTTTGTTTTTTTTTTTCTTACCCAATTGCCCTGGCTAGAACCTCCAGTTTGATGTTGAATAGAAGTGATAAGACCACTTGTCTAGTTTCTAATCTTACTCAGTTCATTGCCATTAGGTATGGTGTTAGTGGTGGTTGTTTTTTAGTCAGCCTTAACTGTTTTCTAGATGGCCTTTTGTTCCTAGTTTATTGAATATTTTTATCATTAAAGTGTGCTGGACTTTGTCGAATGATTTTTTTGCATCTATTGAGATAATTTGTTTGTAGTTTTGTAGCTTTGTCCTTTATCCTATTGATGTGGAATATTATATGTATTAGTTGATTTTCATATGGTAAGCCACATTTGTTTCATGGGATAAGTTCCACTTGATGTCGTGTATGACCCTTTTCATGTTGCTGATTCAGTTTTCTTTTTATTATTTGAGGATTCATTGAGGATACAAAGAATTAGGTTGCACTGATTGCATTTGTTAGGTAAATCCCTTTTTTAATTGTGTCCTGCCCCAAGAGGTGTGCCATACACCGTGATCCCCTATCCCTCTCCCCACTCACTCATTCCCCCACCCCCTTTGTATTAGCTATCCACTGCCTTTAGATTAGAATCGAGTACATTGGATTCTTGCTTCTCCATTATTATGATGCTTTACTAAGAAGAATGTGTTCCACCTCAATCCAGGTTAATACAAAAGATGTAAAGTCTCCATCTTTTTCAGTGGCTGAATAGTATTCCATGGTATACTTGGAGCTTGTTAATACCACAGCTTGTTAATCCATTCCTGGGTTGGTGGGCATTTCCACATTTTGGCAATTGTAAATTGAGCTGCAATAAACAGTCTAGTGTGAGTGTCCTTATGATAAAAAGATTTTTTTTTCTTCTGCAATCCCTAGTAATGGGATTGCAGGATCAAAAGGGATGTCTAATTTGAGTTCTTTGAGGGTTCTCCATACTTTCTTCCAAAAAGGTTGTATTAGTTTGCAGTCCCACCAGCAGTGTAAAAGTGTTCTCTTCCCTTCACATCCACGCCAGCATCTGCAGCTTTGAGACTTTGTGATGTGGGCCATTCTCATTGGGGTTAGGTGACATCTCAGGGTGGTTTTGATTTGCATTTCTCTGATGATTAGGGTTGATGAGCATTTTTTCACATGTTTGTTAGCCATTTGTCTGTCTTCTTTAGAGAAGATTCTGTTTCTATCTCTTGCCCAGGGATATCTGGAATTGTTAGCTCTTTTTTTGTTAATTAATTTGAGTTATCTGTAGATTCTAGTTATCAAGATTCATAATATGAAAGTATCTTTTCCCATTCTGCAGTTTGTCTGTTTGCTTTGGTTGTTGTTTTCATAGCTGTACAGAAGCTTTTCAGTTTAATTAAGTCCCATTTGTTTATTTTTGTTGTTATCGCAATTGCCACTGAAGTCTTGCTGATTCAGTTTTGTTGAGGATTTTTAGATCTACATTGGTAACATATTTATATGTAGTTTTCTTTCTTGTAATGTCTTTGTTTGGTTTTGGCATCAGTGTAATACTGCTGGTCTGATAGAATGAGTTGTAAAGCATTTCCTTTTTTAAAAAAGACTCTGTGAATAATTTGTGTTAATTCTTCTTTCAAGGTTTGTTAGAATTCACCAGTGAAACCCATCCAGGCCTTGGCCTTTCTTGTGGAAATGTTTCTGATTACTTATTTAATCCCTCTACTTGTTATAGATCTATTTTGATTGGCTATTCTTCTTGAGTTAGTTGTTAGTAGATTTTGACTTTCTAGAAACTTGTTCATTTTCTCTAGGTTATCTAGTTTGTAGGTGGTGTTCCTTTGTAATCCTTTGTATTGCTCCGAGGTTGGTGATGGCCATTCTTTTTGTTCCTGATTTCAGTACTTTGATTCTCTTTTTTCTGGGGTCAGTCTAGCTAAAAGTTTGCCAATCTTTGTTAATCTTTTTAAAGAACTAACTTTTGGTTTCACTGATTTTCTCTAATGTTTTTCTATACTTTATTCCATTAGTTTTTCCTTTCGTCTTTATTTTTGCCTTCTTCTATTTGTTTTGAACTTTGTTTGGTTTTTAATTCCTGGTTTGTGAAAAAGCAAGTTTCAGCTGTTGATTGGAGATCTTTCCTATTTTTTAATACCATATTTAGGCATTATAAATTTCCCTGTAAGCACTGTTTTATTTACATCCATATGTTTTAATAAATTGTATTTTCATTTTCATTAATCCCAAAGTATTTTCTGATTTTCTTTGTGATTTCTTTTCAACTCATTAGATATTTAGAATTTTGTTGTTTAATTTCTGCACATTTTTGTAATTTCCTAAATTTCCTTCTGCTACTGATGTCCAATTTTATTTCATTGTAGTCAGAGAAAATATTTTGCATTATTTAAATTCTTTTAAGTATATTTAAGATTGTTTTATGGTATAAAACATGGTCTGCCCTTCAAGTGCACTTTAGAAGAATATATTCTGCTGATTTTATAGGTGTTTTCTGGTGTCTGTTAGGTCTAGCTGGTTTATACTGCTGTTCTTGTGTTCTGTTTCCTTATTGATCTTCTTTCTAGCTGTTCTCTCCATTATTGAAAATGGGTCATTAACATTTCCAAATATTGTTGTTAAATTGTCTATTTCTTCCTTTAATTCTGTCAGTTTTTGCTTTATGTATTTTAGGCCTCTATTGTTAGGTCCATATATGTTTACAACTATTATGTCTTCCTGAAAATGTGATCTTTTATTATTATAAAACATATATAGAGAGACTCATGTCTCTGGTAATAATTTTTGTCCTAAACTCTATTTTGTCTGATATTAGTATAGACACTCCCACTCTCTTTTAGATACTGTATATATGTTTTATCTTTTTTCATTCCTTTACTTTCAACCTATTTGTGTCTCTGAATCTAAAAGGTATCTCTTATAGACAGCATTATTGGAGTTGTTTTTTAATCCATTCTGCCTATCTTTCTTTTTTTAAAGTTAGTACATTTACAATTAAATAATTACTGGTAATTTAAGGTTTAATTTGTCCTTTTGCTATTTTTCCTGTGTGTCTTACATATCTTTTGTTCCTTTGTTTCTTCATTACTGCTTCTTCTTTTCTTTTGTGTTAAATAGGTATGTTTAGTATAAAATATTCCTGTATATATTATATAAACAAGCAAAGAAATGTGTGCGTGTGTGTAGAGAGAGAGAGAGCACCTTGTTTTCTTAATGGGCTCGGGATATCAACATCTTAACTTATTGTATGGATTAACACCCTGCATTTTTACATTTTTCATTTAATTGCCAGGAACGAGGAAGTACAAAATCTAAACTGGAAATCCTTTCTCTGTCTTGGATAGAGGACCTGTTGAAGTAATGTTACTCGCACACTACTCCTCTGGGGAAAAATTATAGCCACATAAGAGAGGTCCCTTTTTGATTCCCGGGTGTAGGTTTTCAGGATGATCATCAGATCATCTTTCTGTGAACTTTATAGCTTCTCACATGTATTCACATATATCAGCAATTCTCAAAGTGTAGCCTGGGACCTCTGAGCACCCCTGAGATGTTTTCAGGGGATCTTTGAGGACGAACTACTTTCATAATAAGACTAAGATATTATTTGTCTTCTTTCGCTTTCAATCTTTTATAAGATTCTAGAAACAGTGGTTATGTAACCTGTAAACAGAGGTTATGTTACTGGTGATATCAGAACAAATCGAATGCAGTGAAGATATAAAAAATTACTGTTTCTATTAAGGTAAACTTTCAATAAATTTGAAAAACTATAAAACAATGCCCCTTTTTTTTCTGTAAGTTGTTTGTGAGAATACAGGTGATACTGTGTGCAATACCTTATTTATGTTAACATAGAATGGCTTATTATTGCTACTTTTAAATGAGTTAAATTGTTTTTAATTTCTTATTTTAATCTATAATATGGTAAACATTGATATATATAACACATGCAAATGAACACTTGTTTGGGTGTTTTAATAAATTTTAAGGGTATAAAGTGGTCCTGAAATGAAAAATGTTATTTTCATTTAACCCTTATTATTTCATTCAACCCTTACAACAGCATGGGTGAAAAATAGGATAGGCTGAGTCAGCTTCTCCTGTGGTTTCTTGTATAAGGAATTGGAGGCTGTGGGACTGGGACTCTATCTGTACAGACTGGGCTTGATGAGAAGGCAGTCTGTGGCTCGGTGCCTGTAGCTCAAGCAGCTAAGGCACCAGCCACATATACCAGAGCTGGTGGGTTACAATCCAGCCTGGGCCTGCCAAGCAACAATGATAACTACAACCAAAGAATAGCCAGGCATTGTGGCAGGCACCTGTAGTCCCACCTACTTGGGAGGCTGAGGCAAGAGAATTGCTTAAGCCCAGGAATTGGAGGTTGCTGTGAGCTGTGATGTTATGGCTCTCTACCCAGGGCAAAAGCTTGAGGCTCTGTCTCAAAAAAAAAAAAAAAAAAGAACGCAGTCTGTGATTCTGAGGCCAGAGCAGAGATAGTTATACTTCTTGATACTTATACTTCTTAGGATTTTGACCCTACAGGCCTCTGTCATGTTCTGGATACTCTCTGAACCTTGCCTTCCATGACACCATGTTCCCAGTTGTACAAATGGCTGTCCTTTTCCCACCTGTCCCTTCAATATTGCTATTACTCCAGGTCCTGTCCCCAACCATCCTTCGGTGTCATTGTGCAGTCTCGTTAGGTGAGCTCACTCACCATTATAGGTGATGATTCCGAATGTGCCTCTCCAGCTCAGATTGCTCTTTTGAATTTCAAATCTAATTACTGGTTGCATCTATCTGGATATCCCTCAGATATTTTATATCCCACATGCTCAAAACACTCCAATCACTAGGCATTCAATATTTTGTACTAGGCACAGGTAATGTAACAGTCAATACAATGAAGTCCCTGTCCTCAAGGGAACAGCAGTCTAGTGGGGAAGATGAGTTGTCTAAAACTAACTTCTGTATTTTGGAGTCCAGTTATTATCACCACCATCTGCCCAATTCTGCAGGACTCCTCCTTCTTTTCCATCCTTCCATCCAGAAAGTTGCCATACTGTGCATTCTATTTCTGCGATGCCTCGCCAGCTTTCTTTTCTCTGTATTACTATTGCGACTCCTGCAGATCAAGCTTTCCTTATCTCATGAACTATTGCAACAACCTCCTAAACATGGTCTCCACTTTCTATCTCATCTTCATCTAATTCATTCTTCATACTGCTACTTGAGCGATCATTTCCTAACTGCAAATATGCATGCCTTACTACCATGCACACAACTCTTCAGTGGCTCCCTTTCCCCTGGAAAGTAAAGTCCAGACTCATTACCTCTTGTAATGCTCTGCAAGGTCTGATCTCTGCTTCTTTTCCTTTGATTGTATCCCAGACCTTTCTAAAGGGGTTTCTCATTGCAAGAATGCCCTCCCCAATCACCGAGCCACCTTTCAAAACTCCTCTCCAGTGTTTTTTACCCTTATTTTCTATGATCTTTCCAGGAAGCCTTGATTATTGCCCTTTTGGGTCTACCACTATATCTGCACAGGTCTCTTTCCATTATGGTACCTATCACACTGCTTTATACAAATTTTTCCCCCAACTATGTCCCTTGTGGACAAAATACCTTGATGGCAAGTTCTCTGTCTTATTTGTTTTGGTATCACCAGCCCCAGCCCAATGCCTAGCACAGAATGGGCACTAAAGAAATATTTATTGACTTAATGTTGAAACCCTGTAAAATACCGATCACGCTCAATCTTCCTCCAATCTTTTTAAACTTAGAATATTATTCCCACTTTCTACCCAATCACCCACGTCAAAAGCATGGGTAACTTTATTAATAGATTCCACACTCTTCTTCATCACCTATAGTAAATGAACTACCAAATAAAAATTTCTCTATTTCTTCACTATCTCTCCAAGATGTCAGTTGCCCTTCATCATCACCTTTAAAGAACTTCTCCATCCCTTGTGAATATTGCAGCCATAATTTCAACCTCAAAAATTGGGACATGAAATTTTTTCATATCGTCAGGATGTGGGGTATTCTGAGAAAAAGATATAAGTTCAGGAAGGTTTGGATTCTTGAAATATTTCAAAAATTTCCAAAGACAGCAGTACAGAATATCTCAAATCATAATGGCACTAAGAATTCAGGTAGGGCAGTCATTTAGCTGTGGTTCTATGGTTCTTGAGCTTCTGTTTTAAAAGTCTCACATCTTAAATTATTTATCATCTAGGATACAAAAGAAAAATTCACAGACATGCATAACTAAAAAGTATAATATCGTAAACCTCATGAAAATGAGGAAGTAATTGAGCAGAGAAATACAGAGAATATGCAAACCGAGCTAGTCTGTGAAGGCCATCGCAACAGAGATGTGTCTGTTCACACCTAAGCTGCCCATGTGGAAACAGCCCAGCTCTAGTCCCCACTGAAGGAAATGAATTCCATCAGCTAAGGCTGACTGCTCAAAGAGAGCTTCCAATCTAAGGGCCTGGTTCATTCTTGGGCTGCCTAAGATCTAGGATTTGGACCAGCATAAAAAGATGAAGTGTGTCATCCATATTCCTTTCTAGAATCTGAAACGGAAAACCCAAAATGAGAGAGCTGGCAGCACAGGCAGATGGAAAAAGACTTGCCTGAGGTGCTAGCTTGCTGAAGGGTCCAGGGCAAACCAAAGTCACAAGGACACAGAAGCCACAGAAAAGATGGAACTGGTCAGTAGAGGAGCAAACACTCAGTGTAAGTGGCCAGGGTGTGAGAAAAAGGGAAACCATTCGACCCAACAAGACAGGTGGAGCCTAGGATTTGCCAGGAACTTGATGTCTAAACCCATGTATGGCCTATAGTCACATCTTGAACTTCTTTTCCAGGTCATTGTTTGACTGTTATCCCATGAAAGCTAAGAGTTAAACTGAAGCAGATTCAACTAGGCAGGAAAGAGGGAAAGAGGGGAGAGAATTCCAGCATCCCAGGTCAGCCATAAACGGCAGCGTGAAGACAGAATTGCTCACGGCCTCCTTGGGGGAGGGTGGAAGGAGTTGATACCAGTGACTGGAGCACCTTAAATTTTTAAATAGGCCAAACTGATATTTGGTGAATGAATGAATAAACGAATCCAGGTAGGTTAAAAAAAGAAAGTAAACAACTCTGAACATGGCAGGATCAAGACTTCAGACTTGGTATCACGGACAATAGGAAACCACAGCAGTTTGGAACAGGAAGGAGATACCACAATATGGTCTTTGAAAAATAATCGTTTTGAAAGATATTCCATTCCCCGCAGTGAAGCATGCATGCCCCAGTCCCATGGTGATGGCTGAGAAAAGGGCATGAACGCAGAACTACAGATGAGCATGGCCTGAGGGAGGCCTCCATGCAGATGGCCTAGAGCAGCGGTTCCCAACCGGTGGGTCACGACCCACAGGAACTGTATCAAAGGCTCGAGGCATTAGGAAGGTTGAGAACCACTGGCCTAGAAGTTTTGAAACTGCCACACATGCCCAGCCAGGCCTGCAGCAGTGGAGATGGTGTGTCTCTCTCTGATCGTATCAGACGTAAGACCGTGGGCACACTCACTATTACTTCTAAGTGGGCCGATATGACAAGGGCCTTGGGCCTCCCCTGACTTCCATGTACACATGTGACAGCTGTCTCCTCATCCTCTCAGCCAGGCCTCAGTGGCTGCTGTTTTATACCATGTCAACACAGACACACAGAGATCTCAGCAATTCTTTGAATGCCCTTCCTAGATCTGTTCACAGTAATGAACAGTGAAGAATCTTCTGACGGTTTCATGCGGGTGATGGAAGAGGCAGTTTTTGTTTGTTTTATTTTATGTTTTTGTTTTCTCGAGGCCGGGTCTCACACTACTGCCCCAGCTACAGGGCAGTGGCATCATCATAGCTCACTGCAGCCTCAAAACCCTGGGTCAAGAGATCCTCCTGCCTCAGCCTCCTGAGTAGCTAGGACTACAGGTGGCTGCCATGATGCTGGCTAATTTTTCTATTTTTTGTAGGGATGGAGTCTTGCTCTTGCTCAGACTGGGGAATACGGAGTTTACATTGTCTACTCCACAGCAATTATAAACACCATCCCAGACATATATGTTTTATAAAGCCCTCCTTTGCTGGACAGCAGCCACCAAGGGTTTTTTTTTTTTTTTCCAACCTTTAATACAGCTTAGACAAATAAAGAGCCGCTCCTCCCCCGACACAGTTTGTGGGACCTACTCTCCTCAGGATGAGGTAGCGAATGCAGCATCTTGCTGGTGTCACACACGGCACCAGCTGTGTTTCCTTGGCCCCACGTTGCTCTCTGGATTCTGTTTCTTATTCTGTAAGACGAGAGGCAGAGGTGGGTCCCATCCACTACCCAGCTCTTGTACGAGTTCTGAGTAAGGGTAAAGTGGAAGGGCAGTGGGGGTGAACAAGCCACTGTATAAACCCAGGCGTTGTGTGTGTGGGTGGGGACGGGTCGGTCGCAGGGGAGGGTGAGTCACAATGCTGGCTGCAGCTCCAGCAGGCATGATGCGGCCTGCCCAAGGCAGAGCACGGAGGAGAAATGGCTTTGTCTCCGCAGCAGCCCACGCTCTGCCTGCATTACGGGTCACGCTGGGCCAGCAATGGCTTTTTGACAGAGTGGATGCAGCACCCTGCAGGGACCAGCAGCCTGACGGAGGAGAGGCGCTCAGCAGAAAGCACCCCCCCGACTCCCCAGCAGGTTCGTCCAGCTCTGCTGTCTTTCTGAAGTGTCCCTTCTGGGGGCCGTTTTCATTCTAAGCCATCTATAGCTTCTCAGTAAGCAAGAACAGGGGAATCTGACCACCACCACGGCCGCGGGGCCAGTTTCTGTGGGAAACTGGCTCTTATGGATGTATGCTGTTCTGGGCAAGAACAGAACAAAGTTGCTTTTATCTCCTGCTTTCCAAAAGGCGGTGCACCTTAGAGTCTGGTTATTAATGCATTAGTAAAGCCTCAGTGAGCCGGGCCCAGGCAAGGGTACAGCCACTGCTGTCCCAGGCAGTCTCAGCTGGTTCAGACTTCTCACCTGTGACCTAACCTGCCTCCTGACTTGCCGTCCCATGATATCCCAGCCAGGGGGATGCAAGTGAGGAGAGAGGCCAGGCTCTAACTGGAGGTGCCCTGGGCTCCTCACCAAACTGGTCCATCCAGTTCCTAGGAATTATTCTGAGCATAATCCATTTTGCCAATATCGTGTTTCTTAAAGCACCAGCAGCATAAAGTTGGGGAAAAGTTGATGCATAAGGTCATATCCGAAACCAGATTTCCCGGGTCTCAGCAGGTGGGCTTGGGAAACCCAAGTTTCAGGTTTGTATATGTCATGCCTGGGGCCTGGGGACAGCCTGGGGCATAGTTTGCTGAGGACAGATTTGCTCCAGTTTGTCGCAGATTCCTGGTCACAACACCTGTGAGCTTTGCATCTGTCCCATTCCCCCCAGCCCCCTCTGCTTTCAGAGAGCAGGAGAGAAAGCCCAAGGCAAGGTGATTTGTCCAAGGTTGCACACTGGATTCGGGTCCTGTTCAGAAAAGCACAGCCTTGACCCACACTGAGCACATACGGCATTCACTGTCCAGGTCTGCAGCACAGATGCCCTTGAAATGGCATTTTCACTTTAAGGTTGGTGTTTGGGAAGATACTCTCCAGAAATCATGGAACGTGTTTTTCACTGGTCCCTATGTGGCACCCAGCAAGACTCAGACACAGTTAGGACCTTATGCTTCTGGACAAACCCTGGAAAAAATTATCAGTGTCACGTTCTCCAACCAGCTCCCATGTGCTTATTCTCACCTAAATGTGGAGAAACAGCCCAGCCTGAGAGGGGCAGCGTGGCAGAACAGCAGCGAGCTGCCATAGACATCATGCAGGCCATGTACTCTGCAGAGGGCCTGGTTGTGGGGCCTGTAGTGGCCAAAATCCATCCTGCCCCCACTCCTCTCCAGCACAGTTCATGGGACCTGCTCTCCTCACGATGGCTCCTGAAGTTCTGAATGCAGCATCTTGCTGTTGGCACACTCAGTAACCCCAGCAAAACCCTCCTCATCTTTCTGCTCTTGGGTCAAATTTGCTCTGAAGCATAAAACTCTTTCTTTCTTTTTTCTTTTCTTTCTTCTTTTTTTTTTTTTTTGCAGTTTTTGGCCGGGGCTGGGTTTGAACCCACCACCTCTGGTATATGGGGCTGGCGCCCTACTCCTTTGAGCCACAGGCACTGCCCATAAAACTCTTTCTTTACTGCGCTTCCCCTCTACCTCATTCCTTACTCCTGTCTTGTCTGATAAAAGCGTCCCCTTGCCCTTATTTTATTTAATTTATGTTTTTCAGGTGTATTTTTTAAGCCATAACCTCCAAATCAGTGATCAGGACTATCTGCACTGCTGGAAGCCGCTGAGCCCGTCTTCAGGCTGGTTGTCCTGCCTTCTGCACGCGGCCTTCCCACAGTGCATCTGGCCGCTTCTGCTTACCTTCCACCTCCTCCAGGAGGCCTTCCCTGACCTTCCTTCTCTCGCTTCCCCCCCAGTGACAAAGGTGCATCCCACACCCCCGGCTAGGCATGACTTGTGGGAGCTCCCAATATGTTGTTGCTATGAAATGAGCTATTTATAAACCCATCTTCCTCCTATATCTGCCCTGTCCACTATAGTAGCCACTGGCCATGTGTGTGGCTATTGAGCACTTGAACTGTGTCCAGTCTGAATAAAGACGTGTTCTAAACGTCACATACATAATAGATGGGAAATATCTGTCTAGCAGGACAAAAAAAATATATAAAATATCTCAATGATACATGAGATACATGTTGGAATAATAATACTATAGATATATTAATTAGATGATTAAATTATAATTAGATGATTAAAATTAGTTTAAACTATTTCTTTTTTCTTTCTTTTTTTATTGTTGAATCATAGCTGTGTACATTAGTGCAATCAAGGGGTACAATGTGCTGGTTTCATATGCAATCTGAAATATTCTCATCAAACTGTTCAATGAAGCCTTCATGGCATTTTCTTAGTTATTGTATGTAGACATTTGTATTCTGCCTTTAGTAAGTTTCGCCTGTACCCATTCTAAGATGCACCGTAGGTGTGGGCCCACCCATTACCCCTTCCACCTTCACCTCCCCACTCCATTCCCCTCCCTTGGCCCTTTCCTCATAGTCTTGTGCTATAGTTGGGCTATAGCCTTCATGTGAAAGCTATAATTTAGCTTCATAGTAGGGCTGAGTACATTGGATACTTTTTTCTCCATTCCTGAGATACTTTTCAAAGAAGAATATGTTCCAGCTCCATCCATGTGAACATGAAAGAGGTAAAGTCTCCATCTTTCTTTAAGGCTGCATAATATTCCATGGTATACATGGAATGTATACATGGTATACATGGTACCACAGTTTGCTAGTCCATTCGTGGGTCGATGGGCACTTGGGCTTCTTCCATGACTTAGCAATTATGAATTGGGCTGCAATAAACATTCTGGTACAGATGTCTTTGTTATATTGTGATTTTTGGTCTTCTGGGTATAAACCTAGTAAAGGAATTATAGGATTGAATGGCAGGTCTATTTTTAAGTCTCTAAGTATTCTCCAAACATCCTTCCAGAAGGAACGTGTTAGTGTGCATTCCCACCAGCAGCGTAGAAGTGTGCCCTTTCCTTCACATCCACGCCAACATCTCTCGTTTTGGGATTTTGTTATGTGGGCTACTCTTACTGGGGTTAGGTGATATCTCAAAGTAGTTTTGATCTGCATTTCTCTGATGATTAAGGATGATGAGCTTCTTTTCATGTGTTTGTAGATCGTGCATCTGTCTTCTTTGGAGAAGTTTCTCTTCAAGTCCCTTGCCCACCCTGAGTTGGGATCACTTGTTCTTTTCTTGCTAATACGTTTGACTTCTCTGTGGATTCTGGTTATTAGACCTTTATCGGAGGTATAACCTGCAAATATTTTCTCCCATTTTGGGGGCTGTCTGCTTGCTTTACTTACAATGTTCTTGGCTGTGCAGAAGCTTTTAAGTTTGATCAGGTCCCAGTAGTGTATTTGTGATACTGCTTCAATTGCCTGGGGAGTCCTCCTCATAAAATATTCACTCAGGCCAATTCCTTCAAGAGTTTTCCCTGCACTTTCTTCAAGTATTTTTATAGTTTTATGTCTTAATTTTAAATCTTTTATCCAGTGAGAGTCTATCTTAGTTAATGGTGAAAGGTGTGGGTCCAGTTTGAGTCTTCTACAGGTTGCCAGCCAGTTCACCCAGCACCATTTGTTAAATGGGAATCTTTTCCCCACTGAATGTTTTTAATTGGCTTGTCGAAGATCAAATAATGGTAAGTAGCTGGATTCATCTCTTGGTTCTCTGTCCTGTTCCAGACATCTACTTCTCTGTTTTTGTGCCAGTACCATGCTGTTTTGATCACTATCGATTTATAGTATAGTCTCGGGTCTGGTAGCGTGATTCCTCCTGCTGTGTTTTTATTGCTGAGTAATGTTTTGGCTATTCGAGGTTTTTTCTGATTCCATATAAAATGAAGTATTATTTTTTCAAGATCTTTAAAATATGACAATGGAGCTTTAATAGGAATTGCATTAAAATTGTATATTGCTTTGGGTAGTATAGATGTTTTAACAATGTTGATTCTTCCCAGCTATGAGCATGGTATGTTTTCCCATTTGTTAACATCTTCAGCCATTTCTTTTCTTAAGTTTCATAGTTCTCTTTGTAGAGATCTTTCACGTCCTTTGTTGGGTATACTCCCAAATATTTCATCTTCTTTGGCACTACTGGGAAAGGAATAGAGTCTTTGACTGTTTGTTCGGCTTGGTTATTGTTGGTATATATAAAGACTACAGATTTATGGGTGTTGATTTTGTAGCCTGAGACATTGCTATATTCCTTGATCACTTCTAAAAGTTTTGTAGTAGAATCCCTAGTGTTTTCCAGATAGATGATCATATCATCTGCGAAGAGTGAAAGTTTGATCTCTTCTGACCCTATGTGGATACCCTTGATCACCTTTTCTTCCCTAATTGCAATGGCTAAAACTTCCATTACAATGTTAAAAAGCAATGGAGACAATGGGCAACCTTGCCTGGTTCCTGATCTAAGTGGAAATGATTTCAATTTAACTCCTTTCAATACAATATTGGCTGTGGGTTTGCTGTAGATGGCCTCTATTAGTTTAAGAAATGTCCCTTCTATACCAATTTTCTTAAGTTTTCTGATCATGAAGGGATGCTGGATATTATCAAAAGCTTTTTCTGCATCGATTGAAGGAATCATATGGTCCTTATTTTTTAGTTTATTTATGTGTTGAATTACATTTATAGATTTACGTATATTGAACCAGCCTTGAGATCCTGGGATAAATCCAACTTGGTCATGATGTATAATTTTTTTGATGTGTTGTTGGATTCTGTTTGTTAGGATCTTATTGAGTATTTTAGCATCAATATTCATTAGTGATATTGGTCTATAATTTTCTTTTCTTGTTGGGTCTTTCCCTGGTTTGGGGATCAAGGTGATGTTTGCTTCGTAGAATGTGTTGGGTAATATTCCTTCTTTTTCTATATTTTGGAAGAGGTTTAGTAGTATAGGTACTAGTTCTTCTTTAAAGGTTTGGTAGAATTCTGACATAAAGCCATCTGGTCCTGGGATTTTCTTTTTAGGGAGATTTTGTATAGTTGATGCTATTTCAGAACTTGATATAGGCCTGTTCAACATTTCCACTTCGTTCTGGCTAAGCCTTGGTAGGTGGTGTACTTCCAGGTATTGGTCGATTTCTTTCAGATTTTCATATTTCTGAGAGTAGAGTTTCTTGTAGTATTCATTATGGATTTTTGAATTTCTGAGGGGTCTGTTGTTATTTCATCATTACCATTTCTGATTGATGAAATTAAAGATTTTACTCTTTTTTTCCTGGTTAGGTTGGCCAAAGGTTTATCTATTTTATTGATCTTTTCAAAAAACCAACTTCTGGATTTATTGATCTGTTGTATAATTCTTTTGTTTTCGATTTCATTTAATTCTGCTCTGATTTCTGTTATTTCTTTTCTTCTGCTGTGTTTGGGGTTGGAGTGTTCTTCCTTCTCCAGTTGCTTGAGATGTCCTATTAAGTCATTAACTTCCTCTGTTTCCATTTTCTTGAGGAAGGCTTGCAGTGCTATAAATTTCCCTCTTAGGACTGCCTTTGCAATATCCCAGAGGTTCTGGTAATTTGTGTCTTGATTGTTGTTTTGTTCCAAAAATTTGGTGATTTCCTGCTTAATCTTGTCTATAACCCATGTATCCTTCAGCATAAGGTTGTTTAGTTTCCATGTTTTTGTTTGGGCATGCAGGTTCCTGTTGTTATTTAGTTCAACTTTTATTCCATGATGGTCTGAGAAGATGCAAGGAATAATTTCTATTTTTTTAAATTTGCTGAGGTTAGATTTGTGGCCTAGGATGTGGTCGATTTTGGAGTATGTTCCATGGGCTGATGAGAAGAATGTGTATTCAGTTTTGTTGGGATGAAATGTTCTGTAGTTGTCTGTTAAGTCCAGATGTTGAATGATTGAGTTTAAATCTAAAATGTCTTTGCTTAGCTTCTTTTTGGAGGATCTATCTAGCACTGCTAAAGCGGTGTTTAAATCTCCAACTACTATGGAAGTGGAGGAAATCGAGTTGCTCATGTCTGTTAGAGTTTCTCTTATAAATTGAGGTGCATTGTGTTTGGGTGCATAAATATTAATAATTGAGATCTCATCATATTGAGTATTACCTTTAACAAATATGAAGTGTCCATCCTTATCCTTAATTATTTTGGTTGGTTTAAAGCCTATTGCATCTGTGAACAGGATTGCAATGCCTGCTTTTTTCTGCTTTCCATTTGCCTGGAATATAGATGACCATCCCTTCACCTTGAGTCTATATTTGTCTTTTAATGTAAGATTCGATTCTTGTATGCAGCAGATATCTGGCTTGAGTTTTTGTATCCAGTCAGCCAACCTGTGCCTCTTTAGAGGACAGTTTAAACCATTCACATTAATTGAGAATATTGATAAGCCTTTTGAGAGTCCAGTGGACATTTTTAATCCTTTTGCGACTGTGGACGTTGGAATTTGATCAAAATTTTCTGGGTGGGTTTACTTTTGTGGTGGAGGATTACACTGGTCTTAATGGAGGATAGATCTGAGAATATCCTGGAGAGCTGGTTTAGTTATAGCAAATTTCTTCAACATGTGAATGTCATTGAAGTATTTAATTTCTCTGTCATAAATGAAACTCAAGTTTAGCAGGGTACAGGATCCTGGGTTGAAAGTTATTTTGTTTTAGGAGATTAAAATTGATGCCCATCTTCTTCTAGCTTGAAAGGTTTCAGCAGAGAGATCTGCAGTTATGCTAATATTCTTGCCCTTGTAGGTGATGGTTTTCTTTCCTCTGGCTACTTTCAGAATTTTCTCCTTCATTTTAACTTTAGTGAAATTGATTATGATGTGTCTGGGGGATGTCTTATTTGGGTTGAGTCATGCTGGAGTTCTGAAACTTTCTTCTATCTGAATTTCAGAATCTCTTGGCATGTCTGGAAAGTTCTTCATAATCTCATGGAGAAGAGACTCTGTGCCTTGTGAAGCCACTTCGTCACTTTTGGGGATCCCTATAAGAGGAATATTAGCTTTTTTCGAATTATCCCAGAGCTCTCTGAGAGAGTGATCTGTTTTTGTCCTCCATTTCTCTTCCTCTTTGAGAGTTTGGGAGCGTTCAAAAGCTTTGTCTTCAATGTCAGAAATCCTTTCTTCTCCTTGCTCCATTCTGTTACTGAGGGATTCTACTGTGTTTCTCGGATCTTTGAGGGCTGCAACTTCTTGTCTCAATGTGTCAAAATCTTTGGTCATTTGGTCTTTGAATTCATTGAATTCTTGAGATATCTTTTGGGTTACTGCTTGGAATTCTAATTCGATCTTATTTGCTATCCAGATTCTGAATTCGATTTCTGACATCTCAGCTATTTGCTTGTGCATGGATCTTGTGCTGTGTCTGTCCCATTGATTCTTGGGGGAGTTGATCTACTCTGATTATTCATATTGCCAGAGTTTTTCTGTTGATTTCGCCTCCTGATTGTTTTTCACTGTTGCCTCTGGCTGTCCTTAGAGTTGGGGGAGATATCTCTCCAAGATTAGATCACCCCAGCAGGATCACTCTATTGTTGCTGGATCTTTGTAGGGAGTGACCCTGTGTAGTTCCTCTGGGGCTTCCCCAGCCAGGGAGTTCTGCTTGTGGAAGCAGCTCTGGAGTGTGACACACCCAGATCCAGCAACAGGGTGGGAGGTGATGCACATGGTTCTGGGAGTGCCTGGTGCCCATTGACTTTGGCACAGAGAGCCCAAGGCTTCAGCAGTCTCTGGCCAGGAGAAGGGCTCTGCGCAGAGGCAGGGAGGGCTCCGGAGGGCACGTGGTTACCAGAGTCCCTGGCCAGATGAGCAGCCCAGTGTGGTGGCAGGGAGGGTACAGGAGAGAGGACGCAGGGTTGTTCGGCTCCCGCAGTTCCTGGTCAGGGCATGCAGAGGCCCGGTGGGGGCAGGTCACAGGTCTAGTGTCGTGGCACAGCTCTTATGGAGGTCCGGGCGGGGCCAAGCCCATGAGTTTGAGGTTGCTATGAGCTGTGACGCCACAGCACTCTACCCAGGGCAACAGCCCGAGGCTCCAGTTTGCCAAAACTGGTCTCACTCTGCCCCTGAGGGTTAAGGCTGTAAGGCAGCTCAGTCCCTGCCTTTAGGCTGCTCAGTCACTAGGTTACTAGGTCCTGTCCGATCCTTGCTCTGCGATCCTGAGGGTGGAGCTTGCCGGGGCAGTTCTCTCACAATGGCTCTCTGTGGCCCATAGCCGAACACTATTAGCTCTGTCTGGCTCAGCGGCTCAGTCTGACAACTCCCAAAGTTCTCCGCACTCCTGCTCAAGCTCTCCCCAAGGCAGTTCAACTGAGTGCCAAGTCCAAAAACACCAAAACAATTCACAGGTAAGGCCTTTCCGGTTTACGGTCTCACTGCTGCTTGTACTTACGCCTGCCGGCGGGATTAGGTCAATGGAACACACACAAACACTTGCCAGTTTTCCACTGTTTTTGTCCTCCTCTTGGGTTTCAGAAGTCCCCTTGCTGACTCCCTGTGTCCTCAAAGGGATGATTATAGGCAGATCCCACCAGCCAGAGATGCCTGGAGTCTCATCTCCCCAGACTCACCGTGCCCTGTTGCAGGGAGGCTATTACTTGGCCGCCATCTTGCTCCACCTCCTCTTCCATTCTTTTATTTCTTTTTTACTTTTTATGTGACTGCTAGAAAAATGTGAATTACATATATGGCTTGCATTATATTTCCATCAGACAGCAATACTTAGGCTGTGAGCACCTAGGGGTCAGGGACCTGTTCATCTTTGTACCCCTGGGTCTCATGCAGACACACATGTGGGCTCTAAGAAAGCATCACCTCACGTTGTCAGTCTCACTGCCCACCTGCCTTTTCCAGGATGCATTTTGTGCCCTGAGCACAAGAGCATGTGGTTCACCTACCCAGCCATTGGCAAGAGGTAGGTGCAGAATAGATGTAAAAGGATGGAGGTAAAGTAAGTATGTTATCTATAGATGTAGGGAGAAGGATTTTTAAAAATTCATTCTTGATTTAATTCTCTTTGGAAACCATAGATGTGACATTGACACCTTGCCAATGAGAGAAGAGTAGCTGGCAGAGCTGCACTACCTTGGCCAAGTCCTGTTGGAGTGAACACAAAGGAAGCTGGCAGAGAGGGGCCAGAGCAGCAGGAGACAGGGCAGCTGAGCTCCTGCGGCCAGGACCCTGGTAGACGAGGGGCCCACTTCTACAATAAGGCAGTGACGAGAAGAAATGATTCTGGGCTACACAAACACAGGACAAAGGACATAGAATACAGAGACTAATATTCACAACAATATCACTTGATAGCTTCACCTGCCCCATGAAGTATGGATCTATTTGATAATAATTTTAACTTCTAAAAATCTTTGAATATAAAATAAAACTGGCTCATTATAAAAAAAAAATTGTTAAAGGCCCCAAGTCTCAGAATTATATAGAAATGTTTAAAGCAAAAAGTGGGTGTCCTCTGTGGCACCACTTCAAACAACAACCCTCTAACCATCAGTAATGGGATGGTGTTGGTCCTTCTAGGATTTTCTTTCACACCAATTCTTTTTTATTTTTCTTACAAACACAAGTGTATAATCTAAAGATCATTCTGCAACTTAGTTTTTAAACTTATAAATATGTTGTCAATGATTTTCCAATCTTTTCCATGTGAGTGCATATAGACCTATTCATCCTTTCCAACTGTAGCATAATATTCCATTTATGGAAATATCCTCTCATCCCTGGAAATCAGCAATAAGGACACACACTTTTTTGCTATTATAAACAGACTGGAACAAACATCTTCAGACTTGTTTTTGCAATGAACATGGTGTAGCTAATCAGAATAGGATCACTCATTTAAAAAAAAAAAAACAGATTGCAGTGGTGGGGGGTTCAGGAGGATGGTGATAATAATAGTGGGTCTTTGGGTGTGGTTTGTGGATTTTTATAATAATGAAAGAAAAGTCCACTTAGCATGAATCTCACCTTCTAGCTCCAAAAGTCTAAAAGTGTTTCCTTTTAATTTCATCTAAATTAATTTCATCTAGAATCTCAAGTTTTCATCAATATTTGTATGAAGTTTAAGAACATTATCTTTGACCGGGGCAGTGGCTCATGTCTGTAATCCTAGCACTTTGGGAGGCCAAGGCGGGTGGATTGCCTGAGCTCAGGAGCTCAAGACCAGCCTGAGGAAGAGTGAGACCCTATCTCTCCTAAAAATAGAAAAATTAGCCAGGCATTGTAGCAGGCACCTGTAGTCCCAGATACTCAGGAGGCTGAGGCAGGAGGATCACTTGAACCCAAGAATTTGAGGTTGCTGTGAGTTATAATGATGTCATGACACTCTGTCCAGGGAACAGAGTGAGACTCTGTCTCAAAATTAAAAAAACAAAGAACATTATCTTCCCTATAAACCAGAAGAATTGGATGTGCACATATCCTCAGTCTGACCTTCTCTGGGTCAATTTCTACTTTTTTATTATTGAGGGACTGACAGGTTCTTTAGTTACACAGGTAGCTGAGGTTTGAAATTTAAAACAACAGTATGTATTTCATAATTTTCCTGCAAACGTAAATAATGCCACTAAGAGTTCTCTGTCCCCACCAGTTGCATCTAAATGCCAACCAGGCTTTGTCTTACAAAGTAGACCAGTCACTAAGCCCTCTGAACTCCATCTCCTAACCTGTGAAATGGGGCTGTTGACTTTGATTCATTACTCTCAAGATTCAAGATAACATATGTAAAGTATAACGCAAAGTTCATGTTCAAATAACAGCAGCTATTATTTTCGATTGAAACTGCTAGGATTAAATAGCAAGAGAAAGAGGTAAAAGCAAAAGGTGGTAAAGAGAAAAGAAAACAGTAGTAAATATGGACATTGTTATTGCAGCAACTCTGATACCCATTTTCTATGATGCTAAAACTAACATCTATTAAGGGAGCATCATCCTCCAAGTTCTGTACTAGAGAGTTTACATGCACTCTCTTAATTCTTGCAAAAAATTGCCAGGTAAGTAGTCTCTTCCCATTTTATATATGGGACAACTGAGACCCATAAGTGGCTCATATTTATCAATCTAGTAAGTGGATAAGCTGGTATTAAAATTCAGATCAGTTTGTCCCAAACTTAGGCTGCACCAGGCCACCTCGTGATGCCTTAACTGTTAATCTTCTGCACATTTTTCTTCACCTGATCACAGTGGCAGATCCAGGGCCTCCCTCGTGCCTTGTCTCTACTGTACCAGTCAAGACTCTTTTAATTACAAGGGACAGAAAGTCAGTACAAACTGGCGTAGGTATATCTGGGACAAAATGGGTTCCTATACATGACAGATCTGAAGGTGGGCTTCAGCTTCAGCGTGGCTGCCCTCAGGGGCTCAGAGTGTCACCAGGGCTCCATCTCCCCGTCTCAGCCCAGCTTCCCTCTGGGTCTGACATCAGCTTGGCTTTCACAGGCTCTCTCCTCTAGACAGAAAACTTATGGCCCACGGGGTAGGGGGAAGGACCCTTCCTCTCTCCCAGTTTCTGTACGGTCTATATATCAAATCTTGTGAAAATTCACATGCCCATTCCTCAGCTAGTCACTGTCGCTCGAGGGATGGCATGTCCTGTTGTTCAGGCCTCTGTCCCAGCACACCTCTGTGATGGGGGATGTAGGGCCAGCCTTACCTGAGCCAGAAGGAAGGATTCCCTTTAGAACTGGGTCCTCAGAAGGGCAAAAGACGTCCTCGGTACACCAAAGCCACAGATATCTTTCCACGGAGTTCTCATTCTGTTTTACTCACCAACAACACTCATAAACCCAGCCTTTTGCCTTAGAAGACTTTACATCCATAGGGGCATCATAATGTTCTTTTTTGCATATTTCTCTTGCATCACTGTGTGTAGTCGACAAGATACCGTGTGGCGTCTGCAAGCCTCAACATACTGCGTGGGCCTGATCCACCCTGCTCCCTCCTCCTGCCTGATGCAGCATAATAACACTGTCATCTTTCATGACTGTGGCTGCTTCTTACAGAACACTTTCATAAAAAATGGCTTACACAGTGAGGAAAATGCTCTTTCACACACATTAACAAGTCCCGGGAAAGGACAGTGCAGAGCTGACGGAGTCAACAGCTCCAACTCCTTGCACATTTTCTGCCTGCCACCCTCTCTGTGGCAGCTGTGCCCTCAGTGTGCTTCCCTGCTGGGTGCAAGACGGCCACACGGCCCTGGGCAGCACACTCAGCCAGGACCACAGCCTGCAGAATGAAAGTTCCACCTCCTTGGATTTCATTTGCCAGAACCGGGTCACCTACTGTTACCTTACCTGCACTGTCCAATACACATGACAATTCAAGTTTACATTTTTATTAATTAGAATTCCATAAAATAAAGGCTCCTCAGTCACCCTAGCCACATTTCCAAGATCACAGAAAGTTCTATTGGACCTCTCCCTCAACCAATCACTGCAAGGAGAATACAATTACTTTGCTTGTCAAGTAATATATCCATAGTGGGGTCTGTCATTGACACTTATTAAGCGCCAGTTATGTGCTTTGACTTTGTAGGGAGCTGGGAATGCAAAGATAGGACTTGGTCCTTACCCTCAAGAAACATGTCATCAGCCAGGCACAGTGGCTCAGGCCTAGCACTCTAGGAGGCTGAGGCAGGGGGATTGCTTGAGCTCAGGAGTTTGAGACCAGCCTGAGTAAGAGCAAGACCCTGTCTCTACTAAAATTAACTAGCAGGGCATTGAGGCAGCTGCCTGTAGTCCCAGCTACTCAGAAGCTGAGGGAGCACGATCATTTGAACCCAGGATTTTGAGGTTGCTGTGAGCTACGATGATGACTTAGGACTCAACCCCAAGGTGAAGGTGAAGTTTTCTGTATGTGGAGTTTTGGGTGAAAAGTGCCCCCAGGCCAAAAGCAAAAGAGTCCTGTTAGGAGACAGTCGGTCAAGCCTAGAGATAAGGTCGAACCCAATCTAGACCAGTTTTTGAGCATTTTAGTGGCAACAATGTATACAGTAGATTCCAGTAGGGAGATCCAAATTCAGACAGCTCAATTAAGCTGGGCCTGGTAGTAGTTCACACCTGTAATCCTATCATTTTGGGAAGCTGAGACCAGCGGCCAGGAATTTGAGAACAGTTTGGGTAATATAAGGAAATGCCATCTCTAAAAAAAAAAAAAAAAAAAATTGAATATTAGCTGGGTTTGGTGGCACATGGCAATAGTCACAGCTACTCAGGAGGCTGAGGCAGGAGGATGGCTTAAATCCAGGAGTTCAAGGCTACAGGGAGCTATGATGGGGCCACTGCACTCCAGCCTGGGCAACAAAGCAAGACCCTGTCTCTAAAAACCAAAAACAAAAAAAAATATCCCGGAGAGCTCAGTTAAGAGGCTATTGCAATAAGCCTGACAAGCAAAAATGAAGGCTTAAGAAAGAATGGAAAACAGGAGACAAATGTGAGGCACATTCTACTGAGAGTTAGAAACCAAGCTGATTCTGTAAAAAATATTGCAGAACATTTTAAGGAATTTTTGTTTGTTTTCTTTGAGTTCAGATCATTGGGATAAATTGGAAAGAAACCTTAGAACAACATCCCTTTGTATGAGAGTGGAGGCCTCTGTGAGAAGTTTATTTTAATTTTTAAAGTTTTTTTTTTTTTTGAGACAAAGTGTCTCTCTGTCACCCCAGGTAGAGTACAGTTGCATCACCTTAACTCACAGCAACCTCACGCTCCTGGGCTCAAGCTATTCCTCAGCATCCCCAGTGGCTAGGACTACAGACACCCGCCACAATGCCCAGTTATTTTTAGAGACAGGGTCTTGCTCATGCTCAGGCTGGTCTCAAATTCCTGAGCTCAAGTGACCCTCCAGCCTCAGCCTCCCAAGGTGCTAGGATTATTATAGGTGTGAGTCACCATATCTGGCTGAGAATTTTAAAGAGATTTTGTCCCTTTGGTTGCTAGACTCTCCCCTATATTAGTTGATGTTTATAGGCCATAAATATTTGTTGGGATATAGTTGCTTAAATTTAGATTCAAATATTAAGTTTAAATTGTAACAGAGTGACAAGTTTTTAGCACCATCATTTCAAGTGACTGGGGGTTGTCTTTTCCCGGGGGTTTTGGCCCCTGAATGATGGGCTGCAGTCAGCAGAAACACAGCAATGTCCGTTGTCACCCCTGACGCTCTCTCCCGGGCAGCTCAACACCCAGGACAGACTCGTACATTGGAATCTGCTGATGAAAACACGGCCCCCCCTTGACCAGGCACCGGGGACTCCTTGAGTCTTGGTTTGCCCACAGAACAGTCCCACCACTATCCTGGCATACATGTGCCACCCCCTGTCCAGAGTGTTGAAAGCTGTAACCCTTCTGTCACATGGACTAGAGGACCCCTCCACCCTTTACTATGAAGTCGATGAAGCTTAATCTGCATTGGCCCTTTCCAAGGCCATGGATAGAGGCTTGCCAATGTGTTCACATGGTCACTGGTTTTTTTAAAATTTGCAAGAGTTGGCATTTTAATTGCAATCGGGTAAGAATGCTACCTCTTTCACCCCACCACACTCCTCTTTGCACAGGGTGGTCTCGGAGGGGGCTCAGGCATTTTTGAAATCCAATGAAGGGGAAGGTGAGGGTTTATGAGGATCTGTTTGTGTGGGTCACAGCCATGGGTGTTATTGACAGCCATCCTAGAGCAGGAATGGCTTTCTAGAATATTCCTCTCACCTGTTGTGCTGACTCACCCATCCATGGTATCACATACAGGGGCTGAAGTCATGAAGAAATAAGAACTGTCCTTCAGCTCTCAGCACTAAAAGAAGATGGAGAGTGGAGGAGAAATAACGCTCAAAATATATCCCGCCAGAGGCAGCGTGTGGAAGATTCCTCCAAACAGAGAGGTGAAAAGTGGTTAGTGGGTTGTTCGGTTCTCACAACACCTCATCAGATTGCAAGTTCTCTCTCATCAGGAAGATGCCTGGTAATGCCGTCTGTACAATTACAAAGCATTAACCCCCTTTTATGGTTATTTTTCATGGGAGTTGTAAGAAATAGAATTTATGAGAATTCCTAGGTTCGTAGGACAAAGTAGAACCAAAAAAGCATAAGTAAAAAAATAGTATATTTGTAACAGTTCACATATAATACAAACAAATAGACCAGTCCAATCATCAAATTTATAAGGAAATTGTCAACAAGTTGAGAAGCTAAAAGAAAAATATTTTTAAAGTATCAATGTTGATCAACCATTTCAGAGAAAATGTTAAATTATCTTTCTCTTCTCTGTAGATAATTAAATGACAAAATTGTAATAAAGTGAAGAGGTAATCAAAGAGTTTGCAGCCAAAAGATGTTTTTAGAAAAGGATTTTAGAGTTGTGCCATGCAGTTAATAAATTTATTTTCTTTTTCTGCATTTGTGATATCTGTGATATCTATCAATGTTAAAATGTTTAATTTCTTGTGAAACGTCTCTCAATCCAAATGAAGATTCATATTTATACATAATTATTAAATCATAATTTTTGTTCTTTTCCTGACAGAGGACCCCCCAAATTTAAAAAGCTTCAGCCTGTCCCCCAAACCTGGATCCACTGTTGGTCAGGGAGACAGGCGGCAACGGTCAAGCTTACACAGCTGCCGAGTCTGTGTTTCTAAGGTCCCCTGCAAAGGAAACGGGATTTATTCCTCTGGAACTGGACCCTTAGTCACAGGTGGCAGCCTGGAGTGATAGCAGACACTAAGTTTTAGTTCCATTTTTGGTTTTCTAGCAGACTGGGAAGGTTCAGACATGTTATTTACCCTTGAAAGTCAAGTCTCACCATCAGTAAAAGGAGAATTCGGGGTTAGATGGACTGAAAGTTCCCTGTCCGTGCTGCATTTCTGATTTTCACAGCTACGCGCTGCTCAGTCAAGGTATCCCATTGCTTATTGCGAAGACTACAGAAGGGTGACTCATGAATTTTTAATTTGTAAGTGGCTGCTGCTAAGTTTATACTGATCGTTCTCATGAGTAAGTCAAACATATTCCTCATATATTATTTCACATTGTTCAATTATTCAGCAAATCCTTTTTTCATAACGGGACAAAGGGAAACTTTTGTGCTGCCCCTTCCTGCCAGGAATCTGCATAGAATCCAAAGCAATGGAGCTTTTCTGTTAAAACTGTATCACCACCTTCCTCTCTACCTTTTAAGCTACCTTAAATATGTGATCTTATTTTATCTCCCCCAAATTCTTAGGGGGTAAGAATTTAGAGCAGGGAGAATGGGAGAATAATTTCCATTAAATGGATCTGAAAACAAATGAGAAAAAGCTAAAACAGTTTTCTGTTAATTTTACTTGGCTAAAAAATATTGGAATGTAGGTCTTCAGATGGCCACTCCCACCATGAAGGTCAGTATCTAGAAATAAATGTCCTGGGATAGAGAGGTGAACACCCTAGTTATCACTAGTTACTAGCAAATATTAGCCCAAAGCCCTAGGATTTCATGAAAATAGGAACATAGTTGGTGGCCTAATGCCCATGCCATGTGAGGGCCACACTGGGCCATGCTGGGAACAGATCTGGAATTCGCTTTAAATATTAAAGGAAAGGCAATTGAGAGCAGCCAGTCCCTTCAGGTAAATGGAATGTTGTCCCCACTCCTCCTGCCAGCACCAGTGCACAGCCACATGCACTGGCTGAGTGACTAGTGGCCAACAGCAAACTCAGGGTCTACGGAGGACAGGTAACACACCTGGGCGAGGGCTGGCCAGGGCCGGCTCATTCACACCGACCTGGTCTGCAACAGGTGTGTTCGATGAAGCAGCTTATTCTGTGTGGAGTCATAGAGGCCCCACAAAGAGGATGCACCCCTGCACCTGGGCCCCTCCATGCGTGCATACCTGCTCAAAAGCCCCTGTTCAAATATTGATCAACAGCAGCTGTGTCACGACAGCCTCAACGCGGGGACCTCGCTGAAATGGGAGCTCCCCTGAAACTCTGGCCTGCTTAGCCAGACCGGAGCAAGGCTCCGAGGAAGTGTCCAGGAATTCAGCTAAGAAGGCATGACAGTTCACAGGGGGGCACACAGACCCTGTGATGCTACTTCGATCACGGGTTCTCTTGCAATATATGCCAGCCGTTTCCTTTTAAATACATAGCTATTTTTGAAACCTTGCTGAGACAGGTGTCCGGAACTCAGTTTAGACATGTAGGTGACATGGACTTGGCTTTGGGCTCAAGCACCTACCAGTCAACTGAGGCCTTCTGTTGCCAGGACCCACTTGCCTGGGCGTCTGTCCAGCCCAGTTGTCCCGCACTGTCCTCCGTGACTACATCAGGCCACTTGAGACTCTTAAGGTACCCTACGCAATAAAAATTTCAGTCTTCATTAGCACAAATAAAATTCAAATATAGTCAAAGTGAGAACTACAGTAACTACGTGGTGATTTAGCTTCTCAGGGATTTAATGAGGGAAAAACACATCTTGCCTTTATTATCTGCCCAAATACTGATGTTTAAGAGTCTCTTCCTACCTAACATCAAATAACTCTGGTAAAATTACACTTTTTAGGGTTCTGTGTACATGTGTGCAGCTTCGTGCCCTTTGTCAAAGATCATGTACAGCTCTTAGAAAGGAATGAGGCAGGAACAGATAGCTTGTGCTCGGAGAATGCCATTCGAATGCCAGGGTCTGCACAGCCTAGGTGTCACCTAAACTTGCCTACAGCCCTAACAGGTCAGATTAGAATCCCCACGTCACAGATGAATAAACAAATGCTCTGATATGGATTGGATATTTGTCCCCTCCAAATCTCATGTTGAATTTCAATCCCCAGTGTTGGAAGTGGGGCTTCACAGGAGGTGTTTGGGTCATGGGGTGGATTGCTCATGAATGCCTTGGTGTCCTCCTGTGCCAGTGACCGAGTTCTCCCTCTGTCAATCACCGGTTGTTAGAAAGAGCCTGGCACCTCCCTCCCCTTTCTCTCTCACTGCCTTCCTCTGTCACGTGATGCCAGCTCCTCTTCCCCTTCTTCCATGAGCAGAAGCTTCCTGAGGCCCTCACCAGAACCAGATGCCACTAACATACCTCTTGTACAGCCTGCAGAACCATGAACAAAATCATCTCCTTCTCTTTATAAATGACCTAGCTTCAGGGATTCCTTTATAGCAGCAGACGTGGGCTCAGACGGGCTCCTGAAGGTGAAGCAACGTACTCAGAGTTACAGAGGAACTTGATTCTTGTCCACTCAACTCTTAAAACTTATCTCCAGGGCCCAAATTGTGAGCTGTGTTTAGGACAGCTACCACCGTCAAACTCCAGGGCCTCTTTGGCCCTCTGTGGCCCTCAGCAAATGAGATTGGTCTGCATTTGCAAATTGCTCCAATGTTCACGAGTCTGACATTTCACCACAGGAAGGCAGACTCATAAAATATATTTTACATAATAGAACTGCTGATAAAGGCTAATCTTCTAGACAGGACCCAAAGAACAGACCGTTCATTTTTCTAACTGTTCCTTAACGTTAATGAACCTTGGTCAATGTTCCAGTAGTGGCATAAGGAATCTGGAAATTGAAATCAAAAACAGGGCTCTTTTCTGTGATTGTAGTGTTCTTAGATTTGCCATTTACCTTTACTATGTTCTGCTTTCCTTAATAAAATGGATACAGTGAGTGTGCTGAAGGTAGGATGAGCTTATCCACATGAACGCTCTTAGAAAATAGGATGCAGGGGGTTCAGCTTTCATCTAAGAAACGTAGGCCTGGTGTGAAGTAGACGCCCACTCGCATGGTAACAGCTGACGGTCACTGTGCACAGGCTTTGTGCAAAGTGCCCACAGCCGTCCCCTGGTTTACTCCTCACGCCATGAGATAGACTTTAGTATTATTTCCATTTTACAAATGGGAGAAAACAAGGCACGCAGAGGTCAGACACCCTCCAAGACACGTAGCTGGGAAAAGGCAGATTCAGGTGGGATTCCAACCCGGATGTTGCTTTTCAGAGCCCAGGCTTTTAACCTCTGTCCTATACAACTTCCCACACGCAGCCATGGTCATGCATCGCTTAACGACAGGGATGTGTTCTGAGAAAGGTGTAGTTAGGTGATTTCATCTTTACACAAACAACAAAGCTAGAAGCCAAATATCCCAGCACTGTTACTGCATATCAATCATTTCCCTTATTTGATCCGCAATGCTAACATCAAGTGATGCCATTATAGTCTTATGGGGTCACCATTGTACATGTGGTCCCTTGCTGACCCGGGCATTGTTAAGCAGTCCATGACCGTGTAACGAATGACACTGGAGGTATTATATAAACAATTAAGTTAATTATCAGAGGGTAAGTCTCTGGCCCACACACCCCTGCCAGCAGATTCCAGTTCAAGCACACACCTCAGGACATCTCTTCCTGGAAGACAGCAGTCCCCTCAGTCCCACACCTGGTGGGTAATGTCTCAGTTCCTGGTGTTTCCCAACCAGTCTCTCTATTTCCTCCCTTCAGCCACCATCCTTTCCCTTGGCTGACACTCAGTGGCTTGCAGTGATCACCCACACTGTTCTTCCTGCCTGACACTGCCAGGAAGCCGTCCTAAACCCCACGATCACCCCCCTGAGTCCAGCCCTTAGAGCAGCCTGAGTGATTCTCTGTTCCCGCAGAACCCCATCCAAGTGACTTTCTTTACTTCTGGTCTGTCTGCTGTCATACGTACCTCACAGGCTGCACTGGGTTTGCATCAGCTTCGTGTCTTCAGAACTTCATCCTGCCCATATTCAAGTTCGTAAAGTAGTAAGTTTCTAAAAATTGTTGGACAATGGTATCTTGGATTGAATCCAGGAAGAGACGAAGGACATTCTCATGAAAGAACAGGTAAAATCTGAATAAGTCCTATAGTTCAGTTAATATTGTTGTACTGACTTTAACTTTTCTACTTTTGAGGAATGCGCCATGGTTATGTAACAATGTCAGCATTAAAGGAAGCCGGATGAAGGGTGTGTGAAAACTCTATATCATCTTTGCAACTTTTCTGTAAATCTACAATCATTTCAAAATAAAAAGTTCAAAATTCAATTATGAGATGCTTTCATACCATAGTTGTTAAAGCTGCCCTTGCTCTTAGGCGGACCTAAGCCACCTGCTACCCATGTTGTGTGACGTTAGGCAAATCCAGGCCATACAGTCTCTCTGACCCTCATTGTTGAATGGCCTGGCACAGTGGAACATTCAGTAATTGGCAGTTGGCTTTGCTATAATGAATGTTATGTTCATGATAATACAGTATTATTTCTCTAACAACTTATCGAGAATATGGCCTGAACTTTCCTTTTTACACTTAGCTCTCACTGTGCACCTCCCGGCATCACACACACACTCGTCTACTCCCCAGACATTCTCAGAGTTGCAGGCATTAACCGGCACTGGAGACACGGCAGGGAGCAAAGCACAAAATCCCTCCCCTAAGCAGCTTACTTTCTAGAGGGAATCGATGCACAGTAGAACCTCCACAGCTGACCACCTCCCTACACTGACCACCTCCTGAAGTTGACCTAATTTTCATAGACGGGACATGCACCACACATACGTATCAGTACTGGAGGCCTCGTTCCTTATGTTGACCACCTCCGTATGTCGGCCAGTTTGTACAGTCCCTTGGATGGTCAGCTTACAGAGGTTCTACTGTAAAATGTATGATATACTGGTTTTCAAAGTGAGTTCTCAGTCAGCAGCATTAGAATCAGAGAACTTCTTAGAAATGCAAATTTGGGGGCCTTCCCCTGGAACTACTGAGGCAGCGCTCTGGAGTGGGCCCAGCTGATTGTCCTGGAAGTGAGCCCTGCAGGTGACCCTGGCAGGGACCCAGACTTAGGAGCTACTGATACAGTGTGTCAGTGGTAGTATTTTAGGGAACACTAAAGTGGGAAATGGGGTGGAGTACTGGGGTGGGGAGGCAGGTTGTGAGTTTAAATAGGGTGGTCAAAAAGCCTTACCCTTGGCTGGGCACCCATAGCTCAGTGGTTAGGGTGTCAGCCACATACACCAGGGCTGGTGGGTTTGAACCCTGCCCTGGCTTGCTGAACAACAATGACAACTGCAACAAAAAACAAAAAATAGCCAGGCGTTGTGGCGGGCACCTGTAGTCCCAGCTACTTGGGAGGCTGAGGCAAGAGAATCGCTTAAGCCCAAGAGTTTGAGGTTGCTGTGAGCTGTGACGCTATGGTACTCTACCAGGGGCCACATAGTGAGACTCTGTCTCAAAAAAAAAGCTTTACCCGAAGGCTCAAAGACATGAAAAAGATGAGGAAGTGGACCTCCAGGGTGTTAAAGGGAGGCATTTTCTCGACAAGTGACAAACTCAAAGCTACTGGGGCAGGGGCAGGCCAGGGTGTCCAGAGGAGCGCAGGTGTCCTGAAGTGAGCAAGGGGGAGAAAGCAGAGAGAAGGCAAGAGAGGTCGGGGGCTGCAGGCTGTGCAGGGACTGGTAAGTCATTGCCAAGAGTGTGACACTTACATACGGACCCTCACAATTCTACCAAAAACCCTCCTCACCCCCAGGTTCACTGGCCCTGCCTCCCTTCCGTGGTTCTAGCCACCTGAGCCAATTCCGTCTCTTCCCTGGGCGTCCCTATCTGTGCTGTCAGAATACAGCTCTCCCTGCCTAACTTCCATGAGCACCTCGGTTTATCCCGCATACGCTGCCTGAATACAGGGTTTGGATTGTGTCTGTTGGAACCAAAACTCAGTCTTTTTCCTCCTTTATTCCCGCTGCCGATGACAATGTCTGCGCATTGCATCTGCCCCATAATATTTACTGAACTTCTTCTCTCAGGGTTCCAGGATAGAAACCAACACGTTACTGGCACTCAAATATTACAAATGCTGCCAATGATTCTGAAATTCCCTCTGTCAAAGGTAATAAGAAAAGAAGCTCACAGATTTATTCCCAAACCATCAAAGCATTTTGGATGCAGTTTAGAGTTTGACTTAGAACCAGTACAGATGCTTCCTGTTTCCAGCTGCTCTCCTTTTGTGCCTAATGGCCTGAATAGTACTGGCTGGCGCTGCTCTGAATATTGACAAAGAGCGTCATCAATTTACTGCTAGCCTCGGGCCAAACAGACCAAGCTGGCAGGAGGCATGAAAACGATCAGTTACCATCAGTCAGAGCTGGGTTTGAATTCTAGCTCCACCACCACAGGGGCTCTTAATGCTCCCTCTTTCCCTCCCTGCCCTTCCTTCCTCTCTCTCCCTCTTCCTTCCTTCCTTTTTTTTTCAATATCATGAATCCCTTTACCGGCTGAGTTTGAAGTGTATGCACTATTTCCTAGTACATGAATAAAGCTTCTAAGTGCATAAAACAAAGTATATAAGATGGCAGAGGAAATAAATTTCATTGAAATAATGTTAAAAGTTATCAAAATATGTTTAAACATTGCGCGATAGTAATATTTCTGCCTTTTTATTAGTGCATTAAGTAATCAGATGGAGAGGCAGTTTTCTCAAGTACCAAAATTTTAATGTAATGACAAGCATAATGATATTTTGAGATACTCACAACTGTAATATAATGAGACATTACCTGCAACTCCTATTACTGACATAGATACAGGAACTACGATTACTTCAGTATTTTGTGGCTTCCAGTTATGATTAAAGGAAATGCCAGATTTTTGTCTGACTCTTTGTCTATTTGTTCAAGGTTAGTGAGAGAAAAAAAGATTTTTTCCTATCCTGTTTCATCCTGAATTCTGCACAGATACCTCATAATGACACCAGCATTTAACTTGAGACAAACTACTTTCTTTATCTCTCTAAGTTTCAGTATCTTTATCTGTAAAAGGGTGCTTAATAGACGTCAACTATCATTTACAACGGCAGTGCTAGTAATAAGGATTTCCCATAAATATTCTGTAATATACTCTGGGTCACTTTTTGGTTATAACCAGAGTCAGTTTCATAATTTGACCCAGTAGGAGGTCATTCTTTTAAGTTGAGGACTCCTCCCAAAATGTCCCATGTAGGCTTAAAATATCACCTGTATGCCTGGGGAATGAAATACTTTCAACTTAAAGAAACTCCTAACAAAAAAGTAAGTACTCTCGACAACTATTGCCCTAGTCATGCCCCTCTATAGTCCTAAGTTAGAACACAGGATGTTTGCTAGTCCAGGAGATAAGGTGGGGGAAAAAAAAAAAGATGAGATACTTGGGACAATCTGCCCCCTCTTTTTCCAGAGGACCCTTTTTCCCTTAATTTATCTTACTTATTTTCATTTCAGATTAATATGAGGGTACAAATGTTTAGGTTACATTATTTTCATTTTTAAGGTAAAGGTCCAAGTCTTAGCTGAACCCTTCACCCAGGGGGCGTGCTGAACACCCTCACATAGTGCACAGTAGGTGAGATCCCACCATTCACCCTCCCTCCTCCCAGCGCCTCTTTCCTTGCTAGACTATACTTGTGCTTTTCTTTCTTGCGGGTATGCAGTTGTTTATATATTGGTTTCATATTTGTATTGAGTGTTTGGATACATTTTTTCCTATTCTTGAGATATTTTAGGAAGAAAAATGTGTTTCAACTCCATCCAGGTAAACACAAAAGACGTAAAGTCTCCAAGAGGACCCTTTAAGGGAACTAAATTGTTTGCCAAATAAGTTTTGGCAAACCTAGTTCATAGTCATGGACTCAAAGACGATTTTCCTAAAGCTCAGCAACGTGTTTGGTTATAATTTGCATGTACCTATACAAACTGTTCTAGTTCATTCTCCAGTTAATTTCCATCTTAAAATTTGTATCTTTAAGTGACAGTAAGTTGTTTTTCAAGCACTTAGGAGATGGGTACCTTCCTCTCACCCTTCTGGACAAGTCTCTTCGCAGACCGTGCAGTGTCTTCAAGCTCTGTGGTGTAATAACTTCTAAAACTTCCATTCGTCCTAGAATCACCTGGAGAAACCATTAAAACACAGACTGCTGGGCCTACCCACAGAGGTTCTGATTCAGGGGGCTAGGGAGGGGCCTGAAAATTTACATTTCTAATAAGCTTTTAGGCTTTTTTTTTTTTTTTAAACTCTGTTGGGCCCAGTTTCTTTCTTATTAAACCAGGATAATGATCCCTTCTTTCTAGGATTGGTGAACAGATTAGAAATCGATATAAATATATTCAAAATACTAAGCTCCTGGCAGAAATGTGTAACTATTAATTCCCATGATGTGGCATTGTTATGGAGAGAAGGGGTTGATTTCAGAGGAAGCTGTCTGAAAATGATACAAAGCAGTCTTGAAGAAGCAAGAGAAATTAGCAGGCTATTCCCAACATAAAATACAGTGTATGAAGTCTGTGTGTATAAAAAAGCATCCCTATTTCAGAAAGCTGCCAGAAGCTAAAGTACATGGGTCATTATCTACATAGGCAGGACTGGATAATAAGGGCCCTCTGTGCTACAGTAAAAAGTTTTAACTCTGTTCTAAAGAAGATAGGAAACCATTGAAGATTTTTAAGCAGGCCAGTAATACGAAGCCGGGACAGAGGGAGAGGAAGGGCTCCAGGCTGGTGCCCAAATCCCTGTCTTAAGTTTATGTGTAAGTGATGATAATGCAACTCACAACTCGCCAGAAGAAAAAGCTGGCTGGGGAAGAAGATAATGAGTTACACTTTTGAGATGTTAAATTCAAAGCTCTTGTAAGATACCCACAAAGGGGAATTAGATCAACGAACCTAGAAGTCTTAGACAAATATTGCAATATAAAGTCAGAAGACCTCAGCACATACTGAGGTGATCCACGGGGAGAGATGAGATAACTCAAGGAAGGTGCAGCCTGAGAGAAGACCTGAGGACAGAATTCTGGAGAACAATCCAAGAGCAATCTCCAAGGCAGCTTAAGTCAAGGTTAATGATAGCAGGCGAGTCTCTTGTTTCCTATTCTCATAATATCTGTGTGTAAAAAACTTCTGGTTCAAAAGAACATCCAAGTCAGCCTTGGTCAGTGGGACCCACAGCATCCAACCCAACACTCCGGTGGTAGAAGCAACGCAGAGAAACATCACGGACAGGCCACAGGGGGTTAGAAGGAAAAGGGCCTGCTGATGGCCACGGGGTGGACATGATCCCCAGACTTACTTCCTTGATCTTCAGTTGCCACAGTTCCAAGAAAGGAGTCCTGGAACTGCCCCCATTGGGCATCCTCTAAAGAGGGTCTCTCCTCCAAGAATTTTTGCAAGAGTCATTCTTAGAAAGAAAGATGTCAGTCCCCCATCTTAACAAAAATAAATACTATCCACTCTCTTCATAAGACAAATAAGATACCAACGTAGGGATCCTATTTCCTACTGTCAAAGCTATCATTCTGCACTTGGCCAAACCACCACAAACAGGCTGGATCTCATATCAGGCAGCCCTGAACATATATCTTTCCTGTCACAGTCTGACCCACAGGAGGACAGTCCAGATCATGCCTTGTGAGCCCAGGGAGGAATGAGATGAACACTCGTGGAAAGCTAGAAGGGAGCTTGGGCTCTTTCTCTGCAACAGGATGACAGAAAAGCAACTGGAGTGTTCCTGGGGGGAGGATGATGCCCATCTTCTGTAGGAGAATCACGATTAGAAGACAATCCAAGGATATCTGTGTGCAACCTGTCTCGCCTTTAGGAGACCCAATGTTTCTAAAAATCCAAACCTATAGATAAATTAGGAAGCAATTTCAAATGTAATTTTCTTTCTCTTCCCCTTAAAGAGTGAATTCAAGCATACATTCATGCAGGACATTTTTCCTCACTTTAGGGATTATATTGTGCACAAATGAGGCACACCTGCATCAAGGCCTCGCCACCTCCAAGGAATGAATAAGCTTTCATTATCTTCAAAGACGTTTTCTTAGGAAAAAAAGCAGGGGGCCTGATTTTTGAGAGAATGTAGCCCCTATTCTGATTTCATGGAAATGAGGGCTAAGGGCTGGAGGTTCGGGAAGGGGACTGAGGCTTTGATAGGATTGTCATAGGCTAGGAAAACATAGGAAATGGTTAATCAGAAGGAACCAGAAAACAGTGTAGGGAGGGAAATCTGATCTCCGTAAGCCTATCTTTATTATAACTGAAGGAGGGTAGGGCCTGGAGAGCAAATCTGAAACCACCAGACTGTTGAAACAGAACTGTGACAAGGCAAAAAGGCTTCCTCAGGACAGAAATGGCTTGTCTGGCTCTCAGTAAACACCTGTGCTGGCCCGGAGCCATGGTATTCAGGTGCTTAAGTATCTCGGTCTGGAACATACTATTCTCAGAGACTGTACCCGTGAACTTTCTAGAGGAGTTTGTTCCAGTTTGTGATTATTCCTCAGAATATTAAGGCTTTAGCTCTGCGCCTATAGAGGTCATCTCCCAAGGCAATGACCCATAAAAAGGAGAAAGGAGAGAAAACCCTAACTGGCCTATGAGAGCTCCAAGTGGGCTGGGATGGGTGGGTGGGGGTATTTTATTGAGAGCTGAAGCTGAATCATAGCCCCTCCACTTTCCTTTCTGTCCCTTGAAGTTACCTGATGGATAAGACCATCTATTCTACCCATCAAAGGCTGAACTTCAAGGCCCAGGTCAACTGGTAAGAAAATCTTTCACTTGTGCTATTTTAAAAAGTAAATATTACAGTAGAACGGCTGTAAGTTGACCACCCAAGGGACTGTAACACACTGGTCAGTGTGCAGAGGTGGTCAACACAGGAATTAGGAACTAGGCCTGTTCTACTGATATGTGCATGTGGTGCATGTCCGGCCTATGAAAATTAGGTCAACTTCAGAAGGTGGTCAATGGAGGAAGGTGGTCAGCTATGGAGAATCTACTGTATGTCTTTACAGAGGAGGGGGGGATTCCTTTTAAAAGCCCCCCAACCCAAGTATGGAGATGGAAAAGGTGCTATTCTCAGATGCAAATGCTGGTTAAATACTCAGTGGTTGTATAGGTGAGAACACACTTTGGTGGGGTTGGGACGGTGGTGCTGTTTATTTGTTTGCCATGACATATTTGCCAAAGGAAACTGACACAGAGATGGCTGTAGAAGAGCACAGTCCCTCTGCTGCACCAGGAGACCTGGTTCTTACGCCCTTCCTTGCTCAGCATCTCCTGCTGCTTCTGAGCCTCCTCTGGAACATCTCCTGGGACCCCTGCACTCCCCTATGCTCAGTTTAGAAACACTTAATCAATATCTCTAAGAGTCTGCTCCCAGCTGCAATTCCCACACAAGATTTGGCTCACTGAGCAGACAGGCTGACTTCTCAGCTCAGCCCAGCACATCTCAGCTGATTGTCCAGAGCACACCTGCTTTTCCACTGTACTGGGACGCCTCAGAAATAAAGGTGCTCCCTTTAGTCAACAGCAGCTCCCATTCCAAGCAGGGCCCACTGGTGCGTCTCTTGGTACCTGCATTTTACAAGTCCCAAACCAGTAAGAGCCTCACTGGGCTATGCCCTTGGACTTCCTCTGATATTCATTGTCAGTATAAATAATGCCTAAATTAATCTTCTCTAGACTGAATATGTCCTTAATACTTACACTAGAAACTAATTAATGCATTCCAATTTGAGAAAAAGAGAAAGGTTACCTTATTTCTAAACATCTTGTATCAACACCCACTTTAGGTTCTGTACTTGCCACCCCTGAATAATTAAAAGTCAAGGTCACCCATGTCACTGAAGAAGCCTATAATTAACATTGAAGCATAAGCATTAGACTCTCTCACTTGCCTCAGACTATTCTTAAAAGGGTGGTGAGAGAGAGAGAGAGAGGACTTGGCCTAATTTTTATCTAGGAAAAACAGCCTTTAGCAGTTCTATAACTTTTCCTTTTATAAAAAGATAAAAACATGTTTATGGTAAACTCTCACTGATTAAATAGCACAGCCATTTCCTAGATGGATAGTACAAGGTTTTGAAACAGTAATGATGTCATGATCCACATGATAGATAATGGAAGGAAATTCAGATATATTCAGACATTAGAGAAATTCTATACCCACACTTTACAAGTAGGGAAAGTAAGGCCCCGGAGGTAAAGAAACTGTCTTCGTCACAAAGCTAGCTCACAGACAGAAAGAAGAACCTCATGTTGATGACTCCAAACTCAGTGCTTTCCCCACCAGGTCACGTAGCAACTGCAGAGATTAGGAAACACCTCTCAGAACTAGTGTTTTGCTTCTAGTGCATTCTAAATTATGTTCATCAAACCTACTTATGTGCAGCTAGCAGGGAAAGCCTGCATTAGTTATGTCTCAAACACATTTCTTATGAAAGGAATTACCCTTAGGCTTCCAAATGTCTCCCTTATTTGTTGGGCTCCATGGATAAGCAGGAAAGATTGGGCTACTTGTGAAAAGCCTAAAAGTGGGCAGAAGAACAGACTGACGGGCTTGAACTCTAATGGAAAGGAGATAGCACGGACAGCCCAGTGACTCTCAACCCTGGACTCATCAGAATCCCTCAGAGATTTTTTAAAGTATGCCAAGCTGCACATCCACAGATTCTGATTTATTAGGCCTGGGCTGGGGCCAAGGCTCCATTGGCATTTTCCATTTTCCTTCGGTGATATGCAGATAGGGTTGAGATCCACTGGAAAGCAAAGCATTGGTGTCAGATGGAGCAGGGCTTAAAACTCAGCCCTGACTCATCTGTTCTCTCTCAAGTTCTCCAAGTATGAAAAAAAAAAAAAAAATCTTCCATTGTGTTGCTGTGAGTGTTACCTTAGATTAGTATATAGAGCACATGGTAGTTTCCCAGTAAATTTGACCCTTCTTTCCTCTCCACCTTTAGTGGCAAAGCAAAGAAGTAGCCTGAAATTACCCGGAGAAGGAGAAAAGGAGGAAAGATGATGGGGCCCGGCGTGGCCAAGAGAGTGGGGTACAGGATCAGTATCTCAGAATTCCTCCTTGAGCTCTGCTCTCTCCTGCTAGAATAAATATTCATGTAAATCAATGGCTGGCACACTTAATCCCCCAGGATGTGGTTCTATCCGTTCAATGATTTGCACCACTTTGTTGAGGTTGGGCTGCTCCTGTGTCCCCTTTTCTTCGTACAGGTTTTGTGCTTGTGCACATCAAGCTGTCAGAAGAGCCTTTTAGGGACAGGGTGAAGGCAGACAGAGACCAGCCGGGGCAGAGACATCTCTGCTGTCTGTCACACACACTTTGCACCACTTCCACCTGTGTGACACAATCTCTGGCAAGCCAGCCCTTATAAAATGCCTCGGGTGACAGATAAGTCAGCACAGTCCTTCCCAGGAGGTCAGTTGCCATTTCCATTCTCTGAACACTGAACATATGGAAAAAGTCCTGGTGTCATGGGGAGCAGAGCGTGGAGCTGGAGGAAATAGTAACAATCGATGCTTTCAGTTCTTGGAACCACCCCAGTGAACCAAAGCAAAACCAGGTTTGGTTTTTGTCTTCATTCCTCTTGTACCTTCTTTAGCTTGTACACTGGAGTTAAGCTTGGCTCTCTCACTGTCCAGACACTAGATCCCCTGCTGGCACCCTGGCCCATCACTGCTTGGCATCAGCCTGTGTTCAGCAGCAGCCCAGCAGCGCCCCACCCCAACCCCTGTCAAGGCAGCTTCTGCTCCGTGGTGGAATGTGTGGTCTTCTTGTGCCTGCCTTTATGTAATGCTCTTACCCAGGCCCTGGGTCAGCTCCCTGGTTATTGGGCTTTTTTCCATTACCCTCACCCTTCGATGTTCACATTCTCACAATCAAGGACTGGATTTCCCAATGTTCTGGCTGCAGGAATCTACCTTTCACAGGAAGCTTTGTCCCCCATAGGCCACAGGTCAGCTTAGGCGAGAGGCATGGCAGGAGTGAGGTGTGCGGAGGCGATGGTGGCCTTTGCTACAGCCCACGGCTTCCTTATACAGTTGCTCAGGGAGCTTCCAGGCCACCCTCCAGCTGCCTCTTGCTGCTATTATTGTGGGCAATTCTCTCCATTGCTGCCTAGAACATTCAAATGGGCAAGATGACTCCAGGTGTCCCAGGGATCCCTGGCCTTCCTGTCCTCTCCCAGCACCTCCCACACCCTTTCCCTGCAGTCATCAAGCACATGAACCATTCAAGTGTGCAACTATTTTTACTAAAGCGTGAAGGATTCTCAGGGCACAAACTATACTTAGCAGAGGTTAAAGTTCACATTATGCAATCAGCGGTGCAGGCATATAAATCATTAAACAGCCTGTCCTGGGCTGTTCCTGTCCTCCCTCCTCTGCAAACTGACTCTTCCAGTCCTAACCCTCCTCCTTGCAATTCAGCCTACATGTGCCCCAAGGCCTTTGTTCTCTGCAAGAAACAAAGTCCTTTTCTTTTCAGGCCTCAAATCGCTCCCTCAGCCTCAGAGAGAGATTTCCTTATGGCCATCAGAACCTCTGATTTAGCAGGAATCTGTGAAGGAATGTTAAATGGAGCCTTTCCAGGGTGGGAAAAGCTTAGAATGCAAACTCTCCCCCCAGAGGCTCAAAGTGACACTCGTGGACAGCTGCAGTTGGCTTTTCAGACCCAGGTAGTCAGAAGGAATTATATGCGAGGGTGTTAATTTCAGCATAAAAATGAAGAGGAGAGCACCCCTTAGCTCATTGGCAAGAGGGGAGGTACCTGCAAAGAGCCCCAGCTCCCTGCCATGGACAGGAAGTGTTGCAGCTGAAGACAGTCCTCTCTCCTGGTTACATCCCCGGCACCGTAGCCCGGGACAACTCTAAGGCCCAACTGCTTCCCCTGCCTCTTCCACACTGGGGAACCCCGAGAGTCTCCCCAATATCCCCTTGCATCCGTCCCATCCCCACCTCAGAGTCAACCCGAGACAAAGACCAGAAGAACTTAGCAACTCCACTTAAAGGATGAAACATTCCCATGTCTTTTTTTTTTTTTACTTGCTGCCATTAACAGTAAATCTATTAAAACACCAGTGATGAATGCTTGTGTCTTGGCTCCTTCCCGCCACCCAGCAGGGCCAGGATCACTGCTGAGTATGTGGGAAAGGCAGGATCTCTGTTCTCATCCCAGACCAACCGCATTAGAGTGCATTTTAATAAGACCTGCAGATGATGATTCCTATGCATATTTATGTTTGTTCAGCGCTGGCCTACATGACAATTAGGTGAGAAATAATTAAACAGAAATGTTTACCATAGCTTAGAAGAAACATTCAGGGCCCCCTTCTCTCTGCCCTGTGGGAGCAATCTGTTTTTAGTTCAGGAGTTATTGTTCATTTTAAAAGGGGAGTTAAAACCCCATTATTCTGCCACAGAGCAGTCACAAACAAAAGGGCAGAAAACAGAAGCAGATGGTCAGACAGCAAACCGCTCAGGTTAGGGACCTGAGCTGCAAGGTTAAGCTAATAGGAAAGAAGCAGTAAGAGAGAAATACGTGAAGAAAGCACCAGCATTCTCAGAGTATGAAGGAAAAGTGAAAAGCTTCCCTTGCAATACAGGAGATGAACTTTGAACACAAGCAGTGACTTAGAACTTTCCCCAATGACAATAAGGAACTCCATATTAGAAAGGTTTCTCAGGGTCCAGACACGCATGTATGGGCGGGCAAGAGGACAAACTCGCGCCTGAACAAACTCCATTCACTCAGCCGTACTATGTAAAGATCTTGCCAGTGCTTCAGAGAGGAGGAACTAGGGTCAAGCATTCTAGAAGGGCAGTTGTTTGTTGTGGTAGCAGCACAGTAGTTTGTTGTGGTAGGAATGTGAAGGTATAACAAAATGCTTCCACGATTTAACCCACGGGGGGAGTTAGTCATTCTCAACAGGTCCCTCTGCTGCTCATAAAACACTGCATGAAACTGTCTGGTTTCTGTACAGATGGATATGGAGACAGAGTTTAATCTCTATGTGGTTCTTCCCTAAAAGTCCCAGCGCACACAGTAGGTGAGGACAGGTAAGCAGCTCCCACACAGAATGGTGCTCCACCAGGACTCAGATGTGTCGGCTGTGGACCGTTCTGATTCAAGGGCAGCAAGAAAGAGGGAGCCACAGTGAGACCACGGCGTAGCCAGCTCTGGGTGAACGGAAACCCTGAGGGTAAATGTGAGTGTCAGCTAGCAAGAGTAGAGGCCGGGGGGCTTCTGGTTCCGGATGAAATAAACATATCCCACCTGTTCCTTGCACTGAATGCAGCAATAAAACCTGAACAGAACATGCGGCGTGGCTATTTGAGGACTCTGAAAAAGAAATGGTAGCAAATGGCTTGGGAAAAATGACCAGAATTCAAAGTGCCACTGAATGGACAGGGAGTGTTCCATTTGTCCTCCAGTCCCCACCTCCGCCTGCCTGGATTTGGGGCAGCCCCAAATTCAGAAGTGAACACCAGGCGTGGGTGGGAAGAGTGCCTCTGGTTCTGGCTCAAGGTCCAGTTAATGCTCAGAGGAAGTGGGAGAAATCCCCTTTTTTCTTTCTTTTCTCTATTCTTTCACATCTTGATCTCAGGCCATCCTGTGGAACCTGTCCACTCTGACTGGAGGAGCAGTGGTCCCAAGGGTATGGGGAAAATGACCATTTCTTTTTTCTCTATGTTCTCCCACTATCTGGCCTCAAGTGTGGCAGCTTTTATAGGAAGTGTGCAGCACAGCAGGGTAGAGAAAGTGCCGGCTTTCTGGCCAGAGGGTGGGAAAGAGGAAGCATGGAGAACTGCAAAGTACTGGGGAGAGCACAAAATGCGAAGAACTCAGGAAAGGGGACCCATAAAGTTGTTTGTAAACTCCCGGCTCAGTCCTGTGCCTGCATGTATGGATATGATCCTGAGCAGCTCACCAAAGTACGAGAAATGAACAGACCCAGGTCCCAGCCTGGTCACCCAGTGACACACACATGGGAAAGCTGAGTAGCTGCAGAGGCCCGGAAAACAAAATTGACAGTGAAACCGTGATTCACAGAAGGCTGCAAAATTTTAGTGAAATTGCCTGTTAAAGCATAAATATTAACATTCACATAGACTGTATTAATAAGCAAAAACCAGTCTCAATAGTCAAAATATTCAGGATACAATGCAAAATTACTCAGCATATTAGCTTTTTTATTGTTACTAAAACAAATGACCACAAACTTAGTGGCTTAAAGTTTTGTAGGGTAGACATCCAAAAGAGTCTCATGGGGCAGGTATCAACAGAGCTACTTTCTTCCAGAATTCCAGGGGAGGATCTGTTTCCTTCTCCTTTCTAGCTTCTAATGCAGTGTTTTTCAACCTTCTTTATCTCTTGCCACACTTGAACCTATAGATAAACTTCTGCAGCACACTTAAATTATGTTGAACAAAAAGAAAAAGAGTAAAGAAAGAATATACTTACTGTGCTTTGAACTTCTTTTAGAAATAATTTAATTAATGATCTTTAAAAATTTTCTCAGCATACCCCAGATCCTCTCAGGGCACACCAGTGTGCCTCTGCACCCTGGTTGAAAATCACTGTTCTGGGAGTGCCTACTGTTCTTGGCTCCTGAGCTCCTTCTTCCATCTTCAAAGTCAGTAATGTAGCATCTCTCCAATCCTTCTTCTCCTGTCACATCCTTTTCTAAGCACAGCCAAAAAATGTTTTCTACTTTTAAGGATGGCTGTGAGTATATTTGGCCCACCTGGATAATCCAATAAACCCTCCCCATATCAAGGTCAGCAGACAAGCTGCCATAATTGCATTATGTGGGTATTAGTTAGAAGGGTCTTTGGCTAGATGTTCCAATGACTCTGCTGGCAAAAACCCAGGTCTTATGACCTTCCACACTAAAAACAGTACTCATAGCATACTGTCTCAGCCCTAAGTCATATATTCACAATAATAAGATTAAGGCAAGACAGACATACAATAAACAGGATATGTTGAGAATTTGATCATACAATTAAAGAAAAACTATTTGTTTTGTAACCTTGACTCTCTCTTTGAAGGTTTCCACTGTGCTGTATTTTCTCATACTGAGATTCCAGTAAAAGCCAGTGAGGAACATGGGAAGGGGCCACACCCTTGTTTCTCCTTACAGAGTACTCACTGGTGTTGGCCTCCCTGGGTCCCTCAGTTCAATATAAATGGACTAAGTAGGTGATATTCATTTTATATCAAGTCACACTGACAGCATTATGACCTTAATCCCTTTTTGCCATGTAAGATAACGTATTTGCAGGCTCAGGAATTAAGTTGTGGATGTCTTTGAAGGAGACTTTCTCTTTTTTTTTTTTTTTTGTTTTCTTTTTTTTTATTGTTAAATCATAGCTGTGTACATTAGTGCAATCGCCTGTACCCATTCTAAGATGCACCATAAATGTGGCCCCATCCATTCCCCTCCCTCCACCAAAACCTCCCCCCTCCCTTCCCCTTCCTTGGCCCTTTCCTCATAGTCTTGTGCTATAGTTGGGTTATAGTCTTCATGTGAAAGCTATAATTTAGCTTCATAGTAGGGCTGAGTACATTGGATACTTTTTCTTCCATTCCTGAGATACTTTGCTAAGAAGAATATGTTCCAGCTCCATCCATGTAAACATGAAAGAGGTAAAGTCTCCATCTTTCTTTAAGGCTGCATAGTATTCCATGCTATACATGTACCACAATTTGCTAGTCCATTCGTGGGTCGATGGGCACTTGGGCTTCTTCCATGACTTAGCAATTATGAATTGGGTTGCAATAAACATTCTGGTACAGATGTCTTTGTTGTATTGTGACTTTTGGTCTTCTGGGTATAAACCTAGTAAAGGAATTATAGGATTGAATGGCAGGTCTATTTTTAAGTCTCTAAGTATTATTCAAACATCCTTCTAGAAGGAACGTATTAGTGGGCATTCCACTAATGCCCTTCCCTCCACATCCATGCCAACATTTCTGGTTTTGGGATTTTGTTATGTGGGCTACTCTTACTGGGGTTAGGTGATATCTCAGAGTAGTTTTGATTTGCATTTCTCTGATGATTAAGGATGATGAGCTTTTTTTCATGTGTTTGTAGATCTTGCGTCTGCCTTCTTTAGAGAAGTTTCTCTTCAAGTCCTTTGCCCACCCTGAGATGGGGTCACATGTTCTTTTCTTGTTAATACGTTTGAGTTCTCTGTGGATTCTGGTTATTAGACCTTTATCGGAAGTATAACCTGCATATATTTTCTCCCATTCTGAGGGCTGTCTTCTTGCTTTACTCACTATGTTCTTGGCTGTGCAGAAGCTTTTTAGTTTGATCAGGTCCCAGTAGTGTATTTTTGATACTGCTTCAATTGCCTGGGGAGTCCTCCTCATAAAATATTCACCCAGGCCGATTCCTTCAAGAGTTTTCCCTGCACTTTCTTCAAGTATTTTTATAGTTTCATGTCTTAAATTTAAATCTTTTATCCAGTGAGAGTCTATCTTAGTTAATGGTGAAAGGTGTGGGTCCAGTTTGAGTCTTCTACAGGTTGCCAGCCAGTTTACCCAGCACCATTTGTTAAATACGGAATCTTTTCCCCACTGAATGTTTTTAATTGGCTTGTCAAAGATCAAATAACGGTAAGTAGCTGGATTCATCTCTTGGTTCTCTATTCTGTTCCAGACATCTACTTCTCTGCTTTTGTGCCAGTACCATGATGTTTTGATCACTATGGATTTATAGTACAGTCTCGGGTCTGATAGTGTTATTCCTCCTGCTTTGTTTTATTGCTCAGTAATGTTTTGGCTATTCGAGGTTTTTTCTGATTCCGTATAAAATGAAGTATTATTTTTTCAAGATCTTTAAAGTATGACAATGGAGCTTTAATAGGAATTGCATTAAAATTACATATTGCTTTGGGCAGTATGGACATTTTAACAATGTTGATTCTTCCCAGCCATGAGCATGGTATGTTTTTCCATCTGTTAACATCTTCGGCTATTTCTTTTCTTAGAGTTTCATAATTCTCTTTGTAGAGATCTTTCACGTCCTTTGTTAAGTATACTCCCAAATATTTCATCTTCTTTGGCACTACTGTGAAAGAAATAGAGTCCTTGACTGTTTGTTCAGCTTGGTTATTGTTGGTATATATAAAGGCTACAGATTTATGGGTGTTGATTTTGTAGCCTGAGACATTGCTATATTCCTCAATCACTGAAGGAGACTTTCTTCTGCCTACAGCTCACAGTATTTAATGAGCCGTCAAATTTCAACCCACATAAAAACAATTAATAGATGACAACACTGAGATGATGCAGATGTAGGACTTTTTGGACAAAGACATTAATGCAGCTGTTATTAAACATTCTAAGAAATAAAGAAGTGGACTCTTGAGATGAATGGGCAGACAGCAAGTCTCAGCAAGGAATCAGACAGTATAAAGAAGATTCAAATATAAATTTTAGAACTAAAAATATAATAACTAAAATTTTAAAATGTACTCAGACCAGTAGAAATTATCCAGCACAAACAATAAACAGAAAAAGATTGGAGAAAAAAATTAACAAAAGATAATTCTAAAATCTCTAATATTTGCATCATTGAAGACTCAGAAAAAGAGTAAAATAATGCAGAACAAGAAAAATACCAGGAAAAAAATGACTAAAAACTTTCCAAATTTGGCAAAAGACATAAACGTACAGATTCAAGAAGCTTGTTAACTCTAAACAGGCAAGACCCCCAAATTACACCTAGCATAATCTAATGCTGAAAACTAGGTAATGAAGACTCTTGAAAGTAGCCAGAAAGATGACATACTAATTTAAGGAGAACAATTCAAATAACCATGGATTTCTTATCAGACATATGAAAACATAAACAAACTGAAAATTTTGGCCCATCAAATTAACAAAATTTTTTTTTTAATTTTTACTATCTGGTATTAGGGTATGATAATATGTCCATGGGAAAAGAAATAAGAATGTTGGAGAAGGGCAATTAGGCAATATATATCAACATTTTAAATCTACATGCCTTTTAACTTCATTTCCATGTTTAGAAATTTATCCTACAGAAATATTTGTGCATGTACTCAGAGACACTTACTGTGGCATTGTGCATAATGGCAGATAAATACAGTAATTAATAAAACATGATTAATAACTACAGATGAAGTAATCTTTAAATAAATTATAAAACACCACATTATGGGATATAATGTACCTTTTAGAATACCCACATTGAAACCAAGTCTACTGGTATGGGAAGAAGCTAGGATGTACTGTCAAATGATATAAGACATTTGTCAAACAGGACACACACATGCACAAGCCAGGATTTATAGTTGTGTGTGTGTGGGTGTGTGTGTTGTTATAACTGACTAGAAAAAAGGTTTGTTAACAACTTACTGGGACATCTCAAGCAACTGGAAAAGAAAGAACATTCCAACCCCAAACCCAGTAGAAGGAAAGAAATAACCAAAATTAGAGCAGAATTAAATGAAATTGAAAACAGAAGAATAATACAACAAATCAATAAATCAAAAAGCTGGTTTTTTGAAAAGGTCAATAAAATAGATAAACCTTTGGCCAACCTAATCAGGAAAAAAAGAGTAAAATCTCTAATCTCATCAATCAGAAACGACAAAGACGAAATAACAACAGACTCCTCAGAAATCCAAAAAATCCTTAATGAATATTACCAGAAACTTTATTCTCAGAAATATGAAAAGCTGAAGGAAATTGACCGATACTTGGAAGCACGTCACCTTCCAACACTTAGCCAGAATCAAGTGGAAATGTTGAACAGGACCATATCAAGTTCGGAAATAGCATCAACTATACAAAACCTCCCTAAAAAGAAAAGCCCGGGACCAGATGGCTTCACGTCAGAATTCTACCAAACCTTTAAAGAGGAATTAGTACCTATATTACTCAACCTGTTCCAAAAGGTCGAAAAAGAAGGAAGACTACCCAACATGTTCTATGAAGCAAACATCACCTGATCCCCAAACCAGAAAAAGACCCAACAAGAAAAGAAAATTATAGACTGATATCACTAATGAATATAGATGCAAAAATATTCAACAAGATCCTAGCAAACAGAATCCAGCAACACATCAAACAAATTATACATCATGACCAAGTCAGTTTTATCCCAGGATCTCAAGGCTGGTTCAATATACGTAAATCTATAAATGTAATCCAGCACATAAACAAATTAAAAAACAAAGACCATATGATTCTCTCAATCGATGCAGAAAAAGCTTTTGATAATATCCAGCATCCCTTCATGATCAGAACACTTAAGAAAATCGGTATAGAAGGGACATTTCTTAAACTGATAGAGACCACCTACAGCAAACCCAAAGCCAATATCATATTGAATGGAGTTAAATTGGAATCATTTCCACTCAAATCAGGAACCAGACAAGGCTGCCCATTGTCTCCATTGCTTTTTAACATTGTAATGGAAGTTTTGTTTTGACCACCACAATTAGGGAAGAAAGGGCGATCAAGGGTATCCACATAGGGTCAGAAGAGATCAAACTTTCGCTCTTCACAGATGATATGATTGTATATCTGGAAAACACTAGGGACTCTACTACAAAACTCTTAGAAGTGATCAAGGAATACAGCAGCGTCTCAGGTTACAAAATCAACATTCATAAATCGGTAGCCTTTATATATACCAACAATAGTCAGGTTGAAAAAACAGTTAAGGACTCTATCCCATTCACAGTAGTGCCAAAGAAGATGAAATATTTGGGAATTTATCTAACAAAGGACGTGAAAGATCTCTATAAAGAGAACTATGGAACTCTAAGAAAAGAAATAGCTGAAAATGTTAACAAATGGAAAAACATACCATGCTCATGGCTGGGAAGAATCAACATGGTTAAAATGTCCATACTACCCAAAGCAATATATAATTTCAACGCAATCCCCATTAAAGCTCCACTGTCATACTTTAAAGATCTTGAAAAAACAATACTTCATTTTATATGGAATCAGAAAAAACCTCGAATAGCCAAGACATTACTCAGAAATAAAAACAAAGCAGGAGGAATTACACTACCAGACCTCAGACTATACTACAAATCGATAGTGATCAAAACAGCATGGTATTGGCACAAAAACAGAGAAGTAGATGTCTGGAACAGAATAGAGAACCAAGAGACGAATCCAGCTACTTACCGTTATTTAATCTTTGACAAGCCAATTAAAAACATTCAGTGGGGAAAAGATTCCCTATTTAACAAATGGTGCTGGGTGAACTGGCTGGCAACCTGAAGAAGACTGAAACTCGACCCACACCTTTCACCATTAACTAAGATAGACTCTCACTGTATTAAAGATTTAAACTTAAGACATGAAACTATAAAAATTCTAGAGGAGATTACAGGGAAAACCCTTGAAGAAATCGGTCTGGGCGAGTATTTTATGAGGACCCCCTGGGAAATTGAAGCAGCTTCAAAAATACACTACTGGGACTTGATCAAACTAAAAAGCTTCTGCACAGCCAAGAACACAGTAAATAAAGCAAGCAAACAGCCCTCAGAATAGGAGAAGATATTTGCAGGTTATGTCTCCAACAAAGGTTTAATAACCAGAATCCACAGAGAACTCAAACGCATTAGCAAGAAAAGAACAAGGGATCCCATCGCAGGCTGGGCAAGGGATTTGAAGAGAAACTTCTCTGAAGAAGACAGGAGCACGGCCTTCAGACATATGAAAAAATGCTCATCATCTTTAATCATCAGAGAAATGCAAATCAAAACTACTTTGAGATATCATCTAACTCCAGTGAGACTAGCCTATATCACAAAATCCCAAGACCAGAGATGTTGGCATGGATGTGGAGAAAAGGGAACACTTTTGCACTGCTGGTGGAAATGCAAATTAATACATTCCTTTTGGAAAGAGATATGGAGAACACTTAGAGATCTAAAAATAGATCTGCCATTCAATCCTGTAATCCCCCTACTGGGCATATACCCAGAAGACCAAAAATCACATCATAACAAAGATATTTGTACCAGAATGTTTATTGCAGCCCTATTCATAATCGGTAAGTCATGGAAAAAGCCCAAGTGCCCATTGATCCACGAATGGATTAATAAATTGTGGTATATGTACACCATGGATTATTATGCAGCCTTAAAGAAAGATGGAGACTTTACCTCTTTTATGTTTACATGGATGGAGCTGGAACATATTCTTCTCAGTAAAGTATCTCAAGAATGGAAGAAAAAGTACCCAATGTACTCAGTCCTACTATGAAACTAATTTAGGGTTTTCACATGAAAGCTATAACCCAGTTACAACCTAAGAATAGGGGGAAGGGAGAAAGGGAAGGCAGGTAGGGTTGAGGTGGATAGAGGGAAGGGTATTGGTGGGATTACACCTGCAGTGCATCTTACAAGGGTATATGTGAAACTTGGTAAATGTGGAATGTAGGTGTCTTGGCACAGTAACTGAGAGAATGCCAGGAAGGCTATATTAACCAGTGTGATGAAAGTGTGTCAAACGGTCTGTGAAGCTAGTGAATGATGCCCCATGATCATATCAATGTACACAGCTATGATTTAATAAAAAAAAAAAAAGAAAGAAAGAAAAAGGTTCGGAAGGATAAAACCCAAACTGCTATGGGAGTTGCTCCTGAGGAGTAGGAAAGGAAGGGTAGAAAAGAGACTTGTACTTTTTATTTTACATATTTGACAAAAGAACAAATATTATTTTCGAAAAATGGTAAAGCCTACATATGCAAGTGTGATGACATTATTCTGCAGTGTTCTGATCTTAGACATTCTCTAGTATTCCACTGTTTTCTGGGAACTTGGCATTTTATTCAATTCCTTTAAGGAAATTCAACCATGTCATTCAGTATCACCTAGTGTCTAAGTTATCTATTGTTGCCTGACAAATTACCTCAAGATTTACCGGCTCAAAACAGTCAAAATTTATTATCTCATGTAGTTTCTGAGGAGCAGGATTCTGAGAATGGCTCGACTGAGTGCTCTGGTTAGGGTTTTTCATGCGGCTGCAGTCAAGATGTTGGCCGGGCAGTAGTCATCCAAAGGCTCGACTACAGTGGGAGATTCACTCCCAAGTCCATCTCACAGCTGTTGACAAGAGGCCTCAGTTTCTTGCTGTCTGCAGTCAGAAGCCTTATTGCCTCACCCATACAGGCCTCTCTGCAGGTGCTCACCAGGCAGTTGTCTTTCCCTAGAGCAGCGATTCTCACCTGTGGGTCATGGCCCACAGGAATTGTATTAAAAGGTTGCAGCATTAGGAAGGTTGAGAACCACTGCCCTAGAGTGACTGGTCAAAGAGAGAAACCAACCAAGATGGAAGCTGTAATATCATAGGTGACACACCATCACTTCTGCTGCGTTCTTGGCACAGTGTGTGAGGGGAACATACAAGAGTGTGAATTCCAGAAAACAGTCATCATTGAGGGCTATATTAAAGATGTTGCCACAGTGTATAATTTCTTCACTCTCTTTGTCTTCTCCACCTTTAAGTTCATAGACCCTGTGAGGTCTATAAATCACAACTGTCATCATACAGCATCACTGATCCATTTAGGTAGGGGTGCTGGAGTATTCAATCTTTCATCAGAAGAAAACCCTATGAATTAAGAAACCCCAGTTCATGGAACTCCAGCCTTTTCCTGAGAGGGAGGGAATTTTGACTTTCCCAAAGCAGGACGATTACAGAGGCTGAAGAAAACTACAAATGTAAATGATTAACCAAGGAGGAAAACATGGGGAGAATAACCATGCACCTCAGTGAGAATTCCTTCAACAAGGGATCACGTCACTTGCTTTTCACCTGCAGCCCAAACTTTAAACCTCACAAGTCAGGACAGGCGTATGGAACATCCCATAAGCCTTGGACTAAAGAAATGGAAATGCTTGCCAGCTTATAGAGCAACAATAAAGACTACTAGAATGATCTATTACCAAGATAGAAGGCTATCAATATAATCCTGAGGTTGAGGAATACCTATGACACTGCACTAGAACAATAGAAGTGCTTCAAGGTAGGGAATATCTGAGAACGTGGAACAGACTTGCCTGGCTCATGAAGATACCTGATTGCAAAAGACTTGTATTATATATGGGGGAGTATAAAACTGAATGGTGTTACACTGGCTTAGGTTCAACCAAACATTTGATGAGGTTTTTCATATAATACTTATAAATGTGATAGAGAAATAAAAGAGTTGATTAATCACAGGTTGAACAATCCTTATACAAAGCATATTGCTCAAATCATTGTTGTCTTTCTGAAAGAAGTAACATGTCTCAGTGCTTTGAATTTGACCTTGCCTCACTCATCATTTTTATGAACTGTTTGGACAAAGACAAATGAACTGTGCAAGTATTATATAGATAGAGAAGAAAGCAAAGAACAAAATCAAAATTCTCAAAGGTCTCCAACAGACTGAAATGATAGGTCAGAATCCTTGAACATGAGTAGAAAGCAACATAAAATACTGCCCGAGTACAAAGCGGGAGAGAACTGTTGGTGCACCAGTTAATTGAGGAAAGCTTGAAGTGAACCACAATTTGATATGAGTCAGCAGTTTGCCAAGTCTGCCAAAAAGGCAATGCAAAAAATTAGTTTGCGTTGTGAAAAATACAGTGCTCAAGGGAGAGCAGGGAGATCTAGGTTAGGTGAACACCACATTGTGTATGTGTGGATTCTTGGAGAGATGGAGAGATTCCTCTATGACCATACGTAATTTCTACCTCTGAGATTATACCGTTCTCTGCTTATAGCATCCCATTTTGTGACCAATCTGCTAAATTTTATCAAAATAAAAGGAAATGTATTTGTTTTATTATTTTAAAAATTCATTTAAACGGGCGGCACCTGTGGCTCAAGGAGTAGGGCGCCAGTCCCATATGCCGGAGGTGGTGGGTTCAAACCCAGCCCTGGCCAAAAAACCACAAAAAAAAAAAAAAAATTCATTTAAACAATATCTATTAGGAAAAACATATTTTTCAGATAGTTGGCTAGAATCCAGTAACACAAAGATGCTTGGGACATAGACCCTGAGGGTTAGAGTTTGAGGAAGGGGGATACTAGCGTGTGAGTGTTTGTGTGCCCCCAAAATTCATATGTTGGAACCTAATCCCTGGTGCAATAGCATTAAGAGCCCATGAGAGACGATTAGGTCATGAGGACTCCATGCTCATAAGTGGGATTAGTGATCTTAATAAAAGAGGCCTGAGGGAGCCCATCCATCCCTTCTGCTATGCAAAGACTCAGCAAGAAGGCACCATCTATGAAGCAGAGAACAAGCCTTCACCAGACACTAAATCTTCATCAGACACTAAATCTGCTGGCACCCTCACTTGGACTTCCCAGCCCCCAGACCTGTGTGCAATACATTTTTTTAAAATAAATTACCAGCACCCAGAATGGACTAGTGGGGTGATGGAGCACGTAGTAAGCAGGATTGTGAGATGGCCCTCCAAGATTCTCAGCCTTGGTATGCATATACCTTCTCCCAGTTATTCAGTCAGACACCACTGAATACAAATAATATATTGGCACTGCTATGAAGGGATTTTGTCAATGTAATTAAGGTTCCAGATCAGTTAACCTTAAAGTAGGGAGATTATCTGGATGGGCCTGACCTAATCACATGAGCTCTTTAGAAGCAGAGAATTTTCTGTTGGCAGAAAGGAAAGTCAGGTTCAAAACATGAGAAGGATTCAATGCTCTACTGCTGGCTTGAACATGTAGGGAGCCACTTGGCAAAGAATGCAGGTCCCTCCAGTAGCTGAAAGTGGCCTGCAGCTAACAGCCTACAGGAAACAAGAGACCTCAGTCCTACAACCAGAAGGGGATGAATTCTGCCAATAGCAATAGTAAACCTGGAAGAGGACCCCAGGCCCCAGATGAGAGATACAGTCTCAGCCACACTGATTTTAGCCTCGTGAGACTCAGAGGAGAGCATCCAGCTACACCACGCCCAGGCTTCTACCCTACAGAAATTGTCAGATGATTGTTTTATGACACATAAGTCCATTGCAACTTATTACACAGCAATAGATAACTAATACAAAGGATAACTAAATAATGGCCATACAATAAGATGAGTCCTATGATAGAGTGAAGTCACCGTGTACATCGTTAGTTTTCAACTCAGGATCTATTCCCCCACACACACTTCTCCTTCCTAAGTGAATCTTAATTTTCTTCGGGTAGCCATTGCTCACTCATCATATTCATGGCTACCAACTGCACTCCCAGCCAAGTGCAGGACTAATTGGCCTGAAACAAGGCTCCTTAGCTTTGGCACTATTGATATTTTAACCTGGGATGATTCTTTGCTGTGGGGGGCTGTCCCATGCAGTGCATTTGTAGGGTGCTCAATAGCATCCATGGCCTTTATATGTTAGAAGCCAGTGCCATACACTGTCCCTGTCCCCCAGCTGTGACAATTGAAAATGTTTCCAGACATAAGCTGGACGTGATGGTGGACACCTGTAGTCCCAGCAACTCAGGAGACTAAGGCAGAAGAATCACCTGAGACCAGAAGTTTGAGACCAGCCAGGGTACCATAGCAAGACCCTGTGTCTCAAAAAAAAAAAAAAAAGTTGTCTCCAAATATTGCCAAATGTCCTATGTTGAGGGTAAGGGGAGGCAGGGAGCAAAATTATCCTCATTTAAGAACTCTGATCTAAAGGTGAGCTCATTGTCTTGCTAAAGATCGGTTTGAGAATAGTTATGTACCACATATCGCTTTGGAAAAATGAGCTGTAAAAAGAAGTTTTATTGGGGTTTCTGAGAAAATCTTCTCACTCTTTAGGGTACACTATTAGAAGTAACCCTGTTTTTCATCCTCCAGGGGTTCATAGGCACAGATGTGAGTGCCAGAGCTGCTACGACTGTCTCAAACTCAGCTTGGGGATGAAGTCAATATTCAACAGAGAACAGAAGGGAAATAGGCCTGGAGCCCCAGAGGGAGCCAATGTTGAAATCTATTCTACCTACAGACTGCTGGTCGTATGAGCCAATTGATTTTCCTTCTCTTGAAGATAGTTCAGGAGGGGTTTTTTTTCGCAGCTAACAGCATCCTGGTTGGTGCCAATCTGTAAGGGGTTACCGAAGCCCGGCAGAAAATAAATCCCATGAGGCTGAGTCAAGAAACAAAAGGGAAAGAAGGAAGACCCAGAAGAGTGCAGCTCACAGAGCGCTTTCACTTACACACAGGGCCCTAACATCAGCCCGGAAGAATGTACTATCATCTTCAACTCACGTCTCAGAAAAGTTAATGCCTTATCCATAGTTACAAGGCAAGGACGAGTCAAGATGCAAACCCAGGCCTTGTGATGCCATATGTCATACTTTCCCCATATTTCCCCGAAATATGACTTCTTTTTTATCATCCTCCTGCTGAGAAGTATTTAACATACGCCATTGCCTCTAAGAGAACATTCAAGCTTATTAGCTAAGGTGTCAAGGTTGTCCACAAACCTGCTTCCACTAACCAGTCCAAGATAGCTGAACTCATCCCTCCAGTTGGGCCTCACTTGGACTTCCCCCATCTAGACCTCCAGGACAGTCTCCTCATCTGGTTTTAGTCTATTATTTCATAATGTCCAAATTGATCCTTGAAATTATGCAAAATGGCCCTAGGTCTTGGTGAGGCTTCTTCCTCTTCACTCTTCGGGCCTTAACTAAGTACATGTCACCCTGTGCCCTCAGGCTTCAGCAGATGGGGCCCTAATATAATAGTAGTCGTTATATTTAAAAAGTTTACACTTTTGGTCTCCATCTTAGTGGATAGATCCATCACCACTCAGCTTCTCCTACTACATCCTCACCACAAAGGGCCTCCTCTTGGGGAGTTTCCCCTCATCCCTGCACCCCTCACTGTGAGAACTCCAGTGCATACACTTTCCTGGTACCCAGAGCCTGAACTCTCCTGGTCCCAAAGTGACCACTTGTGTGGTCCACACAGAAAAAGGAAGGGCACCTTTCCTAGTCCAGGCCATTTTGATCCTCTGGAAGCCAAAGCAGCTTAACTTCCTATCCCTGACCCAATGACAGAGCCCTTCAGCTTCTTCAGCTTCCTGTGGCCCCTCCTGGCCATGGCTTAACTGGAATAGACAGACACCCCTTGCTGCCCCCTCTCTTTGTCTTTGTTTCCAGAAATGGTATCAGCCCCATGTTTGACTGCTTGCATTGGGCCAGGAATCGTGCTAAGCTCTTGCCAAGTCACTTTCACTTAACCCTCCACACTAGATAGAGTAGGCCCCCTTAGCACACCTGTTTTACAAAACGGCCTCTGGTAACAGAGCAATTCAACCAAGGCCACATGGTTCATTTCAGAATTCAGATTCTGCTAAACTCCTTGCTCAATAAACTCAACACCAAAGTCACAAGCTCCCTGCCTTGGCCAGTCAAAATGGAAAGCCCTTAAAAATTGATATATATGTGTCAGCTTCTCTGGCACGCCTTCACCCATTCCGCAGACACACTACGTGTGGTGTCGCCAATAGTCATCGACAGGTACTGAGTGCTGACTAGGTGCCTGCCAGGCACTGTTCTAAGCACTTTGCACTATTAATGCATCTAATCTTTACCACAACCCTGTTAGGTAAGAACTATCATTATACCTCATTTCATAGGTGGGGAAAAAAAAAAAAAGAAGAACATGAAAGCACGGAAAAGTTAAGGAACGTGCCTGTGGTCGCACCGCGGGTGAGCGGCAGAGATGGGGTGAGCGCACAGGCAGCCTGGCACTGGGCCTGAGCTCTCACCACTCTGCTGCTGATTGTTGTGCATCTGCTACGTTCCAGGTACTGGCCTGGGACCTCCACATCCATTTTTTTCCAATCTTCATTACATTCCTATAAGAGAATTGATCCCTAATTTTACAACCAAAGAAGCTGAATATCGGAGAGATTAAATAAACTTGCCTAAGATCCTGTTTAGTAGGTGTAAATGTCCAGATTCCACCAGGGATTCGGAGTCCTGTAAAGTTATTTACTTTCTCGTGCATATGCCTTTTCTGTAGCTCTAACCAGGCTCCCTACTCCATCCTTCCAGGACCTCTCTGGAAGCTGTGGCCTAGGTCTGTGTTCTGGGCATGTGTAGGAGGAGGAGGCAAAGAAAAGAAGGTGGTGGCTGCCAGCTGCTGCTTCAAACAAAATACATCCACATTTACAAAGGCACTGGGGCTGGTTGCTTAGCAACATCTCTCTGCCTCCCCAACCTGCTCCACCCCATCCTCACCCACCACACATTACACACACCCCTTGGCCTGCAATGCCCTTCTGAGACATCCCCCTTCAAAGCTGCCTTTGTTCATCTTAACCTGATTTGCTGAGCAAATGCTTGCAGCTTGCAACTTGCAGGGAGACCAGGAAGCACACAATTTGTATCGCAGATGGCCCTGGGACAGGCAAAACAGAGCCATCCTCCTTGCATAGCCCATACCTTGGCACTCACAGGGGATCTAACGCTGCAGGAAGGAGAGGGTCTCATTTCAGGAGCTTTGTCATATCCCTGAAGGTTTAAAAAAAGAGTTTTGTTTTTCACATATGTCAGGTCCTTTAAATAGTTCTTTGAAATAAAAGTTTGATTGGGATAGAATTAAAGCAGCCTGTCTGGATTTCTTTTTTCATCTTATCTCCCATGTTTGAAGTTAGAGCCTCTTAAATTTAAACTTATCTTCAGTTCAACCAGTCCAAAAAGCCTTGGGGCTATTTTTGTCCTAGAGCCTCAAAGGAAGACAGAACCAGGCAGAATGCACAGTTCTCTGAGCTCTTCAAGCATAAATGAAAGGGTCCAGCAGTGGTGGACCTCTCTCACCCTGCATAACAAGTCCAGAAGCTTCTGACTTCATGATGAGAAAGTGGTGCTGGGCTGACAGCCAGGGGAGCATTATCACTTTCATGGGCTTCTTCTTGCATAAAAAGAAAGAAAGAAATAATAGAAAATTGTATTTTATTGCTTTGCTGATATAAAGACAAATGTAATATAGGATGGATTCACTGATGTCTATTCATTATTTTTATTATGTTATGTTTATTTTTTCCTGGATTTTGAGAGAAATTAAGATGTTTTCATGGGCTCTTGAAAGTATTGCACTGTACCCAATAGATGAGAAGGCCCTGCCCAAAGCAGACCAGCATACAGCAAGCGTCACTGAGGCAGTGGTGCTGAGCTCTGTACTCAGAGCTGTGGTGTAAGAGAAAAGCTAAGATGTGCTGCCTGCATTCAAAGGCCTCCAGCCTAACTGGAGAAAAAAGCAAGGTCAACAACTGCAATCACTGAATCATAGAAACTCAGCTTGGCAGTGGCCGAGAAGCTCATTGGAACCCCTCTCTTGCTTAGCTGTATACCCATTTAATAAAATAAAACATTTAAAGATATGGTGCCTACTGAGAGAACCCCAGAGAGGTGAGAGGTGACACTGGCGAGTGTCATGATGGATGGCATATCAGATGAGTCAAGAAAGATTTCTGGACTGGGGCTCAGATGACCATCTATACAGATAGGAAATACAGAAAGGGGAACAAATCACAGGGAAGACCGTGAGGTGTACTGATTTGAGATGTTTTGGAGAGTGAAGGCAGGGACTAAGGCTGTTTGACTCCCCACTAGAGTCTCATCTCCAAATACAGAGCTTGAAACTTCACCTGTATTAAGTAAATAGTTATGGAATTAAGTGGATACAGATGAAAAAAGCTAGCAATTAGTTGCTTTTATGGGTCTAATGCCTAGTACAGACATGTGAGCTATAGTTAAAGATTGGAGTGTTGGAACAGATGCTAGCCCCTGACATTCACCCTCCACCCAAAGGCTGCTTATGTGAACACTTACAACTCCCTGTCTTGTTTTGGCCTCAGCAATAGATGTGGCCTATATACAGGAATTTCCAAAGAGTTGATGCTCAGAAGCAACCCTCAACCAGTAACAGACAGGGAGTTAATAGATGAATAATCCAACTTTCTTACCCATCTAGATAATGCTAAGGCACAGTCTATGCCATCTCCAGGAATTCTCCAGTGAGAGTGAGTTTCTAGAGCCTTGGGTGAGGCTGGAGTCATCCTGGCCACACCTTTTCTGAGTAAGAAGTTTCTTTGGATGAACCGGCAATGTAAACAGCTCCAGAACTATGTGTATCTGGAAAGTAAGGTCTGATATTCTTAATAGATAATCATCACTTCTACTTGCATACATACAGGGAGATTGTATTGATCTCTAATTTTATTCCATGTGGTTAGAGAACATACTTTGTATACTTTTAATCCTTTTAAATGTATTGTGCTTTATTTTATGACCTAGCTTTTAGTCCATCCTGGAGAATGTTCCATGTACACTTGAGAAGAATGTGCACTCTGTGCTTTCTGAGTAAAGTGTTCTACAGAGACCCCTTAGGTCCATTTGGTTTAGAATGTTGTTCAAGTCTTAAGTGTACATATTTTGTTGATCTTATGTTTAGATGTTCTGTCAATTATTTAAAGTGGAGTATTAAAATTTCCAACTATTATTGTTCAATTGTCCATCTTTTCAGTGCTGTCAGTCTTTGTTTCATGGGCTCTGTTTTTAAGTGTACATATAATTATGATTGTTATATCTCCCTAATATATTGACCATTTACAGTACAAGATGTCTTTCTTTAATCACAAAGGAAATGAGAGAATACTTAGAGATAAATAAAAATGAAAACACAACATACCAAAACTTATGGGGCATTAAGTAGTACTAAGGGGAAAATTAGAACTATAAATGATTACATTAAAAATAAAGAAAGAAATATCTCAAGTCAATAACCTAACTTTACAACCTTAGGAACTAAAGCAACAATAAATTAAACCCCAAACTAGCAGAAGGAAAGAAATAATAAATATTAGAGCAGAGATAAATAAAATAGCCAACAGAAAAACAATAGAGAAAAGTAATAAAAATAAAAACTGGTTGTTTGGAAAGGTAAAAAAAAAATAAAAGAAGGATAAATTCTTATTTAGCTAAATAGACCAAGAAAAAAGAAAGAAGACTCAACTTACTAAAATCAGTAATGAAAATTAGGACATTACAACCAATTCTACAGAGATAAAAAGGATTATAAAAGAGTACTATGAATAATTGTATACAACAAACAGGATAACCAAGGTTAGATGAAGTGAACAAATTCTTAGAAATGGAAAACCCACTGTGTCTGTCCATTTATGCTGCTAGAACAAAACACTTGCGACTAGGTAATTATAAAGAACATAATACTTTTTCTCACAGTCTGGAGACTGGAAAATCTATCAAGGCACTGTGAGCAAGTGTTCAGTGAGGGTCCAGGATGACCCCGTGAATGCTAAGTCCTCACACTGCAGAAGAGCAGAAGGGCAAAAGGGGATGGAAAGAGAAAACTTGTCTCCTCGGCCCTTCTATGAAGGTGCTAATCCCATCCAGGATTAGCTCTCAGAGCTTAATCACCTCTTAAAGGCTCTATTTCTTAGCACTATTGCATTGTGGATTAAGTTTCAACATAAATTTTTGAGGAAGCATAAACATTCAAGCCATAGCACCCAAAGACTATATTCTATATTTGCAGGATCATTTCTACAGTTCATGCCAAACCACAGCACCTACCAAGACAAAAATAACAAAAAAATAGAAAAGCAGAGTAGACCTACAACTAGTAAGGAGATTCAACCACCAATCAAAAATGTCCTGAGAAAGAAAATCCCTGGACCTGATGGCTTTATTAGTAAATTTGTCCAGACATTTCAAGAGAACTAACACCAATCCTTTTCAAAATTTTCCAAAAAATACTGAGGAATAGGAAACACTTTCTAATTTATTTTTTGAGGCCAGCATTACTCTGATATGAAAGCTGGACAAAAATACCACAAGAAAATTATAGTCTGATATCCCTTATGAGCATATAATACAAAAGTTCTCAACAAATGCTAGCAGACTACATTCAGCAGTATATTAAAAACATACCATACACCATGTCCAAGTCAGATTTATTCCTAGAATGCAAGGAAGGTTCAGTCTACACAAATCAATCAATGTAATACATCACATTAATAGAATTAAGGGGGGAAAAAACCTCACATGATCATCTCAATTGAGATATAAAGTACATTGGACAAAATTTGACATTCTTTCATAATAAAAAATTTAACAAACGAAAATAGAAGGGAAGTACCTCCACATAATAAAAGCCATGCATGAAAAAGCCACATTGAGCATTATACTCAATGGTGAAAGACTGACACCTTTTTCTTTAAGATCAGGAACAAGACAAGGATGCCCACTTTTGCACTTCTAGCCAGAGCAATTAGGCAAGAAAAAGAAATAAAAAAATCTTAGTCAGAAAGGAAGAAGAAAATTATCTCTGTTCACAGATGAAAGGAATTTTTATTTAGAAAACCCTAAAGATTCAAACTAACTATTACAGCTAATAAACGAATTCAGCAGAGGATCAGGATACAAATCCAATACACACGAAAATCAGTTGTGTTTTTATACACTCACAATGAGCAATCTGAAAAAGTAATTATAAAAATAATTCCATTTATAACAACATCAAAAGAAATAAAATATTTAATAATTAAGGAGATAATAAACTAACAAAAATTACAATAAAACTGCAATAAAAACTATAAAACATTGCTGAAAGAAGTTAAAGAAGACAAATAAATGGAAAAACACATCATGTTCATGGATTTTAAAATCTAATAAAGACGTTAATACTATCCAAAGCAATGCACAAAGTCAATGCAATTCCTATCAAAACTCCAATTTTTTTGCACAAATAGGAAAATATTTATACGGACTCTCGAGGGACCATGAACAGTAAAAACTGTTTTGAAAAAGAAGAACAAAGTGGGAGGAATCATTCTTTCTGATTTGAAAACTTCTACAAAGGTACAGTAACTAAACCTTGTAGCCCTGGCACAAAGACAGACATTTGGAGCCATGGAAGAGCACGAAGAGCCCAGAAACAAACACTTGCATAGATGATCAAATTATTTTTGATAAGAGTACCAAGACCACTCAATGTGCAAAAGACAATCTTTTCAACAATTAGTGCTGAAAAAACTGGATACCCACAAACAAAAGAATGAAATTAGGCTCTTACCAAACACCATATATAAAAGTTTTTAAATGGGTCAAAGACCTAAATATAAGACCTAAAATTATAAAACATAGAAGAAAACATAGGGCAAAAGCTTCACAGAATTGAATTTGGCAATGATTTCTTCAATATGACACTGAAGGCACAAACAACAGAAAAAATAATAGACAAATTGGACTTTATGAAAATTTTAAGAATTGGCGCTCAAAAGATAATTTCAACAGAATGAAAAGGAAACTCAACATGAGAGAAAATATTTGCAAATTATATGCCTGAGAAAGATTTCCAGAGAACTCCTGAAACTCAACAACTAAAAACACAGCAAAATTGACAAAAAAAAAAAATTTTTCAATGAAAAAATTTTTTAAAGAGCAAAAAAACTCTGTAACAACAACGAAATCCAAAAACTAGTAAAAGTATTTGTATAGACATTTCTCCAACAGAAATTTACAAATGGACAATAAGTACATAAAAAGATGTTCAACATCTCTAATCATTAGAGAAGCATAAACCAAAACTACAAGATACCACCTCAACCCCATTATGCTTATAACCATACAGTGACTGCTGTTAAAAAAAAAAAAAAAGAAAGAGAGAGAAAGAAAAATTAGAAACCCTGCAAGCTATTGGTGAGAATGTCAATGTTACCAGGCTGTGGAAGACAGCATAGTAGGGCCTCAAAAAATTAAAAACAGAATTACCATAAGATCCAGCAATTGCATTTCTGGGTATACACTCAAAAAAATAAAAAACAGGGTCTCAAAGACATATCCTACATGCATGTTTACGGCAGCTTCATTCACAACAGCTAAAAGGTGAAAGCTACACAGGTGTCCATCAATAGACTAATAGATATGCAAAGTGTAGCATTTACATACAATGGGATATTATTCAGCTGTAAAATGAAAGGAAATTCTGACATATGCTACAACATGAATAAACCTTGAGTATAGCATCCTAAGAGAGTAAGTTAGTCACAAAAAGACAAATATAGTAGGACCTCCATAGCTGAGCACCTCTCTACAGCTACAACTTCCTTACGTTGACCTAATTTTCATAGACCGGACATGCATCACATGTATTGAATGGGAGGCTGACCTATAGATGTTAATCACCTCTGTAAGTTGTATCTTGACCATTTTGACTGTGACACACAATATTAATTTACCCCCTATAATGTAACCAGTTGAGTCCACTCTACACTTAGGGGTAGAAGGTAATGGGCTTTGTTCCTTGGTTGTATTATTTTTTTCTTTAGCATAGGTCATTTTTTTTTTTTTTTTTTGCAGGCTGAGGCAGGTTTGAATCCACCACCTCCAGTACATGGAGCTGGCGCCCTACTCCTTTAAGCCACAGGCACTGCCCTAGTATAAGTCATTTTTTCATGTTTTCTTATTACCAGGAGTTGGATTAGGCCTAACATCCTATTGTTTATCATGCATTGTAGAAGATTTTTTCATTGTGAAGGACTGGTCTGAATTGTAGGTACATCCTACAATTACCAAAAAATTTTACAGTTAATTGGGGCATGATGGCCCAAAGGAAAGAACTCAAAGAGCTGATGTCAAAGGAAAAGGTTGATCTTCTACATTTTTTAGAAAGCAGCAGCAGCTAAAGAAAGATGGCAGAACATTTTTGTGTTAGCAAGACCACAGTTAGCACCATCAAAAAAATGTAAACATGAGTACTTGGAGAGATATGGTAAGGAGAATGGAGACCTACAGCAGAAAAGAAGAAAACCTTCCCTCCATGAAGTCATTGCAGCCTCATTAAGCTGGTTCAAGCAAAAGAAGGCAGCTAATGCCCAAATGTCATGGATGATGACCCAAGAAGTTGCTAAAAATTTTACACAGGAATTAGAGCTGGCAGACTTCCAAGAATCCAGTGGGTAGCTCAAGAAATTTAAACCATGACACAAGATCTCCTAGAAAGTCTTGTGAATCCGGTGAAGTTTCAGAAGTTGTGGAAGAGTTCACCAAAATTTTCCTGAACTTCACCAGAGGCTTCAAAGATAATGGCATCTTTAACACTGACAAGTGCAGACTTTTTTCAAAGCAATGCCTGACAGGAGCCTCATCATGAAGGGCAACAAATATAAAAGTGGAAAACTTTCCAAAGAATGTTTCACTGTTCTGCTTTGCGCTAGGTCCACCGGAGAAAAACTAAAACCCCTGGTGATTGGTAACTAGCAAAGCTATACATATTGGAGAACCTGAAACCTGAAGACTTCCCATGACCTGGAGGTCAAACAAATGTGCATGGATGACTGGGGCTCTATTTGAGGAGTGGGACGAAGAGAAGAAACGATCTAGTCTACTGAGAATAGACAACAGTCCTGGCCACTGCACGCGAATCACCTTGTAAACATGACACTGAAATTTCTGCCTCCAAACATGACCTCAAAAATCTAACCAAGTCATCACCAAAACATTTGACACACGTTACTGAGCCCAGCTCCTGCAGTGGGTCATCACTGAATTACAAACCCGTGGTCTTCCTGTGGAAGCAACTTCATCTGCTACATCAGTTGATGCTCTGGATGCTGTCCTCCGGATCAGTTCTGCTCAGAATAAAGCTCAACCAGAAATGATAGAAAAGTGTTTAAGAAAAGATGGATTTGTCACAACCCAAGAGCATGATTTTTTGGCCCCATAAGACAGTCCATCTCCCATGGCAGAATTTGAAGAAGTAGATTTTGAAGGTTTGGTAGTGATGGATGATGAGGTGGCAACCTGTAATGAACCTGACCCAGAAGAATTTTCTAAGCATTATTGACCAAAGTACAGAACAGTATAAAAGGGCATAAAGCAGATGATGAAGTGGAAGAAGCAAGTGAGGATGACACAGGAACTGCAGACTCCAAAAGAAGAGGATGTCAGGCATCTGATAATGCAGCTGAAGTCATTTGCTGTAGAAAAGTGCCCAGGTATGAGAAGAGGTATAGCCAGTGTTGAGAGTGCTTTCTCCATTTCTGTTTGTAATAAGAATAGGAAAAGGACCAAGACTGACTCTTTTTTTCAGAAAGAATAATTAAACCATGAGAAAACAGTAAATGTATTGATATTGTATGATACTCTATTTATGATTTTACTGTGTTTTTATTATGATTCCATAACATATCATAATACCTTACATAATAAATCATATAATTTATTATGTAAGATTTCATATGGTTTTCTTTAATAAAAGCTGTACAAGAGGGGCGGCGCCTGTGGCTCAGTGAGTGGGGTGCCGGACCCATATGCCGAGGGTGGCGGGTTCAAACCCAGCCCCGGCCAAACTGCAACCAAAAAATAGCTGGGCGTTGTGGCGGGCGACTGTAGTCCCAGCTGCTCGGGAGGCTGAGGCAAGAGAATCGCGTAAGCCCAAGAGTTAAGAGGTTGCTGTGAGCCGTGTGATGCCACGGGGGCGGTACAGTGAGACTCTGTCTCTACAAAAAAAAAAAAAAAAAAAGCTGTACAAGAAAGTAAAATACATGTAAAGATCAGTACAGTAAGCCTAGTTCTACAAATTTCTTATGTTACAGTGGCAAAGGTCAAAAGTTCTAAAGTCAAAGGGTTACAACGCTGAGTGCCCTTGGAGTCAGCAGGGGAGAGTCTATCTCCTTGCCTTTCCAACTTCTAAAGGCTGCCAGCATTCTTTAGCTTGTGGCCCCTTCCAACATCTTCAAATTAGTTTCCTCTTGCCTCTATAAGCAAATTACCTAGTTCCTTATGTTGGCCACCTCTTTATGTTGACCTGTTTGTTATAGTCCCTTGGGTGGTCAACATACAGAGGTTCTACTATACTTTATGATTTCACTTATATACAATACAAAACCATAGAGAGGAAAAAATAAAATGGCTATTACCAGAGACCTATGGAAGAGAGAGAACAGGGAATTATTACCTGATGAGTGTCAAATTTCAGTTTTACAAGATGAAAAGAGTTCTGGAAGTAAATGTTGGTGATGGTTAGGCAGCAACGGGAATGTACTTAACACCACTGAACTGCACACTTTAAGATGGTTACTATGGTCTACTTTATGCGTATTTTACCATAATTTAAAAATATGGGAAAAGGTTCTTTATCTCTAGTAACATTTTTTTTATTTCAAAGTGTATTCTATCTAGTATTAGTGCAACCTCTTCTACACATATTAGTTTCCTCTTGCCTCTATAAACAAATTACCTCAAATTAGTGACTCAGCACAAATTTCTTCTGTTATAGTGGTAAAGGTCAAAAGTTCTGAAGGCAAAGGTTTACAGGGCTGAGTGCCCTTTGGAGGCCCCAGGGGAGAGTCTATCTCCTTGCCTTTTCCAACTTCTTTTTTTTTTTCTTTTTTAAAAGTTTCATTGAAAATTGACAATTTATAATTGTAAATATTTATGGGATACAAAGTGATGCTATCATTTATGGATATATAAGTGGAATAATTAACTTACAAACAATTAATACATCATCACTTCAAATGCTTATTTTTTGTGGTGAGACATGGCAATTGCAACAACAACAAAAATAAACAAATGGGACTTCATTAAACTGAAAAGCTTCTGTACAGCTAAGGAGACAATAACCAAAGCAAAGAGATAACCTACACAATGGGAAAGGATATTTGCATATTTTCAATCAGACAAAAGCTTGATAACTAGGATCTATAGAGAACTCAAATTAATCCACATGAAAAAAGCCAACAATCGGGTGGCGCCTGTGGCTCAGTGAGCAGGGCGCCGGCCCCATATACCGAGGGTGGCGGGTTCAAACCCAGCCCCGGCCAAACTGCAACGAAAAAAAAAAAAAAAAAGCCAACAATCCCTTATATCAATGGGCAAGAGACATGAATAGAACTTTCTCTAAAGACGACAGACGAATGGCTAACAAACACATGAAAAAATGTTCATCATCTCAGAGGGTGGAGCAAGATGGCAACCGAGTAACAGCTTCCTTGCATCTGGGCACCGTGAGTCTGGGGATATAGGACTCCAGGCATCTCTGGCTGGTGGGATCTGCCTATCATCACCCCTGAGAGGATACAGGGAGTCAGCAAGAGACTTCTGGACCCCAAGAGGAGGACTAAAACAGTGGAAAACCGGCAAGTGGTCGCGTGTGTTCAATCCGCCTGAACCCGCCCGCAACTGTAAGTTCAGTAGCAGCGAGACTGCAAACCAGAAAGGCCTTACCTGTGAACTATTTCGGTGTCTTTGGACTTGGCACTCAGCTGAACTGCCTTGGGGAGAGCCTGAGCGGGAGTGCGGAGAACTTTGGCCTTTGTCTAGGGCCCCAGTCTGAGCCGCTGAGCCAGACGGAGCTAATAGAGTTTGGCTCTGGGTCACAGGCAGACATTGTGAGCGATCTGCCCTGGCAAGCTCCGCCCTCAGGGTCGCAGAGCTGGAATTGGGTGGGAGCTGGTAACCCAGCAACCCAGTAGCCTAAGGGCGGGGTCTGAGCCGCCTTGCAGCCCTAACCCTCGGGGGCAGAGGGAGACCAGTTTTGACACACAGGGTAAGTGGATAGCCACTTCAGCAGTGATTCCAGCAACAAGCACTTCCCTGAGAAAGCTTCTGCTCAGTAAGTGAACAAGTTCAAAGTGCCTTTTAAGTGGGCTGAAGAGAGATTTAGGGTGTCTACCTGCTGGGGTTCGAGAAACTAGCAGCCTCCAGTTGTATCAGAACTGTGATTAACATCTCATACCCCAGAAGACCACGTGTTGCCCAGACAATATTCAATTCCATATACATACTGCTTTGTTTTTGGTTGCGTGTGTGTTTTTTTTTTTGTTTGTTTGTTTGGTTTTTTTTTTTTTTGGTTTGGTTGTTTTTTTTGTTTATTTTGACGTTCTAGATTGTTGTTTTGTTTTTTAAGTTCAACCTTTTCCATACAGATCCTTTTTCTTTCTCAATTTTTCTAGTTTAATTATAATTTCCCATTGCTGCCTATTTCAATAATCAGAACTTCATTTTTGTTAGTGTTTCTACCACTATTATTTGGTTTTTCCAGCCAATTTTATCCCGTAAAGTTTTCTGTTTCCTTGTTTTGGTTTTATTTATAGCATTTTTGTCTTTCCTCTCTACTTGGTGGAGGTGGGGTACTGTGTCTGATCAGGTTAGCAAAGAGCTGCTGACCTCAAGGGAACCACCCCACTTGGCACCCCCAGAAGGTGTTTTTTTTTTTTTTTTAAGGTTGTATCAAAGTACCCTACTGTACACCTATATTGCTCTGTCTTCCTCTTTCTGTGCCTCTCTTCTTTTTGTCAATATTCCTTTCACCCAACCACTCTACTTTCTCTATTTTTCTTTTTTTTCATTTTTTTTTCTTTTCTTATCACTTGGTCCTCATTTCTTTCATGGTTTCTTTCAAGGTTTAAGAGCTTTTTTGCTCTTAAACCTTCTCACCCTTCTGGTCCTGTAACCCTTAGTCCACAGGCACAAGAACTTAAAGAGCAAGAGGAATTGAAAGGAAAATTAGGGCAAGTAAACAGATAAAAGAAATCACCCATGAGGAAGAATCAGCAGAAAACTCCAGGCAACATGAAGAACCAGTCCAGAACTACCCCGCCAAGGGACCATGAGGTAGCTACTGCAGAGGATTCCACCTATACAGAAATGTTAGGAATGACAGAAAGGGAATTTAGAATACACATGTTGAAAACAATGAAGGAAATGATGGAAACAATGAAGGAAACTGTTAATAAAGTGGAAAATAACCAAAAGGAAATTCAAAAACAGAATCAAATAAGAGATGAACGATATGAAGAATATAAAAAGGATATAGCAGAGCTGAAGGAAATGAAACAGTCAATCAGGGAACTTAAAGATGCAATGGAAAGTATCAGCAACAGGTTAGACCATGCAGAAGAAAGAATTTCAGAGGTAGAAGACAAAGTTTTTGAGATAACTCAGATAGTAAAAGAGGCAGAAAAGAAGAGAGAGAAAGCAGAACGTTCACTGTCAGAATTATGGGACTTTATGAAGCGTTCCAACATACGAGTTATAGGAATTCCAGAAGGGGAAGAAGAATGCCCCAGAGGAATGGAAGCCATACTAGAGAATATTATAAAAGAAAATTTCCCAAATATCACCAAAGATTCTGACACACTGCTTTCAGAGGGATATCGGACCCCAGGTCGCCTCAACTCTAACCGAGCTTCTCCAAGACACATTGTGATGAACCTGTCCAAAGTCAAGACCAAAGAAAAGATTCTGCAAGCTGCCAGGAGTAAGCGCCAGTTGACCTACAGGGGCAAATCCATCAGAGTGACCGCAGACTTCTCTAATGAAACTTTCCAAGCAAGAAGACAATGGTCATCTACCTTTAATCTACTTAAACAGAACAATTTTCAGCCCAGAATTCTGTACCCTGCTAAGCTAAGCTTCAAAATTGACGGAGAAATCAAATCATTTACGGATATACAAACATTGAGGAAATTCGCCACAACAAGACCAGCTCTACAGGAAATACTTCAACCTGTTCTGCACACTGACCACCACAATGGATCAGCAGCAAAGTAAGAACTCAGAAATTAAAGGACAGAACCTAACCTCCACACTGATGCAAAAGATAAAACTAAGCAATGGACTCTCACAAAATAAGATGAATAGAATACTACCACACTTGTCAATTATCTCAATAAATGTTAATGGCTTGAATTCCCCACTGAAGAGACATAGATTGGTTGACTGGATTAAAAAACACAAGCCATCCATTTGCTGTCTGCAAGAAACACACCTGGCTTCAAAAGACAAATTAAAGCTCCGAGTCAAGGGTTGGAAGACAATTTTTCAGGCAAATGGAATTCAGAAGAAAAGAGGAGTTGCAATCTTATTTTCAGACACATGTGGATTTAAAGCAACTAAAGTCAAAAAAGACAAAGATGGTCACTTTATATTGGTCAAGGGAAAAATACAACAAGAAGACATTTCAATTCTAAATATTTATGCACCCAATTTAAATGCTCCCAGATTCTTGAAGCAGACCTTACTCAGTCTGAGCAATATGATATCTGATAATACCATCATAACAGGGGACTTTAACACTCCTCTTACAGAGCTGGACAGATCCTCTAAACATAAATTAAACAAGGATATAAAAGACTTAATGAGACTCTAGAACAACTGTGCTTGATAGACGCATATAGAACACTCCACCCCAAAGATAAAGAATATACATTCTTCTCATCACCCCATGGAACATTCTCCAAAATTGATCATATCCTGGGACACAAAACAAATATCAACAGAATCAAAAGAATTGAAATTTTACCTTGTATCTTCTCAGACCATAAGGCACTAAAGGTGGAACTCAACTCTAACAAAAATGCTCGACCCCACCCAAAGGCATGGAAATTAAACAATCTTCTGTTGAATAACAGATGGGTGCAGGAAGAAATAAAACAGGAAATCATTAACTCCTTGAGCATAACAACAATGAAGACACAAGCTACCAAAACCTGTGGGATACTGCAAAAGCAGTTTTGAGAGGAAAATTCATCGCTTTAGATGCCTGCATTCGAAAAACTGAAAGAGAGCACATCAACAATCTCACAAGAGATCTTATGGAATTGGAAAAAGAAGAACAATCTAAGCCTAAACTCAGTAGAAGAAAAGAAATATCCAAAATCAAATCAGAGATCAATGAAATTGAAAACAAAAGAATCATTCAGAAAATTAATGAAACAAGGAGTTGGTTTTTTGAAAAAATAAATAAAATAGATAAACCATTGGCCAGACTAACAAGGAATAGAAAAGTAAAATCTCTAGTAACCTCAATCAGAAATGATAAAGGGGAAATAACAACTGATCCCACAGAGATACAAGAGATCATCTCTGAATACTACCAGAAACTCTATGCCCAGAAATTTGACAATGTGAAAGAAATGGATCAATATTTGGAATCACACCCTCTCCCTAGACTCAGCCAGGAAGAAATAGAGCTCCTGAACAGACCAATTTCAAGCACTGAGATCAAAGAAACAATAAAAAAGCTTCCAACCAAAAAATGCCCTGGTCCAGATGGCTTCACTCCAGAATTCTATCAAACCTTCAAGGAAGAGCTTATTCCTGTACTGCAGAAATTATTCCAAAAAACTGAGGAAGAAGGAATCTTCCCCAACACATTCTATGAAGCAAACATCACCCTGATACCAAAACCAGGAAAAGACCCAAACAAAAAGGAGAATTTCAGACCAATCTCACTCATGAACATAGACGCAAAAATTCTCAACAAAATCCTAGCCAATAGATTACAGCTTATCATCAAAAAAGTCATTCATCATGATCAAGTAGGCTGCATCCCAGGGATGCAAGGCTGGTTTAACATACGCAAGTCCATAAACGTTATCCACCATATTAACAGAGGCAAAAATAAAGATCACATGATCCTCTCCATAGATGCAGAAAAAGCATTTGATAAAATCCAGCATCCTTTTCTAATTAGAACTCTGAAGAGTATAGGCATAGGTGGCACATTTCTAAAACTGATTGAAGCTATCTATGACAAACCCACAGCCAATATTTTACTGAATGGACTAAAACTGAAAGCTTTTCCTCTTAGAACTGGAACCAGACAAGGTTGTCCTCTGTCACCTTTACTACTCAACATAGTGCTGGAAGTTCTAGCCAATACAATTAGGCAAGACAAGGAAATAAAGGGAATCCAAATGGGAGCAGAGGAGGTCAAACTCTCCCTCTTTGCTGACGACATGATCTTATACTTAGAGAACCCCAAAGACTCAACCACAAGACTCCTAGAAGTCATCAAAAAATACAATAATGTTTCAGGATATAAAATCAATGTCCACAAGTCAGTAGCCTTTGTGTACACCAATAACAGTCAAGATGAGAAGCTAATTAAGGACACAACTCCCTTCACCATAGTCTCAAAGAAAATCAAATACCTAGGAATATACCTAACGAAGGAGGTAAAGGACCTGTATAAAGAAAACTATGAAATCCTCAGAAAGGAAATAGCAGAGGATATTAACAAATGGAAGAACATACCATGCTCATGGATGGGAAGAATCAACATTGTTAAAATGTCCATACTTCCCAAAGCAATCTACCTATTCAATGCCATTCCTATCAAAATACCAACATCATACTTTCAAGATTTGGAAAAAATGATTCTGCGTTTTGTATGGAACTGGAAAAAACCCCGTATAGCTAAGGCAGTTCTCTGTAATAAAAATAAAGCTGGGGGCATCAGCATACCAGATTTTAGTCTGTACTACAAAGCCATAGTGCTCAGGACAGCATGGTACTGGCACAAAAACAGAGACATAGACACTTGGAATCGAATGGAAAACCAAGAAATGAAACTAACATCTTACAACCACCTAATCTTTGATAAACCAAACAAGAACATACCCTGGGGGAAAGACTCCCTATTCAATAAATGGTGTTGGGAGAACTGGATGTCTACATGTAAAAGACTGAAACTGGACCCACACCTTTCCCCACTCACAAAAATTGATTCAAGATGGATAAAGGACTTAAACTTAAGGCATGAAACAATAAAAACCCTCCAAGAAAGCATAGGAAAAACACTGGAAGATATTGGCCTGGGGAAAGACTTCATGAAGAAGACTGCCATGGCAATTGCAACAACAACAAAAATAAACAAATGGGACTTCATTAAAATGAAAAGCTTCTGTACAGCTAAGGAGACAATAACCAAAGCAAAGAGACAACCTACACAATGGGAAAGGATATTTGCATATTTTCAATCAGACAAAAGCTTGATAACTAGGATCTATAGAGAACTCAAATTAATCCACATGAAAAAAGCCAACAATCCCTTATATCAATGGGCAAGAGACATGAATAGAACTTTCTCTAAAGACGATAGACGAATGGCTAACAAACACATGAAAAAATGTTCATCATCTCTATATATTAGAGAAATGCAAATCAAAACAACCCTGAGATATCATCTAACCCCAGTGAGAATGGCCCACATCACAAAATCTCAAAACTGCAGATGCTGGCGTGGATGTGGAGAGAAGGGAACACTTTTACACTGCTGGTGGGACTGCAAACTAGTACAACCTTTCTGGAAGGAAGTATGGAGAATCCTCAAAGCACTCAAGCTAGACCTCCCATTTGATCCTGCAATCCCATTACTGGGCATCTACCCAGAAGGAAAGAAATCCTTTTATCATAAGGACACTTGTACTAGACTGTTTATTGCAGCTCAATTTACAGTCGCCAAAATGTGGAAACAGCCTAAATGCCCACCAACCCAGGAATGGATTAACAAGCTGTGGTATATGTATACCATGGAATACTATTCAGCCATTAAAAAAAATGGAGACTTTACATCCTTCGTATTAACCTGGATGGACGTGGAAGATATTATTCTTAGTAAAGCATCACAAGAATGGAGAAGCATGAATCCTATGTACTCAATTTTGATATGAGGACAATTAATGAAAATTATGGTTATGGAGGGGGAAACAGAAAGAGGGAAGGAGGGAGGTGGGTGGGGCCTTGGTGTGTGTCACACTTTATGGGGGCAAGACATGATTGCAAGAGGGACTTTACCTAACAATTGCAATCAGTGTAACCTGGCTTATTGTACCCTCAATGAATCCCCAACAATAAAAAAAAAAAAAAAAGGGAAAAAAAAAAAAAAGAAAAAATGTTCATCATCTCTATATATTAGAGAAATGCAAATCAAAACAACCCTGAGATATCATCTAACCCCAGTGAGAATGGCCCACATCACAAAATCTCAAAACTGCAGATGCTGGCGTGGATGTGGAGAGAAGGGAACACTTTTACACTGCTGGTGGGACTGCAAACTAGTACAACCTTTTTGGAAGGAAGTATGGAGAAACCTCAAAGCACTCAAGCTAGACCTCCCATTTGATCCTACAATCCCATTACTGGGCATCTACCCAGAAGGAAAGAAATCCTTTTATCATAAGGACACTTGTACTAGACTGTTTATTGCAGCTCAATTTACAATCGCCAAAATGTGGAAACAGCCTAAATGCCCGCCAACCCAGGAATGGATTAACAAGCTGTGGTATATGTATACCATGGAATACTATTCAGCCATTAAAAAAAATGGAGACTTTACATCCTTCGTATTAACCTGGATGGACGTGGAAGACATTATTCTTAGTAAAGCATCACAAGAATGGAGAAGCATGAATCCTATGTACTCAATTTTGATATGAGGACAATTAATGACAATTATGGTTATGGGGGGGGAAACAGAAAGAGGGAAGGAGGGAGGTGGGTGGAGCCTTGGTGTGTGTTACACTGTATGGGGGCAAGACATGATTGCAAGAGGGACTTTACCTAACAATTGCAATCAGTGTAACCTGGCTTATTGTACCCTCAATGAATCCCCAACAATAAAAAAAAAAAAAAGAAAAAAAATTTTTTCTCTTTTAACAATTTTGAAATGTAATACACTATGACTCATTAACCATATTATTAACCATATTCGCCATGATATGTAACAATCACCCCCCCCACAAAAAAATACCCTATTCCTCCTGCCTGTGCTTTTGTGCCTTTTGACTATCATATCCCTGTTCCCTATACTGCTGACCCCTGTAACCAACATTCTGCTCTCTGCTTCTATGAGTTAGATTGTTTTGGATTGCAAAACAAGTGAGTATATGCAATATTTGTCATTCTGTGCCCAGCTTACTTTACTCAATTCTATTTGTGTTGTTGCAAATGATAGAATTTCCTTTTTAAGGCTTAATAATGTTCTATTGTGTAATGTACCACATTTTCTTTCTTTCTTTTTCTTTAGGTTGATTCCATAGCTTGACTACTGTGAATAGTGATGTGGTATACAGGGAGTGTATATGTCTATTAGACAAACTGATTACAGATCTTTGTGATAAATACACCGATGATTTCTGAATCATAAGATAATTCTATTCTGAGGTTTTTGAGGAACCTCCACATTTTCAATAACACCATCTTAATTTACACTCCCACCAACCTTTCTCCACATTTTCACCAACATTTATCTTTTGGCTTTTCAATAACAGCCATTCTGACAGGTATAAGATGATATCTCATTGTGGTTTTAATTTGCATTTCCCTAATGATTAGTGATATTGAGCATTAAGGCTGCCTGCATTCTTTAGCTTGTGGCCCCTTCCAACATCTTCCCATCTTTCTCTCCCATCTGCTCTCTCCTCTCCTCTACCTCTCTATCACTCTGTCTCTTTCTTCCTTAAACCCTCTACTTTTTTTATCATATGTCCTTTGTGTTTGACTATTGTGCCTCCCTCGTTTATTTATTAAGTTTTAATTTTTTAAAAAATTTCAGAATATGATGAAGGTACAAATGTTTTGGTTACACGGATTTGCTTTGTATAGTTTGAATCAAAGTTATGAGTGTGCCCCTCACCTTCATAGCATGGATCTGCCTCCCTCTAAGTACCCTTATGATTAAATGTGGTCAACCTAGGTAATCCAGGAGCATCTCCCCATCTCAAGAGCCTTAACTTAATCACATCTGTGACATCCACTTTGCCCTGTCAAGCAATATACCCACAGGTTCTTGGGGGAGAGGGGAGTCTATGGAAGTCTTGGGATGGGGGGAAGCATTATTCATCCTACCACATGGTTCATTTCAGATTTCTTACGATTGCCACTCATACAATGTATCTTTTAGTTTTACTTTTGGCCTTCAAATATGAAGAGTCATGCTATTTCCCCCATTCTTTTCAGGTGAACCATCCCAATGACCATTAACTATTTGTTGGATGCCACAGCTTTGGATTTTTTTTTAACACCCTGGACTTCCTACCCCACATGTCTTAAAGGTGTTGGAATAATAATCACTGTACTTCAGGAATAAATACTTATTGTCTCCTCTGTGCCAAGCATAGATACTAACTTCTTTATATGAATTGTTTCATTAAACCCTTATAACAAACCTGAGAGATAGACGTTATTATTTGCGTTATGTGTAAATGAGGAGACCGAGGCATAGGGCAGTTAAAGAACTTGCTAACAGGGTCTTATCAATAAGGATGTGAGAATCCAGAAAACCAGTCTGACCATCTTTCCCTATCTTTCTACATTTCCCATATTCATCAACAGTGGCTTAATCCCAAGAGCCGGACAAATCAGTAAACCAGTTCACTTACTTATTAGTTGTTCAGTTGTTGATGTTGAGTATGTTGAAAAGAGATTTTTCTTAGAGTAATGATAAATAATGCTGAGTAAGTGAAATAATGTGAAAATGGCTGGGGAATTCAGGGATGGGGTTAAATTGGTATGGGTCAGCAGGATCCATAAGGTTCAAGCTAGCAAGTGGCAGAATCAGAATACGAACCAAGCTACTCTGGTTCAGGAGCTTTCTATCTTAGTCATCTCTTAAAAATATAATGCCTAGGGAAAGCAGAGAGAGAAAGAAGGAGGGAGGGGTGGAGAAAGGAAGAGCAGAGAGAGGGAAGGAGGGAGGTAGGTAGGGTCTTGGTGTGTGCCACACCTTTTGGGGGCAAGACACGATTGTAAGAGGGACTTTACCTAACAAATGCAATCAGTGTAACCTGGTTTCTTGTACCCTCAATGAATCCCCAACAATAAAAAAGAAGAAGAAGAAGAAGAAGAATGAAAAAAAAAATGCCTAGTGCATTAAATTCAGGCAAAATCTGTCTTAATGATTAAATTTAAAATAGCACATTTGATATTATATCATTGCACAAAATTATTTTCTCCCTTTACTTCTCTCGTTTTCTGCCTGTGAATGTGCACTAAAAGATATCTAGAATGATACTCCTCAAGCATTGACCATGGCTATTTCTGGGTGATAGAATTTGGAACACTTTTGCTTGTTTGTATTTTCTTTGTTATTGGTTTCTATTTTCTTCTCTAAACTAATTATTGTTACTTTAGTTTTATGACAAAAATGTATTATACTTTTTTTTCCATTTTTTCCAATGGCTTTACTGAGATATAATTTAAATATCATAAAATTCTAGCATTTACATCAATGAATTTTAGTATATTGACAGAACTATGTATCTATCACTCCTGTCTAATTTTAGAACATTTCCATTGCCCGAAAAAGCAACTTTGCCCTTATTTCCAGTTACTACCCATTCCCACTCCCAGCCCTAGGCAAACACTAATCTACTATCTGTCTCTACATAGTTTCCTATTGCGGATATTTTGTGTTAAGTAAAATCACCTAATGTGGATGGTATTTTTTGGTCTAGCTTCTTTCACTGAACACATGGATTTGAAGTTCACCCATTTTGTAGCATGCATTAATACTTTGTTCCTTTGATGGCCAATAGTATTCCATCGTATGGATATATATGCCACAGAATTTATCCCTTTGTTAGTTGATGGATAATGAGTTGCTTCCAGTTTCTGAGTATTGCAAGTAATTCTGCTATGCACCTACACAAACAAATTTTGTGTAAACATCAATTTTAATTTCTCTTAGGTAGATACCTAGGAATGAAAGTGCTGAGTGATGTGGTAAATTTTTAAAAATTCACCTTTTTGAAAAACTACCAACCTGTTTTTCCCAAATGTCAGCACCAGGTTTTGTTTCCACCAGCAAGGTAAGAATAGTTTCCATTTTCTACATTCTCACCAGTGCTTGTTATTGTCCACCTTTCTTATTATACTTATTCTAGTGGGTGTGAAGAGGAATCTCATTGTGGTTTTTGATTTGTATTTCCTCATAACTAACGATGTTCATCATTTATGTATCTTTTTTACCATTTTTAAAAATTTATTTAGAGACAGAGTCTTCCTCTGTCACCCCGGCTGGAGTGCAGGGGTGCTGTCATAACTCACTGTAGCCTTGAACTCCTTGGCTCTTGTGGACCTCCCACCTAAGCCTCCTGAGGAGTTGGGACTATAGATGCATGCCATCATGTCTGGCAAATGTTTTTATTTTTGTAGAGACAGGATCTTGCTATGTTGTCCAACCTGTCTCAAACTCCTGACCTAAAGCAATCCACCCACCTCAGCCTCCCAAAGTGCTAGGATTACAGGTGTGAACCACCACCATGCCGCAGACATGTATTATTTTCATAACAACCCAAACTGTCATTTTTTAAAATATTCTGGTATCTGTCATTAGACTAAATATTCAGATGACATCTGGGAAGTACAGAGAACAGTAAATGTGGTTGCTTGTGACTTGCTCTCCTCACTTTCACTGATGCAACCAAAACATTGAGCTAATTTTGTAGCAGACACTTTACACCCTTGGCTCAAATTAAGCCTGTGGTCATCTGAATACCATGGATCCTGTTCTCATTGACTGTCGTGGAACTGGATTTCTCTCATTCTCTAGTTGGGCAATTGATTTTATTGAACTTAAATGCTGGAGCTAATATGTTTGCCCATTGAATTTTGTCTTGTCAGTTTGAATCCAATATCATCATCTGTAAAAAATAATATTTTATTTTAATTCTGTCATCTTATTTTACCTCCCTTTAAGCCCCTTTCAGATGTCAAAATATCCAAGAAGGTGAATTTTTGACCATTATATTTTCTGTGTTTTCTGAATCGAAATGAATTCATACTTTTTCATAGGCAACATAAGGACTCAATTACAATGCATGAAAGTTTGTTAAAAATAAGCACATCCAAGATAAAACTAATGAATAAGACCTATAAAACTGTACTTTTCATAATTAACATAAGGACATATCTCTAATACATACGTTAAAAGTAAGCACTGCCATTCAACTTTGTATCATAGTAACAACCACTTTTAATAGATTTCTATTTTAAAAAGAACAAGATTGATGAGATAAGAAAGTCTATACAATCCCACTGAAATGCAGACATGTTGTATGTAGGGGTGTCTATCACATTTTGATTCTTTCTAATTTTACTCTCAGTGGGGAAATATTTTTGGAAATTCTGGAAGTAACTTACCATTATCTTTATGTGCTAATTACTTTATCTGTAAACCATTCATAATCCATCTCTTTCTCAAAATATCTTTGATCTTCCCAAACCATTCTGAACTTGGCCCTTCTCTGAAGTTCTCAAGCTGAACTGAACTACTCGTTCCCTTCTGTCCGTGGTATATCCTTCCTATACATGAAGCCTCCTCTGTTTCATTCTTTCCCATTCACTGGCCCTCCTCCGACCTCCTGCCCTCCCTTCTCCAGCACCCACTCTGGTGTATTTACTGTATGTTCACCTTGCATGTGTTTAGATAAATATGCATCCATAAGAAAGTGTTTATGGAACTGGCACAATGGCTCACGCCTGTAATCTCAGCACTCTGGGAGGCTGAGACCGGCGGGTGGATCCCTTGAGCTCAGGCATTGAAGACCAACCTGAGCAAGAGTGGTCTCAAATAAAAATAGAAAACAACCTGGGCATTGTGGCAGGTTCCTGTAGTCTCAGCTACTCAGGAGACTGAGGCAAGGGAATCACTCAAGCTTAACAGTTTGAGGTTACTGTGGGCTATGGCACCATAGCACTCTATCCAGGGCAACAGAGTGAGATTCTGTCTCAAAAAAAAAAAAAAAGCATTTGTGTCTATAATTTTTAATAACATAAGTGACCATGTGCTATGAAGCTCATTTGATTTCTTACTTTAAGTTCGCCAATGTTGTTTTTAGAGATATTCACGTGCTACATTTTAATCTAACTTATTACATCTGCCTGCTGTAGAGTTGTCTGTGAAATGCTCACAACCAAAAGTACCTGTCTGTCTACTTTCGTGGAGGCTCATCATGAAAAACTCTTCTGCGGATATTCTTGTGTTAATAAATGTACTCTACATATACTGTTCCTATGCAGGTCAGAGGAACTGCCCACAGAGAGGAACGGTTAGTTTCCACTTACATACATTTTCTCTGCCACGTGGACTCAAGATAGAGATTGCTGAGTCACAGGATCATGCACACAGAATTGCTGTAAAAATTGCCATGTCGTTTTGTGGAAGACTGGAGCAGCTTACCAGTAGTACAAAGGCCTTGTTTCAACTTTCACTCAGCAGCACTTGGTTTTGTCTGACTTTGGAGCTGTTGCCCGTCGGATGGGTGTGAAGCTCCGCTTCAGCCCCCTGGTGCTCCGTGGCGCTGTTCTCTGTGTGATGGTCAGGCTGAGCATTCGCCTCTTCCTGTGATTATTAATCACGTAGGAGGCCCCTTCTGTGAATTGCCTAAACATAAAAAGAGATTTTAAACTGTTCTATTGCTGACTTGCATTCCCTGTGCATTGTGGCTATTAATACTTAAAAGTTTTAGGCATTGCAAAAACCTCTAGCCCAGTTACTTGTCACTGTTACTCTGTCTCTGACGTCTTTCACTGAATCCAAGTCTTCCATCTTGGGTTATTATAAAATTCATCAATTTATTTTTCACAGTTTGAGTATTTGAAGGTTTATTTAAGAATCTCTCTACCACCCAAAATTCCTCTTCATTTTCTTGTACTAGAGTTATAGTTTTCCTTTCACATTTTGAAATTCATCCATTTTGAGCTTTTTATAAATGGGTCAAGATAGCGATTTGACTGTATTTTTCTCCATAGAGTAATACTTTTCTCCAAAGTAGTTTTCTAAACAGCTGTGAAGCTGTCCTTATCACACAGTCACTCTCCGCAGGTGCCTGGTTTGATTTGGAGACTTTCCTTGGTCTGTTTATTCTGCACCTGAGCTTCGTAACTTCAGTTTCTATGTGTTCCTCAAATGTTTAATGTTCTAGTAGAATGACTCCATCCTTTTGCCCTTTTTCAAAATTGCTTACTCAAGAAGACTTTATTCTTCCATTTAAAATTTAAAATCAGTTTATTGTAATTCCAGAAATGCCTGCTGTGATTTTGATTCAAATTGTAATGAAATACATGAAACAATCTGGGGACAAATGATATCACGGTCTTACTAAATCACCCCAGTCATTTATTTAGGTCTTTTCTTTTTTCCTTTAATGGAGCAATAGAGCTAAAAAATTTTTTTCTCAACAAAAGCCCTGTACATCCTTTATTAGCATAATACCAGACACTTTTGTTGCTTTTGTAAATTCTACCTTCATATGTAATGTGTAAAATATATGTATGCTTTGGTAAGTTAATACTGCATTTTATGCGTTTGCTCCTGTGGCCTCTTCAGAGTCACATTGGAGGAGAGAAGGTTCACACCTGGAGGACTCACTCTCTTGTTTGTAACCATGTTTCACATCTGTACCTTTGTGGACACACTCAGTGTCTCATTTCACTTGTGACCAGTGGCCCCAGTGAGACTGCCATCTTTGTTATGATGGCTGCCTGCACGTCACACTGCACACTACCATCCTCAAGACTCGGCTCAGTGCCATATGCACGGACCAACGAGACCACGGTAGTGGCTACAGGGGGGCACAGTTGAATATGAGCTAGAAGACTGGTGTGTAGCCCTTCCTCAACCTCTCCCTCTGAACGAGTTCTTAGCACTTCTCAGTCTTACCGTCCCTTTTCTAACACAAAACTAAAAAGGTTGTCACAAAAGTTCAAAGAGGAAATCAACGTATCATGCACAGCATTTGAATCCTGTGCAAATCCTTATCTGCCGTTTGAATCTAAAAACAGGAAATACTTAAAACAGCCATAAGCAAGAGAAGGGTGATGGCCGGAAAGAATTGTGAATTCCAAAAACTGTTCCCGATGACTGAAGTTACTACCAAACTGACTCCAGCCAAGGACTCCATAGACAATTTATAATGATGTCTCCAGACAACAGGGACATTCTACAGGCAGGGGTAAAAGGAGAGGCCCCCACCACCTTGAAGACCATTGCCATGGCTCTGGACTTTAAAGCACTCCAAGAAACATTTTTCTCTGGGAATCTGGTCTTTTGGGTGAAGGAAACAGCTGCTTTGGGTTATGACATGATCTTTCTCTGCAAAGAGATAATTTAAGCAGAATCCCAAATAGGACAACAGAATGATCTGTATTCAAATGCAGATTGGGGGGTTTAAAAATATAGTGAAGCAAATAGGAATTCCTCTTATTTCCAACCTCATCTTACCTTTCCATAATGGAAATACCACATATGGGATGCAAGATGATTGCAGAGTGGATATGGATTTGTAAAAGGGAGGATATCATAAAAAGTTCTGGAGGTGGGGGGTTGAGACCCTCCTTGGGGTCCCAGAGCAGAGGGAAGGCATTCAGATTAAGCCACGGGAGCCATGGCAGGAATAAACAGGCAGAGAAGATTGGAAGAGCCAGGAGCAAGGCACGCAGCACCCAAGTTGAAAGACTCGAGGTAAAGGACTGGGTACCTCCTCAGATGTAGCCACCCCTGACCACCCCAGCAGAAATATTCCTCTCACTCCCCAAGTCACTCTATGATATTCTCAGCTTTACCATCCTGTTTGGGCTGATCACTACCTTACATTCTCTTGCTTACTTATTTATTTCCTTGGCTATTATTTCTTTCTTCTACCAGGCTGGAAACTCTGTAGGGGCAAGAACCTGACCTGTTTTGTTCATGTGCCTTAATCAGAGTGGACGCTCAATGAATGTTATTTGAATGAGCAAAGGGAATCTAGATCTGTCAGATAGTGGGAAATAGCTATTGCTCAGTTTTACATCATCCAAGGGCATCATCCACCTTTTATTGTAGGAAATAAAATTAGAGGATGGAGACTTGTTATAAAGTGCTTCATTGAAACGTACAATTGCTCAGTTGAATGCCATCTCAAGGAGTGCTGGTGTGCCTGGAACTCCAGCTGTACAAAAGATGAACACACATCAGCCCTGCCGTGATTTAACAGGGTTCTTGGGAATCCACACATTCCTGGGTTTATCGTTCAGGTTATTACTGTGGAGTAAAGTGAGACATAGAGCCAATTACAATGGCCTTGAATGAATGAGTAATGCAACAAATTACAAAGTTCTTAATAGCTCCTCATTCTCTTTTCTAGCCTCTGTTCCCTGCAGATGTGGTGGTGTGGCAGGATGTGTATAAAGTAATAGTCAATTGTTCTGTTTTTCTTTTGCTCCTGTCCCTCTCACTTTATTTTTTGAGGGAGAGAATGAAATGGGTAAGACTGAAAAGGTGGCAGACTTCTAATGAAATCACAATTTAAAAAAACGACGACAAAGTGGTAAGATTAAAACCACGAGGCAAACCAGTAGGGGGTGTAAAAGATAAAATTACTACTCAGAAGTCAATGGAAATGTAGTTATAGGCAATTATTGCATGTCCTCTGCGTGCCTCATAAGTGAATTGACCTTTAAAAGAAAAATTGCCCTTGATTGTTTTTTAAATCTCATTTTCTGTGCTTCTAAGATTGTCTCCAACTATTGTCTGGATTTTTTATATCTCCAAATGTACTGTTATAAATAATCATAATCGCAATTTCTTGGATTATTACCTTTCCCTTATAGTCTTAATATTCATATTGTACATCTAATAATGGTAAACAAATCATGGGATTACCATAAAATAGAATATTATGTAGCCATGAAATGCTATGTTTTAAGAGACAATTTTAGGACTGGCAGAAATGTTCATTATGTAATCTTACATAAAAACACAGGATATAAGACCACACATAGAGAAAGCTCCTTTGTGTTTTGTTATGTTTAACATAATGATTATGGGATTGAGTGTGCTTATGAATGAGTTTTATTTTCTCATATTATAGGGTCACTACAAAAGTTTTGAGACAGACTCTGTTCTGGTCCATTATTTCATTTCCAAGAACCATAGTTGACTAGGTCCTTTCTGATTCAGCCACACAAGTTTCAACTTGTTCAGTTCATCAGTGTTGCCAGGAGGGCTTCACCTGTTTCTGTCCACATGATTTTGCATTTCTTGACTTCTGAGTCTTTCAAAACTTGTGTAATGACCCATATATAATTATTTCTCTGTAATTTCTGAATTCTCTTCAGTGAATATGAAATCACTCGGAAAAGATTATGTCCACATATCTTTGAATGTATGTCTGGAAAAGATTATGTTCAGATATCTTTCCAATGTAACTTAGTTACCTGTTAGTTATTTGTTGGGGGTAGAGAGGAAATAGACTTTATTTTTCTATTTTAAAGTGGAAATACTGAGGCATCGTGAAATGCCCTTGCTCGAATCATATCATTCATGGCAAAGAACTGGAATCTGAAAGAGAAATCAGCCTCTTGAATTGGCAAGGTTTATCCCTCACCTTACTTACATAAACCCAGTGGGAAATGCAGAGGGATGGTCTCTGCCTGGGGCTTCTCGATGGCTCACAGTCTATGACTACCTTCCTATGGGAGGCAGCCCGGACTGTGAGCCTGAGGCTTCCCTTCCCTAGGTCAGCTCTCTCTACCCTTCCACTAGGGAAGGAACAAATCCTGAAATGGATGTCTGGGTTATCACAAGTTTAAATAACTCAATCTTTCTGGTGACACCAGTTTAGATATAAATGCTGTTAAATAGATATTGACCCGTTAATCATTAGCCTTGGAACATTGTGACTTGAGGGCGTTGGTGCACATCCAGACTTGGCGGACAGTTTGCAACATCTCACCACCGTGTGAGATGACCCAGTCATCAAACGTAGAATCTCTAAATATCCATTTTGGGAATCAGTAAACCTTTTAATTCATTTTAAAGTGACTCTTTTAATTTTTTGAAAAGCCAAATAGGAACTCTCTCTTTCTTTTTTGTCCTGGCTCTTAATAAACCAACCCCCCCCCTCAAAAAAGGGGTTACCTGGCCTACCCATAGAGATTTTTGGTTTTAAGTGGTCCCAAATGGGCCACAGGCATTGGCATTTTAAAACTTCTCTTTGACAACTCTAATGTTCAGCCAGGGTTGAGAACTACTGATTTAAAGTGTGAATCTTTGCCTCCATGACATATTTAGTATCTGTGATTTATCTGATGCCAAGTCTTTGGTCAAGAATGCAACATCCAATTATAACACAGATCCCACGGGTAAGATCAGTTTTAGGATTTTCCATGTGGTTTCCAGAAATGTACTGCAGTGAGAATCAAGTTTTGTTGGATATCTTATATTTGTCCAATGTTCCAGTACTCTCCCTCCAAAAAAGTACCTAGGAGAGATCTTTTTGTTTTCTTGATGTTCAAAGAGACTGTGTGCAGCACCCCAGGGGGGAACACAATAGAAGTCTCTTACAAAAGCCTAACCATTTATTGTCAGTGGGCTATGGTAAAGAGGGCAATTTTAAAAAGAAAAATGAGGTTGCAAAAGAATCTCTGGTGCCTGTGTCAAAAGAGGGAAGTTTTGCTGCTGACACAACAGCCCTCGTCCCAAGGGTACTTGCACTCCCAGGTCTGTCCAGCCCCTGGCATCCCTGTCCAGAAACTGGACCTAGAATCAGTACTGTCCCCACCACCACCCTATCCCAAAGCATGGGCATCTAATTTTCTGCACACTAAGCACAGATCTGGATGTGAGAAGATGGAGTCTTGTCTGATCAGAGCCAAGAAGAGAGGCTGTTCTCCATAAAGGCAGAGACGTGGATAGATGGATTGCCTCACTACAAAGACAGAGATGTGGATAGATGGATTGCCGTGGCAGCAGAGAGACAAGCAAGAGAGGGCAGAGGAACAGGAGAGTTAAAACACTGTCCATTGGCAAGGAAGAGGAGAGTGGAGAAACAACACTGTCAGTAATTCTAGATCGATACCAAAAGAGCCTTACTGGACAGAAATTAGTTTGGAGGAGGAAATTTGTGAACTTAAATGATTGAGGACAGGATATTGTGTATGAAATAATATTATGGCACCTTTTCAAATTTAGGCAAGTGCCCCTTTATTGGATTAAGAAAAGAGATCATGAGGCCAAGGGAGCATAAATGAGTCTCTGCTGGGAGTTGGTCCAGGCCACGTGAGGCTGCTTTCGCCTCACCCTCTGTCCCCAGTGTCTGCTCATGCCCACCCCCAGCCACATGCCCAGGGTCTTAGTCAAGTCTGAATTCTCCTGTTGGAGCCAAGATGGCCACGGTGTGGAGCCTGAGGAGCTCCCATGCAGATGTGATGCGGGGCCCAGGGGACAGGCACTGGAGGAAGAAGAGGCTTCCCAGCAAAGAGCAGAGGGTGCCCACCCTAAGCCTGAGAACCCTGCAGAAGTTAGTTAATTTTACCATGGCACCATTTTAAAAAAAAAAAAGAAAGATGCTTCCTTGAATTCTCTCAAATTGAAAACAGTAGTGTATGTGTCTGTGTGTGTGTGAACTTACATGAGCACCCAGGGCATCATGGAAAATTCTATTTTAAAGAAGCTGGTTATTTAAATGACATGTTTTGGATAACCCGAACCCTCATTGTTTTGTTTGTTTAGAAGCAAAACATTTCTGTTCCCAGAGATGTTCTCAGAGTTGATTCTTTTCTGGTGGTCCTAAGGCTAAGGAAATACTTGGGTGCAGTGCAAAGAGAAAGGGCTGGGCTGGGGATCTTGCTCTGACACTCAGAAGCAGCCCTGTGCCCCTGCAGAAAGCACATGTGCCCTCTCAGCCTCAACTCCACCCTGTAAAAGAGGAGGTTAAGACCAGGTTATTTCTGATGTAAGATGTTCATCCTTAGAGTTCAGTGTCCTTTGTATAGCTCAAACTACCTGTGAACAAGAGTTCTATCCAAGGCATAGCTTCCCTCCCAACTCAAGAATCAAATGTCCCCTGAGCTAGACTCCTATTTGTACTCAGCTCTGTTGCAGACATTTCGGATACATGGGAAATGGATGTAAAGGAAAGTGTGAGGACTTGCTTAAGACCACTCAAGTTCAGACTGGCTCTGTTTCTTGCTATGTCTTGGCCTAGCCAGCACTTCCCTTGAAGTCCCCTCTGTCTGTGCAAGTAAATGGACGATGCACTTGGCCCAGACAGCTCTGGCTGGGGAGGTACTTGCAAAGGTTCTGACTCCTTTTTTTTTTTTTTGGCATGTGGGACGCTGAGGCGGGGGGACAGGACTGTAACCTTTGCAAACCATCATGCTGCATGATCGTTCCTCCCTCAGGGGAACAGGAGTGACCAGCAATGAGGAAAGCAACAGAGAAGGGTAGAACTCGGCACCCAACACTTGACCTTCCTTCCAGGCTGCCCACCCTTCTCTCCACCAGATGAGGAAAGCAAGGTGATTTAAGTTACACTTATTTCTGTGACATGTATGTCCAAACAGGAAGGGAACTAGCTTTACAATTTTTTGTGTTTGTTTTTTTTCTTTAGAGACAGAGTCTCACTTTACTGCTCTTGGTAGAGCTGTGGCGTCACAGCTCACAGCAACCTCAGCTAACTCCTGGATTTAGGCAATTCTCATGCCTCAGCCTCCCGAGTAGCTGGGACTACAGGCACCTGCCACAACACCCAGCTATTTTTTTGTTGCAGTTTGGCTGGGGCTGGGTTCGAACCTGCCACCCTCAGTATATGGGGCCAGCGCCCTACTCACTGAGCCACAGGTGCCGCCCTTTTCGTGTGTGTGTGTGTGTGTGTGTTTTTAAGACAGCATGTGGCTAGGAATGGACAGGATCAATCGTCACTGCTGTAAGTCGGCATGGCTGCAGGCGACCATGCATTGAGGGAACCTGATATAAGACGGCCTTCCCGATACTGAGATGAAGGTCTCTCCTCTACCCCTGGAATGTGGGCCTGTGTTTAGAAGTCAATGCAGGACCTTAGCTGACACTTCCATACCTGCCAAGAGCTCCTGATGTGAACCAGGTGGCCTGCCTCAAACAGAATTCAATTACCCAGATGGCAACTGCTTCTTAATTCAAAACTTTAACAGAGCATTTTTTGTTATTCCATTATGAAAAATGAGAAGGGGAAGAGAATATATTGAGTTTGAGTACTTCTCGTTCATGAGATTAGAAGCATGGGAGGAAAGTGAGTGCTTGGCCTCTGCCAGCCCCCTGTAGCTTGAGCCTGTAGCCTGCCCGACTTGGCTTCTTATTCCTGGAAGAGGCGGGATGGTCCTGAAACTCAGCCTTCTCTCAGGTCTGCTCTTAGGAAGCTGGAATAACTCTCCCTTGCTAATTAGCAATTGCATTAGCAGATGGTGTGCATATTTACGTATACATATTTTTCAAAAGTAAACAGGAAAAATAAGAATTAAATTATTGGAGACAATGCTTTCTTGTTCCTGAGCAGGATGTGCTGTATCACCTCTGCAGTCCATACCCTGTGTATTCGGGCTTCTTCTGAAGGTGAAAATCTCGCGGCTGGACCACAGCTGCGGTGTTTGAGTGTGGACCTTATTTTCCTGGTGCTCACCCAGGGTTTGGCAACAACCACACTAGTGCGGACAGGTGGAGTGCTGACTGACCTCCGCTCCCCTCCGTGCACTGGCCGGCTGTGTTCCAGCAGACAGGGCCTCTGCTGGATAATGGAGATTGATGCAGGAAAGGAAAGAAAGCCAGCATAAAGTGGGTGCTGTTGTCACCCCACCTCCTCTAGGCAAGTCTCTGTGGATGCCTTCATGCTTGGCTTTTATGTACTCCAAGGTGAGTAGAAATTAGAAATCAAGACAAGACGATTCCTAACACTTTCTGAACCGTGAGTGCATGGCAGGAAATGGCTCGGTGTTTCATGTCGATTGCTCCTTATACCATCCCAGTATCCATTTTTATACATTAAAACAGCTTCATGTGGGTAAGAAAGATGCTGTGGTTTGAAGGAGGCATTTGGGTGAGACCCTGTTATTTGGTTAACTGTTTTGGGTCCACCGCTTCCGTTGTCACCATCACCATCCTCATCACCCCTCCTCCACCTCCATCACCACCGCACTATCCCTATCACCCCGGCTCATTTCTATCACCATCAACCCTACCCCCACCTGCATCATCACCACCACTCTCATCAGCCCTTCCCCCACCTGCATCACCAACATCCCCACTGCCCCCTCCTCCCATTACCGTCACCATCGTCGTCATCCCCACCATCCCCCACTCCCATCGTCATGACGCTCATCACCCTGCCCCCCACTTCCATCACCACCGTCACCATCACACCTTCCCCCACCTCTGTTACCACCACACCATCCCCACCGCCTCCACCCCCCTCTCCATCACACCACTCCATCATATCATTACTTTTACCACCATCCCCACCGCCTCTACCCGCCTCTCCATCACACCACTCCATCATATCATTACTTTTACCACCATCCCCACCGCCTCTACCCGCCTCTCCATCACACCACTCCATCATATCATTACTTTTACCACCATCCCCACGGCCTCGACCCCCCTCTCCATCACCACCACTCCATCATATCATTACTTTTACCACCATCCCCACGGCCTCGAGCCCCCTCTCCGTCACACCACTCCATCATATCATTACTTTTACCACCATCCCCACCGCCTCTACCCGCCTCTCCATCACCACCACTCCATCATATCATTACTTTTACCACCATCCCCACCGCCTCTACCCGCCTCTCCGTCACACCACTCCATCATATCATTACTTTTACCACCATCCCCACCGCCTCTACCCGCCTCTCCGTCACACCACTCCATCATATCATTACTTTTACCGCCATCCCCACCACCTCTACCCACCTCTCCATCACACCACTCCATCATATCATTACTTTTACCGCCATCCCCACCGCCTCTACCCCCCTCTCCATCACCACCACTCCATCATATCATTACTTTTACAGCCATCCCCACCGCCTCTACTCGCCTCTCCATCACACCACTCCATCATATCATTACTTTTACCACCATCCCCACTGCCTCTACCCGCCTCTCCATCACACCACTCCATCATCATATCATTACTTTTACCACCATCCCCACTGCCTCTACCCGCCTCTCCATCACACCACTCCATCATATCATTACTTTTACCACCATGTCTACCACCAGGTGTTAAGTGTCAAGTTGGCAGAGATTGTCAAAAAAGCAAAAAGCTAAGACTTATTGGCACACCTTTAACTCGAGCTATTTGGACAATTGAAGCTAAATTATTCATTAATCTGGCCTCTTTCTCCTTTTCCATTACCCTCTTATAATTTCAGTTTTTATATGTGAGGGCTTGACATTTCTTTCGTCTATAGAGTTGTATCAACCACTGGCCTCTAAGAGAAGTGGAAAACAACACAGTACTTGGTCTATTTGGAATTTGGTTTAGAAAAAAAAAACAGTGGAAAACCAGGTAAAATACCTGAGCCTTCCCAGCAAATTGAACTATCTTTGAAGCTAGGGAGTTGTATGTTAACCAATTGTTAAAATTATGTCCTAATTCCAGTTTTTCATCATATCTAGTGATTTGAAAGCCTCTATTTGGAGGAAGCAGCGGGTAATGGGGATGATAATGGGGATTAAGATGGGCTACATGTGTACACACAAGGAAAATAAAGGAAAATGCATCGGCATGCTATTGAAAGATACACAGAAAACAGATTTCTTATGATTCAGAATTCCATAACGTGACAAGAGAAGCTTTGCTAAATGCACAGATTCTGAAGGCTTAGCCCAGCACTCTGGTAGCGCCAGAGAAATCCTTCCAACTCTGATCACACCACACCCCTGCTTAAAACCCTGCAGGGTCTCCCTGTGGCCTACAGGATAAAGTTCAAGCCCCTAGACGGCATCCAAGTTCTCCGGCATCTGGACTCTGCTCACCTCTCCCAATTTATCTCCTGTTTTCCTCCCTCTCACAACCTAGGCTTTAGCCATTTTAAACCACTGGCCAGTCCTCCAACAGACTAAGTTAGTTTCTGTCCTGAAGATTTTCCCCATGTGCTACTTTGCGTGCATCTCCTGAAGCCCCCAAACACACTGCCCACCCGAGGAACTCCTATCCAGCCACTTCCTCCTTCGTGCCCCCATGATGCCCTTCATAGACCCAGCACCTCTCACTGTGTGGCTAATATCTCCTTGCCTGGCTTTCTTTTATACCAAATGACAAGCTATTTAAGGGTAGCGATTAGAACTTTGTTAACTTTCTATGCACTGTAGGCTCAGAGCAGAAATCCAATAATGATTATTCTGGTTTTCCACATAAACTAGTTCTTACTTTTGTTAAGTAGCGTAGAGTCGCAGAGTTAGGGATTGGAGTAGATTCTTTACGAACAGGGAAGAAAAAGAGAGAATCCTTCTGAGGGGCCTTTTTGTAAGAGTTTCTATGTGGAGGTCACCATCACCAAAATGGAGTCTCTGGAGTAAAACAGAAGCTGTTAAAAGTGAATCGAGCTGGTTACTATTTTTGCATCTGACCTATTTTTGGTTACTTCTACTGCTGTTACGAAACCTTTTAGAGTTTTTATAAATGAAGCAAACTACTTTTTGATGGTTTTGTGTTCTTTCCTCTTAAGGTGGCTCTTAACTCTACTGAAAGGAAAATCCATGGTCTCCAAAATCCAGCTTTAGTGCAAAGGCATCTTGGGAGAGTATTGATCTCAGCAGGACCAGCTTCCACAGAACTTTCTCAGTTGTTTCTTTCCATGGAAGATTTTAAGGCCAAGAATAGCCAATCTATCCACTACAATGTGACAGCATCATTCCCTAGTGCTCACAGTTGCAGTCCTGGAGATCACAGTTACCACTCACTGCCTCTTCCCAGCTTTAGGCTTGCCTTAGCTAGTCTTTCAGCCAGCCCTAAGCTGCATCTCTGCTGGCTAGATGAAGATGAGATTCTGACATTAGAATAGTTTGGGGTCCACATCCCTTCTTTGTTGCCACTTGATTTTTGTTTGCATGCCCCAGTGGTTGTTGATTTGCAGAAAACCATTAGTGAGTTTTTAAATGCAAGGACATTGTAACACTGCATATGTTGTGAGCAGGTTGAGGGGCATAGAAGTTGGAGGCGCTGCTAAACAAGGTGGAATCCTGGCTCTTAATCTCAGGATCTAGTGTAAAACACATGGGAGGCAGCTAAAGACTCCCTTCTTACTGTTTTCCTTATGAAGATCACTATTAATAAGAGCAAACTACTTAAGTGGCAGTTGTGTTAAAGGGATGCCAAGTAAAGGACCAAGGACAGGGTGGGGAAACTGCAACGGTAAGACCACATGTGGTCTTCAGGGTTCGTAAGTGTGGCCTTTTAACTAAATTCAAATTTTACAGAACAAATTATTTTATTTTTATTAATACAATTTTGTTTGTCTTTTATATTTTTATTTTTAAAACCAATATATTTAAAATATCAAAGAATAAAATAAATTTCAACAAAAGAATTCTCCCACATTGACCTGCACAATTAGAACTTTCTTAAGCCATAAGGGCTAAATTGGTGGCTACTATGCTCATGATTTAATTCTAACTTCTCCTGCCTGACCAGCACCACTACTGCAGGAGGCTGGTTTGTGAGAATTTATGGGGATCAAGCGCATCAGTCTCTTGTCAGCTTTTGACAACAACATTAATATACCTATTAATTGGACAACGCAATGGAAGATTCACTGACTTTGAGAATCATGATGTCACACTCAAATTAGCATTTCAGCCTCACCTAGTTGAAATCCCCAATGCTCCTAAAAAACCACAGATGGAATCGATGAAACACTCAGCAGATGATATTTTAAAGTCATTGTTTGATGCCATGAAAGAGCCAATTGAATATAGAAAAATGAAAGATCTCTTACTTTTCAACCACTTCTCACTGTGAATCTACATTCTCCCACCTAACTCAAATCAAGACCTCTTAATGTCACAGATGACTGATACCGATCTAGATCAACTGAAATCACAGACCTCCATGCCCCAACCAAATAATCAAATACTTTCCAACAATAAGTAGACACAACACAGTCATTTAAACATTAGTTAGCTTTAAAACTAACAGTTTCCATTTTTGAAATTATTAAATACATAGTAGTTAGAATTTTATAGAATAATGTACATTTTTAAGTATATCTAATTGAAGTTTCTTGAATGGGGCCTTATTTGATTACTGGGAAATGAATATGGCCTTCCAATGTGTAAAGTTTCCCCACCTTGACTGAAGACTTTACTTTCTTGAGGTTTAATGACCTACAACAGACACCAAGTAAATGCCAAATCTTCTAAATTTCCAGAAGCAAAACTTAAAGTCATCAACCACCATTAATAGGAGAAAATATAGTTAAAAGAACATTATGGAGCTTTCAAAAGGAATGAAGATGTGAGTAAAAAATTGGGCCAGGGAGGAAAGGTAATAGAAATTAGAATTATTTAGCTGACCAAATTTGATGGTTAGCATTGTACCTAGAACTTTCAAAGCCGGAAGTGATGTCTGCTGTTGAACAGAAAAAAAAAAAAAAAAGAAATAGATTTGTAATGGAGATTCATAGATACTAACAAGGAAAAAGTCTGGAAGGTAAGAGTTGGCTTTAAGGCAGCAAGGGAGGCTTTCTGGGGAACCTGGGCTTGGTGAAGGATAAAGATACACGCCGATGATTGTTTCCATGCTAACTCTACAATAAGCTAATCCAAAGGAAACCCCATCCTTCCAGATTTCTAGCTCATTTTTGTATCTTATGGGAAATGCTAACTTGGTATGGACTCCAACTCATGTTCTAAAACTTATAATTGCAATGGTGTATTTATTCAATTCAGCAAATACTCAAAGTGCTAGCATTATTGGCTCAAAATACTGACTTGCATCATAATTTTCATACATCTGCTGACTCAATTCACAATGACTGGGTCAGTCTTCATAGCTGTGAGCAAATCCTCCTCGAAGCTATCTACACTTGGCAGCCTTGAGGTTTGTAAATACTGAGTCTCTGGGCCAACCAATTTAATTGTGCCCCAAGTAAGGAGCTCAAAAAAGAGCTTATAAGAAGCAGATAGAATAGACAGGCATGACTTTCTCCACCCCCTGTTCTGGAGTCCACATTTGTTCCCTGCACTGGGTCTTAGAGTTAGAAAAGGCACCCAGAAATCCTGCCACTATCCTTCAAACATCCAGTGCCAATTACTCCCTGAGTCCCAGTTTCTTCATCATAAAATGAGGGGAGTGTTTGATCTCTAATCTCAAAGTTTCATTCAGACCTCTCCCAAGAGTAGGAAAGAAGGCTTTCCCAAGGAACAGACTCTTAGCCTTTAGTTACCCATGTTCCCAGGTGTCTCTCTAGCATCTGAGTCCTCTGCTCCTCAGTCCCAGCCATGCCTTACCTGTTTCATAGTTCACAGGCACATCTAGGGCTCCATGTAAAACTACTAGGTGGAGTCAACAGCAAAATACAGATTTTAGGTAATGTTTCTTATCTTTTTTGCCCCCTTTCCACCTTGGAACACAGGTAGAATTTTGAGATCTTCCTGCAAGAACCTTTAACAGCCTTTAGCTACCAAATAAACAGCTCTACAGACAAAGGGAAATGCCTTGATCTGTCAGGGTTATTTTGTTGAATGAGTGTATGGCAATTTTACTTATGAAAGGAGACAGCTGGCAGGAGAAATCTACATTGTTCAGACTTGTGCTTTCTACATTTTGTTGTTGTTTCTGCTATGCTTTTCCCATTCAGACCAGGGTGCAAGCTTATTCTTAAGCTAACTTTAGCAAGCAAAAGCCTACTGCAAAGTAGCAATAATGGGGGCTGTCAGGCATGTAAACTTAATGCATGTAACAAAACTTTGAAGATGGAGCCCTGCTAACACTCTGTAACCTCCTGTTGAATTAAGAGTGTTGGAAACTCTGTTGTGGATTTGGGAGCCCTTCTCCCAGCAGCCATGATTTTAAATGCTATTTACAATTCCTCTGCTCTCCTCTGGACCTATTCAACCAAGTCTGCAGATCACTGGAGGAGACATCAGCCCTTAACAATACATTCTTGGGAAAGAAGAAAGAGACTTTTGCCTAAGGAAGTTTCTTCTAAGAAGGGATAAGAATTATCCCAATGATGTAACTTGTAACATAGTTGCTAATTTTTCCTCCTTTCCATACTTCCTTCCTCATTTTTTTCCAAGCTTCCTATCCTTATTTGTTCATATGAAATTAATACTTGAAGTTGATAGGGTTGGCTTTAGCTTTGGAACTTTTGCTTTGGAAGTTGATGTTTCCCTTGATTCTTGTAGGAATTCCCAGGGATGTGGAATGACTTTCTCCTGTGAATCTCGTCCATTCTCAGTGTGTACCTGACTTCCTGCAAACACTGTTCATAATAATACTTTTGTTTTTTAATGTTGGGGACTTCAGCTACCCTGTTTTCCAGAAAATAAGTCTTACTTTAAGGTGTGCTCCCAAAGATGCGCTAGGTCTTATTTTCAGGGGACGTGTTATCTTTCCTGTAAGTAGGTCTTATTTTCGGAGGATGTCTTATTTTCGGGGAAACAGTGTACTTGCAGACTCTGCTGAAAAGCAGAGGCTGTCTTGGTAGAGAAGCTCTGAGAGAGCTGCAGGGCCAAAATTGTGGGGTGGGTGGTGTCCTGGGCACCTCCGAGCACCCATGGCGGCGCACCAGGTGGCGCTGCTTTGCCGGGCGGAGGCGTGGAGGGGGCAGGAACTAGTCCTCAAACATGTCCCCCTTGAGTCAGCACCCCTTGCTAAAGATAAGTATTCCTTTGGGTTTCAGCTCTTTCTCCCCGAAAAAGAGAATTCCCAAACTAGAGAAGCAGGTTTCATTCATCTGCTGAATGAATTCATTGGTCTTCCTTTGGGTTGTCACGTTGGGGTCTTGAACCAAGGAAAGTGGCGGGCGGAGCGGGGGGGACCGGGGTCTTGGGATTTCTGGCGAGGTCCGTTCACACCCATTTCAACGATGGTGGAGCGATAAGTGAATAAAGAGTACCCCAACTCGGAGGCACCTACAGGGCACCGAGAGCCTGCGGAGGCCATCTGCAGGTGGGCGCGGGGCCTGGGTTTCCACACACAGGCGGAGTCCTTCAGGCAAGGGCTGGCTGCAGTCACACCCAGGCCTCCCGGGTGCATCCTTGTCCCAGAGGAGATCCCTGGAGCGCTGGGAAAGGTTTTCTGCGCTTGGCTTCTGTGCCTGATAGGCGGCCATTGGGGGAGCCCGGTTCTGAAACCGTACCGCACCCACTGCGGACCTCCCGGCCCCTATACAACAGGAATCTCATAGGAAGGCAGCAGGCTGGGCGCTGTAGTACCATAGCCGCCAAGTCCGCGCCAGCAGGCGCGCCCCACAGCCCTCCCGGGACGCGGGCACGCGCGCCCGGCCTCCCGCCGGGAGCCCCGACTGGCCGCAGCCGGCGCGGTCCGGGCCCGGGGGTGGGCTTTAGTGAGGAGGCGGAGCCAGGTCCGCCGCCGGTGTCAGGTTGCTCCGGTAACGGTGACGTTTCGCGGCGTGGGCGGGGCCAGCACGCAGGTTGCATATTTTAGGAAGTGAGGAGGAGGCGCGGGCTGGAGCTGCGGCGGGGCCTGGAGCACAGAGCAGTGGCTGGAGGAGGCGGACACGTGGCAGCAGCAGCGGTAGCAGCCCCGGCGGCGGCGGCGGCATCGGTCGAGCCGCCGACCGCCCTCCCTTCCTCCCTCCCTCCCGCCCCGCAGCAGCCCTAGCTCCCTCCACTCGCTCCCCGGCCCCGCGCGCTCTGCCGGGAGCTGCTCTTTTCTCTTCCTTCTGATTCTCAAGCGACAGCACCCGGCGCCGGGCACCGAGCACCGCCACCATGGGGAAGGGGGTGAGTATCCGGCCATCCCGGGGAGGGGGCGCGGGAGCCCTGGAGGGGGAAGCGGAGGAAGAGGAGGAAGTCAGGAGCGCGACCGCAGCCAGCGGGAGGCGGCGGAGGAGGAAGCGGCGCGGGCTGGCAGCGCCGCGCGGCTTAAAAGACGACGCACTTGGAAATGGAGCGCAGTGGCCGGGGCGGGGGCGGGGAGCGCCGGGGCACCGAGGGCGGCAGCGCGGGCGGTGCGCAGACCCCGCGTCGAGGCTGCGGGCCGGCCGAGCGCGCCGCGGGGCTCCCCGAGGCGGCTCTCGGGAAGCCGCGGGGCCAGGGCGGGAGGAGGGCGGGCGGCGCGGGGCGGCCCCGGGACGGAGCCGGCCGGCGGCGGCATCCCCGAGCCTGCTGCCCTCCCTCCGATCGCTCTCACCTTCCTTCTCCTTCCTTTTTGCCTCCTCCCTCCGAGCCGGAGGAAAGGCGCGCTCCTCCCCTTCCCCTGGGGCGCTCCGCCGGGGCCCCTCCCGGGCTGCCGTTCCCGCCGAGGCCGCCACGGGCTGCCGTTCCCGCCGCGGCCCCGGCCCCGGCGCCGGCGGGGGCAGCCTCCGGGTCGAGGCCGCTTCTCCCGGAGGCGCCGGGACTTAATCGGCTCCCCGCAGAGACGGCCGCCCTCCCCTAAAGCAAAAACTGGCTTCCCCTTACTGCGGAGCCGGCCCAGCAGGCTGGTGCCAGAAAGGGTGTGCCTTCGCCGCCCTAAGATGGCCTTTAAGGTATACTTTCGAGAGCTTTCGTGGGCCTCTTCCCGTAAACGCTCGAAGCGCCTGTCGCCACGGGAATTGTCATCTTGACGGTGGGGAGGAGCGTGCAGGATTTTTGGAGGGACGAACGTGAAAGGAGGACAGACCCGTTAGGGCCTCTGGGTACAATAACCCCGAAAGAGGACTGGAGGCTGTGGACGATCCTCGGGTGTAGGAAATGTCCTGCTGATTTCCAGCGCCCGGACTCACCATAGAGCGGTCCCCGAAGGAAACGAGGGGTCTCCGGGCAGGAGAGTGGCGCGGAGCGCTGTAGGGATACCGAGAAGATGCCTTGTTCTTAGGCTTCTGTAGTGAAGCTCTGAGTACCTATAGCCACTGCAGGAGGCTGGGTCCCGGACCCCAACGGAGCCAAAGTCTAGTTGAGAAAAATTTACACAAAATAACCAAAAAAATTCATGGGATGAAAATGACCAGGTCATGAGCAGACAGGTGGAGCGAGTCCACTCCGTCATCTCCAGGGCTTAGCGCAGTGTGAACACCCTGCAGCACTTTGGAGGTCCTAAGGCTCCTGGTGGGGACAGAGTGATGGCAGCAGCAGAGACAGGCTGCGTTCTTTTGGGACTCTAAATGGGTTTTGAAGGAGGTAATTGAAAGGCTTGGACCTGATGGAGAGAATAGGGACAAGTGAGAACACACAACTTGTATGGCCTTTGAAAACATGGGCTGAGGAGGGCTGGTTGCAGTGAAAAGCTTCAAAGCAAAGAGCTGAGAGCCAGATGTGGGAGACCAGGGTAGTGGCCTGTGCTTGTACACCACCATGAAACCCTGGGTCATTCCCATAAACGAGCTCTTTTAAGCTGAATCTTTTTTCTCTTAACCGCCCCCGCCCCCCCCCCAAAAAAAAAGAAACAAAAAACACAGTTTATTTCCTGAGCAGAGATATTACTGATTTGGGGTGAAAGAGAGATCATAGATGTATACCTGAGGCCTGGGAAGGTGAAGTGACTTGCTCAAGGTCAAATGATTGGCAGGTGACAAACCAGCCATCCCTGATTTCCTGAACAGCTTGTGGTCTCCTGAGCCTGAATGTTTAATGTTAACCTTGTATACTGAGCTGTGAAGTTACTCTTGGGTTGAAACTGGGGCATTTGCAATGTTGAATTAATAGGCGCTGGAGATACTGGGTAACTAAGCTATGTGCGTACATCTAGATATCTCTATTAGAACCACAGATACCTATGCACAGCAGTGGTACAATAGTAACGCACCTGAATAGTTCCTAAAGGTTCAACCCAGACATCTCACAGGTCCTAAAAGTATCTAGTAGTTAGCAAACACAAGATGAATTTACAGCTGGTTAGCACAGGATGGTATAGTACTTGTCTGCTGGTTATTTTGAGTGCTCTGATGCATTGAACATTACATTGCATGGGTGTGTGCCTGTATTGTCTACCTCAGTGACTTACTGTGATAGTCCAAAATGTTCAGAAGAATATTTCATGCTCAAATGTTGGGATTTTTCCACAGGGGGATTAAAATGTGGGTGGAGTGGTGACTAAAGCCCTGCTGATAATTGGTTAACCAGGAAGCCTGTGCCGGCAGCTTTTTTTAAGGTCATTGTTAATTTCTTCCCTTCTTAGTACCATTTGTGGCCTAGGTTTTGATGATGTTTCAGGTGATTTTCTATGTCCTTAAAAGTCTAGTTCCTAAGCATTGTAAGAAAATGAAAGAACAGCTCTTGCTGAATCATTCCTGGATGAAACGGGATTTTGTCCTGCTTTTTCTTACTGAGTATTTTTGCCTGGTGACTTGGGGCATAAATCTTCAGCTAGGCCTACCGCCCACGATTGCTTATTTCACCAACGGTATACACCGTAACTGTTTAGAAAGGCAAGAAACTTTCTGTTTTCTTAAGTTTATACTGAAAGATGAAAGTGAGAGGGTCTCACCCAATCTTTCACTATAGTTCCAGATTTGGTTTAACGTTAAACTTAGTTACCTAGTAAAAAAAAATCATAGCTTATGAGAAAAGTGATTTAAAGAGGGTTAGGGAAAAAAGGTTCAGGTGAAGGTTGCACAAGGGATACACAGGTCAGCAGAAATCCCAGTTGTAGGGTAACGTTATCAGCTGCCCTTTTGGAGCTCAACTTGAAAGTGTGACTAAATATCCTCTGGCTGCTATAAAGCTAGTACTTTAGACCTAAAAGATTGTAAGGCAGAGTTCTCAGAGTGGAAAATTGCCCGGGCCTGGCCATGGGCAAATGGAATAGCTACAGGAGGAACTAGCACCCACCACTGGGGGGCAGAGAAGCCGCCTCACGGTTGCCTGGCCCTGTGCCTGCCTTAGAGTGTAACAATCACCTGCCTCTTGGTTCTTTCTGTACCCTCTTCCGTGGGTGTATCCCCTCTGGGTAACTTGCTGTTGGTTAATTTGTAGTGTTCTTTCCCAGTAAGTTTGTAACACTATAGTGACTCACCTCTGGGTAGGAGGGTAGGAAAGAGGTAGGCCTGCATCATAAATCCAGGAGACAGAGAGAGAGAGAACTAAACCAAAGAGCCCAAAAACCAACCACAAGAAAAAAATTCAGGGCGATGTTTATCCAGACGAGGGCTAACACTTACAATACACAGATTCCTAGGAGTGTTATCTCTAAATTGCATTTAAAAATAATAGTGAATTCAACATGTTAAAAGCACATTGGACTTGGCATCTGCCCATCTCCTTTCTAGTCCCCTTCAAAATCATTGTTTTCTGATTATTTTAGCAATAAATGAAAAGATGTGACTTTCCGTTCTAGTCAGGCTCTGTTCATTAAATTATGTCTAAACTTAAGGATGAGAAAGGCTTTAAGTCAAATAGCGTTGAAGGATTCTATTTGGGAAAGTAAATAAAATCAGAGTCTTCACTTAAACAGATTTAAAAAGAATTAAAAAAGCCTGGAAGCTTCAGTTTGTCACCTGGCCCTGGGTAGGATGCTCACGCTGAGGAGCGAGTGGCTAATCCATGTTCTGTTTGTGCGGCGTTCTGCAGGGGCCACCTAATTGGTGGCTGTGGTTGGGGCTTACAAAGGTACAGTAATTAAAGCGGAGAGAAGATCAAATCCTTGCAAACTGAGTTTGCTGTTCATCGATAAACCCTTTTAAAAACTAGGGAACAGTTTTTCTTCTATCCTGAAAAACACATTACAGATTGTAAAATTACAGATTGTTAAAATTGCCCTTCATAGGAAAGCCAAGTGGAAGTGTCCAGTAATTGATACTGCTGACAACTGTTACGTTTGCTCAAGAAGCAAATCTATTTAATAGCATTTTAGAATTTTTCTCTGCTTTCACTTTCCAGGTAAAGGACTTTGTCGTGGTTGATAATCATGTATACATTTTTTAAATCTTGCAAACCAGAATGGACTTTTCAACCTTAGGTGACAAGAAGGAGCTTGAATATTTGTGCTGTGCTGCCTTCTGCTAGATGCCCAGGGCTCCCTGCCAGCCCGCAGGCCCGAAGAAGAAACAAGAGTGTCAGATCAGATGGGCTCACAGTAATCAGAGTGGCTGGGTTTGGACAGCAAAACACTGGGCAGAATGTTTCCCATCCCTGCCAGAGCTGCCCAGTTCTAAATTATGTTGAACAATACATGTCCAGTAAGTGATAATGTAAAGTAGAGAGGACTTTAGAATCTACTAACTCATTTTAAAAACTCTCCTTCATTTATATATTTTTAGAAAAGGGTATGTAACCGAGTCAGGTCTGAACTTTCTCACATTGCTATGAATTGAGTGTATGAGAGGAAGTGTGTTCTTTGGCAAGAGTCAGAGACTGTTCTTTGCATATGACTCACCTCATTAGCTGTGCTGAAATCTGTTGTCAGGAATCCACAAGAAGTTCTTCACATGTATTTGATGTTTAGATTAGCAGATTCTGTTAGTGAGGTGCCTTACCCTTTACTTTTCTCTCTGGTTTGGTTTCATGTGGGTCCCCAGCAAAGGGATTTCTGACCCATAGACCTCACGCCTTAGGGTTTTTTGGTGTGTGTGTGTGACTTCACAGTGAAATACGTCTGAACATTATTTCTTTATCTGGTTCTATCAGACCCATTCAGTGACAGCTGCTGGCTATTTTGGTGATGTGACAAGTTGGTTCAGGGCGGCTTGGGCTTTGTCTTTGGGACTCCTGATTCTCAGGCTTGGTGGATTAGTGAGTTCTGGGGTTTGACTTCTCCTTCTGACCTGATCTCAAGGTGAGAGCAGAGCCCTAAAGCAGTTGGGTGTTTATCTCCTTATCTCTATTTGTGGGGTTCCCTACCCTTAATCCTCTGTGTGATGCTTCCATGGCACCATTTATTATTATTGTTATTGTTATTTCAACTTGTGACATTTCTCTAGGGCTTTGGGAGCTTTGATCCTCTTCAGCCTGGCAGTCATTTTGCTTCCGAGCCTCAGCTTCAGAATGCTCAGGACTTCAGTGAGAGTTGATTTGGTTCCCTTGTAACATTCGTGTGGTTATTAATCTGTTGTCTCTCGAGCCAGAGTGATCTAACCAAATGGAAAAAAAACAAACAAAAAAGACAGGCTAAGGAGGATACCAAGCAGAGAGAATTAAGAAATAAGCAGAAAATTTTAATTCTTCATAACCCAGGAACCTAATGTAAAGTATCCTATTCGAAAAACTAAACTTTTTTATCTGTTTGTCATTGGACAAAGTACATTTTTTTAAGAGAGGGCAAATCTAAAGGGTGTTGGTTCTTTTACACATTTTAAAATTGTAAGTTTTGAATGGTCATAGATATATACTAGCTATTGCAGGTAGGTAGGCTGGCATGTTCATTAAGAATTAACATGCAGGCAGATTGGAGGGAAGGTTACTTGTGTTCCTTCTGCACCTGGGGAGGGAGCCTGCCGGCTAGTTCTCTTTGTACCCTGCTAGCTGATGGGCTGCCACCCAAGTGTGGAGATACGAACTGGGCGCACAGAGGTATCTACTGCTCTGGCCTTGCAGGGTTATAGTCTCCAGAATGCATATTAGGGTGAGTGAAAGAAGGCAAATGGTGGTCCCTCAGGGTCACCTCCTCTGCAGAGACCTGCTCCTGCATGGAGTGTTGCCTCGAGGCCGGAGCATAGCCGTGAGTGTGTGTCCTCTCTCAGCCCTACCAGCGTCTCTTAGCCTTCAGATCCCTGGTTATAAAAGTCCTTGTATGTCTAACTAAACCACTTAGTCATTTAGGAGCAAATGGAGCTATAATGAACTGGGCTTGATCATTTTTTTGACTATTATTAATAAAATGAAATGAACAGTAACTCCAAATAAACTTTTTTCCGTTAAGATGTGAAGAGTTTTCATAGGAAATTAAAAATGGCAGTAAGGTGTATGTTAATCAAAACCAAATTATAATCATAACCTTCATGTAGCACCTTGTAGAATATCCTTACACGCACAGTTTTGTTTGATTTAATATATAATCTAGGAAAATTAGAAAGTACCTCCCTTTGCCTTTGACATTAAGGATAGCCCAGACTACAGGACCTCTGGGCAGCCATTTAAAACTATGCCTTGTGTCACATGAAGTGATGAGGAACAGGGACTTGTTAGGGAATCGGAGATTCCTGCCCACCTTTACATTGATAGCTGCAAAGCTTGTGAGCAAGACCTGCCAAGTTGAGTCCAGAGGTGCCTTTTCTGCATATAATCTTCTGCATTTGGGGCAGTTATTTTTGCCATACTTATGGCCTTTTTTGCTAATCAAAAGCTTTTTGTTGGGCGGAACCTGTGGCTCAGTCCGTAAAGGCGCCGGCCCCATATACTGAGGGTGGCGGGTTCAAACCCGGCCCCGGCTGAACTGCAACCAAAAAATAGCTGGGCGTTGTGGCGGACGCCTGTAGTCCCAGCTACTCGGGAGGCTGAGGCAAGAGAATCACTTAAGCCCAGGAGTTGGAGGTTGCTGTGAGCTGTGTGATGCCATGGCACTCTACCGAGGGCCATAAAGTGAGACTTTGTCTCTACAAAAAAAAAAAAAAAAGCTTTTTGTTTGTGGGTTTTGAAAATAGTATGGTTTTTAGGTGTTTTGTTTTCAGATTTGATGGTTCCTTGACTAATCAGATATCAAAATGCCTTCTCTAAGGTTCTTTATTAGTTAGATCAAGTATAATTGCCACTCAAGGGATAAGGAACGGGGCTGAATGTTCAAGGTCATGTAGCTGACATACGGTAACACTAGAATGCCTTGGAGCTGTTAAAAGCGCCATCAACAGACCTGCCTAAAAGGAGTAGGAATCTCAAATTCATAACCTCTAGACTTTTTCAGGAAGAATTTCAGAATTCTGAGGTTTTCTGAGGTCCCTCCTGGCCACAGGACAATGTGCGATGACGGGGTGGGAACTCTGGCCAGAATATCCGTAATGCACAGTTGAGAAAGCCTTTGAACCTTGTCCATTAGAGGTTAGTGGTTAGGATGGGTATGAAGACCCTCGGCTTCAGCTTGTGCAGACCTCAAGCAATGTACCTCCGGGATGGAACCTTCTTTCCTAAAGCAAGACTTGGTTCTTTTTTTTTTTCCTACTTATTTTGGGATGTCATATCTGTCCCTCCTCAGACCTCTCTAAACAGTTAATTACTATCGAAGGAGCATCTTCAGCTCTAGTAAATCTTAGGGGTGTCTCTCTCTCATTGTGAGATTCAGTATATGCTTTTAAATGAGTGAGTCTTATTACATGTTTTAACCCTGGTTCCTGCTGTCAAGGATTTTCTCACCTCTTGGGCACCATCTTCTGCTGCTCAGATAAAATAGTAGCAAAATTCGTAGTTGCTCATGGAGAGAATGGAATCCCTGTGAAGCACAAGGTGAAATCCTGACACTGTCTTACACTGTGTCGCAGTGGGCACGCCCTGCCCTTGTCATGACTTTCCAGTTCCTAAATTAGAGTGGAAAGAAAAAGAGAAACCTGTCGCCCAACTCACGTCATTTCACAAGTGGTCTTTCTGAAAGTGGCGTAACCTGTTGAGGCCCCCCATTGTACCTTTGTTATCGATGCTCCAGGGGTGGCATTGCATGGTGCTCACTCCTGGGAGTGGGAAATAATTGGGATTTTCTAATTGGAAGGGTAGGAATTGATGTGGCCATTGCCCAAACCAGGAAGGTCACTGAGGCTGACTGAGGAAGCTTCATTTCCCCTTCTCATGACCCTTTTCCTAAATGCTTTTAAAAGAAATCCAAAAGCAAATGTTGTCTTAACCCATTTTCCCCACCCCCATGGACTTTTTCCATCACCATCAACTTTTTCAGCTTTGAAACCATGGTAGCTGAGACTGATAGGGACTTAAGTCATATTTTGTTCCCACCAGGATAAGCTGATATTAAATGTCTTATATCAAAATGTATAAGCTGCCTGGTTCTTTTGGACAAACATTGTCAAGTGAAAAAATTAAAGTTTTGAAGAAAAATCAGTTTCACCTATTAATACTTTTCCATGTCTTTTAAGACTTCCATGCCTCATTTAAAACGATGCCTTCTATAACATGACGGGATGAAGAAAGGGAGAGTTATTAGGGAAGCTACATTCATTCCCAGCGAACTTTACCATCTGATGGCTGCAAAGCTGTGGACAAGACATTTATTTTATAAATAAGGCCACATCCAAGGCCTGGCTGCCCCAGTCATTTCTTTTGGAGTGGAAAATATGGGAAGTCTGCACATAATCAAAGCATGCAGATGGTGAGGGTGAGGGGTTTAACTCTTGATTTTTCATTTATTTAAATATTTTAATGATACTCAACTTGCTTAAAAAGAATTTATAAACTGTATTTTAAAAATCAATACAAACTGGCCACATAAGTCTTTTTAGAGCTCCTTAGTTCATGTTTTTAAAATTGAGTTTAAGTGTTGTTCCCGTTAAACGTATGAAAGAAGTGCAACTTGAGACTATGGTGCTTCTCTGGTGGAAGCTCCTTTTCTGTCTTTTCCTTTTGTTTTATTTGTTGGTTTGCTTTTCGTGTGTGTGATTATTTTTCATTTTAACTCTGGCACCAAGAGCTATGCTTGAAGGGCACTTACCAGTGTGGTTGCTCCATCATGGAGAGAATGTCAAGAATGTTGACTATCTTTAGACTTGGTTCGTTCTTAACAGATAAGATAGAAACTAAAGAACCCACTCTCTGGAAGAAGTTAATAGTCCTGTAACACTGTACAGGCAACCACAGAAGTTAAACAGTGGAAATACTAAAAGAGTCTCGACATGAGGGCGACACCAGTGAGTTTGAAGAAGGATTTCTCTTCGGAGTATTAAGAAAAAGTATTTTCAAATTCAAGTGAATATTACATTTTATTTGCTACTATTTTAGTTATGACTGAAACATGCATACTCTTTTTTTTTTTTTTTTTTTGAGACAAAGGCTCACTCTGTCACCCTGAGTATCAAGGCTCTACTGAGTCAAAGCTCGCCGCAACCTCAAACTCCTAGACTCAAGCGATCCTCTTGCTTCAGTCTCCCAAGTAGTTGGGACTATAGAGACACTTACTGCAACACCTGGCTGATTTTTCTATTTTTAGTACGAGACAGGGTCTCTCCCTCTTGCTCAGGATGGTCTTGAACTCCTGAGCTCAAGCAATCCACCTGCTGCATCCTCCCAGAGCTCTAGAATTACAGGTGGGAGCCACTGTGCCTGGTCTAACATGAATACTTTTTGATTTTCTTTTATTTTCATTTTAGCACACTAAAATTATAATCTAGACACAGAGTTCCTGGTGATCACTTTAGTAGCTGGGAATATACTTCTACGAATTAGAAATGGGTAAGGGAGAGGGACCGAATAACAATAATAGTACCACATACCATCCTTTTTACAAATAGTGCTCCTGACTACATTTTGGCCGTTCCTAAGCTGTAGTTGTGGGAGGCAGTCTGAGGGGTGGGGGGTGTTTGGAATGAGGGCCCTCTTCCCTCCACTAAGCTTTGGAGCACCAAGTTCAGGCTTTGTGTAGATAAGCTCAAGAATTTTCAACAGGGGGTTGGGTAGCGGAACAACCTAAATTTAAACTATAGAATCAACATTTTCTCTAAAAATTGTTCCAGTTTCAAGAAGCGTAGGTGGATCCTGTGAGTTATGTGATAATGAAACACGCTTTTCCTACATCCTGCTTATGTCAAAACATTTCCAGCGGCTTTCATTTTGGAGGCTTTATTTTCAGGCTGTAGATTGGGGTGGGGGACTCCTTTTTTTTAATCGATTATGTAAAGAATTTTAAAGACTTGTAGACTGACTTTGACCTTTTTTTAATATGAGAAGATGAGAAAGGTCAGTCTTCTGTAAGCACTAAGGATATTTAAATTTGATATGTGATGGCTTCATTCAAAGTGAAGAATTTAAGCATAATATAAAAGTAACCAGCATTTAGATGTATTATACATCTAATCCTCTCAAAAACAGTAAGTGAGATTGGCTCTATTTTTATCTTCATGCTCTAGAAGAGGTCATTGAAACGTGGAGTTAGTTGACTTACTCAAGGACACACAGCTGCTAACTGGTGGAGCCCAGGATTTTAGCTCAGGCCTCTCTGATTCAGAATGCAATCTCTTAAGTACTGTGCCATACTAGAAGTTAATAATGTAATGGTAAGTTCATTCTTTCTGTGAGGAAGCCCGAAGACTGCAGAATAGGGATTTTGATAGCACAACACTCCTCAGGCATCCCATATGGAAGTGGCTTGGGAGGGCCATCTTGAGGCCTACTGTCACTTTCCCCCCTCTAATGCCTTCAGGTGGGGATGTCATGTCTTGAGCTAATGACGGCAGAATTAATAGTAGATTGTTGGTTTAGGCAGTATGCAGTATAAGCTCATAAATTTTCATGGATATTATTCCAGTGATGTCCAAATGATGGCTGTCCTAAAAACTATCAGAATTCCGTGCTCCAGAATCTTCGGTTTCAGATGCTGTTCATAACTCACAGCCATGCTTTCCCCACATTCTCCCGTAGGTTGGACGTGATAAATATGAGCCCGCAGCAGTTTCAGAACAGGGTGACAAAAAGGGCAAAAAGGCCAAGAAAGACAGGGACATGGATGAACTGAAGAAAGAAGTGACTATGGTAAGTCCCAGGGAGAAGGTTGCATCTGTCATCCTGCTTAAAAATGGCATCGTCCATCTTTGCGTGGACGCCACTACGACCCCACTGTAGTATATCCTTGTCAGAGAATTGCTTTATTTTAAAAGAGAAAGTAGTTGTACAGATCTTGCCTATTTCTTTTTAGAAAATGTAGAGCATTGGAAAAGTTTTTCAGTCACTCTGGCATCGCCAGAGGTCCACAGAATGAACTGCAGTTGACATCATGGGTCTTTGCTTTTCTCTGGATTGTGGTGAATATTGGGAACTTCCAACCTCTCTAGGCTGTGGAGGCTTCCACAGACTTACCCTCTCTAGAATCTGCCTGGTTATCGGAGAAGGCAAACGGGGCTTTGTTGGCTTTCTCTGAAAGGGATGTGGCCGGCAGGCACGGGCCACCGTTACTTAATAGCTGCGTGGTGGCCAAGCCATTGCTTTTCAGTAGGGAAAAGGATACCCACTTCGGCACTTCTGAAGAAAAACTCATTTTTTGAGCTTAATGACAGTAATGAGTAATATGGATGTTTTTTAGCCTTTTTTATGCTGCATTGTTTAACTTTTCTTTGTTTCTGTTTTCCTACAGGATGACCATAAACTTAGCCTTGATGAACTTCATCGTAAATATGGAACAGACTTGAGCCGTGTATGTTCTGAATGGAAACTTGTAGAGAGTCCTAGTTTTCCCTAATAATCCCCCATGTCACAGGTCTAACTTGGGGGGCTCTATGAGGAGGATGACAGCTGCCATCTACCTGTCTTGTTTTGTGACATGCACAGAGCTTGGGCATTTATACATGTATGCTACCATTTTATTTTCCCAGAAGCTTTTTGAGAGTTAGGCGTTATTGTCCCCGAGGGTGGAAACCGCGTGTGAGCACTAGGACGTGGGAATGGGCTCCAAAGCCATGCGTATTCTCTGACCTTTTGATTAGAAGTTTTCCCTTTATTTTGCTACTGTTGTTAAATTGAATTGAATATCGAATTGAAAAGCTAGTTGATAACTGTTCCGCAATTCAAATTTTTGCACTTTCCCACCTAATCCAAGGCAGTATGTTTTGCTTATTTGAAACTCAATTTTGTACAAAATTCAGAGAAGCCTTTCCATAAGATGTGTATCCTTGGTATCTAGAGAATTTTGGTATTAAATTTCTAGGAGTATAGCATTTGTTATTTCTAGATAGTCGCCAAAAAGTCTAGGCGATGACTTGAATGGTAAGCTAGTACGTAGCGTTGTTTCAGTAAGGCCTCAAGAGGCATGGGTACCTTCAGCTCCAGGAGGGGCCTTGCCTGCTCTGAACGGCGTGCTGGCACGGAGAGCACATCACGTGAATTTTGTTAACTTTTTACAGAGTCTTAGGGTATGTGCTCTCTGTGTCCTAAGTCCATAACATCAATGCCATGGGTGTATATCTCCTTACTTGTAAAATGATGTTGGTAATACCCAGAAAGGATTGTCTTAAGAATTAGACAAGTTTCTTAAAATGCTGAATTCAGGCTCGGCACCCGTAGCTCAGTGAGTAGGGTGCCAGCCACATATATATACCAAGGCTGGCGTGTTCAAGCCCGACGCAGGCCTGCGAAACAACAATGACAACTACAACCAAAAATAGCCAGGTGTTATGGCGGGTGCCTATAGTCCCAGCTACTTGGGAGGCTGAGGTAAGAGAATTGTTTAAGCCCAAGAGTTTGAGGTTGTTGTAAGCTGTGATGCCACGGCACTTTACCCAGGGCGACAGTTTGCGACTCTGTCTCCAAAAAAAAAAAAAAAAAAATGATGAATTCAGTGCCTGGCATGTAGATCAAGCTCAAATGATTGTAACATGATCACAAAATACATATAAATAGACACTTCAGGTAAAAATGTGTTTTAGAGCTAATTTTTTTTTTGACCTGGTGTTTTCAAATACAAAAGTAATCATGTTTTTCCCTCTTAATGAGAGCCATGTATCTAATTGTTTTTCTGCCAGTCAATCTTGGTTTTAAGGCCCATCAGGAAATAGCAGGTCTTCACTACAGAGCACTTGTTCAGTGAATAATTCTCACCTGACAGTTTTATTGGGAGTTAGCTAAAAAAAGTGTATATATGAGCCCTTCAGGCCAGACAGGTATTTTTAGTTGCCATCCAAAGAATAAAGTTTTATACTTTTATACTTGGCTGCTAACCCAGTAAGAGGTTTGATTACTACAGAAATGTTTTTATCTTTTTGTGTTTGTAGAGGGTTTTTTTTTTTTGTCTCCCCTGACATAATCCATATACAGAAAACTCAAAGCTCTTAATTTGCAAAACTGAATTGATTCATTAAAATAGGCATCTTTTTGGTAAAAAGGCGATTTGGCATGAATCCCTTTATTTAAAAGAAGAACTTAGAAGAAACCAGGCTGGATTCAAATGTGTCTACAGATCGATTTTTTTTTTTTTTTTTTTTTTTTGAGATAGTGCCATCACAATGCCTGGCTGATTTTTCTATTTTTAGGTGAGACAGGGTCTCACTCTTGCTCAGGTTGGTCTCAAATTCCTCAGCTCAAACAATCCACCCTCCTCTGCTTCCCAGAGGGCTAGGATTACAGGCGTGAGCATCACACCCAGCCCATAGATCAATTTAAAGAGTTTAAATCGGGGTGTTATAGGATCCTCAGGGAATGGAACATGGTGTTTGCCTGGACTGTGTGGCATCCTCAGCATTACGCATGGAGGGATTTGCCAGGTTTTCCCTTGGTGGAAAATTTGTAAGTGCTGGTGCAGTTTATCTCATTTATACCCCTCTGCTTCTCAGGGCTTGACATCTGCTCGAGCAGCCGAAATCCTGGCCCGAGATGGTCCTAACGCACTCACACCCCCTCCCACTACTCCTGAATGGATCAAATTCTGTCGGCAGCTGTTTGGGGGTTTCTCAATGTTACTGTGGATTGGAGCGATTCTTTGTTTCTTGGCTTACAGCATCCAAGCTGCCACGGAAGAGGAACCTCAAAATGATAACGTGAGTTCTGTATAGTTGCGCGGTGGATTTGTAGGTACATATGAGTACCAGTTTGGTCTCTGGCTCTTGCTTATTTTTAACTACCACTGGTTATGTGATGGTTTTAAACACTGAGAAATAGTGTCCACAGCTGCCGCCTTCAAGACCCATCTATTCTTCCGTCCTCATTCAGGGCTCTCTCTCTCATCTCCCACTCAGGACGCTCTTATAAGCTGGAAGTCCCCCTGGGTGTGCCGCTGTGAACATGCAGCTCTGTGCGAGCCCTGCCCAGGTCCAGCTGCCACTCCCTAGGCAGAGCCCTTCTTTTAATCTTGGCATGTCACACCTGTCCAGAAATCTTTGGTAGCTGTTCTCCACATGTCACAAGTGGTTTGGGGGATATCTCTCTTTTGAGAAGAATTGGTTCAGTTAGAACACTTCCAAAAGTCTGTCAAATTAGTCTTCAGGTATCTGTGTGACTGGCACCATGTCCAGCCCTCCTGTATGTGGTCCCTAGAAAGGTAAGAATGAAGACATGAGCTCTGTGTTTTTGAAGCCTTGGTCTTTCCATTAAAAGCCTTTTTATGCAGCGAGAAGCCAAACTAAATGTTCCAATTCTCAGTGAGAGCAGTTCAGCCCTAACCTGTCCGTTCCTTTCCAGCTGTACCTTGGAGTGGTGCTGTCAGCGGTTGTCATCATAACTGGCTGCTTCTCCTACTACCAAGAAGCTAAAAGTTCAAAGATCATGGAATCCTTCAAAAACATGGTCCCTCAGGTACCCGGTGCTTTGTCCTTCCCCAGTGGTGGGTGGCTTAGCCCCAAGAATGTGAATGGTTATGAAAGGCTTTTCCAGTATCAAGTGGCTCCAGTAGAGAGATAGCTGTCTTTCCCCCTTACCCAGAACCAGACCCCCTTTCCTTCTATCTCAGGAAGTGATAGCTGCCTTCTAAACAACCCTTCACCCAGCACGCTGTCTAAAAGCTGTTACCTTTCAGGTAACTGACAAGCAGGCTATGTAACTTGTATAAGTTTGAAAAGGTGAATAATACCTTTGTTATGGATTCAGATACATACTTAGGATTTTTGTGGATTGTTGTTTTGGATACTACTCTCTCCTTGTCGGTGTCCGTTTTGATCTGACTTAATGGTGTAACTGTTCTTTCCTTCTAAAGCAAGCCCTTGTGATCCGAAATGGTGAGAAAATGAGCATAAATGCGGAGGATGTCGTGGTCGGGGATCTGGTGGAAGTGAAAGGAGGGGACCGAATCCCTGCTGACCTCAGAATCATATCTGCGAACGGCTGCAAGGTACCTCTCAGACGGGCTTCTGAGAGCTGGCCCTGCTATTTGGGTAGATAAGGGGGACAGCACCGACTAGGTGATGAGGCTGGGGTTCCCCTGACGCTGCTTGTTTTTCTCACTTTCAGGTGGATAACTCTTCACTCACTGGTGAATCGGAACCCCAGACAAGGTCTCCAGATTTCACAAACGAGAACCCTCTGGAGACAAGGAACATCGCCTTCTTTTCCACCAACTGTGTTGAGGGTAGATCATTTTAATGCACTAGTATGCCCGGCATGGTATTTATCTTGGGCATTAACAAAAATCTAACCAGAGGCCTGTTTCTCCATTCTGTCGACTCCATTCTGACCACTTGCATCAAGGAGAGAGCAAAGGCACGCAGGTTGCTGGCAGGAAAGCCAGGAGGCCCTGCGGCTGCGTCTCCCCTTCCTCCAGCCCCAGCGTGCTGCTTCTGGTTTCACTGCTAATCCAGCACGGATGTTGAACTGCTGTCCTCTTAATGGATTAGAAATCCCTTTGCCCAAGTGTCTGTGGTTTAATACCAAATGTATATACGGCCAAGGAGCTGGCCCTCAAAAACAAGTGTTTGTCCTTTTTTTAACCATACTATGTAATTGTGCGAAGTCTGTGGCTTCTTTCCAGTTAGATGCAGTTTGGTACAATCTCCCGTGCTCTTTCTTAAGGCACTGCGCGTGGCATTGTCGTGTACACTGGGGATCGCACTGTCATGGGAAGAATCGCCACACTGGCTTCTGGGCTGGAAGGCGGCCAGACCCCCATTGCTGCAGAAATTGAGCATTTTATCCACCTCATCACGGGTGTGGCTGTGTTCCTGGGTGTGTCTTTCTTCATCCTCTCCCTGATCCTTGAGTACACCTGGCTCGAAGCTGTCATCTTCCTCATCGGTATCATTGTAGCCAACGTACCAGAGGGCCTGCTGGCCACTGTCACGGTAAGAGGCTCGGGAAGAGTGGTCGCTCTGGTCACCTTGTGTGTGAGATGCATCCCTCTTCTAAGGGGAGGCGTTTGGGTATCGTTTCTCTCAGAGCCATGCCACTTGTTGAGCTTTGACAGTGAGAAAAACCTCAGCATGTGTTTATATAGGAGGTGGCCACAAAGCACACATTTTGTCCTTAAATTCCGTGATCCAGAGTTGTGTGATGGGGAAAGGAGAAGAACTGCGAGTTAGGTGAGGGGAACAGAATGTAGTAGACTATTTTTCTTAATGTAATGCTTTTTGGAGGGGAGGGAGAAGCCCCATATACATGTTAACATTATTTCTTCAGGCTTCAACAGAAGGTTGGAGAGATTTGATTTCAGACACATTTCTTTCCTATTAGGGTATAGAAGGAATCTGTAGAATTCCAGCCTGATTGAGGGAAGGAATCTAATTCTGAATATTTTTTAGGTGTGTCTGACACTCACTGCCAAGCGCATGGCAAGGAAAAACTGCTTAGTGAAAAACTTAGAAGCTGTGGAGACCCTGGGATCCACATCCACCATCTGCTCAGATAAGACTGGAACTCTGACTCAGAACCGGATGACAGTGGCCCACATGTGGTTTGACAATCAAATCCATGAAGCTGATACGACCGAGAACCAGAGTGGTAAGAGCGCGACAGCTTCACACTTTAGCCACCTCTTCACTTTGCTTGTTTTTTCTTTTTTTAATAAGAAATTGCATGTTTTTTTTTTTTTTTGAAGCTCATGGCAGTTTCTTATCTGTTTACATTTTGGTAACCTTTATCATTTAGTAAAGAATCAAGGATACAGGGTTTTGGGACGGTGCCTGTAGCTCAAGCGGCTAAGGCGCCAGCCACATACACAGGAGCTGGTAGGTTCAAATCCAACCCGGGCCTGCCAAACAATAATAACAGCTACAACCCAAAAATGGCCAGGTGTTGTGTCTGGTGCCTGTAGTTTCAGCTACTTGGGAGGGTGAGGCAAAAGAATCACTTGAGCCCAGGAGTTTGGTTGCTGTGAGCTGTGATGCCACGGTACTCTACCCAGGGTGACAGCTTGAGGCTCTGTTTCAAAAAAAGGGATACAGGGTTCAGATGGTTTTTTTTCTGCATGTTAGTAGAAAAGTTAATTTGCCCTACATGTGTGATTGAAAACTATCTAAAACCTGATTAGTTTCATTAATTGAGAAATGGGATGAAACCTACCAGATTTTTATGGGCCTTCAATAGGAGAACTGAGAATGTGGTGTTGGAAGTTAATGTACGTTCTTTCCTGTTTTCTCACTCCATCAGGTGTCTCCTTTGACAAGACTTCAGCCACCTGGCTTGCTCTCTCCAGAATTGCTGGTCTTTGTAACAGGGCAGTGTTTCAGGCTAACCAGGAGAACCTACCTATTCTTAAGGTACACTCAGGAGTTGCTGTTAACCATTCGTTTACCTTTTGCCGGGGGTAGATACTGCACAAGAATTGCCACTGAGTATTCTTGTTAAATAGCTCGTCACCTCGGGGTCTGTACTTAACCATTCATGGTAGAACACTTGGGACAGTCCGCGTGGTGATTTGTGATGTGTAGCCGTATGGTAAGCCCTGCATGCACATAGGTTGGAGAAAAGGAAAGATACAGTAGAGATCTGACCGGGGAGAAAGGAGAAGAGCCCACTTTGACTACTCTGAGTTTATCTATCTCCTAACCTAGTGGACAGTGAGGGCTGCTCCAGTGACTCCATAATCGTATTTGCATATTAGGATACAGTAGATTCCAGTAAATCCTTTAAGCCATTTATTTTCTTAAAATAGCTCAGCTTATCTTATTTGTTCTTAGCTTATTTACTAATGATGCGAAAATAAGCTCAAGGCAAAAATAAGCTCAGCCTCATGGAATTCTCATGTAGTTGGAAATGACCAAGGGTTTTCTGTGTTGCCCCAGTGAGGATGAAGTCTCAGAAAGGTCATAAGCTCCGCAAAGTCCTTCAGGAGGAGAAGCGGCCATCTGAGGCTTTCTAGACTCCGGTCTCTTCTGTGAAGCTACCAGTGGTAGTTCTGGGTGCAAACTGAGTTGCTAGAGAGAATATAGCTTAAATGTTGTAACTGAAATGGTCTCTGTTGTGAAGATAGGGTTTGTTTATTCTGTAAAGGGGACTTCTTGGCATTGCCTTGATGTTGATTGGAGGATAATGTTGCTCTCTTGGGGATAAAATTTGACATGTCTGCTTCACGTTTTTCTTTCTCAAAGTGGAGATTTTCTAGGCTTTGAGCATTGGGACTCACACATATCAAATCTTTTCTGATGTAAAATCCCCAGAAAGGTAGCAGGAAATGTATTATCAGTATTTCAGGAGTTGGGTGGCATTGGTGGCATTATTGCCCATGAAAGGGAGCAAAAATGATCTCCACTTTGTGTTTCATACCAAACCTGTATGCCTTTCTTACTACACAGGGTTAGTGTACTTGTGAGCATTAATTTGCTCATCTGCTTAGGCAGCCTGGTATGTCAAAGCTCTAAAATTTATAAATATATAAATGTTGTTCACAACTTGAAATGTTTTTACTGTGTTAAAAATATAAGTGAGTCACCATAAAAGTCTATCACAGGAAATACAAGTGTGTTACCTGGCATGTGCTTTCGAAGTAAAATGCCTGCTGATTAGATTATATTGCGGTCAGAACTGGTGCTCGCGTGTGCTCTGCGGCCTCCAGGGCCAGATAATTTTGCACATTATGTTTAGAATGTAAAGTGCTCCACTTTGCCCTTGGAGCAGTTTGCGCCCCCCTTCCCCACCCCCCCTTTCCTGAAACCCTAAGCCATTTTCTTTTAAATTCTAGGGCAATGAAGGGTGCTGTAAATATTTATAAATATTTACCCTCTCAGCCTGGTATTTTCACTCCTAACCAGAAATACATAGCTGGGAATAGCGTTGGCTTTGAGATGCTTCACCAGGCCAGGGGAAGATAAAAATAGGCTGAAGTAGATTGGAAGGGTGTGTTCTTCTCTTGGGTCAGGTGAGGCCTTCACATACCGTTTTCTTACTGGCATCTGATAATGGGTAGGGGAGCAGGTTGGAGTTGGGCTCTGAAGCGCAGTGCACAGCCATCAGTCACTCTCCACATGGCTGCTTCCACCCCTCCTATCCTTCCCACGTCTGACAAGGTTGGAGTATGGTCCAGGTTATTTTTCCTGTAATTAGCAGAGGATGTCTCTGTTCACAGCGGGCTGTTGCAGGAGATGCCTCTGAGTCAGCACTCCTAAAATGCATTGAGGTGTGCTGTGGTTCTGTGAAGGAGATGAGAGAAAGATACGCCAAAATCGTGGAGATACCCTTCAACTCCACCAACAAGTACCAGGTCTGACGGCCAGTTGTGTGGTTGGGTGAGGGCAGGCTGGGACCAAGGCAGGAGGAATGTAAACTCAAAGAAGAAATACTCTCCTTTTGGAGTTTTATAAGCTTTAACTTTTATCCTGACTACATATAGAAAATCCTAATTTAGTTGAGTATCAGTTCATAAATGAAACCGCTTCCAAAATAATAACGTGATACCTTTGGAAATAATGTATTTCCAGTTTGGGGGGGTGGCGTGCGGAGGGGGATGGGGTATATGCACAAATGTGTGCCTTTGTTCTGGAATGTTCTTCAGGAACATTTTGTATTCGAACACGTGGCAGGAATTTACAAATACACCATCATAATGTTCTTTTGTTTCTGTGGTGTTCAAAGTAGATCACAAGGTCTGAGATATTCCAAAGTCCCAAAAGAAGAGGTCTTGGTGGGGTGGAGGGTTTTTGGGTTGGAGGGGGGGCTGTTATTTTTTTTGTTAAATAGTAAGTGAAGCTTTATTTTCCTCCAAGGACTGCCATACCCCCTAACCCATGTTCACATCTGAATAATTCTTCACAGTTGTCCATTCATAAGAACCCCAACACGTCTGAGCCCCGACACCTGTTGGTGATGAAGGGTGCCCCAGAAAGAATCCTGGACCGTTGCAGCTCGATCCTGATCCACGGCAAGGAGCAGCCCCTGGACGAGGAGCTGAAGGATGCCTTTCAGAATGCCTACCTGGAGCTGGGCGGCCTCGGAGAGCGGGTGCTAGGTGCGTGAGGAGTCTGGCTGTGAGCGCCCGTGGGGCTCCGTCAGGCTGTCTAGGCTGGTGGACAGTTACAGGTGATCCCGTTAACCTCCATGTCTCTCTGACCTTTCTCTAAGTCTGGGTGATCTCTACCCGTTTATATTTGCCCCCTGTTATTTTGAGAACACTAAGTGCTTTAGAAATGTTAAGTGTTCGGGGCTGTGGGAAACCAGATCCTGATGGTTTGTTTCTGACTTGTACTTAGACCTTTGGTCTCGTGCTGGTCAGTTCTGTTTGTTTGAAAAGAAACGGGGGAAGGGAATCTTACTGACCTACCTTTGTTGCTATGACCACAATCAATAAGCTTAACTAAATTAAAATTAATTCTTAGTGCATCCAGAGTATGGCCATTTCCTGACTGCCTTAGAATGGTGGTGAACTTCTATGGGAACCTCGCTCATAGACTAGACTAACAACAGTAAACTTTCAGTCTCAGATGGTATTTGTCTTTTCCTCCCTCAGCCATGGAGGTTTAGAAGTTCATTCCTAACCATTGTTGGACATGTTTGGGAAACTAGCATTTATAATATTTGTAGACAGACAAATATAAATTTATTATTCATGTAATTCTTTCTATTCTCTTTAACTTGAATAATTTAGAACTGGTTACCTGGTCCCACACCCGGGCCCTTAGCCTGTTCCTTGCGTGTGATTCACGGTGTCTTTCATACATGTCTGTCCAAATGAAAGGTCACTGTCTTCTCTTAGTGATTTTTGCCTCCCCACCTCCACTAAGAAGTCTCTTTTCTTTGAGTCCACATGGCACCTTTTGCTACTTCAAAGATCATTTCAGCCTTCATACAAAATTGAAGGGGGTATTGAATGTCTTGATTCGTGCATTGACTGTAATACCAGATGATGAACCTCTTGGGCAGAATGTGCCTCATCTGTGTTATTCTTTATCTATTTATTTATTTTTATTTATTTTTTTTTTTTTGGCCGGGGCTGGGTTTGAACCTGCCACCTCCGGCATATGGGACCGGCGCCCTACTCCTTGAGCCACAGGCGCTGCCCCATCTGTGTTATTCTTTCAAGTGCTAGCGTGATGCCCGGTGTTGGTGCTCGGTAATATATTTTGGTTAAATGAACAAGCGAGCAGACGTGTGACCTCATTTTTTTCCAGAGAGGGTAACCGAGACATATAATTACATGATTTGCCAGATCCTGATAACTTCCTGTCAGTGGGCAGGTCTGGAGCCCTAACATCTCAGGGCTCAGAACCACGGCTGTCAATTCAGTCTTCTCACAGCAAACAGTTCCTGTGTCTTTGTGGCTAAGGGTGATGGATTCTGTCTTAGGAGTTGGTTTTTTCTTTCAGTGACTCTTTACCATTCATAAATGTTAAACAAAACCATCAGGCTTTTGTGAAGCTGTTTTAAAAATATTCCAGACCACACATCCGGCTGAAGGTAGATGTGGTGGGCAGGCTGCTGCCATCCTCCTGGCTGCAGTGAGAATCCTGAAAGGCTCCCTGCCCCCTCGTGCAGGTTTCTGCCACCTCCTTCTGCCAGATGAGCAGTTTCCTGAAGGGTTCCAGTTTGACACCGATGATGTGAATTTCCCTGTGGATAACCTCTGCTTTGTTGGGCTCATCTCCATGATCGACCCTCCAAGGGCGGCTGTTCCTGATGCCGTGGGCAAATGCCGGAGTGCTGGAATTAAGGTAGTGCCCAGATGCTGCCTGCGCTGGCTGTCAGGGCATGCTGCCCTCGAGGTCCAGGTGGCTGGCTGTTTTGTCACCTGGAGCATTGGTTTCTCATCTCCAAAGCTTTACTTGCAAGCAGAAAAGATCAAATAGTATTACAATGTTGGTGCAAACAGCAGGTGACAGATTAAAGAGGGGAACACTTCTTTATCAAAGAAATGTAAGCAAAATAAAAAGACTTGAAGTTTTAAATACTGAAATACTTTTATTATTCTAAATTAACATCAGTGAATGGCATGTCTGTTTCCAGTGGACTTTTTCAGTGAGTGTGTCTTTGAATTTATCTTAAGTACCTGAACATTATTATTCAGATATACTAATACCCTGTTGCTGGGTATTTGATTTGGTTTTGTTTTTCCCTGAAAATCTCATGAGTAATATTGCCCTGAAAAGCTTTAGAGAATATATTCCTCTACCACTTTGACTATTTGTAGCCAAATATACTAAAAAGTATAGTCTTCTGAGATAATCATTAGATCAAAAAGAATAGAACCCCAAATTGGGCCAGTTTGAGAATGCTAATCAGCAATAATCTGAGGTACCTCTACAATCTCACCAGCACCGGATTTTTATATTTTGCTGTTTTCAGTAAATAATGTATTTTTATGCAACAATGTAAAAAAGAAAAAACGAGGTATTGCATATGCTAGTGACCATGTGCCAAGGTAAGGTGGTATTATTGGCTTTGTGTTTTCTTTCTGCGAACATGTTTATATGATGTGTTTTTTATTTTATAAAAGATATAATATAAAACTTAAGTCTTTTTTATTTTGTTTACATTTCTTTGATAAAGAAGTGTTTTCCTCTTTAATCTCTCACCTGCTGTTTACACCAACATCGTAATACTATTTGATTTTTTCTGCTTGCAAATATTCTATTTTTGGTTCATGGATGTTTATTAGTTTTATATTTGCATTCTTTTCCTTTTGATGTTCTCAGCTGAGTCCTCCTTGATATTTTCTTTCTGATGTACAGGCTTTTTAGGTCATTTGCTTGGTAGTTGTGTTCAGCACATTGTCCTGATTCTTATTACAGGTCATCATGGTCACGGGAGATCATCCAATCACAGCCAAAGCCATTGCCAAAGGTGTGGGCATCATCTCAGAAGGCAATGAGACCGTGGAAGACATCGCTGCCCGGCTCAACATCCCAGTCAGCCAGGTGAACCCCAGGTAAGGCTGGAAGCTCACATCAGTCTGCCGTGAATAAGCAAATAGTGGTGGTCGGAAACCTTTAGCTTCTGTAATGGTTCTCTGCTGGGCTTGCTCTGAGGAGGGCATGACCTTGCACTACCAGAAAGCAGTTTTGTCATCCCCAGGGAGGTCATGGACACCAGCATCTAGGTGGTGCGTTGTTCCCGCTTTGCTCACAGGGTCTGGGGTTCACGGTGCCTCACACAGGTGAACTTGTGCAGTCAGTTCAGCAGTCTGGCTTCTGACTTCACAGTGTTAACCACTGAGTTGTACCGCTTAGCACCTGGATAATTTCCAGGCCCACACTAACAAAATAAAACAAGTGACAATCACTTAGGTAGTTCAGGCCAAGAAAAGAAAAAAATTGGTAATAAAGGAAATAGATTACAGAACAAATTAGTTTTTTGTTTTTATGGTTTAGGGTCCCCTTACCCTACTTCAGAGTTAGGGAAGGGTTCCGTCTTTAATCTCCTCTGCCACTGTCTAAACCTTGGTTATATTATGTCAGTGTGTCTTCCAGTATGTCTCATAAAGGTGAGGAAAGGAGGATGAGAGATAGGCTCGTCCCACGGGTTGCTGTGAGTGAGCCTCCAGTAACCTGTAAAATGCTGCGTGGACAGTAGCTTCGATGTTTGTACCATTTACAAAGTGTGTATGTTACCACGTGTATCCCCTCATCATGCTGGTGATGAAACGGCTGACTTTATTTTTTGCTCCTAATTAGAGATGCCAAGGCCTGTGTGGTACATGGCAGTGATCTGAAGGACATGACCTCGGAGCAACTGGATGAGATTTTGAAGTACCACACGGAGATCGTGTTTGCTAGGACCTCCCCTCAGCAGAAGCTTATCATTGTGGAAGGCTGCCAGAGACAGGTCAGCGAGCCCTGGTGTCAGTGGGAACGAAGCAGCAGGATGGAAACCCACCCAGTTATCAGACTCGTGTAGGTGCCAGTGAGGCTCCCAGGCCCAGGGGAAGTGTTCTCTTTGACAACTTCTCTCTTTTCTTTTGGAGATAGTCTCACTCACCCTATGCCATGGCATCATAGCTCACAGCAATCTCAAACTCCTAGGCTCAAATGATCCCCTTGCCACAACCTTCTAGGTAGCTAGGACTACAGGTGCTCACCACAACACCTGGCTAACTTTTATTTTTTAGTAGAGGTGGGGGTCTCATTCTTGCCCAGGCTGGTCTTGAACTCCTGAACTCAAGCAATCCTCCCCCGCAGCCTCCCAGAGTGCTAAGATTACAGGCGTGAGCAACCATGCCCTGCCGAGGATCACTTTTTTTTTTTTTTTTTTTGTAGAGACAAGAGTCTCACTTTATGGCCCTCGGTAGAGTGCCGTGGCCTCACACAGCTCACAGCAACCTCCAACTCCTGGGCTTAAGCGATTCTCTTGCCTCAGCCTCCGAGGATCACTTCTTAACAGTTTAGTAGCCATAGAAGCCTGAACCTTCAGCAGACTTCTTTGCATTCCAATATGGGGTCTTAAAATCTGTAGTAGAGACTTAAATGACCAGGAGACTCTTGTACCTTATCTTGAAAAGACTAGGGGGGTGCATACAGGAATGAGATTATCCAGAGTGCCACCAAAATCATTGCTTTGGGCAGCCTTTGTTAATCTCACTGTTACATGGTTCAGACGACATACAGTCTTTCCAGGGAAGGGGACAGCGTCAGTAACAAGCACTGAGTGGGGCACGCACCTCATTCATTTGTGTCCCTACAATGGATTTCACTAACCCAGCCCCTTCTTTTCTGGGCAGGGTGCTATCGTGGCTGTCACTGGCGATGGTGTCAATGACTCTCCAGCTTTGAAGAAAGCAGACATAGGGGTTGCTATGGGGATTGCTGGCTCAGACGTGTCTAAGCAAGCTGCTGACATGATACTTTTAGATGACAACTTTGCCTCAATTGTGACTGGAGTAGAAGAAGGTGAGCCCACTGTGTTGAAGATGCTCATCAAAAAACTCCTGCGGATGCTGGATCTGTATCCGTCTCTGCACGCTTACTGGCTGTGTTTAGTTTCTAGTCAACCCGTCTCTGTCAGCCATACAGTAACCAAATCTCACTTTCATAGGTCGTCTCATCTTTGATAACTTGAAGAAATCCATTGCTTACACCCTAACCAGTAACATTCCAGAGATCACCCCTTTCCTGATATTTATTATTGCAAACATTCCACTACCACTGGGGACCGTCACCATCCTCTGCATTGACTTGGGCACTGACATGGTGAGTGTGACAGCGTCTATGCATCAGGGGTGGCAAGTGTGAGCCAGGTCCCAGTTCGCTGGCACTGGTGCTCACTGTGTTCCCGGGACCCACCAGCCTGGCTTGGCACTGGGAAAAGATTCTCTGGCGCAATATCCAGTGTGTGTCCAGTCTCAGCATTGAGGAATCAGAATTTTCATTCCCCACAGCAACAATTAATGCTTATTTATCAGATGGCAATTTCCTGTTTTAAAAAATGTACCTTTTGAAGTGAGACCCGTAAAAAAGAGAGGGCAAGAATTTTATAACAAAAGGTTCATAATACTAGCTTCCTTATGTTTTTGGTAACTTTAAGTTCCTTCTCACCCTTCATACCCTAGGTTCCTGCCATCTCCCTGGCTTATGAGCAAGCTGAGAGCGACATCATGAAGAGACAGCCCAGAAATCCCAAAACGGACAAACTTGTGAATGAGCGGCTGATCAGCATGGCCTATGGACAGATCGGTGAGCCTGGCACAGAGCAGGAACGGGGCAGGTTGAAAGCACCTGTGGGGGTCATGGCTGCCTCAGATACTTCTCAGACTTCAGATCCAGGGTGTAGGGTGAGACTGGAGTTCCAAATTCCACATGAAAATCTATCTTCTGCCATTTGCCTGGTTACATTTTCATGAAAACTGTAGTTCTTTAGACTGAGTACCCAGGTACTGGGCTCAGCTCTGCCTGAAAACTGAGGCTGTCCTTGCTGACTGAGCCTGGGGGACGTTCAGTGACGTTCTAAGGAGACCTGCCTGGATGAACTCAAAGGCAGCATTCCCTGGGGTGCACAATTATCTGTCACTAGTTTGGATGGAGAGTTAGGCATTGAAGAATTCATGGGTTTAAAGGTCTGGCTGGTAGGTCACCACCAAATGGGGAACCTGTACCCATGTGGCCTTGCTGTTGGTCTCTGCTCCACCAGCAGAGCTTGACCTTCCAACAGGTGTCTAGGTGGGGTGCAGTCAAAATGCCCTGCATTTGTAAATCCTCTGCCAAGTCTCCTTCAGGGGAACCCAGTGAAGCCATCTTGAGCAGCTTGTTCTGAATTAATGGGTTGCTTCACCGTGAACGTGCAAGTAGAACGGATTAGTACATTATGGAAATTGTGGCAAAGATTCTTCAGACTGCTGCAAGCGACATAGTAATTGGATGATAGCTCAGCCCCACCTCCTCTAAGAAGACCTTTTGAGAGGGAGGTCATTCCCTAACAGAATGATCACAGAATAAAGGTGGGAGAGCAAAGCTTGGGTGTCTTCTTTTAAGCTTTAAAAAATGAATAAAAAGGGGGAAAGAGAGTAGTGAGCTTGGAATAAGCCCTCGGGTCTTCCATTCAATCCCTCACAGCCCACAAATGACCAGGTGACTCTTGTCCCTTAGTCAGTGATGAAAGCCTCTCTGTGTCTCTGCCAGGCCTGCAGAAGGGCGTGGAAATGCCCTTACATAAAGTTCTCACATTGAAGTTGTTTTCCCAATTTCTCAGGTATGATCCAGGCCTTGGGGGGCTTCTTCACTTACTTTGTGATTCTGGCTGAGAATGGCTTCCTCCCAATTCACCTGTTGGGCATCCGAGTGGACTGGGATGACCGCTGGATCAATGATGTGGAGGACAGCTATGGACAGCAGTGGGTGAGTAGGGGCCCCTCACCTGACCAGAGCCATAGCTCCTCAAGCCCCCACTGCCACCAGCGCTGCCTGTCATCTGTCTGCCTCGTACATTTCAGACCTACGAGCAGAGGAAAATCGTGGAGTTCACCTGCCACACAGCCTTCTTCGTCAGTATCGTGGTGGTGCAGTGGGCCGACTTGGTCATCTGTAAGACCAGGAGGAATTCAGTCTTCCAGCAGGGAATGAAGTGAGTGGGAAAGGGCATGTCAGGGGCCCAGGTGCACAAAGGGATTTGGTGATTTTTAAACCCTTTGCAAAATATCCCACCATCTGACTGGGTTTCTAGAACCTGTAGTTTTAGGAGCAAATTTAGGTAGCAGAATGTTGTTCTCTAGTTTTTTCATCTGACTTTTGAGCACCTATGGATTGATCTATCATTCAACACATAGCATTCGAAGATAAGTCTATTTGCAACTTCTAAGCTTTCTCCCCCTCTTTGATTTTAGGAACAAGATCTTAATATTTGGCCTCTTTGAAGAGACGGCCCTTGCTGCTTTCCTTTCCTACTGCCCTGGAATGGGTGTTGCCCTTAGGATGTATCCCCTCAAGTAAGTTGGTCCTCCTAAGTGTTGAATAGTATGCGTAGCCTTCTCCCTCGAGACATGCATTAATAGCTATTACTTTCAGATTTTGAGTGATGTATTCACGGATTCCTATGGAATGAAAACTTAGGTAAACTTGATTTATCAGTAAATCCAATTGAGAAATCCAGGGTATAGGATTTGGCCCAAGGTAAGATAAGGCCAGACAGGCTCTGGCACCAGCTGGCCGTAGTAAGGGCTTAGGTCCTGCACTGCCCTCGTCCAGGGGTCTTCAGAGGCCAGCTGGGGCATCCTGCAGCATGGGCCCAGGCTCAAATCTAGATTTGCTTGGCCTGTCATGAGCCCTCTACCTTTCTGGGACTCTGAATCCTCTGCTTCCAGAAGGTTGGAGAAGCAGATCTGAGGCCACAGGTAGAGTTGATCACAGGAAGCGCACCACTGGTCAGAGCCAAGCTGACCTTAAACACAGTGAATGACTTTGCCCTCCAGTTACACTTGAGTTTTCTCATAGAGAGTTTACCACAAACTCGTAGCTTTTTGCAACACAGAGTTTGGTGACTCTAGTAACTGGTTAAGATTAAGCAGCTGCAACTTAATTAAAATGAACTAAGTCACAGGCTGTGGAACCCATTGCCACAGGTTCCTTTGAATTCCCAGTGGCCTGTCCCTACTCAGACCCATCTGGACCATCCCACCTGGCCTGATGTCAAAACTTCCTTCTACTGGTCTTAGGCCTAAAGTAACCAAAACCCAGCAGCCTCATCCACTCGTAGCTGGGTGCATGCAGCCATCGTCTATGGGGTGGGTGAGCCTGGCGCCCGGCCTGTCCTTGAAGCTGTATCTGCTACCCCCCCAAGCTGGTGTTAGGGGAAGTCAGTCTCCCTTCACTGCCTGTGTGTCCGTTAGGACGCTCCCTCTCTCTGGGCCCCCCTTGCTATTCCCACTACCCATCAGGCCTGATTCCTCAGAGCTTGTCCCCCTGGGTTCTTGCCCTCCCAGGCCTATGCAGGGTCCCCTCTCCTTTGGCTTCCTTGTTGTTTGTCATTTCCCCTCCCTTCAGGGATAGTCTTGCAGGCAGGGCCCACAGTGTCTTTCTCGTCTTTGTACTCCCAGCATCCTGCACAGCAGAGCTGGCATACACCAAGGACAAGCCAAGCCCAAGTTGAGTTCTTTCAGCTCGGGCTACTGTTATCAAAAGGAGGCCAGGAGAGGTCACGGAGCTTTCCAAAAGGCAGAAAAGGAAGTCCACACTAGAAGCCTCACCACCTTCTCAGTCCTTCTGTCTTTGGTTACCACGGGAGCTTGTTCCTGATGGGTTCTGCCCAGTTCTACTTGGCAGCTGAGTCAAATGAGCTTGTCTCCTAGCTGCTGTCATGGATGCTTGGGAAGAAAAGGAGACCACCAGATTCCTGCCCAGGGACAGCCTTTGTCACATGATGGCAAGAGCTGGTCATCACAGAAGCACCGGCCCTCCCATGGAGGGTGCCCAGAGCCTATCTGCAGCCCAGGGCCTGGTGGTCTTTGTGATCTGTTGGGGTCCCCAGGTCTGGGACCTCAACACAGAACTGGCTGTCCGAAATTCCATCATCAGAGACCAGATTTAGGGAATGATGAATAAACTAGTTTTGACCCACAGTGGCAGGTCTTTATTTTCAAACGCCAAGACATTAGGCAAGGGGACTCGAGCTTCTTAAACACTTTAGAAATGATAAAAAGAAAATGCCCAAATTCCCTGGGATTGTCAGTAGGAAATGTACTCAGCTCACCTTACAAACCGATTCTTAGGAAAACCACACTGGAGGTGGGTGGGGATCCCTTCATAAACGTCCACAGAGTGGTTTCTCTGCATCACTAGGCCTGGGCACATAGCAGTGTGTTTATTTGTTGTTCCTGATGCAGTAGTTAACTGTGACGAACTTGGCTTTTCTCCTGTCACTGGTGATGTGCTGTTCCTCTTTCTTCCTTTGAATTGTCTTCATGTTGTAAACTGCTACCTGATTCTATTTCCAGACCTACCTGGTGGTTCTGTGCCTTCCCCTACTCTCTCCTCATCTTCGTATATGACGAAGTCAGAAAACTCATCATCAGGCGACGCCCTGGCGGTAATCATGGGCCTTTGCCCTTTGGTTGGGGGAGGGGTTGTAGTCCCATCGGCCTGTGTCCTTTCCAGGGAAGGGTCTGGGCTCCCTCAGGGGGTCCGACTGACCGGTGGAGGCTGTTGCCCCAGCAAACCTACACTGTGGTCACCCCTTCACAGAGTAGATCTCAGTGAAGAACTGATCATATTCTGGGCTTTAAAATACAAAGGAAATACGAGTTAGTGAAAATTTGTCAGAAATCTAAACCATCGTAGAAGATTTAAATAAATGCAATTGAGGTTCCATATTGAATTTAAATGTCCCACCGCGTCATCATCATCCCCTGTTGATTTTTAGCCCTGTTTTCCCTCTGCCACGTCAGAACAGGGAAAACTGACTGTGGTGTCTTCTCTTTGTCACCCGCAGGCTGGGTGGAGAAGGAAACCTACTACTAGCTCCCGCCCTGCACGCCGCCGTGGAGCGCCACGCCACGCCCCCTGCATCCACCCCGCCCCTCTTTGTGTACTTAAGTCTTGGAGTCCAGAACTCTACCCTGGTAGGAACGCACCGACGCATGTGGGGGGAGCGAGACGCCCTGGAATGAAGCATGTAGCTATACGGGGGGAGGGGGGAGGGCTGCCTGAAAAACACCACCTGTGGGAATGACAGCGGGGAAGGTTTTTACGTGCCTTTCTGTTTTTGTAAAAAAGGAGAACCCGGAAAGACTGAAAGAATACATTTTATATCTGGATTTTTACAAATAAAGATGGCTATTATAACGGAGTTTGTCTGTGCTCTCAACACTTCTTGGGCACAGGTGTCTTGTGTGTGACCTGTAGCTGTGGTTCTCAGTGTGGGACTCCCAGGCTGGCAGCTGGTCAGTGTCACCCGGGGGCACGTTAGGAAGGCTCGTCCAGACCCACGGAGTCAGGCTAATCGGCGATGTGGCCTTAGTAAACTATCAGGTGATTTTGATTCACATTCAAGTTTGAGAACCACTGGCTAAGAGGGAATATTCTGCCCGTGTTAGTGCGCTCAGAAGTTATAGACTAGCGTGAACAAGAATGAGACACCCCCCTCTTCCCCCGTCTCTACTAAAAATAGCAAACTAGCCTGGTGTTGTGGCAAGTGCCTGTACTGTAGTCCCAGCTACTTGGGATGCTGAGGCAAAAGGATTGCTTGAACCGAGGAGTTTGAGGTTGCTGTGAGCTGTGATGACACTGTGGCACTCTACCGAGGGCAGCAAAATGAGACTCAAAAAGGAAAAAAAAAAAATCTCAAGTAGATGAGCTCACTTGACCCATTCTTTGTCCTGGGCACTACATCAGGTGGTGTGTCTATAACTCTGCTGCCTTAATTTCTGGCTTCTAGGTGGAAAAATACCTCACCTGAACAATTTATGGAGCCTCGGTGTAACACGGCCAATGAGGCCCTTCTCTGCCGCTCTCAGTCCCAGCGCCCAGGCCTTCCTGCTTTCTCTTAAAAGATCACCCCCGCAAGAGCCTCGGGTGTCTCCACACTGAGTTTTAATTTGGCACAGGAGAAACAGATCTACGCATAGCCGGCCTGGCTCCTGTATAACTTGTTCCTAATTTAGCAGCAAAAGGCACCATGGCAGAGTGGTCCGTGTGCCAGCAGGCACTTAGGGAAAAGTTGAATGAGGTCTGTTTAGTTCAGGGTCAAGTCTGAGAACATCTTCCACCTTCAGAGTTGTAAAAGGTTTCTCAGTCAATAGTTATCACCAAGAGCTGTCAGTGGACTGTTCTCAGAGGCTGTCACTGCCTTCAAGCAATTACAAGGAGCCCTTCCGGGTGGCGCCTATGGCTCAAGGAGTAGGGCGCCGGTCCCATATGCCAGAGGTGGTGGGTTCAAACCCAGCCCCGGCCAAAAAACCACAAAAAATAAATAAATAAACAAGGAGCCCTTCCTCTGGCACCAGACAGCGACTCTGTGGCCTGTCAGATAACCACATTCCTGTGTAGAGGGCAGGGAGGGACACAGGTGTGATTCCCCTGGACAGATGGTTTCTGCCCCAACCCCCCAGCTGGAGGAACTGGGAGGGCAGGGTGGTCCATGACTTGGGGAGCATATTGACCTGAGAGGATCTCTACACTTGCAGGCAAGTCATCTAACCAGAGGACACTTAACCGGTGATGAAGGTCATGGGCGAACCCTGACTGAAAAGAACTCAGGACATCCTGAGGCCTTAGCCTCTGAAGGGGGGCGCCCAGTGGGTATCTAGGCCAGGGCTTCTCCTGCCATCCTAAGGAGCCCTAGGCTGGGAAAGGCTCTTGAGGGGGTTGGGAGAAGGACAGGGCAAAGGGGAGGCTGTGAACCTTCCACACTGTTTTCCACCAGAACAATTCTGCCCTTTTCTATTTGACAGTCCTTTGAATGAAAGTTTTACAGCCAAACATTTGATCTAGGGAAAGCTGGCACCAAAGCCAGGCCTCCTAAGTGGCTGGAGCTTTCAAGTGCTGGGGCTCTCATCTCCACCTCTTCACACTCAAACTCTCATATCAGCCCTGTCAGTAGCAGCTAAAACCATTCCATGACTGGAACCGAAACAGCTCCTCACAGTGACAGTTCCCTCCAGATCTCAGCATTTGACACCCCCTCTCCTCCATCACCCTGGGTAGAGAGCTTGGTGTCATAGCTCACAGCTACCTCAAATTCTTGGACTCAAGTGATCCTCCTGCCTCAGTCTCCTGAGTAGGAGTGTGCCACAATACCAGGCTACTTTTTCTATTTGAGGTAGAGAAAGGAGTCTCACTCTTGCTCAGGCTGGTCTCAAATTCCTGAGCTCAAGCAATCCACCTGTCTCAGCCTCCCAAAAGCCTAGGACTGGGCATGAGCCGCCACACACAGCCTCCTGACCCCTTTTAATGCCCTGAGAATTTTGACCAGGTGCTTTTCTGGCCATCCCAATATATGAGCCCTCACTGGTGATTTTCAACTTCCATACTGGTCCTTCAGCATTTAAATTTACTCCTCAGGACCTCTTGGTCTAGCTCTCACCCACTTCTTCCCTTCATAGGAAAGCTTCTAAGAAGAGTCATCACCTTCCCTCACTCTCATCCCTCCATCTCTGGTTAAACACATTGTTGACCAGTCATGAGTCACCCAGTAACGTGGTCAACAATGTGTTAAAATGTTAGTGGTGCTAAGTGATTCCATGTTACAAGCAGCTGAGAGATGAGAGGGCAGAAAGAATAAAATAGGCTGAATTTGGGGGAACTAGGAATTGAGACTGGGAGCAGCTGCTATGGGACGGTCCACTGACGTCTGGTTGAGGTCGCCACTGATCTCCTGATTTGGGCTCCGGTGGCGCTTCATAGTCCTTCCTTGGCGTCTACAACACCTGTGTCATCTGTCACACCCCTCCTGACACTGCACTCCTTCCTTTCTGTCCTTGTCTCTGCCCATCCTCGGTGCTCAGCCTCCTCCACTGTGTTCCTTGGGAGGCCCCCACCCACTCCTGCTTGCTTCATGGCCTTCTGGGTAATTCTAACTGGTGTGGTCCTCTCTCCTGAGCCCCAGGCCATAAATCCAACCACATTGGTTAGACATCTGCATTGGCTCAGAACATTCCAGGTCCCACAAATGAAGATGCTCTAGGCAGCAATGACATCCATCAGCCCTCTTCCCAAGCCACAAACCTGCAAGGGAGGGGAGACCACTCCGTCCTTGGTACACCTCCCCCCACCCAGTGAGTCGCCCATCACAGTGCCTCCCATGGTGGTGGCTACACACGCGGGCTGGCTGTCTTCTAACAGCCTTGGCACAGGTAGTGGCCCTGTCACGGAATGGCCACAGCCATATAACTTCCCCTCTTTTGTTTCATTTGCTGCGAATATGAAAGATGCTTCAGAGTTGTTGGAAGAATTGAGCTCGTATGTAAAGGGAATCAGTGGCTGGTGCTCAGTAACTCAGTTCTCTATGGCCGCTGCCCTCTACATCTGGACCTCTGCACCTTTTCTGCCTTTCTCTAATCCAGCTGCCTCTGGATTAGCCATATCAGCATCATCTGGGAACTGGTTAGAAGTGTACTTCTAAAAGAAATACTGACATAGACCCACTGAATAGAAACTGTGGGGGTGGGACCCAGCAATCTACTTAAATAAGCCTTCCAGGTAGTTTTGAGGCACACTCCAACCTGAGAGCGGTGACTCCTCCAGACTCCAGTAGGCTGCCCCTCTGAACCACCCCTGCAGCTTCATCCTGGACCCCAGCACATAAACCCCTCTCTGCCGGGCCCTTCCCTTTGCTGTTCTTCTGTCCCTTTGACATTCTCCCAGCCCATCCACTTTCTCCACCAACCTTCCTGATCCACTCACTTCCCAGATACCCTCTAGGTCAGTGTTTTTCAACCTTGTTAAATTTCATGGCACACTTGAACCTATAAACTTCCACAGCACACTTAAATTATGTCGATCGAAAAAACTAGCCAGGTGTTTTGGCAGGTGCCTGTAGTACCAGCTACTCGAGAAGCTGAGGCAAGAGGATCTCCTGAGGCCAAGAGTCTGAGGTTGCTGTGAGCTATGACACCACAGCACTCTACCCAGGATAACAGAGTGAGACTCTGAAAAAAAAAGAAGAATATGCTTATTGTGCCTTGAACTTCTTTTGAAAATAATTTAATGATCTTTAAAATTTTTCGTTGCACACCAGTTGGAAATTACTGCTCTGGGTCTCTCATCTTTGGGGAACTCTTGGTGGGGCCTCCTTTCGCACACCTTGCTGTAGCATTCATACCTGTTCAGGAGGGTTCTCTGATCCACTGTGAGTTCTCTGGTGCTGCGGACCAGGTTGTACCCCAACATCTAACACAATCTGTGACTGAAGGCATGCTCACTTTTCCTTGCCCAGGCAGCCATAATTTTAACATTTTACTCTCACTTTCAATCTCTGTTTCTTGGCTCAGGGCTGACATGTTAGCCAAGGAAAACCCATGCTCATTCTTGCCAGCAACCAGGTTCAGTTAGGGCCTCTTCTCTCTCAAGACTTTGAAGTCTGAAATTAGAGTGTAAGAATGAGTCACGCATGGAGCTAGGATGTTACAGAGTGAAGGAGGGAGCCACGGCCGGCAGAGAAGAGAGAAGATCTGTATTGGATCGGGGAGGGGGCTCACGTCTGTAATCCTAGAACTCTGGGAGGCCAAGGTGGGTGGGCTGTCGGAGCTCAGGAGTTCGAAACCAGCCTGAGCAAGAGTGAGACCCTGCCTCTAAAAATAGCCAGGCGTTGTGGTAGGTGCCTGTAGTCCCAGCTACTTGGGAGGCTGAGGCAAGAGGATTGCTTGTGCCCAAGAGTTTGAGGTTGCTGTGAGCTGTGACGCATGGCACTCTACTGAGGGTGACAAAGTGAGACTCTGTCTCAAAAAGAAAAAAGGAGATCTCTAAAGAGATACTGAGAGAGACGCCCGTCCCTGGTCCTGTCTAGGTTCCAGAGTTTTTTTTGTTTTTGAAGCAAATTCTCACTGTGTCACGTGGGCTAGAGTCCAGTGCCATCAATATAATTCACTACACTCTCAAACTTGTAGATTCAAGTGGTCCTCCTGCCTCAGTCTCCCAAGTAGCTGGGACTACAGGTGCTCTCGACACCACACCTGGCTAATTTTTTTTTTTTTTTTTAAGTAGAGATGTGTCTCGCTCTAGCTCAGGCTGGTCTCCAACTCTTGGCCTCAAGTGATCCCCTAATCCCAACCTCCCAGAGTGATAGGATTACAGGCGAGAGCCACCACCCCCTGCCCCAGCTGCAGATCTGAGAACGCAGATGTGCAGGTGCCTGCAGGGTGGAGACGTCTCCTGGCGTGTCTCAGACTTGCTTGCTGGGCTCCCATCCCACCCTCTAGCCCCCTCACTTTTGTGTCTGGAGAGAGAGGTGGTCTCGGCGGATTTGTGAAGCGGGGTCCCTCGGTCCATTAGGCAAGTCACTTAGTCTAAGTCTCTCTCTGCAAAATGGAGATGATTGCGTGAGGCTGTTGAAAGACTGAACGGAAGAAAATGTGCAAAGGGTTTGTTTGGCACAGTGCCTAGCTCTTCCTGAAGGTTCAATGAAAGGCTGAACTTCGCCTCCTACACCTCCCCTCTACACAACTTCACTGTAACTCTGCTCGAAGCGTTTCTGAAGAGAAACCCAGAGGACCCTGCTTTTGTGTCCCCACGTAATGGAAGTAACTACTTACTGTATAGTGATTGTCACATGTTAAAGGTAATGTCCCAAACCACGACCATTTTGTAAATGTGAAAACTGAGGCTCAGAGAAGTGAAGTAACTTAACTAAAGTCACACAGCTACTAAGTGGCAGAGGTGGGATTGGAGTCTGGGCTCCCAGCATTTTGTACCTGGCATGCATGTGTTACGGCTGAAAGCTAGAGCATGGGCCAAGAACAGAAGAAAGCCAGTGTTTATATGAAAAACAAAGAACGGGGAAGATTAGGGTTGGTGTTAAAACATAAGATCATGGAAAGTTTCTTGGAAATTAAGCACATGCTGTTGAACAGTTACTCAAATGGATTTGCCCCAGGAGCTGCTGGGTGATCAAGCTGTAACTTGTGTAACCGGGAAGCGTGAAGGCAGGAGGCTCTAATCCAGGGAGCTCTGGGCTGCCGCACTCATTAGGCCAGTAATTTTCAACTGGGGTGCCGAGGCACATTGGTGTGCCATAAGAAGATCTTAAGTGAGCCGCGAAAATTTTTAAAGACCATTCAATTATTTTAGAAAGAGGTTCAAAGAAAGTAAGCATATTCTTTTTTTTTTTACTCTTTTTTGATCAACATAATTTAAGTGTGCTGTGAAAGTTTAACTATGGGTTCGAGTGTGCTGTGTGATAAGAAAATATGGAAACACTGCATTAGACAAATGGACAGATCTGTTCCCCAGCCTGAGTAGTGGACTGCGAGCTGAAGGGTGGCAACGGGTGGCAGTGTCCCTTCCCTCCTGTGGCAGTGTCCCTCCAGTGTCCCTTCCCTCCTGTGGCAGTGTCCCTTCCCTCCCTTCTCTGCATTCATGCCTGTTCTTCAGTAGACAGAGGTTTTAACACTGTCCTTCCTGGCCCTACCTTCTATGAAATGCGGGGTGGGAGGGTGCAGGGAGGGGGGCATACCCCTCCCCTCCCCTCCCCCAACCCTCTGGCATTTAGAACACTGATGTGCTATAGGTGACGGATGCAGATTGTTCAGTCACGTGAAGAACCTTTCTGTAGTATAAATAATTGCTCCATTTAAAACTGCTTTCCAGTTTTTAAGGAGTTCTTAAATGACAGACATATAAGGACATTATTGCCAACTAAATATTGTCCCAGAAACAAACTTTTATCCCTTACTCCAATGAGAGTCTTCTGTGTGGGTTCTCTCCCAAATAGACAGAAAAATGCTCAAAGGCAGCTCTTCATCCCGTGTGTGAGCCAAGAGAGAATCTCAGAGGCCTTATGGTCCCTCCTTCCAGTTTCCTTGTCCCTGGGGCCAATAGTACACTGCTTTCCAAGGGAAGGGGAACCAGCATTGATTAAGCATGTGCTTTTGCTGGGGCTTTCTATATACCTCAGGTGATCCTGTGAAGTAGCTAGAGGTAGATATTATCCCAATTTTGCAGGGAGGGAAAATGAGGCTTGAAGAAGTTAGTAACTTGCAAAAGGTAGTTTAGAAAGTATTTGAGACTGGGTGTGATGGCTCACGCCTGTAATCCTAACATGCTGAGAGGCTGAGGCGGGTGATTACCCGAGCTTTTTACTGCATTAGGCCATGATACCGGGGGTAAGTCATGCATAGTTTAAGAGAAGATAGGTGGGAACTAAGTGGTGTGTGGGATCTGGCTCCTACCAGCTCATTTGTTAAATTTTCAGAAATTTTGCAATCTTGTTGAATTCACATCAGTAATACGAAATTGACTGAGGTTGGAATAGTTAAACACCACGGAAATTGTCAAATGCTACCTACCAGGGCTCGTTTCCCCAGAGAGCCAGTTGTTAAACATTAACCAGCGCATGAGTGGCACGAAGCATCTGAGTGTGGAAAGGCAGGACAGTGCCACGGCCCTGACTGTAATCAACCTGCACAGGAAATGCCACCACCCGTGACTCCCCAGGCCCAGCCAGACTCAGGCTTCTCTTGACAATATCCTGCCTTTGCCAAATCCTTGCATTTCTAGATTCCAGAAGCTGGGAAAGGAAGGTGGTGGAAAGCAGAACGTGTGAGTGGCCAGCAACAGCTTGCAGGTTAAGAAACTTGACAGATTTAGAGCAGGGTTTCGCACCCCTGCACTGTTAACATTTGGAGTGGGTAATTCTTTGTTTTGGGGGGCTATCCTGGGCACTGTGCATCATAGCATGTTTAACAGCATTTCTGGACTCTACCCGCTAGACGCATGCCATTAGTCACACTCCTCCCGCCACTTGTAACAAGGAAAGGTGTCTCCAGACATTGCCAGAAGTCCCTTGGAGGGCAAAAGCTTGCCCAGTTGAGAACCATTGATAAAAACCACCTAGAAGGTTATGAGCCTCCCCCTTGGGGAAGCACTGGGCTTCAGCGTACCATGCCTGGCAATTTAGGGATGATGTTTTTTGGGTTCAACCACAGTCCCTTGCTGGCATCCACATCTGTTTCTATCAGTCTCTTTTCCTTTGTTCCCTATCTCTCTGATCACTCCATCCCACCAGCCCCTAACCACACAGGTCCCAGAGTCTGTACCACCACATCTAGCTCTTGTTTGGGAGGATCTGATGTTGCTATCAAAATGCTTTAGTGTGTAGCTTCCTTCCTCAGCAGCAGTGGCCTCAATCCCTCTCTCCAGACAGGCTGGTACAGTGATGGAGAACACTGTCTGCCTGGATTCCGGCTCTGCCACACTCGAACTTTAAGCAAGTTTCTTAAAATCTCTGAGCCTCCATTTCCTTGTTGATCAAATAGACAGTGCATTATTTCCTACCTCAGAGAGCTGTTGTAAGAACAAAATTAGATAATACTCAACAAGCATTAGCCATTGTTTTTCATCAAATGAATTTACCACATTGAGCAAAACCAACTCAGAGGCCCACTCCCTGTTACTCTCAGTACGGAGGGAAAGAGCGCAGCCAACAGGGCTTCGGATGATGTGTGGCAAGTGTCTCTACCCGGCCCACACTCCCCTGGGGGCAGCCCAATTCCCCCAGGCCTTCCTGATGGAACACCAAATCACTTCTCCATTTTCTTTTCACTTTTTTCCATGCCCAGCTCCCATTCCTTTCTTCTGCCCCATAGGTGACCACGTTACTGCTTATCCTTTTAGTTCATTGTGTTTGCAACATGCATATTGTGTGTATGTAGATATGGGTATGCATGTCTTTTTTAACTTTTATTATGGAAATTCTCTAAGGTACACAAAAGTAGCGGTAACAACATAACAAATCTCCACATAGCCATCACCCAATTTGAACAATTACCCACATTTTTCCATTTTAGTTTCATCTCATCTTTCCCTTCCATCCCTACTTCTTTTTTTCGGTATTTTAGGATGACCCCAGACTTTGTCTCATTTCATTCATTAAACATCTCAGAATGCATCTCCAAAAGAAAAATGACCTTTCAGAAAACCCATGCCCACCAAGTAGACTCTTTTTAACAAAACACTCTGTTTTTAGGATCCATCCCTGTTGCTGCTGGTACTCCCAACTTATTGCCTCTGCCAGCTTCCTAGTGTGCTGTTGGGCACATCCACAATATTGAACTTGTCTTTTTTACAATAGTGACAGTGAGGTGGTGGGCGACTCTCATCCACCAGAAATAAAACCATGTAAACATCCTTAGGCAGGTTTTCTCCAGCCTTTGTGAGACCGTCCCTGGGGGCAGAATTACCAGTTACATCAAATATACATTTACATAATTTCACCAAGGAGACCAGACTGCCGTCCAGAATGGCTGCACCAGCCTACAGTCCTATCAACACTGTATGGGGGTTCCCATGTCCCCACATCCCACCAGCCACTGGAATTATCCAGCTTTCTAATTGCCGTAAGCCTGGTATTTTGTTACATGTATGTAACAATATCAATATTATTGTTAATTAGAGTTAATATTAACTCTTCTATAAATTGCATGTTCATATCTTTTTCCCGTTTTTATATTGAGGTTGTTGTCTTTTTCCTGATTTGTAGGAATTCCTTGTACAACATTGCAAGCATCTTCTCCCATTCTGCCATCTGGTCTGTGGTCAAAACTCTCCTTTTGATCAGGTGTCCACCCTTCTTGTCCATCTAGAGCTGCAGAGAGATCTCCTGCTCAGTCTCATCAACTCATGGGACTTATATAAACCCTTGCAGTGAAGGGTTCAGAAAAGTGTTGTAGCCATTGGCCACCAGGCTTCCAGGAAAGATTTTCTCACTCCTCAGAGACACAAGAAGATCTCGTTTCTCACCCCCCTCCCACCCCAAGGAGTATGTAACTTGGAGCTTCTGTGGCCATCTTGCTACCAGCCTGAGGATAAACACCCCATGAAGGCTCAGTATTCTTGGTGGCATAGTTGAGCCACTGTGTCAATTACCCTCTGGACTTCCTTTTTAAGTAAGATAATAAATGTCCTTTTTTTTTTTTTTTTTTTGTAGAGACAGAGTCTCACTTTATGGCCCTCGGTGGAGTGCCATGGCATCACACAGCTCACAGCAACCTCCAACTCCTGGGCTTAAGCAATTCTCTTGCCTGAGCCTCCAGAGTAGCTGGGACTACAGGCGCCCGCCACAAAGCCCGGCTATTTTTTTTTGGTTGTAGTTCAGCTGGGGCCGGGTTTGAACCTGCCACCCTCGGTATATGGGGCCGGCGCCTTACCAACTGAGCCACAGTCGCCGCCCCATAAATGTCCTTCTTGTCAACACTAGATCAAGCCAGCATTTCTGATACTTGCAATGGGAAGGAAATGCATATAGATAGCCCCTAAGCCAGAAGTTTTCAATTTGTTTTTGCTCACAATTCCCAGTAAGACTTGCTTTTTATTTTTTGTTTTGTTTAAGACTTATTTTGTATACCAAGATTCAACATACACAGTTAAAACACCGTTTATTAGGTCTAACGTGTTCAGATAGTCCCGACTGCCTTTATTCATCTCAGAATGTTAGGGGCTATCCATGTTTTGTTTACATACTTTGTTCTATTCTCCTTTTTTAATGCTGGATGTGACCCACTAAATTAATTACAAAAGCTACTAATGGGTCATGGCCCCACAGTTTGAAAAACATTGCTCTAGGGTGGCATCTGTGGCTCAAAGAGGTGGGGTGCCGGCCCCATATGTTGGAGGTGGTGGGTTCAAACCCAGCCCTGGCCAGAAACTGCAAAAAAAAAAAAAGAAAAGAAAAGAAAAACACTGCTTTAGGTCTCAGATCTCTGAACTGAGTCCTGAAAGAATAATGAGCTTTAATCAAAAGATAGGGGGCAGGGAGTGAGAGTGGTGGGGAGGGGATTTTATAGGAAGGAACACTGTACAGGGGCCCCCAATGGAATGGGGCCAATCAGATAACACCCTGCTACAAGGGTGACGATGACGACACAGGGAGCCCTTGATAAACCTCTGTTGACTGGCCAGGTCTCCTCCCACAGCTCTCCTCCCACAGCTCTCCTCCCACAGCTCTCCTCCCAGGATGCCTTTTTGCAGTCTTATTCTGTGAATAAATGAGACTGGAGCTCTTATCTCCCCTCTGCCTGGCCCCTCATGACACTGTGGGCCCTGGAGCCTGCTAATTAGAGATGGCTGGGAGGATTAGTAGGGCCCTACTCTGGCAGCTGCGCCCAGTTATAAATTCAATACTCAGCACCCACAGCATCTGTGATCCCACAGGGTAAGGGTTCACCTTGATAAGCCCCCAAGACAAAGCAGGGAGACAGACAAGGTTTGTTCTCAACAGAGCACTCACCCTCTGAATACAGGTTTTGTTTAAGCCCCAAGGCTGGGAACATTCCATAGCCTGGCAAACTCCCTGCTCCTCAAGGTCAGTCCTTCCTCAGCATTCCTCTTTGGAAGCGTCTCCCACACTGGCCCTCCTCCTGCCCCCTGGCTTTAGGGGCAGTTATGTAACTCTTAGGAAGACCTAGAAATGCAAGCATATGGTGTCCTCAATTCCTGGTACAGACTGGCTGCTTCACATTTTTAGCTGGGACTGAGAGACTGGCTTTCACACACGCAGACACACATATACACATACACATCCCTGACTCAGAACCACATTTCTGCTGCCGTATTGCAATGAAAAAAAAAAAAAATTAAATCCAACATCTGGAGCTGCATAAAGGTGAAAGCATAAGACATTTTGTCCCAGTAACAGTGGGGAAAGGGAAGTGCGTTCATTAAATAAGTGGATAGAAAGGCTTCTGTGGCAGGATACAGGAGGTCATACATATCATAGCACCGCTGCAGAACCAGGGGTCCTTGCCTCTGAGGATTTGGCTGGGCAGCAGGTGGCTTGTAGCTGAATTTCCTAATCAAAGTCTGTCAACCGTTGTGCTAAATTTACAAATACATTATGCATCTATTATGTGTTTGCAACAAAACGTTAGGTAGGGAAGCCTGGTTTGGGAGGGGGTACCTAGAAAATATACTCCACAAATTGATTTGCTAGGGGCCCTGAATTAAAATACAGAAAACATTTTACTTATAGAAGAGAATATTTACAGAGGAGTGTAATTATTAAGAGCATGCTATTTAGAGTGTGGGTCAAATTAGATTCGCATTCTCAATCTGCTGCTTACTAGCTATGACCTTCAACAAATCTGTTTTAACCTCTGAATGTTAGTTTCCTTTTTTTTTTTACTTGATACATCTTTAGACAGAAGTTTTCCAACATGTAAAATGGACATAACATTGTGGAGTGGTTGTGAGGATCATTTGAGATCACAGAAAATGTAGCAGCATGATTCCAAAAAGAAAGGGCTTTGTAAACACAGCCCATACTACATTTCACTTTAAATGTAAGTGAAATACCTTTCATTTGGACAGAGGAGTTGACTTAGATCAATTTTCTTTTCTCTCTTACTTTATAGTCTGTTTTCCAGAAGAAAAGAGGAGGGAATTGACCTAAACAGGCCCTGAGTTGGCTGTTTCCAAGAAGCTAATTTAGAGTGCTCCATTTACCTACAGGTTCCAAGATCTGCACCTGCCAGCAGGGCTGGCTTTTAAGGGTACTTCTGTCCGTGTGTGCTGCACTTGTTTTGCTCAGATCAGGACAAGCTGTACTCTAGCTCCTAGCTTCAGAGCCCAGGAGTAGGAACTGATGGGTGCACCAAATGCAAAGACTGGACAGAGCAGAGAGTAGGTTCACTGAAGTAGACCCTGGTACAGTCCTTGTCGAGGCTTTGCTGGCTTCCTGGTTATGGCTGGCTGCCCTCTGGCTTTCTGTACTCACACGGTATCTGCCTTCTGTTTATCTGCACACGCACGGAGCAGCTGCCTGGGTATGTGTCTATCACAGTGCAGCTTGTGAATCATTTTAGTGAAGAAAGAACTGCTACCGTTTCCCAAGTTCTAGTTAAATGAAAGCCTCTGTGTATGTGTATTTTCTCATCAATCCTCACAACACACCTACTAAATCCAGTTTACAGACAGACGAGACTACTGGCAGACTGTTGCAGACGTCTAGTTGCGAAGGGCACTGGCAGTAGAGAAAAGGATTCCTTTTAGCACTGGCCGCTGTGCTTAATCCTTTTAAGGACTCTCAAGCATCACCCTTATTCTAAAGATATGTGGAATCTCTCTGCAGCCCAAACCCTCCCCGGCTGAGTGCAGGACCATTGCCTGGGACTGCTCCATTGATGCAGTCCCCCTCGACAGGGTTAACCGAGAAACTCCCGGTTGGGCTGAGAAGGACCCCCATACTTGAGGGCGGATCGGCACGGTGATAAGCACTTTACCGCATATGCATGACTTCACTCAGTCCTCACACAGCCCGTGAGATAGACACGGTCCTGTCCCGTCTCACAAACCCCTTCCACCCCGCCTCTGTCCCGCGGTGTGCAGCTGTGGCGGGTCCCGCGTGGCAGCGCCCGGGATGCGGGATCTGGTTGTGCGCTACGGCGGCCGCCGAGGCTCAGCCCGAAGAGCCGGGCGCTTCGCGGCAGGTCCCCGGCCTGCGGCTGCCTGCAGCTCACCGTGGCTTCCAACTGGACCAGCTCTCGGCCAGTGGACACAGCAAAGGGTCTCCCGGGCCGAGAATGCCGTCCAACCCCGGTCCCTCTGGTCATTCCCGAAGGCTCCTGCCCGAGCCGGCCCACTTGGCCCCGGGCGCGGCTCCCGAATGTCCCACCCGCGCCTGGGAGTCGTCCCGGAACCGGCTCCGCGCTGAAAGCCGCAGTTCATTACGGAAGCCTTGCGGTCATCCCGCGACATTTTGAAAATACGATGAATGAGAAGGCGATTTTGAGAGCACTTCCAATTCGACCACCGAGCAAGCCATTGTTACCATTGACACATGGGGTGTTTCACTTCATTCTGATTCTTTGTGTATGGATTTTACGTAGCTGTGATAAAAACACGCGTGCTAATGCGAATTCAGGGTCATGTTCCACTTCGTAACATCAACATTTTCTCTATTATTACAAACTCTTCCTAACTGTAATTTCTAACCACAGGGTATTTTTTCATTTGGGTGGATATGCTATCATTTATCTGAGTATCTTCCAAATGTTTAACATTCAAGTGGTTTCCAAAGTTTCACCAATATAAATTATTCTTTCCTGTTTCTGTGTCAAATCCTCTCAGTATTTAGCCTGATTTCCTTAGATTACCTCCACAGGGATGGAATAGCAAGGTCAGAGTGTGAACATTAAAAGGCTTTCAGTATTATTGTCAGTTGGCTTTTTAGAGGGGACTTAGGGTTTTGGTGTTCAGAACTGTACCAGTTAACATTTTCTAACATTTCTTTCTCTTCAGGAAAATCTCTCTCTCTCTCTCTTTTTTTTTTTTTCAGTTTTTGGCCAGGGCGGGGTTTGAACCCGCCACCTCCAGTATATGGGGCGGGCATGCTACTCCTTTGAGCCACAGACACTGCCCAGGAAAATATCTCAAATGCACTTCCATTGAGATGTAGTGACCCCTTCTGAAAGCATCTACATTTAAATCAGGATCAGATCTTGAAGCTGAAAATTTTGTGCCCTGATGATGGGCCTTTAAGCATCAGAAAGTAGATTAGGAAGGTTCCTATGGGTTAGGATTTTTGTGGTGACCAGGAGTGGTCACTTACTCTGCTGCGGCTTAAGAGTAACCTTGACTCCCAGGCCCTGTATAGAGTTCTGAGAGAGGCCAATGGTCCCAAGGCAGGTGGGGGCAGAGTTCACTTTGGGAGAAGTGAAATCTGTCATGAATCCATACACAGGAATTAATGATATTCCTCCTCCTCCAAGATAACAAGGTTAAAAAAAAAACAAAAAAAAAGACAAGCAGATGTGATCGTGGAAATAGCCTCCGTGAGCAGCACCACAGCCCATGAATCCTACAAGATTGATTCTGCTGTCCATGCTTGGGATTCTGAGGTGAGAGATCAAGGGGCAGCTCAGTCCAGCTGTTACTCTGTGTAAGCAGTCCAGAACCTTCAGGACAATGTTTCTGCTACTTTATTCTGTCTGTAATTCCCACTGATGAGTTAGATACGATGAGCATGTAGGCTGCCTCCCTATGGGCAAGAAGCATGAAAGTCCCACAGGGATTGAGGTATACATAGAAAATGAAAAATATCCCTTCTGAATTAATTCTTTCTTTGCCTGTCTGGACAAATTCCTACATCTCCTCTTATACATACTTTCTGCTCTGGAACCCTCCCCTATACCCAAAGCCTGGAGAGTTCCCTCCAGTTCACTAATAATCACCCTTTTGTAGTAGGAATTGTGATGTAGCACCCAGATTTCTCTTAGTCCCCCAGCTGCTTCGCTAGTAGACAGCCCTCTCCAGGATGTATCTTAGCTGAAGAGAGATGCCCACTGGAAGTTATACCCTCCTGCCTGGAGCAGTCCACATTCTCTGGTATAAAGGCCTGGCTCAATGACCCCACCTTCGAAGATCCCTATAGGGTCAGCAGAGGCCTTCGTTGACACTTTGTATCCCCGCTTCTCTTGCTGCCCAAAATATTGCTGACTTTTTTTCTTTTCTAAACCTATTGGTCCCAAGAGTACTTCGTAACAAATGTCCTCTATGGAAATTTCCATCTCTGGATCTGCTTCTGCGAAATCCAACCTGTGACATCAATCCCACATAAAATATTCACTTGCTACTCTCTGGGTCTCTTGTTTAATAAGCATCACCTCGCCATAATATGGGGCTAAGATCACAATTCATAACAGGCTAGCTTATGGCTTTGTAGCTTCTTCTTTTTAATTTTATGCTTTATAGCTTCTTTAGGGTCACTTTTTTTTTTTTTAAACCTCACAAGCCCTGTCATACTATGACTTCTATTTCTAAGTTTGGGACAGAATAATGACTCCCACAGAAGCCTACATCCTAATCACCAGAACCTGTGAATATGTTAATTACATGGCCTAGGGGAATTAAGATTGTAGATAGAATGAAGGTCAATAATTATTGATCTTAAGATAGGAAGATCATACTAGATATAATGGGCTCAATATAATCCTAATGATCTTTAGAAGTGGAAGAAGGAGAGAGGAGAGAGTAAGATATGGTGATGAAAGACCTGCCATCACTGGCTTTGAATTTAGAAGAAGGAACCGTAAGCCAAGAAAGAAAGATGGCTTTCAGAATCTAGAAAAGGTGAGCAAATGGATTCTTCTCTAGAGCCTCCAGAATGGAACACAGCCTGCCAACCCATTAACTGAGGCCCAGTGAGACCCATGTCCTATTTCTAGCCTACAAAACTAGATAATAATAATAAATAATAAACTTGTATTGTAATTTAATTTGTGACAATTTCTTACAGCAGAGTAAAAGACTAACACACCAAGCAGATCTGCTTCCTTCCTGAGGGCTTACCTTAGGAGGAGGTCTCGGCAGGAACAGTGGGGAGGAAGCAACTGGTACAACCTCTAACACTAATTACCTTGAACCCGTCTGTTTTGTTGCTATCATCTAAGGAGAAAATGCATAATATTTCTATATAACCTAACTTTATGGAGAGAAAGAACAAATATGAGAATTTTATCAGTAGAGAAGAGTCTAACATTCATCTCTATCAATGGATTTCAAGCTTTCTTTTAGCAAGGCACCTTTAAAAAAAAAATAATCACAGACATCCAATATCTAATACAGGCGAAAGTGGAGCTGTGATGATTGAAGCCAAATTCCACTGTGTTTCACCTCACCTGAGGAATTCTAACTCTGAGGACAAAGTGCAAAAACCAGGCCCAAGTCCCTGGGCTTCATGGGCTGGAGAGCAGCAAAGCAAAAACCAGAAGCAAAGTGCCAGCCTTAGTTCAGAGCCCCTGCAGAGAGATTGACAGTAGGCTGTGCTCAGAACACTTGCGTGGCAGGCTTTCTCCAGCTTCTCTGGTCAATGCAATTTATGAGGCATTACAGAGCACCTGTGAATTTACTCCAGATGGCACGACACCTATATTTACATGTTTTTTGCGTGTCTGTTTTATTTTGTTATATTCTGGATCTCCACACCTATGGCCAGTCCCACTGCTGATGGAATAGGAATAAAAATACATGGTAGGATCGTGTGGCAACCAAGGCACCATCGGACTCCAAACCCCTCTCCCCACCAGCCTGCTAAGATGACTAATGCCCCACCATTGGATTCACTAAGGTGCCTGTAAAAGGCTCCCTTCAAAACTCAAATTCATTTAATTGATTTGAAGGCCCACATTGTATTATTTTTAAATATATTTAAAATTAGGGCCTAGGCTTGATGCCTGTAGCTCAAGCGGCTAAGGCGCCAGCCACATACACCGGAGCTGGAGGTTCAAATCCAGGCCGGGGCCTGCCAAGCAACAACAACTACAACCAAAAAATAGCCTGGCATTGTGGCAGGTACCTGTAGTCCCAGCTACTTGGGAGGCTGAGGCAAGAGAATCGCTTAAGCCCAGGAGTTAGAGATTGCTGTGAGCTGCAAAGCCATGGCACTCTACCCAGGGCAACAGCTTGAGGCTCTGTCTCTCATAAATAAATAAAATTAGGGCCCAATAAAATCCCTGGATTCTTGCAATTATAGTTTTGTTTGTGTGTGTGGTGGTGGTGGTGGTACATAAACCGATGTAGCATCTCGCAATCAATGTTATCTTCAATTTGAAAAAATACTGCATATGGGAAATAAATTAACCCATTAGCACCCTTGCAGGCTGAATCAGAGATCAGAATCCCTAGAGAAGAGAGGTAGGAGTGTGTGTGCACATGTGTGTGCAAGGTAGTCTCCATGGTGTAAAGGATCTGAGTAGCCAAGGACAAGCATGGGGGGGGGGATGGGCACAGGCAACTTTACTTGGGCTCTGTAAAGTTTGTATTCTGGATCAATTAAGATCTTCACTTGTTTTAGAAATGTATTTCAAAATGGCTCCTGGACTTACATCATTCCTTATCTCAGACTCTGCAATTAATCAAGTAAATATAAAATAGATGCAAGTATAACTTCTACAAAATGGATGTGCTCATCACTGCAGCTAGCATAACCCGTAAAGGGTAGCAGATGATCAATGAGACTTCTCTTTGTTTTTCCAGCCCATTTGGCTACATGAACCATGAATTCATTTAACTGCTATTCTGCCTTAATCACTGTTCAGCAGCACAAAGGTCTTTGCCAACCCCAGGATGACATTTAAAATCTAAAACATAAAATTGTACTTTTAAAATACATACTTTCATTAACTAATAATTAAGATTAAGACAGCAGTTTATTATTTAAACAATTTGGGGTGAGAACAGAAGGAGAAACCAAAATTGCAATCCAGGGACTTGTTATTTTATCTTCTCTGCTACAGAAATTAGCTATCGTTTGGTGTCCAGCCAAGGCCATGAAGTCCTACTTTGCTTGCCTTTCATTATAAATTTGGAGATGTGCTCTTCTGGAAAACAAATTGGCACTAACACATAATAAAATTCTGTGCAAAAGGACAACCGACCTTTACAAATCACACAGAGGAAAAACAACAGTTTTCTGCTGAAAAGATTCATCATGTTGCTCTCTGCAGTTCTCCACTATGGGTGCAAATGGTTAGAATATTTTTATATTTGGCAGAAAATCTAAAGGTCTAAAGAAGAAATATCACCGATGGCTTAACTGTAGAGAACATAATGAACTGAAATTCTCTCGATTTTAGCAGCTCCCTCTGCAGTCCTTTGAGCACTCCCAGTGACGCCGCAAAGCTGCTCCCAGGGCGCCCTGCGGAAGTGGCTGGCGTGTACCAATGTGCTAGCTGATCTGAAGGAAGGTCAGGATGATGCTGGGAGGCAGAGGCTGACCACCGAATACAGCCCTAAGAGAACAAATGGACTGAGGGAGCTGAAAATCCTGCAAACAGCTACCAGCCGTGCAATCAATCCCCTGAGTTTCAAATTCATTAACGGTGAATTCCTGTAAGCTGAGTTTCTGCAGAATGCAGCCAGCCTGGTTAGAACAATGCTTCTGCTGTAATCACTCTATGTGTCGGACATTGTGTGAGAGCACCAGAGAGGAAACATACTGGCATCACACAGCATCCCTGCTTCAGGAGCTCGCCATCCCTGGGAGGGACAGCAATGTCCACCATAGGAAGATGTGCAGGGTGGCAGCCTGTCACTCAGCCACAAAGGATAATGGGTGGGGTGGGTGTGTGGAAGAACTCCTGACACTGGCTGGTGGGAGGAAAGGAGAGGGCGTGGGAACACGTGGTAGGTGGAGGGAGGTGCAGTTGGTCTAGATATTGAAAAAAGAGTAGAGTTGTAACAAGGAGTGATGGAGAAAGGGCATTGAAGGCAGGGGGGAACCAGGTGAACAAATAGATGATGGCAGGAAAATGCAGGAGTGTTTAGAGGAAGGGGGGATTGCTTGGGATGATAGTGCTAGAAAAGGGGAGGCTGGATTGCACTGGGTAAGGGGAGGCTGGGTTGTGCTGGGTAGGGGGGAGGCTGGATTGCTCTGGGTAGAGGGAGGCTGGATTGTGCGAGGGAGGGGGAGGTTGGATTGTGCTGGGTGGGGGGAGGCTGGATTGCTCTGGAAAGGGGGAGGCTGGATTTTGCTGGATAGGGGGAGGCTAGATTGCTCTGGAGAGGGGGAGGCTAGATTTTGCTGGGTAGGGGAAGGCTGGATTGTGCTGGGTGGAGGAGGCTGGATTGTACGGGGTGAGGGGAGGCTGGATTGCGCTGTAGAGGGGGAGGCTGAGTTTTGCTGAGTAGGGGGAGGCTGGGTTGTTTTGGGTGGGGGAGGCTGGATTGTGTTGGGTAGCCCAGATACCCTGCAGGACTGAGGGCTCTGGGAAGCTATGGAGCAGAAGGTTATTCTATCAGGTCACACCATCTGTCTTTGCCACCAGTGCCACATTTCAAGGGCCCTGAAGAGGGAGGAGCAGATGCCTACGACAGCCTGTTTTTCTAGCAATTATAGGAATCACTGTCCTGTGTATAGTCTAACCTCATGCTTTCGCCTTCATCTGCGAAAACCAAGATTTTGCTGTAGTCCAGCAGCCACTGCCACAAGCCCCCGGGGAGTCAGGACACCTCTGGGCCATCAGCCAAAGGGAAATTGAGGGCAGAGCCAGCCAATTGAGTGATGCTCCCATCCCCCTAACCTGAAGCTGAATCCACAGAGGTAAGAACCCCACCTTCCCTCGCACCACCAAGTTTAGAACATTTTCATCACCCCCAAAAGAAATCCTATTCCCCTTAGTGCCTCAGTGCTTCCTGCCACCTCTTCAACCCTAGCGACCACTAATCTACTTTCTGTCTGTAGAAATCTGTAAAGCTCTGCCCATTCCGAGCTTCCCATGGATGCAATCACACAGTGAGCCCTTTTGTGTCTGGCTCCTTTCCTTTAACAGGCGGTTTGCAAGGTTCATCCAAGCTGTAGCACGTGTCCGCTTTATGGCTGAATAATATTCCCTTATGGATGTACTGTATTTTATCTATCCATTCATCAGCTGATGGACATTTGGGTTATTTCCACTTTTGGGGCCATTATGAAGAATGCTGCCCTGAGCACTGTGCACATGTCTCTGTGTGGGTAGATGTTTCAGCTACCTTGGGCATGCGCATAGTAGAGGAACTGCTGGGGCTTATCTTATTCACCCCGATGTCTCCTAACACAAATAAACATCTGTTGAATGAATGAGTGAGTGAATAAAAGACATCTCATTTTCTTCAAAGATATGAGCGGTTATTAAAAAATACGCCAACATTGACAACTGCTATTGGCAGTTAAGCTTTGTCTCTTCGTGGCTTACTTAGGTTGAGGGAAGCCCGGGGCCCATCAGTTTGCCTGCCGGATGGTCCTCACTAACCTGAGTCAGCTGTGGTAGGTGGACAGAGTGACACGCACCTCCCCAAGTCCTCCAGGAAGACAGAGGCTTGTCCTGACTCAGCAAGGGATCAGGGAGGTCCTCACCATTGGGCCAATGACATTGTCAGGAGCCCAGTTAGCTCGGATGGGCCTTCTCATGGATAGCACCTCTGAGCCGGACTGTGCAGCAATCCAGGGGATGGTCAGGAGTACAGGGCCTGGCTGTGTGTCTGTGGAGGGTGGAGGTGACAGCCTGGGGCACATCCTGTGTGCACATGTATTCCAGGGAGCCTGCTGTCACCCAGGTTCTGAGTGTTAACATCTGCAGTAAAGGGCCACATTGGGACAGGCAGCGGATGACACGGCCAGGCCCAGGCTGCTCAGCCCACACCTTATGTACCACCCATGCTCCCACCGGGCTGGCATGGGGCTGGGCAGCAGGACAGCACTGCTTTTGCCGCTGGACCCCAGATTTATTAAGGGCAGCAGCAGCTGGGCAGGTGGGTGGTGCCAGGCAGTGCTGTGCTCTTCTGTGAGAGCCCCAATGGCACACCAGGCCGGCCCAGGCTTCTCATGGATGGCCTGGCAACACATGCCCCGACCAACCCGGGCACAGATTCTGGGGTTCTCTGGTCTGAGCAGAGTTACCACAGGCGGCTTAGATTTCTAGGGAAGGGGCAGAAGGAAACGCCTCCTGATGCCCAGGCAGGGGTCTGCCGGCCCCCTTCCTCCTCCCACTGACTTTCCGTCTGCCCTGCAAGGCTCAGCTGCCCACACACAGCCCTCACCTCTCCTCACTGTAGGGCCCACAGGACGCCCCCTCCCTCCTGTGCTCGCTCCTAGTTAAATGGGCTCTTTTCTTCCCAGCAAGACTAAAATACTTCAGAAGGAGAACAGCTCTTCAACAGCTTTCCTAAAACCTTCTGAACACAGCCCCCACTTCAGAAATCAGCAAAAAATGTTTTCTTTGCCTCAAGTCACGGTCAGGTCTTAATATACATGCAGATAACCGTGGCTTTGACCCAGCACGTCCACAAGCTATTTAACATGGAGCCAAGACTTCATGCCTGAATTATATGTGTGTGTTTCTTTTTAAATTTCAAAAGTAGTACGTGTATGTTCATGTAGAAAATACAATAACATCCAAAAAGTAATAAAAACCACCCATGACTCCATACTCAGAAATTAATTCCTACAAAATATTGCTATCTTTTCTCCTGTTGTTTTTCTATTTGTGTTTATTACCTTTTTCAAAATTGTGATCACAGTGTGCATGGTATTTTAAAACCTGGTTAACACATTATGAATATACCATACTGCTATTAGATTGTTTTTTGTAGTTTCAATAGCTGTGTAATAGTCTATCACATGGACGTAATGTATTTTATTTAATCAGTCTCCAGTTGTTCCTTATATTGATTGCATTCAAGTTTTAAATTATAAATCATGCCATGGTAAATAATCTTACACAGAAATAGTTTTGCTCACTTGTGAATATTTTCTTAGGCTACAGTCCCAGAAATGGAATTGCAGGCTCAAAAATCATGAACATTTTTAAAGCGTCCTGAACTTGTTGCCTAATTGCCCTTTGGAAGGATTGTAGCAATTTAGACTCCTACTGGTTTTGCCTCCAACAATTTATAATAAGCATCTTCTGATTGGAAGCCTCAAAATAAAAAGTAAGGATAAGTGCTGAGCAGGCCCAGGAACATCAAAGGTGGAACAGAAAAAAGTGACACATGGGCACATCTCTGGGCAGAGGCAAGAGTTCTGTGTTCACGAAAATACCCCCATCTGTCAAGAAAATGTTACACCGCCCCAACTCTCCCACTCCACTGTCCTCGGCTTTAGAAGGCGAGCTAGTACATACTACATTTTAGATCTCGTCCTTCCAAAGCTGCCACGAAAGCAACCGTCCTTCCCATGGCAGCGCACAGGGTGGAACAAGGAGGAGACGTGGTGTCAGTCGCAAGGCCCAGCTTGCCTGAAACCCCCCCCAATATGTTGAATCAGTAGCCCTCAGTTTGGGATCAGCCTGACCCTTGAGTATCCCCATCTGAAAATTACAAAGCTATGACATGCTACTCATTTGATATGGACATCAAATGATATCAAATATGCCAAAGTATTTTGCAAATGGTCAACCATATTGCTAAGCCTGGAAGCTTGAAGGGGTGAGCATCGTTCTACTCAAGATGAAGGGGATCTTCCCCGGAGACGCTGGGCAGACAAGAGTACAGCTGTAACATCTCCGCATCACCTAGGGACACTGAGGCCGACCCTTATTAGACACTCCTTTCCCATTGGAGAGATTGATTGAGGACTAGTTTCTTTCTAGTCACAGGAGGAGAAAGAAAAGACCTTTGCCTCTTTAAATTCCAGCCCACAACATTTTGCTGTAGACATGGCCAACTCAAGGCTTTTCTTGGTCCTTCATGTCATGGAGGTTTAATTGCTCTACATTTGCAGAAAGCTTAATTGGCTCCATTGCTAGAGAATCTGCTTCTGCCGTTTTCCTTTGCATTCGTGGCAGGCCTCAGGGGAGAAGCTGAAAATAACAATGTCCCAAGGTGAAATGAGGTGACGTGCTGGAAATTGCTTGGGAGAATATAAAATGTGATGCAAAGGTAAGCCCTCATCCCTACTCCCTGGGAGTGAGAGCGCTGGCTGGGCACAGCCTGTACAGCACGGTCAGGAGTGTGACTTACAGCACCAAATCAGCGTGGCCTAGGGGGTCCTAGCTTCATTCCCTACATCCCCCGTGCCCAAGGTCACAATATTTACCCCACTAAAGCCTCGTATTCTCCTCTTCCCAGCACCTTTATCTCTCCTGAAATTGTCTCTGTCCAGGTAATCCCTGACTGCTTCCCTCCACGAGCAGTAAGTTCCACGAAGCAGAGACACACACGCATTCAGCCGCGTTCATGGTAACTCCCACGACAAGGACAAGCGCCTGCCTCCAAAGTCACCTGTCAAGTGATTGAGTGACTCTGGATCTCCCTTAGGACACCATCTCTAGGAATTCTGCTGTCCCTCCAGCCACTTCAAGGGTGGCTTGATGCCTGGAGTAAGGGTGATGAGTCAGGTGTCAGTGTCAAGAAGAGGGGAAAAGAAGGGGTGCCACTGGAAACAGAATTAACCTACCTGAGCAGCAACTTTCTTTAGGAAAATTGAGCCACTCCTGTTTTCAAAAAACTTAGCCACGGAAGGGATTGTGATTTTAGCATGTTCTGAGTCCCAGTGGGCAATAATCATTCCTAAAACGAAAGTTAATTCCTTGCCTTTAAAATGCAGGCACTCAATCAATATAGATCATTTTTCTTGCCCCTACAAAAAAGAAAAAAGGAAAAACATAAAGATTTTACTAGCTTAAAACCCTAGCAGCTCAATATATAAAGCGCAATCCTCTCTGTGGCCTCATACATATCAAAGCATCCTCTGTGCAGGTTGGGGGGCTGCGCTTCTTCCTTCACCCCTTCCCCAGCTCCCTTCTGGACCCTCCCTCCCTTCCTGCACCCCTGGCTGAAGACAGCCAGCTGTGGCAGGGCAGGGTGCCAAGCACAGCCGGGTCCACACTAAGCAGCCACTCTCAGGGGCAGGAGACGGCTCAGAGCTTGGCACCCTCGCGCCTAGCAGCATGATAATGAAGGGGAGGAAGGCGAATGAACGCACGAGTGAATGAATGCGGGCACACTGAGGGCCGTCTCTGTGCCAAGCACTGTAGCAGGCACCATGGCCTATTTCTCTGTCATGGTCACCGCAAGCCTGCGAAGTTGGACAATCACTCCTATTCCAGGTGAGGAAACTCGGGCAGTTTGCCAGAGAACCAACCCAGTGTTCAGTTTGTGGACTGGAGCTACCAGACAGGCTGATGAAAGCTCAATTTTTGGCTTAATCTGTGAGGCATTCATAACTATTAAAAAATATATTTTTTAAAAAGTGGTGGGAGAGGATGAGTTTCAGCACTACCGTCCTAACCTGGAGAGCGTCTCTCGCCATCGCCTGTCACAGCCCTGAGCTGAGCGACATCGGGAGTGAAGACTTAGGACACGTTATAAGGTCTGCAGTGAGAAAGAACTCAAGCCAGGCTCAGTGGCTCACCCTGAAATCCCAGCACTCCGGGAGGCCAGGGAAGAAGGAGTCCTTGAGCTCAGGAGTTGGAAACCAGTCTGAGCAAGAGTGAGACCCTGTCTCTACTAAAAAACTGAAAAATTAGCCAAGCATTGTGGTGGGTGCCTGTAGTCTGGGGAGGCTGAGGCAGGAGGATTGGTTGAACTAAGGAGTTTGAGGTTGCTGTGAGCTATGATGATGTCCCTGCACTCTAACCCAGGCAACAGATAAGACTCTATCTCACACAAAGAAAGAAAGAAATAGAAAGAAAGAGAGTGAGAGAGAGGAAAGAAAGGAAGGAAGGAGGGAGGGAGGGAGGGAGGGAGGGAGGGAAGGAAGGAAGGAAGGAAGGAAGGAAGGAAGGAAGGAAGGAAGGAAGGAAGGAAGGAAGGAAGGACTCACTCAAGACAGCTAGGTACTATCTTACCAGATAGGACCAGTATCCAGAAGGTCTTAAAGTTTGAACAAGAAGCTGAAATTAAAATAAGGTTCCCAGGTGGTGCCTGTGGCTCAAAGGGATAGGGCGCCAGTCCCATATGCTGGAGGTGGTGGGTTCAAACCCAGCCTCGGCCAAAAACCACGCAAAAAATAAATTAAAAAATAATAAAATAAAATAAGGTTCCCTCCCCCAATGTTTTCGATTACAAAAATCAAACCAAATCACTTACAGTCCTTCCAGATTCATAAGCCAAATTTTATAAGGAGGGAGAGGAAAAGCTTGCTCAGTAGTGATTCATATAATTAACTGGCTACTTTATAGTCCTTACCCTGTTGTAGAGTAGTTACTGGAGGGAGAGGGGTAGGGGCAGGAAATGGCTGGGCACAAGATAATAGAACTGGTCTAGCTATAGGGCACTCGTCAAGGCCAGCGGGCCAAACAGCGGCATCCTGCCCATTTCCGAGGTGCCTGAAGAAATTATAAGGAGCTATAGGGTAATTGCAGTTCCTACCAGATAATGGCTATTCTTGTCGTATAAAGATGTGGTGAGGATTATATGAAATAACAAATATAGGGTGGCCATAAAAAGATCATGTGCAATTAAGATAGAGTGCACAAAGTTTATGGGCATCCTGAATAAAGAACTTGATTAATACTGCCTGGTACATAATAAATAATAAATACATATTAGTCATTGCTGTTATTTTCAAGCATTCCATATTATAAATTTCTGTGGTGTAATTTTCACTTATATGAAGTGTTTTCCTCTTCTGATTTCTTATTTTTAGGTAAACTCTCAAAAGTGAGATTCCCAAATCAAAGGGCATACTTCATACAAACCGCTGAATCACTTTCCTAATTATTATTATTATTATTTTAATAGACAGAGTCTCACTTTATCACCCTTGGTAGAGTGCTGTAGTGTCACAGCTCACAGCAACCTCCAGCTCTTGGGTTTAGGTGGTTCTCTTGCCTCAGCCTCCCGAGTAATTGGGACTATAAGCACCCGGCCACAATGCCTGGCTATTTTTTTGTTGCAGTTTGGCCAGGGCCGGGTTTGAACCCGCCACCCTCCATATGTGGGGCTGACACCCTACCCACTGAGCCACAGGCACCGCCCCTACTTTCCTAATTATTTATAACAATGCTTACTGTGAACAATCATAAGAAAACCATCACTCGCACTGAGTATTATGACTGTTTTTTATAATAATTGAACTGATTTCTAGAGTGGATCCTTCTACAGATGCCCATCCACAGAAGGAGTGGGCTGGGTTTAGCTGGTAGAGGGTGGAGCCAAGCAACCTAGCAAGAATGAAACCAAAGGCAGGAAAGGGCCTTTGTGAGGTGGAGGAGGACAGAGATAGGGGCATAAATGGTCGCAGGCGCTCAGGGCAGGAAGGACTAGGGCTGTAAGATGTACACTCATTTCCCAGGAATGCTGCAGATAAGCAGGGATAAGACAAGAAATCGCTGAGGCCTGAGTAGCCTGAGCTGTGAAGAAAGAAAAGAGGGTGGCAGGGGAGGGAAGCTCAGGCGAGCCCAGCCACGGAGCCTGGCAATCCGTGGAGGTGTGGGGATAAAAGGAAGGGTCCCCAAACGGCACCTTCCTGCAGAGCGATTAGAAGAAACCTGTCGGGAGATTCAGAGACCCAATACCTTACAAGGACTTCTGGCCACCAGACTTGTGCAACTCTGTTGCAGAAGCTGCTCAGTCCCGTGTGCTTTGGTAGCAGGAGTGCAAAGGCCATACATGATCTGGCCACTATCATCCCTGACCTCGGCACAACGCCTTCTCCTAATCTGCAGAGGCGCCAGGTGCACCTCCACCTGGGGGACTTTGCAGAGCTCTTCTCTCTGCCCAGAACCTTCTTCCCACCCCCAATTCTGCCTGGTTCTCTCCCTCATCTCTTTCAAGTCTCTACATAAAATCAGCTTCTCAATTGGGCTTTTCCTAACCACTTCTTAAATATTGGGCCTTTCCAGGACCACCTCCTGGTTCCTCTTACCCTGTTCTGCCCTTTTCCTGGCAGCCCTTAGCACCTCCAGACACACTGTATTCTCCACCTTGCCTGTTACCTTTATTATTAGAAGTTGCGTTCCATGAAGACAGAGATTGCTGTCTGTTTTGTTCCCTGATTTCTTAGTGTCTAGCACAGTGTCTGATACGTAGAAGGTGCTCGGTAATTGATGAACAAATGAATGGCCCAGTGTGTGTGTGCTCGTGTGTGCCTGTGTGTCTGGCTTCAGTGCTTTCTATATTCTACCCCATTCCTAAGCACTGCTTGAATGCTCATGGAAAGCTCTTAACCACTCTCTGGAGGAATAACTATTATATTCATTTTATATAAATGAGGAAACTTAGACTCTCAGAGGCCCGTGATATTTCTGTCATCCACAATGTTGGAGTCCATGTGACATCCCAGGCTTTCTGATCCTGATGCCACGCTGGCTCCTTGCTGGGCATTGGCAGGGACTCTGTCCAGGAGAATGTCCCGTGCCCGGTTTCCTAGGGATCAGAGTGGTGGGCCAGAGCAGCTGCCACTCTGATACCCGAGCAAAGTGTTTCTAGAGTGACCTTGTGCCACGCTGGCTGCGGCCCATCTGGGAATGGCTCAGGCCTCCAGGCTTGGCTCCCTAGGGATCGGCAGGTCCAGATCACCCTGGATCTGCCAGCCACACGTGTGCCTGAGAGGGCAAGAGAAAGGGAAGACGAGAGAGGGCACTAAATGAGGGCAAGGAGCAACAGGCTGTTAGAACTCTAGACTCTTCAGGAGCCAAGTGGGCCGGGAGGCTGATCTTGCTGGCTGTGCTCAGCGAGCACCCAGTGGGCAGAAATCCCCGCTGCCCAGTCCTCCTGGGGCGGGGGTTGAAGTGCAGACTGTGACTCTGTAGTTGTATTGTAATGGTGAAGGAGGAAACAAGAGCAGCTGATCTGGCCTGGACCGGGAGTGCCCACGTGTGCACAGACAGGCCTTTGTGTCCTGGGCCCAGACAACAGGCTGCATTCTTCCCCCACCTCAGTGACGTCCTTCACGGACATGTCCCCAGAGCACATTTTCAAAGGATTAATCAGCTACAGATCAGATGACACGGCATTCCCCCTGTTACCCACTCTTCTCCTGGGCTGTGCCTTCTCTTGTGTCTGAGTACAGAGCAGGTGGCCAGGCCCAGCTTTCCTCTTGAGGTGCCTACAGTGGTCCCCATAGGCCTCAGTGATCTCAGGTATCAGGATCTAGCTGCTGGTAGAACTAGCTAGCCCCACATTTTACTGGGGCTGTTGAGTGAAGCAGCACTGGGACCCAGGGGCCTGCCCCCCACAGCAGTATCTTTCCAGCAGGAGAGCTGAGCCACCCCAGAGTCTGGCTAGTCCAAGACCCACTGAAGGACCTGGACCAGCTGCCAGCATCGCCTGAGGGAGACGAGTCCTGTCCCAGTCTGGCCTGATTGATTTCCAAAGCAAATGGCTTTACTTGCCCAAGCAAATGTAGCAGACAGGAAGCCCCTCACTGTGTTGCCTGTGTCCCGCTTAGCCACGCTGCGGGACCCCCAAGGGATCAGTAACCAGTGACGTGCTTTTCTCTCTAGACGTACAAAAAACATCTCTTGAACATGAAGCTAGCCTCCTTTCCTGGATTTTCTGGGTCATGCTTTCAGAATTAGAAGACCTTGGTCCTATTTCCGGGTATGGCGACTTCAAACTTCAAGATCATGGAAAAGGAGCCGTCCTCTCTAATCCTTCATGTTCTCACCTTAACGTGGGCTTTGTGACCTCTGCCCTCTGCCCCTCAAAAGCGAAGGTCAAATAAAATAATGTATGAGAAACACAATGGTGATAACAACTAAGGCCACAACTATCACTTCTGTGATCCCTACAGCTGCTGTCACTGCTGCTGTCACTACCAAAGACAGCTGCCCCATGCTGAGCAGCCATGTAACATTCCAGACTTTATCTTACTCCTTTTCAGTATCTTGAAGTCTAAAGATCTTTTATGCTTTATACTTTTTTTTTCTTTTTTTGAGACAGAGTCTCACTCTGTTGCCCTTGGTAGGATGCCATGGTGTCACAGCTCATGGCAACCTTAAACTCTTGGGCTCAAGTGATTCTCTTGCCTCAGCCTCCCAAGTAATTGGGAGTACAGGTGCCCACCACAACGCCCGGCTATTTTTTGTTGCAGTTGTCATTGATGTTTAGCTGGTCCAGGCCGGGTTCAAACTTTCCACCTTCGGTGTATGTGGCTGACGCCCTAACCACTGTGCTATGGACGCTGAACCTACGCTTTATACTTTTAAATATAGACCCTCCACATGAGAAAAACATTATCTTTATTTTCTATACATCAAAAAATACATGAAAATATAAAGCCCACTTTGTTTTTTAATTGTATTGCTCATGATAGTGTGTAAGTATATTTTTAAAAATAGCTATACAACGATACTTAAAGCATGCAATTTATTTACTCCCCCAAAATGCTTGCATCCCTCTAGATTTTAAGGTCTCCTATACCAACCATAGGATCTCTGGTTCAATTTAAGCCTTCCAACAATGCTGTGAAGTGGTTCAAATTCCCATTACACAGAAAACAGTGACGATCTCCATACCTGGCAAATGGTGGAGACAAGCTATGCTACCAGAAGAACCTTCTGATCCTAAATTTGGTGTTCTCCTCAGTGAACTACACTGGACGGCCTCCAAAACTAGAAAGAGTTAGGCAAATTTAAACTGGAGTTTGGCTGTTATTATCCAACCCAACTCACTCAAACTCTGCACAAACAAATGAGCTGTATATGTTATTAATAATTTTCCTTTATTTTTCAATGACTGTACATCAAAATTACCTCTCTTTTTGGTATAGAGCTCTATGAATTTAAATACATTGATTCATGCAACCATCACCACAGCAGGACACAGAACAGTCCCATCGCCCTGGCAAAATTCCTTCACACTGCGCCTTGGCCGTTGTGCTCTCACCTGCTCCTACCCAGAAAACCTCTGATCCGTTCTCTGTTTCCATAGTTTTGTTTTTTTCAAGAATATCCTGTAAGTGAAATGATTTTATATATAATCTTTTCTTCTTAAACTTTATATTTTGCCATAAATATGGATTGCATAGTGGTAAAGAATAATCTGAAGATTCCAGGTACCTACCCTTTCCCCTATTTCCCCTAATAGTTAATAACTTGCAAAATCACAGAGTCAGAACATTTACAGTTCCACAGGGACTGCTCGTGTTGATGGTCTGTATCCACTCTCACCATCCTACCCGCCCCCCCCGGCCCCCCGCCGCCTGCTCCTTAACCACCGCAGTCACTAATCCAGTCTCCCTGTCTAACATTTTTGTGGCTCAGGGAGTAGGGCACTGGCCCCATATGCTGAGAGTGGCGGGTTCAAACCCAGCCCCAGCCAAACTGCAACAAAAAATAGCTGGGCATTGTGGCGGGCTCCTGTAGTCCCAGCTACTTGGGAGGCTGAGGCAAGAGAATCACCTAAGCCCAAGAGCTGGATGTTGCTGTGAGCTGTGATGCCACCGCACTCTACCGAGGGCAGCAAAGTGAAACTCTGTCTCAAAAAATAAATAAAGAAATAAAATAAAATGTTATATTTAAGAAATCATACAGGGGCGGCGCCTGTGGCTCAAGGAGTAGGGCGCCGGCCCCATATGCCAAAGGTGGTGGGTTCAAACCTGGCCCCAGCCAAAAATTGCAAAAAAGAAAAGAAAAAAAATTCCATTTGGCTCAGCTCCTGTGGCTCAAGCAGCTAAGGTGCTAGCCACATACACCTGAGCTGGCGGGTTGGAATCCAGCCCGGGCCTGCCAAACAATGACGGCTACAACCAAAAAATAGCCGGGTGTTGTGGCGGGTGCCTGTAGTCCCAGCTACTTGGGAAGCAGAGACAGGAGAATTGCTTGAGGCCGCGAGTTTGAGTGAGCTGTGATGCCACTGCACTCTACTCAGGGCGACAGATTGAGGCTCTGTCTCAAAAAAAAAAAAAAAAAAAAAGAAAGAAAGAAAGAAAAATAAAAGAAATCATACATATGAAAGTCTGACAATTAAGTTCACAAACTCATCCTAGAAAAAGTACATCTGCTGAACATCCCTGTGGTCACCTTTGAAGTACTCCCCTTGGGAAGCTACGCACTGATGCCAGAGCCTAGTCCACCCTTCCAAGCAATTTTGGAACTCTTTCTGGAATGACCATCAGAGCTGTCATCATAGCACACAAAAACACAAGAATGCCACACAGCACAACGCTGCCATCTGCCAACATGAACACAGCTGTGAGAGACTGCGATGCTAAGGTTAGGAAACCTTACCAAGTTGTTTGCATAGCGCTGTCAACGTAAGTGCACGGTGGCAAGTTCATGAACTGAATTGTCAGACCTTTGTAGGACCATAGCTCTGATGGCCATTCCAGAAAGAGTTCCAAAATTGCTTTGAAGGATAAATTAGGCGCTAGCATCAGTGCATAGCTTCGGAAGGCTTCCCAAGAGGAGAACTTCAAAGGTGACCATAGTGATATTCAGCAAAGAGATATGTAGCACTTTTTCTAGGATGAGTTTGTGAACTTAATTGTCAGAACTCCTATGTAACCTTTTGTGACTAGCTTTTGTTCACTTAGCATAATTCTCTGGAGACGCATCCAGGTGACTGTGTGGCCTTCCTTTTTACTGCTGAGTGTTATTTTATGGTACGCAGTCTGTGTTAACTTCACCCACTGAAGGACATCTGGGTTGTTTCCAAGTTTTGGCTCTTGTGAACAAAGGTACTATAAGCATTAATGTACAGGGTTTTTTGAGAATATTTGTCTTCATTTCTTCGAGATAAGTCCCCGGGAGTGTAATTGCTGGTTCTTACTATGGTAGTTGCATGTTTAGTTTTTAAAGAAACTGCCAAATTGTCGTCATAGTGGCTGTAACATTTTACTTTCCCTTCAGCAAGATTTGAGAGATCCAATTTCTCCACATCACTACCAGCTTTTAGTGTTATCACCCATCCCGATAAGTGTGTGGTGATAAAGTTGTGGTCTTGATTTTCTTTTCCCTAGTGGCTGATGGTGTTGAGCGACTGTTCACGTGCTATTTTCCATCTGTGTATCTTCTTCTGTGATACATCTATTTATACCTTTTGCCCATGCTTTAATGGATTTTGAGTATTTACTTTTTTACACTTGAGTTTTGGAAGTTGCTCATATATCCTGGAAACTAGTACTTGGCTGCATATGTGGCTTTCAAATAGACTCCCCAACTCTGTAGCCTGTCTTTCCATCATCTTAACAAGGGCTTTTGTAGAAGAAAATATTTTAGTTTTCATTAAGTTCAATTTATTAATTTTTCTTCTCACATATTATGCTTTTGGTGTCAAGTCTAAAACCTCTTTGCCTGTCCCTAGATCTCAAAGATTTTCTCCTTTATTTTATTTTATTATTATTTTTTTGGTAAAACTTTTATATCTTTGTTTTATTAAAATACATTTAAATCCATGACTCATTTCTGAGTTGAATTTTGCATAAGGTATGGGACTTAGGCCAAAATCAGTTAGGTGTCTGGTTTGTTTATATTTGCCTGTAGATATCCATTTGTGCCAGCATCATTTACTGAAAAGTCTTTCCTTCCTCTATTGAATTGCTTTTGTATCTTGCTAAAAATCAATTGGGTACAAAATGTCCAGAATAGGCTAATTTACTTGTAGATTGGTGGTTGGTCTAGAGCTGGTGGGAGGAAGAGGAATTAGGGAGAAATGGGGGTCACTGATAAAAGGTATGAAGTTATTTGGGGGGTGATAAAAAGGTCTAAAATTGATTGTGGCAATGATAGTGCAATTCTGTGGATATACTAAAAACCACTGAATTTTATACTTTGGACAGGCAAATTGTATGGTGTATGAACTATATATCCCAATTAAGCTGTTACCAAAAGAAATCAATTGAGCATATTTTTCTTTATTTGTGCAAATTTATGGGGTACCTGAGAAATTTCATCACATGTATAGAATACATAGTGATAGTGACCAAATTAGGGTACTCAGGTGGCCATTGCCCGACTAAAATACATTTTTGTCAAGTATAGTCATCCTAATCTGCCATAGAACATTGGATTTATTCCTTCCATCTACTATATGTGTGTACCTTTAACCCATTTCTCTTCACCCTCCTGCCTGCCCTCCATTCATCCTTCCCAGCTCTGGGATCTCTTTCTCCACTCTCTTCCTCTGGTGTCCAATATACGTGAGAACAGGAGGTATTTGTCTTTTTGTGCAGGGCTAATTTCACTTAATATAATGACCTCCAGTTTCATCCATGTTGCTTCAAAAGACATGATTTCATTCCTTTTTATAGCAGAATAGTACATATACACCACATTGTTTTATCTATTTATCTGTTGACGGACACTTAAGTTGGTGTCATAGCTTTGCTATTATGAATAGTGCCTCAATAAGTGTTTGAGTGCAGGTATCCCTTTCACATACTGATTTCCTTTCTTTGGGGTAGACGCCAAATGGTGAGATTGCCAGATCATGGGGTATAGTTTTATTTTGTGTTTTTTGGGACATCTTCATGCTGTTTTCTGCAGCGGCTGTACTAGTTCACATTCCTACCAACAATGAATGGAGGTTCCTTTTTCACTGTGTCCTCACCTCTTTGGTCTTTTTGATAATAGCCATTCTGACTTTTGTAGCATGGTATCTCCTTATGGTTTTGACATGCATTTCTCTGACATTAAGCATTTTTTCATATATCTGCTGGCCATTGAGAAATGTCTGCTCAACTAGAGCAATTGTGTGGGTCTCTCTCTCTTGGTTCTTACACTGTTGTTGGTCTGTCCTTTGCCACTACTGTCACTATATGAGACTTGAAATTTGATACTTGGTTTCCTTTCCCTTTATTCTTCCTTTTTCAAAGTTATTTTAACAAGTCTAGCTCCTTTGCCCTCCTGTATACAGTATATTAGAATAACTCTATCAATATCTGCAAAAATATCTATAAATACCTTGCTGAGATTTTAATAGGCCCTTCACAGCCACTGGTTTCACGTCCATGGATTCAGCCAAGCATCAAAATATTTTTAAAACAATAATAATGCCACAATAAAAAGTGAACAAATAGGGAATACCAACTATTTACATAGCATTATAAGTAATCTAGAGATAATTTAAAGTATTAATATATGGGAGAATGTCCATTGGTTTTATGCAGATACTATGTCATTTTATTAAGATATTGAGCATCCAGGGAATTCGGTATAGGGGTGCCCTGGAACTAATCCCATGCAGACACCAAGGGACAATTGTAATATTGTATTATAATAACTATATATCAATTTTGGGAACATTGACATCTTTGCTTTGTTGAGTTTTCCAACTCATGAACATGACGTGTCTCTGCATTTATTAAGATGTTGTTTGATTTCTTTCATCAACATCAGGTGGTTTGCTGGATACAAGTCTTATATATGCTTTGGTACATTTATACCTAAGTATTTCTTTTTATTAAGGCTATTATAAATACAATATTATGATATTGTATTCCTAATTTTAGTGTCTGTGTGTGTGTATGATTGATTTGCATACTATGACCCGGTTTTTTTTTTGCAGTTTTTGGCCGGGGCGGGGTTTGAACCCACCACCTCCAGCATATGGGGCTGGCGCCTTACTCCCCTGAGCCACAGGTGCCACCCCAAACTATGACCTTGTTAAACTCACTTATTAGTTTTTTTGGTAGATTCCTTGGAATTTCTATGTAGATAAGCATTTCATCTGCAAACATAAAGGTTTTTATTTATTCCTTTCTGATCTGTATGCCTTTTATTTGCTTCCCTTGCCTGATTAAGCTGGCTAGCACTTCCAGCACTATATTGAATAAAAGTGGTGAGACAGACATCCGTGTTTTGTTGCTGATATTAGGGAGAAAGTAGTCAGTCTTTCCAAGTAAGCATAATGCTAGCTGTAGGCTTTTTGTAGATTTTTTTTTAAATCAAGTTTAAGTTCCTTTCTGTTACTGTTTTCCAAAAGTTTTTATCATGAATAGGTATGGAATTTTGTTGAATGCTTTTTTTTTTTATGTCATTGATATGATCAAATGATTTCCCTTCATTTTTAGTCTGTTAATATAGTAAGATTACATTGATTGCACCAGCCTTGTATCCCTGGCATAGCTCCATTTGGTCATGGTATTATAATTCTTTTAATATATTGTTAACTTCCATTTCCTAATATTTTCTTAGGGATTTTTTGCACCTATATTCATGAGAGAAATTGGTGTGTAATTTTCTTCTTTCGTACTGTCTTTGTTTGGTTTTGGCAGAAGGGTAATGCTAGCTTCATAAAATGAATTGGAAGGTGTTCCTTCCTATTTTATTTTCTGGAAAGTTGAATAGGAGTTAATTATTCTACATTCTCCAAAGACACCATCTGGGCCTGGAGATTTCTTTGTTGGGAGTTTTTCACTGCCAATTCAATTTACTTACTAGTTTTGGGCTATTCAAATGATCTATTTCATCCTGGGTGAGTGTGGTAATTTGTGTTTTTCAATAGATTTATCCACTCGCTCTAATTTGTCGAATGTATGCATGCGGGGTTGTTAATGGTGTCCCTTGTATTAACCTTAGGCTGTCTTATGCTCTGCAGTCTTGTGCTCTGTTTTGTACCTGATCTTGGCATTAATAGATTGTGTCTTCTTTCCTTTTTTTCTTTGTCAAAAGAAAGGTTAGGTTACTCAATAGGTTACTATAGGTTACTCAATTTTATTGATCTTTTTAAAGGACTGCCTCTTGGTTTCATTGATTTCCTCTACTATTTTTGTTTTATACTTCATTGATATCTGCTGTTAACTTTATTGTATTCTTCCTTTGGCTTGCTTTGGGCTTATTTTGTTCTTTTCTATGTTCCTGAAATGAATTATTGGTTTGAAATTTCTCCCTTTCTAGCATATTTATTTAGTGCCATCAGATTCCCTCTTGGGGCTGTTTTACCTGTGTCCTATTAAAGTTTTTGCTCCATTTTGGTTCTGTATATTTTTAAAAATTTTTATTTTTAATAATTAAGGGCATGTAATAGGTGCATGTACTTATAGGATACATGTGATGTTTTGATACAGGCATACAATGTGTATTAATCAAATTGGGGCAAGTGGAGTATCCATCACCTCCAGCATTTATCATTTTTTTGTGTTAAGAACATTCCAATTTAGGGCAGCGCCTGTGGCTCAAAGGGGTAGGGTGCTGGCCCCATATGCCGGAGGTGGTGGGTTCAAACCCAGCCCTGGACAAAACCTGCAAAAAAAAAAAAAAGAACATTCCAATTTCACTCATTTAGTTATTTTAAAGTATAACATAACTTGCTGTACCATAGTCACTTTTTCGTACCATCAACTGTTGCTCATTCTATTTAACCACCAAAATGTATTTTTGTACCCAGTGTATTTTCCCATTTCCCTTGAGACTTCCTCTGACTTATGCATTATTTAGAAGGGTGTTTAATTTCCTAGCATGTGGGCATTTTTCAGGTTTCTTTGTTATTGATTACTAGGTTGAGCTTTTTGTGGTCAGAGAACACACACAGAATGATTTCAATTCTTTTAAATTTGTTGATGTTTATTTTGTGGCCCGGGGTATATATGTTTCATGGACACTTGAAAAAAATGCATATTTGGTTGTCGTTGGGTAAAATATTCTTAGAGTGTCATCTGGATGGTTTTGATTGTTCAATTTGAGCAATCCTTGCTCACTTGTTGAGAGAAGGGTGGTTTTTTATTTTTTTATTTTTTTTTTTATTGTTGGGGATTCATTAAGGGTACAATAAACCAGATTACACTGATTGCATTTGTTAGGCAAACTCCCTCTTGCAATCGTATCTTGCCCCCAAAAGGTGTGGCACACACCAAGACCCCATTCCGCTCCCTCCTTCCCTCTCTCTGCTTTCCCCGAGAAGGGTGTTTTTTTTTTTATTTCAGACTAATATGAGGGTATAAACAATTAGGTTATAATGTTCATACGATTCTGGGTTGACATTTTCAGCACTTGAAAAATGTTGTGACACTTCCTTCTGTCCCTGTGGTTTCTAATAAGAAATTTGCTGTCATTTGCGTTGTTTTTCCCTTGTAGGTAAGGCGTTGTTTCTCTCTTCCCTTTCAAGACTTGTTTTATTTGTTTTTAGTTTCTTGAAGTTTGATCAACTTATGTTTTTTTTTTTTGTGTGTGTGTGTGTTTTTGGCCGGAGCTGGGTTTGAACCCGCCACCTCTGGCATATGGGACCCGTGCCCTACTCCTTGAGCCACAGGCGCCGCCTGATCAACTTATGTTTTGACATGGATTTCTTTGGTTTTATGCTGTTAGGGGTTCACTCAGCTTTTTAAATCTGTAGGATTTTTGAATTTTGTCAAATTGGGAAATTTCCAGCCATTATTCTTTAAATGCTTTTTCAGCCCTGCCCTTTTCTCTTCTTCACTCTAATCAGTTATGTTAGATTTTTTATTATAGCCTCACAAATCCTGAGACTCTACTACTTTTTCTAGCGCATTTTCTCTCTGTTGTTGAAACTGATGGTAATTGCTGTATCTTCAAGTCCACCAATTCTTTCCTCTTCTCCCTCCGTTCTCTTTTTGATCCCATTCATTGAGCCTTTTATATTAGTTATTGTATTTTTCAGTTCTAAAACTTCTATTTTCTTTTTCTTTATACTTCCTATTAATATTTCTTCACTGAGATTTTCTGTATTTTTTCTTATTTAAAGGATGTTCAAAATTGCTCTGTTATGATGTCTTAAAATATTTGTCAGATAATTTTAATTTTCTGTCATCTTGGTGTTGGCAGCTGTTGATGGTTGCTTTTCACTCAGCTTGACATCTTGATGGTTCTTGGTATGATGAGTAAGATTTTTCTCTTGAAACCTGGATAATTGGGGCATTGAGTTATAAGACTCAGGGTCTTATTTAAGCCTCTGTTTTAGCCAACTTTCAGTAACACTGCTGGAGTAGGAAAGTGGGGAGGGGGTGCTGGTTTATTCCAGAGAGGTAGGGATGCAAGGCCAGGCTCTTCTCTTTGCCTCTCTCAGACAGGGGTGAGAGTTCAGCTCCCCACGGTGCCGCCGCTGAGAGCTTCCTGTCTGGGAGACGTAGGAGTGCTTCATTAATGCTTCTCATGTGGCCACCACAGACACTACGGGTGTGAGCATCTCTGTACCACTGTGCAGTGATGAAAGTCCTGACTCTCCCCTGGTCCTGATGCCACCCCAATGGAGATTTGGAGAGGCACTTTTTTTATTGCCTGTTGAATATGACTTTTGCTGGTATAGAGGCTACAAGTATTTTTTCATGGTATTTGTCTATAGGACAGCAGTTAATTTCCAAAAGTTTTTTGATTTTCCCAGGATGCCCCTTCTACAGTCATTCAGCTAAAGAGAGCAGGGTTTTGTTGGAGCTTTTAAAAATCTATATCTATTGACATTTATGGGTTGCCTGCATTTCCAGCATCCATTCTTGGATATTTAAGGCAAAAAGGAAACCCCTTACTATTCTTCAAGATTTAAATCCCCGTTCAGCACCTATAGCACAGTAGTTACGGTTCCAGTCACATGCACCGAGGCTGGCGGGTTCAAGCTCGGACTGGGGCCTGCTAAACAACAATGACAACTGCAACAAAAAAGTAGCTGGGCATTGTGGCAGGTGCTCACTTAAACCCAAGAGTTTGAGGTTGCTGTGAACTGTGATGCCACAGCACTCTACTAAGGGTGACATGGTGAGACTCTGTCTCAAAAAAAAAAAAGATTTAAATCTCTAGCTGGTCTGGTTTCTTCTCTCAACTCTCAGAGTTTTATTATGTTTATTTTATATATAATTTTCTGGCTACTTATCTTGAGGAATAGAAAAAAGTATACCTACTCTGGCTTCATGGAGGAAGTCACTATGTAGCCATTGACACAGCATAATGCCTTTTAGACTCATCTATATTATTGGGTGAGTTAATTGTTTATTCCTTTTTACTGCTGAGTATTCCATTGCATATTCCCATTGGTTTATATACTTATCTGTTGAAGGAAATTTTGGTTGTTTCCAATTTGAAGGGTTATGAATAAATCTCTTATACAGGTTTTTGCATGAACACAAATTTTCGTATTTCTATATTAAATATCCAGGAGTAAAATTGCTGAATATTGTGGTAAGTGTATGTTTAAACCTTCTAAGACGCTGCTGAACTGTTCTGCAGAACGGCTACATTATTTTGCATTCTCACCAGCAGTATATGGCAGTTCCTCTTATTCCACATCCTCACCCCCACTTGGTACTTTTAATATTTTTATTTTAGCCCTACTAATATATGTATGATAGCATTTCATTGCAATTACCTAATAACTATTATGTTTAGCACTTTTTCAGATATTTGATTGCCATCCATATATCCTCTTAGGAGAAGTATCTGTTCAAGTTTTCGGTCTATTTTTAAAATGGGCCTATTTGTTGTATTCCTGTTGCATTTTGAGTGTTCTTTATATATTCTGAACACTTTAACAACTTTATAATATTATAAAACTAAAGCAAATATAAAGAAAACAAAAGTAAAGCAATCTGACATAATCAATTGTTATTGCATTAACAATCTGTCTGCTAAGCATTCCTCCTGAGGTTCAAATATGTAGCTTTAGCCACACAAGGACTGCACTGTCCTACAAACAGAAGACATCGCCCACTTTAAGTTCCATCTCCAGACTGGCTCACATCTGTCATCCTAACACTGTAGGAGGCTGAGGCAGGTGGATTACTTGAGCTCAGGAGTTCAAGACCAGACTGAGCAAGAACGAGACCCTAAAAAATAGAAAAAAGCATCTGGGTGTGGTGGCTCCTGCCTGTAGTCTCAACTACTTAAGAGGCTCAGGGAAGAGGATTGCTTGAGCTCAGGAGTTTGAGGTTGTTGTGAGGTATGACACCATGACCCTCTGACAGAGTGAGACTCTGTTTCAAAAACAAAAACTAAGAAACAGTGAAGTTCAGAGTCCAAAGATAGATTTTAGCTACTCTTTTATCCATTTTCTCCTTGTTTTGAAAAAATCCAATAAAGTATAAGCTGGGCTTGGGCATTTAATGAATATTGGTTTTCAATGGTGAAGTTCTAGATAGCAGAGACTATGTGTATTTCATTTTGTTTTTCCTGGGACCTAGAATGTTCATGTGTTCATTCAAAGAATATTTACTTAGCTCCTATTATCTGCCAGACACGGAACTCTGTGCTGATAATATAATGGTGAGTAAAAAGAAATTGTTTATGGACTCATGGAGTTTATAGATTAGGGCCTAATATATAGTAGGTACTCAAGCGATGCTTATTTTTAATTTCCTTTCATGTTAAAAAATTTCCCCCTTGGGCGGCGCCTGTAGCTCAGTGGGTAGGGCACAGGCCCCATATACCAAGAGCGGTGGATTCATACCCGCCCCTGTCAAATTGCAACAAAAAAATCGCTGGGCGTTGTGGTGGGTGCCTGTAGTTCCAGCTTCTCGGGAGGCTGAGGCAAGAGAATCACCTAAGCCCAAGAGCTGGAGGTTGCTGTGAGCTGTGACACTACGGCACTTTACCGAGGGCAACAAAGCGAGACTCTGTCTCTAAAAAAAAAAAAAATTTCCCCTGGAGTAAATTGCCTTAAAAATCCTTTAGTCTATCTCTTTGTTCTATATTGCATCTTTTTTTTTTTGCAGTTTTTGTCCGGGGCTGGGTTTGAACCCACCACCTCCAGTATATGGGGCCCGTGCCCTACTCCTTTGAGCCACCGGCACCGCCCTCTATATTGCATCTTTTAATTAAGCCTCCAAAAATCATACCAAATTTCTACCAATTTTTTTTTTTTTTTTGTAGAGACAGAGTCTCACTTTATGGCCCTCGGTAGAGTGCCGTGGCCTCACACGGCTCACAGCAACCTCCAACTCCTGGGCTTAAGCAATTCTCTTGCCTCAGCCTCCCGAGCAGCTGGGACTACAGGTGCCTGCCACAACGCCCGGCTATTTTTTTTGGTTGCAGTTTGGCCGGGGCTGGGTTTGAACCCTCCACCCTCGGTATATGGGGCCGGCGCCCCACCGACTGAGCCACAGACGCCGCCCCCAATATTTTTTTATATGCTCAAACACATCTCTTCCATTTCTTTTTTCCTGGATACTTCTAATTTGACTGAAAGTCCTCTGAATTCTTTTCTCACTATTGTGACATGCTGTCTCCCGAAGACTTTCAATGTTCCTCTGCAAGATAGCCCAGGTTCCTAGATACCACGCTTTCTCTCTTTAATTCCTTCCTCATTTTTCTTAAGGGCATCCTCCAGTAGTGTCTTTAAAAAGAACACACGTGAAGTTATTTTTAAATGAATGTATGTGCAAAAATGAGTTATTCTATTCTCGTATGTGATTAATGGTTTAGCTGGATATAGAACACTAGGTTGAAAATAACTTCCCTTCTGAGTTCGATGCATTTCTTAATTGCATTCTAGCTTCTAGCATTGCTGTTGAGAACTCTGATAACTCTGAGTCTCGGTCCTCTGTACAGACCTTTTTTTCTCATCACAAGATTGTATGTTCTTTTTATCCACAATGTTCTAAAATTTAACAATGAAGTGTTAGGATTTTGGTGTAGGATTTTGTTCATTCATTATAGCAGAGCTCTGTGGCCTCTCTCAGTCTAAAGACATGTGCTTCAGTTTTGGGAAATATTCTCATATTATTTTTTATAATAACTTCTCCTCTGGTTTCACTCTTCTCTTTTTTCAGAAGCTCCTATTAGCCTGAAGTTGGATCTTTTGTGTCAAATCTCTAAATGTCTGATTATTTCCCCTGTGTTCTATTTCTTTGTCCTTTTGCTCATTGGAGTTCCTGTGAGACAAACCTTTACTTTATTCTCTAATTTTTCCAGCAAATTTAAAAACTCACAGTGCTGCATTTTTTATTTGCAAGGGTCCTTCTTACTATCATCTTGTTTTTGTTTCATGCTTGCAAAACATCCTGTAGTTCTCCTGAGGAATGTGGTTAATTATTCCATACGTTTCATTCTGGTTTCTGTTTTGTGTTCATTTCTTCCACTTCTCTGGATTTAGAACCAGTTTTGTCTGACTCTTTCTACTGGCGTATACTCAAAGATCATGATCCACTGACTTGTGGGGACATTTGCCTATCAGATTGCCGTACAACCCTGACAGGTAACCAGAAAGGATGAAATCAAGCATGGCTTTGGTTCAGATTAGATGTGTAGAGGATCCAGGAAACGGGCCCAGACAGGGAACAACTGAGGATCTGTAAGGCACCCCCAGAAAATCCCCCCACGCAGTAGCATTCCTTTAGCACCAGCCTTCTCTGCTGCTGGCCTTTGGGGAGGCAGATGTCTCCGGCTAGCTCTAGGACAAACCCAAGGTGCCCGGGGCTCCCCGGACTGCCACTGGACTCCAGAGACACAGCCACGTCACTCATGTTCATGGCCTTGGTCATGTTTCAGTGACGTTCATATTTCCCCAGCTGTTCTTTTGCACCTGTGTTCCGTCTGAAGCCCTGCTCGTGAGACTCCTGGATCTGGATGTCCTGCTGCCGGTCACATTTCAGCGGCCTCTTGCCACAGCAGGCACACCATCCTGTCCCTATTTCTTTCCAAGCAAGCGAGCTCTGAACCAGTTAGTGCTCACCTTGTCCTTCATGCCTCAGTTCAAACTTCTTCTCAATCACTTCACTTATTTATTTTTTTTTTTTACCAGCACTGGAAAATTCTGAGCCATTATTTCATTGATTTATCTCTTTTCCCATTCTCTTTTTTTTCTCTGTGAAATTGGATGGTTTCTCATGGGAGCTCACACAATAGGCCCTCTGCTGTCTGTGAGGAGGTCACCAGTGCACTCAGGGCGACCGAGAGTGCAGGCCGCGCGTGTCCTCAGGGTCAGCCTCCACCCCAGGAGGATAGATTCTGGGTTAATGCTGGCATCCCCCATCTGCTGGGACAACTCTGAGGTTCACTCTACAGTTCTTCAGAGGGCCCAGCAAGACTGAGCCTGCAGTAGCAACTAGCTCATTAAATACTCTGTTTGATTTTCCCCCTCTGCTGCCCCACTTTCTCCCCTCCCTCAGATTTATTTCCTGGGATCACGTCCCAGATAAACTATCCACACCCAAGCCTTTTCTTTGCTTAGAGCAATGCAAACCTGGGTACTTCCTTCCCCATTCTCGATCCAGACACTCCTTTTGTTTTAACTAAACAGAACTACTTTTTGTTTATTAAATACAGCACACTCCCTTCTCCTCATGAGATTTTTATTCAGGCTGGAATGTCTTCCAGACTTTCGTCCTGTTCTGTCCGGTTAGATGATCACTACACTGCAAGACTCACCGCAAGTGTCACCCCTTACAGAAGGCTTTCCCATGTACCCATCCTAACTTTATATAAATATAAATACACACACATATATATTTTTTGTATCTTTTTTTTTCAAATTTGTTTTTCCACTGAGGCTGCAAGCTAAAGAGGGTTTGCTCATTTCCTACTCATCTCTAAAACTCCACTGCATCACAATGAACGTATGTTAAGTGAATGAGTGAGGAGTTCATCCCAGGTATCCAGAGAGCACTATGTGTTTCCACTCTGTTTTCCCGAGATAACAGTAAAGAAGGTGACAACCTTAATTCCCATCACTGTCTAGCACTCTAAAGTTTACAATATATTTAACATACAATATTTTATTTGATCTCAACAACCCTACAGGAAAGGCAAGGAATTGACTATTATTTTTATTTTATTACTGAGACAATTAGGGCTCAGAGAAGAGAACTGACTTTCGAGGCTCGCACAGCACTAGAACTCGGCACGCTGTCCTGCCGGCCCAGCTTTCCTTCTTCTAGAAACTTCATGGTTCAGGCCCACTATGCCTGGCTTTTGCCTCTGAGTAAGCCAGGTGCTCCGCTGGCCACACGTCTCCATCGTTGGCCCCTGTTCTCTGGCCATTCATCCCTGACAGGCAAATTTCTCAGCATGCCAGCACACCCTTCCCCAGATGCTCTGCAGCTATCTGGGCTTCACCAGGCCATGGTCTAGGGACTACCCCTGCTCCATAGTTCCCCAAACCCTTTCCCAACTTTCCCAGGCAGGAGCTTGCCCCCCTCTTCTGCTCGGAAGCCTTCTGTGGTGAGTCTAAACAAGGTTTCTTTACAGCCCCTTTTGCCCCCTGTTCTACTCATCTTACGGCTCTCAGCCTGAATGTCACTTCACCTTGGCAGTTTCCCACCCTGACTTTCCACACTGTATTCGATCACCCTCGCCTGCCACACTTTTCCTTCATAGCTATTATTACAACATTTTGTCATTATTTGTTTGTTAGCTTCTTCCAATAAGGATAACAGCATTTGACATTTACTGAGCATTTGTTGAGCTAAATGTCTCACTTATTTTATTTAATTCTCATAATTCTGTAGGGTGAAAGCTCAAACAATGTTGGATAATTAAGTTTGCAAACTCATCCTCAAAAAAATGCTACACACCTCACTCCTGAATGTCATTACCACAGTCACCTTTCCAGTAGCCCTTGGGGAGCCAGCACCAATGCCAGTGCCTAGTCCACTCTTCAAAGCACTTTTTCGAGGATGAGTTCATAAACTCATCAGAACTCATACAATGATAGCTCTGTTGGCCTTTACAGAAGAAGAGTTCCAAAATTGCTGTGAGGGTTGGATGAGGCGCTGGCATCAGTGCATAGCTTCCTAAGAGAAGTTGCGACCATATTGATTTTCAACAATGAGGTATGTAGCACTTCTTCAAGGGTGAGTTTATGAACTTAATTGTCTGACCTTATTTAGGTAATCAGATAGACAACATACTTTTTACCTACACAGTACATTTTCAGTGCCTAACATAGTGCCTGGTACATAGTGGGAGTTCGATTCCTATTTCTTAAATGAACGAATGAACTCGTTTGGGGAACACATTGTAGAAACTTGCTGTTCTCAAGACACACCTTCCTCAAGTAGTCCATGAAATTCTGTGGTCAGGCTGATGGTCATCAACATTTAAGGCAGTGATTTTCAACTGGTGTGCTGAGGCATACTGGTGTGCCGTGAGAGGATCTTAGGCATGCCATGAAAATGTTTAAAGATCATCAATTAGCCAGGTGAGGTGGCTCACTCCTGTAATCCTAGCAATCTAGGAGGCTGAGGCAGGTGGATTGCTTGATCTCAGGAGTTCCAGGCCAGCCTGAGCAAGAGTGAGACCCCATCTCTACGTAAAATTAGCTGGGTGTTGTGGCGGGTTGCTACTTGGGAGGCTGAGGCAGGAGGATCACTTGAGCCTAGGAATTTGAGGCTGCTGTGAGTTGGATAACTCATAGCAGGACAACAGAGTAAGACTCTGTATCAAAAAAAAATTGTCAATTAAATTATTTTCAAAATAAGTTCAAAGCATAGTAAATATATTCTTTTTTTCACTCTTTTTTAAATCAACATAATTTAAATGTGCCATGAAAGTTTAGCTATAGTTTCAAGTGTGCCAGGAGATCAAAATGGTTGAAAAACACTGATTTAAGGTAAAGCCCATGTTAATATCTGCTGTTCATTCACACAATCGAAAAATATTTGTTGAGCTCCTACTGGGTAACAGACCCTTACTAGGTGCTGAGGTGATCATGATGAATAAGGTAGGCAATGTCCCTCATGAGCTCACTTAGAGACTAGCAAGCAAGAAGCACAACTGCATGGCTAACATTCTAAAGAACAGTAAAGCTTCCTGGTGAAGCCCAAAGGCCCATAGGACTCCATTACAGGGAATCTACAACCTCGCTCAAGGGGTCAGAGAAAGCTGTCCAGAAGAAGTGATATTTGACCTGGGACTTAAACAAATATGTAGAATGTCAGTGAATAGATGACCACTTCCCTACATTGACCTCCTTAAGTTGACCTAATTTTCATAGACCGGACGCGCACCACATGTACTTACCGGTACAAGAGGCCTAGTTCCTTATGTCAACCACCTCCGTATGTTGAATTCTGTTTATTACCAACCTTGGATGGTCAACTTAAAGAAGTTCTACTGCATTTTTATTCTTTATGAGATACATGTAGAGCTTAATGCTTATTTTGTAATTTCCTGCATACTTGCTTCTTTCTTGGGCCTTTCAGAGTGAAAGCTCCCCAAGGGTTTCATCCACTGCTCCTTTTTGACCAACGACCAGCCAGGTATAGAGAATAAAAAGATGATGATGATGATGAAAAAGGAGACACATGGAGCCCTTTCTCTGCCACCCACCTTAGAGTAAATAAAGGTAAAGTTGGGGTGTCCTAGAAGGCCCCAAGGATGTGGGAGCCCAAGATTAATTTAGGCAGTGCCTCCCACCATTGGCTCCCACTTCAGCCCAAATAGAGTTGTGCCAAAATGAACAATCACCACTTCAGCTGCTCTACCTTCTCAGCTTGATGTCAGATTTCTCCAGCTCAGAAAATATGGACATTTGTACTGCCATCTTTTTTTTCCATTTTTTAAATTTTTGGACTAGTAGGGGGTATGAGTGTTTTGTTTACATATTTTATTTTTTGAACATATTGATTCAAAGTTATAAGTGTGCCTTTCACCCAGACAGTGTGCACTATACCCAACAGGTATGGATTTACCCATCCTTCCTCCCTCTTCCCCACCCACCAGCTGCTTTTCACTGAGATTTAAAACTTCCATGTGTGCACGTGTTTGTCCCTTAGTTCTAACTTTGGTATTGGGTTCATGTGTTTGTTCCTGCATTCTTGTGATATTTCCGGTAGAAGAATGGTCTCCAGTTCCATCTAGGTTGTCACGAAAGACACCAGGTCGCCATTTTTTATGGCTAAGTAGTAGTCCATGGTGTGCATATATCTCATTTTATTAATCCATTCATGTATTGGTGGGCACATGCATTATTCCACGTCTTTGCTATTATTGCCATAAACATTCAAATGCAGGTGCCTTTTTAATAAAGTGATCGTTTACCCTTTAGGTATATGCCACTGATCAAATGGTAGGCCTACTTTAAGTTCTTTGAAGTATCACCATACAACTTTCTTTTTAATTTTATTTATTTATTTATTTTTTATTTATTATTATTTTTTATTAAATTATAACTTTGTACATTGATGCATTTGTGGGGTTCAGGGTACTGCTTCAATATACAATGTGAAATGCTTACATTGAACTAAGTAACACATCCTTCACAATTATGCCCATTTCTTAATAGTTTTGAAATGTACCATTGCATCATGCACATTAGATGTGGTCTCCGCAAACACTCTCCCTCCTCTCATATCCCCCTCCCCTCCCCTCTCTCTCCTTTCCCCTTCTGCTTTCTGGACTATAGTTATGTTTTGCCATTAATATGAGTGTGTAGGTGATTATATATTGATTTCATAGTAGTATTGAGTACATTGGATACTTTTTTCCATTCTTGAGATACTTTACTAAGAAGAATATGTTCCAGCTCCATCCAGGTAAACACAAAAGATGCAAAGTCTCCATCCTTTTTATGGCCACATAGTATTCCATGGTATACATGTACCATAATTTGTTAATCCATTCATGGGTCAATGGGCACTTGGGCTGTTTCCATGTCTTGGCTAAGATGAATTGGGCTGCAATAAACATTTTGGTGCAAATGTCTTTGTTGTAAAATCATTTTTGATCATCTGGGTATATACCTAGTAGAGGAATTGCAGGATCAAACGATAGGTCTACTTTTAATTCCTTGAGTGTTCTCCAAACTTCTTTCCAAAAAGCTCGTATTTTCTTACAATCCCACCAGCAGTGTAGAAGTGTTCCCTTCTCTCCACATCCACACCAACATCTCTAGTTTGGGGATTTTGTGATGTAGGCTAATCTTACTGGAGTTAGATGATATCTCAAAATGGTTTTGATTTGCATTTCTCTGATGATTAAGGATAATGAGTATTTATTCTTTTCTTATTGATTAGTTTGAGATCTCTGTAGATTCCAGTTACCAAACCTTTGTTGGAAGCATAACCTGCAAAAATCTTCTCCCATTCTGAAGGTTGTCTGTTTCTTTTACTTACTGTGCTCTTGGCTGTGCAAAAGCTTTTTAGATTGATCAGATTCCAGTAATGTATTTTTGGTGTTTCTTCAATTGCCTTGGGGGGGGGGGTGTCCTCTTCATAAAATATTCTCCCAGAACGATTTCTTTTCTTTTCTTTTTCTTTTTTTTTTTGGCCAGGGCTGGGTTTGAACCCACCACCTCCAGCATATGGGGCCAGCGCCCTACTCCGTCGAGCCACAAGTGTTTTCCCTGCACTCTCTTCTAGTATTTTTATAGTTTCATGTTTTAAATTTAAATATTTTATCCAGTGAGAATCACTGGTGAAAGGTGAGGGTCCAGTTTCAATTAATGGTGAAAGGTGGGGGTCCAGTTTCAATCTTCTACAGGTTGCCAGCCAGTTCACCCAGGACCATTTGTTAAAATAGGGAGTCTTTCTCCCACTGAATATTTTTGATAGGCTTGTCAAAAGATCAAATGATGGTAAGTAGCTGGGTTCATCTCTTGGTTCTCTATTCTGTTCCATAAATCTACCACTCTGTTTTTGTGCCAGTACCATGCTGTTTTGATCACTATAGATTTATAGTATAGCCTGAAGTCTGGTAATGTGATACCTCCTGATTTGTTCTTTTTCTGAGTAATGTATTTGTTATTCAAGGTTTTTTCTGATTCCATATAAAATGGAGTACTATTTTTACAAGTTCTTTAAAGTATGACAGTGGTGCTTTAATAGGGATTGCATTAGATCTGTAGATTGCTTTGGGTAGTATGGACATTTTAACAATGTTGCTTCTTCCCAGCCATGAGCATGGTATGTCTTTCCATTTGTTAACATCTTCAACTATTTCTTTTCTCAGAGTTTCATAGTCCTCCTTATAGAGATCTTTCATGGTCTCTGTTAGGGAAATTCCCAGATATTTCATCTTCTTTGGCACTATTGTAAAAGGAATACAGTCCTTGACTTTATTTTCAGCTTGACTATTGTTGGCATGTATAAAAGCTACTGATTTGTAAGTATTGATTTTGTATCCTGAGACACTGCTGTAGTCCTTGATCACTTCTAAGTTCTAAGTCCTTGATCACCTCTAAGATCACTTTTTTTGAAGTTGAGTCCCTGGGATTTTCCAGGTATAGGATCATATCATCAGCGAAGGGTGAGAGTTTGATCTCCTCTGGCCCTATTTGGATACACTTGATCACCTTCTCTTGCCTGATTGCAATGGCTAAGACTTCCATTACTATGTAGAATAGCAGTAGAGACTGTGGGCATCCTTGCCTCATTCCTGATCTGAGTAAAAATGTTTTCAACTTTATTTATTTATTTATTAAATCATAGCTGTGTACATTAATGTGGTCATGGGGCACCATACACTAGTTTCATAGACCGTTTGACACATTTTCATCACACTGGTTAGCATAGCCTTCCTGGCATTTTCTTAGTTATTGTGCTAAGACATTTACATTCCACATTTACTAAGTTTCACATATGCCCTTGTAAGATGCACCGCAGGTGTAATCCCACCAATCACCCTCTCTTTGCCCACCTCCCCCCTCCTTCCCCTCCCTTTCCCCTTTCCCCCTATTCTTAGGTTGTAACTGGGTTATAGCTTTCATGTGAAAGCCATAAATTAGTTTCATAGTAGGGCTGAGTACATTGGATACTTTTTCTTCCATTCTTGAGATACTTTACTAAGAAGAATATGTTCCAGCTCCATCCACATATAAACATGAAAGCGGTAAAGTCTCCATCTTTCTTTAAGGCTGCATAATATTCCATGGTGTACATATACCACAATTTATTAATCCATTCGTGGATCAATGGGCACTTGGGCTTTTTCCATGATTTAGCAATTATGAATAGGGCTGCAATAAACATTCTGGTACAAATATCTTTGTTATGATATTATTTTTGGTCTTCTGGGTATATGCCTAATAGGGGAATTATAGGATTGAATGGCAGGTCTATTTTTCGATCTCTAAGTGGTCTCCATATATCTTTCCAAAAGGAATGTATTAATTTGCATTCCCACGAGCAGTGTAGAAGTGTTCCCTTTTCTCCATATCCACGCCAACATCTCTGGTCTTGGGATTTTGTGATATAGGCTAATCTTACTGGAGTTAGATGATATCTCAAGAGTAGTTTTAATTTGCATTTATCTGATGCTTAAAGATGATGAGCATTTTTTCATATGTCTGTAGGCCGCGTGCCTGTCTTCTTCAGAGAAGTTTCTCCTCAGATCCCTTGCCCAGCCTGCAATGGGATCACTTGTTCTTTTTTTGCTTATATGTTTGAGTTCTCGATGGATTCTGGTTATTAAACCTTTATCAGATATATAACCTGCAAATATCTTCTCCCATTCTGAGGGCTGTCTGCTTGCTTTACTTACTGTGTTCTTGGCTGTGCAGAAGCTTCTTAGTTTGATCAGGTCCCAATAGTGTATTTTTGAAGCTGCTTCAATTGCCTGGGGAGTCCTCCTCATAAAATACTCGCCCAGACTGATTTCTTCAAGGGTTTTCCCTGCATTCTCTTCTAGTATTTTTATAGTTTCATGTCTTAAGTTTAAATCTTTAATCCAGTGAGAGTCTATCTTAGTTAATGGTGAAAGGTGTGGGTCCAGTTTTAATGCAATCCCTATTAAAGCTCCACTGTCATACTTTAAAGATCTTGAAAAAGCAATACTTCATTTTATATGGAATCAGAAAAAACTTCAAATAGCCAAGATATTACTCAGAAATTAAAAAAAAGCTGGAGGAATCACGCTACCAGATCTCAGACTATACTACAAATCGATAGTGATCAAAACAGCATGTTACTGGCACAAAAACAGAGAATTGGATGTCTGGAACAGAAATGTTTTCAATTTTACACCATTCAATATGATATTGGCTGTGGGTTTGCTGTAGATGGCCTCTATCAGTTTAAGTAATGTCCCTTCTATGCCTATTTTTAAAAGAATTCTGAACATGAAAGGATGCTGGGCGGCGCCTGTGGCTCAGTCGGTAAGGCGCCGGCCCCACATACCGAGGGTGGCGGGTTCAAACCCGGCCCCAGCTGAACTGCAACCAAAAATAGCTGGGCATGGTGGCGGGCTCCTGTCGTCCCAGCTACTCGGGAGGCTGAGGCAAGAGAATCGCTTAAGCCCAGGAGTTGGAAGTTGCTGTGAGCTGTATCATGCCATGGCACTCTACCCGAAGGGCATAAAAGTGACACTCTGTCTCTACAAAAAAAAAAAAAAAAACATGAAAGGATGCTGGATATTATCAAAGGCTTTTTCTGTGTCAATTGAGAAAATCATATGGTCTTCGTTTTTTATTTTATTGATGTGATGCATTATATTTATAGATTTGCATATGTTGAACCAACCCTGTAACTGTGGAATAAAACCAACTTGATCACGGTGTGTAATTTTTTGATGTGTTGCTGAATTCTGTTTGCTAAGATCTTATTGAATATTTTTGCATCAATATTCATTAATGATATTAGTTTATAATTTTCTTTCTTTGTTGGATCCTTTCATGGATATCAGTGTTATATGTGCTTTATAGAATGTGTTGGGAAGTATTCCTTCTTTTTCTATGCTTTGGAAAGTGTTGTATAATATAGGTACTAGCTCCTCTTGAAAGGTTTGATAGAATTTGGATGTGAAGCCATCTGGTCCCAGACTTTTCTTTTTTGGGAGATTTCATATTGTTGATACTATTTCAGTGATTGATATAGGTCTATTCAAGATTTCTAGTTCTTTCTGGTTAACTCTAGGATGGTGATGTGCTTCTAGGTATTGGTTCATTTCCTTCAGATTTTCATATTTCTGGGAATAGAGATTTTTGTAGTAATCATTGAGGATTTTTTGAATTTCTGAAGTGTCTGTTGTTATTTGTCCTTTATCGTTTCTGGTAGACAATATTAGAGATTTTACTTTTCTATTTCTGGTTAGGTTGGCCAAAGGTTTATCAATTTTGTTAATCTTTTCAAAAAACAACTTTTTGTTTCATTGATCTTCTGAATGATTCTCTTGTTTTCAATGTCATTTAATTCTGCCCTAATTTTGGTTATTTCTTTTCTTCTGCTGGGTTTGGGGTTGAAATGTTCTTCCTTTTCCAGTTGCTTGATATGATCCATTAAGTTGTTGGCTTCCTCTCTTTCTGTTTTCTTCATAAGGCTTCCAATGCTATAAATTTCCCTCTTAGGACTGCCTTTGCAGTATCCTACAGTTTTTGATAATTTGTGTCTTCATTATCATTTTGTTCCAAAAATTTGGTGATTTCCTTCTTAATCTCATCTTTGACCCAGCTATCATTTAGCCTAAGATTATTTAGTTTCCATGACTTTGTTTGAATATGAAGACTCCTGTTGCTGTTGAGTTCAAGTTTTATTCCATGGTGGTCCAAGAAGATACAAGAAATAATTTCTACACTTTTAAATTTGCTGAGGTTAGACTTGTGTCCTAGGATGTGATCTATTTTGGAGGATGACTTATGGGCTGATGAGAAGAATTTATATTCAGTTTTATGAGGGTGAAATGTTCTTTAGAGGTCTGTAAAGTCCATTTGTTCTAGGGTCAGGTGTAAGTCTAATATTTCTTTGTTTCATTTCTTCTTGGAGGACATATCCAAAACTGTCAAAGGGATGTTAAAATCTCCAACTATTATAGTGCAGGAAGATATCAAGTTGTTCATATCCATTAAGGTCTGCTTTATGAATTGAGGAGCATTCTGGTAGGGTGCATAAATGTTAATTATTGAAATCTCTTCATGGTGGGTGTTTCCCTTGACAATATGTAGTAACCTTCCTAATCTTTCTTTATCTTTGTTGGTTTAAAGCCAATTGTATCTGCTACTAAAATTGTAACCCCTGTTTTTTTCTTGTTTTCATTTGCCTGTATTATACAAGTCCATTCCTTCACCCTGAGTCTATTTTTATCCTTTAAGGTAAGATGAGATTCTTGTATACAACAGATATCCAGTCTGAGTTTATGTATCCAGTCAGCCAGCCTGTGCCTCTTCAGAGGATAATTTAAACTATTCACATTAATTGAGAGAATTGATAAGCCTGGTTGTGTTTTGGGTGTCATGATTTTCAGATGTCCAGTGAACATTTTTAATTCTTTCACCACTGTGGAAGTTGGGTTTTGTTCCAAAATTTCTGGGTGAGTTTACTTTGGAGGTAGAGCATTGCACTGGTCATTGTGGAGGATGGGTCTGAGAATATCCTGAAGAGCTGGTTTAGTTATGGCAAATTTCTTCAACTTGTCTATGTCATTAAAGTATTTGATTTCTCCATCACAAATGAAACTCTGTTTAGCTGGATACAGGATCCTGGGCGGGAAGTTGTTTTGTTTTAGGAGATTGAAGGTCGATGACTATCTTCTTCTGGCTTGAAACGGTTCGGCTGAGAGATCTGCCGTCATTCTAATACTTCTCCCTTTGTAGGTGATGCTTTTCTTACGTCTGGCTGCTTGCAGAATTTTCTCCTTCATCTTAACTTTGGCAAAGTTAATCACAATGTGTGCTTGTGATTAGGAGATGCTTTATTTGGATTGAGTCTTGATGGGGTTCTGAAACTGTCTGCTATCTGAAGTTCTGTATCTCTTGCAATGCTTGGGAAATTCTCCTCCAAAATCTCTTGGAGTAGAGCATCTCTACCTTTAGGATCATCCTCTTCTCCTTCAGGAATTCCTAGACAAATGTTTGATCTTTTGGAGTGATCCCACAACTCTCTCAGAGAATGATCAGTTTTTACTCTTCACTTGTCTGTCTCTTTGAGCATTTGGGAATGTTCAAAAGCTTTGTTTTCAGTTTCAGAGATACTTTCTTCTGCCTGGTCAATTCTATTACTGAGAGATTCTACTGTCTTTTGGAGCTCCTCAACTAACTTTTTTGTTTCCTTGAGCTCTGCTATCTCTTTTCTCATTATGTCCATATCTTTGGTGACTTGGGCTTTGAATTCATTAATTTCTTGAGACAACTTTAGAACTACTCTTTGGAATTCAATTTCTATCTTTTCTTCCATTCTACATATCTTATTTCCAATATTCTGAATTCAACTTCTGACATTGCTGCCATTTGTCTATGCATGGCATCTTCAGTCGTATCTCCTTTGTCATTTCTTGATCTACTCTGGTTATTCATGTTGTCAGAGTTCTTCTGTTGTGCCCACACCATGTTTATTTTCTACTGTTTGGTTATTAGCACTGGTAGGATGAGATTGAATTGGGGTTCCCAGGTAGTAGAGATAGCTCCTTACCAAAGCACTAGGCTTTGTAATTGTGGCTTATCTCCTACAACCTTACAAAGGCCCCTCTCAGAGTTTCGGCCAGAGACTCTGAGGATCTTCTTGGTGAGATAGTGCAACCTATCTAGCTCTGTTTTGACATGAGCTGACCTCTACCCTATCCTAAGAAACCACAGTATTAGGTTTAAATCTTGACTGTGAAGAGATACAAACAGCTGCAGTGCCCAGCCCTCACCCTTCAATTCTTTTCCACTACAGAACTTTGGAGGTCAACCTCAGAATGTCCCCAGATGGATAGCCCCAGACACAGGTTCCAATTAAATTGTCTGAGGCAGCGCAAACCCTGCTCAACAGAGAGGAATTCAAGGGTCTCCAACAGCATAATTGGAACAGGAATCTACACTCCCACCCACCAGATTCAGTCCACACTCTTGTCCACTTCTCTGCTCACAGGCCCGGTTGGAGCCAGGGGCCATGCCCCCACCCACTGGTCTCAGTCCACACCCAGCTAGCCGCTTGCCAGACCAGTTGGAGTCAGAGGCCATGCCCCCACCTGCCAGTCTCAGTCAACTACCTGGCAAGCCTCTATTCACAGGCTCTGTTAGAGTCTGGACACAACACTCCGCCCACAGGTCACAGACCTCACCTGGTAAGCCTCTGCTCACCAGCCCTGCTGGATACAGGTCTTGGTTCACACCCAGTAAGCCACTGCTGGAGGATTCTGTTGGAATCAGGGGACCATGCCCTTGCTCTCAGGTCTCAGTCCATTCCTAGCAAGCCTCTGCTTGCAGTCTGCTGAACTCAGTTCACACAAGGCAACCACTCTCCCATTGTGGGTGCTGTCAGAGCCAGGGATTCTGCACTCCATCCTTCCACACACAGCTCAAACCAAGGGTTAACACCATCACTGCCTGGGCATAGTCATAACCAAGGAACTGCTCCTCCTCCCACCAAGTGTCTCTTTCTTCCTACACCTCTTTCTTCCCTGTTAGTCACAGATTCCATCCCGATGGTTAGCTGTCCACACTATGCCCAGATCTCTCAGGACAAGGCCAAACACTGTGTGCCCTGCAAGAGACAGAACTTAAGACCACCATGAGAGGGGAAAAAGGTGGACTGGTAGTCTGGACTTGTGGGGGAAAATAGCTGTTCAATTTTATGCCTAGAAGGGTGGTGTCTAGGTTCATAAGTGGGACCTCCCTGGAGAAAGAGACCTGGAGTTTAGTGGCTCTCTCCAGTGAGGTAAAATGAGAGGTCTTTTGTTCCCTTCTCATTCGCAGATAGCCTGCCGCAGGCCTCCTGCTTGGGTAAGGGGTCTCCCATCCTCTATTCGATAGGCTTTGTACCTGTAATTTGTTTTCTTGAATGCTCTTCCTTGAGTTACCACCTGCCGAACTTCTTTCTTGGCTCAAAGAAGTCCAATTCCATCCAGTTTTTCTTTCTCTGCTCAGGAGCCCCTGCCGAGGGTTGCTACCAGTTGGCCATCTCCCCAGAATTCCTCTCCATACCACTTTCCATACAGGTTGTACTAGTTTGCAGTCCCACCAGCAGTGTATGTGTTCCTTTCTGTCTGACCCAGGCCAGCACTTGTTTTGGGACTTTTTAATATGTGGCTTTGATTTGTATTTCCATAATGATTAGAGATATTCAGCATTTTTTCTTCTGTTTGTTGGCTATTAGACTATCCTCCCTTGAAAATCTTCAGTTCATGTCTTTTTCCCATTTTTAAATGCATTTTCTTGCTGATTTGCTTGAGTTCTCTGCAGATTCTGGTTATCAGTCCTTTATTAGATGTATAGCATGCAAATATTTTCTCAGTAGTAACAACAAAAGAGAAATATCTATAAATATATTTGACTAAGGAGGTGAAAGACTTCTATAGGGGGACCTATGAAACACTGAGAAAAATAATTAGAGGATGCAAACAGAAGGAAAAACACATCATGCTTATGGATTGGCAGAATCAACATTGTTAAAATATCTGTACTACCCAAAGGGATTTACAGATTCAATGCAATTTTCATATATCTAGAAAAATAGTTCTACATTTTGTATGGAACCAGAAAATGCCTCAAATAGCCAATGCAACCTTATGTAATAAGAACAAAGTAGGATGTATCCCTTTATTTTTATTTTTATTTTTTGTAGAGACAGAGTCTCACTTTACTGCCCTCAGTAGAGTGCCATGGCGTCACATGGCTCACAGCAACCTCCAGCTCCTGGGCTTATGTGATTCTCTTGCCTCAGCCTCCCGAGCAGCTGGGACTACAGGCGCCTGACACAACGCCCGGCTATTTTTTTGTTGTTGCAATTTGGTTGGGTTTGAACCCACCACCCTCGGCATATGGGGCTGGCGCCCTACTCACTGAGCCACAGGTGCTGCCCGGATGTATCCCTTTATCAGACTCCAAGCTACACTACAAAGCTATGGTAACCAAAACAGCATGGTATTGGTACAAAAACAGAGACACAGACCTATGGATCAGGACAGAGAACCCAGAGTTGAAGTCATCCTTATAGTCCCATCAGATTTTTGACAAAGAAGATAAAAACATATGCTGGGGGGAAAAAATCCCTATTCAATAGATAGTGCTGGGAAAAGTGGATAGCCACATGTAAAAGACTGCCACACCTCTCACCACTCACAAAAATGAACTTGTGATGGATAAAAAGCTTGAATGGAAGTCATGGAACTATGAGAATTCTAGGAGAAAATGTTGGAAAAACTCTTATAGGTATCAGCCTTGGGAAAGATTTTATGAAGAAAACCTCAAAAACACACAGCAAAAGTAAAAATGTACTGCCATCATTTTGTCTTCCAATCGTTTTATTAGGGTTTTCTTTAGGATATGTTCCCTTTAAGCATCAGTGCTCACAGAGTTCTGAGAGAGATAATTTTTCTAAGGACCCAGTTGAGATGGGAACTGGAGAATGAGAGGTTGGTGTGTACTCGGTGGCTTCTGTGATGGTGACCAGTAGGATGCATTACAGGTAGAGGCAAGAAAGGGCTGTACGGGGGATGTGCCTGCCTGCTCCTCCACAGGGTGGCTTCAGCCTGTAAGTTTGGGCTCCGATTCCTGCCCCTTTAGCAGCAGGGTGTCAGCACTATGGTTATTATAATTTGTCATGTGCCTGCCATCCTGCCTGACTGCAAGTCCCTTCCTTTATAATCTAGTCACTTGTCTCCTCTTTAGCACATACTCCCAAACCCCGTGATAAGTTTCTTCAGGAAACTTTGTGCTCCAGAAGCCCAAGTGATTCCCTCAAAGGAAGGGCCCTGAGGTTTGTTCAAAAGAGCACACTGCGGGAGGGATGGGCTAAATCCTCCTCTGAGTGTGGTGTGGGTCTTCACTCCTCTGATTTCCCCTTCCATCTCAAAGCAGGTACTGATCACACATTGCTAAAAAAATCTGTGCCAGTTTTTTACTCCATTTCTAGATATTTTCCCAAGACTAACTAGGCACATGAAAGGTTAATCCAGCATCCAAGGTCAAGGCAGCACCCCTAGTGGCCTGAAGCATTCATGGGCAAAAGTTCTAGAAAGGATACCCAGTCCTTCACTACCCACGGTGGCCTGTCTTTGTCCTGTAGGAGACTAGCCAGCAAAGCAGATCCTGCCGCTGTGCCCAACATGAGCCCAACCTCCCGCCCAATCCTGAGGCAGCTTATGGAGACACAGGCCGCACTCCAGATGGTCTGAGTCTCCTTCAGTGGCTGGGCTATGTGTGGTCAGAGGACAGAGCTTCAGATAAAGGCAAATTCTGCTCACCCAGGCTTTGCCATTGGTTTGCTATTTAATTTTGGACCCCAAATCCAACCACCCACAGCCTCACTTTCTCCATATGAAGAGGAAGGAACTTATCTCCCTAAATTTTGGTTGGTAGGGAGGCTGGTATCCAGTTTGAATCTTACCTTTCTTACTTACTAGTTGTGTGCTTGAGGCCTGGTTACTTAATTTCTGTGAAGATTCATTTTTTCATGTGTACAAATGTGAATAATAATTTTTACAGAGTTAATACTGTAAGGAGTAGAACCCTGCGGACTCTTAATATGAGAAAAAAATGATGATGATGATGATGGTGATGGTGACCACCTCTCACTGGATAGTTCTTCTCTCTCTCTTTCCCTTTCCCTACCACATCACTAACTCATATATACTCCCCTGGGGTCTAACTGGACATATATTTAGTGAATTAAAAGGAAAAACAAATGCTAGCATTTTTCTGAAACTTTAACAATGAATACTCAATAATTTCTACCATTTTCATTTTGTCTCTTATATATGACCCAATGTCTAGAACAGTGTCAGATATACTGGCAGCATTTAAAAAAAAATGCTGAATAAATAAATGATCTCACAAAGATATGTTGAAAAATTGGGGTTAGGTTATTTTAGATGAGTGGATCAAACAAAAACAGGATCTTGCTTTTTCTGCCTCCAAAGTTTGCTTATATCCCAGAGTCCCTGCGGCCAGAAAACTGGGTATCTTCTCTGTGTCCTCCCACACTGTCCCCTTCCACGTCCAACTGGTCAGCATGTCTGGTTAGTTCCACTTTCTATTTGTCCCTTAGGATTGCCCTCTCTACTTCACACTCTTTGCTTCTCCCAGATCAGGCAGGGCCATCTCTCGTCCTAACTAGAATCGCTACCATCTGGCATTACAGGCCACATTTGGACACATCTTTCAAAGTCCAAGTCAGGCCCTGCCACCTCTTTGCTTAAAACCCTCTGATGGCTCCCCATCTTCTCTACGGGATGGTTTTTTGGTTTTTCTTTTTTGAGAAAGAGTTTCACTATGTCATCCTCAGTGACATCACAGCTCATAGCAATCTCAAATTCCTGGGCTTAAGCTATTCTCTTGCCTCAGCCTCCCAGTAGCTGGGACTACAGGCGCCCACCACAATGCCCGGCTATTTTTTTGTTGCAGTTGTCATTGTTGTTTGGTTGGCCTGGGCCAGGTTCGAACCCACCAGCCTCGGTGTACATGGCTGGCGCCATAACCAATATGCTACGGGCGCCGAGCCTACAGGATGGTTTTTAAACTTAGCTAATTACTGGGCTCATCTGGGAAGAACTTAAAAAAACTCACGTCTCTGATGGTTTGTCCCAGGATTTTTAAGCCTTAAAAGTTGCCTGGGTGACTCTGATTGGCAGTCCACCTCCTCTGCCTGCCACAGAAGGCTTCCCATGGTTTACCTCCCCTGCCTTCCTCTGCTGTCTCATGTCATGGCTCTCTCCCTGTCTGGAATTTCATGCCCTAACGATGTCCACATGACAGTTTTCACACACCTGCTGTTATTCCATCTCTCTGCTTCAAGATACAGACATGTTTCACATAATGACATTTCAGTCAACAATGGACCATGTGTGATGTGAGTCCTGTAAGGTTATAATGAAGCTGAAAAATCCTTATCTCCTAGTAAAGCCATTGATGTTGCAATGTTGTAGAGTGACACATGGCTGGCATGCTTGCGGTGATGCTAGCTTAAATAAATCTACTGTGATGCAAGCTGCATAAAAGTCTAGCTCATATCACTGTGTGCATGTGTTCTTGATAATGACAATAAGTGCCTATGTTACTGGTTGGTGTATTTATTATACTTTTTATTGTTATTTTAGAGTGTTCTTCTACCCTTAGTTTTTAAAAGTCAACTCAGGCAAGTCCTTCAGGGGGTATTCCAGAAGAAGGCATTGTTCCCGCAGGAGATGACAGCTCTGTGTGTGTTATTGCCCCCGTGACCCTGCAGTGGACGAGACCTGCAGGTGGAAGGCAGCAATATTGATTCCAACCCTGTGTAGGTGAAGGTTTCTGTGCGTGTTCTTATCAAAAATGTTTGAAAAGTGAAAAAGAGATTGTAATAATTTTAAAAATAGAATAAGGATAGAAAGAATAGGAAATATTTTTGCACATCTGTTCCATGTGCTTTAAGCCAAATGTTATTAGAAAAGAGCCAAAAGGTTTTTAAAGGTTAAAAAGTTTATGATGGAAAAAAGTTACTGTAAAATAAGGTTAATTTACTATTGAAGTAAGAAAACTTCTTTTCTGGAAATTTAGTGCAGCCTAAGTGCCCAGTGTTTATAAAGTCTGCGGGAGTGTGTGGTAATGCCCTAGGGCTTCACCTTCACTCACCACCCGGCTCACTGACTCACCCAGAGGAACTTCCGGTCCTGTGAGACCCATTCATGGGAAGCGCCCTCTACAGGTCACCGGTTTTTATATTTTACGCTAATCTTTTTTTTTTTTTTGTAGAGACAGAGTCTCACTGTACCGCGTCACACAGCTCTCAGCAACCTCTAACTCTTGGGCTTACACGATTCTCTTGCCTCAGCCTCCAGAGCAGCTGGGACTACAGGCGCCCGCCACAACGCCCGGCTATTTTTTTGTTGCAGTTTGGCTGGGGCTGGGTTTGAACCCGCCACCCTTGGCATATGGGGCCGGTGCCCTGCTCACTGAGCCCTCTTTTTACTGTGCCTTGTCTATGTGTAGGTACATGAACACTTACCATGTGTTACAGTTGCCTTCAGTCCTCAGCACAGTAACACAGGGTACAGGTGGGTGGCCTGGGACGTAGCGTAGGCTGTAGTTGGCTGTCACTAGGTTTGTGTAAGTGTACTCTGTGGTGGAGGGTTCTCCCACTCCACAGACACCTAACAACTCATTTCCCAAAATGTTCCCTGTCCTCAACTGGCACATGACTGTATTTCCCCTTCTTCCCACAGGGGCCTTCTGTACCTTGTCCCCTGGAGAATTCCTATTTATCCTGTCAGCTGCATCTCAGCCACCTAAGAGTTTATTAGAATGATTCCATTTACATAAAGTTCAAAACAGGCAAAATCAACCTGTGCTTCAGGGGTCAGGAGAGTGATCATCCCTTGGTAGAGAAGGGGGGGTGGGTGCTTGTAAGTATGTAACAAGGAGGAAGCAGGAATGGGGCTTCTAGAGTGCTGGTCACGTTTCTTGATTTGGGTGCTGGTTACACGGTTTTGCCATGATTTGTGAAAATTCATCAAATGTTCACTAATAACATGGGCAGTTTTTTTTTTTCTTTGAGACAGAGCCTTGAAAAAAGGCTGGGTAGAGTGCTGTGGCATCATAGCTCACAGCATCCTCAAACTCCCAGGCTTACGCGATCCTCCTCTCTCAGTCTCCCTAGTAGCTGGGACTACAGGTGCCTGCCACGATGCCTAGTTTTTCTATTTTTAGTAAGACGAGTTCTCACTCTTGCTCAGACTAGTCTTGAACTCCTGAGCTCAAGGGATCGTCCCACCTTGGCCTCCCAGAGTGCTAGGATTCTAGGGGTGAGCCGCCGCGCCTGGTCAGACTGGCGCAGTTTTTGTATGTTGAACTTGTTCTGGTGATCCTCCCTCAGGAAGCCGTTGTGTGTACCTTCCTTAGAGTTAATCCTACCCTATCCTGTCATCACTCTGCCTACTTCCTCCAAAATACAATTTCTTTATTGACATTGTCTGCCTCCAGCGGGAGTGAGAGCTGCGTTAGGACAGGATCTGAGCACTTAGCACCGGCCAGCGCCCTCCTCGAGGCTCAGCGATTGTGCGGGACAGAAGGCACGGGCCCAGGAAGGAGGAAAACAGGAGCATCTGTATAATGGCCTCGGCCCCTTCCCTCTCTTCCGATGGAGAAGACACAATGCTGTGCTATTAAGCTGCTTTTAACCAACCAGGGCAGGAAATTTAAACGGCTTCTCCCTGTTCCTCTGTTCCTCTGGTGCCTGCGGGGGGCTGCCTGCACCCGAGTAGCCAGGCTCTGGTCTGTGCAGCCCCTGCGGTGCTCCGCAGGACCTTCAGTCCACCGAGCCAGTAGCAGCTCTTCTGATCTCATCCTGTGTAAACACCACAGCCCAAAAGGATTCCCGTGTGATCACCAAGCTGGCATGTGCTCACTGCCTTCTATTATTGCTTAGCTGGAGAAAACATTTCACTGCTCCAGGCAAGTCATAACAACAACAATTTTTTTAAAGGGCTTATGGGACCAGGAGGGGATCCTGGGGCAGCCTCTGAGCTGAAAGCAGATTCACCGTGTGAGAACTGGGCGTCCCCAACTTTGCTGCACCTTCTCCCCCCTCATCCCTGCCGTCTGTCTGCTCAGGCCCCACTTCCTGCAGGGACCCAGGTGCCAAGGCTGTTTGCCTCTCTTTCTCTTACTAGCAAGCCCAGCTTGGGGAGGATGGGCACTTGCAGCACAGGGAGTCTGCCTGGGTGAGGCAGCAGTCAGCCTGGGGACAGTGGAAGAGCTCAGAATTGGAACCACAAAATCCAGGTCTCTGTTCTATCACTGTCACCTATCGTCCTTAGACAAGTCACTCCAAGTACCTTCCTTAGAGTTAATCCTACCCTGTCCTGGAACCACAAAATCCAGGTCTCTGTTCTATCACTGTCACCTATCGTCCTTAGACAAGTCACTCCAACTCTCTTGACCTCCATCCCCTTTTATGTAAACTGAGCTATGAACAGGTACACCCCATGGACTGCTACGTGAGTCATTATGAAAATTTTGAGATAGAACAGAAACAAATGAAGCCCTCCCAGCAATGCCGAGAGGCTGAGCAAGTTGAGACTTGCCCGGGAAACTCAGAAAGGACGCTGTTGACTATGTTTCTTGGAAGTGAAATAATGGGCCATAACACAAAACTTTCATAATGACCCACATACGAGCATTCACAGCGAGATGGGCTGGCATGGATGATTTACATACTGTAAACCTCGGTACAGATATGAGGAGTGTCACAGCAGCATGAAGGCAAGGCTGCCTTTTCAAGGGGCAGCTGCATTTTAAACCTCCCATCCCCAAGGAATTTCAAGTTGGGGGAAAAGTGTGGGTCAGTTGGCCTCCTGATGACAGCACTCCAGGACAGGAGGAAGTAGAAGTTTGTGGAAAGTCACTCACCTACTTTCAGGGCCCTGAGTGTCTACACCTCTAACATCCCGTCTGACTGGTTTTCAACACACCCATCCCTGAGGTCCCAGAAGCCTCCACTGTGTCCTAAGCAAAACCGAGGCTCCAGTCTCATTAAGTGGACACCACTCATGGCCCATCCCTGCCTGCCGCTCCTTTGGAGCAATGCTAAAATTCCCCGCAGACATCTGTACCTCGGGTGCGCAAGCAAAGTCAGATGGACAGAAAAACAGACACACTTCTGTCAACAGGTCATATCACCGGCCAAATGATGAAGGTGGGAGGCCGTTCTTAGCTAAGTACCTTCAGTTCATCAAAGAGAAAAAGCAAAAGCCCCAAATCCTAGTGCCTAATTTAACAGTCTTAACACAGGATTCTCTGAACGCCCTGTTGAGTTAACCATTATAGGGGGTATAAGCCCAAGGGATCCCAGGTGAAGCTGCAGCACAATTGCAAGAGAATATCTGATCGTGTGAGGGCTGAGATGCGTTCCTGTGAAGTCAGCAAGTGGGTCCCTTAAGCATCCAGCAGGAAAAGAGGTGTTCATCTGGGGTGACCACGGCTCCTGATGGCGCACAGTAGCGCAGTGGCTGTGAGGAGAGGCTCTGCTGTTTGATAGGCTTAGGACAGAATCCCGATTCTGCCACTATTTCTTCCTGGGATTTGGTGACGTTTGGAAAAGTTAGAGTCAAGTACTACCAACTCAGTTTCCTTATCTGTAAAAAAGGAATTAAAATGCCTCCCTTATAGTCATGGCTTTTGAATTAAAGGAAGGTGATGAGTGAAAAATGCTCATCAATGGCTGGCAGAAATTCAATAAATGGAAGTTATTTTAATATTCTACTTTGGAACTAATTTTCTAGCAAGTGGTCCTTTACTTGAGAACTCAAGCTAACACAAGCATAGTTAAATTCCAAGATCTATCAGGAAAGAAAGGAAGGTTACTCACACAAAAGGTGCATTAAAGGATACGGTTTCTTATCACTTCGTTCGGGGCATGGTATAAGCTGGAGGGAAAAAGTGTCTTGGAGTCTAAGGCAATAAAATTAGATCCTTCCAAGTGGGGAAAGAACAAAACTTCGACTCAACCTAAGCCTCCCATACCAAGTAGAAAGATGTCTAAAGCTTCAGCCTATCCTAAAAAAAGCCACACCAGATGTCTCATACGGGGCCAGGTGGGTGTCATTTTATTCTTAATAAGAATGACCAATCATTCGGGGACTTGACTGTCCATACACGGGTGACTCCCCAAACTTTTTTTTTTGTTGTTTGTTTTTTGCAGTTTTCTTTTTTGGGGGGCAGGGTGGGTTTGAACCTGCCACCTCCAGCATATGGGGCTGGCGCCCTACTTCTTTGAGCCACAGGCGCCACCCTCCCCAAACTTTTGAAAACATTTAGGTAAAAGAAAATTCAGGGCGGTGCCTGTGGCTCAAGGAGTAGGGCGCCGGTCCCATATGCCAGAGGTGGCGGGTTCAAACCTGTCCCCCGCCAAAAAAAAAGAAAGAAAATTCAGCTGTTACCCTTCAGCCATGACCTAGGCACCCCCGTACAGTTCCGTGTGTATTTATGCCTATAAGTTTTAACTATTTTATTTTATAGTCAAGTAACAAAGGGCAGTCCCTTTACAAGGTGACCTCTGTCAAGGAGCTTCCAGCCCACGAGGGGGGTTATCATGCCAAGATCTTATGATAGTACATAGTCCATAAACGTTTGTTGAGCAATTGACTGATTCATTGATTCATTAATTCATTTATTTAACAAATGCATACTGGGCACTTACTCTTGCAAGGCTTAAAGACCAGAGATGATTTACGATACAGTTCTTGATCTAAGGAACTTAAAATCTACTGGAAGAGTATAAAAAACATGACCGCAAATATTAGGAAGAAAGAAATAAGTGGTCTGGATGAGCAGGGGCTGTTGGAATTCAGAGGAAGGAGTGGTTGCCCAGCATTGAATATTCTGCTAAAGGAAGGCTGATAAATGTGGTAAACAGTGGGCTACAGGTGAAATGCTGGCCCCTAGACTGGCTCTGGCCAAGCAGCCTCCCCCTGGCCTCCTGTGATTCTGCACCTCCTGGGCCCACCACAGACCCTCACTTGTGGCTCCGTGCTGGGGTCTGCCTTCAGCAGGACTGGACTGGCTCCTCCCAGCATCCTCAGCTGCCTCTCTCCTCTGAACTCAGACCAACACTGATCTTTCTGCATTGTCAACATGTCACATCACTTTGCAAAGCCTGCATCTTGTGGGCTCAGCTAATAACTCTCAAGAGATCTTAGGCAGGAGGCTTAATCTTCAGAAAAAACAGTTCAGTGCTGAGCCCTGTTGTGAGTAATCAATTCTACCTTGTGTTAAATGGGGCTCTTGTCAATTTAGGGGCTTCCTATGGTTTGGCTAGGAAATGAAATGGAGAGAGGGACAAGAAGGGCAAATGAGGAGATAGGAAGCAGCATGGGAAATTTTGTTAAGAGACGTGGCAGTGCCCAGCAGTTGACGGTCTCTCTGTTGTGCAAATAGGAAAAGCCTGATGACGTAGGACGAGAAAATCCCAGTGGGACTCTGTGGTGTCTCATAATCATAATGTCTGGGGCTTGTGGGTCTTGAGAGTCCCAAGATGTTAGTCTTAGTTTAATGGCAAAGCAGAACCAAAGTGGAGCCTTTGAGAGACAGGATCTCATTGGTGCTGGGGGCTGCTGGGGTCAGGGAATGTGACAGCTGCCCAGGGAACAGTGCAGAGGCAGACGTGAGGCCCAGCACAGAGGCAGGAAAGGCTGGGTCTGTAGGGAAGACCTGGACTTGGGTCCTGGCTCTCTCTAAACCAGGCATAAAGCCTTAGGTAAATCACCGTACCTTTGTGAACCCCAGTTTTCTCATCTTCAAAATGGGCATTCAAGCTTGTGTGAGTGCGGTGGTGTTTACAACAATGTGATCACAACCAGTCACAGATTTCTCTGTTTCTTCTCCACTCCCTCTGCTTGCTCGACTGACCTTTATAAGAAGGGGAAATACGAGTATCTACTCTGACAAGATGGTCCAGAGTTTTAAACACTGTGAAATCCTTTCCCAAAAAACAGAAATAAGTGCAAGGGGGGTTTAAACACAGCAAATTCACAGGCCGAAGACCACAAAACTAGAGTCAGGTTAACATAGTTTGAGAAATGAATTTTTTTTTCCCTCTTTTTCCTTTCGAGAATTGACTATTCCTTATCTGATAAGACTCCTAGTTTCCTACAATGACAATGATAATTACTATGTATTGAGTACTTCGGGCCAGACTAGCTCCGTGCCAGGCTCTTTATTAGACATTAACTCATGTAATCCTCACTACATTGTTATGAGATGGGAATTTTACAGATGGAGAAGGAAAGAGTCTGAGAGAGAAGTAATTTTCCCAAAGTCACACAGTGAGGGACAGAGGCTGGATTTAGATGCCGAACTAAATCGTCTTCGGGGCTATTGCTGGTTTTGAGAACACGAGCTGGGGGATGGCTAATGCTGAACCAGGGTGACTTTCCCAGGCCATGAAGAACAGAATCTGAAAGTCTCTCCTTTGCTTGCCCCCTTCTCCAGACCCTTACCAGAGGGAAAGGGGAGGACAACCAGAGCTTCAGGCTCACAGGGGTCCCCTCAGTGATGTCGTGGCTGGTGCTACCTGGCAGCCGGCGACAAGAGTGATTATTACTCCAGGAGCCCTGTTTACCAAGCAGCCACTAACTCTGTTCAGCATTTAATCGCCATCCCACTGAACCTCTGTCCTGCTCTGAAACTGCCCACACCATGCAGGTGGGTGAAGGCATCAGATCAACAGAGACTGACATCCCCACTGGGAGGCCTGACCCCTCCCGCCCCCGCTGCACTCTCTTGACACAGAGCCCATTAACTGTGTAACGTCTGTGCAGCCCACCCAATGCCAAGGCCAATGGCCAGTAGAAGAGAACTGATTTCTGGGTGCTCACCAGGCAGCCCACATGTGTCTTTCAAATTGCTTTGAGATGAGCCGGAGTGAAGTCCCTGCCGTGGTGTGGTTATAGAGGTGGGAGAGAAGCCGAAGAGGAGGGAAGAGCAGAGGCTTTCTCCCCCACCTGGAGTCTCATCAAGTGCTTTGAGATCAGAGAAGCAGCTTTTCTTTCGGACAGACTCTCTTTGCCGCAGATTCCTGAGATTCCACAGGGCTCTGCTGTGAGGCCTTACCCTGCTGACCTATGGCCCAGACTGCCCAAGGGCGACCACTCACCACTCACAGAGGAGCCCTGTCTCGGTCAAGGCCACTGAGCTCACTCTGTGTAGCTGCTTGTTTGGGCCCAGGCCTCGGTGTGAACAAGCCAGGTAGTGGGTGTGGAAGGAGGAAGGAGAGAGGGGAGGGAAGGAGAAGAGTCTCTGTTTACCTTTGTGAACCTAAGTTTTCTCACCTCTCCATGAGGGAGGAAGGAGGCAGAGGGCTTTGGGAGGGGTGGGGACAGACACCAAGGTCAGGCAGGAGAAGCAGGAGGGCTCGGAGGGGTCCAGAGTTGGAAGGTCCTGTCATGTACCTCTGGGGCCCAGGCCAGACAGGAGAAAGAGCAGGCCTGGTTTGGGGGTGGAAACTCGGGCAACTCCAGTGGCTGACACCTTAATATAGTCAGAAATGGAACTAGCAGGCCTGGACTAAAGCTCCAGTCCAGTCAGGCCAGGACCAGAGGCTCAAGCCAAGATTCTCAGCTGCAGGTGGGGCAAGCCCATGTACAGGAGCTGTGGGGAAGGGGAGGTAGAGAGGGGAGGTTTGGAGGAGGCCGAGGCAGAAAATTCCCCTGAGGGATTCTTCCCACGGAACTGGGGGCAAGGCCGGGCTGTGCCCTGAGAGGGAAGGAGCAGGTCCTCCCTGTCCCTCCATTCCCGCCCCGTTCCATCCCCAGAGCCAGCTCCAAAGCAGCATCTCAGCGGCCGCCCGCTTCCTTCCTCCCCTGCTCAATTACCAGCACACTTTAGCACCCCTTCCCCTGGGAGGGCAATGCTCAGAGAGGCTCCTCCTCAGGCCCCAGCCACCCTGGGGACGCCAGCACCCCAGGCCTGTCGCAGGAAAACACCCAGAGCCGTGCTGTCATGGCCACTGCTCCAGCTACCATGCATGTGACCTAGTGCTCTATCTCACCCTCATGCACTCCACCAGACGGAAGTAAGGTAAGTTCCCGCAGTGATGGGAACACAGACAAACACACACACAGCTCCAGGATGTGGTTATTTTAGTCCAAACAAACAATCCTTGTTTACTGTTCACAGAACAAGGCCCAGTCTTGAGCAAAATGGTGAAGGTTGTGCCCAGCCCCATACCCTCCTGCTGAACCTCAACACACAAACACACCCCTGGCAACCCTCACTTCTACCTCATTGCCTGCCAGGAGGGTCCCCCACCCTCCACCGTACACTGCCAAGGTTAACCCATGCCTCCCCACACATGCTCCAGCAGCCTAACTGAGCATGCTCCGGAAGGGGAAGGATGTTGACTGAGTTCCTACCGCATTCCAGCCATCGGATATTATACCACCCACCCTTACAACAACCTTTCAGTGATCCGTTGCACCACCATTTTGTAAATAAGACCCTGAAGCTCCAAGAGAGTAAATAATGAGCCGAGTACAAGTGCCAATATCTACCTCAAATGTGGTTTCTCCAATTTTTAAATTGGAGATTTAGGGTGGCGCCTGTAGCTCAGTCGGTAAGGCGCCGGCCCCATATACCGAGGGTGGTGGGTTCAAACCCGGCCCCGGCTGAACTGCAACCAAAAAATAGCCGGGCGTTATGGTGGGCGCCTGTAGTCCCAGCTACTCGGGAGGCTGAGGCAAGAGAATCGCGTAAGCCCAGGAGTTGGAGAGTTGGAGGTTGCTGTGAGCTGTGTGATGCCATGGCACTCTACTGAGGGCCATAAAGTGAGACTCTGTCTCTACAAAAAAAAAAAAAAAAAAAAAGGAAAAGAAAAAAATAAATTGGAGATTTATTAAATAAATAAATTAAAAATTTATTTATTTTTCTAAAATCCACACTAAGATTAGATGGGGATGGGCTTGGTTCAATTTTGTATGCCCTGGAGCTGGCCTGGTGCCCAGGAGGGAGCAGGTACAAAATCCATGTTGAATTAACGAATAAATGAATAAGAGAAAATGGACATGTTGAAATGAACTTCAGTGGTCGCAAGCCAAGGGGTTAGTCTTCTCAGATAACATCCTTATGTATGTGTATTCTGGAGGTAATTCTGAAGCAATGATCCCATTTTAGCTGGTGCCTTCCTTACCAGTTCTAGAAGAAATGAAGCTTGTTCAGAGGAAAATATGAAGATTGAAAGAGCCCCACAGTGACTAATCATGAGGAACACTTGTTGGGACCAGCAGCATAGCATATTCTGTGTCCAAATATTCATAAGCTGTGTAGGGGGTACACAAAAGAGGAAAAGGGCTTATTCCAGCCATTAGAAACAGGATCAAAAGTGAAACTGCAGAGGGGCTGATTTACCATCAATATGTTGTATTTCATGCATTCATTCAACAAACACTTTCTGGGCACCTCCAGCTACTGAAAGTATCTAAAGAAAGAAACCTATGTAAATTGGGATGCTTCTTTAAGAAAAAGGATACAAAATTAGAAGGCTCCTCTTCAGGCCTTGAAAAATGTCTTTCTGGCTAAGGGGCCCTGAAGCTCAGACTTTATTACCTTGACAGTCAATTTACCTCGACACTGTTCACTCCCTCTCCCATCAGTAATTCTTTTATGTAAATGTTATCAAAAAATAACCAAATATGTGGAAAAATTTTATCCCCCTTTTCCCACATAGAAGATAAATTACATTTTATTACAACTTAATGTATTCTGAAGGTAACTGCATAGCAGTATGTAGGGGTATATAGCAGAATGTAGCACGGTGTGGCGCTATGTAGTGCTGTGTGGCACTATGTAGCACTATTATTCCTCACTCCTTTGTACAGCGGGTGATCCTCATTACCCAGTTATTTAACCATTTCCCTGTTAATGAACATTTAATTTCTAATCTTTTACTCGCTAAACAATGATTCAAGGAGGCTGGGTGTGGTGGTTCATGCCTGGAATACTAGGCAGGTGGATTGCCTAAGCTCAGGAGTTTGAGACTAGCCTGAGCAGGAATTAGACCCCCATGTTTACCTAAAATAGAAAAAGTAGCCAGGCATTGTGTTGGGTACCTATAGTCCCAGCTACTTGGGAGGCTGAGGCACGAGGATGGCTTGAACCTAGGAGTTTGAGGTTGCTGTGAGCTAGGACGCCATGACACTCTACTCAGGATGACAGAGTGAGACTGTGTCAAAAAAAAAAAAAAAAACGATTCATCCTACATCGTACTTTCAAGATTTGGAAAAAATGATTCTGCGTTTTGTATGGAACCGGAAAAAAACCCGTATAGCTAAGGCAGTTCTTAGTAACAAAAATAAAGCTGGGGGCATCAGCATACCAGATTTTAGTCTGTACTACAAAGCCATAGTGCTCAAGACAGCATGGTACTGGCACAAAAACAGAGACATAGACACTTGGAATCGAATTGAACACCAAGAAATGAAACTAACATCTTACAACCACCTAATCTTCGATAAACCAAACAAGAACTTACCTTGGGGGAAAGACTCCCTATTCAATAAATGGTGTTGGGAGAATTGGATGTCTGCGTGTAAAAGACTGAAACTGGACCCACACCTTTCCCCACTCACAAAAATTGACTCAAGATGGATAAAGGACTTAAATTTAAGGCACGAAACAATAAAAATCCTCAAAGAAAGCATAGGAAAAACACTGGAAGATATTGGCCTGGGGGAAGACTTCATGAAGAAGACTGCCATGGCAATTGCAACAACAACAAAAATAAACAAATGGGACTTCATTAAACTGAAAAGCTTCTGTACAGCTAAGGTGACGATAACCAAAGCAAAGAGACAACCCACACAATGGGAAAGGATATTTGCGTATTTTCAATCAGACAAAAGCTTGATAACCAGGATCTATAGAGAACTCAAATTAATCCACACGAAAAAAGCCAACAATCCCTTATATCAATGGGCAAGTGACATGAATAGAACTTTCTCTAAAGACGACAGACGAATGGCTAACAAACACATGAAAAAATGTTCATCATCTCTATATATTAGAGAAATGCAAATCAAAACATCCCTGAGATATCATCTAACCCCAGTGAGAATGGCCCACATCACAAAATCTCAAAACTGCAGATGCTGGCGTGGATGTGGAGAGAAGGGAACACTTTTACACTGCTGGTGGGACTGCAAACTAGTACAACCTTTCTGGAAGGAAGTATGGAGAAACCTCAAAGCACTCAACCTAGACCTCCCATTTGATCCTGCAATCCCATTACTGGGCATCTACCCAGAAGGAAAAAAATCCTTTTATCATAAGGACACTTGTACTAGACTGTTTATTGCAGCTCAATTTACAATCGCCAAAATGTGGAAACAGCCTAAATGCCCACCAACCCAGGAATGGATTAACAAGCTGTGGTATATGTATACCATGGAATACTATTCAGCCATTAAAAAAAATGGAGACTTTACATCCTTCGTATTAACCTGGATGGAAGTGGAAGACATTATTCTTAGTAAAGCATCACAAGAATGGAGAAGCATGAATCCTATGTACTCAATCTTGATATGAGGACAATTAATGACAATTAAGGTTATGGGGGGGGAAGCAGAAAGAGAGAGGGAGGGAGGGGGGTGGGGCCTTAGTGTGTGTCACACTTTATGGGGGCAAGACATGATTGCAAGAGGGACTTTACCTAACAATTGCAATCAGTGTAACTGGCTTATTGTACCCTCAATGAATCCCCAACAATAAAAAAAAAAGAAAAAAAAAAAAAAAACAAAAAAAAACGATTCATTGGACCATGTTGAACATCACCTTTTTATTTTCGTGCCAACATATATAATGGATAGATTCCTAGATATGAGATCTCTGAATCAGGGACCTGTGCACACCTAAGTTTTGCAAGATGTTGCCAAGGTGCCCTCCAGAGGGGCTGCCGTTCAGGTCTCTCTGATACCAGCCTCTCCTCCTCCCACCTGCTGCTTCCTCATGCACTGCCCAGAAGTGTGTCCCCATGACCACGCCCAGAGTTGCCCATATTGGGGGACCCTCCTGAGAAGAGAACCATACAATGGCAGGGTGGGAAGGCCCCTGAAGAGGAGACACCTAGAAAACAGGAAAACTAAGTCTGCCCGAAGTCAGTAGCCTTCCACGATAGAGCCCTGACTTGGGAGGTGATTAATAACAATGGTGATGTTAACAATGTGAGGGAGCAGGAACAACTGAGGGGAACTGGTGGGGCGGGGAGCTATGTGATTGTGTCTGGACACCGCCGTGGGACTTAGGGGAGGGGCTTCCAGACCCCAGGGCCAGAAGAAAAGCCCTCAGCAAGAACCCGTGAGTCTGTCTCAGCCAATGTGTTCACAACTTTTGGGTTTTGTTCACACAAAAGTAAAGTCAGGAAAGCAGACCATGGCTGCCCAGGACTCAGCTTATTTATAGCATAAACTATAAATACGTCTCCCTTCCCACCCTGCCCTCACCCTCGTGAAGACTGTGTGAAAAGAACAGCCCAGCAGGATGGGCTGCAGTGCCCTCTGTGACTGTTTCCACGACAAATGCTTCGCAACTGCCCGTCATCTGTCCAGCTCCAACTGTGCTGGGCATCTGAGCTGATGGCATTCAGGGTGCAACTGGGGCAGGGCCACTGGAATTCCAGCCCTCTGTTGGGAAGGGAAGCTCATCTCTTCTCAGGAACAGCTGGACAACAGGACAGCCCTTAGAGATTGCCCCACGTGCTCCTGAGAGAATCAAGACCAGAGAGCCTGCAGCAGTGGGGTGCAGGTGGCGCTATGTAGTGTGTGTGTAGCAAACACCTCTGCCCTCACCACGAACACAATCTGCAGCCATAGGGTGTCGTGGCTCTGGGGTGTCCACCACAGGCACCTCTGCCCTCACCACAACCACAATCTGCAGCCGTGGGGTACAGGTGGCGCTATGTAGAGTGTGTGCAGCAAACACCTCTGCCCTCACCACGATCTGCTCTGGGGTGTCTGCGGCAGGCACCTCTGCCCTCACTGTGATCTGCACTAGCAGAAGACTCCCTTGATGCCTCTAGAACACAGGTGCAGCCAGGAGCAGTAAGTCCCCACTGCAGCACAAGCACAGAAGTGTCAGAAATGCAGGGCGGGCACACTGCAAGCGTGCCTCTCCACATGGAAAACTTATAGGACAAATATTACATCTATTCTTTCCAGGTCAATGCTGTTGTTTTTGAATTGTTAGGGTCACACTCCCTTTTTAAAAATCTGTTCCAGGCCTTCAGGGCCTTTGTTTTTATCTGCCTCTCTTAACTCCCGCAGCCAGCAAGGGAACCTCCCTTTCTGGCAGCTCCTCCTCTTCCAGATCAGCTGCAGGGTGGCTTGGGTTGCTTTCCCCCAAAGCCAAGGAGAATCAATTAGGTAGGGAGGATTTGAGCGTGTCTCTGACAAGAAAGGGTTTGAAGAAACCATCCCTGCATCTGGAACATGACCTGACAATCGTACCTCCTCTACCAAATGGAACCTGGTCCAGGAAGGAGGAGAAGGTGTCTCTAAAACTCCCATTCCTTACCTGGGCACCCATGTTCACAGAGGCGTTATTCAACACAGCCAAAAGGTGGAAGCAGCCCTTATGACATCAGCAGACGCATGGATAATCAAAATATGGTACCTGAGAAATCACATACAATGGGTTACAAAGGTAACTTAGCTAGGAAACGGTAGAGCCAAGATTCAAACCCAGCCTTGAAAAGGAAAAAAATTCTGGTCCATATTACAATGAAGAGGAAACTTGAGGACACTGCCAAGTGAAGTAAGCCAGACACAGAAGGATAATTACTGTGTCATGAGACAGAGAGGGGAATGGTGGAGGAATGGTGGCGGGATGGTGGCAGGGTGGTGGCGGTTGTGGCTGGGGTGAGGAAGGAATGAGGTTGTGTTTAATGAGGACAGAGTTTTAGTTTGAGAAGATGAAAAAGTTCTGGAAATAGACGATGGTGACGGTTGCACAACACTATGAATATACTTAATGCCATCTAACTGTACGCTCAAAGTGGTTAAAATGGTAAATTTTAAAAAATAAAAATTTTTAAAAGGTCTATACCAAAGGTCATCTAAAAGACACTTGATTTAAAGGTGAGTTAATGTAACAATGGGTTTTAAATAATCATGTAATTTATGAAAAAGAAGGGGGAGTTTTCAAAGGGATCATATGGCAAAAGTCAAGGAAACTAGGACAGATGGTGACTCTGGGTGAGAAGGATTCGCCTAACCGTCAGGGGAAAATCAAGGAAAGGAAGGTTGAGTGTGAGGTGGGACTGCCTTTAACGTCCTCTGGAAAAAAAATTCCCCATCCCTTCAGGCACAATAGACTTTGGGGAGCCAGACCTGTCTTTATGGTTTTAACAGCTACAGTTGGGATGGAAGGCCCAGGTAACACTATCTCTCCTTTCAGTGGCTTGCCTGAGATGGACCTCAGATTAATGGCTGGCTCTCTGTGTCTTGAAGCCTCTGCAGAGAGCCACGGGCTGCCTGGGAGTCAGAATGGCCCAGAGGTGCTAACCCTCCTTGACTCTCAGCCCACGTGGGGTTTGCTCCCTTCTCCTGGCTCTCAGATTCCTGATTTCATTCCTGATCCTTTATCTGCACTGGCTCCTTTGATTTGGCAAATCCCTCCATTCTAATATTTTGGGATTCTTTTGTTTTTTTAGAGACAGAATCTCAGTTTGTTGTCCTTGGTAGAGTGCTTCAGCATCACAGCTCACAGCAACCTCCAGCTCTTGGGCTTAGGCGATTCTCTTGCCTCAGCCTCCCGAGTAGCTGGGACTACAGGTGCCTGCTGAAATGCCCAGCTATTTTTTTGTTGCAGTTTGGCTGGGGCCAGGTTTGAACCCTCCACCCTTGGTATATGGGGCCAGCACCCTACTCACTGAGCCACAGGCACCCCTCACCTTTGGGGATTCTTTTTTTTTTTTTTTTTGTAGAGACAGAGTCTCACTTTATGGCCCTCAGTAGAGTGACGTGGCATCACACAGCTCACAGCAACCTCCAACTCCTGGGCTTAAGGCGATTCTCCTGCCTCAGCCTCCCGAGTAGCTGGGACTACAGGCGCCCGCCACAACGCCCGGCTATTTTTTGGTTGCAGTTTGGCCGGGGCCGGGTTTGAACCCGCCACCCTCGGTATATGGGGCCGGTGCCCTACCGACTGAGCCATAGGCGCCGCCCACCTTTGGGGATTCTTAAAAAAAAATTTAGCTCAACCAACAAAACTCCTCACTCCAGCAGAGAAGGGCAGCCAGCATCTCCCTCTCCCATAGCTCAGCTCCTCTCCTGCCCCTGCTTCAAAAGCAGAGGGAGAGACAACCCTTAGGTCCTCGTGAGAGGAGACCTGTGCGCTGAGGTATTGGAGCACTGAGTCCCCACCCTACAGGGTGTGTGAGGCAGGTGGCACTGGCCCCTGCAGAGGCCCAGCCTGGAGACATGGCTTCTCACCCCACCTGGAGAGATGGCTGCAGCTTCCCAACCCGCCTGGAGAGATGGCTTCCCAACCCACCTGGACAGATGGCTTCCCCACCCTCATGGACCCTCAGCCTCAGAGGCTCTAAGCTCTGAGGCAAACCCGTATCTTAGTTCTGCAGTAAAACATGCTGGGCCCTGTGATGGCAGGTGTTCCCCTCTCTGGCATCACACTTCTCTTCCAGCCCAGAGGCTGCCCGGGCCTCAGAGTTCCTCAGCAGCCACTCCCCAGCCCTGCTGTATCACCACCCCCATCGGAAACATTAGAAATGGTACACTTCAGGGACGCAAGGACATGGAGCCTTAAACAGAGCCAGGGACTCTGACCTGCTGACCTCTGGATGTGACAGGCCTGGCCCAGGCACTGCTGACTGTCCTCAACAGGAAACGAATGTTAGCCAAGCCTTCTGCTGTTACTCAGGATCACTTACTCCACTGAAGGTCTGACATGACTTAGGCATCCTGCACTAAGCCTGTGGCCTTTGTCTGCTTGGGAAGGGGCCCCAGAACAACAAAGGGCTGCTCAGAGTCCCCACCAGAGCGATATCCCACCAGGTCCCTCTTGCCTTGTCTGTACAGGCAGCCCACGGAGAGAGTGTCCCCCTGACAGCTGCCCGGCTATGAGCCAGCACACACAGACACATGCAAATAGGTGTGTGAATGTATGCGTGTATTTTATACGTATTATAAACGTATATGAATCCAGACACTAAGTGCCTACTCTATGCCGGGCTCAGATGAGATGGGGCGTGTCCAGGTGGCCATGGGCTAAGTGCCAGGCTCTGTTCTACACATTTGGCAAATGTTAGCTCCTGTAACCGTCATAACAGCTCTATGAGGTAGACACTAATCATGTCTTTATTTATGGTCGGAACATTGAGTCACAAAGAGATGAAGTAAGATTACAAAGGTAACTCAGCTGGGAAATGGTAGAGCCAGGATTCCAACCCAGGCAGTTTGGCCAGAACACTATGCAAAGTCTAATGTAACATACTGGGCGTGTAATAAGTGCCTGGTGAATGGTAGGAGGATTAGTGTTACCATCTCACAGTGGCCTCAACTCTCCTCCCTGTGTTCTGCACAGCACTGGACAACTGAATAAGCTCCTTTCTAGTCAAGTCAGTGATGTGGGACTGCTCAAAGTCATTCTAGGTGTGTGACCTTCAGCATTTAGTACTAGCTGCTTTGTCTGAAGATCTGTAACTGATAGTGATTTCTAATTTTGCTGAGGCACAAATCTGAGTCATTTGTACTATTCAGAAACTACTTCACGGGCACTGGTCTTGTCAGCAAATGCGCCCAGCCAGCTGCTCAGCATCTGCGTCACATCATGGGTTAATTGTCCTCTATTTGTTGTTGTTCATGCAGAGACTTGTGAATTACAGAAACTCATATGCCTTGATGGAGAATGCCACCAGAATGACAAGTCTAGGGCTGATGATGGAAGCAAGGAGGTCTAAAAAAAAAAAAAAAAGATTATTCATTCCTCAAAATAGGAGTGTTAAACAACCTGGAGAGCAGAACATCCAGTTGGCATGACTCAGATCTGTGCCAAGAATGTGTGCAAAATCTCAGGATAAGCAGCTTGGAATTTGGGCAAATATCTGTCTAGAAATCATGTGACGTCCTTGAGATATGAGAAAACACAAAGGTAACAGCAGACCTGACCGAAATGACATGTTATAGATGTCATTGCCATTGTGAGAATGCAGCGAAGTCCAGGGACCCAAGCTTCGTGAATGCGAAGGATTTGCTCTGCCACAAGTTCTGACCATTCGGTTTGTGAACTTGCCACCATGCACTTACATGGGCTGTGCTGTACAGACAGCTCAGTCAGGTTTCATCACCCTGGCACATCCGTGTCTCATGTTGTGTTCACGTCAACACGTGGCAGCGTGTGGCCGAGGGTGTTTGTTACTGTTGTTGCACGTTTTCCTGTGCTGTCCTGAGAGTGTCAGAGCTTGAATTAGAGCAAACAACAAACGTTATATTTTTTGTTAAACTTGGCAAGAGTGCGGCTCGGCGCCTGTGACTCAAGCAGCCAAGGCGCCAGCCACATACACCTGAGCTGGCGGGTTTGAATCCAGCCCAAGCCGCCAAACAACAATGACGGCTGCAACCAAAAAATAGCTGTAGTCCCAGCTACTTGGGGGGCGGAGGCAGGAGAATCGCTTGAGCCCAGGAGTTGGAGGTTGCTGTGAGCTGTGATGCCACAGCACTCTACCTAGGGCGACAGCTTGAGGCTCTGTCTCAAAAAAAAAAAACTTGGCAAGAGTGTGAAATCAGGCACATGTTATTCCAAGTTTATGGGGGTAATGCCATGAAGAAAATGGCAGTGTGCCAATGGATCTAACGTTTTTCTGAGAGGAGAGAAAAGGTCACTGGTGAAGAGAGGTCAGGGCGGCCAGCAACGAGCAGATCCGACAAAGTACTGGGAAAATTTGTCGAATTGTGCGTCAAAATTGTCAGCTGCCCATGAGAAGCATAATAGACCAAGTGAACATTGATAGAGAAACAGGTAGGAAAATCTTAACTGAAAATTTTGGCTAACAACTCATCACAACGCACTGGCTCACACAGCACTGTCTGTGAGGGAGTTTTTAGCCAATAAACATATAACTGTATTGGAACATCCTCCCTACTCACCTGGCCCCCAAGGACCTTTTTTTTTTACCTGAAGATAAGAAAATATTGAAAGGAAGATATTTTGATAACATTCAGAATGTCAAGGATAATACAATGATAGCTCTGACAGCCATTCCAGAAGAAGAGCTCCAAAATTGCTTTGAATGATAAACAGCGCAGGAGCATCAACATGGAACTTCCCAGAAGTCAGGTGACGGTCGTGATATTCAGCAATGAGGTATGCAGCACTTTTTCTAGGTTGGGTTTGTGAACTTAATTGTCTGACCTATGTGACTTGGCAGGAGCTTGGTTATAGGGCCTCCCTTCCTTCCTTCCTTCCTTCCTTCCTTCCTTCCTTCCTTCCTTCCTTCCTTCCTTCCTTCCTTCCTTCCTTCCTTCCTTCCTTCCTTCCTTCCCTCCCTCTCTCTCTCTTTCTTTATTTCTTACTTTCTTTTTCAGAGAGGCAATAAATGGAAGCATCTGGGACCACGAGGATCTCACGATGGAGTGAACTGGGCTAAGATTCCCCATGGCCTATCCCTGGCCATAGCCAAAGGGCCAGCTTGATCCCCTCCCCACAGCAAGGCAGCCAGGCCCCTCCTTCACCACTGTCAGGTTCTGATTGACACGTGGCCTCATTCCCTCACTGCTTTGCCCTCCTCCGTGAATGTTTCTACGGAAGGGACTCATCAGAGCAGCTTCAGTTCTGGGCTGATATTTAACTTGTTGGGAACCAACATAAGAAGGAACGGTAAGAGCAAAGGCATCAGTGAAAACAAAGACAAAACTAATGGGCTCTTTTTGCACAAATGGTCCTTTGCTATTCTCCTCCAGCTAAAAACAAATATCCTGAAGCTATTGACCAGCAGCCAATTAAGTTAACTATCTAATTAAAAGAGAAATAGAGCTGTTTTAAAATCTAACAGTTCCAACACTTGCCAATCAGAACATGATGAAACTGAAGTTTTAATTAAAGAGCAGCAGCAAATAACATATTTACAGACCTAAGCAATAATAAACACATAGATTCTCATCTTTAAGAAAAATGCACATCTTGCTATTTCAAATCCACGCTCAGGAACACTTGATGCATCTGAATTAGAGGCCGTGCAAGGAGTGTAGCAGGCAAGGAAGCATCACTGGCCAGGGAGCGGGGCAGCACCACCCAACATTGCCAGCTGTAATCATTTCTAATTAGACAGGGCGAGCCCTGTAAGTAGAATTCAAGTAGCGCGGCTCAATGAAATGTAGGACAATTAATTGTCTTTTTAATATGCCTATGTCCCAAATACAACATGGGATATAATTATACTAGAATTTTATCTCTTATTTATCTAAAAATCAAATTTAACTGGGCAGCCTGCATTTTAATTTGGTAACTCTGATAACCCTAAATCTAATATTTGCAAGTCATCTCCATGACCCAAGAGTGTAACCAGGTGACGCGCAGAAGAGCAATCTGGAAGGACTCGTGTGTCAGAAGGGTGTCGTGAAAATCGGAGCATTTCCTCATCTCTATGGTAGGGAGAGTGATAGTGTGCAGAGCTGTAAGGACTAGCAATGAAGGCATCACGCTTCTAACTGTCCCATTTTATGTACTCAGGAAACAGTAGCCGCTGTTGGTACACAGAGGACCAGTCAGCAGCCTGCAGGAAGCCTTACAATGACTGAGTTAGTCTCACTTCTAAAGGAAGCAGAGCTGTTAGGTAAGAGTAGCCACCATTTATGAACACTGACTGTACACCGGGTAGTTGACAACACTGTCTCATGTAAGCCTCATAGTGATCCTACAAAATAGGTGTGATTGTCTTGTCCTGGGTATAGACACTGAAGCTCAGACCTGACTCTACCTGACATTATAACACCTGATAGACCAAGAGCCGGAGTCCAAATCTGCCTAACTCTAAACCCTGTGCTCTTCCCACCCTGTCCTCCGTCACTGGATTCCAGGCAGGTAGAATCTTGCTAGAATAATAGATGGTTGTGTTTTCCACAGAAGTGACCTCAATCTAACCTCTCTAATGATGAATTTCCATCTCCGATTGTTGGGGGACTTTCTTATCCTGCGGGAACATGTCTGTGGTCTCCGATGAAGTCAGTGGAAAGATGGATTTTGCATTTAGAAACTCACTTTATTGTCAGCCTCTCTGATGTGCCTCTTTTGTACAAAATAACAGATCATCGTACAGTTTTAAAGTTTTTTTTTTAAAGAATAATAATTCCTTTGGACAACTGGCAGGGTGCTAAGGGATCGCTGCCGATTCTTTCCAAGCTTCTTTTATGTCCCATCATCCTCACGACCCAGTCCCATTTTTTACCTTCAATGGATTCAGAAAAGCCTGCTGCTCTTTCCCTCGGGATGGTGAGAAGAGGACACAGAATGGTGGGCAGCAAAGGTGCCAGGCTGCAAAGAAGAACTTTGGGAGGGCGCTCAGACGTCAACTCAGCAATGCAAGGAGTTCTAGTTGGGGTCGTGCCATGCCAGGAAGAAGCCCTCCTTTGAAGAAAACCACCATGGGGCGGCGCCTGTGGCTCAAAGGAGTAGGGCGCCGGCCCCATATGCCGAAGGTGGCAAGTTCAAACCCAACCCAGGCCCAAAACTGCAAAAAAAAAAAAAGAAAACCACCACAATGTGAGAACACAACTAAGTTATTTCTTGCAGGACTGAAGGCATCAAGGAAACTTGGAGAAAGACATGGGGGCAGGTGTCCTGACCACCATGCCTAGAAGTAAGCCATTGAAAAGAGACATTCCCACCCATAATACTTAAAACTCTTTCTCCCACTGACTTGGTTAGTTGTCTGAAAAGTGAAAACGGGAGCCTTGGCTTCAGTTCTGGCTGAGTGTTTTCTGTGTGCAGGTTCCTAGTAAGATTTTATCTTCAATTTTCTTTAATTGATTAAAATGCCCCAGTACCTTCGGATCTTTCCCTAACCCTACTTAATTTCTTTTCCAATATTATTTATTTTGGTAAAATACGTGTAACATAAAATTCACCATCTCAACCATCTCTAAGTGTTAAACATTCAGCATTAAACATATCGATGGGGTTGTGCAATCAGAACTGGAAACTTGATTTTGAATTGCAATTTTGAACAGGGAAGGCAAAGAAGCACTTTCACCCCTTGCTCCTTACAACAATAAATTCTTGGAGAAGTGCTTGCCTCACGTGGCTCCGTGCTGAACCTTGCCCGGCGCCGCCTCTCCTACTCACCCTACCCCCGGTCTCTTTCCTTCCCACTCTCCTTTCACTTGGTCAGTGGCACTTGTCTTCACTGCAGCAAGTCCAGCCCTTGTATTGATCCTGCCTTCCCTTTCAAGTCTTTCCAGAGCTGGTTTCACACCTGCCCTCCCCATCTGCCTCACTTCTTTCAAACTGCATGGCTGTGGGCCCCCTAATGACTCACCCTGGACCCCTTCTCTGGGCCCAGCCTAGACCCTCTCTGGATGCACGGATCTGAAAGCTAGTCATTTTAATCTCCAGTTTGTGTCTGAATGTCAGCTGGAGAGCTGTTTACCTGTCTGTGGGCCCCCGAGGGCTTATTTGCACAGTGCACTTACCTAAGCAGGGCTGGTTTCAAGCCCTGGAGGTCCCAGGAGGGCTACAGGCCTCCCCAGCAAGGGCACAATTAGGGAGCTGGGGAAGACCATTGTCACCGAAGTTGGTTTTCAGCTTCCAAAAACAAGTCTTCTGACTTGCCACCAAGCCTTTCCTCTTGTTTATGTCAGCAGATTCTTGAATCTGAGATTTCCCCGTGGGGCTAAGGCCTTCTCTGAAGAACTGTACCTGTCCTGTGTTTGTGTGTGAGGCAGCCTCTGAGCCGCCTCTTAGATCTTGTCTCGGAGCTCCCGCCAGAGCCAGAAATGGAGAGACAGCAAACAGCACCGTGATGTCTGGGCTTTATCACAAGCCTCTTTCTTTCTTTCTTTTAATCTAGTGACCCTGTAGCTTCAAGGGTTGTCCCAAAGGTGCATGAAGAAAGCTGAGCTCCCTTTATACTGTTTTATATCTGTCATTTTAAAGGATTTCTAAAGCCTTAACAATTTGGTACATGGTTGTTTTTTGCGAAGGTTGGAGTGAGGAATTATGGCTCTGTTTTTGTTTTTGTGTTGGCATAATCGGTCTAGTTCATGCTCTCCAGCGTGTGGCTGGTATAAAAAGCACTATCTAGCACAGTGTACTCTTTGGGTTGTTTGGGCTGGGAATCATGTTGATGAGCAGTATTAAAGGTATAATTCTCCATTCTTTCCCATAAGCAGGTGCTGAGGGTGGTGGTGGTAGTCATGGTAGCAGTGAGAATGGTGGCGATGGTGGTAACAGTACGAATTGCTGTGCTGGTGATGATGGTGGTAGAAGTGACAGTCAGCAGTCATAATGATGGTAGTGGTTGAGATGACAGGAAAGGGGTTGGTAGTGGAAGAAGAAAAGGAAAATTATGGTGAAGAAGAAGAAGGGCACGGTAGAAGGAAGGACATATTTCCATTATCACGGCTCCTGGTTCTCAGTTTGAAAAAATACCCAATAGTATCCCTTTCCACCAGGCACGCCACTAACTCCGACCTTGCTAGCATTCAAAAGCAGCAAGGTTTTATGGACAATGGCAGGATCTGAAATGAGAACAATACAGTGATTTCTCCCAGAGCTTCCTGGCATGAAGGTTGCCCGGAGAGAGTGTGATCATTACTGCCTAGCTCACCTTGGCAATCTGTACATTCAGAAAGAAAATTCCGATGATGACTGCAGGGATTTACACCTAATTTTTCTGCTTCAAGAGAAAAAGCAGGGACTTTGGAGTCATATAGATGAGGGTTCAAATTCCAGGTTTTTCATTCCCTAGTAACTTGAACTCTGTAAGCCTGACTTCCGTCATCCATGAAATGGAAATCATAACAGCTACTTGACAAGTCTGGGCAAATTAAATGAGACGGGGCTTGGCACAGGGTTCTCAATGAATGTCAGTCTCTTTGGTGCTCACACCGTTCCCAGGGTGGGATCCAAGGCAAGACAAGGTTGCTCACGGCAGTTTTATGCTAACTTGCTGCTTCTCCTCAACCCAGCTCTCAGCCAAGACCAGCAGGCACTTCCTGCCCTACAGTTTTCATGAGCCACATTTTTACTTATGAAGAATCATTTTGATTCCAAGGACTTTGGATAACAAAGCTTCAGACATCAAAACAACAGTTAGAAACGGGGGGGGGGGGGAGAGAGAATTTAACCACTTCAATTGATTGTTTATTCAAATGCTGCCCAACTGGTTTTTTCCACTGAATGGACTGATATTGTGAAATGATTCTGTACCATTTTTTTTTTTAATTTTTGGGATGTTTTTCTTGATACCTGACCCCAGTTCTCTTCGCTTTTGTCATTTCATTACTCTAACTTACGCTGTCTGGTACCTAAATAAAACATCTACGGTCTACCATTTGAATTTGTTCCTTTCAAATATTTATAAACTATGGTCATGACTTCATACAGTCAATTCTATACATATTTAATTTCTCTTTATAAACAAGTCCCTTTTCCCCCCTAAGTCATTTATTTCCTCTTCTGAAATCTTTCCAAAGTTGTTTTAGCCTTAAGAGGAAAAGATGGCCCTGAGTAGATAGCTGTTCTGGAGCCTGGGATCCGTCCAAAAATTCAGATTCCCTGCCCTCCTCCCCAGTGATCTGACTTATGGTTCTGGGGTGTAGGGCCCAGGGGTGTCCACTTTCACACATCTCTCCCCCATCCTCTCCCTCCCCACCACACACACCCGCCAGGTGAGCTGGGTGTGGCTTCCCTGTTGAACTCACCTGGAGGCACAATTATCACATCCCAGTTGGCACGGTGCAGCAAATACTAACCATTAGGCTCCCGCTTTCTAGGTTGCAATCACATTCCGGCAAGTGATTGCAACCTAGATCCTGGGATTATAGCAAGAACACCTTGATCAGAGTGTTGAGCATTCTCCAAGCCTTCGGTCAGATATTCACATTGTCTTGGTTTACCCTGGTGAGTGGCTAAGCTCGGCTCCCAGAAGGCTCTCCCCTTTCCGGGGTCTCCAGTCTTCGGGTTTAGATTGGTGAAGGGAAAAAGTTTATAGAAGGCCAGCTTCACTGCCACCATGTACCCAGATGTCCGGCAACTCAGCACCGTGTATGATTACTATTCACGTCTCTCTCTCTCTCTTTTTTTTTTTTTTTGTAAGGAATATGACCCAGTTAATAACAATAATAATAATGATTCTTCATATTTGTATTGCACTTAGTGATTCACAAAATACCCTCACTTGCATTGCGTCATTTGATCTTTGCAACAACTCTGGTGAGATAAATAGGCTAAGCATTCCTTCTTCCATTTTACAAATGAAGTAATGCTCAGAGAATGAGTAATTTGCCCTGCAATTTATGAAAAGCAAATATAGATCTCAGGATTTTAAAAAGTGATACTTCCATCACCTCTGCCTTAGGTTACACATTTCTAGACTGTTGTATTATAAAATGTATAGCCTCTGAATATTTCAGGTTCATAAAATACAGTAGAACCTCTATAGTTGACCACCTCCCTACTTTGGCCCCCTTCTTAAATTGACCTAATTTTCATAGACTGGACATGCACCACATGTACATATCAATATAGTAGGCCTGGTTCCTTGGGTTGACCACCTCCATATGTTGACCAGTTTGTTACAATCCCTTGAATGGTCAGCTTACAGAGGTAATACATTTGTTTCATTGAGGTGGCTATTACTTAACACAACTGTTTGGAAGTGGTAGGAAATATTTAAGAAGAGTATTTTTAAGTTATCCTTTGAGTATTACATGGATGTTATCCATGATTATATAATACAGTTCTTAATCCCTTTAAGTGTTATTTTGAAAGCTAAACATAAAAGACAGTGACAATTTATCCTGCATGAAGAATACAACTATTAATTTCACGGGCTCATCCCACAGGTAATGATTTTCCATATGGACCCTGCTGGTGGGAGAGGGAAGAAGAGAGGTCACCCAATTCTTAGATAAGGCCTAGGCTGTAGATCTATAGATCTAGTTTTCTCAGGCAATGAATCTCCATTTAAATTATTTATTGGGAATTGCTTATATCTGGAGTCCACACATTAGATAATTTTTAAAGAATATAGAAGAAATATAAGCAAATCTCGGTGCTGACTTGTGAGTCTTTGAACTTACTGGCTTTGCCTCCCCTTACTCATTTATTTATTCATCGAGTAAATCTTTTAACAAGCACTTACTGTGAACTATATTCTGGGCTACAGCAGTGGACAAAACAGGCTCATCCCTGAATCACGAACTGACTGCCTATCAAGGGACAGAAACAAGGATGCTGGCAACTACAGGCAGAGAAATGTGGGGAAGAAAGTCAGAGGGTTACTCACGCACTCACTCACAAGTGGTAACCAGCAGGCGGGCCGAGCAGCCCTTTCTGGGAAACAGCTTGCATATCAGGTTCATTGCTTTTACGGATTATGGATTTACTTGGAGTAGCATGGCCTCCATGACCCCTTAGCACACTGAAGGTAGTAGGGAGTCACTGCTTTATATGTCTAGTTTTTTTTTTACCCTCCTTCCTTAGCTAAATTCTAGGGTTCACACATCCCTAGTCCCCCTACCTGGGGCGCATGTTAGTTATTCCAGCCCCTAGCAATGCAACATCCTGTGAAAATCCGCTGACATCATCCTATCACCCTCACTGCTCCCCAAGTGAGGGTGGTCACTCATCAGCTTTGAGCACGTCTAAGTCAGGACCTTTGTCATTCACCTCTGTACTCTCTGCACCAAGAAAATGCCTGCCACACCGTAGGACCTTGGTAAACGTTTGTTGAATGCAGAAATGAATGAACGCCCCTAGCCTTCCATATCTGGTTGATGAGAAGGTAGGAAGCTGAACATATACAAATGAAGCCATTTGCAAACACTTCGGTATTGGTCAATGTTTCAGTGTATAAAATCACGTGGCGCCCTCTCCCAGTACTCACTGTGTACCTCCTTCACCCAGCTGACATGGTCCTGAGGGTCGGGACTGCCATCTCCGAGGATAAAATGCATGCGTGTGCTGGGCGTGCTTAATTTTCAAGAAAAGCATCAGAGGATTACTTGGAATCACTAATGGTATTACCCCCACACCACCCCAATAAAGAGTAAATCACCTCACAGTTACTATGTGCTATGGTTTGGTTGTGCCCCCAAAATTCATGTGTTGGAAATGATCCTCAAGGTATCAGTGTCGAATGTTGGGACCTTTAGGAGGCAAATAGGCCACGAGGCCCTTTGCAGGTGTTGGTAGACTCCCTCTGCAGGGGGTGGGCCTCAGCTGTCACCAGGGCTTGGCCGCCAGTCAGAGGGCTCACTCTGCCTGCCTGGACCCTCCCACCTTCCTGCGGCAGGTCAAGCCTTCTGCACGTTGCTCTCCTGTGCTCAGTGCTGCCTCGCCCATCCACACGCAGCCCGCTTTATCCCCCTCCTCCCCTCCCTACCACCACAATTGACTTACTTTATAATGGAAGAGCTTTTTAATGCCTGCCATGAAATCCTGTCATCTGGGCAGGAGGAGACAAGTTCCCTCGGCTGAATCATCAGGAAGACAGCTCCCCCATAGAATAAAGCTGCAAATGCTCTTCAGCTTGCTTTTCTGTTTTGCTTCCTCAGAAGTGTCCCCTAGGCCCTGCACAGAGGTTGTAGAACTAGAACGCTGGCTGGCTGCCATCCTGGCTGACTGGAGGGGCAGTGGTTTCCCACCCACCACGTGCTGCACACACTCAAATCTGTGACCTCTGATAACCCCCACCCATGCCTGAGCTGCTCCCATGTGACAGACATAGAAATGGAGGCCCTGGCAGCTTAAGTCACACAGATGGATCACATAGCTTATCACCGGAAAACAAATTAAACTGCAGCTCGTTGACCCTTAGTCCTGTGTGCACCCCGGTATTCCATGAACACTCCTCTCTGCCACACCTTATTCCCCCTCACCTGTCCACCCTCTGCAGTCACTTGATCGCATGATTACTTAGCATGGGTCAATACTGGTATTTAGAAATAGTAAAGTTTGAGGCTTAAATAAGTCAAGATAATCTCTAGGCCCCCAAGGACATTTGCCAACAACTGATAGGAAAAATCCTCTCCTATTTTTCCCCCTTTAGCCCGAATTGATTCAGCAGAGCCTTTCACCAATTCCCACTCGCAGCTCTGCTGAAGGACAGATGTCCTGACCTGTGCTTTCAGCTGGATAGCTGCGGTGGGCTCCAAAAACACGGACCCAGCACCAGTGAGCATGTGCACGTGTTCTGGTTCTCCAATGAACACCCTCAGGAGCTGAGGACATCTGCTTTGTTCCAGCTCAGCGTGCGGGATTGGTGGCCCCTGCACCCACAGAAGGTGACGTCCTATAGAGAGGCTGTTGTTTTCCTTGCCGTTGCTGATACCATGAAATCAGCTAAATGATGATGGCACGTCTCCAAGACCAAGAAAAAGAGCAACGAGGGGTATAGTCATGGGCAGCAGTAAATTGTAGGAGATATTTGTATTCTTACTAACAAAAATTATGACTCTTCTAGGAAACGCATGAGGTGCTGAATGCTTGAGAGCCTGATGGGGTTTGAGGCCCCAGTGTGTGTGGCTGGGTGCCAGGAGAAAACAAATCATTGCAACCACAAGCACCTCGATCCATATCTGAGATGCACTTTGAGCATGACTGGAAAGGCTACTTGGCCTGGGAACCCGAAAGCCATTGTGTCTAGGAGGCCCTGGGGAAAGCCACCCCCAAAGCTGTCCAGGAGGCATCCCTTACCACATAGCTGTGGTCAGACACAGATGTAGGTGATTTGCCCAGACCCTTTCAGCAAATCCTCACCATAGCAATAATGGGGTAAGTGTTATTATATACCTCCATTTTGAAGATGGAGGTAATGAGACTCAGAGACGTTAACATCATGCGTCTTTTGAGAGGTAGGACAAAATCCAAGCTCAATTTAATCTGATCCAAAGCAAATGCTCTTAAGGGCCCCACTAATGCTGTCAGAGCTCTCGAGCACCATTTAGCCTACACGTCCCTAGCTGGGACATTCGTTTGGCAATACTTTGTGAGTGTCCCCTTGGGCACTGATGAAAGAGGCGTGGCTGCCGTCCTCATGGAACTCTGAATCTCAGGGCCAGTGCCCGGGTCTGGAAAGGGAGTTAGGGTCTCACGTGAGGTTGGGCAGGCTACTCTACACAAAGGCTCCTAGCCAAGGGGGCAAGTGGGTACCCAAGACCAGCTCGCATTTCACATGAACTATGTGCCCACAGAGCTGCGTCCTCTAGGAAGCAATTGTTTGCAAGTTTCCCAAAGCGTTACATGGACTATCTGGAAGTGCGCACCTCCCTTAACTTTTCCAGCCAGTGTCATCCTAAAAGACATCCCACCCCACCAGCTGCAGTCATGAGGAGCATACGTCTGTACCAGAGCAGACTCTGGATCATGAGGAGGTCAGCAGAAGGGACAGGAAAATGCAACCTGGTCCACTTGGCCCCATCAAGGAGCTCCACACCCAATCACACAAGATGTAAACCAATCCTCCTGGCAAAGTGCCTGGATAAGTCAATCTTCCACTGATTCCCAAAGATAGTGCCCCCATCTTAGCAGAGAGCTGAGCCCCTGCTGGACCCCAGACCTGCATGCCTTCTGCCCCGGACCCTCAGACCCCAGAGGCAAAGTGTGGGCCTCTGGAGACACTTGCTGTAGGAGATAAGGGAAGAGAAGAGGCAAGCTGACACCAAGTGCCATAACTAGGAGGAGAGTGTCCCCCATCATGGAAACAGAAACTGAAGGAATTCTTGGAGAAGGGGGATAAGTTCCTCGCACGTGCTGACTTTTAGACACACGATGCCTCACATTTACATAGCCTTCATCTACGCAGCCCTGTGTGTAGTGCTCACCAAAGTGCTCACCAAACGCGATTTCCTTTTTATAGATGAAAAAACTGATACAAGAAACCAAAGAACTTGGCTTAGGTCACATAGCTAGGAAGCGGTGGAACCAGAAAAGTGGCAAAGGTGGGTGGCGCCTGTGGCTCAGTGGTAGGACACGGGTCCCATATACCGAGGGTGGCAGGTTCAAACCTGGCCCTGGGCCAAATTGCAACAAAAAAAGAAAGAAAGAAAGAAAGGAAGGAAGGAAGGAAGGAAGGAAGGAGGAAAACTGGCAAAGATGGCCCTCTTCATTCAAAAGCTGTGCAGTCAACCTGTAGTTTAGCTTAGAGACCAGGACACAGTGAGGCAGGGGGAGAGAGCAGGAATAAGTATCGAGGCAGCAGAGACAGCCCGTCACAGGTAAGGAGGAAAGCAGCTGGTGCAAGCAGGTGCAAACCAAGTGCATTGGCCTCAGCATCTGGTGCAGAGACCCTCAGAGCAGTGAACGGCATCTATGTGCTCATCTGGCCCCTCATTTGACCGTCAAGGAACGAGAAGCCGTGAAATCTAGCCATTTCCTAAGTTTCCTCAGGCTGGAGTGGAGGCCGAGCCACAGCCAGGCCTGGTCGGCTGCCTCTCAAGGCCTCATCATTTGTACCACAGTGTCACTCTGAGGTCAGCAGTAGTGACTGACAGAGGCGCTAGTGACCGCTGGGCACCAGCCTCCCTGGCAGCCATCTTGCTTTTGTGACTTGAAGGAAACATTGTCCTGGTCATGTGAGCACAAGGGGAATGGAAAATTCCAGGTCAGTGAGCAACACCCCCTCCAGGTATCCTTCTTCAACAGCCCTGCCTCCAAAGACTCCCAGGCCCTTTTGTCACACCACGGGTTAATATTTCACTTCGGTGAGATTTTAGGGAACAAAGAACATGAAGCCAGCCTGGAGGGGCCAAAGGTAAGCGGCCATGGCTCCCCATGCAGATCATAAATAAGAACAGCACACATGCACTTTGGATAAACGTGCGGCTCAGCCTCCCGCAGGACAGCTGGGAGCTATTCATAGGAAAGCATGCTATTTGTGTCCTCCTGGCATTTGAACTGGGCTCACCTAACTGCGCCTGCTTCCCCACAGATACGAGTCATGCTCCTCATTCATGAGTAAGGAGTGGCCGGGGGCAAAGCAGGATTGCTTCTCCAGGCTAGCTGAGTGACACATGGAGCCAGGAGTGGTCTGTCCTCTTCCCTGGCAGGGAGGAAGTGGAGGCCGAGCCACAGTGAGGGCCCTGGTCTGCTGCCTCTCCAGGATTGCTTCTCCAGGCTAGCTGAGTGACACATGGGGCCAGGAGTGGTCTGTCCTCTTCCCCGGCAGGGAGGGCTCCAGGTTGAGGCAGCTGGCTGAGTGGTGCTGTCAGTCTGTCTCACCTCCTCCTCATGGGACAGGCGCCTCCCTGAGGCCTTTCTAATCCCTCCCTTGTCCAAGTCAAGCATGGGGGACAATCCACAGCCTCCTCACAGGTGGCTTTGGCTACATTCTCACATCTCAAGTACCAGGGAAAGCTAATCAGAGCGCGGTGGGAAGGCAGCCTCAAGGTTGCACACTGCCCCCCACCAGCACTACCTGGTCCCTGGTGCTACCTGGCCCCCGATGCTACCTGGTCCTAAAATTAAAGAGCTATGGCCTTGTGACCAAGGTGTGTGAGGTGGGGTGAGGCAGTGCTCCCCCACACATAGCCTATCCTCCTGTGGAACCTCACCCACCACTGACCTCCTGGTGAGTCCAGTGTGGTTCTAGCCTGGTTCTGAGCTGAGCTGCCACAAGCAGGGCCCATTGCAGGCTGAAGTAGCCCCTGGGGGGTCAGACCCAAGCCTAGGTTTCTTCATTCAAAAGTTCTGGGTGTGGGGGGGCAGTCTTATGAAGAGTGGGCTCCACTACACAATATTGGCCTCAGGCCCCAGAGAAAAACTTCAGCTATGTATCCAAACAAAGTGTCCCCTGGAGCCCATCAGACCCCAAGCACTGGGGAAGGGCAAGGCCTTTCTCTTGCAGCTGGCTCCTTCTTTTCCACACTGTAGTCTTCCTCTGGCTCTCACAAACCTGTGGGCCTGTGATGCCGGGCGCTTGAGTCAAAGGTATATGTACGCATCTAGCAAACACCCCAGCTGTGGTTTGGGGGTTTTCATCAATGGCTGACTTGAGTCCCCAGCTGGACCACAAGTTTCTCAAGGAATCTTGCCATGCCTCCATCTTTGTGTCCCCACATGGCAGCACACAGCCGGCATGCAGACAGTGCCCCGGTGGGAGTTATCCCATGACCCCATCTCTGGCTACGAGGCCATGCTCCTGCGGACGGGGACCTCCCTCTGCACTCTGCATCCCCAAAGGGCCTGGTGCTGGCTCTGACATAGGGTCGGTATATAATCAGTGGGTTGGTTTGAATCATCCAGTTTGAGTAAGACCTTTCTAAATGACATAATGGATATAGATGAGACCAACTGATGCATTTAAAATGTATACTAGTGAGGCCGGGTGTGGTGGCTCATGCCTGTAATCCTACCACTCTGAGAGGCCGAGGTGGGTGGACTGCTTGAGCTCATGAGTTCGAACCAGCCTGAGCAAAAGCAAGACCCCATCTCTACTAAAAGTAGAAAAACTGAGGCAAGAGGATCACTTGATCCCAAGTTGGAGGTTGCTGTGAGCTATGACACTATGGCATTCTACCAAGGGCGACAGCTTGAGACTCTGTCTCAAAATAAATAAATTAATTAATTGATTAATGAAATTAAATTTATAATAGTGGACATGTGATGGTAGATGGTGTAGCTACATGAACTGATGCAAAATTCTACTTTCAAGAAACTAATGCCCTATTTAGGTGTTATATTTTTACTTCACGGGCAGAGATGATCGATCCATGCTGGAGAAGTTGTTTAAGCTGCATTCCCAGTGAAAAGGATGGGCCTCCTGCTAAACCATTCTTTCATTCAATATTTATGGGCACCTACTGTGTGCCAGGCACTACACTGTATGCTGAGTATTCAAAGGAAAATAAGGCTCAGCTGCGCAGAGTCATGTGACATAGTCCTAGCTTACTTGGGAGGGTGAGGCAGGAGGATCTCTTGAGACCAGGAGTTTAAGGCCAGCCTGGGCAACATAGTGAGCTCTCCTGAAGGAGAAGAGAGGAGAGGAGAGCAGAGGAGAGGGAGAGTAGGAGAAAGAAAAAGAAAGAAAAAAAGAGAGAGAAAGGGAGGGAGGGAAGGACAAGGCAGGGGTGAACTTGGCCTAGAGTCTAGTGGAGCTGAAAGCCTTTTTCAAGAACTCATTGCACTGGGGTAGGTGCGGCTTGAGCACTATGGCCTAAGTTCTGTGGAAATGAGAAGAAAGCAGGTGAATTCTTCCTAGGGCCAGAAAAAGGCAAAACGTAGTAAAGGTCTCCCAGAGAAGGGATGTTTGAAAGATGGAGAAATCAGATGAACAGGAGTCTGTGTTCCAGGCTGTAGGGTGTTAACTCGAGCATTGAACTCCATCAGTTCTTTGGAAATGGAACAGATGCCCCTGCTCTCCCTGTGGCTGATGATCTGACAGCCATCAAGGTCAGGGCAACACTTACGGCCGGGGAATGGGCATTGCTTCTCTCTAAGCCAGCTTATACCAAGGGCGCTTTCTATCTGAAAATAGCTGCCTGAGTTCATTTTCTCTATCCATCCCAGAGGCCAGAAATGGCGAGCAGGCTTTCTCTACCCTCAGAGAGAAATTGTAGCTGGAAAGCTGGACCTACAGCACAGGGACCCCCTGGAGAGCCTGCCATGAGGCCATGCCTGACCAGACCTTGAGATCTGACTGCTAATTTTGGACAGACCCTCTCTCTCATTCTTTCCTCTTCACGTGACTAAGAACCTTATCATAATGAAAGCTGTAAAAATGTCAAACTTTAACCTTATTAAAGTCACACTGTTCTGGTCTTGGCAGCCCTAGTAGGATTTTACAACTCGGCCTCTCCGAGTGAAGTCCTTGAACAGCCCAAGGTCTGCTAGGGTCCGTGAGGGGTGACTAATGCCTTTAGGAACTGGATGCCACCCACATTTCCACCCTCCCTGGTCCCTCCCCTAGCCAGGCTCCATGTGGCCTTCTATATGGCCTCCTGTTTTGCTACTCACAGATATTGAGAAATTTCCACTATCCTGGACCCAGGAAGAGCACAGGAGGGTCCCACAGCACTTACAGGCTGACATGGTATTTTCCTCTGGATTAGCGGAGCGCAGTGGAATTCTTAGCTGCTGTTGTAATGATGAATATGTCAAATACATATTGAAGGACAGACAAGCAAGGAAGTGAGACGGGAGCACAGGAGAGGGGAAGAGAAAGGCAGCAAAGCTGGAGAAGGAAAAAGGGAAGGAGAAGAAGGCTGGCCGTGGTGGCTCACACCTGTAATCCCAGCACCCTGAGAGGCTGCGGCGGGAGGCTTGAGCTCACAATTTCGAGACCAGCCTGAGCCAGAAAAACTGAGGCTAGAGGATCTCTTGAGCCCAAGGGTTTGAGGTTACTGTGAGCTGTGACGCCATGGCACTCTACCAAGGGTGACAAAGTGAGACTCTGTGTAAAAAACAAAACAAAACAAGGAAGAAGGACAAGAAAAGAAGGAAAGGCCAGCGTGGAAGTGGGGAAGGGGCCGCTCTCTCTCCCAGGCGGTTGGATCCAGCGGCAGTGAGAGGTCTCTGCCGGCCAAGGGCCACCTCAGTGGGCAGGTGGTCAAGTCACTTCCTAAGGAGAGGTCACCCCAGCCAGTATATGTACTACATGAACCTGAAAGATTTGAGGAAAGAAATGGGTTTTTCTCCTCCCCCAGAAAAATACATAGAAAGAGAAATTTTGTATCCAGAGTTCACTAAATCCCTAGACCTTCACAAAAAAACAAAAACCAAAAATCCCTTTGCTCAGAACATGGTGTTTCAGCAGCTGGGACTGTGTCACCTCTGTCTGTACCCCCTCTGCAATGTGATACCTTTCAGAAACAAGTTTGGGAAGGTGACAGTGGCGTTAGCCACAGGATGCATCCTCTCTGCTGAGCCTTGGCCTTGCTCTGAGTGCCAACTCCCACTTCTCACCTGCAGGCCCACCCCGGTGCAGCTTCCAGGAGGAGGTCATGCTTGCTGGCCAGGTCCCCTCTCCAACTCCAGGCAGTTCTAGTGTGTAAACATGTCCTGGGGTCTTAGGACCATCACGCAGGTGGAACGTGAGAAGCCCGGCCAAGCCGCCAGTAGGACAGACATTTGCAATGCAAGTGAGTCCTCCAAAGCAAAGCATTCGCCTTTCCTGCTCATTATTTTTATCTGGTTGTATTAGAATAATTCCATATTCTATAGAATTGGGACCCAGCTCAATGTCAATATTATTGTCTCTATTGAAATCACCTGTCAGCGCCAAGAGGGCTAGGAATTTCCTTTCCTATTTCTTGATCTAAGCCTGTAAATAATGCCAGGGGCCAGGGTAATAAAAGCCCTGAATGTCATGTACTATCCCCTGGATTATCACATAAGTTTCTTCTCTAAAAGCAGGAAGGAAAAATCAGGTTGTACATGCCCTGTGAAGGTTGAATAGTCTCCCTGGTGGGAAATCTTACAAAGGTCAATGACAAACACTAATTTACATACTCAGCAAAGGAAAGAATTAGCCAGTTGGTAAATTTTATTTCTGATTATATTTTTTAATATCTTATTTTGAAATAATTATAAATTCACAGAAGGTTGCCAAACATGTACAAGGACTACAACAGCTAAAAGGTGAAGACAACTCAAATGTCCTTTGATGGATGAATGGATAAATAAAATGGGGTACAGTGGGCCCTCCTTATCCTGGCGGGATAGGTTCCCCCTCAGTGAACGCCTAAAACCTCAAAGAGTGCTGAATTTGATTGCTGCCCATCAGAATACATCTCTGTTCATGTCTTCCACCCACCAATCTGATGCCTTTTCTATCTTAACTAAGCATTTATCAGCATTGTGGCTGTAACATTTGTCACTTGAAGTGCGACAGCAAAACTAGCATACATTTCTTTTTCCTTCTTCACAATTTCACAGCCAGAAGATTTGTTCTTACACAGATCATAACAACCTCAGCATTTGATTATTTTCCTTTCCTTATTAAGTCAAGAACTTTCACCTTTAACTTACTGGGGGCACCTTACAGCTTCTCTCTTGTGCTTTGGGGCTGTAATTAAGTAAAATAACGGTGGCTTGGACACGAGCACTGCAGCAGAAGAGCCAACAGCAGAGGTACCATCTTATTGCCTGTGTCCATTCCGTCCCCATGACCCCACCCTGCACCACCCCTCTATGGCCACACCCACTACTTCCCCCATCCCTAATTCCTGGCACCCACTAACCTGTTTTTCATCTCTAGAATGTTCTCATTTCATAAATATTACAAAAATGAAACCATATAGCCTGTAACCTTTTGAGACTGGCTTTTTTCCCTCTGCATAATTGCCTTGAGATCTATCCAGGCTGTTGTATGTATCAGTAGTTGGTTTCTTTTTATTGTTGAATAGAGAGTATTCAGTGATATGGATATAAGTTTCTGATTAAATTTTTACACATAAAATGAACTCCTTATTCAATTCTTTGTCCACATTAGGACATTGGCAAATGGACTTGATTCCGATGTGACCACTCCTGGAGCCGTTGTCCCTGGGGCTCACCTGGGCATCCCAGCCTCCACCCACCCAGCCATCCTCCTGGGGTCTTTGTCTGGGCCACAGGCTGTGCTTCCTTGAAGAAAGAGGTCCTTCAGGGAAAGCTGTCCTACCTGCTGACTTTCATCTGGTGGGACCCCCGAGGACAGGCAGCATGAACACCCTCAGTCAACAGAGATGCCACAGGGTCTCTACGCCCACCTGGCTCACCTGTGGAGCTGACACTGCTGGGGGTGCATCAGGAAAACAGGAAGCTGGGGCTCCTTTAAGAAGGAAAGTGAACCCCAAGAACTGTTATTTAAAAATATGATGTTTCTTCCAAGTCTCATAAGGGAGTTTTTATATTTCCACCACCCACTGTAGTCCCAACTCCCTTGTGCCAGGATTATTCAGCTGTTTCCCTGACGGCTGACCCTGCACGGCAGCCCCTGAGCTGAACATGGTGCCTGGCACCCTGGGCACACAGTAAATGTTGCTGCAGGTGCTAGCGTTACCAAAGGAAAAAATGAAGGCGCTTAAAAGGGAGATCCAAATCTGGCAAGCGAGAGCTCATTTCATTTCATTTTCAAAATCTGCTATCTCGGCTCTTTGACAGCCAGTGGGGGCCAGCGTATAAGAAAGAGCAGCAATCAATAAAACCATGCCCATCAAACCAGCCTATGGTGCCCCATGATCGCATTAATGTACACAGCTATAATTTAATTAAAAAACAAAACAAAACATGCCCGTCTTCTTCCCCCTGCTTCCAGCTCTGACCGCCCTCCGCCTCCTCCCTGCACACCCAGGTCTTCCTCCCGGGCTCTGGGTGGGGTGGGGCTTCCTACTAAAGAAAGGCCACAGGGCAGGTGAACAGGCAGCCTGGGGTAGGACAATGGGGGTGAGGTCATTCCAAGGGACTTTTGTCCACCTAGAAATGAAGAGGCAGGATTACAGTCATCCCCCCAAACAGGACAGAGGTTCTTATAGCCTTTCCCTCCATTAGCTCCCTCTGCCCCAATATACTTTAGCTTTTCAACCTCTGTCTCTTTGCTATGGGACATCTGAAAAGTTTGCATCTCTAGACAAATAGATGGAAGAAGAGTGGCTATGGTCCAGGCTCCTGTAACTGCCCTGAGGCCCCCAATCCTAGGACTTTTCCCAACAGCGTGGTAATTCTTCCCCTGAGGAGGGTAACAGATGCTGGCTGGAGCTGACATGGATAGCGAGTCACAGACATGGCCTCTTTGAAATAACCAGTGCTGGTTAAACCTAAGGATTTGGTCCCTCCACCCCCAAAGATCCTGCAGGTGGCTGCTCGCCAATGGGTGAAGTTCCGTGGCAGTCCCGGGTTGGCCTCATAAAGACAGGCCCCTGCTCTGTGCACGCACGCCTTCTCAGCCTCCCTCAGGGAGCTTACACGAAGCATTCGATGTTGGCCTTTGTGGAAGAGTTATCTTCCTCAAGCCCCTGAGATGAAGTAGAGTTTCTTCTTTGACAACCATAAAGGCTCTCACCATCCCCTCAAAACTTCGGAGATTCTTCTCCTCATCTTAATAACCCGGTTGCTATGCCTTGCATCCAGGCCTCAGTTTACTTAGCAAACACCATCCTGCAAACTCAGTACTTCCTCAACAAACTCAATATTCATTCACCATTGTCTGGTGGCAAAAAGTTGTCCAAACTCCTGGACTTTGTTCTTTAAGGTGAAAGACTGTGCCTCTTGGTAAAAATATCCTGATCCTCAGAGTCTCTACTGAGAGCCTGGGGCAGGCTCCAGCAAACCCTAATGTTGGCTAGGAGACAGGAGTCAGCAGGATTTCACCTAGATGGTCAATCGTTACCTAGAGTAGAGCAATGTGTGCATTAATGGGTCACCAGTGGAATGAAATTATAACTTGCTGAGTATGATAGAAATTGATGAGAGAAGTGGCTGTTTATACAGAAAATTTGAAATAAAAGCCCATGAGAAGTCTGCATTTTTTAGCACCCATCAAATCCTTCCTAATGGGGTGACAGAGAGCTGACACTGCCACATAGAAAATGCTCTAATCGCAGCCCCAATTTCAGCCTCTTGGACCGCCCCATCTAAACTAGACCCTGCCTGCTATTCCTAACCAGGCAAGGGGTGGCTTGAACAAAGACTTGGGAGTGGGAGAAAGCACGGCATTGGCAGGGACTGGCAGAGGGCCAGGGGACGGTCACAGTGAATGCTGGGGAAAGCCACACGAGATGAGGTTGGAGAGTCAGCAAGGAACTGTCTACGCAGGACTGTGGTGGGGGCTGTGGTGGGAAGCCTGCCCTCCCTCCCAATGTCCAGGCACGGGAAGAAGGATTTGCAAATTTCTCACTTGTGCCTTGGCTTAAGCAAAGCTTTCTGCCCTCATTCGAGCCAAGGCAGGGTGGAGCTGGCTGCACCTGACTCCCCTGTGCTGGGCACTGGGAGTAGAAGCGCTGCTGAGGGGTCAACAGCAATGTGAGTGGATAAGGCGGAGAGGAGAGGAAGGGAAGGGAGAGGAATATGAATGTCCCTGCTTAGCAGGGGCAGGAGCGAGAGGGTTTGGGGGCACCATGGGCAGATTCATCCAGCAACTTTTTTAAAATTTTGTTTTTAATTTCAGATTAACATGAGACTACAAACAATTAGGTCACAATGCATTTGTTAGGTTAAGTCTCTGTTGTAGTATGTCCCTTACATGGTGCCCATTAGGTGGAAGCACAGTGATCCCCCACCCTCCTCTCTTCTTTCCCCTCCCCCTAACTTGAATTGAAATGAGTTTTTGTCTTACGTGGGCATGTATTAGATCATCTACTGGCTTCATGTTAGTATTGAGTACATCAGATACCTGCTTTTCCATTCTTGCGATACTTTACTAAGACAAATATATTTCAACACAGGTTAATACAAAAGATGTAAAGTCTCCATCTTTTTATGGCTGAATAGTATTCCTTAGTATACGTACACCACAGCTTCAGGCAACTTTGTTCCTGCTGCTGCCATGTATCAAGCTGAAGAGCCTCCCTGTTGGCCTCCCCCCTCCCCCACACCTGCCCCTTCACCAGCCCCTGCAACATGGAGCTGCCTGCACTGGAGGCAGGTGGGGCGTGGGGGAAAGTCAAAGGTGGGATATGAGCAAGCTTGGAAAAAAGGGGCTGTTCAGAGATTTCCCCTCATGCATCCGAGCCATTATCAAAAAGCAAAGGGAGCAGGTTTCAAAAGTGAAATGAAATCAAATCCTGTCTGCTGGGAGTGGCCAGCCCCTGTAATCTCCACCTCCCCTTCCCCTGCAGCACACAAGGGTGGAAAGTGCCTACTGTGCACCAGGTGGACACTGCGCGAGGATGGGGACTAGTGGTCAAAGTGGACACTGGCCCACTGGACTTCCAATACTAAAACCAGAACAGTCCTGGGCCCACTGGGACAGCTGATTGCCTCGTAGGAAATGACCTTCCAATGGAGTCCACAAGGAAGGTAAGCTGCAACAGGGTGTGGTTTGTGGGGAGTGGCAGGTGGGAGTAAAGAGTTCCCCTCCATTGGACTGCTGAGTTCCTGGCATTCAGCCCTTCTTCATGGGAGCCAGATCAGGGCTATGCCTTAGGATGGGCAAGGAGTGGCCTGAGACTGCCCTGTCCCTGCTGTCTCCAAGGTCGTTCTCATTATATCACGCTGTCAGAGACTGTCCACTCGGCTCACGTAGGCGAAGGTCAGCTCGGGACAGGCCGATTAGCAGGCCCCTTAGGGCCTTTCTCTTGGTGACACAGCCTCTGGCTCAGAACAAAGGCCCCTGGCTTTGCTAGGCACAGAAGGCGGGGCGTGAGCGTGCTGCCATCTGCTGGCCGCAGCGCGCAGGCCCAGGGTGGCTGATCTCCAGGCCACCACACCTCCAGTGTCCTGGGCCAGACCTCCTGGGGAACCCCTAACTGGTATGCCTTGAAGAACCCTAGAAGATTCCCCAACACCAGAACTCTCTAAGGCTGGCCGTGGGTTCCCAGGCAGCACAGACACTCCAGCCACAGTGGAGTCCTTAGGGCCTGTTGGCGTACTGGGGCTGGCTAGATGGGTGTCAGTTACCAAATACCACCCATTCAGGAATTTTGCAAGTTGCAATGGCAGCTCAAAATTGGTGGTGGTAGGATATTTACACCATGGAAATTGGCAAATGCTACAAATTAGAGTTTCTTCTACTCCTCACCCCTTCTCCAGGTAGTGTCGGCCCACCACTCAAAGCTCGCATCAAACTAAAATGTTGTCACCTGGGAGAGGGCAAGGAGCAGCACATTAGCAGGTGTTTGCTCATGTGACCACCAAGTGTGGAACTGATGTCACAGAGAAGAGACACGTTCTAATAGAAGAGAGATTGTAAGGAAAGAATTTTTGATGCACCCTGAAACAATTAATGTAATAGTTAAGGGCCTTGCAGTCAGAAACACATGGATGTGAGTAACAGCTCTTCCACTTGCTAACTATGTGACATTAGGCAACTGGGTTTGTCTCTACAAGTGGGGGATAGTAGCAGCTCCCTTGCTCGGTGCATCGGAAGCATTTGGTGCATGTAAGTACTTAGAGCATTGCCAGACCCAAAGCAAGTGCTCCATATATGTTAGACATTATTAGTTATTGATTAGAACCTCAATTTCAGCAAGTCTGAAACTGAACTGAAACTTCCTCCTAAAACCAGTTTCACCTCTCAATGTTCTTTGTCCTTCGTGAGGCAGGGACTGGTTCTTTCTTCCTTCCCAACAGCTCAACTTTGACATTAGCCTCACTTTTAGCTATTTTTTTGTACTTGTTCCCTGCAGTAATACATAGGACAGAGTATCCTCTTAGAAATGATATAAGGTACATCCTGAATATGAAAGGATCTAAGCTGCGAATATCTGCAGAAGCAACCCAGAAGATTTTCTGTAAATGGGGTCACTGGCCAGTTAAGATGTCCAGTATGTGGCCAGGCATGGCGGCTCAGGCCTAAAATCCTAGCACTCTGGGAGGTAAAGGTGGGAGGATTGCTTGAGCTCAGTAGTTTGAAACCAGCCTGAGCAAGAGCAAGACCTCATCTCTATTTAAAAAAAAAAAATAGAAAAATTTGGCAGGCACCTGTAGTCCCAGCTACTCAGGAGACTGAGGCAGGAGGACATTTGAGCCCAGGAGTCTGAGATAGTTGTGAGCTAGGCTGATGCCAGGTACTCTAGCCTGGGACAGCAGAGTGATATGTCTTAAAAAAAAAAGATGTCCAGGCTCAGTGCCTGTAGTTCAGTGACGAGGGCGTGGGCCACATAAATTGAGGCTGGCATATTTGGGCCTGGCCTGGGCCAGCTAAAACAACAATGACAACTGCAATCAAAAAATAGCCAGACATTGTGGTGGGCGCCCGTAGTGTCAGCTGTTTGGGAAGCTGAGGCAAAAGAATCGCTTAAGCCCGAGAATTTGAGGTTGCTATGAGCTGTGACGTCACGGCACTCTACCAAGGGCGACAAGTGAGACTCTGTCTTAAAAAAAAAATAGATGTGCACTAAGTAAGTACAAAACCTGAATTGTCCTCAATTGTATCATATCTGATTTGAAGAAAGACTATGTTATTGAGAATCAGATTTCATAAAATGTAGAAAGAAGGGAACTAGAGAGTAGTTCTCTTCCAGTAGAAAGAGACACAGGGCTTGGACAACATGAGGTCTCCTGCCATGAAAAAGGAGGACATGGTTTCGCAGCAGAGAGACCTGGCAAGCCCTATGGAGCATGATGGCCTAATCCCCAAACTTTATTGCTTCCTCCAAGACTCCTGGCCTCACCCCTCAACCGTTGGATGAATAATGTGGCTTTGTAGTACTGAAATTCTTGGAAGAAGATGTGCTGCAGAGCAGGTACAAATATTTCCATTCTTAGAAAGTTACAGATGAGTTAACATTACTCCCTAGAGTTTTGTTATGCAGACTAAGATTAGATTAGATTAGATTTGGGTGTACAAAACAGTAGCATAAAGTAGACATACATTTATTTCTCTTCCATGGCAATGAAATCCTGATGTCGGCGGGCTGGGACAGGTGCCGCCACTCCTCCAACATCACGGATCCCCCACCTTTCTCAGTGGGAGTTTCCGCCTCAGGGTCCAGAAGGCCACGCAAATTCCAGCTAAGTCTGCCTTCTAGACAGCTGGTGTCAGTCCACCACTTGAAGCTCAAATCAAACTAAATACTGTCACCTGGGACAGGGCACATTAGTGGGCGTTGGCTTGTGTGACCTCCAAATGTGGAACTGACGTCACAAAGAAGACATATATTCTGATAAAAGGAAGATTATAAGGAAGGAATGTTTGCATGCACCTTAAAAACAATTAATGTAACAGTTAAGACAGCAAGAAAACCACATTTTCTGAAAGTCTGACACATCTCGTTACAAGCTTTGTTTCCAGGAGGCTTTGATACAAGTATTTTTGCATTCCTTTTAGAGTGCAAGCTTCCACAGACCGAGGCCAAGCTCGTTCATTCACAGCATCTAGCACTGGTGCTTGCAAATTCAGTAGAACTGAATTGCAGAGTAGAGTTAGGCCTCCACAGAAAAGGAACAGGTGGGAACTGGACATGAATTTGAACAGCTTGTAGAATGACCTAGTTAGCCTATTGAAATTTGGAAAGTTGGGGTGACCATGGACACCACTCTGAGAAAAAGCATTTGGGCTTCTTTCAAATATATAAATACAAATGTGGGCCTAGGACTTCCAGCAAAGCAGACCTCCTTCTGGACTCATGTTTAAGGTGTTGCATGGGGTGACAGAGTGGCACTGGTAAGGCTTGCTGTCCCCTCTTTATTATTTCTCTAAGGTTCAAGGCCTGAGTTGCCATGAAAATGAGAACTTTGTGGGAGGGAAAATGGAACAGAGGGATTTGGAGGGAACCTTTATTCCTTTTTTTTTTTTTGCTGGGGCTGGGTTTGAACCCACCACCTCCAGCATATGGGACCAGAGCCCTACTCCTTGAGCCACAGGCGCTGCCTGGAGGGAACCTTTAAATTATCTAGACAAACTTCATTTTTCAGATGAAGAACTCAGTCCAGAGAAGCATGAGGATGTGCCCAAAGTCACACAGCCAGGATGGAATGTGGCACTTGTACTGGCCCAGTCCCAGTTTGTTTCAGCTTCAACTACAGTAGCTACCCATGTTGAAGACACCATCAATTCTCAAGGTCACATTTATTTGGGAGAAATGAGAGACGGTGTTTCAATTCTTTTTGTCTTTCCATCGGTTATTTATTAGATTTCCCCTTTCTCTATTCTTTATCACTTTTCTTAAGGAGGTAACAAAATGGCTTTCCCAATTTTCTTCTGGGACTAAGTCCCACTGGGATCAACCTTTCTTTCTCCAGGTTGTAGCCAGCTAGATTTGATTGTATGGATAATGCCTGACCTTGGGCTGTTGAAAGGCCCTTTGTTTGTGGATTACAAGCGTTTATTCAGTTTATCCCATTCATTCTGCCACCCTCCTACTTTTTGAGTTGGGAGGTTATGACCTGGGGCAAATTGTTGATGGAAGAGAACTTTAAGCACTGAGTTGTGGTGTGTGTTCAGTCCAATCCACTTTCACCTCCCTCAGCTGGTGAAGGTTATGACTACAGCCCAATTCTCTAGTGACTCACTTCAGGAAAAGGACATGTGAGAAGGACCAGGCTCTCATGGGACTGCTTGCCAGGGTTGCCAAAACAGAGATGGCATTGTTCAGGGAAGATTCAGGAAGTCAAAATCAGAGAAAAGTGTGCACGGTCAGCTTACCCGCCGGGCTGGAACTGAACGTATTTTTTCCCCTGTTGATCAATCTGTATATTCACTTCCACAAGGACGCTCAGAGGACTTCTAGAATATTTACTCCTTCTGGTCTCAAATCCAGCATTCCTGATGGGCCAGCAAAGGGCGAGGGGGCCAGTATTTCTGTAGGTGCTTTCCCTGGTGCCACACAGTTGTGACATCTTCTGGATAGCCCTTTCATATAAACACAACCCCTACTCTCAATTTACAGACACGCTGATTTAGACGCACAGAAGTGAAGGATTTTGCCCAGGCCCATCCGACTACTGAGTGGCAGGCCCCGGATTCAAAACTGGTGCAAGGCTGACATTGAAGTGTGTTTCCAATGTCAGGAAACACCCTCGTTCCATGCTGGTGTCCAGGCTTCCTCCAACAAGTACCGTCCTGTAGCAGCTGCAGGTTGCAGGCTTCTGCAAGCTCTCCCTCCCTGTCCTCCAACCTCTGGCCAGCCACCTATTCCCCCTCAAGACCCACACAAATTCCACTTTCCCATGAGGACTTCCTGAGCAGCCAGTCCCAAGACACTGTGTACTTGCCCTAGTTCTCTCATTCTCCTACCCACCCACCCCCACCCTTGGTAATCCTCTCCACTTGCACTCCTGGCTTAGCCCTTCACAAAACATACCTTAGCTCCCATAAACTTTCTCATTCATATGCAAACTCCCAGCTGTGCTCTAAAGTGCCCGGGGCCATAGACAATGCCTCTCTTGAGCCCTGAGAATTCTCAGTGTGATGAATAATATCAACTAGCTGCTGGGAAAGGCACATTGAATAATTCACTGGTTAATTTTTAAGAAAGGCAAGGTAAGTCCTGTGATTCTGGTGAGTACAGAAGCATGGAAAACTTGGAGACAGGTGCTTGGCTCTTTGGCTAAGACTCACCTCCACATGGGAGTCTCTAACCCATGCCCCAAATCCTTCTGGGTGCTGTAGAGAAAACTAGCATGGTTCCACACTCAGATCAGCCCCTAAACCCTCTGCTGGTGTTAGGATGGGATAAAGCATCTTGCCTGCTGTGCGCAGGAGCTTGGCTGAGTGTTACAAGCTTCCTGGCAGCCTTGTGTGTCCCCAGTAGTCTTTTCCCCATCACTCCCAGCTAACCCCTGGTGGACATCTCTCCTCCCAGGGCCTTCATGGTGACAGCGGGCACTCCTTGGTCACTGATAGCACCTCCAATCTCCTCTAGTGACAAATCTGCCTGCACAACCCCCCAGATCTTACCCTGTTCCCTCTTGGGATTCTGCTTATTTTCTTTTCCATTCTTACAATTACTGCCCCTCCTCTCTGTGCGTTCTGTTTATCTTGAGAGGAGGAGGAGGATGAGCATGACGTCACAGCACAGCCCTGGCATGGCAGCCTCCTCTCCCCTCCTCCTTCCCCAAGGCCGCTGGGTCACTTGGGGAGGCCCACCCCTCCATGCAGCTTGCTTCCTTCCTTTACGAGGCTGCCTCCTGCCTCTTCTCCCAGCCCCACCTGGCACATGGAGAGACACCCTTCCCCATACCGGCTGAGCTCTGCCAGCACTTGGATGCCAGCCTGTGCCCACCGGCCTGAGCGTGGGCCTGCCTCTCTTCCTCCTCCCTTGGCTGGGAGTGTTATGGGGCAAGAAAAGACCACCAGACAAAGAATCTTCAAAATGCCAATAAGGAGCCTTTATCTAGACCAACCAGCCAGCTGTCTCCACAAGTCTCTGAGAGATCAGAGGAGAGCAGCCACGACCAGGGTCAACGCACAGCTTTTATAGGTTGCATGACGCAGCAAGCAAGCCGCCAGACTCTACAACTGGCCCGTGTGACATGGCACTCGTGGCTGCTTGGTTAAGCAACGTAATAGCTGGATACAAAAACAATTTTAACATCAGTGGAGTTGACATGACCTTATCCTGCCTATGTGTGCACCACAAAGTCAGCAAGGCCTTAGCTTGTGTGTTCTTCAAGGCCTCATCCGGTGTGTCCCCTGCCCAGCCTCCCCTCCCATCCCTGTGTCCTGGGGAAGGGGAATGGGGAGGCTGGGCCCACTGGGCCCCCGTCTCAGAAGGGCACTGAAGGCACGAGTGCTTCTGACCTTTGTCTTGATGCCTAGCTCTGTGATTACCACATAGTAGGCCGTCAGCCAATGTGGATAAAAGGTGGAAATAAGTGATGATGGGTAAATGGTCTTGGTTCTGCTCCATGAAAACACTTAACACATCACATCAATCTACATTTGCAGTTTAGTCACTTAAAGCAGGCCGTCACCCTGGACAGCCTGGAAGCATGGAGTAGTCCACCAACCAACCACCCCATCTATAAGGTGAGGCTCAAGAGCATTGCACAACTGTCCATGGTCATACAGAGTAAGTGGCAGGCTCCGGGCTGGACCAGCCTCTCTGATTCTCTGCCCAAGGCACCGCCGCAGTCTTGCCTTCAGAGTAAGAAGGCTTTGCACCTATAATTCCTAGTAATTCACACTTAATTTTCTCCCAGTTATTTCAAATTAGTGACCTAGCTAGCACTGATGAATCCTCCATGAACATATGCATACACACATGAATGAATGAATGAAAGTAAGGTCCCACCGGGGTCACAATGGCATCAGAGCAGCGTTTCCAGTCAAAGCATTAGGGAGCCGTAGCAGATGGAAATGATGCATTGAAGGCCTTTCCTTTCTGCCTCATGAACTTGACACTGTGCCTTTCTGGCCCTGCCCTTCGCCTTAATCTGCAGACTGACAAAGGCTGCTCTGGGCCATCCTGGCCACCTCGTTCTTATGGAACCTATTAGGTTGCTATTGTTTTTAGCAGACAGCTGATGCCTTGTGGAAAATTTAGCATTTGTTAATTCCTGTTCCATTGATCTTCTAGTTTATTTTCTTTTCTTTTTTAGCAAGGCACTTACTGGAAAACTAGACCTCTGTCACTTCCCTGTCATATGTTCCTTCTGTTCATTACCCACCTGGAGTCGGGATCACATCTCCCTGACAGAACAGTTGGTTACTATGGAAATGACTGTTCCTTCCCTTCACCACTACCTCCCACCCCCCAGGCAGCAGGCCTGCGCTGGAGAGGAGTGCTGGGCAAACTGGGGTCAAAGTGGACATGGGGGTGTTGCAAGAACCTTGAATGTGACTTTTCGACTAGCACTGACTTCTCTAAGCTGCCCCCTTCCTACTGAAAGCTCTGTGTGTGTGTGATAGCCACACCTGCACCCACCCCAACTAACCACCCCACCCAAATATGGAGAACCTCCCCTAGCTGCCTCCAAGTCCAACGTGGAGCTTCCCTCCATCTTTTGTGGTCAACCGCTCCTGACTAATCTTTTCCCCCAATCTCTTCCCCAGTGAGTCTGCACTAACTAACTCATTTGAATTGGAATCACTTTCATGGTTTCCCATATGCTTTTTTCTTCTTTTTCTTATCAGGCTCAACTACTTCATCTTCCCAATACTAAACAGGCCTCCTAAGAGACCATCTGGGTCAGTTGGCTATGTCTGGGCACACTGCCCGCACCAAGCTGGGCTAACCACAGGCCCCTGAAAGATCCTGCTCCCTGACTCAGAGAAGGGGATGGACGCAGCCCCGCCTGCCCAGTCCAGCCTGCTCAGTGTTTCCTCTTTGGGCCTATAAGTCTGCAGCAGACAGATAAATTGGACAGCACTGGATATAGTTGTGAACATTGACAACCCAATTAAAGAGAAAAACCCTAAAGCTACAGTTGCCTAAAATGGCCTCAGGTGATAAGGGGAGAATGACAAAACAATGTTTTGTTATTTATAAGTGTCTTATTTTTGTGGATATTAACTTATTTTTGTGTTTCATACTTGTCTTCAGTCTCTGTTGCCTGGGCCTCAGAGAAGCGCTGAGCTCCAGGACAGGGGAGCCCGTGAGGGGCACACACAAGCCCCCTTCTTTTGTTCCTGTGAAGGAGGGAGCCCAACTGCCTGGCCCAATGGCAGCTGCTCCATAGCTGGGGAGAACTTGACCTTGTCCAGAGACCTTCTCAAGACAAAGTGTGGGTTTTAGGGGTTTTCCCTTTGTCAGATGGGTAATGCCCTTTATCCAGAGCCTGGGTGGGAGTGCAGAGCCTAAGAATGCCCGCTTGTGTGCGGGTAAAGACGAATAGCCATCGTGGCTCTATTGGCAGAGTTGGTATGGGGGAGTCTGCCTCCCATTCAGCCCCCCAGTCGGGGAGTTGGGTGCCTCTGAGCAGGAAGCTGAAGCCAACATCACCGCAGTCCAGAGCCCATCTGGAAGAACTCCTTCCATGTGTGGGCCTGAGCTGGTCAGGGGGACACCCCCCTTGTCTCAGCGCGGGTGGAGCTGGGCCCCACATTCAGCCCAGGGCTCTATCCACTCGTGGAAAGGGCACCAGCCTTGGAAAGCACGACAAGGCGGAGCAGCGATTCTGGCCTGAGACGGGGCATGAGCGTCCGTATGCGTGCACCCAGGTGAGGGAGGCTTTGGGTGGGGCCTTACCTCTTCCTTATCTGCAGGGCTGATGCGGTGTGGTGGAGGGGAATCCTTCTGAGGTCTGAGGTGGTGCCGGCCTGGGCAGCCTCACCAGGCAGGCCACAAAGCCATGCCTGGCAACCACCCAGCAGGTGGGCTGAAGCCCCCAGGCAGGAAGGCCTGGAAGAGTGGCTGTGATCCATGGTGACTTGGAGAAGGGCCTTTGCTGGGGACAGGTCATGATAAGCCGCCCTCCACCCTGCCCCACCACCTTAGGACCCTACTGGGAGACAGTCTTGACTTTCCTGGCCCGGCCCATCATGGGCTTGGTGCCAGGCAGGACACCTCTCAGGCAGTCTCGCTCCTTCTGCTTCTGACTGAGCTCCACAGACCAGGCTTCAGGTGAGGCCTCCATTTCCCATGAAGAGCTACTGAATTTTAGGATTCTTCCTAGCTTTCTATCCTGACTAGAAAAGAGAAGAAGTGCCCTGGCGAAATCCCCTATGGACCCCAGCCCTCACTGCTCATGTTCAGTTAGCCACTGCCCAAGGACTCAAAGGCCCCTCCAAAACTGTCAGTCACTGCTGAGTGGAGAGGCCAGAACTTGGGCTGCATGGCTGGCCTCAAGAGGGCTACAGCCAAATTAGCTGTTTGGGGGACAGAACCATAGGACTAGCTTCAGAGGGAACCCAAGGCAGGCAGTTTACAGATATTCCTTCAGCATCAGCCTTTGTCTTTTCCAAGGAAGCTATTTCAGTGAGTTCTTCCCAAGAGAGAGGGAGAACAAAGCTCAAATACCAGAGCCACAGAAATAGCCCGAGGCTGATTAGCCCAGACAGGCCAGTAGCTCTCCCCTGGACAGCCTTGGCCCAAAAATAAGAGAAGGGCCCTGGAAGGCCTGGAACCCAAAGGCACAAGGGGCAAGCTTGCAAATGTATCCTTTAGGCTCTGTCCAGCCCACATGCAGGAGTCCTGCACCCCATCAGGTGACCCGTTCATAGCATGTGAAATGAGAGGCGCAGGCTGCAGAGGAGCCTGGGGGCCACCGTCTGGGCTGACCGCAGCTTTGAATCAGGTCTAGCAGGAGTTGGAGGTAACTGCATTATGGGAAAGATTGAAAGGTTAATATGAAACCAGCTGATACTGAAAGAGAACAATTAGGCAGGTTAAGGGGCTTAATATTAGATGAATGGCTGCTGGAGGATCAAGTTCACAGCTTCCGGGAAAGAAGTGTGACTCAGAGAAACCTTTTTAGGCGACCAGACCAAGCTCTGGTTTTGTTGATGTTTTTTCCTACCAGGTTACTGAGAGAAAATTACCATTTATTCATAGAAGAGTCATTCTCCCCTCCGCTCCCCTCCTTTCCCGCTCTCTCTTTCCTTTTGGAAATGTCTCTTTTTCCTCATGTTCTGGAATGAATTTCAGAGCCCCACCTGTCTAGTGTGCCTGAGCCTGTGTTTGTCTCTCTGGACGTTCTCCCTCAGTGAGACTGCCATGCCCTGCAAGAGTATTGTGTCAGTGGTGGTTGTATCCTTGGGATATTTAAGGCCATTAAACAGCCTCAGACCATTACCTTAGCCCTGGAGAGATTTTCTGAGCCAGTAAGGGGCTGACCTAAAGATGGGGGCCAAACTGGTGGGCTTCAGGTGGCTAAAAAGACGCAGAAGGTGGGGAATCCCCACAGTCCCCAAACTCAGAGCTCACCAATTCCTCACCAGAGCTTCTTAACATAAGGTTGCCTGGGCCCCAGCCTGGGCCAGGTGAATTAGAATCTTGAGGCAAAGGCGCAGTCTGGGCATCTGCACCCACTGACGTTCCTGGGTGACTTCGGGACCCTCCTAGCTCGGGTACCCGGGCTCAGGAGGCACACAGTGGAAAGGCAAGGCAAGGGGGTGCTGGGGACCCCTCAGACCCTGGACTGGGGCCGTCTCTGATTTCCTAGTTCCCATCCCAGCCAAGGAGTTTCTTGGAGCGGACACTTTATCTTGTTCATCATTCTAATCACTACACAGAGCTGGCCACATTCACTAAAACCCGGATCCTGAGTCTGTCCAGTTTCCTGGTTGATATTTTCAGAGGCCCAGCTGGTAGAGACTGGGCCTGGTCCCACAGAATGAGGTATGGACCTAAAACAACTTAACACACAGGAGCACAAGGACACAGCAGCCAGAGCTGGGAGGGCTTCTGGAGGCCCCCCGCTCCAACAGTTTTCAAACTGTGATCCCAAGGACCCTAGGGTTCCACAGCAGGACCTCAGAGACCACTGAGAGGAAAGGGCAGAGGTCCTCTGCTGGGGGCTACTGGCCCTCCTCTGCCTCCACCTCTTCAACCAGGGCAGCCTTGCCTTTACATCTCTGTCTGATTTCATTTTTCTTTTTTCTTTTAGTTTCTTTTTCTTTTTCTTTTCTTTTCTTTTTTTTTTTGAGAGAGAGGACCTTACTCTGTCACCTAGGCTAGACTGCAGTGGCATCTTCATAGCTCATAGCAACTCCAAACCCTTGGGCTCAAATGATCCTCCTGCTTCAGCCTCCCAAATGCCCAGCTAATTTTTCTATTTTTAGTAGAGACAAGGTCTCACTCTTCCTCAGGCTGGTCTCTAACTCCTGAGCTCAAGCAATCCTCCTGCCTCAGCCTCCCAGAGTGCTGGGATTACAGGCATGAGCCACAGAGCAATAACGTCTTTGTTGCTTTCCCAGCCTCTGCCCTTGCTGACCCCCACCCTCAGCCCCGGTATATTTTACACCCAGCATCCACAGTGATTATTTCAAACTATGAGACTAATCACTCCTATGTCACTCCTCTGTGTCTAAGACCCTGCAATGGCTTTCCATTTCACTCAGTAACAATCCAAGGTCCACACCACGGCCTTTAGGTCCCCACATGTTCCCACCACAGCTTCCCCTCTGCCTCATCTCCAGCCATGCTGGGCTCCTTTTTACCCCTAAACATGCCTGGAAGGCTCTGACCCAGCACCTGGGTGCTGTCTTTTCCACCTGCCTGAAATACTCCTCCCCTGACACCCACATACCCTGCTTGCTCTATTCCTGACACCATAACAAAAATGGCGCCTATGCCTTCAGCTTCCAGCCCTTCCTCTGCTCTACTGGCTGTCTCCCCCACTGGGATATAAGTTTCATGAGGGTGAGAACTTTGTTTTGTTCACTGCTATATCCCAGCACCAAGAACAGAGCCTGACACATAGTAGATGCTCAATAAATAATCATTTCCTAAATTAATCAGATTGGTTCTTTTTTTTCTTTCAAGACAAGGTCTTGCTCTGCCACCCAGGCTGGATTTCAGTGGCCTCATTATAGTTCACTGCAGCCTCAAACTCCTGCCACAGCCTCCGAAGTAGCTGGGACTACAGGCACATGCCACCCCATCCAGATAAATTTTGTATTTTTTTCATTAAAAGTGGGGTCTCACCATGCTGCCCAGGCTAGTCTCAAACTCCTGGCCTCAAGCAATCTTTCCTCCTCTGCCTCCCAAAGTACTAGGATTATAGGTTTGAGCCACTGCACCTGGTCTACATTGGTTTTGAGTCTTAAAATTAATGTGTATACTTTCTTCTTTACATATCTCTGCATTTTTCAATTTTTTGCAGTGAATATGTATTTCTTTTAGAGGCACAGTGGGAAATAAATGCATAGTCTCTTCTCCAGAACCATCCTCTGTCCAGAGCTGCTAGACAACAACTTCAGAAGACGAGGAGAAGCCTTACCCAGAGCCCGCCAGGTCTGAGCAGCACCAGGTCTGTCCTGAGCTCCTTGTATCATTACAACACTGGAAGGAAATACTGGTTCTTAGTGGTGGGTGAAGGAAGGTAGTGGGGTTATGCAGCTGCCAGTACCTAATGACGGATGGCCTGTCTCGGGATCAGTGGAAAAGGGGAAAGAAGGAGTGAAAACAGGAAGAGCAACACCCTCCCCCCACCCCACGTCCACATGCGCCAAGCTCCCTCTGCCCAGCACACGGACACAAGGCTGTGGGCTTCCAGGCATCCTCCACTCAAGGCATTATTGCCATGGGCCCTTATCTAACTGTCACAACTTGCTATTCTCTGGAATAGCTTATGCTGGAGCTCGGTGCCTGCTGCCTCTGCCTGTTTATGTGACTGAATCTAGAACAAAGGAGAAACATCTTGGCTCAGGAACAGGTCTCTGGCCTGACAGGAACTCCCTTATCTGGCCTCTGTGTCAGAGCCTCTAACTCCCAATGGGCGGAAATCCTGGGCTCCCCCTGATTTAGAGTGCTTGAGTTCCTGGAGAACTCACAAGTTTCACATGATAGCACAGCTTCACAGCCCAGAAGTAATTCAGAAAATGCAAGCCCCAATGACTTGATTGTTGACCCATTCTCAGATGGCAGCTTTCCTGGTGCTCTCTCCTAAGGCTCGAAGGAACTAGACAACTGAAAAGAGAACTCTGAGACCACAGTTTCCATCCTTCCTCCCACCCCAGCTCCATCATGAGAGTGACTCTGAGCACTGATGCCTGACCCGGTCGGGTCCCCAGTGCTCAGCTGGCCCTGCTGGTTCCATTATGATTTATCAGGCAGCTCCCACAACACTCAGGGACAGAGATGCCTGCTACCTGGGCTAGGACTTTCCTGAGATGCTCTATAGCAGGGGTCAGACAAGGCCTATAAAGAGCCGGATGGTAAATACTTCGGGTTTGTGGGCCACATGAGGGCTGGTCTCTGTCACCTATTCTCATCCTCCTCCTCCTGTGTACAACCCTATAGAAGTATAAAAGTCATTCTTAGCTCACAAGCCTCATAAAACCAAACTGTGATGGTGGGCAAAGGCAGTGAGCCAGCTGACTGCTTATTTTTATAAAACAAAGATTTTATTGGAATGCAGCCATGCTCATCTACTTACATCCTGTCTGTGGCTCTTCCCTGCCACAATGGCAGAATTGGATAGTTGAGGCAGAGACAATAAGGCCAAGACAGTGAAAAAAAATTTTTTTTTATAGAGACAGAGTCTCACTTTACCACCCTCGGTAGAGTGCCGTGGCATCACACAGCTCACAGCAACCTCCAACTCCTGGGCTTCAGCGATTCTCTTGCCTCAGCCTCCCGAGTAGCTGGGACTACAGGCGCCCGCCGCAACGCCCGGCTATTTTTTGGTTGCAGTTCAGCCGGGGCCGGGTTTGAACCCGCCACCCTCGGTATATGGGGCCAGCGCCTTACCAACTGAGCCACAGGCACTGCCCGCTAAAATCTTTTTTTTATCTGGCCCTTTGTAGAAAATGTTTGCCCAGCCCTGCTCTAAAGTAATAGTAAACAACTGGCTTGCATTCTGGGTTTTAGTGCATCATGCACATTCATTCCCATTTAATACTTAAAACAATGTTTGACATTAGTATCAGCCCCATTTTACAGATGAGGAAACTGAAAGTAGAAATGGTGAAGGGTTACCCATGATCACGTGGCTAATGAGTGGCAGAACTGGAACCCAAAGCCAGATCTCTAAACTAGGGCTTTTTCTAGAGGAAGCTGTTCCTGAAAGAGAATGCCTGTGACGCCCAGGACAAATTTCTTGCTTGGCCCCATGAGGTCGGGCAGCAGCAAGGGGTACCAGGGTCAGAGAGTGTGCATGGAAAGCAACCAAACTGACCTCCACAGAAACTCCTGAAGAGTCTCCTGAAATCTCAGGGTGCAGAGGATGTCTCTAGGGGCTCTTTGTGCACAGAAAGACTCCATGGCAGGCTGGCTGGCAGGTAGGACAGCTGTCCCCTAAAGGCCAACTTTGCCTTCAGTAAACATTTAACAGGTAGCCACATCACTGTGAGGGACGGCGGAGCTGCCCCAATCTTCCCACCGAGGCCTGGACAGGCCTTTCATTGCACTGGGTCCCAGGGCTGTCATTTCTTTGACAACCCTGGGAAGGTTATGCCATCGTTGGTATGAGAGAGACCCCCAGTGGACATTGGGGGTATTGCCAGCCCTCAGAGCAGCTCCAAAAACCACTTCCTGAGTTGGGTGTGCCCAAGATTTTCGTTGCCCTTGAGCAGCTGTTTCAGTAAGCAAGCTAAGTAAGCATTGTCCTCTTCAAAATCCTCCCTGAGGGAAGGTGCTGTATGCGTGTTCTAACATTGTTGCCATTCCACAGAGCATATTCAGAGTGCTTCCTCTGGACTTGAGTTTATGGTGGTTCTTGGGCTTTTAGAGTCTTGTCTGTGGGGCAAATCTGACTACCCAGAACAGCTTCAACTTCGTGAAGTTTTGTTTTAGTTGCCACCAGCCTAGCTTTGCTCCAGAACCTGTTCTGTGTGTCTCATAGTGTTGTTAGTTTTAGTCTTCATTCTTTGTAGTTTTTTATTTGAATTAGATGCCAAAAAATTATAAATTAGGGCGGCCGAGTAACAGCTTCCTTGCAACTGGGCATAGTGAGACTGGGGAGAGAAGACTCCAGGCATCTCTGGCTGGTGGGATCTGCCCAGAAACATCCCTTTGGGGACTCAGGGAGTCAGCGAGAGACTTCTGGACCCCATGAGGAGAACAAAAGCAGTGGAGAACTATAAACAAGTGTTCGCGTGTGTTCATTTGGTCTAATCCCACCTGCAGCTGTAAGTATAGCAGCAGTGACATTGCAATCTGGAAAGGTCTTACCTGTGAGCTGTTTTGGGTTTTTTTGGATTTGACACTCATTTGAACTACCTTGGGAGAACTTGGGCAAGAATGAGGAGGACTTTAAGCATTGTCTAGGGCCCCAGACGGAGCCGCTGAGCCAGACAGAGCTAACAGTGTTCCTCTGCGGGCCATGCGGAGCCATTGTGGGAGAACTGCCCTGGCAAGCTCAGCCTTCAGAGTCACAGAGCAAGGATCAAGTGGGAACGAGTCATCTAGTGACTGAGCAGCCTAAAGGTGGGGACTGAGACACCTTACAGCCTTGGCGCTCAGGGACATAGAGTGAGACCGGTTTTGGCACACTGGGTAAGTGGATAGCCACTTCAGGAGTGATCCCAGTGGCAAGTGCTTTCCTGGGAAAGCTTCTAACAAGTTCAGCAGTCTAAAGTGCATTTTAAGTGGGCTGAGGAGATATTTAGGCTCTCTGAGCCAGACATCAGCAGAGGGAAGGTGCTGTATATGTTTGAGACATCAGCAGAGGCCTCCAGTCTCCATCTCTTATAGCTATGTCAGCATTGTGATCAACATCTCATACCCTAGAAGATCACCTGGTGCCCAGACAATATTCAGCAAGATATATACACTGCTTTGTTTTTGTTTTTTTTAATTTCAACATTTTCCCTACAAATTTTTCTTTTCTTTTTTTTCTTTCTTCATTTCTCTAGTTTAAATATAATTTTTTATTGTTGCCTTTTTTAACAATTAGAACTTCATTTTTGCTAGTGTTTCCACCCCTATTATTTGTTTTTATCCCCCAATGTTACCCTATAAAGTTTTCTGTTTGTTTGTTTTTGGTTTGATTTATAGCATTTTTGCCTTTCCTTTCTACTTGGTGGAGGTGGGGAACTGTGTCCAGACAGGCTAGCAAAGAGCTGCTGACCTCAATGGAACCACCCAACCCAGCACTCCCAGAGGTTGGGAGTTTTCAAGGTTGGGTCAAAGTACCCTACTGTACACCTATATTGCTCCCATCTCCCTCTTTCTATGCCTCTCTCTCTCTTTTTTTTTTTGTAGAGACAGAGTCTCACTTTATTGTCCTTGGTAGAGTGCTGTGCCATCACAGCTCACAGCAACCTCCAGCTCCTAGGCTTAGGTGATTCTCTTGCCTCAGCCTCCCCAGTAGCTGGGACCACAGGCACCCACCACAAAGCCTGGCTATTTTTTGTTGCAGTTTGGCCAGGGCCGGGTTTGAACTCACCACCCTTGGTATATGGGGTTGGCGCCCTACTCACTGAGCCTTTTACCCACCCCCCTATCATTTCTCTTTTTTCTTTTTCTTCTTTCTTTTTTTCCCTTCTTGTTCTTCAATCTTCTCATCCTTGTGGCCCTGTACCAAAGGGACTCATCAAAACTCTAGTCCACAGGCACAGCAACTTAAAAGATCAAGAAGAAGTGAAAGGAGAATTAGGGCAAGGAAACAGATAAAAGAAATCACTCATGAGGGAGAATCAGCAGAAAACTCCTGGCAACATGAAAAACCAGTCCAAAGCAAACCCCATCCTCCAAGGGACTGTGAGGTAGCTACTGCAGAGGATTCTACCTATTTAGAAATGACAGGGAATTTAGCATAGAGATGATGAAAACAATGAAGGAAATGATGGAAACAATGAAGGAAACTGCTGATAAAGTGGAAAATAACCAAAAGGAAATCCAAAAACAGAATCAAATAAAAGATGAACGATATGAAGAATATAGAAAGGATATAGCAGAGCTGAAGGAATTGAAGTAGTCAATTAGGGAACTTAAAGATGCAATAGAACGTATCAACAACAGATTAGACCATGCAGAAGAAAGAATTTTGGAGGTAGAGGACAAAGCTCTTGAGATAACTCAGATAGTTAAAGAGGCAGAAAAGAAGAGAGAGAAAGCAGAAGGTTCACTGACAGAATTATGGGACTTTATGAAGCGTTCCAACATACGAGTTAAAGGAATCCCAGAAGGTGAAGAAGAATGCCCCAGAGGAATGGAATCCACACTAGAGAATATTATAAATGAAAATTTCCCAAATATCAACAAAGATTCTGACACATTCCTTTCAGAGGGATATCAGACCCCAGGTCACCTAAACTCTAACTGAGCTTCTCCAAGACACATTGTGATGAACCTGTCCAAAGTCAAGATGAAAGAAAAGATTCTTCAAGCTTCCAGGAGTAAGCACCAGTTGACCTATAGGGGCAAATTCATCAGGGTGACTGAAGACTTCTCTAATGAAACTTTCTAAGCAAGAAGACAATGGTCATCTACCTTTAATCTACTTCAGAACAATTTCCTGCCCAGAATTCTATATTCTGCTAAGCTAAGCTAAGCTTTAAAATTGACGAAGAAATCAAATCATTTACTGATATGAAAACATTGAGGAAATTCATCACAATAAGACCCCCTCTACAGGAAATATTTCAACCTATTCTACACACTGACCATCACAATGGATCAACAGCAAAGTAAGAACTCAGAAATTAAAGAACAGAACCTAACTTCCACACTAATGCAAAAGATAAAACTAAGCAATGGACTCTCACAAAATAAGTTGAATAGAACACTACCACACTTATCAATTATCTCAATACATGTTAATGGCTTGAATTCCCCACTGAAGAGGCATAATTGACTGACTGGATTGAAAAACACAAGCCATTCATTTTCTGTCTTAGGAAACACATCTAGCTTTAAAAGGCAAATTAAAACACTGAGTTAAGGGTTGGAAGACAATTTTTCAGGCAAAGGAATTCCGAAGAAAAGAGGAGTTGCAATTTTATTTTCAGATACATGTGGATTTAAAGCAACTAAAGTCAAAAAAGACAAAGATGGTCACTTTATATTGGTCAAGGGAAAAATACAACAAGAAGACGTTTCACATAGCCTTCATGGCATTTTCTTAGTTATTGTGTTAAGACACTTATATTTTACATTTAGTAAGTTAACCAGTTTGATGAAAATATTTCAAATTGTATATAAAACCAGCACATTGTACCCCATGACTGCATTAATGTACACAGCTATGATTTAATTTTTTAAAAAAACATTTTAATTCTAAATATTTATACACCCAATTTAAATGCTCCCAGATTCTTGAAACAGACCTTACTTAGTCTGAGCAATATGATATCCTATAATACCATAATAACAGGGGACTTTAACACTCTTCTTACAGAGCTGGACAGATCCTCCAAACAGAAATTAAACAAAGACATAAGGGACTTAAATGAGACCCCAGAACAACTGTGCTTGATAGACACATATAGAATTATTCCAAAAAATTGAGGAGGAAGGAATTTTCCCCAACGCGTTCTATGAAGCAAACATCACCCTGATACCAAAACCAGGAAAAAAAAAAACAACTAAAAAGAAGAACTTCAGACCAATTTCACTAATGAATATAGATGCAAAAATTCTCAACAAAATCCTAGCCAATAGATTATAGCTTATCATCAAAAAAGTCATACATCATGATCAAGTAGGTTTCCTCCCAGGGATGCAAGGCTGGTTTAACATACGCAAGTCCATAAACGTTATCCACCATATTAACAGAAGCAAAAATAAAGATCACATGATCCTCTCAATAGATGCAGAAAAAGCATTCGATAAAATCCAGCATCCTTTTCTTTTTTTTTTTTTTTTAACAGAGACTGGATTTTAATGAAGGCTGATTGACTTCAGAGTAAAAGTGTTAGTAAGGGCATTAACCATGGCCCATTTTTTTATGTATTTATTGCCAAGGGCATCACAATTTCTTTAAGGTAAGGAGTTCCTTCTGTTGAAAAATCATTTTCGAGAGGAGCTTTTTTTTTCTCTTTTTTTTTTTTTATTGTTGGGGATTCATTGAGGGTACAATAAGCCAGTTACACTGATTACAATTGTTAGGTAAAGTCCCTCTTGCAATCATGTCTTGCCCCCATAAAGTGTGACACACACTAAGGCCTCCCTCCATCCCTCTTTCTGCTTCCCCCCCCATAACCTTAATTGTCATTAATTGTCCTCATATCAAGATTGAGTACATAGGATTCATGCTTCTCCATTCTTGTGATGCTTTACTAAGAATAATGTCTTCCACTTCCATCCAGGTTAATATGAAGGATGTAAAGTCTCCATTTTTTTTAATGGCTGAATAGTATTCCATGGTATACATATACCACAGCCTGTTAATCCATTCCTGGGTTGGTGGGCATTTAGGCTCTTTCCACATTTTGGCGATTGTAAATTGAGCTGCAATAAACAGTCTAGTACAAGTATCCTTATGATAAAAGGATTTTTTTCCTTCTGGGTAGATGCCCAGTAATGGGATTGCAGGATCGAATGGGAGGTCTGGGTTGAGAGCTTTGAGGTTTCTCCATACTTCCTTCCAGAACGGTTGTACTAGTTTGCAGTCCCACCAGCAGTGTAAAAGTGTTCCCTTCTCTCCACATCCACGCCAGCATCTGCAGTTTTGAGATTTTGTGATGTGGGCCATTCTCACTGGGGTTAGATGCCCCCAGCTTTATTTTTGTTACTAAGAACTGCCTTAGCTATGCGGGGTTTTTTCCGGTTCCATACAAAACGCAGAATCATTTTTTCCAAATCTTGAAAGTACGATGTAGGTACTTTGATAGGAATGGCATTGAATAGGTAGATTGCTTTGGGAAGTATAGACATTTTAACAATGTTGATTCTTCCCATCCATGAGCATGGTATGTTCTTCCATTTGTTAATATCCTCTGCTATTTCCTTTCTGAGGAGTTCATAGTTTTTTTTATAGAGGTCCTTCACCTCCTTCGTAAGGTATATTCCTAGGTATTTCATTTTTTTGAAACTATGGTGAAGGGAGTTGTGTCCTTAATTAGCTTCTCATCTTGACTGTTAATGGTGTATACAAAGGCTACTGACTTGTGGACATTGATTTTATATCCTGAAACATTACTGTATTTTTTGATGACTTCTAGGAATCTTGTGGTTGAGTCTCTGGGGTTCTCTAAGTATAAGATCATGTCGTCAGCAAAGAGGGAGAGTTTGACCTCCTCTGCTCCCATTTGGATTCCCTTTATTTCCTTGTCTTGCTTAATTGTATTGGCTAGAACTTCCAGCACTATGTTGAATAGTAAAGGTGACAGAGGACAACCTTGTCTGGTTCCAGTTCTAAGAGGAAAAGCTTTCAGTTTTACTCCATTCAGTAAAATATTGGCTGTGGGTTTGTCATAGATAGCTTCAATCAGTTTTAGAAATGTGCCACCTATGCCTATACTCTTCAGTGTTCTAATTAGAAAAGGATGCTGGATTTTATCAAATGCTTTTTCTGCATCTATTGAGAGGATCATGTGATCTTTATTTTTGCCTCTGTTAATATGGTGGATAACGTTTATGGACTTGCGTATGTTAAACCAGCCTTGCATCCCTGGGATGAAGCCTACTTGATCATGATGAATGACTTTTTTGATGATAAGCTGTAATCTATTGGCTAGGATTTTGTTGAGAATTTTTCCATCTATATTCATGAGTGAGATTGGTCTGAAATTCTCCTTTTTGTTTGGGTCTTTTCCTGGTTTTGGTATGAGGGTGATGTTTGCTTCATAGAATGTGTTGGGGAAGATTCCTTCTTCCTCAGTTTTTTGGAATAATTTCTGCAGTACAGGAATAAGCTCTTCCTTGAAGGTTTGATAGAATTCTGGAGTGAAGCCATCTGGACCAGGGCATTTTTTAGTTGGAAGCTTTTTTATTGTTTCTTTGATCTCAGTGCTTGAAATTGGTCTGTTCAGGAGCTCTGTTTCTTCCTGGCTGAGTCTAGGGAGAGGGTGTGATTCCAAATATTTATCCATTTCCTTCACATTGTCAAATTTCTGGGCATAGAGTTTCTGGTAGTATTCAGAGATGATCTCTTGTATCTCTGTGGGATCAGTTGTTATTTCCCCTTTATCATTTCTAATTGAGGTTACTAGAGATTTTACTTTTCTATTTCTAGTTAGTCTGGCCAATGGTTTATCTATTTTATTTATTTTTTCAAAAAACCAACTCCTTGTTTCATTAATTTTCTGAATGATTCTTTTGTTTTCAATTTCATTGATCTCTGATTTGATTTTGGATATTTCTTTTCTTCTACTGAGTTTAGGCTTAGATTGTTCTTCTTTTTCCAATTCCATAAGATCTCTTGTGAGATTGTTGATGTGTTCTCTTTCTGTTTTTCGAATGTAGGCATCTAAAGCGATGAATTTTCCTCTCAAAACTGCTTTTGCAGTATCCACAGGTTTTGGTAGCTTGTGTCTTCATTGTTGTTATGCTCAAGGAAGTTAATGATTTCCTGTTTTATTTCTTCCTGCACCCATCTGTTATTCAACAGAAGATTGTTTAATTTCCATGCCTTTGGGTGGGGTCGAGCATTTTTGTTAGAGTTGAGTTCCACCTTTAGTGCCTTATGGTCTGAAAAGATACAAGGTAAAATTTCAATTCTTTTGATTCTGTTGATATTTGTTTTGTGTCCCAGGATATGATCAATTTTGGAGAATGTTCCATGGGGTGATGAGAAGAATGTATATTCTTTGTCTTTGGGGTGGAGTGTTCTATATGCGTCTATCAAGCATAGTTGTTCTAGGGTCTCATTTAAATCTCTTATATCTTTGTTTAATTTCTGTTTAGAGGATCTGTCCAGCTCTGTAAGAGGTGTGTTAAAGTCCCCTGTTATGATGGTATTATCAGATATCATATTGCTCAGACTGAGTAAGTTCTGCTTCAAGAATCTGGGAGCATTTAAATTGGGTGCATAAATATTTACAATTGAAATGTCTTCTTGCTGTAGTTTTCCCTTGACCAATATAAAGTAACCATCTTTGTCTTTTTTGACTTTAGTTGCTTTAAATCCACATGTATCTGAAAATAAGATTGCAACTCCTCTTTTCTTCTGAATTCCATTTGCCTGAAAAATTGTCTTCCAACCCTTGACTTGGAGCTTTAATTTGTCTTTTGAAGCCAGGTGTGTTTCTTGCAGACAGCAAATGGATGGCTTGTGTTTTTTAATCCAGTCAGCCAATCTATGTCTCTTCAGTGGGGAAATCAAGCCATTAACATTTATGGAGATAATTGATAAGTGTGGTAGTATTCTATTCGTCTTATTTGGTGAGAGTCCATTGCTTAGTTTTATCTTTTGCATCAGTGTGGAGGTTAGGTTCTGTCCTTTGATTTCTGAGTTCTTACTTTGCTGCTGATCCATTGTGGTGGTCAGTGTGCAGAACAGGTTGAAGTATTTCCTGTAGAGCTGGTCTTGTTGTGGCGAATTTCCTCAATGTTTGTATATCCCTAAATGATTTGATTTCTCCGTCAATTTTGAAGCTTAGCTTAGCAGGGTACAGAATTCTGGGCTGGAAATTGTTCTGTTTAAGTAGATTAAAGGTAGATGACCATTGTCTTCTTGCTTGGAAAGTTTCATTAGAGAAGTCTGCGGTCACTCTGATGGATTTGCCCCTGTAGGTCAGCTGGCGCTTACCCCTGGCAGCTTGCAGAATCTTTTCTTTTGTCTTGACTTTGGACAGGTTCATCACAATGTGTCTTGGAGAAGCTCGGTTAGAGTTGAGGCGACCTGGGGTCCGATATCCCTCTGAAAGCAGTGTGTCAGAATCTTTGGTGATGTTTGGGAAATTTTCTTTTATAATATTCTCTAGTATGGCTTCCATTCCTCTGGGGCATTCTTCTTCCCCTTCTGGAATTCCTATAACTCGTATGTTGGAATGCTTCATAAAGTCCCATAATTCTGACAGTGAACGTTCTGCTTTCTCTCTCTTCTTTTCTGCCTCTTTTACTATCTGAGTTATCTCAAAAACTTTGTCTTCTACCTCTGAAATTCTTTCTTCTGCATAGTCTAACCTGTTGCTGATACTTTCCATTGCATCTTTAAGTTCCCTGATTGACTGTTTCATTTCCTTCAGCTCTGCTATATCCTTTTTATATTCTTCATATCGTTCATCTCTGATTTGATTCTGTTTTTGGATTTCCTTTTGGTTATTTTCCACTTTATTAGCAGTTTCCTTCGTTGTTTCCATCATTTCTTTCATTGTTTTCAACATGTGTATTCTAAATTCCCTTTCTGTCATTCCTAACATTTCTGTATAGGTGGAATCCTCTGCAGTAGCTACCTCATGGTCCCTTGGCGGGGTTGTTCTGGACTGGTTCTTCATGTTGCCTGGAGTTTTCTGCTGATTCTTCCTCATGAGTGATTTCTTTTCTCTATTTCCTTTCCCTAATTTTCCTTTCACTTCCTCTTGCTCTTTAAGTTCTTGTGCCTGTGGACTAAGGGTTACAGGACCAGAAGGGTGAGAAGGTTGAGGAGCAAAAAAGGGATGAAAGAAAGGAGGACCGAGTGATAAGAAAAAAAAGAAAAATAGAGAAAGGAGAGGGGGTGGGTATAAGGAATATTGATAAAAAGAAGAGAGGTACAGAAAGAGGGAAACAGGGCAATATAGGTGTACAGTAGGGTACTTTGACACAACCTTAAAAAACCCCACCTTCTGGGGGTGCCCAGTTGGGTGGTTCCCTTGAGGTCAGCAGCTCTTTGCTAACCTGATCAGACACAGTACCCCACCTCCACCAAGTAGAGAGGAAAGACAAAAATGCTATAAATCAAACCAAAACAAGCAAACAAAAATCTTTACGGGGATACAATTGGGTGAAAAACCAAATGATAGCGGTAGAAACACTAGCAAAAATGAAGTTGTAGTTATTAAAAAAGGCAGCAATGGGAAATTATAATTGAACTAGAAAAATTGAGAAAGAAAAAGGGATCCGTATGGAAAAGATTGAAATTAAAAAACAAAAGAACATCAACAACGTCAAAATAATCAAACAAAAGAAAACCAAACAAACAAAAAAAGAGAAAAAAATACACAACCAAAAACAAAGCAGTTTGTATATGTTATTGAATATTGTCTGGGCAACACGTGGTCTTCTGGGGTATGAGATGTTAGTCACAGTTCTGGTACGACTGGAGGCTGCTGATTTCTCAAACCCCAGCTGGTAGACTCCCTAAATCTCTCTTCAGCCCACTTAAAAGGCACTTTGAACTTGTAAACTTGCTGAGCAGAAGCTTTCCCAGCTTTCTCGCTGGAATCACTGCTGAAGTGGCTATCCACTTACCCAGTGTGCCAAAACCGGTCTCACTCTGCCCCTGAGGGTTAGGGCTGCAAGGCGGCTCAGACCCCACCCTTAGGCTACTTGGTTGCTGGGTTACAAGCTCCCACCCGTTTCTAGCTCTGCGACCCTGAGGGCGGAGCTTGCCGGGGCAGATCACTGGCAATGGTTCCGTGTGACCCACCGCCAAACACTATTAGCTCCGTCTGGCTCAGCGGCTCAGACTGGGGCCCTAGACAACGGCCAAAGTTCTCCGCACTCCCGCTCAGGCCTTCCCCAGGGCAGTTCAACTCAGTGCCAAGTCCAAGGACATCAAAACAGTTCACAGGTAAGGCCTTTCTGGTTTGCAGTCTCGCTGCTACTGAACTTACAGTTGTGGGCGGGTTTAGACGGATTGAACACTCTCGACCACTTGCCGGTTTTCCACTGTTTTAGTCCTCCTCTTGGGGTCCAGAAGTCTCTCGCTGACTCCCTGTATCCTCATAGGAGTGACGCTAGGCAGTTCCCACCAGCCAGAGATGCCTGGAGTCCTATCTCCCCAGATTCACGGTGCCCAGTGCAAGGAAGCTGTTACTCGGCTGCCATCTTGCTCCGCCTCGGTCCCCGGCATCCTTTTCTAATCAGAACACTGAAGATTATAGGCATAGGTGGCACATTTCTGAAGCTGAATCGAAGCTATCTATGACAAACCCACAGCTAATATTTTACTGAATGGAGTAAAAGCAAAAGATTTTCCTCTTAGAACTGGAACCAGACAAGGTTGTTCTCTGTCACCTTTACTATTCAACGTAGTGCTGGAAGTTCTAGCCAATACAATTAGTCAGGACAAGGAAATAAAGGGAATCCAAATGGGAGCAGAGGAGGTCAAACTCTCCCTCTTTGCTGACAACATGATCCTATACTTAGAGAATCCCAAAGACTCAACCATGAGACTCCTGGAAGTCATCAAAAAATACAGTAATGTCTCAGGGTATAAAATCAATGTCCACAAGTCAGTTGCCTTTGTATATGCCAATAACAGCCAAGATGAGAAGCTAATTAAGGACACAACTCCCTTCACCATAGCTTCAAAGAAAATGAAATACCTAGGAATATACCTAACAAAGGAGGTGAAGGACCTCTATAAAGAAAATTATGAAATCCTCAGAAAGAAAATAGCAGAGGATATTAACAAACAGAGGAACATACCATGCTCATGGCTGGGAAGAATCAACATTGTTAAAATGTGTAAATTAAAATAAATAAATAAATAAATGTCTATACATCCCAAAGCAATCTACCTATTCAATGCCATTCCTATTAAAATACCAACATCATACTTTCAAGATTTGGAAAAAATGATTCTGCATTTTGTATGAAACCAGAAGAAACCCCGTATAGCTAAGGCAGTTCTTAGCAATAAAAATAAAGCTGGGGGCATCACCATACTGCATTTTAGGCTATATTACAAAGCCATAGTGGTCAAGACAGCATGGTACTGGCACAAAAATAGAGACATAGACATTTGGAATTGAATAGAAAACCAGGAAATGAAACTAACATCTTACAACCACCTAAACTTCTTTAAGCCAAACAAGAACATACCTTGGGGGAAAGATTCCCTATTCAATAAATGGTGCTGGGAGAACTGGATATCCACATGTAAAAGACTGAAACTGGATCCACACCTTTCTCCACTCACAAAAATTGATTCAAGATGGATAAAGGACATAAATTTAAGGCATGAAACAATGAAAATCCTCAAAGAAAGCATAGGAAAAACACTGGAAGATATTGGCCTGGGGAAAGACTTCATGAAGGAGACTGCCATGGCAATTGCAACAACAACAAAAATAAATAAATGGGACTTAATTAAACTAAGGAGACAACAACCAAAGCAAAGAGACAACCTACACAATGGGAAAGGATATTTGCATATGTTGAATCAGATAAAGCTTGATAACTAGGATCTATAGAGAACTCAAATTAATCCACATGAAAAAGTCAACAATCCCATATATCAATGGGCAATAGACATGAATAGAACCTTCTCTAAAGAAGACAGATGAATGGCTAACAAACATATGAAAAAATGCTCATCATTCCTATATATTAGAGAAATGCAAATCAAGACCACCCTGAGATACCATCTAACCCCAGCAAGAATGGCCCACATCACAAAATCTCAAAACTGCAGATGCTGGCGTGGATGTGGAGAGAAGGGAACACTTTCACACTGCTGGTGGGACTGCAAACTTGCACAACCTTTTTGGAAGGAAGTATGGAGAAACCTCAAAGCACTCAAGCTAGACCTCCCATTTGATCCTGCAATCCCATTACTGGGCATCTACCAGAAGGAAAAAAATCCTTTTATAATAAGGACACTTGCACTAGACTGTTTATTGCAGCTCAATTTACAATCGCCAAAATGTGGAAATAGCCTAAATGCCCACCAACCCAGGAATGGATTAACAAGCTGTGGTATATGTACACCATGGAATACTATTCAGCCATTAAAAAAATGGAGACTTTACAGGGTTTGTATTAACCTGGATGGAAGTGGAAGACATTATTCTTAGTAAAGCATCACAAGAATGGAGAAGCATGAATCCTATGTACTCAATTTTGATATGAGGCTAATTAATGACAATTAATGACATGGTGGGGGTGGGGGAAGGGGAGAGCAGAGAGAGGGAAGGAGCAAGGGGGTGGTATCTTGGTGTGTGCCACACCTTTTGGGGGCAAGACACGAAAAATAAATATTTTAAAATATATAAAAAAATTATAAATTAGGATTCCCGGCATTTCTGAAAAAGTTAGAGAACAGGGGCTGAAAATGAGCTGCTGCTCTCTTTAGACAGGCAAGAATTCTAGTTTGCCACAGTCCCCGCCACTCCCTAGCGCCTCTTACTGCTGGCCCTGCTGTTTGATTACATTGCCTTGTTTGTCCCTAGAGAAGCTTTATGGTTATATCACATATACAGAATAACTGCCATGTAATAGCTAGTACCACAGGTACCAGACACTACTCTAAGCATGGTACATAATTTTCTCATTTAATCCAGTAAAATAGGTATCATTATTCACAATTCACAGATGCGGAACATCTGTTCAGGGTGAACAGCTCTAAGAAACTTGCCCATGACAATCAGTAAGTCTACGCCCTGTGCTCCTAGATTCCATGGAATCGTGGAAAGTGAAGTTACATTGACAGGAAATATCTTTATGAGCCACAAGGGATGAAATGAGTTTCAGTTAGGGACAAATGCATTTTACCTTGTCAGTGAACTTTTCTCCTAGTTTAGGGAGTATTTCTGGGTCACTAAAGGCTTCAGACAACCCCTAGGTTTTCCTCATTTCTACCCATTATCTATTGAAGAATGGCTAATCCTGATCTCAGTCACAAAACAGCTAAAGTATCTTTTGTGTTAAAGACACTGGGATATGCCCCTTTCTTCCTCAGGACACCTGTCTTGATACCCCCCGCCCCCTTGATTTTGGGTTCTCAATGCTCTGATATTCCCAGAGGGCGCAGAGACCTCTCTGTGACAGGATCTAGGCTGGAGCTCTCAGCACCTCACCTGCCAGATTTTCCACATCCTTTGTGTCTGCCAAAATGTCCGTTGCTGTGTCCCATGTGTTGAAGCTCTTGGTGAATCACCAACAAATGAATGTGATAAATGATTTGGGAGATAAGGTATCAGTGGACTAATTCATTTTTCTAACAATTACTGAGTTTCCACCTCTGCCCCTAAAATCATACGAGGGCTTCCCATTCCTCTTAAGAGACTAAAGACCAGAATCTTTAACAAGGCGTAGGAGGCCTGTGAGACCCTGTGTCTTCTCGCCTCTCCAGCCATCCTCCTTCCCCACCTTTAGACCCTTGCACCCACCTATTGGGGCTTTACGGGTACCCTGTCCTGGGCGTGGACATTTCTGCCACGTCCCCTTGGCCAGTGACTGCTTCTTTGTCCTCCAGATCTCTGTTCAGTCCCAACTTCATCAAAAAGCATTCCCTGACCTCACTGCCAGGCTCAGATGGCACCATCAGACACGTGCCAGTTGCCAAGCTCTCCCATGGAGCAGTCCTTGGTTGCAGTCTGGTGCTTGTTTGTTTCATTAATACACCTCCTCCTCCTCAGACTGAGTCCGCGATGCCGTCATGGGCAGATTTGTATCTGTTTCTACTCACTTTGTGTCCCTAACTCCTCGATGCCTGATCCATAATCTGCCGTAGGTGAAAGGAAGTGGGGCAGGGTAGAGGGAAGAAGGAAGAAAGGAATGTCTATTGCTCCCTACAGGTGACATGGAGAGAGCCTCAAGGACTTGCCAAGGACAGAGAGCTAGTTAGTGAGTGACACGGCAGAAAACTAGAACCACGTTTCTAAGGCACATTTCTTTTTGACCCTATCATTCCTTTCTCTGAGGCCTTGGCTGGCCTTATTGGGCTGTCCTTATTGGACTCTGGCGGCATGTCCAGGCTGGCTCCAGATTAAGGTGGGGCAGTATAATTAAGCTGCAGGGGTGTCGCTTAGCCACAAGTAGGAGTGGAGCTGGGCATACCAGGGAGATCTCTGGGTCACATACAGATGACTTCAACTTGGCGTCATCCAGGTAGATTCCTGGGACAGCCTGGCTGAGCATAACGGGGTATGGGATCTGGATAATCAGTGTGCTAGAAGGAGAGAGGCAACCATTTGTCACACCCTTGTGTGCAAAACCCTTTCAGGACACTATTTGGTTGATTCTGATATGGGACCTTCCAAAGAGATACCACTGTCCTCATTTTACAGATGATGAAACTGAGGTCCAGAGATGGAGCTGCCCAGAGTCATACAACCTGGTCAGTAGTCAGTGGAAGCAAGGCCTTTAGACCCAACTGCATCAGATTCTGAGCAATTTCTTATTCCATGATACAGCACAGCCTTGAACTTGGACAGGATGCTCAAGTACTTCCTCTGGAATGCGAGAAATCAACCCAAGAAGAACTAGAGAGAGAGACAGAATGAACTACCATGGCTGAACGATACCGGCCCAGGGATCGGGGCCCAGGACCCAAGGATGAAGGCTGTTGGAGGCAGAGGAGGCACAGAATGCAGGGGCCACCCACGTGTCAGCTGGGCTGCCGGGCATGCTAGGGAAGTATGGATGAGAAGAGCCCAGCAAAAGCAATGCCCTCCCTCCCTATTCTTTTCAGCAAAACGATTTGTTATTTCCACTTTCGGTGGAAGTGTTGATATCTTCACAGTCAGATCTGGAAGAAGAAAGTGGCACAGTGAACCAGACATGCAGCCCCAAGGAAAAAACATCCCCACGCCCTGGCCTTAATGCTGCATCCCTGACCCATGGTCCTGAGAGGGGGACAAAGAGAGGGGAGAGGCCCTGTGCTCCCCAAGGCAGGAGCATGGGGCTGGCCCAGGAGGCGGGCTTCTGACTGGGTGGCTGTGATACTTGCTCTGGGCTTCAGGGTCCTCACGAGTTAGAGCAGGAGCTGAATCAGACAATCTCTAAGGTCTTTGTGTGTTAGTTCCTCTTCAGCATAGGTCTGGGCGCAGAGGCAGAGTGAGACCAAAAAAATAAATAAATAAAACGGCAACCAGGAGTCATCTGAGAGACGGTTGAATGCGGGATGGCGGAGGAATCCAGTAACGTGAGGTTGTTTTAAAACTCACCTCATCTGCATGTACTTTGACCCTTGAGATTTTCTGGCATTGTGAGCTAGAAAAATAATTATAGATTCAATAGATTATGGATGTGATACTGTATTATATTATATCATATCATATTATATATATCATATTATAAAAAGGCAGAGATTTTATGTCAGGCCTAGGTTCACAAGGTAAGCCCTGGAGTGGGCGGCTTACCCCCACGTCTGCCCTGTCTGCACACACCCCGCAGGGCAGCCACGAGGGCCAGCGGAGTGTCTGCACAGAGTGCACAGCTCGGCGGCTGGTAGGATTTCTACAGAGCTCATGCGACTTCCTCCCTGCAACCCGCTCCTCCTCCTACTAGGGCCCTTCCAAGTGAAGGACAGAGTTAAACTGTGAATTCGGATTCAGCGAGCACCCAACTGTGACTTGCCCTGCGTGTAGATAAGCTTCACAGGCAGCAGGCACCAGGCATTGCTACGCTACCGTACAGCTGGGGAAACTGGAATTCAGGTCAGCTTTAGCTCAGGAGGAGATGAACTGAGATGTGAGCCCGGGTCTGCTGATCAAACCCCCAAGGTCCTTTCATGGACACACAACTGCACATGAGATGCAATCGGGGGCCCCGTCGGGAGAGGTGCCTGCTCGGGGGGGTTGCTCTGTGAAGCCTCTTTGTTCACAGAGGTGTACTTGATATTAATACGTACACACCAGGTTCTCTCGTGCAAGGGGCTTCACATGCCTCAGTCAGGCTGGAAGGGGAGCAGCATGCTGTCCCCCTCACCCCCACCCTGGGCAAAGGGGTCTCTCAACTTCTTCCTGTGGGTAGAAAGGCTTTTATACCACTGCCACTGAAGTTCAACGTAAACCTTCATGTTGATCCCGGGCCTCCACATTTCATAGCGACTCACCACTCCCTGTGAGGACGGTGGATGAGTGATGTCATCCTAATTTTGCTGCAGGTGGAGGCAGGTGCAGGGAGCGTCCCTGACTTGGTGGCAGCCCACCATGAGGCCCACGTGGGCAGCTCAGGACCCCAAGCTCCTGGCCCTGCTGCTGCAGAAGCCTCTGTCTGCCCGTCGCTGGCTCTCACCAGCGGCTCCTCCTTGTCCTTGGGGCTTCTCCACAAAGGCTGACAAGGTGAAAGGAGGTGGCCGTGGGAGTCAAGGCACTTGGGAATTTCATGATAACAAGGCCCTTCTTCCTCTCTCTCTCTGGGGACTGAGCTAATAATAGCAACAGTTCCTTCTGTATACTCTTCCTTAAACTTGCTGTGACATTTGTTTCACCATGATTGCCGGCCGAGAGTGTGGTGTGACATCAGGGTGGATGAGTCACTTTATCTAGGGCGGGTGCTGTTACATCTGCTGCCTCTTCTTGCCCCAGCTCAGGGCCCTGAACAGCCTCATGGGGCTGGAGCCCTTCTAATGCCTCCCCGGGTAACGGAACTGCACCAGTTCTCAGTTCAGCACTCCACCCCAACTTAACGCTCTTCCGACTTTGCCCACTTCCCTTTCAACCTTCAGAAGCTCATTCTCAGCCAGAGGTCTTTCAATGCCAGCTTCGTCTACACTGGCTGCTCCTGAATGGTTCTCAGGCCCAGCCACCCACCAGCTAAGGGCTTAGAGTTAGGCAGACCTGGTTCAAATCCTGGTTCTGCCACTGACCAGCAATGTTACTGCTATTACTACTACCCTTCCACAAGCCTCTCTGTTTCTCCAACAGATGGATAGTGGGACTAATACTAACACCTACCGAAAAGTTGGCAGTAGCTTAGCAAAGTGCTGGCACAGAGTAAACACTCAGTGAGAGCTGGCACGTGTGTGTGTGTGTGTGTCTCCCTCCTGAGCACTTGACTTTTCTTTGTTGTTATTTTTTCACCACATGCCAATTCCTGCTCCACAAGGCTCATCCCATTTCCATGTGCTCAAGCATCCTGGTTTCTTGTTTCATCCTTTCTCTTGCTTTTGGTTTTCTAACCTCTTCTTCTGGACCATTTTTGTAGCCCTTTGAAGCTTTCATTCATTCCATTTATTTCAAATGGTATACGATAGCAACATATCAATATTTACAACGTTTTTCTGTCTTTCTTAACAGGATGAGGACTAGAAACTGATAAGCTAGCTATAAAAACTAATTAAAGCAATGAATTATTTTTTAAAAAAAGACTAAAACATCAGCAAAGGATGCAAATAGGTGACTCGTGGAGCAAGAATTTACACTAATAATTGGGGAAATGTAAATTTAAGTAACAATGGGGTATTTCTTTACTTCCATAAGAATGATCACAATTTTAAAAGACTCCATTATTGCTAATGGAGATGCAGGGAAAAGATTACCTTTACATTTATTTATTTATTTGAGACAGAGTCTCACTATATGACCCTCGGTGGAGTGCCATGGCATCTTAAATGATTGCTCATAGATATTATCTTAGTCTGTTTTGGTTATTTATAAAGGAAAAACACTTCTGGAAGCTGGTGAGTCCAAGGTCAAAGGCCGCAACTGCTGAGGGCCTTCTTGCTAATGGGGCGCTCTGCAGGCTCCTGAGGCAGCCTGGGGCATGGCCACCAGGGAGCCAAACTGGCTTTTACAACAGGCCACTTTTGTGGTAACTAACCCACTCCCATGAGAATCCATTCACCCAGTAATCTATTAATCATTCATAAGTGCAGAGGCTCCACCTCTTAATATTGTTACCTTGAGGATTGCGTTTCAACACAAGTTCCAGAGGGTGCAAACATTCAAACCATAGCAGATGTTACAGCATTTTTGAAAGCAATTTGAAAATATCTATTAAAATTAAAATTGCTGGGCGAGATGGCTCACACCTCTAGACCCTGTTACTCAGGAGGCTGAGGCAGGAGGATTGCTTGAGCCCAGGAGTTCAAGGCTGTAGCATATTATGATTGCACCTATGAATAGCCACTGCACTCTAGCCTGGGCAACATAGCAAGATCTGGACACAGAAAAAAAAAATTAAAAATAAAAATATGTATACTTTTTGACCTAGCAATTCTTTTATTAATTTTCAAATAAGACTACATTTATGGGTGGCGCCTGTGGCTCAAGGAGTAGGGCGCCGGTCCCATATGCTGGAGGTGGTGGGTTCAAACCCAGCCCCAGCCAAAAACCACAAAAAAAAAAAAAAAGACTACATTTATTCAATACCCTAGTAAAAGTTTTGATTATAAGTGTCCAATAATATAAAAATTATAAAACAGATATGAAAATTTCTTATATTAATACAAAGTACATGACTACACATAGAACATCCTACAGGCAAAGAGAAGCAGAAGGGAAAAATGAAGACTGTGGTTGAGGTCTAGTAATAAATAAATAAATACCGAAGCAGAGATGATCCATATCATAGTACCCTGTTTCCGCGAAAATAAGACATCCTCCGAAAATAAGACCTACTTACAGGAAAGAAAAGACGTCCCCTGAAAATAAGACCTAGTGCATCTTTGGGAGCACACCTTAAAATAAGACACTGTCTTATTTTCGGGGAAACAGGGTATATTCTACCACCAATACCGTAGGCAAAATGTCCAAAAAAAAAAAAACATTTCAAAACAACCCGGGAGGATGATAATGGCTGGACTCCAATCACCTTAAAGGCTGTGACAGAAGTGACCCAACTGTGTAGTGTGTGCACTTGGTGGCCTATAGTATGTAGGTTTTTTCCAAAAGGAGGAAATATAAAATGTTTAGATTAGGAGCAATAAAAGTTTAAAGCAGTGATTTTCAACTGGTATGCTGTGAGAGGATCTTGGGTGTTCCGAGAAAATTTTTATTTATTTATTTATTTATTTTTGTAGAGACAGAGTCTCACTTTATGGCCCTCGGTAGAGTGCCGTGGCCTCACACGGCTCCCAGCAACCTCCAACGCCTGGGCTCAAGCGATTCTCCTGTCTCAGCCTCCCGAGTCTGAGAAAATTTTTAAAGGTCATTAATTAAATTACTTTTGGAAGAAGTTTAAAGCACAGTAAGGATCTTCTCCTTCTCCTTCTTCTTCTTCTTTTCTTCCTCTTCCTCTTCCTCTTTTTCTTCTTCTTCTTCTTTATTTTGATCAACATTTAAGTGCCATGGAGTAGTACAGGTTTGCATCATCAGAACCTTGCAAGACCTTAATATTTCAAAATTGGTAACAATTACCTCTAGGGACAAGTCCATGTCACGGAGCTATGACAAATGTATTGTCATGAGGGAAAACAGCTTTAGCCAGCCATCTTAAAAAAAATGCCCCAACCACTGCCTCTCAATGTAGAAAGACTAAAACTGCCTACAGCTTATTATACCACAAGTACCACCCTTGTCCCCTGAAACTGCCTTTAGTTTCATTCATTCGAAGGGGATTTTTTTAAAGAAGGCTTAAAGAGCACTTTATAGCACTCAGCTTTCCTATGAAATATTCAGCATCTTAATATTAGGTACAAGTCTTTTTTTAGGAAGCAAGGTTCTGGCTTCCTCTGGGGAAGAAAACAACCCACTCAAAACTATTCTAGAAGTTGTCTTTTAACAGAATAACAGGTTAAAATAGGAGGGACAGTTTGTTGCTGTGTGGTCTTTTCAAAATTTAAATCATTTTTTGTTCCCCTTCTAGGTAAAAGCCTTGGTCCCCCCTCCTGAGTGGGGATGGGCAGAGGCCCTGCCCCTCAGGCTTCTCAGCAGCTGGTCTCTGTTGCTACGGCAAGGTTTTTGTGGATGTGTGTCATTGAGGACTCCCCCAAAACAGCCTTTATAGATAATCTCACAACGTATCTTCTGTCCTTTCCAGTATGTGAGATCCGAATAGGAAAATAAACTGGTTTTGTTAGGACCAGAGGCCATGTCTGCATCTGAGCCACCCTCCCACTGGCTACTGTGACCAGGAGACTGAGCTGGGGAGGCCCTTGAGCTGGAACCCAGAGCATCAGCGTTCTGACGTTTCAATTCCTTCTGCAGTTTGCCAATCGGGTTCCCTTTTATCCTGTTTCCAGACAGAGTTTTCACTTTCTTTAGTTTCAGTGTGGTCTTTAGACTGGGTCCTGCCCATGTGTCTACCACAGGATTCCGGGTTTTGTTTTGTTTTTTTTTTTGTTCTTGCTTTTGTTTTTGTATCCAGCTGGCAACTTCTCCCATCTTTTCTTCTCCAAGATTTTGGCATAGAGCAAGGTCTTTTCATTGGAGGTCTGCTCCACCCTCTCCTTTCACAGAAAAATCACACTCTTAATGCATTGTCTACAATTTCTAATTTCAGTTTCTATGAAGTGGAGAGCTTAAAAATACTTGCAAAGCAACCTGAGTACAGGAACCTTTTGGATGCTGTGCTTTCCCCTCTAATCTCTTTGGTTGTCTTGCCTGACTCCCCATTCAATAATCTAATTTTAGCATCTTTCCTTTACTAAGTCTTTCCAAAACTATCAACTTGGTTCTTATAAAAACAGTAATAACTCTTTCCCTTCTCCATTCACATTTTGCTAGTTTATACAACACTGATTAAAGTACAGCTGGCATAAAAAGAGAACAGAGTCTTGGGAACAAACCCATCGTATCCTAGGGGATTCCCATGTCAACAGGTCACCAAAGCTGTTGGTGGCATCTTAAGAGGCATGAGCATCCTTCTGGATCCCAGGGGAGCTGTCAGTGTATCTCATGGAGAGAACGCATAGGGTCACGGGACCTGCTGAGTCACTTTTAGTAGAACTTCACTGAAAGTACTGTGAGCTGGTGAGCAGGTAACTCGCCTGCTGAGATATACCCAGATCCCTTGATGTTATTTTATCTCTTGGCTATTCTGTGACTAAAATACCAAAGGCTGTGAGTGGGGCTGGGCTGGAAGCATGGAGGATGACAGCCATCTTTTTATAATGCATTGTGTAGCATTTTCCTGATGTGGCTAAAAGTTTGAGGTGAATGGTTTGGTTAGGGCAGACCGCATGCTTACAATCCTATCTGGGACAGGCCAGCCAGTGCTGAGACAGGGCTCCACTAATTCACAGAGTTGTTTTGGGACCCAAATGAGATAATTTTTTTTTTTTTAGTATTTGCCACAATGACAGGACCATCAGATTATTTGCAACAATGGATGGGGTGGGGGACGCCATCTTTACAACAAGCAGCAAGGCTTCTGGGAGGAGTCCACTCTTTGGAGGCAGGCAGAGGAGGTCTGGGGGCCCCTTTCAACATGGAAGTCACTTAAGGAAGTCACTTAATCTTGCTGAACTTCAGTTGTGTCACCTGAGGAACAGGGAATAACAGCAGGAAAGCTCACCTAGCTTCTGCAGTTGTGAGGATTACACAGAAGGTGTGGAACTACAGATTTTATCTTTGTGGGTATGCTCAGTCCATTAAGATCTGAAAAAACCTGATGTCCTGTGGTTTCCATGACTCAACTGATTTCTGACTCTGACTTCTCACTTCCCTTGGTTGGTGAAAACTATAACCCCACCTCTTCCTGGGGAACCCCTTGCCTTGGGTCATGGGCTATGATTTCATGCTGTGAAGGGATTCAAGTGCTTTCCCCAAATCATTCATTTGTGTGGGTTGGGCCTGCATGTCCTTTGTCCTGTCCATTTGTCCTGTGATTCCCTTGTGCCCAGAACCAAACTAGTCACCCCAAACTTTTAGCCACATCAGGAAAATGCTACACAATGCATTATAAAAAAGACAGTTGTCATCCTCCATGCTTCCAGCCCAGTCCCACTCACATCCTTAGGCATTTTAGTCACAGAATAGCTAAGACATAAAATAACATCAAGGGATCTGGGCACAATTATGCCCCCAGCTTGGGGCACAGAGTGAGGAGAGAAATGAGCTCTGGACAATGGGAAGGAGGAGGGCTTGTGAGGAACTGGAGAGAGACACCCACTGAAAGGCATGCACTTTTTTCTTTGAAGTTTAATACTGTAAGGGGAAATAAAAACACACCCATGGGCTGACAAGGCAATGAGGCCTCCTCACTGCTATGTGAACATGGGGTCACCTCAGGGCCTCTGGGGGGGAGGTCTGTCCCAGGGATCTTGTCGTTCACACCCTCAGAGCCCCACTAGAGGTGCCCTCAGTGGGTCTGCCCTTGCCTCTTACTACCCTCCTCACTTCCTTCCCTATTTTATTCTTCCCTATAGCCCTTAGCCCCAGTTTCCTGACTTACCCTGCTTAATGTCTCTCTCTACCCACTTAGAAGGCAAGCCCTACAATAACAGGTTTCGCTTGTATAGCCCAAGTGTCCAGAACAGTGCTTGGCACATAGCAGGCATTCAACAACCATGGACTGGAAGGATGGGCAAGTGACTTCATCATTGGATGAGTTAATTGTTGTCTTTTCTTCCTTTCCTATGATACCTGCTCTATCACAAGATTCTCAACAGGGCTGGGACTGGGTGAGGAGAGTCAGACACTCACCTCGGGCAAAAGACGTAAGGCAGCATCGAACACCTCAGTGATCAAGATCACATCATCTTGATGCAACATTTTAAAAAATTAATAAAACTAGTGCAAAAAAAAGTGTGGTGAAAAAAAGATCAAATTTTTAAATTAAGGCACAATCCAAAAGAGGTTACAAGTGCACTAAAGTTAATTAAAAATTATTTAAGATCATCATTTGGTTAAGAGAAATTCTCAAACATGGCAGGGTTCTCAATTAAAAACAAGATGAGCAAAGAAGTAGGTTGTTTGTTTGTTTGTTTGTTTGCTTTTTGAGACAGAATCTCCACTCTGTTCCCCAGGCTAGAGTGTTGTGGCCTCAGCCTAGCTCATAGCAACCATAAACTCCTGGGCTGAAGTGATCCTCCTGCCTCAGCCTCCCAAGTAGCTGGGACTACAGGCATCTGCCATAATGCAGCTAATTTTGCTATTTTTAGTAGAGACAGGGCCTCACTCTTGTTCAGGCTGATCTCGAACTCCTGAGCTCAAGTGATCCTCCCACCTCAGCCTCCCAAAGTGCAAAGATTAGAATCATGAGCTACCTTGCCCAGCCAAGAATTAGATTTTGAATTCTTATTAATGAGTTTTCTTCCGTTAAAGCTCAAAAGGTTATCTTCTAATAAAATTTGTGGTTTTTTGGTATAAATGAAATATTTTCACTTGGAATAAGGTTTTAATATACCTACTTTTTAATTTTTAAATTTTTTATGCTATCTTTATGTTTTAGAAAAAATTAACCATTAGGAAAATATATCAAGATCTGTACATAGGGGCATACATTTTTTCTTTTGCTCCAGGCCCCAGGTGGTCAGCAGAGCAATTGTTCTCAGCAGATGTGCTGATTGAGTGGTTTCACATCCTTTACAGCAGGCTTCTGTCATGCTCACAGCTTGGGTCACTCCCATCTGAGGGAGTGAGGGGATTTCAGGAGGCTGGTGAGGGAGACCACCTTGAAGGCTGTGCTTTCCATCCACCCCCAAATTGGGACATGTGGGCCTACTCCAATGAGCACTAATTTTTCTTTTGCATGGAAGGTCTTGAAAAAGAGATCTTGAAAAAGAAAAAGATATTAAGATAAAGAAGAGGAAGAACTTGGGGAGAGAGGAAGGAATCTTCTTTACTCCTCAGGCATCAGACACAGACAGCCCGGGCAACCCCCACATTTGCTCACTCCATTCTCACTTCTGACATCAGCCGCCATGCCCACGCTGAGCCTGAGGAACTGGTGCCTCCCGAGACAGCCAGCACCACAAGACCTCGCCAGGTGCCAGCTGCAGGGCCGCCCTTCTCCAGGCCATGGGCACACAGCAGTGAGACCAAGGTATTGGGGCTCCCACCTCTGGTCCTTCCCTTGAACTGACGATCAGACCTTGGTCCCGTCATCCTCCCTTCCTTGGCCCAAGTCTTCTCATCCATCTAATGAGGCCTCTGAGGACACCTCCCGCCTTAAGAGTCTAGAAGGCAGAGTTTGTCACAGCGCTTGGTGCCTCTGCTATTTCCTCAGTGTAAGTGTCAGAACCAATCTCTTTTCTTTTTTAATTAGAGATAGGGTCTCACTCTTTCTCAGGCTGATCTCGAACTCCTAAGCTCAAGCAACCCTCCTATCTTAGCCTCTCAGAATGCCAGGATTACAGTTATGAGCCACTGTACCCTGCCAGCAAACAACATCTTTAGGGAATACCTAAAATTAAGGATAAACTCCTTCCTGTAGCAAACGCAAACTCAGAGACTCTCAGACGGCTCTGACTATACACAGAAGATGGCCCACACACCTCCATCATCTCTCAGTATAACTTGGTGGTGAAGAGGCCTCTGCCTCTGGCTCTACTTATAACTGATTGGCTGAGGGCAGCTCCCTGTCCATTTCTTCATTTATAAAACAAAGATAACAATACAGTACCTCCCTCTCTGTCAAAGGGGGCTGCTAGTGCAGAGTTGTTGGGAAAACACCGGGGGGTGTGGAGATGAGGCCACGGGTGGAGGGTGGACTGCTGACTGTGGAAAAGGGCTCCCTGGTTATGCCACTTGCCAGCTTTGCAGGGAGGACAGGCCCTGAGGAGGAGCAGGGCAGGAAGCACAGAGCAGTGTGGGAATGTGGGTGTAAGGAAGACAGACAGCTGGGGACAGAGCATGGCTAGGGGTGATGGGCTGAGAAACATGGGGAACAATCCTTCTCAAGATTCTAAGTCAAACTCAGGTTAAGATCTTTTCATAGACTCACTGGCTAGTTACATTATTTTGATTTGCTTGGACTTGCTTTGTGCCCTGGTAACTATCAGCTCCTAATAGGCTGGGGAAGTGCGGGCAGAGTCCTAAAGAGACTAATAGTTACCTACAGAGCCTTTCAGCCTCAGTCCTGGTTAAAGAAATGAACAGGAAAGGCCTGGGTCAGGAAGGGAACCCCATCTTTCCCAGCAGTGGGGAACCCTCCTCTAATTCCCAAGTTCTTTTATTCTACTAACAGTTTTATGGAGGTACAATTCACATACTGTACAAAACACCCATTTAAAATGCACAGTTGAAGGCAGCGTCTGTAGCTCAGTGTGTAGGGCACTGGCCACATACACTGAGGCTGGCGGTTCGAACATGGCCTGGGCCAGCTCAAACAACAATGACAACTGCAACAACAACAACAACAAAATAGCTGGGTGTTGTGGTGGGTGCCTACTTGGGAGGCTGAGGCAAGAGAATCGCTTAAGCCCAAGAGTTTGAGGTTGCTGTGAGCTGTGATGCCATGGCACTCTACCCAGGGCAATAGCTTGAGACTCAGTCTCAAAAAAAAAAAAAAAGAAAAAGAAAAAAAGAAAAGAAACTCTCACTAAAATGCACAGTGAAAGCTTTTGAGTACATTCAGAGTTGAGCAACCATCAGTACTATCAATTTGAGAACATTTTCATGAGCCCAGAAAGAAACCTTGGACTCATTTTTTTTTTTTTTGCAGTTTTTTTTTTTTTTTTCTTTTTGGCTGGGGCTGGGTTTGAACCCACCACCTCTGGCATATGGGTCGGCGCCCTACCCCTTTGAGCCACAGGCACCGCCCGAAACCTTGGACTCATTAACCGTCACTCCCTTCCCTGGCCACAACATCCGTCCCTGCCATAGACAGCCACTAAGCACCTTCTGTCTTTAGAGCTTTGTCTATTCACATTTTGTATAAATTACAGTTGGTCTTTTGTATCTGTAGGTCCCCCATCTGTGTGTTCAACTAACTGCACATTGAAAATATTTGGGAAAAAACAATAAAAATAGCAATATAATAATGAAAATAAAAAAAAGTACAAATTTAAAAATACAGTATAAACCAGGCATGGTGGTGCACCCCTGTAGTCCCAGTTACTCAAGGGCCTGAGGTGGAAGGATTCCGTGAGCCCAGGAGTTCAAGGCTGCAATGAGCTATGAACACTCCTACGATAGCCACTGCACTCCAGCCAGGGCAAGGTGGCAAGACCACATGTCTAAAACAAGATTTTTTTTTTAATATGATATGAAAACTATTTATATAGCATTCACATGCTATTAGATATTGTAAGAAATGTAGAGATGATGTATGTAGGAGGATGTGCATGGATTACATGTTATGTTACTCCTGGACCTTCTATAAGGTCCCATTTTCTATAAGGGACTTTATATAAGATTTCAGCATCCTGAGGGGATCCTAGAAGCAACACCCTGTGAATCCTGAGGACACCCATCTAGGTATGTGGTCTCTCTTGATTGGCTTCACTCGGCATAATGTTTTTCAGGATCACTCATGTAACGAGTATCAGAAACATATTCCTTTCTGTAGCTGAATCATATATCCCATTGTATGGATATAGCATGTTTTATTTATCCATCTACCAGCTGATGAACATTTGAATCATTTCCATTATCTGGCTATTATGGATAAAGTTGCTCTGAACAGTCAAGGGTGAGTTTCTGTGCAGACTTAGGTTTCATTCCTCTTAGGTATATGTCTAGGAGTGCAATTGCTGGCTCTCTGGTTATGGTTCCTCCATTCGTTGCCATACGTACTTCCATTTCAGAATTGGCATGCTCACCTAAAGTGCTCACAGGTCTGCTTGCCCTGGAGGACTATGGGCTTTCTTCAGCTTGCGTGCTCCTGTGGAAGCTGGCACCTGCAGGCACTAAGTGAACATGTGCCCGAGCTGATGCTGCAGATTACAGAGGCTGGTCCCAGGAGGAGCAAGGAGAGGCTCCCCATCACGGGCAGAGGGCAGGCAGGGCACCAGCAGCCCGTGCGTGGGTGTGGTGGAGACAGACGTGAGGGTGTCTGCTGGATGCTATTTCCTAGAGAGATGGGAAACAAAGTGACCAGTTGAGAGTAAGGACACAGGATTGGAGGTCTAAGAAGGGAAAAGGTAAGGACTTGGTGACAGTCTAAGTCCTTGGGGTTGTAAGGAAGACAGACGGCTGTCTCATTACCTCATTACCTTGGGCAATGCAATGAGGATGCCTGAGAAACACCATGAATCCACCCAAGGTTTGAGGTCATTCAAGTGAAACTCATCAGCCCGATGGCGGCCTTTTCTCCAGGCACATTCAGCAGTTTGGGTGCAGGGAAGGAGCTGGGAGACATAACTATAACCATGGCTGGGATTTGGCCAAATGAGAATGACAAAATAAGAGGGGAAGAGTGAAGGTCCAGGAGTAACATAATGACGAACCATGGAAATGTAACCAGATGAGAAGGGAAATGCATACCCAAGGGGCTCAGGTCCGGGGAACAGGAGGGGAAATCCCTGGCCTGTAGGTTCTGGGGGCATCAAAGACTTGTTGGAATTGGAGCCCTCGAGGGAGTGATGTGGAAGGCAGGAAGTAGGGTTGAACCTGAGACTGCAGGACTGCAGACCCAGTAGTGGGAAGGTCAGGAGCATGACTAGGGGGCAGCCAGCTGGGAAGGTCAGGAGCACGACCAGGGGGCGGCCAGCTGGGAAGGTCGGGAGAACGACCAGGGGGCGGCCAGCTGGGAAGGTCAGGAGCACGACCAGGGGGTGGCCAGCTGGGAAGGTCGGGAGCACGACCAGGGGGCGGCCAGCTGGGAAGGTCAGGAGCACGACCAGGGGCTGGCCAGCTGGGAAGTTCAGGAGCACAACCAGGGGGCGGCCAGCTGGAAAGGTCGGGAGCACGACCAGGGGGCGGCCAGCTGGGAAGGTCAGGAGCACGACCAGGGGGCGGCCAGCTGGGAAGTTCAGGAGCACAACCAGGGGGCGGCCAGCTGGAAAGGTCGGGAGCACGACCAGGGGGCGACCAGCTGGGAAGGTCGGGAGCACAACCAGGGGGCGGCCAGCTGGGAAGATCAGGAGCACGACCAGGGGGCGGCCAGCTGGGAAGGTCAGGAGCACAACCAGGGGGCGGCCAGCTGGGAAGGTCGGGAGCACGACCAGGGGGCGGCCAGCTGGGAAGGAAGAAGACAAGACCACGCCAGGGCATTAGAGATATAGATTTCATAACCACTCAAATTCTGAAAGTAGTGTCAGAGCCAGTAGTGCTGAAACCACCGAAGAATGAGCAACAGTAAGATAACCAGAATGAGGGATGTTGGGCGGTGATGGTCAGCTGGCATGAACATCAGAGCTGAGGAAAGAATAGTTTGGAATTGAGGAACAAGGAGGACATCTGCCTTCCCTCTGGGCCCCCATATAAGGGGTACAGGAAAGAAAACAGCTACCCCTTGAGAGGGCTGTAGCAGGCAGCTTGGGGCAGAGCCAGGTTCAATTAGAACAGAAAGGTGACTAAGACTGTATACAAGAGGGCACTCTGCAAGTTGCATTGAAGGGCGAGGTCACACAGAGCTACCAGGGGAGTCTGGGGCATCCCACAGGGCCTGGAACATGGGGTGTGATGAGATTAGTCTGAGATAGACTCAGATAGGAAGCCACGCCCCGGGCCCTGCAGAGGTGGGGGCCTTCTCAGCAGTACACCAGACTCCAGAACCCCTTTCTCATTCTTGGTGAGGCCGGGGGGAGCCCCCATGGAGAAGCCTGTCTTAGGGAGAACACACACAGCCCTGGGTCCCCTTTTTGGAGTACAGAACACACACGTCCTCTCAGGCTGCCGACTCCCATGTGACGGGAATCCGGGGACTGAGGAGCAGCTCAGGAGTTTGCGTGTTGACTCTGGTTCACACGATGGCTGCCGGCGGCCCCTGCGGCTATCTGCCTCCTCAGGGTGGCTGCCATTCTGTATTTGTGTGTGACTTCATGGTTCCCCAAGTGTGTCTGCTGTTTACCTCCAACGTGACAGCTAAGTGACACAGTACACTAAGTGGGTTAAACAATTGCAGGGCGAGAAGTCTCCCTGCCCCACCCACATTAGGCACCTGCCTGGTGGAAGAGAAGACCCACAGACCCAGCAAGGAGCATACTTTGTCCATCTTCTTCTCCCTCACTCCATGACTGATGCCGCTGAAGAGAAATGGAATATAGATTCTGAAAAGGTATGCAATTTTTATTTGTCTATATTAACAGGAAAAAAATAGCAACAACACTTACATTAGGTACATATTTACATTATTAACAAAAGTTTCCTTATTTTAACAACAATTTCATGACCAAGAACTAAGTAGACCATGACCAAGATGCAGGCACCAAGTACAAACTAATACTGGTTAGTTGACATTTATTCTAAAAAATAGCTGCTTGGTGAAGGTTTCTTCAAAGTTTTCCCGCCAAGGGACAAAATACTTTCAAAAGACTTTTTAAAGTTTTTAAAATAATTTCATTTTTACCCCGTTAGCTTCATCTGTTACCAACCAGTGGGAACTATAAAAAAATTTTCATGTTTATAATTTGTAAAATGTAGTCAATCTGGGCTAATTTGAGCCAAAAAGGGAAGCCACAGCCCTGCTTTGGCCAGGCTCCTCCAAACTGAGGCCCATTTCTTGGCCTTGCACCTTCCCCACGGTCTATTTCCACGGAGCCCACAGATCAAACCAGGCCTAGTTCTCCGAACATTTGTATTCTGTTAGTAAAGAGAATTCATGAAGAATTAGTGCTGTGGTCACAGGGGTGAGGCAAAGGGAAGCAAATTATAAATTTTCCTAACAGGAACCTCATAGGCTGTGAATTTCCCAGAAGGGGATAGAGAAAGTGGGCATTGCTCCTCAAATGAGCTGGGGCACGCATGGGACTCCTGGGAGGGGCACCAGCTGCGGCTGTGCCCCTCTCTCAGCTCCCTGCCTTCCCAGGACTCTCCTCACACACCCTGGCAGCCAGTGTCAGCTACTGCCAAGGAATCTAGCCTGCTTCTCCAGCTTGGTTTCCCAGGGTAACCTGAGCCCCATTCTACCTGGCAACTGAGGAGAACGAAAACCTCCTCAGTCCCACCACACCGGGCCCTCGACGCCATGCAGCAATCCTTTCTTCATCCCCACACCGGCCACAGCACCTCCCTCGGCAGAGCCCAGGTCTGCACCAGCTACTAGGCGGCCCCTCCTGTCTCTCTGACATGTAGCCTGCCCTGGGGTTCACCAAGTGCTCCCCCCACTCTCCTGCAAGCTTTGCTCCTCCACCTCTCCCCACGACCAGCCGGCATCTGGCTTTTCTTTCTTGGTGAGGACAGATGCTCAGGACGTCAATACTGGCCTCAGGATGGTGCTCCCCAATCTGTAACTTTGGCCCCAGCCCTGAAACTTGCACCTCCACTTCTGTGCCTGAATGTCATGCCCAAAGCAGTATGCCGCTGACTAGCAGTGTGACCCTGATATCTTATTCTACTTCTCTGAGCCCCACACACATTTTCTCTAAGCAAGGGGTGATTAATGCTGTCCCCTATGCAAGGCTCTTGGGTTCAAGAAGGTGATATCTGCACAGTGCATGGCATGCTGTTTTACTTAATAAGCTGCGGTTAGAACATCTGCAGGTGCCACTTCTTATTGCTGCACAAGGCAACCAGTGAGGGAGTGTAATCTGGCTCCCCAGGTAGTGAGTGCTCAACAGTAGGGCTGCTCTTATCCCAGCACGATGCACCATCCATAGCCTACTTACCTGGTTCTGTCTGTCTCTCTACCATGTTTCAAAAAATCTAAAATGAAGAAATTTTCATCTAAATTAAAAGACTGAAAACAGAAGCTGAAATCTTAAGGCTATTGACCACCTGTTAGAGATCTGAATTTGGAAAACTCAACCAAAGCTGGGATTTCCACCATCCTAAACGCATTCATCAAATTAGCTACAGAACTGGTCCAAAGAGTTGTTTCAAAATTGGTCAGAATACAATAGAAAAACTAACAAAAAAACGATGTACAAAATAGTTAACTTTATAAGTCCTTGTTCATGAGGCTAAAAGTGAAGGGAAGGTTAAAAAGGCTTAGACTAGTGCTGCCCACGTAGAAAGATAATGCACACCACATAAGCAGTCTCAAAGTTTTAGTCACCACATCACAAAGTAAAATGAAATAGGTGAATTTTCATAATATATTTTATGGACCCAAATCATCAAAAAAGTATCATTCTAGCATTTAATCAATAACTTTTAAGATATTTCATATTCTTTTCTTATACAGTCTTAGACATTTGCTGTGCATTCTACTCACGGCACACTGTAATCTGGATGCCTGTATTTCAAATACTCTGTAGCCACACATGGCTGCCATTTTGGATATTGAGATGGTGTCCCCACACACGCATGCATCAGCTCCTCCCGACAAAAGGCATCAGCCCTCACCTAGAACTAGTCAAAAGGGTTGACTAAAGCTTATAACGTTGTTTGTCAACAACAACTAGGCAGCTGGAGCTGTTGGCATTCACTGGCTCCCCTTCCGAAGACCCCAAGCTGAAGGCCTCACCATTTCCCAACTAAATGGCTTTAAGGTTAAGATGCTTGCTGAATTGTTTTAAAAGAATAATAGCCTTTGTTTTAGGTTACCCAGGGCCAACTTCCATTTGTTTGGAAGTTCTGTGGGACCTCAGGGTCACCTCCCTTTAGTTCAGGCATCCTGGTGATAGATTCACAATACTGAGTGGAAAATGACTTTCATTTCAGGGGACCAACCTGTTAAGGAGATGATTGACTATGCTACTGCTATTTTGGGATTAAAAATACATTTTAGCTGTATTTATGTTTATCTCAAAATATTGATTAAGGGGATACAAGTGTTTTTGTTACATGGACGTTTTGTATAATGCTTACATCAGGGCTTTTGGTGTGCCTGTGACCAGAATAGTGTTCACTGTACCCTACAGGTAAGTTTCTATGGCACACTCACCCTCCATCCCCCTCTTCCTGGTTTCTGATGTTCTTTATATCACTTCGTGTCCATGTGTACCCATCTCTTAGCTCCTAGGTATTAGTGAGAACATGTGGTGTTTAGATTTTCATTCCCGAGATACTTCACTTAGGATAACGGTCTCCAGTTCCATCCAAGTTGTTACAGATAACTTTATTTAACTCCTTTTCATGGATGTGTAGTACTCCATGCTGTATGTGTGTGTATATATACACATATATACAACACATTTTCTTTATCCATTCATGAATTGAAGGGCACTTAGGTTGATGTCACGTCTTTGCAGTTGTGAATTGTAATGAAGTAAACATTTGCAGGTGTCTTTTTGATAAAATGATTTAATTTTCTTTAGGTAGATGCCCAGAAATAAGATTGCTGCATAGGATGATAAGTCTACATTTATTTTCTTTTTTGAGGAATCTCCACATTTTTCTCTACAGAAGTTGTACTAATCTGCACCGACAGCGTATAAGCATTCCCACCGACAGCGTATAAGCATTCCTTTCTCTCTGCATTCATGCCAACATCTGTTGTTTTTTGACTTTTTAATAATGGCCATTCCAATAGGGGTTAGATGATATCTAGTTGTGACCTTAATTTGAATTTCCCTGATAATTACTGATGTTGACCATTTTTTTCAGATGTTTGTTGGCCATTTGTCTATTTTCTTTCAGAAAGCTTCTGTTCATGCCTTTTGCTACTTTTTAATGGAGTTTTTCTTTTTTTCTTACAGATTTAAGTTCTTTGTAGATTGTGGATATTGTGGATTTCTTAAATGTATCATTGGTGAATATTTTCTCCCAATCTGTAAGTTGTCTATTCACTCTGCTAAGCAGAAGCTTTTTGATCTAATTAAGTCCTATTTATTTATTTTTGTTGTTGCTGTCTTTGCTTTTGGAGTCTTAGTCATAAATCCTTTGCCTAGGCCAATGTCTTAAATAGTTTTTTCTATATTTTCTTCTACAAGTTTCATGCCTTATACTTAAGCCTTTAATCCATCTTGATTAAAGATAGATTGATTTTAGTATATGGCAAGAGATAGGGGTCCTGTTTCATTCTTCTGAACGTGGCTGTCCAATTTTCCTAGCCCCAGTTATTGAAGAGGACTTCCTTTGCCCAATGTATGTTGTCTGCTTTGTCAAAGATCAGTTGGTTGTAGGGAGATGGTTTTATTACTGGGTTCTCTATTCGGTTCCATTGGTCTATGTCTCTACTTTTATATTAATACCATGCTGTTTTGGTTACTACAGATTTGTAGTATAATTTAAAGACAGGTGATGTGATGCCTCCAGATCTGTTCATTTTGCTTAATACTGCTTTGGTTATTTAGGCTTTTTTGGTTCCTACTGAAGTTTAAGATTATTCCCTTTAGATATGTGAAACATGATGCTGGTATAAGGGATTGCGTTGAATCTGTAAATCACTCTGGCAATAAGGACATTTTAAAAATGTTTATTCTTTACCAATCCATGAGCAGGGGACGTTTTCCCATTTGTTTATGTCATCTGCGATTTCTTTCATTAGCATACCTTTAAAAAAAAACAACACACATTTGAGTCCTAAAAATAATTTACACTTTGAGTAATACCTCAAAATGTTCTTCAGCCGAATGTTATAACACTGTTTAGATAAGGGTCAACTAGCTGGTAATCTACTACTTAGAGCCCTTCATGGTATTTCCAATCCATAATGTAAAAATGGTATCCTCAGGAAATTAGATTCTAGCACCAAATATTCCAAAGTAGTCTATTTCAGCGTTAACCAAGAGAACTTTCTACAATGATAAAATTATTCCCTATCCAGACTGTCCAATATGGTAGGTAGCCACTAGCTAGACAATGCTACTGAGCACTTGAAACTGAAATCTAATTTACAAACTTTATCAAGACACAAGTGTGCAGTACCATGGATCTCAGATGCTATGACCTCATAGAAAGTTTCCTTTTCAGCATTCCCCAGGAGAGTAACAAATTAGCTTAGCAAATTTACTTTTTGTTAAGAATGATAAGGAATTGCGAACATCTGCTCTTCAAATTTACAGCCTGGTCCATGTCCTTTGGGTCTTGAGGGGCGGGGTTTCCTTGCCATCAGGAAGGCATAGGCTGGGAACAGGTCACCAGTTCTCCAAGTTGTATGGCTGGCCCAGGATCTCTGGGGCAGGGGGTGTGGGTGGGGTGGTGAGAAAGGCTCCAGAAATAGTGCTAGTATAACTGTTACCCACTTCAAAGTCACTCAACTCAACAGAAACCCCTTTCCTACCTGGAAGCTCCGCCTGCATTATTAGACATGGAAATTATAAAGGTGGCAGCCAAGAGAAAAAGGTCTTTAGCAAACTCTGGCTTGGAGACAAGAAATATAACTATATGTAGAAATGCACCACAGATAAAAGGCAGCTGTGGAACAGGCCTTGGAAGTCTTAGGCTGTGCTCCCAGGCCTGTGAAGTTCTCTGTAGCCCAAGGATTTATGGCACTTAAGATAACACAGAATCTTAGGAGAATCCAGGTACACTCAGCAACCCCAGACAACATGTAAAACAAAAACGTTTTTCCTTCTTTTCAAATATCTAAAATTTCAGACTTTGTTTTTATTTTCAAACTATATTCTGGCCTTTGAAAAACCAATTCAAGCTTGAAAACTATTTTAAAAATCTAATTTAAAAAAAGCATACATACCTTTAAAAACCATATAGCACTTAGTAAACTCACTACTAGTAGTGATGCTATAATTGGATACCTGACCCTTGGATGACCTGTAAAAAAAAAAAAAAAAAAAAGAAAGGTAAAGAAATTAAACTAGCTGAACTGATCAAAATGAAGATACAGTTGGGCTTGGCGCCCATAGCACAGTGGTTATGGCACCAGCCACACACACCAAGTTAGCAGGTTCAAACCCAGCCAGGACCTGCTAACCAACAATCACAACTGTAAATAGCTGAACATTGTGGTGGGCATCTGTAGTCCCAGCTACTTGGGAGGATGAGGCAAGAGAATCGCTTAAGCCCAAGAGTTGGAGGTTGCTGTGATGCCACGGCACTCTACTGAGGGCGATATAGTGAGACTCAAAAAAAAAAGAACATACAGCTGATCTCTCTTATTTGCAGATTCCTACTTGCAATTTGACTTCTTTCTAAAGTTTATTTATGATCCCCAAATCAATACCCAACAGCAGTCATTCTCAGGCAGCACAACAGCAAAAATTTTGAGTCACCTAACATGCACATTCCCAGCTGAGATGGATCAAGGCTGCCTTCTTGTTTCAGCCCTCACATTCCGAACAAGTGTCCTATTTGCTGTCTATTTTTTGCTGTGATTTTGCATTCTTATGCTTTTTGTAGGAGATTTCACTGTTTAAAATGGCCACAAGTTGGCCGGGCACGGTGACTCACGCCTATAATCCTAGCACTCTGAGAGGCCAAGGCAGGTGGATAGCTCAAGGTCACAAGTTCAAGATCAGCCTGAACAAAAGTGACACCCCATCTCTACTAAAAATAGAAAAACGGAGGCAAGAAGATTGCTCGAGCCCAAGAGTTGGACGTTGCTATGAGCCATGATGCCACAGCACTCTACACAGGGCAACAGCTTGAGACTCTGACTTGTAATGAATAAAATAAAATAGAATGGACACAAGCATAGTGAAGTACTGACTCGTAATTCCTAAGTACAAGAAGGCTGTTGTGTGCCTCATGGAGAAAATACATGTGTTAGGTAGGTTTCACTTAGGCCAGAGTTAGAGCACTGTGGCTGAGAGTTCAATGTTAATGAATCAGCAGTATCTATTAAGTGATCTTTAAACAGAAACACATATAAAACAAGGTTACAAACTGAACATCAACAAAAACGTTTTGATCAAAGGCTCACAGGAACTTAACCCTTATCTCCCGTAAGAACAAAGGTTCAGTACTTAGTATTTCCGTATTCAAGATGTCTTTACAGGACATCACTACTGTGACTGACAAGAATCAACTATTTCCAAATGAAATTATATGCATAAGGTTGACACATACTAGGCCCTGTATATTAAAAGAAGCAAATGTTGCATGAGAAGGTTTGTTTCTGATGATTCTTCACTGGGCCATGTGGCGCCATGTGCTTCGTGGGGCAATTCAGCAGCTGTACATAACAAGCCTTAGAAATGTTTACTCTCAAGAAGCTGGGCATTGGCTCACACCTGTAATCCCAGCACCGTGGGAGGCTGAATGGATTGCTTGAGCTCAGGAGCTCGAGGCTTGTCTGAGCTAGAGTGAGACCCTGACTCATGAAAAAAATTGAAAAACCCAGCTGGGCACCTGTAATCCCAGCAGCTTCAGAGACTGAGGCAGCAGGATGCCCACAGCCCGAGTCCGACGTTGCAGTGAGCTACGATGCCATTGCACTTTGCTCAGGGCATAGGGTAGAACTCTGTCTCAACAAAAAAAAAAAAAAAAAGAAGAAGAAGAAGAAGAAGCTGGGCATTGTGCTAAGTGCTGTGCCTTACAGTCTCACTAAATCATTAAAAAGTTGGGCAGTGCCTTAAGCTTCAGTGCCTTAGTTTCCTCCTAGGGTACCCATAAATGGGACATACAAACATACCTATTTCTTAGGGCCATTGCACTTAAGAAGCAGTTGTTATATAGTGCCATTATCCTATTGAGTAGAGGTTAATTGGTATCATTATTAATATCCTATAATTTTATTTCTGAGATGTTATCCTGGGGAAATTATCAATGATGTGACCTTCCCCACCTTACTTATAATAGCAGAAAAGCTAAAAAAAATAAAAATAAAAACCTGAGTGTCCTCAACAAAATACTATGGTATGTTCATGAGGTGGTCTCTACCCAGTTATTGAAAATCCAAAAGAATATTTAAGGATATGTGAAAACGTTCACCATGCATTGCTAAGGACAGGGGGCTCCTTACAGAAAGTATGACGTGCATATGGGAGGCGAGGGGAGAGCAGAGAGAGAAACGTGACTTAAGAGATGAGAGTCAGAATACAGATGCGTGTTCTTCCCTTTATTTAGGGACACAGGTGAGCTGGAACAGATAGGCGGTCACATTACCAACCTGTGTGATGTGAGAAGACTCTGCCTGGAACGTGCCCAGTGCCCCTCCACCCCAAAATCCATTCTCACCTCTTAAGTAACAGAATTTGATGTTAAGCTGGACATGATACCATCACCTAAACGATTAATTTTTCAGCCTTTTTTGAAGCTAAGTTTGACAGGTGACTAAGTTAGGGGCAGCAAGTGAAGAAGGGTTGTAGAATATTTCTCACAAGTCTCCAAAGGAAGAGAAGGCATGCTATTCTCCACTTTCTGCATCCTGCTGCCCAAATGCAACATGCTGGCCAATCTTGATCAGCCATAGCCTGGAGGGCAGCAGGGGTTGGGGGGCACCTGGGTCTCTGATAACTTCATAAAGTAGCAATATGCCTAGGGATGCCTATCGCCATTTTTTTTTTTTTTTTGTCATCTTCATTTCTAAGCCCTGCTATGGTTTCTTCTTCAATTTTATGCAGATGAATTAATTCTAATTGATATAATCCCTTCCAAAAAGCTCTCTTGCATGGGATGCTGCCAGCTGCCAGCACTCTTTGAGACAGCGGATCTCAAAGATGAGAGCAGCAGTAGCATTTAATTCTCCGTTCTTCCTTCCTGACCTTCCACTGCTTTGACTGGGATCATTCCCTGTTCGCCTGTCCTCTCAGCTGACGCATTCTCAGAGTCCTCTTTCCACTTCCCTGAAGACCTTTTCGCCTCCCTTGCTGGATCTTCTTCCTTGTAACAGTCTCTAAATGCTGCAGTCACTCACAGGACACCTCCTAACACCTGCTCCAAGCGATCTTATCTAGCCCATGGCTTCACGTGCCTACTATACCCCTTACACCCAAATTTATGTCGCCAGCCTGACTGCTCACTAGAGACGCAGACTCGTGAGTCTATGTGCCTTCCTTGATATCTACATTTGAAACCTAACAGGATTTCAAACTTAACATGTCAAAACACAAACTTATGTTGTCCACATACCTCCTGTCCCCCAGCCTTCTCCGTTTCAGTAAATGGTGACATGATTCATTCACTTGCTCAGGTCAGAAATTTAGGTGTCCCTTGAGTACTTACTAGACAACTTTCTCCCCAACACGAACAATTAGGAAAATCTCTGGGCTCTATTTCCAAAATGTATCCTGAACTGAACAACTTCCACCAGCACCCGTGGCTACTACTCCAATCCAAGACACCATGTTCTCTTTCTTGGAGTTTCCAAAGGAGGTGTGTGCACCCCAGGGAGTACATATGATGGTCAATTAGATGCAACAAATTAGAACCTAATTATAGTTATTATTTATATCATTCTTCAATTGTTTTCCTATTTTATGTTTTAAAATAGTATAAATTACAGTCAGTGTTCTTTGGGTACTGGCTCCAGGATCCCAAGGGGATATCAAAGTTCACAAATACTCAAGTCCCACAATCGGCCCGGTGGAACCCGTGGATATGGAAAGTTGGCCCTCCACGTGTGCAGGTTTTGTGACTGGGAATACTTTATTTTCAGTCTGCACTTGGTTGTGATGCAAAACCTCCCAATGGTGGGCTAACTGTATTTGCAGAAAATTCTGTGTATAAGTGGACCCGTGCAGTTCAAACCTGTGTTGCTAAAGGGTCAACTATATATCATTTAGTAGAATACTATGGAAGAAATGTCTGTGGATCCCTAGTGTCCAATTTTCTTTGGTCATCTAAAGCCTGTGTTTTACCTGGGGATGTGGTCAGATAGCTAAATAAGAAATTCCCCAGCCTCCCTAGCTAGCTGTGGCCACAAACTCAATCTGACTGGGGGATGTGCCTGCAAGTGACATGTGCCTCACTGTGTTACTGCCCACAGGGGAGAATGGTGCTCTACCCTCGCCTTCTCTCTCCCCATGTGCTATGAAGCAAGCAGAGATGTGAACGCCTGTCTGACTCCAGGCAGCACAATTCCTAAGCCATAGATACTTCAGAATACATTTCCAAAAGACAAGGATTATTTGTAAAATATAACCATGCCATTATCGTACCCATAAAATTATTGCATATAATATAATCAAATATGAAGCCAGTGTTTAAATTTCTCCCTTTTAAAACGGTCCTTAAAAATCAAGATTAAATAAGTTACATATATTGCTATTTTTCATATATTGCTATTAATCGATGTTTCTTAAGTCTCTTTAATCTGTAATTTTAATAAAATTTTATGTAATTTTAATAAAATTTACTGCAACAGGCCTTTATAAATTTTAGTTTCTTTATTTCCCCTAATAAAATATGAGATGGATAAGAATCCCGTCTTTAATTTTAATTATCTCAAAAACTCTTCTTTAGCTTATTAAGTTTTAACTAGTCAATAACCTCCTCACTTTCTGGGCTATGGTGATAGTAGGCCAGGGGATCTCATGACTAAAATCCACAGATTACAAAGAGTCCCCAACAGACAAAATGTTGCAAGAAACATGTAGACCAATATCTGCATATATCAAGGTGGTTGGTTTTCACTAGCTGTGAATGAGTTATAATTTTTTTTTATTCACTAGCTGTGAATGAGTAAATGATATGATTTTCACTGGCTGTGAATGAAAAAAATTTTTTTTTAATTTGATTTTGGGACATACGGAGTATCAAAACTGTATCGTGAGAAAAACTCTGGAATTCAAAGATCTGAATTTTAACTCCATCGCCATTACTTAAGGGACTCTGGGGAAGTCACGTGCCACCTGGTTGGACCTGACTCTTCAGTATAAAAAGGTAAAGAACAACAGGGTCTGGCTGGTCTGAAATGGGAGTGGAGCGGTGCCACGGAGGCAGCTGTCGGGGGCTCTGTGGCAGGACGGAGGCAGCTGTCGGGGGGGTCTGTGGGAGGCCAGTCAGTGTGAGTCACTGTGCTTCTTCAGTGTAGCATTAGAAGCTTACAGGAGAAACCAAAACCTCCGAAATGAAGATCTGGGATAAAACTGTTATACCCACAAAAGAATTCAAAAATCATAATGAGAAAAAAACACTAATTAAAAAGGGGGGTTGTTTTCATATCAATGAGAGGACTATTACGACGATGATCTTTTATCAGAGCATGTACAGAGAAGGCATCTTACTTGGCTATCTTCCATTGTAATGACAAAAGAAGAGTGGAAAACCTGAAAATCGCCTCAAATATTCCATATAATTCTATTGGGGGGGCTCTTATTCAGAAATTGTTTCTTTTAAGTATTTTATCTCTCAGAACACTTAAAGCTTTTCAGATTTCAACTTGCTCTGTGCACGGTCACCTTCTTCCTCCTAGTTGGTCATATCCAGCGCCCACACACCAAAAGCTAAAAGCACACTGGTTTTGGTTTTTCCCATCTAAGGCAACTATCTGCTATTACAACAAACTGTATTTCTGTATTGTACGCTTTGAGTATTATGCAATACTCAAAAGAATTAATAAAGGAATATTTGGTTCAAGCATAACTAGTATAACTTTGTAGCTAGTTTAAAAAACTTGCTGCAATTGTGTGATTTGTGCAGACAGTGCTACTTGAGTGACATCTCTGTGGGTTTGGTTTCTTCTCTGTCTCCAGGGACCAAATCCATCAGTTAAGAAACTGGAACTCGTTTTTCACTTTTTCTGGAAAAATAAACTTGTTTTCTCAAGAAATTACTCTGCTTTGGAAGTGATATTATAACTTTTATGGTTCTGTGTCAACTGTTTGCAAAGTTTCAGAGAAGACAATAATGGGAAACTTAGGGAGAATGGTTCACCATTTACAATCCAAGTCTCTTATATTCATTCATTCATTATAGTTACTAATTTCCCTCTTCTGTGCCAGCTGGTTGTTCAGAAAAATTTCATCCACAGACTCACCTTCTCCTCAAAGAGACTCATACTCCCTATTTGCCATGGAATCCTGTTCACTGTTTATAATTACACTATTATTCTGAATTATAGTATTTACTATTTTTATCTTTTCTTTTACATTTTAGTAAACCACTTTCAAGTCACTGAACATTCTGTTTGTTAAACGGAAGATATAATGTAAAAAAAAAAACAGATAATTAACATTAGAAATATAAACAATACTTAAACATTTAAAAAAACATATCTAAGACATTGTCAGGCGATTAACTTAGTGTTAGCCTAAAGAAACATATCATATGCATGTTCTTCTAGTAAGGAGCACCCTTTAAGAACATAATGATTATTAAGAATATTACAAAGCAGCATTATAAATAGTTACAATCTTGGGCTCTAGAGCCAAATGGCCTCAATTCAAAACCAGGCCCTGCCACTTACTAGCTGTTGACCTTGGGCAAGCAACTTAAACTCCATGTTTAAATAGGGATAAATACTAGCATTCAAATCATAGGGTTGTATGAGGATTATCTGAAGGCTGAATTAATTAACACATGTATTACAATGGTGCTCAAAGAAACGGCTAAAAAAAAATTGTTACTTTTATATCTCTAATGGGGTTTCTATGGAAATTAAAACACATTTTTCACATTTCAAACTAGTGAAGCTTAAGTTGACCACAACATCTATGTTGAAAACCTCAAACTCCCACTGGTCTTAGACCCACGAGTAAATATTATCTCCACCAGGCCACATTTACTCACCGGTGTTTGGGATACAGGTTTCCAAACTGATCGTTAATGTCTTTATGGATACTTTATTGCTTACAACACACTGTACTTCCTGTGAGAGATCTCTTTCCATAGTAAAAGATATTTCATTGTTTGAGTGACTTTTGCATTGTTCCCAAGGGCAAGACCACGAGTAATTTAAAAGTTCCACATGGTTGTTATAATGCTCTGGGATCCAGCATTGGGCTACAATTTTTCCATGAATCAATGTACAATTTAGTTGAAGAGATGGTATGGGCTCTGAAAAGAAAAAAAGGGGTAATATTTAGTAAGAAAAGAGTAACATTTAGACTCATGATCTTCAGGTTTATGAAGAGCTCCCAACTTCCTTATGAGCTTGGAAAGACAAGCAGACCACGGCCTTGAGCATGGGCAAGTCCTCTCTGCTGCTGGGTGGCATCTACCCGCTTAACATCAACAGAATACATTCAGGCTCCAAATTCCTTATCCTCAATTCTGAAATTTAAAAAGCCTCTGAAAGCCAAAAGACTTTCCCCAAGTTGGTAGCAAGGTCATTTAACTGCAAATCCTGATCTGAATTAACATATGAATTTATAGACTTTATTTTTTTCACTTACTTCAAATGTTCACCGTTTCACAACAAAAATATTCCTGTGCTTGACCACAGGGTGCTTCCCATAACTAAGTGGGGAGCTTACTGTGTGGAGAGAAAATTCCTTGTATTACCTTTCCCAAAGGTAAATAATAATAATTCCAAAACATATCTGACTCAAAGGGCTTTGCAAGAAATTCTGTGGAACTGCACAGAGGCCGGCAGGCCCTGCCTGCTGGTTGGGCCAACCCTGCTAACAGGCAGAGTGAGGTACAGCAGGTGTGACAGGCCTGCCAGACCAGAGGCCTCACTCCCAGCCTTCCTCTAGGAAGCACCTGCTCCCGGCTAAGGCATTCTGTGGCTGTAAGGGTGGGTTAAGACACTTGCATGTCATGTTACGCCCTCAACTTTTCTTCAGCAATTGATCATAAGAGACTTGAAAAAATGTGCAAAAATACATGTAATATACATCAATAGTCATGATAACACATGGATAGTAAAGCCAAAACATTATAAACATCTTCTAAAAAGGGTAGTAAATTAAGGTTCACCAAGATAATGAAATACCAAGCTGCCATTAAAATGGTGCTTTCTAAGACAAAGAGATATTTAAACTCCAATTTATAATCTGAAAAATAAAAGTGTTTAACTAATCGACCCCTTGTCTTTTCCTCCTCCTGAATGTGTTGGGCCTGCCTTGCTGGAGACCAGAGGTCACGTGCTGACTTCCCTTTCTGCTTGGTGCTTCCTCAATTTTTAAGTTTGATCTAATTCACGTTAACTCCTTACACTTTGCCTTAAGGTTTTATTTAACAGAAGGGACTTTTAATCATGTTTTAAATACGAGAAACCCTTCTCCAAATGAAATCTTAGGTTACAATCCAATCAGTGAATGAGGAGCTTCTCTGGCTGACTTAAAAAGCTGAGCTGGCCCTGTCCACGTCGCCTACTCTAGCCGACATTGGGCCCCAGGGGAACTTCCAAGGGCCCCCATGTGTCCCCAGAAGAAAACAGAAATGCCTGTTCTCAGCAGTGCATGTACTGGCCCCTGCCTCTGCCACGAGGCTGGGCATTTCTCATGGGCAGAAAGCCAAGGTTTCGACTTGCTTAGAAATGAGGCCCTGATGACTCCATGGCATACATAGATTTTCATTTTTAATGACAAGAAGACACTCCAAACCTTTCAGGTATCAAGCAACTCTCACTGTAGACTTTTACTGTTGGAATGCTGTCTTTATATTTTCTATGCATTACACACACAAATTTTTTGCATGTGGTTGCCTTAGTTATGTTCTTGCAGAAACATCTAAATATCAAAAGTTATGCTCTATATTGTTAGTAAAGGAAATCTGAACAGATGACAGTGCCTAAACGTACAGTTTACATCCTTTTGGAAAGTATGTAAGTGCATGTTTTTGTGCACCTTCTTCTACTTTTTTACAGATATGCTCTTATTTTTATTTAATGACTTGGGCTTATGCTCGAATATAAGTTATCTTGGCAATTATGAGCTTTCTATCTAGCAACACACTTGGGGAAATTCTTTTGGAGAATATTTTCTAATTATTGTTAAACGTCATAAATGATTTCTTTTATTCCATATATAATATATATATAATGTCAAAAAGGATAAATATATAAGATGAATTACTGCAAACTATTTTAGATTGACAAAATTTGCATAATCAAATCACAAGTAAAAGTATATTGTTTTCTGTCTTTAACTCAAATAAAGTTTTTAATAAAAAAAAAAGAAAAGAAAAAGGAAATGAGGCATTTCTGAAGCATGTCTCAGATGTCAGTGTGCTTAACTAAGAACCACTGAGGGTGCTTGTTAAAAACACAGGTTCCCGGGTCCCACCACCCAGGTGGCTCTGATGTGGGTGCCCATTTGTCCTGTCACAGCTTGTTTAGCTGACATTTTCATCTGACACTTTCTGAACTGAGCAGAGGCACGTCACAAGCCCCCAGATTGTGAATCTTCAGAGGGCAAAGAGCATGTATTTTTCACCTTTCAACCACAGCAACTGATATCACATAAGGCACACAGATGGCTCCACGCAAGTATTGTTGGATTACCAAAGAGACAGATGGACAGAAGGGTGGATTCAGGGAGACAGTCTTTTAAATTACTTTCTCCGCTCTATCAAATGTAAATTCTTCAACCAGCTCATCTCCAAACAGAATGATACGGTGTTTAGCACAGCCCCAGAAGCCTGGCTGCCGGGGTTCAGGTCCCAGCTCCATTGCTAGGAGCCTCTTGGCACCCCAAGCCCAGGTTTCTTGCTTTCTACAATGGGGAGACAAACAGTACTTACCTCTCAGACTGTGAGGAGAGTTAAGCGAGGTGCTGCAGGGAACAGCCTGTACAGTGGGGTGCACAGGGGACTGTGTGACAAAGACTAGCTGTGATAGAGCACAAAGCTACTGGCCACTGATCAGCTCCAGGAGGCCAAGGTTTCCTGGGAGGATGCGTGATATGAAAAGAAGCACTAACCAGGAGTTGTGAGTTTGGAGCTTTAGTCCTGGCTTTCTGTGACCTTGGGCCAGTTTTAGGAGGTAAAAGACTCAAGAAATCATCCAGTCCAAGCCTCTTGTTCTCTAAGCTAAGAAACAGGGCCCAAACTGTCTCAATTTCCTCTGTTAAAGGAAATGCTTTATCAGATCATCTCAAAGGTCAAACAGAACAAGAAGGTTATTTGAGGGGAGCTGTGCAGGTATCCTAGCCTTACCTTCTGTGTTATTAGTACCCCTCGGCTATGCGGAAGCCCTTTCTGACCATCTCCTCTGCTACTGTTGCCAAGGACAAAACTTAGAAGTGATTACCTGACCCACCAGAAAGTGTACAAGCCTTTCTGCAGCACTTGGATCAGAGTGTCTACACCTCACACCTTTTCCTTTTATAAACCTTCCTCATTTTCTCACTGCCCATGGGATTTTACTACCTTGATATCTAACAAATATTATTTTGGTAACTTAAATGGCATTAAAGTGGCAAGAAATGTGCCTACTTCATCCCTAAGATAATAAAGTAATTTATAATTAATGAATTTAGCCCACTGCTGTGTAAGAAATAAATTTCTTATACATCTGATAACATTTCATAGAAATATGTGTATGTTTCCATTAGCTTTAATAAAGGTCGCACACAGACCAATGCAGACCATTTAAGGACAGAGCAGTTAATTCTACTTAAAGGAAAGTCATCATCTTTGATGTGATAAAGGTTTGTAAGGGGAGGAGAAAGAACCAATAAACAAGTAGTGGAAATTTCAAGGGGACTTCGGGGCGGGGAGGAAAGCAAGATCTCAGCTCAGACACATAAGGAAGTGGAGACCCTGCCTTCAGGAGGCGCCAGGAAATCCCCCTATCCAAAATACACTTGCTGAAAGTCTCTTATGAGGTCTGGTGTCTCCGGAAGATTACCATGTTCTTAAATAAGTGTTAACATAATTTCCAGAAAGTGTGACTTCCTTATTTCTTAAAAAAAAGAAAGAAAGAAAGAGAGAAACCATGACCAATCATGTTATCACTCAGGTGTGAAATCTAGAATCATCTTATGTTTTCTTTTCTATTTTATTTTTTTGCAGTTTTTTTTTTTTTTGGCCGGGGCCGGGTTTGAACCCATCACCTCCAGAATATAGGGCCAGTGCCCTACTCCTTTGAGCCACAGGCGCTGCCCCAGCTTATGTTTTCTTACAACTGATTCCTAAATCTTCATTCTGTCCTTTCCCAACATCTATTACTCAGCCCCCTGACTATCTGGATGACCACAGTACCTTCTAAACTGGCATTTACTTTCTCTTATCTATCATAGATACTCACCATCAGATTAACCTTCCAAAAATATTAAATAGTTCATTAAATCACTTCCCTGCTCTGGTTTCTGATACAATGTCACTGACCCCAGGCTAACGGGTCACACCCTCAAACCCAAACTTAAGTCTCAACAATCAGTGCTGTAGATATCAGTCCCTCCGATCAAAAACCCCCTGCTCTGGGCGGTGCCTGTGGCTCAAAGGAGTAGGGCGCTGGCCCCATATGCTGGAGGTGGCAGGTTCAAACCCAGCCCCGACCAAAAACTACAACTCTACCCCCACCCCCTGCCCTGTATTTGACTCCTCCATGGACTTCACTAAGCTTTCTGTTGGTCTGAGCACCAAAATCATGCACCTTGCTGTGTTACCACAGGATTTTTTTTTTTTTTTTTTTGTCTCTTTTGGCCGGGGCTGGGTTTGAACCCGCCACCTCCGGCATATGGGACCGGCACCCTACTCCTTGAGCCACAGGTGCCACCCTACCACAGGATTTTAAGACTTAAATTATTTTAAAACATTTCATCAAGTTTAAAAAGAGAACCTACTCAAATATTCTGAACTTAGTTTTATAAACTCTATAAAAGGGTTCTCAAAATGCATTCCATTGTTAACTAAATTCTGAATCAATCATTTTGTCTGTTGGTACTATAAACTGCCAGACCCCGACTTCCGTGTCTTAAAGATTCTACTTCTTCAAAGGACCTATTGGTTCTTCTAACACAGAGGTTCTCAAACTGTGGGTCGTGACCCCACAGGAACCGTATTAAAGGGTCTCAGCATGAGGAAGGTTGAGAACCACTGCTCTAACAGGATGCCTCAATATCTGTTATAATGAGCTGCACTTGTCTAAATGAAGTTCACGGGGCCAGTTCGCATACATGCCAGTTCGCATACATCCTTGCAGGCCGCTGTAAAGATTTTAGCTTTAACTTGGAGTGAGACAGAGCGAATAGAAAGTTCTACACAAATAGGTGACGTGATCTGACTTCTGTTTTAAAAGGATCACTCTGGTAGAACCAACAAAACTTCCCAGTGGCGTGAATGTGGTGTTAAGGAAAAAGAGAGGTGTCCTAGATGACATCAAAATTTTAGCCTAATTGGAAGGGTGGAGCTGCTGTTTATCAAGGAGGGAAATGTGTGGGAAGGAACAGGTTTTAGGGGAAAGATAATGAGCTTAATTCTGGACAGGTGATACCACAACGCCTCGTTATTTTTAGAGACTGGGTCTTGCTCTTGCTCAAGCTGGTCTCAAACTCCTGAGCTCAGGCAGTACGCCTGCGTTGGCCTCCCAAAGTGCTGGGATTACCGGCATGAGCCCCTGTGTCCGGCTAATGCTTTTGTTTTCCATAAACCAATGATTTGTATTGTCTCTAAAAGTAGGTGGAAATTTGTCAGTTAAATCAATTTATGGAATACTCACCAATCACATAAAGAAAGAACTTGACAGTATCTGCCATATTTGGTGATTCAATTTCGTACTCATCTTCATCTGATAATGTTAAGTTAAAGATAGTGAGGTTGCCAGACACATGGTCTAATTGAACTCTACCCTGAAAAGGTGGGAAAGGTTTCATGACTGAACGGTCCCATTCTATAACTTTATTCTTCTGTTTTTTCCACAGGATCTCGTGAAAAGTCATCGTATGGTTTGACGGACCAAAAGTTACATTCTCGTTCAAAGCCCCATATACGATTAGGCCATCACAGCTGATAAAATCTAGGAGAGGGAAAACATTGGTTAGAAAAAACATGACTTTAGGCATGAAATTGTTCATCAGATACTTATTTTGCTAAGCTGATATGCTAAGTTTATAAACTGATGATGTTAAAGAGTGGGAAGTAAACACAAGCTTGACCATGTAGAACTCAACCTTTACTAGAAAACTGGGGCTACATTTACGGAGTACCAACTGTGTGGCAGATGCCAGGGCCCATGCTGCAAATGTGTTGGCTGCAGGCCCTCTGGGAGGCCCATCTGTGGAGGAGACACAGAGCATGCCATTCACAGAGCTGCAGCCCCCTGATCAAGGGCCTCCCCCAGGAAGTCATGCTGGAACTGACAAAAGCCCATGCAAATCACTAAAGGATCAAGGGCCATGATCATAGGGATAAAGGAAATATCACCTGCAAAGAGAAAGTCAAGGAAGAGTTTGGTGTGGTTGGAAAACAAAGCAATTCCTAGTAGCTAGAACAAAGAGAGTAAAGAAAGCCTCTTGGGGAAAGAGATGGGTGGGGGCTAGGTCATAGCCTATGTTGTGGGGGACGACAGGGGGTTAGGGAAGTTATGCTAAGGGTGTGGACTTACCCTAATGGCTACAGAAAGCCACACAAAGGTTTTTCACAAAAGGCTGGCCAGATATGATTTAAAGCAGGCTAACTCTGCCTTTAGAGCAGAAAGAGGTTGACTGGCCAAGCAAGGAGGGGGAACCAGCAGGAAAGTCAGTGCTGTGGCGACGAGAGCAGTGGACAGGGCAGACTAGACCAGGGGTGCTGGTGATGGGGGTGGACAAGAGGACAGACTCAAGAGATGTCTGAGAAATGGAATCGCCAGGCACAGTGGCTCCCGCATGTAATCCTAGCAACTCTGGGAGGTCGAGGTGGCAGGAATGCCTGAGCTCAGGAGTTTGAGACTAGCTGGCGCAAGAGCAAGACCCTGTCTTTACTAAAAGTAGAAAAATTAGCTGGGGATCGTGGTGGGTGCCTGTAGTCCCAGCTACGTGAGTGGCTGAGGCAAGAAGATTGCTTGAGCCCAAGAGCTTGTTTGAAGTTGCTGTGAGCTATGATTTCATAGCACTCTACCCAGGGTGGCAGAGTGAGACAGACTCTGTCTCCCCCTCAAAAAAAAGAAATAAAGAAATGAAATCAATAGGATAGAGGGGGGATGGAGGAAGTGATGGGACTGTTTGGTCTCTTTCTTGGCTGACTGAGAGATGTCATTTAATTGAGACCAGAAACGATGCCTGGTGATGACGAGGAAGGACTCAGGGATTGGGTACAGTGGAAACGGGGACCAATACACTCCCACGGGCCAGTTGTTGGCTTCTCTGCCCAACTCCACTCAGTGAAATCTACCACAGCAAGAGTATTTACAGCATGAAACTGACGAATGCTTCACATCAGAGCCTCCTCTCCCCCTCCACACCAATCCAGTTGTCAAACATTTATTAGACCCATGAGATTGGGATAGTTTTGATACCCTTAAAATGGGTGTAACTGCACCTTGCTCCAAAACTTGACTTTCTTCTTAAGACAGAACAGAAACTATTTGGGGCTAACATTAAAGACAAGTTAAAGCAGCGGTTCTCAACTGTGGGTTGAGACCCACAGGAACTGTATTAAAGGGCCACGGCATGAGGAAGGTTGAGAACCACTGAGTTAAAGCTTGATTGAAGTTTTTGCCTAGTAGCAATTAGGGTAATAGAAAGAGCACAGGAGAAATCAGGAACATTAAATAGACCAGTTGTTGACGAACTGTATTCAGTAATTTCAAACTATCTACATGCAATAATTTTTAGGACCCATCTTCCTTAAATTAGGGAGGACTGCCTTCAAAAATATGCCACTATTTTTCCACTGCTGGTCATGGACTGTCTCTCCCACTTAACAGAGCATGTGGGAAGGCAGATGGAAACAAAAAGAATTTGAGTGTAGGCAATACCTATGGCTCAAAGGAGTAAGGCACCGGCCCCCCGGAGGTGGCGGGTTCAAACCCAGCCCCAGCCAAAAAAAAAAAAAAGAATTTGAGTGTATGTCTATCCACACATAACAATGGAGGCTCAAAAATGTCTTATAAATGTAAATCAGTGATTTTCAACCAGTGTGCCGTGAGAGGATCTTAGGTGTGCTGAGAAAAATTTTAAAGACCATTAATTATTTTCAAAAGCAGTTCAAAGCACGGTAAGTATATATTTTTTTAATTTTTATTTATTTTTATTGTTGGGGATTCATTGAGGGTACAAGAAACTAGGTTACACTGATTGCATTTGTTAGGTAAGGTCCCTCTTACAATCATGTCTTGCCCCCAAAAGGTGTGGCACACACCAAGACCTCACCCCTCTCCCTCTGTATATTCTTTTTATTTCACTCTTTTTTTTTGACCATCATAATTTAAGTATGCCATGGAAGTTTAACTACAGGTTCGAGTGTGCTGTGAGATACAAAAGGTTGAAAAACCCTGATGTAAATGAAAGGACGATTGGTAGTGGGTAGGGCAGTAGTGGGAGAGAGCAGGTATGTGCTGAACTACCACATACTGGCTGCATAAAGGTGGCTTCTGTCTTTCTCAGGGAGAGGTGATGTTTCCTGGGCTTGAGAACAATGAGAAGAAAGCACTCAGGAATGGAGCTAGTGGTGGAGAGAAGCAAGGGCAGAGAAAGGGGAGTTTGCAGCTCAAAAGAAATCACAGTGCAGTTGACACTTGAACAACACAAGTTGGAACTGCCTGGGTCCACTTATATAGAGAGATTTTCTTTCCCCTCTGCCACCCTTGAGTCAGCAAGACCACCCCATTCCATTTTCTTCCTCCTCCTTTTCAGCCACTGACTGTGAAGATGATGATGAGGATGAAAAACTGAATCATGATCCACTTCCATGTAATGAAGAGAACATATGATTTGCTTAATAACATTATTTTTTCTCGGCTCGGAGCCTGTGGCTCAATGGGCTAAGGCGCCAGCCACATGCACCTGAGCTGGTGGGTTCGAATCCAGGCCGGGCCGCCAAATAACAATGATGGCTGCAACCAAAAAATAGCCGGGCGTTGTGGCGGGCGCCTATAGTCCCAGCTACTTGGGAGGCGGAGACAGGAGACTCGGTTGAGCCCAGGAATTTGAGGTTGCTGTGAGCTATGATACCCAGGGCAACAGCTTGAGGCTCTGTCTCAAAAAAAAAAAAAAAAAAAAAAAAAATTATCTTTTCTCTAGCTTGCTTTATTGTAAGAATATAGTATATACCTATAACATAATACCTATGACAGATGAAATATAGTAGAGCCTCCATAGCTGACCACCTCCATGCACTGACCACCTCCTTAAGTTGACCTAATTTTCACAGTCTAGATGTATACCACATGTATGTATTAGCCCAGTAGGCTTAGCTCTTATGTTGACCACCTCCGTTTGTTGAGTGGTCAACTTACAGAGGTTCTACTGTATGTTAATTGACCGTATATCATCGGTTAAGTCTTCCAGGCAATAGTAGGCTATTGGCAGTGCCCATAGCTCAGTGGGTAGGGTGCCGGCCACATACACAGAGGCTGGTAGGTTCAAACTTGGCCTGGGCCAGCTAAAACAACAATGGCAACAAAAGAAGTAGCTGGGCATTGTGGCAGGCACCTGTAGTCCCAGCTACTTGGGAGTGTGAGGCAAGAGAATCACTTAAGCCCAAAAGTTGGAGGCTGCTGTGAGCTGTGACGCCACGGCACTCTACCCAAGGTGACAGCTTGAGACTGTCTCAAAAAAAAAAAAAAAAAAGTAGGTTATTAGTAGTTAGGTTTTGGGGGAGTCAAATTGGATACATGGATTTGCAACTATGTAGGGGGTCAATGCCCCTAACTCCTGTGCTGTTCAAGAGCCAATTGTAAAAGTCTGAGCTAGAAGAAACTCTAAAAATTATTTAGTCAAATTACTCCATTTCACGGGTGAAGTGGTGTGGCACCCAGAAAAATGAAGGACTGTTTTATTGGATGTCTGCTGTCTGCTGGGTACGCATTTGTATCGTATCTTGTGTGCCGTAGATGTCATTAACCCCATTTTACAGATGAGGAAACAGGCAAGTTTATGGCACCACGGGGACCAGAACACACATTTTCTGGCTCTTTGGTTAGTCAGTGTCTCTTTCAGAATAAAGAGGATGGATTCATTCCTTCATTCATTCATTCAGGAAATACTCACTGGGCATCTATTCTGTGTGAGACTTTTGAAAATAAGACAAGTACAGCTCCTCGCTGCCTTCTTGGAGCTGACTTTCTAGTACAGGAGACAGATGTCACACAGATAATTAGGTCAACATTCAACTGCACTATGAGAAGCGCCACTCAGTAAAAGCAGCAGGCACCAATATGCCCAGAGAACCAACAAGGGGCTAGGGAAAGCTCCCTGAGTTCTCAAAAACAAGCATCAGTTCATTCTTCCCAGAAGAGTCAGGAAGAGCCCTGTCAAGAGAACAGCTATGAAGACCCTAAGGCAGCAGTTTTCAACTTGTGGGTGGGGACCCACAGGAACTGTATTAAAGGGCCGCAGCCTTAGGAAGGTTGAGAACCACTGCCCTAAGGCAAGATGAGCCAGGGCAGGAGAAAAGCAGCAGGAGCTGGGCTGGGCACACAAGCAGGGAGGGGCTGGCAATCACAAGTCAGAACAGGTCTTTGAGATAAGAACAGGTCTTTGAGATAACAAAAACTCTGAAGAGTTTTAAACAAGACAGTGACAAAATAAAAGGAATTCTTTTTTAAAATATATATATATATTTGAAGCCTGAATGATTACACATAATTTTGTATGACTACGTAATGATCCCATATGTAGTTTTTGCAGTCTCCTTATCTGAACTTCTTTCCTTTTGTGTCTTGGATGCCTTACCCTCCCTTCCAACCCCCATAACAATTTCCAGGTCTCTCATCTACATTAACAATTTAGAAAACAACCTTTGATGTTTTTCTCTTTGCTTATATAGTCAAATAGAAACAAATATCAATAAATATCATGCATAAGGCCTATTTCCAGGCATACCTCAGAGATATTGTGTGTTTGGTTCCAAACCACTGCAATAAAGGAAAAATCAGGATAAAGTGAATTACACAAATTTTCTGGTTCCCCAGTGCATATGAAAATTATGTTTGGGGGCAAAGTAAGATGGTGGACCAGAAGGATTGTTCAGCTGAGCTCTCCTAGAACAACGGGGGAAAAAGCGAGGACCCAGCCACACCTGGGACAGGGACCTTGCCCAGAGTCATAATAGTTCAGGCACCACAGTGAGGAGATAGTGAACTGGACACGGCATGATCCAGAGAGGTGGAAATCTGATGAATTAGGCAAGTGACTGGCACTAGCTGGGATCACCTTCCCCTTCCCCTGGGGAGGCCTGGGATGGGAAGAAGCCTTTCTGGAGCTTTCAGTTGTTGGGGGAAATCTCTTATTGAGTGGAAAGGTTGGAAGAGAGGGTAGATTTGAATGGTATACGGCAACCAGATTAGAAAGCTGGTTGGAGTGGATTTGCCATAGGTTTGGTGGCTGATGAGGTACCCATACTGAGAAAGTCACAGAGGCCAGGGGCCTGCCATTGTGTGAAGGTCATGAGGTCTTAGCAGGGGCCTAAAGCACAGCCATCTTAATTCCGCATGCCAGGATCAGAATTCCACTTTCCCAAAAGGCTGAGGGACTCCCATACCCCACAAGAACTGGAGTGAGGGGGCACTGTGAGACCTGCCCCTGAAGGATTCTTGTGAGCTTTAAGATCCCAACCCAGTAGGGTTTGAATGCTGAGGAAACAATCAGGAGATCCCCAAAGGCACTAAGTTTGGAATAAGGACCATAGAGGTTGCTAGTTGTGCTCTCTGTCTTCCCCCCCAAAAACCCACAGCCCCACATGGTGTCCTGGTGACACACTGCAACATACTCTCGTCAAGAGCAAAGACTTCTGTTTGAAACAAAGGAGGCAGTGAGAAGGAAAAAGGACAAGGAAGTGAACAAGAAGAAAGAACACATGAGAAGGAAGCAACGTGAAAAACCAAAACAGAGGAACTCCTCCAAGGGACCATGAGGCAGCTGCTGCAGAAGAATCCACCTATAAAGAATTAATGGACTTGACAAAAAGGGAATTTAAAATATGGATGATAAAGACAATAAAAGGAATGGACAAGAAAATGGAAAGACAGAACCAAAAGCTGGATGAGAGATATATAGAATATAGAAAGGATATGGTGGAGCTTAAGGAAATGAAGAAGACAATCAAGGAATGTGAAGATGCAGTAGAAAGTTATCAAAAATAGGTTAGACCATGGAGAAGAAAGAGCCTCAGAGCTAGAGGATAAAGGTTTCGAGTTAACTCAGGTACTCAAAGAGGCAGAAAAGAAGAGAGAGAAAGCAGAATAGGTGCTTAGAGAACTATGAGACTCCATGAAGCATTCAAACGTATGAATAATAAGGATTCCTGAAGGGAAAGAAGATTGTCCCAAAGGAATAGAAGCCCTGCTGAAGGATATCATCAATGAAAACTCCCCAAGTTTTATAAAGACCCCAACACACTCCTTTCAGATGCTTATCCAACTCTGAGTCATCTCAACTCAAACAGAGCCTCTTGAAGACACATTGTAGTGAACCTGTCCAAAGTCAAGATGAAAGAAAGAATTCTGTAACCAAACAGAAGTAAGTGCCAACATACCTACAGAGGCAGAGCCATTAGGATGACAGAAGAGTTTTCAACTGAAACCTTCCAAGCCAGAACAGCATGAACATCTACCTTCAACATTTTAAAACAGAACACTTTTTAGCTCAGAATTCTATATTCTGCTAAACTAATGATGGAGAAATCAAATCTTTTGTGGATATACAAACACTGAGGAAATTCTCCACAAGACCAGCTCTACAGAAAATACTTAGACCTGTTATCAACACTGACCACCACAATGGACCACCAGCAAAGTAAACACCCAGAAGCTAAAGGTCAAAACTTGGCTTCCACAATGGTGCAAAGGATAAAACTACACAATGGACTTTCATTAAATAAGATGGTTAAAAAGAAAAACTAAAAGTTTCCAAGCAGGCTTGAGTTCACCCTTGAAATTTAAGCTTCTCAAAGAAGTTAAATCAGTTCCGATGGTCGTATTAATTGTTCTTGCCCAGACTTGGCAGCTAAGAACAGATAAAATATTTTTACTGACAGTAGTTATTATTTGGGTTACTTCATAACTTTAAAATACTTCAGAAACCAAGAGATTTCCTGGCCACTACAGGAACCCTTCTAAAATGGATAGTGAATTAAAGATTCTTGAGATGTTTTACTAGTACCTCAAGGGATACCCAAAATAAAAGTGAAAGTTCAACAAAAATCTTCCATGACAATCCCCACAAAGGCAGGGAGAAATTAGCCACAATATGGAACCAAGCTTGGTGGGGCAATTTTAACAAGTATTACTGGCCGGGCAAGGTGGCTGACACCTGTAATTCTAGCACTCTGGATGCCAAGGCAGGTGGATCTCCTGAGCTCAGGAGTTTGAGACTAGCCTGAGCAAAATGAGACCCCATCTCTACTAAAAATAGAAAAACTAGCCAAACCTGTAGTCCCAGCTACTCAGCACGCTGAGACAAGAAGATCACTTGAGCCCAAGAGTTTGAGGTTGCTGTGAGCTACGATGCCACCATGCTCAAACCAGGGCAACAGAGTGAGACTATGTCTCAAAAAAAAAAAAAAAAGAGAGATAGAGAGAGCAAGATGGTGGCCGAGTAACAGCTTCCTTGCATCTGGGCACCGTGAGTCTGGGGAGATAGGACCCCAGGCATCTCTGGCTGGTGGGATCTGCCTATAATCATCCCTGTGAGGATACAGGGAGTAGGCGAGAGACTTCTGGACCCCAAGAGGAGGACTAAAATAGTGGAAAACCGGCCAAGTGGTCGCCTGTGTTGAATCGGTCTAAACCCACCAGCAACTATAAGTTCAGTAGCAGTGAGGCTGCAAACCGAAAAGGCCTTACCTGTGAACCGTTTTGGTGTCTTTGGACTTGGCACTCAGTTGAACTGCCTTGGGGAGAGCCTGAGGGGGCGGGGGTGCGGAGAACTTTGGCCATTGTCTAGGGCCCCAGTCTGAGCCGCTGAGCCAGACGGAGCTAATAGTGTTTGGCTGTGGGTAGCCATTGTGAGTGATCTGCCCTGGCAAGCTCCGCCCTCAGGGTTGCAGAGCTAGAATGGGGCGGGAGCTGGTAACCTAGCGACTGACTAGCCTAAGAGTGGGATCTGAGCTGCCTTGCAGCCCTAACCTTCAGGGGCAGAGTGAGACCGGTTTTGGCACACTGGGTAAGTGCATAGCCACTTCAGCAGTCATTCCAGCGACAAGCACTTTCCTGGGAAAGCTTCTGTTCAGCAAGCTTACAAGTTCAAAGTGCCTTTTAAGAGAGCTGAAGAGAGATTTAGGGTGTCTACCTGGTGGGGTTTGAGAAATCAGCAGCCTCCAGTCGCATTAGCACTGTGATTAACATCTAACACCCCAGAAGACCATGTGTTGCTCAGACAAAATTCAACAACATATACATACTGCTTTGTTTTTGGTTGTGTTTTTTTTTTGTTTTGTTTTGTTTGGTTGTTTTTTTGTTTATATTGATGTTGTTGATGTTGTTGTTTAATTTCAACCTTTTCCTTACAGATATTTTTCTTTCTCAATTTTTCTAGTTTAATTATAATTTCCCATTGCTACCTTTTTCAATAACTAGAATTTCATTTTTGCTAGTATTTCTACCACTATTATTTGGTTTTTCACCCAATTTTATCCCGTAAAGTTTTCTGTTTGATTGTTTTGGTTTGATTTATAGCATTTTTGTCTTTCCTCTCTACTTGGTGGAGGTGGGGTACTGTGTCTGATCAGGTTAGCAAAGAGCTGCTGACCTCAAGGGAACCACCCAACTGGGCACCCCCAGAAGGTGGGTTTTTTTTTAAGGTTGTGTCAAAGTACTCTACTGTGCACCCATATTGCTCTGTCTCCCTCTTTCTGTGCCTCTCCTCTTTTTGTCAATATTCCTTTTACCCACCTCCTCTCCTTCCTCTATTTTTTTTTCTTTTCTTTTTGCTCATTCCTCCTTTCCTTCATCCCTTTCTTGATCTTCAACCTTCTCACCCTTCTGGTCCTGTACCAAAAGGACTCATCAAAACGTTAGTCCATGGGCACAAGAACTTAAAGAGCAAGAGGAAGTGAAAGGAAAATTAGGGCAAGGAAACAGATAAAAGAAATCACTCATGAGGAAGAATCAGCAGAAAACTCCAGGCACATGAAGAACCAGTCCAGAACAACCCCTCCAAGGGACCATGAGGTAGCTTCAGCAGAGGATTCCACCTACAAAGAAATGTTAGGAATGACAGAAAGGGAATTTAGAATATACATGATGAAAACTATGAAATAAATGATGGAAACAATGAAGGAAACTGCTAATAAAGTGGAAAATAACCAAAAGGAAATCCAAAAACGAATCAAATAAAAGATGAACGATATGAAGAATATAGAAAGGATATAGCAGAGCTGAAGGAAATGAAACAGTCAATTAGGGAACTTAAAGATGCAGTGGAAAGTATCAGCAACAGGTTAGACCATGCAGAAGAAAGAATTTCAGAGGTAGAAGACAAAGTCCTTGAGATAACTCAGATAGTAAAAGAGGCAGAAAAGAAGAGAGAGAAAGCAGAACATTCACAGTCAGAATTATGGGACTTTATGAAGCGTTCCAACATATGACTTATAGGAATCCCAGAAGGTGAAGAAAAATGCCCCAGAGGAATGGAAGCCATACTAGAGAATATTATAAAAGAAAATTTCCCAAATATCACCAAACATTCTGACACACTGCTTTCAGAGGGCTATCGGACCCCACGTCGCCTCAACTCTAACCGAGCTTCTCCAAGACACATTGTGATGAACCTGTCCAAAGTCAAGACAAAAGAAAAGATTCTGCAAGCTGCCAGGAGTAAGCGCCAGTTGACCTACAGGGGCAAATCCATCAGGGTGACTGCAGACTTCTCTAATGAAACTTTCCAAGCAAGAGGACAATGGTCATCTACCTTTAATCTACTTAAACACAACAATTTCCAGCCCAGAATTCTGTACCTTGCTAAGCTAAGCTTTAAAATTGATGGAGAAATAAAATCATTTACCGATACACAAACATTGAGGAAACTCACTACAAGACCAGCTGTACACTTTACCCTGTACTACACACTGTAGTACAATACTTTACCCTGAACTACACACTGACCATCACAATAGATCAGCAGCAAAGTAAGAACTCACAAATTAAAGGACAGAACCTAACCTCCACATTGATGCAAAAGATAAAACTAAGCAATTGACTCTCACAAATTAAGACAAATAGAATACTATCACACTTACCAATTATCTCAATAAATGTTAATGGCTTGAATTCCCCACTGAAGAGACATAGATTGGCTGACTGGATTAAAAAACACAAGCCATCCATTTGCTGTCTGCAAGAAACACACCTGGCTTCAAAAGACAAATTAAAACTCCGAGTCAAGGGTTGGAAGACAATTTTTCAGGCAAATGGAATTCAGAAGAAAAGAGGAGTTGCAATTTTATTTTCAGATACATGTGGATTTAAAGCAACTAAAGTCAAAAAAGACAAAGATGGTCACTTTATATTGGTCAAGGGAAAAATACAACAAGAAGACATTTCAATTCTAAATATTTATGCACCCAATTTAAATGCTCCCAGATTCTTGAAACAGACCTTACTCAGTTTGAGCAATATGATATCTGATAATACGATAATAACAGGGGACTTTAACACTCCTCTTACAGAGCTGGACAGATCCTCTAAACAGAAATTAAACAAAGATATAAGAGATTTAAATGAGACTCTAGAACAACTGTGCTTGATAGATCCATATAGAACACTCCATCCCAAAGACAAAGAATATACATTCTTCTCATCACCCCATGGAACATTCTCCAAAATTGATCATATCCTGGGATACAAAACAAATATCAACAGAATCAAAAGAATTGAAATTTTACCTTGTATCTTCTCAGACCATAAGGCACTAAAGGTGGAACTCAACTCTAACAAAAACGCTCGACCCCACCCAAAGGCATGGAAATTAAACAATCTTCTGTTGAATAACAGATGGGTGCAGGAAGAAATAAAACAGGAAATCATTAACTTCCTTGAGCATAACAACAATGAAGACACAAGCTACCAAAACCTGTGGGATACTGCAAAAGCAGTTTTGAGAGGAAAATTTATCGCTTTAGATGCCTACATTAGAAAAATAGAAAGAGAGCGCATCAACAATCTCACAAGCCATCTTATGGAATTGGAAAAAGAAGAACAATCTAAGCCTAAACTCAGTAGAAGAAAAGAAATATCCAAAATCAAATCAGAGATCAATGAAATTGAAAACAAAAGAATCATTCAGAAAATTAATGAAACAAGGAGTTGGTTTTTTTAAAAAAATGAATAAAATAGATAAACCATTGGCCAGACTAACGAGAAATAGGAAAGTAAAATCTCTAGTAACCTCAATGAGAAATGATAAAGGGGAAATAACAACTGATCCCACAGAGATACAAGAGATCATCTCTGAATACTACCACAAACTCCATGCCCAGAAATTTCACAATGTGAAGGAAATGGATCAATATTTGGAATCACACCCTCTCCCTAGACTTAGCCAGGAAGAAATAGACCTCCTGAACAGACCAATTTCAAGCACCGAGATTAAAGAAACAATAAAAAATCTTCCAACCAGGGGAGGAGACAAGATGGCTGACTGAAGCCAGCTTTCCAAAGAGTCTCCCGTTCAGAAGGAGAGTTAAAGGACAAAAATTCAGCAAGTAACCTGGTGGATTTGAGCTGCACTAAGAGAGAAGGTTGTAGAACGCACGTCAACCCCGCTGAGGCGAGCTGCGACCACAAGGATACAAACAAAAGGTACAAAATCCATCACCAAGCGGACGGGAGTCCCCTCCCCCATGAGAACGGTTCAGAGTGCCCCACAAACAACCGGGCAGAGTTCAAAGGTCCTCCCACTACACTCCACGGGAGAGACCCTCTAAAAACTGGACCTACCTCCCCTACTGGGGTGCCACGGCGTCCTCCTGCCAGGCATAAAACTGTATAAACTGTATATGGTCTCTACCTGGAATTCTGAGCTCCCAGCGCTCTCCTTCGCTCACACTGGGGTCTGGAGGCCAGTCCCGGTCGGTCAGCGGAGAGGGGACTGCACCAGAGTGGCGGTTCCCTGAGGCACAGTGCGACAGCTGTCTTTTGGTGATAATACGGCCAGGCATAAAACTGTGTAAAGTTGTGTGTGTTCTCAGCCTGCAACCCCAGGCTTCCAGCACTCCCCGCGCTCCCCTCTGCTCTCGCTCCAAGGTCTGGAGGCCTGTCCCCCAGGGGTCCAGACTCTTGGGCGATTGCTCGAGGGGTGTAGGTAGTGCTGGGCTGCAGCCTGTTGGTGCAGACTCTGGGGTACGGAGCAGAGAGAGGACAATTGGCTGGAGGGGAGCTACACCGGAGCAACGGATGCCTGAGCCATAGGGCAGCAGCCCTCTTTTGCTAGCAATAGGGCTCACTACAGAATATTCTGAAGCCACACCCCCTGTCTCCCTGGGCAACCAGAGACTCTGAGTTTGCCTGAGGCAACATAAACTTGCAAATCAAGGGCGGGGCTGACCCAGAGGTCCGCTTTACTAAACCTAAGATGCACCTGGCCCTCAGGGGATCGTCAGCCTATAGACAATACAAGAGCAAAGACAAGCTGATTTGGAACTCAATTCAGCTTCTCTTCTGTAGGGGAAACACAGAGTTGTTCTGTTCTGTTCTGTCAGTAACATTAATCAGGGGTGAGACTGGACCTGAGTGAAAACACCTCAACCTTCATCTAGCGCCCGAGGTTGTCAGGCCTCACCTCCTCCTGCTGGAGAGAGGCAGAGCGCAGTGGCCTGGCAGACTTCCTTGTGATTCAGGTAGATACAAACTCCTGGAGTACCGATTCACTACAGGCAACTGGGTCAGCCAACTGCAGGGCTATCAGTGACTGGGTGTGAAGTGGTGCAAGGTGGGGAAGGAGGCAGAAACCTTCCCAGACTGATTTATAGGCTGGGTGGCTTCTCCTGACTCCACGCAGCACTGGAGCAAGCCACACCAGAGTAGTCACCAGACCCCTGTCATCCAGTTCCCAGAGACCTCTTAAACGCTCTCACCTGAGACAGGTGCAGACTGAGACAATTGATTTGGACATTTTTGAACTGAACCAATCACCTGAGGACAAATCAGGTTGGTGCCCCAGGTGCACAGTGGTAGGAAGGTTTGATTTTTCTTTTCCAATTGTTTGCCGGTGGGGGGCGGGGTGACTTAATTGCTGATATTTCTCCACAGCTGAGACTTCAATCCAAAGTATCTGTTTCACTAGGGTGGAACAGAAACCAGCTGAAAACAAGGCAGAAACATTTAGCCCCACCACACGAGACAGGGCCCCAGTCTCTCAGGCCACAACACTGTACAGGCCCTCCACAAAGCCCCAGGGGAAAAAATCAGAGGGAGTAAAACAACCATGGGGAGGAATCAGCGGAAAAACTCTGGTAACATGAATAACCAGAATAGATCGACCCCGCCAAGGAAAGATATGGCAAATGCAATTGAAGATCCCATTCATAAACAACTGGCAGAGATGTGAGAAATCGAATTCAGAATTTGGATTGCAGACAAGATTAACAAAGTGGAATTAGGAATTCGAGGAGAAATTCAAAAGTTGTCTCAAGAATTTAACGAATTTAAAGACAAAACCACCAAAGACTTAGACACACTGAAGCAAGAATTTGCAGCCCTCAAAGATATGAAAAATACAGTAGAATCCCTCAGTAACAGAATGGAGCAAGCAGAAGAAAGGATTTCTGACATGGAAGATAAAGTCTTTGAATGCTCCCAAACTCTCAAAGAGGAAGAGAAATGGAGAGAAAAAATGGATCACTCACTCAGAGAGCTCTGGGATAATTTGAAGAAGGCGAATATCCGAATCATGGGAGTTCCAAAAACAGATGAAGTGGCCTAGCTGGGCACAGAGGCCCCTCTGAATGAAATTATGAAAGAGAATTTTCCAGACATGCCTAGAGATTCTGAAATTCAGATAGCGGACAGCTTCAGAACCCCACCACGACTCAACCCCAATAAGACATCCCCCAGGCATATCATAATTAACTTCACTAAAGTTAATATGAAGGAGAAAATCCTCAAAGCTGCCAGAAGAAAGAAAACCATTACCTTCAAAGGGAAGAATATTAGAATGACTGCAGATCTCTCTGCTGAAACTTTTCAAGCCAGAAGAGGGTGGTCACCGACTTTTAATCTCCTAAAGCAAAATAACTTTCAACCCCGGATCTTGTATCCAGCTAAACTGAGTTTCATTTATGATGGAGAAATGAAATACTTTAATGACATTCATATGTTGAAGAAATTTGCCATAACTAAACCAGCTCTTCAGGATATTCTCAGACCTATCCTCCACAATGACCAACCCAATCCTATACCACAAAAGTAAACTCACTCAGAAACTTCGGATCAAACTCCAATTTCCACACTGGAGAAAGGATTAAAAATGGCCACTGGACTATTGAAAAAGTCGATACCCAAAACTTCACCAGACTTATCAATATTCTCCATTAATGTGAATGGCTTAAACTGTCCTCTAAAGAGGCATAGGTTAGCTGACTAGATACAAAAACTCAGGCCAGATATCTGTTGCATACAAGAGTCATATCTTAACCTAAAAGACAAATACAGACTCAGGGTGAAAGGATGGTCGTCCATATTTCAGGCAAATGGTAATCAGAAAAAAGCAGGTGTTGCAATTTTATTTGCAGATACAATAGGCTTTAAACCAACAAAAGTAAGGAAGGACAAGAACGGTCACTTCATATTTGTGAAGGGTAATACTCACTATGATGAGATCTCAATTATTAATATCTATGCACCCAACCAGAATGCACCTCAATTTATAAGAGAAACTCTAACAGACATGAGCAACTTGATTTCCTCCAGCTCCATAATCGTCGGAGATTTCAACACTCCTTTGGCAGTGTTGGATCGATCCTCCAACAAGAAGCTGAGCAAAGAAATCTTAGATTTAAACCTAACCATCCAACATTTGGATTTAGCAGACATCTACAGAACATTTCATCCCAACAAAACTGAATACACATACTTCTCATCAGCCCATGGAATTTACTCCAAAATCGATCACATCTTAGGTCACAAGTCTAACCTCAGTAAATTTAAAGGAATAGAAATTATTCCATGCATCTTCTCGGACCACCATGGAATAAAACTTGAGCTGAGTAACAACAGGAATCTGCATACTCATACAAAAACATGGAAGTTAAATAACCTTATGCTGAATGATAGCTGGGTCAGAGATGAGATTAAGAAAGAAATTGCCAATTTTTTGGAACAAAACAACAATGAAGACACGAACTATCAGAACCTCTGGGACACTGCAAAGGCAGTTCTAAGAGGGAAATTTATAGCACTGCAAGCCTTCCTCAAGAGAACGGAAAGAGAGGAAGTGAACAACTTAATGGGACATTTCAAGCAACTGGAAAAGGAAGAATATTCCAACCCCAAACCCAGTAGAAGAAAAGAAATAACCAAAATTAGAGCAGAATTAAATGAAATTGAAAACAAAAGAATAATACAACAGATCAGTAAATCAAAAAGCTGGTTTTTTGAAAAGCTCAATAAAATAGATACACCTTTGACCAACCTAATCAGGAAAAAAGGAGTAAACTCTCTAATCTCATCAATCAGAAACAACAAAGACGAAATAACAACAGACTCCTCAGAAATCCAAAAAATCCTTAATGAATATTACAAGAAACTTTATTCTCAGAAATACGAAAATCTGAAGGAAATTGATCAATACTTGGAAGCACGTTACCTTCCAAGACTTAGCCAGAATCAAGTGGAAATGTTAAACAGGCCCATATCAAGTTCGGAAATAGAATCAACCATACAAAACCTCCCTAAAAAGAAAAGCCCAGGACCAGATGGTTTCACGTCTGAATTCTACCAAACCTTTAAAGAGGAATTAGTACCTATATTACTTAACCTGTTCCAAAAGGTAGAAAAAGAAGGAAGACTACCCAACACGTTCTATGAAGCAAACATCACCCTGATCCCCAAACCAGTGAAAGACCCAACAAGAAAAGAAAATTATAGACCGATATCACTAATGAATACAGATGCAAAAATATTCAACAAGATCCTAACAAACAGAATCCAGCAATACATCAAACAAATTATACATCATGATCAAGTCGGTTTTATCTCAGTATCTCAAGGCTGGTTCAATATACGTAAATCTATAAATGTAATCCAGCACATAAACAAATTAAAAAACAAAGACCATACGATTCACTCAATCGATGCAGAAAAAGCTTTTGATAATATCCAGCATCCCTTCATGATCAGAACACTTAAGAAAATCAGTATAGAAGGGACATTTCTTAAACTGATAGAGACCATCTACAGCAAACCCACTGCCAATATCATATTGAATGGAGTTAAATTGGAATCATTTCCACTCAGATCAGGAAACAGACAAGGCTGCCCATTGTCTCCATTGCTTTTTAACATTGTAATGGAAGTTTTGTTTTGACCACCACAATTAGGGAAGAAAGGGCGATCAAGGGTATCCATATAGGGTCAGAAGAGATCAAACTTTCATTCTTCGCGGATGATATGATAGTATATCTGGAAAACACTAGGGACTCTACTACAAAACTCTTAGAAGTGATCAAGGAATACAGCAGCGTCTCAGGTTACAAAATCAACATTCATAAATCGGTATCCTTTATATATACCAACAACAGTCAAGTTGAAAAAACAGTTAAGGACTCTGTCCCATTCACAGTAGTGCCAAAGAAGATGAAATATTTGGGAATTAATCTAACAAAGGACGTGAAAGATCTCTGTAAAGAGAACTATGAAACTCTAAGAAAAGAAATAGCTGAAAATATTAACAAATGGAAAAACATACCATGCTCATGGCTGGGAAGAATCAACATAATTAAAATGTCTATACTACCCAAAGCAATATATAATTTCAATGCAATCCCTATTAAAGCTCCACTGTCATACTTTAAAGATCTGGAAAAAACAATACTTCGTTTTATATGGAATCAGAAAAAACCTCAAATAGCCAAGACATTACTCAGAAATAAAAACAAAGCAGGAGGAATTACGCTACCAGACCTGAGACTATACTACAAATCAATAGTGATCAAAACAGCATGGTATTGACACAAAAACAGAGAGGTAGATGTCTGGAATGGAATAGAGAATCAAGAGATGTATCCAGCTACTTAGCATTATTTCATCTTTGACAAGCCAATTAAAAACATTCAGTGGGGAAAAGATTCCCTATTTAACAAATGGTGCTGGGTGAACTGGCTGGCAACCTGTAAAAGACTGAAAGTGGACCCACACCTTTCACCATTAACTAAGATAGACTCTCACTGGATCAAAGATTTAAACTTAGGACATGAAACTATAAAAATACTAGAGGAGAGTGCAGGGAAATCCCTTGAAGAAATTGGGATGGGCCAGTATTTTATGAGGAGGACCCCCCGGGCAATTGAAGCAGCTTCAAAAATACACTACTGGGACTTGATCAAACTAAAAAGCTTCTGCACAGCCAAGAACACAGTAAGTAAAGCAAGCAAACAGCCCTCAGAATGGGAGAAGATATTTGCAGGTTATGTCTCCTACAAAGGTTTAATAACCAGAATCCACAGAGAACTCAAACGCATTAGCAAGAATAGAACAAGGGATCCTATCACAGGCTGGGCAATGAATTTGAAGGGAAACTTCTCTGAAGAAGACAGGCATGCGGCCTTCAGACATATGAAAAAATGCTCATCATCTTTAATCATCAGAGAAATGCAAATCAAAACTACTTTGAGATACCATCTAACTCCACTGAGACTAGCCTATATCACAAAATCCCAAGACCAGAGATGTTGGCGCGGATGTGGAGAAAAGGGAACACTTTTGCACTGCTGGTGGGAATGCAAATTAATACATTCCTTTTCGAAAGAGATATGGAGAACACTTAGAGATCTAAAAATAGATCTGCCATTCAATCCTGTAATTCCTCTACTGGGCATATACCCAGAAGACCAAAAATCACATCATAACAAAGATATTTGTACCAGAATGTTTATTGCAGCCCAATTCATAATTGCTAAGTCATGGAAGAAGCCCAGGTGCCCATCGATCCACGAATGGATTAATAAATTGTGGTATATGTACACCATGGAATATTATGCAGCCTTAAAGAAAGATGGAGACTTTACCTCTTTCATGTTTACATGGATGGAGCTGGAACACATTCTTCTTAGTAAAGTATCTCAAGAATGGAAGAGAAAGTACCCAATGTACTCAGCCCTACTATGAGACTAATTTAGGGTTTTCACATGAAAGCTATAACCCAGTTACAACCTAAGAATATGGGGAAGGGGGAAAGGGAGGGGAGGGAGGGGGGAGGTGGGTAGAGGGAAGGGGATTGGTGGGATTACACCAGCGGTGCATCTTACAAGGGTATATGTGAAACTTGGTAAACGGTCTGTGAAGCTAGTGAATGATGCCCCATGATCATATCAACAGCTATGATTCAATAAAAAAAAAAAAAAAAAATCTTCCAACCAAAAAATGCCCTGGACCAGTTGGCTTCACACCAGAATTCTATCAAACCTTCAAGGAAGAGCTTATTCCTGTACTGCAGAAATTATTTCAAAAATTTGAGGAAGAAGGAATCTTCCCCAACACATTCTATGAAGCAAACATCACCCTGATACCAAAACCAGGAAAAGACCCAACCAAAAAGGAGAATTTCAGACCAATCTCACTCATGAATATAGATGCCAAAATTCTCAACAAAATCCTAGCCAATAGATTACACCTTATCATCAAAAAAGTCATTCATCATGATCAAGTAGGTTTCATCCCAGAGGCAAAAATATTAACAGAGGCAAATATAAAGATCATATGATCCTCTCAATAGATGCAGAAAAAGCATTTGATAAAATCCAGCATCCTTTTCTAATTAGAACACTGAAGAGTAAAGGCATAGGTGGCACATTTCTAAAACTGATTGAAGCTGTCTATGACAAACCCACAGTTAATATTTTACTGAATGGAGCAAAACTGAAAGCTTTTCCTCTTAGAACTGGAACCAGACAAGGTTGTCCTCTGTCACCTTTACTATTCAACATAGTGCTGGAAGTTCTAGCCAATACAATTAGGCAAGACAAGGAAATAAAGGGAATCCAAATGGGAGCAGAGGAGGTCAAACTCTTCCTCTTTGCTGACGACATGATCTTATACTTAGAGAACCCCAAAGACTCAACCACAAGACTCCTAGAAGTCATCAAAAAATACAGTAATGTCTCAGGATATAAAATCAATGTCCACAAGTCAGTAGCCTTTGTGTACACCAATAACAGTCAAGATGAGATGATAATTAAGGACACAACTCCCTTCACCATAGTCTCAAAGAAAATGAAATACCTAGGAATATACCTAACGGAGGTTAAGGACCTCTATAAAGAAAATTATGAAATCCTCAGAAAGGAAATAGCAGAGGATATTAACAAATGGAAGAACATACCATGCTCATGGATGGGAAGAATCAACTTTGTTAAAATGTCTATACTTCTCAAAGCAATCTACCTATTCAACGCCATTCCTATCAAAGTACCAACATCGTACTTTCAAGATTTGGAAAAAATGATTCTGCGTTTTGTACGGAACCAGAAAAAAACCCTGTATAGCTAAGGCAGTTCTTAGTAATAAAAATAAAGCTGGGGGCATCAGCATACCAGATTTTAGTCTGTACTACAAAGCCATAGTGCTCAAGACAGCATGGTACTGGCACAAAAACAGAGACATAGACACTTGGAATCGAATTGAAAACCAAGAAATGAAACTAACATCTTACAACCACCTAATCTTCGATAAACCAAACAAGAACATACCTTGGGGGAAAGATTCCCTATTCAAATAAATGGTGTTGGGAAAACTGGATGTCTACATGTAAAAGACTGAAACTGGACCCACACCTTTCCCCACTCACAAAAATTGATTCAAGATGGATAAAGGACTTAAATTTAAGGCATGAAACAATAAAAATCCTCCAAGAAAGCATAGGAAAAACACTGGAAGATATTGGCCTAGGGAAAGACTTCATGAAGAAGACTGCCATGGCAATTGCAAAAACAACAAAAATAAACAAATGGGACTTCATTAAACTGAAAAGCTTCTGTACAGCTAAAGGGACAACAACCAAAGCAAAGAGACACAATGGGAAAGGATATTTGCATATTTTCAATCAGACAAAAGCTTGATAACTAGGATCTACAGAGAACTCAAATTAATCCACATGAAAAAAAGCCAACAATCCCATATATCAATGGGCAAGAGACATGAATAGAACCTTCTCTAAAGACGACAGACGAATGGCTAACAAACATATGAAAAAATGTTCATCATCTCTATATATTAGAGAAATGCAAATCAAAACAACCCTGAAATATCATCTAACCCCAGTGAGAATGGCCCACATCACAAAATCTCAAAACTGCAGATGCTGGCGTGGATGAGGAGAGAAGGGAACACTTGTACACTGCTGGTGGGACTGCAAACTAGTACAATCTTTCTGGAAGAAGTATGGAGAAACCTCAAAGCACTCAAGCTAGACCTCTCATTTAATCCTGCAATCCCATTACTGGGCATCTACCCAGAAGGAAAAAAATCCTTTTATCATAAGGACACTTGTACTAGACTGTTTATTGCAACTCAATTCATAGTCGCCAAAATGTGGAAACAGTCTAAATGCCCACCAACCCAGGAATGGATTAACAAGCTGTGGTATATATATACCATGGAATACTATTCAGCTATTAAAAAAAAATGGAGACTTTACATCCTTCGTATTAACCTGGATGGAAGTGGAAGACATTATTCTTAGTAAAGCATCACAAGAATGGAGAAGCATGAATCCTATGTACTCAATTTTGATATGAGGACATTAATGACAATTAAGGTTATGGGGGGGGGGAGGAAAAGCAGAAAGAGGGACGGAGGGAGGGGGATGGGGCCTTGGTGTGTGTCACACTTTATGGGGGCAAGACATGATTGCAAGAGGGACTTTGCCTAACAATTGCAATCAGTGTAACCTGGCTTATTGTACCCTCAATGAATCCCCAACAATAAAAAGAACAAAAAAAAAGTATTGTTGATGAAGTTTCCAAATTGGAAAATATATCCAATAATATATCCTATTTACCAAATATTTATAGCTTGCTCCCTCAATTTCTTCTGGGCTTTGCTCAAATATAACCAATGACTGAGAGCTTCCCTGGCCACCCTATAAAAAATAAGAACTTTCTCCTTCATCTTGATTCATACTTCTTTATAGCAGTTTGCTTATTATCAGTCTTTCCCCACTAGAATGTAAACTCCATGAAGTTCTTTGTTCTTTTTATTCCTATAATCGTCAGTGTCTAAAAATGTCCAGCACATAGTAATGCTATTGGCGCCTGTGGCTCAGTGAGTAGGGCGCCGGCCCCATATGCTGAGGGTGGCGGGTTCGGACCCAGCCCCGGCCAAACTGCAACAAAAAAAAAAAAATAGCCGGGCGTTTTGGCGGGCGCCTGTAGTCCCAGCTGCTCGGGAGGCTGAGGCAAGAGAATTGCGTAAACCCAAGAGTTAGAGGTTGCTGTGAGCCGCGTGACGCCACGGCACTCTACCTGAGGGCGGTACAGTGAGACTCTGTCTCTACAAAAAAAAAAAAAATAATAAATAAATAAATAAATAAAATATGCCTTCCTAAAAAAGTTAGGCTTGCACCATACTGTCATCTGTTAAATGTGCAATAGCATCATGTCTAAAAAAATGTATATACCTTAATTAGAAACACTTTATTGCTTAAAAAAAAATTCTAGCAATCATATAAGCCTTCAGCAATTAGTAACATTTTTGCTAGAGAGTGTTAAGGCTCCTGACTGATCAGGGTGGTGGCTGCTGACGACAGGGCTGGCTGTTGAAATTTCTTAAAATAAGACAACATCAAAGTTTCCCACACTGGCTAACTCTTCCTTTCACAAAAGATTTCTCTGCAGCAGTGATGCTATTTGATAGCATTTTACCCACAGGAGAACTTTCAAAATTGGACTCAATCCTTTCAAACCCTACTGTTGTTTCATGAATTAAGTTACATCCATGCTTTAAATCCTAAATTATTATTTCAAGAATGTTCACAGCATTGTTGCCAGGAGTAGATTCCAACTCAAGAAAGCACTTTCTTTGCTCATCCATAAGGAGCAACTCCTCGTCTGCTCAAGTTTTAATGTGAGATTACAACAATCCAGTCCCATTATGAGGTTTCACTTGTAATTCTCATTCCCGTGTTACTTCCACATCTGCTGTTACTTCCTCCACTGAAGTTCTAACTCCCCTACAATCATCCATGAGAGCTGGAATCAACCTTCTTCAAACTCCTGTCAATGATGAATGTTGAACTAATTTCCAGGAATCACCAGTGTTCTTAATGGCTTCCAGATTGGTGAAACCTTTCCAGAAGGAATTGCTTTGCCTCGATCCATCAGAAGAATCATTACCTATGGCAGCTATAAATAAGCCTTAACAATAACATAATAATAATAAAGTAATAAGACTTGAAAGTTGAAATCATTCCTATGGGCTGGCTGCAGCATGGATGCTGTGTTAGCAGGCATGAAAACAATGATCACCCCCTCGTGCCTCTCCACGAGAACCCTTAAAATATGCTTTCCTAAAAAAAGCATATTAGGTACATTGTCAACGAGCAGTAATATCTTCAAAGGAGTCTCTTTTCCAAGCAGCAAGTCTTAACAGTGGGCTTCAAGTATTCAGTAAACCTTGCTGTAACAGATGTACCATCATCCAGGCTCTGTTGTTCCATTTATAGAGCACAGGCAGAGTAGCACAGCATTCTTAAGGGCCCTAGGATTTTCAGAACAGCAAATGAGCACTGGCTTCAAGTTAAAGTCACAAGCTACATTAGCCCCTATCAAGAGAGTCAGCCTATCCCTTTAAAACTTGGAAACCACCTATGAAAGCTATGAAAGTCCTGAAAGGCATATGTTTCCATTAGCAATCTTTCATCTACACTGAAAATCTATTGTTCAGTGTAGTCACCTTCATCAATGAATAGCTTTAGATCTTACGGATGGCCTGCTGCAGCTTCTACGTCAGCACACTTGCTGGTTCACCTTGCACTTCTACGTTACAGAGACAGCTTCTGTCCTTAAACCTCATGAAACAACCTCTCTAGCTTCCAACTTTTCTTCTGCAGCTACCTCACCTCTCTCAGCCTTCATAAAACTAAAGAGAGTTGGGGCAATGGATTAGGCTTTGGCCTAAAGCAGTGGTTTTCAACCTTCCTAATGCTGCGGCCCTCTACCACAGTTCCTGTGGGTCCGACCCACAGGTTGAGAACCGCTGACCTAAGGAAATGTTGTGTCTGGTTTGATCTTCTATCCAGCCCACTCAAAGTCTCCATACCAGCAATAAGGCTCTCGCTTTCTTACCATTTGTTATGTTCACTGGAGTAGCGTTTTTAATTTCTTTCAAGCACTTTTCCTTTGCATTCACATTGGCTAGATGCCTGGTGCAAGAGGCCTAGCTTTTGGCTTATCTTGGCTTTCAATGCTCCTTCCTCACTAAGCTCAATCATTTCTACCTTTTGATTTAAAGTGACAGAAACAGGTCGCTCTTCCTTTCACTTGCCCATTGAGAAGCCATTGTAGGGGTGGCCCCATTTCAATGTTGTTGTGTCTCGGGGAATAGGGAGGCCAGAGGAGAAAGAGAGAGAGAGAGACAAAGCAACAGCCCGCTGGTGGAGCAGTCAGAACACATACAACATTTATTGGTTAAGCTAGCCATCTTACATGGGCACAGTGGGTGGTACCCAAAATAATTACAATAATAACACCAAAGATCACTGACCACAGGCTATCAGAACAGATATAACAAGGAAAAAGTATGAATTACTGCAAGAATTACCAAGACATAACAGAAGACACCATGTAAGCCTATGTTGGAAAACTGGTGCCAATAGGTTTACTCAACACAGGGTAGCCACAAACTTTCAATTTGTAAAAAGTGCAATACCTGAGAAGCACATAAAGGGCAGCACAATAAAATGTGGCATGCCTGCGGGATCTGCCATTGTTTAATAAAAGTAGTCTTACACACCCTTTTTCTGCATCCTGCCTTTCTATCAGTATTTCAATGCAAGTCCCACCCAATCAACTGGTAGAGCTTTTCTTTATTCTTTTAGTGACTACAGAACACTCCAGAGTGTGAGGGAACCATCATTAACCTGCCATCCCCCACTGATGAACACCCCTTTTGCGCCTAGGTCTGCGTATTTCAGTAACACTGCAGGACCCATCCCTTTGTATATGTCCTGATATACTGGTGGTTTCATATTTACGAGAGAGTGTCCTAGGATTGAAGCTGGGAATGGTTAAATCGAAGAGCAAATAGACTTTATTTTAATGTAAGTTGCCACATGGTTTACAAGAAAGACTTTTGCAATTTATATTTCCACCAATAATCCCTGAGTGGCTCTTCCCTGTACTCCTGCCAGCATTAGGTGATATTTTGTACTTTTAACTATTCAACATAAAGTGACATTTCATTGTTATTTAAATTTATATTTCTGTGACCTTTACACATTTAAGCATTTCTTCTATTTGTTGATGTTTTAGATTCCCTTTTCTGAGAATTGTCTTTTCATATCCTTTGCCAATTTTTTCTATCAAGTTGCTTATCTTTTTCTTGTCAAAGTTTAAAAACTCCTTTATATGTTATGCATTTTTTGTTATCTGTATTATAATTTTTCCCCAAATCTAGCCTTTGCCTACTGACTTTTTAAATGGATATTTTTCATACAACAGTTCTACGTTTTTATACCATTAAAATGTCTATCTTTTCTGGCTGTGTTGTGCAAGATAGATGGAGGGGAGAGATTAGACAGCAAGAGACTTGTCAGGAGGCAACTTCAGCGGCCCAGACAGAAATCGACAACAGCCTTGCCAAGAAGCAGCGTGGAGCTAAGGAAAGCAGTTCAAGGTACATCGAGGCCAGGCACCGTGGTGTGTGCTTGTAACGTCAGCACTTTGGGAGGCTGAGGTGAGAGGATCGCCTGAGGCTAAGAGTTTGAGACCAGCCAGGGCAATATAGTGCCCAATATACCTAAAAAAATATACAATACCAGCCAGGCATGGTAGTGTGCATGCCCAGGAGTTTGAGGTTGCCGTGAGTTTTGATCTCGCCGCTGCACTCTAGCCTGGGTGACATAGTGAGACCTTGTCAGAAAAGAAAGGGAAAGGAAGGGGAGGTTGGGGAAGGGGAAGGAAGGGAAAGAAAAGAAAAGAAAGGAAAAGAACAAAACAGAAAAGATATTGGGAGGTAGAACTGGCAGGACCAGTGACAGCTTGTGGGAGTAACAATGGGGAAGGGGCGGTGCTGGGATGACTCAGCTCTGGCTTCCTCTGTGGTTGTAGTGTTGTTTCTAAGGAAAGGGAACATGGCAGGGAGAGCCGGTCTGGCTGGAAGCTGTAAGTCTGTGAGAGGCCTGCAAGACATCCTGAGAAGAGGCTGGGCGTCTGCTGGGCACACAGGTGGGGGGCTCACAGGAAAGGATTCCGAGTTGGGAATCTTCACATTGGCAATGACCCAAATGGAGACCATGAAGAGCATCTCCCAGAGAGTGTATGAGGGAGAAAGGCAGCCTGGACTTTGCTTTAAAGGCTGACTGGAGGGGAACATTCTGGCAAAGGAGGCTGAGAGTGGCCAGGAGGGGATGATGGCATAACTCCAAGAAGAGAAGAAAACACATGGAGATCTGACTGATCAAAAGGCATTAGCAAAATTACTCAGATGCTCGAAAAAAGTTGGAAGAAAATTCCGATGTAAGCAGGATTAAACATGCACACGCACTATACATACAATGTATTTTTGCTTATGTCCTTAAGAAGCCTGAAAGGAAATACACCAGATTGTAAACTGGTTTCACTGGGCGATGGGCACTGGGTAATATTCATTCAGGATATAAAGAGGAAAGCAGTAGTACAACCTACATAAAAATACGTGCACAATGATATTCATTTAAAAAGTATCTGTAGTAGTCGAAAATAATCTAGTGTAAGAATTCAATAATTTAGTGTGATACCAGGGATTACTATATGGCTATTTTAAACAAACAAGCAAGCAAAAAAAAATAGGCTTACTATCCTTTTACTATTGGGAATTTTGGAAATTCCTTAATATTAAAAACAAAAAAGGCACAGAATAATATGTACTGAATATTCCTCTTTTAAAACCCATTATGAAGAGACATGTGAATAAATGTGTATGTATATTCCTGTCTGCTTTTTTAAGGCTGCAAAGAGACACCCTAAATTATTAATAGTGGTTACTTTTAAAAACTGAGATTGCGGTCATGGTGAGATTTCCATTATTACTTTACTTATTACTTATCACACTACACATGACACATTTGACAAATATGTTACATGTTATGACAAATTTCAGGTTCCTATTATATTAAAATTATACAAACTTTTTAAAAGTAGAATGTTTCAACCAAGAAGGGGATTTGTTAAGAATTGTCTCTAAAGCTGATATTTGTCTCTACTTGTTGTGCGTGGCTATTATTTCCTTCCCATGGTAAAGCCTTTTCCATTGCACTTCTGAGGCTAGCACTAAAATGAGCTGCTAAGACAATATCCAGTGAAAAAAGAAGAACAGGGAAAAGAGCAGTGAGTTTTTTCTCAAAGGTCACAAAGCACGAATAAGTAAGTGACGAATGCACAAATGGCAGCAAAAAAAGGGGGTTGACAATCAGAAACCAAGTTGTGTTGCTGTTAACAGTGAGGGGTCAGAAAAAGGGGGGCAGGGGGCAGAACAGAAGGTCCCCAGATTCTGAATTTAGACAGGCCCAGTATGAACTCCCAAAGGCCTCCGCACACCAGGCTGTCTGAGCTGTAAAACACATCATAAATGTCTACCACAAAAGATTGTTTTGAGGTCTAAATAAGATGGAGAGTCTTCACCTACTGGCTAACATGGGACAGGCATTCAACAGGTTTTTGTCTCTTTTTTCTTTTAATGAGTCAGGTCAATGTCTAGGCCTTCACTGTGGGTAAACTCACTGAGTGAGACCTGGGCCTAGAATCAGTTTTTGCTATCGAAAGGCAAAGAGAGATGGAGAGAAGAAAAAAAATTATTGTTCTTTGCCTAAGCACATTTTCTATGCTAGCCAGATTTTTTTTTTAACTAGTAGAGGTTTATGTGTTTTGAAGAATATTGAATATTCTTTTTCTTAAACAAATATATGAAGGCAGCTAATGCCTAATCAGTCCTGTATGTGCAGTGATCAGAGATATAAAAACAGCTCTTCTTTCAAATATTCTGTTGCAGTGTCTTCACAAAACACCATCAATACCTCAAGTTCAACAGTTCTTGTATAGCTTGAAGTTTTAAGTGGAACCCAAATTTTTGCAGATGAGATGTCCTAATTTTTTATTTAGAAAATATGGTCACAATAACTACAGGGTTAATGAAAAGGAACCCTCACCTCTAAGAAAATATTCTTCTGCAGATTTTTACTTGGGCCCTAAGATTTAGATTGACTCATATTTGTTTTACTTACTCTAACACTTGCATCCACTGAGTGCCAGGTGCTGTTGAAAGAGCTGTATAAATACGTACTCCCCGAATCCTCTCACAGACATATTAGGCAGGTGTTATTTCTAACCCTAGTTTGCAGATGAAGAAACTGAGGCACACAAATGTTAAGTGATTTGTTAGTTAAGTAGTGAAGCCAGATTTGAACCCAGATAATCTGACTCCCGAATACATGCTCTGAGCCATTGTTTCTTATTTGCTTTGCTATATGGTAGGAGGCTATTAAAGGCAGTGACATGATACAGGATTTCTTAGGATACCATTTACAAACTGTATTGGAACAACAAACGTTGCAAAGGAGAAAGTAAATCGGGTCAACCACACCTCCGAAAACTACTGGCGAGGCACGAAGCTGGTGGTCCTCAGATGTTAGTGCTGGAGAGATCATCTCAGAACAAGAGCCCAGTCCATCCCTCCAACCCACTTACATGAGAAAACTGAAACATTTCATTGAGCAAGACGGTGATAAAACCAAATCTCCAGAATGTTACATGGGAACCCAAATGCAAATCCAAGTTCTGTGATAATGTTGTATTGTTTTTAAAAACAAGTTTAGATGTTACAAAGGAAAATGATACAGAGATTCATATCAAAGACTATGAGAACCTAAATTGAAAAGAAGGTTTAACCGTTTTCACTTTTCACACACAATGACAAGTAAAATATGAGATGTGAGAAGTGAGACAGGGAATGGCAGGAGGAAGAAAAGATAGTAAAAATCAAAACCAGGAGCAAGCAGAGAAGTCAGAAGGAGCTACCAGAGGCCAGTGAGTGCTGTAGGTGACAGTGGCAAATGAAGCGTTTAGATTAACGGTTCTCAACCTGTGGGTCGTGACCCCTTTGGAGGTAGAACAACCCTTTCACAGGGGACGCTACGCATAAGACCATCCTGCATATCAGATATTTACATTACGATTCATAACAGTAGCAAAATTACAGTTATGAAGTAGCAACGAAAATCACTTTATGGTTGGGGTGGCCACAACATGAGGAACTATATTAAAGGGTCGCGACATTAGGAAGGTTGAGAACCACTGGTTTAGATAAAGGCCAGCAGTTCAATCCACAGATGAGCCACCCAAGGCAGGTGTGACTCAAAGGGTGTGGCGAGGACTCCAGCACCAGGGAGGTGGCACTTGACCATAGGGCGGGGCCCTTCTGCTCCTGCCCTTGTGAACATGTGGAAACAGGAGCCTACCATTGCAGATCATTAAACTATTTAAGAAATGCTGAAGATTCATATGTTATGGTAAAAACTGATTCTTACAAGTTTGCAATTAATTTGAATCTGAACTGAGGGTTGTGCCCCAGCCAGGCTAGCTACCCTGTTTCCCCGAAAATAAGACATCCTCCGAAAATAAGACCTACTCAGGAAAAGTAAGACGTCCCCTGAAAATAAGACCTAGCGCATCTTTGGGAGCACACCTTAATATAAGGCACTGTCTTATTTTCGGGGAAACAGGGTAGCTCTGTGAGACAAGACAAGGCTATTCTTGCAATTTGCTGCTTCTCCATATCCCTGGCATATGAAGGACACCCAATAAGTATCCCTTCAGCGAATTAACTAAGCGGATTTAAACACAACTTAAATTTACTCCAGATGGTCTGGCTTCCTGACAGAACAGCAAAAATCAATAGTCCCCCCAACCTCCACCAAAGCCTGAGCTTTGTAAAACCTCATATTGCCATGGAACCTTGGCTGAAGATTCAGGACTCAGCAGGGAGAGGTTTAGCTAGGGAAAGAAATTTAACTGGAGATGAAAAACAAAATGGGCAGGGAGCCCTCACACACAACCAAAATAGATCCCTTTCTTCCCCACTCTGCAGCCATCACAAAAGCACAGTTGGAGGGTCTGCTGGTTCTCCCCCAGCCTGCCCCACCTCCACAACTGCTCCTTTTGGAGATGTCCCCTTTGCCTCCTTCTTCCCCTCTCAAGTTTAAATAGGTTTTACCTACTGATTGTTAAAAGATGCAGGGCACCACACGAGACAAGCTTGCACCCCTCATGGACGCCAGCCTCTAATCAAAGTCAACGGCCTGTCTGTGGTTACTGGGGAGATGCAAGTAGTTCACTGATGCCATTTCTTAAAGACAAGCTAACCACTCTGAGATTTGGAGGGAAGGTATGTGTTGAGTTCTCAAAAACAGATAATGTGATTTTAAAATACTTCTCTCTCTCTTTCACTCTTTCAAGTATTTTAAGGCTCACATTGCCTGCAGATTTTAGTTGTTAAAGTAAAAATTCGTTTGACAAACAGAAAAACAAAATCCCCTGAAAGTTTCAGTACCTGAATCTATCAATGTTGGTATTTCCCTAAGAATGTATGATATCATTAACGGTGATTCAGCCTTGTTCAAGCCCAGAGATAGCAGGGTCTTGGGGCATTTTTATTCCCAAGTGAGCAGATGGGTTTGCACTCCAGATGTGAGCCTGACAGCACTGCCTCCTCTTGCTCTCCCGCCCACCTTTCATCTCATGTGGTAGCACGCTTTCAGTAGATGCCCACTGGCGGCATCAGGGTGTGTGGCAGCTTGGAAGCCAAGTCTCTATCTACACATCCACACAAACATGTACAGTATGGAGGACGACCCAATCCTCCTAAAATTTCGAGGCTAATACTGATGTCAAATAATCTGTCCTGTAGTAAGGCCGTAAATATTCTCATTTGCAGTATTAGTCCCAGCTTTGAGGGTGGGAAATATGCCCAGCTGCTATGTAGATAATAAAGGGGTGAAGTCTTGCTATTCAAGCAAGGTTAGCACAGCTTGTTTCTGTAACTTAGCTCTTGCAAACCCAACCCAAGGGGCCTGCTCAGCCTCAATACCTCACAGCAGCAGCAGCACAGACACTCACTGTGGGCTCACCATGTACCATGCACTTGTTTCAAGAGCTTTATATGTATTAACTCATTTAAGCCTCGACTCAACTCTGTGAGGTTGTTCTTATGATTTATTTGTTCACTCAACAAATGTTTGGAGAGCCCATTCTATATGGTAAGCACCGTGGTAAGCAGTCAGGATACAGCAGAGAACAAAGCAGTTAAAATCCCCACCCTCTGGGAGTCTCTGTTGGAGAAAGAACACAATAAGCAAAAAGTAAATGTCTTTTATGTTGGGGTTGTATTAAATGCTATTGGGAAAATAAAGCAGGGTCTGGGGGGTGATGAGACATAAGGAGAGGAGTGGCTATGGAATGCAGGGTGGTCATAGGCTGGTATCTGCAGAAAAGTAAGGAAGTGAGCCTGAAAACACCCAGGGAAGACCATCCCCAAGAGTGAGATCACAGAGGACGAAATGGACGGAGACAGGTTCAGTTGACCGAAGTCACTAAGCTAGCCAGGGAGCAGAGCAGCGTCCCGGAGTGTGCTCTCTTGGCCACCAGATGCCTCTGTTGGGGCCATCTTCTTTTCCCCTACTCAGTTCCACACTTAGCCAGTCCCAGAGAGTGACTTCTCTGTTGCCATGATGGCTAATGGCAGAGATCTCCCATGGCTTTCACCCACAGCACCACAGCTTTCCTGCCTGCGTCTACTTCATACTGAAACCGCAGTCACCTGTCTTCCAAAAGGCTATTCCCTCCTCGTTCCTGAAGCCAGGAACTTCCGAGAAGTTGCTCTCCGTTGTCTACCTGCCTGCTTGATGAGCTCATCCAGGATCAACTTCCCTTTGTGCTTTTCTGGTCTTTCCTCACTAAAATCGTTTCCTTATTGTCTTGTTCCTGCACGTAAGGCCTTTCTCCTCTCCCAGGATGCTTCCCTCTGGACCTGTGCAGTCCAAGCCAGCAGTCCCGAGCTGTTTGAGGCTAGGGAGCACGAGAAGCGTGGCTAGTACAAATTGAGACGTGTTGTGTTGTGAGTGTAAAATTCACACCAGACCCTGAAGATTTACTATAAAAAAGTGGAATATAGGGCAGTGCCTGTGGCTCAGTGGGTAGGGCGCTGGCCCCATATACTGAGGGTGATGGGTTCAAACCCAGCCCCAGCCAAACTGCAACAGAAAAATAGCCGAGCGTTGTGACAGGCGCCTGTAGTCCCAGCTACTCAGGAGGCTGAAGCAACAGAATCGCTTAAGCCCAGGAGTTGGAGGTTGCTGTGAGCTGTGATGCCGCAGCACTCTACCGAGGGTGATAAAGTGAAACTCTGTCTCTACAAAAAAAAAAACAGTGGAATATAAAGTCTCTCTTTAACATTTTTATATTAACCACACGTTGAAAAAAGAATAGCATGGATATACTAGGTTAACTAAAATATATAAAATTAACTTTACCCATTCCATATTATATTTCTATGTGACAGCATTTCTTTAGCCTGTCCTTTCCAACATACTCACATCCTATCACGCTCAGAGGCCACCTTGCCTTTAACTGTTCTCAGGAAAGATATAGTGAGATCTGCAGCATGCTTTGGGGAATGAGGTTCGTGAGTCTTTAAACCTATTCTGCAACACCTGATTCAAGGTACTCCAGGACATTATTTTTTTATTTTTATTCATTTTTTTTAAAAGAAAATAGGCATGTATTAATTAAAGTTATTTACAATAAAACAAATGGCTTGTTGACTGTCTTGATGGAAAGGCACAGTGTCCAGAGGGATGGGGTGGCTGGGGAATTTCTCATTAGGGTCTGTGGGTCAAAGCTGCCTATAGATGTTACGGGAAGAGCATCATGTTTTCATGACAGGGGCCGAGGCTTTTTCTCAGTGTAACATGCTAACTGACTTTGCTTCCATAGGGACCAAACTTGCCAGCCAGCTTAGCTGGCACACTAATTCCTTCTTTGAAACCATGGAACATGCCACCCAGTTTCATTGTGAATTCTTAACTTGTTGTGCAACCTTCCCACTTTCATCAGAAAAGCACTCTGTTTATCTGGCCTTAGGGGACCAAGTCATTTGAGCCATCTTTACTCTATGGCAGCCTTGATCCGAGGAAAACATCATTGCATTTCTCATCTTTATGTATAGGGTGGGCTACTTGTTTTTAATTTACTGCCACTGATACCTTGCGTCTTGAATTGTCAAAAAACTTTATTTGTCAGACAGTAACTGGCGGCCTGTCTGCAGGAGAGTGTTCGGGAATCAGAGCAGGTATGAAGTAGCCTTAGACCATCGTGTGCCGCCATGGCACTCCAGGACATTATTAATCATTTCATTAAAACTTCTTTAAAATCTGTTACTTTCCAGATGTTCAGTCCATAGTTAGGAAATTCTATTGCAACTAATTAATGATAGTTTCTTATTAATCTGAATTTATTATTATTTTCTGAATAGGCATATCAAACTTTTTATTTCTAGTTTTTAACTCTTACATGTGGAAAATATTTAAGAAACCATAGATCATAGACTAGTGTGCCCCTGAAAATTTAAGCAATAATCTCAATAGACATTTTAGGGAATATTATGAAAAGAAAGCAAAGGTTCCTTTCCTGAGAATAAGCCTATCAAAATAATTTGGTTCCCTTTGATAGATTCATGGTTGATAGAACAGGTCAAGGTCACAGAGGATAAATCTTTGAACCAGTGGCCCCCAATTAGGAATAGAGAACAGGTGTGAATTTATTTCAGTGATTCCAGACAAAAGGGCCCTTCATTTACACTGGTTTCAGTTTGAGCCCCAGGCCTCCATGCTAAGAATTCACCAGCACACCAAATAAATAAATAAATAAGAGGAAAGAGGCCAGAGAAGAGGATCCGGTGCCTATAAAGTAACTAACAGGCATTCTCCTTCGAGGCTGGTGAACACCTATTGAAAACTGTCTCCAAAGAGGAACTGCTAAAATGTATTCCTGTTGTCTTCTAGGGACAGTCTCAGTATCTGAGAATCACACTTCATATTCAAACCCAAACTTGTCAGAAAAAAAAAAAGAAAAGGCTGCCTTCTGGTTTCACACAACACTGGAAGTTTCGATTAGTGACTTCAGAATCAAAGGAGCAGGTGCCCACAAGTAAAAGCTTCTGGACACCTCTCAAGTAAAGCTTCAAAAAGACTTCTGCTCTAGAGAAGAAACCAAATGGCAGAAAGCGTGTGCAAATAAGAACTGATGTACACAGACATACTTTCTGCTTCTAAACAGAGAAACCAATACTCCCAAAGCCTGTATTTGCTTAAAAAAAAAAAAAAGGCACAATAAAATGACAAAGAAGTCAAAAAAACAAATTTCCAGACCTAGTTTCTAAAAAGGGGTTCTAAATTTTTTTCAGACTTTCTCAAAGATGCTCATCAAAATTAACCCAAAAACACAGCAACAAATACAATGAGTGAAATCTGATCAGATCTTTTTTTTTTTTGTCTGAACAATGATCTTTTTTTTTTTTTTTTTAAGACATTCTTGTGACAATTGGGGAAACTTGAATAAGGGTGGAAGTTAGGGTGATATTATGGAATTAGTGTTAATTTTCAGAGATATTATAATGTTATTGGATTATACTAAAGTGTATAGGAATGAGTTGTGTCTATAGAAAGTATAAATGTGGCAAAATGCTAATAATAATATAAAAATTCATGACTGAAATCTCACTCTGAATTCCATGGCCAAAAGAAATACCTTTCCCAATAGAGAGTATCATATTGAATACAATCTTATATGACTCGTAATTGAATTTCACATTTCAGCAAAATTTCATTGGACAATTATTCATGGCATATGTAAGAGATCAATTGTACTGATCTTCAAAAGGTTGCTGATTGAATCTTAGACTGGAATGCAATAGATCAGTTGAAGGAATAAATTTTGATTCTGACAGACCTGAGTTCAGTCCCACTCTGCCACTTATTTGCTGTGTGAATGTAGATAAGGTATTTAACTTACCTAAGCTTTGTTCTCCCTCTTAAATAGTCTGTACCTAGGGCGGCGCCTGTGGCTCAGTCGGTAAGGCGCTGGCCCCATATACAGAGGGTGGCGGGTTAAAGCCCGGCCCCGGCCAAACTGCAACCAAAAAATAGCTGGGCGTTGTGGCGGGCGCCTGTAGTCCCAGCTACTCGGGAGGCTGAGGCAAGAGAATCGCTTGAGCCCAGGAGTTGGAGGTTGCTGTGAGCTGTGTGAGGCCACAGCACTCTACCAAGGGCCATAAAGTGAGACTCTGTCTCTACAAAAAAAAAAAGAAAAATAGTCTGTACCTAATAAAATATGTGTGACAATTAAATGAAAACAAAAATCTGGTGTTTATCAGCTCAGTGCCTGTAGCACAGTGGTTATGGCGCTGGCCACATGCACCAAGGGTGGCGGGTTTCAACCCAGCCCGGGCCAGCTAAACAACAATGACAACTGTAAATAGCCAGGCGTTGTGATGGGTGCCGGTAGTCCCAGCTTCTTGGGAGGCTGAGGCAAGAGAATCGCTTAAGTTCAAGAGTTTAAGGTTGCTGTGAGCTGTGATAACATGGCAGTTTATCAAAGGCCTAGTGAGACACTGTCTCAAAAAAAAACAAAAAATCTGGTATGTATCCAAAGGAAACATACATTATGTCTAAAAGATACCTGAAATCATGTTTATCACAGCACAATTCATAATCACAAAGATATGGAATCAACCTAAGTGCCCATCTACTATGAGTAGACAAGGAAAGGTGATATCTATACACACACACACACACACACACACACACACACACGCCACGGAGTACTTCTCAGCCATAATAAAGAATAAAATGATGTCTTTTACAGGAACTTGGATGGAACTGGAGGCTTTATCCTAAGTGAGGTAACTCAGGAACAGAAGCAGAAATGTTCTTCCATGTAAGTAGGAGTGAAGGTATGGCTGAGCAAGGACACACACAGTGATTTAATGGACAGCAGAGACTTAAAAGGGGGGAGGTGGAAGGGAGAGAGGACTGAAAAATTACCTTTCAGATACAATTGTGCACTATTTGAATAATGGATACACTAAAAGCCCACACTTCACCCCTATACAACATATACATGTAACAGAATTCAATTTGGATTCCCTCAATTTATTGAAATTTTTATAAATGAAAATAAAAATCTATCGACAGTGTATGTGCTCAATTCATGGCAGCTATTACGATTCACACCCCATTATAATACTGGATCTAGTTTCACTGGTATTATTTTTCCTAAATAAAAACACACAGACTATCTGAATCTTGATTGTAGCAAAGCATAAGAACAAGTCTCACATAATAATGTGAGATAACTTCAAATGGAGAAATGCTTGACAGATGCTTTATCATCTAACATCCAGATTTAACAATCTGTTCTGTTAAAAAAAATTAAAACAGATCAATGAAAGGAAAATTTCTTAAATGTAGTAAATGACTTGGTTCCTTCATACAAGCAACTTATAGTCTAGTCAGGGAGATAGGTGGCAAGTTGAAGGGTCTATAAAAGGTCAACAACACCAAAATAAGGCAGGTTCTGCTAATAGATCTAATTAATAATATAGTTCCTGCCAGCTGCAGTGGCTCATGCCTATAATCACAGCACAGGATCAGAAGGCTGAAGTGGGAGGATCACTGGAGACCAGCCTGGCAACATAGTGAAACTCCCATAATACCCAATATATACTGATATCAAAAGATGATACAAGTCATTGTAATTGCAGAAGTCAAGCATGACTTGAGTATTTTTCACAAATTTTATACAATTTTTTCCTTTCTTAAAATATGCAAACATTTTTAGCACCCTCTGCAGTTTTGATTTGAAACATGTTACTATTTTGCATATTTTAAAACCATATTTGAAATCTTAAAATTGAATAGAAACAGAAACAAATTAATGCAACTATATATCAAATTGATATTATGATCACAAAGAAAGCAAAAAAAAAAAGAATCCAGGGTGGCACCTGTGGCTCAAGGAGTAGGGCGCCGGTCCCATATGCCTGAGGTGGTGGGTTCAAACCCAGCCCCGGCCAAAAACCACAAAAAAAAAAAAAAAAAAAGAATCCAAGTGATTTTTGAAAATAATATCCAACACATGTCCACTGGGATATACAGATGTTCCCCGACTTATGATGGGAATATGTCCCCCAAAACTTATCATAAAATTGAGAAATCAGAAGTCAAACTATTATACACTAGGGACTGGCTATATTGAAGAATAAAAAGAACTGCAAAGAAATCTTTAACTGTATTTAGTAGGTTTGTGGTTGGTAATGGCATTGGTACAGCAATCATACTATTTGGTGCTTTATATAGATTAAGAAAATACTAAGAATAGAGTTCTTACTGAGGGAGAAGAGTTATAAGTATAGAATGGCTAAAGAGGCAGAAGAATTGACTAGATGAGTCTTAAGAGATAGCAGGAAAAACGCATGTCTTTGTAAAAACTCTATTTCTTAGCTTTGAAAACTGATAAAGAAGCAATGACTCCAATAGTCTTCAGCAGGCCACGCACCCGGATCTTGATTCCTAAATACTGTCCCTACTAAAAGAAACCAAGGAATCTAACGATTCTAAGGCTAAGACAGGAAAGCCACAAAGTGAGTCCAGAAGGTCTTTCTGCATCAAAAAGTAAGGAAGTACACAAAATCAGACAGGAACACAGCAAAAGGACACTGAAGCTTACCAAATTTGGAGCCACTGAGCATCAAAATAGATAATGACAACAATGTTGTCTTTAAAAAATAAAAAAAAAAAAAAAACGGGCGGCGCCTGTGGCTCAGTCAGTAAGGTGCTGGTCCTATATACCAAGGGTGGCGGGTTCAAACCCGGCCCCGGCTGAACTGCAACCAAAAAATAGCCGGGTGTTACGGCGGGCGCCTGTAGTCCCAGCTACTCGGGAGGCTGAGGCAGGAGAATCGCTTAAGCCCAGGAGTTGGAGGTTGCTGTGAGCTGTGTGAGGCCACAGCACTCTACCGAGGGCCATAGGGTGAGACTCTGTCTCTACAAAAAAAAAAAATAAATAAATAAATAAAACCATGAGTCCATACTAATGCTAAAAAAAAAAAAAAAATTAAAAGGGGGTATGTGTGTCCACCAAAGCTACTCATTCCTGAAGAATGTAAATTAATAAGAATGGAAAAATAGTTGGCCCCGAGTCTTCAAAAATGGTGATGTTATAAAGTACCAAAAAATATTGGCAAAAGTTTTCAAATAAATGAAGTGTGTGACACGTGACTGGCTTCTGATTCTCTATCAGGAAAACAGCCCTGTACCAATTTCCTGATTGTGACAATGACTCTATGGCTTGCTGAAGAATGCTTTTGTTCTTGGGAGGCACAGGATGAAGTATTTATAGGTAAGGTACCATGAGGTCTGCAAACTCTCAAATGGTTTAGCCACCAAAAAAAAAAAAAAAAAGTGTGCGTGTATGTGGGAAAGTAAAAGGAATGTAACAAAACATTAACTGAGAAAAAAGTGTGTAAGTGTTCCTTGTACTATTTTTGCCTGTTATGAAGATTTTAAGCATTCTAATTTTTTTAAATCTTGAAATATTAACCACTTTCATTCCCCCTTCTTTGTTTTACTAATAGTAGTAAATACTTACTTTATGACCATCTTACATCTACATATTTGTTCATTTATTTACTTATTATCTCTCTCCCTCACCATGATGTGAGCTTCACACAGACAGAGAACCGTGTGTACCTCGCTGTATGCCCTTTGTACAGTGCCTGACATGTAGTTGAAACTCAATGAATATTTGTTGAATGACTGATGTTCACAATAATTCCCTGAAGTAGGTATGTTATTATAGTTTCTCTCAAAGGTGAAGGTACTGAGGTAAACAGAAGTCAGGTAACTTCTATAAATTTATAACTCAGATCTTGCAGGGGTAGGGCTAGGGTCCAAAGCCAGACATTTGACCCTGTTAACACAGTGTTTGGCGGCTCCTCTAGTTAAGCAGGTCCAGTCCTGAAAGGCTAATCATTATTAGAAAGAGGATTACACCACTCAGTCTTGTCCTCAGTTTAAGGCCTACAGAGAGCAGATTCTTAATACATACTTGCTGAATGAAATGCCCTCTGAATGAATACATGCCTTAGGTGGGCGAGACCACCACAAAGGGACTGTTCAAAGAAGGAGGAGGTGAGGTGAAGGACCTGGATGGGCAAGCTGGGTTTGCAGTGAAAGAGAGGACACAGGTGTAGGTGGCAGTGACCACAGGTGCCAGGGAAGGACAGAGCAGTTTGTCTGGAGGAGCGTTACCACACCCAGTAAGCCTCTGCTTGCCTCTCCTCTTTCTCCTTGCCCACAGCCACCAGCGCCGTAAACCCACCACAGCTCTTTGGGCCCTGGGATTGGAGTCTGCTGTGGCCTCCTGGCCTCCCTGCCTCCAGTCCCTCCTGACTGCACTCCTTCTTCTTTAATCACATGGTTCTGACCCCCGTTCAGGCCCAGCAACAGCTCTCTTAGTTTGTAGAAGAGAATCTATGCTCCCAAAAGGGACACTCAGAGCTCCACCAAGGGGCCTCAGTCTCCCTTAAGCAACCTGCTCTGCCCCACTGAACGACTACAGCCCACGTCCACACTGCACTTGCCTGCTCCCCCGTTTTACTTACCTGGTCTCCTTTCTTGGAACCTTTTCCTGCATCATCACATATCCACATGCCACCTGTCCTCCAAGACCAGGTTTAAATACCCTCCCTTCCACAGAGTCTTTGCTTCACAAAAGACATTCGATTTCACAAAATACACTGCTTTCTTCCCCCTGCACTCCACGGTGCTTCATTGTTAACTTCCCTTACAACACTGACTTCCTCACCTACCACACAGGCGCTTGTCCCCAGCCCTCTCCTCTAGGCTGTCTTCCACAGACGCGTGTACCTGGGGCGTGCAACAAACGTCGAAGAAAGGCAGGGATGGGCAGAGAAGACTGACCCAGTTGCCAAGGACAAAGAGCCCTCGAATAGAGACCAGTAAGGAGTCGGGGTGTCGGCGCTGTACTCCAGGGGTTTGACTATGGCTTGACCAGGAGTCAATGTCTGGAGGGGTGGAGGAGAGTGGAGGGGTAGAAATGGAGACCAAGACACCCACTTCGTGGGACTGTGACCACTTAGCTGAAGACGGAAAGGACGAACAGAGTTCTCAACACTAGTTGTCTTACGTTTGGAAGGGAGGAGAAAGCGCAGCAGCCGCACCACTTTGGAACCACCACCCTGCTCTTGGCCGCGCCCCTGCTCCGCGTCTGGAGGAGCGGAAAGGCCGCCTCGCAGCGCCTGGGAGGCTGGTGGGGGCCCTGCGGTTGTGCCCAATCCGGGGGCAGGGGGACGACAGGCCTCGTTCTCCGGGGAGCTGGGCCCCGGCCTGGCTTGGGCGAGTCCCACGCTGGGCAAGTAGTTAGAAAGTCGGCTCAAGTTCGCGACGTCCCCGCGGGAGGCCGGGAAGTATCATGGCAGTCACTCAGAAAAGTCACACACACACTCCCCAGCGCGGGCTGAGGAGAGGACGGATGGCAGGAAGGGGGCCCAAGAAGCATTTCTAGAGACGGAGAACCCCCAAGCGCGCTGAAGAGGAGAGCAGGCTGGAGTTGGGTCCCTTTCCTAAGGTCAAAGTTTCCTCCAGATGACAGGAAGGGGATTTGGAGGTGCTCCTGATACCCCCAGCCCCCGGCCCCGACGCCCAGCCGCCTCCTGCCCCGCGCGTCCACCGTGCCCGGACCCCGGGGACACCGACAGCCCAGGGGCTGCCCAGCGTCCGCGAGCGGGCGCCGGGCTCTGGGGTCGGGGCCCGGCGCTGGGGGGCTCCACTCACCAAACCGCAGCAGCAGGAAGCCCGCGCAGAGGAGCACCAAGGCGCAGCCTGGGCCGCTGCGTGGCACCATGGCCCCAGGAGCAGGACTAGTCCGGGACCTGACCCAGGGCAGCGCCAACTTCCGGGACAGCCCGAGCGCGTTTTCAAAAACAGGGATCCGGCCGGGCGCCGGGGCTCACGCTCCTAATCGCAGCACTTCTGGAGGCAGAGGCGGGAAAATCGCTGAAGGCCAAGAGTTCGAGACCGGCCTGGACAACAGAGACCGTCTCTACGAAAAATAGAAAAGTTAGCCCGGCATAGTGGCGCGCGTCTGTAATCCCAGTCCACCTGGGCGGGAGACTGAAGCAGGAGGATCGCTTGAGCCCAGGAGTTTAAGGGCTGCAGTGAGCTGTGACACTGCCGGTGGACTCCAGCCTGAGCCACACACAGAGACCCTGCCTCCCCCCCGCCCTCCGGCGCTGGGCCCGCCCCGCCGCGCCCGCCGCGCCCCGCCCTCCCGCCAGCGTCTGCGCGCGCTCCCGGGGCGCGGCCGCGCGCTCGCCGTCGTCCGCTTCCCCGCTGTCTAGCTCTCCTTTTAAGGAAGGAGCGCTCCTTACCGCTTGAAGAAAAAATGGCTTGCGTTTTAAGAACCAAGTTTGTCTCCGTGGCTCGCACACTCCCAGCCCTTTTCCGCAGGTTTGGGACGTGCCGGAGGGAACTCCGTAGCCGGAGGGCGGAAGCCCCGAGGGACTCCCAGGAACATGGTTCCCTCAGCGCTCTGGGACTGTGGACGACACAGTCTCTTTGAGTCACTTTTTCCTCAGATATTAAAAGGAAAGGGAACATCGTAGACAACAGCTAGCATGCGTGGGGTGGGCTGGTGCCGTCCCCGCCACCACCCAGCGCTTTTCTTTCCTGGACCGTCCGCTCCCCTCATATTCCCTTAGCCCGAGCTGGGATTTCCAGGCTTTGGTTTCTTCCCTCACCTCGCCCCATCTCAACTGTGGACTTTCCTTGCGATTGGGGGCTCAGACCTGTTATCTCCCTCATGATTTGGCAGATCTACCCGAGCTGCAGCAGGAGCTGACTGTCCCTCTGGGTCAGTCCTGACTGGGCTTGCCCTTCCCTCTAGTCCATCAGATCCCAAACCAAATGCCTCTGTTCCCAGAACCAGCTGCTCACAGCAGCCTCCCTACCAGTCCCATTGCTTCGAGAGGGAAGCATCCGCCATCAGCATTGCCCCTGCCCAGCTGAGGGATTTAAGAGAATTCTGTTATCACTTGAACCCAGGAAGCGCCACAAACTGGACCCCCTGCTGCCCGGATAAAGACCAGAACACACTGCGAGTTGTGAAATTTGAGCAGAAATGTGCTTTCTTGTTGCCATCATCTCCATTGTTCGCGTGGGAAACTTAGTCACTCAAGACACTGAGGCTGTACTGCAAGAATTCATGAATTATTTAAATCAGCCATAAAATCCTAGAAGGCATCTCTATCAGTGAAATTTCTGGGACTGATGTCCAATATCAAGAAGCCTGCTATCTTAAGACATTCCTTTTCATCTCTGGACACTGGGAACACAAGGCAGGGGCGATGTGCAGCATAAGATACAAGGAAATCAAGTTTCTCCCCTGCTGGGTGCTGGGGGGAACTCGGGGCCAACTTGGAAAGGTAGGATAGGGTCAGACCTCCTCATACTGGGGAGCTACTGGAAGTTTTTGAGCTAGAAGTGATATGACAGCAGACATCTGTTCAGCAGTCACTAGAATCCAGGCCCTGTGTGAAGAACAGCACCTGGATCCGGTTAATTACTGTCTTCATTTTTATAGTTTTTGTTTGGCCGGGGCTGGGCTTGAACCCCCCACCTCCGGCATTTGGGGCCGGCGCCCTACTCCTTTGAGCCACAGGCGCTGCCCAGTCTTCATTTTTACTAATGAGGAAACTGAAGCTTGGAGAGAGTAAAAGACTTACTGAAGGACACACAAAAAGGGGCAGAACTGGGAATCCGTCTGAGGCCAAAGCCTCCAGCCACTCTTACTCTTTCATACGGGAGTTTGCTATAACTCTGGATTGGCAGCCAATGCCATCAAACCCTTCAGGAGCAGAGCAGAAGAATGGCAGTCACCTGGGACTGGGGAAGTACCTCCCAGGTCATAGTCTCCAGGCACTGGGTAAGGAATGACTCACTAAGGCCTTCTGTGGTTGGACTCTCCTCTGACCATGGAGCAGTGCCAGCTCTGTCATTAAGCAAAATGCTGTGCTTCCATCAAGCACTCTTAGAGGTGCTTATAGGCCTGGTCTAGCAGACTTCATGAATCAAAATGGCTCAGAAGACTGGACCTGCACTGTTAGGCAGACAGCCAAAAAGGCTCCTTTCATACATTGAGAACTTGCCACGAAAAAGAGGGCAGGATATATTTTTCATCTTGTGATCAGTGTTAAGAGATCCAATTTCATCTTCTAGTCACTGTAAATAATCATGGATGAGAAGGTAAGAAAGGAGGGCCCATTCAGCCTGCTCAAGAGGCTGGGGCATTTAAAGAAAGATGGAGAGTTTACCTCTTTCATGTTTACATGGATGGAGCTGGAACATATTCTTCTTAGTAAAGTATCTCAAGAATGGAAGAAAAAGTATCCAATGTACTCAGCCCTACTATGAAACTAATTTATGGCTTTCACATGAAAGCTATAACCCAGTTATAACCCAAGAATAGGAGGAAGGGGGAAAGAGAGGGAAGGGAGGGAGGAGGAGGACGGAGGGAGGGTGATTGGTGGGATTACACCTGCGGTGCATCTTACAAGGGTATATGTGAAACTTAGTAGATGTAGAATATAAATGCATAGAGGGATAATCTTATTATATAATACTCTATTTCCTTTTTAAAATGTTCTCTGGCAGAAAGAGAACATTTGGGAAAAAATAGGCAAAACTAATACATAAGACTTAACACGGAACCACTGTGGATACCCAAGGAATAAACTATCAGAACTCCTGGCCAAGCCTGCAGCTGCAAGAAGTTGATAAGGACGCAGCAGATGTGACTTGGGAGCACACGTCAAAACCTTCACAAGTCCTGGACCTAGATAAAGAAAAGAGGGGGCACCTCCCTTTGCTTTTTACTCTATTTAGTGCTTTTGGAATGTTCTATGAATTTTAAAGAATTATAGGTGGGTTCTCACTAATCACACATCACCACTATGGCTTTAATCACTCTAACACTCTTCTTGCTTTGCAGATGTGGTAAAGGCCTCTTCCCAACACTGGAATTTCACAGGGAACAGAGGCTGAGGTGCTGTGCAGTTTCCTTGCACAAGAATGTACAGCTCGTGCTCCATCCTGGGAAATGCCTGCTGATGATTTCACAGTCAACACCACATCACTGGAGAAGGATGGTGTGGTCCCATCCTTGGGCAGAGGCCCAAGATGTCAAGGACAAAGCTGTCCCATATTCTTACTCCCTTCTTCATTAGTCTCCTCTCTCTCCATCCTTCCCCCTACCCACCAAAAAAGCTAGAAGCTATGAGATCTACATTCTGAATCTGACTTTCAGACTCCAGGTGTATTGTGTGTTGTTCACCTTGGCAGTCAGGGTGAAGGTGTACGTTTTTTATGATGTATTTCAGCAGATGGCAGCAAAGTGTCTCAGGGGAAAAAGATGTTATCACTTGTGCAAGGGCACTATTGAGCCTAGGTGTGAGGCAAATTGTGGACTATGAGCCTAATAGGCCAGTACTAAGGCAGAACTGTCAGCCCCCACAGCACAGCTCTGCAGGGAACAGTGGCTGATGAAGTGAAGAGAAAGGAGGATAGAAGACGCCAATAAATGTGAACAGCCATATTTTCAACATAATTTACTACAGGTCTCTGAAGTGTATATAAAATGTTTTAGTGCAACATCTTACAAATAGTTTTCCTTAAAAAAGCAAAACAAATCAACAGTTCTCTACATCATGCATGGGTACTTTTCTTACCCCACCTCTTTTTTCTTCAAAAATTAACGCAGAGAAACCATTGTTTAAAACGAATATGAAAACTTGCTACAGAAAACACCCTGGTGAAAGAGGGTGTGGTCATATTCATGTCCTGGAATGAGCCTAGCACAGTGTAGTTTTTCATTAATGCAACATTGTAGACGTATTTGAGTCCAGAGAGTGTTGAGCAGTTTTCCTCTCTCGGTCTCAGAAGACTAAAGCTCCAGTAGACAATGTGCAATGAGGTCTTGCAGCCACTGGAGGGCACCATTACCATTCATCTGACCCCACATTTCCATAGAAATGGCCAAAAGTCCTGGGGTTTTTCATAAAAAGCTGGAAAAGCACAACCTTTGATGGTATCCCCCAGCCCAATAGAAAATACACAAAAAGAGCAATTATTAAAATACTGGCTTCGGTTTCTTTTTTCCTTTCAAATTTCCTGTGATTGCTTTACATATTTAATTACATGCAGCACTGAGTTTTCTACTGCTGTGAACCAATTCAAACTGAAATCTTAGTTACACATCCCAGTCCCAGCCAGCCCTCTGGCATCCTTCCATTCAGACAGATGAAAAGTCAGTCCTCCTCCCTCACTGACTCAGCCTATAAATTTGAGTCAGAAAATTTCCACTGAAAGCCCACATCCCTGAAATGAAGGGCAGAAGACCTTCCTTCGTCATGACTAAGCCGATTCTGTACCTCTAACATGTTGATGCAGCATAATAAATGCGAATCAGTATGCCAGGCAACAGCAGGATTAAGGTGGCGGTGACTGTGCACGGTAGGACGGCACTGATGCACGTGGGAGGGAAAAGACAGAGCCATGTAAGCCTGTCAGAAAATGGCAGAGTGACTGCCTTGCTTCCCCTCAGCTTGCCTCAGCAATGCACCTGCTGAGCAGCTCTGGCCACCTGCATGCCTGCACACCTGCAGACCTCAGATGAGGATTGGCACCCACACAGCCTCCCCTGGAGGCTGTTCACCTTCAGAACAAGGCTCTGCAGGAATCTCTCTTGTCAGACTTAATCCCAGAATCCCTGGTGGCTTTTTGCAAATCGGGACCCCTCTTGGGATTCAAGGTACAAATTCCTTGAGGAAGGGATATGGTACACTTGGCCAACAAAATATGGGTAAGGAACAGCGTAATAAACATCTTCATGGAGGAATTATTTCCAGCTGATGATGCTCCAGGGCACCAAGCATCTGGCCTGCAGTGTAAAGTAACAGGGTTGGGCTCAAGGGGCATTAAAACAAAAAAGCCACCATAAAATGAACAATCAAATAACCTAAAACTGTAAAAAATAATCCAAGAAAGGGAAAGGGAAATAAAACGAAAACAATGTATGTGACCACTGTCTGCTGAGACCAGGGAAATTGAAAGGCTGGCAAAGGGCTGTAACTGGACCTCACCCCGGTCAGTGCTCTCACAGCATGAGAGAGAGGGAAAGGGAAAAGGGAAGGAAGACATTGATATCACAGAGGAATCTACTTGGAAGGAGGAAGAAAAACCTAGTCTGCACACCTCCAGGGAGGTAGATACTCCTCTGCACTCTCCAACATCAGGCCCTAGAACCCCCCTTCCCACCCCTCACCAAACTTAGTATCCCACTTGTCACCAAACTCAGTGTTGGACAGCTCCGTACCCTCCACCGGGTATATATAGTGGCTGCTTTGACCCCTGTGCTCAGCTGAGGGCTGTCCTCCTTCCAGGTTTGGAGTTACTGTCCTTTAAAAGATCTGGCAATGTGCCTGCAGATAGCAGCCCTCCTGCCACAGTGTCCGGTGGAGACCACCCTTGCAGCACGATCAAGCCAATACTCAGCCTTTTATCTCTTCCTTCTCTAATCATTGGCTTTGATCAAACTGAAAGTGATCAGTGGCTATGAGCCGCCCTCTGCCCATTTTAACTTGGAAAGTGTGGGCTATCAGGAGCTTTTGACCTATTCTACAAGACAGTTTTCTTATTTTTTGGCAAGGATTGAATGAAGTCCCCTTTTCCCCCCTCCTGACAGACAGGCCAAGCACCCTCTACTCCTAATGAGGTTATATGGGATTTTGCTCATACATACACAGTTCTTTGAAGCAAAATCCAATGCTGTCACTTTGACTACAAAATGGTTCCAACAATTCTAGCTGAGGGAAAAGAGAAGATACAAATTTTGTCCACATTATACACTTTTCAAGTCTTGTTAAGAAGTTAAAAAAAAAAAAGAACAAAATGTTTGGGCGTATTTGGATCCACGGGTGGCATTTTCAAAAATGTAAAAACAAAAATTCTTGGAAGAGATTCCTTGTCACTAGAAAGTTCATCCTTCCTTTTGCCATCAGTTTTGTGTAAGAGAAATTCGTCCATATCATTATGGAATCCCAAATGGGGAAACCAAAGGGATTCAAAAAAGAATATCTTATAAAGAATGAACCCCGTCACATCTATCTGAGAATACGAGAGAAATCAGTGAGCAGATGTGGCACCTGGAGCTACTCACTACGTTACTAAAAACAAAAACGAGAACCCTATAATGGCAGATCACTTTTGCACACAAATCGCTAACCAACCGAGACCGCCACCTAGCGGCGGTCTGTCTCTGTGACTGATGGAGAATTCTGAACGCTTTGTCAAGTCTAACGATGTTCTGCACCTGCACTCCAGAGGGCGGGTGCTGTCTACTGTCCAGTCACAGAGCGGAGGCGGCAAGGGAAAGCCTGGGCTCCTCGTGGCGGACATCAGTTGGGCGTCCCCCTAGTCTATGGCCCCTGGGTGAATGCTGAGCACCGGGGGCTCCAGGCAGGTGGGGGAGTAGTTGAGGTGCGGCTCTTTGATCCACAGCAGGGGCACCCCATTCTTCCCCTCAGAGTTCTTGCTGGAGTTGCGGCTCTTGAAACGCACCAGCAGGATGGTGATGATAAGGATGCCGAAGATGGGGAAAGGGTAGAAGAACACGAAGTAGAAGAGGGCGTCGTTGGAGCAGATGACAGACTGGAGGGTGGGGCCTGAAAGGGAGGACGAGGGAAGTCCGCCGTGAGACTGAGAACACGACCTGAATACCTGGCCCCAGCCCCAGCCCCAGCCCTAGCATAGCTCCTTGGTGGCACTCCCACACTGCCCTGCCCTTCCCCGGCCACCACCGATGCCGGGAAAGTGCCCTGGTGTTCCTTTTCTCACAACTTGCCTCCCCAATTCTCAGCTGTAAATTCCAAAGCAGTGCTTCCATTTTCCATTGAAATCCATTATTACTGCTTGGAAAGCCATATAACAAAATGTCCCATATTGACTGGGGACTCAATGGCTTCCAGGATGGTAGAGAACCTGCCCCCGTTTGTTCTGAATCTCCCGCATGGTTCTATCTCACGTGTCCCTTCCCATTTAGTTCTGCTACTAACTTTCTTCTCTGGGGTTATACACTTTTCCTTCCTGCCAGCCTCTGAGAGCAGTTTTCCAGAAATGACGCTTACCTGATTAATGTTATCAACTAAAATGTCATTACGGACCATTTGCAAGTGTCCTCAGTGTGTCTATGCTACACAGAGCTCAGGGTTAGTTACAGCTGGGTATGGAAAAGAATAAAAACCGGGCGGCGCCTGTGGCTCAGTGAGTAGGGCGCTGGCCCCATATACCGAGGGTGGCGGGTTCAAACCCAGCCCCGGCCAAACTGCAACAAAAAAATAGCCGGGTGTTGTGGCGGGCGCCTGTAGTCCCAGCTGCTCAGGAAGCTGAGGCAAGAGAACCGCGTAAGCCCAAGAGTTAGAGGTTGCTGTGAGCCGTGTGACACCACGGCACTCTACCCAGGGCGGTACAGTGAGACTCTGTCTCTACAAAAAAAATAAAAATAAAAAAAAAGGAAAAGAATAAAAACCAAATACCCAAAACCCAGGTGACGGGCTGCTCTTTACCTTGTTACACCTGGGCAGGAGCCTGGGTGCCTATGTTTTCTCTGTAAAATAAGGCTTCTGGGCAATCTCTGTGCTCTGTGAAGCTTAGTCATGGACATCGACAGTGGGCAGGTAAAGCGCCGCCTCAACACCTTCCTTTTTCTTATAGACAACGACCTCCACTTTTAGGCGATTCATTCCCTCCGCTGCATAGCTGTTGCTCACCAGTATTATTAGGGAAATTGAACATACACCTGCACTTATTAGATTTCCAAAGTGTATGAAATTGCTGATAGTCAACCATTTTTGACCTATAAAACCTCAATTTCACATAGTTCTATCCACACAATGTTATTAACATGAGGTGCAATAGAGGCCAAACTCAAAAACTCAAATCAAGGTCATGTGGTAAAATGTTTTAACTGAAAAGAAGTTGAAAATTCCAGCAATTTTAAAATGTCTGCATTATAGCTAATTCTACTAGAACACACACCATTTTCAGTGTGATATATTCCATGTTTTGGTGCAAAGCCAGCGAAAGCGTTCCTTGTTACAACAACCAATCCAGGCTGGCAAGTTTTTCCTCTAGACTCCTGTCAAAGTCCCTCAGTAGGACTGAAACTCTGAGTTCTGGACCCTTCTTTAGCAACAGGGCTGGCTGCTAAGCTCCTCCCAGTGCTCCTGTAACTTCCAAAACTCTGCCAGGCTGCTCCTCCCAACTAACCTAAAGCAAAATCTACCTAAACCTCCAAGTCACTCTCCAAAATAAAAATGATCTGGAAATTTGAGAAAAGAAAGTGTGGCAGTGAGGTATTCAGGCTTCATTTTTTCCCTTCTTCTTGTGAGTCTGAAACACTTGCTATTTCACTAAAGAGAGACTAGCTTCAATATTCTACAAAGTAACAAATGTGTCAAAATATAGTTGTACAATGAAATCTTATAAAATAGGATGTGGTAGAACATCAAGTTCTTTGTAAAGATTCTACAGTATATTATCACTTTAACTCCTATCCCTGTTTGCACAAGCAATCAAGGGTCAATTATATGAACTAGCATGTCAAACCCTACCACATCCCAAATCCCACTAATAAACACCCATGATGGTTAAGAACACTGCTAATTAACCCATAATCAGACTCTGAATTTATCTTTCAGACACAGTTGGAATCAGCAGTGACATCCTTCCTCTATAATTGCAAAAACTCACTTGTATCCAGAACATGGATGCTGATGGGGGCGGACTCCTCTTCTGTCAGCCGGTACCACTCCCTCTGAGGGCTGGGCAGCCACTCCTCCACACGGCAGGAGTAGTTGCCTGTGTCTCGGGGGCTTGCCCGCAGCACCGTGAGCCGGTAGAGCACAGGGGACAGCCTCTGAAAGCGCAGCCTGCCCTCCCAGGGACTGCCCTCAGGGCCAAAAACAGCGTCGGGGCCCACACTCAACAGGGCCGTGCGTTCTGTGGGGTCATCCTCCTCATCTTCCTCTTCCTCCTCCTCCTCCTCCTCCTCCTCCTCCTCCTCTGGCTCTTCCAGGCCAGAGCTGCCCCTTTTCCCTCCGGCTTTAGTCCTCAGGGAATACCAAGCCACAGCAAAGCGGGAGTCCTGGCTGGAGCGGGACACGATGTTACAGTCCAGTTGAAAAGCTGCCTTCTCAGACACCGTGGCATTGGGGACCAATGTGTCCACTTGCAGGGCAGCATCTGGGAAGGACAAAGAAGGAAGAAGGAGCTGTTTTAATTTATCAGCTCAAAACAAACTAATATCTATCACTAAACACACAGTAGTAATACTCTCACAGAATACTGTGGACCTGTTGAAAACCCATTTAGGAAACATTACGTGCCGAGCCGTGGAAGGAGACTCAGGAGAAGTTAATCGGAGTACAAAGCTGTGTATTCTCCATATCACTGTATGCAGAAAAAAAATTCTGACATATGTATCTGTTCATATTTGCATAAGAAACTATGGAAAAACTCACAAGCTGACAATGTGGCTGCTTATGAGAATCCCAGAAGGAAGAGACACTTATTTTCACTGTAACCTCCTGCAGTGGTTGAACAGTCTCCCCCAAATTCATGTCTACCTGAAAACTCAGCATGTGACTTTATTTGGAAATAGGGTCTTTGCAGATGTATTTAGCCAAGAGGAGATTATAATGGATTAGGGTGCATCCTAAATCCAGTGAATGGTGCTATGAACTGAATTATGTTCCCCCCAACACACCAAATTAGTTATGTTGAATCTCTAATCTGTGGCTGTATTTGGAGATAGGGCTGTTAGAGGTAATTAAGGTTAAGAGACGACATACGGGTAGGGCCCTAATTTAATAGGAATGGTGGCCTCGTAAGAAGAGGGAGAGCGTCTTTCTCTCCAGGTGAAAGGAAAGGCCACGTGAAGACTGAGCAAGGAGGCAGCCGCCTGTGAGCCGGGAAGAGAGCCCTCACCTCGCCCAGCCCTGCTGGCACCCTGATCCCAGATGTCCAGCCTCCAGAACTGTGAGGAGGTAAATGTCTGCTGGTTAAGCCACTCAGCCTGTGGCAGCCTGTTGTGGTGGCCAAGCAGGCAAAGACAGTAAAACAACTAGTGTCCTCCTAAGAACAGGAGAGGACTTGCAGAGAGGAGCCACGTGGTGATGGAGACGGAGAGGACTGATGTAGCTACTAACCAAGGACAGCCTGGGGCCACAGAAGCTGGAAGAGGCAAGGAAGAGATTCCTCCTGGAACCTGCCGCAGGGGCACAACTACAGCAGCACCGATGCTGGACTTCTGGCCTCCAGACTATGAGAGAATAAATCTCTCTTAAGCTACCAAATTGGCAGTGATTTGCAATGCCGGTCTTAGGGAACGGTCACTGAATAGACTGATATGCTGACTTGTGAATTTCAACTGTGTGCATGTGGCTTGCTGCCTAAGCCACAGTGAGCCCAAGGAGGTCACTGTCTCTCCAAAGATTGATGCCAAATGACAGACAACAGACCTCAAAGGGTCCCTCCCTCAGAGCACAGATGACTTGGGAGGATGGACACAAAGGATCCTCCCAACTGGGGTTGGTGGGGAGCATACCGAAGACCACAGAAAGTTACCTGAGTAGGCAAGCCACACTGCAGACACCACCAGGCAGGGTCTGTGAGATCTGTGTCTTTTACTGACTTTTTTTTTCCTTTTTGGCTCACTGTGGTAGGTCCCAAACAAATAATGTGCTCCCTAGCTCCTAAAAAGCCTTCCTTTGGCTCTGTTTATAAAATGTTCATGAAAGATGCCAATGTATCCTCAAACAAGTAGAGATACCAAATCAGATCCTACTTGGATGAAGACCAAATGGGAGCTAGGAGCATTTCCAAAGTATTGTCTTGGGCTTTCAATGAATTGGCTTAATGTTTTCACAGGTGAACACAAGGCTAGGGTCCCTAACTGCTCTTACGGGGCTCTGCCAAGCACCACTGCCCCCCACACGCCCCTGACCATCTGGACCGTCAGTGTGCTCTGCTGGCGCAGGAAGGCTTAGTAACTGGCTCCAGGTGGCAACAGGGCCATCAGCCCAGCTCCAGCAGGGAGAAGAATATGCTGGAGGGCAGGAAACAGCAGGAGGGAGAAGATTAAATCAATTCACAGATGACTCCAACTCATTCAGCTCATCAGCTTACCTTTCCAGACAGCATGGCTGATGTGTGACCCCAAAGCCATTAGCGAGCCATACCATAGACCAAGGGGTGATGGATAGTGCTTTTTTTCCTGCAGAGTCTAACACTGCCCTCCAAAGCTCCCAGTGACTGGCTAATATGTCAAAGGAAGTGGTCATGACAAGGCCACAGCTGGCCAGAGCACATGGGGCATTTAGTGGCCTAGAAGCTCCTCCTCCCCATCTCCTCCCCCTGGGCTTTCTTCTCTTCTAACCACTTGCAGTTTGGGGGGAGGTGGGGCTGCAAGTACCTTGTCCGCATTAAAGACTCAATGTAAGTTTTTTGAATGTAATTAATTTCCCACTTTCCATAAATTCCTTCTCTTAACACACTTCTCTACCAATTTGGTTCCTTTTGTCTAACCCCCTTCTAGAAGAGGCCAACCCATTCTTTCCTTTTCCAAGCATAAGTCATGAGAAAGATGTTTAGACCCCCCACTGCTGCCTTTGCACTATATTAACTGCCCCTTGGCTATTACCTTGACCACCAATTTCTAGCCTGGATACAAGTGTGGTTTTCTGTCTTTCCCAGTTGTGTGAGCCAAACACAACTCCTACGATCTGACTGAGGGCAGGAGCCCTTCAGTTCACACACTTCAGCTGGCAGGGAACGCTCAGACCCTGAGTAATGGAAGATGATTTTTTTTTTTTTTTGTAGAGACAGAGTCTCACCTCATCGCCCTCGGTAGAGTGCCATGGCGTCACACAACTCACAGCAACCTCCAAATCCTTGGGCTTAGGCGATTCTCCTGCCTCAGCCTCCCAAGTAGCTGGGACTACAGGTGCCCGCCACAACGCCTGGCTATCCTTTTGTTGCAGTTTGGCCGGGGCTGGGTTTGAACCCTCCACCCTCGGCATATGGGGCCGGCGCCCTACCCGGAGATGATTTTTTAAAACACGACTCACTGAGCTATGTTATTTCGAGTCTTGCATGTGTTTAACTTATACCTTGGAGGAAAAAAAAAATCTTTGGCATACAGCTGCACAACAAATATTACAAAATCAGTAAAATGTTGGTTATGAAATGCTTTCAACATCATGGAAAAATGCTTGCAAAAAAATGCAGAGTAGGGCAAAAAAAAAAAAAATCACATACAGCAGTGAGATCCTGGCTTCATTTAGGGAGAGAGACAGAGGGAATGTGAAGATTAGAGGCAAAGACAAAAAATCATACACCAAGTAATTAACAGTAGATATCTGTAGACAGTGAGATTATGGGGAACGCTTCTTTTCAAATCTATATGTTTCTGTTTTCCATGTTTTGTAATTAGCACAATCAACTCACACAATGGCAGACAGATGGAAGGAAGGCAGGCTGATCCGGGCCAGCCGTCAGGGTTGAACAGGGAACAGACGCAGAGACACAGGTCTGAAGGGCACGTCAGGAACACAAAGTACAGCAAGAGAGAAATGGGCGACCACTCGGCCTGTTCCTGCTGACTCTGTGGCGATCTCTCCGGCCTTTCGTTCATCATCAGCAAAGCTCGCCACTGAGTTTCCTAACTGTGGCTGGGATGTAGCTACACTCAGTAAACATCTGTCTCCTCCCAGTCCACCTGGGGACCTCAGTGTGGTGACCTGAAGAATGGCTGGGTGTCGAGGAGGGGAAAGGGTTCAGCTGCCATGCTCTATAATTTCACCACAGGGGAAAGACAGGCAGCCCTTTCTAGGCAAAACAAAAAGCAAAAAAGAATATATAAATAAATAAAAGCTCGTGAGAAAATACGAGTAACTCAAAGTAGAGGTGATCTCCCCTTCGGCTTAGGCAAAACATAGGTGAGTGAGATACTGGCCCTTTCCCATAACAAAGGGTCTATGAGACTCCCCGAAGCACGTTCGGTGACATAAGGAGGCTTATAGCAACCGTGAAGCCATGTTCCACCAACAAAAAGAAACACGCCACTCAGACGTGAAAGACGTTACCGAAACCTCCAACATCAAAGATGACAAACGTGAATGTCAGGGGGCTCAGAAAACGAGATAAAACACTCAGACCAATGTGGGTCACTGATTCACTCCTGCCCCAGGTCCTTCTAGGAACCACTGGCTTTTCACTCTGAGATGAATGAATGATGTTGTGATGCTACAAAGGACACAGGAATCTTGTACATCTCAACTTTAATCATGTGGTTAAATATGCATCGATAATTATACACCTAGTAACTAGATATGCGTTTAGGTACTTTCAAAATAGCAATAAAGGTAAGAAAAGTAAAAGGACACACAGAATAGTCATTAGTACCAATAAAATTTTTAGGAAGTGAGAAAGTGAAGGCTGTAGATACTTCATCATTTTCTATTTAAAACACGTAAGTCGATCATTTTCCACTGGAAATCTAAAAGCTTTTCTGAACTACGTGGCTATTGTTTCAAGATTTTGGTCAGATCCACTGTTTGTCTAAATCTGAATATGATGTCCTTTAAAGAGGAAACACAAGGATTTGGAATATGAATTGCCAGATTTTACCCTAATTAAGAACTGAATCACCTCAGTAGGTCAAACCCAGATGTGCATTTTTCCATTCACAGGGAAAAAACTGAACCAATTCTGAATACAAATTGATGAGGTAAATGCTTATATATTTAACTGCAAATAATTTATTAACTAATAAACTAATTTTATGCACTGAAGGGGAAACACCTAAGAGAGAAGAGGCTTGGGGACAGCAACCCTCACCTGGCCGCATGACAGTCACAGCTGTCTGCCCAGCGGTGTCCTCTGCCCGTTTATACCACACACCACTGGGGCTGGGCAGCCACTCCTCCACGCGGCAGCTATAGGTCCCGCTGTCCTGCACAGCCGCGTTCTGGATGAAGAGCCGGTAAGTGCCAGGGGAAGGGCTCTCCAGGTGCAGCCGCCCCTGCAGCTTGTTCTTGGCCGCCTGCTCTCCGTACTGGAATGTGGTCTCTCGGCTCAGGCGGGCCACAGTCTCCCTCTCAGGGTGGTTGGGCTTCCACACAAACCACTCCACCATGAGCTGGGAGGCCATGCTGGTGCGGTTCAGGACCACACATTCCAGCTGCACCTGCTGGGTCTCCAGAACTGACAGGTTCCCCTGGGCTTGGCTGAGCTTCAGGCGGCTGTCTGGAACAGTGAAGAAGGGGACATCAGCCACAGGAAGACACCAGCAATTTGCACACACCCTTTCCACAGGCAGGTAAACGAGTGCCTTCTTAACATGGGAGGACAGCAGCCTAGACTCCATTAGCAGAAAAGGTTCTCAAGACGTGGCACCCTAAACATTCTAGTTCCCTGATCACAGGTCTGCAGTGTCTGGGCTTCAATGAAGTCAGTGTTTCAGTTAAGAGCTGTCCCGTCTCATAACCTCATTGGTTACCCTTTTTTTCTTTTTCATTTTGAGACAGTCTCACTTTGTCACCCTCAGTAGAGTGCTGTAGCATCATAGCTCATAGCAACCTCAAACTCTTGGACTCAAATAAGGCTCTTGCCTCAACCTCCTGAGTAGCTGGACTATAGGTATCCACCACAAATTCCCAGCTATTTTTAAAGATGAGCTCTCACTCTTGCTCAAGCTGGTCTTGAACCCATGAGCTTAGGTGATCCACCCACCTCAGCTTCCCAGAGTGCTGGGATGACAGGAGTGAGCCTCCGCACCCCGCCCACCTCATTGGTTCTGATGTACTGCAGAGAACAAGCACCAGTGGAGAGGACCACACATCTACACGACACCAGGTGACAGAGCACGAGGCTGATGGACGGGGTGTCTGGGAGCGGCACGGGAGAACCCCTCTCAAAGTGAGAGTTAACTAACAGGCCGAGCGTGGTGGCTTATACCTGTAATCTCAGCATTTTGGGAGGTTGGGGTGGGAAGATCACTTGAGCTCAGGAGTTTGAGGTTGCAGTGAGCTATGATTAGGCTACTGCACTCTAGCCCAGGTGACAAGACAGAGACTCTGTCTCTGGAAAGGAAAAAAAAAAAAGAAAGCAAGAGCAACCATTTAAAACTGACCACTGGCCAGGTGCGGTGGGCTAGTGCCTGTAATCCCAGAGGGAGGTCAAGTCAGATGGATTGCCTGAGCTCACAAGTTCGAGACCAGCCTGAGCCAGAGTGAGACCTTGTCTCTAAAAATAGCCGGGCATCATGGTGGGTGCCTAGTCCCAGCTACTTGGGAGGCTAAAGCAAGAGAATCACTTAAGCCCAAGAGTTTGAGGTTACTGTGAGCTAGGACGCCATGGCACTCTACCCAGGGCGACAAAGTGAGACTCTGTCTCAAGAAATAAATAAATAAATAAATCTGACCTCTTGGTAACCACAAATATGCTGGGCTGTCAACCGCAAAAGAGGAAACCAGTTGAACATATTCATTATTAGTCCTACGAACGAAGATTCTTCCTTTCTTTACAAAAAACCCACATAGCTTCCCTCTCAAGGTGCGAAAAAAACTCACCTGACATCAGTAAAGAAAAGATTGGATACTGATGGAACCCAGTGGTTTGAAAACTCAGCCAACCAGATTCTCCGCCAGTGAAAAAGTGTCGTTAATGACGCACATCCCAAAAGAAGGCCTGTAATTTCTCAAGAACCCAAATGAGCTGACCTGGACCTGAGGATCTAAACTCTGTGACACCGCCCAACCAACAGGAGCACCTTGGGAATGACACTTCCGAGTGACATCTGAGTGGGGAAGGCCAGGCACTTTCACTCTTCACTTTCTACACCTTAATACTGTTTGAAATTACATCATAAAATCACAATGCTTGTGATTACTTCTGTAATTGAAAGGTTACAAACTAAAAGATAACAGAGAATATGTACTTCAAATAACAGGCTTGCCCCAAAATATATATACAACTCTGGTTAACTCTGGCTATCTCTGCGTTGAAAGATTATTTTCTTTGTTGTGGGTTTTTGATTTTATTTGTTTTGTTTGGTATCTGGGTTTTGTTTTTCTTTTTGTATTTTCTAAAAGCATTCTTTCTCGGGGGGAGAAAAGGAAAAGAAAAGAACTAGAACGGGGGGATTGGAAGAAAGGAAAATACAAAGCAAAAATTTCTTTTCTTTTTTTTTTCCCTTAGCAATTTTTTTTATTAAATCGTAACTGTGTACATTAATGCATTTATGGGGTACGATGTGCTGATTTTATATACAAAGTGGAATGCTTGCATCAAACTGGTTAACATAGCCTTTACCACACTTACTTAATTATTGTGTTAAGACATTTATACTCTAAATAGATTCGGGAAAACCTTTTTCTTAACTGTTCAGTAAGTTTTCTGTTTACCGTGTTGATGTGTTTGCAGGGACCCTTACAGCCCTTTTGCACTGTCCTGCTTAGCTGGGCTGCAGTCTCAGAGGGGGGAAATCTCTGGATAAATTTAGGGTACACTAACATTCTCTTGGTTTCGGTACAAATGATGAAAGAGAAAGGATGGTGATGACCAGAGAAGGAAATACAGAGGGGCGGCATGAGAACAAAGAGAACCGAGAACAGAGATAAAAAATAGGAACCGGAAGTGCGCCCAAAGACAACCTTCCGTTTTCAAAAGCCCCAGGGACTGGCCTAAAATCTGGACATAAGTCACTGAAAATGTCCACAATAATCACTTCAGACCAGAGCTTCCTGTTGACTGCAGCAGCAGCCGGGGGGCGGCAAATGTCCCTGGGAGGCCAGTGAGAATCCCAGGAAAGAGAGAGGGGTGTTCTGCAGTACTCAGCCTGGGCCCAGCTGCACCTGGAGTTCCGTGTCCGGTTCGCTGAGGCCCCCTGGGAGACAAGGAATCGTGAAGAAAACCCAGTCCCCACACTCACTCAGAAGCTTTCGTTCTAGTGAAAGAGAAAGACTATCTACATATGAATATATATTTATATGACTATGTAAATGATAAATAAGCACTACATAGTAACTGGCAATAAATGAACTTTATTTATAAATATGAATAAGTACTTCTAACCACTTATAAAAGAGTAAGTGAATCAACAGAACAGCGGGTGGTGATCTGTGCTTTGATGAAGGGATGGGAAAGGGGACACAGAGGGACGGGGGTGCTGTTGAAGTTAAAATGGGCTCAGATGTTCCAGGCTGAAAGAACTGCAAGTATGGAGGCCCTGGGGTGTTCATTTATTCCTTATTCAACCAATATTTCCCAAGGGCACCATGCCAGTGGGTGAAGATACAAGACACAGCCCTGTCCTTAAAGCCCTTGCAGAAAAGTGCAGAGGAAACACAAACACCGCACTGTGTGTTTTAGAAGGGGCCCAACTGAGACAGGAGAAATCAGAGTAGGCTTCCTGGAGATGGTGCGGAGTGAAGTCTCGGGGCTGGGGTGAGGACAGGGGAGAAATCACACGAGAGGCACGTCCCAGCAGAGAGGACAGCATAAGCAGAGGCCTGGAGACCTGGGTGGCAGCACAGCCCCTCCACATCCCATCAGCAAGGACAGGCAGTGACAACAACAAATTGTAGGCCATGTGAGAATGTGGGAGGGCCCTGAGGGCCACATTATGTGAGAAGCTGAACGAAACAGAGACCTTTCACAAAGAGAAGGAGACACTGAGAGGGGCGCCACCTTCATGCTCCAGGGGCAGCTCTAAAAAGGGAAATTGCAGGGAGGTGGACTTTTCAACAGTTGGGGCTGCCCCAAAATGGAACTGAGACTTTCACAGTCAGTAGCTAGACTCTTCCCCAGAAGTATTCTGGCAGAGGCTGGACACCACCTGCCAGAGAGCAAACAGAGAGCTAAACCCATGGGTCTGAGAGAGGCCGGAGAGGCGATGCAGCGTGCAGACAGGAAGGGCTTGCCTGTATTGGGATGGGAGGTCAGGAGAAACTGACCCAATTTCAGCAGCAATTCTGGGTGTGGAGCCAGTAACAGGGTAAACTGGACACCCAGGAAGAGAGTCAGAGCTGCCATGGGCCTGCCTTGCTGCACTGTGCTAACCACAGCTGTCCTCAGGCTACGCCTTGATGAAGATGGTGTCCATCAAAGCAGAGTCAAGGAGGCTTTTATGAGTTTGCCATCAGCTTCAAGACCCACCACAGGTCAAGGACCTACCGTGTGCTCGGACAATGGGCTGTGCACCTGCACGTACATCCCAAGGGCATCCTGCAGACAGTCACTCCACACTGGTCAGACACATCTCCACCTGCCCCCAGGCAGTCTCTGCACTAACCCCACTAGCCAGGATGGCTGTACCCTCAGTCCTTACCTGGCTGTTTCACAGTTACTTCTGTGCGCCCGGAGACCTCCTCGGCCAGCTTGTACCAGGCATAGTTGGGGCTCAGCAGCCACTCCTCCACATGGCAGTAGTAGCTGCCACTGTCACTGACCTCAGCTCTCTGGACAGTGAGGCTGAACAGGCCCCCAGACGCATGCCTCTCAAACTGGAGCCTCGATCTCAGGCCCTCCTCCTCAGCGTAGGTGCCGTACTCAAAGGCGGAGTTGTGGGTGGTTTTGAGAATGAGCTTGCCATCAGCATCTGAGGGCTTGTGGACATACCAGAGCACAGCAAAGTGAGAGTTCTGGCTGGTCTGAGACTTGACTGAGCAGTTCAGCTGGATAGGTCTGTTTTCCACCAGCGTGAGGGTCCTCTTTGATTTGCTCACCTGCAGCTTTGTCACTGAGAAAGGAAGGGGAAGGGTTCAGTGGAATTGCCACATGCTCCTGGAAACATAGCCCGTCCCCATCCTCACTTCCAGGTTCCAAGGCTGGTTTCAGCCAGCAAAGTTCCTCTAGGACTTAACGTTGACCAGAGTCCTCCGAAACATGGCTCAGTGTGAGAAAAGCAGCATGGAGCTGAGGTCACCCCCACATCCCTCCCTGCCATGACCCTGACTTAGGGCCTCACCATCTCTCTCCCATGTCCCCTGCATGGTCTCCTGGCTGTCTCCACAGCCTCCAGGATGGATCCAGCTAAAATAAAAATCTACCCATATCATGTCTCTGCCTGAAATGGCTTTAATGGCTCCCATTGGGAGGTTGGAGAGAAATGATTCCTTTCCACAGCACCAAGTCCCTCCAGGACCTAGCCCTCACCCAGCTGTCCTGAGACTCACTTCCCACAAGGTACCCTTAAGCACCTGCCACACTCCCCCGCCTCCCGCCACACATGTGATGCAGTCTTGCCCTGAGCTCGGGTCTTTGCCCCTGCCGTCCTCTCTGCCGTCCTCTCCTGCCACCTCCTGTGCTGACCCTCTCCACTCTTGCCTCAAACCCATCCCTGGTCTAGATGCCCTTCTTCCAGGCTGCTTTCCCTCACATCTCTCTTCCACCCCTAGGCTGTGAGCACCCTGAGAGCAGATTTTTTTTCCACTCAACCAGCCAAAATCTACAGAGTACCCACTCTGCTTCCCACAGGATGCTGAGCACTGGCAGAGCCCAGCCCCATGGAGTCCACTGCCTGTTGGACACCCCCTCACACATGTCCAGAGCAGGGCAGGGGAGTACTCTATTGGTGTTAGGAGAAATACGTGAGCAAGTGGCTAAGTGGGTGGGACATGGTAGAGAAACATGCAGCAGGTAACGAGAGGTAATTAGAGGATACAGTTGGACCTGCCGGCAGGGAGTCAAGGCCATGAAGGTGGTGAGCCAAAAGATGGGACAAAATCAACCCCAGCCTCCTCCCCCCGGCTCTCCTACTCTAAAAACAGTGGGCAGACTGCAGACTGCTGCCCCAGCCACTAAGGATGGAGTTCACCTCCATGGTGCCAAGAGGCAAGGCCTAATGAAATATATCTCTGGGAGATAATTGGAGCTCTCACCCACTCCACCATCCTTATACCTGGCTCTGCCCTCCACTACCCACCCAATCCCCCAACTAAAATTGAGGCTAAGGCGCCAGCCACATACACCGAAGCTGGCGGATTTGAATCTAGCCCAGCCCTGACAAACAATAACAACTACCACCAAAAAATAGCCAAGCATTGTGGTGGGTGCCTGCAGTCCCAGCTACTTGGGAGGCTGAGGCAAGAGAATCACTTAAGCCCAAGAGTTTGAGGTTGCTGTGAGCTGTGACATCACGACACTCTACCCAAGGAAACACAGTGAGTCTATATCTCAAAAAAAAAAAAAGAAAGAAAGAAAAGAAAAAATTCTAAGTACCTCTTAAGGGAATGGACAGCCAAGTGTTGTTCCACCTCTACTACTCTCTTCCTGCTTAGCTTTTCGGCCACAGGGAGCAAACTGCTACCCAGCTAAGAAAGAAACCTGGGCCAAGGTATAGGCTCCACCCAGAAGAGTCTCTTCCAATAGGCTCGCCTCAGGGACTATGTCCAGCATGCTGCTGGTCAGGCTCTTGTTTCTTAAGGCCAGAGTCCAGCTCAGGACTAGAAGTGCATCCAGATACAGGTCCCAGCCCCTTGGTGTGAGCCTGGTCTGCAGCTGCTTAAGCTTGGTTTGCAAAAGTAACATCAAGGGTTGAGTCCATGTGTCAAGGATTCAGAACTTTTGGAAACCACAGATTGCCACCTGGTTCCCCTGGAAACACACAGACAAATGTTCTGAATGAATGGGAGGATTTAGCAAACAAAGGTGTGGCAGTATCCAATACCCAATGTTATCACTGCAAAAGCCACTCTGAGGACACACTTCCCAGCAGTAAATCAGACAGTCTTCAGGGAGGACTGTTGAAGTCACATACTTACAGACCCTCCGATACCATCAAGAACACAGCAGGCGTCTCTTAGAGAGGATCCATTTCCTGCAGCCCCACCCTTCTGGGTTCATCTTTTTTGTTAACAAGGTTAGTCTTCTGCCTTCTCCCTTCTTCAAAGTCCTCCAGGGCACACTGGGAATCCAGGGCTGAGTTCCCATTAGGCCCCCCACGCTCTGGAAGCTACATGTGCATTAGCTCGCGGTCGGATTGGGTTCCTGTAATACCCCAAACCACCAGCTCCCTTTTCATTCCTCTCCAACCCAATTCACTGCATGCAAATGATATCTCTATCAGTGCAAATTACACCACCTGAATTATCTGATTCTTGGCCAAAAAACTGGGTTGTTCAGTGTTGAGTAGAAAAGCTTTAAAATGTATTATTAATTGGGGCCGGATTATTTTTGCAACGTTACCAAGGAAACCTGAATTGCCATAGTAACCGCATATGTTAAACTGGAATCCTATGACTAAACTTCAATTCCATCACATGGTCTGAGAATAAGACTCCAAGGAAGAGAAATGTTTGTAAGCACTTCTATGTTTTTTTTTCCCTTCCCATGTCAAAATATTGTGAAATGCTGAGAAGACTGAAAGAGAGGCATTTTTAAAATATGATGGATGACAGGGGGCCCAGGGGTCAGCTCTGTTCTGCACTCTGGTTTTCCTCCTACATCTCAAGGGCAAGGAGGACATTTCCTAGAGTTCAGGGAAGACTGAAGAGTCCACCTCTAATTGGGAAGCACTCATGCGCCCTGCCATGGCACTGCCCTGGAGGGGTGACGTCCTGCCATGGCACTGCCCAGGGGGTATGTGGCCTGTGTGAATCACTTCCTCCACAGTTAGAAGAGCCCAGCCCCTGTGAGGACCACAGGTGTTTCATGTGCAAAAGAGCCCAATGACAGTATCTACCCCATTTGTTCTACAGACTAAAATCAATAGTCCATACGAAGAGTTTAGCACAGAACCTGGTAAATCATAACACCAGTAAATTTTAGCTATTTCCACGGAGGTCTTCCTAAATGGCAGTTGAGGGCCTGTTACTCCCTAGCTTAGAGGCTGCTCCTGCTCCACACCCCAGGGCCTGAAGACAGCAGTACTCACCAGGGCAGCCAACTGTACGCATGTCTGTGGTTGTCACGTTAGTCTGGGAAGGGGAAGATAGTTAACGACTAAAGCCAATGAAAGGTGTAAAACTGTATCTGGGACAACTGAATACAACACAACTCTGCCTCGTGTCCTGTGTGACTCTTGAGTGACATTCACGTAGGTGAAAATTATGTCTCTGATTTTAAATAGGAGGGTGAAAGGTCATTCCAGAAAGGGGGGACAGGTGAGCAAAGATGACAAATTCTCTGTGCACTGAATCCAGGGAACGGTGAGTGGTCAGGTGTGACTGGATCAAGTTAGAAAGGGAAGCTAGAATCTACTTTTGTTTTACTATAAAACCAGTGTTTGTCAACCTTTTTTATCTCACAGCACATTTGACCTTATAGTTAAACTTGGAGGGCACACTTAAATTATGTTGATCCAAAAAAAAAAAAATGTTAAAAAAAATAATATGCTTACTGTTCTTTGAACTTCTTCTGAAAATAATTAATGATCTTTAAAAATTTTTGTGGCACACCTATGATTCTCTTGTGGCACGCTGGTTGAAAATCACTGTTATAAATAATACCTTGAGTTTTCATGGTCTTAATAGATGCTCGGTCCATCAGGAGAGGATTTTCCTTTGTTTTGCTCAGAATTGTAGCAAGAGTTGCTTAGGATTTTGAAAACCCTGTCCAGGGCAGCAATGCTGCTGCTTGGGGTGTCCAGTCTCTGCCAAGGGGATCATCAGCACGAGTTCAGGGCAGGATTTACTCTGCCAGCCCCATCACTGACCATGACTGGGCCTTTGTTTACTATAAGCAACTACAGTTTAAAAAAATTTCCTTCTTTATCTCACAATTAGGGCTGCAGAGCAAGTTCTAAAGATTATATGATTGGGAATATTATATTGTCTATGAATTTTATTTCAGGGTAGTAAAGGAACATGATAAATTGTTTCTAAAAAGTAGTATACAATCTGAGTATGAGCTGAAGCCCTAATTCCTTAGTTTATTCTAATTTCTTTTCAAATTTTCCTATAGTCCTTTTATGTACTCAGCATGATTCTAAGAACTTTAGAAATATTAACCATTTGGTCCTCATCAGTCCTATGAAATAAATATTCCCAGTTTTATAAAGATACTTGCTCAAGGTCACATAGCCAGTTAAGTGGTAGACCAGGAGTTCAAAGCCAGGCTGTTGAGTCTGTCCTTGATTTTAGCTACTGCTTACAGCTACTCTCCATGCTCCCCTGTACAAAAGGGATTCCCTGGTCCTTGCCAACCTTACCTGGGGGTGAACCACTTCCAGAGCCCATGCTTCAGCCATTTCAAGATAAAAATTCTGCTTCCTCCTTCAACTCTGAAATGCCCCCCTCATCTTCCCTCCCCACACGGGTTCCCTTCTCGTACCTCCTGCTCAAGCTGGTGCTGGCTCTGCCTCCCCACCAGGAAGGCTTTCCTGTATTCCTGCGTCCCCCTGTCCCCAGACCTACTTCCTCCCACAGGGCCCGCAAGGAAGGAATATGACACATTCCATCTCTGCAGCCTCAGCACCTAAATGGCCACTGGTAGTTAGCAGGAGCTCAAACAGGTGTGCAGAGGGCGGGGGAAAGATGCAAAAACATGGAGGAGAAAATAGGTAATTAAAGCAACCCAGATGTACCAGACACTGCCTTACCTGTCTGCAGACAGAGGAGTGACCCTCATTCATGGATTCCAATAATAAGAGCACCTGCTATCACAACGAGGAGGCCCGTGGCAGGGGGAGGGCCGGGTGCACCTCCTGGGGCTCCTACACTCATGCTCACCCTATCTCTGCCCAGACAACAGACAGAAGCCACACGGCATGAAAGACAGAGAACTCTTGGCCCCCTAAAGAAAGGAGGGGACAAGTCTCTAAGGGGTGGGACAGCCAGTCACCACTGGACCATTATAAGGAGGGCCAATGTTCACATGCCTAGATTCATGGAAGTCGAAGGAAAGCCCTCTGCTATCCCAATCTGCCCAGTCAGCACTAAGAAATAGAAGAAAACAGATTTGGCAACATCCAGAGGGTATTAAATATTCAACCTGACTGGCCATCAGTAAAATCCCAGCAGAATACACCCTCTGACAAGCAGGCTTTCTACACTGGAAGCTGTCCTCCTGGAAGTTTGTTTATTGCTTTGTCGATTTAAATGTATAATATTTAATAGCCAGACCAAGATATGGTCATAAACATTTGGAACATGAGTGCTGACATTTCCCTTCTTGCTTCTGTATTTAGGGATGTGTAATTGGAGGGTGGATTTGTGCAGAAGAAAATCAGAAGGAAGCAGGGCAATGCCTCACAATTAAAAGAAAAAAGAACTGATTAGAACTAAGATTCAAATGTGTTGAACTGGCTAAAAGTCTAATGCCTGAATGCCCTTAGGGGTCACACTCTACGATCAATCAACGGAGCTCAGACTAAGCTGGATCCACGGTGAAAGGGGAGTGCAGGCATTCCCTGAAGATTTCCCTGGGGATGGCACAAACAAGGAGCATGTGTGGAAGGGTCGATGGTAGATCCGAAACAAGTGCAGTGTGTCCTCCAACCAGAGAGTTTCATGAATCAAATAGCTGTAATGTAGCCAAGGTCAGCTGGGCTCGGGCAGGGAGCAGGCTGGGCGCAGCCCACATATAGCCTTGCTGGGAGACACAACAGGACAGCAGTGCAAGGCTGAGCATAAACAGGCCAGCCCGAGTCCCAGGTCACTATTTGATTTTGACAGAATAAGAATATTGGAAAAAATATTCTTTCAAAAGGGTGGGAGTGAGGCAGAGGCCATTTGTATGGACAACACCAGAGCAGAGCTAAGGCTGCACAGCAGCAGATGGGAGGCCACTCTGGCTTTAAGCTCTGGCGTCCCCAAGTCTCAGAGCCACCTGGTGGCAGAAGTCAGAAGAAACAGAGGCGTCATCAGAGGCAGACTAAACTTCTCCACCATGAGCAAACTGTGTCTTAAGGAAGCTCTATAAATGCCTTGTGACTTCCAGATTTAAGCATTTGCTAAAGGGGTCAGGAAATCAGGGATGCCAAACCAGAGAAAAACGCCATTAAATAAAAGTACATGGACGACACCAATGAGGATTAGTAAAAAGAAAAACAATTGTCCAGAAAATATTGTAATATAATAAAATTAAGAGCTTGGACTCCAGGGCCAGGCTGCCTGTTTTGATTTGAGTCCTGGCTCTACCAGTTATCAAGGGCTGCTGGGCAATTTATATAACCTCTGAGTCAGCATCCACCTCTGTAAAATGGGTGAAACAGTCTGTCTCACAGCATTGCATGAATTAAGTAAGGAAGAACTCCGTTATTAGATATAGAACATTCAGGACGAGGATGAAGAAATGCGCGGTGAATATCAGCTGCCATCATTGTTACCACTGTGCTTACTACCAGTCCCAGCGATCTACAAGGAGAAAACCTCTTCTATAAATGATACCATTAACTAAATGGAGAAATAATTATTTCATATTATATAGCTTTTTAAAAAGGCCAAAGTCTCCCCACTCTGATTGCTTTTTACTAAGGCATACCTGGATTCAAATCCCAGCTTCCCCACTCACGAAGTATCTGACTCGGGCAAGCTGAAACCCATCTGAGCCTCTGCGACTTCATTTATAAAATGGGAAAGCGGAACTTTCCTCCCAGGGTCACAGTGAAGATTAAGATATGCACCAAGTATCCACCCAAGTTTCCGCTTTCCAGCTTATAGTCAGCCCTCATGTATTTTTCTACCTCTATTTCCCCCAAATAAAAGCACCTGCATCAACATATCGGGGAAAAGAGTAAAACTGGGTAAGAAGCTCTTAAGTGCTAAATGCATAAATGTTTAATAAAGGAGAGACAGCAACACTTAAGGGGTTGTACTCTCCCTGGTGCCTTGCCCACCCTCTGGGAGCTGTGTGCAGCCCAGGGCATCTACCTTTGCTCTCCCCAGCCCCCAGAGGGCCAGGAAGGCACATTACCACACACCTCGGAGCAGAGGCCTCCTAAGGGCCGAGTATAATGACACTCCTAAGTTTCCTGTGCCAACCGCTGCTGGTTCTCACTTTACTGTGAAAACACAACGGAATCAGCACAAGACCCACAAGAGATGGAGACCATGCTCAGAGCAGATCTTTGGTCCTCCTAACTCTGCAGCTGCTGCTTCTTCTACCCTGGAGGCTATCTTACATATAACGGAAAGGGCAGATGCCTGGAAGTCCGAGAGACCCAGCTCCAGTCTCAGTTCAAATCTTGGTTTTGCCATTAAACTAGCTGGTTTGCCTTCATCAAGGTTCCCACCATCCTGAGCCTTGGTTTCCTCATTAGCAAAATGTGGATATAAATATCTGCATTATTAGATTGTTGGATAAGTTTAAAAAGAAAACATAAAGCACCAAGCACAGGTCTGGTAGTTCGTATGGTTTGGTCCCTTTCTGCCTTTAGCAACAGTAAATAATTAGAACCTCCAATGAACCAATTCTGTATTCTTCCCTTAGACACTCAAGTCTTAGATTCCAAATAGTAATAGATACAAGAAAATAACCAGGATTTATCAAAAAGGCAATGTCAGGCAAGGTCTTCCATAGCTGCAGAACCATGTGACAGGGACCGCTGCTCAGAACAACCTTGAGAGCCCAGGGGTGCAATGACAAAGGTGCAATTATGATCTTAACGTCCCACTCAGGAGGGCAGGCCAGTGGGCAGATCAGCATTTTCCACAACAAGGGTTCACCTAAAATGGGGTCTCTGCTTAACCTTCCATTAACCTGAAAATCCACTTAAGCAAAACAGCCTCTTCCCTGGGCATCTTGTCAGTCCAAGTTTAGGCTCTAAGTGGCCAAGAAACAGTCTCATCATGGATACAACTCACTTGCTTCAAATCTGGTACAGAATAGGGCTCTGTTACGGGGTTAGAAGAGGTGAAGGATAAACTCAGAGGTTACATTACTTAACCTCACTTCCCGGAAAACAGCACTCTAGCCACCTAAAGTGCTCTAGCAGACCAGGGTGGGCACTAACCTGGCTGGCTATTAGTGGGCAGAAAAATCCTTTTAGCACAGCCTTCAAGCCATCTTTGCAAAGTTGAACCCTGACCATTTCCCGTGTGGGTGCCTGGTCTAGCCTGGGCACTGGCTACACGACAGGAGGGATGAGAAGCTGATAGCCAGGGCCCCGCCCTTCACCACTTTCTGGCCTGGCAGGAGAAAGGGCAGACAGAGCAAAACTCTAAGAGCTGCACGTACTCAACTGCTCCCATGTGTTCTGAGCAGCACCTGGTGGGGGTGAAAATGCCTGCAGAATGTCCCATCGACTACTGCTCCCAAGTACTGCTCTCTATCATCCACTTAGAGAGACTCAGCCTAGGACTCGACATAAGAAAAAGGAGCTCAAATTCAGCACACCTGGGGAGGCTGGGCGTGGTGGCTCATACCTATAATCCTAGCACTCCGGGAGGCCAAGCTGGATGGATCACCTAAGCTCAGAAGTTGGAGAACAGCCTGAGTAAGAGCAAGACCCCATCTCTACTAAAAATACAAAAACTAGCTGGGTGTTGTGGTACATGCCTGTAGTCCCAGTTACTCGGGAGGCTGAGGCAAGAGGCTCATTTGAGCCCAAGAGTGTGAGGTCGCTGTGAGCTATGACACCACGGCACTCTACCGAGGATGACAGTGTGAGACTGTGCACATAGACAAAGGAATTGTTCTAGATTAATGGAGTCTAAAGACTAACTAAACATGCTGTGTGACCCAGACTGGATTCTAGTTTGAAAATAAAAAAACAAACTCAAAAGACTAGGACAACTGGGGAAGTGCAGGTAACAGGACGACACTAATGTTCAAGTCCAACAGGAGGATGATGGGGCGGTGGGTGGGCAGGACAACGTCCTGTTCCTAGGAGTTACATGTGATAGTATCTAGAGGGAAGTGTCCTGTTGTCTGCAATTTACCTTCAAATGGTTCAAAAACAATGAGAAAACAAAGGGAGAAAACAGATGTGGTAAGACGTCACTACTGGCAATGAAGGAAAGGAAACATGGTTTACTGCACAACTCTTGCACCTTCCTATTGATTTGAAATTCCTCAAGATAAAGAACTGGGAAGCAAAGAAGCCATGCCAAGGGCTCATGCACACGTTTCCATCCCTCCTCACCCATTTCATCATGCAATGTGAGCACACACCCACAGAGGCCCCAGAAGACCACGACTCTGGGACACAGCACTCACTGGCCACAGCACCCAATCAGTTGTAGCACAGCACCCACCTGGCCAGAGCACCCACCAACCGCAGCACCCACCGGCCATAGTACCCACCCGGCCAAAAGCACCCAACCGGCTGCAGTACCCACCGGCCACAGCACCCACCTGGCCAGAGCACCCACCAGCTGCAGTACCCACTGGCCACAGCACCCACCTGGCTGGAGCACCCACTGGCCACAGCGCCCACCTGGCTGCAGCACCCACCTGGCCGCAGCACCCACATGGCTGGAGCACCCACTGGCCACAGCACCCACCTGGCTGGAGCACCCACTGACTGCAGCACCCACCCACCCTCAGTACCCACCCGGCCACAGCACCCACCTGGCTGCAGCACCCTGATCTCCAGCAGGTTGGAGGTCCTTTCTGCCAACCGTGTCCAGGTGTGGTTGTAGTTCTTCCGCCACAGCTCCGCCACACACTGGTACTTGCCCGCCTCTGTGTCACTGGCTCGGCTGATGCTCAGGCGGACGTTGTTGCTGGACTCAGCCTTCTCGATGGCAGTGCGGGTTCGGAAGCTGGAGGACCTGTCCCCCCACTGAACCCCTCCATCCCGGGTGAAGGTCACCAGGTCGTGGAACTCGACGGTGCCCACCGGCTGGAACCGCCACGTCACTGACACAGGGACCCGGGCAGGGTAGTGCGGCTTGATGATGCACTGTAGGTCAAAGGAGTCGCTGTAGGTCACCCCTGGTGTCCGGGAGATGGCTGTGACCGCAAAGCCGGTCTCTGGAGAGAGAGCACAGAGATTCAACCAGAGTAGCCCCTTGCCTCTTGAGGCAGCGGCAAGGGAAGCCGCGCAGTGCAGAGGGTCTCAGGGCCCTCTCCCCACGGCCAGGTCAGCATGGCCTTTGGTATGAAGCTCACAAAACTCCATGGAGAGAGGCTGCCCCCATGTTCCTGAGCAGCACTAGCCCAAGCCCTTCCCAACCTGCGTGCACCTGTGTTCAGTCCTCCCTAGGATCCCCACAGTCACCACAGTCCTCTCAGAAACTGAGTACACATGTAGGCAGGGCCACTCCTTGAGATCTTGGGTTTCCATGAAAAAACAGGAGAGAAAGCCAATTTCCTTCATAATGCTTGCGCAAGATGGCTATGACCTCCCAGCCTGACCTCCATTTCCTGGTCCCCCGACCAGGGTCAACGGGCTCTCAATATTCCCTACTGAACAGGCAGCATTCCTAACCCCAGTACTGACTCCTCAGCATCACTGCCTCAAAGCCCCTGCAGTCTGGAAATACTGTTTAATATTAATGCACTGACTATGATCAGAAAACTAGCAGCAACCAGTATTTCCTGAGCACTGTTTATGCCATGCATGGGGTCAACTGCTTTGCTTCCAACACACTTCAATGAATCCAACCAAATCGCCTTGCAGAACAGGTAGCCTTATCATCTCTTTTTCCAGATGCAAGAACAAAGCACAGAGAGGTTAAATAAACTGCCCACTATCAAGCTGCTGGCAGGTAAACGGCAGAGTCAGGATCTATGGGTATGGACTCTGGGGCCCGCTGCCTGACGGTGACGCTTCCTAGTTGTGTGACATTAAGCAAGTTACTTAATTTCTCTCTGCCTCTGTTCTCCATCTATAAAATGGGTCCATGTGAAGATTAAATGAGTTAATATTTATAAAATTCTTGTAATAATACCTGGTACATGGTATGTATCATACTTTGTTAAATATGTATTTTGTTAAAGAAACAAATAAAGTACTTTAAATTCTGTGGGTGAAAGACTAGTCACAGAACGGATCGTTTAGCTTTTCTATGAGAGGTTAAGACAGTAGGAAAGTACAATTTGCTAAAAACTCTGTATCTTCAATTTGAATTTCATATGCCACCTCTACAGTCTTAAAAAAAAAGGTTTAAGACACAGAGGCTCATTCTTAAACATTAAGTGGCTGTCACAACCATTTGTGCACCTGTGCGTGGCAGGTGTTGCCATGAGAGTGGTACAGGGCAGGACCTCGGGAACGGGATCCACAGCAGGCGCTCCTAGCCTCACACCTTCTCCAAGCAAATGACTCCATCTAGGCCTGGCACAGACATGTGCCTCAGTCACACACCACGGAGCACCCGAGTTGCCCTAACTGAACAGTTATAATGGCCCGTGTGCATTTGGGGGCCTGTGCCTAATTAAACCAATATGAAAATGCACACAGTCATTGTTAACTTTGGCCAACCTTAGTTAATCCAGGGTGCCCTCCTATTCTTCCTCGTCTGATTCTGGCTCTTACCAGAGGCATCCCAGGGGTCAGCAGGTGAACAGAGCCAGCCCCAGAATCCCAGGGCAGAGATAGTCAATCGCCCTGACTGTGGGAACCACCAGACAAACGGTGAGTATGAAAAAACTCAGGGGATAACCTGCTACTGCAAAGTACTTCTGGAGGGACAGCCCTGACTAACTCTAATCACTCCCTGGACTTTCCCAACCTCCTAGGATGGGAAAGAACCACCAGTACTAGACACCCACAACTTCCCCTTCAAGTTCCACCCCAACGGGCCACACCAGCGTGGACCACAGGCACGGGGATTGAGCTGATCAGGAAACTCAAATCACTAGAGGAAGTTCCTAGAGATAGCAATCTGAGCTGTAAGATTACTGAAGAAAGCAGGTCAATCTTTCAGATTAAGTTTTTAGAAAGTAAAGTCATTCAAATCTCATACAGGTGGGAAAGAGGACTTTTACTGGGGGAGGGAAATCACTTGGAGCTGCCATCTTTACTGAGTGTGTCCAAAGGCAGTGATGTGGTCCCAGGGAGTGGGATATGAAGTTGCCGAGGACAAAGAAGTCAGTGTCCTAATAAACAGGAAGACCTGATAAATTATCTTCCCAGAAAATTCATACACTGGTCTTTCAAAATTTCCTATACCAATTATATTAGGCAGATAAATGTTGACAGAAGCCTCTTTACCCCATGAGGAGCAAATCTAATGTTCTTTGGTTTTAGCAAATCTACAGGTATCTTTTCATTTCATTCTAACGAGCAAATAGCCTTCTTAGGTTGGAGCCACACAGGGGACTAGATAAAAACACAAGTCTTTGGAAAAAAATGTAAGATAGATTGCTGGTTTCCTGGGTTCAGACTGTGGGTTGGTCATTGAAAAGCTATAGCCTTGGGCAGATTATTTAATCCATCTCAGTCTCAGCTCCTTTTAAAATGTAAGTGTCTACTTCTTGACCAGGTGAGGATTCAATGAGACAATTACACTTACCGGGTTAGATTCAGCCAAGAACACAGTAAATGCTAAATAAGTGGTGACAGGTGACTGCCTACCCTTCTCTGCCTTGTTCTCCCCACCTGGAGGGTCCCCGGGCGGCAGGGCAGGGGAGACAAGCCGTGACGCCTAAACACCCTGCTACCTCTCTCGCAGGCCAGGTTTGGCAGCAACCACATTCCTCTACTGGGGCCACTGCTCCTGTGGGGTGGCCTTGATCACCTGGCTAAAACTCTGATAAACTCCATTTCCCACCACCCTGACATAGAAGCTGTAACAGCTCCCAGCTCCTGCTGGCCCCCAGGGACCCCACCATCCATAAGGGGTTCCTTCAACTCTGCTGTACCACCATGAAGAATTTCTTCAATTAAACCCTTGGGAAAGTGCTGTTTCCTGCCAGAACTCCAACTGCTCAAAGTCTGGGTAAGGAGCCTGACCCTGGAGCAGCATCCCTATCATCCCCCCCACTGACTCACCGAGAGCTGTGATGGAGACGAAGGTGCTGGCGCGGCGCTCCCCCACAACCTGCCACTCGCCGTCCACTGCCCGCACCCACTCAGTCACGTGGCATTCGTACTGGCCCTCGTCCTCCTTCCTGCTGTTGAAGATGCCCAGACTGAACGAGTTGGGCTTCACCTGCTCCATCTGGATGCCCCCAAAGCTGCTGCGCTCCCAGTAGGACAGTCCCGGCTGCACGGTGCCATTCCGGTCTAGCCACATGATGTTGCTATGGCGGTTCTGCCTGTCCACGAGCTGCCAGATGACAGAGAAGCGGCCCTGTGGCCTGCCGGCCGTGCGGACGCTGCAGGAGAAGTGCAAATCCTCGCCCTCAAGAATGACGCTGGCGTTGCTGGCCACCTCCACGGAGATGCTGCTCTCTGCGAAGAGGGAGAGAGTAACAGGCTGGGGGCTTTCAGGTCTACAGGACGCCCTCCCCACAGATCAACAGGAGGAGGAGTGCAAATGGAATCACCCTGAAGGTACAGTGAGCCTCAGAGAATAAAAGGCAGCCGACACTGGCTGCCTGTTCCGGGCACTGCTCCCTGTGACTTAGGCCTGATAATCTAAGGTGTTCTCTGCTGTATGCTGATGACTGGGACAAGGAGGTTCTAAAACAGGGGTCCTCAAACTTTTTAAACAGGGGGCCAATTCACTGTCCCTCAGACCACTAGAGGGCCGGACTATAGTTAAAAAAAAACAAACTATGAACAAATTCCTCTGCACACTGCACATATCTTATTTTGAAGTAAACAAACAAAACGGGAACAAATATAATCACACCACCTCATGTGGCCCGCGGGCCACAGTTTGAGGACCCCTGTTCTAAAACCTGAGACTACATCAGAACCTAAGAAATATAACACATTGACATGATGTTTAGGGCATAAAACAATTTATCAGGTAACCTACTGAGCTGGAGTTCAGGGCTTCAAGTTGGATTTTCAGCAAGATGAGTAACTCCAAAGTCCTACTTCAATTCAATCCTCCCACCATTCCGTGCTACAGCAGTCAAATAAAAGCTGAACGTCCTTAATGTGCCATTTAAGTCCTTCAGGACAATATTAGGGAGTAGAAAAAAAAATGACAGGAAGTACTTAGAAGATAACGTGTTCTTAAGTGTGGAGAATAATGGAGCACAGATGCTGTAGTTTCACAGAGTGCGTGGGGAGTGAGCTTTCATACTTTCATTAACACAGAGGAATAAACAAGAGTGCGTCATCCACCACTCTGCTACCTGCCCGCAGTCAGCCCTGGGGCTTCCTTCGCTCTCCACCTGGAAACATTCCTCTGAAGTCTGGGCTAAGGATTCCACTCCCTTCTCTGCCTCAGCCTAGCCTCGGCTACTTACTTAGCTATTTAAACTCACTCATTCAATTTATTTAAACTCTATATTCCTCAGTTTCTTCTTCTGGAAGAGAGAGGGAAGGCTACCTTTAATTATAGAATTTTTAAAAGATTACAAAGTAGGCCAGGCATGGTAGCTCATGCCTGTAATCCCAGCACTTTGGGAGGCCAAGGCAAGAGGATTGCTTGAGACTAGGAGTTCAAAACCAGCCTGGGCAACAAAGCAAGACCCCACCTCTACAAAAATATTTTTAAAAAAATATATAGCTGGGCAGGGTGGCATGTGCCTATATCCCAACTATTTGGGAGGCTAAAGCAGGAGGATTACTTATTACTTAAGCCCAAGAGTTCCAGGTTATAATGAGCTGTGATTGTGCCATGGGTAATAAAGTGAGGCCTTGTCCCTTAAAAAAAAGTAAATGAGATGATGCATATAGATTCACACATCTTCAAAAGCTGGTCACCACGATCCTGACTAATTTTACTAATTCCTTTGTTTTTATAAATGTCATGGATATCCTAATCTGTTAGAGGGTGATTAAGATAATTAATCTATCTTAATTATTCATATATTATATTATATAACCATTGAGTTCAAAAGGTTTATAAGTATTAAAGAATGCAAAATTATCATCACTAATTCAGCTTCAATTTTCTGGGCACCACCCATACACAATAATTTTAAAGCAATAAATTAAATCAAAGCTCAGATTAAAGAGGCACACCCAATTATTGAGGGGAAACACACACACATAACAGTGCATCTGAATCAATCTTTTCTCCCCTTAATTTCCCCAATAGCCAGAAACAAAGATGAGCACAGAGACTCAGCATATAACTCTGATTTTCATGAGTATGCCTGCTACCCATTCTGGGTTTGCTTGCTTCATGTGGAAAAAAAGATTTGGACAGGGCGGGGAATAGCAATTTTCTCAGGAGGGCAACCTTCCTCAAGAGTCATGCCAAGATGACTCATGGAGACCCAGAGGCTCCTGCACCGTCTAAGGACTAGTGGCTAAGAGCGTGGACTGGAGACTTCATAACTCTATAATCTTGGAGTTCTTACTTAACCTACCCAAGCTCCAATTTCTCATGTGCAAAATGGAGATACTAGTAGCGCCTACTTCTTAGGGTCACAACATTGAGAGGATTAGATAAGGTAATTATTTTTCATCACCATTAATAACAACAATATTCCTCTATGGATTAAAGACTCATCATCCCCACGGTTATCAATTCAAAGAAAGGGATTGAAAGGGCAACTTCAGCACCAAGGGAGAAAATTCTTTTGCTTGTCTTAAGCAGAAGAATGATTCGTAGGACATCACTCCCATTCCCGGCTATCACCCAGCAGACTCTTAATGTAAGTCCTGGCTTGTTTATAAAGCTGCTGTTCAGTGCTCTGTTGCTCAAACCAGTCTGGCAAACCCGCACACTTAGAATGCGGAGCTACAGGAAGAAAAGCCATTCTAGCAGGCGAGGCAAAGGCAGATATAAACCTGGTGCCTCACGGCCCCATTAAGACTATTTACAAGGGTTCCCAGGCCAGGGAAAAAGGCAGCCACAATTTAAAACCCTCTGGATTAAGTGAAAACTAGGACAAAACTAATAAGAATCTGAGTGTATGTTTACAAATGAAATTTCGAATCAGGGAGTGGATGACATGGCACAGGCTAAGCGCAGAGCAGTGGGTCTGGAGTTAGAAGCCAGCATTTCCTAATGTGATGCAAACTCAACCTCCAGCTGAACAATGGGCTCAGTTACTTCCCTGTGTGCTGCTCTGACTTCTTCACTCACAGGATGGATATAACCTTGGCCTCTACAAGGACGTGAGAGGTATGAGTGGAGAAGGGGATGATATATGCAAGAAGCACTTGGGGCTCTTAAGAGGAAAAGCGCCATTAAAATCAGGCATTATCATTACCGATGTGATTGTTGTTCTTTGTAGACTTACCCAAGTGGCCTTGGGGCAGGATCTGGTGATGCTGGGGAACTTTAACTACCCAGTTATCTGCTGGAAAAGCAATATAGCAGGCCACAGATCATCAAACAAGTTCTCGGAAGGAATTGGGGGAAATCTTAGTACAAAAGTTATAGGAAGTAAATATCGTGGCTGCCCGTCACTCCATCCCTTTTTAATGAGGAATTAGTTACAGGTTTAAAAGTGAGAGAGTCCACGGTTAAGGCAAGCACAAACCGACAAGAAATAGTAAAGAGAGTGGACATTCATGTCAATAATTTCAGTTGTATAAATATTCAGCGAGCACCTATTCTATGCAAAGCACCATGCTAGGCATTGCAGTGGGGAAAAGGGGGCTAAGAAACAAAAGAATTTTGAGATAATTAGGTATCTACGTATGTGTGGTTTTAAAAAATAATAATAAGCATGAAAGAAAACAATCCAATTGATGAGCAAAGAAAAGAAAAAGAGCAGTAAGCCCCCCCATTGTCTACGTTTTACTTCACACTTGAAGAGAAATACTTTAAATGTTTAAAAGTAAATAAAAACATAAAGGAAATCATTACAAGGCTAAGAGAAAGAACAGTTTGAGTAGCTGAGACAAGGTTAAAGGTTAGTTTTACAACTATCATTTTGTTTAAAATCAGGGCGTTAAGTTTTTATTTTCTTTTTACTAAAAATAGAATTATGAGAGAAATAAGATTAATAAGAACACCCCAATACTATGAATGTTTAAACAGAACACAAGCAAACACTGGTAGTCCTTAGAATCCCACAGCAATGGCCACTACCCTCCCAGACAACGCCAGCCTACGTACGAGGAGGCAGGGAGCCCACCCCAGCAGCCCCGGAAATCAGCTAAACTTTAAAAGCCTATGCTCCAGGAAGATGTGAGAGATCCCATCTATACTGACTTTAAAGACGCAATTTCTATAGGGAAGAGACAATTAAGAAAATACCAACCTGTATACCTAAAAAACTCAGACAGCAAATCCTTCTTAATAATGCACTTTATGATTTAAAATCCTCCCATAAAAGACCAACTCTCCTTAAGTGAGGTTTCAAGACAGGCATCTACCTGCTTCTTCTAGGATTTGATTCCCAGATGGGAGCAAACAGCTTCCCAGGACTCCTGGTTTCCCTCCAAGCAGAGCTAGTGCTGGGGGTGTCTGCACAGGCCTGCTGGCCCAGGGCTCTGCGGTGCTTGGCGCCAGCCCGTGACACACCCCTGATCCTGCCTGGGGGGCTGCTAAGTGAGGGCAGGCAAGCTCTGGAGGGAAGAGAGTTCCAAGGGTTCTCTCCCAGCTCTGCTTTAGCCCTTGGTTCCACCGGGCCTCCCTCGCCCCCACTGTGTCTGCTCTCTACCCCCTTCTTTTCCTAGGGGATGCTGAAATCAGGGCGGAGAAGGAAGAAGCACATCTCTCTACTTACTGAGGGGGAGAACGATGATGGGGATGTTCTTGGGACGCTTGCTCTCCTTGTCGATGAATTCCCCGGTCACCGTTTTCTCCCGCTCTGTCACCCGGCAGTTGTACTTCCCGCTGTCTTCCTGGCGGAGGTGGTAGATCTTCAGCACAAAGACACTGTCACTCTCTTTAGATACCTTAAGCTGTCCCTTGGCCTCCCGGTGGGCGAATTCACTGTTGAGGAGGGGCACAGCATTAGGCCCCATGCTGGCGATGAGTGAGCTGTTGAAGGCCCAGGAGACAGCAAAGTAACGGTCAGGAATGTTCTGGGCCTCCAGGATGCATCTGAACTCCACTGGCTCACCCACCGTGTGCAGCCGCTTCTCTGTTTCCAGCCGTACAGTGAAATCTTTGTCTAAAAAAACAAATAACCAATGGACACATTCTACAGGCATGAGGGCCCCAGCTTACTAAACTGCATCAGCAATCCCCACTTTGCAATGCTCATACCGGGGAGGCACCACTGCATTTATCTTAGGAGAAAAATCCAACTCAGACCCAGGTGATCTGAGTTCCAGAGAAACTCCTGAATATCAGAGAGAGAATTCAAAGGTAGCTCATCCCCAGTCTAAGGAGCTTGCTATCCCTGCTGAGACCAACAGGGCTCAGTTCAAAGCTTGTTATGCCCTAGATTAGAGCCCCAGAGGTTAGTACGGAACCTCTGATATCACTTAAAGGCAGATGGCAAAGTCTAGCCTCGATGTTTGCACCCAGAACTCCACTTAAGCAACATGACTACAAGTATCTTCAGCAGATATTGTAAGACCCACTGAGGTCTGTGAGACAAAAATTAGAAAGTGGCCTAGGTGCTGACTACAATCCTAATAAATACTTAAACATAAGTATATCAAAATACTCTCCCCAGCCCATGGGAATACTACAATAAGATATAGGTAAGACTAAGCCTAACAGAATTATATAGGAAAAATGAAAACTAATGTCTTTTCACTAGTCTACCACCTGTGAGATCAATATTTGGGGTAGATGGAGAGGGAAAGTACCTACTTCAGCTGAAAGTCAGATCACCTCTGAAATGGCCAGTGACCCTAAGCACCCTTCAAATTGCTGGGTGTTCAAGCAGGCAAGTGGAGGTGAGCAAAGAAGGCTCATTTCCACTAAAGTGTCACAGCCCGCTGTGTAACTGTGTGCAGTGACCACCAACTGCGTGAGACAGAACAGGTAAGAAATGGAGCTAAGGGTTGGAGACTGGAGCTGCAACCACTGCCCAGTTCCTGCCTCCTCTGGGGAAAATCCTATGACAGGGAGGTTAGAATTCCTTGCACATTCACCAGCTCCAATCTCAACTGTCTTCCAAGAACGGCTTTTTCCACTGTGTTCAAGACCAGTGCCTCCCCCGCTCCCATTTCCACACACTGCCCAAGCAGATGAGGGTCCCATCTCTAAGAGCACACACAGGAGCTGCGAGTGAGCTGTGTCCAGGTCCTCGTCTCCAGCCCTAGCTCAGGTTTATACCCACTTGCTCCTCAGGCTTTTCAGCCCTCACTTCCCACCAGGGCCAGGGTCCTGCTCCAAACACCCCATCTCTCCAGCGACCCATCTCCCTCCAGATAGAGCAAATTACACTCAGCCAATGTGTGACTGCTATGGCAGCTCCACTCCCCCAGGGACCAGTCCCAAGTGACAGAGATGCAAGAGGCAGGTTTTCACCCATCTTCCTGGATGAACACACCCAGGTAGGACTGTGTCCGTGACATCTGCTGGATATTGGCTCTCTCGTCAGCTAAACTGTAGTCACTTATAACCCAACAACAATGATCAGACGCATTCCTTCCACATAAAGGCCACAGCAGCCCTGCAAAGGGTGCCCTGGGCCTCAGACTGTTCCATGGTTCCGCATTAGCTGGCTGCAACTGTGGCTTTCTTCTTTGGCAGCTGAAGATTCTGCTTATCTCATGGGAGTTCCCCCATGGCTTAGTGAGGGTTGAAGACAGCACGCCACCCCCCCCTTTTCTGCATAGCAATTTGCCCTTGGTTATCCCCAATTACATCTCTGGAACTTGATCTATGCTTTTTCCAATATCCCTCCCTCTCAACTCTATGAAATCTGGCTTCCGGCCCTTCTTCCACGCTGCACTGACCTAGCAAATGTCACCAATGATCCACCCTACCCTCCACCCCCAACTCAACCTACTTTTTTCAAGTAGGTTGAAGCCTCCGGACCCCCTCCTGTCTTGGGTCTCCTGATACCTTCCCTCCTGCTCCTACTCTTGCTGGCCTGACTGCTCCGTCCCCCTTCCTATCCCTGGGACCTGCTTCTCTGACCCCCTGTCAGTGCTGCTGTTTTTCCAGGCCCCTTCCTGAATCTACCCTACGGGCCTCTCCCCAGCCTACCCCACTCATCCCTTCCAAGCTCAGTCTCTAACAGCTCTAGTCTCCTAGGTTCCCACCGGGTCTTTCACATACTGAGCATCTCCATGAGAGTTTGTTTGTAGGATAAACTCCTTGACTAAAAGTAAAAGACAAGACAACCCATGCTGCCACTAATGGGGAGGCAGAGACTTTCAGCAGGACTGTGCACATCCTCATTCCTGTCCCTTCACCCTCCCCACTTTGCTCCCACAGTTTGGGGACCCACAAGAGCCTCCCAGGAGTTGGGTCCCTACTTCCACTACACCCCTTATTCTTCTGCTCTAGCACCTGCTGACCTAGCTCTAGCCTTACCAGCTCTTTCCGACCTGGTCTCTTAACTTCAGACCCAACCCGTTTTATCAGCCTCCATGGGTTTTTCCTTCTAAACTCCTGATTTGATTGTGTTACTCTCTGAATAAAAATCTCTGCCTCCCCTCTCCCAACTGTCTGCAGCAGGGGTTCTCAAACTTTATTAGGAGAGAGACATGGGAAGGGGACTTCCTTTAGTTATACAAAATCTTTTGCTGCTCAACATAGAAAACATTTGGTTGAAGTCAGGGGTTGGAGGGAGGGACATCCAGGCCCTCACATACCTTCTCCCTGCCCACCTGAGTGTGGACGTGTGCACATGAACACATACACACACACCCAAGTGCACCTTGGCACATCCAAGGGGCTCCTAAGATTTTAAGAACAGCTTGAAAACTCTTGGTCTACAGAGTCAAGTCTAAGCTCGGCGTCACGGCATCTGGGGCTTCAGGCTACCTTTCCTTCCTCCTCCCATGGCTCATATCCGGACCTTGACATCTAGTCACACTTGACTTTTCTCTGCTTGAAAAACACATCAAACACTTCTGAACCTTTATGCTTCTCCTCCTGCTGACTCCTCAAGCTTCAAGACTCAGCTCAAGTTGCCAAACTTGTTGGTTTTCCTGGATTTGTCTCATCAGCCATCCCATCCAGGGAAAGCTTCCTACCGCCTGTGTTCCCAGAGGACACCACACACACACACACACACACACACACACACACACACACAGTCTGAGCACTTAGCACACCCTACTCGGCCACTGACTGTCAGGTCTGCAAGTACTATAAGTGCAGATACCAAGAATTATTCACTTCTGAACCCTCAATGCTATGGAGACTGACTGAACATTTGAAGAACAGAAGGGCAAAGCTGGAGATGCAGTCACTTAGGCTGAGCAGCCCAGGAAGACAGGACACAGGCATCAACCTGCTATCTCACGAGTTTTCCCTCTGCTGGCTTAATCTGGATATGTTTGCAGGGCAAGCTCAAAAAGTCCTTGTTCCAAATTGGTAAGATTAAAATAAAGAAGATTAACTGATGCAACCTAATTTGAAAGCATTAAGAGTCAAAATTTGATTCAGACTCTTGAAACGGATCTCAACATTATCCAGGAAGGGAAGGGATATGAAATAAAGCCCCTTGGATAGATATCTTCGTATGGGAAGATCCAGAAACTGCTTGATGTCCTACAAAGCAGATAAAGTGTTCCCTACCCAGGAACCAAATGCCTCTGGTAAAAGCCCCTCACACTCCTTAAAGGTCCACAGAATCACTTCTGCCTTAGAAGCTGAGCTTGACAATGAGCAGACAGCAGAAGAATCACCCAGGACACCTACTGGAAATCCAGCTTCCAGGTCCCAGTCCAGGAGCCTCTGACCCAGGACTCGTGGGGTAAGGCCTCAGAATGTGCACTGCTTATTGAGTGTGAGATGCTGCTCTAGGAAGGCAAAGGAACTAAGCCAGGATCAGAGCAGCTGACAGGACAGAGCAGGGGCCCAGGGGACAGGGGCTGCAGAGGGGCCCCACAGCACTTGGCCTCCCCTGTGCACTTCCTGCAAGCCACGCCTGTACTTACTGGCAGGGCCACTGCAGCCCTCACCAGGGCTCAGCATCAACACAGGAAAGGCTCCCGGGCCACTCTCCACACCACAGTGATGGCACATTCACCACCCTCCCAGCCCATGAGAACTTGCCCCCCAGCCCAGCTGAGTCATCAGCTCTCAGGAGTGGGTGAGTGGGGTCTGGGGCCACAGGGACACCCAGAGGAGACAGGGAGGACTCAGCTCACTGTGTCACACTCACTCTGCCCCAGCTCCAAACCAGGACACTCAACCTCCTCCGTGACCCTTTCCAGTTCTTCCCTTGAGCGAATGTTGACAGTGAGTGGAACCTGGTACTTTCTAGGCTGGCCTCACTGACTAGCCCCGTCACCCTCTTATCCTCACTCAGTATCCTCATCTGTAAAATGGGAATATCCCCACACCTTCTAACCTCACAGACCCTCTGAGGGACAGTCCAGTAATACACATGATGAAGCATTTTGTAAATTATAAAATACTACCAATGACTATCCTAAATATAAAAGATAATAATTTAAGCCCAAATTTCTCTAGTTTGTAATTTTATACTTTGCATGGAAGGCTCATCAACTCAAGTGTCAGGTACCAAATTGGGACCTGAAGAAAGCGACATCATCGATAGGAGTCAACCCCAAATGGCACATTGACAGACAACTGCAGTGACAACTGTCGCTGACAGCAATGGAAGCCCAGAGTTCTAAGACACAAACGGTTCCTGTGAAATCTCCCAGTTTTTAAAATGAGTTTCCAATTCAGGAAAACATAAACACCAGAAGGTGAAAGGAAACACACCTATAAGCAAGATTGCATCTGGGCAGCACCTGTGCCTCCCTAGAAGATCGGGTCTATGTGACCTACGTCCTACCTAAGCCTCAGCTCCCTCTGACCACAGGCAGGACCATCTTTATTTCTTCCTTTTTTAGAGACAGAGTCTCACTTTGTCACCCTCAATAGAGTGCCGTGACATCACAGCTCACAGCAACCTCTGGCTCTTGGGCTTAGGCAATTCTCTTGCCTCAGCCTCCAGAGTAGCTAGTACTACAGGCGCCCGCCACAACGCCTGGCTATTTTTTTGCTGCAGTTTGGCTGGGGCCGGGTTTGAACCTGCCACCCTTGGTATATGGGGACAGCACCGTACCCACGAAGCCACAGATGCTGCTCCGGGACCATCTTTAACTTCACACGAAAACCTATTTATTGTATCATTAGAGGTCCCCAAACAAGGAGTCGCCACACCCTCCCAGTGTCTGACAACTTTTACCACCAGGCAAAGAATGGAGACAAGAGGCTCAGAGAGACTGACCGGTGGGCTGAACGTTGACCACGGCACCCTCGGAACGCTTCCGGGTCATGGCGTACCACGACCCATCAGGATCCTGGATCCACTCGGCAGCCTCACAGTAGAACTTGCCCTGGTCAGCAGGCTGCAGGTGGAAGATGGTGAGGCGGAAGGTGGTCCTCCCCAGCTTGTCCAGCCGCACCTCCCCCAGGCTCTGCCTCTGGGCATACTCGCTGCTGGAGTGAAGCACGAAATCTCGGCTCAGGGAGATGACCTCCACAGGCTTCTCGCCACCTTCCTGCCGCAGCCAGGCCACGGACAGGTGGCTGTGCTGGAACGTCTCCGTGGCCACCTCACAAGTGAGCTCCAGTGGGTCCTGCTCCACTTTGTGCAGAGTCTGGGGCATGGCAGTGGTCTGCAGGGAGTCTGGGATCACTGAAACACAGAAATGCCCCCAAGAATGCAATCACAAAGCCACAGAATTTTAGACTCAGGGGGCCTCAGCTCCCCTTCCACGCAGGCAGGCTTTTCTGTTACTGTGTCTCCAGCAGAGTCGGCCTTTAACCATCGGAGTCAACCTCAAATGGCACGTTGATTTTTTTTTTGGCACTTATATTTACATGTTTTATATTTTAATAACACTCAGATAAAACAAAGGTTGTATTTCATTTCACATAATAAATAAGCTCCCTGAAAATACTACATAAGAATAATGTTCTTTTAGGTCAAATAAGATCTTTCACTGATTTCAGTATTGCTTTGAGAAACTTTAACTCCATCTCTAACTGATCTTCAAATGGACATGGCTCCTGGAACCTTGAGTTTTTACATTTCTATATAACTTCCTCATTTTCTTTCTTCTCATCCCACATACCCATTCCCCAACTTACTTCAGGAATGCATCACTCCAGAAAGAGTATGGAAAGAAAACTTTTTTGGTAGAAAAAAAAAATCATCATTTTCTCTACCCCTATTTTTAAGTAATCCCAGCACTCTGGGAGGCTGAGCTGGGCAGATTACATGAGCCTAGGAGTTTGAGAAGAGCCTGAGCAAGAGTGAGACTCTGTCTCTACTAAAAATAGAAAAACTAGCCAGGCATTGTGGCAAGCACCTATAGTCCTAGCTACTCAGGAGGCTGAGGCAAGAGGATCATTTGAGCCCAAGAGTTTGAGGTTGCTGTGATATACCACAGCATGGCACTCAACCCCAGAGTAACAGAATAAGACTCTGTCTCAAAAAATGGGTGGGGGTGGCTGGGGGTGGGGACACAATTAGAGGGACTTTACCTAACAAATGCAATCAATGTAGCCTGGTTCTTTGTACCCTCAAGGAATTCCCAACAATAAAAAAAAAGAAGAAGTCTAATTTTCATCTAACTCATCCTCAAAGTGGCCCACATTGGAAGGAAGCCACAGCCTGGGATGATTCAGGCAAGAGAGGAACCCTCCCTGTGGTTCCTCGGTCAGAACTGTACCCTGAGCCTTACATCCTCCTGGAGATTGAACACTACCACCTGTCTGTCTGATGAGGGCACCCCACTCACAGGTAGTGTGTGCCTTCTCCCTGGACTCATCCCAGAACTGGGCCTTAAAGGTCTTTGTTGGATACAGACTTGTTAAACAAAGGAAAAGTAAATAGCTAACAGCATTTGTGTTAATAAAATATCAACACCCCCTGCTTACCTTCCATGATAAAAAATAGAAATTAAGACTTGGACAGAAAAACAGAACAACCTCGACTTGGTGAACACTTTGACAATGGCAAACACTGTGGCCAGTGCTGCTCACAGTGAAAGCTCCCTCCTCCTCAGGCTTCCTCCATCACCCGAGGAGCACCACAGGAGACAGGCAGTTCACATCTCCTAAGTCACAGAGCAAAGGCCCTGCAGCCACATACCTTCCTGAGGCAGTAGGGACCCCATGCACCCCCAAAGGCCCGTCCTCTCTTCCAGCTGATGTCATATGCTTCATCGTCCTCATCATTCCTCCAGATCAACCACAATGTCCCTATTTTATATTTTTATATCCCTTTTCATTAGCTAGAGGTGAATTTTAGCTTCCGAAATTCTTTTTTTTTTTTTGAGACAGAGTTTCACTTTGTCACCCCTTGTCACAGATCACAGCAACCTCAAACTCCTCGGGTTAAGCAATTCTCTTACCTCAGCCTCCCAAGTAGCTGGGACTTCAGGTGCCCGCCGCAATGCCTGGCTATTTTTAGAGACGAGGTCTCACTCTGGCTCAGCCTGGTCTCGAAACTGTGAGCTCAGGTGATCCACCTGCCTCGGCCTCCCAAGTGCTAGGATTACAGGCATGAGCCACCATGCTTGACCTTACCTTCCAAAATTTTTAGTATCTGCATTAGATCTTTTTTAAGTTATAGCCTCAATGTTCTAATATTTACAAGCAAACACAGAAATTTTGTTCACTTATACTATCTGTTGACCTCTAAAACATCTGGGGGAGGGGAAGGTTTTTTTTTTTTAAGTCAAATGCATGATATAAAAAATAGTTGCCCTATAAAAGAAGTGAATCAGGCCAGACATTTGGCCACATGAAAACACTATCTCCTTACCCACAAGGTTCATCTTTGCACTGTAACTCCCGAAGTATCGGTCATCGGTGTTGGGCGTGTGGCACTCGTACTCCCCGGCATCCCGGGCCTGCAGATCCATGATGTGTAGTAAGGCCGAGTTCCCCTGGACTCTTTCCACGTAGATCTTCCCACTGCGGACACGCTGGGTGTAGATGGCGTAAGGGAAGGAGGAGTCCACAGTGCTGACAATCTGTACCTCTCGCTCGGGGGCTGAAGGCAGGTAAATGGACCACTGGAAGTTCTGCTCTGAAGGGCCCTGGTAGCCGCTCACGTTGCACCAGATGGTGATGTGGGAGCCCTCTGTGCGGTACAAGGGGCCTTCCTGAACAGTGACTTGACGCTGTGCTGACACCACACCTAGGAGGGAGAGAGATGCACATAACACATTCAGTTCCTACTCGGCCCAAAATGCAAAACCGGCTGCAATCCCCAAGGGTTTGTTATTTGAGTGGCATGATAATAATATAAACAGCTTACTGGCCCTTTCAGAGGTGCTCTGTGGTTTATAAATATTAATTAAAACACTCTGTGGTAAAGCACCATCCCTGATTTGCATAGATGGGAGGCTGATAGTCCAAGGACACGGTTTTGTTACTTATTTTAAGGGAATTTCATTTAGTCCTCTGTCATTTATGTGCCAGCTTTATATCTATTTATTAATGTTGATTATAAAGTTTTTAATAAAATGAGCAGGAAAAGTTGAGTCCTTGGCACAAATTCAGATAAAAAAAAACCAATGGTCTTACAAGTTGGTTGATGTGAAACCTTCCTTGATTAGCGTGCTGGAGGCACAGAAGCCTGGGAGTGTCCTCTTTTGGGTGCTGTACCCTTCTTTTTCAGATGCAGCTATCCCCCACACCACTCCCAGGAGCCTTCCCTCGTTTCTCTTCCCTCCATAAATGGAGGTAGGACTGAGCTCCCGCAGGCCGCTGCAGGTTTGAACAGCACACATAGAATGACCGTGAAGGGCTGAAGCAGATCCTGCTGCCCAGACTCCCACGGTCTGATGAAGGGAGGAGGTGACAGTGCACAGCAAAACCTGTAGTGAGGACAGTCAGGCCGCCTGGAGTTCACCGCTCAGTCTGCTTACTCTCCCCCTGCCTTCTGGCTGAGATACAGTTTTCCAAGGTCACTTCTGCCTGCCTACCCCATGTTCTTCTTAACACGGCAAGGTGAGTTTAATTTCTTGTTCCATGCCACCACAACACTGATTGTGTATGAACCACTCAGAAGGTGGGAAGGGCGCCCCCTTCACCCACTCCCTTGGTAGCAGCCAGGTATTGCAGTGCGGTAGGTAGAGCAGGTGAGGGCCACTCACAGCTCTGCCACCAATTAGAACTGGCGGCGTCACCTTGGACAAATTGCTTTTACTCTCCAGACTTCAATCTCCTCATCCATAAAACGATTTCTAAGGAGTTGAGGAGGTCACACTTACGAGCTGTGACCTTGGACAAGTGTTCTTTACCCTCTCCAAGCCTCGGTTTCCTCGTCTGTAGGATGGGACGAGGAAGAGAATGCCTCACAGAATTACTGAAAAGATTTAATAAGACAATGTCTGTGAAGCTCCCAGCTCGGGTCCTAGCCTACAGTCAGTCCTCAATAGAGAGCTGCTTGCTAAAAAAAACCCCTTGGAGTTGGAATAGTCTGTGGCTCTGGATGCATAGGAGATAAGATTTGGCCAATGGCCACTTGACAATGACACTATCTCTGAGCTGCCCACCTCCCCCAACACCTGCAGCCCACTTGCATGAAAGAGTCTCTCTTCCACCCCCAGTAGGAGGGCAGCTGCCCCATCTGAAGTGGATTCAGCTGGTGAACAGCTGGGACGGATCAAATACTAGTGGGATGCAGCTCTCAGCCCCGCCTCAAAGCAAGCTGCTCTGATGTGAAGGATGGGGGACCTCAAACCCAGAAAAGGCCTATGATTTACAAACATTTGTTTGCACAGAACCTTCCTCCACCCCCAAACATAATTTTACATGGAACCCCATCTTGGCTTTGGCAGAAGCAGAAAAAATGAAATGGGCAAGGGAAGGAGACAGATCAACAGAACAAAGTGGTGTGTGAATTTATTTGATAAATTCTGGCTCATGGCATCACTGCTGTATAACAAGTGAGTGACCAGACCATTCATTAGTAGTTTTCAGTATGTTAAAACTCGGTGTATAACATCTTGCCTCTATTTACTCTTTTTATGACAAAGTAAAATATATAGATAGTCATGCACCCATAACAATGTTTCGGTCAATGATGGACTGCATGTACCACGATGGTCCTACCAACTTATAATGGAACATGAACAGAAGTCTGACATATGTACTTAATATTGACACTGCAGATCAAGTAGGGGAAATGACTGACATTCCGTAATGGTGTTGAGACATTTGGCTTTCCATATGAAAAAATATGCATAAATAAAAATATAGTGCATATACCATCTAGGTTTGTGTTAAGTACACTCTACGATTTTCACACAACAAGGAGATCACCAAACGATGTATTTCTCTGAAAGTATCCCTATCATTAAGGAATGCATGGCTGTGTATACACACACCCACTACAGTGACAACTGAATCAACCGTCTGCAATATTCCTGAAATGTGAAAAGTTTCGAGAACAACTTACTGCACCTCTAGGTCTCCTTGCATCGCAGTGTTCTGAGACAGAGCAGTGACCACCACTCCCCGCCTGGTGCAAAGAAGGCTGGAGGTGGTCAGGGCGCACCAGCATCTTCTTTAAGGACTACTTCTCAGCCCTGGGCCTATGCTGGAAGAACCTCGGGACTTTGAAAAGTAACAGTGCCAGGTCCCCACCTGACATAATTGGTCAGGGTGCAGCCAGGGCCCTAGGAGTTGTGAAAGCTCCCCAGGTGATTCTACTGCATTGTAGCAGGGGTAAGGACTGCAATTTTAAAGCATCTCTACCTACCTGGTGCCAGCCAGGTGCTCAAATGAAAGAACGTATCCTAACTTAAGGCTGTCAGAGCTTTTAAGTTCCTCCCTTCTGCAAAGACTCTACAAAGACTTTCTCAAGAAAGTCTCCCTGTCTTCTAGTCTTCCCCTGTACAAAAAGAAAGCAATAGAGACCCATCGGATGCCCGCTCTTGTGATGCAATGAGTTTAACCAGAGTGCCTTCTATTTACACACCTTCCAGAAGCACAACATACACTTCCTTCCCCACCCAAAGGCAACAGTGTTAAGTGGCCTGAATGAGTGAGGGCAGCAGGGTCAAAACAACTTGTCCAGTCCGGAGGCAGGTTACAAATGGCCCTGACAAATAATAAATACTGGAGTGTACTTTAACCACATACATTCAGCTGTACCTGTCTGTTACCTATCTCCTTAGGTTCCACCCACCCCACTGAGGGCCTTTGACCCCTGAAAATAATGCTGCTTTTAGAAAGTGGATCTCAACACAGAAATAAAATTGACATTTTCTTCCTGGCAGTTCAGTTCCCCTTCCACACCTCACCTCTGCATTTTCTTCTCCTGGCACTGCCCCTGCTGCTCAGACCATGCTGCTTTTAAACAGACTCAGGACCCCAACCCTGACTGAGGCTTCCTCTGACCCCACTGCCCCTTCCACCTTCCCTCTCAGCCCACCACAGAAGACTCCTCCCAGGCAAGGATTTTTTTTTTTTTAAATAACTCTTCAAATTGTAAACATCTGCATTCTTTAGCTTACTTTGCAATATGCAAATATTACTTCCATAACACAAAAACAAAGACCAAAGCATTATATATAACTGTATAGAAAGAAACAGAAAGAAAATACTAGGTGATAGGATAGCAAGTGGTTTTTATTTTCTTCTTTATGTTTCACTCCCTCTCCCAGTCCTCTATAATAAGTATGTACTAGTTTTATAACTAAAAAAAAATAACAAAAATGAAAATAATGCATGCTTGCTATATAAAATGTCTTCTGTATTTGCTACTATAAAATGTTAAAAATATACATATTTGGTTTTTGTCCCAGTTCCTGGAACTGAGCTAAACCCTTTGGAATTCCCTATCTGACTGCAATGTCTTTTATTATTCGTAAGGAGCCTCTTTGGGCCATACCAGAGTTTATGCTAATGAGGTGAGTCAAAGGGGGCCCTTAGATACTTTCAAAGAAGAGACTGTCCATTCTTAGGGGGCTGGAACTTTCAGCCCTACTGCCAGACCCTGGGGACGAAGGGAGCTGGAGATTGACCCAATCAACAATGGCCAGTGACTGCATCAATCATATCCATGTAATGAAACCCCTAAGTGACAGAGTTAGGAGAGCTTCCGTGCTGATGTACAGAGTGATGTCCAGGGAGGGTGGTGCATGGGGAGAGGGCATGGCAGCTGTGCAAGACTCCTCCTCGGCCCTTGCTTTTGCACTGAACAGAGTTGGCTTGTGTGGCCAAAAGAAAATGCAGAAATGATGCTGAGTGACTTCCAAGGCTAGGTCATGAAAAGATAAACACCATGCTGTGAGCACATCAAAGCAGCCCTACTTGCAGGGAAGGTCTACATGAGGCCTCCTGCCAACAGCCACCTGTCAGTGTATGACTGAGCCAGCTTGGAAGTGGATCCTCCAGCCCCAGTCAAGCCTTCAGATTACAACCCCAGAAAACATAAAGACTGCAACCTCCTGGAAGATCCTGAGCCAGAGCTATCCCTGAACCACAGTAACTGTATGAGATAATAAATGTTCATTATTGTTTTAACCCTAAAGTTTTAGGATAAATTGTTTTGCACTGATATATAACTAACATAGACATCTGTGGTTCGTAAGATTGAATGCAAAACTGTGTGCTCTTGAGAAAAGGGTCTGTATGTTTCAAAAGATTCTCAAAAGGATTCAAGACCCCAAAAAAGACTGAGGAAAATTATTATTCAGATAATAAATGGTCAGTGGGCAAGGCCATGTCACACAATTTTACAATTCCCAGTCACACAAGCACAAAATATCACTTAACTGGCTTTTCAAGATACTGCCTGTCCAAGGATGTTCCCACTTCTTTGTGCTCAAGCCCTAGATGAACCTGGCTGGGGGTGGAATGAGTCAGGGGTGAGTGAGCAGGGGGAGGTCCCTGTGCCTGGGAAAGCTCGTGCATTTTCTGAACTACTCCTTGGCTCAGGGACCTACATCTTACGAGCACAGGATCTAATTTACGCCTTCCAGATGTCTGACTAAGCACGTCACAGTGTCAGAGGAATCCACGTTGCCCTCTTCCACCTTCTCTTCCAGGTATAGTCTGAGCAGTCATCAAAGCTCACTGGCACCCTGCCGCTCTAAATTCTGCATGTGACTCGGCCACCCTAGGATATTTCTTTACCTATCAAATGAGAGTAATGTAATGTCCCATGCATCAGTCTTACAGAGAAACTCTAAAGATCAAATAATACAGTGACAGCCCACAAATGAATATTTTAAACTTCCATCTTATCTCTACCCATATGAGCTATCAATCTAAAAACAGGAAAAATCGTTGTAAGTAAGAGCATTAAAAAGAACATTAAGTTTGGGTTAAAAATACAAAACTGCATATGATATAAGTTATGTTTAATAAAAAAATACTGTATGTGGAAAATAAGCCAACAAAACATTGGTGATACTGGGCTAAGCCAGGGAGCAATGAGAATATGGGCAATCTCCACCCCCACCCCCCCGCCAATTACAGGGGTAACAACATCTCCCATCCTCTATTTTCCCATTTTTTCTCAATACCTTTTCTCTATTTTCCCCTCTTTTTTCTTTGTTTGCATCATACCTCACAGCAATCTCTTAATTCCTGGTGGCATCATAGCTCACAGCAATCTCTAACTCCTGGGTGCAAGCAATCCTCTTACCTCAGCCTCCCAAGTAGCTGGGACTACAAGTGCTTACCACCATGCCTGGCTGATTTTTTATTTTTAGTAGAGCTGGGGTCTCTACTAAAAATAAACTCTTGCTCAGGCTGGTCTTGAACTCCTGAGCTCAAGCAATCCACTCACTTTGGCTTCCCAGAGTGGTAGGATTATATAGGTGTGAGCCACCACGCCCACCCATATTTTCCCAGTTTTTAGATAAGGAAGAATACATTGTTTTTAGTATGAAGATCAGTGATGGCAATGATTAGCACTTTTGTGTGCACCATGCAGGGCTGACTGCTCTGCGGGCGTCATCTCATCTAATCCTCATAGCAACCAAATGGGGTTGATTTCATTACTGCCACATTTACCAGACACGGAAATGGCCTTCAAGTTAAGTAACGTTCTCCACGCCACCGACCATGACTAACGGTCTTCCTAGTCTACGGATCACACTGAATGTGCTGTGTGAATATCAGTGATGAGTGACAAAGCACCCATTGGACCTACTTGCCCACTTCGTCCTAAAAGACAGAATGGGGAGTAGATCTAGCCTCAAGTTAAAAATGGGCACTGAACTTAACAGCACGCAAAACAGGTGGAGACAAGGCCAACTAAGAGCTTCATAAAACATCAAGGCTCCTCATACAGAGCCATCAAAGAGGCCCCTTGAACCGGCATATCAGTCACAAAGTCGGGAGATGCCTACTTGTTACCCTCCAGCCATTGGGGGACAAGAAGTGACTTGAGCTAAAAGATCCTTTATCTAGGCAGAGATATTTTTTTACCCCTTTCCAGATATGGTGAGAGGCAAACCCAAAACCTAGACTTTTCAGTGACAGGCAGGTCAGACATGGTGGCCCATAAGCCTAGCAACCTGGGAGGTGCAGGAAAGAGGATCACTTGAGCTCAGGAGTGCCAGACAAGCCTTAGCAAGAGCAAGATCCTGTCTCTACTAAAAATAGAAAAACTAGCTGGGCATGGTGGTGGATACATGTAGTCCCAGCTGACCCCAAGAGACTGAGGTTGCTGTAAGCTATGATGATGCCACTGCACTCTACCCAGGGTAGCACAGTGAGACTCTGTCGCCAAAAAATAATAATAATGATGATGATAGGCAACACTTACTGAGCCCCAACCAGGTATCTGGCACTGTTTGTATTAACTCATTTTATCCCTCACAGCAACCAAGGAGGTAAATACTCCCAGTGACTTCACTTTACAGATATGAACCCTTAGGCGGGAGTCACAGAGTAAATGAAGACGGCTAAAGACGTTTGCACTATGAAAAGCATCTTAATGAAGAAGGCCTGCGAGGTCAATATGTCACCACCACCCCGGGATGTTCTAACCAACGTGCATGTGACACAAGGGGAGCCACACAGCCAGGACAGCTCAAGGTCTGGCTTCCCAAGACAACCACCTTTATCTGGGTCCTGACTTTAATCAAAAACATCCCTTGAGATAGCCACTAACTCCCACATGATAAATGCAGTCCCACAACCCAGTTGTGGACCTAAAGAATGGGGCTAATTCCTGAGTATTCCCCCTTCACTCACTTCCCGCAGCACAGGCAGGAGCTGTGAGACCCTGGGCTGGTCCCTTAACTTCTCTGCACCTCCATTTCCTCATCTGTAAAATGGTACAACCTTTAAAGTGTTATGAAAGGATTAAATGAGCTGCTACATTTAAATCTTAATTCCTGGCATATAATAAGTGCTCAGTAAGTGTTTGGCCACCAACTACAATAGCAGCAATAGTCAGGGATATACTGACTACTGTACATATATTCTAGCTGTGGATCAAACTTGTCACTCACACCATGGCAGGGTATATTTTCCAAACAGGGAAGTAATGGTATTTCCTGTCCTATGTGCTCTTCTGCAACATAACCATATCCAGAGGTGAGAGTGTAATTCCCTTCTCCTTGAGGTTGAGCAGGCTTGTGACACGGCATGACTTGCAAGGCTAGGCCCTGAAAAGCAATGTATCTTCCATTTAGCTAGCTAGTGCCCTGAGGTAAGATGTCCAATGTTCCTGAGGCTTCCATGCTGTGAGGGGGCCCAAGGCAGAGCAGCCACAGCAGGTGCGCCAGCCCGATCACCAGCAGAGCTCCCCGTCCACAGCCAGCATCACGGTCAGCCAGGTGAGCAAACGAGCCTCCACAGTGGGCTACCAACAGCCTTAGGATCTTCCCAGCTGAGGCCCCCCCATGTCTGCCATGCACCCCCTGAACCAAATTCCTGACCCCCTGAGTCTGTCAACATAACAAAATGCTTGTTTTCAGCCACTGAGTTCTAGTGAAATCTGTTTTACAGCAAAGACAACTGATTCACATGGTACAATTTAAATGAGTATTTTTTTTTTTTTATTGTTGGGGATTAATTGAGGGTACAATAAGCCAGGTTACACTGATTGCAATTGTTAGGTAAAGTCCCTCTTGCAATCATGTCTTGCCCCCATAAAGTATGACAAAATGAGTATTTTTTTAGTACTTGCTCCATGCTGGATACTGGGATAGAAACCGTGAGGGAGAGATGAATAAAATGTACTTTTATTCTAAGCTGACGATCCCAAAACAAATACACACAAGTAATTATTATTATACAGCAGGATATGATGGCAGCGAGGTACAAAGGGCAAGGTTAGAAGGAGAAAGGAGTCCAAAAAGCCAGCACAGCAGCGACATCCGAACCAAGCCTCAGAGGATGTGGGGCCGTGAGCACCACCCAGAAACCCTGCAGAGTGTTCCAGGACGAGAGGGAAGCTTCCTGAGACCTCTTTAGTCACAAAGCTTTCCTGCCAGGCGGACAAGGGCACTGAGAGGCACACCAACAAAGTCAAGTGCCTCCTTTGGGATGGGGAAGCTGAGAAAGAGGAGACGGGTCAGATTTGTGTTTTGGAATCATCACTCTGGTAGCAGGTGGAGCACAGAGCAGAGGGCAGGGCTGGAGGCAGAGACGAAACTCACAGCCAAGTCAGATGAGATGAAGGCCTCGCCTGGTTTTAATTACATGGGCAAAAAATATTCATTCATTATTTCCGTTTTTCTTTTAACTAAATCTCCCGTGGTACCCAAAATAGAGCTGATCTAAAGATGATGATTAATAAATGTTAAATTATCAATGCCACTTCTAAGGCGGTAGGACTGCCAGCTACAGGACCAGCAAAGGGGACTGCAAGGCCAGTGATTTCCTTCATTCCAAGTGGACATTGATCCCTCCGACATCTACACTGGCTGCTCCAGGTCAAGGCATTCAGCCACACAGCCCCTGGGCTGGGTCCCTGCCTCTGAGTTATTGCCTAATTTCATTACCAAATGCTGAAGTAGCCTCCTTAGAGAACTACTAACTATGACTCAAAATATTTTAAACACAATGTTATAATATTTACTCAGATTAGAATATTCACCTCGAATGTTTTTAGAACTCAAATATTATCAGCCTGCAATCTCTTCTGACTCCCTGATACTGACTGATGCTCCTTGGTTTTCCTCCTCAATGTTTTGAGAGCAAATACAGTTCTAGTTCTTAACCTTTTATATACTTGTATAGTATTCCATCATAGGATTATACCACATTTTACTTATTCTCATATTACTGGATATTTAAGTTACTTCTTCTTCTTTTTTTTTTTTTTTGAGATAGAGTCTCACTTTGTCACCCCCAGTACAGTACCGTGGCATCACAGCTCACAGCAACCTCAAACTCTTGGGCTTAAGCAATTCTCTTGCCTCAGCCTTCCAAGTAGCTGGGACTACAGGTGCTCGACACAACGCCTGGCTAATTTTTTCTAGAGACAAGGTCTCACTCTGGCTTTGGCTCAGGCTGGTCTCGAACTCATGAGCTCAGGCAGCCCACCTGCCTCAGTGCTAGGATTACAGGCATAAGCCACCACACCTGGCCGCTATTTTTTTTTAAAGACAGAGTCCTACTCTGTCACCCTAGGTAGAGAGCTGTGGCATCATAGAAATCACAGAAACCTCAAACTCGTGGGCTCAAGCGATCCTTTTGCCTCAGCATCCTGAGTAGCTGGGTCTACAGGTGCACACCATGATCCCCTGCTAGTTTTCCTAATTTTAGTAGGCTGAGCTCAAGCAATCCACCCACCTTAGCCTCTCAGAGTGCTAGGATCACAGGCATAAGCCTCTCGGGCCACTATTTTTTGTTTGTTTGTTTGTTTGCTCCCTCTCTCTTGCCCTTTTCTCACCTGAATGTACACAATCCCCCAGCTTCTCTCCCCTGTGGCCACAGGGAAACCTGACACTTACAGGATGCCTTTGGCCCTTTCATCCCCTGTCAGGCTTACACCAAGACAGCCTAGAAGACCACACCTTCTGCTCTTTGCTCTCTGCCCCTCCTCCCCTATCACCCATTTTCTAGCCATCACCCTCCACTTCCCTCCCAGAAAAGGCAGAGGTGATACCCCAGAGTGCTGCTCAGCCTCTCGTCTTTCCCACCTCCACCCTCCCACCCCACTCCATCCAGAAAGACCTGGAAGCAGCATTTGGAAGGAAAGGCAGCAAGCGTGACCCGCAGCCTGCCCGGAGCCAGCACTCCTGTTCCCACAGCTGGATTCAGGGCACCATCCAATCAAAGGGCTTATAATTGAATATAAGTGCTAGTAGTTGCCTTGTATTTTCTGGAGGGGTTAAAATTAAAAGACGGGATCAGATTACTTGTCTGTAAATGCTCTCCCTGTAATTACCCTGACCACTCTCTTTCCGCCGGTTCTGGAGATAACGGAAATGGGCTGAATATCAGGCTAGTTTTTCAAAGAGGGCAGTCTTGTGGCGTGACTCTCTGTAAGTCCAGGGACCTAGTGAGCCACAAGCTCAGAGTGAGTTCCAGTAAAAGGACCATCACTCCAGACCAGCAAACGCCTCGTTCCTTCTTCTGACATACATTCATACTGCTGCTACTATTTTAGGCTTCATTTCTGGACCTAGGATACCCCAGTTTGTACAGACTCTCAGTCTGGTCCCCAGATTTTCAGTCCAGATCTCAGAGCAGTCTCTCTACCGGCCGCCCTCCCCACAAGAGGACCAGAATAACTCCTCATCAGCTCCTGTCACCCTGCACTGGCAGGGCTCTGGCTGTGTCCCACTCAGTGCTCATACAGCCCCAGGGCCTTTGTGAAAACATGCCAGGGGGACTTCTTCAGGCAGCATCGGGACAGCAGCTCGCCAGGCCGCAAAGGGATGCAGAGGCCCTTGGATGGGCTTCTCAAGTGGCGCTGAAACAAGACCTGTATATGAAGGGGTGGCCGTGGCTTCCGGAGGCTCACGCGAAAGCAGTCTGCCATGGCCCTCAACACAGTGTCCCCCCACTTCTGTCCCAGGCCATGAGGATACAAAACTAGAAAATGGGGCTGCCTAAGTAGGAATGCCTAGGCTTTGAATCGGGTCTCCTGCTCTGGTGCAGTTCCAGTTCCCCACGCCTCCGAGAGGAAGCATCCTGGGCAGAACATGAACGCTCCTCTCTCCCAACCCCACCAAGGCCCTGCTGGCCAGAGACTTCTCAGTGACGTGCCTTTGGCCTTCCAGAGGGGCTGTCATGACCCTCTCATTAGCCGATGAGCCCATAGGCTGTCCTCTTGGAAGTTAGCGGGACAAGCACAGCCCCATCCATTAGCTCAGGTGTGTATGGGAGGCAGAGGGGGGCAGAAGGATATGAGAAGCCCCAGGGCAGAAACTCAGGGCAACCCAAGGGTATGGACCGTACCACAGCTACACCTTGGAAGGGCCAGAACTAGAAAACTTCCGTGACTTGGACAACGCTCCTACGACATCTCCCCTCTGCTTTTCAGGGACAAACTCCCTTCATGTGGCCACAGTTTCTATGCCCTAAATACTCAGCTCACACCTGCCTACTGTGGCTACTAGATCCACCACTGTGGCTCTTAATGCAAATTCCCCACATAACAATCTCAACGGCTGGGCAAGTTTTTATTTATTTTGAGCCAGGCCCCCAAAGTTGTAGATTTTAGGGCTACTTAATGCTATGCATTTCCACCCACCCAAGCCCAGCCGGATTTGACCAGATGGGCATCTGTGTTCCATTACCCGGCATATAACCATGCAGGGCAGCAGGCACCATTGGGGCCTCCCCTGCCGACAGCGTGGGTGGCCAGGAACCTTGAAATACTTCTAGCATACTCACAAAACATGCACATCTGCAAGCAACTAAAAATAGCTGAGAGCACGGTGCCGTTTCTGGGGACTGTCCCAAGCACCCCTTACTTATAATAACAATTCATGATCAATCCTCGCCCTCAGCTTTGACCTTCACTGTGGGTAGTTCAGGCTCTTGTGATTTGTTCTTCTCTGTGGGCAGCCCTGGGGTTGCACATTTTCCAATTCACATCAAGGACCAGTCTCTGAACATGAGTGTGAACAAGCAGTGAGCAGTGAGACCTGCTCCTGCTCATTCTTACTCGGAGCACAGAAGAGTCAGCCTCAGACACAGACAGGACCTGAGAGGTGGACATGAATTCTGCAGCACCCAGAGCAGAGAACTATGGAACCTGACACCATCAGACACAGGGGACCATGCAGGGTGTGAGGTCTTCCAAAAGGAGGTAGGAGGAAGAGCTGCATACCATGGGGGGGGGGGGGAAGTTTTACAAAAGCAGGAAGAGGTCTGCTAAGAAGAAATCAATTAGTGAATGATAGCACTTCCCCACATGGTGAAATATTACACCGCCATTAAAAATCACAGAGAAAATATTTACGAACACCTAAAAATGCTGTAAGCACATTACTAAACAAAAAAAGGGGAAAGGCTATAAAAAGGTTTGAAAGTAAGAAAAACACCCACACACCTCTATGTATGTGTGAAAAAAGCACCAGGCTAGCACATGAGAAAGTGGAAAGGGGTGGCAGGTGGGGAGGGACCGCTTTTTCTTTGCACTTCATGTGGTCTACATAATCTGCACTCTGAATGGATTACCTTCTCAATTAGGATCCACATTCATAAGCAAGTTCTCAGAACACCTGTCTCATGGAACCCAAAAAAGGGAGTCAGGGGTGAGTATTTTGGTGATGAATTCAAGGTTGTGCAAATGGAGAAGGGAGGATGGCCCAGGGGCCTGAGGTGGGGAGGAGGGGCTCATGTATCAGAGGGAAGGGGCTCAAAGAGAAAACGAGGGCAAAACTGGCTGGAGCTAGACTGGCCAGGTAAACTCGGCAGGGTCGGAGCATCGAGCAGTTGCCCTCGATTTAAGCTACTTACGTGCAGGGGCCTGGCTGAAAAGGTTTGACCTCATCTACTTTTTTTTTTTTTTTGGTAGAGACAGAGTCTCATGTACTTTTTTATTTTAAGCGGTTTAGCTGCTTTCCCCCAAACTCCTTATTTTCCAAGTTATTAAACTTTCAATTCCATGCTGATCCCTTCCGAGCCCTCTAACACATCTCCTCTCCTGCTTCTTCCAATTGCATGCCTCCACAAGGTGTTAACAGACACCGTGAGCCCTGATAAAAATCATACTTCCAGGGTATAAAGAAGGCACCTGCATGACAGATGGTATGAGGAATCCTGAGAAAGCAGAAGTTTAGGCATTAGCACGCAGGCTGCTGTGATGGGACACACAGGACAGAGCTGTCTCTAAAACCCCGGTAAGAGCAAAGGCCCTGGGGGGAATGAGCTACGGAACAGGATTTGGCTTTGAACATTTCACAAGGCAGTGAAGGCTCAAAAGCCTCTGCCCCCTGGTGGCAAGCCCTGCCCTGGAAGGGGCTCCCTGGGCACGCCCTCTTAATTAGGGACAAGATTTGGAAAAAAGACAAAAGACACAATGAGATGCCTTATCCTGAAACAGATGCTTTCTCTCAGGCTATCATCCTAAAAGGGAAAAACGTACTGAGCACATTCTGGTCGCAGGCACTAGGAACATCTGCACTCTACTAGCATTTTCACAGGCGTCCTCTTACTTTAACTTCACAACCATCTTGTGTGGGAAATGTACTGTCCCCATTTTACAGATGAGATGAGTACATCAAGGCTCAGAGAAATTGGCACAGTGGGATCCACAGCCAGGATCGATATCCTCAGCCTCTAACTCTAAGCTTTTCCTTTCATTCTACAAATACTTATGGTGCCTCTTCTTTGCAAGATGCTGGGCTAAATGCTCAGTCTAGGAGGGGAGAATCAGATAAATAAACAGAAGCCGCACAGTGCTGAGCCACTGAGAAAGAACTGCAGGGAGGACAGCCTGAGAGGCCCCATGGGGAGTCGGGGAGTCATGGGGAGCAGGACAGGCTTCGCAGAAAAGAGGCTCCTTGTGCCAGGCTTTAATCTGGATGAGTGGGTATTTCTGCTTGGTAAGGCAGGTAAGGAGAGTAAGACGCAGGACCTCAGCAGACAGCAGCTTGAATATAAGTAGAGCTTCAGGAGGTAGCTGGACATGGAGGGTGGCGAGGTGCTCAGTAGTAATGACAGACAAGGAAGCAGCAGCAGACAGGGGCCGGTCCTAGGCAGGCCTCGGGCGTGAGCAGGGAAGAGCCACTGGAAGGTATAAATAAACATTCCAAAGCATGTCTTAGAAAGATGATTCTGGCAAGAGTGATGGGAAAGATGATCAGATGCCTGCCGTGATGCAGCTGAAAGCTACTGAGGGCCCCAACCAAGATAGAGCACTGGGTCCCCTATGGACAGGCAGTCAAGAGGCAAGAGAAGGTGGGTGGGGTGGACGCCTAGGGAGCTGTCCAGAATGATTTCCGGGTCTTGGGCAGCTGTTGGGGGAAGTTAATGCAGACACAAAACCTACTCTACTCTCCAGGCCCATCCAACTCTCTGGACCACCCCCTCGCACGCTCCTGAGATAGCAGCTCCCCCAGCCAGCCCTGGTCAAGGCCAAGGGAGCAGAGGCCAGCAGTCACTCAGCGAATGGACAATAAGCATTCAGACAAGAGGGGCCTCCACAGGCCACGATAACCCAGGGATCGATTTGAGAAAGATGCCAGAAGACAGTTAATTCAAGGCCACTTTAAAATACCTGGCATTCGATCCTGCCCAAAAGTCTCCATCAGCTACAGACCCCATAACTCCCAAATGAACCTCCCTCGCCACAAAGGTTAAGACACAGTAGATGTCCCTGAAGGCAGAGCCCATTCCTGGAAAGCAAAGGACTCGAAACTTACGCAGCTCAACAGATAAAGAGCTTGGGAAGACTCTGAAGAGTTTACTGAGAAAAGAGAGGCTGAGCAAACGAGATATTCAAATTAGAAAAAAAATCCCATTATTTTTAAATGAGGACTCTGATGATATAATTGAGAAGGTTATCACTTTGCTAAGATAGAGCTACACTTTGAAAATACTGTCCTGGTAATCAAAACCAGAAAGCACAGACCATCCCCAAAGGTCCCCACCCCATCCAGTGCTGATAGCAAAAGTTATCAGTTGCCTTTTGTCTATGCCCAGATGAGATATGGATCCTGGGGGGTGGGGTGAAGGGTGTGCCTGCAGCATCTCTCCAATGCTGACTGTCCTCGGATAGTGACATACTAAGACTTCAGCAACATCTAGAAGCCACTTTCAAGCTAACTGCAGAATAACTAACCACACAGCACTGAATGAGCCCCCAAAGAGGCAGAAAAGAAAGCAAAGCTCAGAAGGCAGCACAGGGACATGGAGGCTGGAGGATTAGTTCTTAATTCTTCTCAGCAATTCTTTTTCAAGCATCTATTTCTGTCTCCCCAAACTTAGGAAGGACATTCAAGGAAATCTATGCTCTAGGGGGGAGAAAGAGAGAGTGTACTCATTAACTGGGAGCTGGCCTTGTCTGACAGGATTAACTGGCCCTACCTGGTCCGGCCCACACTGCCGGTTCCCAGGCATGGTGGGAGAACCTTCACCAAGAAGCCACAGACAGAAAGGGCTTTAAAAAAGTTCTAAATCCCCGTGGCTGAGGATGGTGACATTACTGTGTTTACTGAGCATTTGATTTACCTGCTAAAGCAAAATTTCAGAGGAGGCACTGGAACTTGAGTGGAGAGTTGTGTTTTGTTTCGTTTTTTTTGTTTTGTTTTGTTTTTTTCACTGCAGCTATCCCTGCCAAGCTCTTTGTAAAGTAATGAATTTTGTGGACACTCATGGAGAAAAAAATAGCTTCAAAAGCTAGAGATCAATGTTGCGCACTGCAGAGACACAGCCTTGGGGTTCTGCAAGCTGCATTAGGGTATTACGCAGAGTTCAGCTGCCATCTGTCCCTTTGAAGTCAGCTCCAGGCTGGGCATGGCACCACTGTCTCACACTCCACCCATGTGGGATACCCTGGGTTCAAGCACTCCTGTCCATGCTGGATCAAGTGTGGTATGTACTTCCCACCTCCTGCTCTAGGGAATCAGGGGCACTCAGTAGGTCACTATCCTTCCCAGAAAGCACAGCAGTGTTGGTTTTAGTTTGGGAATTATTTTTTATTTGGAGAGAAGAGAGAGAACCTTCTTTTTTTTTTTTTTTTTTTTGCAGTTTTTGGCTGGGGCAGGGATTGAACAACCCACCACCTCCAGTATATGGGGCGGTGCCCTACTCCTCTGAGCCACAGAGGCCACCCTCCAAAATTTTTTTAAAATTTTTTTTAAAAGAGACAAAGGGGGGCGGTGCCTGTGGCTCAAAGGGGAAGGGCACCGGTCCCATATGCTGGAGGTGGCGGGTTCAAACCCAGCCCCAGCCAAAAACCACACACAAACAAAAAAATTAATAAATAAATAAAAAAATAAAATCTATAAAAAAAAATAAAAGAGACAAAGGGACAACACCTAGACAATCCTCAAACTTCTCTTTCAGCTCCAAGATTGTGAAATTCTGTGACAGCAGTATTGAAAAGCCCCTGGATTCCCCTAACTACACATATTCCCTTATGCCAGGAAAAGGTACATGTAAGTGATAGAACAAACAATTTTAGAATTATGATCTTAGGGGTAAGGAACACTTAGAAACCACATAAAGCAAAAATGAAGACCCAACATGGAATGGATCTGACTTGAATTAGAAGCAGCACTTAAAATTACAGATTCAGAAAAGGCTTGAACAGAATCCAGAGCTGAGGTCAGCTTCGTGTCTGCTGGCACTGCCTTCTCAAGAAGGTGGGGAGACGGGTCTGGGGAGGACTGGTCATGCCATGGCAGGGCCTCTATCCCAAAGAGCCTGAAACCAGAGGCCAAAGAGCAGGTGCAAATCAGTCCTGCTTGTACCTGCAGCCAGCATCAAAGAAGCAACAATGGTAGAGAATATCTTCCAGAGATGCTCGTGGAACCAGCAATAGCAGTGTTTTCTGGAGGATGGGTGAGAATTAGCACTGTGGTACTTTTTTTCATGAAACACAGGTGAATGCATTACCTATTCAAAAACAAATGAGTAAAACTACAATGCCATGCCAAGTAAAACAGGGAAGACAATATAAAATTAAATTTAAAAGATAATTTAAAATTTCTCCTTATGAAATATCATTTAAAAATCTAAAGAATGGCTCGGTGCCTGTAGCTCAGCGGCTAGGGCACCAGCCATGTGCACCCAGGCTGGTAGGTTCAAACCTGGCCCAGGCCTGCTAAACAACAATGACAACTATGACAAAACAATAGCTGGGTGTTGTGGCGAGTGCCTGTAGTCCCAGCTACTTGGGAGGCTGAGGCAAGAGAATCACTTAAGCACAAGAGTTGGAGGTTGCTGTGACCTGCAACACCACAGCACTCTACCAAGGGTGACATAGTGAGACTCTGTCTCAAAAAAAAAAAAAAAAAAAAAGAAAGAAAGAAAAGAAAAAAATTTTAAAAAAGCAGGGGATGAGGCTCAAGCTAGCAAGATCAACTAAAAGAGAAGAGCCACATGGTCCTGGCCAAGCCCACCTCACTGGTTCACATCTGCCTTGGTGCACTCACAGCAGGCCTGGCTTCATGATAGAATATCTGACTTTCCTCCTCCCTCCCTGCCCGCATCTCAGTTATCTGGTGTCTCCTCTCCTACCTCTTGCCCAGTTCTTGGGTTGCCCATCAAACCTCAGGCATGCCCTCCAGTCTCCTCCACCCACAGTCACACTATAAGGGAGTTCATCTCTTCATGCAATTTCCCCACCTGAGCCAAAGTGTATTTCCCAAAGTTGACAGCAATGATGTTTCCCATTCTTACAAGTGACTTGGACGTTCCTTCTTTTGAGAGGTGGGATCTCTATTTTCTCTCCTTGAATCTAGGTAGGCTATGATTCTGGAAGTGACATTCTGCGACCATAAGGTTAGGTAGTAAAAGGCAGTACAGGTTCTACCAGCTCTCTTGGGACACTGACGTGGAGCCCTAAATTGCCATGTAAGCCATCTGCATGCTCTGAGCTCGCCATACCATGAGGAAGCCCAACCTAGCCCCAGGGGTGACCACATGGAGAATAAGATCCCTGACCCGCTGCTCCACCTCCTTACTATGTCAACCCCAGCCACCACCTGACTGTAACTGCATGAAAAACTGATCAGAACCACCAGTCAAGGCTTTCCTGAAGTTCTGACCTACAGAATTCACACAAGAGAATTAAATATAATCATTTTTGCTTTAAGCCACTAATATTTGGGGTGATGTGTTACACAGCACTGGATAACTGGAACACTTGCCTCTAAACTAGGGGTGTCCAATCTGTGTGACCTGTGGACCATATGCTGATTTTGTGAAGACGTCCTTTGCTTATCTGTTGTGTTGGGTATCATGTAAAGTATGCACAGACCTTTTTTTTGCTAATCAGCTTTCATTAGTGTTTGTGTACTTACTAATATGTGGCCCCAAACAACTCTTATTCTTCTAATATGCGGCAGAGGAAAAAAAAGGTTGGACACCCCTGCTCTAAAGGGTAGAATCCCAGATGTCCAGGCCCCATCACTAATTCATTTCTTGTTCCTATTCTTCACTGGCTTTAAGGCACTGAGCTTGCGTCACCAATTCCAGACACTTGTTTAAATAAATTCACTGTGTCTGCCCAGACCGCCTATCCTTCCACAGCTATCCCTGCTGTTGTTGGCCTTGTATGGCTATTTTTTGGACATAGAGCAGTTGGTGTTCTCCTTCTCCCCTTCTCAACTTGACCCGTACTCATGGCACTGTCTCTAGGTTCTGCTCACTCGTAACGCCTAGCGGCCCCACCCTGCCTCTCCCTCTGCAGCCCCAGTTCCCCAAGTCACCAGGCCTCTGCACCTGCATCAGCCACCTCCAACTCCCCACACACAGCAGAAAGGACTATTTTTTGTTGCACACCCACTGTATTCCAGAAAAGACTTAAGGCAGCTTATGCACAAAGAATTTCATCCTCCAACGTTATAATGACCACCTTCTTTGGGGGGCACTGAAGTACAGCCCCCATCATTCCACGAATCAAATGAACAACACTTGGTTATGTCTCTGTCCTCTACCCACAACATGAAGGCCGACTCGTTAAAGCATTCCAAAGCACTTCACCTGGGCTCATCCACCTGGCACCCCGCCAGTGCCTAGGCATATGGCACACCCCAGCTCGTCTGTCACCTCTGCTAGAAAACCTTACCCAGCACTGCAGGCAGGCAGGCAGTCATTCCGGCCTTGTGTTGTATGGGCACGTGAAGTCAAAGCCTTCTCTGACTTTTGTATATGTCTCTTTGCACTTCAAACAGCAGGTACCAAAAAATGTTTGTGGATGAACAACTGCTTATCTTGTAACACCCTTTCCCAGCACACCCCCTCCTCAAAGAACTGTCCTCCTCACAGGTGCTTTTCAGCACCCCCCATCCCCCCTCTGAAGGCCCCCTAGCCTCTCATCAAACAAAGCCCCTTGTTCCCCTAAGAGCCCTGTGCCACAGTCACCTTTCCTGGGAAGAACTCTCCCTTCCTTCTTGATCACAGGTGCTTTCAGAAGCAGCCGTTCAGCTATCCAGTCTGCACGGCTTGGTTTTCAAGCACTGTGAGTTGGCCCCATCTCTCCTTTTAGGCCTAAGCTCAATAGGAGGAAGTGTGATGACAACTTTTCCTGAGTTCAGGACAGTTTTCCTCCAGGTTCTTATGCCTGGAAGACATGCTGCCCTCTAATAACATTAACCAAACAGACGGTGATGTTCTGAGCGCCCTAAGTCTTAGACCTAAACTTTAAGTATCAGCACTGCTAGATCCCCAGCTCCCAGAAAGGTGTGGCACCTAACAGGAGCACAAAAGTATTAGCTGAATGCATGGAAGAACCAACAATCGTCTGGCCCAGCCCCCGCTGTGGAGAAGCTGTAGTCTGCCCAGGTCCCTCTACACCCAACACAGAGGCCTAAAAATCTTCATGACACACCCAAGGTCACTGGCAAGCTGGTGAGGAGGGCTGGAACCCCGTCTTTTGCCTCGGCACACAGGGTCCTCCTTCTGTCCACCCACCCCTTCTATACTCCAAAGACAGCATGTCCACAAGAACTTCTGGACGGCGTCCAGGAGTGGTTTTCTTCCTGGCTTTAGAACAAATTGTGACAAATGGCTCCACAGATCTACTGGGCCATGGAACTGAGCAGATGGGAAATGCAATTCACACTATTAACTTAAATTCTATTCGACGCTGCTTCAAATTAGGGCATTTTATCTGGAAATTATAAAAAGCATTGTTGTGCAGGGTGCGCTTGTCAGTCTGTCTGCCAGCAGGTTCGTTTACAGATAGACTAGCTGCTGGCCGCCCTCCCCGATCACAGACTCACTCTCCCTTCCTGTCACCCACCGAACAGTCCTGACCATGCAGAGAATGATAGGACTCTCGGGGCCCCTGTTCCAACCACCCTCTGAAGCTTGACTCTCCAGTACCTGTGGATGTCCTGCCCGCACATGACATCTCCACTAACGGCAGCCAGCGGGCAGAGGATGCTAATAGAAAGTTGTTCTCTACTTTGAACTGAAATTGGCTCAGGGTCCTAGAGACAGGACAAGCCTAACCTCCGATTTATTCAACAGATAATAACAGCTGAGCACACAATGGTCACTGGGCACTGAGGCACTAAAGCTACGGAGATGAGAAGGGACAATGTCTACCCAAAGGAGCTTGTGCTCCCTGAATTCCCTTCCTTCTCCAGTATCTCACTAAGAGGCTCCTGTTTGTCCCTCATAGTGTGTTTCTGCCCAGAAATGAGTGTTGTTCTCCATGTGTGGCCTTGTCAGAGGGGAGCACACAGACCACCTTCTCCCAGGACAGACAAAACAGCCGTGTTTAGCGGCCACATGGAGTGCTGGACACCTGCCAGCTACAACCCTCCATCCTCCCCACTTGGCCTTCCCTCCTACACCTGTGTGGCTGGATTCGGAGCCTTGCATTCATCCCAGTCCCCTCGGATTCGGAGCCTTGCATTCATCCCTGTCCCCTCAGATAGGACCCTGACTGTCAGCCTGGCTCATCAAGGTCACTTTCTATCTTACTTGCCGACCTATACGCTTGCAGTCATATACATGACTTAAAAGGATTCTGCACTAGGTGCCTAAAGCTCAGCGGCTACGGCACCAGCCACATACACCAGCCCGGGCCCGCCAAACAACAATGACAATTACAACAAAATAGCATGGCATTGTGGCAGGTGCCTGTAGTCCCAGCCTCTTGGGAGGCTGAGGCAAGAGAATCACTGAAGCCCAAGAATTTGAGGTTGCTGTGAGATGTGATGCCATGGCACTCTACCAACGGCAACATAGGGAGAGGCTGTCTCAAAAAAAAAGGATTCAGATGAGTATGACTTCTGCATTCACTAACCTCAAAAGCAAATGGAGAAAAGGTCAAGGGCAGAATCCTAACAGATACTAACACAGCCAGAGAACTCTGAAGTCAATGCTCAGCCTCATTCCTTCCCTGCTCCTGGACTTGGACTGCTTTTGTCCTGCCTGTAAGGACATTGGCTCATCATCCCTCCTGATGGCATCCGTAGCAAGTGTACTCGATAAATATGCCACTTTGATGCCAACTCCTAACATCGTCCCCCCAAATATATTAAAAATAAAAAATTAAAAGTGTGGCTCAGTGCCCACAGCTCAGTGGTTACGGTGCCAGCCACATACATCAGGGCTGGCGAGTTCAAGCCCGGCCCAGGCCTACTAAACAACAATGACAACTACAATAAAAAAAAAAAAAAATAGCTGGGCATTGTGGCAGGCGCTTATAGTCCCAGCTACGTGGGAGGCTGAGGCAAGAGAATCACTTAAGCCTGAGAGTTTGAGGTTGCTGTAAGCTGTGACACCATGGCACTCTACAGAGGGCAACGTAATGAGACTGTCTCAAAAAACAAAATAAAATAAAATAAAATGAAAATGAAAATGTGTTATCCCTGCTATCCTCACTCCTGCGGTTTCGAGAGGCCTAACCGCCTAGAAATCTCACAGCCAAGACGGCACCTCCACCACCTTCTCCCTTCATCAAGCCAAGGAGACCACACCTTCCTTAGCAGCATCCGTCCCGCATCACTGCTACATCCTCAGCCTAATCCCACACCCTGCTCTCTAATCTTAAAGGTCTTCACTCTCTCCCTTGCCTTTGCCAATCTGCCCAGTAAACTACAACCAGACAGGCCTCCTGCAGATAAACAACGGCCAGTGACTCCCCTGTCCCAGTCACATCAAGTTCAAATGCCTCCTCCTGTGCTCCAGGGCTCTGAGATTCTGGCCCCACTCCACTTAGCCAGCCCAACTCCCACCAGTCTCTCCAGACGTCCCCCATGTGGCCTGGGTCGACTTTGCCATTTCCCCCAAATCCACCATGAGTCATTCACACCGACAGGTTTTTGCTTACATTGTTTTCCATCTGTACTGTACTGCTGAGCTAAAAGTGAAAAGAAAAAAAGGAAAAAGAAGAAAGAGAAACGGAAAAGGCAGGAAGGGAAGAAACAGGGGAAAGAACAGCCGCAGCATCGACCAAAGCTTCCCGAAGTCTTGCCTGGCCTGCCCCTCAAATGCTTTATACATGTGTCACAGCATTTAACACTCACAACTACGAGGCAACGTGGGGACCATTCTCATCTTCATTTGCAGATGAGTGGCACCAGAGGTTAAGTACCTGCCCAGGGTCACACACAAAGCATGTACTCTAAACTATCTGGCCTGTACCACTGCCCAGAAAATACAGTCAGAGGTAGGGAGACAAGCATGGAAAGAAGGACAAGAACGGATAAGCTGCCAACTGTACGAGGTGCTGGGGGACAGTGGAGTCGGCCCCGGGGGTCGGGGAGGTTTGTCTCACGGCACAGTGCTGTAATCCACCTGGGAAGTAAACAGGAGTCTGGCAGGCAGCCCCGGGACAGGTAAGAGGCAGGCACCCCTTCCATTCCATAGGAGAGGCCAGGGCACGTGCAAAGCCAAGGCCAGAAGACAAAGGCGACCTCACTGAGAGGGCTTGTGTAGGGTCCAGCTGGAAGGGGAGAGTGAACAGAAGTGGGTGGTAAGTAGAGGTGAAGATGGACAGGCAGGCACCAGGTCTTAAAGGGCATGTTTCTTGCTAAAGATGTGCCCTAATCCTATGACACATCTATTCAACCACTCATTATCTACCGGAATCCTGCTGCTCTTTCACAAGGCTCAGCTCAAGGCCTTTCTCCTCCGAGGGCCCTCCTCCTTATTCCTGTGCAAACCACAGGTGTGAAGAAGGTGCCAACCACTGCAGCCAATAGGTGTCAACCAGTGTGGCTGACCCAGACGTCAACCAGTACAGCCGACAGGCATCAACCAGTGTGGCTGACCCAGATGTCAACCAGTGCAGCCAACAGGCGTCAACCAGTGTGGCTGACCCAGATGTCAACCAGTGCAGCCAACAGGCGTCAACCAGTGTGGCTGACCCAGATGTCAACCAGTGCAGCCAACAGGCGTCAACCAGTGTGGCTGACCCAGATGTCAACCAGTGCAGCCAACAGGCGTCAACCAGTGTGGCTGACCCAGATGTCAACCAGTGCAGCCAACAGGTGTCAACCAGTGTGGCTGATCCAGATGTCAACCAGTGCAGCCGACAGAAGGAAGGTGCACCCAGAATCAGTCTGCACAAAGGCAAGGAAGGATTCCCCTCCTCGGCCTTCTACTTTCACACTGTTCTTACTTTCACCGAAAGGAAGAAGAAAACACAATGTCATTGCTTCTTCCCTAAGTGTGTTAAGTCAAAGCACTAGGGCTTCAATACTTGACCTTTTCTAGCTATTAATTTAAGTGTCTGGAAAACACCTGGAATCATAGGTTTCCAGGAATCAACCAAGTTTAGGGGGATCTGTGAGCTAGTGTCATCAGATGATAAAGAAATGCATTTTTCTCAGGATCAGATAACAAAAAAGACAATGACATCATGTGACAACAGTGGCAGTCTCAAGCTCATAAGAAGATGAAGGGCAACTGCTATTTTTTAATTAGTTTTTGAGTAAGGAAATATTTAAAGCATACCAAAACAGGTTGGGTGCGGTGGCACACTCCTGTAATCCCAGCACTCTGGAAGGCGAGGTGGGTGGATTGCTTGAGCTCAGGGCTTTGAGACCGGCCTCAGCAAGAGTGGGAATAAGGGGCAGTGCCTGTGGCTCAGTGGGTAGGGTGCCAGCCCCATACACCTAGGGTGGAGTGTTCAAATCCAGCCCTGGCCAAACTGCAACAACAAAAAAAATAGCTAGGCATTTTGGCAGGCGCCTGTACTTCCAGCTACTTGGGAGGCTGAAGCAAGAGAATCACCTAAGCCCAGGAGTTGGAGGTTGGTGTGAGCTGTGACTCCACGGCACTCTCTTGAGGGTGATAAAGTGAGACTCTGTCTCTAAAAAAAAAAAGTATGTCTTTACTAAAAAATAGAAAAAAAAAATAGTCAGGCGTTGTGGCAGACACCTGTAGTCTGAGGCAAGATAACCTCGTGAGCCCAAGGTTTGAGGTTGCTGTGAGCTATGACATCACAGCACTCCACCAAGAACAATCGTGAGACTCTGCCTCAAAATAAAGCATACAGAAACACAAATAACAAACAGCTATGCACATGTAGGATTTATCAAATCTTAACATTTTGCCACATTTGCTTTAGATTTGTTTATTTCCAGAATGAAAGCATTACAGACTGCTCAAGTCACTATTATGCACCTTCCTAACCCACCACTCCCACCCATCCCAGAAAGGACAATATCCTGAACTGGTCAGGTATCGCTTTTGCACATTTTTATGCTTTTACTACATACTGATATAACCACAAACAATAGTTTTTGTATGTTTTAAAACTGTTTAAGAAGGCATCCCATTCTGTGGACCTTTCTGTATCTTTCTTTTTTTACCTGACAAAACAATTTTGGGAGTAATCCTTAGTAACATACATCACTCCAGTATGTTCCTTTCAACCGCGATGCACCCCAGGCCACTGTCTGGACGTTCACTATAGCCCTGGGATAGAGTGCCATAGCTCACAGCAACCTCACATTCTTGGCCTCAGGAGATCCTCTTGCCTCAGCCTCCAGAGTAGCTGGGACTACAGGCACCTGCCACCACACCTGGCTAGTTCTTCTATTGTTAGTAGAGACGGGGTCTCACTCTTGCTCAGGCTGGTCTCAGACTCCTAAGCGCAAGCCATCCACTCCCCTTGACCTCCCAGAGTGTTATGGATACGAGCCACCATGCCCAGCCCATCAGGGGTGTCTTCAACTACACTAGGCATTGCCCAAATTGCTCAGCAATTATTAGCTCGACAATTTATGCCCCCAAGGTCAGTGTTTACATGTTCCCGTGGTTCCATGTCTGTGTCAGCTGTGGTACATAGTATGAGTATTCCATTTTCACTAATCTCATGGGGATGAAATGTTACCTTCTTGTTATTCTTAAAATTAATTTTAAATGGGAAAATAAATTACTGATAAATTCAGTTTAATCACCCAGAGTTCTGGATAACACCAGGGAATACAATAAGTGTTGCTAGGGTTTTCTTGCAAAATCTACAGGCAGGATGGAGGAGGAGTGAGGAGGTACAGATAAAACAAGATCAGCTGTGAGCTGACAGCCCTTGGGACTCGGTGGTGGGGTTGTGGGGTTCATTTTCCTGTTTTCTCTGCTTTAGGACATACTTGAAAATTTTCCACAATAGAGAATTAAAAAGAGGAAAGGCAGCAAAGCGTGCCTAGAACACCCACAGAAGATGGCACTGGTAACTGCACCACCAGAACGGGCAGAGGGGCAGGGCTGGCAGGAAGACAGGACAGAGGAGGATGAGAAAGGAAGCCAGGAGAAGAGCTTTCCACCTGCATTACAGTTTAAGTCAGAAGGCTTGGAAACATTATTTATCAGATTCCTGTTTCTGATGGCCCTTTACAATGCTGTAGCAACTAAGGAAGTGTTATTAGATTTTATTATTATTACTATTATTATTTTGCAGTTTTTGGCCAGGGCCGGGTTTGAACCGCTGCCTGAGGTATATGGGGCCGGCGCCCTACTCCTTTGAGCCACAGGTGCTGCCCATCTTATCAGATTTTAAAAGCAAGCTGGGTGCCACAGCTCAGTGGATAGAGGGCTGGCTTTGCAGACCAGGGGCATGGGTTCAAACCTCACCTGGGCCTAAGTAAGAGAAAAACAAAAAAGGGAAGGATTTTAAAAGTGCTATTGATAGAATGGTCACCCTTAAAAGTCACTCAAGCTTTTGGTTCCATAAAATTTTACTTTGAAATGTAGAATATTTCATCTATTTTCATACACCTCACATCTGACTTTTTACATGTGTGTAAGTTACCCACTATTAAAAAAACCCCACAAAACCTTTCATAGTTAAAAAATTATCCTTAGGTTGATTCTTTTTGGGGGGGTTGATTTTTTTTTTTTTTTTTAAATCTGCAATGACAGCTTGGTGCCCACAGCTCGGTGGTTACAGCGCCAGCCACATACACAGGAGCTGGTGGGTTCGAGCCCAGCCCAGGTCTGCTAAACAACAATGACAACTGCAACAACAACAACAAAATAGCCAGGTGTTGTGGGGGGCACCTGTACCTGTAATCCCAGCTACTTGGGAGGTTGAGGCAAGAGAATTGCTGAGCCCAAGAGTTTGAGGTTGCTGTGAGCTGTGACGCCAGGGCACTCTACTGAGGGTGACAAAGTGACAATCTGTATAAATCAATTAAACAAACAAAATCTGGAATGACTTAGTAAGGTTAAGAAGTCAAAACAATATGCTTTTGAGTGCAACTGCAATTATGATTAATAACGTTAGAACTCTGGATGCCTCCAAGCAGCCAGAGCAGGGGACTGAGGCAAAGGCCCCTTGCTCAAGAGGAAGGCACCCAAGTGCAAGAGCTGGTCAGAGCTCCCAGAATGGGAAAGAAACACCTGAAAGAAACACATGCAGAGTGGGATTCCAGACAGAGCAAAATCTGACCTTGGAGGGAGCTAAAAGCTCTTGTCACACCAGTAGGAAGCAGCAGATTGGCTCAGCAGGATAAGAAAATGTGAAAAAGGGCGGCGCCTGTGGCTCAGTGGGTAGGGTGCCAGCCCCATATACCAAGGGTGGCGGGTTCAAACCTGGCCCTGGCCAAACTGCAACAGCAACAAAAAAATAGCTGGGCATTGTGGCGGGTGCCTCTAGTCCCAGCGACTCGGGAGGCTGAGGCAGGAGAATCGCCTAAGCCCAGGTTTTGGAGGTTGCTGTGAGCGGTGACGCCACAGCATTCTACCAAGGGTGATAAGGTGAGACTCTGTCTCTACCAAAAAAAAAAAAAAAAATGAGAAAAAAAAGCCTCAACAAAAATCAAAATCAACCAATTAGAACTGGGCCCCAGGCTGGTGTCCTGGCCCAAAGGGCGTGGCTGATGGTGGGCAGAGCTGCTATGGGACAGAGCTCCTCACTGCACTGCAGCTCATCAATCACTGCTCCTCCTCACTGAGAGCTCACGGTTGGTGGAAGATGTCGGCAGGGGGCCACCAGGGCCACCTGCCAGCAAGCCCAGGGCAAAACTGCTTAGTGGAATCATTTTCAGGTTCTTCTGCATATTGTAGCCTGAAAAATCTCTCTCCACTGGAACCTATCTGTCCCTCCCGCTTCACCTGCAGTCCTTACTCCCCTCACCTCTGCCCCTAAAGCAATTATTCATTAACCACAGGGATTTACCATCCAGGGACAAAAGAGGCTGCTAAATCTGTGCCACACTTCTTGGTCCAAAAAGCACCCGCATGAATACTGGCAGACGCTGGGGTCACTGTGCAGGCTGGTCTATGGAGCCTTAGTCCCCAGACACAGCCTGACAGGTGTCACCAGCTCTGAAGTTGATCATCTGGTCCTGTACCCTCATTTTATCAAAAAAGGAAACAGATCAACAACAGCTAATTCCTGATTCCCAGATGGTGACCTTTCCCTCCTCACCGCTTCTGTCTTCTTGAAGATCCACCCAGCAGAACCTCCTCCAAATGGAATCCCAGCCACTGTCCCATCCGCGCCTCTGGGTCAGAGAGTAATCCCATTTAGCAGGGACACTCAGAGGTCAGGGAATAATCCCATTCAGTGCCACACTTATCCAGTGACCTTGGACAGCCCTGACTCACTCCCCTGCCAGCCCCTGCAGGACAAACTTCTGTGTGAGATAGGTATCCCAGGCTGTAGAAGACTGAGCACCAGGCTTATAGGAAGGGTCTCCGGCTCTTGAGGGAGGCTCTGGGAATGGGACAATCTCCTGGCCAGCATGGAGATGTTTTGCAGCCTGGAGACAAGCCTCAAGCAACTGAGTGCTCCAGCAAGATAAGATCCATCGCTGTTAGTAAGCAGGTGTTGGACTTTGAACATATGTGGTGCATTAGGGTGGGAGTCGAGCCCATGGGGAAAGAGCACGTAGCGATCATTAAGCACGTAGTCCTTGTATGTGGGTCCCCCACACCTGTTGTATATCATTTCAATAAAAGGCCGTGGCGGAGGTTACTGGAGGCTCTCCTGCACATGTGGGGAGCCTCACCTCTTGCAAGCTTGTAATTTCAATCTGTGTACCGGCTGTTTCCTGTGTGCGGTGTGAGTGACATAGCGACATTGACACAAGGTCATAAAGTTAGCAGGAATCAGGGAAAGGGTTTCCTGCCTCTCCCTGATGCTCTGGCCCCACCCCCAGAGCTTTGTATACTAATTCCAACGCCAGAACTCTCTTTTCAGCCCAGTAGTTGAGTTCACCAGCCAGTCTCTGCCCTCTCCAAACCAGAGCCCCAGTTTGGTGAGACTGCCCCACAGCATACAGGTTGCAGGACAAACTTCTGTGCTCTCTCTCCGTGACAACAATCCTTTAGAAAAGAAGTGCCCCAGTTTCCTTCATCTGGGCTCCTCCACCAAAGAACACCTAATTATCCGTGGTCTGTACTCAGGAAATGCTGCCTCAAATTAAAAAAAAAAAGTGAGACCAACCACATGTTCCTCAAAATCCTTCTCTCCATTTTCCCAAGGCACCATGCCAGAGCAGAACTGTAACCTGATAGCACCCCTGTCTGTTTTTGGCTCTTTCAAAACACCAGGGACCTAACAGGAAAGCAATGCAGGAAGCTGCAGTCATCTGGCTGGCTGTTCCAGAGAGCCCCAGGCCGAGAGAGGTACCAGGAAACCCCACACAGCAGCAGGAGGGGCTGCTAGGCATGCCAGCTCCTGCCTCCAGGTTCATTTGGAAGAAGGCGGCTCTGACCTCAGCTCTGGCCGGAAGCCAGTGTAACAGGAACCTGTGGGAGCCGGGCAGGTGAGCTACATAGGAGTGGAAAGTTCCAGTGTCCCCAGGCTGCAAGCGGGTCCCAGGTACAACAGTGCAGAGCTCCATAGGTGATGGCAGAGAGGACAGCCAGCCAAGCAGGATGTGCATGTGGCAATAGCCCTGTGTGATTACAGGCCTCCTCTAGAAAACCTCTCCACCAGCAAGTGATTCCAAAGGGCCAGACTTTCAAAACATCCCATTAAAAGGACAGGCTCAGGGCACATTAGCATGATTGTCATCCATTAACTCTGCAGCTGTGGTATAAGGGACCTAGATTCGAAGTCGAAAGTATCAGGTCCCCTTCATACTGCGCTGGTGGGAACGTGGGGGATGGTGCAGCCACCTTGAAAAATGATCTGGCAGTTTCTTACTATAAAGTTAAACATAAAGTTACCAGGTGATCCAGCCATCCACTCCTATTTATCCAAGAGAAATGAAAACCTATCTCCACACTAAAGACTTGTATATGTCACAGAAGCTTTACTCTTAAAAGCCCCAAAGTAGAAACGACCCAAATGTCCATCTGCTGATGAATGGATGAACCCAGAGTGGTACATCCAAAGGATGGAACCCTACCCGACAGTAAGAAGCCAGGGACTAGACTCCCAGCGGCATGGATGATCCCACCGGCACTGCGGCGGGAGAGAGCCAGACCCAGAGGCTGCACCCTGCAGGACTCCCTCTGTACCCCACTCTGCACCATGCAGCCTGCAGTGACAGGATTCACAGCCCCAGGGGCCAGGGAGTTGAGGGACTGCAAGGAGGCTCGAGGGAGCTTTTTGGATGATGGAGTGGTCCGTGTTTAATTACAATGTTGGTCACGCAGCTGCTCGCACTTGTCAACACTCAGAACTACACATGTACCACTGGTGAACATTGCTGTATGTCAGCTTATACCACAATAAAGCAGATTTTAGAAAGACTGGGTGCCTTTCTTTCTCTAGAGTGTGAACCAGCAGCCCAGGCTGGTGGGGACTTGGAAAAACCTCATAACCCTGCCAGGCCCTACCTGCCTCATTTGTAGAGGGCTGCATGACCCTCCCCTGACCAGGTGACTGACTATAAGAATGAAATCAGAAAATGCGTGGGGAACACACAAACCCTGGAACAATGTGGGGGTCAGTAAACGTCTGCTTCTGTTCCCTTTCCCCAGTGTAAGTGACCGTAATTACCTATAACCCTTCCACCCTGCCAGGTCAGGGAGTAGCCAGAGGACTCAGTAAAGCACTGAAATGCCAGGGAGGACAAGGGACACGAGGCTGAGCACAGCCGGACACTCACGACCAGTCTGGATGGGCAGCTGGGAAGCCTGGGAGGTGGCTGCTCAGGAGGGGGGCTGGGAGATGGGTGCCAGGAGTCCTCTGCAGGGTGGGGGGGACCCGCCATGGGCCGAAATGCTTCTGACTTGTCCATTTTGCTCCTGACCAGCCGGCTGTGGCCTTGGGCCTCTCATTTTCTCTACCTCAATGAGGAGCTATGCCAGGGCCTTCCCACAACCACAGCCTCTCCCTGCTCAGTCGGGCTCAAACACCGAGCTGGGCTGGAGAGAGACAAAGTCTCCTTTATGACACACTGTGATTTGTCCCTGCCACTGTGGAAGCCCTGGGCTCTGTGACATGGAACACAAGTTTCAGCAGTTCTCTGTCACTTCCCACCGGCACCAGAACAGACAGGGCATTCCTTGGCCGAGCTGCTGGTAAAATGCTGTTATCATTATTTTTAGGAGAAAGATGGAGACGTGGTTTGGGGGGGAGAAAAAGGGAAGGCTCCAAAAGACTTCTAAGAACCTTACAACACTTGGAAGTAAACCAGGCCAGTCCTTTATTATGTCCAAGTTCACTTCAGAAGTTCTTCTTAGCACATATGCATACAGGCCGACACAAGGTTAGGTTTTGGCTCACTGATTGTCAGAGAGAATTTTCTCAATTCATTGGAACCAGGCAGAAGGTGGAGTTAGAGAGTATTCACAGGTCATCAAGATTGCCAGGGGCAGAACCAGAGAGCTGTCAGCACTGAGATCCAGAGGAAGGCAGAAAGCTAAGCTGAGATACCAAAGGCAGCTAAGGGAACACAACCATGCCACCGGCTAGGACAGCTAGAAAGCCAAACAAGGGTGTTCTTGCCCACGAAATGCCTGTTTCAAGTGATACTAACTCAGTAATGCAGGTAACTCCCCAAACACTCCCCGCGGCCCACCACCCAGTAATAATCAGTCACTTTCCCCAGGACACCTCTGATGAGATGCCCCCACCACCACCACCTTACACTCACATGGCTACTGGAGGCTCTTCCCTCGGACAAAGTGTGGGACAGGAGGTAAAGTCAATGCTGCTCTCTAAAAGCACCAGACAAGGAAACAAAGCCAAGGAAATCTGAAAGAGCAACCAAGGGAACAGAGGTCCTGACAGAAAGGGGCACTTTCATAGATGGAGAAGGGTAGAAATAAAAGTGTTTAAAAGCTGGTGGTACATTTAGAGGCAAAAGCATGGTGGGTGGCAAAAAAGGTGAAGCTGAAGGTCAGGTGAGACCCCCGACAGCAGTGCCAAATGATGGATGAGGAATCACCTCAAAGCTGCCCATGCTCTCAGTAACATGCGAGGCTGGTGAACATTCACCAGTGACCAGCGAGGCTGGTGAACATTCACCAGTGACCAGCGAGGCTGATGAATATTCAGTGGCCAGCGAAGCTAGTGAACATTCAGTGGCCAGCGAGGCTGGTGAACATTCACCAGTGACCAGCGAGGCTGATGAACATTCAGTGGCCAGCGAGGCTGGTGAACATTCAGTGGCCAGCGAGGCTGGTGAACATTCAGTGGCCAGCGAGGCTGGTGAACATTCGGTGGCCAGCAAAGCTGGTGAACATTCACAAGTGGTTTGGAGCTAGTGGCTCCTAGATTTCCAGAGCTCAGTTACAATGACATCATCAAGACTGAAACAAGAAGAGCAAGATAACCAGAGGGAATTGGGAGGTAACAACTCAGTCCAAAGGTCAGACCTTTATGGCTCACAAGTATGTACTGACTGTGGCCTAAATCCAATCTCCAAATGGCCACACTGTGTCTAAGGCAACCTATGGCCAGTCAGCTGACCAGGAAGGCAACCATGGCTCTGATGGACAATAATGACAACGGACTGGGTGCAGTGGCTAGTGCCTGCAATCCTAGCACTCTGAGAGGCCAAGGTGGAAGGACTGCTTGAAGCAGACATGTGAGACCACCCTGAAGAAGAACAAGACCCCATCTCTACCAAATACAGAAAAAATTAGCCAGGTGTGATGGCACGTGCCTGTAGTCCCAGCTACGCAGGAGGCTAAGGCAGGAAGATTGCCTGAGCCCCCAGAAGTTTGAGGTTGCAGCAACCTACGATCATGCCATTGAACTCTACCCCAGAGAATGAGAGTAAGATTCAGCCTCAAAATAAAAATAAAATAAAATAATAAATAATGATAATGACCAGTTTACTGAGCATTTACTGTTTGCAAAGCATGATGCTAAGTGCTATCCCTGGATGCCCCCCACTTAATTCTCACAATCACATCTATGAGTATTTCCTATCATTATACAGATGAGGAAATGGGAGCTTAGAAAAACTAAGTAACTTGGCTCGGCGCCCATAGCTCAGTGGTTAGGCCGACAGCTACATACACAGGGCTAATGGGTTCGAACCCGGCCCAGGTCTGCTCAACAATGGCAACTACAAGAAAAAAAATAGCTGGGCATTGTGGCAGGCATCTGTGGTCCTAGCTACTTGGGAGGCTGAGGCAAGAGAATCGCTTAACCCCAAGAGTTTGAGGTTGCTATGAGCTATGACACCATAGCACTCTACTGAGGGCCACATAGTGAGACTCTGTCTCAAAAAAAAGAGAGAGAAAGAAAAGAAAAACTAAGTAACTTACAAAATCAGGCTTCTGGCTCAGTAACAAATGTTTATTGAATGCTGGCTGGGTAGACAGATGCAAGGATGATAGGAAAGACAGACAAATGAAAGGCCAGCTGATAGCTCCGGAATCATTCTTCCAAGGATTAAGCTCAGGCCTTGCAGGCCTGTCAGAAGGGAACAGGGGGAGTCAGTGGAAAATAAGAGGGCTGCCTGCAAATAGAATGGTAGTGACAAATACTTAGGACCCCCTGGTTTTGCTGAACATGGAAGAAAAATAAGAATGCCAACTCTCCATTCAAGAGAAATGGTGCCAGCCCTGTCTTTAAATTTTCAAACTCACAAAGAAAAGCTCCAAAGGGGGCAATGCCAGCTGTGTCCTGAGTCTGAAGCATTTTCCTCTGGGTATTAAGGGGGCAAGGTGTTCAGCTGGATCAGGACACACGGACGGGAGGTCGCGCACAGAGCAGGAGAGGCGCCTGGCAAACGCCTCTCCCTCACCTCTAACTCCGCTTTGTTTAAAGCAAGATCAGATTCGGTATGTGCACTTTTACTTGCTGCCTGACAAAAACCAGATGCCAAATGTCTCCCAGCACTCATGGGGCCCTTTGCCCTTAGGAAAACACTGTGAGTCAGCCGAGCAAAATGAACACAGCCTGAAACAAAGGATGTGTGTACTTTAAGTGCCTAGCTCGGGATTGCTGAGCATTTAAGAAAAGGCACATTGTGGATCTTTTGAGAGTGGCAAAGATTAAGAAGATGGGCTTTGCACCTCATAGTCAAGTCTGGAGGGCTGGAACTTTTCCCTCAAACTCCATGTTTATCCAGATAATTGAGACATTCACCCTTGTCACCAGTGGACATGAGTGCCACACACACACACCCCTCTGCAGGCCGGTTGGTATTCTCGTGACCTAGTGAGAGAGCAGCCATCTCACCAGCACAGTTCATGAATAGGGATCCCCTCCTCTGGAAAAACTCAAGAGCACTGGAAAGCTGGAATGTAAACCTGCTGTGCTCTGGGAGTCCCAGAGGTAAAACAAAAGTCAGCCAGCAAGCTCCGGCCCACTCACTATAGCCCCCGGAGCACACCAAGTTGGAGGAAGACCACTGTACTCTGAAGACCACCAGCCACCCGGACCCCACACAAGTGGCAGCTGGCAGCGCCACCCTGTTACAGAGTCAGACGTCACTTCCTCCAGGCTTTCCCTGCCAAGGTGGATGCAGGAAGGACGACCTCCTCCTCCTGTGGCCACACCATCTGGCTGGGCCAAAAGCTGCCGTGGCATGCGGAGAAGAGAGGGAGGAACTCAGGGCTCCTCACTGGTCACTGCCCCACAGCCCCGGCCAAACCTCGAGGGAGGCTGGCAAGTCTGCAGGAGCATGTGCGGTTTGGGGAGTGGCTGTCTCTGCCACGTCACCTTGAGCCTTGGCCTCCTGTTCCCAAAGCCCAGCCCTGCTTTCAGATAAATTCCAGGTCTCATTCCTTAGATCTTCCATCATGACCTCAAAGCCCTAGTGGCAAAAACCAAACAGTATCTTCCTAAAATCCATCTCCTATCCTAAATTTCCATTTTATCCTTCTTAGACCAGTTACGTTATTCCTTTAACAATTTTCCTTTGTTATCTCCACCCCCCACACACAATTCCTACGGTTATCAACTCAAATCTGAATTATTTCAGTGGCTTCAACTGGTCACCCAGCTTCTCCTTTCTTCCCCTTCCAGTTGACTGGTACACAGCTCTCTAATCCTAATCCTTCCCCCAAGGCCCACTTTCATTAGCTTCTCCCCCCACTCAAGGGCCCACATCTCCCCACTGCGCACATTAAGTGCCAACTCCTACACTGCCATTTGAGGGTCTGCCTGTGGATGAGTCAGGACATAATCTCTGTCTCCTGGCGCTGCCATGTCCACTCCTGTCCTCAGGTTCACTCATGCCACTCCCTTCCTTGGAAAGCCCTCCTGCTCTGCCCACGTGAATCCTAATCCCGCTTCAGGATCTGCTCCAAATACCATCTCCTCCCTCAAATCTCTCCTACCCACACACTTTCCTCTCTCTTTTCTGCTGACCACAAGGCTAAGCACCGGCTCTGAGTAATATGCTTGTGGATGATAATCTGAAGTGTACAGTTGTATAAGAAGAAATCCTATCCCATGCTCCTTTCTGGCAGTGCCTAATATAGGTTGCCTTCAACTATAAATTGTAGAAAAACACCAACTCAACTGGCTTAAACAATGAGGACAAAAAGAATGAGGGTGGACTGCTCAGACGTCAGGGTCCCGCTCATCAAAGACCCGGGTTCTTCCCAAGTTTTTCTCCCCAGCTACCTGAACAAATTTGCTTTCTTCAATGTGATAAAATAGCTGCCTCCTTTCCAAGGCTCTAGCGAAAGGAGCTGTCTCTTTTGTTTCCTTTTACAACAGAAGACATTTTTCCGGAATCGCCCAGCAGAAGTTTCCTATCTCCTGGCTCCAACTGTGCCACACACCCACACCTCAACTCAGGGTCTCCACCCTGGGATTCACTCAATCAGCATTTACCCTAGAGTGGGAAGCAGGGTCACTGCTCCTTGGGTGGTGGTGGCGGGATGCAGCGTTCAACCAAACTGGCAGCCGGAAGAGAGAAGAATGGCTGTTGTCGGAACCAACCATGTCTGCCACAGCTAGGGACCAACATCACGGATTTGTGTCTCCCCTCCCTTGCCGCCCCCTTCCTGTGCTGGCACATGAGTATGTTCAACAAATAGCTGTGCAACTAGAAATTATCCCGTGGGCACGAGCAAATGGTATGCATTATAATAGGGCGGGACAATTGGACATTTGTGCAGAGACACTGGAAAGAGAGCTCTGAAATTCAAACAGATGCAAAAAAGTTCTTAGCAGAGAAGGTTTGGGAAGCTCTGGTCCAAGCCCTAGCCTGGGCCCGAGTCCCAGTTCCACCAACAGGGAGCAGGCCCCAGGCCAGAGGACTGGGCTTCTTCTAGCAGGGCAGGGCCCAGCTGAGGCCTTCTCCTCGGTTCAACCCTTGCCTCCGATGGACCAGTGGTCTACAGCCCCACTCACAACCCATCATGCAGAAGTTCCAGGCACAAAGGAGGCTTACGATGAGGAACGTCAACTGAGTCCACGGTGGGCATGCACAAATCAGTGGAATGAGTACACAAACTCACTCATGCTGCTATGGAGAAGTAAATGCTCCCCTCACTCGGGCTCACAGAGACGGCTCCTTCCGCTGTGCCCATTCTTCCCTCTCTTTCTGCTCCAGACCAAACAGCTTCCATCCCTGCCTTCCACAACAGCTCTCCAGCCCCCAACTACACATGCCTCCACAGCAGCTGGGAAATGTACTGAGAATACAGAGGAAATATCCTGGATGGGAGGCTCTCCTTCCCTCTGATGCCCCAAATCTACATCGGAGGTCCACAAGTTTTAGTTTAGCTATACGAGGTTTCAAAATTCCTTTTCAAATATTATAGTTGGCATTTCCCTGACTAAGGAAAACTGTGTTAAATGCATCTTATTTTATCCTTATGAGGAGGCTTAAAAATAAATAGGTAAACAAACAAATGCAGCATATTGTGAAGACCTCATTGATGACGACGTACGTTCAACTGCCGCTGCCCTTTGCCTGGTTGTGACCTGCTAAAATGGCAGCATGTTCTGGTAAGCTAACATTTACTGTGCCAGGCGGTGGGGCTAAGGAGGGGTTTGGGACACCATGACAAACAGCACAGACATAATCCCCATCTTGATGGAACTTACAATCTAATATATTAAAGCATTAATTACACAAGTACAATCTAGCTGCAGCACTGTAATTAATTAATATGGATCTACTTCTTTACCGTTTGACATCTTTGCTGGTCTATAAACTACACAGGGATGAGGGTTGTCTCTCCCCCAAACTTCACATTGTCACACGCATAGCAGAATACATTAGATGTGCGTTAAATGCATTGACTTGTGTTACAACAAACAATTGCAGGTGCTGTAAAGCATCTGGCAGAGAAAGCTAACCTACTGTTGCTTGGAAGGTGAGGATCAGGAACTTCACTAACTGGGAATTTGTTTGTTTGTTTTGAGACAGTCTCTCTTGGTTGCCCTTGTTAGAGTGAGGTGGCATCATAGCTCACAGCAACTTCAAACTCTTGGGCTCAAGCAATTTTCTTGCCTCAGTCTCTCAAGTAACTGGGACTACAGGCGTCCACCACAACACCCAGCTATTTCTAGAGACAGGATCTTGCTCTTGCTCAGGCTGATTCTAAACTCCTGAGCTCAGGCGATCCACCCACTTTGGGCTCCCAGAGTGCTGAGATCATAGGCATAAGCCACCGCGCCTGGCCTCACTCAGAATTTCTGATACTGCTGATAAGGTTGAGGATGGTCTTCACAAACAGGTCCACATACTGCATGTAAACTGCAACCAGGACACACAGGGTTTCATAGGGACAATTTAAAACACTTAAGAGAACAAACAGTTTTCAAGCTCAATCTAGTATTTTAGAAACTCCATTTGCACAAACAATTGGCATGCTAATTGCAAATCATTCTTGCTTCTCTCCTAAAGCAGGGTCCCCTAAGGATCTTCATTAGGCTTTCTATTAGCCTAGCCTGAGTTACAGTATTTACTTAAGAGTATTAACAGTGAAGTCCTTGAAAAATATTGATAATTCAGACATTTTACTAATTCAACCTAATCCTCCTCATTAATCTACACTGTTGGAGATTTTCCCCATCATATTAAGAGAAAATATCAAAGGGTTCACTTAGAGTCACCAAATTTTTTCTCAGGACACCTTTGGTAGAGGAAATCTGAGCTAACATCAGAAGGTGAATGGAAATAGAAAATAAGAAAAAATGCCTAGGAGCAGTGGCTCATGCCTACAATCCTCGCATTTTGGGAGGCTGAGGGATGAGGACCACTTAAAGCCAGGAGTTCAAGGCCAGCCTGAGCAAAACAGTGAGATCTCGTATCTAAAAAAAAAAAGAAAGAAGGAAAGCAAAAAAAAAGGGAAAGAAGGAAGGAAGGAGGGAGAGGAGGGAAGGAGGGTGAGAGGAAGGAAGGAAGGAGAAGAAGGGGAGGAAGGGAGAGAGGGAGGAGGAAAGAAATAAGAAACGACAATTTGAAGAGCAACTGCAATCCAATTTAGTCCAATAGATGACATACATACGAAGTTATATTTAAATTATAAGCACAGTATATGGAAGTTTGAGATCCTGCACCCAGATCTTTTAATTAACCTAATATCATTTGAGGAAAAATGTCAGTGGACACCACAGACCAGCAGCCCTGGCATCTATTTCACAGCGTCTCCATGACAGCCAGCCCTGGACACACATGGCAGAAAGATGGGCGAGCTTGCACGGGGTCTTCATGTGTGCCTGGTCTGTCACTGCTCTCTGAACCAGCATGGAGAGCTAGTAACACACTAGTCACATTCATACAGCGTCTTGAACTCTCTTGACGTGGCAAATGAACAGCAGGCCCTGTCGCCATGCCAAAAGCAAACAAAAACCTGTCACCCACAAGGAGGCCACCCGGTCTCCCTGAAGGATGCCAAAGTCCCCATCCAGCCTCCCTTGCAGAACCCCACAAATCTCTCGGATGTAGGCAGGATGATCTCGAGCTAGGGGAGATTATACTCCCAATGTCTTAAGAGATTAGTTACTTAAAATCCTCCACATGACTTCAGTCATCCCCATCACAGATCACGGAGTAAAAGCCTCCTTGATTAAAGCTGAATGCCTATACATTTGCAAAACAGAAAATATGCAGAAGAAAACACGAGTCAGATTACTGATGGGCACAGCACCAGCTCTAGGATGTAAATGACAGACAAGGAGGCACGAATCATTCTCCCATGTTCACCATAACTACCACACTCCTAGGGCCCTCACATGCACTTACTTTCCCCCAAAGCAGAAACTGAGTCTGGCCTTATCTTCCAATAAGGCCCAGCTCTCCCCAAATTCCAAAATGGAAAATGACAGCTCTTCTGTAGTGGAGGGAAGAGTGGGAAGGCAAATGTTTGTACTGCATAGTGTTTTAATTAAAACAGAGACAACGTGCACCAGTGTCTCTCTCTTCTGCTAGGGCATTTTCCAGCCCTCTTTCCTCTCTCCCTGCCCAGGCCACCACAGTCTTTCCTCAACCCCAGGACAATTCACCTTCCAAATAAGGGGAGTGAGTATGGTGGCTCACCCCTGTAATCCTAGCACTCTGAGAAGCCAAGGTAGGTAGATCACCTGAGTTCAGGAGTTTGAGACCAGCCTGAGCAAGAGCAAGACCCCATCTCTACTAAAAATAGAAAAACTAGCTGGGCCTTGTGGTAGGCACCTGTATTCCCACCTGCTCAGGAGGCAGAGGCAAGAAGATCTCTTGAGCCCAAGAGTCTGAGTTTGCTGTGAGCTATGATGGCAGAGCACTATACTCAGGGTGACAGAGTGAGACTCCGTCTCAAAAAAAAAAGAAAAAAGAAATAAGAGGACTGAACACGAGATCTGTTAAGATTCTTCTGAAACTCAAGTCAAGAGGCACATGAGTTCTCCATCTCCTGTCTCCCTCTGGAAGCCACCTGTCCAGAGGTGGTCCCAGCCAGAGCACTGCTGGAACACTCCACCAGAACCCGTAGCCCGCTCCCACAGAGGGAAGGAGAAGGCAGGTGCTCAGAATGGGATCTTCCTTCTTAGTCATGAAATGCCAGAGGACAGATTGCAAAGTTGTTCAGCAAGCTATTTTTTGGTACTGGTAACTTCAGACGGCATTATAAAACTGTTCAGCAAATCATCTCTAAGTAGTGTCATAAAGAGTCATCTAGTTTGAGGCACGCCTGAAATGAATAATCCGTACCATCGCTCCTCAAACTAACAGTCGTGTCCATCTGTGAGGCAGAATTCCCAAAAGACCATCACCTCCAGACTGACACCAAACCACTGCTAAACACAACTGGTGAGGAAAGTCAGCAAGGCTTCCGCGCAGCGCTGCTTATGAGCCTGAGGATGGCCCTGCACAGAGGCTCCCAAGAGCAGCAGGTGCCTGTTTGGGGCCATGGCAATTTCTACTGGGCACAGTTTATAACCCATCTGGGTTGTGCACACAGGAGGTTCATGGAGAAGCAAGAAGCACCTGGTTACCTAGATGGCCACCAGTGATGTCTGAGGAAAGTACAGACCAACAGTAGGGTTAACCCCAGATCGGGAAAGGGCACCTGGCAAGGTACAGACCTGGAAGAGCCTGCCTCTCTCAAGCTGACACAGCAGCTTCTGGAAAACAAGTCCCAACACCAGTGAGGGCCCTGGGCTCCGTCCCCACTGCCTCCCTTCCCAGAGCTCCCTGAAGGGAGTCACACTGCAAGGAGGCAGAGCCCAAGGCCAGGAAGATGAACCAACCCACCACCTCCACACCCCAATACGAAGGCAGTGTAGAGGCTGTCTCTTATCTGGTGGGAAGTTGTCATTTTTCTCTTTCTAGTTCTCTTTGTTCTGGCTTCATAGAAATTCAGAGCCAAGAATGAAATTACTAATTCCCACAGACAGACAACATCGCCAGCAGTGAATAAGGACATTCTAGGACTCAAAATATTTGCGTATTTTCAAGAGAAGGAATTTGCTCTTTAGTTTCCTTCAAGGTCCCCTCACCTCCTTCCTCATCATTCTCCCCCCATCATCTTACTCCTAAAGGGCCCTTCAGCAGAGCTGCCCAGGGTATTGGTAACTCAAGGCTGTAAAGAAGAGCTGAGAACAGAACAGGAAGAAAAGATGTTGGGTAATAGCAACAAAAAAGACCCACCTTAGGGATGAGAAAGAGTCCCTGAACGTCAGAATGCTTTTAATTAATTGTTCTACTTATTAAAGATTAAAAATACCTAACAGGTGACTACTTAAAATGCTATGATTTTATCTTTTCTTTGTGCGGCATGAGATAACAGAACAATGACTGCTCATAGTAGGCAATCAACTATTTGGTGACTAAACTTCCTAGGAAAGCCTTCTTAGGACAGTATTATTCACACATTCTAACAGAACACAGGCTACTTCCAATGGTCTCTGGAAGGTGGGAGAAGGTAAAACCCTGATGACATGTGTGTCTCACAACCATCTCTCCAAAACAAGCAACTATTTTAAAAACCAGGTCTGAAGGTGAACCTTTCAAAAACCTACTTTTGTTCTCAGAGGTTTTAAAAGAAGTCAGACCAGTGAACCTGAGAATAACCCAATACTTTGAAATGATAATCTTTTCACAGCAATAGCTATTTCTGAAGGGCTAGAGAAAAAATATTTCCTCTGACTTTGGGTTAAAATCTTAAACGCAGAGCTGGTAGCTAGTAACCTGACAGGTTACTCTGGTCCAGTTAATTCTACATGGAGGAATCATTTGGGAAATGAAAATATAGAAGAATTTCTCATTTGTTTCCTTGTCTATGAGCAAACAAGAAGAATACTGCATTGAAACGGACACAAATTATGTGTCCAGTATTTATGAGTTGTCTTCTTAACAGGTTTCGAATAGGCTTCATTTTAATTTAACATAATTTCAAAATTATAACCAAATAGCCAATAAAATACAAAAGTGCTTACTGTATTAAATGTATGAGGTTTTCTTAAAATATTCAGAATAAACAAGTCGATTATTTTCATTAAATACATTAAAATGTAAGGGTAGTATTTTTATTATGACTCTTACTCTCCTGATACTGCAAGACAAAATTATTCTGTTAAATAGCTATTGAATGAGGCTCACTACTCCCCAATGATTTTTCAAATTACAGCTTCAACTAGCTATAAAATAACCAAATCAGTTCTGATATGGCCATAAAATTAAGCCTAAAAAAATAGTGAAGTAAATCACCCCTTTAAAATCAAGTCATTGAACAATATGTTCTGTATGATTCCAATTATGTCAGAAAAAAAAAAAAGTCTATATATCTAAGACTACATAGAAAAGGGTCTGGAATAATATACACCAAGCTGTAAGGACATAAACCAAACTCTGTAAGAGGCACGGGACAAGGAGGGGAACTTTCACATTTTACTTTCTATATTCTTACAACATAATTATATTCGCTGCTACCTCTGTCAAAACATTAAAATTCAAAAAATAAAGCAAATGAATATAAGCTACTATCTGAAGTTGAAACCAGTATCTCTTTGCCTTACTTTTAGATATTAAAAAAAGGATATATAATACTTTACCCTAAAACATTTTATTGACTATTTTAAATTATGACTTAATTCAAATGTTCAGTGAAAATCAAGATTTCTTTGTGGGTGCTCACATCTGTAATCCCAACCCTCTGGGAGTGCCGAGGCAAGTGGATAGCCTGAACTCACAGGTTGGAGACCAGCCTGAGCAAGTGCAAGACCCTGTCTCTAAAAGATAGCCAGGTGTTGTGGCAGGCACCTATACTCCCAGCTACTTAGGAGGCTAAGGCAAGAGAATTGCTTAAGCCCAAGAGTTTGAGGCTGCTGTGAGCTTTGACACCACAGTACTATACCACAGGTGACAAAGTGAACTCTGTCTCAAAAAAAAAAAAAAAAAAAAAAGATTTCTTTCTGGGATTGTTGTATCTAAGAGACTGTAAAATTTCATTCTCTGAAAGTCTTTTTAAAAAGGAGTAACTGGGGGTGGTGCCAGTGGCTCAATGGAGTAGGGTGCCTGCCCCATATACTGGAGGTGGGGGGTTCAAACCTAGCCCCAGCCCAAAACTGAAAAAAAAAAAAGATAATAATAATAAAATAAAAAGGAGTAATTGGGCTCAATGCTCATAGCTCAGTGAGTAGGGCGTGGCCACATACACTGAGGCTGGCAGGTTCGAGCCTGGCCTGCGCCTGCTAAACAACAATGACAACTGCAACCAAAAACAATAGCTGGGTGTTGTGGCAGGTACCTATAATCCCAGTTACTTGGGAGGCTGAAGCAAGAGAATCTCTTGAGGGTGGCGCCTGTGGCTCAAAGGAGGCACTGGCCCCATATACCGGAGGTTGCGGGTTCAAACCAGGCCCGGGTCAAAAACTACAAAAAAAAAAAAAAAAGAGAGAGAGAGAGAATCTCTTGAGCCAAAGAGTTCGAGGTTGCTGTGAGCTCTGACGTCATGGTACTCTATCGAGGGTGACATAGTAAGACTCTGTCTCCAAAAAAAAACAAAGGAGTAATTGCACTTGGCCAGGATAGGATAGGTTCGGTCTGACCTACAGCAAAAGATGGTTGCTCAACTCTAGATCTCCTTTTGTTCCCTCTGCTGAAAGTGCTTTCTAGCAAAGTCACTCAAGGTTACCAATGCAAACAATTAATGGGCAAACTCCAGCCAGGTTATCCCAGGTCCCTAAAGCAGCACCTAGGGTTGGGAAGCTGGCCACCTTAGACATTTCAAAAACACCTAACGATGACACTACTGTCCCTAAACTGCACGCCCATGCCATGGCTAAGGGACCACAACAGGTCAGACACATGTGTGCTCTGGTCATCAGCAACCTGGGCCCCAGACCAACCCTGCTTTAGAAGTGGAACCTTGCATCAAGTGTAAGGAGTCATGTTGGTTATCACATGGGAAGAACAGATTAATTACTACTCAATCAGTGCTGTCTGTCTGGGAAAAAGAGGATTTCACAATACCGGGCTCCTGAGGGAAAAGGAGTGAATAAAATGGGTCATGAGAAGAGAGGTGGAAGCAGCCTGATGTCACAGGTGCACACTGTGGTCTGCAGAGAACAGAGACTGTGTTCTCAGAGCTGCTGTCAAAAAGGAGGCAGCAGACTGCACTCTGGAGTATGAGACAATGAATGCTATAAGCAAAAACAGAATTAAACACACAAAAATAGCACCAACTTTAAGGCAAGCCTGGGCAAACTCTACTACATCAAAGAATCATAATCAGAAAGAACACACAACTGGTGGGTGATGCCTGTGGCTCAGTGAGAAGGGCGCCGGCCCCATAGACTGAGGGTGGTAGGTTCGAACCCAGCCCCAGCCAAACTGCAACAAAAAAATAGTCGGGCATTGTGGTGGGTGTCTGTAGTCCCAACTACTCGGGAGGCTGAGGTAAGAGAATCAACTAAGCCCAAGAGCTGGAGGTTGCTGTGAGCTGTGACACCACGGCACTCTACCAAGGGCAACGAAGTGAGACTCTCTCCCTCTAAAAAAATAAAACACACACACACAACTGGTACCAGATACTTTTTTCCCCCATCTCAATAAAGAGAAGGCCTGGGACCTGAAATTTGATGGGAAGAGGGCAACACTAAAAGTTTGGACACTAGTTTCTATGAGTTCACAATTTTGTTAGAACATCTTTGTGCTGGGCAGTACCTGTGGCTCAGTGGGTAGGGCACTGGCCCCATATACTGAGGGTGGCAGGTTTGAACCCAGCTTTGGCCAGCTAAAACAGCAGTGACAACTGCAACAAAAATAGACAGGCATTGTGTCAGGTGCCGGTAGTCCCAGCTACTTGGGAAGCTAAGGCAAGAGAATCGCCTAAGCCCAAGAGTTGGAGGTTGCTGTGAGCTCTGATGTCACTACACTCTACCGAGGACCACAAAGTAAGACTCTGTCTCAAAAAAAAAAAAGAACATCTTTGTTCTGATTTTTTTTTCTTCTTTTTGAGACAGAGTCTCACTTGGTTACCCTTGGTAGAGTGCCATGGCATCTTAGCTCACAGCAACCTCAAACTCTTGGGTTCAAGCAATTCTCTTGCCTCAGCCTCCCAGGTACCTGGGACTAAAGGCACCCACCACAGCACTTGGCTATTTTTTAGAGGTCCCGCTCTTGCTCAGGTTGGTCTCGAACTCATGAGCTCAGGCAATCAACGTGCCTCAGCTTCCCAAGTACTGGGATTACAGGCGTGAGTCACCACACCCAGCTCTGGTTATGTTTTGAACAAAGAAGCTCTTCCTTTGATTGGAACAGGCCACCATCCACTTCTGACTCTGGACTCCCCACCTCCAGTAATGCCTCATGCCATCCTCGGCCACTTCTCTAAGCAGTTTTCCAGAATACTCACTTCCAGCCAGCTGATATCTTCCACCTGTCTCTGGTCCAAATCTCCAGTCCTCACGCCAAGCAACCTAGCTCACAACAACATCAAACTCCTAGGTTCAAGTGATCCTCCTGCCTTGGCCTCGCAAGTAGCTGGGAATACAGATGCCCAACATAATGCCTAATGTTTCTTTTTCTTCTTCTTCTTTTTTTTTTTTTTTTTTTGTTTAGCAGGCCCAGGCCAAGTTCGAATCTGCCAGCCCCAATGCACAGGGTCAGTGCTCTAACCATTGAGCTATGGCATCCAGCCAAATTTTTCTATTTTTAATAAAGACAGGGTATCACTCTTGCTCAGGCTGGTATTGAACTTCTGAGCTCAAGGGATCCTGCCACCTCAGCCTCCCAGAGGGCTAGGATTACAGATCTGAGCCACTGCACCTGGCCTCCATCCCTTTAGAAGTCTCAAAGCAGAGCCATTGCAGTACATTGAGCTCCACAGAGACAGCGCCGGGGCAAGTGAGAGCCAGACGGGCACTGGGCGACTCTGTGCCTCGCTGAGGAAAAATAACTAAACATGGGCAAAGGAGATCCTAAGAAGCCGAGAGGCAAAATGTCATCATATGCATTCTTTGTGCAAACTTGTGAGGAGGAGCACAAGAAGAAGCACCCAGCTGCTTTAGTCAACTTCTCAGAGTTTTCTCAGAAGGGCTCAGAGAGGGGGAAGACCATGTCTGCTAAAGAGAAAGGAAAATGTGAAGATACGGCAGAGGCGGACAAGGCCCGTTATGAAAGAGAAATGAAAACCTAGATCCCTCCTAAAGGGGCAACAAAAAAGAAGTTCAAGGATCCCAATGCACCCAAGAGGCCTCCTTTGGCCTTTTTCTTGTTCTGCTCTGAGTATCGCCCAAAAATCAAAGGAGAACATCCTGGCCTGTCCATCGGTGATGTTGCAAAGAAGCCGGGGGAGATGCAGAATAACACTGCTGCGGAGGACAAGCAGCCTGATGAAAAGAAGGCTGCAAAGCTGAAGGAAAAATGCGAAAAGGATAGTGCTGCATACCGAGCTAAAGGAAAGCCTGATGCAGTGGAAAAGGGAGTCATCAAGGCTGAAAAGAGCAAGAAAAAGAAGGAAGAGGAGGAAGATGAGGAGGATGAAGAGGAGGAAGAGGAGGAAGAAGAAGATGATGATGAAAAGTTGGTTCTAGCGCAGTTTTTTTCTTGTCTATAAAGCATTTAACCCCCCTGTACACAACTCACTCCTTTTAAAGGAAAAAATTGAAATGTAAGGCTGTGTAAGATTTGTTTTTAAACTGTACAGTGTCTTTTTTTGTATAGTTGACACACTACCGAATGTGTCTTTAGATAGCCCTGTCCTGGTGGTATTTTCAATAGCCCCTAACCTTGCTTGGTACAGTATGGGGGTTGTAAATTGGCATGGAAATGTAAAGCAGGTTCTTGCTGGTGCACAGCACAAATTAGTTATATATGGGGATGGTAGTTTTTTCATCTTCAGTTGTCTCTGATGCAGCTTATATGAAATAATTGTTGTTCTGTTAACTGAATACCACTCTATAATTGCAAAAAAAAAAAAAGCTGCAGCTGTTTTGTTGACATTCTGAATGCTTCTAAGTAAATACAATTTTTTTATTAAAATAAAATAAAATAAAATAAAAGAAGTCTCAAAGCAGCCCCATGTGCCCAAGGTATCCTCCACCCCTCCATCAGAATGACACTCTCCTATTACTTAAAAATGCCTAAAATTCCACCTCTTCCAGGAAGCCTTTCCAAACTGACCACTCACAATCAATTCTGGCCTCATCCCTCTCCAGACAGCAAATTCCCTTCACTCCTACTACACTAGAAACAAGAACGAGCTTGCCTTGCCTGCTCTCCCCAGTAGACCCTGTCCTCAGCCAGTATACCATGCCAGTGTCTTCCTGTCCATCTGCAGATTGGTTTACTGTCTGCTTCACTGCTAACCTTAGATGACCATCCCCTAGACGGCAGTGGGTATTCACCAGAGCCCCTGTCACCTGGATGATGGGCAATGGAGTATTTGGGGGAATTTAATTACAAGGTTAGTAAGAAACTTTGCTTCAGGGGCGGCGCCTGTGGCTCAGTGAGTAGGGCGCCGGCCCCATATGCCGAGGGTAGCGGGTTCGGACCCAGCCCCGGCCAAGCTGCAACAGAAAAATAGCCGGGCGTTGTGGTGGGCGCCTGTAGTCCCAGCTGCTCGGGAGGCTGAGGCAAGAGAATCGCGTAAGCCCAAGAGTTAGAGGTTGCTGTGAGCCGTGTGACGCCACGGCACTCTACCCGAGGGCCGTACAGTGAGACTCTGTCTCTACAAAAAAAAAAAAAAAAAAAAGAAACTTTGCTTCAACTCTCATTATTATAAAACCTATTATAAAGCTTTTCAAAATACATCTGACCACTATCCAGCCTGGGTAGAGTTAATATAATTTAATCTTTGATTTAGGATCTTGCAGTGCCCCAGGCTTACCATTCTCCTCTGTTGCTGTATAATTATAGACGTGGACATAGAGACTGGGCTGATGATTGCTTAGAAGCTAATTTCTAGAATAAATCCTTGCTACTACAGCTTGTGATTTCTGCCCTTCTGAAGGTGTTCAAAAATAAACACAAATTCCCGCTTAACTAAGGATTCCAGTTGAGGGAGGTCTACTGCCATGGTCTTTGTGAAGCACCTGCCACCCTGGCCCACAATTAGTCTCTTAATAAAGGGTTCCCAATGAGCGAATTCAGCAACATGTGATTTGCTACAACTATAAGCTTGATTTTGATGCAACCGCTCATTTCTTTGAAAACTGATGTGGGGGGGGCATTCACACACAGGTGTTCTAAATTTCCTTAAATGAAAAAAGCCAACCCTTAGCCGGGTGCTGTGGCAGGCGCCTGTAGTCCCAGCTACTTGGGAGGCTGAGGCAAGAAAATCGCTTAAGCCCAAGAGGTTGAGGTTGCTGTGAGCTGTAATGCTATGGCACTCTACCCACAGTGACATAGTGAGACTCTGTCTCAAAAAAAAAAAAAAAAAGCCAACCCTTTACGAGGAAGAGGTGTGCTCACTTTGAAGCAGCAAGGAAACAGTGTCCCTTGCTCAGCAAACAAGGGACTCCCAAAGGAACCTAAAAATGTTAATCAAGCAGTTATAATTCAGGATGCATGGGCCATCCAAAGCCAGGGGCCATCAGAGGCCAGCATCTGGAGCCCCTTCCTCCAGTTCCCAGGCCTGTACTCAGTGCAAATGTTCTGGGCTCTAGGGGGCCTGTCTAAGCCCAACTCCCAAACTCATCATAATTTAAGTCAATTCTCTATGACCAGCATCCCACCTGAACCAGTCCTTGAAAGCACTGACAGTCAATTCACCACTCTACCACCACAATGACTGCTGGCTCCTCTGTGTTACCAGGACTCTATTGGTAATACAAAGTAGAACAGAATGCATACTTCTGGAAGATCAATTCCCCGACAACCTCCCCACCCTCTCTGAACTTTACTTTGAACTTGGCAAGAGTCTATGGATAGAATTCAGGAGGCACACATAATTCCATGGTGGGGAGGGGTCTTATCTTTATTATCACTGGCCTCTAGGTAAACTAACCTTTCCTTTGATTATGAATGTAGGTAGCCGAAACAGTAACATCTTGTCCTCTGTTACAAAAGCAATCACACTTTCATATCACAGTTGATACAGATATCTCAAATTATCATTTATACTCATCAATATACCAAAATTACAATTAACTATCATACCTGCTATTAGATCTTGTTATTTGAGTAAATTAGGCATATTGCTATATTACAAATTTATTTTTAATATTTTGATGGCTATATTTCAATATAATTGATTTCCTTTGTTATCCTATAGATTTTTTTTTTTTTTTTTTTGGTCTCAAGCTGTCTACCTGGGTAGAGTGCCATGGCGTCATACCTCAAGGCAACCTCAAACTCTTGGGCTTAAGCAATTCTCTTGCCTCAACCTCCCAAGTAGCTGGGACTATAGGTGCCTACCACAATACCCGGCTATTTTTTTGTTGTTGTAGTAGTCATTGTTGTTTTAGCTGGCCCTGGCAGGGTTTGAACCCGCCAGCCTCAGTGTATATGGCTGGCACCCTACCCACTGAGCTATGGGCACTGCCCTAGCCTATACATTTTTATTTATTCATTCTCAAATGATATCCTCAGAAGTGATCCATAGGCTTCCCCACACTGCCAGAAGGATCCATCACACAAAAAAAAGATTAAAAACCCCTGTTTGGGCTGGCACAGTTGCTCACGCCTGTAATCCTAGCACTTGGGACGCAAAGGAGGATAGACTGCCTGAGCTCACAGGTTCGAGATCAGTCTAAGCCAGAGTGAGACCTTGTCTCAAAAAAATAGCTGGGTGTTGTAGTGGGCGCCTTTAGTCCCAACTACTTGGGAGGCTGAAGCAAGAGATTCACTTGATCCCAAGAGTTTAAGGATGCTATGAGCTATAACACCACAGCACTCTACTGAGGATGACAGTGTGAGACTGTCTAAAAAAAAAAAAAAACCCTGTTTGGTAGAGTAAAGGAGGAACAAACTCTACAATCAGATAAATTTGGATTCAAATTTAGGCACTGTTAATTTTCAGCTCTTTTTCTCTAAACAAAATTACTTATTCTCTATGAGCCATGAATTTCCATGAATTTCCTCACCCAATACAGGCTGGCTGTGGGGGCTCATGCCTATAATCCCAGAACTCTGGGAGGCTGAGGCGGGTGGCTTGCCTGAGCTCAGGAGTTTCAGACCAGCCTGAGAAGAGTGAGACCCTGTCTCTAAAAAAAAAAAAAAAAAAAAAAAATATATATATATATATATGTATATAGCAGGGCATTGTGATTGTGGCAGGCACCTGTAGTCCCAGCTACTTGAGAGGCTGAGGCAAGCAGATCACTTGAGCCCAGGAATTCAAAACAAAGAAGTCAATACAGAAACAAGACCTGCCTTGTGAAATCATTCACTCATCAAAAAATTAACTGAACAGCTGCTTAGTTTGTGTTAGGCACAAGGCAGCATCCTGAGCTCCAGCAATAGAGACAGACTTTAAGTGCTGTATACAGAAAGTTATGCTGGGTAAAGCAATCAGCAGCGAACCAACATAAGCACTCTCTAAATGTTACAGTCCTCACTGATACAATCACAACATAGAATGTTTAATTATACGCTGATTTAAGTTGCTTCCTACGAAACAACTGCTGGTTTCTTGAGCTCACTGCTTCCTAATGAGCCTTTTTAGAGGCCAGAGGCTGGGCCTCAGACTCATAGAGCGGACTTGTTAGATGAAAGAACATATGATTCTGAACCAAATGGTCTTGGCTTCAAAACCCTGCTCTGCCACATACAAGCTTTGTGACTATGACAGAGATCAGTAGCTCCCACACCCTAACCTTTTTTCTCCTTTCCCTATAGTAATAGAACCTCAAGCAAGGCACATGCACACCAGAATAAGAGTAATACTTCCCAGCCTCTCCTGCAGTGTATGGCCAAGTCCTGGCCACTGGGAAGATCAGTGGAAGTGATGTTTGTAACCTCCGGGAAGCATCCTTAAAACAAGAGGGCATGGATGGCACCTGCGGCTCAAAGGAGTAGGGCACCGGCACCGGCCCCGGCCACAAAAAAAAAAAAAAAAAAAAAAACAAGAGGGCCTGCCCTTCATCAGCCTTTTTCTTCCTACTGATGGCTGGGGCTAGAATAACCATCTTGGACCATAAAATGACCTTGTGAATGGAGGGCATGCACACAGAACAAGCTAGATGGAGCCTGTGGCCCTAACACCGAGGAGCCTCACATCAACCTGGTCAGTATCCTGCCACAGGCAAGTTACTTAACCTCCCTAAATCTCAACATCCCCATCTATTAAAAGGTGATAATCACATCATCTATCTTGCCAGGTTGTTTTGAAGACTGAATGATCTCAGGGCTAGAATTAGGAGAGTTGGTATTACTACTGTTACAGCAATAACAGTAGTTTTGTTTTTGTTGTTTGAGAGAGAGTCTCACTTTGTCACCCTTGGTAGAGTGCCATGGCATCACCACTCACAGCAACCTCAGACTCTTGGGCTCAAGCGATCCCCTTGCCTCCCCTCCCAAGTAGCTGGACGACATGTGCCCACCACAATGCCTGGCTATTTTTAGAGATAAGGTCTTGCTCTTGCTCAGGCTGGTCTCAAACCTGTGAGTTCAGGCAATCCACCTGCCTCAGCCTCCCAGAGGGCTGGGATTACAGGCACGAGCCACCGTGCCCAGCCAGCAACAGTTGTCTTGCTGAAATAAAAAATGTGGGAGATTGGATGATCTTAACATAGCCCTGGGTGCCCAGAAGCGGCTCCATGATTCTCATAGTTAAAAGGCATTCTAGTTGGGCTAGTCCCGTGACAAGAATTCCCTTCTCCACACACTTGTCAAATGGTCCCTGGGAAAGGGAACTGCACTGCCTCTGAGACACCTGTTAGGACAATGGTATTTGTTCATCCACAAATCACGATCCTCATCCCCTTCCTTCAGAACCCTTCTCCTCACTGCTCCATTTGCCTCACTTCTCTCCTCTACCTCTTCTTTCTCTTCTGCCTTTGATCACCCCAGTCCTGCCTCTGAGGTCACACACATCAGTACATCAAAGTTTCTTTCACTCTCTTTCTGAAGCACCCTCTGGCCTCTCGCCTGAGAAGTCTTCCCTAACTAACTGGGAAGTAAGTAATCACTTCCTTATTCCTATCTTACTCAAATAAGAGGCTTCCCGAACCACAGATGAACCTCTCTCCCGCTGGAGGTTAACACAAACGATCATTAGCCACCTACAGGTTCTCCTGCCTTCATCCAGAGATGTCCCAATCTCCCACCTGCTTCCCTGCTAACACTTTCTAAGCTATTTCATCTTGTTTGCAGTATCAGCACTGGTACGGGAGGTATAACTCTTCATGGCTACGCAAAATGGAAATACGCTTTATGTATCTAAAGTTTGTATTTCTCTTTCCTAGTTAGTCCCCTCCTATTCTTTCAGACACAAATCTTGTTCTCTCTACCACACTGCTGTCTTCTTCCCATGCCACTGTCACTCACGCAGGCTGCTCCTAGGCACAGACAGAGCCCCACCACCCCCTCTCTCCCTCTTCGCACTCCTTCTGCATCCACACCAGCCCCTGCTCTCTCTCTAATTTTCTGCCCCTCTGGCTCCATCTGTTCTCAGCAGTGGAGACTTTACTATGCACGTGGTTCCACTAGACCCAGGCTTCAGGGGCTTTGTGATTGGAACAGCGTTGTGGAAGCTGCCAATGGCTTCCAAATTAGGTGGGCGCTGAGGGTTACAACAGAAGGAAACAAGACACAGTGGTCCAGAGGGCAGGTACAAAGCCAAGCCGTGTGGCTTCAGTAAGACAAAGGCATGAGCGGGACTCAGTATCCCAACAGACAGAAACAGAGGAACCCGACCCAAATCCCAAACATTGGCAAAGGAAGGGAGCAGAGAATCACGGGTCTATGATGCTTGCACCTCTGAGTTTTAGCCTGTGCACGCCCCCCACACACACAGGGTTTTCTAACTCAAATTACCATTTCTGGAGGCTGGCACCTGTGTCAGTCTCACTTTGCAGAACACGTACGTAGCCTTATCCAACTTTTTACAAACACAATTTTATTCCAGGCATGTGACTCATATGGCCTGAAAACCTTGGGTGTCTTTGATGTTTGAATTCATACTACACTTTAATTCACATTACACAGCAAAAACGCTGACGCGTCAATCAGACCACACCAGACGACAGACAGGAAATAAGCCCTCAACACGGGTTTTGCTCCCTCCCTAAACACCTTCTGCTTCTCTCAGGTTAACAAAGTAGTAGCACAGCCTCCTCCTCCCCTGCCACATTGACAGCCATCAGGTGATAAGAAAGACGAGGTTTCCCCTTGGGTCTGAAATCAGGCAAAGATGAAGGTGCATGTCCCGAGCTCCAAAACTTCCCGCTTTCACCTGCATTGGGCCTTCTGCCACCGTGCCACCTTTAGGCCACCTTGAGGCTCACTTTCCTCTACAGCACCTGTTCGCACATAAAGATGGGGTTGGAGGATGACAGCACCAGCAGGTGCCAGGGCCCAGGCTCCCCTCCACAGGGTGGCTCAGAGAGCAAACAGCAGGAGGACCAGTAAGCAGCCTTACATTTCTTGAGCAGCCAGAAGAAACAAAAGGCACAAATGTCACATTTCCTTGTTTTCCCATTGGTGGCTCCTTCTGCTATTCCAGGCCTCACTCTTCCACTCAGCCCTCTTTCCCTCCTAAGCCACACATCCCACCCCACGCCCAAACCTCCCCCAGGGCTTTCCTTGTTTGTGTCCTTTTGAATCTGCATGAATCACTAATTGCTGATTTAAACTGAGACACAAAGTGAATGACAAATACAGTGTAACAAATGCAGGCACAATATAAAGCGACTGGCACACAGAAGGCTGTCTGCCTTCTTGACTCTGCTTGCGTGTACAGGACACACCAAGCCCTAATCCACAGATGAGCAGAAGACTAGACCTGTGGCCAGGCCAGGGCGTCTGTGTGGCAGCCGAAGGACTGGCACTAATGAACTCACCCTGGTTCTCTAACTCGACCATGCACAGAATTACCTGAGGGCTCTAAAAGACAGAAACCTGGGCCCCACCCCCAGAGAGGCTGGTTTCATTGGTCTGGGACTGTCACCTGAACAACAGGATTTTTAAAAGCTCTCTGGGTGATTCTGACATACATCCAAGTTTGAGAACCACTGACTGAACACATTTATTATGAGTTTCAGACATTACTCAAGGCAGTAAAGACATTTAGACACCTTATATCCTTTAATTGTTATGCCAGCCCTTGAATATTTCATTGAGATTTATAGTCATTGGTCAGGCTGGGATTGGAACTCAGGTCCTCTAAGTTCCAAAGTCCATTCTCTTTCCACATACTTGTTAACTCTTACAAGGGTGTAGACAAAGCCTGGAAGCAAAAGATCACAAATAAATTCCCTAAGTGCAAGATATATAGATTTGGAGATGCAAACATCACAGGCAGCAATGACAACCTCTTCTGAAAGCCAAGCACCAAATCACACAGAGAGGGCAGGGACATCAGGAAGGTCTGAGGTGAAGAAAGAGAAAGCACAGATCCTGGCTAGTGAGTTTATCCTGAACCTGGAATGCTTTCTAAGATTCCACGCTTAAGACTGTGCTCAATGGCATGAAAAGAATGGACATGTGTTGGGCACAGGGAGGTCCCTTCACTGGGAAGGGAATCCTGCAGAGGTGTCAAGGCTCACCTCTCCCAGCCATAGCTTCTGCTTCCCACTCCAAGCATTCTGGTATTTAGTGGGGGCACAAAAATCAATCCTAACACTTCTCCTACCAGGCAGCTTCAATTTCTCCAGTCTCTAGTCCTCTCAGAAACATGTCTGAGCTTCTTTGTTGAGAATAGATGAGTAGTGCCCTCAAACATTTTTAGCCTACAGACCACTTAGGTAGAGAAAAGCATCCCTGCAATGTCCATTCCCCCCACTCCTACGTCCCCCTGGGGGGAAAAAAAAAAAAAGACACCACCTTTATCACCAAATCAACTTTACAACACAGTGGGAATTACATCACCACTTCCAGTAAGGAACTAATGCAGGCCGACACTGAGTGAAAACACTGGTGCGTCCATGTTTGTTATAGTAAAAGAAGCCAGCCCACAATCCACATCTAGTCCACGGATATGCAGATGGGAGCTCCGTCCCAAGGCCAAGACAGGCACATTCAGCACAGCAAATGTTCCTCCACTTTGGAAATGGGCCCGCTGGCCAACCGGTAACACACACCTGCCTTCTGGTGTGCCCCAAAGTCTAGTGTTGATGGTAAGAACCACAAGAAATTACAGGAACCAAGAGCAGGTTAAACTTTCCCATGATCGATCCCACTAATAAGCAGAGCCACTTACCCAGCAGGGCCAGACAGCTCAGCACTGAGAAAAACCACTTCATGTCGGCAGCCTCCAGGACACACAACAGGGGGGCTTCCTCTTCTCCCAGCTCCTAATCTCGCATATCTGGCAAATCACTTACAGCTCCAGAGAACAGTTTTGGAAATAATACTTAACTCAGAAATTGGGAACAAATTAAAGAGATAAAAGGGGGGGGGGAGGCGTGGTGGCCGGTGTTAAAACTCCCCTACACCACAAGAAAGGTCCAGAGCCATTCTGAAGGCGCTCTAGGCTTCTGCCTCATTCCTGCCTTTCAGTTCCCACTGCATTTGCAGACTGTGGTGGATTAATCCTCGAGGAAAAAGGGGAAAAAGAGACTGAGAGAATCCTTTCATCCACTGATTATACAGAAATGTCCTTGGCTTCCCAGTGAAGATGTCTGTGATGTCCCTCATTCAGATTCCCCAAAAGGAACAGAGAAGGTTTCGGCAAAACCTTTGACAGCCAAACCACCCTGGCTGGCACCAACTGTTTTGGTTTCTTCCACAAAAAGTCCGTCTCCATCCATGGTGGTAGGTCATGGAGCCGTCAGCTCCCCTACACCTGCCCAGGACACACGAAGCAAGTTGGTGTTCGGCATCCCTGAAGCAGTCCCGCGGTGCCAGCAGATTCCTAAAACAAACACCACAGAGATTTATCAGGGGCAAACCCCAGACCTGCCGAGCGCTGGGCTGGTCCGGACGCCCGGGTCCCGGTCCCGGAGTAGGACAGTCAACCTCTGCATTCTGACCTTGGGCAAGTCACTACCTTCGCCTCCGCCTCAGTTTCCCTGCCCAGAGCAGGGCAATACTGGAAAGCCCGATTGTTCCTGAAATACTTTCTCCAAACGCTTCTCTCCCGGGAATCCCGTCGACTCCTACAGAGCCCGGGGGCCGCGGGGAGCCCCACCCTCCTCCGGGGCAAACCGGGAAGAGGCTCCAGGTGGGGCCGCGACTGCCGGGTGCCACCGCCGGCCGCAGCCCCAGCCGTGGGGGCTCAGCGCACGCCGCGTCCCAGGTGGCCCCGCTATTGTTTTACCTTCCCGGGTGTTTATTTTTCGCTGATTGCAAAGAAAAGAGACCTGGGAAGAAGGGAGCCGCGGGCTCCGCTTTCTGCTGCCAGAGCGCGCTCCCCGCGCGCCCGACCGGCCAGGGGAGGGGTCTCGGGCCCGACCCCGAGCGCAGCCGGCGCCCGGCCCGCGCCGCCCCTCCCGGTCCCTCCGCCGGACGGCCGGCTCCCCTCGCGGCCGCCTCCCCCTCCCGGGCGCCGCCCGCGCGCCCCCGGACCCTGACCTCGCCGTCCGCCCGCTCCCTCCGCGCGCCCGTCCGTCCGCCCGTGGCTCCCCGCGCTCGCCTCAGAGGACGCGCCGCTTCCTCCTCGTCTCTCCCCTCGCGACGGCACCAGCAGCCGCGCTCCGGCCCCTCCCGAGTCCCCGCCCCTCCGGCTCCAACCCGGCTCCCTGCACCGGGCGCGGCGAGCGCGAGGCGAGGGCGGCGGCCTCCTAGAGCGCCCCGCCCCCGGCCCCGCCCCCGACCCCGACCCCTCCCACCGGCCCCGGACCCTGTGGGGCGGGCCGGGGGCCTGACGGGGGCGCTCTGGAGGCCAGCGGCACCGGGGGTCCTCGGCGGAGCCCGCGTGTGGGCCGGGCAGCCTGAAAAGTTAATCAGGGGTTCACACGCAGACTCCCGGGCGGCTGGTGAGATGGGCAGGCCCTTCTCAGAGCCCAGCCGAGGACCCAGAGGACCCACGAGTGAGCGGGACTGCACAGTAGCTAGTCCTTTCTGCGAGAACAAAAACAAAGCCCTTTGCTGGCGGCTTGAAGCTGTTTATGTGAAGGAATCCCATATTGCACTTGATTCTTGGGTAGATTTTGGACTCTAGAAACAGCCTGCGTCCTAACACTTCTTAGCTATGGACCTTAGCTACGTAACCGCTCCATGCCTCAGTTTCCCCGTCTGCTACGTGAGGTAAACCTCTACTTAATAGGATTCTTTGAGATGTCCCCGACATACTTGTGAAACCTTTAGAACAGTGCCTGACAACATCATAAGCAGTCAGTAAATACAAGTTATTATTTTATGTTCAACAATACTATCAAGCACTTTTAAACAAATTATACCGTGTTTTTACTGAAGTGAATGCTTTTTCATTCACACTTACTCAACACACTGGGTAGACATGGTCACAGGGTGACAAAGGAGAATAGGACCATCCTGCCCTGGCGGAGCTTGCACTGCAGTCAGGACACAAGGCCAAGAAACAGGCATGGCAAGAAAAATGCAGAGTGTTAAGGAAGCACACGAGGCCTCAGACCCTGGGTTTAAGGGGGTCGGGGAGGGAAGGGGGAGTTTGGTCAGAGCAGGTGCCAGGAAGGCCTTGGGAGGTAAGGAAAACTAGGTAGAATTCCAAGAAGCAGAGCGAGGTTCCAGGGGAAGAGAGAGGAGGGAGGTAAGGAATCTCAGACCCTGGAAACAGCACCGTTGTGGGAGAAGGGAAAGAATAGCACATTTCAAGGACCAGAAATCTCTGTGGGGCCCAACTGTCTGTAAGAAAGAAGTGGTAGGAAGTAAGCTGAGAAGAAACCAGGTGCTCAAACCAGGGGGCTTTGGTATGTTAAGGGGTTCAGGCTTAAGCCCAGGGCCATAGGGAAGCCCTTGGCATAGGAGAATACGCTTATCAGATGCACATTTTAGGAAGATGACTCCAGCCTAGGTATGGAGGATGGACGAGAGGGGAGTTAGTTACACAGGAGGCTGGGGAACCCAGGAGAGAGTTCAGAACTCAGAAAGGAGCTATGGGTTTGTAAGGTGTTTGTCACTGTATGAGACAGGGTGGCAGCAAAATGGTTTAGTTAAACAATATACTGATAATTCATTTACAAAACGTCTGCAGAGCTATGAAGAACATGCACTGGGGGCTACCAAGGTAACGGAAAGGTCTTACTTGCCCTCTTTCCTCTCCCTTGACTGTGATTCCTTTAGAGCAGGGTCTTCCTGTTAATTATCAATTATCCCAAACTACTCTTGGCATTGTTATCTGTACATAGTAATTGCATTATAATACTTAAATTGAATATGAATCACATATTCAAAATACTGTATCAAGAATCCCTTTTTGTGTGATAAATGTTACTTCTTTCCCCCAGAAACCACTGTGACTCTGACCATCTCCTAGTTCTTATTTTCTAGACTCCTTCATTCATGGAGCATCTCATACGTGTCAAGAAAGTCTCTGCTTTCCTGGAGCTTACATGTGAGTGGGAAACACAGACAAAGAAACAAATGCACAACACAATGTAATGTGTTCTGAGGAAAAGTGGGGTAATAGTGTGTAAGTGAGGGGAGACAGAGTCTTTTCTACAGAAGATAGAAAAGATCTCTCTTTCTGTCCATGACAGAAGCTAGGAAAAAAAAAATTTAAATACCTTTCAGAGGGACTGACATTTGAGCAGAGACCTGATTAGAAGTGAGGCCTCGGAGATTTCCGGAGGAAGAGCATTCCGAGCTTAGGAAACAGCAAATGCAAAGCCCCTTGACATGGTCAGGAAATGAAAGATGTGTTTGTGTGTCTGAAATCATGTGAAAGAGAAGGCTAGAGAGGAATGTTAACAGAGAGGCAAGGAGGCCAAATTGGTAGGACCTTCTAGACAAGGAGCAGTATAACTCACTCTGGCTGCTGCGGGTAAAATAGGAAACAGGATTGAAACAGGACACAAATACCTATAGGAGGTTCTTGCAGGTGTACAGGGGAGAGATGATCATGGCTTGAACTAGGCTGGTGGGGATGCAGGTTGTGAGAAGTAGGTGGAGTCTGGAAGCATTTTGAAAGTGGATGGAATCCTCTGAAGACTTGAACATGGAGGAAGAGAAAAAGAGGAGAGACAAGGAATCTTCCAGAAGGTCCATTTCAGCCTGCTTTGGAGCTCTCTGACCCCACAGAGCTGCCCAATGCCTTCTCCAAAACCACTCTTCCAGAGGCCTCTGCTTGGGTCTCCATCCTTGAAACCCTAGCCTCGATTATCCCTTTTCTGTTCTCAGTTCTTTCAGTCTCAGCCTACCTCTCCTTCTAACCATCTAGGCACCCTGCATCCTTTTGGGGGATCTTTCAATTCCTGACTCGCATCATCACCCCAGATGTGTAATGGCTGATTCCCAGCATAGCATTATTTTTAATTTCTACATTTATGGAACATTTCTGGTAAGCAAAGAACTCTGCTAAGTGTTGGGTAGGGAGAGAAAAGGACAATTAAAAGAATGTCTCTGCCCTCCAGACACAGAAACGATTAAAGGAAGCCAGTGCTGAACAGTGTGTGATGGTGGTCCCTTCAGAAGAGATCAGCAGGCAGAGAATTGAATTGGAAAGAGTCCTCAGGAAGAAGCCATGCCAGAGGCGAGGAGGGCACAGAAGTCCCCAGTCAGCAAATATGTCTGGTGCCCGGGCTGAACATTCCAGCTTGCTTCAAAACATTTCATATTTGAGTTTAGAAAGCTCTCCTGGATTGGCCTGAAATCAGGTGTTTATTTTGGACATTTTGGAAGACTCCTTAATTGCCTCTATCTCTCAGAGGCTGACAGAGACCAGGCTGAAGCCCAGTAGCAGGGAGGGCTGGGTCCCTGCTGTGGACTGGGGACAGCCTGAAGGAGCCTACTCAGCTTCAGCAAAGCATCGCTATTGGCAATCAAGGTCCAGTGTTGCCTGATATTCCGACTCTTTAAGAGAATCAGGAAATCTAGGTTTTGTTTTGAATTCTTCCTAATTTTCGCTCATTGGAAACTAATGTTTAAAAATAAATTAAACCCTGTGGGAAGCCAATGCAAAATCTGTTTGTGGACAAGAAACAGTCACTGGGTCCAAGGAGCAGGAAACCAGGAGTTAGAAACTCTAGTTTCTAGTCCAGGCTCTGTTGCTCATACTGTATTTTGACCTCTCTGGACCCAAGTATTTTCTGAGAAATAAGGTTGGTTATACTAATCAGAAGGTCCCAACCCAGCTATGTGTGAGGTACTCTGGAAGCATTGATTAAAGTCTTAGTCTAGATAGGCCTGAAGTGACTATGTTCAAAAGGCTAATATAAAACCATAAAGTTACATTTTTTAAGGGAAAAAAAGTACTGCCTTGTCACCTGAAAGAAGATGTTTTTGTCTAAAGATTGCCTGATACTATGTGCTCACAAGCAACCCATGTTAATTGTTCTTAATGTACTTGAAATGCCAGCTGAAAAGAGCAAAGCCTCCCTACCGCACAAAACACCAAGTCGGAGCTAAAAGTGTCCTTCCTAACAATTCTCCTGAGAGTCAGCTTTCTTCTTGGTGATTACCCTCCTACACAGGCAAGGATCCCCAGAGCTGAAGACTGGGAATAGCTTACACAGGATACCATCTGTCTTTAAAAAATAAAATAGAGGTGACTATTACATCTTGAGATCAGAATGGCGAGTGGGTAGTCCCCAAAGCTTCATCCACAGGTGAGTGCGCAGAACCTGAGGTGCGCCATCTAGCGTTGAAGAGAAGTCTAGATTTGTTCCCTGGCTGGAGCTCCGACAACCGGTTTATCCCAGAGGGGCAAATAGGATTCTATTCAGCTAATGTTCTTCACAAAACCCCAGTGCTGTGCTCACTTATTTTCTCTGCTGACAGTGAACGGTGGATCTGAAGCCAACACCTATATTTGTGCTCCAGATCTGTGTTTATTGCCACCTACCTGTGGTCAAGTCACTTAACCTCTTTCGCCCAGGTTCCTCATTTGTAAAGAGGGAGGACAATAGCACCTGCCCTCAAACGGAGGACTAAAGGAGCTGATGGGTGCGGAGGACTCAGCAAAATGCCTGGCACTTATTCTCAGAATTCATTTGCTATTCTCCTCACTAATCACCCACTTCACTGGGTCCAAGGAGCAGGAAACCAGGAGTTAGAAACTCTAGCTTCTAGTCCAGGCTCTGTTGCTCATACTGTATTTTGACCTCTCTGGACCCAAGTATTTTCTGAGATATAAGGTTGGTTATACTAATCAGAAGGTCCCAAACCAGCTATGTGTGAGGTACTCTGGAAGCATTATTGATTGGTTGATTGATCTTTTTTTTTTTTTTTTTTTGAGACAGAGTCTCACTTTGTCATCCTCAGTAGACTGCCATGGCATCATAGCTCACAGCAACCTCAAACTCTTGGACTCAAGCAATCCTCTTGCCTCAGCCTTCTGAGTAGCTGGGATTACAGATGCCTGCCACAGTGCCTGGCTATTTTTTAGAGACCTGGGAGTTCAGGCAATCCACCCACCTCGGCCTCCCAGAGTGCTAGGATTATAGATGTGAGCAATACTCTGGAAGCATTTATTTACTTATTTATTTATTTAGAGACAGAGTCTTACTATGCCACCCTCAATATAGTGCTGTGGCATCATAGCTCACAGCAACCTCAAACTCTAGGGCTTAAGTAATTTTCTTGCCTCAACCTCCCAAGTAGCTGGGACTACAGGCGCCTGCCACAACGCCTGGCTATTTTTTTGTTGTAGTCATCATTATTGTTTAGCAGGCCTGGCCGGGTTCGAACCCGCCAGCCCTGGTGTATGTGGCTGGTGCCCTAACCACTGAGTTTCAGGCAGGGAGCCACTCTGGAAGCATTTAAAATGCAGATTCCAGCTGGATGTGGTGGCTCACTTCTGTAATCCTGGCACTCTGTGAGGCTGACGTGGGTGGGTAGCCTGAGCTCAAGAGTTCAAGACCAGCCTGAGTAAGAGTGAGACCATGTGTCTACCAAAAATAGGAAAACTTGCGGGCGTTATGGCAGGCACCTGTAGTCCCAACTACTCAAGAGGCTAAAACAAGAGGATCATTTGAGCCCTAAAATTTGAGGTTTCTGTGAACTATAAAACCATGGCACTCTAGCCTGGGACAACAGTGTGAGACTCTGCCCTCCCCCCAAATTAATTAATTAATAAAAATAAAATAAAATGCAGTTTCCCAAGCCAGATCCAGAAGACCCTGTTTCTGAAAATCTACGTGAGACTAGTCTGAGATGACTTTTCTAAGGGCTCTTCTTGGTCGAAGTTTTGGGGTTTTTTTGCAGTTTTTGGCCGGGGCTGGGCTTGAACCCACTACCTCCGGCCTATGGGGCTGGCACCCTACTGCTTTGAGCCACAGGCGCCGCCCCTTGGTTGAAGTTTTATGATGGATCTTCACACATTCACGATCCCATCCCCTCTATCCAAGTCTACTCCTCTCAATGGTGTAGCTCAACACCTAGATCAAAAGAATTAAATGAGTTCATCTCCTCCACAGTGTTCCATTGTGAACCTGCTCCTGACCGTGGTTGAGAGGCTCCTCCATGTCTCCCAGCCCGAAACCTGGAGTAGTTCATTGCTCTCCCTTCCTCTTTTCCAGAATCTCTGCAAATCCTGATTTTTTTTCTTAACCCAATGGCCCTAGATCACTGCTTCTCACACCCAGATCTGGCTCTTGGTCCGTGCTCTTCCCTCTGTGGGCTCCCTCCCTCTGCTAAAGAACTGAAAGAACCCAGAGCCTGTGGGAATGCTCAGCCGAGATGCTTGTCATTTGGAGTGGCTTCTCTGAGCTAGATTGGCTGACCCCAAGTCTTTCTCTCTCTCAACATCCCAGGGCAGCTGGGCTGGCTGCCACTTCTAACCAGGCTGTTGTCCAGGTGGAGGACGTGTAAGCATTTGGCTTGGCCCTCTGGTGATAGAATGTTAGTTTGATCACAGAGCGTCTGTCCTTGCACAGGGATAGGTATGTCACCACAGATCCAAGATTCTAAGAATCCAAACAATCATTGAGTTTATAGCAGAACGGATCCTGCTAGATGGGGTGCTCTTTCTGAGGCATCTGTTACCCCACTAGTCACCAGGGCTGTCTGGCCCAATCTAGCTGGCATGTTGCCTCTCCCTGTAAAAGACTGCAAAGACATTGGCAAATCTCACCCAAATATATATGAGCCTAGCTGACAGTTTTCAAAAGTTCACTTGGAAGTTAATTATTTGGAATTCAGAACATATTTTCCCATAACAGTAATATAATAAATGGTGATTATATTTCCAGGCTGACATGCAAGTGTGTTTAACTCTTAACATGCTTGAAATGTCACACATTTAGGAGGAAAAAAAAAAAACAATACAGTTGACACACTAAGGCTTCAATAATACTGAAAAATAACATCAGGGTAAGAATGTTTTCTTTCTTAAAAACATTAACAAGGGCGGCGCCTGTGGCTCAGTCGGTAAGGCCCCGGCCCCATATACCGAGGGTGGCGGGTTTAAACCCGGCCCTGGCTGAACTGCAACCAAAAAATAGCTGGGTGTTGTGGCGGGCACCTGTAGTCCCAGCTACTCGGGAGGCTGAGGCAAGAGAATCGCTTAAGCCCAGGAGTTGGAGGTTGCTGTGAGCTGTGTGATGCCATGGCACTCTACCGAGGGCCATAAAGTGAGACTCTGTCTCTACAAAAAACAAAAACAAAAACATTAACAAATAGGCCGGTCACAGTGGCTCACTCTGGTAATCCTAGGACTCTAGGAGGCTGATGTGGGTGTATCCCTTGAGCTCAGGAGTAGAGACCAGCCTGAGCAAGAGCAAGACCCCATCTCTACTAAAGAGAGAAAAACTAGTTGGGCATGGTGAGGGATGCTGTAGTCCCAGCTACTTGGGAGGCTGAGGCAAGAGGATAGATGAAGCCCAAGAGTTTGAGGCTGCTGTGAGCTGTAATGCCAGGGCATTCTACCCAGGGCGACAGAGTGAGACCATCTCAAAACAAACAAACAAACAAAAACACAAATAACCAGTTAACATAAAGCACTATTCTACCCTTTGAGTTGGTAAAGAAAGAGGCAAATTTCCAGTCCCCATGAGCTTACGTTCTGTATTTGTTTCTCTGTTTATTGCCTTGAGTATCTCCCCACTCCCGTGGGCTACAATCTGGCCTGTCTTATTCTCTAGTGTGTGCCTGAAACCTAGAATGATGCCTTGCACAAAAGATGTGCTCAATAAAGATTTGTTGAATGAATGATTAAATAAATTCTAATTGAGGAAACAGACAATAAACAAGTAAGCAGATAAATGTACCATCACACATCATATGGTGGTTGAGAGGTCCTGGCACAGAACTGGGGTAAGTCTGCAAGAAAGGCCAGTCCAGGGACAAGCAGAAGCTTTAATAGAGGGGAACAGGAGAATGGAGTCTGACCAGGTGTCAGCTCAGCTCCACACAGTTGCAAAGGGGTTTTTATTAACCTTTTCAGTATAGCTGGAATGGGGTTGTGAGCCTGGAACACTGCCTGGCACTCTTCTTAGTGTGGGTCAGCATTATGGCGTATCCTCAAGGTCAGGATTATGGGCATATTTAGGGTCAGGATTTGGGGTAGGCTATTTCCAAGAACTCTGGCCTTGAGGCACTCCAGGAATCTGGAGAGGGGATTTTTGGTTTCTGATCTGATTTTCTAAAATGGCTGCACTCCTTTCAGGGTTATGAGAACTCTTTTCCCACAGTGGTAATGACTTGGAAGAAAAATAATGCAGAAAATGCAGGTAAGGAGGTGGCTATTTTTGGAGGGTGGGCAGAAAAGCCTTCCCTGAAGAGATATTTACACAGAGATCTGAGTGAAGAAGAGAATCATGGAAGCTCTGGGGAAAGAAAGACTCCTGCTTTTAACATTAGATCAGGACGTTAAGACAAATGTTCCTGCTGAGGCCAACAAAAATACCTGGGAAAAAATTAAATGATGCTAAAATTTCTTTTTTCAAGACAGAGTTTCACTCTGTTGCCCTGGGAAGAGTACCATGGCATCATAGCTCACAGCAACCTTTAACTCTTGGGCTCAAGCGATCCTCTTGCCTCCATTTTTCATTTTTTAAGTAAGGATCTCACTCTTACTTAGGCTAGTCTTGAACTCACAAGCTTAAGCAATCTACCACCTCGGCCTCCCAGAGTGCTAGGATTACAGGTGTGAGCCACCGCAACTGGCCTAAAAATTAATTTTTATAGTGGTGAAAAATTAATTGACAAAAGCTGGGAGAAAAGGAGGAATATCACCCAAAGCCACTTTTGCCCTGAAGACACCTACAGATACAGAATAAATATCTGCAAAACTGAGCTGAAGCTCTGGCATCATGAGGTTAGAGGAACAAGGGCAAAGCCCAGCATGGAGATGGGTGCTCTGAACTTGAAGCTGGGATTCCTCAACAGCTACATCTTCTGTTACATCTTCAGCTACACCTTCTGTAGATACAGACCAGAAAAAAATCAATCCTAGAACCCCCTGGGGGTTAAAGTGGCCCCAGACAGGGAGCAACACCACGTACCTGACAGAAGCAGGAGAAAGGTCATATTACACTGAGCCTCAACTGATCCCCAAATGAAATTTCTACCATATAGTCAGATATAACCAGAAAGACCCACAAAATCATAAGATATTGGAATTATCCAACACAACCAGTAAAACACCTAGGTTTACTGTGTTCAAGGAAGTATAATTCAAACTTGAAAATTTGGGCTGAAACTCAAAATCATATTAAGATCTGGGGGAGGGAGCTGAACGTGGTGGCTCACACCTGTAATCCTAGCACTCTGAGAGGCCGAGGCGAGTGGATTACTTGAGCTCACGAGTTGGAGACCAACCTGAGCAAAAGCGAGAGCCTGTCTCTACTAAAAATAGAAAAACGGAGGAAATAGGATCGTGAGGAGGTTGGAGTTGGAGTTTGCTATGAGTTACGACACCATGGCACTCTACCTAGGGTTACAGTTTGAGACCCTGTCTCAATAAAAAAAAGATCTGGGGTCTGGGAGTGGAATATGCCAGGAGGATCACAGGACGAGAAGTTCAAAGGCCTGAGGCAGGAGTGAGTTTGGTATGTTAGAGAGATAGAAAGTCAGTGGGGCAGGAGCAGAATGAGCGAGAGGGAGAGGTACAAGTTGAGCTCCGAGGGGACAGGAAAGGCCAGGCCGTGTGGGTCATGTGGGAATTTGCATTTTAGTTTACTCATCAAGGGAAATCATTGGATATCTTGAAGCAGTGAAGTGGCATGACTTAATTTAAATCTCTAAAAAGGCAGTCTGGCTTGGAAGGAAAAATAGAAGCAAGGAGATGAATTGAAGGATTATTTCGTGGTTCAGGTGACATTTGATGAAGTCTCAGGGTAAGCGGGTGATGATGGAGGTGGTGAGAAATGAACTTAAGAGGTACTTGGAATTGGATTGAACAAGAGGCTTGAGAAAAAGAGGAGAATAGCTCCCACCTCCATGTCCTTTTAGCATGACCCCATTCTCCTCCAACCCCATGTGGTTTCTCCTCTCAGTCAGTAGACAATGCCTTAATTGGCATTTCCAGCCCAGTCCTTTTTTCTATGCTTTTTACCTGAAAAGCCAACTACCTCCTGAAATGTTCTACCTGGATGTTGGCAGAACTTACACTGAACATGCCCAAAGTTCAGCTCATTATTTTTCCCTTCTCAATTTTTTTTTTTTCCATCTCAATTTCCTGTCTGAATTGATGATACCACTTTTCACTCAATCACGGAGGCCAGATCCTTTAAATTAATTTTAGACTTCTCACTTTCCACATTCAGTTGGTAACTAGGGACTGGCAATTCTATCTCCTTAGCTTCTTTTGAAGCCGTCTGCTCCTTTTTATTGTCCTGGCTCTGCCCTAGCTCAGGCTTTCATTGCCTCTCTCCAGACTGTTGTCTTGTTTCCCCCCGTCTCCTGAGTGATGATCTCACCACCTGCCCCCCATCCTTCTCGTCTCCTGAGTGATGATCTCACCACCTGCCCCCGTGTCCTTCTCAGTATGCATCTTTCTAAAGTGTAAATGGGACCCTTCTGGGGCTGCCAATTGCTCACAGAAGATACAAACTCCTCAGAAAAGATGATGAGGGCCTCCCAACCCTCCCTGACCTTTCTCCATCTTCCCTCTGCTTTTGATTCTTCTCACTATAATCTGGCCTTACCAGTTGTCTGCGGCCTCCTGGACGTCCCTTAATACATGCTAAGTATGTCTGCTAAGTATGTCCTAACTCCCTCTGCGACCCATCAACTCAGCGAACTTCCACCCTTCTTGTAGGAACAACAGAAGCATCACCTTCTCTAAGAAGCATCTCTCCTCCCCTCCTTCCAGAACTGAGCTAATCATCTATGAAAGCTCTTTGTTTAGTGTAGACCTATGGGGGTAGTGCTTTTGCACTGACTGAGGCTGTTTAATGTAAGTTTTACCTAGTGAATTTCTTTCTTTCTTTTTTTTTCTTTGAGACAGAGTCTCACTTTGTTGCCCTCAGTACAGTGTTGGGGCCTCATAGCTCACAGCAACCTCAGACTCTTGGACTCAAGTGATTCTCTTGCCTCAGCCCCCCAAGTAGCCGGGACTACAGGCGTCCACCACAAAGCCCAGCTATTTTTAGAGATGAGGTCTCACTCTGGCTCAGGCTGGTCTCAGACCTGTAAGCTCAGGCAATCCACCCACCTCGGCCTCCCAGAGTGCTGGGATTACAGCTATGAGCCCCTGTACCCAGCCCTACCTAGTGAGTTTCTTGAGGGTGTTGGCTGTCTGACATTACTCTGTCATCTGCTCCCTGCACTGTGCCTGGTGACACAGCAGGCGCTCAACGAAAGCTTCTCAGAATGGATGAAGGCCATGTTCAGCATAAGGTCTGAATGAGTACCCTGAGCTAAAGCCCCCATGCCCACAGAGGGTGAGGGTCACTCTGCCTGAGAGCTAGGAAGCTCTAGGAAGCTACAAAAGCCCGAAAAGGGGGGGAGGGTGCATTTTGTGAGTTTTCATCTGAGTGACTGCCCGTAGGGTCTATCTCTCTCTCTGCATGTACCCCAGAGCCTTAATTACTGATCACCCACAAATCTCACACCCGGCCCAGACCCAGGGCCCTTGAGACTTAACCCGCAGCAGTGTCTCCTCCAGGCCTAGGTAGCACTGACGGCATTTAGGAGCCTACATACGCACGCACCAAAGGCTCACAGCACAAATTAGTATATATGGATCTTCACACGCACCTTCCTTAGCCACACGTGATTTCTTAGCACTCTATGACCCCTTCATCTTTCCCTTTTCCCTCACTTATAATTTTCTATTTACAGAAGAGGAAAGGAGGAGAAGCAGAAAGGGAAGAACAGAACTAGAAAAAGAGAGGATGAACCAGAGAAGGAAAAGAAAGGAATGAAGGGAGGAGCAGAAGGGCACAAAAAGAAAGAAGGGAGAAAGGGAGGAGAGAAGAGAGAGAGAGAGAATAAGAACGCAGAATAAGGGGAGAAGAAAGAGAAAAACAATAAAAGAGGGAGAAAGAAGAAAAGAAGAAAAGAGACAAAGAAAAACAGAGTACCTTAAATTAAGTAACCACTTATGTGTCTATAAAATACATCTGAACTCTCTCTCCTTAAACAGCAGGGACCTCAAGGCAGATATTAAACATTTAATTGACTAGAGAAACCAATCATAGAACAAAGCCCCTTTTCTCTGTGACCCATCATATGATAACCCAAACACAGGAGTTGCTGTTTTTCTCCAGAAATTATCAACCACAGCCATCTGTCTTGGTCCTAGACTGTTTAAAAATATTTTTTTTTTCCTTTGAGAGAGAGAGAGTGTGTGTGTATCAACCACAGAATCAAAGTAGCCTCCACTGCAACAATGGTCAACTTGCGGAATTCAACAGTGACACTCCCAGCCAGCTCCTGGCCACCAGATGTCAGTCAGTGGTCCCCTTTCATCCTGTGTAGTGCTGGGGGTTCACAGCAGTTTCTGAGCCCCACCCCAGAGTTGAGGAAAACCTAATCTGGCCCGAGGCTGGCTGTGGGGCAGGGGAAAGAACAAAGCTACCTGGGAGCACATCTGGGGTGGGGTTAGATTTGTTCCAAAAGTTTGGCAACGGCTGCTTAATGAAAGATTTGTTTTCCGTCTGGGAATCCAGTCTTTAGCATGAGGGGAAAAAAGAGGACAGACATAATACCAGGATTTGCAGGGAGCATCGTGAGATGGGGGACATGGAATTGCACATGAGGCACCCCACCCTGGATACTTGCTGTGTGGCCCTGTCCTCTGCTGTAGACTGGGAGGCAGCTGGATGGTTCCCAGACCATCACTTCTACCGCCTCCTCCATTTCTTTCTCCTTTTTTGTTTTTTTATCTGTTATTTATTTATTTATTTATTTGTTTATTTATTTTTGGAGACAGAGTCTCATTATGTTGCCCTCGGTAGAGTGCGCAACTTCAAACTCCTGGGCTTAAGAGATTCCCTTGCCTCAAGGAGTAGGGCACTGGTCCCATATGCCGGAGGCGGCGGGTTCAAACCTAGCCCCCGCCAAAAACCAAAAAAAAAAAAAAAAAAAAAGCAAGAGATTCCCTTGCCTCAGCATCGCAAGTAGCTGGGACTACAGATGTCTGCCACAATGGCTGGCTATTTTTGTTGTTGTTGTTGTTGCCATTGTTGCTTGGCAGGCCCCAGCTGGGTTTGAACCCACCAGCCCCAGTATATGTGGCTGGCATCCTAGCCACTGAGCTACAGGTGCCGAGCCTAATTTGTTATTATTGAGACAGAGTCTCACTATAGCTCATAGCAACCTCAACTTCTTGGGTTCAAGAGATCCTCTTGCCTCAGCCTCCCTACTAGCTGGGACTACAGGCACCCATCACAGAACCCGGCTGTTTTTTGAGAGATGGGGTCTGGCTTTTGCTCAAGTTGGTCTCAAACTCTGGATCCCAAGCAATCCACTCTCCTTGGCCTCCTAGAGTGTTAGGATTACAGGCATGAGCCACTGTGCCTGGCCCATCTCTTTCTCTAATTCTTCCTTCTCTTTTCCCTCCTCTTCTTTTTTCTCCTTCTTCTCCTTCTTTTCTTATATAACTGTTGACTTGATCTGGTGATAAAAACCACAGCAAAGTGGCTAAACGTTAGACCACACAAGATGCTGACTAGAGGACCATAGAGCTGCCAGCCATGCCTCTGTGGCAATAAGAGAACCAAAGGAAGGAGAATGACAGGTTAGCTTAAATCCCAGGCTTGTTCTTTCATTGGTTATGTGACCTCAGATCATTTCTTTAATCAGCCAGCCTCAGTTTCCTCATCTGAAAAATGGGCATAATAGTACCTGCTTTATATGAGGAGATACTGTAATGCTCTTTCCATAGGGTGACCATGGGGATTGCAGGGGCAGTACACTGGGAGAAATACATAGTATATAGGAAATGCTCAGTGAATGCCATCATTTAGCAAAGATGACTAAATGCTTGCTGAATGCCAGGCTCTATTCCAGGTGCTGGATGAACAGAAGAGACAAAAAGAAAATCCTGGCCCAGGATTTCTTCACGCCTGTAATCTTAGCACTTTGGGAGGCCAAAGCAGGTGGATTACCTGAGCTCAGGAGTTCAATACCAGCCTGAGCAACAGCGAGTCTCCATCCCTAAAAACTAGCCCAGCATTGTGGTGGGTGCCTGTAGTCCCAGCTACTTAGGAGGCTGAGGCAAGAGAATCACTTGAGTGCAGGAGTTTGAGGTTGCTGTGAGCTATGATGCCATGGCATTCAATCCCAGGGCAACAAAGTGAGACTCATCTCAAAAAAAAAAAAGAAAAAAGAAAAGAAAAGAAAATCCTGCTCTCATGGAATTAATATTCTAGGAGGAGGAGACAGAAAATAAATAAGTAAATAAGTAAAATATATAGCACAGCAGATGATGAAAAACACTAGGAGAGAAATAAAGCCAGGAAGGGGACCAAGGAGTGCTAGGTTCAATTTTAAACAGAGCAGCCAGAGACTCCCTGCGCATGTGACATTATAATAAAGGCCAAAGGAGTAGAAAGAGCCAAGCACCCCGAAGTTCAAGGGAAGAGCATTCCCGGCAGAGGGAACTGCAAAGTCAAAGGCCTTGAGACAGGAGTGTGTGCCTGGAATGATGGAGAAACATCTAGGAGGCTGGTGTGGCTGAAACTAAGTGTGGGAGGGACAGTGGCAGGAAATGAGGCAGAAAAGGTAGTGCGGTGTGTGTGATGGAGGTGAGGGTAGGAGCACAGAGTGCAATCATGCAGCAACTTGTTGACCATTAAAAACTCTGGAGAGTTTCAAGGAGAGGAGTGATAGAATCTGATTAATGTTTTAGGAAGAGTGCTCAGACTCTGTACTAAGAACAGGTTGGGGGATGGAGTCAAGAGTGATAGTAAGGAAACAGTAAAAAGTCAACACAATAACCCAGGTGAGAGATCCCGGCTTGGACTGGGAGGTGAATAAGAGCTTGGATTCTGAACGTGTTTTTAAAGGAGGGGCTGATAGTTTGAGGATGGATTTAATGGGAACTATGAAAACAAAGGAGGAGTTCAAGAATGCCTCTGAGGTTTTTGGCCTGAGCAACTCAAGGAATAGAATGGCCATTTACTGAGATGAAAAGGACTATAGGTGGAGTAAATTTGGGGCCGTGGGTGGTAGATGTTATGAGATTATGAATTCTGTTTCAGGCACTGGGAGAGATGATTCCCTTAATAGCCACAAATGAGTCATGCATTGGGACTTTCCTATTGGGGCTTGTCCTCTTAGAATGTTGCCTGAGCCATAGAAAGGGCAGCCAAAGTGCCCTGATCAATCACCATGGCTAATGGCCAGGTATGTAAACCACCTTAAACTAGTCCCAGGAAAGCTCCAGAGGACTTCAGTTGCATGAGTGACTCTAGGTGAGAACAGAAGAATCAACTAGCTGAGCCCAGCCCAACTGCCACTAAGCTTCAGTTTGTTGTGTAGCAATAGTTAATTGGTACAATCATGTCAAATTTGAGATGCCCTGTGGACATTCGAATTAGGATATCAAGTTGGCATTGGATGCCTGAGTCTGGAACTCAGGGAAGATGTCCAGGCTAAAAACATAAATGGGAAGTCATCTGTATATAGATGACAGTTAAAGCCATGAGACTGATTAAAAAACACCAAGGGAGTGAGTATAGGTGAAAGAGGAGAAGTTTAAAGGCTGAGCCCTGGGGAACCATGACATTTAGAAAGGAAGAAGAATCCTCAAATGTGGTAAAGAAGGATCAGCCAGGGCAAGAGAAGAAAAACCAGGCATAGTGTGTGTAGTGTCCTAGAAACCAAGTTCAGGATATGTTTCTCGAAGAAAGGAGGGATTGATTTTGTTAGATACTGTTAACTAATCAAATAATATAAGGACTAAGAATTGATCATTGGATTTAGCCAGTGAATCTTTTGATTACCTTTGAGAGAAATAGTTTTAGTAGAGTGAGGAGTTAAAGAGAAAATAGGAAGAGAGGAATTGAGAGAAATAGTTTTAGTAGAGTGAGGAGTTAAAGAGAAAATAGGAAGAGAGGAGTTGGAGCTATGGCTGGAGATTACCCTTTTGAGGAACTCTAATGTAAAGGAAAGCAGAGAAATGGGTCCATGGTGATGAAAGGATATGCAGTTAAGAGAGAATTTTTATTTTATTTGTTTGTTTGTTTGTTTATTTCTTTTTGAGACAGAGCCTCAAGCTGTTGTCCTGGGTAGAGTGCCATAGCATCACAGCTCACAGCAACCTCTAACTCCTGGGCTTAAGTGATTCACTTGCCTCGGCCTCCCAAGTAGCTGGGACTACAGGCACCTGCCACAATGCCCGGCTAATTTTTGGTTGTAGTTGTCATTGTTGTTTGGCAGGCCCGGGCTGGATTAGAACCCACCAGCTCTGGTGTTTGTGGCTGGCACCTCAGCCACTTGAGATACAAGTGCCGAGCCTGTTTATTTATTTGAGACAGAATCTCACTTTGTATCCCCCAGTAGAGTGCCAGGGCATCACAGCTCACAGCAACCTCAAACTCCTAGGGTTAAGCGATTCTCTTGCCTGGGCCTCCCAAGTGGCTGGGTCTATAGGCTCCTGCCGCAATGCCTGGCTATTTTTAAAGACAGGGTCTCACTCTAGCTTAGGCTGGTCTCAAACTCATGAGCTCAGGTGATCCACCCACCTCAGCTTCCCAGAGTGCTACGATTACAAGGGTGAGCCACAGTGCCCGGCCTCTAAGAGAGAGTTTTTACAATTGGGAGCATCCTGCACAAGGATGAGAATAATCCAGTAAAGAGGGAAAATCAAGTGATGTGAAGGACAGGAGATGAGCTAGAAGCCATTGTTGAGTAGATGAGTGGGAACTTCAGTGCCAGCGGAGGCCTTGGTCTTAGCTGGGAGCAAGGATAGATCTTACAGAAAATGAGAGGAAAGACAGAGTTGTAAGAGAGTTGTAGGTAGAAGAATATGAAATTTCTTTGCTTGTGTTTTCTCAGCAAGGTCATTGGCTGAGCCTGAGAATGGGGAAGGATATGTTGGAAGGTTGAGGAGAAAGAAGATATGAAATTCTTATCTAGAAATGAATAGTATCCATTGTCATTATCTGCCATAGGACGCAAGGTCTCCTAACCTACTCCTTACTGTCCAAGAAATCAATAATTCTGTTCTGATGGGTCCGGGCTTGATACAGCCTACAATACAGATTGATATTGGCTGGCACTGTCATGCCCAAACAAAGCCAATTCTCACTCCCCTTTTGATTGAAAATCCAGTTTTGTACAATACATGGTGGTCAGGTGCTTAGGGAAAGCTGAATTTTCTACCTGAACTGTTAATCAAGGCTGTTAATATTGATTAGTGTGAGCCAATCAAGCTAATTCTGTTTTCTTTGCCAGCAAGTGTGTTAGGCACAAACTTATGTTGCAATTCTGACCAAGGGTATGTGAGAGATCTGCTGGTAGTCTCTTTAAAAAGGTTCTTCTGTATAATAAGAGGATCCTAGAAAAAATAATTTCTTTTCTCTGCTCCGTATTATTAAAACTGTTTGCAGAAAGTGGGTCTGCAGCAGCCACCGTGTTAACAGGATACAGGGTGGTTAACACCCTGAACAGGTATCACGGGACTGAATACAACCCGAGAGTCTCTCTGCTTCCAGACTTCTTGGTACAGTGGAACCTCCATAGCTGACCACCTCCCTACATTGGCCACCTCCTGAAGTTGACCTAATTTTCATAGAGCAGATGCACACCATATGTGTGTATCAGTACAGAGGCCAAGTCAACTTACAGCGCTTCTACTGTATGTGAAATGTCGTAATATATTTTCCCTGTTGACTAAGCATAATCACTATGCCCTTTTGTGTTGGTTCATCTGCGATTTGCAACCAAAAGAAATGTGATACACGGGGCAGTGCCTGTGGCTCAGTGGGCGGGGTGCCGGCCCCATGTACCAAGGGTGGAGGGTTTGAACCCAGCCCGAGGCAAACTATAACAAAAAGTAGCCAGGCATTGTGGTGGACGCCTGTAGTCACAGCTACTGGAGAGGCTGAGGCAAGAGAATCGCCTAAGCCCAGGAGTTGGAGATTGCTGTGAGCTGTGATGCCACAGCACTCCACAGAGGGCATTAAAGTGAGACTTTGTCTCTAAAAAAAAAAAAGAAAGAAAGAAAAGAAATGTGATACACAGAACCTCAGCCAATAGATGCAGAATTCAGCTTGGTGCTCCAGAGGACACAAATTCAACTCAGTGCAACAAGATAAAATGAGAACAATATTTAGATACAGATGAATAGAACTCCCTTGCCAGGACTACCTTACAACAGATATTGTGAACATGGGATAATAAAATGTAGAAATTACTGTTTTAGAAAGCAGAATATGTTAAATACCTTGAAATAGATAAAAGAAGGCAAAGAAGATAGTGATAACATCCACTTAGGGAAATGGGAGGTTGTCTCAGTCCAGGAAGTAAAGTCTAGAAAATAGGGAACCGTAAGAACAAACATACAGGCAAGAAAGTGGACTGGTCTGGAAAACCATGCGGTGAGTGCAGTCTGGCTGGCTCACAGCTCTGTGCAGGGGAGGCCTAGAAATAATGCTGGCAAGTCACATTGAGTCAGGATTTGAGAGCCCCTAACTTGTAGGCCAAGACCAATGTGGGTTTGCTTAGGTTGGAAATGGCAGAGCCCTGGAGATTTTTTTCTTTTTAGTAGGCAAGTAACATGATCAGAGCTGAGCGCGGGAAGATTCATCTTTAGTAGGGGGATTGAAGCCGTTTCCTTTTTACTCAATAACTCATTGTTTCAGTTAGTTACTATGCCTTCAACATACACGATGTTTAATATAGATATCACTAAAATTTCAGCAAGGATAAACAAGAGAGAATTGGATTCTCAGACCCAAGCCAGGAGGGTACATTAAGGGCTGAGAATTTGCTTTTGCCTCTTATAAACCTCCCCAGCCCTTTTCTCCATGACCCACTTACTTCTGTTTCTCTCTCTGTTTGTTTGTTTGTTTGTTTTTTTGCAGTTTTTGGCCAGGGCTGGGTTTGAACACGCCACCTCTGGCGTATGGGGCTGGCACCCTACTCCTTTGAGCCATGGGCACTGCCCTCTCTCTGTTTTTGAGCCATGGGCACTGCCCTCTCTCTGTTTTTTGTTGTTGTTGTTGTTGTTGTTGTTATTGTTGTTGTTGAGACAGAGTCTCAAGCTGTTGCCCTAGGTAGAGTGCTGTGGTGTCGCAGCTCACAGCAGCCTCAAACTCTTGGGCTTAGCAATTCTCTTGCGTCAGCCTCCCAAGTAGCTGGGACTACAGGCACCTACCACAACACCCGGCTATTTTTGTTGTTGCTGTTGTTGCAGTTGTCATTGTTGTTTTATCTGGCCAGTGCCGGTTTTGAACAAGCCAGCCTCAGTGTATGTGGCCAGCACCCTACCCACTGGACTACGGGTGCCACCAATCCCACTTAATTCTTTAAGGCTCCCTGTAACCACAGACAGCCTGCATTCCAATTCAAACCCGCCTGAGATGGGAGCTCTGTAGCAGGACAGTGGCTCTCCATCCTCTAGTCTCTGATGTTTACATGCAGCAGAGTTCCTCCAATCAGTCACGGTACCCTTTGCAGAGCACCATGAAATATTGATATATTTAAGTCCAAAATACAGCCTATGAATTAGCACAAAATTACATATTTAGCTACTTTATGCTTAAGCTGCTTAAAAATGTTAAACTTAATTAAATTTACAGACACTAACACATAATATAAAACTACAACCATAAGCCCAAACATCTGTCCATAGAAAAAACAAGCTGTCAAACTGAGTGCCGTTGGCTCTGTCTGGGTCTATTAATATTCATTTGCTACTTGCTAATTCTTCCTGTCATCTGCTAGCACTGGCCAGTGGACAAGCAATAACAGGTGCCAAGGGTTTAATACAAATGTAGAGAGAAAAAAACTAAAAGGTGAAGAAATTCTATCCATTAACTTAATTTTTCTGGGAATTAGTATGTTTATCCATTCAACAAAGGTAGAGCAGCTACCATGTGCCAGACGCTGTGCCAAGGAGAGGAGACACAAGCCAGTAAGGTGCAGTCTTCCCTTCCAGAAGATGTCCATGAAGAGAGACGACAAGCAAACACTAGCAGGGTAAAAGGAAGTGGCCGGGCCGGTGGCTCATGCCTGTAATGCTAGCACTTGGGAGGCCAAGGTGGATGGATTGCCTGAGCTCAGGAGTTTGAGACAAGCCTGAGCAAGCGCAAGACACCATCTCTACTAAAAAAAAAAAAAATAGAAAGCAACCAGCCAGGCACCATGGCAGGCACCTATAAGTCCCAGCTACTCAGAGGCTGAGGCAGGAGGATTGCTCAAGCCCAAAACTTTGAGGTTGCTGTGAGCTATGACACCATGGATCTCTACCCTGGGTGACAAAGTGAGAGTCTAAAAAAAAAAAATGAATAAAAAAAGAAAGATAAAAGAAAGTATTAGGTGGACGCAGTGCAGGAATCTCTGGAGCCTAGAGCCTGGGGACAGAGAGGGCTGTAGAGAGGATGAGACTCACAAGAGGTGAGTCTCAAAGATAAACTCAAGTCATCTAAGCCAGCGCTTCTCAGACTGTGGGATTTCAGAGACCAATAAATTGTTCCTGGAATTGGAGGTGGGGGTAGTCAGGACCAACAAAGAATGATCAACTTTCACATTTTATGAAACATTCAGCTGCCATTATTGGAGTTTTATAGAAGGAAAAGACATTTTAGTACAAAAGAAAAAAAAAGGCAAAGAAATAAAAAAGACATAATTTCAGAAACAGAAATTGTCCTTTTATTTATTTATTATTTATTTATCAGAGAAAGAGTCTCACTCTGTCACCCAGGCGAGAGAGTCATGGCCTCAGCCTAGCTTATTGCAAACTTAAGCTCTTGGGCTGAAGTGATCCTTTTGCCTTGGCCTCCCCAGTACAAGGGACTACAGGTGCTTGCCACAAGGCCTGGCTAACTTTTCTATTTTTCACAGAGACAGGGTCATGCTCTTGTTCAGGTTGGTCTCAAATCCTGGGCTCTGACCTCCCAGAGTGCTAGGATTACAGGCGTCGGCCAGGGCCCCCTGCCTGGAGCTGTCCTTTAATTGGTGCACATTTAGCTTTGTGAAGAACTCCTTGTCACTGTCCTCGTTTGTCTCATTGGCAGCAGATTCATGACAACATGGACCACGGAGCTGCTGGAAGGTGAGCAGCTGGGAGAGGTGCTGCAAGCAGAGGACAGGAAGGAGGGCAGGGCCTGCAGCGGCTGGGACTTGGATTTCCCTACAGGGCTAAGGATCTAGGTGTGCTGGATCTGGGGGAGTGTGGAGGAGCGGAGCCAGCACCTATCCCCAGGGCTGCACTGTGACCTTCTTCAGCCCTGGGTGTTCTGTCCCCAGCAGCAGGGGAGCCAGCAGGGCTTTATCCATCCAAAATATTGAAAATTATACTTTATGATTGTATTGGTATAAGGAAGACAATAATATTAGACCACAAACTTTTATTATTTTTCTTCTAACATTAAAAGAAATTAAAACAATTTTGTGGGGGCCTGAAAGTGTTGTGGGCCTTAGGCGCTTTGTCTACTGTGCCTGAAAGCAAGCTCGGGCCTGCCTGTCCTGAGCATGGGGAGCTCAGGCTCACCTTGTCCTGAGTGTGAGGAGCTGGGGCCCTCCTGTCCTGAGCGTGGGAAGTTGGGGCCCGCCTGTCCTGAGCGTGGGAAGTTGGAGCCCTCCTGTCCTGAGCGTGGGAAGTTGGGGCCCGCCTGTCCTGAGTGTGGGGAGCTCGGACCCACCTATCCTGAGTGTGTGTGTGTGGTCCCAGTGGGATGGGGTCCCAAATGGGTTCTCCATTCTCTGTCACAGCAATTCCCTCAGCATTCAGGGAAGTCTGGCCCTGTTTGGGAAGCAGGGAATGTACCAGAAGAAGGTAGAGGAGTAAGTTCACAAGAGGGCCAACCACTACACAGTGTGTGAACTTGGAAATCAGCTCCGCCAGGACTGGACGCCCCAGGGGTCACCAGGCCACTTGCTCATGGCTGGTAGGTCCTGCTTGAGAGGTTCTAGCACAGAATCAGGGTGAGAGTCTGCAAGAAAGGAGAGGAGGCCAGTCCAGGGACAGGCAGGGACTTTCATAGAGGGGAAAAGGAGAGTGGAGACTGAGCAACTGTCAGCTCAGCTCTACCAGCTATCCTTATCAGTATAGCTGGAATGGGGCTGTGAGCCTGAGCACTGCCTGGGGCCCTTCTCTAGTGCAGGTCAGGATTATGGGGGATCCTAGGGTTAGGAACTCTGGCCTTGACGCACTCCAGGAATCTGGGGAGGGGATTGCTGATTTCTGACCAGATTTTCTAAAACGGTGGCACTTCTGTCAAGGTTATGATAATTTCTTTCCCACATTGCTGGCCACTTCCAGCCTCAGGGACAGGAAGCAGCAGGGATCTGCCCTGTCTAGAGACTGCCAGGTGGACTGGCCTCCTGGGCTTGGTCTGCCCTGGGTTTCATCAGTCAGGCCCAGACCAAGCCTATTGTAATGCAGAGCCTTTCCCCCCTGCCAAGACCCTGGCCCCAGTACTGGCTCTAATGTAAAGTTGGGCTGAATTGTAGTCTGTCTGTCCTTTTTGTCTAGGCCTCAGGTATGTGCATCCTGTGGGTGATGGGAGTGTTATTGGCATCTTTTCTCCCACCTCCTGCTCAAAGTAAGTCCTCTCTCTATATGCAAGACTGGAGGGCAGGGACAAGGTCATTTAAGTGCTTGGAACATTTGAGATCACTGGTGCGAAGGCAGAGAAGGGAGAAAAGATGAGGGAGAGGAAAAGCAAGGGAAGTGAGAGGGGGAAGAAGGGATAGGTGGAACACCCGGCAGGAGCAGTTACCGTTTTCGAAAATATTAGTATGTATTTTTTGATATGTTGCCCTGGGTTCCCCAGTTTAGCCTGGATATGTGTTGTAAAGACAAACGCAAGGTGAGCTGGCTCAGATCTGTAATCCTAGCTCTCTGGGAGGCCGAGGCAGGTGGACTGCCTGAGCTCACAGGTTGGGGACCAGCCTGAGCCAGAGTGAGACCCTGTCTCTAAAAATAGCTGGGCGTTGTGGTAGGAGCCTATAGTCCCAGCTACTCTGGAGGTTGAGACCAGAGAATCAGTTGAGCCCAGCAGTTTGAGGTTGCTGTGAGCATGCCACAGCACTCTACCCAGGATAACAAAGTGAGACTCCGTCTCAAAAAAAAAAAAAAAGACATTTTACTAGATAACTGCCAAGAGTAAGAACCACTCCTAAAATAGTATCACACTGAAGAAATCTAAAATTAATGTAATAGTATTCTTCAATAGTCTAGCTATCTTAAAAATATATATTTTTAAGCATTTTTATAAGCCAGGATCCACTCAACTTTATTCATTGCAATTTGATTATTATAATAAATATATGCACACACATGTATGTGTGTTTATAAGCCAGGATCCACTCAACTTTATTCATTGCAATTTGATTATTATAATAAATATATGCACACACATGTATGTGTGTATATATATACTTCATGTGCAATTTTAAATTGCACACTATTTTAACTTAAGTATGACCTTTATGGCCATCCTGTGTGTGTGTGTGTGTGTGTGTGTATGTCTATATGTATATATATTTTTTATGAGATAGAGGTACCATTTGTCACCCTGGGGTTGAGTTGTCATGGCATCATGATAGCTCATAACAACCTCAAAGTCTTGGGCTCAAATGATCCTCCTACCTCAGCTTCCCAAGTAACTGGGACTACAGGCGCCTGCCACAATGCTCAGCTACTTGTTCCATTTTAGTAGAGATGGGGGTCTTGCTCTTACTCAGGCTGGTCTCAAGCTCCTGAACTCAAGCAATCTGCCCACCTTAGCCTCCCAGAGTGCTAGGATCACAGGCGTGAGCCACCACAACTGACCTGGTTATTGTATTTTCTTAGTCTCCTTTAATCCAGAAGACTCTCCCTGCCTCTTCATTTATTTACTGCTTATTTTGTGTTAATGACACTGGCATTATTAAAGAGTTCACTAGTTAACTTACTAAATGTCCCACAATCTAGATTTTTGCTGACTGTTTCCTGGTGATTGTACTCATGCTCAATGTTCAAGGCAAGAATATGACACGGGCATAGCTGTGCACCCCCACTGCACATGTCCCGCCGGGGTCCTTCATGTTTGTGGTGCTACATTTAATTATTTGAGTAAGGGGTGGCCATTAGATTTTCCCATTATAAAGATACCTTTTGACCTTTGTAACTAATACTGTGGGTATTAAAGTCCTTTTTTCTTTAGCGGGCAAAAGTCAACTACTTTTTCTGGAAAAAATGTCTTCTTCCCAGGGTCCCATCGAAGGTCCCATCGCCAGTCTGCTGTGCTTTACAGCTCACATCACCATCCTGGAGGCTGCTCTGATAGCATGAAGATTCACAATTTTAATCGTTAATAACCAAAACATTTTCTAATTTTTTTGTGGCACTTTACAATTTATAGAGCATTTGTACACATATTGCATCTTTTTTTTGGGGGGGGGGAGGCAGAATGGAGTCTGACTTTGTCTCTCTGGGTAGAGCACCATGGTGTCATAGCTCACAGCAACCTCAAACTCTTGGGCTCAAGTGAACCTCCTGCCTCAGGCTTCCCAGTAGCTGGGACTACAGGCACCCGCCATAATGCCAGGAAAATTTTTCTATTTTTAGTAGAGACAGGGTCTTACTCTTGCTCAGGCTGGTCTCAAACTCCAGAGCTCAAGCAACCCACCTGCCTCAGCTTCCCAGAGGGCTGGGATTACAGGTGTGAGTCACTGTGCCCCACCTATGTTGCATCTTTTGATTTTCTCACTTTTCCTTGTCTGAGAAGTCAGACTGCTTAGAATCATTCACTCATTTACTCATCCATCCATCCTTCCTGACTACATGCCAGCCACGGGGACTAGAAGCTTGGGGCTTTCACTGGTGAGCGAAGGGATCAGATCTAGTGGGCAGAGACCAACAGGGAAACTCGTCCCAAGTGGTGTCCCAAGCACTTACTTAGAGAGACACACTCTGGCCAAGAGGAGAAACTGGAGAAGCAGAAGCTGAGCCCCCAGCTTGCCCTACTCCCTCCTTTTTAAAATATTATGAGTTGGGTTTTCTGTTACCTGCAGCCACATGCATCCTAACTGATGCTCTCAATGTTCTTATGTTGCCGATAAGGAAATTAAGGACCTAGAGGTAAAATGACTTTGTCAATGGCACTCAGCTGGTAAGTGCAAGAGGTGGTTTCTGATCCTGGGTGCTTGGTTCCAAGTCACTGCCTGGTCTTGGTAACCTGTGCTGATCTCCTGGGTGAGGGGAAGACAGAGGAGCTCTTATAGTCTGAGTGTCCTCTTTTACACAGAGCAGAGATGGCTAGACCACTCAGGTGATGTAAGCGCTGGTCACTCCCCACAGCCCATGGCCGAGCGATGGGCATTTCAGACACAGCCCTGTTCACATAGACAGTTGGAGGGTGTGCAAGGTTACTTAAGCCACACCAGTGAACATATTGCCTGAAGGCCACGGCGTGCCCCATGTAAATACAGATCAAACCCCCATGTTTCAGAGGGACTGATTGAATGTGTAAAAGATCGGATGGCCCGGAGAACAGGAGTTAATGGATGGGAGGAATCTATGGGGGTTGAGGCCAAAGAGTAGATTCAATGCAGCAAAGAGCCAGGCTCACAGCCGGCTGTGAATTTGAAGTATGAGGGCAATTAGGCATGAGCTACTTGTAGGCAGAAGGAAAAAAGGTGAACTCAACGGCCCAGTTCCATGTGCAGGCTGGATGCAGAGGACTGTCATCTCAGTAGAGGCTGAGAAGTGATGCCAAGGGTCACCCTGGTAGAAGGCAGGGCCCAGAGTCAGAAACATTTAAAGTACACCTTCTGGGCTTTATTATATATATATATCTCACCACAGAGGTCAAGAGTTGTAAAACCTTGACTGCTAATTGTCCCACTTCACCTTAAGTAATTTTGCTAGAGAATGCTGATCTAGCTTGAATTTGTGTGTGTGCATGCGTGCGTGTGGGTTTGTGTGTGTACAGGAGAGTAGAGCAGTGGGGGTGGTGGGGAATGTGACATTTTTGCCAGCATTTGCCTTTTTTTACCCCCGGTCTTTTTTTTTCTTGCTGTTTTCCACCCCTACGATAAGCTGAGCCAGTGTAAGTTACAATTTATTAGCTGGTTGCTATGGGTTACACCAGTGCTCTGCAGATATTCCCTTCAGAAATAGTAACATTTAATGTAATGTAAAACACAACTACTGTATCACCACTTGGTTGGCTTCTGCTGGCTTGCAATATTATATCCTTCCCTGCTGAGATCGAAGCCTCAGGAAATTAGCTGGTGCCATTATTTTATTAAGATGATGGGTGTCTGCCATACCCCCCCCCTTTTTTTCATGAAAAAGAGCTTCCAAACCAAGGGCGTCTGAAGTATCCGGGGTGCCAACTTGCAGAGCCACACAGTGCCCGGAGACTGACTGTTTCATCTGCCTGTTCATTATTTAAGGCGGTCTCCTCAAAGCTGAGTCTCTGTGGGCCTGAGGCCAGTTACCGTTTCAGGGAAACTAGCCATAACTACTGATGGATTTTATTTATTCTGCCATCTGTATATATCTATGGCAGGCTGGTTAACAAAAAATTTGTAGGCCGGTAAAATTTAGGAATAATATTTAACTGTAAAAGTGATTTAAAAGCGAAAGCTTAGGAGATGGTGACCTTGAGTATAGCCATTCAATTTAAAATAAACACGGTGCTAGGCATGTACCCAAAAGGAAAAAAAAAAAAGTATCATAAAGACATTTGCACTAGACTGTTTATTGTAGCTCAATTTACAATCGCCAAAATGTGGAAACAACCTAAATGCTCACCAACCCAGGAATGGATTAACAAGCTGTAGTACATGTATACCATGGAATACTATTCAGCCATTAAAAGAGATGGAGATGGGTGGCGCTGTGGCTCAAGGAGTAGGGCGCTGGTCCCATATGTCGGAGGTGGCAGGTTCAAACCCAGCCCCGGCCAAAAATGACAAAAAAAAAAAAGAGATTGAGACTTTACATCTTTTGTAATGACCTGGATTGAGTTGGAACACATTCTTCTTTGTAAAGCATTCTAAGAATGGAGAAGCAAGAATCCAATGTACTCAATTCTAATATGAAGGCTAGTAGATGAGCTAATACAAGGTGGAGTAAGGGAATGAGAGATCCGGGAGGGGGAAAGGGAAGGGTTTGGAGGGGTCATGGTGTATGGCACACCTCTGGGGGGCAGGACACAGTTATAAGAGTGACGTAACCCAACAAATGCAATCAGTGTAACCTAATTCTTTGTACTCTCCATGAATCCCAAATAATGAAAAATAAAATAAAATAAAATAAACACAGTGAAAGAGACTGTTTTCAGGTCACTGCATTCTCTCTTTGCTGCCTGCTGTCTGCATTGCCCACCCACCGCGCCACTCCCCCTCCCAGAGCTCACCTCTCCCTCCCTGTGTGCCCTCTCTCCTGTCTCAGAGGTGTGCTCTTGTCTGTGCGGGTCACTGGGTCATTCTACAGGTGAGTGCTCCCCACCAGGGGTGGGCCGCTAGGGTAGGAGGAGGGCTGCCCTGGTGGGAGGAACAGGGGCTCTGGCTCTGCCACTTTCTGGCTGCATTCTCCGGGACAGGTCGCTTGACCTTGGGGAGCCTCAGTGTCCTTATCATAAAATGAGATAATAGCAGTTACCTTGCCTGTGTATTATAAGAACTGGGAGGGGTAATCACTTAGCACAGTGCCTAGCCCCTTGTAGGTCTTCCTTACTCTGGTACATGGGGCACTGTTCCCTCTACTGGTTCCCTCTCCCGGCTACCTTGTCTACCTGGGCAATTCCTGCTTTTCTTTGAAGGCTTAGCTCAGATACAACCTCTTTTGTGAAAACAGCTCAGCCACCCTCGCATCTCCCATCTTCTGAACACTTGCCATGCCTGCCCCCCATGGCAGCACGTCCACTCTGCATTTCGCCCTCACATCTCCCCTCTTCCCAGCCTGACCCTCCTGCCCCCCATGGCAGCACGTCCACCCTCACATCTCCCCTCTTCCCAGCCTGACCCTCCTGCCCCCCATGGCAGCACGTCCACTCTGCATTTCACCCTCACATCTCCCCTCTTCCCAGCCTGTCCCTCCTGCCCCCCATGGCAGCACGTCCACTCTGCATTTCACCCTCACATCTCCCCTCTTCCCAGCCTGACCCTCCTGCCCCCCATGGCAGCACGTCCACTCTGCATTTCACCCTCACATCTCCCCTCTTCCCAGCCTGTCCCTCCTGCCCCCCATGGCAGCACGTCCACTCTGCATTTCACCCTCACATCTCCCCTCTTCCCAGCCTGACCCTCCTGCCCCCCATGGCAGCACGTCCACTCTGCATTTCACCCTCACATCTCCCCTCTTCCCAGCCTGTCCCTCCTGCCCCCCATGGCAGCACGTCCACTCTGCATTTCACCCTCACATCTCCCCTCTTCCCAGCCTGACCCTCCTGCCCCCCATGGCAGCACGTCCACTCTGCATTTCACCCTCACATCTCCCCTCTTCCCAGCCTGACCCTCCTGCCCCCCATGGCAGCACGTCCACTCTGCATTTCACCCTCACATCTCCCCTCTTCCCAGCCTGACCCTCCTGCCCCCCATGGCAGCACGTCCACTCTGCATTTCACCCTCACATCTCCCCTCTTCCCAGCCTGAACCTCCTGCCTCCCATGGCAGCACGTCCACTCTGCATTTCACCCTCACATCTCCCCTCTTCCCAGCCTGTCCCTCCTGCCCCCCATGGCAGCACGTCCACTCTGCATTTCACCCTCACATCTCCCCTCTTCCCAGCCTGACCCTCCTGCCCCCCATGGCAGCACGTCCACTCTGCATTTCACCCTCACATCTCCCCTCTTCCCAGCCTGACCCTCCTGCCCCCCATGGCAGCACGTCCACTCTGCATTTCACCCTCACATCTCCCCTCTTCCCAGCCTGTCCCTCCTGCCCCCCATGGCAGCACGTCCACTCTGCATTTCACCCTCACATCTCCCCTCTTCCCAGCCTGACCCTCCTGCCCCCCATGGCAGCACGTCCACTCTGCATTTCACCCTCACATCTCCCCTCTTCCCAGCCTGACCCTCCTGCCCCCCATGGCAGCACGTCCACTCTGCATTTCACCCTCACATCTCCCCTCTTCCCAGCCTGACCCTCCTGCCCCCCATGGCAGCACGTCCACTCTGCATTTCACCCTCACATCTCCCCTCTTCCCAGCCTGAACCTCCTGCCTCCCATGGCAGCATGTCCACTCTGCATTTCACCCTCACATCTCCCCTCTTCCCAGCCTGTCCCTCCTGCCCCCCATGGCAGCACGTCCACTCTGCATTTCACCCTCACATCTCCCCTCTTCCCAGCCTGACCCTCCTGCCCCCCATGGCAGGACGTCCACTCTGCATTTCACCCTCACATCTCCCCTCTTCCCAGCCTGACCCTCCTGCCCCCCATGGCAGCACGTCCACTCTGCATTTCACCCTCACATCTCCCCTCTTCCCAGCCTGACCCTCCTGCCCCCCATGGCAGCACGTCCACTCTGCATTTCACCCTCACATCTCCCCTCTTCCCAGCCTGACCCTCCTGCCCCCCATGGCAGCACGTCCACTCTGGATTGCCAGTCTCTGCTGACTTGCCTTCTTCCTCCTACACTTGGGGCTCCTTCAGGGCAGTGGACTTGCCTTTTCAATCCCTCTTTCTAGCACAGTGTCTGGTATGCTTGGATTTTCAATGAAGTTTGGTGTACGAATGATTAAGGAGCAGTTCATTAACTCGTTCATTAGCTTCAAGTTTACCTGACACTACCAAGTGGACAACAGCCAGTGCTATTGTGCAGGCCAATGGCAGCCACTAGGACTAAGGGACTAAGAGTATGCTGTTTTCTTTAGGGTTCAAATACCTTTGGCTGTAAGTAACACAAGATGTGAGTCACAATCACTTAATAAGAAGAAAGTTTATCATGCTCCATAATGAGGAGTCCAGGGGTGTGTAGGCTCTGGGGATGTTTAGTTTAGTTCTTCATTATATCACTGAGGACCTCATTTCTCCAAACTTTCAGCCCAGCTTTCTTCCTCGTCTTGTATTTTCCATCCTAATGACTCTGAGTGGGAAGGTGGGCCCAGCTGTCCTAAGCAGTATGTCCAGATCAAACAGTGGTGACTGCTTTCTTTTTATGAACCTTTAGAACCTCTTGCCCAGTAGACTTCTGCTCATGGTTCTGGCCACAGTTACGCTACAGGTCCTTTTTGAAACCAATTATTAACACAGGAAAAGGGAATATCACAAACAGCTTAGTGAAACATACTGTCATGAGTAGGACATATTACTAAAGCAAGCTGGAGTTCTCTTAGGAAGGGAAAAGCTTTCGGCTAAAGGTATACTGAATAAGCAGCCACAGAGCTTGCTGCTGTGTGCATTTATTCATTCATTCAGCAGATATGTGTTTATTCATTCAGAAACAGGATCTTTCTCTGTTGCCCAGGCTAGAGTGGGCCGATCGTAGCTCATTATAACCTTGAATTCCGGGGCTCAAGTGATCCTCCTGACTCAGCTTCTCAAGAAGCTGGGACTACAGGCGCCTGCCACCACACCCAACTAATTTTTCTATTTTTTACAGGTACAGTGTCTTACTATGTTGCTCAGGTTGGTCTTAAACTCCTGGCTTCAAGTGATCCACCTGCCTTAGCCTCCCAAATTGTTGGGAAGATGCTTACTCAGTATTTACCAGGTACCAGGTGTTGTGAATAGTGGTGAACAAAGGACATAAGACCCCACCCCTACTGAATGTACCATTCCAGTGGGGAAAGAGACAATGAACATGTAAACTAATAAGCAAGATAAAAATAGATTGCTGTGACAAAAGGGAAGTCAACTGGGCAGCATACAAAGAGTGAGTAAGGGCTACACTAGAGTTGGTCTGGAAGGTCCTTCTGGGAAGGTAATGCTTGATGAAGTAGGGAGCAACAAGTCAGGTGAAGATCAAGACAGCGAGTATCTCAAGTAGAGGGGACAGCAGGTGCAAAGGCCCTGTGCCAGGAATGAGGTGGTCCTGTAGCAGGAACAAAGTCTGTACCTAATGACGGATCAAAAGTTGCTCCTGGCACCCAGCCCAACTCCTGCCCCAGGCTAAAAACAGATTACCAGCAACAACTCCAGCTTCCCAGAGCCTCTCCTGCCCAGACTTGCAGCTCCACCCAGGTCAAAGGCACAGCTGCAGAGACCACAGAACAATGGGCTGAGCCCTGTGAACAGAGGAGAAGCAACCATGTTTGGACAAACAACCCAGGAATGAGGTCAAAGGCTTCTTCAGCCAGTGCCTAATTTGTGTAGCAATTTCTTTGGCCACATCTACCTGGAAATATAAAAAGACAGGTGCAAGATGACAATGGAACAACTTTCCTTATGTGCGCGACACCCCTTCCCCACGTCCTGAAAACCTCCTAGCTGCCACGCTGTGGCAGGGTGGCCCCACTGGGTCCGACCGCAGCTGGGAGGGGGGCAGTGCCGCTGCTGTGTGTGGTAGCTCTGCCAGGGTCTCAGGAGGCAAGGACTGGAATTCCCAGCTGTCAGCATAGTAATAATCTCTATAGCCTTTCTTCAGCTCAGTTTCTGGGTGAACAGAAGGAATCATTGGCAGCCTGGGCCCAAATCTCATTCCACTCAAGCACTGGTAGCTCCCGTCACCCGCAGTGATCACCTCTCCCAGGAGTGTTTTGCTCCTGCCAAGTTCCCACTGTCATATCCCCCGCAACCTACCAGGCTGGAGAGCACACAGTTCTCCTTCCTCAGGAAACCAGTCTCTCTGTTTCCCTCTTCTAGGCAGCTACTTCCCTGCAATGGGGACATCAGATTCATTTAACATTTTTTTTTCCTTTAAAGCTTCTGGGAAACCCATATAGGCTTGTGGAGCCTCCAGATGAGGCCCCATGAGCATCGGAGCCCTCGCCCAGGCTCACAGCCTCGGGACACTGGCATGCTTAGTGTTTCCCACAACCCCAGTTTCTCCAGAAAGCCCTGGAGATGTCTCACTCGTGTCTGTAAATTGCTTGACCTGTCCGGACTTTGGCTCTTGGCAGCCTCCTGGGAAGTATAAGTGAAGCTCCCTGCACGCCGTGTGATGATATTCTAGGGCCTCAAAGCAGGCCTATTTGGCATGCAAGGGGCTGGGAGGTTGGTGAAACAATGCTCTAGACATCTGATTGCCTCTAGGGTGTCTGCTTGTGGCAGAAACCACCCCCTAGACCAAGAGCCACTGAGTGTGACAGATTCCTTTCTTCTTGAGGCTGAACTTTCTCTTAGAGGTTCCATGTTGTTTTTTGTCACCCATATCCCTCCCTCCCTCCTCTGTTTGCCCTAAATTCTGAAGACACGAGGGACCTCGGTTGTGCACACAGAGGGGTTCTTCCCTAGACATCTGGAATCCAGGTAGATCCTGGGAAGGTGTGAGGAAAGAGGCCATCCCACTATTCAGACAAAGAAAATCTTAGCTCTAGCCCTGTCAGCCAAGGAAAATCAGCATGAAAGGAAGCTTGGAGGTCATTAGGTCAACTGCCTCATTTTACGGATGAGAAAACAGAGGCCCAGAGAGGTGAACAGAGGCCAAGGACAAGGCCCACAGAACTCACGGCAGGGCTGGACCAACCGTGTCTCCTGACTTTCAGTCTGGATCTCTGTTCACTGTGCCTTCTGCTCCACCCCTTCTGAGTTTTATAAAAGTTCTTTTTTTTTTTGAGGCAGAGTCTCAAGCTGTCGCCCTCGGTAGAGTGCTGTGGTGTCATAGCTCACAGTAACCTCAAACTCTTGGGCTTAAGCAATTCTCTTGCCTCAGCCTCCCAAGTAGCTGGGACTACAGGCGCCTGCCACAGTGCCTGGTTATTTTTTGGTTGTAATAGTCATTGTTGTTTGGCAGCCTGGGCTGGATTCGAACCCGCCAACTCTGGTTTATGTGGCCTGTGCCCTAGCAGCTTGAGCTACAGGTGCCAAGACAGTAAAAGTTCTTTTAAATTAAAGCACCTCTTCCTTCTATCCCCCTGTATCCCAGGACATCTGATGAGGGGCCTAAGCCATGAGTGACATTCTCAGTCTGTTTTGAGGGGGAAGATGCCTTTGTGACTCCCTCCTTGAGCACATACGGTTGGGATCAACACATATTTATTCCATCAGATTAGGGCATAATGTCCCACTTTCCATGTATCCTATAGATACATAGATAGAACTACTGTGAAAATAAAAGCACATATTTTCTGCTCAAATAATCAGGCTAAACCAATGTAGATTGTTGTTCTTCCTGCAGGACTTAAAGCTCATAATAGGCTGAAAAGCATGTGAGTACAGCTACCTGATGCGAACCTCTCATTACACCAGCACATGCTCTCTGTGCCCCATTTTGGGGAAAGCGGTCTGGGAGTGGACCCACATGGAAAATCTGAAGCTGCCCTGCTCCCCCACCCGGGCTTCCTGGTTCTCAGGGACAGGACCCCTCCTGCTCCCTGGTGAAGCTGCCTCTCTGTGGCCTCAGGCTGCCGCTGGGCAGGGCCCTCCTGGGGTTTCTGGCTCTGGCAGAGACACTTGTGCTCCCTGCTTCCTGACTCCTGGAGTAGAGTTTGAGAAAGACAGCCTGCTTTTGCCTCAGGAGACCAGATAAAATGAAACCTATTTTCTGAGGGGCAATCTTCTGACTCTTCTTCAAGTAGGATTTTGACTGTAGGATTGGGTTTATACATTGAATTTCAATTTTGTACATACACACGGAGAGGCCCTGGGCAATGGAGGTGTTTGAAACGAGCACCAGCCCAAGTTCTCTACCTGCCAAGTGTTCGATTAAGCTGCTTAGGTCTGTTTCCACCATCCTGTCTTTCAAATATTTATGTGGCAGATTATAGGCAAGCTTCAAAGGCAAGAAAATGCAAAGCTGTTCTATAAATCATGGAATAACACAGCTGCTGTCTTCCTTAGAGTGACAGCTTACGAATGCCAGCATATCTGTCTGCAAAAGGGGTGGTGAGAGCGAGCTCCTCCAGTGTAGCCTGGCCTGGCATGTGGGGGGTGTGTGTGTGTGTGTGTATGGCCATATGTGTGTGTGGCCGTGTGTGTGTGTGTGTGTGTGTGCACGCACGCACGTTGAAGGTGGGAAAGGGAGTGGAAAATTCTAAAAAATATTTGCATTTTTGAAGAACAGCAGATTTTATCTTTTGTTCTTTAAATTTCTCAGCAGTTAACGAGTTAACCTATTTTGCTAATCTTAATCAACTGTGGAGGGATAAAACCTCACCTGAGATCTGAGACCTCTGAGGAACTGGAGATGGAAGTGGCTTTCAGTTTGGGGGAAATCTACCTAAAATGTGAAGTCTAAGTAGGGAGAAGTCAAGAGGTAATAACTTTGAGAATTCCAAAATGAATTTAGTTTTATCTAAAGGAATAAAAAGGAAATTGTGCATTGCAAATAGTTATGCAAATTAAGTTCTGACCCCAGGGTCTTAACAATCTGCCAGTGGATCCCCCAGCGTGCCAAAGATAAGACTTCTGTGGGCCCTTTTCGGCTGTTGCCGTGAGCACATGGATTTGGTACACTGGTGTTCAGTGACACATTAACATCCACCAAGACTAACTCTTGGGTTTATAGTCCTTGCACAGCAGCTGGTTTGGCCTGGTGTCATCCTGTGAAAATAACTGGGGGAGGCTACAGTCAATGGGGTCCATTGGCTCAAGGAAGGAAAAGGTTTGCCAGGGATTAGTCAGGATCCTGTTGCAAGTGACTCAAACTCACTTAGGCAACAGGAGGAATTTTCTGGGTCATAGACGGGAAATCATGGGAAAGGAGGGGATGTAGTTAGGCTTGGGGACAGCTAGAACAAAAACTGGAATACTGCCAGGGCTCTCTTCCATCACTTGTCTTTAATTTTTGTCTGCACTGGTTTATATATAACATGTTGCCAACAACTAGTAGATTTGTGCATAACAACTTTTACCACTATACACACTTATTTTTCACCTCACGATTTTCACCTCTACTGAATCCTATTTTGAATAATCCCAGGGGAAAAATATGTGATTGTCTTAGCTGGGATCAGGTGCTCATGCCAGGACCAATCAACCATAGGGAAAGGACATAGGGTCATGTAACAATATGGCAGCTCCTATAGTAGTCATATTAGTGATAGAAGGGCCTTCCTAATAATCTAGTAAACATCTAATACAGCCTAGAGAGAGATGAAAAAAGAGAGCAAATAAAGAAACGTGATTGTTCTCCTCTTCTCTGTGTTGAGATTGTAGGCCTTTTGTTGTCTTGCTTCTAGAGAAGACCAAGAGATAGCTTCCTTCCAACTGCATGACAAACAGTCTCTGTCAGGACATTCCTTTATCTTCCTGAAGAAATCTACACATGAATTTCCATCACTCTTTTTTCTTTGCAGTTTTTGGCCGGGGCCGGGTTTGAACCCACCACCTCCTGTATAGGGAGCTGGCGCCCTACTCCTTGAGCCACAGGTGCTGCCCTCCCTCTCTTTCAATGACTTTCTTTTCAAAGTATAGTTCTTGAACCAGTCATATCAGAATCAACCCAGAGCTTATTGGAAACGCGAAAACATTGGGTCTTGCCCCCAAATTACAGAATCCGAATCTCCGTTCTAACAAAATGACGAGGTAATTTGTAAGTCCATTAATTTGAAAAGCACTTCTTTAAGCAATTACAAATTGAACTCGTAACCTATCTATTCTCAGTGCCTAACTAAATAAGTATTTCTTTATAATTTCCCACCAGGGCAAAGATAACTGTGTCTAACTACCCAGACTCACGTAACAACACTCAGAATTATTTTGCCTATATTTTCTTGCCTTCATTACCTATATCCAATCCATCACCAATTTATATCCATTGTCACATTGGTCTGCTTTTCCTAATCATGTCCTCCTCACTTCCTGCAGACTCTACTAGATACATTTGTCGACCAGCCTCCTCATTTATAAAAGGATCAAATGATACCTAACACGTTCATTCATTTATTACTTACATGCTACACAAATTAAACATGTAATTATCTTCATCCTAGTAGGACTGGTTTTTAACCACAGCTTTGTGAAGAGTTGTGAGGAACGTTGTAAGTAACATATTATTAAGTGCCAATTTATTTTTTATTTTTATTTTTTTAGGGATGAGGTCTTGCTATGTTGCCCAGCTGCTCCAGTGTAATGGCTATTCACAGACCTGATCATAACATATGCTAGCCTCAAACTCCTTGGTTCAAGAGATCCTCCCCCCTCAGCCTCCTAAGTAGCTGGGATTACAAGTGCATGCTACCACACCAAGCTAATATTTTAATTCTTTGGAGAGATGGAGTCTTTCTATGTTGCCCAGGTTGGTCTTCAAATCCTGGTCTCAAGTGGTCCTCCTGCCTTGGCCTCTCGAAGGATGTGCTGCTGTGTCTGGGCTAAAGTGCCAAATTTATAAACAGTTTATATTTTAAAATAAATTAGAAGGAATTAAAGATTACTTATAAAATTTTCTTTACCTGCATTCTTTTATTTAAATTTTATTTTATTATTAAATCATAGCTGTGTACATTAATGTGATCATGGGGCACCATACACTGGTTTTATAGACCATTTGACATATTTTCATCACACTGGTTAACATAGCCTTCCTGGCGTTTTCTTAGTTATTGTGTTAAGACATTTATATTTTACATTTACTAAGTTTCACATGTACCCTTGTAAGATGCACCGTAGGTATAATCCCACCAATCACCCTCCCTCTGCCCATTCTCCCCCCTCCCTCGCCTCCCTCTCCCTCTTCCCCACATTTACCTGCATTCTAATGTGCTTTACTGAGTAGCAGAGAAAGTGGTGGAATAATATGTAGTGATTCAGGGACTGTCAGTAAGAGTGTGTCTTACATATGAGTATCCTATGTATCATGGGGTCAACCTCTTTCTGGAAAAGACCGGATAGTAAATATTTTAGGCCTTGCGAGCCATACGGTCCCTGTTGAAACTACTCTATCCTGCCATTAGAGTGAGAAAACAGCCACAGATAATATATTTTGATCACTGTACCTATAAAGTAAATCTTGAAATCAAATAGTCTAAGACTTCCAATTTTGAACTTCTTTTTCAAAGTCATTTTAGCTATCATAGGTTCTTTGGATTTTCTATAAATTTTAGGATCAGTACAGCAAGTGCTTTAAAAATCCTGCTAGGTTTTGATTGAGTTTGCGTTTAATCAGTACATCAGTTTAGGGAGAATTGACAGCTTAACAATACCGAGTATTTCAACTAACAAACATGCTATCTGTCTCTATTTTTCAAAGATCTGTTTTAATTTCTTTCAGCATTTTTTTGTAGTTTTTATTGTAGGGCTATTGTTGGTTAAATTAATTCCAAGTATTTTGTATTTTTGATGCTATTGTAAATGACAGTTAAAATCATATTTCCCATTTGTTGCTAGCATACAGAAATATTGACGCAATTGATTTTGTATTCTGCAACATTACTAAATTCACTTACTAATGTAATAGCCTTTTTTGGGCAGCTCTGTTGGTATTTTCTAGGTAGGCAATTACACATGCATTATGTGAACTAAAAAATTTAGCTTCTGTTTTTCCAGTCTGAAATCTTTATTTGTTTACTTTTGGGGTCTTATTTGGATGGGTGGGACACCAATACAATGTAGAAGAGAAGGGAAAAGAATAAATATTCTTGCCTTGACCTCAATATTGATGAAAAATATTGAGTCTCTTGATATTAAATATAGCATTTGCTTGGGTTTTTCATAGATTCTTTTATTAGGTTTAGGTAGTTTTCTTTTATTCCTAGCTTGATGAGTTTTTAAAATCACAATCTAGCACTAAATTTTATGAAATTATTTTTCTTCATTGATTAAAATATATGATTTTTCTTTTTTATTCTGTTAATGTGGTGAATTACAATGATTGATTCTCTTTTCTTCTTCTTTTTTTTTTTGAGACAGACTCTCACCATGTCACCCTCAGTAAAGTGCTGTGGTGTCACAGCTCACAGCAACCTCAAACTCTTGGGCTTAAGTGATTCTCTTGCCTCAGCCTCCCAAGTAGCTGAGACTAAAGATGCCTGCCACAATGCCCCGCTATTTTCTTTTTTTTTGTTATTGTTGTCATTGTTGTTTAGCAGGCCCAGAGGGGGTTCCAACCCATCAGCCCTGGTGCGTGTGGCTAGCACCATAACCACTGAGCTACGGGCACCGAACCAACAATGATTGAGTTTCAAATTTTAAATTAACCTGCATGCCTAGAGTAAGCCCCATTCAGTCATGATGTATTATCATTTTAATTATATTTCTGGATTCTTTTGGTGAAAATTTTCTTAAGAATTTTCTATCCACTTTCCTAAGACATGAAATTCTCTGATCTCTAGTCAAGTCTGTTTCTCCCCTTGAGAAGAACAATGAATGTTTTTCACTCACTGAGCCCTTTCTTCTAAATGACAAATATCAGATTTCTTTTTCTTGCCTATTTGGCCTACTGAAGTAATACTTAATCAATAAAATAATTAATGAAAGAAAAAAAGATATTTTTTATCCATTTTCATGAGGGATTGGACTGTAATTTTCTTTTAACGTCTTTTGGTCTTGACATCAAAGTAATGATGACTTCATAAAATGAGTTGGGAAGTGTTTCTTCCTCTACTATTTATTTTCTGAAAGATTTTGTTTAATGTTGGTATTATTTCTTCCTTTAATGTTTTATAGAGGCTGGGCACAGTGGCTCATGCTCATAATTCTCGCACTCTGGGAGGCTAAGGCTGGTGGATTGTGACTCTGTCTCTACTAAAAATAGAAAAACTAGCCAGCATAGTGGTACAGGCCTATAGTCCCATCTACTTGGGAGGCTGAGGCAAGAGGATTGCTCAAGCCCAAGAATTTGAGTTTGCTGTGAGCTGTGATGTCACGGCACTCTACCCTGGGCGACAGAGAAAGACTCAGCCTCAAAAACATGTATATTTTATAGAATTCATTATTTAATCTATCTTGTCCTGGTGTCTGCTTTGTCAGAATATTTTAAATTATATATCCAATCTCTTTAAGGTTGAAATAGGGCTATTCAGATTTTCTCTTTCTTCTTTTGTCAATTTTAGTTATTTCAGTTTTCAAAGAAATTGTCCAATTCAACTAGTTTTTTAAATTTATTGGCATAAATATTTTCTTGTATTTTTTATTTTTTTGAGACAGAATCTCATGTCGCCCTCGGTAGAGTGCCATGGCATCACACACAGCTTACAGCAACCTCAAACTCTTGGGCTTAAGCAATTCTCTTGCCTCAGCCCCTCAAGTAGCTGGGATTACAGGCGCCCACCACAATGCCCAGCTATTTTTGTTGTTGTTATTGTTGTAGTTGTCATTGTTGTTTAGTTGTCAGCCCTGGTGTACATGGCTGGCACCCTAACCACTGAGCTACAGACACTGAGCCCAGGTTTTTCTTTGAGTATTTTCATGCTTTGTTATCAGGTGCATATACATTGAATATTGATTATTCTTTATGAATTCACACTTTTATCACGATGAAATATTTTCCTGTAATCTGGAAATATTTCTTGTCACAAAGTCTACTTTGTTTGACATCAAGGTACCCACTCTAGCTTTATAATTAATATTTGCCTGATATATCTTTTTGTATCCTTTGACTTTTTACCTGTGTGTATCTTTATATTAAAAGATCAAGTTGTATAGGGCGGTGCCTGTGGCTCAAAGGAGTAGGGCACTGGCCCCATATGCTGGAGGTCGTGGGTTCAAACCCAGCCCCGGCCAAAAACTGCAAAAAAAAACAAAAAAATGATCAAGTTGTATACCAGAGCATACCATTGGCTATTGCTTTTCTATCTAATATGAAAGTAGCTATTTTTTAATAGATGACTTTATTCCATTTTTATTTAATATGATTATTGATATGCCTGTGTTAAATCAGTTAACTATTTGTTTCATTTATTCTTTGTTTCATTTTCTTTCCCTTTTCCTTCTTTTGTATTGAAAAACTTTTAGTATTTTATTTCTACTGTTTTCTTAATAGCTACAATTTTTTTATAGTTCTAGAGTTTTTCAGAACGTATCTTTAACTTATCATAGTTTGCCTTTCTGTATTGTACTACTTTACATACAATATAAACACTTATTTACTTCCTTGTCCCCTTTTCTGTGTGATTTTCTTTGAATCTATTCTGACTAGGGTTCATTGAACTTATTATACCTGAAAGTTTATATTTTTTCCTAATTTTGGAAGGATCCTTCTGGGATTTAGTTCATGGGTCACTGGGGCTCTGTTCATTTTTTTTTCCAGCCTTTATCTTTGATGTGCTTTATTTATTTATTTATTTGAGACAGAGTCTTACTATGTTGCCCCTTGGTAGAGTGTCATGGCATCACAGCTCACAGTAACCTCAAACTCTCAGGCGCAAGCGATTCTCTTGCCTCAGACTATAGGTGCCCACCACAATGCCCTGCTATTATTTTGTTGCAGTTGTCATTGCTGTTTAGCTGACCCAGGCCAGGTTCAAATCCACCAGCCTGGGTGTATGTGGCCGGTGCCCTACCCACTGAGCTACAGGTGCCACCCCTAATTTGAATATTTTTCATTAAACTTTCAGCAAATTTGTTGATATTTTATTCTATAATATATAATTTCCTCTTAAGCTGGTCTAGTGAATTTTTTATTTTAGTATATATGCTGCCGAAATGAGCACAGAATTTTTTATTTTAGATATTTGTGCTTTCTTCTCTAACTGTAGGTAGCTGATTTTTTTTGTTGTTGTTAATTAATTAATATATATTTTTTATTTTTGAGACAGAATCTTGCTCTGTTGCCCAGGTTAGAGTCCAGTGGCATCATTATAGCTCACAGCAATCTCAAACTTCTGGGCTTAAGTGATCCTTCTGCCTCTGCCTCCCTATTAGCTGGAACTACAGGCACATGACACTATACTCAGTTGATTTTTTATTTATTATTATTATATTTTTTGAGACAAAGTCTCACTTTGTCACCCCTGGTAGAGTGCCATGGCATCATAGCTCACAGCAACCTCAGACTGCTAGGCTCAAGTGATTCTCTTGCCTTAGCCTCCAAAGTAGCTAGGATTGCCAGTGCCCACTACAACACCTGGCTATTTTTAGAGGCAGGGTTCTCGCTTTGCCTCAGGCTGGTCTTGAACCTGTGAGCTCAGGCAATCCACCCACCTTGGCCTCCCAGAGTGCTAGGATTACAGGCATGAGCCACGGTGCCTGGCTGCCTGGCTACTTTTATTTATTATTTTATTTTATTTTTAGAAACAGAGTCTCACTTTGTCGCCATTGGTAAAGTGCCATGAGATCACAGCTCACAGCAACCTCCAACTCCTGGGCTTAGGTGATTCTCCTGCCTCAGCCTCCCAAGTAGCTGGGACTACAGACGCCCACCACAATGCCTGGCTATTTTTTTGTTGCAGTTTGGCCGGGGCCGGGTTTGAACCCACCACCCTCTGTACATGGGGCCGGTGCCCTACTCACTGAGCCACAGGCGCTGCCCTGCCTGGCTGTTTTTAGGCATAGGGTCTCCCACTCTTGCTCAGGCTGGTCTCATTCATACTCCTGAACTTAAGCAATCTACCCACCTCAGCCTCCCAGGGTGCTAGGATTACAGACAGGAGGCACCACACCTGGCCTTTCTTGATAGTCATTGTTTTCCAGAGTTTGTGAAGTTTCACTTTAATGTGTTCATCTTATTCAGCCAAAGATCCAAGACTCTCTGCAGATGTCGGGAATTCTTCCCATGTTGCTCTTCCTCTCTGGTACTCTGTCACACAAGTTCCCGCGACGTTAGCCTTCCCCAACTATAATCTTTGACTTTTCGGCTCAGTGAGACTGCCACACTCTGGCTGGATTTCTCCTCCCCGCATTTGGTCCAGAGAATGCCTGGAAATAAAAGTCCAGGGCTATGATGGGGCTCACTTCATTTATTTCTCTTTTCTTGGAGAGCCCAGTCCTAAAATACCTGTTGTTCAATAACTGAAAATAACTATTTCATTTATTTTGTGTAGTTTTCTAGTTGTTTACACTTGATGGGCTAATGGTTTGCTGGTTACTGCATTTTGGCTAACAATAGTCCTGTTAAAATTTAATTTTATGCTCTCTTTCACGAACACTTTGTTTCAGTCAATTTTAGGCTGGCTCCTACGGACGACTTGATCTTCCTCAATGTAATTAGATGCTTAATGCTTCTCTTTAATGCCTCTTCTCCTTTCTTTTCATGCCTCACGTGTTACAAAAACTGTCCCCAAACTCCACTTTTTTTTTTCCAGAAAACCTCCTGTGATTAGTCTACCCACTCTTTCTAGTCACCAACCCTTTGTTGTGATTCATTCTTAGTTTCTAGTGAGTTAAATTGCACTTTTGGCCATGTAATGTTATAAAATTTTTTGGCAGTTATTTTGTGTGTGACTGTTTTGCTGATGATAATAAGCAAGAGTTTACAAATGGAAAAAGTCTGTCTTCCAGTTATTCCCTTTGTTGCAAACCCACCGAAGGCAATTTAGCTGTTCCTAATTAGTTAAATATTGGTGGCCCCCAATAGTTACAATTCCATGCAGAGGCACTGTACCATGAAACAAAGAAGCTAAATATTGGATGGGTCCCTTCCAAGGCCCGGGGAGGCTCCCCAGCAATCCATTGATATGGTAGATGATTTTGTAAATTTTGCAAAGGACAAATATTTGAACCACATCAATTAAGGCATTCTGTCCTTCCATGATGAATACCTTTCAGCCAATCTCTTCTTTGTCAGTTAGCGTGGAGTGGCCATAGGCATTTGGGGGATATAATTAAGGAAAGTTGAGTTGGTGATACATTTAGCGGAGGTTCGGAGGGAGGTATTTGTAAGGTTTTCAGACATTTCCATGTATAGTTAACTTATTCCTATCCAGGATGTGCAGGAATATATTTATCATTCTTGGGGCAAGCTCACCAAGTGACTTGATGGGAAGATGCAAGAGCAGAGCACCTATATAACACACACCTGTTCTCTGGTGCCCAGCACTGGATGTGTATAGGAAGAAACAAGGTTGTCATTTGCAGAGCCAGAAGCTAATCTGTGGAAGTATCTTCCAATCATGACATGTAAAATTCCGAGTAGAGGATTCTGTTTTCATCTATTCCTAGTAAAGGAAATTCTAAGAGCATACTCTATATTCAGTGTGTATAATTATAAACACTCCACGAATTCCTTTCTTTTTGAAGAGATGACATGAAACTAAATTTATCGGAATTCCTGTTTATAGTGTATAACCCTGTGGAAGAACTACAAATAGTGAACTTGTCTGTTGAAGTTGCATATTTTATGAATTTAAAAAATTAATAACATGCAAATTTTTTTTTGATCAACCAAGTTAGAGGAAGCGTTGAATTATTTTATTCTCTTTATGGAAAGTATTGCAGCATAGAGGTCACACAAAATGGCCCTCGAAGGATGTGCAGCCAAAAAATGTAAGAATATTTACTGTAGAGCCATGTGGGCTATTGATTTAAAAAATTATGTTATTTTCTGGACTTTTGTGGCATTTATTAACTTTTTACAATTTGAAATTTGTCATGATTTCTTTTCTCATTCCATATGAATATCCACTTTTATATTTAATTTTGTATTTATAATTTTTAAAACTTTTTCTCAAAGAAGGACCTCAGGTATATAAGTCTTAGGCCTCAAAAATGTTGAATCCAATCTTAGGTCGATGAGAATATTGGGGCTTCCCCTTCCTAACCTTGTTACTAGATCACAAAAAGGCAAGTGTCCAATTAAATTCTGCTTCATATAACAAATATTTACTATCAAGCAGGCAGATGAACAAGCCCCAAACCTGTTCTGTCATCTCAGTGAAGACCCAATTCTGTGTCTTTTTTAGGTTCTTTGTCAGGACGTGCAATGGAAAAGTTATGTGAAATGAATACTGTAATAATCTAAAGGCAGAGTTCTGCTAACCGTGTAGTTGAAGTCAAGTGAACAGAATCCCTGGGAAGTGAGTGCAGGTGAAAGGTGAGCAGCCGTTGGATTCTGACATTCTGTTACAAGGGTGGAGACCGTCTCTACATTTCATTTCATTCCTTTATCTTGACTATCTCTTGGCTCACCAATAACATGCATTTCTAGGCTTGGCACCCGTAGCACAGTGTTTACGGCACATACACCAAGGCTGGCAGGTTCGAACCTGGCCAGCTAAACAACAATGACAACTGCAACAAAAAATAGCCAGGTGTTGTGCTGGGTGCCTGTAGTCCCAGCTACTTGGGAGGCTGAGGCTAGAGAATTGCTTAAGCTCAAGAGGTTGCTGTGAGCTGTGCCACTACAGCACTCTACCGAGGGCGATATAGTGAGACTCTGTCTCTTCCCCCCCCCCCCCAAAAAAGCCTTTCTAGCATCTTTTCTGCCTCCGGTGATGGCTGGAGATGATCCTATCTAAACGACTCATAGACTCACCTCTACAGTATGGCTTTTTGGGGCAAATGTTAGTTAAGTACCCCTGAGGTGTGCATGCCCAGTTAGAGTAAGTGATCATACCTTGGGTGCAGATTAAGTCTAAGGAACATATGTTATACAAGCAAATCATACTTTCAATGCTGAAGCATTTCAAAATAAATTCAAAAGGAAATCTTGATGTAAACAGGGAATATTCGATCTCTCTCTCTTTTGTTGAGTCTTGGGGAACCCAAGGTGCCTGTGGAGGGCAGCAGGAAGGAAGCTGTAACTGCAGTCTCTGTGATAGCATGGTTACATATCAAAGTTCTGTGAGCTGTTTTCTTTGTGATACATAAGGGGGGGGGTCTGCTGCATTTGAAACTCTAAAAACCTTTGCTCTAGCCCGAACTGCCTATCTCTGTGGCCAGTGTCCACTCATCATAATAACGAAAACCCAAAGATGTGCCTGAGTTAGTGTATGCCAACGAAAGTGCTGGAGGCTCACTTGGTCTGAATCTGCTGAGCTGAATGCGAAAACTCCAGTGTGACCCGACTGTCCCCCCTTCTCCTTTCCCGTCACCATCACTGCCGGTACGCCCTCTCACCACATTTCATCCCCAACAAGCTTTGTGTGCTGTAGTCAAACTATCCATAATCAAGTTACTAAGGCAGAAAGACTTCTTTTTTTTGAGAGAGAGAGAGAGAGAGAGTCTCACTATGTCACCCTTAGTAGAGTGCGGTGGAGTCACATCTCACAGCAACCTTAAACTCTTGGGCTTAAGTGATTCTCTTGCCTCAGCCTCCCAGGTAGCTGGGACTACAGGCACCTGCCACAACAACCAGATATTTCTTTTTGTTGTTGTTGCAGTTGTCATCGTTGTTTAGCAGGCCCGGGCAAGGTTTGAACCCGCCAGCCTTGGTGTATGTGGCCAGCACCCTAACTACTGAGCTATGGGTGCCAAGCCCAGAAAGACTTCTTAACTAGAAGTCTTCTCCTGGCTTGAGGAAGAAGGCTGAGAGGGGAACAGGTGAGAGACGGCCAGAGCCAGGATGTGTATTTAACCTTGATCTGTAGTGGACATTTACGTCACTCCCCCCTCTTCATTCTGGTACCAGATATCCCTTTATTTAGGAACTTCCTCCCAATGATGAGGTTCTACAAGGACTTCTCTACTTTTGCCCTGGGTTTTAGAGATGACAGTCCCCCGAGACACTAACCAGAGTGTTTGAAACCAAGAAGTAGCCCTGCCCTGTTGGCCAACAAAGCCAGGAGCACAGGAGGCTGGAGCCACTGGTGTCCATTCGTCCTGCCTGCACAGAAAGTCACTGGAGAACGTGAAGCTGCCCTGTAGCAAGGAGGACCTAGGGGCGAGGAGAGAGGTCCTGAGCGTCTCCAGGTTCTGCTTCCAGTCACCACTGATGCCCAACCCTATTTCTGCCTGCCTTGCTTTGGTTACAGGAGTCCACAAATTCTTCTTGTTGGAATTGAATTTCTGTCATTTTAAAAAAAGTCAAATATGTCCCAAACAATGCACTGGCTAAGGCAGCAAAATTATAGAGCTTGATAAAATAAAAGAAATAGAAATCACCAGAAAAATGGAAGGAAATGCCCAGTAATTCACAGGTAATAAAGTAACTAGAAAGAATAAAAATTTGTGGCCGGGAGTGTGGCCTAGGATTACGCCTGTAATCCTAGAACTCTGGGAGGCCGAGGTAGGTGGATTGCCTGAGCTCACAGGTTCGAGACCAACCTGAGCCAGAGTGAGACCTTGTTTCTAAAAATAAAAAAGCTGGGCCTTGTGTTGGGCACCTGTAGTCCCAGCTACTCGGGAAGCTGAGGCAAGAGAATTGCTTGAGGCCAAGAATTTGAGATTGCTGCAAGCTATGATGCCATGGCACTCACTGAGGGCAACAAAGTGAGACTCTGTCTCAAAAAAAAATTAAAAAATAAAATATAATAAAAACTAAGAATACAAACTTGCAGAGATTTTTACACACACGCACACACACGCACACACACATTCACAACCTCCTTAATTAATCTCTAAGGTCTAGAACAGTTTTTGGCAGATAGGAGCTTAGTAAACCTTTGATTCTTTTTTTTTTTTCTTTAGACAGAGTCTCACTCAGTCGCTTTGGGTAGAGTGCTGTGGCATCACAGCTCACAGCAACCTCAAACTCTTGGGCTCAAGAGATAGTCTTTCCTCAGCCTCCCAACTAGCTGGGAGTACAGGCACACACCATAATGCCCAGCTAGTTTTTCTATTTTTAGTAGAGATGGATCTTGCTCTTGTTCAGGCTGGTCTCCAACTCCTGAGCTCAAGCAATCCACCTGCCTCAGCAGCCTCTCAGAGTGCTAGGATGCTAGGATTACAGGTGTGAGCACTGTACCCAACCAAACCTCTGATTCTTTTTTTTTTTTTTTTGGGACAGAGTCTCAGGCTATCTCCCTGGGTAGAGTGCCATGTGTCATAGCACACAGCAACTTCCAACTCTTGGGCTCAAGCAATCCTCTTGCATCAGTTTTTCTATTTTTAGTAGAGACAGAGGTCTTGCTTTTGTTCAGGCTGGTCTCGAGCTCATGAGCTCAAGCTATACACCTACCTCGGCCTTCCAGAGGGCTAGGATTACAGGTGTGAGCCACCGTGCCTGGCCCAAACCTCTGATTCTTAACAAATCTTTACTATAAACATTCAGAAGGGAAAGAAGAAAAGAACAAAGCTGAGAATAACTAACAATTAGAAGATGTTGTGCATTTTAGAATCCTCAGGCCCAGATTTAGAAACACCTTGGTGTCAATGACAAAAAAGCACCCATTCCTTGAGCAGGCCCATGGCTTTGCATACAGAAGATGCCTTTGTGGTCAGTAAAAAGATCATTACACCAACAAAACAGGCAAGCAGATTCATTAGAAAAAGGACACCCCACTTGGTGGGCACATCCCCGTGGGCAGAGGGTTCGATTAGCAGGTGGTGCTTTTGTGTAAAGAAAAAGGCCTGGCTTCCTCCCAGCAGGGGCAGGCCCCACCACAGTGGACCTGGCCCTGTCCTTGAACACAGCTTGGTGTGGTGCCTTTGTTCCATATGGCACAAGCTGCACTGTCTCTTACAGGGCTCTCATCCTGCCACCGTGTGGCGCGAGCCAGCAAAGCTGCACACATCGCAAGTTTCCCAAGACCCAGAAAGGGCATGAGGTTCTCAGGCTGCCTCCCTGCACTCACTGCCTCACACCTGCTCCTCTGATGACCAGCAATGGGACATCCATTCCGTCAGGAAGCCCGGCCCCCAGCTCTGGCCTGGGATCATGACCTGTGGTACCCAGTATAATAGTCCCATCAGAATACAATAGTCCCAAGGGCACTGGGGTCATGAGGCTTCAATAATGGCACCCAAAGAACAGAAAAGTGTCCATCCAAATGTCCTTAATTCTATTCTATAGTCTGTCTTCTGGGGAGAAATGAATATTCTCCCTGAATGTCCTTCTATAGTCCTCTGGGCTTGCAGCTCTCACAAACAATTGCTCTGCCAAAAACACGCATCTCTGTAAGGATAACAAACACTGTAATTCACTACATTCCTATGGAGTTAAGAGATACTTCTCTCCTTCTTGGAAAGCAAGAAAATTACAGAGATTTAGCTAGGGCTTGACCACATACAAAAACATCCACTACCAAAACAAAACATTTATCATCCAAACCTAACATCACTCTCCAGAATAATGATGACTCTATAATTGTTTCCAGAGAGTGCACTGGCCACTTGCTTCATGTGTATGTATGTGCATAAGAAAAAGACCCCTGAAGTGTGACCCAAGGGTTGATACTGCAGATAAATCAAGACACTGTCTTCTTTCTGAACAAAGATTGATACAGGTTTGAATGGTGGTTTCCTCAGATTCTACTTACATGTCTCTCAAAGAAAATGGTAGGGACTAGGACACACCTGGTACCAAGAAATAGCTAAGGGAATATAAAAGAGCTTCATGCAGTTGGAAGAGAGGTCAAGTTTCTTGCCCTGAAAACATTCTGCCCTTGGGTGCTAAGAGATCTTGCAAATGTGATTGCTGAGTCTGGCAACAATCTTTGAGGAAATATAGTGAACAAAACTGGTGCCGTGGGATTAGACCCAGGCAAATGTCATAGTGACTGCAAAAAAAAATAGAAAGTGAATTCTGAAAATTGCAGAATGGAAAACAACCTAGATTCTGGGTCATATTTGTGAATAAATTATTTGAAAGAGAATTTAAAGCACCAACAAATGGGCTCGGTAGCCACATACATTGGAGCTGGTGGGTTCAAATCCAGCCTGGGCCTGCCAAACAACAATGACAACTACAACCAAAAAATAGCTGGCCATTGTGGCGGGCGCCTGTGGTCCCAGCTACTTGGGAGGCTGAGGCAAGAGAATCACTTGAGCCCAAGAGTTTGAGGTTGCTGTGAGCTGTGACACCACAGCACTCTACTGAGAGCGACATAGTGAGACTCTGTCTCAAAAAATTTAAAAAATTAAAAAAAACGCAGCTAAAAATGGAAGTGGTTGATGACTGGATGCTGGTGTAGATTCACCTGTACTTTTAAGACAAAGTAGTCATTTTTCCCTCTTTGAGAGGACTATTGAATTCAAGAGATTCTGAGGCACTGGGTGTGTTTCAGGGAAGAGAGCAAAGCCTTTCACTCATCTCTGACTTTTTAAATTAGAGGCTGCAAATTGGCAGCTCATGGTTTCCAGTGTTTTGTTTGGCTCTGCTTAGCATCTGTGACACTTTTAGGGTGATTCAGTTGCCAGCATTTAGAGGGAGTGTGACAGATCCCTATTCTTGTTCCTCATCACCCCCTACCTTCCTGCTCTGCGAGTGTCAGTGCCTCCCTGTGCGGGCCATTCGTCCTCTCCCCACTGCTCAGGCCTGGCCAGGGGACTTGCTTTGGCCAGTAGGGTGTGAGCAGACGTGACCCGTGCTGCGCGAGGAGTGGTAGTTTGAAGAGGCATCGCACAGGTCTTTGGGCCCTCTTTCCCCTCGGCCATGAGAGGGCACGTCCAGGGTGGATCTGCTCTGTAGCCGGGATCCTAAAAACAGAAGACATGCAGAGTAGAGCCATAGCCACTGATAAAACATGAACACAATTGAACCTTTTCTCATTTTTTCATTGTTGATGCTATTATAAATGAGATTATTTTCTTAATTTCATTTTCAGATAGTTGTTGTCAGGGTATAGAAACAGTCTGATTCTTTTTTTTTTTTTTAAGAGACAGTCTTACTTTATTGCCCTTGGTAGAGTGCTGTGGCATCACAGCTCACAGCAACTCCTGGGCTTAGGCAGTTCTCTTGCCTCAGCCTCCCAAGTAGCTGAGACTACAGGTGTCCACCACAACGCCTGGCTATATTTTTTCATTGCAGTTTGGCCGGGGCTGGGTTGGAACCTGCTACCCTCTGTATATGGAGCCGGTGCCCTCCCCACTGAGCCAGAGGCACCGCCCTTTTTTTTTAATGGAACATAGGCTATTCTCTACAGACCGATTCTTTATGGCCAGTTTAGATTTCATTTTTCTAATGTTTAGAAATGTTTAAAATAATTTATTAATTTATTAAACTAATAATGAACCTATTAAATGTTAACATATTTTAATGAAAAATAACTATGCTTAACAAAACAAAACATGTAGTGAGAAGAGTGACACTTTTCCACATCCCTTTTTTTATTTAAGAATAATACAGGGATACACATATTTTGGTTACATAATTTACTTTTGTACACCTTAAGTCAAAGCAGTAAGTGTTCCCTTCACTTAGAATATGTGCACTACACCAGTTACATGTGGATTTACCCAACTCCGCCTCCCCCTTCCCACCTACTTAATTTCCATTGAGTTTTACTTCCACCTGTGCACGTAAGTGCTGATCGACGAGTTCCACTTTAGTATTGAGTATATGGGTGTTTTTCCATTCTTGAGATATTTCGCTTAGAAGAATGGTCTCCAGTTCCATCCAAGTGTTACAAACAATACTAGAATGCCTGTGTTTTATGGCTGAGTAGTTCTCCATGGTGTATATATCTCCCATCTTATTAATCCATTCATGTTTTGAGGGGCACTTGGGTTCTTTCCACAACTCCACGATTGTGAATAGTGCTGCTATAAACAGTTAAATGTAAGTGTCTTTTTGATAAATGCCTTTTTTTTCCTTTAGATAAATGCCTAGAAGTGGGATTGCTGGACCAAGAGGTAGGTAGGTCTACTTTCAGTTCTTTAAGGGTTTTCCACACTATTTTCCATAGAGGTTGTACTTGTTTGCAGTCCCACCAACAGTGAATGAAGGAATGTTCTTTTCTCTCCTCATTCATGCCAGCATCTGTTGTTTTGGGACTATTTGATATGAGTCATTCTCACTGGTGTTAGGTGATATCTCATTGTGGTTTTGATTGCATTTCCCTGGTGATTAAAGATGGTGAGCATTTTTCATATAATTTTTGGCCATTAGACAATCTTCCCTTAAAACATTTTGGTTCAATTCAGTGCCTGTGGCTCAAGCAGTTAAGGTGCCAGCCACATACACCAGACCTGGCGGCTTCAAATCCAGCCCAGGCCTGCCAAACAACAATGATGTCTACAACCAAAAGATAGCTGGGCCTTGTGGCAGGCACCTGTAATCCAAGCTACTTGGGAGGCGGAGGCAGAAGAATAGTTTGAGCTCAGGAATTGGAGTTTGGTGTGAGTTGTGATGCCACGGCACTCTACCCAGGGTAACAGCTTGAGGCTCTGTCTCAAAAAAAAAAAAGTTTTGGTTCATGTCTTTTGCCCACTTTTTAATGGGGTTGTTTGATTTTTTTCTTTTGTTTTTTTAGGACAGAGTCTCACTTTGTCACCCTCAGTAGAGTGCCATGGTATAATAGCTCACAACAACCTCAAACCTCTGGGCTCAAACAATCCTCTTGCCTCAGCCTCCCAAGTAGCTAGCACTACAGGTGCCTGCCAATGCCTGGCTATTTTTAGAGATGGGGTCTAACTCTTGCTCAGGGTCAGTGGTTCTCAACCTGTGGGTTGTGACCCATAGGAACTGTATTAAAGGGCTGTGGCATTAGGAAGGTTGAGAACCACTGCTCAGGCTGGTTTCAAACCTGTGAGCTCAGGGGAATCCACCTGCCTCAGCCTCCCAGAGTGCTAGGATTATAGGCCTGAGCCACTGTGCCCGGCCCCAACTTTTTTCTTGCTGATTTGCTTGAGTTCTTTGCAGGTTTTTGTTCTCAGCCCTTTATTGGATGTATAACATGCAATTTTTTCCCCCCATTCTGTTGGTTCCTTATTTACTCTATTAATTATGTCTTTGCCTGTGCAGAAACTTTAATTTGATTAGGTCCCATTTGTTTACTTTTGTTGTTCCTATGATGGCTTTTTGGGGTCTTCTTCATAATTTTTTCCAATATCTATGAAGTTTTCCAACATTTTCTTTAAGAATTCTTATAGTTTCACACCTTAGGTTTAAGTCTTTTATCCATGATGAATTCGGCTTTGTGAGTGGTTAGAAGTGTGTGTCTTATTACAGTTTTCTACTTGTGGCTGTTCAGTTTTCCTGGCAGCATTTATTGAATAGGGATTTTTTTCTCCAGTGTATGTTTTTGTCTGCTTTATCAAAGATCAGATGGGAACATGAGAATGCTTTTATCTCTGGATTCTTAGTTCTGATCCATAGGTTTATGTCTCTGTTTTTGTGCCAATATCATGCTGTTTTGATTACTATAGCCTTGTAGTATAGCTTGAAGTCTGGTAAAGTGATGCTTCCTGATTTGTTCTTATTATATAAGGTTGTATTTGTTGTTTGGGGTCTTTTCTGGTTCTGCACAAGGCATAGAACTGTCTTTTCTAGATCTGTGAAAAATGACAATGGTATTTTAATGTGGATGCATTGAATCTATAAATCACATGAGGTAGTACACTCATTTCAACAATGTTGACTTCGCTGATCACGAACAGATACCGTCTGTTTATAGCCTCTGCTTTTTGTATATTGATTTTGTATTCTGTAACTTTACTGAATTGATTTATTAGTTCTATTTATTTATTTATTTATTTATTTATTGAGAGAGAGTCTCACTATGTTGCTCTTGGTAGAGTGCCGTGGTACCACAGCTCACAGCAACCTCAAACTCTTGGGCTTAAGCGGTTCTTTTGCCTCAGCCTCCCGAGTAGCTGGGACCACAGGCACCCGCCACAATGCTCAGCTATTTTTTTGTTCCAGTTGTCGTTGTTTAGCTGGCCCGGGCTGCATTTGAACCCACCAGCCTCAGTGTATGTGGTTGGGGCCGTAACCACTGTGCTACAGGCACAGAGCCAAGCAATTTCTTTCTTTTCTATTTAGATGCCTTTTATTTCTTTTCTTTGCCTTATTAATTGCTCTGTTTAGAACTTCCAGTCCTACATTGAATAGAAGTGACAAGAGTGAGTATCCTTGCCTTGCTTCTGATCTCAGAAGAAAATCTTTCTGTTCTTTACCATTGCATGTGGTGAACTGTGGGCTTATTATATATGGCCCTTATTGTGTTGCGGTACATTCCTTCTGCTCAGAATTTTTTTCATGAAAAGATATTAAGTTTTGTTAAAAGCTTTTTCTGTACCTATTGAAATGATAATAAGGTTTTTGTCCTTCATTCTGTTAATATGGCATATCATATTTACAGATTTATATATATTGAACCATCCTTGCACCCCAGGATTAAATCTCACTTGGTCATGGTGAATGATCCTTTTAATGCACTGTTGAATTCAGTAATTTTCTTTTCTTGTAGTGTTCTTTTCTGGTTATTGTAGCCTTATAAAACAAGTTTGGAAGTAGTCTCTTCACTTTGATCTTTGGAAGAGTTTTAGAAGTATTAATATTAGTTCTTTAAATGTTTGGTAGAATTTAGCCATAAAACCATTCACTTCCAATATTTTCTCTCATGGGAGACATTTTATTACTAATTCAATTTCCTTACTCATATTGGTCTATTTGGATTTTCTATTTCTTCATGATTCAGTTTTAGTAGATTATATATTTCTAGGCATCTATCCATTTCATCAAGGTTATCCAATTTGTTGTCATAGTAGTCTCTTGTGATGATTTGAGTTTCTGTAACATCAGTTCTCTTTCATTTCTGATTTTGAGTCTTCTCTCTTTTTTCTGAGTCTAGCAAAGAGTTTGTTGATTTTACCTTAAAACAACAATTTTAGTTTTATTCTTTCTATTGTTTTTCTTGTCTCTATTTTACTTACTTCTGCTCTGATCTTTGTTATATCCTCCTGCTAACTTTGGGCTTAGTTTTTTTTTCTTTTTCTGGTTTCTTGTGGTGTAACATTAAGTTGTTTAGTTGAGATATTTCTTCTTTTTTGATATGGGTGTTTATTACTATAAACTTCCCTTTTAGAACTGTTTTTCCTGTATCTCATCTGTTGGCAAATTTAGCCAAGAAGATGAAAAAGATATGTGCACTGAATACTATTAAACATTGATGGAAGAAATTAAACAAGATGTAAGTAAATGAATTACTCCATATGGACTGAAAGAATTAATAGTGCCAAGATGTCCTTACTACTACAATGATCTACAGATTCAATGCAATCCTTACTGAAGTTCTAATGCCATTTTTCATAAATATAGAAAAATCAATTCTAAAATTTATATGGAATTACAAAAGATTCCAAAATAGCCAAAAATATTTTGAGCAAAAAGGACAAAGCTGGAGGCATCATACTACCTGATTTCAAGCTATATTATAAAACCATAATAATCAAAACAGCATGATACTGGCATAAAAACAGACACATAGACCAATAGAACAGAATGCCCAGAAATAAACTCATGCATTCAAGGTCAAATGATATTTTATAATGGTGACAAAAAAATATTTACAATAGGGAAAAGACAGTCTGTTCAATAAATGGTGTTGGAAAAACTGGATATCCATATATAAAGGAATGAAATTGGACCTTTATCTTATACCATATATAAATATCAACTCTAACATTTATTAAAAACTTAAATATAAGACCTTAAACTGTAAAATTATGAGAAGAAAACACAGGGAGAAACTCCATGATATTGGTCCGGGCAATGTTTTTTTTTTTGAGACAGAATCCTGCTCTGTCACCCTGGGTAGAGTGCCATTGCATCATAGCTACAGCAATCTCAAACTCTTGGGCTTGAGCAAGCCTCTTGCCCCAGCCTCCCAAGTAGCTGGGACTATAAGTCCACAACACCCAGTTATTTTTTGGATATAGTTGTCATTGTTGTTTGGCAGGACTGGGCTGGGTTCAAACCTGTCAGCCTCAGTGTATGTGGCTGGCGCCCTAGCTGCTGAGCTACAGGCTCTGAACCTGATTCTCACTCTTTTTTTTTTTTTTTTTTTATTGATAGGGATTCATTGAGGGTACACAGAAGCAGGTTACATTGATTGCTTTCATTAGGTAAGGACCCTCTTATATTTTTGTCCCATGCCCTTCTCACTCTTGATCAGGCTGGTTTTGAACTCCTGAGCTCAAGTAATCCACCTGTCTCAGCCTCCCATGCCTAATCATGCTAGGATTACAGGCATGAGCCACTACACCCAGCCAGGTTAATAATTTTTTGAATATAACCCTTAAAGCCTGCAACAAAAGCAAAAATAGTCAACTGGATTTCCTCAAACTAAAAAGCTTCTACCCAGCAAAGGAAATAATTAACAGAGGGAAGAAACAACCCTCAAACTGGGACAAAATTATTGCAAACAATTAATCTCATAAGGATTAATATCCAAAATATATAAGGAACTCGAACAACTTAATATCAAAAATACCCCAAATAATCCAATTTTTAAAATGGTTGAAGGACTCAAATAAATGTTCTCAAAAGAACATAGACAGATGGCTAAAAGGATTATGAAAAAATGCCCAACATCACTAATAATTAGGAAGAGGCAAATTTAAACCACAGTGAGATATTACTTCACACCTTTTAGAATGGCTATTATAAACAACAACAACAAAAGGTTAAATGTTGAAAGGATGTGGAGAAAAAGGAGTCTTTGTTCATTGTTAGTGGGAATTGTTAGTACAGCCATTATAAAAAATATTATGAATTTAGAATAACCATATGATCTAACAATCTCCCTTCTGGATATATATCAAAAGAAATTGAAGTAAGTCTATCAAAGTATGGCATTATTCACAATAGCCAAGACAGAATCAATCTAAGTGTCCATCAGTCAATGAATGGATAAAGAAAATGTGGTATAGGGCAGCGCCTGTGGCTCAAAGGAGTAGGGTGCCGGCCCCATATGCCAGAAGTGGCGGGTTCAAACCCAGCCCCAGCCAAAAACTGCAAAAAAAAAAAAAAAAAGAAAGAAAGAAAATGTTGTATAGATTACACAATGGAACATTATTCAGCCTCAAAAAGAAGGCAATTCTGTCATTTGCAACAATATGGATAAACTTGGAAGACACTGTCTAAGTGAAATAGACCAGAGAGAGAAGGACAGATATGGAATAATCTCACTTGTATGAGGAATCCATCAATGTTGAACTTTTAGAAAGTAAAATGTTGGTTATCAAAGGTTGGGAGTGGTGGGGGTAGGAAATGGGAGATGTTGGTCAAAAAGTAGAAAGTTTCAGGAGGAAGATATTGTTGAGATCTATTGCATGGCATGGTAACTGTAGTTAATAATGATGTATTATAAATTTCAAAATTGCCAAAAGAGCAGCTTTTAAATGCTCTCACTACCACAAAAGAAAAAAATGATATATGCGGTAATGAATCTGTTAATTACCTTGATATAGTTATTACACAATATATACATACATCAAAGCATCACATTTTACCTCATAAATGTATACAATTATTGTTCGTCAATTATAAATAAACATTTAAATAAAAAAAAAAGATTAAGACCAAAAAAACCAAGAGAGAAGAAAAAAGCATTTGTTGACATTTGGGTGCTATTTGTTTCCACAGCCTGGAAAAATGGACTGATAGGAGAAAATGGCACATCAGGGCTGGCTCTTCCACTTCCCTTTGAGTCAGAAGGTCCAGCAATGCTGGCCCCGTGGGCCATGGCAGCAAATGGCTAGATATGAAAGGCCGCTCTTCCTTGAACTGGAGACCAGCCTCCACAGCCCCCTTCACTCATCCGCATGGCTTGCCTGGCCCTCTGAGCTTCTGATCAAGTCTCTATGCCATCCGTGTGTAACAAGCTCCACAAAGAGCCGGTTAGGGGCCCCTGTAATTGACATTTGTCCGAATCATTGACCTGCCTTACAAGGCTCTGTGTGATCCATCTGGCCTCTACTTCCAGCCTGGCTGACACACCCATCTCCTTGTACTTCTCACTCCAGCTGCCCCACACTTTGCTAAACTTCTTGAATACACAACGTTCTTTCTCAGCACAGCAGCTTTGCACATTTGAGAAACAAGAGCTGTCTTGACCCTCTCCCAGTTTTTATGACTCATCGTTGGAAGCCAGACCCCTAGAGTTCATCCTCTGTTCAGCTCCAATTGTTTTTTTCACACCCTGAGAAACGCTACTCCACCTTCCCTCCCATTCCTGGAATCCGCAGCGGGGGCTGTGTGGGGTGGTGAGCTTGTGTGTGTGTGTGGGAGTAATGGAAATGAAAGTGTCTAGAGTCCTGCTGCTGTGTGGACCTGCCACGTGGCATTGGCTGGGGGCAAACCACAAGTCTCAGATCTGTTGCTGACTTTGGGGTGCCTACGGCTGCCCATTGCCAGCACCTCGCCTGTCTTCCTTGGCCTCTCCTGAGTGGAGAATGACAACCCCGATCATCTCAAATGCAACTGCATTGTCTATATACCCTAAATGTCCTCTCGCTGGCCACTCCTCAGATGCTAAGACTCTAAACACATAGTTTACAACATGATCGACCTGGTACCCGGGCTTGCCCAACATCCTCCCTTCAGCTGGACCTGAGTCCTTGGCACTGGTCTGTGGTGGTCATTGGTCAGGACTTCACCATTCCTGCAGGGTTCCTTCTGGATGGTGAGAGAGAACACAGAATGGCCAGATGATCCAGCAATCCCTCTTCTGGGCACATACCCAGAGAAATTGATATCAGTCTGCTGAAAAGACATCTGCACTCTCACGTTCACTGAGGCATTATTCACAATAGCAAGGCCTGGGGTCTGGGTTTGGGGGTGTCACTGCTAGAAACCACTGCCTCCTCCTGAAGCCCAAGGGTTTATGAAACAGATCTAGATGTCACCCACCCTCTCACCTGTCACAGGGAGGAAGAAAGAGGAAGCAGCTCCCCAGGCTCCCACTGACAGCTAGGCCCGTGGTTTTCACCTTGTTGCGGTGGTTAGGGGCTGGGATCCTGGACCACTCAGGCAAACCTGGATACATTTGCTTCACCTGGCCTGTAATCTCACCTCCAGGCCAATCCTGTTTATGGGCTCCCCTCATAAAATGCATATCTGATTATGCCACTGGCCTGCTTAGGCCTCTCTTCCTTGGTTCTCATTGCCTTCAGCATACAGTTCAAGCTTCTCCACATAACAAGCAAGTCTGTTCCTGATCTGGATCCCCTGGGCCTTTCTGCCCTCCCCTGCCGCCCCTGAGTTCGCCTGTAGGGAGCTGCCCAGGTCCTCAGCACACCAGGCTGCGGCATGTCATTTGCTCTTCCTCTGCCAGGAGCACCTATTACGTGTTCTTGCCCCAACTGATTCCTCGGAAGTGTTGCCTCCTTTGGCAGGCTTCCCCAACCCCACAGGCTAATGTCATTGCCCATCCCTGAGCTTCAGAGTGCCCTGGGCTCCCTGTGACACAGCAGTTCTCATATCGCTGCCCGCTGTTTCCCACCCCCATGGACCCAGAGTGCCTTGACTGCCCCCACCTGGTGCCCATATTGTCTCTGGCATTAAATCATACATCGTATTAAAATTTGCAAAAACAATCATTTGTGTCATTTTGACTTCTTTCCTCTTCCCTTCCTTCTCCCCCCAAATTTATGATTTTCCCCGTTCACCCTGTAATCAGGAGGTCAGCCATTGAGATTCTTGGTCTGTTATTCATTCCGACACTCATCTATCAGACACTTTTGGGGCCTCCGCATTGTGACAGCCACCACACTCAGCAGGAGGACACATGGAGAAATAACCCTGCCCAGATGGCAACCTTCATGGAGCTTATATTCTAGCGGACAGAGAAAAGCAGCAATAAGCTAGCCAGTAAAGCCTAGGTCAGATGTGCGTGTCCTATGAAGAAAGGTAAGAGTTCTAGACAGAGAGGAGTGCTGGGGTAGGGGGACAAGCAGCTATTTTATTTTATTTTTTTGAGACAGAGTCTCACTTGGTCACCCTTGGTAGAGTGCCGTAGCATCACAGCTCACGGCAACCTCAAATTCTTGGGCTTAAGCTATTCTCTTGCCTCACTGCCCAGCTAGTTTGTTGTTGTTATTGTTGTTGCAATTGTCATGGTTGTTTTAGCTGGCCTGGCCCAGTTCAAACCCGCCAGCCTTGGTGTATGTGGCCGGCGCCCTACCCACTGAGCTACGGGCGCCGCCACACAGATGGTTCTTAAAATGCCCCACTCTGCACCCCCAACTGAAGTATCAAATACCACTTCCTGTTAGGTTCCACAGGTGAGAACCAGTCCTCAGACATACCTGAATGCCAGGGGGAATAGTTGGACAGCTGCCTCCCAGTGGCAAGGCCACACTGTGACAGGTGCTTTTGGTGGCCAGCTAGCCACCTCTTCCTCTGAGTAGAGACAGTGCTTGGCAGTTTGAGGCTCAGTGAGAAGGCCAGGGTGTCTGGGGAAGATGATATAGGGCCCTGCAGATCACTTTAAAGACTTCGGGTTTTATTCTATGAAACCTTTGTAAGGCTTTGAGCAAGACAGTGACATAAAACGGCTTGTTTCAAAGGGGCGCTCTGGATGTGCTGCAAATAGACTGCAGGGGGCCAGGAAGCAGGCTGGCAGGCAGAAAGGGGCTGGAGCCTCCATGCAGGGAGAGATAGTGGTGTCCTAGGCTGGGAGGGGAGAGTCAGTGTGAACCTCACAGAGATACACAACAGAACTGAGACCCCTAACATAGCCCAGCCTTAGCCAGGGGCCAATCAACTTTGTCTGCACAGGCTCAGTTAATAAGTATTTTAGGCTTTGCGGGCCATATAATGTCTCCAGCAATTACTCAGTTCTGCCCTTGGGGCACAAAATGTTATGTAAGCAAATAAGCGTGGCTGTGTTCCAATAAAACTTTATGCAATAAGAATAGGCAGTCAGCTGCGCACAAAGGTTGCTGACCCCTATTAAATGAGTCACACATGGTGCCAATTGTCTCTCGTCACACATTTCCAGTCAAGGTGTTGGTGGTGGCTGCAGAAGATGGCTGAGAAACCTGCGTGTTGTCACTGCTTACAGTCTGCGCACGGCCCCTCCCAATGAACTGTACTTCTTGTAGTAACACTTGTTACCTAATGATGAATCACAGCTTCCCACTGTCTTTGAGCAAGTCCTCACTTGACAAAGGAAACGGCTTTGGGCAAGACCTTTTTATTACAGTTCAGTTTCACCAGCTATTTGTCTATAACAAAATAGCTTTATCATGTGTAATTAAGGCAGCAACTGAGAAAAGATGCAAATGTGTTCTGAAAAACCTGATTTTGCAGCAGCTGGGAGCTTTGCGACCTTTTAAAAGAGCAGGTTTAAACCAAAACATATCTGGCGTGTGCTAAAATGGAAAAAAGGGAGGAAAGGTAAAGAATGGGATGAGAAGATAAGGGGGCTGCAGCTTCCCTGTCAGGAACTCGGGCCGGTCTAGGGCCTGCGAGCTGAGCTAATGGCAAACAACAGGGTCCCTCCTCCCCACCAAGCCCACTCTGCCCTCCATGACGGCCCCTGTCCTGGACTGAAAAGTGCCAGCGCCCTGGAAATATCACAAGCTGCCGCTTTCAACTTTTGTTGGTATTTTCTTTTTCAGATTTTTCTTTGATCTCTTTGTATGGCTGGGCTGTATGGTATAATAAGACAAGGCAACTGGAAAATAGGAAAAGGAGCAGGAGAAAGGAAGAAAAAAATCTCATCACCTCACTCATGATGAAGAATGGAAGTGAAAAATGAGCCATCCCGCTAGCACAGCCTTGTTTAACAGAACTCTGTGATGTCGGGGATATTCGATGTCTTGCTGCCCAATGTGGCAGCCATTAGCCACTATGGCTACTAATAAGGGCTTGAAATTTGGGTAGTGAGACTGACAAACTGAATGGGTCAATTCACTTCATTTTGATTAATTTAAACATCGCTACTTGTGTCCAGTGACACCATCTGGAACAGTGCAGCTGCAGCATGCTGGTTAGGGGTGAGACAGACATGGGTTTCCATGCCTGCTCCCCTCACCACCTGCAACCAGGTAAGCATCCGCGGCTCATCCCTGGTTTCTTCATTTTCAGGGCAGGCACCATTGTGCCTACCTTATGGAACATTTGGGAAGATGACATGAGAGTGGAGATAAAGCATTTCACACAGTGCCTGCCAAAAAGTAAACACTCTAGAAATGTTCGCTGTTTTGTTATTCCTTAAAAAACTCAAAGGGCCATGCCAACTCCCTGGACATTGCAGAAAGGTGGCTCCCAAAGTATCCTCAGTCCTGAGTGATTCCACATAAAGTTGACAGAGGGGAGGGAGACAATGGGAGCAGAGAGAAAGAGCCAGAGGCCACCAAACCAAACCTTTGACGACCTTTGAGACTTCCTCAAGAAGGCAGAGACTGTTAGCTGCCCACTCAATATTTGAGTGCCAACATACCCTGCTAAAAGACCACATTTCCAGGCTGCTTGGCAGTTAGGAGTGTCAATAAGATGTAAGCAGACATTGTTAAATCTAAAAGACTTTAAGGAAGTCTTAAGAGGAGTCAGACAGTTTGTATGTGCCCTTTTTTGGCTTTTGTCTCTCACACGTTCTACCTGGAATACAGACTTGATGGCAGGAGCTCCAGCAGCCATAAGGAGGTGGCCTTGAAGATGGGAGACACTAGCAGTGGCAGAGCAAAATTAAAAGAGGCCTGGCTCATGAACACCATGAAACCACCATACTAACCCAGGACTGCCCACCTCCAGATTTTTTTTTATGTTAAAAAAAAAAAAAAAAACTCCCTGCCTTAGTCTGCTTTTTGCTGCTTTAACAGAATATCCAAGACTTGGTAATTTATTAAAAAAAAAAAAATAGAGATTTACGAGTTGGAGAACATTCTCTTTAGTAAAGTATCACAAAGATGGAAAATCAAACACCCAATGTATTCAAAAGCCGGTAGACAACCTAATACACACCCATGCAAGAGAAAAACGAAATTTAATTCAAGTTGAGGGGAGGGAGAAGAGGGAGGGAGATTGGCGTGTTTTCACCTAACAAACCCAAACATTGTAACCTAATTGTACCTTCATATTACTCTAAAAAAAAAAAAGAAAGAAAGAAAGAAAGAAAAACAAAAAACCTGGAGATTTATTTCTAAAGTTCTAAAGGCTGGGACAAGCAGGGTCCAAGGGCCTGCAACTGGCAAGGGCCTTCTTGCTGCGCCACCCCATGGCAGAAGGTGGAATGGCATGACAGCTTGAGTGTCAAGCTCATCCTTCTGTCCAGAACCCATTCCTGCAATAACAGCATTAAGTTCACCCATAAGGGCAGATCCTCTTATGGGTCCCATCTCCCAACACTGTTGTTTGGGGGATTAAGTTTCAAGTTTCCAACACATGAACTGTAGGGGAGACTTTCAAACCATAGTCCTCCGTATCACATTTAAGGCATCATTCCTTTTGTTTTCTCTCATAAGTTGCTGCTGTGAGCCAAGCATTCCTGAGGAGCAATTAGTTCTACAAGTCCAGGGGTTTATAGAATACACTGAATGAAAGAAAGAGCTTGAGAAAATCAGTTCAGCCCTTGTTCCTCCATCTTGCCTGCGGGAGGCACCTGTGTCTGGGAGCAGCATTACAGCTCATCCATCTAGGCAATCTTTTCCATCATCAGCCTGGTCATTACTTTTTCTTCCATGGATCCCATGTTTTCCATAGTAGATTTTGTTTTTTCAACATGAAAATCATTTAAACAACCATAGTGGACATTTGTTCATTTCAGAGAGGCTGTCCAGCTGCTGATACCCTCCTTGTATTTGGGGAATTCTCCCAATAAAAAGAGTCTCTGAAGACCTGATATTTACTGGCCCTGTCTTTCAGCAGTTGGACAAGAGCACACAAGGCTTAATAGTTGCTAACCGGAGGGTCTCAACTGGGTCTTTGCAACTGGAGCAAGTGAGGCAGCTGTGGTTTAGAATGCATTCCACTGGGCAGCAGCATCCTGTGTCCCAGAGTACTGGTTCCAGTGGGCCAGTGTCTGGTGTCCAGAGGCACCCCAGCCAGCTACTCCTATGATGTGACTGCTCACTTCCAGAGCCTGGTCCTTTCCATTTGCTCCAGAGCTAGATGACATATTCCCAAAGCACCCATTCTCTGCTTAAGTCAACTAGACCTGGTTTCTATTGCTTACACCAAGACTCATGACGGATGCACACGCTAGCCGACATGTTTTTTATCTGTGATAGCACAGAGTTGATGTTGTTCAACCGGATCAGGAGATAGCACTTACATTAGCCAGTGCAACCTTCACTGGTAATAGGCACAATTTCTTTTGAGCTTTTAAAAACATTCAGAATAGTTTTCACCATTGTTCCATTTCCACCACTGTAGATCCTTAAGAACAAGGAACTTCACCTTCCTGGAAACCACCGATATCATCATATGTCCAAAGTTCACATATGATAAAAAAAAAAAAAAAGGAATCCCAGAGAGCTGAAGTGACTTGCTCCATATGTCAGCCTGTAGAAAGAACTTCCTAGCGAGGGTCGATAGCCGTTTACTCATGTACTATGCTTGGCTGTGGCTAAGGAACTCAAAGTCAGGTAGGATAGATGGAAGATTCCAGTGGATGCAAAATCCTACCCTTCTGAAGAAGAGCTAAGGAGAAACCCAAAAGGCCTGACAACATGGAAATGGGCAGGTAAGAATAGCCAGAAGGAGACAATCAATGGGAATGTGACTGCAGTTTCAAGAACTCAAGCATAGTTGTAAAATCAGGGAGTTGGTGAGATGGTGATTAGCACTGTATATGTTAACCTCTGCAGATGAGAAGGCTGCCCCAAAGAGGGTGGGATTCTAGAGGCAAGAATCCAAGAAGAGCAGCAAGATAATAAGGTCAAAATATCCTGTGATGCTTATATCCTCTTTTAAGAACAGATGGGCTAGGTACAGTGGCACATGCCTATAATCCCAGCACTTTGGAAGGTGAAGGCAGGAGGATCTTTTGAGCTCAGGGGTTCCAGGTTGCAGTTAGCTGTGATCATACCACTGCCCTCCAGCCTTGATGACAGAGCGAGACCTTGTCTATTAAAAAAGAAAAAAAAAGAGGGCAGTGCCTGTGGCTCAAAGGAATAGGGCACTGGCCCTATAAGCTGGAGGTGGTGGGTTCAAACCTAGCCCTGGCCAAAAACTGCAAAATAATAATAATAATAAATGTATAATGCACAGACATAAGTTTGTGAAACAGATTTTTGCAGTGTTTATTCTTTTAAAAAAAGATTCTTCATTTTAAAGACAGAAACACATATGTATTTCCTAGGTTCCAAGAATTTTGTTCAGCTTATTTATTTTCTATAATACAACATATTGAAGAGGCATTATTATTCCCCATTTCACAGATTAGAAACTAGGGCTTACATAGGTTAAGTCATTGGTTCACCCAGCTCATAAGAGGTAGACCCAAAAGCCCTATGTTTCCGTTCTACCAAGAGCAACTTTAAATAATGAATATTTGAAATGCATTTGGAAGACACTTCTAATTGAAGACACTCAATTTGCAAAGATTAGATTTGCACAAATTTTTGAGAACACATCTATCCCTCCAAGCATTATGCAACAAAATAAGGATAAATAGCCTGGGTCCCCTGCAAAAAGAAAAAAGAAGAAGAAAATAATAGCGGAAGTGTGGTTAATTAATGCAGCAGAAACTGAAACACCACAGGAGCAGAGGAACACGCACTCCCAGAATAGGATACAAGAGCAGCTTCATTAGAAAGACAATTTATGTGGTGGGAAAGACAATAGCAAGAGAGAGGGAGGAAAATGTAAAAACAAATTAGTTTACTAGAAAACACTGATTTGAAAATATGTTATAATGATTGATGTGTAAGAAATCTCTCTGCAATAAACACTGGCAGAACACTTGCTTTCAGAGATCTTAAAAAATAGGTCAACATCTCTGGGTTAGACAGGTTTAGGTGTGATTTTTCTCTGCAAGAAAAAGGACCAGCTGGGCATTTTCAAAGGCTCCTTTTAGTTTATGATTCTAAGGTCCCACTTACGGGAGCTTTCTATGACTGTCATTTTTTAAAGCTGGTTAACTCAGCAGCTTTATTTTTTTTCCCCCCTCTAAATTCCCCACAGGGCTTTAACTAAACCAGACCACATTTGGAGTCTTGTGTTGCTTTCAGGAGCACTACATTTTAAAAGGGACATTGACCTACTCTGCCTCCAGAGAATGGGACCAAGACAAATGAGTGGAAGTTGCTCAGAGATAAATTTCTACTCAATAGTGAAAGCCTTATTGCCTACCATCGGAGTCCTCTGACAATGGAAGGTGGCTGCTTTTTGAGGCAGTTTACTTCCAGGGATTGGAAACGCTGAAGCAGAGGGTATTTGAACAACTGTCAAAATTACTCTGGAAAGTTATTTTTAAACTACGTTTTCTTCCAAAGCTAATATTGCGTGATTGGTCATGTAACCTCCTCAATATATCTTGCCAACTCAATAGCTCTTTTTTAGTTGTTTTATCTTGTTTATTAGCCTCTCTTCCTCCCCACTCTCTCCCCAAGTAGGCAAACAAAATATAGAATGACAATGTGAAAACACAGAGGCCACATTGTCTGACTGTGCCTTGTCCCTCCATGGGGAAGCTTCCATGCTGCTCATTGATTATCAAAGTCGGAGTCTCTAGGAGGTTAGGGTGTGGGGACAGCACTGGTACCTCCCAATGACCATTGGCAGGTCCAGACCATGGTGAGCTGAGGTCGGGCGAGGCTCATCACAGTCTCTTCTTGGTCTCTCAGTCCTGTATCAGGGCACTTTTATCCAGATTGTGAGCCCAGACGCCAGTGTCCCCTTCATGTCCTGACCTCACCACCTTGTTCAACTCATCCCTGTGCCCTGCCCACTTTCCTCCCATCTTCACTGCCTCTGTGTAGTGAATTGGTCCACTTCAATTTATTTACACACTGAAGTCAGAGTGAGTTTTTAAAAATCAGAACCCCATTGTCACCTGCCACTTCAACCTCTCAGTGGCTCACATTGCCATTGGGATAAACATGAGGCCTGGCCTCGACCCTGCCTGTCCCAGACTGTGGGCCTTGTACTCCCCAGCTCCATCTCACTCTGTGTCCCTCCCTGAACAGCTCCTGTTCTTTCAGCCCCAGTAGTGCCTGTGCACCCCGCCTCCTCCTACCATGAGGCCCTTGGCCTTGCTCATCACTCTGCCCCAGGGAATGCTCTTCCTACCCCTCATGGCCCAGCAAAGGTCACCTATCCTTCTGACCCCAGGTCAGTGGTATAGGAAGCCTCGCCTGACCAGTCCACTTCTGCTAGGGGCTAAGGGCACGACACCATGTCTCTCCTCCCCAGCACTGCTCCTATTTGCAATGAGTTGTACCTTCATTCTGTGATGACTTGATCTGCCTCCTGGACCTAAGTCTTAGAGAGCAGGAGCCATGTCTGGTGTGCTTGTCATAACACCCTTTTAATGAGAATAAGCAGGAGAGCTGTGAGGTTGCTTAATCCAGGTTCTGCTGTATAATAGCTGCCAAGACCCAGGAGCTAGTCACAGACAGGGCTTTCTCCAACTCTTGGATCCCCTCCCCCACCACCCCGAAATCTCCAAGCAACTGGAGGTTTAGAAAGTCTATCAGTAGCTACCTATTGCTTTGATCAAGTACTGTCCTCACATTTTTGATCATGCAATTCAGGGAGATGAGAGTGGCCCTTAAGTTTAGCCAAAAGTTGAATCTATTCCTAAAACTCTATCACTAGCAAGAAATATCTGAGTTTTGAGGAACGATTAGGCAGCTGGAGGGTTTAGCTAGAATGATTTTGGAAAAAAGGAATTGATGTGTGCTGGATGCCACTGTGAACTAAAATAAAATCCTAAGCCCCCTGCTGGCTGAATAGACCTCCTCTTGGCTAAAGAGACCCCAGAGAAACCTTAAAACTGAGTTCCCAGCCATAACGGCCTGGGAGGTCAGACATGCCTCATTATACCCCCTCCCTTGCTAATCACCTGCAGACTTTTTCACTAAAGGCTAAACAGAAACCAATCTCTTGATCCAGACCATCACTCTCCTATAAGAGCCTAGAACCACGGGGTCTACAGAGCATGCACAGAGAGGGTTGTCATATCTTTGCTTTACCTTTTGATGTAAGAGGGATGCCAGTTCTAAACACAGACCCCATAAAGGGGCATAAAGCTGGATTACGCATGTTCACTCTTCTCCCATAAATACTCATGATTCCTCCCATAGCTTGTTAAATACGTGTATTGGGCCATCCTGTTCAGTATAAATTCCTGCTCCCATTGTCCCTGCCTTGATGTAAGTGTTCCTGGCTTCTGACTAAGGCTCTGCTTTCCAGCCTGACAGAATGGCCACCCAGATGCAGCAACCTTTTATGAAAAATAAAGCTCTCCTTTTCAAATTCATGAACCTCCTCATTTTCTTCAGTTGACACCACATGCTGGGGGTGCCTCTGGGCCTTTACCCCTGGGCTTTCTGCTGTCTAAAAAGTGGTCCTTTTCCAGTTGTCAAAATGCTAGTCATGTGTCAGGAGCAAGCACAAGAGACTTTGGAAGCCTCTGCCGGCTTCCCCGAGCACGATTGCTCCCTTCCAGGACCTGTTAGGGCGCCGTGTCCATTTGTTCACCACTGCTGTGTGCGTGTACATTCGCGTCTCCTGACTGGGCTGTGAGCGCCTTGAGGGCAGCTCGTATGTCATGTCTTTGTATCCCAGTGCCTATCCCAGAACCCGACGGCTCCGTTCCAGGAGCCCAAGGCTGGCACATTTCAGAAAAGTGCCTTGAAGTTTGAGGACCACAGGGCACAGACACCATTCTCCCTGTGGGTGCCTACTTAACTCTTTTCTCAAGTTGTCCTTACTTTTATTTTTTTGTCCTTACCTTTTTAATTGCTCAATTTCTTTTCTTTGTTTTCCTAGTTAAAGGCTAAAAAAGAATGAATTGAGTATTTCAACCATTTGTGGTCATCATTAATTTCATGGTCCTCTGCATTTATTAAGTCTTATTTCCTTTCCATAATCTCCTTTCCCCCTGATATTTGTAAAAGCACATCTTATTCTCCTTAATTGCTTCGGCTGGCGTGATCTAATTCTGATTTTTTTTTGGTCACCTTTATGTTTTCCTAGGAAGCTTTAACTGATGCAGCATATTCTTGTTTAATTCTCTCTTCTTTTTCTCTGCTGATGGGTGTGTATTTCTTTCTCCACAGATCTCTCACCAGACTTTGGGGAAGTTGCATTGATTGGATCTTGCTTCTTTATTAAAAGTCCCGAACTGGGCTTTAATAATTTCCTGATGCCTGGAAACCACCCAGGCTCCCGGGTCTCCATCCACATCTTTGCCCCTGAGCCACAGGGAATTCTTCCCCTTCTTTTTTCACTGCTGGAACAGAAGGCTGTGCCCAGGGCAGGATGGAAGAGGGAAGATGCAGGCATGTGGGCACACGGGCTTCCCACCAGCAGCTCCTGTACACAGGCTGATGGTGAAACTAACAATAAAAAAGTCGTTAGGTACCTGGAGGGGTTGATGGCCACAGATAACTAAAAGCTCATTGTCAAAGACGGTGAAACTTCACTTTCAGATTGTTAAGAGCCAATGTCCACCTGACTGTTGACCATCTCTCCATCTGTGACCTGTGGTTACCATAGTTACCACTTTCCCCGACTGTCTCCCTTGTCCTTCTCATTTAACACCCGTTTTGTTCTGCCCGGACTTGGTGTCCGTCATGTACGTGACCACGGTTTAGTCCTTCATCTCACTCCTGTGACAACCTAAACACACTTTGGATCCCATGGTCCCTATTTGCATTAACATCATTGCCTGAATTATTCTCACACCATCTCCAGCCTCCCTTCTTCCTCACCTTCCACACATACGAGTTCGCCGGTTTATGAGGACCCTCATTTCCATTCACACTGGATGTCTTTACTAAGCTTTCCCTGGCCCCAGTGGAAGCCAACTTGTGGAGGCCACCTCCTCTCAATAATGCCCTTGGTTTTCTTTCCATTACCCACATCTCCCAAAGCCATTCCTCCCAGAACTCCAAGAATGAAGGATGAGGCTCGCATCTAATCTGCCCAATGTCATACAATCCTTGGCTATTCTCACGGGTTCTGGGACTAGTATCTAGTCCAACAAGATGAATGAGGACATTTGCTGAAGACTTTCAGAGAAAAAGACTTCTTTGCTCTTCTGAGAGAGCTTCCAGAAGGGGGCATCAGGTGCTGCTGGCTGTCTCCACCACTTTCTGGGAAAAGCCCCCCAAACGTGAAGCCAGTGCAGAAGACAGTAGAGCCACCAGGTAGAGGAAGGAGCAGAGTCCTGACTTTATTGTTTTATTGTTCCAGCTCATGGATCCAGCCGTGTCTAAGCTATCCGGGACCTCTGTGGTGTTTCCCCACATCCTACCTCTGAGGTACAGGCAACCCCACCAGCACTGCCAGTGAGAATACCTACAATCTGGCCTGCACCTGTGGCTCAAAGGAGTAGGGCGCTGGCCCCATACGCCGGAGGTGGCGGGTTCAAGCCCAGCCCCAGCCAAAAACTGCAAAAAAAAAAGAATACCCAGAATCGACCCCCTTCTCAAATGTCTGCTGCCACCGTCCCAGTCCTTTTGCTCAGGTTAGTGCAACAACCTTCATACTGGTCTCCCTGCTTCCTCTCTTGTTACACAGAGCAGCCCAGTAGAGCCTTTTAAAACCATAATCAGATCATAGCATTGCTGTGCTCAGCACCTTTGCTGGGCTCTTCATTCAGCCTAAGATCCCAGGCCCTGCTTGACCCACCTCTGCCCATCTGACCTCATCTCCTACCCCTCTTGCCCCCGTTAAGCCTGCTCCGCCCTCATCGGCCTTTGCACTCTTACCTCAGGGCCTTTGCACCTGCTATTTCAGCTCCCTAAAATGCTCTTCTGCTAGACAGCTGCATGGTTCATCCCTCTTTCCTTCAAGGCTCTGTCACCTTTTCAGCTTGGCCATCTATGACCATTCCTTCCTAAAATGGCCTTTGCTTGTCCTCTGTGTTCCCTTTGCCACGCTTTATTGTTCTTTATAGCACATGTGACCATGTGACCAGCTGACAAATCATCTAGGATCAACATCTCTGGTTTTGGGATTTTGTTATGTGGGCTACTCTTACTGGGGTGAGGTGATATCTCAAAGTAGTTTTGATTTGCATTTCTCTGATGATTAGGATGATGAGCTTTTTTTATGTGTTTGTAGATCGTGTGTCTGTCTTCTTTAGAGAAGTTTCTCTTCAAGTCCTTTGCCCACCCTGAGATGGGATCACTTGTTCTTTTCTTGCTAATACGTTTGAGTTCTCTGTGGATTCTGGTTATTAAACCTTTATCGGAGGTATAACCTGCAAATATTTTCTCCCATTCTGAGGGCTGTCTGCTTGCTTTACTTACTATGTTCTTGGCTGTTCAGAAGCTTTTGAGTTTGATCAGGTCCCAGTAATGTATTTTTGATACTGCTTCAGTTGCCTGGGGAGTCCTCCTCATAAAGTATTCACCAAGGCCAATTCCTTCAAGAGTTTTCTCTGCACTTTCTTCAAGTATTTTTATAGTTTCATGTCTTAAGTTTAAATCTTTTATCCAGTGAGAGTCTATCTTAGTTAATGGTGAAAGGTGTGGGTCCAGTTTCAGTCTTTTACAGATCGCCAGCCAGTTCACCCAGCACCATTTGCTAAATAGGGAATCTTTTCCCCACTGAATGTTTTTAATTGGCTTGTCAAAGATCAAATAACGGTAAGTAGCTGGATTCATCTCTTGGTTCTTTATTCTGTTCCAGACATCTACTTTTCTGTTTTTGTGCCAGTACCATGCTGTTTTGGTCACTATTGACTTATAGTACAGTCTCAGGTCTGGTAGCGTGATTCCTCCTGCTTTGTTTTTATTGCTGAGTAATGTTTTGGCTATTTGAGTTTTTTTCTGATTCCATATAAAATGAAGTATTATTTTTTTCAAGGTCTTTAAAATATGACAATGGAGCTTTAATAGGAATTGCATTAAAATTATATATTTCTTTGGGTAGTATAGACATTTTAACAATGTTGATTCTTCCCAGCCATGAGCTGGTATGTTTTTCCATTTGTTAACATCTTCAGCTATTTCTTTTCTTAAAGTTTCATAGTTCTCTTTGTAGAGATCTTTCACGTCCTTTGTTAGGTATACTCCCAAATATTTCATCTTCTTTGGCATTACTGTGAAAGGAATAGAGAGAGTCCTTGACTATTTTTTCAGCTTGGTTATTGTTGGTATATATAAAGGCTACACAGATTTATGGGTGTTGGTTTTGTAGCCTGAGACATTGATGTATTCCTTAATCAATTCAGTAGAATCCCTAGTGTTTTCCAGATACACGGTCATATCATCTGTGAAGAGTGAAAGTTTGATCTCTTCTGACCCTATGTGGATACCCTTGATCACCTTTTCTTCCCTAATTGCAATGGCTAAAACTTCCATTACAATGTTAAAGAGCAATGGAGACAATGGGCAACCTTGCCTGGTTCCTGATCTAAGGGGAAATGATTTCAATTTAACTCCATTCAATACGATATTGGCTGTGGGTTTGCTGTAGATGGCCTCTATTAGTTTCAGAAATGTCCCTTCTATACCAATTTTCTTAAGTGTTATGATCATGAAGGGATGCTGGATATTATCAAAAGCTTTTTCTGCATCAATTGAAAGAATCATATGGTCCTTATTTTTTAGTTTGTTTATGTGCTGAATTACATTTATAGATTTATGTATATTGAACCAGCCTTGAGACCCTGGGATAAATCCCACTTGGTTGTGGTGTATAATTTTTTTGATGTGTTGTTGGATTCTGTTTGTTAGGATCTTATTGAGTATTTTAGCATCAATATTCATTAGTGATATTGGTCTATAATATCCTTTTCTTGTTGGGTCTTTCCCTGGGTTTGGGGATCATGGTGATGTTTGCTTCGTAGAATGTGTTGGATAATATTCCTTTTTATTCTATATTTTGGAAGAGGTTTAGTAATATAGGTACTAGTTCTTCTTTAAAGGTTTGGTAGAATTCTGACGTAAAGCCATCTGGTCCTGGGCTTTTCTTTTTAGGGAGATTTTGTATAGTTGGTGCTATTTCAGAGCTTGATATGGGCCTGTTCAACATTTCCACTTCATTCTGGCTAAGTCTTGGTGGGTGGCGTACTTCCAAGTATTGGTCAATTTCTTTCAGATTTTTGTATTTCTGAGAGTAGAGTTTCTTGTAATATTCATTAAGGATTTTTTGAATTTCTAGGGGTCTGTTGTTACTTCATCTTTGTCATTTCTGATTGATGAGATTAGAGATTTTACTCTTTTTTTCCTGGTTAAGTTGGCCAAAGGTTTATCTATTTTATTGATCTTTTCAAAAAACCAACTTTTGGATTTATTGATCTGTTGTATAATTCTTTTGTTTTCAATTTCATTTAATTCTACTCTGATTTTAGTTATTTCTTTTCTTCTGCTGGGTTTGGGGTTGGAATGTTCTTCCTTCTCCAGTTGCTTGAGATGTCCCATTAAGTTATTAATTTCCTCTCTTTCTGTTTTCTTGAGGAAGGCTTGCAGTGCTATAAATTTCCCTCTTAGGACTGCCTTCACATCATCCCAGAGGTTCTGATAATTTGTGTCTTCGTTGTTGTTTTGTTTCAAAAATTTGGTGATTTCCTTCTTAATCTTGTCTATAACTCATCTATCCTTCAGCATAAGGTTATTTAACTTCCATGTTTTTGTATTGGTATGCAGATTCCTGTTGTTATTGAGTTCAATTTTTATTCCATGATGGTCTGAGAAGATGCAAGAAATAATTTCTATTTTTTTAAATTTGCTGAGGTTGGATTTGTAGCCTAGGATGTGGTCGATTTCGGAGTATGTTCCATGGGCTGATGAGAAGAATGTGTATTCAGTTTTGTTGGGATGAAATGTTCTGTAGATGTCTCTTAAGTCCAGATGTTGAATGGCTAAGTTTAAATCTAAAATTTCTTTGCTTAGCTTCTTTTTGGAGGATCTATCCAGCACTGCTAGAGGGGTGTTAAAATCTCCAACTACTATGGAACTGGAGGAAATCAAGTTGCTCATGTCTGTTAGAGTTTCTCTTATAAATTGAGGTGCATTCTGCTTGGGCGCATAAATATTAATAATTGAAATCTCATCATATTGAGTATTGCCTTTAACAAATATGAAGTGTCCGTCCCTATCCTTCCTTATTTTGGTTGGTTTAAAGCCTATTGCATCTGCGAATAGGATTTCAATGCCTGCTTTTTTCTGCTTTCCATTTGCCTGGGGTATAGATGACCATCCCTTCACCTTGAGTCTATATTTGTCTTTTAATGTAAGATGAGATTCTTGTATGCAGCAGATATCGGGCTTATGTTTTTGTATCCAGTCAGCCAACCTGTGCCTCTTTAGAGGACAATTTAAACCATTCACATTAATTGAGAATATTGATAAGCTTTTCGTGAGTCCAGTGGACATTTTTAATCCTTTTGCGACTGTGGAAGTTGGAATTTGATCAAAATTTTCTGGGTGGGTTTACTTTTGTGGTGGAGAATTACACTGGTCTTTATGGAGGATAGGTATGATAATATCCTGGAGAGCTGGTTTAGTTATGGCAAATTTCTTCAACATGTGAATGTCATTAAAGTATTTAATGTCGCTGTCATAAATGAAACTCAGTTTAGCTGGATACAGGATCCTGGGTTGAAAGTTATTTTCTTTTAGGAGAATAAAAGTTGATGACCATCCTCTTCTAGCTTGAAAGGTTTCAGCAGAGAGATCTGCAGTTATTCTAATATTCTTCCCCTTGTTGGTGATGGCTTTCTTTTGTCTGGCTCCTTTCAGAATTTTCTCCTTCATATTAACATTAGTGAAATTGATTATGATGTGTCTGGGGGATATCTTGTTTGGGTTGAGTCATGCTAGAGTTCTGTCTGCTATCTGAATTTCAGAATATCAGAATCTCTTGGCATGTCTGGAAAGTTCTCTTTCATAATCTCATGGAGAAGAGCCTCTGTGCCTTGTGAAGCCACTTCATCACTTTTGGGGATCCCTATAAGATCAATATTCATTTTCTTTGAATTATTCCAGAGCTCTCTGAGAGAGTGATCTGTTTTTGCCCTCCATTTCTCTTCATCTTTGAGAGTTTGGGAGTATTCTAAAGCTTTGTCTTCAATGTCAGAAATCCTTTGTTCTGCTTGCTCCATTCTGTTATTGAGGGATTCTACTGTGTTTCTCAGATCTTTGAGGGCTGCAACTTCCTGTCTCAATGTGTCAAAATCTTTGGTCATTTGGTCTTTGAATCCATTGAATTCTTGAGATATCTTTTGGGTTACTGCTTGGAAATCTAGTTTGATCTTATTTGCTATCCAGATTCTGAATTTGATTTCTAACATCTTAACTATTTGTTTGTGCATGGGATCTTGTGCTGTGTCTGCCCCATTGATCCTTGGGGCAGTTGTTCTACTCTTATTGTTCATATTTCCAGAGTTTATCCGTTGATTTCACCTCATGATTGTTTTTTCACCATTGCCTCTAGTTGTCCTCAGAGTTGGGGAGGTGCCTCTCCAAGATTAGACCCCAGTGAGATCACTCTATTGTTGCTGGATCTTTGTAGGGAATGACCCTGTATAGCTCTTCTGGGGCTGCCCCAGCCAGGGAGTTCTGGTTGTGGAAGCAGCTCCGGAGTGTGATAAACCTGGATCCAGCAACAGGCAGCAACAGGGTGGGGGAGGGAGGGAGCAGTGGTGCACATGGTTCTGGGAGTGCCTGGCACCCGGTGACTTTGGCTCAGAGAGCACAAGGCTCCAGCAGTCTCTGGCCAGGAGAAGGGCTCTGCACAGAGGCAGGAGGGATCCAGAGGGCAAGCGGCTACCAGAGTCCCTAGCCAGACAAGCAGGCCAGTGTGGAGGCAAGGAGTGTACAGGAGGTAGGATGTGGGGTTGTGCGGCTCCCGGAGTTCCTGGTCAGGGCGAACGGAGGCCCAGTGGGCGCAGCTCTTACCAGGGTCGGGCGGAGGCAGATCACTGATCGGGGCACAGCTGTTACTGAGGTCCCAGTGCTGATCGCTGATTGTGCGCAACTCTTACAGAGGTCTGGGCGCCGATGGCTGATCGTGCGTAGCACTTACAGAGGTCCAGGCGCCAATCACTTTGTTTTGAGTGAGGTATTTTCAGTTGGGTTCCTGCCACTTATAAAATGTTCTTATACAATATTTAATATACAGAGGATGCCAAAAAGGTATACAAAAAGGAAAAAAACAGTACTAAAATTATAATACTAAATATATACCAAGAATAAAAGATGAATACAAGTCACATTTGACTTCTGCAGTTACCAGAGGTGCTCAGAGTGGTCAGAGTGGTCAGCACCAGCATCCAGACACTGCAGACTGCAGGGAACGTCTGCTTGACCAAAGCATCCACTCATATCTCTGTACTGTTTCCATTTTCGGCCACTCATATCTCTGCACGCTATTTCAGTTTCTTCTCAAAGTATCGCTGGTGTAGCCGGTTTTCTACAGTACACCACATCCTGTAAGGTCCCCTGTAGGCAGAAGGTAGAGTGTGTTACGTCAGGAGAATGTGGGGGAACAGGACCTCTTTGCTGTCAACATTCTCACTGAGGTCAGCTCTCCTGTCTCAGTGCATGTAATAATCTTGGGATGAAAACGTTCCATTTTGCTGTTTTAAGAATGCATCGTGTCCTTATTCTGCTGACTCTTGTCTCTCACACAGTTAGGTGGACTCTGTAGTGAGTGTGTAGACATTCCCCCACACCACAGCAGAAGCAGCAGAACGTGTTGCTGTGTGAGGCCTCCCAGACCTTCCCTTGTGCATGCCACACACACACCAGGCCTCAGTTATCATAGTCACTCTCTCCACACACAGCACCGGGCAACTCACGCTCATCACGAATGTGTGTGGGGTGGCACCTGTGGCTCAAGGAGTAGGGCGCAGGCCCCATATACCAGGGGTGGCGGGTTCAAGCCTGTCCTGGCCAAAACTGCAAAAATAAATAATAAATAAATAAAAACAACGAATCATGTAGTTGTTAGTGTGTTGGAAGTTTTGTTGCACACTCAAGCCTCCATTGTCATCGTAATTCCACCACGTTCTCAAATTTCAAATACCTCTTCAAAATGGTCTTGCATTCTTCAAACAACTGTGCTTCCACCATTTCCTTTGACTGTCCTTCCTGGCCCATGGTGACATCAGCATTCATTTGATAAACGCCATCTTTTGAGCAAACATCATATTATATATTGCCTGTAATTCAATTCAACTTCAAAAAGTAATGCATAGATAACATCTCTTAAAATGTGTATACTTTTCTTTGGCACCCCCAGTATTTGCTTGAAATGTAACAAATAAGTACCTTGGCTTAGTTTGGTGTGTAAGTTACATCCTTGTAGATAACAATACCTGGCAAGTGACGGCCCCTTTTGAATCCCAAGTTGTCAAACACGGTCATTAGTTCTGCAATATAAACAGGGCACATAGTCACTCTCTCCACATCACAGGAAAAGCAATTGTGATTTGGCAGAGTTAAGCGGCAGAGGAGGGACCGAGTCCACACCTCCTGTCCCCAACACACAGCTGTTGGGACATCTCAGTTTTGTGTTTCTGTCCACAGTTCACAGCTCTACGCACAGCACCCATCTGTGCCCTGGGGGAGTGCTAGGATATTCTGTTCCTTGTGGGTCTCTAGGTAGCTAATATTTCCAGCTCCCTCTTCTCTGAAAGCCAGTGAAGTTCTGAATTTTTTCCACATGAGGTTATGAACTCTTTGGGAAAAGAAAAGCAAGCATCTGGTTCTCAGGAAATCAAATCTGCCTTGTGAGATAAAAATGCCCCCTGTAAGCGAGGCCATAGTCTAACATTCTTTGCATCTTCCTTTTACATGTTAGGGCTTCAGACAAGACACACACACACACACACAGGTGTTCCTGTCTTGAGTGCCATCAGATACTGCAAAAAATCCTTCTGCAGCCCCTCTCTTCCAGAGTGGGTTTCTCTCCCCAGCTATTCCCCACGGATGACATTAGCTCCTTTTTTAATTCATTTCCCCTTGCTGCACACTCTGATGTTACTCACCAATCCCCAGTGGACGTGCAGAGACTTACTCGGTTTCACATGTAATAGATAAAACAGCAGGAGCTTCTAATCGGAAAACGTTTTCCATGCTGCAAAAGGCTCCAGAAACCACAAAGCTGCCAGCATGGTTCAGAGTTTATTAACACATACTTGGCACAGTTTGGCACACAAGGTTGCCCCGACCCCCATGAGGGATTAGTTACATGTTTGTAGGCACAGTAGGGGGGAGGGTTGGGATGCAGCCCCCAGCCCAGGGACTGCCCGAGGATTTGTTCTTGTGCATGTGGCCCAGAGACACACGGAGGTAGTAGGAGGCCTCTTCAAGTGGGAGCACAGAATTTAAGATTGCTTGGATTGCTTGGGTTTTCTTTCTAATTATAAAACTCAGGTTTACAGTAATACTCCCCTGATTTTCCCCAAGGCACACCATGATGGTATTTTTAAAAGGCTGCCAATTCTTTGACACACTTTTCCATCTGGGGGTGCAGCCTATGTCTCCTTCCCTTGAATCTGGTCTGTGTGACAACTCCAAAGTGATACAAGGTTCCCCCATTCGGGGACGGACAGAGGACCCCAGTTTCCTAGGCGTGGGCAATTTCATGAAGGGAATGCCCTGACCTTTTCCTCTGAGTTGGAGGGACTGCATTCATTCGTCAATAATGCTCATTGACATTGAAAAAAGTGTTTCCGCTGGGTGCAGAGGCTCACTGCCTGTAATCCTAGCACTCTGGAGGCCAAGCTGGGTGGATTGCCTGAGTTCACAGGTTCGAGACCAGCCTGAGCCAGAACGAGACCTCATCTCTAAAAATAGCCAGGCATTGTGGTAGGAGCCTATAGTCCCAGCTACTTGGGAGGCTGAGCCAGGAGGATTGCTGAGTCCAAAGAGTTTGATGTTGCTGTGAGCTATGACAACACAGCACTCTACTGAGTGTGACAAAGTGAGACTCTGTCTCGAAAGAAAGAGAGAGAGAGAGAGAGAGAGAGAGAGAGAGAGAAAGAAAGAAAGAAAGAAAGAAAGAAAGAAAGAAAGAAAGAAAGAAAGAAAGAAAGAAAGAAAGAAAGAAAGAAAGAAAGAAAGAAAGAAAAGAAGGAAAGAAGAAAGAAAGTATTTCCGTTTACCAAGTCCTGGCCAAATGTAATTCTCAAGACCTTATATCCATAGATAAAGGACCCATGTGGGACTTCCCACTTGGATCTTCCCTCTGCCAGAGCTCTGGTGCTTTTACTCCTTCTGTATTCCTTTGTGTCTAATAAATCCTGTCTTACCACTGATCTGTGATCCATGGGTTCAGTCTTGGAATTCTCAAGAGGCAGGATCTACTGAGGAAAGAAGTTCCGGTAACAGAAGGATTGTGTGCAGTGGAAGGGATGCTCTGGGACACCCAAGCTCGGTGATGAAGGCTAGACAGCTCCCCCTGCCTGTCTTGGAATGCCTGCTCTCTGGGGACCCCTTCTCCAGATGCTCCTTCTCAGAGGGAAGCCCTCACATTTCGAGGAGCCTGAGTCCCACAGAGAGGCCAAGTGGGGTATCCCATGGAACAAAGCCTCCTGTGACCTGTTACTCACCCTCCCTGTCCCTCCTCTGCCCTGCTGAGCTCTTCTTCCACCCTCCCTTGCCCCTTAGCAAGGCTGGAGGCCTCCCCAGCTCCCAAGCCCACCAGATGTGGTCCTGCCTCAGGGCTTTTGCTCAGAGCCACTTCCTCTGCAGAATCCGCGTGGCCACCTTTCTAAAACCAAATCCCACGCTTCAGCTTGCAGGGCCCCTTTCCTAATTTACCATCTAAATACTTACATTTTACATCTTTCTGTTGTTTGATTACTGATCTCCCCCACTAGAATGTAAGTTCATTGTGGACAGGGATACATACCCAGGGCAGGAAAGAGTACCCAGCACTCTGTAGACCAGTGGTTCTTCCGCTTCCTAATGCCACGACCCTTGAATACAGTTCCTCATGTTGTGGTGACCCCCAACCATAAAATTATTTTTTTTGCTACTTCATAACTGTAATTTTGCTACTGTTATGAATCGTAATGTAAATATCTGAAATGTAGGATATATTCTCATTGTTACAAAGGGGTCGTGACCCATAGGTTGAGAACCCCTGCTGTAGACAGTCAATAAGTGTGTATTGCATAAATAATATGTAACAAAGTTATTGCTTTGTTTTTATCCTGAGAAACAAACCGAATATGTGCCTCTTACAATAAATATCTGTTAAATAAATAGACAGAAGTCATGCAGAATGGCTGGCTTATCATAGCCGTTAGAAAACAGCATGAACTTCATTTCAGCACCATCTTCCCCAATAGCCCTGGCCACCTTCACTGCCTGCCTCTCTCCTCACCCAACTTGAGTGACACCCCTGAGTGCACTAAGGTGTGGTTCCTGCTGGCCCCTCTGCCAAGAATGTCCTTCATCTGCATCTTTACAGTCTTACAACCCGTTTGTCTTTTGAGGACATTAGGTATCACTCTCCCAGCTGGAGTCCCTTTCATCTCCCATGAATGCCACCTGCTCCTGTCTATGGCACTTCTCACAGGTCCTCAGGTCCCTGGGTGCCTGTCTTACCTCTGCTGTCTGTGGGATCCCTGGAGGAGCAGGGCTGGGCTGCCAAGCTCATATCTGTAGTCCCAACACCCCTTGCTCATAGGCAGTTGCGGATACAGATGGAGTTGGGGGCCGTGGAAAGAGAGGGAGGAAAAGAGGCCAGGAGAACTCCATGTTCGCATCAGACTCTGATTTTGAGAACTGCTACAATAGCAGCAGAGCTAGCTGACACACTGCCAGCGACAGTGCAAAGAACACAAGCGTTAGAACTGGGGAGCCTAGGCTCATCTCCTGCCTGTCTCCCCAGAGACCAAATCCATTGAACTTCTCCAAGCCTTGATTTCTTCATCTACAAAAATGTTCACACCACGAAGATATTGTGTGGGTGAAAGAATATCATTTGAGGGGGGGAAAAGTGTAGAGTGAAAAGGTTTACACTATGCTAAAGCAAACAACTGCAAAAGTTAGGTGTTCAACCGCTGACAGTGAAATTAGCAAGGGTGCAGTTCAGGTTGTGGCCAGGGGGTGGCAGCAGCCAGCAGGAACTTTGGTGCAGAGTCCTCTGAAATAAAGCAACCCCAGAACCTGCCAGAAGGGATAGATTTACTGGTTTGCCCTGCAATGATCAGCTCATCTGACCCTGAAGAGAGATTGCCTTCTGTCCTGGGATCTGGCCATGGCTAAGCCAAGCCCCAGAAACCTCCCCTGGAGTGAGTTTCCCCAAACCATCGCAATGGCCGCCTTCACTCTCACATCGCTGCCTATTTCTGGTTTACAGTGTAGGTTTCTCACTGGTGGCCCTATCTGTTCTTGCCACAAACTTCTGATCTAAATTAAGCAAGCAGAATTCTCTCCCCTCCCCCGCCTCACCATTTTAGACTTAACAAAACTGAGGCCTAAAGAGGTTACTTTGAAGATCACACAAAGAGCAAATAGCAAATTAGAATTCGCATTTTAAACCTAAGCTTTCTCGCTCTAATTTCAAAACACCATCACTTCTTTCACCTTGTTCAGCTGCTCATACAACCCGCACCTATCAGGCTGTCACTGTGGGTGGGAGATTTGCACAAACTTCCCACTATTAGAGCCGCTGTGGACCCTTCCCCCAGCCTAGGCCAGCTAATGTCCCCTATCCTATTCCTCTCAGGCCTGAGGCCTGGGTCCAGCTTCCTCTACTCTAGGCTTCCTCTCCCTCCTGTCCCCAAGCCCAGCCACTGGGAAGTGCTCTCCCTGCCCCTGTTCCTTATACACATGGCTTTTTAGATCCCACACTCTCAGGCCCTCATGGCTTCACAGGAAAGCAACGCTGAGAAAAACTAGGAAGAAGAGGGTTATCAAAAAGAAAATAAAAAACCTAGAAAAGTAGCACACACTAAGAATTTTTTTTTTTTTTTTTTTTTTTTGTGAGACAGAGTGCCACTGTCGCCCTGGGTAGAGTGCAGTGGTGTCATGCCTCACAGCAACCTCAAACTCTTGGGCTCAAGTGATCTTCTTGCTTCAGCCTGTCCAGTAGGTGGGACCACAGGCACCTTCCACAACTGGGCTGGTTTTTCTATTTTTAGTAAAGACAGGGTCTCAAGTTTGCTCAGGCTCAAACTCTTGAGCTCAAGTGATCTACCTACCTCTGCCTCCCAGAGTGTTAGGATTACAGGTGTGAGCCACCATGCCCAGCTCTGAGAAACCTTATAAAGTCCCCCATTCTTGTTATTCTGAAGTCCTTGACTTCCTTGCTACAAAGTATTCAGAAGCCCTGGAGTTTCCTGGCTTAGCTCTGAGGGCAAAGTTTCTCTGTTTGCCCTCTGCCCTCACTCCCTGAGGTCAGCCTCTAGCAGGAACAGAGAGACAAGCAGGGAAGAAGGCTGACACCTGCTGAGGGCGTCCTGGGGGCCAGCACTGTGCCAGTCCCTGGACACACATCTTTTGTTTGACTCACAAGCAGCTTGAGAGCGAGGCATTTCTCTTCTTTCATAAACATGGAAACTGAAGCTCAGAGACACCTAGATCTATGTATCTAGTACGGGGTGGCTCAAAGCTCTTTTCTCTACAATCACGTGATTATTCAGCTGGTGACGAGCAGGTCCCCTTGTCCCCTCAGAGCATTTACTGCAAGGGAACTTCCAGGCTGGGGATGTGCTTCTCACAAACCCAGGCTTGGCACAGGAACCGCCCCATGGGCCGATTCTTTCCTCCCTGCTGTGTGGGTGGGAAGCACCAGAGGAAAAGAAAACTCAGTCCATGCCCCGTAGGAGATGCCGCCTGGCAGAGGAGTGGCGCTCGGGGATGGGCATTTCAACCGGAAAACGGGCATCTCCCACCACGGAATACACGTTGGTGACTGATCACAGGAGACTGCTTAGATGACGACTTGGCCTCAGGGCCTGGCAGTGAGGCCTGCGGGGTCAGATTTGATGCTGAGGTGGAGGCTGAGATTCTGCTGGGACAGCCCAGACACCCCCCAGCTGCATATCAACAGGACTTGGCCAAAAACGGACACAGGGGGGCCTTTCTCATGCTCACAGGAGCCATGGTGAATGTTCTTTTTTTAGTAAAAAATGCTGACGACTGGACTCCTTTGGGTTTCTCCCCTGGGTCTATGGGTAGATACGGTGAGGGCAGAAGTGGACGCACCACAGAAAGGAGATGGTCATTGTGCGGGAAGGTGAGGCAGGACCTGGCCCTTGCCTCGATGGAGGGCAAGCGGGGCGGGGGAGGTGAAGAAGGCGCCAAGGTGGCCAGAGGAGGCAGGCGGTGTCCCAGGGTTTGGAGCACAGGTCTCAGGGGCCGGGTTGGCTGGGTGGGCAGAAGGGTGGGCTTACCCTGCCACCTCCCTGGCCTCAGGGCCCTCCACTGAAATGTGGGGAGGAAACCAGATTCCTTTTTTGAATTTCTTTCTCCTCTAAAATCCCACAATTTGAGAAATTCATTTGAGTGTAAACTGTTACAAAACCAAACTAGGTTCTGCTGGGTAAAGCCAGGCAGTGAAGCCAAGAGCTGCAGAGGGAGGAAGAGGCTTTATTTGCAGGGCGCCATGCAAGGCTTATTGGCAGCTGATGCTTAACACCCCAACTCCCTGGCAGTTTCCACACCAGGGTTTTTAAAGGCAGGGGTACGTTTCGGGCAGGCGTGGCCCAAAGAGGCAGGGTATCCTGAAGTGGAGGTGAGGTGCATAAGTGGATTCAGAGATTCTTGGATCAGCAGAAAGAAATGTCAAGGTAGAGGAGATGGGCTCCTGAAAGGGAGATTTAGAATAAAGTGGCAGTTAGAGTGGTCAGAATTTATTGCCTCATTTCTCCCACATCTGTGTTTTCCACGTAGTGTAGTTTCTGAAAAACAATTTAAGAACCTATATTAAGATGCTATGCTGGCCAGCACAGCGGCTCATACCTGTAATCCCAGCACTCTGAGGTGAGAGGATAGCTTGAGGTTCAAGACCAGCCTGGGCAACATAGCCAGAGTCCATCTCTACAAAAAATTTAAAAAGATAGCTGGCCATGATGGCCTGCACCTGTTTGGAAAGCTAAAGCGGGAGTGAAGCCAGAAAAGCAGCCTGCAAACGGGGCCTGAGAAGCTCAGCTGGAGCAGCACAGCCGACCCAGTGCTCCTCGCTCACATGTGCCACCCGCACTCCCCCCTCCTCCCACCCCTCCGCACCTCCCCCCCCTCCGCCGTTGGTTATCTAGTTAAGGTTTCACCATGATTGGGAGGATGTTTGTCTCAGGAGACTTTGAGGAAGTCGTCACACATAGACAATAGGCGTTGTGATATCGGTAGGTAAAGGTTACTTTAATTCTCTTAAATTTTGATAAAGTGAAAATGACCTTTACGTTGTTTGAACATTTTGCACTATTACAGCAAAGGACTACTTTGATGTTGTTTTCTGTCAGATAAAGTTAAAATTTTCTAGGTTTGTTTCCTGGAATTCCTGTTATAAAAATTATTAGAATTGTAATAGGCAAACAGTCTTGGAGAGGCTACTCTCACTGTTCTCCAGAATTGCAGGCCTTCTGACAATAAAGTTTGGGGGACCTGATCCCCGTCTCTGCATATTGGCTGGACAGTGACAGGAGGCCAGACCCCTCTTCATCCGGTAACAGGAGCATCGCTTGAGCCCAGGAGTTTGAGGTGGCAAAAGCTATGATGACGCCACTGAACTCTAGCCCTGGCAACAGAGTGAGATGCTATGTCGGAAAAATAAAAACCAAAAAGAGACCACCTTTTAGTTTCCATAGGGAGCCAAAGCACCCCCTGGCTTGCATAGAGGGCCGGTCACCCATCAGGTTGCTCCTTCACTTTCAAAGCTAGCCAGGTGGCTGGAACTTCCCCTGAAGGAACTCAAGATTTTCCTTTCTTTCCGTCTTCAGGGGGCCCCAACAGGCCCCTAAGAGGGTCCCTACTCTGTCTCAGAACTTTAGAAATGCTGATTTTGCACATAGTGCTGACCTGACCTGAATCTGGGTAGTCTTTCCCTCAACACGGGAGAGGAGGTTCGAGGAAGGACTGCCAGTATTTTCTTCATCAGAGGACAGGAATTCAACCTGAAGCAAGACCCCCGAGAATATTTCCTTCTTCCTCTGCCTCTGCTTCTTACTCTCTTCCTTTTATCGCCCCAGCAGTGTAAGTTGGGGTAAGAAAAAGCGTCAATGAAGGGAGCCAACTGGTAGACTGTGGTGAGAGTGGTGAGGGAGAAGCCGGAATGAGTCATCAGATATTCCCTGGAAACTCACCCTCGCTCAGAGCAGGGACTGCACCCACCTCAGTACTTTGGACCTTTTACCCCAGAGGGAGGCCCACTTAGAATTAAAAAGAAGTTAATTGAAAGGCAACACATAGACAACCGAGAAGGACAAACAAAAATTATTATCCCATCACGTGGGTGAGAGCACACATAGTGAGAAAGACAGAGCCTGCGGTGGGGTGCCCCTAGCTCAGTGGGTAGGGTGCCGGCCACATACACCAGGGATGGCGGGTTCGAGCCCGGCCTGGGCCTGCTGAACAACAATGGCAACTGCAACAAAAAAAGCCAGGCGTTGTGGCGGGCGCCTGGAGTCCCAGCTACTTGGGGGGCTGAGGCAACAGAATCGCTTAAGCCCAAGAGTTTGAGGTTGCTGTGAGCTGTGATGCCACAGCACTCTACCGAGGGTGACAAAGTGAGACTCTGTCTCAAAAAAATAAAAGAAAAAAGACCGGAGCTTGTCAGGCTAGGACCAACAGGACACAGTTGGTCTGGTCAGTTTAGGTCCTGCCTGACCTTCACCCCTGCTCCCCTTTTCTTACTGTTTTGTAAATTTAGCTCCCACCCTAAAGATGCCTATCTTGAGTAGTTTAGGTAGATTGATCTAGAAGAGTAACTCTTGACTTGAAATGTTGTAATAGGTCACTGAGTTATGCTGATTATTATTTGAAATAAGGATTAATGTGGTCTTCACTTTGCACTTTTATGTATAATACTTCGATTTTGGAAATGGTGGAACAGAAGAGTCTTGGAAAGGCTACTCTTGCTATTTCTCAGAATCCCGGCCTTCTAACAAATACGGTTTGGTGGACCTGTCCCCATCTCTGCATATTGACTGACAGTGACAGGTGGCCGGAGGAACACAGGGACCAATGCCCTGGTGGACATCCTTCCAAAAGACACACCCACACACACTTACTAAGAAACGAAATGGGATTATAGTATTTCTTGTGAAGAGAGCCAGAAAGTGCCCCCCAAACATGCATCATTGGCGTGTGAATTGTTTTGAGCTAAAGGCCAAGTCCAACAAGCAGAGCAGGCAAAGCTCTGAAAGCAGGACTCAAGATTTTCCTTCTGTAGGGGAAATTTACATTTATAAAGGAAATATCCCCTTGTAAAAGGCAGCTTCCTCTCCTGAGAAGGAAAGAGGGCTCTTAGCAACTCTCATCAATCAGTAGAGGCAGAGCTTCAACATGTGTAACAAACTTTATTGAAAAAAAAAAAAAATCCCCTTGTTTATTGTACTTTCCCCGATTGCCCTGTAACTTGCCTTCCTCACCCAGAAGCCCCAAACTCCTTTCTCTCTGTGGACCCTAAGATGGTGCATAAGCCCTAGTTCTAACCACCCCTTCCGTTTACTTATTACTGGTGCTCCCCTTGTGTGCACAACGGACGTGTTAATAAACTTCTGTGAGTTTTTCCTGTGTTAGTCTGTCTTTGCCAGTCTGATTCACAGTGTCCCAGCCAGAGAACCTACAATGGGTAGAATACAAAGATTTTTCCTCCCTCTCCTACAATTGGGACCTGTTGGGTTTTGTTGTTTTTTTTTTTCATATTCCACAGCTTATCCACATCATGATTTATTAACCAGTAAAGATTTAAATTATTTCCAATTTCGATTGAAAAAAGATGGCAGTTTCTAAACTGATAGCCAAGTCCTTGCACATGGCCTTCACTGTTTGTGAATGGGGTTGGTGGTGTGCCCAAAGACGGGAACAGAGGATGGGGAGGCTCAGGCCAGGTTTCCTGAAATGGACAGAGACCTGCCTGGACAAGCCTAAGACGGTGCCGGCACTGAGGGCAGGGCAGCTGGAGCCTCTTTTAATACAGGAACATAAGGAGAGGATGGATGCCGCTGCTTGTTGGAGGATTCTGGTGAGCTGGGGTCCTTTCCCAAGAACCTCTGGGACAGGGCCAGCTAGGCCGTTTGTGGTCTTTCGTTCTAGGAGGGGAGGTGGGGGGAAGAGGAGAAGGAAGAATGGAGGACGGCGGAGGAGCGGGTTGTGTGAGGCTGTATTAGCCTCCTAACAATTTCCTTGTGGCAAAATTATCCTTGTGGACTGATAGGTCAAAATATAATCTTTTTTTTTTTTTTTTGAGACAATCTCACTTTGTCGCCCTCAGTAGAGTGCCCTGGCGTCATTGCTCACAGCAACCTCAAACTCTTGGGTTAAGGTGATTCTCTTGCCTCAGCCTCCCAAGGAGCTGAGACTACAGGCACTGGCCACAGCACTGGCTATTTTTAGAGACCAGGTCTCTCTCTGACTCAAGCTGGTCTCCAACTTCTCAAGGAATCCATCCCCCCTCTGCCTCCCAGAATGCTGGGATTACAAGCATGAGCCACCGCGATTGGCCTAAAATATAAATATTTTCGATGCTTCTGATTCACACTGACAAATTGCCAACCAAAAACTGTGCCTCTATGTGGTTCTCCTGGCCATACACAAGAAGGACCATTTTTATCACCATCAACACTATATGTTTCCACACAAGAAAACATGACAAAAAGAGAGCTTTTTAAAAAGAAAGCTGAAAAAAGGTATCTCTGTTAAACTATTAATAAATTATGTTTTCATAGATTTTTTTGTTCAGTTGTGTGAATTTTTTCACTTTTGTGAATTGCTCCTTTTATGACCTTGACTATTTTAAAGTGTCTATTTTTTCTTTCCGCCTACAAAAATATTTAAATTCTAAGATTAACTCTCATTGTGTATCTTTCAAATGATTCACTCCAGTTAGTGCCTTGTCTGAGTATTATTTTTCCTGAGTTTTTACACACAAAGGTTTTACATTTTACAGGGTCAGATCTATCAATCCCTTCCATGATTTCTGTCATGGAAACCATGCTCACCACTCACACTTGAATCAGATGTGAGAGGAACAGAATTAATGTTTAAAAAAAAAATCATGGCTAGGTGCCCATAGCTCAATGGATGGTTAGGGAGCCAGCCACATACACTGAGGCTGGCAGGTTCAAACTCTACCAGGACCTGCCAAACAACAATGACAACTACAACAAAAAAATAGCCGGGGCTTGTGGCAGACACCTGTAGTCCCAGCTACTTGGGAGGCTGAGGCAAGAGAATCGCTTAAGCCCAAGAGTTGGAGGTTGCTGTGAGCTGTGACACCACAGCACTCTACTGAGGGTGACATAGTAAGACTCTGTCTCAAGAAAAAAAAAAAAAGAATCAGAAGCTGCTCTTCACATACTACGTAAGAACTTAGGAAAAGCCATCAGGGTATGAGATGAAGAAGGGGCAAAAGCCCCTAAAACCTGGGGCAGGTTAGCGGTCGGTTGACATCACTTTGTGCAAACTTGAGCTGGGGAGTGGCTGGCCGGTCAATGATTTAAAAGCAGGAAAGCTGGCCGATCACTGTGGCTCATGCCTATAACCCAAGCACTCTGGGAGGCCGAGGTGGGTGGATTGCCAGAGCTCAGGAGTTCTATCTCAGCCTGAAACAGAGGGAGACCCCGCGTCTAAAAATAGCTGGGCATTGTGGTGGATGCTTGTAGTACCAGCTACTGTGGGGAAGCTGAGGCAAGAGTCTGAGGTTGCTGTGAGCTATGATGCCATGGCACTCTACCCAGGGTGACAGGGTAAGACTGTGTCAAAAAAACCCAACCAACCCACAAACAAAATGAAGCAGGAAAGCTGCTTGCTAATTGTTTCTCAGGGTAAGCATATACTTTTGAAAAAAATATGTCCTTTCCTTTAGGAACATTTGTTTGTTTTTTTTTTTTTTTGTAGAGACAGAGTTTCACTTTATGGCCCTCAGTAGAGTGCCATGGCATCACACAGCTCACAGCAACCTCCAACTCCTGGGCTTAAGTGATTCTCTTGCCTCAGCCTCCCGAGTAGCTGGGACTACAGGCGCCCGCCACAACACCCGGCTAGGAACATTTGTTTTTAAATAAGAGATATTGATTTACATTCCCTGTGATGCTGTATAAAGATCTCTGTTTCTCCATGCCCTTGGGTCAGTAACATGAATTATCATCTTTTCTAATTTTGCCATTCCCATGATGAAACATGGCATTGCCTGACTGCAATGTATCTTTTGGTAACATCTATGTATGCTCTTTCTTATGTACAGTATTTCTTCTGTAAACTGATTATTTATATCTTTTGCCCATTTTTAAAGTATATTTTCTTATTGATTAATAGAAATTAGTTGCATATCTTGAATATTAATAATTTTTCATATATTATACAATTTCATCGTGTCTTTTCATTTTGCTCAATATCTCTTTGCCTATGCATACATTTTACATTTTTATGTAGTCAGTTGTGTCCATCTTTTCTTTATTGCTTATGGATTATGTATTATATGTAGATAGGCCTTCCGTACTCAAAGATAGAAAAATATCTTTCTATATTGTCTTTATCTTTATTATAGGTGGTGTTTTTTTCTTCTTTTTACAGGGCCTTTGTATGTTGCCCAGGATCAAAGTCACGGGCTCAAGCGATCTGCCCATCTCAGCCTCCAGATTAGCTGGGACTGCAGGCACAAGCCATAGTATCCAGCACATTATAGTTTTTTGCATTGAAATTTCAACCCAGGGCTGGGCACAGTGGCTCATGGCTCTAATCCTAGCACTCAGGGAGGCCAAAGCGGGTGGATTGCCTGAGCTCAGGAATTTGAGACCAGCCTGAGCCAGAGTGAGACCCCTCCTCTAAAAATAGCTGGGCATCGTGGTGGACAGCTATAGTCCCAGGTGCTTGGGAGGCTGAGGCAAGAGAATCACTTGAGCCCAAAAGTTTGAGGTTGCTGTGAGCTATGACTCTACCACAGCACTCTACTGAGCGTGACAAAGTGAGACTCTGTCTCAAAAAATTTTAACCTAACTGTACTTTATTATTGTGAATGATGCTCACACAGCCACGATGTGAATATATTTGGGCTTCCTTCTGCCCAGTGGTAGCAAACGATTGCTTTGACTTAATTTCATTTCCTGGGCAACTTTCTGACAGATAATTTCCTTATTTGTACTTAAAGTTGAAAAGAAAACAAGCATATTTATAAGATTTTTACCTACTTTGTCCTAAAGAATGTAAAACAAGAAATTTACTCTGGAAATCTGTTGTTGGGCTATTCCTTTTTTCTGCGATGGGCTCTCCTGGCATCTTGTCAGGGTACAATCATCTCCGTGTCACCGTCTCTCTCCTTGTATCGAAAATTTCCTCTTCTCTTCCAGTCCGCGGCCTCACTTCTTTTTTTCTGTTTATCTCTCCCCTTCCTTAACCGTGTATAATGTTGCCACCTTAAATGTTTTCAAATAATTTATTCTGGTGTTTTAGTAGTATTTCATCCTTTCTGTGCTTCCTTGCTTGTTTTTGGAACAAGTTTGTATTTCCTGTGAATTTCACTAGAGTTGTAACGTGCGCTAAACATAGAACGTGGGGATTGCCAGTATTAACAGCTGAGACTCCATTTGTTTCTTTCTTTTTATCATAAAAACAATTTCAGGACATTAAAAACATCATTTTGGAAAGATAAAAAAATCCATTTCCTAACCATTTGATGTGCCATACACTTTTCAGTATCTTTAATTATACATGATAAATATTTGTATTCTGTATGTCACTCACTACCATTTACCTCCATCTCCATGGGGTTGTGTTAAAGCAATGGAGCTGGGTGGAGAGAAGACTGTTGAGTAAGGCTCCTTGTTTATAAAAGTATTATCCTGAGTGATTTACTTAGCTTCTCAATCCCTTTTCTCTTCCGTAGGTGTAACGCCCCCCATTTGGGGGGAGTGAGTATTAAAATGTGATAAGAAAGTACACTCATCAACACACCTGCTTTGGCAAAAGAGCACATCAGAAGGGTCGGTTTGCTCTGTATGTGTTTTCTATGCCACTGTAAAAAAAAAAAAAAGCACAAAAGAGAGGCGTGTGTGTGGTTAAGCTCTAGCGGAGTGGGGGTTAGATTCCACTAGTCTTATTTCAGTTCCTTTTCATGAAGAGCTCAGAATTGCAAGAAGGAAACCAACCCTTAAGATGAGCTTCCCATGTAAAATTTTAGCCAGCTTTCTTCTAATTTTCAACTTTCCTACCAAAGGTAAGTTTGTGTGTGGGTGCCCACTGTCACTGCTAGAAGCTTCTTTGGAGTCCCTGAAGTGAGCATAACAGTTGAAGAGGTCATAGTCCAGCTTTCCCTGGCAATGAATCTCAAGACCTCAGTATTGGTCTTACTTTTCACAGGTTCAGACTGCCAAGATAATATCTGGGGTGTCTTGGATCAGGATATCAACTTGGAAATTCCTGGATTTCAAAAGAATCATATTACTGATGATATACAATGGAAAAAAGGATCGAACACCAACAAGATTGCACAATACAAAAGAGACAAGAAATATGTCCAGTTAAATGACACATATGAGGTATTTGAAAATGGAACCTTAAAAATTAAACGTCTGACGAAAAATTCTGAAGGTTGCTACAAGGTAGTAATATACGATATAAACGGGAAAAACTTGTTGGAAAAATCCTTTAATTTGAAGACTTTAGGTAAGTGTTCATTTCCTACATTTCTTCATTTCCGCATGGGTTCTACTTAGCAAGTTGGAAAATAACATTTACATTCTTCAGCCATGACCTCTGCCTCCATGGGGGCTCTGAAGGACATCAAATGCAGGCCTTCTGCCCCATGGAGACTCCAGGCTTATGGGAGGGGTGGAATCCACAAATTTGATAGACCCTCAAGTTTAGTGCCTACAACTCTCTCTCTTCAGGGGATGTGGGGCTGGGTGAAGAACCTAGATGCAGGTGTATCTGGGTGAAGAACCTAGAATCAGGAGGGGAACAGGTGGCCAGAGGAAAATTGCAGCCGTTCCAGGTGGGTTCAGAAGGGCAAGCTAAGTGTATGGCAGAAAGGTGAGGTGGCCTAGAGTGTAGTGGATCTGTCAGCTGGAGAGCCAGCTTCAAGCCACAGTGCCATAAAGGAGCAATTATGGGGCAGGAAAGGTCTGGAAACAAGACATGTAAGGATAAACAGCCCTTGTTTTATATCTGCTCAATGTCAGAGCGATCCATGGTGGAAGGGGACTTTTGCCGATGTGTGTAGAAAATACACACGATGTAGGTTTGTGGGGCTGTATTTATACTGGGAGGGCAGGAGTGGATAGTGAAGACCGAAGAAGGGAAACCAAGCAGAGAGCTGCTGCTGTAAACCAAGTGGAATGGAGAAGGGCCGGCTGGTGATTCTTAACCCTGGTTGCACTTCAGAATCAACAGGGACGCTATTAAAAGTCACCAGTGCCCAGGCCCCATCCTAGACCAATTAAATCAAGAACTTGGGACATGGAGCCTGGGCATCTGGAGGTTCTAAATTTCCCCTGGGATGTTCTACTGAGCAGCCAAGCTTGGCAACCATGGGCTGAGACAAAAGGTTGCCTAGGAAGTAAGGAAGAAAATGCATGCTGAGGGTCATGTGGGAGAGAGGACTGACACGTGGCTCGGGTGAGGGAGAGAAAGTGGAATTGAAATGCTGTTAAAGCTGAAAGTCCAGGAACACTGCATAGAAGGGAGTGACCAGAAGGGAGAAGAGGAAGCTGCTTTGGGCTTGGAGAGGAAGACAGGAACCCCAGGACACATTTGGCACTCCTGGGAGCAAATAAACACTGCTGTGCTTCACACAGGAAATGTCCCCAGAGGCAGGGCCCCCTCCTCCTGCTTGGGCTCCCTCCAGCCCTGTCCTCAGCCCCACTCCAGCCATCCCAGACATTGACAGCTCCCATGCAGTGGCACTTTCGACACCTGACTCCTGCAGCCTAGAATGGAAAGCACCTTCTGGAAATGGGATGGGGCAGAGAATGGCACCAGAAGGGACCTCCCATTGTGGGGACCAGGATCTCCACACAAGTGTCCTGTTTTGAGCATGTGCCCTACGCAAAGGGACCATGCTGGTGCTTTCATGTGCTGGTCTGGTTTGGTGTCCTGGTGGAAATAAAAGCTGCCAGCCGGCGCTCACTTGCAGATCTTGTTTAATGCTTCCAACAATCCTGAGAAGTAGTTGTTACTGTCCCCTGATTATCTCAGAGAAAACAGAGACTTTGTCCAAAGTCTCCTTGCTTCACCAGTCTTCAACCCCAGGGGTCCTTTTGGCAAGAAAGATGATCTTTTTCTTTTATCCCCAAATGGTGTCATTGAAACATAATTCACATACCTTCCATTAAAGTATGCAATCCCGCCAGCAAGGTGGCTCACGCCTGTAATCCTAGCACTCTTGGAGGCGGAGGTGGGTGGATTGCCTGAGCTCACAGGTTCGAGACCAACCCGAGCAAGAGCGTGACCCCCCCATCTCTAAAAATAGCCAGGCATTGTGGTAGGTGCCTGTGGTCCCAGCTACATGGGAGGCTGAAGCAAGAGAATCACTTCAGCCCAAGAGTCTGAGGTTGCTGTGAGCTATAACGCCATGGCACTCTAACGAAGGTGACATAGTGAGACTCTATCTCAAAAAAAAAAAAAATATATGGGTGGTGCCTGTGGCTCAGTCGGTAAGGTGCCGGCCCAATATACCGAGGGTGGCGGGTTCAAACCCGGCCCTGGCTGAACTGCAACCAAAAAATAGCTGGGCATTGTGGCGGGCGCCTGTAGTCCCAGCTACTCAGGAGGCTGAGGCAAGAGAATCGCTTAAGCCCAGGAGTTGGAGGTTGCTGTGAGCTGTGTGATGCCACGGCACTCTACCAAGGGCCATAAAGTAAGACTCTGTCTCTACAAAAAAAAAAAAAATATATATATATATATAAAAATAAAAAAGTGTGCAATCCCATGTCCTTTAGTATATGCACAGAATTGGGCAAACATCCCACAGTTGACATTTTAATTACCCCCCAAAGAACCCGCCACATCCCTTAGCCTAAAGACAGTACCTGGCTGCCATGTGTGGACATGCCAATGTCACATAGCCTGTTAACTTGTGGTCTGGTCACCATTCTTTGTCACATGGCTTTGGGCAAATTCCATATCAGCTCTGAATCTGATTTTTCTCAGTAATAACTTCAAGAGATATTTGGTGAGACAACATGTATAAAAGTGGCCCGCAGGGCCCAGGGCACAGTCCCCATTTGCCCAGTGTTAATGCCTCCTGTATCTCTTTGTCTCTCCAACCTTCTCAAGCGCCCGTCCTGATGCCCACATCTCCTTAATGAAGGGGCTGCTGCTGTGGGCAGAGAAAGGCTGCGTAGAAGCAGGTGCTGGTAGATAAGGGGTTAGCAACTCAGAATTAAGGAGTTCTCACCCCGAAAAGGCCTTCCCAGTGGGCTCCTAGTGATCAGGCCTGAGAGGATGTGTGCAGAGGTCTCGCTGCAGAAGGGCACTCATAGGTGGGGAACAGATACTGGAACAGATTTAAAAGTCTCCAGCAGTTAGAAACATATTAATTAAATTAAGAATTTGTCATTTTAAAAAACATGATGGAGACATACATTTATTGAAAGAATTTATAACATAATTTCACAGTAAGAGGAAAAAGGCAGACTACAAAATCACATAATCCAGTTTTAATTTTTCAAATATTATATTATTTATATGTGTACGCACCCACAGAGACTATCTGGTAAAGACATACATCAGAATATTAATTATTATTTACTTAGGTAGTAGAATTGGGGATAATTTTTAATCTGCTTTAAACTTCTAAAAATATTTTATCAATTTTTACAATGATTAGATGTTACAGTTTCAAGTAGAAAAAGAATATTTCCATTTTGGGCTGCGCGTGGTGGTTCATGCCTGTAATCCTAGCAATCTGGGAGGCTGAGGCAGAAGGATTGCTTGAGCCCAGGAATTTGAGGTTGCTGCCTGTTAGGCTGAGGCTGGGACACTCTAGCCCAGGCAATGGAGAGAGGTTCTGTATACTGCTGTTGTTTGTGGATGTTTCCCATTCTGGGTAACATAGAATCTTGGGATGGACAGTATATTGGCATAGAAATGAAATTTGTCTGGGATGATCCATGGAGATACTGGTGTCTAGAAGTCAGAGTGGGAGGGAATTGTTGAAAACTAAGCTATCCATCTGCATTATAAATGTGGAGAATCTGAGAGGAAAGGTGGCAAGTCTGGGGAAGGAGAGTAAAGAATGAGAGAAAGAACAGAAGGAAAAGGAGAAGGTCACGCGACCTGTGTAATACCAAGGCCTAGTCTATTTTCTTTTACAAAGCAGCTTTTTTTTTTTGAGACAGAGTCTCAAGCTGTCACCCTGCGTAGAGTGCTGTGGCATCACAGCTCACAGCAACTTCAAATTCTTGGGCTTAAGCGATTCTCTTGCCTCAGCCTCCCAAGTAGCTGGGACTATAGGCACCTGCCATAATGCCTGGCTATTTTTTTTTTTTTTTGGTTGTAGTTGTCTTTGTTGTTCGGCAGGCCTGGGCTGGATTCGAACCCACCAGCTACAGTGTATGTGGCTGGCATCCCAGCCCCTGAGCTATGGGTGCTGACCTGTACTAAGCAGCTTTTAATAACTATTACCATGTCAGCAAAAGAGAGGCAAGAAACTTATGATTAATGAGTGCAGGAACTACCTCTAATTGTATCAGAACCTAACAATTTGCCCAGGGCTTTGCCACATGTTGTCCTTTTTGTGATGGGCAGGAAATATTTTTCTCATCCTTTTCTTATAGACAAGGTCTTAGGGCTGGGAAAGGCAGAACCATGTCCCGTTTCCCAGGCTGGTGCCTTTTCTCTCTAGAGCCTCGAGCTTCCTGGATACCTACACACTGCCAGACCCCCCACCTGGTACTCTGAACCCTGTTGGGGACAGGGAGCAACCAAGATCCCAGGCCACTCACGTGGTGACTCCTCCCAGGCAGGGTTCCTGGCCGCTCCTAAATCATTGCCTCTCTCAAGCTCTTGAGGTGAGTGGGGATCAGGACATTGTGACCCTCTTACCCATTTTCTTGAACTTGGACTCAAAAGGGCAGTCTCCTCTCCTGATATGCTAATTTTAGGTGGTGCCCTAAGACTACCTAAATAGGTGGGTGCTTTCACCTGTAAACAGGTAGAAAAACATCAGCCTCTCTGCTTCTTAGGATTAAATGGTATCCTATATGTGAGAAAACATTTTAAGGCGTAAGACAGCACGTAAATATTAGCCGTGACATACTTTTTTATTGGTGTAATACATTTATGAGCCTTTACCAGAAACAAATTTGTTCTGAATGTTCAATGTAAATAAAATAAAATTTTCAGAAGGTGCTAAGGGTCTTGCTGGAGGCTCACACTGTAGTCCTAGCACTCTGGGAAGCTGAGGCAGGTGGATCACTTGAGCCCAAGGGTTGGAGACCAGCCTGAGCAAGAGTGAGACTCCATCGCTACTAAAAATAGAAAAACTAGCTGGGTGTTGTGGTGGGCATGTGTGATCTCAGCTTCTTGGGAGGCTGAGGCAGGAGGATAATTTGAGCCCAGGACTTTGAGTTTGCTGTGAGCTATGATGACACCATGGCATTCTATCCAGGGCGACGGAATAAAACTCTGCCTTAAAAAAAAAAAAAGTTGCTAAGGGTCTTTTTGTTTGTTTGTTTGTTCTTAGGGTCTTTGAAATTGTTTCTTTATCCCAAACTAAATCTATTCTTCCCTGTGTTAATAGGTATGTCTATTAAAATTAGAAAAGTGCTTAATACAAATCGGATCTTTATTTTCCTCTTAGAGTTGGTCTCAAAACCAAACATCTTCTGGGACTGTGTCAACCGAACCTTGACCTGTAATATAACAAAGGGAAGTCACTTTGAATTAAGACTGATTAAAAATGAGAAAAATCTCACGAAAAGTTATCAGAACACCATCAAATACAAGTGGTCCACCAACCCAGGTGGGGTAGTCAAGTGTACGGCACAGAACAATCGCAGTGAGGAATCTGTCACGGTGCCCCTCGTCTGTCCAGGTATGTGGTAGGAATCTCCTCACAAATACCCAGCCTGCCAGGCCCACAGCAGGCAGAGTGGCGCAGACTGCAAGGCACAGGTGTCTGGGCTGGGAGGTGGCCTTGGCTCAGGATGAGAAGTGACGATGTCCGTTTTCCTTGGGAAACCTCAGAGGATGTGGAATCTTCTGATCACCTACCATGCCATCCTCCCACTGAGCAGTTTGACCCCAGGCAATTAAAAAGATCTTTGGAAGAAAAAAATTGCAGAATTGAAGAGGAAGATTTAAATATGTTCCAAATACTGTACAGAACATACGTATGCTAGAAATTATCCATTGTTTATCTTGAAGTTCAAATTTAACTGGGTGTCTTATATTTATCTGGCAACCCTACTCTTTATGTTTAACTAGGGCCCCACGGTATAAAAATGTGCGTGTGTGTATAAGGGAGAGAAGGTGGGAGGGAGGGAGGACCTTAAGAGAAGCCAAATTTTGAAGGCCGGAAGATTTCTAGGAGAGAGGAACAGACCCATACACACGGAAGTACTCCATCACATCAGCTTCCAGAGAGACTGTAGGAAGATAACGTCATTGGATTTAGGGACTGTAGGGACACAGTTTTGAAGGACAGAGCCACAAGAGACTTGCTTCTGAGATCAGCTGGAATATTCTCCACCACAGGTGCCCCAGGGGGCCACAGTATACAAACTCGAGAACAGACTGTGTAAGCAATGCCTTCATTCCGGAGTGTGCCCAAGGTAAAAGTGTGGCCACCCTGCCTGAGGACTCTAAGGTGACCTGGTGGCTGCCAAAATTAGCCACCTGTTACCCAGTGCCCCACCCTGGGTCAAATCTGAAAAGTTCTCAGCCCAGCAGGTAGTAGATTCCGGCAGCCCCAGCCCCTCCTCTAAGCCAGCAGGGCCTGGAGGGCCCTGTGCCCTTTCTTGGTCAGTCACACAACTTTAGGTTAGGGTTACACCTGCTTCTCTCATGGATGCCCCATTTGTTGGTAGAACGTAGATTACAAGCTGTATAATTGGCAGGCAGACTCGAGGATGAACCAAAACCAAGGATGAACATTTGACCTCAGTTTAATAACCTGCTAAATTTGATTTCTGAGGCTTCTGGCCTGGGGCCCCTTGGGGCCCCTCTTGGGCTTCATGTACAAGAGTTTCTTCTTAGGATTGCTTGGCTGGAGAAGCATTTCTTTTGTGACACTGGGCCAAGCTCCAGTTTGTCCTCCAGATGTCCCCGGCCCCTGACCCCCAGCCCCTGGCCCCATGGCAGCCTCTCTCACTGCACTGATTCACAAAGGGCAGACAGCCAGGGGCCCCTCCTGGGAAATGCCTCCCAGAAACACCAGCGCAAGAAGCACTCTTAAGAGCGAGACCTCACATTTGTGTGTTGTTTTACAGTTTACAAAGCGCTTTCACATCCATTATCTGATTGACTTCCAACAGCCACTCCGTAATGTAGGTTTCACTATCTCCAGCTTGCAAAGAAGGAAACAGCCTCTGAGAGCTGAAGTGAGTGCCAAGCGTCATATGGCTCTCGCCTAGAAGGGCCAAACCCATTTCCTGTAATGCTGAAATTACTGTTTTTAAGATCTGGGAACTGAAGTTAGTTAGTTAACCACTGTGGCTAACTAGTCCACCACTGTGGCTAACTCCATGGGTGTCTGAGTTTCCCTCAGGGCCAAGGAAAATCTGGGAGGGTGTACTGGCTGTGAGGTCAGGGTGCTGGGCTGGACCTGTGAAATATTCACCCTGCAGGTTTGCAAACTGCCTGGTCAAGAGGGTGAGAAAGTCATGTTGCAGGAAGGAAGCCAGAGAGGAGAGTGGGATAAATAGTGTGGGAGCATTAAGGCATAAGGGACTGCCCAGAAGCAGGTGTAGCGTGGCCTCAGGCAACTCATCCTTCTTCTTGTGGCCTCATTTTGAAACTAGAGGTTACACTATGGTATCTCTAAACTCCTCAGATCTAAAATTCCATGATGCACTCCATGATGGGGGGAGTGGCAGGCCTTCCCACATGAGTAATCAGATAAGTCTAGTCTAGTCCACAAGAGCAGTTTCCCAAGGGGCCTGCCAAGGGGACTTTCCCGGGACCCTGTGCCCTTCCACGGATTGACACAACTCACCCTCCTCTATGACCTTGGCCTCAGTGAGACTAAAAGTTCCCAAGGAGATCTTTTATCTGCATGACGCAGGAGGCAGCATCCTTGCCCAGAGCAATGAAATGACCCCTCTGCCTGGGCCTGCTCTTTCTTTCTTTCTTTCTTTTTTTTTTTTCCATTTTATTATATATATATATATATATTTTTTTTTTTTAATTGGGGATTCATTGAGAGTACAAGAAACCAGGTTACACTGATTGCATTATTAGATACAGTTCCTTTTACAATTGTGTCTGGCCCCAATAAGGTGTGTTACACACCAGACCACACCCCCTGCCCTCTTTCTCCCTCTCTCTGCTCTCCCCTTCCCCCCATCCCCCACCCACCACCATTTACTAGGTCATTAATTGTCTTCATATGATAATTGAGTGCATAGGATTCTTGCTTCTCCATTCTTGGATAATTTACTAAGAATAATGTGTTCCATTTCCATCCAGGTTAATACAAAGGATGTAAAGTCTTCATCTTTTTAAATGGCTGAATAGTATTCCATGGTGTACATATACCACAGCTTGTTAATCCATTCCTGGGTTGGTGGGCATGTAGGCTGTTTCCACATTTTGGTGATTGTAAATTGAGCTGCGATAAACAGTCTAGTGCAGGCATCCTCAAACTTTTTATTTTTATTTTTATTTTTTTTGTAGAGACAGAGTTTCACTTTATTGCCCTCGGTAGAGTGCCGTGGCGTCACACAGCTCACAGCAACCTCCAACTCCTGGGCTTAGGCGATTCTCCTCCCTCAGCCTCCTGAGTAGCTGGGACTACAGGCACCCACCACAATGCCCGGCTATTTTTTTGTTGTAGTTTGGCCGGGGCTGGGTTTGAACCCGCCACCCTCGGTATATGGGGCCGGCGCCCTGCTCACTGAGTCACAGGCGCCGCCCCTCAAACTTTTTAAACAGGGGGGCCAATTCACTGTCCCTCAGACCGTTGGAGGGCCGGACTATAGTTTAAAAAAAAAACTATGAACAAATTCCTCTGCACACTGCACATATCTTATTTTGAAGTAAAAAAACAAAACGGGAACAAATACAATCACACCGCTTCATGTGGCCCACGGGCCGCAGTTTGAGGACCCCTGGCTAGTGCAAGTGTCCTTATGGTAGGTAAAAGCATTTTTTTCCTTCTGGGTAGACGCCCAGTAATGGGATTGTAGAATCAAACGGGAACTCTAGCTTGAGTTCTTTGAGGGTTCTCCACACTTCCTGGTCCTGCTCTTTCTTTTTTTTTTTTTTTTTTTTTATAGAGACAGAGTCTCACTGTACCGCCCTCGGGTAGAGTGCCGTGGCGTCACACGGCTCACAGCAACCTCTAACTCTTGGGCTTACGTGATTCTCTTGCCTCAGCCTCCCGAGCAGCTGGGACTACAGGCGCCCGCCACAACGCCCGGCTGTTTTTTTTTTTTTGTTGTTGCAGTTTGGCCGGGGCTGGGTTTGAACCCGCCACCCTCGGCATATGGGGCCGGCGCCCTACTCACTGAGCCACAGGCACCCAGGCTGGAGTGCAAGGGTACCATCATAGTTCACTGCAGCTTGAACTCTTGGGCTCACGTGATCCTCCTGCCCAACAGCCAGGACTAGTTGGATGTCCTATGCCAGGCTAATTTTTAAAAATATTTATAGAGATGAGGTCTTGCTATGTTGCCCAGGATGGTCTCGATCTGCTGGCCTCAAGCCCACCCTCCTGCCTCAGCCTCCCAAAGTGCTGGGATTGCAGGGTGGAGCCACTGTGCCAGCCCTCATCCCATCTCCTCCTCTCACAGGGAAGAGCCTGGACATGTATCTCATCATCAGCATCTCTGTAGGGGGCAGCCTCTTGATAATCTTTGTGGCACTGCTCATTTTCTACGTCAGCAAGAGGAAAAAGCAGAACAGCAGGAGAAATGGTAAGCTCCCCCTCCTCCACCCTACCACAGGCCCCCGCAAAATCCCCGTGAAATATCTCATATGGACACCACCTTGGGCTCAGCAAAAGTAATGGAGACAGGTAGTTTCAAAATGTCAGGGTTGTAACTGGTGGTTATAACGTGTTTCCTTTTGAGATCAGCTTGATTTTTGAAAAGCAAATTCTTCCTAGTGACATGTGGGAGCTTTGAGGTGCTGAGTACAGCCCGGCATCCCTGGAGTCCCCTGCGGCCTGCTGGGCATGGACTAGTGTGGATATGTTCTCAAGGAGCCACACAGCCCTACGTGGGTAGAAAAGGTAGCTTTAAAACACCATTTCTAGGAACAACTGTCTTGTGCATGCAGGGCCCAAGGTGTGTTAGGAACACAGGTAAAATCACTCACAAAGAAACAGTTGTTCAAAACCAGAGTGACTGTGCTGCCTTTTCTAATTTGCCATTTAGGAGAGAGTGTTTTTTTCCCTCAGATCAAGGCTGTCCTAAAACCTACCCATCAAGGGCGGCGCCTGTGGCTCAGCTGGTAGGGCGCCGGCCCCACATGCTGAGGGTGGTGGGTTCAAACCCGGCCCCGGCCAAACTGCAACAAAAAAATAGCCGGGCGTTGTGGCGGGCGCCTGTAATCCCAGCTACTTGGGAGGCTGAGGCAAGAGAATCGCCTAAGCCTAGGAGTTGGAGGTTGCTGTGAGCTGTGTGACGCCACGGCACTCTACCAAGGGTGATAAAGTGAGACTCTGTCTCTATAAAAAAAAAAAAAAACCTACCCATCAAGAATGAAAAGGCTGTGCCCATTAGTGAGGAGCTGGCTAAGGCATCTTGCAGGCCACCCGAGGCAGGATACATCAGAGACCAACAAAAGAGGAGTGACCACAGGTTGGGGGTCCGGGGTCAGCCATCAGCAGGACAGGGCATGCAGAGGGCAGGCCTGCCCTGGGGCTCTGTGCAATCTCACAATCACTGCGGGACTGGGTCCTCTCTTGGGTGTCTCTCCCTTGAGTAGGCCGGGCGTACTCCCACCAGCTACTCCCACCAAGGCTCAGGGTTCGGGTCTGAACCTCCCCAGGCAGCTGTGGAGTTCGGCTCTGGCTTTCTGACCTCAGACTACTCTTGGCCATTCTCCCTCAGTCACCGGTTCAGGCTGCAGCCGCCTCTCAGCCCCAGGTTCCATCATCTCACTGCCTCCAGCCTGGGCCTGAAGCATCTTCCTAAACGTAGCACCTGTTTTTCCTGCCACCATAGTTCCACACTCTCCGTCCCAGTGGGGCAGAATCACCTGCACAGTCCCCCGGGCACAGGGGGCTTCCTCTCCTCTGTTCCCGGCTCTCCAGGGAGGCTTTCTCCACACCTGACAGTCAAAGGCCACACACTCTTCCAAGGTGGACGTCACACGTCACCTCCACCCAAGGCAATCTCCACTGTCCACAGGCTGAAAAGACCAACGTGATGACCAGCTTATGTTGACAAAGAAGTCACTTGCTCCAGACACCAATCTCTGTGCTTTATATTCATTATTGCATCCAGCTTTCGGTGTAATTCTAGGAGGAAGATACATTAACACAGACGAGGAAGCTTAAGCTCAGAGAGGTTTAATTATTCTCCTCTAATCCTATGGTCGGGAGGCAGAGTCAGGACCAGGCTGAGGCAGAGAGCCCAGGATACAGATCTCCGTTGCTCTATCAACCGGCCCTGCCCCGGCAGGGGCCTGAGAGCAGATGCCTCCTTGGATTTCATTCCCCATCTGCCTCACTTGCTCATTCTAGTCAAGCCCTGGGTTGAGTAAGCAGGAGTTGCAAATGAGGGAGCAGACAGAGAGCCTGGGGGAGCAGAAGTCTAGGCAGGAAGTTGCTGTGCAGATGTGCTGGGGACCCACAGTCTTGCTCTGACCAGGCAAGTTGCTAGCCTCGTCTGCCCAGCCCGGCCTGTGGTCTCAGCCATGTGGCTGCCCACCCCCCCAGCCCACGCTGCTCCCACCATAGCTCAGCCTCTGTCTACACCAACTGGTAGCGCCAGGCTCTCCCTGGAAACTGACAATAGTAACTTATAGTCCTAGTTCATCTCACTTGCTTGACTTTAGGCTTCCTGAAGATAGTGTTTGTGTGCGAGTCCCTATGCTACTCAGCAATGGCCCTTAACACCTGTGGGATGAGGAATGAATGTTGGGAGAATAAATGAACAAAGTGGTGGACAAGCAGAGCTGGAGACACATGGTCCAAGCTCGCCATGGAAGAGATGAGACAGGATCACCCACTGCCCTACAGCTGGGAACTGGGTCAAGGTCAAAGTCCCCTCCACAGCCTCCAGGGCATAACCTCAGCTACCTTGAGGCCCTGAAGATGGCATAGGCAATGTGTTTTGTCCCTCTGGGCCTTTTTGTCTTGCACACAAGGCCACTCAGATGTCAAAATCACATTGTCTGATGTTGACTCTTCTCATTTGAAGCTGCCTGATGCTTGCATTCCCAGTAGTCAGGGAGGCCATTTGGATTGATGTCATCACCTTGAAGTCACAGGGTGTTGTGTTTCCCCAGCCATGTGTCCCTATGATGGTGTAAGAGATCATTAATTTACCCCGGAGAGGATCTTCTGTTTTTACCTCCCTCTAGGGCCATTGCAAAGTTGGCCTTGGGTGCAGGGACTGGAACATCTAACTTGTAGACTGAAGGAGGACAGAGGGGCCGTCAGGGCCCTTCAGGCTTAGAGTAGCTGGGCACCCTCACATATATCCCGTGTGATTTCAAGACACTACAGGAAAAACTTCATTACTATTGTTCATGGCCCTAACTTCATGGACTGAAATTATTGTCACCCAAAGCAGAAAATCGGGGAGGATGAGGAGAGGAGGAGTTCCTTCCCTCCTAAGCCCAAGAAGATAGGGCATGAATTTCTGAGGAAGTAGTGTTCTAATCTCTTGCCAGAATGTGGGTAGCGTGACAGCAGATCTAGTGGAAGGCAGTTCTAACATAGAAACCCATCAAAAGGAATGTCGTTACTAATACCCTCCGTGACTACTCAGATTCCATTACCATGTGCTCTAAGCACAAGGTTCTTGTTCTCAAGGCAGACACTAGGGTGGCACAGAGGCAGGGCTCTGGGATCTGGTGCTCGTGGGAGCCCCAGGCAGGAAGCCCACCACCTGTGTGTCTCCTTCCCTCTGGTTCCCTGAGTTCTCCAAAGTCCGGGCCCTCCTTCTAACCTTGCAGTGAGCACTTCTGTCTCTCTGACAAGACCCAGAGCTCTCGGCAGGCATGGGGCAGCTTCTGCTTCCTCATGGCATCCCAGAAGTGCGCCAGCCTGTCTCCCTACATGGATGTCTGCGCTGGCTGCATCTTGCCGAGATGAACTGTGAGGAGGTTTTATTGTTGCAGATGAGGAGGTGGAGATAAGAGTACACAGAGCTAACACGGAGGAAAGGAGCCAGAAGCCCCACCAATCAGTTCCACACAATCCAGCAGCCACCCAGCCGCCTCCACCACTCGGTCATCGTTCTCAGACATCTGGTCCTCGTCCCTTGCCTCCTGGCCACCGTGTCCAGCACCAGCCTCAGAGGAGGCCTCCTCCGGGCACACAAGTTCATCAGCACAAAGGCCCGCCCCTCCCCAGGCCCCGGGTTCAACCGAAACCTCCCCATGGGGCTGCAGAAAACTCGTCGTCCCCTTCCTCTAATTAAAAGCCATAGAGACGGTCCTTCCTAGTAAAAGGCACTGCGGATTTCTCTGGCCCGTGTGCACATCCTCACTTCTACCAGGCGTTTTCTAGGAGCCAAGCATTACCACGTCCTGATGCTCCTGGGCCACCTCTGCACCTTCTAACTCACTGTGTGTTGACATCCAGAAGGGAAAACAACAAACATGGGAGGGTGGTGGGTGACTGAACACCACAACCTTAGCTCTCTCTTGCCTCCACTCAGATCGTGTGCAGATGAGATAAGTCAAGAGGTTTCCATGCTTGGGTGTCCCTATGGGCAGACTGCCTGCCTTGAGAGACTCTCGGGTTTCTTATGTGCCCTGGTGGACACTTGCCACTGTCCTGTGAGTAGAAGTGAAATAAAAGCTTTAACTTACCCTGTCTGCTCACTGTCAAAACGCATTAAGAAGAGGAAGCTGCTGAATGGGAGAGGCTCCTGGGTGTGACAGCAGGATCAAACTTGGTAAGCCCCATTCACTTGAACCACTTTAATCCTAATTAAAATGACCAGAACATGCTCCCGGGTCCCTGTTGCAAAGCTGGGCCTAACAACCTATTTGTAGATTTGCGTAAGGAATTGAAGGCTCTATGCCCAAACATTGATGGAGGCATCCAACAATTTAATCTTTTTGGTCTCCTTTCCTTGACTGGGCAGACATGGTCATAGTGACCTGTAGAGTCATCCTTGAAAAGAAGGATGTGTCCATGAATACTTGAGGTACCTCGAGATCATCACATGACAGAAAAGGGTCGGTTCGAAGATGAGTTGGTTGAAGCAAATCTTAAGGGTCTTGAATGACCATAACTAAAAGGTCAGGCCACATCCCCAACTGGAAGTCATGCAGGCTGTACTTTGGGGAAAAGGGGAGGGGGGACTGGTTTTAGTTAAAGTTTGAAAACAGTAGGTGTTAAGAGGCACCTTGCTTTGAAGTGTCAGTGCCATGTTTGTGGTCCGTTCACCCTCCTCTCCTTGGCTTCTTAGACTTGCTGAACCTTGTTAAGCTCTGGCAGGAAGCTCTGAGGTCTAAACCACAAAGACAAGTTTATTCAGTACTTCCTGTACCAGCTCACTAAGAGTTGAACTGCTCTTTCTTCTGACTTTAAGCATCTATTGTTTTACCATCCAGAGTTAATTGCTAAGGACAATGATGAATGAAGCCTCACAGCCTCTTGAAATTCAAACACAAAATCCAGCTAGTGAAAACCACCATGGAATCTCCCCAGTGGGAAAGATGAGGGTCCCAGCACTACCCTGTTCCCATTCTTCATGGCAGTCTTGGATGATGCCACCATTCCCTTCAGAAAGACTTCCCGGCCTTCTGGTCTTGAGCTCTGCCTTTCTGCTAAAGTCCTGTGGTGTCACAAATGGCACAGAGCACACGCTATCTCTTCAATCCTCCATCATTCTTTTATTCATTGAACTTCTACTGTGTGTCAGGTGCTGTGCTAGGCCCTAAGAACACAGAGGCGTGCCATTGCATCTCTGCTTTCAAGGAGCTCACAATCTAGTGGGGGAGGGTGGACAAACGTAACCCAGTGTGATGGATAAATATAGGCCAGAGGCAAGCATGGGAACCCAGAGGAAGAACTTTGAACCCAGATTGGGTGGTGGAACTGGGGTGACACAGAGGGCTTCCGGGAATGGGGATGACTCTTCTGAGAGTCATCAGAGAGGTGGGATCATGAGGCAAACCAAAATTGGAGAAATCAACAAGCGAGGGCAGAAAATTACAGCTTGCCACAGCAGAAACCCTGAGTACAAATGTTCACAGCAGCCAGGCAGGCAGCAAGGCCCGAGCTGTGACTGAAGAATTGCTGGAGTCTCAGTCTGAACAAGTCTGAGAGATAAAAACTCCAGGAGGAGGCCAGGTCTGGGGGGGTCCCAGAGTTTTGCCTCCAGGAACTCAAACAGATTCTTACAATGATGTTGAAGAAAAATCTCCTTGTACCATCTACAGTGAGTAGGGAAAAGTGACTACAGTCTTCTCTCAGTGCACGTGAGGACAACCTCCCCACACCCCACGTATACCCAAATCTGCACGTACTCAAGCCCCGCAGTCGGCCCTGCAGAACTCACACAGATGTGGTGGGTTTGAATCCTGTGAATACTGTGTTTTCAGTCTGTGTTTGGAAAACAAACCCACATAGAAGTGGACCCACGCAATTCAAACACGTTTTGTTCAAGAGTCAGCTGTATTTTGAACTATGCTAGGTATTTTGTTCTTCTTAATAAGATCTTCCTTCAGGAGAAAGTATTTAACAAGAGCCTAAGCTGTGAGGAATTTTGTTTTTTTTCTTTTTTTTTTTTTTTGTAGAGACAGAGTTTCACTTTATGGCCCTCGGTAGAGTGCCGTGGCCTCACACAGCTCACAGCAACCTCCAACTCCTGGGCTTAGGCGATTCTCCTGCCTCAGCCTCCCGAGTAGCTGGGACTACAGGCGCCCGCCACGACGCCCGGCTATTTTTTTTTGTTGTTGCAGTTTGGCCGGGGCTGGGTTTGAACCCACCACCCTCGGCATATGGGGCCGGCGCCCTACTCACTGAGCCACAGGCGCCGCCTTGTTTTTTTTCTAAGGCAGAGTCTCACTTTGTCGTCCTCAGTAGAGTACCGTGGTGTCACAGCTCACAGCAACCTCAAACTCATGGGCTGTAGTGATTTTCTTGCCTCAGCCTCCCAAGTAGCTGGGACTATAGGTGCCCACCACAATGCCTGGCTATTTTTTAGAAACACGGTCTTGCTCTTGCTCAGGCTGATCTTGAACTTATGAGCTCAAACAATCTACCTGCCTCAGCCTCCCAGAGTGCTGGGATGACGGGCGTGAGCCACCGTGCCTGGCCAGCTGTGAGGATTTGTGTGTGTGTGTGGGGCTCCATAGCTCTTTTATTTTATCACTGAATCAAATAACATTGTATGAATATACCACAGTTTGTCTATTTCTTCACCTATTGAAGGATATCTTATCTTGGTTGCTTCCAGGTTTTGGCAATTAGTCTTTTTTTTTAAGGGTTTCTTTTTTTTTTAATTGTTGAAGAATCATTGAGAGTACAAAGAATCACTGCACTGCTTGCATTGGTTACGTAAAGTCCCTCTCATAATTGTGTCCCACCCCCAAGAGATACCGAGACTCTCCCCTTCTTCTTTCTCTCTGCTCCCCCAAGTCCCCACCTCTACTGTGGACTACCATCAATTGTCCTCATACCAGAGCTGAGTACATTGGATTCTTGGTTCTCCACTCTTATGATGCTTTACTAAGAAGAATGTGTTTCAACTCCATCCAAGTTAATATAAAAGATGTAAAGTCATCTTTCTTAGCGGCTGAATAGTATTCCATGTTATACATATATCACAGCTTGTTAATCCATTCCTGGATTGGTGGGCAGTTAGGTTGTTTCCACAATTTGGCAATTGTAAATTGAGATGCAATAAACAGTCTAGTGCAAATGTCCTTATGATAAAAGGATTTTTTATTCTTCTGGGTAGATGCCCCGTAATGGGATTGCAAGATCAAATGGGAGGTCTAGCTTGACTTCTTTGAGGTTTCTCCATATTTCCTTCCAAAAAGGTTGTATTAGTTTGCAGTCCCACCAGCAGTGTAAAAGTGTTCCCTTCTCTCTATATCCATGCCAGCATCTGCAACTTTGAGATATGGGCCATTCTCACTGGAGTTAGGTGATATCTCAGGGTGGTTTTGATTTGCATTTCTTTAATAATTAGCGACAATGAGCATTTTTTTTTGCAGTTTTTGGCCAGGGCAGGGTTTGAACCTGCCACCTCCAGCATATGGGGCTGGTGCCCTACTCCTTGAGCCACAGATGCCGCCTGACAATGAGCATTTTTTCATGTTTGTTAGCCATTCATCTGTCTTCTTTAGAGAAGTTTCTATTCATTTCACTTTCCCATTGATATAAGGGATTGTTGGCTCTTGTTTTGTTGCTTAATTTGAGATCTCTGTAGATGCTAGTTATAAAGCTTTTGTCCAATTCATAATATGAAAATATCTTTTCAGATTCTGATGGTTGTCTATTTGCTTTGGTTATTATCTCCTTAGCTGTTCAGAAGCTAATTAAGTCCCATTTGTTTATTTTTGATGTTTTTGCAATTGCCACTAGAGTCTTCTTCATAAGGTCTTTCCCCAGGCCGATACCTTCAAGTGTTCCCCACACATCCTTCAAGGATTTTTATTGTTTCATGCCTTAGATTTAGATCTTTTATCCATCTTGAATCAATTTTAGTGAGTGGAGAAAGGTGCAGGTCCAGTTTCAGTCTTTTACATGTGGATATCCAGGTCTCCCAGCACCATTTATTGAACAGGGTATCTTTCCCCCCAGTTTATGTTCTTGTTTGGTTTATCAACGATCAAGTGTAAAATATTAGTTTCATCTCAAGGTTTTCTATTTGGTTCCAGATGTCTATGTCTCTATTTCTGTGCCAATACCATGCTGTTTTGACCACTATGGCCTTGTAGTGCATCCTAAAGTCTGGTAGGCTGATACCCCCAGGCTTGTTTTTATTACTAAGAATTGCTTTAGCTGTACGGGGTTTTGTTTGTTTGTGTGTTTTTGGTTCCATTCAAAACAAAGAATTATTTTTTCCAAATCTTCAAAGTATGATGTTGGTTTTTTAATGGGGATTGCATTGAATCTGTAAATTGCTTTGGGAAGGATAGACATTTTAACAATGTTTATTCTTACCAGCCATGAGCATGGTATGTTCTTCCATTTGTTAATGTCTTCTGCTATTTCTTTTCTTAGGATTTTGTAATTTTCTTTATAGAGGTCCTTTACCTCTTTTGTTAGGTATATTCCTAGGTATTTTGTTTTCTTTGAAGCTACTGTGAAGGGAATTGTGTCTTTGATTAGCTTCTCATCTTGGCTGTTATTGGCATATACAAAAGCTACTGATTTGTAGACATTGATTTTATATCCTGAGACATTACTGTGTTTTTGGATCACTTCCAGGAGTCTTGGGGTTGAGTCTTTGAGGTTCTCTAAGTACAAGATCATATCATTAGCAAAGAGGGAGAGTTTAACTTCCTCTGCCCCCATTGGATGCCCTCCATGACCTTCATTTGCCTGATTGTATTGGCTAGAACTTCCACCACTGTGTTGAATAGTGGTGGTGATAGAAGACAACCTTTTCTTGTTCTACTTCTGAGTGGAAAACCTTTCAGTTTTACTCCACTCAGTATAATATTAGCTGTGGGTTTGTCATAGATGGCTTCAATCAATTTAAGAAATGTGACACCTATGCCTGTATTCTTCAGAGTTCTGATTAGAAAAGGATGTTGAATTTTATCAAATGCTTTTTCTTCACCTATTGAGAGGGTCATATGGTCTTTGGTTTTGGTTCTGTTGATATGATGAATTACATTTATGAACTTGCATATTTTAAATCAGGCTTGTAACCCTGGAAGGAAACCTACTTGATCATGATGTATGACTTTTTTAATGAGAAGCTGTAATCTATTGGCTAGTATTTTACTGAGAATTTTTACATCTATATTCATTGGTGAAATTGGTCTGATGTTCTCCATTTTAGTTGGATAGTGTTCTGGTTTTGGTATCAGGGTGATGTTTGCTTCATAGAACGTGGTGGTGAAGATTCCTTTCTTCTCAGTTTTTGGGAATAGCTTCTGTAGTATGGGTATAAACTCTTCTTTGATGGTTTGAAGCCATCTGGACCAGGGCATTTTGTTGTTGTTGTTGGGAGATTTTTTATTGTTTCTTTGATCTCGGTGTTTGAAACTTGTCTGTTCAGGAGATTTATTTTCTTCTCGATTAAGTCTAGGGAGAGGGTATGATTCAAAGTATTGATCCATTTCCTCCAAATTGCCAAATTTCTGGGTGTAGAGTTTCTTATAGTATTCAGAGATAGTCTCTTGTATCTCTGTGGCATCTGTTGTTATTTTCCCTTTACCATTTCTGATTGAGGTTACTAGAGATTTTACTTTTCTGTTTCTAGTTAGGCTAGCCAAAGGTTTACCTATTTTATATATATTTTTTTTTTAAGCTCAACTTTTTGTTTCATTAATTTTCTGAATGATTTTTTTATTTTCAATTTCATTAATCTCTGATATAATTTTGGTTATTTCTTTCCTTCTGCTGTGTTTAGGGTTAGATTGTTTTTCTTTTTCCAATTCCATAATGTGGTTTGTGAATGTTGATGAGCTTACTTTCTGTTTTATGAATGTAGGAATATAGTGCAATAAATTTTCCTCTTAGGACTGCTTCTGCTGTATACCACAGGTTTTGGTAACTTGTGTCTTCATTGTTGTTATGTTTGAGGAAATTAACAATTTCCTCTTTTATCTCTTCCTGAACCCCCAAATCATTCAGCATAAGGTTGTTTAATTTCCATGCCTTTGTGTGAGGATGAATGTTTTTGTTAGAGTTGAATTTCATCTTTATAGACTTATGGTCTGAGAAGAGACGAGGTATACATTCTATTCCTTTAATTTTGCTGAGGTTTGATTTGTATCCTAGGATGTGATCTATTTTGGAGTACGTGCCATGGGCTGATGAGAAAAAAAGTATATTCTTCTCTTTGGGATGGTGTGTTCTGTATATGTACATTAATCCCATTTGTGAAGGGTCACGTTTAAGTCCTTTGAATGCTTGTTTAGTTTCTGTTTAAAATATGTGTCTAGTTAAAACAGAGGGGTGTTAAAACCCCCAGAAATTATGGTTTTATGAGATATCATATTGCTCAGAACCATCAAGGTCTGTTTCATAAATCTGGGAGCACTTAAGTTAGGTGAATGAATATTTAAAATTGAGTTGTCCTCTTGTTGTATTGTTCCTTTGACCAGTATAAAGTATCCATCTTTGTCTTTCTTAACTATAGTTGCTTTGAATCCTCTTGTATAAGAGAAAAAGATTGCAACCCCTCCTTTCTTCTGATTTCCATTTGCTTTAAATACTGTTTTCCATCCCTTGACCCTGAGTCTTGATTTGTCCTTCAGGGCTAGGTGTGTCTCCTGGAGACAGCATAAGGATAGCTTGTGATTTTTAATGCAATCAGCCAGCCTATGTCTTTTCAGTGGGAATTCAATTCATTGACATTTATTGAGAGTGTGGTAGAATTTTATTCATCTTGTTATGAGAAAGTCTATTGTGTAGTTTTATCCTTTGCACCATTGTGAAAACTACATTCTGGCCTTTGATTTCTAGGTGTTTACTTTGGTGGTGGCCCATTGTGGTGTTCAGTGTTGAGAATAGGTCTAAGTATCTCCTGTAGAGCTGGTCTTGTTGTGGTGAATTTCCTCAGTGCTTGTATATCCACAAAAGATTTGATTTCTCCATCAATTTTGAAGCTGAGTTTAGCAGGATACAGAATTCTGGGCTAAAAATTATTTCGTTTAAGGATGTTGAAGGTGGATGACCATGCTCATCTGGCTTGGAAAGTTTCAGTTGAAAAGTCTGCTGTCATCCTAACGGCTCTGCCCCTGTAGGTGAGTTGGCGCCAACTCCTAGCTGCTTGCAAAATTTTCTCCTTCATCTTGACTTTAGATAGGTTCATTACAATTAGTCTTGGAGAAGCTCTGTTTAGGTTGAGATGACCTGGGGTTCCATATCATCTGAAAGTAGTGTGTCAGGATCTTTACTAAAAGTTGGAAAGTTTTAATTTATGGTGGTCTCCTATAGGGTTTCCCTACCTTTGGGACAAACTTCTCCCCCTTCAGGGATTCCTATTATCTGTATGTTTGAATGCTTCATGATGTCTCGTAGTTCTCTAAGTGCCTGCTCTGGTTTCTCTGTCTTCTTTTCTGCCTCTGTAACTACCTGGGTTAACTCAAACACTTTTATCCTCTAGCTCTAATGTTCTTTCTTCTCCATGATCTAATCTATTTTTGATACTTTCTACTGCATCTTTACAGTCCCTGATTGTCTCTTTCATTTCCTTAAGCTCTGCCATACTCTTTCTATATTCTATACATCTCTCATCTGACTTTTGGTTCTGTCTTTCCATTTTCTCATCCATTCCCTTTATTGTCTTAATGATTTTTATTTTAAATTCCCTTTCCATCAAATCCATTAATTCTTTATGGGAGGAGTCTTCTGCAAAAGTTGCCTTGTGGTCTCAGCTGTGAGGATTTTTATCAGAGCCTAACTGATCTGAGGAAAGGAATACACTCAACTCCAGTACCTTCAGTCTTCCACATGGAAGTAGAGAAGCATTTAACTCCATCCCACCTGACCATCTTAATCCACTGAAAGGGGAGAAGAAACTGAGAAATACACGTCAAGTACACAGTCCAGAGCAGGCTCAGAAAAGACTGATACCTTTTGTAGTTCTAGAGAACGTTCCTCACATCACACAACTTTCTACCACAGCACTGAGGGCCTATTTACTGCACTTCCTTTCACTAGTAAATCATATCTGGCTATCAGAAAAAATTATAAGACATACTAAAAGGCAAAAAAGAAAAACACTTTGAGGAGGCAGAGAAAGCAGCCCAATTAGATCAGGTCTGGTAGGGATGTCAGACTTCTTAGACTGGAAATTTAAAATGATTATTAATAAGATGCTAAGGATAAAGTAAACAGCATGCAAGGACAGATGGCCAATTCTAAGAAAGAATAAAAAAGAAATCTAATACAAATCAAAGACAATGTAATAGGAAATGGGAGACAAGATGGCTGACTGAAGCCAGCTTTCCACTGAGGCTCCCGTTCAGAAGGAGAGTTAAAGGACAAAAATTAAGCAAGTAACCTGGTGGATTTGAGCTGCACTAAGAGAGAAGGTTGTGGAACGCACGTCAACCCTGCTGAGGACAGCTGCGACCACAAGGATACAAACAAAAGGTACAAAATCCAACACCAAGCGGACGGGAGTCCCCTCCCCCATGAGAATGGCTCAGAGTGCCCCACAAACAAACGGGCAGAGTTCAAACGTCCTCCCACTACACTCCACGGGAGAGACCCTCTAAAAACTGGACCTACCTCCCCTACTAGGGTGCCACAGCATCCTCCTGCCAGGCATAAAACTGTATAAACTGTATATAGTCTCTACCTGGAATTCTGAGCTCCCAGCACTCTCCTTCGCTCACACTGGGGTCTGGAGGCCAGTCCCGGTTGGTCAGCGGAGAGGGGACTGCACTGGAATGGCAGTTCCCTGAGGCACAGTGCAACAGCCATCTTTTGGTGACAATACGGCCAGGCATAAAACTGTGTAAAGCTGTGAGTGTTCTCTGCCCACAACCCCAGGCTTCCAGCACTCCTCATGCTCCCCTCTGCTCTCGCTCCAAGGTCTGGAGGTCTGTCCCCCAGGGGTCCAGACTCTTGGGCGATTGCTTGAGGGGTGTAGACAGTGCTGGGCTGCAGCTGGTCAGGGCAGACTCTGGGGTACGGGAGCGGAGAGAGGACGGTTGGCCAGAGGGGAGCTACACCGGAGCAATGGTTGCCTGAGCCATAAGGCAGCAGCCCTCTTTTGCTGGCAATACGGCTCACAACCAAATATTCTGAAGCCACAATCCCTGTCTCCCTGGGCAACCAGAGACTCTGAGTTTGCCTGAGGCAACTCCAACTTGCAAACCAGGGAAACTCCCAGGTGGGGCTGACCCAGAGGTCCACTTTACTAAACCTAAGACGCACCTGGCCCTCAGGGGATCGTCAGCCTATAGACAATACAAGAGCAAAGACAAGCTGATTTGGAACTCAATTCAGCTTCTCTTCTGCAGGGGAACTGCAGAGTTGTTCTGTTTTGTTCTGTCAGTAACATTAATCAGGGGCGAGACTGGACCTGAGTGAAAACCCCTCAAACTTCATCAAGCACCCGAGGTTGTCAGGCCTCACCTCCTCCTGTAGGAGAGAGGCAGAGCGCAGCGGCCTGGCAGACTTCCTTGGGATTCAGGCAGGTACAAACTCCTGGAGTACCGATTCACTACAGGCAACTGGGTCAGCCAACTGCAGGGCTATCAGTGACTGGCTGTGAAGTGGTGCAAGGTGGGGAAGGAGGCAGCAACCTTCCCAGACTGATTTATTGGCTGAGTGGCTTCGCCTGACTCTGTGCAGCACTGGGGCAAGCCACAACAGAGTAGTAACCAGACCCCTGTGATCCAGTTCCCAGAGACCTCTTAAACTCTCTCACCCGAGACAGGTGCAGACTGAGACAATTGATTTGGACATTTTTGAACTGAACCAACCACCTGAGGACAAATCAGGTGGTGCCCTGGGTGCACATTGGTAGGAAGGTTTTCTTTTCTAATTGTTTGCCGATGGGGGGCGGGGTGACTTAATTGCTGATATTTCTCCACAGCTCAGACTTCAATCCAAAGTATCTGTTTCACTAGGGTGGAACAAAAACCAGCTGAAAACAAGACAGAACCACTTAGCCCCACCACACCAGACAGGGCCCCAGTTTCTCAGGCCACAACACTGTACAGGCCCTCAACAAAGCCCCAGGGGAAAAAATCAGAGGGAGTAAAACAACCATGGGGCGAAATCAGTGGAAACACTCTGGTAACATGAATAACCAGAATACAACAACCCCCCCAAGGAAAGATATGGCAGATGCAATTGAAGATCTCATTCATAAAGAACTGGCTGAGATGTCAGAAATTGAATTCAGAATTTGGATTGCAGACAAGATTAACAAAGTGGAATTAGGGATTCGAGGAGAAATTCAAAAGTTGTCTCAAGAATTTAACAAATTTAAAGACAAAAACCACCAAAGACTTAGACACACTGAAGCAAGAATCTGCAGCCCTCAAACATATGAAAAATACAGTAGAATCGCTCAGCAACAAAATGGAGGAAGCAGAAGACAGGATTTCTGACATGGAAGATAAAGCCTTTGAATGCTCCCAAACTCTCAAAGAGGAAGAGAAATGGAGAGCAAAAACGGATCACTCTCTCAGAGAGCTCTGGAATAATTCGAAGAAGGCGAATATCCGAATCATAGGAGTTCCAGAAACAGATGAAGTGGCCTCGCTGGGCACAGAGGCCCTTCTGCATGAAATTATGAAAGAGAATTTTCCAGACATGCCTAGAGATTCTGAAATTCAGATAGTGGACAGCTTCAGAACCCCAGCACGACTCAACCCCAATAAGACATCCCCCAGGCATATCATAATTAACTTCACTAAAGTTAATATGAAGGAGAAAATCCTCAAAGCTGCCAGGAGAAAGAAAACCATTACCTTCAAAAGGAAGAATATTAGAATGACTGCAGATCTCTCTGCTGAAACTTTTCAAGCCAGAAGAGGGTGGTCACCGACTTTTAATCTCCTAAAGCAAAATAACTTTCAACCCCGGATCTTGTATCCAGCTAAACTGAGTTTCATTTATGATGGAGAAATTAAATACTTCAATGACATTCATATGTTGAAGAAATTTGCCATAACCAAACCAGCTCTTCAGGATATTCTCAGACCTATCCTGCATAATGACCAACCCAATCCTATACCACAAAAGTAAACTCACTCAGAAACTTCGGATCAAACTCCAATTTCCACACTGGCAAAAGGATTAAAAATGGCCACTGGACTTTTGAAAAACTCGATACCCAAAACTTCACCAGACTTATCAATATTCTCCATTAATGTGAATGGCTTAAACTGTCCTCTAAAGAGGCATAGGTTAGCTGACCAGATACAAAAACTCAGGCCAGATATCTGTTGCATACAAGAGTCACATCTTAACCTAAAAGACAAATACAGACTCAGGGTGAAAGGATGGTCGTCCGTATTTCAGGCAAATGGTAATCAGAAAAAAGTAGGTGTTGCAATTTTATTTGCAGATACAATAGTCTTTAAACCAACAAAAGTAAGGAAGGACAAGAATGGTCACTTCATATTTGTTAAGGGTAATACTCAATATGATGAGATCTCAATTATTAATATCTATGCACCCAACCAGAATGCACCTCAATTTATAAGAGAAACTCTAACAGACATGAGCAACTTGATTTCCTCCAGCTCCATAATGGTTGGAGATTTCAACACTCCTTTGGCAGTGTTGGATCGATCCTCCAACAAGAAGCTGAGCAAAGAAATCTTAGATATAAACCTAACCATCCAACATTTGGATTTAGCAGACATCTACAGAACATTTCATCCCAACAAAACTGAATACACATACTTCTCATCAGCCCATGTAACTTACTCCAAAATCGATCACATCTTAGGCCACAAGTCTAACCTCAGTAAATTTAAAGGAATAGAAATTATTCCATGCATCTTCTCGGACCACCACGGAATAAAACTTGAGCTGAGTAACAACAGGAATCTGCATACTCATACAAAAACATGGAAGTTAAATAACCTTATGCTGAATGGTAGCTGGGTCAGAGATGAGATTAAGAAAGAAATCGCCAATTATTTGGAACAAAATACCAATGAAGACATGAACTATCAGAACCTCTGGGCCACCACAAAGGCAGTTCTAAGAGGGAAACTTATAGCACTGCAAGCCTTCCTCAAGAGAACGGAAAGAGAGGAAGTTAACAACTTAATGGGACATCTCAAGCAACTGGAAAAGGAAGAATATTCCAACCCCAAACCCAGTAGAAGAAAAGAAATAACCAAAATTGGAGCAGAATTAAATGAAATTGAAAACAAAAGAATAATACAACAGATCAATAAATCAAAAAGCTGGTTTTTTGAAAAGCTCAATAAAATAGATAAACCTTTGACCAACCTAATCAGGAAAAAAAGAGTAAAATCTCTAATCTCATCAATCAGAAACAACAAAGACGAAATAACAACAGACTCCTCAGAAATCCAAAAAATCCTTAATGAATATTACAAGAAACTTTATTCTCAGATATATGAAAATCTGAAGGAAATTGACCAATACTTGGAAGCACATCACCTTCCAAGACTTAGCCAGAATCAAGTGGAAATGTTGAACAGGCCCATATCAAGTTCAGAAATAGCATCAACCATACAAAACCTCCCTAAAAAGAAAAGCCCTGGACCAGATGGTTTCACGTCTGAATTCTACCAAACATTTAAAGAGGAATTAGTACCTATATTACTCAACCTGTTCCAAAAGGTAGAAAAAGAAGGAAGATACCCAACACGTTCTATGAAGCAAACATCACCCTGATCCCCAAACCAGGAAAAGACCCAACAAAAAAAGAAAATTATAGACCGATATCACTAATGAATATAGATGCAAAACTATTCAACAAGATCCTAACAAACAGAATCCAGCAACACATCAAACAAATTATACATCATGACCAAGTCGGTTTTATCCCAGGATCTCAAGGCTGGTTCAATATACGTAAATCTATAAATGTAATCCAGCACATAAACAAATTAAAAAACAAAGACCATATGATTCTCTCAATCGATGCAGAAAAAGCTTTTGATAATATCCAGCATCCTTCATGGTCAGAACACTTAAGAAAATTGGTATAGAAGGGTATACATTGTTAAGAAAATTGGTATAGAAGGGTATACATTGTTATACCATTGGTATACATTTCTTAAACTGATAGAGACCATTTACAGCAAACCCACAGCCAATATCATATTGAATGGAGTTAAATTGAAATCATTTCCACTCAGATCAGGAAACAGACAAGGCTGCCCATTGTCTCCATTGATTTTTAACATTTTAATGGAAGTTTTAGCCACTGCAATTAGGGAAGAAAAGGCGATCAAGGGTATCCATATAGGGTCAGAAGAGATCAAACTTTCACTCTTCGCGGATGATATGATAATATATCCGGAAAACACTAGGGACTCTACTACAAAACTCTTAGAAGTGATCAAGGAATACAGCAGCGTCTCAGGTTACAAAATCAACATTCATAAATCAGTAGCCTTTATATATACCAACAACAGTCAAGTTGAAAAAACAGTTAAGGACTCTATCCCATTCACAGTAGTGCCAAAGAAGATGAAACATTTGGGAATTTATCTAACAAAGGATGTGAAAGATCTCTATGAAGAGAACTATGAAACTCTAAGAAAAGAAATAGCTGAAAATGTTAACAAATGGAAAAACATACCATGCTCAGGGCTGGGAAGAATCAACATAGTTAAAATGTCTATACTACCCAAAGCAATATATAATTTCAATGCAATCCCTATTAAAGCTCCACTGTCATACTTTAAAGATCTTGAAAAAACAATACTTCGTTTTATATGGAATCCGAAAAAACCTTGAATAGCCAAGACATTACTCAGAAATAAAAACAAAGCAGGAGGAATTACACTACCAGACCTCAGACTATACTACAAATCAATAGTGATCAAAACAACATGGTATTGGCACAAAAACAGAGAAGTAGATGTCTGGAACAGAATAGAGAACCAAGAGATGAATCCAGCTACTTACCGTTATTTAATCTTTGACAAGCCAATTAAAAACATTCAGTGGGGAAAAGATTCCCTATTTAACAAATGGTGCTGGGTGAACTGGCTGGCAACCTGTAAAAGACTGAAAGTGGACCCACACCTTTCACCACTAACTAAGATAGACTCTCACTGGATTAAAGATTTAAACTTAAGATATGAAACTATAAAAATACTAGAGGAGAGTGCAGGGAAAACCCTTGAAGAAATCGGGCTGGGCAAGTATTTTATGAGGAGGACCCCCCCGGGCAATTGAAGCAGCTTCAAAAATACACTACTGGGACTTGATCAAACTAAAAAGCTTCTGCACAGCCAACAACACAGTAAGTAAAGCAAGCAAACAGCCCTCAGAATGGGAGAAGATATTTGCAGGTTATGTTTCCTACAAAGGTTTAACAACCAGAATCACAGAGAACTCAAACTCATTAGCAAGAATAGAACAAGGGATCCCATCGCAGGCTGGGCAAGGGATTTGAAGAGAAACTTCTCTGAAAAAGACAGGCACGCGGCCTTCAGACATATGAAAAAATGCTCATCATCTTTAATCATCAGAGAAATGCAAATCAAAACTACTTTGAGATAACATCTAACTCCAGTGAGACTAGCCTATATCACAAAATCCCAAGACCAGAGATGTTGGCATGGATGTGGAGAAAAGGGAGCACTTTTGCACTGCTGGTGTGAATGCAAATTAATACATTCCTTTTGGAAAGAGATATGGAGAACACTTAGAGATCTAAAAATAGATCTGCCATTCAATCCTGTAATACCTCTACTGGGCATATACCCAGAAGACCAAAAAGCACATCATAACAAAGATATTTGTACCAGAATGTTTATTGCAGCTCAATTCATAATTGCTAAGTCATGGAAGAAGCCCAAGTGCCCATCGATCCACAAATGGATTAATAAATTGTGGTACATGTACACCATGGAATATTATGCAGCCTTAAAGGAAGATGGAGACTTTATCTCTTTCACGTTTACATGGATGGAGCTGGAACATATTCTTCTTAGTAAAGTATCTCAAGAATGGAAGAAAAAGTACCCAAAGTACTCAGCCCTACTATGAAACTAATTTAGGGTTTTCACATGAAAGCTATAACCCAGTTACAACCTAAGAATAGGGGGAAGTGGGAAAGGGAGGGGAGGGAGGGTGGAAGGTGGGTAGAAGGAAGGGCATTGGTGGTATTACACCAGCAGTGCATCTTACAAGGGTATATGTGAAACTTGGTAAACGGTCTGTGAAGCTAGTGAATGATGACCCATGATCATATCAATGTACACAGCTATGATTTAATAAAAAAAAAAATGTAATAGAAATAATGTTTTTTTTGAGACAGACTCTACTCACTCTCCTGCCCTGTGTAGATGCCATAGTGGCACAGCTCACAGCAACCTCAAACTCTTGGGCTAAGGCAATCCTCTTGCCTCAGCCTCCTGAGTTGCTGGGACTATCAGAGCTCGCCACCATGCCTGGCTGTTTTTTCCTATTTTTAGTAGAGACAGGGTCTCACTCTTGCTCAGACTGGTCTTCAACTCCTGAGCTCAGGCAATCTACCCTCTGTGGCCCCCCAGAGTGCTAGGATTGCAAGCATGGCCACCGTGCCCAACCAGAAATAATGTTTTTGATGAGCTTACTGGTAAACTGGCTACAGCTGAGGAAAGACTCTCCGAGCTTGAGAAAATCTCCATAGAAACCAATAAAAAATGGAAAACAAAGAGGAAAAAAAAGACAGGAAAAAAAAGAACAAACTATTCAAGAACTGTAGGACAACTAAAAAAAGGCATGACATACCCATAATGGGAATTCTAGGGGAAGAAGGAGGGAAAGAAAAAGAAATATTTGAAACACTAATGACTGAGACTTTCCCCAAACTAATTTCCAGTAATCTCAGGGAACACCAAGCAGGATAAATTATATAATATCAAAGATTACAAAACAAGGGCAGTGCCTGTGGCTCAGTGAGTAGGGCACCAGTCCCATATACTGAGGGTGGTGAGTTCAAACCCAGCCCTGGCCAAACTAAAAACACACACACACAAAAATAGCCGGGAATTGTGGAGGGTGCCTGTAGTCCCAGCTACTCAGGAGGCTGAGGCAAGAGAATCACCTAAGCCCAAGAGCCAGAGGTTCTTGATGCCATAGCACTCTACGGAAAGTGACAAAGTGAGACTCTGTCTCTAAAAACAAACAAACAAACAAACAAAAAGGATTACAAAACAATCCTGAAAAAGGCCGAGGGGGGCAGGGGGAATCTTATCTAGAGAGAGACAAAGATAAGAATTACACCTGAAATCGCTTCAGAAATCATGTAAGCAAGAAGAGAGTGAAATGTTTAAAGTATCAAGAGAAAAAAGAAAACAATCTAGAATTTTTTGCCCTGCAAAATTATCCTTCAAAAGTGAAGGAGAAATAAAGATTTTCTCAAATGTACAAAAATTGAGGGAGTTTGTTTCCAATAGAAATGCCATGCAGGAAATGTTTAAAGAAATTCTTTAGAGAGAAGAAAAATGTTAAAGGTCATAAATTTGGATCTACATAAAGAAAGGAAGAACATCTGAGAATGAATAAATGAAGAAAAAATAAAAACTTTTGTTTTTCTCATTCTTAATTGTTCTAAAAGGTAGGAATTTGTTCAAAATAACAGTAAAAAGGGATTTGATTATGTAAATATATATATGAGGTCTGTCAAGTTTGTGAAGCAATCAACAAACGTTAAATTTCTTGTTAAATTTGGCAAGAGTGGAAGTAAAATCAGAGACATGTTAGTCTAAGTTTCTGGGGATAATGCCATGAAGAAAAGGCAGTGTATAAATGGATTAAATGTTTTTCTGAGAGGAGAGAAAGCATTACTGATGAAGAGAGGTCAGGGCAGTAATGAGTAACTGATGAAAACATTACAAAAACTCATCACTTTGTGTGTCACAGTCATCAGCTGACTATAAGAAGCATAGCAGATGAAGTAGAGAAACAGGAAAATCTTTAGAGAAACAGGAAAATCTTAACTGAAAATCTTGGCATGAGAAAGGTATGCATGAAAATGGTCCTGAAGGAGATCACTGATGAGCAAAAACAAAGGAAAGTCAAAGTTTGCTAAAACATTTTGAGAGACAAGAAAATGTTTAGGCCAGGTTATCATTGGTAATGAAACATGGGTGTACCAATAGGACCCTGAAACAAAGCATCAGAGTGCACAGTGGAAGTCAGCCAATTCTCCATGATCAAAAAAGTTCTATCAGTCCAAATCAAGAGTCAAAATAATGCTGCCAACCTTTTTTGATAACTGAGGGATTATTCATTATGAATTTGTACCAACTGGACACACAGTTAACCAAGTTTACTATTTGGAAATGATGAAAAGACTACATGTAAAAATCAGACAAAAATGATCTGAACTTTTTGCCTACAACTCATGGCTCTTATATCACAACAATGCACCAGCTCACATGGCATTGTCTATGAGGAAGTTCTTAGCCAGTAAACAAATAATTGTGTTAGAACATTGTTCTTAATCACCTAATCTGGTCACCAATGACGTTTTCCTTTACCCAAACATTCAGGAAATATTGAAAGGTAGATATTTTGATGACGTTCAGGACATCAAGGGAAATACAACAATAGCTCTTTTTGCCATTCCGGATAAAGTGTTCCAAAATTGCTTGGAAGGGTGAACTATTAGTACACCCATTGGCACCAGTGCACAGCTTCCCAAGGGGAGTGCTTTGAAGGTGACTGTAGTGATATTCAACAGTGAGGTAGCACTTTTTCTAAGATGAGTTCATGAACTTAATTGTCAGACCTTCGTATATATGTATAAGAAATAAATGACAGCAGTGATATGAGGGATGAAACAGAGAATTTTGGATTGCTTTGTTATTATCAGGAATTCACAATACCTGTGAACTCTAAGGCAACCACTACAAAAAAAAAAAAAAGAAGAAGAAGAAGAAGAAAGAAAAAGAAAAAAAGAAATATACTGGCATGCTAAGTAAAGAAAGAAAACATTCTGCAAAATATTTAATTAAGACCACAGGTCAAGTGTGGTGACTTGAGGTTGAGGCGAGAGAATGGTTTGAGGTCAGGAGTTTGAGACCAGCAAGAGTGAAATCAAGACTTCCCCCCCCCCCCCACTGAAAATAGAAAACTTAGCTAGGTGTATGCCTGTAGTTTCACCTACTCAGGAGGCTGAGGTGGGAGGATCACTTGAGCCCAGGAGTTTGAGGTTACAGTGAGTTATGACAATGTCACTGCACTCTAGCTGGAGCAACAAATCTGTCTCTTAAAAAAATCAAATAAACAAAAACCCACATGATGTAAAAGAAGAAAATGAATGTAGAATGATATACCATGCTAACACTATTAAAAAGAAAGAAGCTATATTAATTTCAAACAGACTTCAGGCCAAGAAAAGATTAGGGATAAAGAGTGTATTACATAATGATAATAAGGTCAATTCTCTAAAAAGACATCACAATCTTTAATGTGTATGCAACTAACAATATAACATCAGAATATGTAACGGACCAACCTGGACAACATAGGAAGACCCTGACTCTAAAAAAGAAAATTAGCTGGATGTGATGGCATACAACTTTGGCCCCAGCTATGGGGGAACCTGAGGCAGGAGGATTCCTTGAGCCAGTGGTTCCCAACCTTTTTGGCACCAGGGACTGTCTTCATGGAGGATAATTTTTCCCTGTACTGGGGCAGAGAGGGGCATTAGATTCTCATAAGGAATGCATAACCTAGATCCTTCACACACCTGGTTTATATCCCTATGAGAAATACTCTAATGCTGCTGCTAATGTGATGGTGCTCAGGCAGTGATGTGAGCAATGGGAGAAGCCATATTGATAAATACAAATGAAGTTTCCCTCATTGGTTGCTCATCTTCTGCTGTGTGGCCTGGTTCCTAATAGTACACGGACTGGCACCAATTCACAGCCTAAGAGTTGGGGACTATAGACTTGAGCCCAAGAATTCAAGACTATATGCACTGTTACCTAGATGACAGAGCAAGACCCTGTCTCTTAAAAAAAAAAAAAGAAAGAAAGAAAGAAAGAAAGAAAGAAAGAAAGAAAGAAAGAAAGAAAGAAAGAAAGAAAGAAAGAAAGAAAGAAAGAAAAACTAAAACAAAATAAAGTGAAATAAAATATTATTCAAAAACTAGTAGGGTTTCAAGAAGAAAGAGATGAATCAAGTATTACAGTCAGAGACTACAACATCGCTTTATCAGAAATGGATGTATTCAACAGGCAGGAAATCAGTAAGACCAAAGCTGAACTCAATAACACCATCAGTGAACTGAATATAATGCACATCTATTTTATTCAACAATAGCAGAATACATGTTCTTCTCAAGCCCAAATAGAATATTCACCAAAGTAGACCATATTCTAGGCAACAAAATAAATTTAAAAGCAACAAAGCAAATTTAAAAGAATATAAATCATATAATTTCTACTCTCAGACCACAATGAAATTAAAGTAGACATCAATATTAGAAAGAAGGGTTGGGCAGGTGGTTCATGCCTGTAATCCTAGCACTCTGAGAGGTTAAGGCAGGTGGATTGTTTAAGCTCAGGACTTTGAGACGAACCTCAGCAAGAGTGAGATCCCATATCTACTAAAAAAAAGAAAGAAAGAAATAATAAAAACTAGCTGGACACTGTGGCAGATTCTTGTAGTCCCAACTACTTGGGAGGCTGAGGCAAGATCACTCAAGCTCAAGAGTTTGAGGATGCTGTGAGCTACAATAATGTCATAGCACTCTACCCAAGGCAACAGAGTAAGATGCTGTCATACACACACACACAGACACACACATACACACACATCAGAAAGATAACTGGAAAATCACAAAATACTTGGGGATTAAGTAACACACTTCTAAATAACATATGTCAAAGAAGAAATCATAGGAGAAATTTAAAAATACTTTGCACTAAAAGCAATGAAACACAACATATCAAAAACTTGTGGAACGCAGTGCCAGTGATCAAATGAAAATTTATAGCATTGACTGCATATAGCAGAATAGAAAAAATGATCTAAAATTAATCACTTAAACTTCTACCTGAGAAAACTATAAAAAGATGACAAAATTAAAGTCAAAATAAGTAGAAGAAAAGAAATAATAAGAATTAAAACAAATTAATAAAATTGAATGTAGGAAATTAATAGAGAAAAATCAATGAAACCAAAAGCTAATTCTTTGAAAAGGTAGTTATAATTGATATAGTTTTTAGTCAGGCTAAATAAGAAAAAAGAGAGAGGACAGAAATTACTAATGTCAGAATTGAAAGATAATATCACCACACATCTCAGGGACATTAAAATGATAATAAAAATAATAAAGGAATACTAAAAACAACCTTATGCCCATGTATTTGATAACCTAGATGAACTAAAAATTTCCTTGAAAGACACAAACTACTAAAACTCACTCAGGAATAAATAAACAATCTGAATAAGCCCAACTCTAGTAAACAAATTGAATTAATAATTATTGTAAAAACCTTCAAAAAGAGAAAGCACCAGGCCTAGATGGATTTATTGATCAATTTTATCAAACATGGGTGGTGCCCGTGGCTGGGTGAGTAGGGCACAGACCCCATATACCAAGGGTGGCAGGTTCAAACCTGGCCCCAGCCAAACTGCAACAAAAAATAGCCAGGCATTATGGCAAGCACCTGTGGTCCCAGCTACTTGGGAGGCTGAGGCAAGAGAATCGCCTAAGCCCGAGAGCTGGAGGTTGCTGTGAGCTGTGATGCCATTGCACTCTACTGAGGGTGAGAAAGTGAGACTGTCTGTAAAAAAAAAAAAAAAATTTAACAAACATTTAGGAAAAAAATTATATCAATTCTCTACAATATCTTTCACAAGATAGAAGCAAAGAAAGTACTTCATCATTCATTCTATGAGCATTTCCCTAATACCAAAAGCAAACAAAAACTATGTACTAACATCTCCCCACTATAGAGATAAAGGATGGCTGAATGGATAAATAAAATATAGGCCATTATGTGTAGTCTCCAGGAAACACACATAACCCACAAAAACTCATTTAGAATCAAGGTGAAAGGATGGAAAACAGTATTCAATGCACAATGTAAACCAAAATAAAGTTGGTGTAGCCATTCTGAGATCAGATAACAAAATTAAAATCAACAATAGTAAAGAAAGACAAAGGCGATCACGATATAGTGGTGAAGGGAACAATTCAACAAGAAGACTTAACAATTCTAAATATTTAAGCTTCGAACACAGAACACCAAGATTCATAATGCAAATTTTATTCAATTTAAACAAAATGATAAACAACCACACCAAATCTTCTAGGAACTTTAACATCTCATTGACAGAAATGGACAGATCCTCCAAACAGAAAATAAGCAAAAAAAAAAGGGACTTAAACAGAACTCTAGAACAAATGGACCTAACAGACAGAACACTTTACCCCAAATTACTGAATATATGTTTATCTCATCAGCTCATGGAAAATTCTCTAAGATTGACCACATCCTGGGCCACGAGATGTCTTAACAAATTAAAAAAATAGAAACTGTACCAAGTATCATTTCAGATCACAGGGGAATAAAATTAGAAATCAATTCCAACAGAAACACTCATCCCTACACAAAGTCACAGAAACTAAACAACCTTTTGCTAAATGATAGTTGGATCAAAGAAGAGATAAAGATGGAAATCAAAAGATTTTTTGAATTAAACAATAGTGACACAGGTTATCAAAATCTGTGGGTTACAGCAAAGCAGTCCTGAGAGGAAATCTCATAGCCTTAAATGCCCATATCCAAAAGGCAGAGAGATCACAAGTCAACAATCTAATGAATCAATCTCAAGGAACTAGAAGAGGAGAGAAAACCAAACCCAAACCTAGCAGAAGACAAAAACTAACCAAGATCAGAGCAGAATTAAATGAAAGAAAGAGCAAAAGAACTATACAGAAGGTTAATGAATCAAAAAGTTATTTCTTTGAAATGATAAAGAAAATAGACAAACATTTTGCTCGATTAACCAGAAACAGAAAAGAAAGGACTCAAATAAGCTCAATTAAAAATGAAAAAAGAAAAATCATGACTTATATAATGGAAATACAAAACATCATCTTGGAATACTAAAAAAAAGTCTCTATGAACATAAACTTGAAAATATGGAGGAAATGGACAATTTTGGACACATACAACTTCCCTAAGCTCAGTCATGAAGAAATAGAACTCCTGAACAGACTAATATCAAGCACCAAATTGAAGCACCAAAAACAAAGTCCATATGAACATTTCAATAGATGCAGAAAAAGCTTCTGACAAAATTCAGCACCCTAGGTGGTGCCCATAGCTCAGTGGGTAGGGCATGAGCCACATACACCCAGGCTGTGGGTTGGAACCCAGCCCTGGCCACCTAAAACAACAATGACAACTGCAACAACAAAAAAATAGCCAGGCATTGTGTAATGCACCTGTAGTCCCAACTACTTGGGAGGCTGAGGCAAGAAAATCACTTAAGCCCAAGAGTTTGAAGTTGCTGTGAGGGTGACAGCTTGAGACTCTGTCTCAAAAGAAAAAAAATCATCACCCTAAGAATGCTTAACAAAATAGGTACAGATGAGACATACCTCAACATTATAGAGGCTATATATAACAAACCCACAGCTATCCCACTTAGAATTGGAACCAGCCAAGGTTTCCTACTTTCATCACTTCTATTCAACATAAATCAAGGGTAAACAAGTGAGGGAAATAAGAGTCAAACTATAACTCTTTCCTGATGATATGATCTTCAACCTAGAAAGCCCAAAGGGTTTAACCAAAAGAATCCTGGAATTAATAAATTTCACAAAGTCCTAGGTTACAAAATCAATGTACACAAATCAGTAGCTGCCATGTGTGCCCACAGAAGTCAAACTGAGAATGAAATCAAAGATGCAATGCCTTTCATAGTAGCAACAAAGAAAATAAAATACCTAGGAATATACTTAACCAAGGTGGTGAAAGACCTGTATAGGGAGAACTTTGAAATGCTTGGGAAAGAAATTGCAGAGGATGTAAACAGATATGGTATCATGCTTATGGATCAGCAGAATCAACATTGTTAAAATGACTGTACTACTCAAAGTGATTTACAGATTCAACATAATACCCATTAAAGTATCAGTATCATTTTTGCAGATCTATAGAAAATAATTCTGCTCTTCATATGGAACCAGATAAGACCCCAATGCAACCTTACATAATAAGAACAAAATCAAGAGGCATCATTTTGCCAGATTTCAAGCTATACTACGAGGCTGTAGTAACCCAAACCACATGGTACTGACATAAAAACAGAGATATAGACATACAGATTAGAACAGAGAACCCAGAGATAAAACCATTCTCATATTCCCATCTGATCTTTAATAAAGCAGACAAAAACATACACTAAGGAAAAGAATCCCTATTCAATAAATGGTGCTGGGAAAACTGGATAGCCACATGTAAAAGACTGAAATAGGATCCACATCTCTCACTGCTCACAAGAATTAATTCAGAATGGATAAAGACTTAAACCTAAGGCATAAAACTGTAAGAAGTTAATTGATGACTCCATACTGAACCTCAGAGTCAAAGCATTCTATTATGGACATATTCTTATTTGAAAAAAAAAAAAAAAGAATTCTAAAAGAAAATGTTGGGGAAACCCATAGATACTGGCTTAGGGAAAGCATTTATGAGGAAGATCCCACAAGCAATCATAGCAACAACAAAAATAAACAAATGGGACTTGATCAAATTTAAAAGTTTCTACACAGCCAAGGACAACATCAGTAGAGTATTTAGATAACCTATAGAATGGGAGAAAATATTTGCATGCTGTCTATTCAATAAAGGGCTGAAAATAAGAATCTACAAAGAACTCAAGCAAATAAACAAGAAAATATCAAACAATCCCATTAAAAAGTGGGCAAAAGTCATGAACAGAAACTTTTCAATGGAAGATAGTTTAATGGCCAACAAACACATGAAAGAATGATTAACATCTCTAATCATCAGGGAAATGCAAATCAAAATCACAATAAGATACCATCTACACCAGTAATAATGGCTCATATCAAAAAGTTCCAAAACAACAGATGCTGGTGTGGATGCAGAGAGAAAGGAACACTCATTCACTGTTGGTGGGACTGCAAGCCAGTACAACCTCTATGGTAAGTAGTATGGAGATACTTACAGAACTAAAAGTAGACCTACCTCTTGATTCAGTAATCCCACTACAAGGTACTTACTTAAAGGAAAAAAAGACATTTTACTAAAAAGACACTGTACCCAAACATTCATATCAGCACAATTCACAATTGCAAAGATGTGGAAACAACTCAAGTGACCATCTATACATGAGTGGATTAATAAAATGTGATACATGTATACCATGGAATACTACTCAGCCATTAAAAAAAATGGTGATCTAGTATGATTTGTAACAACCTGGATGGAACTGGAGACAATTCTTCTAAGTGAAATATCATAAGAATGGAAAAATAAACAAAACACATACTCGATACTAAATTGGAACTAGTCGATTAACACTTATGCACACATATGAAAGTAAAACTCTACGGAAATCAAGTAGGTTGGAGAGGGGAGTGGGATTGGGTAAATTCACACCTAACTGGTACAATGCACATTCTCTGAGTGAAGGGCACATTTAGAACTTTGACTTAAAATGCATAAAAGCAAATTATGTAACCAAAATGTGTACATACCTGTAATACCTTGAAATTTTAAAAAAGATTAGCATAAAAAAGGAAAGAAAAACAATTACATATTGGGAAAAAAATTAAAGTATCTTTATTTTCAGATGACATGATTGTCTGTTTAGAAAATTTGAAAGTTTCGGAGGCGGAGCAAGATGGCGGCCGAGTAACAGCTTCCTTGCATCTGGGCACTGTGAGTCTGGGGAGATAGGACTCCAGGCATCTCTGGCTGGTGGGATCTGTCTATCATCACCCCTGCGAGGATACAGGGAGTCAGTGAGACACTTCTGGACCCAAGAGGAGGACTAAAACAATGGAAAACTGGCAAGTGGTCACGTGTGTTCAATCCGTCTAAACCTGCCCACAACTGTAAGTTCAGTAGCAGCGAGACTGCAAACCAGAAAGGCCTTACCTGTGAACTGTTTTGGTGTTTTTGGACTTGGAACTCAGTTGAACTGCCTTGGGGAGAGCCTGAGCGGGAGTGCAGACAACTTTGGCCATTGTCTAGGGCCCCAGTCTGAGCCACTGAGCCAGACGGAGCTAATAGTGTTTGGCTGTGGGTCACAGGGAGCCATTGTGAGCGATCTGCCCCGGCAAGCTCCGCCCTCAGAGACGCAGAGCTAGAATTGAGTGGGAGCTGGTGTAGCCTAAGGGCGGGGTCTGAGCCACCTTGCAGCCCTAACCCTCAGGGGCAGAGTGAGACCAGTTTTGGCACACTGGGTAAGTGGATAGCCACTTCAGCAGTGATTCCAGCGACAAGCACTTTCCTGAGAAAGCTTCTGCTCAGCAAGTTTACAAGTCCAACGTGCCTTTTAAGTGGGCTGAAGAGAGATTTAGGGTGTCTACCAGCTGGGGTTTGAGAAATCAGCAGCCTCCAGTCGTATCAGAACTGTGATTAACATCTCATACCCCAGAAGACCACGTGTTGCCCAGACAATATTCAATAACATATACATACTGCTTTGTTTTTAGTTGTGGGTTTTTTTTTTTTTTTTGGTTTGGTTGTTATTTTAGTTTATTTTGATGTTGTTGATGTTGTTTTGTTTTTTAAGTTCAACCTTTTCCATACAGATCCTTTTTCTTTTCTCAATTTTTCCAGTTTAATTATAATTTACCATTGCTGCCTTTCTCAATAATTAGAACTTCATTTTTGCTAGTGTTTCTATCGCTATTATTTGCTTTTCCACCCAATTTTATCCCATAAAGTTTTCTGTTTGCTTGTTTTGGTTTGATTTATAGCATTTTTGTCTTTCCTCTCTACTTGGTGGACGTAGGGTACTGTGTCTGATCAGATTAGCAAAAAGCTGCTGACCTCAAGGGAACCACCAAACTGGGCACCCCCAGAAGGTGGTTTTTTTTTTAAGGTTGTGTCAAAGTACTCTACTGTACACCTATATTGCTCTGTCTCCCGCTTTCTTTGCCTCTCTTCTTTTTGTCAATATTCCTTTTACCCACCCCCTCTCCTTTCTCTATTTTTCTTTTTTCTTTCTTATCACTCGGTCCTCCTTTCTTTCATCCCTTTTTTGCTCTTAAACCTTCTCACCCTTCTGGTCCTGTAACCCTTAGTCCACAGGCACAAGAACTTAAAGAGCAAGAGGAAGTGAAAGGAAAATTAGGGCAAGGAAACAGATAAAAGAAATCACCCATGAGGAAGAATCAGCAGAAAACTCCAGGCAACATGAAGAACCAGTCCAGAACAACCCTGCCAAGGGACCATGAGGTAGCTACTGCAGAGGATTCCACCTATACAGAAATGTTAGGAATGACAGAAAGGGAATTTAGAATACACATGTTGAAAACAATGAAAGAAATGATGGAAACAATGAAGGAAACTGCTAATAAAGTGGAAAATAAACAAAAGGAAATCCAAAAAGAGAATCAAATAAGAGATGAACAATATGAAGAATATAAAAAGGATATAGCAGAGCTGAAGGAACTGAAACAGTCAATTAGGGAACTTAAAGATGCAATGGAAAGTATCAGCAACAGGTTAGACCATGCAGAAGAAAGAATTTCAGAGGTAGAAGACAAAGTTCTTGAGATAACTCAGATAGTAAAAGAGGCAGAAAAGAAGAGAGAGAAAGCAGAACATTCACTGTCAGAATTACGGGACTTTATGAAGCGTTCCAACATACGAGTTATAGGAATTCCAGAAGGGGAAGAAGAATGCCCCAGAGGAATGGAAGCCATACTAGAGAATATTATAAAAGAAAATTTCCCAAATATCACCAAAGATTCTGACACACTGCTTTCAGAGGGATATCGGAACCCTGGTCGCCTCAACTCTAACCGAGCTTCTCCAAGACACATTGTGATGAACATGTCCAAAGTCAAGACAAAAGAATAGATTCTGCAAGCTGCCAGGAGTAAGCGCCAGTTGACCTACAGGGGCAAATCCATCAGAGTGACTGTAGACTTCTCTAATGAAACTTTCCAAGCAAGAAGACAATGGTCATCTACCTTTAATCTGCTTAAACAGAACAATTTCCAGCCCAGAATTCTGTACCCTGCTAAGCTAAGCTTCAAAATTGACGGAGAAATCGAATCATTTACAGATATACAAACATTGAGGAAATTCGCCACAACAAGAACAGCTCTACAGGAAATACTTCAACCTGTTCTGCACACTGACCACCACAATGGATCAGCAGCAAAGTAAGAACTCAGAAATTAAAGGACAGAACCTAACCTCCACACTGATGCAAAAGATAAAACTAAGCAATGGACTCTCACAAAATAAGATGAATAGAATACTACCACACTTATCAATTATCTCAATAAATGTTAATGGCTTGAATTCCCCACTAAAGAGACATAGATTGGCTGACTGTATTAAAAAACACAAGCCATCCATTTGCTGTCTGCAAGAAACACACCTGGCTTCAAAAGACAAATTAAAGCTCCGAGTCAAGGGTTGGAAGACAATTTTTCAGGCAAATGCATTCAGAAGAAAAGAGGAGTTGCAATCTTATTTTCAGATACATGTGGATTTAAAGCAACTAAAGTCAAAAAAGACAAAGATGGTCACTTTATATTGGTCAAGGGAAAAATACAACAAGAAGACATTTCAATTCTAAATATCTATGCACCCAATTTAAATGCTCCCAGATTCTTGAAACAGACCTTACTCAGTCTGAGCAATATGATATCTGATAATACCATAATAACAGGGGACCTTAACACTCCTCTTACAGAGCTGGACAGATCCTCTAAACAGAAATTAAACAAGGATATAAGAGATTTAAATGAGACCCTAGAACAACTGTGCTTGATAGACGCATATAGAACACTCCATCCCAAAGATAAAGAATATACATTCTTTTCATCACCCCATGGAACATTCTCCAAAATTGATCATATCCTGGGACACAAAAACAAATATCAACAGAATCAAAAGAATTGAAATTTTACCTTGTATCTTCTCAGACCATAAGGCACTAAAGGTGGAACTCAACTCTAACAAAAATGCTCGACCCCACCCAAAGGCATGGAAATTAAACAATCTTCTGTTGAATAACAGATGGGTGCAGGAAGAAATAAAACAGGAAATTATTAACTTCCTTGAGCATAACAACAATGAAGACACAAGCTACCAAAACCTGTGGGATACTGCAAAAGCAGTTTTGAGAGGAAAATTCATCACTTTAGATGCCTACATTCGAAAAACAGAAAGAGAGCGCATAAACAATCTCACAAGAGATCTTATGGAATTGGAAAAAGAAGAACAATCTAAGCCTAAACTCAGTAGAAGAAAAGAAATATCCAAAATCAAATCAGAGATCAATGAAATTGAAAACAAAAGAATCATTCAGAAAATTAATGAAACAAGGAGTTGTTTTTTTGAAAAAATAAATAAAATAGATAAACCATTGGCCAGACTAACGAGGAATAGAAAAGTAAAATCTCTAGTATCCTCAATCAGAAATGATAAAGGGGAAATAACAACTGATCCCACAGAGATACAAGATATCATCTCTGAAGACTACCAGAAACTCTACACCCAGAAATTTGATAATGTGAAGGAAATGGATCAATATTTGGAATCACACCCTCTCCCTAGACTCAGCCAGGAAGAAACAGAGCTCCTGAACAGACCAATTTCAAGCACTGAGATCAAAGAAACAATAAAAAAGCTTCCAACTAAAAAATGCCCTGGTCCAGATGGCTTCACTTCAGAATTCTATCAAACCTTCAAGGAAGAGCTTATTCCTGTACTGCAGAAATTATTCCAAAAAATTGAGGAAGAAGGAATCTTCCCCAACACATTCTATGAAGCAAACATCACCCTGATACCAAAACCAGGAAAAGACCCGAACAAAAAGGAGAATTTCAGACCAATCTCACTCATGAATATAGATGCAAAAGTTCTCAACAAAATCCTAGCCAATAGATTACAGCTTATCATCAAAAAAGTCATTCATCATGATCAAGTAGGCTTCATCCCAGGGATGCAAGGCTGGTTTAACATACGCAAGTCCATAAACGTTATCCACCATATTAACAGAGGGAGAAATAAAGATCACCTGATCCTCTCAATAGATGCAGAAAAAGCTTTTGATAAAATCCAGCATCCTTTTCTAATTAGAACACTGAAGAGTATAGGCATAGGTGGCAAATTTCTAAAACTGACTGAAGCTATCTATGACAAACCCACAGCCAATATTTTACTGAATGGAGTACAACTGAAAGCTTTTCCTCTTAGAACTGGAACCAGACAAGGTTGTCCTCTGTCACCTTTACTATTCAACGTAGTGCTGGAAGTTCTAGCCAATACAATTAGGCAAGACAAGGAAATAAAGGGAATCCACATGGGAGCAGAGGAGATCAAACTCTCCCTCTTTGCTGACGACATGATCTTATACTTAGAGAACCCCAAAGACTCAACCACAAGACTCCTAGAAGTCATTAAAAAATACAGTAATGTTTCAGGATATTACATCAATGTCCACAAGTCAGTAGCCTTTGTATACACCAATAACAGTGAAGATGAGAAGCTAATTAAGGACACAACTCCCTTCACCATAGTTTCAAAGAAAATGAAATACCTAGGTTATATACCTAACGAAGGAGATGAAGGACCTCTATAAAGAAAACTATGAAATCCTCAGAAAGGAAATAGCAGAGGATATTAACAAATGGAAGAACATACCATGCTCATGGACGGGAAGAATCAACATTGTTAAAATGTCTATACTTCCCAAAGCAATCTACCTATTCAATGCCATTCCTATCAAAATACCGACATCGTACTTTCAAGATTTGGAAAAAATGATTCTGCATTTTGTATGGAACCGGAAAAAACCCCGTATAACTAAGGCAGTTCTTTGTAACAAAAATAAAGCTGAGGGCATCAGCATACCAGATTTTAGTCTGTACTACAAAGCCATAGGTACTGGCAAGACAGCATGGTACTGGCACAAAAAAAGAGACATAGACACTTGGAATCGAATTGAAAACCAAGAAATGAAACTAACATCTTACAGCCACCTAATCTTCGATAAACCAAACAAGAACATACCTTGGGGGAAAGACTCCCTATTCAATAAATGGTGTTGGGAGAACTGGATTTCTACATGTAAAAGACTGAAACTGGACCCACACCTTTCCCCACTCACAAAAATTGATTCAAGATGGATAAAGGACTTAAATTTAAGGCATGAAACAATAAAAATCCTCAAAGAAAGCATAGGAAAAACACTGGAAAATATTGGCCTGAGGAAAGACTTCATGAAGAAGACTGCCATGGCAATTGCAACAACAACAAAAATAAACAAATGGGACTCCATTAAACTGAAAAGCTTCTGTACAGCTAAGGAGACAATAACCAAAGCAAAGAGACAACCTACACAATGGGAAAGGATATTTGCATATTTTCAGTCAGACAAAAGCTTGATAACTAGGATGTATAGAGAACTCAAATTAATCCACATGAAAAAAGCCAATAATCCCATATATCAATGGGCAAGAGACATGAATAGAACTTTCTCTAAAGATGACAGACGAATGGCTGACAAACACATGAAAAAATGTTCATCATCTCTATATATTAGAGAAATGCAAATCAAAACAACCCTGAGATATCATCTAACCCCAGTGAGAATGGCCCACATCACAAAATCTCAAAACTGCAGATGCTGGCGTGGATGTGGAAAGAAGGGAACACTTTTACACTGCTGGTGGGACTGCAAACTAGTACAACCTTTCTGGAAGGAAGTATGGAGAAACCTCAAAGCACTCAACCTAGACCTCCCATTTGATCCTGCAATCCCATTACGGGGCATCTACCCAGAAGGAAAGAAATCCTTTTATCATAAGGACACTTGTACTAGACTGTTTATTGCAGCTCAATTTACAATCGCCAAAATGTGGAAACAGCCTAAATGCCCACCAACCCAGGAATGGATTAACAAGCTGTGGTATATGTATACCATGGAATACTATTCAGCTATTAAAAAAAAATGGAGACTCTACATCCTTTGTATTAACCTGGATGGAAGTGGAAGACATTATTCTTAGTAAAGCATCACAAGAATGGAGAAGCATGAATCCTATGTACTCAATTTTTATATGAGGACAATTAATGACAATTAAGGTTATGGGGGTGGAAGCAGAAAGAGGGACGGAGGGAGGGGGGTGGGGCCTTGGTGTGTGTCACACTTTATGGGGGCAAGATATGATTGCAAGAGGGACTTTACTTAACAATTGCAATCAGTGTAACCTGGCTTATTGTACCCTCAATGAATCCCCAACAATAAAAAAGAAAAGAAAATTCGAAAGTTTCAACCAAATCCTTCCTGAAACTAAGTGATACTGGCAAGGTCACACAATACCAAGTTTATAGAGAAAAGTCTATTACTTTCTCTTATAGCAGCAATGAACACACACAGTTTGAAATTAAAAATACAATACCATTTACATTTTAAAAATGAAATACTTAGGTATAGATCTGCATGAGGAAAACTACAAAATGCTAATGAATAAAATCAAAGAAATATATAAGAAAATTTTGAAAAGATAAAAAGAAAAAGTCAAAGAACTAAATAAATGGAGAGATTTCCTGCTCATGGATAGAAAGACTCAATACAGTCAAGATGGCAATCCTTCTCAACTCTACCTATAGACTAGTCAATGCAATCTCCATCAAAATCCCAGCACATTATTTTGTGGATATTAAATTGATTCTAAAATGTATATGGACAGGTAAAAGACCCAGAATAGCGAAACTAATATTAACGAAGAACAAAATTGGAGGACTGACAGTCCCCAACTTTAAAATACACCATAAAGCTGCAATAATCAAGGTAATGTGATATTAGTGCAATAAATAGACAAATAGGTCAATGGAATAGAATAGAGAAGCTAGAAACAGACCCACATAAGCCTGTGCATCCTATCTATGACAAAAGAACAAAGGCAATGCCTTAGAGCAGTGATTTTCAACCGGTATGCTGCGCACATTGATGTGCCTGTGAGAGGATCTTAGGTATGCTGTTCAAATTTTTAAAGATTATTAATTAAATTATTTTTGAAAGAAGTTAAAGCACAGTAAGCATATTCTTTTCTTCTACTCTTTTTTTTTTAACTTTTTAACTTTTTTAACTATAGGTTCAAGTGTGCCATGAGATTAAAAACAGTGTTGAAAAACACTGCCTTAGAGAAAGAATAGTCTGAATGAATGGTGCTGGAACAACTGAAAATCCACAAGCAAAAAACTGAATCTAGACACAGATCTTATAACCTTCCCCAAAATTAATTAAGTTGAATCATAGACCCAAATTTAAAATGCAAAACTGTAAAATGCCTAAAAGATGACAGAAAAAAATCTAGGTGACCTTGGCTTTGGTAATGACTTATTAGTTGCAGCATCAAAGGCAAGCTCCATGAAACAAAGAATTAATAGACTAAACTTCATTAAAATTCAAATTTTCTCCAAATAGAGATCAAGATGGCTGGTAGTATGTGACTTCTTCACAAAGAGGAACCAGAATAGTAAGCAGACACTCACATTTCAAGCAGATCATCTAGAAAAGAATGCTAGGATTCACCAGAAAAGTGATGGGAGGTGCCAAAAGTGGAGGGGGTTCAAGGCCAGGGACTGGCTGAGAACCAGAAGTCCTGGACACAGGCAAACAGTATGAAAGAAACTCCTAGGGCTCCACACTATGATTTTATGATGTTGGCTTTGGGAGAATCACATGACCCATGTGGGCCTCAGGCCTAACATAGGGAGCCGCCTAGAGATTGTAGCTCCTGTAAGGGAACTCACACAGAATCCCACAGGCTTCTAAGTCCAGAGTAGCTTCTGCAAGGCACCATTCTGAGACCTAGATGTCTGGGATCTACAGACACAGCTGCTACTGTTGCACTGCTGTGAGGAAGGAGGTTGGAGACCAGCAGTTCCCACTCTTGGGAAGGTTGCCTGTTGTGGGTTGCTGTTGAGACTGAGATGTGAGTGGGCTGTACTCCCCATAACTTCTTGCCCACATTGCTTACCTGGCAAGGGCCATGCACTCACTGGTTGCAGGTCCAAGATGTCATTTTCAGAATTTAATGCGGGATTGCACATCACCCTCAAGCCAAGTTCAGGCTGATGTGGATGCAGTTGCCACTCACAACTGCATTGGCTGAGTAAGAAAAGGAAAACCAGGCTCTCCAATGCATACCTAGGACAATCCCCACCACCCTACAATGGACTGCTATTAGACTAAGGTGTGAGCAAATAGCACTCCCCACAGCATCTCACCCACACTGATTTCCTGGAAAGGGCCCCACCCTCCCTGGTCATAGACTGAAGGCACATTTAGAGAGCTTATGTTGGCTGTGTCTAGCCCTGAGTCTGAGTTCAGGCTTACATGGCTACAGCTGTCACATAGCTGTCACATAGCCAAGGAGGAACAGGAAAACTAAGCTCTCCTATGCATATATAGCACAATACCCACCACCTGCAATGGGCTGCTGTGAGACTGAGACACAAGCACACTGCATGCCTCATATCTTGACTGTATAACTTTTCCTGAGAGGAGTCCCCGCACTCTGTTCACAGGCCCACAAGGGCTAAGTTTGAAGCAACGTGGCTGTAGCCACCACCTAGCTTGTAAGAGACAGGGAAAACTAAGCTCTCCTAAGCACACATAGAACAATACCCCCCACCCTGCAATAAGCAGCTGTGGGACTGGGGAGTAGCCTATCCCACTTCTTGCAGCTACTAGCAACACCAATATGGACTTCTTGTGACCCTTTGGGTTGCTCCACCAGTGGTACTGCCGTTACCCACATCACACAAGCTTATCAGGAACCCAAGAATCCACTCAAACACCTGCCCACCGCTTTCACTCCTAGCATCTGAATGAGCCACCTAGAGCTCAAGAATAAGCCCCCCAGCACCTACTAACACCAGTGCCACTCTAAACTTCCCTGGTGCCTATAAACGGGCACATTCAGCCCACTGCTGAGCCCCAAAGACTGCCTCAGATGACATTGAAGTCTCCAAAAAATCTTCACTGTGGCCTCAACTAATATCTGTACCCTAACTCACTGAGGAAATCACAGAAAGCACTGATCCTGTGTCCTGCTAAAAAGATCACATGAAGATCACACTGCTGCAGTCACTCAAAATCAAAGCCAAAGTCTCAAACGATAACAACATGTATAAATCTTTAGAAAAACATTCTTTATTATTAAAACAATTTCAGAGAATTAGAACAAGTGACTGCTATATCAGATGTGCAGACATCAAAAGAAGGATGTAGAAAACATGAGAAAGGAGGAAATATGACACCACCAAAGAACCACAATCATCTAACAAGAGATCCCAACCAAAAGTAATTCCTCAAAATGCCACATGAAGAATTTAAAATATTAATTTTGAAAAAGTTCAACGAGATTCAAGAAAAATCAGAAAGTAAATATTAAGATATGAATGAGAAATTTACCAACGAGGCAGGGTGCAGTGGTGCATACCTATAATCCCAATACTCTGGGAGACTGAGGCAGTGAGATTGTTCGTAGGGTGACAGAGTGAGACTTGGTCTCAAAAAGAAAAAAATTACCAAGTAAATAGATATCTTAAAAAAAAACACAGAAATTTTGGAATCAAAACATTTATTAAAGGAAATACAGAATCATTTACAAAGATTCAATAGTAAACCAGACTAAGCATAAAAAAGAATCCCAGAGCTTGAAAGCAGGTCTTTTGATATAATCCAATCAGGCAAAAAAATAAGAAAAAAAAGAATAAAAAAGAGTAAACAAAGCTTTCAAGACATGTTGGACTTGAAGCAATCAAACTTAAAAATTATAAGTATTTTTATGGGATAAGAGAAGTTAAAAAAAGTTTAGAAAATCTATTTAAGAAAATAATTAATGAAAATATTCCAAGTTTAAATGGCAATATGAAAAAGTTTCATCAGGGCGGCGCCTGTGGCTCAGTTGGTAAGGCGCCGGCCCTATGTACCGAAGGTGGCGGGTTCAAACCTGGCCCCGGCCAAACTGCAACCAAAAAATAGCTGGGTGTTGTGGCGGGCACCTGTAGTCCCAGCTACTTGGGAGGCTGAGGCAAGAGAATCGCTTAAGCCCAGGAGTTGGAGGTTGCTGTGAGCTGTGTGAGGCCACGGCAATCTACCGAGGGCCATAAAGTGAAACTCTTGTCTCTACAAAAAAAAAAAAAAAAAAAAATTTCATCAAACCACTAAGACAAAAGAGAAAAAGAAAGAAACAAAGAATTTAGAAAACAGCAATATGACAGGAATAAAGCCTCAGTATGAATATTAACCTTGAACATAAATGGATTAAATGCTCTACATAAAAGATATATATTAGCAAAATGGATTTTTATTTATTTATTTATTTGTTTATTAATTTATTTAGATGGCATTTCACTCTGTGCCTGGGTGCAGTGCTGTGGCATCCTGGCTTACTGCAACTTCAAACTTTTAGGTCCAAGTGATCTTGCCTCAGCCTCCCAAGTAGCTGGGACTATAGGCCCCTGGCACAACATTTAGTTAGTTTTTTTTTTTTTTTTTTTTTAATAGAGACAGGGTCTTACTCTTGCTCAGGCTGGTTTTAAATGCCTGAGCTCAGGCAATCAACCTGCCTGGGCCTCCAAGGGCAAAATGGATTTTAAAAAGTGATCCAACTATATGCAGCTTATAGGAAACTCAGCTTACCTGTAAAGACAGGACTGACAACAAAGGAATGGAAAAAGATATCCCATGCAAATGGAAAGCAAAAGGAGAAGTAGCTATACTTACATCAGACAGAACAAACTTTAAATCAAAAACAATTTTAAAAAACAAAGAAAGTCATTATATAATGATAAAGGCATTAATTCATTAATTCATCAAGAGGCTACAATAATCCTAAATGTTTATGCACCCAACCTTGGAACTCCTGAAGTCACAAAACAAATACGACTACACCTAAAGAAACCAAAAGCAATACAATAACAATTGGGAACTTCAGTGCCTCACTACAGCATTAGACAGACCATCAAGACAGAAAATCAACAAAGAAACACTGGACTTAAATTGGTCTTTAGACCAAATTAGACTTAACAGACATTTACAGAAATTCTACTCAACAACTACAGAATATATATTCCTTTCATCAGAACATGGACCTTTCTCCAAGATAGACTATATATTAGGCCACAAAATAAGTCTTAACTTTTCAAAAATTTAAATCATGTTCTTCTCAGACCACAGTGGAATAAAGGTAGAAATTAACACCAAGAGGAACTTCAGAAACTACATAAATACAAGGAAGTTAAACAACATGTTCCTGAATGATCACTAGTTCAATGAAGAGATTAAGATGGAAATTTAAAGAGTTTTTGAAATAAATGAAAATGAAAACACAACTTAACAAAACCTATGAGGTTCAAAAAAAGAAGCACTAAGAAGAAATTTTATGGCATTAAATGCCTACATTAAAGAAGCAAAAGGATAAAACATTACATAACATAGCACCTCAAGGAACTAGAAAAACAAGAATAAATTAAACTCAAAGATACCAGAAGAAAAGAAATAACAAATGTCAGAACAGAACTACATAAATCAGACACCAGAAAACAATACAAAGGGCCAAAGAAATGAAAAGTTGATTCTTTGAATATATAAAAAAATGATAGACTGCTAGCTACACCAACCAAGAAAAGTAGTAAGAAAGTCCAAATAAACAAAGTCAGAAATAAAAAAGAAGACATTACAACTGACACCACAGAAATACAAAGAAATAAAAAAGAAGACATTACAACTGATACCATAGAAATACAAAAGATTATCAAAGACTATTATGAACAACTTTATGCTTACAGTTAGTAAACCTAGAGGAAATAAATAAAATTCCTGAAAACATAAAACCTCCCAAGTTGAACCAGGAGAAAGAAATAGAATCCCTGAACAGACCAATAGTGAATAGTAAAATTAAATCAGTAATTAAGGCTCAGTGCCTATAGCTCAGTGGTTAGGGTACTGGCCACATACACTCAGGCAGGCGGATTTGACCCCAGCCTGGGACTGCTACTAAACATCAATGACAACTGAAACAACAAAAAAGCCAGGCATTGTGGTGGGTGCCTGTAGCCCCAGCCACTTGGGAGGCTGAGGCAAGAGAATCACTTAAGCCAAGAGTTTGAGGTTGCTGTGAGCTGTAATGTCATAGCACTCTACCAAGGGAGAATGATACAGTGAGACTCTGTCTCAAAAAAAAAAAAAAAAAATCAGTAATTAAAAAAAAACAAACTTCCAACAAAAACATCTAGGACCAGATGGATTCACAGCCAAATTCTAGAAGAACTAATACCAATCCTCCTGAAACCATTCCAAAAACTCAGATGGGGGGAATTCTCCATAACTCATTCTACATGAACAGTATCACCCTGATAACTAAACCAAAAAAGTATACAATACCAACAATAGCAACAGAACAATATCCCTGATAAATATATGTACATAGATGCAAAACTCTGCAAGAAAATATAAGAAAACTGAATTCAACAACACATCAAAAAAAAAATACACCATAATCAAGTATGGGTGGGGGTGTTTGTTGGTATAGAGATAGAGTCTTGCTCTGTCACCCATACTACAGTGCAGGGGCACCATCATAGCTCACTACAATCTCAAACTCCTGGGTCAACCAATCCTTCTGCCTCAGGCTCCTTAGACGCATACCACCATGCCTGGCTAATTTTCTAATTTTTTTGTGGAGACAAGATTTATCTATGTTGCTCAGATGGTCTCAAACTCCTAGGACAAGGAAATCTCCCATCTTGGCTTACCAAAGTGCTAGGATTATAGGCATGAGCCACCACACCTGGCCTCAAGTGGGTTTTATACCAGGGGTGCAAAGATGGTTCAACATACTCAAATTAGTAAGTGTGATACATCATATAAACAGAATTAAGGACAAAAATCATATGATAATCTCAATAGATACAGAAGAAGCATTCATTACATTTCATCATCTTTTTATGATAAAAATCCTCAAGAAACTTAGCCTAGAAAGAACATACCTCAGAATAATAAAGAAACCCACAGCCAACATCATACTTAATAAGAAAAGTTAAAGCATTCCCACCAAGAATTAAAACAAGACAAGAACACCCACTTTGACCACTGTTAATCAACATAGTACTGGAAGTCCTCACCAGAGCAATCAGGCAAGAGGAAAAAATAAAAGGCATCGTAATTGAAGAACAGGAAGTCAAAAGATTCCTGCTTGCTGATATGATTTGATATCTGGAAAACCTTAAAGACTCCATCAAAAACTCTTAGATTTGATAAATGAATTCAGTAAAATTTCAGGATACAAAATCAATGTACAGAAATCAGTAGCATTTCTAAACACCAATAATGATCCATATGAGAACCCAATCAAGAAGACCATTTCATTTACAATAGCTACAAACAAGATAAAATACCTAGAAATACACTTAAGGAGTTATTACAGAAGACTGATGAAAGAAATTGTGGATGATAAAAGAATTGGAAAAATATTCCATGCTCATGTATCAAAAGAATTAATCTTGTTAAAATGATCGTACTTCCCAAATTAGTCTGCAAGTTCACTGCAATCCCTACCAAAAATACCAACATTATTTCTCACACAATTAGAAAAAACAATTCTAAGGTTCATTATGGCATGAAAAAAGACCCCAACTAGCCAAAGTAATCCTAAGCAAAAAGAATAAAGCTGGAAGCATCACACTACCTGACTTCAAACTGTATTATAAAGCTATAGTAACCCAAACAGGATGGTACTAGTATAAAAATAGACACATAGATCAATGGAACAGAATAGAGAACCCAGAGATAAAGCCACCTACTTACAGCCAACTGATCTTTGACAAAGTCAACAAGAACATAAACTGGGGAAGGGACACCTTTTTCAATAGATGGTGTTCAGAAAAATTGGATTGTCATATGCAGAAGAATAAAACCGGACCCCTGTCTCTTACTTGAATGTAAAACCTGAAACTTAAAAAATAGTAGTATAGAAGAAAACTTCTGGACATTGATTTAGGCAAAGAATAAATAACCCCTCAAAAGCGCAGGCAACAAACCCAAAAATAGACAAATGAGACTTAATTAAACTACAAATTTTCTGCACAGCAACATTAACAGTCAACAAGAGTGAACAGACAATCTATAGAATGAGAGAAAATATTTTCGAACTATATATCCAACAGGGAACTGATATCCATAATTTACGGAGACCTCAAACAACTTAACAATAAATAATGCCATTAAAAAATGAGCTAAGGACATGAATAGATATTTTTCAAAAGAAGAGCACAAAAATTTCAAAAAGCATATGAAAAAATGCTCAACATTGCTAATCATCAAAGAAATGCAAATTAAAGCCACAAAGAGATATCATCTTATACTAATTAAAATGGCTATTATTAAAAAGACAAAAAATAAAAAATGCGATGAAGATATGAAGAAAAGAGAAATCTTACACACTGTTGGTGGAAATGTAAGTTAGTGGAATTAGTATGGAGATTTCTCAAAGACCTAAAAATAGAACTACCATACAATCCAGCAATCCTAATTCTGAGAACCTACCCAAAGAAAAAGAAATAATTATATAAAAAAAAATCTGACAGGTTGAAAGATGTCTGCGGCAGTTCAGAACTCGCGTGTGAGTGCGGGCAAAAAGCTGAAAAAGAATCCAAAGAAGAGGAAATTGGAAGCCAGAGCCGAGCTGGAAGACGAGGTCAAAGACGCTTCCGACAGCAAAGGAAGCTGTGGATTGGAAAAGGATTGCTTTTCTTCTCATGATGAAGCAAGAGAAGCTGACAATGAGGATGATGATGAACCCTATAATGAAAATGAAAATACTGCAGAATCCATTGTTGGGACTAATATGGGCTGGGCAAATGCCATGGCTAAAATCCTTAACAAAAAAATTCCTAAAAGTAAACCCACCATTTTGGTCAAAAACAAAGAGCTGGAAAAGGAAAAAGAAAAGTTAAAACAAGAAAGACTAGAGAAAATAAAACAGCGTGATAAGAGGCTGGAGTGGGAAATGATGTGCAGAGTAAAGCCAGATGTTGTCAAAGACAAAGAAACTGAGAGAAATCTTCAGAGAATTGCAACAAGGGGTGTGGTGCAATTATTTAATGCTGTTCAGAAACATCAAAAAAATGTTGATGAAAAGGTTAAAGAAGCTGGAGGCTCTGTTAGGCGGCGTGCTAAGTTGGTATCAGGTGTTTCCAAGAAAGATTTCATCAGTGTTTTGAGAGGAATGGATGGAAGTACAAATGAGACGAGTTCAACTAGGAAGAGCTCAAAAGCCAAACAGACTGAAGGGAAATCAGAAGAGGGCCCAAGTTGGACTATCCTACGTGATGATTTCATGATGGGAGCATCTATGAAAGACTGGGACAAGGAAAGTGATGGGCCAGATGACAGCAGACCAGGATCTGTACGCGACTCTGATACGTAAAGCAATGTAGGAGACATATTTGCAATCACTTGCTATCTCCTACAAAAAATGTTTCATTCTCTTACAGTTGGAAAGTTATAAGGATACCATTTGAAAGAAAGCCTAAAAACTTTTACTAGCTTTGGTAAAGGGAGAATACTGGTCTTCCCCCTTTTCATGTAAATTGTATTAAGATTATATTTTCAATTCTTGTATAGTTTTAAGTATTATTCCACAAAACAATTGTAAAAAAATTTTCTGCTTAACCAGCAAGAGATACATTTTGCCAGGATCATTACATGTTTACAGATTGGTCATGTCTGTTGATGTGTTGTTTTAGAATGACCATTATCTACAGAAATGCAGTACAATTCATAATTAAAATAAACTTTTTGAAATTAATATTTCTATAGTTTTTGGAAATAATTGCTGTTCTTTTGTTTGTTTGGGGAAGCTATTAAGATCTCTGTAGTAAAATTTAAAATTATAGTAAAAAAAAAAAAAATCTGACAGTAGAACCTCTGTCAGTTGACCACCCAAGGGACTGTAATGAACTGGTCAACATTTGGAGGTGGTCAGTATAAGAGCTAGGTCTACTGTACTGATACCTACATGTGGCATATGTCTGGTCTATGGAAATTAGGTCAACTTAAGGAGGTGGTCAATGTAGGGAGGTGGTCAACTATAAAGGTTCTACTGTACTTGTATGTTTATCACAGCACTATTAACAAGAGCAAAGATACGGAATCAACCTACATGGCTGTAGATGGAGGATTGGATGAAAGATTGATAAAGAAAACACAACTCAACCATCAAAAAGGAAGAAGTCATGTCTTCGCAGCTCTATGGTTGGCACAACTCAGACATAAAAAGACAAATACCACAGTTCTCACATATAAGTGGGAGCTAAATAATGGGTACAAATTGAAGCAGAGTGTGAAATGACGGAAAATGGAGACTCGGAGTGGTGGGGGCGAGGGGAAGGGCGATGAGAAGTAGGATACCACGTGCGGTGGGTACGACGTGTGTTGCTCCAGTGACGGGTGCACTGAAGGCCCTGACTTCACCACGATGCAATATATCAATGTCGCAAAATTGCATTTGTGCTCTACGAATATATACAAATTAAATATAAATAAATATTTGAAAAATTAAAATCTTCTGCTCTGTGAAAGATACGTAAGAGACTATAAAGACAAAACACAGGCTGGGAGAAAATATTTGCAAATGACTGTTATCTAAAATACACAAAGAACTCTTAAAACTCCACAATAACAACAAAACAACTAGATAAAAATGAGCCAAAGACTTCACTTCACCAAAGAAAATATACACCCAAGAAGTTTATTAAAATGTGCTCCGTAGCATATGTCATCGGGAAAATTCAAATTAAAACAACGAGGTACCACTGCACCTGGCCAGTTAGAAGGGCCAAAATCCAGAATTCTGACAACACCAAATGCCGTGAGGATAGGCAGCAACAGGAATTCCCAAATATTGCTGTTGGGGATGCAGAATGACACAGCCGGCCACTCTGGAAGACATTTTGGTAGTTTCTTACAAAACTATCTATACTTTCCCCACATGATCCAGAAGTCATGTTCCTTGGTATTTAACCAAAGGGGTTGAAAACTTATGTCCACACAAATTCTTGCACACAGATGTTTATGGAAGCTTAATTTATAATTGCCAGAACTTGGAAGTGATCAAGAAGCCATTCAGAAGGTGAATGGATTAAAAACACTGTGGTACATCCAGAAAATGAAATATTTTTTAGTGCTAAAAATGAATGAGCTGTCAAGCCACGAAAAGACATGGAAGAAACTGAAATGTATATTAGTACGTGAAAGGTGCCAATCTGGGAAGGCTGCACACGGTGTGATTCCAACTGCATGACATTCTGGAAAAGGCAAAACTATGGAGGCAGTGAAAAGACCGGTGGTTGCCAGGGGTGAGATGGGAGGGAGGAATGAACAGGAGGAGCATAGAGGATTTTCAGGGCACTGAAAATTCTCTCTGTAATATGTGTTAGATATATGTTCTTACATGTTGGTTCAAACTCATAGACTGTATAACACCTGTGTGAACCCTGATGCAAACTATGGGCTTTGGATGATAATCACGTATTGATGCAGGTTAGTAAATTGTAACAAAGGCACTACTCTGGTGAGAAATGCTGATGATGGGAGTACTGTCGGTGTGGGGAGCAGGGGGTATATGGGACTATCTGTAATTTCCTTTGAATTTTTCTGTGAATCTGAAACTGTTCTATAAGATAAAGTCCGCTTATTAAAGTTCTCACTAAGGAAAATGTATCCACTTCAGAACACTGGGACAGAGATCAAAAAGGGAGGGAGGTAAGGGAAGTGAACTGGGGTGTGGGAGAGAGACACTATATCAAGGATTAAGAATTAGTAAGAATTAGAAGGGCACTAGACTTCCAAACAAGTATACCAGAAGCTAGAAGACAAAAAAGCGAGGCCTTCACATCAGAGGGGAATTTCCAGCCTAGTTTCTAGTTATATGCCTTACAGAGAAAATGTGTTATACAATCTTTGCTGAAGCATGAGTCATTGTACCATTGGTTATGGATTCGATGCTAATGCATCACTGATACATGTTAAATAAGATGCCTTTAAACAGAAACACACATAAGGTGATAGATTAATTGATTGACAAAAATAATGTGACCAGAGGCTCATGGGAACCTAGCCTTGTATTTCCCCTGGGAGCAATGTTTTGGTATTTGCTAATTCAATGTTTGCAGTGACTTTATAGAATGTAACTACCGCAAATAATGAGAATCGACAGTATATGAGGCCAGACAATTAAGTTCACAAACTCATCCTAGAAAAAGCGCCACATACCTCATAGCTGAATATCGCTATGGCTGCCTTCCAAGTACTCCTCTTGGGAAGCTATGCACCAAAACTAGTGCCTAGTCCATGCTTCAAAGCAATTTTAGAACTCTTTTTCCGGAATGTCTATCATAGCTGTCATCATACAAGGTCTAACAATTAAGTTCTTGAACCCATTTTAGAAAACTGCTATCTCATTGCTGAATATCACTATTCAGCTTTCAGAGAACCTCCCTCACACCCTCTCTGCCACCGCCAGGCCAACTCTATTGCTGCTGCTGATTGCTACAGCGATGAGGCCGACAAAGAGTGGCCAGCGGCAGGGAGGAGTGAACAAGGATAGCGTTGACACGCTCTCCCTGGACCTACCCTTCTCAGACACCCATCCCCTGATGTGCACTTGCTCACATTGTGGCTCAAGAATCCCCAGTCTTCTCAGAAGGTTCTCAAGTTTATGTGAGTTTTCCATGGCTGTGCTTTTTTCTCTTCTGTAGTTTATAGTTTGCCAGTTTGGGAGGAAGGGACAAACAGTACAAGCTGGTTCATTAACTTGTCAAAAACTTGATCAATGAGGATCTTGATAATGTGATGCAAGGACAACCAAGAGGAAATGATAGATATGAAAAGTGTAACAGCTGAAACAAAAGGCGTAACAGATGATTAATAAAGCAGGATGGATACAGTAAAGAATGAATTAAGAATCTGTTAGATCATTCTGAAGACTTATTCAAGAACACAAGGCAAAGTAGAAAGAGAGATTTTTCAAGCAAAAGAAATACTAGAGTTATGAAGCATAAAAACACCAACATTCAGATAATAGGGATTAAAAAAAAAAAGGAAGAAAAACCATAAAGGAAATGAGAAAATGGAACCTCTGATATGGAGCCAGATGAGGAGATAGAAAAGCCCAAATTAGGCATATTGCTGTGAATTAAAATTATCCAAGATGAAGATAATTCCAAAATGTTTTCAGAGGAAAGAAAGCAGCTCACCTACAAAAGAAAAGGCCTCAGAGCGACTTGTGGCTTCTCAAGAGCAAAGCTGGGGCAAGAAGGCAAAGAAAGAGGATGGGTAGAGTGTTGCACAGCTGTCCTCTGGAAAGTGAAGGGGGTTGATTTCAGAACCCCTGAAAATACCCAAATCTGTGCACACTCAAGCCCTCAGAGTTGGACCTGCGGAACTGTGTACATAAAATATCAGCCTTCCTGATAGACGGGTTTTAGATCCCACAAATACTGTATTTTCAATCTGCATTTGGTTGGAAAAAAAGCTCACATATAACTGGATCGATGCAGTTCAAAACCATTGTTTAAGGGTTAGCTGTACATTGAAATTTATATCCAGCCAAACTGACACTGAAATGTAAGGATATAATAAAAAATATTCTAAATGTAACAACCATGTGTACAGGGACACAAAATTTCAGAACCTGTGCCATGTGAAGTCTCGTTGTGAAAAAACTTTGGAAGAAATATTCAAATTAGAGGAAAATAAATCCAACAGGCACTGTAAAGAAATGTGAAGCTAAGGTGCTCAAATAATTTAGTAAAATTAATTACCATCTATGGAAAAGCAAATGTTAGTGAAAAAGCAAGGAATATAAGAAACCAGAGGCCAGGCACAGTGGGCTCACGCCTGTAATCCCAGCACTCTGGGAAGATCTCCTGAACGCAGTAGTTGGAGAGTAGCCTGAGCAGGATTGAGACCCTGTCTCTACTAAAACTAGAAAAACTAGCTGGGTGCTGTGTTGCATGCCTGTAAGCTGGCAACTCAGGAGGCTGAGGTAAGAGGATCTCTGTAACCCAGGGGTTTAAGGTTACTGTGAGCTGTGACACTAAAGCACTTTACCCAGGGTGACAGGGTGAGACTCTGTCTCAAAAAAAAAAAAGGCGGGGGATGGGACGGTGCCTGTGGCTCAAAGGAGTAGATGCCGGCCCCATATGCGGCGGGGGATGGGACGGTGCCTGTGGCTCAAAGGAGTAGATGCCGGCCCCATATGCCGGAGATGGCAGGTTCAAACCCAGTCCCAGACAAAAACTGCGGGGGTGGGGTGGGGGAGGAGGGAAGACAAAGAAAATAGAAATCAGACCTAAAATTGCATCTAGATTTCATCAACCATGTGCACTTGGTGGTGGTGTGGTGTTGCTGCTGCTGTTGTGTGTGTTGGAGGGGAAGGGAGAAAGGAGCATCCAAAGAGATGAGAGAACATGCTGAACCCCTTGTCTTATTGGAGGAAAGAAACAGGTATTGGTAAGTTTAATAAATCAGGATGAATAAATAAACAAATAAGTGTCCAGATAAGAGCAACCCCTGTAAGAACAAAACCAAAGTATGTTCTTTTAAACCACCAAAAGAAAATCATTTTGACTCAGTGAAGAGTAAGAATGTTTAAAAAGAGGGGCTGGGTATGGTGGCTCAGGCCTGTAATCCTAGCTCTCTGGAGGGTGGGGGGCAATGTGGTGGCTCACACTAGTAATCTTGGGCGGGGGGTGGGGGTGGGGCAGCAAGATGGCTTGAACTCAGGAGTTTGAAAACCAACATGAACAAAAGTGAGACCACTTCTCTACTAGCTGGTTGTTGTGGCAGGTGTCTGTAGTCCCAGCTACTTACTCGGGAGGCTGAGGCAGAAGGATCCCTTGAGCCCAGGAGTTTGAGGTTGCCATGAGTTAGGCTCACGCTGTGGTTCTCTAGCCATGGTAACAGAGTGAGACTGTTTCAAAAAAAAAGGGGGGGTGGGGGGTGGGAAAATGTCAGTGATGGAAAATATGAAATAAGATGGAAGAAATAAGTCCTAATATAAAATGACTATGATAAATGAATTAATAAGCTTAATTTGTTTATGCCCAACAGAAAACACATATTCTTTCTTGAGCACGCCTGGAACAATTTTAAAAATTAATTACATATTAGGCCACGAAAGAAGTTGCAAGAAAACCTAGTGAAAGAGTGCTATTTAGACTACATCTTTCAATCACAATGAATCAAAATATACAATATTTTTTTAAAGACAGTGAAAAAAATCCATGTTGCAATACTCATTTTTCTAGAAATAACATATCCTAGAAAAATAGAAAGCAGGTTATTCCTACTTGCTTTAACAATAAAATAAAAGCTATAATAAAAACAAAGAAAATTATTAAATACATATATAAAACTGAATGGTAATGAACGTACACATATCAATATTTGAAGACCACACAGCAGTATTTAGAGACAAATGGATAGCTTTAAATACACCTACCAACGTAGGAGACAAATTGTAAACAAAAGGCAATACTCAAGAAGATGGGAAAAGAACAGCAAAGAAACAGAAAGAAGGGAATAATAATAAAGGTGAAACAGAAATTAACGACTCAGAGAACAACAAAACAAAACAGAAGATTAACAAAGCCAGAAACTAGTGTTTCAGAGAAATTACTAAAATAGACATGTGGCAAGACTGCGTAAGTGCAAAAAGAGAGGAAGAAAGTTCAAACCAGAAAGCAGAATGCTACAGACACAGCAGAGATTTAGTATGAACAACTGTACACTGATACACTTTAAAAGTAGGAAAATGTAATATATTTCTTGAAAAAGATGAAAGACAAAATTGGCACAAGAAGAAATACAAATCTGAAATAAATTACCATGCATTAAAAAAATTGATAAGATTATCAAAGATCTCATATTTAGAAAAATCTCCAGGGTGGTTTTATAGGCAACTTCTGTGAAATGTCCTAGGAGCAGTTCATTTTTATCTTATACGTGTTATTTCAGAAAATAGAGAATGAGTGAAAGCCTCCCAGCTCAATTTATGAGGTTGGTATAATCCCGATCCCAGAACTAGATAAGACCAACATAAAAAGAAAAAACATACAGGGCCATTTCACTGATGAATGCAAATGGTAAAAGCTCTGGGTTAAGTATTAACAAACAAATTCGCCATATATTTTTTTAAAATACATTATGATGAAGTAGAGTTATTCCAAGCAATGCAAGGAAACTGCAACGTAAAAATAATCTACGAATAAAATCACAACATTAATAGCTTAAAGATTATATTAGTGCACATGTGGGTGGGGGAGGTGGGGCATAGGAAATCAAACATATGATCAAAAGCCTTAACATATTAGGGATAAAGCCCTTGCTATTGTTGCCAATTTCCTTATGGACAATAAGACTTAGATCTTTGTTCTCTTAGTTTAATTGCATTTCCTGACCTAGAATATTATGGCATGAAGTTGATATTTGGCTTATAGAAATGAAACTAGGAAGAGCTTGGTGCTCAGGAATTTCTGTAACATCACAACAATGTGTGTCTTTGCTCTCTTTGTTATAGAAGTGAATAAACTTTGGTCTTAAAAAAAGTTATAAAAACCAGTGCTACCTAAAATCCATCTCATTTCCATTTCCCCTAAGAAAAAGACTGGCGCAACAGCACATGCCCGGAATCCCAGCTACTCACAAGGCTGAAGTGGGAGAATTGCTTGAGCTCAGAGTTGGGGCCTTAGGCAACATAGTGAGATGCATCTTGAAAGAAAGGGAAGGAAGGAAGGGATGGAGGGAGGGAGGGAAGAATAAAGAGAGGGAGGGAGGGAGGGGATAGAGGGAGAAAAGGGGCAGGGCCAGCACCTTACTGCCATTTTTTGCAGCACTTCACATTTCACTGTGTGCCTCTCAAGTCCCAGCTCTTCCCATGCCCATTCCTTTCTCTGAGTTCCAGGCACAGTCAACTTTATTTGGTTCTTTAAGCACACACCACTGTCTCTGTTTGGCCCTGTGCCTGGGCTGTCTCTACTGCCTTATTTAGAAAACTACTACCTGTCCTTCAGGTCCCAGCTTAACATGATTCTCTTAACTGAGACTCCAAACATCTTCCCTAGGGCTTATACTACAGCACTAGCCTCGCCCTTTCTGAATTTTCCCTAGCACCCTGCCCTACCCCATGACAACTTGCTTAGTGCCTGCCTTCTGTGCTGGGCTGTGTCCTGGTCTATCTTGTTTGCTTCTGAATTGCCACTATTTAACGTGGTGTTTGAAACATAGTAGGTACTTAATAAATATTTTTAAACAAATGTATTCATTTATTCATTACCATATATTTGTATGGATGTGACTGGGTGGGGAGCTAGGGGTCTGCCCTAGGAGCCAGATCCCTGATCCGAAGTATCAAGATGGGTCTGGGCAGGACAGCAGAGGGTTATATGTGCAGGTGGGCTAAAGTCTGTGACCATCTGTGTGAAGCAAGGCAGGTGACAGGGCCCAGACACTTGAGGCAGTTTCCCCACTGGCCCTGCACAAACACCACATGCGGTGATCTGGAGAATATAGAAAAATAATTCCCTTGGAAAGGCAAGTATCCAATACTAAAATAGACTGATAGATAAACAACTACACATTCACTAGAGAAAAAAACATAATTAGGCTGGGCTTGGTGGCTCACTCCTGTAATCCTAGCATTCTGGGAGGCCGAGGCAGGTGGACAGCTTGAGCTCAGGAGTTCAAGACCAGCATGAGCAAGAATGAGACCCTATCTCTACTAAAAATAAAAAAACTAGCCAGGCATGGTGTTGGGCACCTGTAGTCCCAGCTATTCAGGAGGCTGAGGTCAGGGGATCACTTGAGCCCAGGAGTTTGAGATTGCTGTGGGCTATGATGGTGCCACAGCACTCTACCTAGGGCACAGAGTGAGACTCTTGTCTCCAAAAAAAAAAACCACCATAATTAAATTCAAGTGGGGGAGGGAAGAGAAGGGGAAGAGAAGGGATTGGTAAACTTTCATCTACTGGGCACAATGGAAGGGTACACAGTACACCCGCTGGGTGAAGGGCTCAACAACAACTTGAACTTTGCCTAACAAATGCAAACAATGTAAGCTAATCATTTGTACCCTAATATTAATCTGGAATTTTTAAAAAATTCCCAGAAAACAGATATCAGTTTGAATTTTTTAAACTTTTTCCACCTTCACTATCAGCAGGCTGCACATTAACCTAAAGAAGGCTTTAGAAGGTGCTGGTCTCAGGAGGTGGGTTTCCTGCCAGAGGTGGAAACTCCTCCCACAGAGGTGCTAGCTGCTCCTATCGGCTCCTGCCTCAGGTTCAGGGCTTTGTGGTTAACTCTATAGGATGCTTTGGGACGAAGCTGGCTTTAAGAGTACTAACATTAGCAAAGCCAACTGACCCCAGGGTTACCTGAAGGAAGACTGCCACATAACTCTGAGTGAATAGATCCCACACCAGTCAGTCCATCAGAGGAGGCAAACCTCGTCAGGAAGAGGCAAGGTGGCTGTGCCCTAGATTAGTCACTGTGTCAACACCTGCCCTTGCAAAGCTGATAAAGGATTCACGGGTGACTGCTGGTTCGACCACAGAAACATGTTTCCCTGAGAAAGCAAGGAAGGACGAAAGAGCAGAAATCCCTGCTCCCTGGGACTTCTGCAGCTGACATCCCTGTGTCATGCCACTCACCTCCTTGGGACAGGATCTACCGGGAAGCTTTCCTTAGGAAAGTGGAAGAAAGTCTCCATCTATGCTTCGCAGAGATCTGTGTCTCAGGGCCAGGAACAAACACAGCCCACGGGTATAATTTCCCCAGATGGCTCCCACACCACTGGCCAACAGCTGAAATTCTGCTATTAAAGCTTTGTGTTTTTTCAGCGTGAAGCAGCAACTGGCAACCCGAGGGCCGAGACCTGAGTGGGAGAACCACCGGGGTGGTGAATGATTTTCAGGACGAATGTCCAGATACGAAATTTCTAGTGAATAAAAAGACATGCCAGTTTCTTCACTGACATTCTTTGATTCAGTAAAGCAAGTATTCTAAGTCTTGAGAATACAGGCATATGAGGTCCGACAATTAAGTTCATGAACTCGTCCTAGGAAAAGTGCTGCATCCCTCATTGCTGAATATTGCTACAGTCACCAGAAGGCTAGGGTGAGTACTTCAAAGGTGACCATAGTCACTTTCACTCGATTGTCTGACCTTGTGTGTTATTTTCCTTGCATTTTTGCTTCAGTGAAAAGCAAACGGTATGTAAGGAAGGCTGTTCACCCCTGACTTAAGGGTTTGAACCCTGTTAGAATGCAAATACTCTTGGAAATATGAAACCTTTAACAAAATAGTTTATTTTTAAAAACAATTTTAGGTGCTCAGGAAAATTGAGAAGACAGTACAGAGGTACAGAGAATTCCCATATACCCCCTGCCCTCACACACATGCGTGGCCTCTCCCTTTCAACATCCTCCCCTAGACTGGGACGTTAGATAAACCTATGCTGACGCATCAGGGTCAGCCACAGAGACGGTAGGGTGCACTCTTGGTTTTGTGCATTCTATGGGTTTGGACAAATACATGATGAGGTGAATGTGCTGTGAGATTATTATACAGGGCATAATCCCCTCTGCCCTAAAGCCCTCTGTGCTCTGTCGAGTCATCCTTCCTTCCCTCCAAACTCGGGCAACCCCTGCTCTTTTCACTGTCTCTGCAGCCTGCCTTTTCCAGACGGCACATGGTACTTAGCCTTTCCTACTAGCCTCTTCCACTTAGTAATATGCGTTTAAAATTTCTCCGTCCTTTTGTGGCTTCATGGCACATTTCTCTTTAGCACTGAATAATATTCCACTGTCTGAATGTACCACAGGTTATCTATTCACCTACTGAAGGACATTTTGGTTTCTTCCAAGTTTTAGCAATTGTGAATATAGCTAAATTATGAGTACAGCCTTTTTTGTGTGGGAAGAAAAGCATTTTGGCAAGAGTGCTGAAGGTATGGAAATGGGAGAATGGGCTGTAGTTCAGGGTCAGGAGACTAATGTGGAGAGGGAGTTGGAGAAAACTTTCCCCTTTCACGACTCTGCCCTACTCAGAGCACACTGCTCCTTAGAGCCCCAGAGAAACTGGAATGGAGCTGTGACAAGCAGAGCTGCTGGCCCCATGCTCTCCTGAGTAGCTATCAGGCCCCTGGAGCCCTCCACTGGTAGCCCCCAAGAGCTGCCTTGAAATTGAGAGGGAAATCTGTCCTCTTTTAGGCTGGAAAGTCTCTCTTCTAGAAGAGGAAGTCTTTCCTCAACCTGGGGGAGAATCTGTGGAGAAGAGGCCAAGGAGACTTGCTCGATGGGAGTACACCTTAAGGGGAGCACTCCTGGCGGGAACTCTCTTTAGGGGAACTCTCCTCAGGGGAGCACTCCTAGGGGGAACTCTGCTCAGGGGGAACGTTCCTCAGGGGAGTATCGCAAGTGGGGGAACTGTCTCAGGGGAGCACTCCTGTGGGGGACTCTTCCCAGGGGAGCACTCGGGGGGAACTCTCCTCAATGGAACACTCCTGGTGGGAACTCTGCTCAGGGGGAATTCTCCTCAGGGGAGCACTCCTGGGGGAAACTCTGCTTAGGGGGAACTTTCCTCACAGGGAGCACCTAGAGGGGACGCTCCTGAAGGGAGCACTCCTGGAGGAACTCTAGTCAGGAGGAACTCTCCTCAGAGGGAGCACCCCAGGGGGAGCTCCGCTGGGGGAACTTTCCTCAGGGGGAGCATTCTAGGGGGGAATACTCCTCAGGGGAGCACTTGGGGAGGAACTCTGCTCAGGGGAACTCTCCTCAGGGGAACTCTCCTTGGGGAAGTGGGAGGAACAGTTCAGAAGGCGCACTCCTCAAAGGAAGCTTTCTTTCCCCACATACTTTCCTCTTCAATGTGACTTCTGGCCAGAAGTCAGAGCCAGATATGTTCCCACTTTCTGACAGGACAAGATCAGATATCATCATTTACATCCTGACTGAAAAGGCAATCACATGCATTCACACCATTAAGAGAGGAAAAACATCTTTTCTCTACCCACCTTAGGTTCATGGTTGAGGCCCCAGTAACAAAAAACACATTAACAGGAGAAAAGCAAGCAAATTGACTTAATATAACTTTTGTGTGACAGGGAAACCTTCATCAGGAAGTATAGACCAAAAGAAACAGGCGACTCTCAGTATTGTTATGCTAGACTTGATAACCAGTGGACAGTCCTGGAGAATTATGATAGAAGAACAAAAGGGTATGATCTAGTGGTCACAACCTGGGAAAAACCTAGCAAAGTCTGTTCAGATTCCTTCTGTGTCCCTGTGTCTTTGGAGATAAGAGCTCTCCCTTCCTCCAGGCAGTGGGATGGTACCTCTCACATGACAGTGCCTTAGGGGAAGGTTAGAACATCCTTTCTAAGTTTTATGACCTGCTTTGGGGAGAAGAACAGGGAATGGTCAGAAAGACCTTACAGTGCATGCTGTTTTCTCCAATTCCTTCATTTCACAATATTTTGGGCTAGCATGTCCTGAGTTGCATCAGCCCCAATGGCCCTTCCCAGGCCATGCTTAATTGATGGAAAAACCGATGTCTTTTAGGAATTTCATTAAGTACATAAGGAACATGGTAAAGGCTGTCTGAGAACCCTTCTCCTTATACCCCAAACCATATTGTGCTTGTGGCTGCTCCTGGAGTGTAACCCTGTGTGCTGCTCTGGGTTGTGGGTGCTCCTGCCTTGGAGCCCTACACAGTGAAAGTGTCAGACCTTTAGCCCAAGGACCTGAGCTCCCATGCTGGCAGAAGCTCTGAAGAATGACTGTGAGGCTGGTGTTAATGTTATCAACACTGGTATAGCTGTGAAACAAGCTTATGGAAACAAGTTGGCCAAAAAATGTCGAAAAGTCAGAAATCTCTTGTTAAATAACAAAAAACAAGAACAATATAAGAACTTGTTAGTGGAAAATAATTCTTTCCATGACTTCTGTATGTTCTCCTCTGCACTAGTCAGGGTACTGGTAGGAGGCAGAATTCCACCCAATGGCTCAACCAAAGAGACTTCAATGAAGGGACCATTTAAGATGTGTCAGCAAGGTCATGGCAGCTATGAGAGATGTTGGGGCACCCAGAGGCTAGGAACTGCAGAAACCATTACTTCCCTAGACTAGAAGGGATGAGGAACCCAGTGAGATCTGGAACTGTGAGAAGAGGTCCCCAGGAGGGAATAGCAGTCATGGAAGGACACCACTACAGTCAGAGATCAGCACCAAAGCAGGGGAGGGTGGGGAAAAGCCCCAGCCTCTTTTCCCTCCTTGTTGTGGCCTTTCATTGGTCAGCCAAGCCCACCAGAAGCCAGGTGTTGAGGGAGTCCAGGAGATGCCATCCATAGGGGTCAATTTTCAGATACACAGAAAGGCAGAAAAGGGTAGAGAACAGACTTTGGGGTGGGAGGCAGGTGGAAACTAACCAGTGCCCTCATTGTTGTGTTGGGTGTGTATGTTCTCTGGATACAATACTGTTATCAAATATGGGACAGAGGGGAGTCCTCAAGTTTCCACTCCCCTTGCCCTCCACCTCTCCCATTTCACAAACAGTTGTTAGAAACCATCTTTATCTTCATGAATCATGGAGACTACCTTGGGCCTGCTGCAAATGTAAGAGACACACTATTGGCTTTTTGAGAAGTTCATTTGCTTTCTTTCTATAGAAGCTGGTCAGGAACTGTATAATGAAGGAGGACCTGCAACAGGATTAGAGTATGTGTCCGTCTCTTGCTAAGACCTGTTCCTGGCTCCCTACCACTGGTTAGAGCCACCTCCTGGGGCACACAGGGGGTGGAGAGACAGCCCTATTACCACACCGGTACCACCAGACCTTGAAACTTGGAGAAGGAGGGCAATGTGAGGCAATTCTGAATTTTTCTTGGCATTAATTAACATACAAATTCACTTAGAAAGTTCAGGAAACGTCTTGGGTCTCTTCAAAATCTACCTTGCCTCATCCACGTTCAGCTCCATTTTGTGTGTGTGTGTTTGTTTCTCCTTTCAAAGGACCAAGAAAATGTAAGATGTGCTAGTCACTTACTCATGCATTCATCCACCCACTCTTTCAGTAATTTTTTCTTTTTTTACTGGAAACATCTATCATGGCAGGCACTGTAGCAGGGACTAGGTTTAGAAGGATGAGAAATATGGTAGCTGCCCTTGAAAACTCACCATACAGTTAAAGTGTACACACACATTGTCTTCCCAAGTCTCATCAGCCTCGGGGACAAACAAAGCACGAGTGATGAGTGCAACTGTACCTATCTGAGCGCCTGCGGGTAAGTGTTAAACTCCAATCTCACTTGAAGTCGCCAGTTGCTTGCTTCCATTTTCCTACACCATTGCCACCATGTCCGAGACAAAGCCTTGTTGCTGCTGATACCCGGGGAGGAAAACCAGGGATAGTGCCTCTGCACTGGGAGCTTTGGGTGGGCTTACTAAGCACTTTCAGTTGAACCTCTTGGATCCATTGGGATTTCCACATTCTCCTTTCATCTGGGCTGTCACTCTTTCTTAGAATCTCAATGAAAGCATGTATAAGTTTTGGAATCATTTAGTTATTTTATCTAGCGCAATTTCAGTCAAAATATGTATATGTTATCAACCCTTTCCTGTTTTGCAAGCAAGTTAGAGCTAGGAAAGTGCTGACTGGGGAAGGAGGCTGGAGGGAGCTTCCTGCGGGTTAAGGGAGGAAAAGAAGCAGCGGGACAGCCAAGGCCAAACTTCCCCACTTACCACCCTGACCATGGGTGACCTGCTGTGCCTCAGCAGACAAATAAAGGCTGGGGGCATTATGCAATGCCTTTGGTATAAAGTTCTTGATGACTTACATCATACTAGAACTTGCTCGTGCTTAAGAAAAAAAAGTCCCAGTCATTCTAAGACATCAGATAGAGCGTCAAACACTAGGATATGTCATTTTCTCTGCTAGATTGGCTCTATAGTTCATTCATCCATTAAACAAGTATTTGTTGAACTGCTCTGACAAATGACTGAGAAACATACAAGAAACAGCTCATTCTCTTGAAATGCTTGTTCTCTAACCAGTGAGGTGATCATGAAAGGATGGGTTTTTCCCCTTCTTCCTCATCATAGCCTCCCCTTTCCAGAGAGTAAACCACCCCAGGCTACAATAACAGAGGAGGATTTTTGTGGTGACACCCAGGTCTTGGGAAGGGACCCTCTTTCACGTGATAGGATAATAGGAGATAGGCAGTGGGAGGTTACCATTTGCCTTCTGAAAGATCTTATATTCATTTGGTTGTCCCATCTGACAGAGCCTCCTGGGAAGGCCTCTTTCTCTCTTTTCTTCTGTTTCAGCATCCAAAGTTCTCCTTCCCCATCACAACCCAAGAAGAGAAGGAGATGAAACAGAAAATAATGGGCAAGGTATCCAGGTGTTTAGGCACAAGAAGAGGCTTGAAGGTTGTGTGCTCCAGAGGGAAAGTTATAATAATTACATGGGAGGGAAGAAGAGAGAGACCCTGCCACCTAAAGCTGTTCTCTGTGGTAGATTCCAATGAGGCCTGTGCCCTTAAAATGAAGTGAGAGTGAATTAAGAGACAAAGTAAACTAACCACTGTGACCGTGGGTATTTGGATTGTAAAGCTTTGGATGATCAGCCAGACATAAAGAGCTGGTTTATATTCTTCGTCACTGCAGTTGTGTATCTGACCTAATGAGATGTGGATCAGGTCACCTGTCCATTCCACCCTACCTCCTGCCCGTCCTTGGCCAGCACAGTCCTGGGAAGTGAGGAGAACCACTCCAGGAGCCGACTGGCCAATAGCAGGAAGACCACTCTTGCTTGACTACAGCCCCCACCACAGGAAGAGATCAGTGTCGGGGTGACAGACAGACTCACCAAGTGTTTTTTTGCAAGTCCAGAGAAGGGAGATATTAATTCCTTCTGCTTTCATGAAAAGGCAGGTTTGATGAAGGAAATGGCATTAAAAGGGAGCTTTAAAGGACAGCTATAGTCTAGGTCTCTGGGGAAAGAAGGGGAGGGAATTCCAAGCAGAGGGAGCAGAAATGAAATGGGAATGGAAATGAGATGTGTAGACTTTATTTATCAGGGGTGTCGTGGGATATCATGTGGAAAATCAGTGTGATTATTTATCTCCATGATGCTGACCTCTTTGTACCTTTGTAATAATAATCTTGGCAGGAACTTACATAAAATCCCAACTGGAACCAAATATTCATTTCTCATTTTTAACTAAATCACAGATCAAACCAAACTTGAAACATACATACACATCATTAGTATGAACCAGACAATAGAATCTTGCATATATTAAAAAGCTGTTTTGCAACTTTGAACTGCAAGTGCTGATAAGAAAGGTGTATTTCTAAATACTGAATTATGTTTCTCTTCTAAATATAATATCAAATTTATTCTGGCAAATCTGATTTTGCAAATCTCTTTTTTGGCACACATAATTCGATGAGGCTGGGTTATATGTGATGATATCGATCTCTGCAAGTAGCTTGTGGAATTAGTCTTTATAATTACAGCTCTACACATCACTATAGCCATAGGGTATCAGTCAGAGTCTATAATTGAAAACACAATAACCTACTTAGTCATCTTAAACAGAGAGAGAATTTATCATAGGTATTAGGTATTAAACATGCTTTCTGGGGGCACCGGCCCCATATGCCGAAGGTGGCAGTTTCAAGCCCAGCCCCGGCCAAACTGCAACAACAACAACAAAAAAATTATTTATTGCTTATTGTACCCTCAATTAATCCCTAACAATAAAAAAAAAAGGCAAAAAAAAACATGCTTTCTGGGAAAGCAAAAAGGTCAGGATTGGAAGCTTTGCATACGGCCAAGTGCAACACTTATCACAGGACTGTCCTGACAAGACTACCCAAGGCAGCACCTCTGCGCCCACTGGTGATGCTGGGCTCTGTACATCAGAATCTGCACCACTGCCCCCCAAAAAACCAGACATTCCCTCCTGAAGATGGGTCCCCTGTCTTCCTGCTCTTCATGTCCCTCTTCCCAAATATAAGTCTCCTTACAGTGGTACATCAGAGTCGGGGTAGCATGATTGCCCCCTACACTTGCATCAGAAGCTGGAGAAATGACCTTGACTTTCACCTTGGGAAATTCAAGTCCACATTGCCACGAAGTGTGGCAGAAACCCATTATACGTGTTTATGGTGCTGTGTGCCATGTTCCTATATCAACTGATTTTATTTTCTGTGTTCAATTTCTTTAGCACATAGGAGATTTCTTTTTCTGGCAATGTCATGAACAAGAAGGCCTAAGAAAATATCCCAGTATAAGACACCTAAAAATGCTGGATAAAATATATCAAATCTCCTCTGAAAGGCATAACTGATGTTAATAAAAATGGTAGTGAAATATCTATCAACATGAAGCTAAAGCTGGAAAACTTACGAGTTGACTTTGAGGCTGCTGCTGCCCTTTGGAGATGAGCTGATGTCTATAACCCAGAATTTGTGGTTTAATGGTGCTGTAAAGCACTGAAGTTATAGCCTTGGGCCTTTACCAGGGAAGGGGTTGGAACAGAGACACCTCCTATATGATATTGATGTAGTCAGAGCTTCAGTGCAAGAGCATCTACAGAAAAATAGCTCAAAGCAAAGGAAGACATTGAGGGAAATCTTTCAGCCTGGATAAAGCTGCCTAGAGAAAAAGAGTCTCTCTTAAAACTTTGAATTTGGGACTTGATTTTGCATTATCTGTATACCCCAGGAAGGCAGAAACTGAAACATTTACCAAAGTGCCTCCAGGTTTATAGTGTACATGGTGACGGGTGGGAACAAACGCTAATTGTCTCTAGAAGGCATATCCTCAATTCAGGTCTCTCAGGATTCTTACAAATAAAGTTCAGCCAAATACATGATCGCATCATGAAATTATAAAAGATGTACTAAAAGAAGCCAGCACAAGCAAGAATCATTAAAAATACTGAACAGTTGAATTAGATTATTTAGGCCAATAGATCCTAGAATTATGCTACAGTTTAAAGTATTAAAAGAAAGGACAAAAGGGGGACATTAAAACATGAGCAAGAAAAAGATCATCAAAAAAAACAAGATGGGTTACACAATAGATTATACACAGCAGAAGAGAGGAAGAGAATTAGGGAACTAAAAGAAATTACCCAGAAGAAAAAAAAAGAGTTGAAGGGGAAATATGGGAGATATAAAATGGAAGTTAAGGACTTGGGAAACAGAGGTTTAATGTATGACTAATTAGAAGTCCAAAGTAAGAGAATAGAAGGACTCGGGGATATTAGAGTCTAAGAAAAGGGCCAAGAAATGATAATCCATTCTCTACTGCGTTTGGAACCAAATGAGAATGTACATTGGATTCAGGCAGATGGAAATAAAAATACCAGGTGAAACTGTTGAGTAAATGTGCATTAATTATAATGTGGTGCAGAAATAAGCAAATTTCTCCCTCCCATCCTTGGCAGCACTGGGCAATTGAAGACCCACCCATCTCCCATCCTCCACAGTATCTGCCCTGAAAACCTTAACACAGAGAAATGGAGAAATGGGTATTCCCTGTAGCCAGCTCCCAGAGGGAAAGAGAACAGGCTCCAAGGAGCATGCTCAGATACTTACCCCAACTTCACCTGTTAGATAATCATCTTCTCATCCCTGGGCGGGTAGAGCGAGTAGACAGAGAGAGGCCAGGAGTGTTACTTTCAAAGAATCCCCTCCTGAAGCTGGGTAGTGGGTACAAGCATACAGTTAGGGAGAAGGAATACATTCCAATGTTTGATAGTAGAGCAGCATGCCTACAGTTAACAACAATGTGTTGTATTTTTCAGAATAGAGGAGAGGATTTGAAATGGACCCAACACATAGAAATGACAAATATTCAGGTGACAGATACTCTATATACCCCGACTATATCATCACATGTTCTATGCATGTAACAAAATTTCACATGTACCCCACAAATATGTGCAAATATAATATATTAAAAAATTCTGCTCTGAGGCCGGGCACAGTGACTAACTCCTGTAATCCTAGCACGCTGGGAGGCCAAGGCAAGTGGATTGCTTGAGTTCAGGAGTGTGAGAGCAGCCTGAGCAAGAGTGAAACCCCATCTCTTCTAAAAATAGAAAAATTAGCCAGGCCTTGTGGCAGGTGCCTGCTGTCTCAGCTATTGGGAAGGCTGAGTCTAGGAGTTTGAGGTTGCTGTGAGCTATGATGACACCACAGCCCTCCATCCAGGGCAACAGAGCGAGACTGACTCAAATAAAACCAAAATAAAAAACAAACAAAAAAAAAATGCTGCTCCTCAAAGACAGAAAAAAAAAAAAAAAAGAACATCCTTTTATCAGAGAAGAGGCATTATTAGAAGAGATTGTATGTAAGAATTTTTCAGAATCCAGACGAAGGAAGCATAATAAAATGCTTACCAAGATAAATATAAATAATCTACATGTCCACACACTGTGGTGAAACCTCAGAACCCAGAAACAAAGAGAATGTAAATTAGAAATTAGAAGTTAAAGATGGATTACCTGCAAAGGACTGATAGAGGACTAGTCAACAGAAAATGTTGATAGGAATGTAAACAAGGTCTTCAAATTGCTAAGAGAAAATGACTGTCAACTTACAACTGTACTCAGCAAAACTACTTATTAAGAAAAAGATAAAAATAAAGACTTTTTCAAACCAAAAAAAAATCTCTGAACGGTCCTAACTATGGAAATTTCTGAAATATGTTCATTTCAGGAAGAAGCAAAAAATATTCTAGAGGGGGAGGTCAGAGAGTAAGACGGGGTGGAACCGAGGAGGCTCCGCAACTGCTCCTTCTCAGCCGTGCCCCTCGCGGGCTCCCGGCTTCATTTTGTGATCTTGTTTTTCAGAGTTTGGGGTGAAGTCCGTGACTCATCATCTTAGTCTACTGTTCCAAAGAGTCCAGAGGGGGACAAAGGACTAAGGTGCTGCTATCTTTTCAAAAGGGACGAGTCTTCGGTGTTGAGGGAGAAAAAGGAAAATGAGACTAGAAAAGAATACGGGAAGTCATACACTGAGAACCATTAGCAAGGTGGCCAAATCTGTACATAAGCCATGAAGCAAACAGCTGATTATGGCCAGCACCGTGGCTCCTGCCTGGAAACCCAGCACTCTGGGAGGTTGAGGTGGTGGATTGCCTGAGCTCAGGAGTTCAAGACCAGCTTGAGCAAGAGTAACACCCATCTCTTCTAAAAATATAGAGTAGCCAGGCACCTGTAGCCCCAGCTACTCAGGAGGCTGAGGCAAGAGAATGACCTGGGCCCCAGAGTTTGAGGTTGCTGTGAGCTAAGACACCATGGCACTCTACCCAGGGCAACAGAGTGAAACTCTGTCTTAATTTAAAAAAGAAAAGAAAAATGAAATAAAAGTAAAGAAAACATCTGATTACTCAGGCAGCTCTTCTGGAAATGTCACAGGAAAAATCCATGCCTTTGCACATTGTATTAAAGAGAGAAAGGAAGTGAAATTACGGGTTCTTATTGGTTGCCGTCTCCTGCTTCCCTTAGTCACAGAATGCTTCCCTAAACTTTGGGCAACATCACTGTGTGCTCAGCAGCTGCTTAGAAAGCCAACACCCCATACTTCATGGTGTATCATTCTCTTCAAGTTCCCTAGTAGGTGAAAGTGGACTCCATGCAAAGAAGGCTTGGTGTGTTCTTGAGATGTGAGAACTATGCCAGCCCAGACTTCAGACAGCTCAGAAATCTTGGCAGGGTGCCAGTAGATTGGGGAAAGGATTGATACAGTCAGGGAGGCAAGTAGTTCCTTTGGAAACTGGAGGCAATTAGTCATAAGGCACGCGTGTTTCAGTCCCACAGACTCCTCAAACAGTTTTATTCTCCGCAAAGTGAACTGATCTGCCTAGGGCAGTGATTTTCAACTGGTGTGCCATAAGAGGATCTTAGGTGTGCTGCAAAAAATTTTAAAGATCAGGGGTGGCACCTGTGGCTCAGTGGGTAGGGTGCCGGTCCCATATACGGAGGGTGGCAGGTTCAAACCCGGCTCCCGCCAAACTTTAACAATAAAATAGCTGGGCACTGTGGCAGGTGCAGGTAGTCCCAGCTACTCAGGAGGCTGAGGCAAGAGAATCGCCTAAGCCCAGGAGTTGGAGGTTGCTGTGAGCTGTGATGCCACAGCACTCTGCCAAGGGTAATAAATTGAGATTCTTGTCTCAAAAAAACAAAATAAATAAAAAGAAATTTTAAAGATCATTAATTAAATTATTTTCTAAAGGAGTTCAAAGCACAGTAAGTATATTCTTTTTCTTACTTTTCTTTTTTCTTTGTCATCCTTGGTAGAGTGCCATGGCATCACAGCAACCTCAAATCTCAGCCTCCCAATTAGTTGGAGTTACAGCTGTCTGCCCCAACACTCGGCTAGTTTTTCTATATTTAGTAGAGATAGGTCTTACTCTTGTTCAGGCTGATCTCCAACTCCTGAACTCAAGCAATCCATCGGTCTCAGCCTCCCGGAGCGCTAGGATTATCGATGTGAGCCACTCCACCCAGGCTTACTCTTTTTTTGATCAACATAATTTAAGTGTTCCACAGAAGTTTAACTATAGGTTCAAGTGTGCCATGAGACTAAAAGGTTTGAAAAACACTGGCCTAGAGATTAAATCTGTGTCTTGACCTTTTTTGAACTATCCTCTAACCAATGAGCTAACTAAACCAGATTTAATTTTTTAATTGAAAATTAAAGGAAAAGTCAACCACTGTACCACCGAGATAGAATAGGCTATGTGCTATGCTAACAAACAATCCCAAAGTCTCATGGCAACACAGCAAAATTTTATTTTTTCACTCATGCAATGTCCATTGAGGTCCTAAGTGACCCTCTGGGGCAACCATCCTCGGTGAGTGTCTCCCCTCTTCAGGCGGGGGGAGGCTCCGGCCAAGCTTATGACCTCCTTGGTGAGTGTGGCATAAATAAGAGGAGCCTGGGGAACTCTTCACCTTCTCCAAAAAGCCTTCTCCCAGAAATGATAACCAGCACTTTGTTCATAGCGCTGTTCAGAGATAGTCAGATGGCACTGCCTAATTTCAAAGGAGTGAGAAAGGATAATTTCCCATGTGTCTGGAAAGGGAGGAGACCCCCCGGCAAACACAAGAAACGTTCTCTCCTAATAATTTTTTTTAAGTACAATTTATGTTGAGAAGATAAATTTCATCACTAAAATATCTCCCTCATTCTTCTTGTTCTCCCTCATATTCCTAGTCTACACACAACTGAGTTCAGCTTACGTATACATTTCAGGAAGACACATTTATTTTCTGTGATCATCCCATCATTTCTGGAAATACCCTAATGAGAAGGCCTATATTTGATTTTTCTTACAGAAAGTTGTAACAGAGTCAGTTATATTGAAAATGACGTACAGTAAATAGATTACTTAAGAACTGAATATGACCTTAGCATTTCACACAGGAAAATACTTTTTTTATAAAGGTCTGCAGAAATCTATACCGTGAAGGGAGGAGTTTGATTTTAATATGTCAGTCCCTGCCCCCGCTGGTGCTGGCTCTGTGTCATTGTTCTATCCTTTCCTCTGTCTCTGACCTTCATTATCTCTCCCTGGACCAATAATTGTCTCTCCAGCCTCCCTCTGACCCATATCTCATGCTGAGACCACAGGGCTGATCTGTATTCAGCCTATGGTTTTAAATATTAGACACTGTCTCTAGCATTTTTTCACTATTTCCTAAGTGTGTTCTGTCTCTCTTCCAAGACCGAAAGAAGATGAGAATGGGGATGAGACTCATTTCCTAGATTGTCGCGTGTTTCCCCCCAACCCCCTTGCCCCCTTCCTCCAGCACCTGGTCCTGAACACTGTCTGTTCACAGTGCACTCAATAAATACTTGTTGAATGGAATTCTCTAAACCATGCTGATTATTCATTCAGCTCAAGTCCCCGTGTCTATGTAGAATGATGGATTTCCAGACACCAGGACTGAGGGTCAATTCAAATGTCTTGAGGGCCTATTGGGTTTACAGTTGCGAACCACCTTCCCCTTTCCACACTGGTAAATAGAGGGCAGGGAGTGCCGCCCAGCATTCCTAAGCAGCTGCCCTGCGATCTGTGCCATCCCTAGAATTAGTCATAGGGCCAGCCATGAAAATAAACCCGCTTTTTTTCCCTTAAATTCTATCAACAAAGGGCCAATGAATGTCAAATTAATGACTCATTGAACGTCCACTGCATCCTGCTTCTGACTTCTTGGAGGAAGTAGACCCCAAGATTTCCGAAAACACTCTTAGTAATTTCTCTGCTAAGCGCGCCTTTCAGATGTTTGCAAGAGTGATGCCGTCTCCGTTAGTAGGAGCCTGAGGCTCTCAAAGACGTTCTGGGGAGTGATATTTCAATGCTATTATAGTCTGTTTCTGGTTCTAAGTACAAAGGGTGACTGGATGGAGTAATGCCATGGGCGTCACCTTTTCCCTGTTTTTCTATAAGAAAGATGTATTACATAATAGGAGAAGACACTTCTAATTATTGAGACTGATTTTAACACTCCATCAAATAAACTGGCAAAATGGCAGTGCCATGTGTGCTGAAACCACGAGAAGGGAAAGGGAAAACTGCACACGTCAGATACGTCCAAATGGCAGCTAGTGAAATGTGTTCCAGGAATCACTGAGTGCTGCCCAAAGATGCCAGAATTTTCCAAACAGTGCTGGGTAACTCCACCCAAATTACCCACCCCCATCAAAGTGTATTCTTTAAACTGTGGACTTTTCGGAAATGCTTCCAACGCTATGAATCGCAACAAATTTTAATTTTCAATAGTGAATTTTGAGACAGGGTGTTTGTATGAATAATTCAAATGAGACAAGAAACCATTTTAGAAGCTGATAGATTCCATGAGCTAAATCTCGCTATACTATAGCATGATTGTATACACTTGAACATTTTATTGATTATTTTTAATAAGTTCTATAAAATCATTGTGGCAGTGTAAAGTGGTGATGTTACTGGACCAATAAGTGCAGGTAGTGTCAGAGTAGAAATGAAACAAGTTTTTCAATATGAAAAATAAAATTAGACTTACCATTTTAAAACTGAATATGCCTCCATCAGAGACAAAAAGTTATGTGAGGCCAGATGTGGAGGCTTATACCTGTAATCCCAGCACTTGGAAGGCTGAGGTGGGTGGATTGCCTAAGTTCACAAATTCGAGACCAGCCTGGGCCAGAGTGAGATCTCATCTCTAAAAATAGAGGGGTGTTGTGGTGGGTACCTATAGTCACAGCTACTTGGGAGGCTAATGCAAGAGAATCACTTGAGCCCAAGCGTTTGAAGTTGCGGTGAGCTGTGACACCACAGCACTCTACCAAAGGTGACAAAGTGAAACTCTGCCTCAGAAAAAAAAAAAAAACTTATGTAAAACTTTCTAAAAGGTCATGGATTAAAATACCCTATCTGCAAAAATTAATATACAATTGAAATATATTTTATTCCAAATAGTACAGAGGATACTGGAGGAGCCCATTTATTCATGCTGTCCACGTAGAATATCAACCAGTTAAGGAATGACAGCTGTTGTTAGATTTTGCTAATGATTCAACTTAGAAACAGAAAGCACTCTCCTGGTCCCTTTCTGGGGTTCTAGAACAGTTAATAAAAGAGCAGTGTTAGATGTAAGGCAAGCCGCTTTTTAAGAAACATGTGTCTTATAACTTGTGTACCTTGTAATTGGGATTTTCTCAGTGTTACACCTTCAAAACCAAACAGAAATCAAGTGACCAATATGATACTCAAAATGTTATTCATAACCCCTGGTTTAACGTTATTGTGATCATGAAAACTGCCTTGTTTTTGGCTGATAGACATCATAATACACACACAAAAAAAAATAGCATGAATTTGAAGTGAAAAAACATAAACCAGTAAAATTTGGGAATCTGACCAAGATTTTTAATTTGATAAATTTATTTATTGCTAATTTTAAAATGGTTAAAAACCAATGGAATAAACTATAGTTATAAAAGTCTTTGGGGATTCTAGTATCCTAATTTTATCACCCTTGGGACACTCACTTTCTCTGTAGGAAATAATTGTCTTTTTTTTTTTTTATTTTATTATCAGCCAGGTATACATCTTGATCAGAATAGGTAATTTGGGTGGAATTACCCAGCACGGTTTGGAAAACAGTGGCTCATGCCTGTAATCCCAGCACTTTTGGGAGGCTGAGACAGAGGATTGCTTGAGCCCAGGAATTCAAGACCAGCCTGAGAAACATAGTGAGACCTTGTCTCTAAAAAGAAAAAAGTAGTTATTATCTTTTCTTTTTTTTTTTTTTTTATTAAAGGTCTCCTACATTGTGCAGAATGGATTCCAACTCCTAGGTTCAAGCAGTCTTCTTACCTCAGCCTCTTCAGTAGCTGGGGCCACAGGTACAGGCCTCTGCCCCCATTTAATACTAGAGTCACAGAGTTACAAAACTACATGATAAAATGATATTAACATTTGCTAGGACACTTTTATGTTCATGATCTCCTATAATCTTCAGAACAATCCGATGACACAGAAAACAGCCTTCTAGGAGCAGCCAGATCACAAGCCAAGGGTGGATGATCAGACCCAAGTGGATTTGGGGAGGCAAGACAGGGAAAAATGGAGATCGGACAGCAGCAGCTGAGTCAGCAGGCTCCCTGACTTTTGGACTCGTTCACTGATGGCTGCAACACAGGCGTGGTGAGGAAAGGTGAACCCAGGAGGGTCATTCTCTATTTCATCCCTGGTGGGCGTCACTGTGAAGGAAAGGTGTCTGGAGGAAACACCTGGGAGTTACCCACTGGGGAACCCACTCAAACTGGCTTACACGGATGTGGTTTCTCTTAGTAAAGGACCCAGCAAAGAGTTTCACCTAGAGCTCGAGAAGCTGCATGGTCTCCTGTGGATACACACACACATAAAGAGAAGCAGGAATTTCTACACAGCTAAGATACACTGCGTGAAGGAATGCTTACATATTGCTTAGAGCGGACACGGTTTGCTTTAATGCAAAAACAGTGCAAGGAAAGGCTGAGTGAGAAGTAAAAGCTGAAGTCTGAAAGAGAGAAAACTCAGGAGGCAAAACTATAAAATTCTTTAAAAATCAACATTTGATGTATAATGTCCTTTAAACTTTTCATTAACCCAAAGGAAAAAGTGAGTCTTAAAGAGTCTCCGTTTCTCTCCCAATGTCATATGACCTCTAAATGGCCCCCGAGAGACTTGAACTTGGATCTTTGACTGATAGCCCAGACAGGGATCTTTCCAGCTCACTCAGCACTTTCCTGATACATTGTAAAAATATCTGTAAAGGCTTTTTCATGTATGTGCGGAAAAAGAGTTAACATAGGCCTGAGACTGCTGTCCTTGGAACGACCTGCTTTGCTAGGTTGGCCGTTGGCTGGCATTTGGGAACTTGAATTTTAAATAGTTCCCTAGACTGATGCAAAACTTTCCCTACATGAAAGGGCCAAGGAAGGGGAAGGGAGGGGGGAGGTTTGGTGGAGGGAGGGTAATGGGTGGGGCCACATCTATGGTGCAACTTAGAATGGGTACAGGCGATTGCACTAATGTACACAGCTATGATTTAACAATAAAAAAAGAAAAGAATAAATAAATAAATAAAATAATAAATTTTAACTGCATCAAAAAAAAAAAAAAATTGTCTTCCCTGACACTGGTCTTTATTGGGGACTGCCGGCATACAGCACTGAATACTTGATAATGATAATAAACAACTATGTTACTTGTTAAAAAAAAAACTTTCCCTACATGATAAGAGCAGGTCATTGTGCCTGAATGGTTTGTGAAAACGATGTGGTCTGTGCTGAACCCTGCTTTCCTTCTGGGAGTCTGGAAGTTGCTGTGTTAGGCAGAGGGTGTCTACGTGACCAGCCCCAATAAAAACCTTGAACACGGAGTCTCTAGTGAGCTTCCCTGACACTGACATTTTGTATGTGTTGCTACAAGTCATTGCTGGAGGAGTGAGGCAGGGAGACACGTCTTGTGTGATTCTACCGGGAGAGGGCTCAGAAGATCGTGTCTAGCTTCCTCTGGACTTTGCCTTATGCTCCTTTTCCCTTTATTGATTTTACTTTTCATCCTTTTGCTGTAATAAACCATTACCATGAATACAACTATATGCTGAGTCCTCCTAGCAAATCACTAAACCTGGGAGTGGTCTTGGGGACCCCCAACATAATGCCTCAAAAGTAGTGATGGATTTCAAATTAGTGACGGCCTTTGTATTTGTTGATTCACATAATACTTGCACAGAGTATTAAAATTCAGCAAGTATTCAAAGGCTTACAATAAAAAAGGGCAGTCTCTTGCTTACTTCTCCCCTGTATCTCCAGTTTTAACTCTTAAAATGAATCATTTTCAAATCTTTTAGGTGTTTCTTCTTGATATTTATATCCATATATGTTGATACTTAATATTTCTTGATTGTTTTACATTTAGACATTATTTATTGTATTACTACTATGGAAAATGAGGATTTAGTTGTCTGGCAACCACCGCCTCCCGCATACCCACACAACCTTTTCTCTTCCTTCACTCTCATAAGGTGGTTGTTGGCATGATTTGGGGTTAAATAAATATTCCGTGTTTACATTATAATGACACCTACTATTCACAGCTGAACCACAAAATGTACTGTGATTAATTTCCTTTCTTATGTAACATTTTAAAAAGTGTCCTGGAAATAATTACTTTATATTTTTATTTGCTCCATCAGCAACTTTCCCCCCTAAGCTCTTTGCCAAAGTTTCAAAATTCCTCTTGGCAAACTCAAAAGTAATCTATCATTTTCATCTCACTTCTTAAGATTCTCCTTTAGAGTGCTCTGTCCCCTCCTGCTGTGGCTGTGTTGTCCTCTTTGCTGCTTTTCTGTGTTGAATGTCCTGTGTCACAGCTATCACATTGTTCATTTGAGGAAGCATGTCCTCGAGTACAGTGTCCTAGAAATGGCATAAAAGAGTGAAATGTTTGAGGCTTGAGCGTCAACACATGTGCTTACTCTACCCTCACATTTGATTGATAGTTTGGCTGGGTATAGGATTCTAAGTTAGAAATCACCTCTCAGAATTGTGAAGGCATTCCTCCACTGCATTCTAGCTTCTAGTATTGTTGATTAGCAATCTACAGGATTTCTGATTATAGGATCTTCTCTTTTGCCCAGTTGCAAAATTTCACAGTGATGTGTATGGGTGTCATTGTTCTGGGAACTCACAAGGCCCTTTCAATTGGGAAATTCATGTCCTTCAAGCCAAGATGTTCTCATATTATTTTCTTGAAAAATATATTATTCTATTTGTTCTGTTATCTCTTCATAAAAGTGCCTATAAATATTGCGCTTCTTGAATTGATCCTCTAATTTTTGTATTTCTTTTTGTTTTTTTCTCCCAAATCTGTCTTCTTGGTTAATTTCTAAACTTTTCTGCAACTTTGTTTTTTAATATTCTATTGAATTTTTATTTTGATTATGATATTTTAAATTTTTTAATAGCTCTTTTTCATTTTCTGAATGGTAATTTTATAGTTTTCTGTTTTTGTCTTATGGATGCAACATCTTCTCATGCCTCCATTGATATTAAGCCCAGGGTATTACGCCCCCACTCCTCCCACCCCCGCACACTTGTCTGTCACTAAAATTTTGTTACTAAAACTGACTTTTGGCTCAGTGTCCGTAGCTAAAGCAGCTAAGGTGCCAGCCACATACATGGGAGCTGGCAGATTCGAATCCAGCAGGGCCCGCCAGACGACAATGACAACTATAACCAAAAAATAGCTGGGTGTTGTGGCAGGCACGTGTAGTCCCAGCTACTTGGGAAGCTGAGGCAAGAGGGTCACTTAAGCCCAAGAGTTTGGGGTTGCTATGAGCAGTGACGCCATGACACTCTACCCAGGACGACAGCTTGAGACTGTCTCAAAAACAAAAACAAACAAACAAAAAAAAAAAACAACTGACTTTCACAGTAAAATTTCCTCAGATGTCTGTCTATTCTTAGTTCACCATTCATATCTCTGAGCAAAGAACCAAGAGCTTATTGTGCACATAAGTGGGAATTGCTACCCAATGGGCTTCACTGGCGCAAGGTCACCTGGGGCCTGCCCTTTTTGCTGGAGACCCTCAAGGTATCAGGCTATCAGCCTTTGGGGTTAGTTTCTCTATGGAGTAATCCTCTTGCCTGGTGGGCATAAGCCTGAATGCTAATATTCTAAGAGTTGAGGAAGAAAGGAAACTAAATCTAATCTTTAAATATAAAGTTTTTTCCTTAATCCCCCTTTTCAAACATTGTTACTGTATCCAAAGATCTTCTACTGACAAAGCCTAAAATTGAACCAGTCAACAAAGGACAAATGTCCACAGAGAACAGCTCCAGCATCACAAATCAGGGCAAAGAAGGATGGATTTAGAGGCGAGAGACAACCAATCAATAACTGACAAGCCCACCCTTACTGGCCCTCTGAGTATCTCTGAGTTTAGAGCCTTTTTGTCAATTTCTTTGAGCATAAATTTCCTGTTTCCTGGTGGGGTAGGGGAAGGAACCTGGGATCTGACAGTTCCTTGGCTATAAACCGATGCTTGTTTTTAATCCCCACCCATTATCCCTAAGTTTCTGGTACCTCTGATGTCTGAGCATCTATGAGGTTCACTTGAGCAAATTGGTTTCTAGTGATAGCTCCCCCTACTCACATGGAGGTTCTTTCCTTCATGCTGCTAAATCTTTTACCACTTGGTCTAGCCGCTCTATGACTTCTAAGATTTTGTTGACATCTCTCTTCTAGTGTCATCTTTTCTCCTGTTTTCTTCCTTCTTGTGTATTTACGATTTCTATGAAAATTAATTTAGTGTCATTATTTGAACTCCATATAGGATAGTAATAACTACTTTTTCGATTCCCCATCTTTGACCCACTAGTACTTATTTTAGTAAAAGTTTAAATGTTCATTGAAAAGCTAAAGAAAACTAGTTAGATTAAGCAGTGACTGATAACAAGTAATTTTTCATTTTGAAGATGTTTAACTTACATCCGGGGGTATGTACTTCTTTAAGCCTCGCTCTATAACTATTTGTCAAAGACTAGCCCAGAAACACAAGCATCAAAATCAACTTATGGTATTTGTTGAAAATGGATGCTTGAGCCTACCCTACATGGTATGCACCAAACTCTTCAGGTATTGGGCTAAGTAGTCTGCATATCAAACACAATTCTCAGTGATTAGCAATTCTGTTTGATTTTGTATTATTGTGATAGAATATGTTGACTTGTGGCATTTTGGTAAGAAATTACATTTTGTTAAGAAAAAAGAGCCTCCCACCAAAATGACCCAAATAAATAATGCCTTGTTTGTCTAGTTTTTTAATCCATATTTGGTTGAGCCTAGTTGGTGGCCAAAACTGCAAGGAATGAAAGTACCATCATTCATCTGTTAAGCATGACCTGAAATTTGAGAAGAGTCTAAGAATTCATCGATTCCTCTGCAGCAGCTGCACAGATTCAGACACATGAAAGTGCCAACAAATGTCATTGCTTCCATTAGATTGGGGATAAAAATGAATGCATGTTCCAAGGCCTTGATGAGCTAAACCAATTATGCAAAGTGAAACTCCGTGTTCGTCTTTTGTTCCATTCCTAATCTCTAGCTGACTGTAAAGTGGGAAATCAACCTTCATCAGTTCCAGGAAGGCCTGAAGCAGGTAGCAGCAACCTTCATGCCCCACCCCTCAGGCCTCAGCCACACAGAGGTAGGTTTTGTTCTGCAGCAAAATATTTTGTACTCAAGATTATTTCCCTTCCTTTCATAATAATAACATTAATGTTCTTTCTGCTTATAAATGGAATATATGCTAACTGAACAAAAATTTTAAAAGTGAGTGGGGAAAATGAGAAAAAAAAATTGATTTTATCCTAATCCCAGGGATAGCCAGTGTTATATGCTAACGTATTTCCTTCTAATATTTTTTTTTTTGTACTTACATATTTTATGTGGTTGAGAGAAGGCTTCTAAGCTAGTTGGGTACCCTGCTTGTACCACTTAACATTTTGTAAGCAAGTTTCCACATAATTAAAGTCCTTAAACATTTAAATATTATAGAGCTATGCATTCATTTGGCCACTCCCCAACTAATGGATATCTAAGTTGTTGCCAAATTTCTGTTGTTCCAAACAGCAAAATATGCAGCTTTTTATATAAATTTGGCCCACATTTCTATCTTTTAAAAAAAAGATACATTCCTGGAGGCTATGAACATTTTAAGGCTCCTAATAGAAGCTGTCATGCTATATTCCAGAAAAATTTTGTCAAGACACACTTTTCCACCAGCAAGGAATGAGAGTGTTCCTCTCACTATAGTTGCAACAGATCAAGATATGGTAAATGTTTCATTTCACTAAAATAATATATCTATATTACTTTAAATACATATATTATCAAAAAACATCATAAAAAACAGAAGTCTCCTGGCCAACTGTGCTGTTCCCTCCTGTCTCAGCCCAAGGGCAACCACTCTTAACTTTTTCAGGGATTGTTTTTACCTCCAAAGATGTGTTTATTTTAAAGTTTCAAAATTTTAGATGTTATCTATTCATTTCCTCTGCAAAAGACTAGGATTTGGCTAATTTACACCAACTCCTCAATTTCTTACTTTTTCTTCCCATATCCTCCTAATAATCTTGTATAGCTGGTTTTAGATAAATCAATAACAAATCAACAATTATTCAGTAATATAATAATGATATCTTATTATAATTATCATTTGTGTATCTACTAATAATTATACTATAATCAATATGATAATTGTTATGACTGAACAAATATTACTCAACATAAATTGACATTGTATATTAATGTTACACATTTGCTTTCCTGTCTTTTTTTGTTTGGTTTGGCATTTCTAATTGTCCTTTTCTTCTTATATCATCATTTTTTAATTAAGTCGAGTCTCCCAGTTTCCTGGAGAGCTCCCTGCCAAAGTTTTTCATATTCTTGCTTTAAGATGGACCCAGGGGTCAAATTGTTCTCTAAAAGACTTCTAATTAATTCTCCAGTTTTTTTTTTTTTTTTTTTTTTTTTGAGACAGAGTCTCACTATGTCACCCTGGGTAGAGTGTCGAAGCGTCACAGCTCACAGCAACCTCAAACTCTTGGGCTTAAGCGATTCTCTTGCCTCAGCCTCCCAAGTAGCTGAGACAACAGGAAACTGCCACAATGCCCAGCTATTTTTTGTTGTTGTTGCAGTTGTCATTGTTGTTTTAGCAGGCCCAGGCCCAGTTTGAACCCTCCACCCTTGATGCATGTGGCTGGCACCATAACTACTGTGCTACTGGTGCCCAGCCGCCTTTTTTTTTTTTTTTTTTAATTCTCTGACTCTTCTGCTCCTTGATGCCCGGAGTTTTGGAACCCAGAGGTACTGCAAGGCTAGCCACTGCTCATCCATTCTGCAGTCTATGGTAGCCTGGTGGGCACTGTAAGCTGTGGTTTCTTCCAACCTGCTCCATCAAACACCACAAGAATCTGAGACACCTCGGCCTCAGCCCATATCTCAGTCACTCTCAAGTAGAGATAATTTTGACCCACAGGGAACATTTGACAGATGGGCACACTGGTTTCATTTGCCACAACTGAGGATTGGGGGTGAGGAATGGGAGGTTGCTGCTGGCATCTAGTGGGTAGAGAGCATTGCTACCCCCACAGGACAGCCCCCCCATAACAAAGAATGTTTTTGGTGAGAGAAGAATTTATCATTTTGTAGTCTCTCAAGACAGAGGCGAGGTCAGCATCTATTTTCAAATTGACATCTTCATACTACTCAATCTCTTGGAAAGTGCTTCCTCACTCATACAATAAGATTGGAACTTAGGACTATTATTTGAATTATTAGGACTAAATAAGGTGATGCATGAATGGGGTCCAAAGCTTAAAAATATTTCAAAAGTATTCAGACTGTATCACTATTTTGGCCAGGGGCAGTGGCTCATGCCTGTAATCCTAGCACTCTGGGAGGCCAAGGCAGGAGGATCACTTAACCCAAGAGTTTGAGGTTGCTGTGAGCTAGGCTGACACATGGCACTCTAGCCTGGGCAACTCTGTCTCAAAAAAAAAGCAACTTATCATTTTTGAAATATATAAAAAAAGAAGTTATAATTATTTAAAATGTTAAAAAGAAGTTATTATTTAAAATTTTTCATACTTTAGTGGATTAAAAAATGCTACCTTGTTTAAATTTATGTTTTTTGTACTGGTGAGGCTGGAATGTTGTCATATGTTTATTTTGCAATTGGTATCCATTCTGCGGTGATTTCAAGACTTTGTTAACATTTAATGACATTCATGTTTATTATTGCCCACATGCCCTGACCCCACCACTACATGAGTCACATTTACTTTAATATTGAAATTATCACTCTGATTCACTACATCACAAGTTAATAAGAAATTCTTATTTTCGGGCGGCACCTGTGGCTCAAGGAGTAGGGTGCCGGTCCCATATGCTGGAGGTGGCGTGTTCAAACCCAGCCCCGGCCAAAAAAAATAGTAAAAAAAAGACTTATTTAAAAAAAAAAAAAAAAGAAAAGAAATTCTTATTTTCCCAAGGTTGCCCTTCCCAAGGGCAACTATGATTCCTGGCCCTGCCCTTGGCACTTGCTGCCCCCTGCTGGTAGAGCAGGAACTTGCACCACCTAGCGCCAGAGGGTCTACACACTTGCCATCTTTCCCCACTCGCTCAACTGGCTCCATCTGCTGGTCTCTTAGTCCTCCCACGCCATCATTTCGCCCCTGGAGGTGGTCCCTGGATAACCATGCCAACGCCCTGCAGGTTTGCAGAGATGGAGCCCAGCTGGGCACATCTCTTGCACTCTCCCAGGTGGAGCTAGATACTCAAGATAGACTGAAGCCCTCAGTATTCAAGTGAACTAGAATTGTCCCATATTAAAACCACCAAATTCCCTAGTAATCTGTCTTTCGTACATATGCTTAGTCGTTACCTAGGGAGGGTGCCAAAAATATATATACAGATTTTAAGAAAGGAAAAGGCAGTATTAGAATTGTAATACTCACTATATACCTATAACATTGGTTATATCCCATTGTATCTTAATACCTGTTACAATTGCAGAAGTCAAACATGACTTGAGTATTACAATTTTAATACAGTTTTTTCCTTTCTTAAAACATGTAGACTTTCTCTGGCACCCTCTGTGTGTGAATACATGTGCAAGATACAGCACTCAGGACATGAATTATTTCATTTTTATTCTGCATAAAATCAGGAATTACACACATTATTATTATTATTGTTACTTTATAGAAAAGGCTTTGACAGAGGTAGGCAATTTGCCAAAAGACACAGAACCAAAAATCAAATTTAGGATTGTTAGTCTGTAATGCCCGCAGTTTGCACAATTAAGGTACTTTTACTTTTTTTTTCAATTTTCACATATTGTGCTCACTGTCTCCAAGGCTGCATCTAGGTCCATACTCTCTCCTGAAGGTTTACCCTCAGAGGCCACCATAAGGGAACTCTTTTACTCCAGCCACTATGTCCATCAACATGGTTTAAGCTGAATTACAACCAAAAATTAGAACTTGGAGGGTCTCTCGGGCCTAGCAGACTGGGCTGCCAGCTTCCCTACCACTTTAAAGGAACCATTAAATGGACCATTCAGGCATTTGCCTGAGAACTTGAAGTGACCCACACCCTAGTCCCTTATTTATGCAGCTAGTCACCACACATGCATTCTTTCTCTATGCGTGACCCTTCATTCCTGCCTCACATAACCTGGGATGGGCTTCCCCAGGCCAGGTGTTCCCTGGGATGCTGGGAAGAACAGAAGGTCAGGCTCTCAGCACCAGGGCATGGTCAGGCAATATGAACTGGACATGAATCAGAGGAGAGCCACAGTGCATCTGCCTGCATTAACAAGGTTCCCATGTGAGGGGTCCTCTGATCTCGGGTCAGATAATTAGGCATTAGGCCATCTACCAGAGCATCCCATAAAAGGAACACTGTAAACACCCATTTCCAGCTCCTCTTCAATTCCCATTAGAACAGGGAATTCCAGAATTCCTGGTATCAGATTCCAACTTAGCTGGAGGCTCCAGAAACATACTACCTCTGGGTAAGGAAGGAGTGGGAACAGGACAAGTTCAACAGACTTCAAATCTGTCTTTGATGTTTGCTGTTCTAGCATCTTTAATGTGGTAGGCCTGTGATAAATACAGTATCTAAATCAGAAAAGAAAAACAAAAGAAGCCAAGAATATTTTATCAAGACCAGAACATTCCTTCCTGCTCTCCAGCGGTGCCCCTTGACATTCTCCCTTCCCGATTCCTGGAAAGTCAATCACCCCTTGGCTCTCACCTTCTTCATTGATACTATTAGCAGAGTGAGTTATGAAAGCAGTCTCTCTGGTAACTTTTCTACCTGCTACAAAATAGAGGGGTAGCTTAGGCTTTCAAATACAGATCAGGCTGTTATCTCACCTCACTGACCTTGCGATGGAAGCCCTGGGTGTGAAATGGGATAATATGGCCAAGGATAAAGTAATTTTGAGGCCCTTAAAATCACTGATTGAGGGTAGAGGATCTGGAGCCAGTGTGAATTCTGGTACCTTTTACTAGCTCCAGCGTGGATCTGGGCAAGTAATTTAACTCCCCTCACCGGGGGACATTAATCACACCTATCCCACAGTGGTGTTGTGAGGATTGAATGCATTAAATGCAGCAATGTGTGCAGGGTGCTTGGAATGGTACCTGGCCATCAAACACAGGCTGCATTCCCAGGGCCTGGACCCAGGAGGTACAGCACATTCTTTTGTTAATGTTAACCATTATCTGCAGGGCCTGAGTCAAGTTTTGTGAGATCCCCGTGAAGATCATCAAGGGCTAAGGCCTCTGTGTGCCCTCACAGAAAAGTACAGAATCCCAAATAGGTAATCAAGACCGATTTCCACATTTCAGTCCAAGTTTTGGCTCATCAGAGAAAATGTTTTATAAGTTTCAGGCTTATCTACTAATAGAAATGTCTTAGAATTATTGTTATTATTGTTATTGTTATGTTATTAGAATTTCTACACTTGTGTCTAAATTGACAAACTTAATCAGGCCAAGTATCTTTTCTGCTAAGAAGCTAAAACCCAAAACTTGAGGGATGAGGTGTTTGTGAGAGACTTCCCTCAAAGTGAGAGGGTGCTGCCAAATCACCCAGGTAGCTGTAGAATACCTGAGTTAGATGAAATATTGAAGTTGTGGACACTGGGAACCTTGGTTAATTCAGAATTCAGCTGCAATTGGCCTGGATTTAGTTTTATTTCTATTTTACTCTGACATGGGAGTAAACTAACTTTCTTCATTTGATTTATAGTTATTATCATAAGGCACTATATGAACTCATTTCTTAATTCCTACTGAAAAAGAGGTAGACTTTTTGTCCCATTAAGTGTGTTCTACCATTTTTAAACATGGGAAGAGGTCTAGATAATTGAAAGATGCTATAGACAGTAACAACATCTATCACATCTTTCTACCCCCATGACTTGTGCTCTGGGGTCAGGTACATAATTAGCTCTCAGCAAGTTTTATCCTTGACTTACTCTTTCTGTCTGGTCCACATGTAGCTGTTGCTAAGATCTCCAGGCATAGACATGGGGAGATCCATGTCTATGGATAAGAATAGATAACAGAACAGGCCAGCCTGTCAGAAAGGCCACGCTGTTAGGACTGAGGGAGATGGCACTGTGGTCCCATGTGGTGGTGCAGGGTCCTTCAGAAGCACTCCTGGGCCACTGTCTATGTTGCAGTCATGTAAACCTTAATCCTCATGTCAGTTCACTTTGGCTGCTATAACAAAATATCATAAACTCAATGGCTTGTAAACAACAGAAATTCCTGGCTCACAATTCTGGAGGCTGGAAAGTCCAAGACGAGGCACCAGTAGATCCAGCATCTGGGTGAGGGCTGCTTCCTCTGCTGCCTCCTAGCTGTGTCCTCAACTGGTGTGTGGGCAAACAAGCTCCCTCTTTTATAAGGTCACTAATCTCATTCATGAGTGGGGCTCTCAGGACGTAATCACCTCCCAAAAGTCCCACTTCTTAATACCATCATATTCAGGATTATGTTTCAACACACGAATTCTGGAGGGGACACAAAATTTCCGACCATATAAATCCTAAATTATTGAGTTCACATCTTACCTCCCTCATAGGCACTGAGATTCTTAAATCAGAGATTGTTACTAAGCCCCTTCCAGCAGTTGCATCATTCTACATCTTGCCAAAAGTAGGGGCTTAATAAGCCATATTCATTGATTATCTCAAGGGATGGCTGAAAGAGTCAGTGCCATAGGAAAGGAAAAGCAAGAACTCACTTTCCCCTTTCCTGGACCCATATCTGTGTGTGCCTGTGTTGCCACCCACTGACGCATCTGCCCTGGCTCCTGAGCCCAGCACCCCGTTCTTAACTGAGACTTTCACATGTCAGAGACCTCAGCACTCTCTGCCTTCTGAGCAAGGTGTCACAGAATTCCGAACCTTCTCGGACCTCACCTCAGAAGTCGGCATTGCCTCCCATGTCCTTCCCCACCGTCTCCCCTATGTTCTCTGCCGTCTTCTTGGCTGCACATCAACTGCCCGGAGGTCCACTGCCCCACTCCACGCTGAGGCCAGGCCTGAGGTCTCATTGCCCCAGAGCAGGAAGTCTCTCCCCACATCTGTTCACCTCCTTCCTCTCCATCCCATAGGAGCTCAGGAACCTTGGAGCCTGGTTCTTAGATCCCATGTGATGCCTCCTGTTCCCTGATCCCCATCCAGAAGCAAAGCATAGGCTGCTGAGAGTTGGTGCCCTGAACCACTGTGCCATGTGGGCCTGCACACTTGTCCAGTTGCCCATGCATGCTCAGACCTCTGTATGTCACCTGCCCATCCACCTGACCCCGATGCTTGGCCCTACAGCGTACATTATTCCTGGGGGAAAACCTGCGTCTCTTTCCTGCTCATGCCTGAACTCACCCCACCCTCAAGGCATCATGACCTCTCTATTTACTTACTCATTTGTCCCCACATAGTCCTCTGTGGCATTTCCTCTGCTCTGGAACCAGGTCCTGGCCTCTTCCCTCCTTTGGCCCATACTTCTCTAGTGACTCTTTCTGACCAAGCCTCAAGTTCTGCTGTAGATGACAGTTCAGTTAAGAAGTTTCTGAGGAGCCCAAGTAACCATGCCCAGAGATTGTGGATTAATGTATTAACCTGGGAATTTCAAGATTTGGATTGAAGGGACTGTGTTTTCATTCATTTTCGTAACCTGAGTCCTTTGTGCATTCAGTCATTAATAGTGACTAAATTAAGGTTTATTTGATGAATAGTTGTACAGGCAAATGAACAGAAAACTGGAGGGACCTCCCCTGGGACGTCCACTGGCCTCTCCTTGGCCCTCTCCAGATCAATTTTTTTATATATGTATATAGTGGGTATTTCTTAAGAAGCGGCATTTTGTGAACTCCCAATAAATGGGGCTAGGGAGGATATGATTTTCAAATTACAAATGGAAGAATGCAAATTTATTAATACCATATTTCACTAATTCTTAGACACACACTTTAAAATCAAATGGATCAGACAGTCAGTTCCATGCCATGGTTTAATGGGCAGCATTCTGTTTTCTTTGTGGCAGTTTTTTAAAATCGTGCATCTTATAATTAAAGGGGTCTTCTATTTGATGAAATATGGTATGGTGGTTGATGTAATCCAAATCAAAGACCATCAACAAGAAAGAACAAACAAGAGTACTTTAACAAGAGGAACTGGGTGGTGATAAACAAAATAATCCTGCACTTAAGTTCAAAAAATCAATTTCACAAGTAAAAGATGAAGACAACTCGGCTTAAATTCAGTTCCTGTCACCGTGGCAGGAATGCGTTTGAGTAGACAGTTAACGAAGAGTCAATAGCAAAAGCATTGCCCAAAAAGCTAATGCAATTATAGGCTCTGTAATAGAAATATAGTGTCCCCAAACAGGCAGAAATATCTCATTGTAATTTTCTTTGATCAGATTGCGTCTGAAGTATTTTATTACCCCATTTTAAAGGCACTTTAACAAACTAGAAGGCATGCTTTTATTGAAATTGTGCTTTGGAGTTAAGACCTAGATCTACAATGAGAGATGACTTTATAAGAAACAGTTTGAGCAAACGTGGTATTGAATTTATCACAGAGAAAATTGTTAGGTGTATTCTTATCTGGGAGAAGCCAGGGGAAATTTTTCTTTCATTTCCAAGTCCTGGAATAGCATTGTTCCTGTTTGCCATTACAGAGACAGAATTGTACAACTGTACACTTCCTTTTCTGCCTTGGCTAAGAGTAAGTTCAAAAGGCCACTTCAGGTCCTACACCCAGCCAAGTTTGGAAATCTGTATGGCATGGGTTTCCACACAACAATGAGCTTCTATTAGCATTTCCTGCACTGATTTTCCCTTCAATAATATTTCCTCCATTACTTTTATACTCCACCTGTATCATTTATGCTTTTGCAAACTGCTTCAAGGCTCTTTTGGAATGCACTGGGGGTATGAATGAATAAACACCCAAATAGCTAAGTGAGAAATGGGTGCATATCAGAGGGGCAAGTGGGAGGACAAGTGGTGAGGAAATCCTTCTTGAGAGCTTAAGCTGAGAGCGGATGGCCACCTGTCAAGGATGTGAAGGATGGGATGCCTGTGAGTCAGCGTGCAATGGGAGCTGGACGAGGGAAGGAGCCACCTGTTGAAGGAAAGGGGTTTGGCCAAGACCCATCTTGTAGGATGGGATTCTAGGGAAAGCTAGGCCACCTCCCAGGGAGGGTTGCCTGCCTGTCTGCAGGGACATTCTTCCAAGCATAGCTCCCACACTGAAAAGAGCACAAGGAACAATCTGGAACACAAATATTAACACTGAGAAGCAAAGGCCTCCGACCAGCCTTCCTGCTCTCTGCACTCCTCTCAATCAGGGGACAAGAATGTGGCACTTCTCCATTCCCGAGGGGGGGGCTTTTATGTTCCCTTCCTCAGTTCAAATTCCATCCTAAACTCTGATTGGCTAACAATTACCTCATTGTCTTCTCACTTGCTTAAAAAATAAATCACATCTGCCCTCTCCACCCCTTCCTCCTCTCCCAACTGCTCTTACTCTGAAGTGACAGAGTCTTTCCCTGGCTGTGTATTCCTGCCCTCAAGTTCACAGCTCCCCATGGTTTTCGACCTGACTTCCCAGGGCTTTTAGCCTTCTCTCCTGACTTCATTAGCCATGCAGATTTATGCAGAGCCTCTACCATCTTCCCTGATATGCCAATATTCAAGGTTTTCCTTTCTCTCAACCCTGCTTTTAGCAGATCTTATTCCAAACTGCCTCAGACCAGTTCCCAGCTTGGTGGGGGCTGCTGGGTGTGGCACCCACAGGACACTCCTGTGGACAGATGGAGCTGGTGGAAGGGAAAGGAAAATGCCCCACAGCCTGGGGCTCAGCTGCTGAGTGATTTAGCCGGGAGTAGGAGGGGAAGATGAGGCAGCTGCACCAGCCCAGGCTATAAACGGACCTGGCCTCCTCCGAATGTTCCACAGATTAGGGCCTCTTCCTGCCTTCTCCATTCCGCCACCTCTCCAGACAGCCAAACTGCAAATCATACAGCCACTGTGTGGTTCTGCGCCCGTCAAGGCGACGCGGGATGTTCATCTTCATTTGATTTTGACAGTCAAAAGGAAGAGGAGGAGGAGGGCGCCCACAGGGGGGTCTGTCCTCCCCTCTTTGCCCAACTCTAAGGGTGGCCAGGGCCCAGCCAGCAAGATCTACAGCTTTACAGTAATTTACAGTCTGAGACCTCAGAAGGTTGGAACTCAGCCAAGGCCATAAACTTTGTTCCAAGTATAGTCTGATAGTTTATGGTGAAGGGCAGACGGGACTTCCTGGCCCTAGGCCTGCCCCTTCATTACTGAGCACCCTGTCTGCTGTCCTGTGCAGAGTTCACTTGTGGGTGGTTTCATGGGCTGAACCACAAATGGTACAAAGACTTGGTTCCTCACACTTGTTTCTTGAGTCCTGTGTCCTCACACACCCTGGTCCTCAAACACCACTGTCCTCACATACCTGGGTCCTTACCCACCCAGGTCCTCACATACCTGGGTCCTCACACCCCCAGGTCCTCATACCCCTGAGTCCTCACACACCTGGGTCCTCACACACCTGGCCCTCACACACCTGGTCCTCACATGCCTGGTCTTCGCCCACCCAGGTCCTCACACACCTGGTCCTCACACCCCCAGGTCCTCACACACCTGGTCCTCACCCACCCAGGTCCTCACACACCTGGTCCTCACACCCCCAGGTCCTCACACACCCAGGTCCTCACACACCTGGTCCTCACACCCCCAGGTCCTCACACACCTGGTCCTCACCCACCCAGGTCCTCACACACCTGGTCCTCACACCCCCAGGTCCTCACACACCTGGTCCTCACCCACCCAGGTCCTCACACACCTGGTCCTCACATGCCTGGTCCTCACCTACCCGGGTCCTCACACATCTGGCCCTCACATACCCTGTCCTTATATGTGGACCAGTTAGGCTCAAACACAGAGAACAGAGACTAGCCGAGTAAGCATGTCAATCCATACCAAAGGTGCACCCTCAGCAAGGGGAGAGGATTCTTCCTGAACTCTCATTTAGTCCTCTGCGAATGGTGTCCAACTGAACTTCAAGAGCAGCCTTGTTGAGAAAAAAAAGACCACAAAATGAGTCACTTGCAAAAGGTATGGGGAGGAAGAGCAGCAGGCATTTGTGATCATAAGTATATAATATAATATAACCCAAATGCAAATGCTCTGCCAACATTTGTCTAAACAAAACTATCACATTCCTATTGTAAGTTATAGAATCTATCCTAACCTTCCTGTCTGCGGGAAACTGGCCTGCCCAGGTTTCACCCTGTGTATCCCTGAGACCCCCGCCCTGGAAGTCTCCCCTAGTCGGTGCAGCTGCCTTGGCCGCCTCCTGCCTCCAGCCCCTGCTTACTCCACTGCTGGTCCCTCACTACCCTTGGGGGGCTGCTTCCTCCTGACCCCTTCCCTCCAGCTGGGCACAGACTCTTTCCTTAGTTTGCCATCATGATAGCAAAAGCCAGACTATTCACATTTAACAAGGTTATTACTTAAACCTTAAATTAAGGGTACTATAGCACAGCCACAAAAAGAACAAACCTCCCTTTCAGATACAGGGGGAAAACTAAACCCACAGGCATCCTTACTGGACGCCACCTGCCCACCTCCCAGCCCATTTGCTCAGAAAGACACCAGCCTTCCTGTCCCCACGCTGAGCTCTGCAGTCCCTTTCAGCCCATGTAGAACCTCTCCCCCAGCTCCCTGCAGAAAGCCCTGGGTTCCACTTTTTAAGACCCAGGAAAAGAAACTATTATACAACTCTCCTCAGCCTACTCAGGCCTCATTTCCTGTCTGAGACGTTATCTCTTTCCAGGATGTTGACAGTGGGGAGGTTCACTCCCTTCAGGACCACAAGGATGATCATCTAACATCCTGGCCTCTGGGGTCCTGCAATTCACCTCCACCAATGTTTTCCTCCACCCCACTTCAGCCATCGATGCCTGCACCCACCTTAGCCCTTTCATTACCAAGATCATCACCAGCTCTGAAATTCCCCTTTCTAAAATCCCAACTGAACCATGAAAAGACATGGAGGAACTTTAAATGAAAGAAGGCAACCTGGAAAGCCTAGATGCTGTATAATTCCAATTATACAACACCTTGGAAAAGGCAAAACTATGGAGACAGTAAAAGGATCAGCGGTTGCCTGGCACTGAACAGAGGAAGGGATGAAAAGGTGGAGCACAGAGTATTTGTAGGGCAGTGAAACAATTTTGTTTGATACCATCAAGGTGGGTGCGTGTCATTCATTATACATTGGTCAAGACTTACAGAATGTTCAACACCGAGGGTGAACCCTAATGTAAACTATGGACTTTGGGTGATAATGATATGTCGGTGTAGGCTATAAATTGTTACAAGTGTGTCAGTTTGGTGGGGGAGGCATTGCTTGTGTAAGGACTGGGAGTGAGTGGGAAATCTCCGTACTTCCTATTCAGTTTTGCTGTGGATCTAAATAAAACTGCTCTAAAAAATAAAGTCTACCTTTTAAAAATTTCCAGTTAATTTCCTGACCTTCTAGTTCACTTGCTGTAGGACCCTCTTGGCTGAGATGCTGATGCTCTGATCACATTGATACACATCCTGAATCCCTCTTCAGTACCCCTCTGACCTTCCAGTTCACTTGCTCTAGGACACTTTTGTCTGTGGTGCCAATGCTCTGATCACATTGACACACATCCTGAATCCCTCTTCAGTGCCCCTCTGACTTCAGTGCACTCCTGGTCCCATGTAGATTGGAGCCCCGTCCTGGTAAACATTCCCTCACACACATCCTCATCCCCTGTTCCTTTCTCTCCTGGAAAAATCCTCTCTCTGACAACCTCTTGCCTATGTCCAATGGATCTAGAGAAACTATTTCTAGAGAAAAAACTTACCACAGGCTGACCTGAGCACTTTAAATTCCTGACCACAAGACCAGAGTGCTCACGGAGCCCTCACTACTCACTGCTGCCTACTCTCTGGGGTAGCTAGCTTGGGTTTTCTAATCCCCACCTCAAACTTTCCACACTTCCTGCCACTGCACCCTCCTCAATAGGTAAGCTCACCTCATACTACAAGGAGAAAACAAAAGCTTTCAGATAGGGATGCTCTCATCCGCCCATCACCAAACCCAGAGTTGGGCTTGTATTCCTCCCAACCTCTCCTGCTTCTGGCTGGTTAAGTATCCTTCCTCTAATCAAAGATAAGAGTTTTGGGCTCAGCACCCATAGCACAGTGGTTACGGCTTCAGCCACATACACTGAGGATGGCGAGTTCAAACCCAGCCCAGCCTGCTAAACAATGACAACTGCAACCAAAAAACAGCCAGGTGTTGTGGCGGGCGCCTGTAGTCCCATCTAATTAGGAGAATGAGGCAAGAGAATCGCTTAAGCCCAAGAGTTTGAGGTTGCTGTGAGCTGTGATGCCACAGCACTCTACCAAGGGTGACATAGTGAGACTCTGTCTGAGAAAAAAAGATAAGATTTTTGTCCCAACATCTAGACTCGAGACTCCTTGCTCCTCATGAACATGGCTCTTGCAGAAACGCCCAATACTTCCTGCATCATTCAAGCTCTAGCTTTATTAGGCCATTTGCATCACTTTACAAACATGCTCATCTTTAAAAAGAAAAAGACACATGAAAAAATGTTCGACATCATTAGCCATTGAGAAATGTTATTCAAAACCAGAAATGAAATGCCATTTCACACCTACCAGTCTGTCTATAATAAAAAAGACAGACAACAGCAAGCAGCGAGGAGGATGTGGAGAAATTGGAGCCCTCCTACACTGCTGGCGGGAACGTGAACTGACACAGCTGCTTTGGAAAACAGTCCGGCAGTTCCTCAGAAAAGTTAAACACAGAGTTACCATATGACCCAGCAATTCCACTCCTAGGTATCCACCCAAAAGGAATGAAAACAAAGGTCCGCACAGAAACCTATATGTGGATGTTCAGTATTATTCATAATAACAAAAAAGTCCATCGTTTATGAATGGACAAATAATACAATACTCGTATGTGATGTATTCATACAAGGAATATTATTTGTCAGTAAAAGACAGGAGCTACTGATACATGCTGTAACATGGAGGAACTTTGAAAATTATGTTGAGTGGCCAGATGCAGGGGCATGCACTGGTAGTCCTAGCTACTTGGGAGACTGAGCTGGGAGGGTCACTTGAGGCTGGCTTGAGGCTGTAATGCACTGGGATTGTGTGCAGTGAACAGCCACTGCCCTGCAGCTTGGGCACATAGCAAGACCCCGTCTCTGTTAAAAAGAAATAAAAAAATAAAGAAAAAAAGTTATGTTATGTGAAAGAAACCAGACACAAAAGACCACATTATATGATTCTCTTTATGTGAAACGTCCAGAAAATCTATAGACAGATTTTCATGCAACAGACATTTACGAATATTTACTGAGAGCCTTCTAAGGGCCAGGCACACAGACCAGATAATTAATGGTTGCATAGGGATGAACAGGAGTTTCTTTCGGGGTTGATTAAAATGTGCTAACATTGATTGTGGCAATGGTCACACAACCAGATGTGTATAATAATCGCCTTCGAACTTTCATTCTCCTCCATCTACCGCCCCCTTCTTTTCTCCTTCATAGCAAAACTTTTTGGAGGAGGTGTTTTTATAACTCTTCTTTTTACAATGCTATCTCTACTTTTTTTTACCTACATTCACCATTTATCATCACCTTCATCGTCATCACCATCATTATGTATTATTACTATTGTTATAAAATTATTATTTATTTGGGGACCACAGATGCAAAGAGTTGAGTTATTCACACTCCTCAACTTATGACTGTCATCTTTAGTGTGAACATGGTACCTTCTGTTTTACTTTATTTTCTTCCCTTTATGCCTGTTGCCTCCCATCCTTTCCCTCTCCACCACATAGACATCCTCTCAAATATGCTCTGCCTACATCCTAGAATATGTATTATTTTTGAAAAAAAAAATGGTATTGTGTTTGTGTATATCTAATGTACCCAAGTAGTACAGTGCTATGCCAGCCTCAGAGACAGTGAGTGCGGTGGTCAGAGTGGAGGCTGGAATCTCAGCTCTGCCACTTATTCATTGAGTAACTTTAAGTAAGTAACTAAGTGATTGGTGTTTCTGTTTCATGGTTATAAAATGAAAAGTCATGCAACAAACATTTAGAAATATTTACTGAGAGCCTTCTAAGGGCCAGGCACATAGACCACATTATTTATTTATTTTTTTTTTTGAGACAGAGTCTCACTTTGTTGCCCTCAGTAGAGTACTGTGACTTCATAGCTCACAGCACCCTCAAAGTCTTGGGCTTAAACGATTCTGTGGCCTCAGACTCCTGAGTAGCTGGGACTACAGGTGCCCACCACAATGCCTGGCTATTTTTAGAAATGAGGTCTCACTCTGGCTCAGGGTGGTCTCAAAGTCGTGAGCTCAGGCAGTCTACCCTCCTTTGCCTCACAGAGTGTTAGGATTAGAGATGTGAGCCACTGTGCATGGCTCGGATAATTTATAAATTATGGAAATTTTTTTCTAATAGTTCTGGAGGCTGGGAAGTACAAGATCAAAGTGCCAGCAGATCCAGCGTCTGGTGAAGGCTCATTCTCTGCTTCATAGATGGCACCTCTTGCTGTATTGTCACATGGCAGAAAGGAAAAAGGTCTGAACTTACTTCCCCAAGCTGTTTTATAAGGGCACTAATCCCATTCCCGAGGGCTCTACCCTCATGAGCTTATCACCTCCTTATTACCCCATCTCTTAATACTAAGATACACTGACGATTAAGTTTCAACATGAATTTTGGAGGGATATAAACATTCGAACCATAGTAAATGTCAATGTACAAAAATCATTTGTTTTCCTATATTTCATCAATAGATTAGAAAATGAATTTTAAAAGGATATCAGTTAAATAACATCAAAATATACAATCTATACACAGAAAAGTAGAACATCTTTTTGAAAGAAATCAAAAAAATAAGTAAGTATGGTATGGAGTGTGGTATACAATTTTTATAGATAGGAAGACTTGACAATGAAAAAAATGTATATTTTCCTCAATTGAAATTCAATTCAATTCCCATAAAAATTCTAAGCGTATGTTGGGGATTTTTTGGTGTAACTTGACAAACACATTTTAAAATTTATGTAAGAAAGCAAAGGCCTAAGGATAACCTAGAATCTCTTGAAAAAGAACAAAATAGGAGGACTACAATGAAGAATAGACCAGTAGATCAATGGAATAGAAAAGAAAGCCCATAAACAGACTCATATATAAATATATATGTGAGCATTTCATATGCTAGAGGTGGAAACTCAAGATAAATCAACTCTCATCTAAGTGTGAAATATAAACAATAAATCTGCTAGAAATTAATGAAAGATAATATCTTCATGACCTTAAAGTAGTAAAATATTCTTTAAATAGTACACCAAAAAAACTAACCACAAAAGAAAAGATGGATAAATTAGACTGCCCAAAATTAAGAATTTCTATTCTTTAAAAGACACCATTAAAAGAGCAAAAGAGCCAAGACACGCGGAGGAAAAGATCTCTTTAACACAAGTGATTGTCAAAGGGCACCAATTCAGAATTTAAATGCCTTCAAGTCAATGCGAAAAAGGCAGAAGAAAAAGGTTCAAAAGAATAAGCACATTCCCAACAATTAAAAAAAAAAAAAAGAATAAGCACATTCCCCAAAGAAGCCCCAAATGGCTAAAAACACGTGAAAAAGATGTGTTGAGATGTGTCTAATCTTGTCTGAGACTAGATTAGATGTCTTCTGTTTGCTACTCCAGATACATCAAACATTTCTTGCCCGTGTGGAGTTTCTCAAGAGTTCAGAGAAAGAAGAGCGAGGTCAAGGTATTTACCGTCTGGTTCCCTTTCTGAGAGCAGTTGCCATGGACTAGCTCTGTTTTGAAGGTCAATGCTCTTTGGAGAATGTGGCCTACTCTGTGGGACTCTAGCTCCATCTTCTTGACCTGAGCTGGAAGGTTTCACTGCAGCTAGTGTTAAGTTTCTGCATTATCTCCAGTTTTTCTCTACCCCAGCTCACACACCTGTACTAAATGAACCTTTACACACACACACACACACACACACCCCTCCTAAATCGAAATCTATCAATATACCATCTCATTCCTTTCAGGGTCTGACTAATACATGGCTCAATCTCATTAATGAAAAGTGAAATGCAACGCAAACAATGTAACCTAATCATCTCTACCTTCATATTAATCTAAAATTTAAAATATTAAAAAAAAATTTTAAATAATGAAAAGTGAAATGCAAATTAAAACCACACAAAGTATCACTTAATACTTACCAGAATGGCTAAAGTAAAAAAGATGGACAAAACTGAGTGTTAGCAAGGGTGTGGAAAACAGGGACATTCTTACACTGCTGGCAAAGTATAAATTGGCATAACTACTTTGGAAAACAGATTGACTTTATCTAGAAATTTGAACATGAGCCCAGGAATCTCACTTCTATCTTCATATAGAGCATGGTTCTCAAACTTGAGCCTGCCATTTGCATACCCAGAGTTCAAACACAGATTGCTGGGATACCTCATCCTATCTGGGCAGTGGGGATTTTGCATTCCTAATAAGATGACCTGATGCTGGGACTAATCTGAGAACTGAGGCCCTAGAAATTTTCTTGTGCATGTGCATAAGGAGAAAGCTCACAACACCACGGTCCTAACAACTTCTAAGAAGTGAAAATAGGGCTGGGCCTGGTGGCTCTCGCTCATAATCCTAACACTATGGGAGGCCGAGGTGGGTGGATTGCCTGAGCTCAGGAGTTCAAGACCAGCTTAAGCCAGACCGAGACCCTGTCTCTAAAAATAGCCAGGCATTGTGGCGAGCACCTGTAGTCCCAGCCACTCAGGAGGCTGAGGCAAGAGAATAGCTTGAGTCCAAGAGTCTGAGGTTGCTGTGAGCTGTGACGCCATAGCACTCTACCCAGGGTGACAAAGTGAGATTCTATCTCAGAAAAAAAAAAAGTTGAAATAATTCCAGTGTCCATCAACTATAAATTGAACAAATAAATGATGGTATATGGAATACCATTCCAGCACAACAAATACCAACATGGATGAATCAGGAGACAAAGCCAAGAAAATGGGATATGTAGGTGTTACTAAAATTATTAAGCCACACAAGGGATCAATAATCACAAAAGTATCATAGTGGTTCTCTCTGTAGGAAAGGGAGAGGAAATGATTGAAGGACATAAGGTACTTGATCTTAGCATCCATGTTCTATTCTGACTGGTGATGGAGCATGAAGATGTTTGTTCCATAGTTATTCTTTGAAGTGAATATATCTATCCTTAGACCAGGCTCTGAGGAACATTGCCCTGGAGCCTCCAAATGAATCCATCAAAACCGAAAAATTCCACACCCGTCCTTTCCCCACATCTGGTTCACTCATTTCTGGAAAGTGAATGGGACATAGATAGTCTAAGCTGTGCCTCCAGCGTGGAGGGAAGGCTCCCTGACCGTCCCACCACCTTCCCCTCTCCTCTGCGCACCTGCTGGGGAAGAAGCATGGACGCCTCCACACCGACCGGTCATAATAGATCGATGGTGCACATAGCCTAAAGCCACGTTTAGGAAAGAAACGTTTTTCTCCCCAAAACACAATAGCAGAAATGCGATTTTTCTCGCACACACAAAATGAAACATATTTTTCATTATTATGCACATAGTTTAGCTCCCAAGAGCCAGGCTCTCAAACCTGTCATTATGGAAAGGGGTCATTGTTTTATATTTGCATAACCAAAGCATTTTTTTTTTCCGGAACAATGAGACCTTCTGCCACCAAGTTAACCCAAGGCAGAGAACTCCTTCCAGCCTTCTGATGAAACTGGTATGTTACTTCTGCACAAAAGCTTCTGAGTTTTCCTTTCTTGTCTCCCTCCCCTTTCTTCCTTTAAATAAGCAGTGACTTCCTTCTTCATTCCAGCATCACAGCTATTTGTGGACACCCTTGCTCTGGTAGAAAGTTCTTTTTCTATTGAAATATTTATCCTGGAGAGCTTTCAGCACGTTGGTTTTGTTTCTGCCCCTTGGGACGATTCTAAATCTAATTCCTCTTCAACATGACAGCCTTTCAAACACTGTAGGTTAAGACAGTTACTACATCTTTTGGAATTTAGTTTATTTTCTCTCTCAGTCCGTAGCGTTCTCCCATAGGGCAGTTTCGAACTCCTTCTCCCTGCAGGTGGGTGCGTTCTTAGGCTCCAATTCATCTCTCCCCAACATGAAAAGGGGAGCCCGGACCTAAAGGCACGTTGTAGTTGTGGAGGAGAAAAAAACTGTTTTCCCTCTACCTGTTTTAGGTTAAATTGGCAGGGCCTGCAAATTAATTGACGAAAGACAAGTTATCAAGAGAAAAATAAACAGCAGTTTATTGACAGGCACGTCACGCACACAGACGGGAGCACCCAGTGATGAGTAACTCAAAAGAGTGGTTTGGGCTGCACCTGTGGCTCAGAGGAGTAGGGCACCGGCCCCATATACTGGAGGTGGCTGGTTCAAGCCCAGCCCCGGCCAAAAACTGCAAAAAATAAATAAATAAATAAAAGGGTGGTTTGAATCGGGGGATACACGGCATTTTAGCAAAGAATAGTAATTGTGTAGAGAAATAACGAGATAATGGAAAAGGACTGAGCTTCTGGGAGTGGCAAATTGTAGGAAGGCAAATTCTATGTGGAAACTAATGGTGGATAAGGGCTAATTTCAGCAGGGTTTGTGCCAATTCCTCGGGACACTAAGTGTCTAGAGTTGTCTCTGGTGATCAACTTCTATCTTCCCTGGTGGAGAGGGAAGGACAGACTCCTCTGCAAATTTATGTCCTGCTTTTAGGCAAACAAGGGAGAGCAGAGATCTTTTCTTGTATCTGCTTCTCAATTACTCTCTGATTAAAATGATCCTTATGCTGGTTGGGTGCGGTGGCCCACGCCTGTAATCCTAGCACTCTAGGAGGCCAAGGTGGGTGGAGTCCCTGAGCTCAGGAGTTCCAGACCAGCCCACACGAGAATGAGACCCTGTCTCTACTAAAAATAGAAAAATCAGCCAGGCATTGTGGCAGGCACCTGTATTCCCAGCTACTCAGGAGGCTGAGGCGAGAGGATGGCTTAAGCCTAAGCATTTGAGGTTGCTGTGAGCTACAATGATGACATGGCCCTCTACCCAGGGCGACAGAGTGAGATGCTGTCTAAAACAAGAAATGATTATTATGCCAAAGTGGCATTTTGGGAGTGATATATTCTGCTACTCTTCACAGCCATAATGTTACCAGTCTAGACTGCAGCAGGATTCTATGTAGTATATGCCTATTACTACCACAGGGTTTTTTTGTTGCAGTTTAGAGCCAGGGCCAGGTTTGAACCTGCCACCTCCAATATATGGGGCCGGGGCCCTACTCCTTGAGCCACAGGTACCACCCTTACTGCCACAGTTTTAAGGATGATAATGTACATGGTATCCGAAGCAACTATTGACTGATGTCAAGTGTGAGTAGGAGAGGAGGAAAGGAGGAGGGAATCAGTTTGTCTTTTAAAAAGCAAAAGCTGTTACAGCCATTTTTGTGAAGTGTTTATTATTAATGCCTAGTTGTCATGCAGCACAATAACAGCTAATGTCAAAACCTGAAGGGCTGCCAAACAAAGAGGGATTTGTCGGATTATATTTGCCATGCGTTGGATTTGACAACAGCAGTTAACTCCAGATAAGCGGTCTCAGTCTTCCCAGCCGGTGCCCATTGTGTTAGTAACGGATAAACTCTGAAGGCTCGGTGATTCAACACAATAAAAGTTTATTTCTTATTCTTTCACAATCCAAAGTGAGGTGCTTGTGTGGGTAGCTGTCTCCTGAGCAAGCCTTCAGGGACCCAGCCTCCTCTGCCATTGTCAACAGGCAGCTGCCAGGCTTGCCTGGGAGTGGGGTGGGCGAGGGGCGCAGTCCAGTGAAACACAGTGGGTGGGGGGGGGCGTGATGGTTACCTGAGGGAGGAATTTGGGGTGTCATTTCTGCTTATAGTCTCTTGGCTAGGACTCAAGCACAGACCACCCTAACCACAGGGAGACTGGGAAATGTAGTCTGTGTGTACCTAAGAAAAAGATTCTCCTTCTTGCCTCCTGATAATCCAGTGGAGGAGTTCCTGCAAGGATGCCAAGAAACATCATCATGTGGGTCCCTGAAAGGGTGTCGGGGACCTCCAGGGGTCTCTGGGTCACACTTTGAGGCTGCTGCCTAGAGCCTCAGAAGACCTCAGGGGGCTTCTTTCACAATACTCCTGTATGACATTGAAAGGAAATGCCGACCGGGTGCCGTGGCTCACGCCTGGTCCTGCACTCTGAGAGGCTGAGGCGGGCAGTTGCTCAGGAATTTGAGACCAGCCTGATCAAGAGTGAGACCCCTGTCGATACTAAAAATAGAAAAACTAGCTGGGCATCCTGACAAGAGCTTTCAGTCCCAGCTACTTGGGAGGCTAAGGCAAGAGGATCGCTTGAGCCCAGGACTTTGAGATTGCTGTGAGCTACAATGATGCCATGCATGTCACCCAGGGCAACAGAGTGAGACTATCTCAAGAACAGAAAAAAGAAAGGAGATGCATTATTTTTTGCCTTCCTGAACATTTAATATTTAGGATTTAAATGCCCATCTTAGTTCCTTTCTTCCCCAGGTCCAACTTTCAGTCCCAAGTGACACAGATGACTGTCTCTCCTCCTCATCAAGGGCCACTACAGCCGCAGTGAAGAGGGGCAGCGCTTCTTCTCAGCCTTGGACCCATCTCAGTACTGTGCTCATATCTGTGGCTTATGTGCTCTTCCCACCTGTTTCTTTCAGCTCAGAGGACGTGAGGCCCTCCCTGGGGCAGATCTCAGCAGCTGTCCCCCTTGGCAATGATGCCTAGCAGGAAGTGCCCTGACACCCCTGAGAACAGCTTCCTCCTCAGATTTCCTGACAGGCTCTGCCCTCCTGCTCAGCCCAAGAAGCCTGGCGGCCCCTCCCTCACTGTTCAGTGGCCTCAGTAGCCATGAAGGCTTCCCCACTCTCCTCGGGCACATGAGTGCAACCTCTGACTCCTCAGAGAAGCAGCTCCTGGGAGTCAAGGCTGTTCTGTTTTGGAGCCTGTCTTTCCAGCTCCTTCTGTGGGGGGATAAAGGTGGGGACAGACCTACAGTCAGACACAGTTGGCAGGTGTTACAGGACTCTGTCCCTGGCCTCCCTGCCAATGCTCTTTTTCTAGGTGTCTGTCTGGGGTGGGAGGCCCGGGTACAGCAAGCCCCTGCCTGCAGGTTCTGCACCCTTCCAAGTCCTCCCAGTCTCACTAGAGGTGGTACCTCTTGAACGCCAAATCAGGTATCAGGCACCTTTTTTACTAGTCTAGTCCTCGTCTAACAACTCCCCCCTGGGGCAAATGGCAGCCTCACACCTCACTGGTCAGGCGCCAGCAGCGGAGGAGAAACTCAGAACACTCTGGTGAATGTCTCAGAGTATGTCTGCCAGGTCATAACATGTGCAAATGGGCTAAGTGGTTTCTGGGCAATAATTACACTTCAAGGCAATTTTGAGAGACAGGGGAACTTATTGTAAAGGCCTGTGGGTACTTGGGGTGGCCTGGGAGAGTTTGCTGGCGCCCATGGGGCCAGCGGGCAGGGTATTTGGAGAGGACTAGGGGAGAAGCGAGCAGTAACTGAAAATGCCCTATGGAGGGAGCCCTTTTTATCTGGAAATTCCTGTCTTCCAATCCTAGTTCCCACCCTCAGCTCCACATTTTACTTAAGTGCAAACAAGCCTTCTCCCCGGTGCTATAGTAAGGAATGAGAGGAGAGGCCTGTCTTCCCCTTCTCTCTACCACTCTGTCCTCAGATAACCATAAAGACTGAAGCCCAGGGCTGCGGCCCGTGGCTTAGTGGGTGGGGTGCCGGCCCATATACGGAGGGCGGCAGGATCGAACCCAGCCCTGGCCAAACTGCAACAACAACAACAACAAAAAGCCGGCCATTGTGGCAGGCGCCTGTAGTCCCAGCTACTCAGGAGGCTGAGGCCAGAGAGTCACCTAAGCCCAGGAGTTGGAGGTTGCTGTGAGCTATGACGCCACAGCACTCTACTGAGGGTGATAAAGAGAGACTCTGTCACTTAAAAAAAAAAAAAAGACTGAAGCCCAATCCTGGCAGAAACTCCTGGGTGTGTTTTGTGAGGATATTTTGATTTCTGAACACTGATCATCACCTGTTCCAATACCCAAAAGTTCAAGGGCAGGAGCACTGATGCCTGGAAAGCCCCAAGGACTCCCAGGGAACGTGTAGATGAGCTCAAAGTAAGTCCTCACTGAGTAGGCAGGCTGAAGATGCAGCTCCTCCTCCATATCCTAGGTGATGTGGTTACACCAAGGAATAGAACCCTCACCCCTGCCCATGAGGAAGAGGGTCCGGCGCTACCTTACCAGCCCCTGGGCCAGAGAGAAGCAGATCCCCTTGTTTGGAGAGACTGGAGGGAGGACTCACAGAGATGGGCATGTGGACATCATTGCTGTGTGCTGACACAGAAAGGAGCTCCAGAAGAGTAGGGAGAAAATCCTCCCATCATGCCACAGACACTGGGGTTCCACACCCTTCACAGTTGTGCCAGATGAGTGTGTAAAATTTGAGTTTGATACAATCGACAATGTAGTGAGTGGAGAGTGGGACATGAAGTACAAATTGCTGCAAAGAAGAGGTAGCGGGCACCGTGGTGGCACAAACGTGTCTCCCTTTGACTAGAGGAATGGAGAATATCTCCTCCTGAGGATGTGAGTGTCCAGCCAACGCAGGGAACAGCTGTACACACATAGTGACCCAAGGGCAAAGGACATCCCCCAAACCAGGGGAATGATGATATAACTGAATTTCTTCATAGGGACCAATAAAAATCCTAGCCTTTAAAACTATGCCAGAGGCCAGGTACAGTGGCTCATGACTGTAATACCAGCACTCTGGAAAGCCAAGGCAGGAGAATACCTTGAGCTCAGGAGTTCCAGACCAGCCTGAGCAAGAGCAAGACCCTGTCTCTACTAAAAATAGAAAAAACTAGCCAGGGCTCAGCGCCTGTAGCACAGTGGTTATGGTGCCAGCCACATACACCGAAGTTGGTGGGTTCAAACCTGGCCCTGAACCCAGCCCGGGCCAGCTAACCAACAAAGACAACTGCAACAACAACAAAAATAGCCAGGCATTGTGGCAGGCGCCTGTAATACCAGCTACTTGGGAGGCTGAGGCAAGAGGATCGCTTGAGCCCAAGAGTTTGAGGGTGCTGTGAGCTATGATGCCATGGCACTCTACCGATGGTGACAAAGTGAGACTCTGTCTCAAAAAAAAGAAGAAAGACAAAAAAGAAAAAAACTAGCCAGGCATTGTGATGGGTGCCTGTAGTCCCAGCTACTTGGGAGGTTGAGGCAGGAGGACCACCGGAACCCAGGAGTGAGGTTGCTGTGAGCTAGGCTGACACCATGGCACTCTAGCCAGAGCAATGGAGTGAGACTGTCTCAAAAAATAAAAAAATAAGAGAGGCAGAAGCAACATGGAGAAGGGTTTGACTTAAGAGCACAGCCACCACCATGAGGCTCCTCAACAAGCCCAAGAGTGAGCTGACCCCAGAGGAGCTACAGAAGCAGGAGGAAGAAGAAGTTAACACTGGTCTGCTCTCTGTGCTCACACAGTCAGTCAAGAACAGCACCCAGGTGCTCATCAGTTGCCACAATAACAAGAAACTCCTGGGTCATGTGTAGGCTTGGCACTGCGGCATGGTGCTGGAGAATGTGATGGAGATGTGGACTGAGGTCCTCAAGAGCAGGAAGGGTAAGAAGAAGAAGATGCAGTCACCAAAGGCCGCTGCATCTCCAAGATGTTCCTGTGTGGAGACTCAGTCATTGTGGGCCTGTGGAACCCACTTATCGCTGACAAATAGAGCCTTCTTCCCCACCGACGACTTGCTCCCTCGTCCTGCGAAGGCCTGCTCTTTGTGATAGGAATAATTGAGCCCTGTGAGGTTTTTTTTTTTCCTAAAAATGAATAAATAATTTTTTTATGACATGATGACATATGTTAAATGACATGATAGGCATGACAGATGTTGAAATATTGGAGTTAGACTGGGTAGGTGGCTCACACCTATAGTCCTAGCACTCTGGGAGTCCGAGGCAGGTGGGTTGTCTGAGCTTAGGAGCTCGAGACCAGCCTGAGCAAGAGCAAGACCCCGTCTTTACAAAAAATAGGAAAACTAGCCATGTGTTGTGGCAGGCACCTGCAGTCCCAGCTACTTCAGAAGCTGAGGCAAGAGGATCACTTGAGACCAAGAATTTGAGGTTGCAGTGAGCTATGATGCCACGGCACTCTACTGAGGCCTACAAAGTGAAACTGTATCTCAAAATAGTAATAATAATAAATAAATTAAATTAAATATTGGAGTAATGCAGAAATTATCATGGCCCTTGCACCAGAGGGGAGGCACTTATTGGCATGATTGAATAATTTGTAATACATATGTAATATTTCTTGGTATTTCAAAAATAGTCAATAGAGTGGTTAAAAAAACTGGAAGTAAATTAATCAAATCATGGTAATTCCAGTTGTAAGAACATGAATGATATTTCTTCTTGATATTTTCTATTTTTTTGATATTTTCTGTATTTTTTTATTTTCTAAAGATAAAATACAAAAGCATAAGAATAATAAAAGAAGCTCACACAAACTACTTGAAACTCCAGGCTTCATAAATGTAATCTTGTTTAATCTTCCCCACACCTCTGTGAGACCTAGTTATTTTTTTCATTTTCAGGTTTGTAAACTGAGGCTGAAGCTATTGAATAAACTCCTCGAGGTCACACAGCTAGTAAATGAATGAATCAGGACCTGAGCACAGGTCTTTAGACTCCAGATTCCACACCCCTTCGTCCACTTGCCATTTCCTCTGCAAGAGCAGAATCACTTTCTAACAGCTAAAAAAGCAGGATACATTTGAAGGAAATTCACAGAGTCTCTTCTGCTATTGCCCAGGATGGTGACAGAGCAACAAACTCCTGTGAGTGACCAGGAAAAGGGCCTGGGTCATACCAGACTCAGAAACAGGTGACTCAGGACACAAGATCCTTATGGAATAATGACCATGGGTTACCCATGAACACAAGGAAATCTCAAACTGGAGTTCAGTAGTAGGCCCCTATTTTTTTTTTTTTTTTTTTTTGCAGTTTTTGGCCAGGGCTGGGTTTGAACCCACCACCTCCAGCATATGGGGCTGGCACCCTACTCCTTTGAGCCACAGGCACTGCCCAAGGCCCCTATTTTTTTTTTAAATCTCCTCTGCATAATACCTGTAATGCATAGGTATACATGCAATCTGGATTTGTCACCTATGTAGAAAAGGCTTTCAGGGTCTTTATTCTAGTTATTATTGCTGAGTTACAAATTTGTCCCAAGCTTAAAAGTACCATATTATTTTAATCATGATTCTGTGGGTACCCTTTCAGGAAGGGTATGGCAAGGCAGTTCTCACGTGGATTCTGTCTTATGTTTACAGTCAGATGTTAATTGGAGCTGCTGTCATCTGAAGGCTTGACAGGGCTGGATGTCCAAAATGTCTCATTCCCATGATTGACAGTTGATGCTGGCTGAATGGGCTATCAGCTAGTGAACTCACGCATGACTCTCCACTACAGCCAATTCAGGGGAGTTGGACTTTATTCCTAGCATTTGGCTTCTTTCAGGACAAGCATCTCAAAAGAACCAGGCAGTAAACAGCAAGACTTTTTTTTTTATCTAGCCTAAGAAGTCATAGTACATTTCCATTGCATCCTATTGGTTACAGATGAATTATTAGGAAGTCTAAATTCAAGAGGAAGAGAAATAGTCTCCAGCTCTTGATATAAAGTGCCACGTCACATTGTAAAAGTCCATGTGAGATGAAAAATAGTGTTTCAGCCACCTCTAGAAGATAAAATTTGCCTCAGTCATTTAATCCAATGTGTCCCAACCTTTGTCACCTCATAGCACAAACTGAAAGCATTAATGTGAATATGGCTCATGACACATCAATTGGAAAGCTCTGACAGGCTATCTATGATTAAGAAAGCTTTGTTTCCTTACTTTACAGCTAGTGTGCATTCAAGGGCGAGATTTCTCACATGTTTCTGGGTAATTCTTGAGCTAGCAGAAAAGAACATTCCCAGCTGTGACTCCTTTATACTATAGATATCTCTACTATGAGGATTTTTTTTTTTTGTCCAAAAGCTTTGAGATACTTTTTCATCTTACCTCCTCTAAACATCAAAGGAGAGAAAACATGCATTCTTGATGCATTAGATCTGTTAAAAATGTATACTACCGATCAAAAAGAATAATAACTTCATTTGACTGAACACTTGAAATATGTTAAAATTCATGAGTTCATAATGATTTCAAAACAACAATGACAATAATAGAAATCAATACAGCAATCCTATGGAGTTTTCCAGGGCACTAAATCATTCAGAAGACTGAAACATAAAGGGAAAAGGTGAAACATTTATCCTTCCTTTTCTATATGAACTATACTTCACAGTATGCCAGTTATCAATGCGCTACCCCTCAGCTCTAAGCCCACCCTTCATCGCTCTGCTTTGCCATTCTGGAGCTGTGCCCTGTAAACAGGTTTCCGATTGTCCGCTGGTATAATGTCAAGCTTGTGTCGGTAGAGGGCGCTGGAGGGACATTGCAGGAGGAAGGAATTTCTCTTTCTGGCTCCAGCCAGCTTTCCTTCAGCTTCTTCAGGGCACAATGGCCAGCAGTGTGGAGGACACAGCACCCCTGTGGGCAGCTTTCTACCAACCTTTATCACCCGTCCACTCCCAGCAGGCAGTTTCTTGCTTGCAAGCCTCTTCTTAAGTACTTTAGTGAAATGTCCCCACTGTCCAGGGAGTAGAAGACCTTTTTTCAGTTTGTCTCTCCCTTAAGTCCTCTGATTCCACTTTCCTATATCTACTATTCCTATATTCCTTAGAGTTTCTCAATCCCTAGTTGATAATTTCTTCTACTAAAATTTTCCTATTCTAATCACTGTGTTGTTTTTGTCTCCTGTCTGGACCCTGACTGATTCACACGGTAACCAAACAGTTAATGAGGGAAAGTTTTTCTGTATACAAGAAGACCAGCGGCTCAGTGAGCAGGGCGCCGGCCCCATATACCGAGGGTGGCGGGTTCAAACCCAGCCCCGGCCAAACTGCAACAAAGAAAAAAAGCCGGGTGTTGTGGTGGGCGCCTGTAGTCCCAGCTACTCGGGAGGCTGAGGCAGGAGAATCACCTAAGCCCAGGAGTTGGAGGTTGCTGTGAGCTGTGTGATGCCACAGCACTCTACCGAGGGCAATAAAGTGAAACTCTGTCTCTACAAAAAAAAAAAAAGAAGACCAGCTAATAAATGAGCGAGGAATGGGAGAATTAGAATATTTTACAGTTAAAAAAAAATATATATATATATATATATATATATCTCCAGGTGCAGTGGCTCACATCTGGGATGCCGAGATGGATGGATTGCTTGAGCTCAGGAGTTTGAGATCAGCCTAAGGACGAGTGAGACCCCATCTCTGCTAAAATAGAAAAAATTATCAGGATGTTATGGCAGATTCCTTTAGTCCCAGCTACTTTGGAAGCTGAAGCATGAGGATCACTTCAGGCCAAGAGTTTGAGGTTTCTGTGAGCTAGGATGATGCCAGAGCACTGAGCTCCAGGGTGATAGACTCTGTCTCAAAAACAAACAAATAAAAAAGAAGTCCTTTTCTTACAGAGATATATATTTGAGGAGTTTTCTTTGGTTTTTGTTTGTTTGTTTTTTGAGGCAGGGTCTCACTCTGTCACCCCAGCTAGAGTGCAGTGGCATCATCATAGCTCACTGAAACCTCAAACCTGGACTCAAGTGATCCTCCTGCCACAGTCTGCAGGGCCTACTGAGTAGCTAGGCCTACAGGCATGCACCACCACACCCAGCTAATTTTTCTATTTTTTGTAGAGATGGGATGTTGCTCTTGCTCAGGCTGGTCTTGAACACCTGTCCTCAAAAGATCCTCTTTCCTTGGCCTCCCAGAGTGCTAGGGTTACAGGCATAAGGACCAGTAACACATTTAAGTATTAACACATACTTAACACATTTAAGTATTTTTGAACGAGTGATATAAAGTCTGGGATTGTTTTTTAAAAAATGGCTCAGTTACTGTGTGAATCAGTCAGGGTCCAGACAGGAGACAATGGTTATGGCACCAGCCACATACACTGAGGGTGGCAGATTCAAACCCGGCCCAGGCCAGTTAAACAACAATGACGACTACAACAAAAAAATAGCCAGACATTGTGGTGGGTGCCTGTAGTCCCAGCTACTTGGGAGGCTGAGGCAAGAGAATTGTTTAAGCCCAAGAGTTTGAGGTTGCTGTGAGTTGTGATGCTACAGAACTCTACTGAGTGCAACATAATGAGACTCTGTTTCAAAATAATAATAATCATCATCATCATCATCTAGCAAGAGTGGTATGATGGAAATTATAGATAAAGTGAAATTGGCCTTTTTTTGTTGTTGTTGAGACAGAGTTCTACCCTATGCCCTGAGCAGAGTGCAATGACATCGTAGCTCACTGCAACGTCAGACTCAGGCTGTGGGCGTCCTGCTGCCTCAGCCTCCAAAGCCGCTGGGATTACAGGCACTCGCCATGGCACCCGGCTGGGTTTTTCCATTTTTTTCATGAGTCAGGGTCTCACTCTCGCTCAGACAGCACTCGAACTCCTGAGCTCAAGCAATCCTCCCGTCTCAGCCTCCCACAGTGCTGGGATTACAGGCGTGAGCCACCACACCCAGCGTGAAATTGGCCTTATATTGATAAATAGTGAAGGTGGATGATAAGTGCAAAAGGATTATTGTAAATGTGTTTCTTATATTTAAACATACTTTAATGTATGCTTGAAAATGTCACAACAGGGTGGTGCCTGTGGCTTAACTGAGTGGAGTGCCGGCCTCATATACCGGAGGGCCCAGCCAAAAACTGCAAAAAAAAAAAAAGTCACAATAAAAGTTTAATGAAATAAAATATATGCTACCATAGGTGGCATGTTACCTGCATCTTAATCATAACCAAATTAATATAGTAGATTGCAGTTTACAGCGCGTTTTTCATGCACAATTTAACATAATCCTAACCTCAGGCCTACAAGGTGGGTTTTATTATCTTCATTTCACAGGGAACAATTTCAGAGTGGTTGAGTCAATGGCTTAGTGGCTGTGAGCTAGTAGGGCAAACGTGGGATTCAGATCCACGTCTTTGATTTCTAAATCCCATGCTCCACCAGAAAGGAAGAAGAAAAGCTGGGTGTTGCTGGTTAAGTCACTTAACGTCTGAGCCATAGAAAAGTAAGAACAATACTTAGCTTTCTTAGTAGTTGGGAAACTCAGGTCTGACGATTTCTAGAAAAGTGCTTTGTAAATTGGAAAGTGTCCTATAAACTTAGATCAGCCCATGAAGACTAGTTTTCTAGAAAGGAACACTACAGGGCGGCGCCTGTGGCTCAGTCGGTAGGGCGCCGGCCCCATATACCGAGGGTGGTAGGTTCAAACCCGGCCCCAGCCAAACTGCAACCAAAAAATAGCCGGGCGTTGTGGCGGGCGCCTGTAGTCCCAGCTACTGGGGAGGCTGAGGCAAGAGAATTGCTTAAGCCCAGGAGTTGGAGGTTGCTGTGAGCTGTGTGAGGCCACGGCACTCTACCAAGGGCCATAAAGTGAGACTCTGTCTCTACAAAAAAAAAAAAAAAAAAAAAAAGAAAGGAACACTACAGAAATAGAAAACGGAGAGCTCTGTGGGGCTGGTTTGGGGCAGTGCACAGTTTGCTCTTGACAACCCCCACGTGCTCTTTCTGCAGACCTCACATTCCACAGTCCGCTCCTTGGGTCAATGTCAATATTAGCTGATAATGCTGAAGATGTCTTTCCTGTGGCATATTTGAATGCCTGCCATCGTCCCTGGTACGCTGCATTGTTACAAAGCTTGTGGGAGTGGAGACTCCACAACAGCTGTTTATAACAGAAAGTTTTATGGCTTGTTTTGAGGCTGGCAAAATGAGGATGAAACAACGTGGTGTTTTCTGCTATTGTCCAGAATTCCCTATTAGATTATTTACACTAAGTCATTGGTACCCATGAATTTTCATCAAGCACCACTGCAAAACAAATGAGATGCTTTTGATTCTCCATGGGGAGAAAATGGAGTGGTACAGATAAAATGAATGACATTAAACAACTACTACAAAAACAAAAACAAAAATCTCTTTGGGGACTGGGCCCAAACATCTACACAGCCACATCAGCATCCAGCAACCACTTCAAAACATCTTGCTCTGAAACACACAATGATGGCAATGGAATTCTGCCACTATACGCTAAAATACCAGCGGCAGCACTTAACTACAACTATATATTTTGTTGGAAATATATAAGTTAAGACATCTCATCTGCAATTCTTTCTTTTATAGCAATAATTTTAGCCATACGTAACTTTGGAAGTCCTGTTACCTCTCTGTGTCTCCGTTTTCTTAGCCTTAAGTTACAAATAAAAATAATATCTATCTCGCCTGTGGCTCAGCGAGTAGGGCGCCGACCCCATATGCCGAGGGTGGCGGGTTCAAACCCAGCCCCGGCCAAACTGCAACAAAAAAATAGCCGGGCATTGTGGTGGGCGCCTGTAGTCCCAGCTACTCAGGAGGCTGAGGCAAGAGAATCGCGGAAGCCCAGGAGTTAGAGGTTGCTGTGAGCCGTGTGACGCCACGGCACTCTACCCGAGGGCGGTACAGTGAGACTCTGTCTCTACAAAAAAATAAATAAATAAATAATAATAATAATATCTATCTCAGCTGGGCAAGATGGCTCATGCCTGTAATCCTAGTACTCTGGGAGGCTGAGGCAGGTGGATTGCCTAAGCCCAGGAGTTTAAGACCAGCCTGAGCAAGAGTGAGACCCCATTTCTACTAAAAATGGAAAAATTAGCCAGGCATTGTGGGCAGACGCCTCTATTCCCAGCTACTTGGGAAGCTGGAGCAAGAGAATTGTTTGAACCCAAGAGTTTGCCGTTGCTCTGAGCTATGACACTATGGCACTGTACTCAAGGTGACAGAGTGAGACTGTGTCTCAAAACATAATAATAAAATATCTATCTCATGGGTTAAAAATTAAATAAGAACAGAAGTTTAAATGTATGTTGTGCCTTGCTCGGGGCCTGACACAAAGCAGGTACTAAATGTTTGCATCTCTTTGGACGTAAGAGTTATACTTATTATACAGGGTGTCACGGACTTTATGGCCACCCTGTAATGTGTGCTTAAGTCTATAGTTGCCATAGACGTTCAGATACTGTAAGACAAAGGTGTGATTGCTGAGCCCCAGTGGTACTACAAACAGAAGCCCAAATTCTGGTGCCTGGAGAAGTGATAAAATCTTGATGCTGATGATATGGAGTTTACTGCATTATTTTTTCAATTTTTCTTAATGTTCCAAAGTCGTCATGATTAAATATTGAAATACAGTTAAAATTTGGTGGCCCCTGTGAACTGCTACGGCTACAAGTAGACTTGTAGCATAGATTGAAATCAACCAACCACTAGATACATAAACCCATTACATGATCACGAGGGAGAGGACCAGGAAAGTGAGGGGAGCTGGGGGAGACAGACGGAGAGCTCTTTCTGAGTGTGGTGGGCATGGTGCTGGAACGCCAGCTCACAGGGAGACTTACTAGAGCAGCCAGGAAAGTTTGCCTCACTTGAACATGTGTGTGGGGCTTCTCCCGGCCAGGCACACAGTGCTCATGCCAGTTCTGCCTCCACCCTGCCTGGGGGCAGTGCAGTACAAACAATTCATCTGCTCTCAAAATGGAAAATTTTGAGAAAATGGAAAATGGAACTTCTGGAGCTAGTAAGAAAAAAAGAAAGAAAGAAAAGAAAAGCACCTCTCTCTTCAAGAGCAGAGTTAAAAGGTGAAATTTCAGAATTACTGTAAATGTGGGTCTCAGGTGTCCTGAAAACAGTGTGTATGTGACTGCTAAGTGTTGTGCGGGTGATTCATTGGAACTCATGGGGGGGTTTTGCTTTGGTTTACTAGACCACGCAAGACGTGGGTAGGACAGTATGGTACAGACTTACGTCAAATACAGAGTGGGGGTTGCCATGCTCACAATTACCCAGGTATAGTTCCCTTAAAACTTATGCAAATGAGAATATATGTGTATCTGTACTCTAGACAGAGGTTTAAATATTTTCAATATCATTGACGCCCAATAAAAGCCTGTCGAGCACCTACTATTTCCAACGTGAACACTGTGGAGTATAACCAATAACACTTTCGCTGTATGTGTCAGTTTGGAATTCCAGAAATGTGTCATATTGAAATGTTTTGCAAGCACAATCACTGCCCCATACGTCTCTTCCAGAATCAAAGTGGTCTTCACCTTCATGCAAGCATCAAATCTGTGGCAAAGTTGAGGCATTACATTCAGTTGTTAAGAATCATAACTATTCTCCAGCTGTATTGTCTGAGTGATATACTTAAAAAAAAATAGTTTGTGAAGTAAAAATGCCAAAGGTTTGTAAGGAAATAAACTGGAAAAAAGTCTACCTTCATACAATACCCCCATCTTGCTCCCCAGAGGTCACCCTGGTAATAGATTTTTGCACACACTGCAAGAAAATGTTTATGCATACACAGTGTATGTGACCCAGATGTTGGGGGTCCATCTCATTTGTTTGGCTAACTCTCTTTTGGCCCCATGCCATCCTTGACACAAAACTCAGTTCCTTGACCAGCATTTACAAGAAATCCCATCACACTAAATGTATCCTGATTTTTAAAGTATTATTAAAGATTGATGGGGTTGGATAGCATCAGCAGGCCTCTCTCTCAGATAAAACACAAAACTGTGTTCAGCATGTCTTTCCACAGTGTTGCCAGCCCACACCACACTCTGGACGCGCTCGTCTCTGGCCTCTGTCTCCCCCTGACACCCCTGGCCCTGACGCAGTCAGCCTGCTGCCCCTGCCCTGCCTCTCCCTGGGTCTCTACATTCTGTCCCAATCCCCATCCTCTCCCAACCACCCCAGCTGTAAGGACGCACTGCATTTTATCTAGTCAGTCCCTTTGGGGTGGATATATTTATGTTGATTCCAATTTTCTTTTGTTGTGATAAACAATGTCATAGTTAATATATGAGGAGAAACACATTTGTGCATCTCCTAATATATTAGGAGTTTGTTGTGCGTTTGTTGTGGGGTAAATTCTTAGAAGTACAATGTCTGAACCAAGGACATACATATTTTGCGATTTGGATATATTTTGACAATTTGCCCTGTAAAAAAGGAAGGAAGAAAGGAAGAAAAGAAGGAAGGAAGGGAGGAAGGGAGGGAGGGAGGGAAGGAGGAGCATTCCTATAGGGCATAGGAGCACACACGGGGTTTCTCCACACTTTGGCCAACTTCAGACATTAAAACTTATCACTGGTCCACCCACACCTGGGCTGTGGCTCCAGAGTCACTACTGGGCCCGTTACCTGTTACGTGGTGTCATTGGAGCTGAAGTGGTCATAGCTTTTCCATCACACTGACTTTTGAAGAGTCAGACTTCTCTTCAAAAACCACAAAATCATATATTTCTGATAGTATTATCCAGTGAGAAGAGTCTAAGCAGGAGCCACCAAACTAAACACCTTTGTGGGCCTGTCACCAAGGAACCCTCAGTTTGAACACCTGGCAGACTTCAGAGTTCCCTGCATCTGGACGGGTGGAGACCGCACCATCCCTCTGGCCTCACCTGCCTCCCTGAAGTGGTCTTGGGTTCCAGGAAAGGAGAGTTCCAACGCCTTTCACCATCAGTTTTGCAGGGGCAGCTGTTGATGTGTCCCTGGGATGTCTAGTTTCCAGGACCTGACCTGCCTTCATGAAGGAAAGGCAAGGGCAGTGAGGATGGTGGCTGGCTGATAAATTATCAGGACTCAGTGACCTTTGAGGACGTGGCTGTGAGCTTCACCCAGGAGGAATGGGCCTTACTGGACTTGGCTCAGTGATCTGTACAGAAATGTGATGCTGGAAACCTAAAAGACCCTGGCCTCAGTAGAAGTGTAGCTCCTCCTCTACATGCGGGTCTGTCGTCTCCTGCACAGGCCTTCTCCATGGGCAAGTCTCCCTGTGCACAGGGGTCTCTCCATCTCACACCCAGCATGTGTTGCCTGGGGAAAGAGGAGCCAGTGGACCGCAGTGTAGAGGAGAGAGCCCCACAAATGGCTGAATATTATTGGCAGAATATTATCTGTTTAAAAACGTCAAATGGGACTCAGACAGCAGGCAGCTGCAGAGGAAGGGAGCCCTGTGAGCTGTGTGGAGTGACTTCAGTGAGGCTTCATGCCTCACCACGCACTCAAGAACTCAACATACAGGGAACACTGCCTGTGATCAGTGTGGGAAGGTTTCTACTCCCCACAAGAAAATGTCTACTGGAGGGCGGTGCCTGTGGCTCAAGGAGTAGGGCGCCGGTCCCATATGCTGGAGGTGGTGGGTTCAAACCCAGCCCCAGCCAAAAAGAAAAAAAAAAGAAAAAAAGAAAATGTCTACTGGAGAGAAACTTTCTGTATTCAATCCATGTGGAAAAGCCTTTATCTGGGGTCCAGACAGTGTTGACCACTGAACGTGCAAGAGAGACAAGTCCTCACACTGCAGTGACAGTGGGGAGGCATTCCTGCTGTTGCCCTGCCCTTGGGTGCACACGGGGGCACACGTCGGAGAGGAGCTCTGTGAAGGGAAGCAGTGCGGATTGCCCTCACCCACCCCACAGGCAGAGCTGTGCCTACAGATACGCGTGCTGCAGGGAACACCCACATATGTGAGAATGGGGGAAATTCTATAGACCTCCTTCCAACTAAAATTCACACACAAACCCACACTGGAGAGAAGCCCTGTGAGTGTAAGGAATGTGGGAAGTTCTTTAGATGTGCCCCAAACCTTAATGATCACATGCAAACCCATTCTCAGGAGAAACCTTATGATCTTATGGAATGCCAGAAGTCCCTCACTCTCTCCTCCAGCTTAAGTGCGTATGTAGAAATTCACAGAAGAGAGAAACCTTATCAACCTATAGGATGTGGAAGAGCCCTTCCCACCTGCTCAGACCCCTCTGACTATAGGTGCACACATACATGAACATGAGGAATGTAGGAAAGCCTACAGTTGGTTTTATCTACTAAGTGAATGTTTAAAAATTCACAGGCGGGAGAAGCTCTTTGAATGAAAGGTATATGGAAAATCTTTTAGAAATTTCTCATGCCCAAATAACTGTGTTCGAAACCACATGACAGTAAAGCCCTATAAATGTGAGTATTGTGGGAGAGCCTTCATAGTGTGCTGTGGCCTCTGGACATGTGTGGACTCACATGGGGAGAAGCTGTAAACGTGCAGGTGTGCGGCAAAGCCTTCTGCCCATCCTCAGCCCTCACTGAGTTTACAAGGACTCACGGGGAAGAGAAGCCCACCAATGTCACACAAAAATCCACACTGGGGAGAAGCCCTGCCAATGTCAGGAGTGTGGGAAAGCCTTCAGGATCACCTCTAGCCTGACTGAAAATGTAAGAATCCACACTGGAGAGAAGCCCCATCAATGTCAGGAGTGTGGGAAAGCCTTCAGGGTCACCTCCAGCCTGACTGAAAATGTAAGAATCCACACTGGAGAGAAGCCCCATCAATGTCAGGAGTGTGGGAAAGCCCTCAGGGTCACCTCCAGCCTGACTGAACAGGCAAGAATCCACACTGGGGAGAAGCCCTGCCAATAGCAGGAGTGCTGGAAACGCTTCGCTGGGTGCTCAGTCCTCTCTACACATAAGCAGACACATCCTGGAGAGAAAACATATGGGTGTCAGGAGTGTGGGAAGGCCTTCAGCAGGTTTTACCTGCTAAATGATCATTTAAAAACACACACACAGAAGCCCTTTGAATGTATCATATACAGGTAATCCTTTAGGAACGCCTCATGCCAGAATAAGCACGTTCAGATTCACACTGGAATAAAGCCCTCTGGGTGTCAGGAGCTTGGGAAGGCCTTCACTGTGGCCTCAAGCCTGACTGGGCATATCCGACCACACTGGCAAGAAGCCCTACGTGTGTGAAGCGTGTGGGAAAGCCCTTGCAATGTCCTCACCCCAGGTGGTGTTTGTGAGGACACACACTGGGGAGAAGCCCTACATGTGTAAGGAGCATGGGAAAGCCTTTGCTTCCTTCTCACACCTCACACTGGGGAGAAATCCTGTGTGTGTAGAGTGTAGAAGACCCTTTCGTGCTTCCTCACACCTACAGAAACATCAAGAACTCATGCTGTAGTGTACAGAATGCAAGATGTGGGGGAGTATAGGATAGATTTCCTTTGCTCACTGAACATTTAGCCATTACACTGAAGAGAGAAGCTATTTGCACGTAAGGAGTGTGGAAATCTTTTGGAAATGCCTCACGCCTTAGTCATCACTCAGATGCACACTAATAAGAAACCTCATTAATGTGAAGAAGGTAGGAAAGCCCTTGATTACGGCAGCGCATTTTGGAGACATCAAAATCTCATCTCACTTGTGAGATGCCTTGTCCATTTCAGGGATACAAGAGAGCCACTGGGATCTGATCACAACCCAGCGTGGAAGAGCCCTGGCCCCAGGCCATGTGGGCAGCACAGACAGCCTTTATGGAGGCCTAGGGTCCTCCTCGCTGTGTAGTCCTGTGAGGAGAGGAGCCCTGTGATGTTTGCTCCCTGGAAAAGTTGCAGTTCTGCCAAGTCGTGCTCACTTGTGGTCTCACAGTGGACACAAAGCTTGTGGAGGTGAGAAATTTTGGAAAGGCCTTTGGCCAGCATGGTGACCCAGACCCAGGCGAAACCAGAGGGACAGGACCTGGCACTTGGCCCGAGTCCTCCAGCTTGCTTGCTGGCAGACACATCTTTGTGGGCGGTTCTGTAGGTGTCCTTTGGACATTCACAATCACTCCCAGTTAATATGTTGTTCTCTGCTCATAGCCACAGCACCGAGTCTGGCTGCCCCCACTGAGTGGCAGCCCGTGGAAAGTGGGCCCTCGGGTTCTTTACCTGCTTGCACCGTGGCTGTGGGGCCTCTGGTGGGTGTGTTACACTTGGACGGGTCCACTGACAGTGGCTCACACTGGCCAAGTGGGGACCTGAGACAGCTCTGATGGCCCTGAAGATGCTCCTGTTCCTCTCACACCCAATCCTTATAGCTGGGAGGTCAGGGTACAGGAGGGGAGGGTGGAGAAGTGGCATGGGGACAGCCAGTGCTGTGCAACACCCTGATTCATGACTCTGCAGGGAGCAGCACAGCCCTGCACCGCGAGGAGGTGGGAGTCCTGTGCCATTGGACTTTGCAGGCATCTGTGAGAACCTTGAATGTTGCCTTTGAGCCTGAGGTCCAGCCCACAGCTGGGAAACACCACATCCCAGGGTGCGTCCAGAGCTGTGAGGACTGGCAGCAACACCTGCTGGGTGCCATCTGTGTACTGCAAAGGCAGAGGCTCCTGAGACAGGCTGGCCATGCTGTGCCACTGTGCTTGCCCACCACGGTCACCTACTGGTGTAGCCCGTGGATCCACACAGGCAGCACCACAGGGTTCAGCCTCAGGAACTCATGTCTGTGGCCCTCTACACTCCAGCTACCTGGGCTTATGCATGTTGTGGCCCGTGGGGCTGCAGCTGCCTGATGCCTCTTGGCCCTTGGTCACCCAGTGGTAGCTCACGGCACACAGCAGGTCCTGGCTGGCGGAGGCCAGTGTCCCTGGGGCTGCCTAGGCCGAGGAGGGGCTATGGCTCTTTGGTGAGATGAGTGCTGCTATTTGGCCTCTTTCCCCTTTCTTGCTGGCAGGGACAGGGAAGATGTAATTAGTCTGAACTGCCTGGGTGGGGTTTGGTGCCTCACAGCCTAGTCCGGGGTGCCATCCTCATTGTCTGAAGTGAGTTCTGTGAGTCCTGTGGAATCCCAGCACTTGTCACGGGTGGAGTCAGTCAGCAGGTTGGGCTCATCCCTGGGCCTGGACTCCTGGTGGGAGCATCAGTGACAGACCCCAGTCTCTGCCTAGACATGGCCCTGCTTTCTAAGTACTACCATTGGGAAGCTGAGCATTGATGCCAGCACTTAGTCCACTCCAAAGCAAGTTTGGGACTCTTTTTCTGGCTATCAGAGCTGTCATTGTACAAGGTAGGACAATTAAGTTTGTGAACTCTTCCTAGTGAAAGCGCTACATACCTCATTGCCGAGTACCACCACAGTCACCTTGGAGCTCCTCCCCTCAACCATTTGGTGACCATAGTGATATTCAGCAATTTGAAAACTTAATATAACTATAACATAACCCTAATGAATATGCTACTACAGAAAAATAAAATAAAATTTATCATCATCTTGGTCATCTTTAGCAATCTAATCGTGAAAAGTAGTACCTTATTGTCATTATTTTAATCTATACTTCTTTAATGATGAGTGAAATTAAAGGATCTTTTTATCTACAGTAGAACCTCTGTAAGCTGACACCCCCCCCAAGGGACAGTAACTAACAGGCCAACATACAGAGGTAGTCAACATAAGGAACTAGGCTTACTGGAGGTGATACACACATGTGGTGGGTGTCTGGTCTATGAAAATTAGGTCAACTTCAGGAGGTGGTCAACTCTGAAGGTTCCATTATATTTATTTACTTTTTTAATTTCTTTTTCCAATTCTTCATCTACTACAGTGTTCTTCAGCCTTTTTCATCTCACACTTGAACCTATAGTTAAACTTCTGTGGCATACTTAAATTATGTTGATCCAAAAAAAGAGTAAAAGAAAGCATGTCGCTGCCAGGGATGCTAACGCCTCCCGGTGCTGCATGAAAGAACCAGGCAGGACACGGATCGAAGTGCTAGTTTGCAAGAGGTGGGCTGGGCAGAGGTGCAGGAGAGCCCTAAGCCCCCTCTGCAATGGCTATTCATGCAGGTTATACACAACAGGTGTGGAGAGTTAAAGTCATGACACATGAGGGCTGCATGCATAAGGATGGCCACATGCTCTTTCCTCACTTGTTCTTTACCCACGGCCCCCATGAAGGAGCACCAAGCATAATATTTAACACCTGCTTACTAACGAGTGACCGATCTTATCTCATTCCGGAACACTGAGTTAATTGGGGGATTGCCCCCAAGTCACAAAACGTCTCTAGACTTGCCAGGAGACTGTCCTGTTCTCAGCGTTTCCTTTTAATGGGATAAGAATCAGTAACTGTCCTTGCAAGCATGGTGCCCATTCCTCTACAGAAGAATATACTTCCTGCGCTTTGCACTTCTTTCAGAATAATTTAATTAATGATCTTTAAAAATGTCCAAGGCACACCTAAGATCCCCCGGCACACTGGTTGAAAATCACTGAACTACAAGTTGATACAGTAAAAACCGTCACCTTGAAAGAATCATTTCCCTTTGCTTCCAGGACATGTCCAGCTCCTGATTCTCTGGCCCATCTTTCTTGTCCCTGTGCCAGCTTCATTTTGTTTACCTACGCCTGGGATGTCTCAGCTCAGAGCCCCATCCTATCTGGCCCAGGATATAACACACTTCCTCAGCTGCTCTCCCGGCCTTCAGGCTCTGCCCCTTCTAGGTCCTCCTCACTCTGCTTCTAGGGGTAATTTCTCCTATAGGGTAGTAATCCCTAAATGAAAAGAGTGCTTTTTACCTCACAAGGTTCTTAGGAATAAATGATACAATCTATGTAAAATACGTAGCTTACGCTAAATCCTTTTTTTTTTTTTTTTTTTTTTTGTAGAGACAGAGTCTCACTGTACCACCCTCGGGTAGAGTGCCGTGGCGTCACACGGCTCACAGCAACCTCCAGCTCTTGGGCTTAGGCGATTCTCTTGCCTCAGCTTCCCGAGCAGCTGGGACTACAGGTGCCCGCCACAACGCCCGGCTATTTTTTTTGTTGTTGTTGCAGTTTGGCCGGAGCTGGGTTTGAACCCGCCACCCTCGGCATATGGGGCCAGCGCCCTACTCACTGAGCCACAGGCGCCGCCCAGCTTATGCTAAATCCTTGATAAATGTTAGGACTTCTACCATCTTCCTAAAAAGTTAGTGCAGTGCTGGGCGCAGTAGCTCACACCTATAATCCCAGCACTTTGGGACACCCAGGTGGGAGGGTCATTTGAGTCCAGGAGGTCAAGACCAACCTGACCAACAGCAAGACCCTATCTCTACAAAAAACACGAAAAATTAGCCAGGCGTGGTGGTGCAGCCAGGTATAGTCCCAGCTGAAGCAAGAAAATCGCTTGAGCCCAGGAGTTCAAGGCTGCAGTAAGCTCTGATCATGCCATTGCATTCCAGCAGCCTGAGTGACAGAGTGAGATCCCATCCTTTTAAAAAAAATTAAATTAGGGCAGCGCCTGTGGCTCAAGGAGTAGGGCACTGGCCCCATATACCAGGGGTGGCAGGTTCAAGCCGGGCTCTAGCAAAAACTGCAAAAAAAAAAATTAATTAAAAATTTAATATAATAAATAGGTAATATAAGTGCCTATGGCCTGTAAAATAAAGTCTAAAGGCCCAATAGCTCCCACAGCCCTGACTTCCCCGATTCCTGGTTCCCACTCTCAGCTCTAGTCAACCAAATTCCTCAGGTCTCATATCTCTCTGTCTTTGTTTCCTCTGCTTGGACTTCCCTTCCCCCACTTATTCCTCTAGTGAGCACCTTTAATTCTTAAAATCTAGCTCAAACAGCACTTTCCCATGGTGTGGGCTCTGAATTCCTCCCACCAGAATATATATATATATATATATATATATAGAGAGAGAGAGAGAGAGAGAGAGAGAGAGAGAGAGCGCTTTAATGAAGAGCTAACTGCTGAGGGACAGTTGTCCTACTGAAGGGGCAAAGAAAAGAAGGGCTGGTGTTTGCACACCAAATCCTGTGTGGACAAGTCCTGGCCACTCCCAGAAGGACTCACTCCCTGGCAGTTCCAACCTACCTTACCCACCTGAGCAGATTTGCAGGTGACTACAGAAAGAAGGTATTGCATGAACAGAAACTGCATGAAACAGAAATCCCTGGGGGTGTGAATCTACCACTAACATGTGTCCCATAGCAGGGAGGAGAGAGCTGACAACCTCCTAGGAATGCTACTGCCTCAGCCCAGAAGTGACACAGACACACTCCTATAAGCAGAGCACCCCACGTGGCCCACCTTACTGCAAGGTAAAGGAGGCTTCCTTTCCCTCAGGAGGAAAGGAAAAATGGATATTGCTGTATCCCTAGAAGGTCTGTCTACCACTTACTAGCAGTGGGAAAGTGAGAAATTGCTTTATCTTCCTGAGCCTCAATTTACTAATCTTTAAAGTAGGAAAAATTATACCTCGCACATAAAAGTGTAAAAACTGGAACAAACACACTTAAAGAATCTACCACAATGCAACAGAACTGGTAACAGTCTGGTTCCAATCTTGAGTCAAAGGAATGAAACAAACCTATCCTAGTTCATTGGATTCATTTTATTCATTTTGCTATTACACTTCATAACACAAATATATTATCCGTATTCTCTTTTTGTACCCCAAATATAAGGTTAAAATGGTAAGTAAGGGACACTCACTTGATATTACATGTTGAAATTTAAGACAGATTTCAAACATATAAATAAATCAACCCCCACCCCAAATGTTTAACTTTTCTATCACAGTACTAGAAAGCACGTTGTGGGCACCCAGGGAATGTTAACTATTACTACTACTTGGGAACTCCTGAAAAATCAATCTTATTAATCACAGCCCCGAAAATGGATTTGGAATGTGAGTTACCCACATAAATAATCTGCTCAAGGGCCTCCTTGGGAGAGAAGAGAGCTGCCCTATGCTTGTTGAGTCACCACGTAAACAGTCATGGTAATTTACTAACAGTGAGACCTGTTTCCCGCTGAGCACTTCAGTCCAGGAAGAGGTCACACATGTTCACATGAAAGCTGTTTTCTTGTCCGCCAATTTCTGAGCGATCAGAGGTGCCCTTGTTGCAATGTCATCAAAACAAGACATGGAAATTCCTCACCTGCCATAAACTAGACAGAGCTTTTGAGATGCAAACCATATACATTCTCAGAGGAGAGGATTGAAACCAAAGAGAGAAGTCACTTTCAAAGAACCAGCCCCCCTCTTACTCCCCCCTTCTATACACATGCTAAGCACACAGAGCTTTTGCAATCTGCTATAAAAACAGAATTTTAAAATAAACTCCGGTCTATTCTCTCAAGTAAGAATTTAGAAGAAAATGGATTTCTGTAAGGTGAATTTGTTCCTCAAATTAGTTCCATTCACACACACGCTCACAACACACATACATACCCAAACCATGCAGGGCTCATTAATAGACCTGGTATGGAGCGAATGAGTTCATCCTCGGCGAGAGAGAGATGTTCAATAATTTTGAGGACAGGCTTGAGTCTGCATAAAAATATAACTCACAGGAGCCAGCAGATGGCACTTAATCATAATTTTTCCTATGATTTCTATTAATTGTCAAAATTCTGCATTCTGTCTTTCCAATAAGACAAATGATATGCTAATACAGCATAGTAGGTAATGTTTCCCTTTGAGATATTAAATAGGCTTGTTACATAAAATCCCCCCACCTTCGTAACTAACCCAAGACCCATCTTTCTCATGCATATATTTATCATCTTGTGCCATGCATATGCGTGCCCGTATATCTGTGTGCTTCCGAGCATTGCAGCACATTTGATAAATGTAAAAAGTAACAGCTAACACCTTCATGTATCTCCAGAAGCAAATCCAAATCAGGGAACTGGTGTTCTTAAAACAGTCACATAAAATCACTTAAACTGCACTGTTTGCCAAAAATAGAAATGCAGAAATACGTCGGGGAAGCCACTTTGGCAATTTCTTTCAAGGCTCCTATTACATACAAACATTAACAGGTGAATGACCCCTTCCAGGCTGTTCTGTCCACCTACCAATTCCTTTGCTTCCCCCCCACACTTCACAACGCCTCGCCCTTTTCTGCTTTATAATTCTCTTTCTTTATTCTACTTCCCTTTTTCTCCTTCTTAAGCACTAGATTTGGTTTCCTAAATCTTGTAGGGACAGATGCTATACCAGTCAGAGTTCTTGGTCTCTGACACCAGAAATTGACTGTTAAGCAGGAAAAAAGTCTATTGGAGAGTGATCAAATAGTTCACAGAATCAACAGGAAGCCTGGAAAATCTGGCTCAGTAAGCAGGCAAGAACCAAAGGAGCTGGCCCCAGAGAAGACAGCCAAGGTCACACCACCAAAAACCATGTGGTTGGGACAGTGCCATCCGCATCACAGCCACCGCTGCCACCTGCCTCTACTGAATAGCGGTGCGTCCTCCCTGAGAGCTTGCTTCTTTTCCTCCAGATTCCCAGTCCAGGCTGGGGAGCCCAAGGCCAAGGCTCAGAGGGCAGGCCTGGTGAGTTGCTTTTCAAGAGCAACACTGTTGTTCTGGCTCAGACCAAAGCAGAATGGGGGCATGAGCCAAGGTGCTGGGAAGGCCTAGCAAGAACGCAGGAGGGAATAGATCTCAAGAGACACTCATGATTAGAAAGCATGGGGTGTCACAGACACTCCTCATTTCAAGCCTGCCCGTCCCTGGTGCACAGATGGGGAGGTCTGTATCTCCAAGCTGCGTGGGAATAGCTTTGAGGAAAGGGGAGCTATTGGGCAGTATACACGCTAATTACACCAATTCTGAAAAGACAAACTATACAGTGAAATCTGGCCGATGCTGTAGCCCTGCATTCGATTGTTCCATACATCCTTTGTTCTAGACAAAGCACGGGGCTATGGCTGCTAATGTGAACACTCTGTTTTCAGGTTCTAGTTGGCCAATTGAAATTCCAGCTCCTAAGTGTTATTCCTTTGACCTTCCACATCATAACCCTTAATGAATCAAGACTAGCCTCTTTCTAGGGATGAAATTTGTAACATGATTCCTAGCTCAGTGTAGGGGCCTCTGCTCCCCCTGCCAGCTGGTCCCAATTATGAGCTGGTTTGGGTAATTTGAGAGTGTGGAGGGTGCCTGTGTGGGAGGAGGATTTTCTGAGCATTTGGCTTCCCTTAGGATCCCGAGCCCAACTCGGACTAAAGGATCCTTTAATATTCTCAATTATGGGGGCGGGGAGAATGTTGCTGGTTTTCCTAAAAAAGGAAATAAAATACATAAATAAAATCACTCAGTGGCTTGCCTCATAATCACTACCAAAGCAGAGTGAGAAATCAAGGCAGCTAGCTGTCTCTGTCATTCTGGCAAAGCACCAACATCACCTACATTTCTTGGGTGACAACCTCAATTTTTCTCTCTGTTTTAATGGAGGGGATCTGTGTGGCTGTGAGTTTTCTCTTGATAGATGACACCAGACAAGTCTTTAGGGGAGCGCCAGTCCAGATTTTAAAGCTTCACACATATCTGAGTTTAGTTTCATGTGTTTTTCAACTTAATGTTTCTTGAGCATCTATTATATACAAAGCGCTATGTATTCTGGGACTTGCGAACTAGATAAAGCTCAGAATCCCGTAAGAGGGATCTCTTCCAGCCAGTGGCCTTCCAAGGACGCAGAAGGTAGAAGACTCAGCCCTTGGCTGAGAGGAGCATTTTGTCACTGATGTTGTTCAGAACTGCCACGGCGCATGGTGATTATACAAACCAGATGGCTTTTAGTTGGTTTTATTATTATTTTTAAGCTCTGTACAGACTGATACGCCCCTATTATCTGCACCTGGGCTGACTTCTTCTGACTCCCACTCCTTCCAATCACTCTCCTCCTTCCAACTCCTCTGAGTTTTTGCTGTCATAGGCAATCTGAGTAGGTGCAGGAGAAAACTAATTACATTTGAAGATGTCAGCGTTTGTGGAAGACAAGTGCCCATAGCTAAGTGGGCAGTGTTCTGTTAGCTGACCAATGCGAGTCACAGTTGCCTAGACATGGCCTTTTGGGGTCTTATCTGAGGCATTCCCCCAACCGAAGTAGGCTGCTCTTATTAAGACTAGATTTGTGCTCTGGTGAAAATACCATGTCCTGGCGATATACACAGGTCCTTGAATCACGCAATTAGCATTTATAATGCCAGATACCCCCCTTTTTTGAGATAGAGTCTCACTTTGTCCCACTTAGTAGAGTGCTATGTCATCATAGCTCACAGCAACCTCAAACTCTTGGGCTCAAAAGTGATTCTCTTGCCTCAGCCTGCCTACCCTGTTTCCCAGAAAATAAGACATCCTCTGAAAATAAGACCTACTTACAGGAAAGATAAGATGTCCTCTGAAAATAAGACCTAGTGCATCTTTGGGAGCACACCTTAAAATAAGACACTGTCTTATTTTCGGGGAAACGGGGTAGAAGCTGGGACTACAGGTGCCCACCACATGCCCAACATCTCTTTTTCTTAGAGACAGGCTCTTGCTCAGGTTGGTCTCGAACTCTTGAGCTCAAGCAATCCAGCTACCTCAGCCTCCCAGAGTGCTAGGATTATAGGCATGAGCCACCGTGCCAGCCACCTTTTCCTAACTTATGTTAGTTCATGTCTTTGGACCTAACTGTTCTTGATATAGTGTGGGTAAAAATACCTCCCCTGGATGGATTCTGGTAAGGATTAAATGAGAGAATACATATACAAACACCCAGAGCTAGGGAGCATTCAGTGAATGCTAGCTGTTATCATATTATTATTCTATCAGAAGATGTTTTAACATCAAACTTAATTCCAAGAAACAGTTTAAAAATCCTTTTTTCTTGTTTTTTTTTAACTTTTTTTTTTTTTTTTTGTAGAGACAGAGTCTCACTGTGAGACAGTCTAACTTTGTCACTCTTGGTAGAGTGCAATGATAGCACAGCTCACAGCAACCTCAAACTCTTGGGCTCAAGCAATCCTCTTGCTTCAGCTTCCCAAGTAGCTGGGACTACAGGTGCCCACCACAGACCCCAGCTATTTTTTCTATTTTAAGTAGAGATGGTGTCTCACTCTTGCTCAGGCTGGTCTCAAACTCCTGAGCTAAGGCAATCCACCTGCCTCGGCCTCTCAGAGTGCTAGAAATACAGGCGTGAGCCACCACAGCTGGCCCTAAAATACCTTTTATAAAATTCTTTTCAAGCTCATGAATCAGAGAGATCATACGCAATAAAAAAGAGATCCTGAGAGACAGAGAAGTGTACCTGGGTCAGCTGTGTCCGTGAAGATACAGAGTTTGGGGATTTTTTGTTGTTTTTGTTGTTGAGACAGAGTCTCACTTTGTCACCCTCGATAGAGTGCCTTGGCATCATAGCTCACAGCAACCTCTAACTCTTGAGCTCAAGTGATCCTCTTGCCTCAGCCTCCTGAGTAGCTGAAACTACAGGCACCAGCCATAACACCTGGCTAGTTTTCTCTGTTTTTAGTAGAGACAGGGTCTTGGTTTTGATCAGGCTGGTCTCGAACTCCTGGGTTGAGATCACCCACCTTGGCCTCCCAGAGTACTAGTATTACAGGCACGAGCCACTGCACCTGGCTACCAATAAACATTTTTTAAAGACAGAAAGAGAAAGGAAGAGAAAGAAAGGAAACAGAAAGGAAGGGGGACTCGGCGCCCATTGCTGAGTGGTTAGAGCACCAGACACACACACCGGGCCGGAGGGTTCAAACCTGGCTCTGGCCTGCCAAACAACAATGGCAAGTACAACAAAAACAAAAAATAGCCGGGCATTGGGAAGGGCGGGAGAGCCTGTAGTCCCAGCTTCTTGGGAGTTTGAACAAGAGTACCGCTTAAGCCCAAGAGTTTGAGGTTGCTGTGAGCTGTGACAACACAGCACTCTATCGAGGGCGACATAGTGAGACTCTGTCTCAAAAAAAAAGGAACGGGAAGGAAGGAAGCAGGGGAGAGATGGGCGCCCTCCTGCCTTGCACTGTGAAAGGAGCAGTCTGGCAGATTGGTAGAGAAACAATTGGAGTAGGCCTTCCTGGTCCTCACAGTGGCATTCCTGGCACTTTGTTAGTATACTTTAAGGTGCTGTATAAATGTTTAGGGAAGGGAGAAATGGGGGGTGGAAACAAGCGGCTCCCAGAGTGATGCGTTACAGAATAAACTTGGCTCCCAGAGTGATGCGTGACACTGTGTTTTCCTTTTCTGTAGTGGAAGTTGCTTCTCTCCGAAGTCAAGGACAGAAATCACTTTGAAGCGCATCCTCCTTTCTCTGTGGAGAGCCTCTCCAGTGCTTCCTTTGGCTGTTTGCATACAGGTGGGAGGGCAGGACCCGTCCTCTTGCGGAGGGGTGAGCCTGGAGTGGGTATACTTCCACTGTGACAAACCGTTCACATTCTTTTGGTCATATAAGTGTAGGGCAAGTAGGCCCTTTGTCCTGAGAGAAGTTGTGACAAGATTTTTTTCCCTTTCCTCTCTCTCTCTGTTCCCAAACCTTTCACAGTCTTCCACAGGCAGATCTGGACAATCTGGGGGTGGCTGAGAGCCCCAGAGCCTCCTGGTGGGGGGAGGGGTCAAATTTCAAGTCCCTGCTCTCTGAGGGTCAAAGTTAGGAGTATGTGACTATATGGCATGGAGGTGTGAATCAGGGCTGGGCAGTAAAGCTCCCATGAGACTGGAGAGTGACAAACCCGTGGGCTGAATCCTCCTTGTGTCAGACAGGTCCACTGGGTGGCAAAGGCAGGCACCAGCTCTGAACCCACCACATCAAGCCAGCCTGGGGCCAGGGCAGTGGCTGTGAGTGTGGACACAAGAGCTGTCCATCAGAACTATAAACCAGTGGTATTCTGGAGCTGGCTCATACTGGCTCGCAAGAACCAACTGGTACATTTTCAGGAATTTTGCAAGCTGGCTGCTAAACATAGCCATTAGTAATTTGGGGAGAGAGAGGGGAGCAGGGTCGGGGATTGGTAAGCTCTCACCTAGTGGCACAAGGTCGGATACACAGCACATCCCCTGGGTGAAGGGCTCGGCTACAACTTATACTTTACCTGACAAATGTGACGTAACATAATCATTCGTTTGAACAATGCAACATAATCATTTGTACCCTCATATTAATCTGAAATTAAAAATAGTAATTATTATTATTTTTTTACATTTTTCATTGATATAGCACAGTTGAATGTGCTTTGGGGAAATGTAACAGTTTCAATCCATGTATATAATGTAATAAATATTTATTTATGCAAATTGTGGTTATGTAATTATATTTAAACAAAGGTAATAATTATTCAAAACACGTCACTTACTAATTATTTTGCCACATTTTGCTATTATCTCTGCTATTGAGGCTATTTAGATCCATGTAGCTCTTTGGTAAAATTGTGTCTATAATGGTGAGCTACTGTAGCATTTCTAACTCCCTACTCCGTGGTATCACACCATTGGCTTCAGAACAGTCATGGTGGGAGTATTAATACCAAGGAAATCAGCAAACTCTGTCAGAGCTTCCCTCCATTCCCCCCAGGGGCGTCAGTTAGACATTTGGGAGCACATTGTTTTTTTTATTGTTGGGGATTCATTGAGGGTATAATAAGCCAGGTTACACTGATTGCATTTGTTAGGTAAAGTCCCTCTTGCAATCATGTCTTGCCCCCAGAAGATGTGGCACACACCAAGGCCCCACCCCTCTCCCTCCTTCCCTCTCTCTGTTTTTTCTCCTCCCCCCATAACCTTAATTGTCATTAATTGTCCTCATATCAAAATTGAGTACATAGGATTCATGCTTCTCCATTCTTGTGATGCTTTACTAAGAATAATGTCTTCCACTTCCATCCAGGTTAATACGAAGGATGTAAAGTCTCCATTTTTTTTAATAGCTGAATAGTATTCCATGGTATACATAACCACATATACATTAACAGTGTATACATGTATACATTAGGCGCCTGTGGCTCAGTCGGTAAGGCGCGGGCCCCATATACCGAGGGTGGCAGGTTCAAACCCGGCCCGGGCTAAACTGCAACCAAAAAAAAAAAAAAAATAGCCGGGCTTTGTGGCAAGCGCCTGTAGTCCCAGCTACTTGGGAGGCTGAGGCAAGACAATCGCTTAAGCCCAGGAGTTGGAGGTTGCTGTGAGCTGTGTGATGCCATGGCACTCTACCGAGGGCCATAAAGTGAGACTCTGTCTCTCCAAAAAAAAAAAAAAAATGTATACATAACCAGTATACATTAACCACAGCTTGTTAATCCATTCCTGGGTTGGTGGGCATTTAGGCTGTTTCCACATTTTGGTGATTGTAAATTGAGCTGCAATAAACAGTCTAGCACCAGGGAACACACTGTTGACTATGACCCTCAAGACTTATTTATTGTGTCAGTAGTTACCGGGTGAGACCAGTGATGGGGTCAGGTCCTCACAAATGAGCATATTAAGAAAGCATAGGCTGCACCTGTGGCTCAGTTGGTAAGGCGCCGGCCCCATATACCGAGGGTGGCGGGTTCAAACCCGGCCCCAGCTGAACTGCAAACCAAAAACTAGCCGGGCATTGTGGCGGGCGCCTGTAGTCCCAGCTACTCGGGAGGCTGAGGCAAGAGAATCGCTTAAGTCCAGGAGTTGGAGGTTGCTGTGAGCTGTGTGAGGCCACGGCACTCTACCGAGGGCCATAAAGTGAGACTGTCTCTACAAAAAAAAAAAAAAAAAGAAAGCATAACACCAGCCTGAGCAACAGTGAGACCCCGACTCCACCAAAAATAGAAAACCTGGCCCAGGCTTGGTGGCTCACACCTGTAATCCCAGTACTTAGGAGGCTGAGGCAGGTGGATGGCCTGAGCTCATGGGATCCAGACCAGCCTGAGCCAGAGCGAGACCTCATCTCGAAAAATAGCTGGGCATTGTGGTGGGCACCTGTAGTCCCTGCTACTTGGGAGGCTGAGGCAAGAGGATTGCTTGAGCCTGAGAGTTTGAGGTTGCTGTGAACTAAGATGCCACTATAGGTGACCAAGTGAGACTCTGTCTCAAAAAATAAAAAAATACAAAAGTAGCTGGGCATTGGGATGGGTTCCTGTCATTCCAGCTACTCAGGAGACTGAGGCAAGAGGATCGCTTGAGCCCAACAGATTGAGGTTGCTGTGAGCTATGATGACGCCAAGACACTCTACCCAGGGCGATAGAGTGAGACTCTGTCTCAAAAAGAGAGAGAGAGAGGGGGAAGGAAAGGCGGAAGGAAGGAAACTGATTAAGAAATTAGGGAAAAACACCAAATATTTTCCCTCAGACTGTCCCTTCCACTATATTCTCCATTCAATTAATGGCATTTTCATTTTCTGGTGCTCAGATCTTGGCAACATCTTTGATTTCTCTGTTACTCTTGTAGCCTGAATTAAGTCCATCATCATCTATACTTTCCAAATAACCCCAAAGTATAACCTCTTTCTCACCCCTCACTCATGCCACCACCAGATCTAAGCCACGACCATCTCTCTCCCGCACCATCAGAAAAGCTCCTGATGGGTCCCTGTTTCTGCCCTGGCTTTCCCTGTTTCAACATAGCAACCAGTGTGATCTTGTTAAATCACAAGCCAAATGACATCACTCCCAGCTCAAAGTCTTCCAGCAGCTCCTTTCAGCCAGGACGAAGGCCAGCGTCCTTCCTCTGCTCTGAGGGCCCTCCCGATCTGCACCCTAACCTCTCTCACCTCATGATCACCTGCTTCCTCCTCCCTCTCTCCCCATCTACACTGGCTGCTCCTTGCTACAGACACGCTCCTACGCCGGGACATTGCAGTCATTGTTTGCTCCCCCCAGGATGCTCTTCCCTCAGATAACCACATGTCTAACTCTCTACTTCACTTAGTTCTTGACTCCAAAATCATCTCAGGGACCCTTCTCTGGCTACCTAACCAAAACTCCCCCCTCTTCTTCACACTTCATATTCCCCATATTTTTTCCCCATGGCTTTTATTACTATCTGTATTTTTATCTTTTCTTGTTAATATCTTCCACTAGAACGTGGGCTCATGAGGGTGCAGGCTCTTGTTTTGTTCACTCTCCGGATCCTGGAACAGTGCCTGGCTCACCATGAGTGCTCGTTTCAATGGTCCATTGCTGCATCATAAACCACCCTTCATAGTGACTTAAAACAACAGTTTATTATAGTCTCAAGATCTCATAGGGTGACAAGGCTCCGCTGGGCAGCTCTTCCTTGGAAATCCCTCATGGGATGCGAGCCAAATGGCAGTTGGGGCTGGAGAAATCTGAAGGACTTGGCTAGCACAGGATGCTGGCTATAGGCGGAGAGTCTGCAGGGGCTGTTTGTCTTGAGTGCCTAGATATGACCCCTTCAAGTTCACTGGGGGCAACATCTTTAAAGATTAGCCATCACAGTATTTGATGAGTATTTGTGGGAGGACAGAAGGCAGGAAGGGAGGGGAGATGGTAAGAGGGAAGAAATTGGAAAATTTAGAAAGAAGAAAACAAGAAAGAGAAGAAGGGAGACAGAAAGGAGGAAGAAAGAAAAGCGAATTTCTGAATATGATGGCAGCATAATAGCCCAGGAATAAAACCCGTCCTTTTCCTTCCTGACCCTCCTTTCCCATCTCCCTCAAGTTGCACAATGCCCTGGCTTGGAGGCAGAAATTCATCCAGTGCTGTGTATCAGAACTGAAAGACTCTTGGCAGAATCTTTTACAATTTATACCCCAAGTTCAAATTTGAGCCAAGGCGTATTTCCAAGGGAAGAACAACACAGCACTTTATCTTGATGCTGCTCTTTCCTCTTGGTAATTTCAAAGCAGTTTTATAAACAAGCGTTATCATTGTACAAGGGAGGAAACTAGTAATATTTAGATAACCAATAACAAAATCTTCCAATCAATATTATGCTGAAGTGATTAAGTCATTACGTGGACTCAGAGGCCGGATACAACTGCATCAAATTAATAAAATAGAATTTAGAAGAAATAAAATACAAAAATTTCCACATTAAAACTGAAGTCAAGGGAGGATGTAAGGAGCTAGAAATTAAAAATAGATTTATAGCAAACTACATAGAACAAAATTTTAACAGTTCTTGGGATATTAAAAATGGATTTGCTTTTAAAACAGTTTGGAATAGTTTAGTCATTTTCCAGAGCCACAGATATTCTGTGCCAGTTGGGTATTTTTTCCTAAACCAACCTGGCAGACAGTTGTCTAATAAGAAAGCTTTGCAGGCAAGCTCCTTGGCTAAAACCCAGAGAAATAAATGAATTTGGTTTTTGAAAGTTTCAGTCTCTCAACAAAAAAAGGGATGGTATTCATTTTTCCTAGAGTTGTTGATGATGATATAAATGGTGGTGTACCAGAAAGCAAATTTCCTGAGCTTGGGAGTCCTCCTCTAACTGATATTTCCTGGGATAAGGTGGTATCATGTTTAATTTGTAAGATCTAGGGCGCCTTTGTAATTCGTAAGGCTCTAAGCTGCCTTTGATCTTTAGCCCCCCAAATCTGCCCATTTTAGAGAAATTGGGTTGACTCAAAAGAGTAACTTCTCATGTGTCAGTTAGGGTTAAGTTTGCAGAAGGATGTTGAACTCTCCCTGCCCCTACCTTCTATGTCCCCCTATAGAAAACAAGTTGCTTAAACAACATGGACATTTATTTCTCTTTCATATAAGACTGGCTAGGTAAAGTGCTCCACAGTACTAGAGACTCATTCCTTTTTATTATTTTTCTGCCTTATCTACATAATCTCCATTTCCTAATCCTCTCATGGTCCAAAATGGCTGCTTTAGCTCCAGCACTCATATCCCATTCCCTGCAAAAGAAAAAAGAAAAAGATAAAAAGAAAAGAACACCTCTTCCTTTAAAAAAACACTTTCTAGGCTGGGTGCAGTGGTTCACAACTGTAATACCAACACTTTGAGAGGCCAAGGCAGGAGGATTACTTGAGGCCAGGAGTTCAAGACTAGCCCAGGCAACTTAGTAAGACTTCATCTACATCAAAAGAAAAAAAAAAATTAGTGGGGTAGATGGTGTGCACCTGTAGTCTTAGCTACTTGGGAAGGTAAGGCAAGAAGATTACTTGAGCCCAGGAGTTCAAGGCTGCAGTGAGCTGTAATTACGCCACTGTACCCCAATTTGGGCAACAGAAGGAGAAAACTTGCCAAAAAAAAGGAAAGAAGGAAAGTAAAAAAGGATGGAAGAAAGGGAGGGAGAGAAAAGAGAGAGAAAGAGAAAAAGAAAAGAAAAGGAAAGGAAGGAAAGAAAAAGGAAAGGGAGGGAGGGAGAGAGGGAGGGAGACACCTTCTGGAAGTTGCTCCTGCTACTTCTACTTACATCCAACTGGCCAGACCTTAATCGCATGACCAGAGAGTCAGGGAGACTGGGAATTAGTCTTTCTGTGCCTTTCTAAACATTAAGTGTTCTAATACTATAAAATAGAGGAAAACAAATATTGTGGGACAATTAATAGTTCCTGTCTGGCAGTTTACTCCTTTGACCTCCCAGAAAATGTAAGTGTATCCCACACCAAGGGACAAAACCCCCAAGTCTCTTGAAGGGATTGCCTCCAGCTCAAACTTATGCTCGCTGGATGATGAGGTCACTCTCTTTGAAACCTGGTATGATTTTACACAGTCTTGAAAACTGTCTTAGTCTGTTCAGGCTGCAATAACAAAATATCTTAGATTGGGTAATTTATAAACAATAGAAATGAATTTCTCATGGTTTCGGTGACTGTGAAGTCCAAGATCATGGTGCTTCAATGACGGCATCCACACATGGCAGAAGGGCAGAAAAAGGGCCAAGCAGATTCCCTCAAGCCCTTTTGTAAGGGCACTAATATCATTCATGAGGATGGGACCCTCATGACCTGATCCCTTCCTAAGACCCCACCTCTAACTACTAGTTCCATTAGGCATTAAGTTTCAACATGAATTTTGGAGGAGACACATTCAAACCATAGCACAAACCGTAAACTAAAATACCAGTTATCTACATTCCAATTCACTGCACATAAAGTAATGTGGTAAGAAAAGAAAACTACAGGCCGGGTGTCGTGGCTCACACCTGTATTCCTAGCACTCTGAGAGGCCAAGGCAGGGGCACTGCCTGAGCTCAGGAGTTGGAGACTAGCCTCAGCAAGAGCAAGACCCCATCTCTAAAAACTAGCTGGGTGTTGTGGCTGGTGCTTGTAATCCAGCTTGTGGGAGGCTAACACAGGAGAATCACTTGCACTCCAGAGTTTGAGGTTGCTGTGAGCTATGATGCCATGGCACTCTACCAAGGGTGACAAAGCAAGACTCAGCCAGAAAGAAAGAAAGAAGGGAGGAAGGAAGGAAGGAAGAAAAGAAAACCACAATTGAAACTCCATTCAGAAAATGAGAAAGCCCCCAAAGTCACAGTCTACTGTAATTTTCAGATCCTCCTGAGCAAGAATAGAGGAGACTCTCTTTTCAAACAGAAACGGCCAGCTGCCTGTCCTATGGAGGTGTGTCCATGGCTGTGTCTGAGGCAGGAAGCACAAGGTACACCCTCAGTGTTTGCATAGCTTTCATCACCTGTTTCCTGTTGATGTAGATTTTGAGATGCAAGGATTGCTTTAGGCATTAAATTGTCACAGGCTTTGGCAGTGAGGTTTCTGGATCTTTGGCCGGGCAATTCCCTCAAAAAATAGGTGGACATCTCTTCTTCTCTGTCTCCTATCAGTTCCATGCATGAGTAACAATAGCCAAAGATCTTTTTTAAAACTAGTTTTTAAACTTAAAGACTCATGTCTTATAGACCTTTGTCCTCTTCTCTCCCCTTCCCCCAAATTAATGGCAGATAGTTGAAGCTATCTGAAACAATAATTTCTTAAGGAAAGCAACAGCTTTAATTGGATAGTAACGGCTAAGCTGTCACCCAGGGTCTAGCAGAGAGCTTTTAACTGCACTTTAAATGGAGCATCCTGCAGCTTTGGAACCACTGCCTCCGAATGTATCTTTTAGGGGCCTAAACATTGGTCTTCTTCACTTTTATATTCCCAAATCACTGGACTGCTCATCAGTTTAGATGGCAGGCCAAAGGCAGAGAGCATAGCCTATACCATTTCTCTAACATCTTAAAAAGTGGGCAGGTTTTGCTTTCGTTTTCTGCTTTCCTATTGCTCAAGGGTTTGAGGATTTTGTAACAGTACCTCCTCAACCCTACTCCTGGTACCAACTTATGTTTTAGTTAGAGAAGGCTAAATTGCTACCAGTAATAGACCTAAGAATTTAATCACTCTAATGCAAAAGAAGTGCATTTCCCTTCTTAACATTGTCTAAGACAGGTGCTCCAGAAATTCAGGGCTCAGACTGAGAGTCTCTGTCTTCACAGTCCAAACATTCTGTGCTAGTGAATGGTCTGATTACAGCTTTCCATCTTAGACTTTTTCTTCTTAAGAGATAGAGATCTGCAATAGAAAACAAGGTTTTTTTGATAGTCAAACCTCAGAGTTTTTAACGAATAGCGTGCTATGTGTGTGATGATGGGCATCTGTATTGGAGAAATGTCATTTAAGGTTCCTTTAGGCCCCTACTCTGCACTCCCAGCCCTATGGGGCTGCTATGAGCTTCCCACAAACCTGCACTCAGATACCCCCTGCTTTTATGACTTAATCCCTATGTGACTTTGGGAAAATGACTTAACCTTTCTGAACCTCAGTTCCTAACTAGAAAATGCATATAAAAATTAAGTCTACCCATTGTGCAGGTTTGATATAGTACATATCAAATAGATAATAATGTCTGGCATTCATAAGTGTTTAATCAATGGCAGCTATACTTATTTGAGGAGCACCTGGTCATGATGTTAGAACTGGGGTTTAAGTTCAGGCACATCTTTGTCTGGGTGCTTACTCCGTCCCTTGCTGGTTGTGCGACTAACTCTGGGTAAACTCTCTCCTTGTCAGTGTTCTTGTTTGGTAAATGGGGATCATAACACCTGTCTCAAAATGTGATCGCACCAATTACACACAAAAATCTCTCAACACAGTGATTATCACATACTAATCATTTGATGTGAGATTTTCATTCTTGTTTTCATTTTTGTTTTTAGAATTTTTTTGAGACAGTCTTACTCTGTTGCCCAGGCTAGAGTGCCCTGGTGTCAGCCTACCTTACAGCAACCCCAAACTCCTGGGTCCAAGCCATCCTCCTTCCTCAGCCTCCCTAGAAGCTGGGACTACAGGTGCCTGCTGGAATTCCCAGCTCATTTTTTATATCTTTTTAGTAGACATGGAGTCTCACTCTTGCTCAGCTGGTCTCGAACTCCTGAGCTCAAGGGATAGTCCCACCTCAGACTCCCAGAGTGCAGCGTTACAGGTGTGAGTCACCACACCCGGCCTTGTTTTTTATTTTTTTGTTACTTTATTTTCTTATTAAGAAGTCAATGTATGCTTATGTAAGTTTGGAAAATGTAGAGTTATTAAGGAGAAAATAAAAATTTACCAAATATTCAACTACTTGGACGACACCATCAATATTTCCTGATGGTTTAATTTCAGTCTTTCTTTTTCCACGAAGCTTTTATTCTTAAAGTTATGAATCACGGGGTACCCTTTGGGTCTATTCACAGGCATTCCCCAGTCTGTGTTCTGAAAAGGAAGCCTGAGATCTCTGCCAGTGTGAAAATAACTCCCCCATTCAAACCTAAAGATTCCAGTTAATAACTCTGAGTTTCATGTGAAGAGAGATGTCCCTTCCTAAGTTAGTCTAGATGTGCTTTCATCTTAGAAAAAGGAACCGACCTTGGTGGGAACACGAAGCACGGAAGACCCTGTATGTGAATCTGGGCCTTCTGAAGCCGCTTGGCCAATTTACAACTTGCCTTGGGCTCATTCTGCCCGGGAGCCTCTAGTGCTAATTCCAGTCAATGGGGCACTCTCCTCTCAGAAGGGTTGAGAGATTTGGCAAATATCACAAAGCATGAAATGCAGACAGAAACGTTTAAACATTGCAATTTGGGGCAGAAATAAAACCCCAAGTTCTGGATTCACATATCCTGACATACCCAGTCAATTTGGAACCAAGATCAAAAACATTTAAGTTGGGCAGCTGAGGACTTATTTCTTCCCTAACGGGCTGTGCAGTGTTGGCACTCAAGGAATATTCCTTTTTTTTTTTTTATGATCAGTGATAATCTGATAAGAAAATAACAGACGGGTTTGTCATTTTTAATTTCTATACCTCCCCTTCCTATTATCACTGCCTAGGCATTTTGCATTAGTCTTTAAAATGTAAATTTATCTACAGCTATTCATTCCGCCTATTCTAATGCCTGTCAAACCAAAATGAAAGAAAGCCATACCAAGGCAAGTGTGAGATCTTCCCCTCCATCAGTGAAATCTTCCGTGGAAGCTTGCACTACTCAAGCAAGACAGATCTGAGCTCTTGATACAGCCAGAGAATGTGACCTACTTTAAAACCCAGCAGCGTGTGTGTGTGTGATGAAATGAAAGTGAATTGTTTTGCTGAAATCTGACACTAAAAATAGGGCACCGGATCCTTCCCCTGCTGGAAAAAAAAAAAAGGCATTAAAATGAGTGTGTGTCTGTATGTCTGGGAATATGTCTCCATAGCAACCATTGTCCCACCTCCCCGATCAACAGCATTACCCCTCTCTGCGGAAAGAGGGCATATGCATGCCTTTCCCAGCACCCCTCCCGCTCCCTTACTCCATGAAATCTAATTAAAGAGTGAAATGAATTTTAGCGATGGTTCTAGAGTCTGGGAGAAGTCCAAGGTTGGGGGGAAGGTAAAGAGAGGAACGCTGGGGAGGACCGAGAGACCTGCCCTTGCACATCGGAGCAGCAGCACCCGACTCTGTTCTTATTTTTAAAAAGAGCCACAGCTCCCACGCTGCAGAGCTGCAAGGGAGTGATAAACCTGCCACGCAGCGCCGTTATTACTTTAATGGATACAGGACTGGTTGAGCACTTTATTTCCACCAGGGCTTTTTATACTTGGCACCTTCTTTCCTTTACACAACATCCTGTTTTCCTCAGACACCCCCCACTTTATTAATGAGCATTGTTCTCTTTTCTAATGGGGGGAAAGAAAGAGTTATGTGTGATAATAGGTCTGTCCCTGGGGTGAGGGGGATGAGTCAATCACGCTTGTGAACGACCCAGCCCCCCAACCTCCAACCTCCTTTTTTAGTATAGATTAGAAGCCAGAGAAGAATAGGGGCACAGGGAGTGGTGAGGAAGACACTCTGGGGAGGTGGCAACTGACCTGGCATCTGCGGGGGACCTCCCTTCCTCCTCCCCTGCACCTGCTTTCCCACCTTCCTCCCTCCTTCCATGCTGGCCATCCCTGCCCTTGGCTGTCAGGCCATCTTCTCATTCCTACATCCAAGCATTTCCTCCAGGTTGGCTGTCAGTCTGGCTCTGTGCTGTGGGGGTCCCAGCTGGAGCAGAATGGCCCTCGCATGAACATTAGGTCAGGTCTGGGCTTGTCCCTCTGACAAGTGGGAGGCAGGTGGCAGGAAGCCTGTGGGGCCTCCTGGGACAGAGGCGAGAGTTAGTTCACAGTCTCCAACCGTGCAGGGTTCAGCGGCAGAGAGGAGAGGACGGCTGGCGGGAAGAGCCGGTCGGTGTCTGTCTCTCAGACTCGCCTTCCACCCTGGCAGGCCGAGTGTGATGTGCTATACCCTTGGGGAAACTCAAAAGATGTGCTTGTCCACCCCGGACAGGGTGGCAGGGCCCAAAGTGGACTGGACCAGGGCAGCTGGCTGTGACTCTAGGCATCCACCGGAGATCACACCTGCTGTGGCATCTGCAGTAGCTGCCACCTCGACAGCCAGCCCTGCCGCTTTCAGCAGCAGGCGCCACCGTGTCCTTGGAAGGGATAAGCAGCCTCTCCACCTGGGCAGTGGGCCTTACACTGGCCGGCAGGGCTTCTCTGCTTGCCAGCCAGCTGCGGCAACAAGGACCCTTGCTTGCCAGATACCCCTGAAGCCTTCTGGAAAAAGGCAGCGGGGACCCACAAGCACGGGTCACTATCAAGCCAGAGAAATTCCCATGACTTTAGTTTTTTGCCCAGGCTGATGTGGCTTAGGGCACTGGGCTTAGCCATGGTATAATCATGAAAACCAATATTTACTGAGTGCTCATTCTGGGCCAGGAATTTTTCTAAGCATTATACATATATTAAGTCTTAGACTTATGAGAGCCTGTGAAACAGTTATCATGCGCATCTCCATTTAGTGAAGTAAGACTATTCTCAAGGTTATATAGTAGAAAGTGGCAAGGCTGGCTCAGCGTCCATAGCACAGTGGTTACAGCACCAGCCACATACACTGAGGCTGGCAGGTTTGAACCGGCCCAGGCCAGCTAAAACAACGATGACTGCAACAAAAAATAGCCAAGCATTGCGGTGGTCACCTGTAGTCCCAGCTACTTAGGAGGCTGAGGCAAGATAATTGCTTAAGTCCAAGAGTTTGAGGTTGCTGTGAGCTGTGATGCCACAACACTCTTACCAAGGGCGACATAGTGAGACTCTGTCTCAAAAAAAAAAAAGAAAGTGGCAAGGCTGTGGTCTCAACTCTGACAGCTGGAACTCAGAGCCCACATAGGGGCCTGTTAAGAGTGGGATATGTCCAGTCACTGGACAACAACAAATCTCTAGTTTTCATCAGATCATTTTAATTTTTTTCAGTGTGCTTAGCAATTTTTTGAACATCAAAAAATTCATTATATTACCATTATGCAAATGACATCACTAAAAGCATGTTTAAATGAGAAAAAGAAGTCATTGCAAAACTCACCACTCCAGGGCCAGAGGTGTCTCCTGTCTGTAACCCTAGCACTCTGGGAGGCCAAGGGGGGTGGATTGCCTGAGTTTAGGAGTTTGAGACCAGCCTGAGCAAAAGCCAGACCCTGTCTTTAAAAGTAGCCAGTGTGAGCTATGACATCACGACACTCTACCCAGGGTGACAAAGTGAGACTCTGTCTCAAAACAACAACAGCAACAACAAAACTCCAAAACAACTGGTTTTACATCTGCATGTTTTCCAAACCCTGCACTCACATATTTTACAGAGTGAAATATAATCGTGTATTCTGTTTCTTCTGGTTTTATAACATTGTAATATATTTTTATAAGGTTATTTTCTTACTTATTTTAATTGCTGCATACCATTCCTTCAAGTTGATGTACCATAACCTAGCCAGTTCCCTTTTTTTTTTTGTTTTGTTTTGTTTTTGAGACAGAGTCTCACTCTGTTGCCCTGGGTTCAGTGCTGTGGCATCAGCCTAGCTCACAGCAATCTTGGACTCCTGGGTTTAAGCGATCCTTCTTCTTTAACCTCCCAAGTAGCTAAGACTATAGGTGCCTATCATGATGCCCAGCTAATTTTTCTATTTTTAGTAGAGACAGGGTCTCACTCTTGCTTAGGCTCATCTTGAACTTCTGAGCTCAAATGATCCTCCAGCCTTGCCTCCCAGAGTGCTGGGATTACAGATGTGAGGCACCTCACCCAGCCTAGTCCCCTATTTTGGTCATTCAGTTTGTTTCCAGCTTGTCACCATTTAAAAAGTAAACATTTTTAAAAAGGCAAGGCATAGTAACTCATGCCTGTAATCTCAGCACTTTGGGGGACTGAAGCAGGAGAATGGCTTGAAGCCAAGAGTTCAAGACTAGCCTGGGCAACACACTGAGACCCTGTCTCTACAAAAAATTAAAATTTATCCAAGCATGGTGACTTGTACCCATAGTCCCAGCTACTCAAGAGGCTGAGATAGGAGAATTACGTGAGCCTGGGAGCTGGAAGTTGCAGTGGGTTATGATTGCACCACCGAATTCTAGTCTAGGCAACAGAGTAAGACCCTGTCTCTCACGCACAAAAAACAAAAACAAAAATATTTGCTCTCACTTTTTCCTTTTATCAAAAGCCTTGACTCTGTCCAGACACAGGAGAAACATTACCTGTGCAATTGAAGCTATTTTGATAGCCCTTGGCCTCTATTCAAGGTTTACTCAAAGGTTAAAAGTGTGTGAGCTGGAAGGATTTCATTAGGTGCTATTCATTGCAGAAGGACTTGGAAGGAGTGAAAGGTGAATGGAATTACACTCAAAATATTGCTGCCAATGTGCTGGCAACAGTGGATGTGACAGAGCCTGGCCAGGAGCCTGAGCAGCAGACTTACAGAGGTAACATTCGAAACTTGGTAACAGATGGCCCACTGGTCAGAGCTCATAAGGCCAATGCTCCTTAAACCAATAGGACGTAGACATATGATTCAAATGCTCTCAATAACCAGAGGGAACAATACAGTCTACTTGCCAGAGGCTTCAGTGACACGTGTGAATACGAGTATGCAATAGACTGGAATTATTTCTCCTCTCCAACCTCTGCTATTTAGTTTCCTAGCCTCAGTTAGAGACTTTTAAAACTCTGAATCACCACTGACCATATTCCCAGCTCCATCTGGACTCAGCCTTTTTGGACTAATGAGAAAACCTCAGACTCTGGTGTATGCTTAAACCAGATGAAATTCAGCTTAAAACCTTGCTAAAAAATGATCCATTACCCCATATCCTGAAGGCTCTGTCCTGGACACTCTGTCAGTCCAGACAGGCAAAGGCATGCAAGCAAAGCCAGGACTCAGGTGGGAGAAGTGGAGGACCTCATGGGCACAGTCTAAAGAGGTGCCACTCTCAGGCCCTGACTTGTGAGACCCTGAGAGTGAAGGCCTCCTTAGACTTTGTGCCCTGTGCACCTTGCTGGTCTGACCTTTGTCTTGGCTGAGCCCTAATGTCACAGCAAGGCTCTGACTTGCTCACTGCTGCTCTTCCCCGTTAAGTTCTGAATAACTATTAATAGTTAAACCTGGGTGTTCCCCAACATTGGCAGGTGGATAAAATGGGCTGCATCCACTACAGGGTAGGTGCAATGCAAACTGATGGGCTGACATCCTTCCCCTTCCACTGAAAAGTAGAAGCTCATGTTCTCCAACCAAATGCCAGCCTGAGCTCATGGCCAAACAAGAGGCCTACACAACCCGACCATCACTCCAGTGCAGCCCAGGGCCTGTGGGTTTTAGCCTGCCGAGAGCATTAGCATTCAACAGCTGTGCGTGTTCACACTGCTGAATGTGTATTACACAATATTATCAGACATTCTCCTACGCAGAGCAGCAGTATTGCCCCACTGGGTGATTCACAAGGTTCCAACGCAAGCCGCCAGAGAAAAGGAGCTATCAAGATTTTGGTGATGAAATTGTAGCACATGGGAACTGAGGAACACAGACCGGAAATCTTTTCAGGCTAGATCAAGAAAAAGCTTTGACAGAATAAGACATGATTTTCCTTTATTTGAAGCATTGCAGGTCTGCAGATCTCGGTGCAATTTGTTCAGAGGATGGAACAACGCAGTGAATGTTCTACCCTGAAGAGCTGGGAAAGAAGAGTCATCTGAAAAACGAGGAGGGAGCCAGGTAAGTTCACACATGAATAATAGATTCTCTTGGCAACAAAACCAGAGAGAGGGCTGGGGCCTGGCCAGGTCTAGAGGAAGCAAGGAAACCTGCCTGAGACTCCACAGCCCTAGATTTCCTCACAGGCCCCCTTGAGCATGTGGATCCTGAGAGCAACACCCTTTTCAGCTATCCCATGTCAGAGCCAGTGGCCTTCCACAGCATGTATATACACAAATCTACTGGGGTACAGGAAAAGATATTAGAATTATCTTTAATAATTATTTGTCCTCATCTGCCTCAACGTCTGTTCTTGAATAGGTTGTATGATGAACATCATTATGTATCATACTATGGAAGAGATGATAATTCTGACAGGAAGTACTCAAAAAGAAACTATACTAGCCTGGGCGTGGTGGCTCACATCTGTCATCTTAGCACTCTGGGAGACAAAGGTGGGTGGATTGCTTGAGCTCAGGAGTTCAAGACCTGAGCAAGAGCAAAACCCCATCTCTACTAAAAATAGAAAAACTAGCAGAGTGTGGTGGGCACCTGTAGTCCCAGCTCTTGGGAGGCTGAGGCAAGAGGATTTGTTAAGCCCAAGAGTTTGAAGTCACTGTGAGTTGTGATGCTATGGTACTCTTCCCAGGATGACAGAGTGACACTCTGTTTTTAAAAAAGAAAAAAAACTTTGGCACCTGTAGCTCTGTGCTTAGGGTGCCAGCCACATGCACCAGGGCTGGTGGGTTCTAACTCAGCCCAGGCCTGCTAAAAAACAAAAAAATAGCTGGGCATTGTGGCAGGCGCCTGTAGTCCCAGCTACTCGGGAGGCTGAGGCGAGAGAATCACTTGAGCCCTGGAGTTTGAGGTTGCTGTGAGTTGTGATGCCACAGCACTTTACCTAGGGTGACAAAGTAAGAATCTGTCTCAATTAAAAAAAAAGGTTTGTACTAAAAGGTTGCATGATCAAAAATATTTGAAAGCCACTATTTTAAGTAAAAGGATAAAACCCTTCAGCCTGGTGTTCAAGGTGCTCTGGAACTTACATATTCACTTCTGCTGCTGCTGTTTCATTCTTTAGATCACCCACTGCAATAAAATTGCTGGTCATCCAGCAATTCCCTTTTTTTGTTTGGAGACAGAGTTTTTATTCTGTCACCTGGGCAAGAGTGCTGTTACTGTAGCCTAGCTCATAGCAACCTCAAACTCATGGGCTCAAGCAATCCTCCTACCCCAGCCTCCTGAGAAGCTGGATTAGAGGAGTGACCACCATGCCCAGCTATTCCTTTTTTCTATTTTTAGTAGAGACAGGGTCTCACTCTTGCTTAGGCTGGTCTTCAACTTCAACCAATATTCCTGCCTCAGCCTCCCAGAGTGCTAGGATCATAGGCATGAGCCGCTGTACCTGACCCCAGTAATTCCACATTCTCTCTCTGCATCTTGGCAGGTGGGATGCCAGCAAGTGAGCACAGCAAATGAAGTCGCATTTACCTGGATACACTGAGCCTCCCAGCACTTTAGTAGCATCAATTCTAGTCCTGTCCAGGATATCCCTTCCTAGATAAGCCCTCCCAGTGTAACACCATGTTCATAATTCTCAGTGAAGCACAGCCTATGTCCGTCTGCTGGAGAGAGGCCGTGACTCAGATGTATTCAATTCTCATGGACATGGCTGGATGCAGTGGCTCATGCCAGGCTGAGGTGTCGACCCATGCCAGGGTCGATTGTTTGAGCTTACCAGTTCAGAGACCAGCCTGAGTAAGAGCGAGACCACGTCTCTAAAAAAAAAAACAATAGCCAGTCATTGTGGTGGGCATCTGTAGTCCCAGCTCTCAGGAGGCTAAGGCAAGAGAATTGCTTGAGCCCAAGACTTTGAGGCTTCTGTGAGCTACGTTTCTGCAGCAGTCTACTGGGGGCGACAAAGTAAGACTCTGTCTCAAAAAAAAAAAAAAAATTCTCACAGACAAACATTACAACCACTGTGTCCCCTGACTGACAGCTGCCATTACTGCTTGGTAGACTAAAACCAGCCACATCATTAGAATGAATACTGACTGTGCCCCCAGCCACACCAGCATTGGTGCTAAAACCTTGGCAACACAAGGGAAAAATGATTCCAGGACGTACAACGTGGAGATCCAGAAAACACCCTCTGTCTCCATAATTTACTCAATCAGGGATATCCCAAAGCAAAGGTGCTGATGTTCCTGTAGTTTGTACGCACACAGTGGTGCCCAGGCAGACAGTGGAACAAGCCCTCAGTCTACAGGCCTTTTCTCAAGGTACCCTGAGGCAGGGTTTTTCAAAGAGAGCAGCACCTAAAGAGAGCAGCATTTTCCAAAGAGAGCAGCATTTTCCAAAGAGAGCAGCACCTAAAGCTGTCTCCCACCCCTAAAGCTCTTCTGGCAATATACATTGATCACTCCTTTGATGGAGTGATGAAGTCAAATGTCCCCTCCCTCTACATTGGGGTGGGTCTCTGTGACTTCTTCCATCAATAGAGTATGGCAGAGCCAAGGCAGATCGATGGGTTGCTTGATTCATGAGTACGAGACCAGCCTGAGCAAGAGCGAGACCCCATCTCCACTAAACAGAAAAACTAGCCAGGCACTGTGGTGAGCATCTGGATTCCCAGCTACTTGGAGGCTGAGGCAGAAGGATCACTTGAGCCCAAGAGACTGAGGTTGCTGTGAACTATGATGACACGATGGCACACTACCAGAGGGTAAATAAATAGAGTATGTCAGAAGTGATGGAACATGGCTGCTGAGGCTAGGTCATCAAAATGCTGGGTGTTCCTCAAGGATCTGCCTCATAGACCATCATCGGTGGCACCCAGCACCATGTGCACCAGATGAGCTGACTATGAGCAGGCTACATAAGCTATCAGAGCCTCAATTTCCTCATCCATAGAGTGGGTATAATACTGATCCCTACTTCATGAGGATAAAATAAGATAATCCACAGAAGGGCACAGTACAATGCCTGGCATACAGTAAGCACTCATTGTTAGCAATTATTAATATCACTACTTGACATTTAGTAGGTGGCCAATTAATATTTGTCCATTGATTAATCCAATTGTGCTGGACACAGATGAAAAAGAAGACGGAGATCCAAGTTGTATCAAGGCTCTTCCTGTCCGGGCTCTCCTCCTGTCTCCAGCCCCAGGCTTTGCTTGTTCCGACTGCCCTGCACAAGCCACCGCACAGCGCACCCTGCTCCCTGTACCCCCCGCATTTCCCCCCAAGGTCCATATCGCCTCTTGGCTTTTGCTTTACAATTCCCTCTTCTAGAGGATTCCTTCCAAGTCCTCATTCCCCTTTTAACTACTAGCAGTCTGAGGAGATTGGTTCTGTAGGCTTGTTAAGTTGAAGTTGTATGTAAGTTAGAACAGGTACATTTACTTATTACCTGTAATAGCCTCCTGGTAAGTGAATCCACCATTCCTTAGATGTTTGTAACTCAGGGACTGTCTGTATTATTACTAGTACTTCAGCTCTCTGCCTTCAGAGAACATCTGTGGAAGCCTTTCCTCACCTCACAATGAGATCAATTCTCTCTTTATACTGTCAGGCAGTGGTTCACTGTAGGGAAATTGCCTGCTAATTTCTCTGATTCCTTCCTCACCTGGAAGGCAAGATTCCTGCAATCTTCACCCCAGTACTCCTAGTAGTCAACCAAGACTAGTCTCCAACAAACACTTGTTAAACAAATGATTGCGACTTAACAGTAACTTTAAAGAACATTAAAACATTAAAAGAAAGGTAACAATGTTCAGTGCCTTCGCTTTCTGAAAACAGCTGCTGTAGCATGTTTTGAAAAGATTTGCATCGAAACGCTCAGATAAAATCTTGGCATTTAATGGATGGAGTAAGCTTTGGTTATCTGGAAAAATAATTTGCTTATAGTGCTTTAACAGAAGATGCTAAATAAATGGGTGTGTTGCTCCCTGGATTTTTCACTGGCCACTCAAATAGATAAGCTCTGGAGAAGGGGGCGGGAAGAAGGGAGCCACACTGATTTCATAGTACCAAGGATTGTGCCTTGATTACTTAGTTGCTCAATGAATGTTTGCTGATAGACTCAGAAATTTAGAGCTTAAAGAAACTTTGATGACTGAAGATTGTTTGATTCATACCAAACCATTTAGGACACCAGGGGATGGACCACAAAGCAGCTGTCACTGGCTGGCAGAGGAAGGGAACACCTTCCTGCTACTCCGCGGATCTGGCCCCAGGTGTCTGCGCTGAATGGCTTTCCAGGAACCCCAGCAGTCCCTGCCAAGACTGCATTTTCTGATTTAACTGCTAAGGCTTTCTGGATGGAACAAGGAAATATCTGCAATGCTTTCGTCTAAATGTGATTAGCGCTGCATTTGATGGTATTCCTTTCCAAGGAAAGCACACCACCCTTAGGCTGGGAAAATACCCAAAATTTCCATTGTGTTAGGATCCACGGGGTGAGGCTAACGGCAATTTCTAACACAGCGAAGGCCATTTTAATTTCCCACAGAAGGGTTTCTGGAACCCAAGGCTCCGCTCTGGTTTGTGTGGCAAGAACCTGTTGGGGCGCAGCATGCCACAACCCGTGCTGCTCTGTGTGCTTCCTGCCCGTCATCAGACATCCCGAGACCGTGACGTCAGGGCAGAACACCAAGCGGGTTTCCTCCCTGCCTGGGAAAGCCCTCCTCTAGACAGGATGTGACATGCTGGTCTGGGAGATCTTAGGTTAAAGTTTTTCTGCCCCCGCCCATGGTAATAGGAGGTGGGTATGCCGCCTCACAGTCTGAGCCCATAGAGTGTATCTGAATTTCAGTCCAAGCCGGATTGAAAAGATTTAAACAAAAACGAGTTACTGCCAAGGGTACCTGTGCACCACTGGTTTCCCCCCATCCCCACCCCTGTTATGCGTATATTGGTTTCTTTCCCAAAAGCACACTGTGCCCTTAAGTCGGCAATTTAAAAATCCTCTTTGCCAGGATTGATCTGTCCTTGCAGACTACACAGAGATATGCCATGCACATGTACACGTGGCTTGATGCCAACCATACCTGAAAGTGCAAATCATGATGATGTAAGTTTTGACCGGGCTGGGTTTGAACCCCCCACCTCCAGTATATGGGGCCAGTGCCCTGCTCATTGAGCCACAGGCACTGCCCAATGATGTAAGTTTTGAACTTCAGTAGGGGCAACATGGTCCGGCTTACTGAGATCAAGTCATCTAATTCTTTTTACTTACATGCTACATCCTTTCGTATTCCTATCATGCAGTTGTCTTGTTTTGAAAATTGTGAAGGAAAGCTGAAGCGAGAATAAAAACATTAGAAAAGAGGAAAATATTCTGCCAAGTTTTAGCGGTACCCAGACTCTGTTTTGGCCAGCGGGAGTAAATTAATTAGAGAATCCGTTTCTATATAGAATTCTTACTAATAGAAAACCAGTTTATTTCTGGAGTTGCTAAATAAATGTTGAACAATATTTCAAAAGTATCAATTTGAAAGGGCACCAAGTCGTTAGCCTGTCAGGATGCTCACAGTTTCGTTCCAGCCCTGATCCTGGGAGATAAATCATAGCAGGCTTCTCCAGCCTTCCTCGGCCTTTGGTTTGCTCTTCTCTTCTGTGAAATACAGAAATTACAGCAGAAGCTTAATAAATGTTTGTCGCCTGAGTGCCTTCAAAAGCATATAAATCAGCCTGGTGCAGTGGGGTTCACGCCTGTAATCCCAGCACCCTGGGAGGCTGAAGCCAGTGAATTGCTTGAGCTCAGGAGTAGGAGACCAGCCTCAGCAAGAGCAAGACCCTGTCTCTACTAAAAATAGAAAAATTAGCCAGGTGTAGTGGCGGCACCTATAGTCTCAGCCCAGGAGGCTGAGGCCAGAGCATTGCTTGAGCTCGGAAGTTTGAGGTTGCTGACACCACGGCACTCTATCAAAGGCAACAAAGTGAGACTCTGTCTCAAAAAAATAAATGAATAAAAACATATAAATCTTTGATGGTTTTCCTGGAAACAAGTAGCAAACTGAAATTTAGAAGCCTACTGTGCAAGAGATTTGCCATGACAATTTTGCTGGGGTAATAAGATTTGATCTGAGGACGTAGCAACTGTCCCATTGCCCCGCCCAGGCAGGCTGGAATCCTGTCTTTATTACAGCTCTCTTTTCTTTTCTTCTTACATAAGCCCCGTTTGGCCAAAGTCTAGGGGGAAAGCTGTGGGTGAGACTAGAGCCAGAAGAGAGATCAGGAAGAATGTTTCTAGAGGCTACCATTTACAGCCTTCGCTTGAGGGTGGCCAGACTCCTTAAAAGGTGTGTGTGTGAACACACTCCCCCAGACACAGGCTCACATCCACCTGTGTTAGCCTCTAACCCAGGGCTTTTCAAATGGAAATGTGCATACCAGGCAGCTGGGGATCCTGTTAAAAATGCAGATTAGGGTAAACTAGGTCTGAGGTGGCATTGGACAGTCTGCATTGCTAACCAAATGCTAACCTCCCAGGTGATGCTGCCAGGCTCAGACACAATGTGAGGCACTATCCCACCTTCTCCACCAGACCTGGACACACAGCGTCCATAGGGATACAGAAGATCAGGATCTAAAGAGGAGCTAAGCACAGAGGTCGGTGATTAGATCAGGGTCTAAAGAGGAGCCAAGCACAGAGGTCGGTGATTATATTACAATGTTGTAAGTGTTCATCTGGGTACATGTATCGGCTCTGCTGAAAGGGAAGGGGTAGAGGGGACCAAAGCTTAAAAAAAAATTGGTAAAAATCAATGGATCCCTTTCCTTGGATTCTCTTGACAGGGCCTAGGAAGGAAATAAGTGTGATCTGTCAAAACTATATTTAGCACCGTGAATGGTGACCTGGAGATGGTTATGTTGTTACTCACTTTCGTATTCTGTCCACTACAGGGCTGGGAAATAAATTCACCATAAATGCACACTGACTAATGAATGAATTATTTATTACACTTCATTTAATTTTTTATTGTAGTAAAATATACATAACATAAATTTACCATTTTAACAATTTTTAGGTAGACTATTCAGTGGATTAAGTATATTAACACTGTTGTTCGGGCGGCGCCTGTGGCTCAGTGAGTAGGGCGCCGGCCCCATATGCCGAGGGTGGCGGGTTCAAACCCAGCCCCGGCCAAACTGCAACAAAAAAAATAGCCGGGCGTTGTGGCGGGCGCCTGTAGTCCCAGCTGCTCGGGAGGCTGAGGCAAGAGAATCGCGTAAGCCCAAGAGTTAGAGGTTGCTGTGAGCCGTGTGACGCCACGGCACTCTACCGAGGGTGGTACAGTGAGACTCTGTCTCTACAAAAAAAAACCACTGTTGTTCAACCAACACTATATCTATTGCTAGAACTTTCTTTTCTTTCTTTTTTTTTTTTTTTTTTGAGACAGAGTCTCACTATGTTACTCAGGCTGGAGTATGTGGCCTGTGCCTAGCTCAAAGCCACCTTAGCTCCTGGGGTTCAAGTGATCCTCCTGCCTCAGCCTTCTGAGTATTTGGGACTATAGGCACCTGTCACAATGCTCAGCTAATTTGTCTGTTAATATTTGTAGTAGAGGCCAGGCGCAGTGGCTCATGCCTGTAATCCTAGCACTCTGGGAGACCAGGGCGGGTGGACTGCCTGCGCTCACAGGTTTGAGACCAGTCTGAGCCAGAGCAAGACCTCATTTCTAAAACTAGCCAGGTGTTGTGGCGGGTCCCTGCAGTCCCAGCTAGTGGAGAGGCTGAGGCAAGAGAATCGCTTGAGCCCAAGAGTTTGAGGTTGCTGTGAGCTATGACTCCGTGGCACTCTAGCAAGAGCGACAAAGTGAGACTCTGTCTCAAAAAAAAAAAAAAAAAGAAAAGAAAAGAAAGAATATTTGTAGTAGAGACAGGCTCAGTTCTTGCTCAGGCTGGCCTCAAACTCCTGAGCTTAAGCAATCCACCTGACTCAGCCTCCCAGAGTGCTGGGATTACAGCCGTGAACCACCACATCTGGCCATCCCTAGAACTTTTTCATCATCCCAAACTGATATTCTGTACCCATTAAACAATAACGTCCCGCTCCCCACCTCCCAGCCCTGGTAACCACCACTCTGCGTTCCTCCTGTCTCTGTACACTTGCCTATTCTAGGTACGTCACATAAGCCGGATGATACAGTGTCCTTTTGTGATTGGCTCATTTCGCTTAGTGTATCTTCAAGGTTCATCCATATTGTAGCATGTACCAAAATTGCATTCTTTATTTATTTATTTTTGAGACAGAGTCTTACTTTGTTGCCCTTGGTAGAGTGCCGTGGCATCCTCCTAGCTTACAGCAATCTCCAACTCTTGGGCTCAAATGATTCTCTTGCCTCAATCTTCCAAGTAGCTGGGACTACAAGGGCCCACCACAACACCTGGTTATTTTTAGAAACAGGGTCTCACTTTTGCTCAGGCTGGTCTCAAACTCCTGAGCTCAAGCAATCTACCCACCTCAGCCTCCCAGAGTGCTAGGATTACAGCAGTAGCCACCATGCCCAGCCCTTCATTCCCCTTTTAAGGCTGAATAGTATTTCATTGTATGTATATATTACATTTTCTTGAATCTGTTCATCCATTGATGAATACTTGGGTTGTTTCCACCTTTTGACTATTGTGAGTAATGCTGCTATGACTGTGGTGTAGAAATCTGTACAAGGCCCTGCTTTCAAATCTTTTGGGTACAGACCCAGAAGTGGAATTACTAGATCATATGGTGATTCCTTGTTTAATTTTTTGAGGCCCTCCACACCATTTCATTTAATTTTAAAGTTTAATAATTTAATTATTTAGTAGCACAGGAGATAATTTAAGCATCTAGCTTCTCCTTGCTGGGAGTGACCTTTTACTGTGATGATTTATAAGACAGGTTGTCCTTGCTGTACCTTCTCTATGAGATGCTGTGATGGTGGAGCTGGAAGGAGCTGTATGCCGCCTTGCTTCATCTGCCCTGGATGGGCTGCTGGATGGGACTGTCAGGACTTTCAGTTTCTGGGTCAACCAGCCAGGCCTCTCGGCAAAGTCTCACGGGCCACCCCTCAGCTACAGAGAGGAGAAATGGCCCCAAGTCAGTGTTGTGTGGGTTTCTTCCGTAGGAGAACCCAGCTAGGGCAAAGCCTACAAATCTCCCCATGCCAAGGGTTTCTGCAAATGGTGACGGGGCAGTAGTAATGTTTTCCAGGGAGCTGATCTAACTGGGAGCACAGGCTGCCCCAAAGCAGAGCCCTCTGAGGGTGCGGCTCTGGCTATGGCCAGGAGGGGCCCGTCTGCAGCTGGAGGCCATTAAAATGTGGCAAAGGCTCCCAGCTTTGTTCTCCGGATTAATTTAAAGTGCTACCAGCCTGTAGGGCAGGGAGTTAAATTCCAGAAACTGGAGACTCAGGAATATCCAGACAGAATCCTGACATTCAAACACAGGATGTCATTTTTTAAAAAGCTATTTATTGAAATAACAGACTTTAAAAAATTTATCCACAAGCCCACATGCCCCTCCCCCAGGCAAATTTGCTGTTTTCATTTTTCCATGTTCTTGTCCATAGCTAATGTAATTTTTATTGCTGTTTTTACTCAATCAGTCATGCCCAGATTTCTCTTGTCTCCTTCCCACTTCTGAAGGCAGTTCTACCCAGATTATTGTCCTTTTCGGGTTTCTGGGATTGAAGGGGAGCAGGGTGAGTCTCATCCCTCTCTGTCTCCTGGCTCCCCACTCCTCCTACACACACAGGCCTGTGCACACACCCTCCAGGGGCCCTCCTCATGGGTTGGTAATGTGTTTTCGCTCACTCACTTCAGTTTACTGCCCAAAGTCTGTGGCAAAGACACAGTGAGGAGCAGAAACGTGCCTTGTGAGCCTTCTGCCTGTTCTGCTCTGAGTCTGGCTAGAGTTGGTCATTGCACAGGGTGCATAGGGATGTGTACTTCATGGAGCTCAGCCCCTGGCATCACTCCTCTTTTTCTTCTGCTTCTGAGTTCTCTGTTTGTTCCCCTCCAGGATGCCACCTCTCAGAAACTTCACTTACACTAAGTGGCTAGGGTGAGAGTTTATTGGATTTGTTGTGTTGTTCTGCACCATAACATTTGGCATTCCTGGAAAAGACAAGGTAAGACTTAGGGACTGTGGGCTCTTCCCTGGCACTTCTAAAAAGCACTGTTCATTTTCTTGCCTACAGCAGGACCACGACACGGGTCTTTTTCTAGTGCCTTTCACTTCCAATCTCCCATGTCATTGACTCTGACTCAGAAACGTCCTTCAGGGGGGCCGAGTATGGTTGCTCATGTCTGTGATCCTCGCACTCTGGGAGGCCAAGATGGGTGAACAGCTTGAGCTCAAGACTTCAAGATCAGCCTGAACAAGAGTGAGATCCTGTCTCTACTAAAAATGGAAAAATTAGCCAGGTGTTATGGCTGATGCCTGCAGTCCAGCTACTTGGGAGGCCGAGGCAAGAGGATGGTTTGAGCCCAGGAGTTTGAGCTATGATGCCACAGTACTCTACCCAGGACAACAAAATGAGCCTCTGTCTCCAAAAAAAAAAAAGAAAAATCCTTCAGTTCAGGATGCCCTGGCTTCAACCTTGCTGAACTTCTGGGTCTCTTGTTTCTGGAGACCTAACTATAATCCCCAGTTGCTTGCTCCTGGGGCTTTCTACTTGGGTTTTCTTGATTACATCAAACTAGCTGCCATGACCTAGCAGATTACACACACACCTTTCCCTCAGAAATAGGCCAGCAGGGGAAGTTGGGAGGCAGGAGCTGATTAGAACTTTCTCTCTCCCCACTACATCTGGACTAAGTGAGCTTGATCCCTGTCTTATAAGGAATTTTTTTTAATGATCAACAGTTTCTCCTTTTAAGTGAAAAGAAGTATGGTGTAGATTAAATTCAGGGACTTGAAAATCAATATGAAGAAGACTAAACAACAGTGTAACTTTAAAGTCAGAGAGGCTTGGGATTAGACCCTGGCTGTGCCTAATATTGAATTTTGTAAGCATGAAAAATGCACTATTCTCTCAGCATCAAGTTTGGCATCTATAGCATGGAGCTAAAACCACTACCTAACTCTTAGATTGGCTATAACATTAAGTGAGATAATGTATATGAAAGTCTTATTTTGGGGCTGGGTGCAGTGGCTCACACCTGTAATTCCAGTGCTCTGGGGGGCTGAGACCAGTGCATTGCTTGAGCAAAAGTGAGACCCTGTCTCTACTAAAAATAGGAAAAAAAAAATACTAGCCAGGCGTTGTGGTGGGTGCCTGTAGTCCCAGCTACTCAGGAAGCTGAGGTAAGAGGATTACTTGAATCTAGGAGTCTGAGGTTGCTGTGAGCTATGACACCACAGGACTCTATCCAGGGCAACAGAGTGAGACTCTGCCTCAAAAATAAATAAATAAACATAAAAATCTTAGTTCATTATCTATGTAGCACACATTACATAATTATATCTAAAAATCACTTGCTAATAATTATTGAATACTGTAGAAACTATATACTTCTGAAGAATTATTTCTATGCATTTCATATTTTATGTTATCCTGTTAACTTTAATTCTCTAATTGTTAATGGTATACAATGAATATTTGTATATTGAACTTAAAAAATCATTACTGAGTATAAATGTCTAAGTTAATTCCTTATGATTAAAATTTTCTTGAACAAAAAAATAATTACTGAGTACTTACTATTGTGTTAGTACACGAATTTGTATTAAATAGTATGATTTTTCACTGCAAATAACAAAACCTCCAGCCCAATTGGGTTTAAAATTAAAACAAAAATTCCCACGCAGCAATAATTTTCCAAGGTAGAATGGATCCAGGATCATCAATGTCCTCAAGGACCAGCTGATTTCTACTGTGCTTCCTGTCACATTTAACATATTAGCTTTTCTGTAGCCCTACTCCTTTCATGTCTATAACTTGGTGTACACACAATCACATCACAACCAGGCACAACCACATGCAAGAGAAAAAGACATATGTGGGTACGTGCCTTTTTAAGAAAAAAAGAGACTCTTCCATCTCTGACCATAAAGAGTATCGAACTCACCCTCTTACCAAAACAATTAGAAAACTGGACAAAATATGTGGAAAAAACGTTTTCTAACATTCTACACAGGCAGTACAGGGTAACCCCTGAAAGAAAGGAAACAAATCAGATGAGTCCTACAATTGCTCAATGTTCTTCCTGGAAGCATTTTCCAGCCCACAGAGCAGTAGGAGGTCCCCAGCCAAGCATGGCAGGCTCTCCGAATTTGGGAGACAGAGATCAGAGTTTGGGGAGGTCAAGGTTGGAATTTTGGGGGCAGCGTACTGGAGAGGAGAAAGCTACACAGAAAAAAGAACCCCCAGAAATAGGCATAAAGAGAACCTTTGAGTCTCTGGATGAATACTGAGCTGTGCAGACTCCGATTAAACTGCACAAGGACTGGTTATAAAATAACTATTGAAGATCCATAAGCTGAACAATTCCCAGTGTTCACACGGGAATGAAAACTGTTTGTATTCCAGTTAGCTAGTGTGGAGAGCTGAACACCTGGGCATTGAGCAGAGTCCCCAGAAAGGTCATGTCTCAATAGTAAGATTAAACTAGCCATAGAGTCAAGGCTACCTGCCTTAGTAAAGCTTAAAAACAATCCTCAAGAAAATCAAGCTAATCTGAAGGTAACTGAACTGCCTACCCATGCAAACTCTATCACTCTTTAAAGGAAGACAACAAAATCTAGATATTCTATAATTTAACAATCATAATGCCTAGCATCCAATACTTACCAAATATGCAAAGGGGCAGAAAAATGTGACCCATATCAGGAGAAAAATCAGTCAATAGAAACAGACTTAAAAATGACAATCAGGCTGGAGTTTTCTAAAAAGGAATGAAAACAGCTATTATAAATATGTTCAAGAATTCAAGGTAATGTAAACAGCTATTATAAATATGTTCAAGAATTCAAGGTAATACAAACAGCTATTATAAATATGTTCAAGAATTCAAGGTAAAACAGAAAGAAAATGAAGACATAGAAGCAAACTGGTCACCTGATAATATCAGGTCACTTATAGATATGTAATTGGAGGGCAGTGCCTATAGCTCAGTGGGTTAGGGTGCCAGCCACATACACTGAGGCAGGCAGGTTTGAACCCAGCCCAGGCCTGCTAAACAACGACAACTGCAACAAAAATATAGCTGGGCATTGTCACGGGTGCCCGTAGTCCCAGCTACTCGGAAGGCTGAGGCAAGAGAATTGCTCAACCCCAAGAGTTAGAGGTTGCTGTGAGCTGTGACACCATAGCACTCTACTGAGGGCAATATTACAAAACTCTGTCTCAAAAAAAAAAAAATAGATATGTAATTGGAGTCCCAGGAAGAAAAAAGAGTAATGGGGACCAAAAAAAAAAAAAAAAATTGAAAAAATAGTTCTTAAAAGTTTTCAAAATTTGATGAAAACCATAAAATACATATCTCAAAATTTTACAAATCTCAGACAGGATAAACACAGAGAAAAATCACAGCAAAATACATAATAAAATTACTAGAAAACAATGGTATAGAGGAAATCTTTAAAGTAGTCAGAGAAAGGGACACATTGTATATAGGAGAACAGAGATAAGAGCGATGGCTGACTTCTTGTCAAAGGCACTACAGGCCAGAAGATAATGAAATTACATCTTTAAAGTGATAAAAGAAAAATAAACCTCACAAACTAGAATTCAACATCCAGGGGAAATAGTATCTTTCAAAAATAAAGCCAAAATATCCAGGTGCCATGGCTCATGCCTGTAATCCTAACACACTGGGAGGCAGATGTGGGTGAATTGCTTGAGCTCAGGAGTTGAGACCAGCCTGAGCAAGAGCAAGATCCCATCTGTACCAAAAATAGAAAAACTAGCCGGAAATAATGGCAGATGCCTATAGTCCCAGCTACTAGGGAGGTTAAGGCAGGAAGATCACTTGAGCCCTGGAGTTTGAGGCTGCTGAGAGCTGTGATGATACTACAGCACTCTACCCAGGGTGACAGTGAGACTCTGTCTTAAAAAAAATAAAATAAAATAAAATAAAAAATAAACACATTGTCAGGTAAACAAAAGCTGAGAGAATTTATCACTAATAAACATACTACAAAATGTTAAGGAATTTCAATAGGAAGGAAAATAATACTAGATGAAATTTGGGAGCTATACAAAGAAATAAGGGCTCAACAAACATAAGCATGTGGATTCATATAACAAACATTTTTTCCTTATTTTAAAATTCCTTTAAAACATAATAACTATTTAAAACAAACATAATAATTATGTAGTCTAGAATTTATAATATCCATAGAAGAGATATGAATGAATCAATAGTACAAAGAAGGAGAAGGGCAAATGACACCATAATGCTGTGAAACTCTCATACATGTATCAAGCTGGTATGATATGATGTGGAGGTGGACCTTAACAAGTTAAAGATGCAGATTGTAAACACAGAAAACACTTTAAAAGAATAGCAAGGCCAGGCGTGGTGGCTCATGCCCGCAATCCCAACACTGTAGAAGGCAGAGGTGGGCAGATAGCCTAACTCATGAGTTGAAGAGAAGCCTGAGCTATAGCAAGACCCCGTCTCTAAAAATAGGTAGGCATTGTGGCAGGCACCTGTAATCCCAGCTACTCAGGAGGCTTAGGCAAAATAATTGCTTGAGTCTGAGGTTGCTGTGAGCTATGACACCATTGCACTCTACTGGGGGCAACAAAGTGAGACGCTGTCACAAACAAACAAACAAAGAAACAAACAAAATAGCAAAGAAGCATAGCTAAACGTCAAAAGAAGAAATGGAATACTAAAAAACAAAACAAAACTCAATCAAAATAAAGTCAAAAAAAGAAAAGAACAGAAAAAACAAAAAACAATAGAAGGATCATAGACTTAAACACTCAACTATATTGAAATTACAATAAACGTAAATGCTTCAAATACTCCAATTATATTGGATAAGACATCAAAATCCAACTATATACTATGTTTTATAGTATGTCTACTAAAATTGTATTTTAAATATTAATATTAATATTAATTGTATTTTAAAAGTCACAGATAGGTGAAGGTAAGATAATGAAAAAATATATCATACAAATATGAATCTAGGAAAAATATTTGCAAAACATGTTCATGTATCTGATAAAGAATTTATATCTAAAATATGTAATGAGCTCTAACTTGTTAGTAAAAAGAACAAGCCAATTAAAAGTAAGCAAAATATTCTAATAGACATTTCATCAAAGAAGATATATAGATGGCACATAAGCACATGAAAAGAAGCTCTACATAATTAGTCACCAGGAATGCAAGTCAAAACCACAATGAAATATTACTATACACTCAATAGATTGGCTTAAATTAAAAACATCTGATAATACCAAGTATTGACAAGAGTATGGAGGAACTGAAACTCTCTCATGTTGCTGGTGGAAGTGACAAATAATGTATTCTAAATTGCTACTTTGTAAAATAGTTAGGCAGTTTCTTATAAATTTAAACATAAGCCTACCATATGATGCAACAGTCTTACTCCCATTTTTTTCTTCTTTATTTTTGAGACAGAACCTCAACCTGTCACCCTGGGTAGAGTGCCATGGCATCACAGCTCATAGCAACCTCTAACTCCTGGGCTTAAGTGGTTCTCCTGCCTCCACCTCCCAAGTAGCTGGGACTACAGGAACCTGCAACAAGGCCTGGCTATTTTTTGTTGCAGCCATCATTGTTGTTTGGTGGGCCCAGGCTGGATTTGAACCCGCCAGCTCAGGTGTATGTGGCTGGTGTCTTAGCTGCTTCAGCCACAGGCACTGAGCCTCCCAGGCATTTTTTTAATACTTGCTTGCAGGTATTCTTAATACCCCTATATATAATAGGCTAAATCTGGAAAGAACCCAAACATGCCTGGCATGTTTGGTTTGGATAAAGCAAATGTATTTGATGAATGGATAAAGAAATTGTGTTACAGCCACACAATGGAATACTGTGCAGCCCTAAAAGGAACAATCTGCTGATCTGTGCATTATGCTATGTGAGAGAAGCTACATACAACATGTGCATGATCCACTTTATTTATTTATTTATGTATTTATTTATTGAGACAGAGTCTCACTCTGTCACCCTGGGCTGTGACATCGTAGCTCACAGAAACCTCCAACTCTTGGGCACACTGATCCTCTGGTCTCAGCCTGCTGAGTAGCTGGGATTACAGGGGCCTGCCACAATACCCAGCTAATTTTTCTATTTTTAGTAGATACAGGGGTCTCCCTCTTGGTCTCAAATGCCTGAGCTCCAGCAATCCACCCACTTTGGCCTCCCCAAGTGCTTATATGAAATTTTAGAAAAGGAAAAACCATAGTGATAGAAAGCAGATTAGAGATTGCCAGGAAGTGGGTGGGGAGGGGAAAAGGGCACAAAGAACTTTTGGAGAAGAAGAAAATAATCTTTGTTATAATTGTGGTGGTGACTGTATGACTGGGTACCTTTGTCAAGACTCATCAAATGTATGCTTAAATGGGTGAATTTTATTATATGTAAATTATACCTCAATGAAACTAAGGAAAGAGAGGAGGAAGGAAGGGAGAGAAGGAAGAACAGAGAGAGGGAGGAAGAGAGGGAGGGACAATCCCCCCCAAAAGCAATGATCATAAGGAAGCTAGAGGGGCTACACTAACAGAAGAAAAAGAAGACTTTCCCAAGAATCCTTTCTAGAAGACTTCCCCTCACATCTCTTTGGCTAGAATTTTCTCATAAGTTGGTACTGAAGCTCATCACTGACAAGAAATGAAACAGATAAGGATTAGAGTTTAGAATTTAGGGTGCTCAGGCCTAGAGCATTTAGGAATCACGCCCTGGGACTAGGGATTTAGCTGCCTCCCTTGAGGCATACCACTCAATAGAGGTGGGCAGACCCTTCAACAGCACCGAGGGTCTGTTAGAAAAGAGGAGGGGAAAGCCGGGTGCAGTGGCTCACACCTGTAATCCTAGCAGTCTGGGAGGCAAAGACAGGTGGATTGCTTGAGTTCACAAGTTCAAGATCAGCCTGTGCAAGAGTGAGACCCCATCTCTAAAAATAGCCAGGCATTGTGGAACACACCTATAGTCCCAGCTACTTGGGAGGCTGAGTCAAGTGGATCGCTTGAGCCTAAGAGTTGGAGGTTGCTGTGAGCTGTGACTCACCGTCTATAAACATATTTCAGGTAACATGCCAAGGACTTTGAATCAAAGTCACAGCTTACAGCAACCTCCAACTCTTAGGCTCAAGCAATACTCTACCAAGGGTAACAAAGTAAGACTCTTGTCTCTGAAAAAAAAAAAGAAAGAAAGAAAAGAAAAGGAGGGGAAGTGTACATGTATTACTTAGGGTGACTATAGCAGTTATTAACCCCAACATTTCAGCAACTTAGCACCATAGGGCTTATTTCTCCCTAGCATAACAGGACAATGCAGTTGTTCCAGATTCCTCTGCCTAGAGATTCAGGGACTCTTATTTCTCCCCCATCCTGTGGCTCTGTCATCTTAGGCCTCTGTTTCCAACCAGCAGACAGAGAAAGAGAAAGTGGAAAAGCAACGCAACTACTTCTTAATCTGCCCCCATCTGAGTTATCCTAATAACTTCTGCTTACACTGACCTAGCCAGAGCTAGTCATGCAGCTGTGTCTAGATGAAAAGGGTGCAGAAAATACAGCCAGAAAATCAGCTGGAGGCTTGATTCCCTGGGACAATGCCACAACTGTGGAATGGGACATGTGTGGTCTTCGGGTAGACAGCTGGTTGTCTGCCAAGGTGGAGTTGGGAGCACTAAAAGTTGAGTGTCCAACCAATCATTTCTATTACATAAATACTTTTTCTTTTTTTTTAAGAGACAGGATCTCACCCTGTTGCCCAGACTGGAGTATAATTACATGATCATAGCTCACTGCAGCCTCGAACTCCTGGACTCACACAATTCTCCTACCTTACCCTCCAGAGGAACTGGGACTATAGGTGTATACCATTTAAAAAAAATTATTTTAGAGTTGGGTGCTGGGGCTCACTCCTATAATTCTAGCACTATGGGAGGCCGAGGTGGGCGGATTGCCTGAACTCATAGGTTCGAGACCAGCCTGAGCAAGAGCAAGACCCTGTCTCTATAAATAGCCAGGCATTGTGGTGGCATCTGTAGTCCCAGCAACTCAGGAGGATCACTTGAACCCAGGAGTTTCAGGCTGCTGTGAGCTAGACTGACACCATGGTACTGTAGCCTGGGGCAGTAGAGTGAAACTCTGTCTCAGAGAAAAAAAAATTGTTTTATAGTTATGGAGTGGGCAGGGGTGAGAGGGTGTGCCTTGCTGTGTTGCCCAGGCTAGTCTTGAACTACTGGCATCAAGTGATCCTCCCATCCCAGTCTTCCAGAGCACTGGGATTGCTGGTGTGAGACACTGTGCCCAGCTCTTAGTCAGCAGCTTTTTTGCACAGCCAGGACATTTCCCAGGTTCTCTTAATCTCTGTTCTACATTGCTTGCTGAAAACTTCGCCATTCCCATCACCGTCTGACTTCTTCATTTGCCTCAGGTGAATGTCAGAAGGACGTCTGAGAATGGGCCACACAGATGGGGAAAAAGCACCTGCTTCTCACATTCCCCAAGTGCCTTCTCATCACGGTCTCAAGGCCCATGCAAATGCTGCCCCAGCCCCACTTTTCCAGAGTAATGTTGACCCATGTCTGGGCAAATAAGGGAAGTTTATGAGTATGTCTGTTCAAATTGGCTCATTTGGCCCGAGTGACTAGTTCCCATGACTCACAGGACCCCCTTCCCCATCAAACATCAAGTGTTTTGTTGTTTTTTTTGTATTAGCACGCAGTGAGAAGTGGTCAACTTTTATTTCTCTTCATTTTCATCATACTCTTGGACTGTCCCTGGCATTGTCTATTTGACACAAGGGCCAAAGCCTGTGGCAGGATAGTATAGAAGTCGGAAGGGAGCACAGGAAAGGGTCTAGGCCTCAATTTTTATTAAAAACAAAAATAGCACTCTTCCCATATCTGCCATTGTCAGATGAACAGGTTTGTAGGAAGGGAATGCTAAGTGAGTTCGTTCTGATTCAAAGTCCTTGGCACGTTCCCTGAAATATGTTTATAGATGGTGAATTTCTTCCCTGAGAAGACAGAGCCTCTCTCAAGCCATTCACCTCTTTAATCAGAGCTCAGGAACTTTCCAAGTTAATTTATTTTAAGCAATTTTCTGGTGGAAATCCAGCACAGAGGTGGTCATACCCTCCATTTGAAGTGCTAATGATTCCGTTGTAACTCCAGTCAGCTCCCTTGTCCGCATTTGGTGTACTTTGTGAAATCACTTTAATATTCCATAATCACGTTAATATACTGTGTAATCCTGGATAAGTTACTTAGGTTCTCTGAGCCTCAGATGCCTCATCTGTAAATGAAGGGCTTGGGCTAGGTTGGTGGTTTTGGAGTATTTTTCCCCAAATCAAATTGGATGTAGCACCCCAACATATAAAAGGGATAAAAGCATATTAGTCTGCTGTAATTGGAGCAGAAGCATTTATCAGGCAGACCTACTAAGCGCTGGGCCCCATGCCGGGTGCCTGGGATACAACCCTGAGTGGAACACAGATTCTACCTTCATTCTCAGAAGGAGGCAGACACATAAATATAGGTCCAATGCCTGACTGGAAGACACGTGCACCAGAGGTGGAGCACAGGGACAGCCTGGAGGGGGGTGAGCCCCCAGAAGCCCCCTCCCCCAGGTTCCCGAGCAGCAGGGAGGACAGTTCAGAGCATGCTACAGTGGCCACCTCAAGCACACCTGTGTCTCTCCACACATTTGCTTCAGACCCATAAGCTCACACAGCTGCAGACCAGAGGCTGAAGGAGAGACTGGCCTGGGGGCCAAGGTCAGCTGTTGAGGTAGGAGAATCTGGGACCAAATACCTGAGTCTTCCATCCCCTGAGGGACAATTCTAAGGCACATTCTACAGTCTGTCCACAGCAGAACTGACCTGAATAACACATTTTATTGACTTTCTCTCCATCCCTGACTTGTTCTCACTGTTCCCTCCTTGCTACTTTCCGAGATCACTTCCTCAATAAAGAACTCACAGCCAAACTGGTGCCCCAAGCTTTGCTTTCAAGGGAACTTAGTCTAAAAAAATGGAGGCATGAAGAGGTGTAAAAGGCATTTCCAAGGGAGGGGATGATGGGAGACAGCAGAGAACAAGGGAGGGATGTGCAGCTCAGTGCTGGCCAGACCACACCATCCGCACAGCCTTGCACAGAATAGACGCACTACCATCCATCTGCCTGGGCACACTCCAATCACTCCAGCCCCAGACCATTGTGTGCTTAGGGAAAGCAAACGAACTCTAATATTTGCTAACCCAGTGCAGACAGAGGAGCAGCGCACTTCTCTAGGTTTGGGGAAGGAGAGTCAACTGTCTGCTGCTCTTGGAAACGACACCCTTTCTGAGAGCTCCTGTGACTCTGGTGGGTGGCAGTGCCCTCTCTCATCACACGGGGCCTCCAGTTCTAGGGTGGCTGACATAGTCTAATCACATAGCAGCCTTTGCCTGGAAGCAGAGCCGCTCATTGTGATTATTACCTCATTGTATTTAATCTGCAAATGAGGAGTTAGAATTTAAAATGTCCCTTGAAGGGCAGGAGGTGTGGACTAGAATTTTGCAGTAAGGAGGACAGACAATGGCTCCTGCATTGTGAAACTGTGTGAACACAATGAAAGCAATGAGAATTTAAAAAAAGTAAAATGAAGGGCAGCGCCTGTGGTTCAAAGGAGTAGGGCACCAGCCCCATATACTGGAGGTGGCGGGTTCAAACCCAGCCCCGGCCAAAAAAAAAAAAAAAAAAGTAAAATGAAGAAAAGGGAAAATAACGGTAGCAAAGTAAGTCAGAAATGGTGGCTCACACCTGTAATCCTACGTGGGTGGATGGCTTGAGCTCATGAATTGGAGACCAGCCTGAGCAAGAGCAAGACCCTATCTCTGAAAAAACAGCTGGATATTGTGGTGGGCACCTGTAGTCCCAGCTAGGCTGGAGGCTGAGGCAAGAGGATCACTTGAGCCCACGAGTTTGAGGTTGCTGTGAGCTATGACACCACGACACTCTACCAAGGGTGACAAGTCAGACTTTGTCTCAAAAAAAAAAAAAAATGGTGGCGAAGTGAGGAGGAGCTGGAAGGGAGGTTGTGCAAAATTTGTGCTGTAAGCTTCCTATCACTCTATGAAAAACACAGTGCCACCAATTACAATGTTTACAGAATCCATAAGGTAAGAAGAAATCAATCACTAAGGGAAAGTGCAACCATTTGCAGCACCAGAGTAAAATTCTTCCAGGGTCCTAAACAGAGTCTTCTGCCTGAGGTAAAGAAGAACATCTGTAAACCTGTCATCCTGGGAGACACAATGACAAACAGCATAGGGACGATTCTTAAGACACCCCTCAATGTAGGCTGATGGCATCGTGACAACACACAATTCGGTAAAAACAACTTCATGGGGGTGCTGATATGGCACATCCAGGAGTGAAACTCACCGGTGGTCTACTTAATTCATAATTCAAGGGTAGATCTTAGGGTATCTAGAAGAATGTACAAGCCACATTTATAAATACTGTTTTTCTCAGCTGGGCGTTTAAGAAATATTGAAGGGCAGTTAAGTTTGAAATTGTCATCTAGATGGTGGCATCTAGATGGCGGCTTCCAGGTGGGGTCACACCAGGACAGCTGACCTTGGCTCAGAAGTGGGGAAGTGAGTCTCCAGTGTTTTCATCATGGGAAAAAGGTTGCCTGTGATTCTCTTCAGAAGGTGACTCTGCCCTCTAAGTCAGAGGTCAGTGGGTAACGAGACCTCACAAGCTTTATGTAATGAAGTATGAATACAGTAATTTTAGACTGGAAAACAATATGAAAGCAGGTGCAAACAAACCTGCTTCCGCTGTAGGGGTATGAAAAACCATTCATTAGGTCAGGCGCAGTGGCTCACACCTGTAATCCTAGCACTCCGAGAGGCCAAGGTGGATGGATTGCCTGAGTTCAGGAGTCTGATAACAGCCTGTGCAAGAGTGAAACTGTCTCTACTACAAGAGAAAAACTAGCCTGGCATTATGGCAGGCACCTGTGGTCCCAGCTATGTGGGAGGCTGAAGCAAGAGCATTGTTGGAGCCCAGGAGTTTGAGGTTGTTCTGAGCTGTGACACCACAGCAGGCACTCTACCCAGGGTGACAGAGTGAGGCTCTGTGTCTCAAATAAATAAAAAGAAAGAAAAAGAAAAGAAAAAGAAAAGTATCCATTGAAATACCTGTGAAGTCTCTGAGATGCAAAAAGCTACTCCTTGTATAATCTCTGAAATAGACAAAGTTGCAAAATGTTGCAAAGTGTGCCTGGACTTGCTCCAGGGGATTATGAGCTATAAAGCAGAAAGAAATGGGGAGATGTCTGTCAAAATGATGGTTTGGTTTCAGAATAATGGATTTGTGAATCTCCTCCAGTAGAGAGTAGGTAGGTAGCAGGGGTGGTAATCTCAGTTTTTGATACTGTAACTATGGCATCTACCTATGAGCTTCTCTGTTTCCTAACGCTGCAGGGCACACACATGGCTGGGCTCCAAGGTAAGGGAAAGAGAGGCTGTAGCAAGGACAAAGACTGAACTTTGGAAGAAGGACTAGAAATGAGAGTTGGCTGGACTTAGATAAATCTTGAGATTGGAAAGGACTTTCTCCAAGGCAGCTTGTCCACGCCCCACCCCTGTCCCTTAAAGCTAGACAATGAACCTCTGGTTGAACGCTGTTGGGAGAGCACAGGACAGGGTGCAGCTCCCCTCAGGGTTGGACTAACTCTGTTCATTACAAGCTAGGACATTTTTTTTCCTTAATCAGTCACTCAGAGTAAGAATCTGAAGCAAAGTCTGCTCCTCTTCTAAAATGCAAAGCAATGACGGCAATCTGAAGATAACTACTCACAGTTCCCAGATGTCTTCTCCAAGTCTTCTGGAAGTATCCATTCCCATATAAGGTAACTCCTATCTGGATGGCAATTGCCAGATTTAGCAAATAATAGACAACGAACCAAGCAAATAAAAACTTTTGCAGTACATATAAGTATGTCCCAAATATTACACAGAGTCGCTGATACTAAAAACGTATTCCTTGCCAGGCATGATGCCTGTTGCCTATAATCCCAGAACTCTGGGAAGCCAAGGCAAGTGGATTGCTTGAGTTCAGGAGTTCCAGACCAGCCTGAGGAAGAGCCAGACCCCCAACTCTACTAAAAATAGAAAGAAAGAAAAAATAGCTGGGTGTTGTGGCAGGCTGTAGTCCCAGCTACTCAGGATGCCGAGGCAGGAAAATCACTGGAGCCCATGAGTTTGAGGCTGCTGTGAGCTATGACGAGATGGCACTCTATCAGGGGCGACAGAGTGAGACTCTGTCTCAAAAAAAAAAAAAAAAAGGAAGTATTCCTTGTTTATCTAAAAATTCAAATTGTGCTAGCCATTCTGTATTTTATTTTAGCCAGCAAACTTGGATTCTAGTTTGTAAATTTTTTTTGAAATGTAGTGCCTAGAACTTAAGTAATATTCCACTTGAAGCCAGAAGTACAGTACAAATGAGGTGAGAAAGGCTGGTGGGGAAATATAAAGGGAAGAGGATAGCCCCCCACTGTCCCTGTTCCTCCCCCAGTTTGTGTGTGAAGACTAGGACAAAGCCTATGAGGAGATAAAGCCCCCTCCTCGCCTACCAGCTCAAAGCTGGAGCAGGAGGTCAGCCACTGGCCTTAGGTAAAGAATCTGCTCAAAGCCTCCAGCTATTTCTAGCTCCAGATGTGTTAGCACTTCTTTTTCACAATTGACTCGCTGTCTGTCTGCTGTCTCTCTTCATTTGAGAAGACCCTTTCAGCCCAGAGGATTGCGTATAATGTTTGCAGAATCTGTCCACAATGGCCGTGCCTCTCTGAGCTGTTTATCTTCCTTTCCTTTCCTTCTGCTCATCAAGTTTCAAACTTCTCTAGTCCTTCGCAGCAGTCCACCTCTTTTGATACATTAAATAAGATGATAAACCCCTCCAGGGCAAGGTCCCTGTCTGCTCTAAACAGTACTGCTCATTCTTGGAGATAGCTTTTATTGCTAACACCTTGTCTGCTTCCTTGTCATTTTCTCCTCATGCTCTTCTGCCCGGCATTCCTGCAGGTGGATGCTCTGGAGAAACTTTGGGCCTAGCAGAGGTGGTATCTGGGGGTAGTTCTAAGTCATCTAGGAACACTGTCTCCACCATCTCCCACCTTTTGGGGCTGAAGAAAGGACAGGAAGGATGGATCAGCTCTCAGGCAAAGCAGTGCTGAATCCATTGCAAACAGATAAGGGCCCTTGCTATTTGGAGGAGGGGGATGCAGCAGCTTAATTAATTAATTTTTTTGAGACAAAGTCTCACTTTGTCACCCTTGGTAGACTGCGGCTCCATACCTCACGGCAACCTCAAACTCTTGGACTTAGGCGATTATTCTCTTGCCTCAGCCTCCCGAGTGGCTAGGACTACAGGACCCTACTATTTTTTTTTTTCTCTTTTTTTGTAGAGACAGAGTCTCACTTTACTGCCCTCAGTAGAGTGCCATGACATCATGGTATTCACAGCAACCTGAGAGTTCTTGGGCTTAGGTGATTCTCTTGCCTCAGCCTCCCGAGCAGCTGGGACTATAGGCGCTTGCCACAACGCCCGGCTAATTTTTTTTTTGTTCTTGCAGTTTGGCCAGGGCTGGGTTTGAACCTGCCACCCTCAGTATATGGGGCCGGCGCCCTACTTACTGAGCCATAGGCGCCGCCCAGGCCCCTGCTATTTTGAAGCTTGCCAGATGGGCATTCCCACCAAGACCCTGTAGCCTCATCAGGATTGAATGACTCTTCACTCTTCAGGAAATGAAGCCTATCTCTCTCCACTACTCCCTTTTTAACTCCTACTTCCATTCTCTGATTCTCTGATTAAATCCAAAATTGATCAGTAATCTTTTTTTACTTTAATAGGGGAAATACACACCTGGATACACAATAAGGACTATTTTGATAAAAATTATTTAGAGGACTGAAATGTTGCTGAGACCCTGCTGAAGTAGGGGCCAGGGTCATTTGTAGACTCTGTGTGGATGGGCTGGTGGAGGTGACAGAGCTAGCACACCCAGTCCTGTTGAGTCTTAAAACTATCAGCAAATTCATTCATCGGGAACCTTTGAACATTTTCACTCACAGAGTTACATGATATGGTGGTTTTGCCTGATCTCAGCAGGAAACCTTGTTTGGAGGAAGACTGTGAAGACCCTCATGAGGTTTTCTGGGGCAACACCAGCAGACAGACATGAGTAATCAAGAGACAATAATATCTCATTGTTGGGACCAGCACCCCTGAGGGTCACTGAGATTGGGCCAAGGAAACCCAGCTGGGATTTATTCTCTTTGGGGGTGGGGGTGAGTCAGTTAGACTTACTGGAGTGTGAGTCTTCCCACCCCAGGCAAGCCTATATACCAGCCAAACTGAGAGCAATTGGTGGGGATAAAAGCCTTACCTTTATAGAGGGTTACTCCCTCTGGCAAATAAATATCTTTCATAATAAAAGCATCATCAAATTCCAGAGTCATGAATTAACAAATTGGGCTAGTCTGCTGCGGGTGCTGTGTTTCTTTAGTTAGAAACAGATTTTTTACCCTTTGGTATTCAGGGCTATGCAAAGAGTGTGGTGGTTATGACAGACCGTCTGGAGTTATTAATTTATGCTTATTTGTTACCACAGAAATGGCTTTTTGGTTGACTCTCATGACACAAGCAGACTGCTGGCCACCAGCAGGCTGGTCCTTCAGTCCTCATCCTGCTCGTCTTGCCTGGATGGTCATATTTATTCTTATTTCAACCCATTAGCCCTGTAATTTCCATGACCATGAGATGCACCATTTACTTAATAATACCTCAGGGTGGGGATGGGAAGAGGGAAAATTCCCTACCCATTAAATATACAACATCTGTTGTAAGCCCCTCCCTATACCTCAAAGCTAAAGACTTCCTAATCTTTCAAGACTCATGACACGGTCTTCCCCTCTGGAGTTTCTTCTGGCCCTTCCCCAGGAGTGACCACTCCCCTGTGGTAGCACAACGGGCACCTTGCGTCACGCCTATTGAGTCACACTGCACAGACCAGAAGCACCTCAAAGGTAGGCACAGCCTGATTCATCGCTGTAGTCTCAGGACGTAGCTCTCCTGGTCCCTCTCTCAGTGCCCGCCATCCCCAAGAAATTCTAGCGAAGGATTGGGATAGGAAAGGGAAGGGAATTGAAGAGAGTGGACAGCACCAGGAAAGGCTTAGTGGCAAGCCTTTAACGTTTTTTCCCAAAATATTGTTTAAAAATGTTTGTGGTATATATATATACATCAATTTAACCTTTTTTTTTGTAGACAAGAGTCTTACTGTCACCCTGGGGTACAGTGCCATGGTGTCATAGCTCACAGCAACCCCAAACTCCTGGGCTCAGGATCCTCTTGCCTCAGCGTCCCAAGTAGCTGGGACTACAGGCATGTACCACACCTGACTGGTTTTTCTATTTTTAATAGAGGCAGGTCTCGCTCTTGCTCGGGCTGCTCTGGAACTCCTGAGCTCAAGCAATCCTACCACCTCGCCTCCCAGAGGGTTAGGATCACAGCTGTGAGCCTCCCTGCCAAGCCTTATTTTAACCACCATTTTTAAATGTATCAGTCAGGGGCATTAAGTACAGTAACATTGGTGCACCACCAGGAATGAATTTGTCTATGGACGGCTCCTACCTGGCTAATCACACATTTGATAGTGGAAATAAGAAACACTTGTTGGTGGAAATAATACAGTATCTGAGTGAAAGCAGCCTTGTCCCTAGTTTGGGCAGTTTCCCCCAGGAACATCTGTGGTTTGTTTTGTGTACAATAAGGAAAGGCTGTGTGTGTGTGTGGGGGCGGGGGGGGGTGTTGGTGCCAGCACTGCTCCTTGTATGTTTAAATTACCCGTGTGAAGTTTTAAAGGAGGAGCACTAAATTTTCCCTCAATAATGTGGGGCCTTTTGTATTCAAATCAAAAGCACAAAACTACTGTGGTGGGGGGAGAGTCTTTATTGGCAACCATGTCCCTTAGAGCAATAAGTATTAAGTTGTCCTATGAAGTACTGTAGTTATTAAAATACTCGCTTAAAAATTTTCTTTTTAACGTGTATCTTTTGGGGAAGTTGTTCTAATCAGTGCCATAGGTACCTTGGAGATGGAGGGAGGCGGTGGGAAGGACAGGATGTGGGCAGAGTCAGGAGAGCTGGGCCTGGTCTTGTCCCTTTGCTGTCATCCTTGGGCAAGTCACCTCAACACGTCACGCCTCTGTACACTAAAGAGGCTGCAGTGTATCCAGGACCTTTAGTCCCTCCAGATCTTTCTGACCTATCTGAATAATTTTTTGCAAGGGCCATGTTGCTTGGTGGGGTGCTTAGCTCAGCACGAGAGGGTGAAAGTGCGGGGAGCTGTCTGAGGGACTAGAAGACACGCGTGGGTGACTCCAGAGTGGTGGGACGCGGGGTGTCCCGGGACAGGGCTAAAGCGAGGGATTTCCAGACAAGGCTTTCCCAGGCCAACTTTTAAAGGTCGGAGGAAAGTTTCTCGTGGGGTGGAGGCCCCGCGGGTAGGGCTGGGTGGGCGCCGACGCCACCTCCCCTTTAAGCGGGTGGCCCCGGCGCCTCCTCCGTTACCTGGAGCGGGGAGGGGCTTGGGAAAGTTTGTGTTTGTTGCTGGCAAAGCGCCGGATGGGAGGCGCGGGCGGGCGCTGCGGTTCTTCCCTTTGGCTTTCGGGAAGCGGTCGGGGCTGCACACGGCGCGGCGGGCCGGCTCCCGGGCCCGGCCGTTGGGAGGCGGGCGGGAGCGCAGCGGGCGGGCGGGCGCGAGCGGAGCAGGGGCGCACGTACGCCCCGGCGCTGGGATTGATCGGCTCGCGAGGAGAGCGGAGCAGGCGCGCGGCCCAGCGGAGGAGCGCTGACTCTGGAGCAGCCGGAGCTGGAGGAGGAGGAGGAGGAGCGGCGGCGGGAAGGAGGAGGCGGGGGAGCGGCGCTCCCGCCGGGCCAGAATGGGGCGCCTGGCGCCCAGGCCGCTGCTGCTGGCTCTCCTGGGGCTGGGTGAGTGCGCGCGGGGCTCGGTGGGGCGCGGGGACGCCGGGGACCCGGGAGGCGTCGGCGGGGCGCGGCTGCGGCGCGCGGCCTGGGGCTCCCGCGGGGCCGGTCCGCTCCCGGGAGACCCGCCGGGCTGCACGGGCGGCCCGGCCGGGCGGGGAGCGGTCGCGGGACCGCCCTGAGCCCGGCGCGCGGGGAACAAGCCCCCGTTCCGCCAGGCCGAGCCTCACCCCGACATGTGCCGGGGGAGTGGCCCGTGGCCGGCTTCCCCCCAGCCCTCCCTACCTGTTGGCCGCCGGGCGCCCGGCTCACCTTGAACTCCCGGCCCGGAAGGTGCCTGCGGTCCTGGCCTGGGTGCCCAGCTCGAGAGCGGAAATCTGAGCCTTTGATACGCCCCGCCATGGCCCGACCGGCTGGATCGCTCCCCACGCGCGCGAGCCCACGCGGTGGTGCCTTTCCTGGGAAGCGAGAGGATCCACCAACTTCCTTCTGCGAAGGTCATAGGGTGGCCCAGACAGTACAATGGAAGTCGGCGTGCCGGTCCTTCCGTCATGTTGGTCGTGGCGAGATCTTCTGCCTCAGTCTTTTTTTTTTTTTTTTTTTTTTTAGCTTTTCTTGGCGCTGTCTCATATTCATACACAAAGACCTAAGAGCCAGGCTCCTCCAACTTTTTCTACCTGTTACTTTTCCTCCCTTGCTGTCCCCTGGCTCCCACCCTCGGACACCCTCGTGCCTCCTGATTTGGCCCAGCGCCCTGCCCCCACCCACGGAATCTTTAGTGGGTGTTTGTTTTTCCCCCTCTCCATTTTCCATTCCCTCCATACACAGACACCATCTTCACGAAGATACACATGGTTATCTTAACCAGCTGTGGAATATGTTTATTAAGTGCCCACCATGGGTGGTGAGGCTGACCCTTAAATGCTCTGATTTTCTTAGATCCCTATGGTCAGTGTCAACCAGGACAAGCTGAATCCTCTGACCTGTCCACGGGTTCTCATCCAAGTCCCTAGAGAAGGCCCGTCTGAATCTTTTATACAGCACGTGGTGTGTGGTGTCTGCCCCAGCCAGGGCCCAGCTGCACACAGGGTAAATGAGGACTCTGCACTTAGGACCCCAGGGTCCCAGTGGAGGCCTTCCACAGCCTCCCCCCTCCTGCTGGCTCCAGGGCCCACACTGTCCTAACCTCATGACTCCTGCTGCTGGTAGCTTTTCTAGATGCTGCTGTATTTTCTTCATCTCTAAGGGATTTTCTTGAACTCACTCCCTAAGAGAGCTTGTCTAGCCCCATTTCTTCAGTTGTTACCCATGTGCAGAAAGCTTCCAGAGCTTCCATTTAGTTTGATAGCAACTCTTCTATGGTCTCTGATCCTAGTGCTTTTAATCTTTCCCTTTCACTCTGGGACCCTTATACGTTCTGTGTTTGTTGCAAGCTGCTAGTGATAATCCTTACCCATGAATTGGCTTGTGCATTTTGGTCAGGGAGGGCCATGGCCTGCGGTTGCACAGGCCGTGCACTGCACAACTCTAGGAGCTGCTGTTCAGTTTGCATTCTGTGTGAATGGCTCCCCCTAGAGTTGTGCAGCTCACAACCTGTGCACCAGTGAAGAGGGTGAGGTAAGGTAGAATTCAAAAAGAATGCCCTGGAGTAACAGCGGTAAGGAGTGGAAAGGGAGATGGGGCAAAGAGAGACCAGCTGCACACTAGCGCATCCTGCCCCAGCTGGACATCTCATTAACTACACAGGGAGTTGGTGGTGTCACCAGCAAATGTCTTTTTGCCCAGCAGTTCTCTGAGCTGTGGATGGTACCCAGTAGCCCTGCCCCCACAGGGTCTCACTTGGGATGGCTTCAACTTGACCTTTGGAAAGGCCTCCCCATGTTCTACTATACTGATTCCTGAAACTTAATATGTTGATAAGTAAGATCATCTTTCCTCCTGTGTTGCATCCTGGGGATAATCTTGGTATCACTGATCTCTTTAACCTGCACGTTCACGGCCACTCAATTCTCTGGCTTTTCCTATCGCACAGACTCCAGCTTCTTCTTGTTCTTCTTATTTCTACAGCTACTGTTTCAGTCCAGGTCCTGATGGTTCCCCACACAGATAACTTCTGATGGCATCCCTGTTGACAGTTTCCTCCACTTTGGGGCTCCCACCTTTGCTCGTTGGGCCCCGGGGCTGTCGTCCAAGGGGGGTGTTGCTTCCTGTGTTCTCCCTCCCCCACCCCCGGTCTTCTCCTGTGCAGACCCTTCTAAGGCACCTGTTTGCTCTTCTTTTCACAGATATATTAAGCCTTGGGCCCCTCCTACTTCTCACCTCTTGCCTGTGTATTTCCTTTTTTCCCTAAAACTGATTTCCTCCAGGAAGCCTTCCTAGTTAAGTTTACCTACCAGAACTCACTCACCTTCACAGAGCAGGTTTCACATTTATTGCTTGTACCTGACCTAGCCTGTCCATCTATTCAAAATAGCATTTCTCAAGCAACCACTCTGCCCATAACAGTGTCCAAAACTGGGAGTCCCAAGGACATGACCACAGCAGCCGCTCACCACTGAGTGGGTGGACAGATAATAAAAAAGCTAACTGTGGGGCAGAATGAACTACCTGACTTGGACACCAAGTGCTGGTAGAAGGTAAAGAACAGAAGCCAGGCACAGTGGCTCATGCCTGTAATCCCAGCACATTTGGAGGCCAAGGCAGGTGGATTGCCTAAGCTCAGGAGTTCAAGACCAGCCTGAGCAAAAGCAAGACTCCATCTCTTAAAAAAAAAAAAAAAAAAAAAAAAATATATATATATATATATATATATATATGTAGCCGGTATTGTGGTGGGTGCCTGTAGTCCCAGCTACTTGGGAGGCTAAGGCAAGAGGATTGCCTGAGCCTGAGTTTGAGGTTGCTGTGACCTGTGACACTGCAGCACTCTACAGAGGGCAATAGAGTGATACTGTCTCAAAAAAGAAAAGAAAAAGAACAGAATGATTGACTTTGACTTTGGGGTTGGGGGAGGTTTTGCCAATGAGGTGACATTTGAGCTGAGTCTTGAGGACAATTAGAATTTTGTAGGGAAAAGGGTAGAAGAGGATTCTAAGCTCTGGGGAAAAGTGTAAAGCATGGATGAGTGAAAGTACATGGCTCATTCAGAAATACCAAATAAGTTCCATTTAACTGGAGGAAATAGTAGGGGCACAATCTGAGAGGTAGGTTTGGAGTAGATCCTGCAGGTTTTGTGTGCTGTGCTGAAAAATCTGGACTGTGAAGGGGGCTTCGCTTGACTCTTTGGGTGCTAGGCAGCCTGTGCTGCTTTCATCATAGCATTTATTTATTTCTTTGTATAGAATTGTCTGGCCCCTCCCTTGATTATATCCCTCGGGGATAGGGATCATGTTGGTTTTGCTCACTATAGTGTCCTTATTACTAAGAGTAATAGCACAGAGTGGATGTTTGATAAATACTGACTGTATGTGTCCTTTTTTTCTGTGGGACATGGATGGTCATTAAAAGTTTCCAGGGTTAATATAAATGTCTTACAATAACTAAGAAAATGCTGTGAAGGCTATGTTAATGATGAACAGTTTCAGTTTGATGAAAATATTTCAAATTGTATATAAATCCAGCACATTGTACCCCACAATTGCATTAATGTATACAGCTATGATTTAATTTAAAAAAAAAAAAAAAGTTTGCAGGGTGAAACTGACCCAATAGGGTGCTGTGTTTGAGGAGGATAAATCTCTAACTAGTGTGCAACCAGAATTGGGCAGAGAAAGGCCTAGAGATTGTGGAGAGAGATTAACATTCTCTTTATGTTTTATTTTTGCAACTCCATTGAAATACTGTAGTTTTTAAATGTCACAAGCATTACATCTTTATTTAAAATTCAAATAATATAGAAGGGTCTTGTATTAATTAAGTAGGCTAAACTGCTCTAACAAACCGATTCAAAGCATAGCAGTTCAAACAATAGAAGTGTCTTTCATAACAGTGCCAAGAGGATGCTTCAGAAAGAAAGGTTGGGTGGGACCCCTGCTCTACACTTGTTATTCTGGTTCCCAGGCTAGTGGTGATTCCACTGTCTTCAACCCATGATTTCTAAGATCACTTTGGGTGGCACCATCACCATTCCAGCCCTCATGAAAAGGGAAAGAGCATACACGGAAGCTTCATGGGCCAAGGTTGGAAGTGGCACACATCACTTCTGCATCCGTGGTACGGGAGAGAAGGCCCACACCACACTAGCTGCAAGGGAGGCTGGGGAGCCATGTGCCAACTACTAGGGAAGAATGGAGGAACAGATGTGAGGCTAGCAGTCTGTTAGTTATAAAGGATATAAGATCTAAAGAAAAATGTGTCCACCCTCCTGCCCAGGCATAGTCAGACCTGAATATTGTGTGTGCGTGTGCATACTGACTGCCCTATCTGTTCCTTTCTCATAGCTCCCGAACATGGCCCTGTATCTGAGAGGTACAGAGAATAGGGACTACTTAGAGCGCATAGCAAGTGTCAGGCTCTTACCTACATTCTGTTAGTTATTCTTCATAGCAACACTTGGAGAAAGTCACCGTTCACTTTTATTTTCTTCTTCTTCTAGATGAGGAAATGGAGGAAAAGTTAAACAACTTGTCTGGAGTCAGACAGAAATTCCATGGCAGAGCCAGGATTTAATCTCAGGACTCCATTCTGCCTCTGCTGAGGAAAAGTGGACCGATGTGCTACGCATTGCTTAAGATTGGTTTAGGCAGAGAAAGGATGGTAGTGGTTTAAAAGCAAAAGTGGGGTTAACAATAGGGGATCCAGGGTGAAGGCAGCCAAGGGACAACTTCTGAAGGGAAGGGCAGTGCCAGTGTGCACCTGGAAGGCATGGCGGCTCTGTAGCCCCCCAGCAAGTCAGCACACCTGCTTTGAGGAGAGGGTGGAAATGGAGCCACCTCCAGAAAGCAATGAAGGAGGCGAGGGCTCCGCAGGAGGAGCCCTGGTGAATCCATCCAGCTTTAACAGTCTTTGAAGTGTTTTGGCCTTCAGAGATTCCTTGGCACTCATTTTAGCCTTGTTAACAGAATTCCTGTATCTGCCAAGCTGATTAATGCCTGCCCTGGCTATAATTATTCTTATTAGCCTGCTGAATAGAAACTCTAGTTGTCAGTGATATTCCTTACAAGGCAGTCAGGCTAGTCGGCATTTATATGGCTATTTTGTTTTAGTGATGAGCTGCTGAGCTGATTTTTCCCCCCTGTAGATTGAATGTACATGTTCACATTGGCAATGTGTCTGGCAGTTAAATAAGGTGTGTGCTTGTCTGTTGGTGTGTGTCTGTCTCACTGGGTCGAATGGAAGTTGGGGGGAAGCTGTCAGGGCAGTTTATATACAGTTTAGTTGCATTGGTTTCTAAAGCCAGGGTTGCAGGGTCATTTGACTCTGCTTTGGGAAAATAACTTAAACTGGCAAAAATTCTTCATAATTTATCTTCTGGAAAAGGCGAAGTGCTGCAGTTGGCACAGTGAGTGGTTTTTTAGATCTTGGAATATTTCCCCCCACACCAACTGTAGTCTTTGGGAGGCAGAATTAGACCCAGTAGTTAACACTGTCATGTCCCAGCAATGTGATTTCCAGGAGACTAGTGGTCGTGGCACTGTGTATACATTTGTGTTCTTCGAATGCTGATTTCTTCACAATACTCGCTAAGTGTTTGCGCTAGATTATGGGGTCGCTAAGCAGCATGATTCAAGTTTAAGTATGATGTTTTGGGACCTTAATTGCATCCTGTTTCACACCTTTATAGGCAGCTGGAACGTGAAAGCATTTACATCACTCAGGATATTTCAGGGCAGTGGAGAAATACTGTATGGCCAGTGTGGCTCTGTCTGGGATGAATTTGGCTGAGAGTGATGGAGAACGAAATTGTGCTTAAGGGTTCAGGGCACATTTCAGAATGGGTGCTAGCTTGGAATCTTAATGAAACAGAGTCAGAGTGCAGACAGATGGATTACTTTTTATACCTTATAAGTGACACCGAGCCAAGAATTCCTGATAGCAGCTCTTCCTTGCTCTTACTTAGAGCTGGACCGGGCAGAACTTCCCAGCATGCGGGTCATGGTAAGGGACCCTCATGGTCTTCAGGTGGCTTGCAGGCACATCATGATATTGATGCCCATGGGTCAGAGGCTGCCTCTTTAAGCCCAAGGGCTGTTTACCCAGAGAGCTATACAGTTGTGATTGTGTATACTTTCCTGGGTGTGCTATCATATGACAAAGGTTGGCCGTTTTCTCTTTCACTTCTGAACCACAGTCCTATAGCCCAGCCTTGGGGTGAGCTGTTTGCAGAGGCAAAGTGAGAAGCTAGGTAACGTAGCGGCCCATTTTTTTATTCTGCAAATATCAAGCAAGTGCCAGCTACTACACACCGGGCATTGTTCTGAGCGCTGGGGGTTCCAGAGAGTACAGAGCAGACTCTGATCTGCCATCAAAGGGTAGGACAGGACGTTCTAGATGAGGGTCGAAGCTATCCCTATAAGGTGGATGATTGAGAAGAGGGTGGAGGGTAGGTTCCTGGGAATGCCTGCAGTTAGGGCACAGGAAGTGGGAGGGAGAGTTTTAGAAGGGGTGGCCAGAGGGGTGGGAGAAGAACCAGGAGAGTGCCCTGGCAGAAGCCAAGCAGAGGTGGATGTGAGTGGGCTTGTTGAAGAGGGATTGGTCAGATGCTGCTGGAAAACCAGAAGGAAAAAGACAAAAAGAAGCCCTTGGATTTGGACACTGTGAAGTCTGACCCAACAGCAAATAAGGAAGGAAAATCATGGAAGTCGAGGAGTGAGTGGGGAAGGACTCTTGAGTCAGAGACGATCGCCCACTTTTTAGATGGTACCAAGTGAAAGCCCTCCAGGAGGGTGGCAGCTCAGGCCCTGGCAGGACCAGACCGACTCAGTGCATCCACAGGCCAGCTGGGAGACCCCGGAGCAGGGGCAGGCTGCAAGGAGGTGAGCAGGCTCTGCTGCTGGACCTGGGCCGCAAAGAAGGAAGAATGGTGAGGTGGGGTGCAGATAGAGCCCTGGAGTCGGGGAGTCAGGGAGGAGGGGAAGTGGAATGTGGTGTGAAATGCCGTCTCTGCCGTGATCTCAGCCCTGCAGCCCCCAGAGTGCCCGCAGACATGCTCGTTACAGGTTATCTGCGTGTTCCCTTTCCCTCTCCCCGCACCGTTACAGTTTCCCAAGTGCCCTCTGGATGTTGTCCTCCGTGCGGATGGAGGGAATTAACTCGCTCTCTGATGGCTGCGTTAGGTCTTTGGCTGTTAGGTAGAATCTCCAGCATTGCCATTTTATAACCCATCTTCCTCCCATTCACATCAGTTAAGAAGATTTTAATAGTTTTCATTACAAATAAACCATTCCATGTGTTTTTAAAAACTACTGCTCTTTATACCCTTCCCGTCCCTCACTCCACCACCCTAGTTAGAAGAGAAAAAACAGGGTTGAGGCTTGGGAATTAGCCCTTCATTCGAATCCTACCATGGGCTTTGGACAAGGTGCTTTTTTTTTTTCCTTTGTATAAATATGAGATGCAGGTGCGTGCATAGGTTGTATGGTGTCATGTCAGGGCTTTTAGGGTATCCGTCACCAAAATAATGCACGTGTACCCATTAAGTAATTTCCCATCATCCACCCTTCTACATCTCCATTGCTTATTGTTGAACTTTCTGTTTATCTGTACACATTTTTAAGTGCTTGCTTACATACTGAGAACATGCAACATTTTACATTGTGTGGTCTGCCTTGGTTCACTAAGATAATGTTCTCCACTTCCATCCATGTTGCTGCAGAAGACATGATTTCATTGCTTTTTACGGCTGAATACTATTCCATTGTGTATTTATACCACATTTTCTCTATCTGATCATTCATTGGACACTTAGATTGAGTCCACATCTTGCAACTGTGAAGACTAACAAGTTTCTTAACCTTTTCGAACCTCACTTTCTATCTTCCTGAAATGGTTCTTGTGTGGGTCTGTCATGAAGATTAACAATAACGTATCTCAAAAAAATGCAAACATGAAAGTGTGTCAATTCCTAGAACTCTGCCACTCCAAGCGTGGCCTAGCGGCACTCAGGGGAGCTGGGGTGCAACCTGCTGAATCAGAGTCTGTATTTGAACAAGTTCCACAGGGAATTCAAATGCATGCTGAAGTTTGAGATGCCCTAGTCTGGAAGAGTGCTGGGCTCACATTATTTGGTAGCCTGGGCTTTCTCCATGAGAGTCAGGCAAAGCCATGGTCAGAGTCAGAGCTGGAGAGAGTGGGTAGTGCTGGGTGTTCTGAGAATATGGCAGGTGTTCTGTTAGTGACAGGGATGGGGGACCAAGCAAGTCTGTAGTGGAAGCAGTGGGTATGGTTTCCTGGCTTTATCCCACCAAGTTTTTCAGTCTAGGAGGGATGACATCATGTGGTCTGTCCATGGGGTGAGAGATCAAGGGAGCTGGTGAGAACATCACAGGAAAGGTTGGCCAAGGAATCCAGGTGGGATAGGCAGGTGAGTGGGGCTTTAAGGCCTGATGCATCTGCAGAAGGTGTGAGGGGCTGGAGGACCTGCTGAGGGTAAAAGGCCGTTTTAGAGGTGCATGGGAGTGGGTGATCTAGAAAGGTAGGATATGGGAGTCAGGAGTGGTAACGTCTGAGTTCCGAGTCTTGGAAGTAAATGGCCACTGGGTGATAGGGTGGGTGACCTGTAGGCAAATAAGCAAAGCACTTCCACAGAGTTTTTGCCCCTTCTGCCATTTCAGGCACTTTGGCTCTACTATCTGATTGGGTTGGACCTGAATAGATTAGGAGACAGGAGCTTGACTTTTTAGAAGCATTAGCCCAGGTGTGGGGGAAAGGCATAACCTGTGACTAAGGTGTACTGGGTGGGGGAGCAGGTGTGCTGGGGAGGAAGTGCTGTGAGGACTGTTTCCTCCCCAGGAAACCCCGCCTGCCTTTTCTGCAGCATTCACTGTGTGCCGGGCCAGGCACTTCCCGTGCGCCAGCTCATTTAGCAGGTAGCTGCTGTCATCACCCCCATCTGACAGAGGAGGAAACTGAGTTACAGAGAGGTGAAGCAACTTGCTCAAGGTAGCACTGTCAGTGCCGGAGCTGCCAGGATGAAACCCAGATGGTCGGGCTCCAGTCTGGGCTCGTAACCACAGTGCTCTATCTTCCTGTGTTAGCTAAATCATTCAGAGTCAAAATATATCTTTGAAAATAAGGGAAGGAATTGATATAATTAGCTAAATGTGACAACATTTGTTTCCTTGTCTTTTTTTTTTTTTTTTTTTTTTTTTATCTGAGACAGAATCTCTCTTTATGTAGCCCTGGGTAGAGATGGCATCACAGCTCACAGCAACCTCAAACTCTTGGGCTCAAGCGATCCTCTTGCCTCAGCCTCCCTAGTAGCTGGGACTACAGGCGCCCACCACAACACTTGGCTAGTTTTTCTATCTGATCTCAAACTCCCGAGCTCAGGCAATCTGCCCGCCTTGGCCTCCCAGAGTGCTGGGATTACAGGTGTGAGCCACTGCACCGGCCTTGTTTCCTTGTCTTTTAAAACAGCCAGCTTGGATTCTGTCTTCCCTTGTCCTTCTACTTGTCTGTTTTGTGACCTTGGACAAGTTGCTGAATAGCTCTTAGCCCCTACAAAATAAAGGTTGGGCTGGCTGATCCCGGAGTCTCCCCTTCCAGCTCCAGAACTCTGAGACCCCTTCTGTTGGCCATATGGGCCTCTTGGTCCAGCCCTGGCTTCCCTGGCTTCCTTGCCTGTCTTCTGATCACTCCCTGTGACGTCTGCGGCCTGTGCCTGTTGTCTCTCACCTGCCTGGCACCAACTCCAGAGGACTCTAGGAATTGTTTGCTGTCCTATCCTTGTATCAGCAACTACTTCCTCATCCCAGCCCGTTTCCTGTGCTGTGAAAGGAGGGATCTTTCCTAGCGCTTCTTTAGGGAACAGAGGTGTCCCCACTACCAGGCTAATGGGGCTTTCCGACAGACATCTGACAAAAGTCACAGAAATGCTAAAACCATTTCTAGAAGACAGACTTTTTTATTATTACTGGTTTTTGTGTGTGCAAGTTTTGATTGAGGATATTAGCCGTAAGTTGGAACTGAGTAAGCAAGGCTTGAACTTCAGAAATGTGACATTTAACCTTACGTCTAGGGAAGAGTATGGTAGACGGTTTCTTTCCACGGGTGGTCCTTTTCCTAATACTCCCAGATCATAGAGCATAGACACAAACATCCCTGGATGCATCCAAATATTGACACTGCTTTAGATTTGATGCCCTCCCTGGAGGGTAGAAGATTTGAAATTCTGACATTGCCAATCAGCACACTTAATTGGCTAAAAAAATGTGTTCCTAGTATTTGGGAATTTTCTTCCTTTTCATTGCTTTGTCTAAAAGGGGAGGGTTTAATGATGCTGGATAAAAAATACCACTGGGGGGAAAAATACCACTGATGGAAAGGGTATGTTCTAGAACATGCTTCTCACTGGGAGAACTCAGGTTTGACCTCAGTCCTCCCTGTCTGGGCTGCTGCCCAGCCCTCCCTGGCTGCTCTGAGGTGCCCGTAGCGCTGCTGCTGCTGCTGCTGCTGCAAAGTCCGATGATGTTATTGCACTTGCCTTGGGTGCAGATATTTCTAAGGCTTACCAAGAACCCTCTAGGAGAGAATTCTGGGGCGTACTTGATGTAGCTTGCTATCTTGTGCCATTCCAGAGGTGAAGGGGTAGATAGTGTTTTGTAAATGCCCTGCCCCTGTGGGATATGCTAAGAGTGAGACATGTTAGTGGATTTGATGTCTGTCTGTGTGCTTGTCACTTAGCTATGTTGCAATCAGGGGGTAAAACAAACTGCTTTTGGCGCAGCTATTCATTTTTCCATTTTCTGAAAGCTGGCACATCCAAATATTTTCTTATGTATTAGAAGATGTTATAGTCCATCATCTTTGATTGAGAAATCGTTACAGTAAGTTCCCATCAAGTTCCAAGTGAAGACCATATGTCTTTTCTAAGGATACCTAGATATTAGGGGGAAAAAGGCCTAGCCCAGATCCTGGCACAAGAGTGGGCAAGTCGTCATATCTGTGGAGGTGAGCACAGCTGTGACCCCTGTGGGAGTAAGCTGTGTCCAGCTCTACCTTGCAATAAAGCACCTTCTTCCTCTTCCTTGTGGTCTTATTTTTTAGCACGTCTGCAGCATTTAGGGAATACTTACCACGTTACTGACCCTGCAAGATTACAAAAGACTTAGGAAATGGAATCCAAAGTGGAAGAGAACCAGTTATTAACTAAACAGTGGAATGGATTGTAGGTGCTTTTCAAAGGTCCCAGTGAGTGAGTTGTTAGATTGCTTTGCATATGGGCTGTCAGAACTAGGGATGAAACGGAGGCCAGGGGCTGTTATTATGGAAAAGCTCCCTGAAGCAGGAAGGGTTGGAGAGTAGAGAGCCAGGAGCAGGAAAGGCACTTCGGGTATGAAAATGGCCAGTTCAGTTTCTCAGGTGGAAGTCGCTAAATGCATGCAGGTTGCTGTCCCATTTGGGGATTAGCTGACTTAAGCTGGAAAAGTAAGAGAGACCTTGGGTTTGTGGATATTAAACTCTGGGGGTGGGGGGAGCTTGGTGGAGAGGAAGAATGTGAGCAAAGTCACCCTGGAAGGTGTTGGCAGCATTGTCAGCACCCACAGAGCAGCTAAGAGCTGCCGTGGGTGAGGCTGGTGAGGTCTGCTGTGGCTTACAGGAAGCTAGCTGCTAAATTAAGGTGATAAGTCAGACCATAATCTTATTTTTGGTTGTTTCCTATAAGGAAAACAGCTCACAAAACAATTACTGATGTTCCCCTTAGGTAGTTTATCAGAGCATTTCTTCAAAGGACTATCACCTGATAAGAGACATAGATAAGTTTTAGAGGAAGGATGGGGAATTTTAGCTAGTTTTCTGTGGAAACAAGGTTTATGCAGTCATGTGGTCTATTCATCAGAGTCCCACTTTCATAACAATTTATTGCACAAACAAATCTCATCCAAAACATCAGTATGAATCCCGGGAAGCCTAGTGTTGTACCTGGCTCATAAAATAACTAGGGATGGTCCTTCTGTTAGCACATCTCTGGAGGGTCACCAAGGTGACCAGGTGGTATACGCTGCTCAGCAGTACATTCCAGCACTGAGTTAGCTCACACCACAGGCTCGGAGGTAGTTCTGCAGCCAGGATGTGATGTCTTAAGAAAATGCAAACAAGGCGAGTTCTGTTCTCTTTCCACTGTGTTTAAGGCCTCAGAGTGTGGGCACGGAGCACCTGTTCACGTTTTGATGCCTCCTCTTAAAGGCTTCCCAAATATCCCTCCCTTTATGCCAGGCGTCCTCAAACTGCAGCCTGCAGACCACATGAAGTGGCGTGAATTGTATTTGTTCCCATTTTGTTTTTTACTTCAAAATAAGATACGTGCAGTGTGCATAGGAATTTGTTCATAGTTTTTTGTTTTAAACTATAGTCTGGCCCTCCATCGGTCTGAGGGACAGTGAATTGGCCCCCTGTTTAAAAAGTTTGAGGACGCCTGATTTATGCCCTTAGGAATGGCTAGAAGATAGATGTGCACCTTTCTCTCTCTCTCTTTCTCGAACTACAGGCACCTGCCACAATGCCCAGCTATTTTTTTGTTGTAGTTGTCACTGTTGTTTGGCAGGCCTGGGCTGGTTTTGAACCCACCAGCCTGGGTATATGTGGCTGACGTCCTAGCCACAGAGCTACAGGCGCCGAGCCCACATTGCCTTTCTTTGGTTTATATATTTGCCTTAAAATTACTTCTAGTTGTTTGATTCTTTGGATTTCAAGTGAGTCCTGACTTCCCCAGAGGGACGAGGACACCCATCTGCTGCCAGTGGCAAAGGCCAGCCTCTGCCAGCTCCCTGCCATCTTCCCCAGAGACACACTCCCCAGAGCACAGGGTTCACGACGGTCCGTTTATTAGGATGAGTGTTTTGTCTGTCTGACCCCAGGCTGCAAGCACCTCGGAAGCAGGACCAGGTCTATTTTTGCCAAGTTAAGTGAGTAGGAACTTGAGTCTTTGAATAACTGAATTAATTTATGGGTTTGGAAAACACCTGTAATATAGATGATATGCATACTATACACGTATGTACTATACACACATGATTCGCATGTATGTATGAATGATACATACAATATCTATATGAAATAAATATCTAACATTGTGGCCTTAAGTCATGAAGGGAGCAGAAGTTATCTGTGCACCTTACTGTCTTTCACCCATGTGCTTATTATCTGTTTTTGTTTCTATTTTGGAAAGAATTGCTTGCAACTTCATTTCTAAGAGGTTTTTGTGGTAGAGAAGAAGAGAACGGAGCCCACACATGAAAAAGGAGGGGGGACAAAGTCTGCATTCTTCCTCTTGTGGGTTTTCTCAGTTCTTTCCTTGGCAGCTCGGGTGGAAGAGAGATGGCTCGTGGGTTCTCACTATTGTCTCCCACTCCCTCCACCCCTTCCTCCCTTCGTGGGGTTGATACGACCTCTGACATCTGCTCCCTTCCTGGCTTCGTCCTGGTCGTGCACAGTCTAGAGAAGCGGACCTGTTCAGTCCCAGGGCATGCTTCAAACGCCTTGTGGCTGGGTTTCTTCAACCACAGACTGCCTGCGTGTCATCAGGGTTCTAGCAAACCGCCCGTGTTGAGCCATGTCTGAAGGAAGGGGCAGGGGTGCAGCTGCCTACGGCATGTGCCTCTTCTCACTGCCTGGTTCACTGTTGTCTTCCCCGAGCCAGGCATATTCTAGAGCTTGGGGCCCATAAAGGCGCAGACACAGTCCCTCTACTCCTGTAGCTGCCACTCTAAAGGTGGAGGTGTGACATATACTCAGGAAGAGAAGTGCTGTGGAAGAAGTATTTGAGGGTGCTTAGAGACACCCCCCACTCCCACCCCCCACCAAATGCCAGATGTTTAGAGAGAAGAGGAGTTATCCGGGCACTTTAGGAAGAGGCTTTTGCAGATAAGGTAAGAAACCAGACCTGGTGCTGTGCACGTTCCTGTCATCACATGTCTCCTCCACCTGTGCATTTTCAAAGGCTTTAGTGCCACGTCTGCATGGGAACCTTTTGTAAGGACCCAGAGCAGTCCCAGGTTAGAGTGGAATACAATCGATGTGGGGGCAACGTGGGGTTTGTGGTACTGACACTGTGTCCCTTTCCTGAGGTGTCAGAACTACTTTCAGCTAATGCTGTGTGTCACGGCGGCTCCAGCCACATGCTTCTCACTTCCTGGGATGAGCTTGGTTAAGAGCTTTTTTTCTTTTTTGAGACAGAGTCTCATTCTTTTGCCCTCAGTAGAGTGCCATGGTGTCATAGCTCACAGCAACCTCAAATCTTGGGCTCAAGTGATCGTCTTGCCTCAGCCTCCTGAGTAGCTGGGACTACAGGTGCCCAGCACAAATGCCCAGCTTTTTTTTAGAGACAAGGGTCTCACTCTTGGTCAGAGCTGGCCTTGAACTCCTGAGCTCACGTCATCCATCTGCCTCTGGGACTGCAAGTGTGAACCACCTTGCCTAGCCCACGAAGAGCTTTTTGAAAGTTCACTGATGACAGGTTGTTTCTGAAACTAACAACATTAAGTAGCTCCTCTTAACCCACCTGGTTGATGATCCAGATATCAGTTCTGGCTCTAAAGTTCCAGAAGCTTTTTGAGATAGGAGTGACCATTGTCATGGCATCACCTGGCATGTTGCTGGGTGAGGGCTGTGGTGAGAGGGCCCTAAGGGTCACAGACCAGCGAGGGAGGCAGATGAGCAGTCAAGCTGGGGGTGATGGTGGTGGTATGTGAGCACCTTCTGAACACCGCCTGGGCATCAGAAAAGGCTTTAGGAAGCTAGACTCACTTAAGCTTGTTAAGTCTTGAGGATCAGAAGGTTTTTTTCTGTCAGAGAATCGGTGGGTAATTTGTTTAAGGCAGAGGACAGAGCACGGGGGAAAAATACACCCATTTGTAAGAGTGTGTTCATTTGTAATGAACGAAGAAAGCAGTTTTTTGCAGCTGGAGTGGAGGCTTGAGTTGTAGGTTCTTTAGAGGGAAAGTTGTCAGACTGAAGAGGCTTGCATGCCACTTGAAGGGGTGTAAGCTTGACAGTGTGGGTGAATTTGTCTATTTTTTTTCTGGTTCTGCCTTCCCTAAAGTGGTCTCATTTTCATTATTTACTTGATGTTTTAAAAGAGCCTCATCTTGTTGGAGGACTCCTTCCCTCCCAGCTTTTCTATGAGGCGGACATGCTGTTCCATCATCATCTGACATTTGGCTGGGTGTCAACTCATCAGTGTCTTTGATGATGTGGTTCTGCACACAGGTATGCGGCAAAGGATTGCCCAACGAAGGAACGAAATACAAGCTTGATGTAGTTAAAGTGTTTTCCTTAGTAGTTTTCTTCTCAGTTCTTTGCAAGCCAAATGGTCACTACTGAGCCTCATCAAGGAAGTTGGGCAGGGACCCTTCATCACCCATAGCATCTGGCTGCACATCTGTAAAGGTCGAGGGCAGGCTTAAGGGTTGCTGGGGAGGGGCTGCGCCTGTGGCTCAGTCGGTAAGGCGCCGGGCCCATATACCGAGGGTGGCGGGTTCAAACCCAGCCCCAGCTGAACTGCAACCAAAAAAAAATAGCCGGGCATTGTGGCGGGTGCTTGTAGTCCCAGCTACTCAGGAGGCTGAGGCAAGAGTTGGAAGTTGCAGTGAGCTATGACACCATGGCACTCTACCAAGGGGGACATAGTGAGACTCTATCTCAAAAAAAAAAAAGGCAGGAAAGTTTCCTGAAAGCACTTGGGGCAGACGCAAAAGATGTATGAATGAAAAACATAGTCATTAGCCGGGCATTGTGGCTGGTGCCTGTAGTCCCAGCTACTCGGGAGGCTGAGGCAAGAGAATCGCTTAAGCCCAGGAGTTGGAGGTTGCTGTGAGGCCACAGCACTCTACCGAGGGCCATAAAGTGAGACTCTGTCTCCACAAAAAAAAAAAAAAAAAAAAAAAAACAAGGCAAAAGAACAGAAATGGATTTAGGGGCTGGGCACAGTGGTTCAGACCTATAATTCTAGCACTCTGGGAGGCCAAGGTGGGTGGCTTGCCTGAGCTCAGGAGTTCCAGACCAGCCTTAGGATGGAGACCCCATCTCTACTAAAAATAGAAAATCTGGCTGAGTGTTGTGGCAGAAGCCCATAGTCTTAGCTACTCAGGAGGCTGAGGCAAGAGGACTGCTCAGGCCCAAGAGTTTGAGATTGCTGTGAGCTATGATGCCACAGCACTGAACCCAGGGCAACAGAGTGAGACTCTGTCTCAAAAATAAGAAAGAAAAAAGAAAATGGTTATAGGAATTGGTCAGATAAGGGGAGAGAGGACAAAGCTGCCCAAAGTAGGGAGTGGGGGAGAAGTTTACCAGTTATCTCGGTGTCCTTCATGCTCATATGCAAGCTTAAGCCCAGTAAGAATCCCCCGTTCTCTTAAACTGGAGGCTGAAAGCAGGACCAGGTGTTCACACAGAACTTGGCAGACAATGTTGGCCAGTGTGAACATGGAGAGGATTAAAAATGGCTGAGTAGTGAGGGATGCTGGGCAGTGCTTGGGCCTCTAGCAGCTGTTAATTTTGTAGAATGCTCTAAAATAATCCTTGTGGATAGATCTTATCTCAGCCTTTTCTATCTCTGGTCTTTGGATGGAGAATTGTTTAAATCATTTCATGTTTATGGAGGGTTTTTTTTGTTACTCATTGGTACAGATTGCCTCTAAGTGGTTTTTGCATCTTATTATTTTTTTTATTATTGTTTGGTCACACAACTTCTCGGAACCTCAGTTTCCTTATTTAATCCTCTCAAGCTTGAGTATTAAATCATGTGATTGGGGTTTGCAAACTAAAGCAATTCTATAAATGAAAGGTGGTTTTGGACAATTACTGAGTCCTTAAAGGCAAAGCTGTCTACTCAGTATGTGGTTTACTATGTTAGTGAGGGTTCCATCAGGGAAGCAGGGCCACTCTAAATATTATGGGATAGGCATTTATTAGAGGAACTGTACTTTACACAGTTATGGAGGGAACTGGGGGAGTGAAGATCTGGAGAGTTAGAGTTTCGGGGAAAAGTCACTGGTCACCATCCTGAAGCACCGGCAGGGTGGACAATTTTTTTCTTTTCTTTTTTTTGAGACAGAGTCTCAAGCTGTCGCCCTTGGTAGAGTGCTGTGACATCATAGCTCACAGCAGCCTCCAACTCTTGGGCTCAAGCAATCCTCTTGCCTCAATTTTTCTATTTTTAGTAGAGACAGGGTCTCCCATTTGCTCAGGCTGGTCTGAGCTCAAGCAATCCACCCTCCTTGGCCTCCCATAGTGCTAGGATTACAGGCATGAGCCACTGCACCTGGCCTGTGGTGAGCAGCCCCTCCAGGGTCGCAGACCAGCGAGGGACGCAGATGAACAGTCAAGCTGGGGGTGATGGTGGTAGAAGCTTACAGAGGTAGCTGGAAGCCAGGGAGTGTGGGCTGGTTCAGGGGTCTTTGCTATGAGATTGCAGCCAAGTGTCTGGTGGCATTGGGATCATGTGGCTCCGTAAGAATGGCATTTGGGAAGAAAATAGGAGCAGAAAGAGCAAGGACAAGCTGGTGCCCACTAGCACCTGTGCCCTTCTCACTGTCTTTGACCACAAGGACCCCCAGGGGGAGTGCAGGGGCTTCCGGTCTACTTCCACCTCCCAAACCTCACATGAAATTCTATTTTGCACACCTCCAGCATGGAGCTGCTCAGAGGAGAGGACCCCGGGGAAGGTAGTTCTGGCTTGGCCGAGGTGACACAGAACAAAACCCCACGTTCATAATGTGGCATTGAAGAGTCAGCTTGGTTCTGGCCTCCCAGGATCTCAGAGGCCACAGAACTGGAAGCCTTGTCGTCATGATCCAGCGCTTCGCTAGCGAGAGGGAGTTCAGTTAGTTAATGAGCCCATCTTTACAAAGTGACTGGCAGTTTTGTTTCTCAGTTGTTGGTAGCGTGGCGTCTCTTCCTGCCTTCCGTGCCATTCTTGTCTGTAATGTAGGAGGTGATGGTTATCTTGGCATCAAAAGGAAGAAAAGTTGCATCGGCTGTGAGGAGCCCATCCATCGGATGCCGTGTACAGTCTCCCTTGTATCAGCTCCTTTCTAATCTCCTTCGCCCTAGGGGAACACATGTGTGAAAGCCAGAAAATTTCTAGATATAAATCACTCCAGATACCACCCGAGCCTGAAACTGTCATGTGAATGTTAAGTGACAGCAAGGTTTAAGTCTCCGGATCACCCTTTCTTACCCTTTTAGCCTGTCAGTCACACTGGTCTTAGTCACCCTTCCTGGTGTTCCTGTAGCCCAGCATAGACTTGCAAGGACTCAGACTTTCAAGGGTGATCTCAGCTCCTGGGATTAAGAGCAGATTGTGAGACTTAAGGGCCACACCTGGCCTTGTTATCACTCAGAATTCTTTCACCTTTTTTTTTTTTATTTTTTGAGACAGTCTCATTTTGTTGCCCTCGGTAGAGTGCCATGGCATCATAGCTCCCAGCAACCTCAAACTCTTGGGCTCAAGTGATTCTCTTGTCTCAGCTCCAGAGTAGCTGGGACTATAGGCACCCACCACAACACCTGGCTATTTTTAGAGACGGGAGTCTTGCACTTGCTCAGGCTGGTCTTGAACTTGTGAGCTCAGGCTATCCACCTGCCTGGGCCTCCCAGGGTGCTGGGATTACAGCCGTGACAAACCTTCTCATCATTAGCATCTGAACCTCTTTCTACTACCTTACTGAGGCAGTAGAGACATAGCAAGGGTACCTCAAACCTTTTGCCTCAGAACTTTTCTGTATTTGTATACATCCTTTTCTTCTAACCTGAAGGAAGTGAGGGCTGTATCCTTGGCTCTCTTTGCCCCTCTGTGCATGCTCTGTCCTCTGTCATCCCGTGCAGTCTGTGGCTTTGTATACTGTCTATGTGCTGGTGACTCCTCAGTGAATTACTCCAGCTTGGACACCCCGCTGGTTCCAGACTTATTTATCCAGCTGCCCACTCCATCGCATCGCCACTTGGTGTCCAATGATCTCAGACTTTCAATGGCCAGAAGAGGACTCTGGCTTTGCCTACCACAAAGTTGCTTGTCTGTGTGCTTCCTGTTTCAACAAGAATGCAAGGCCCTGGCCCCTCCTTCATTGTAACCCAGCCATGCTGATCTCCTTTCTGTCACTTGGATGCCCCAGACTTGCCCATCATCGTGTCTTTCTATTCGCTGCTCTGTCTGTAGCAGTCCTGCCCCAGAACACAGTCCCTCTCCCTCTTCACTCTAATCTGACCTCTCAGAGAGGCCTTTCCCGACCACACCTCACCCTCAGTCCTTCCCCTGACATGAGAGCATGTGCAGTTTATTTCCTCACTCCCTCCTTACCAGGACACGGGCTGCTCGCAGGCAGGGCCTCTTGGCCGTGCATCCCGTGCCTGGAAGGTGTGGTGGCGGCTGCTGGCTGGCTTGTGCCCCATTTCTTCTCTGCTTCAGTGCCTTTTTCGGGGCTGTACCCTTTCTTCCCTGCATTTCCGGTCATTCTCTCTCCCCTGGCTCTTAGTCTCCAAATCCCACACCCGTCACTGAAAGCGCACTTCTGTGGAGGCTGCCAGTGACTACTTAGTCGCCAGTTCAGGTGTCTTTTCTCAGTACCATCTTCCTAGACTTTTCTGCATTTTTGGCACTGCTTGCTGTTGCTATTTTCCCCAAGCAGAGACATACGTACTAGGAGTCTGCTGTAGGTACTGTGCAGGGCGCAGACGTGGGCGGGAGACAGCTCCTGCCTTAACTCTCAGAGCAGCACGCAGGCCACCAGGAACAAGTGGGTGGGCATGTCCGTGCGTACAAGTCAGTGACGCTCTCAGCCCCTTTCTTCTTGAAATTCTTTTTTTGGGGGTGGGGTAGGAGGGTCTTCTGGTAGAGACCAGAAAACCTGCCTGACATATCCTAAAGGAGCTGTAACACTTCTTCCTGAAATTCTTGCGTCTCTTGACTGCTAGGACGTAAGCCTTTCCTGGTTTTCTTCCCAACTGGCTGCTGTTCCTTTGCAGACTCTTCCTTGTGCTTGTGTCTTAAATGTGGGAGCTCACTGGTTTTGTCCCTTGCGCTCATCTCCGTCTCTTGGTGACCCCATCGGCTCCCACACCTTCACTGCGGTCAGCTCTCCTCTCTGCCCCCTCCCTGCGTGCCTGTGACTCCACGTTCATGTCAGGCTGAAATACCTTTTAGGGGTTTCCGTTCCATTTGCCTGGTGGCTATTTCAACATGGCAGAAATCTTGCTATTTTCTCCACTGTGTTCCTTTAGAAAGCTGTTTCACCAGCTGTGAGCTTCCCTTTGGCTTCCCTCTCACCTCGCAGGTCGGCCAGTAGCTCTCCTCTGCCCGGCTCTCTAGCGCCTGCCTCTCCTTCCCACACGGCCCTGGCTTGGGTTCTTGTTACCTGTCCCCGGTCATCTGCTAGAGGGCTCCCGAATCATCTCCGGCCTCCATGTCGCCACTCCAGTCTGCTCCCGATACACTGCGTTAATGCCCTGTCTTCACCCCTCTCCACATGTCCCCTCATGTTCCCTTCCAGGTCTTTATTTATGTTACTCCTCATATCTGGTCACTTTCCTCCTCAGTGTCCTCTGTTCAACCTGCCCGTCACTCAGCCATGTTTCAAAGGCCCAATATTGACATTGCCTGAAGCTTTTCACTAATCCCTTTGAATAGAAATGCCCTCACTCTCTTTTGGACTCTGTGGCACTTGTTCCTGCCTCTCTCCGGTTACTTAGACCCTTCCTTACACAGGTTGAGCAACCCTAATGTGGCAATCCAAAATCTGAAATGCCCCAAAATCCAGAACTTTTTTTTTTTTTTTCCAGACAGAATCACACTCTTTTGCCCTGGGTAGAGTGCCCTGGTGTCATCATAGCTCACAGCAACCTCACAGGTTGAGGTTGGGCACGCTGATCTTCTTGCCTTAGGCTCCTGAGTAGCTGGGACTATAGGTGCTCTCCACAACATCCAGCTCATTTTTTCTATTTTTAGTAGAGACAGGGTCTTACTCTTTTTCTGGCTGGTCTCAAACTCCTGAGCTCAAGCAATCTACCCGCCTTGGCCTCCCAGAGTGCTAGGATTATAGCAGTGAGTCACTGCACCTGGCCAATCCAAAGCTTTTTTGAGTGCTGACGTGATACTCAAAGGAAATGCTCATTGGAATATTTCAGAGTTTGGATTGTTGGATTTGGAATGCTCAGCCAGTAAAATGCAAATATTCCACAATCCGAAATCTGAAACGTTTCTGGTCCCAAGTATTTCAGACAAGGGACACTCAACCCTTGTATAGAAGTTTCCATGTACACCTCGTGACCCTTAGCATACTGTAGGTGCCTGAAAAGAAGATCCTTCAGCCTCACTTATCACCTAGTACAGGAGCTTTTTGCTCAGTAGTTGTTTGTTGAATGGGTGATATTATATTTGTCTAGCATATCGCACTGAGGTTTTAGCTGAACTTTTTCTTTTTTTAATGACTACACATGCTACTCCAGTAGAACCTCGTGAGCTTCTGGCTGGGGTTTTGGAATCTTGCCATATGTGACTTCCTTGCACATGCTCTGCTGCCTGTAACGTGTTCAGTGTACACGGCTGCGTTTCCATCACTCAGGGGCCGCCTAGATGCAGGTTGGCGTGATGCCTCTCAGCGGCAGACTTGAGGAGACAAAGGTCTTTCTTTTGTTGAGCCAGATCCTCCAATTCTACAAGGTTTTACAAGTTTGACTTTCTATATGTTCACTTCTGGCTTACGTGTGGAGTGGGAACTCCATAGGGAAACCCATAGGCCCCTAGTCTCTCTTAAAGGCCTTGTAGGGACTCAGAAAGTGGGATTTCAGCATCTATTTACAAGGCAAACCGAAACACCTTAAGCTCTTTAGTTTCAGTATTTTAGCTTTACCTGGACCCCTGGATTCGATAACTGCTGATGCTTATCTTACAAATGGTTCAGATTGGAAAGTCAGATTGTTTGCAGCTCAGTGAAATGATAACATTTGAGCAATAATAGAGACAATTACAAGAATTCTTTGCAGATATGCTCTGCTTTGAAGGTCTTGATTTAGAAGAATGTTAATGATAAACTGGGACATAAAATCTGTTTCCTATGGATATCAGGAAGACTTGGGAAGGGCAGATAAATAATGTTTGCTGGCTTGTCTCTTTAGTGACTCACAGTTGCCAAGCACACTTGCAGAAATAAACATTGTGTAATTGTTTACCTTGAAAAACTTGCCTGGCTTTTTCTGCCTATCCCTATCTATTCCACATGATAAGAGAAAATTTGAAGGCATTTGATTAGTTTCTTGAGTATTCCAAGGGAAATGGTAATCTGGAAATAATTAACTCTTAGTTGTTAATTACCTATTGCTGAGAAGTCAGAGCACAGGCCTTCCAAAAGTCTCCCCATGTGATTTTGGAATAAAATCCTCTACCTTTTTTGGTGTGAATACAAGGTATGTGTGATGTTAGAGTTGGCATCACTTAATGACTGTGGCGTATCAGGAAAAAAGAAACTTAAGAAATTGGAAATTATTTTTAACAATCCCATTTCTCTATTTCTCCCATCTATCTATCTACTTCACATTTGAGAATATGTAATATTTCTTCTCCCAGTTGCCCATTTCTGTGTTACCTTGCTGCCTATCTGGTTCACATTGCTCTTGGAGAATTTGAAATATTTTATGTGGAATTTTATGCTATTTCTTCTTCCTATTCAGATCAAAGACAATAAATATAAACAGAAGGGGATAACATACAATGCATTTAAAGGCAAACCAACCTAGTCCCCCTTTGGCTTGATGGTACAGTGCATTGGCCAGATAAACCTGGGTTTGAGTCCCTCTGTAGCTGTTCTGGAACTTCAGCAGGTTATTCAGGGAATGTCTGGGTTTCTGAGACTTACCTAGGTGGGTCTAATCTAACCAGGGCATTGCTACCTGATGCAGGCCACTTGTAATTGTGATTACTAATGAGTTAACTTAGAAGCCTGCTGCACAAAGGTTATGTGTATTAAAGTGCCCTTACTTTGTCTTAAGTATCAAAGCTACTGTGAGCCTGTGGTAATTGGGCCCAGAAATCTATACGTTTTTTGTTTTCTGGGAAAAGAATGTACTATGGTCCATCAACAGGTATTTTTTTCTGGCACTAAATTTTAATGGAATTTCATCATGTAGATTTTTGCATCATTGAACAAAACACTAGTGTCCTTAATAGTACTTTTAAGGATGAAAATGGTTTTTGTTTGAATTTTTCTTCTTGGAAACAAATGAAGTCATAATTATGAATTGTCATTTGGTAAAGACATTTTTCGGGACGTTAACTAATGCAGTTCAAATATAGAAGAGTGTGTGATTCTTAATTTGAAACACTGATAGAAATTAGAAAATTTTCCCTCAGTTATCAACTGTTACAAAAGGTTTTGACAAAAATTGGCAACATATGGCTCTGTAGATATTCCTTTTAATGTGAAAAGAGCCATATGCTTTATTTTCTGCAAGTTTTATTTATTTTTAAATATCATTAGCTGTTATTTAACAATATTAAAAGGAAATCTGTGCTAAATACCAGATTGTTGCCAGTGGCAAGTTGAAATTTTGTTACCAAAATTTAAAATCTTGATTTGCATGGATGAGGGGACATCTCCATTCTGCTTGCAAGACTGCTGCTCGGGTTTGGATCTTTTCAGATTAGAATTTGATCTTTCTAGCATCTGTTCATATCTGCTTTACTTCTCCCAGCGGCACTATAACAGAGCTGATAGTGAAGGTACTTTTGCAGGTTGAGTGGAACACGGAGGAAGGAGTACCTAAGTGATCCCTTGGGAGATGGGGAAGGCTTTGCAGTGGAGCTGGGGCTACAGCTGCCTCTTGCAGGAGGACGAAGAGATTGCTGGGATGGTATTCCTGGGGAAGGAGGCACAGAAGCAGAGGCTGTGGAGCACAAGAGAGCATGACATTTCCAGAAAGTGAATGGTTGTTTGTTTTATTTGATACAAGCATTAGAAGATGGGAGAATGGTAGGAGATGAAGCTGGAGAGGTAGCCATGAGCAAGATCGTGAGTGGTTGTGTATGTCTTTTATTTATTCTTCCATTTAACAAATATTTATTGAAGGACTGCTACATACCAGCCTCTGTTCTAGGCACGGGAATTCAGCAGTGAACAAACCAGAAGCTTACATTCTAGTGGGAAGAGATAGACAACAAGTCATAGTAAAAATATATAAACTCACGTGACATATATACATCGTGATAACTGATGAAAATTTGGCAGGAGCAAGAATGGAAGGGGTGCCACTTTAGGGTGGCTGGAAAAGGCCTCATTAAGAAGGTCACGTTGCTATAAAAAGCCAGTGGGGTGAATATCTGAGAGTGTTATGGTTTGAGGGGATATGCAAAGGCCCTGAGGTTGCAGTGGGCAGACCCTTGGGAGGAAAGCATGGCTGGAGTATACTAGAGAGAGAACAGCAGATGTGAGGTCCAAGGAACAACGAGGGCCGGATCCTGTGAGGTCTTGATGGCCTCTGTAAGGATTTGGGCTTTTATCTGCATGAGATGGGAAGTGATTAGAGAGTTTTAAGCAGAGTAAGATATGATGCAACTTAATTTTTTAAGAGATTCTTTTGAGGCCGGGTGCTGTGGCTCACTCCTGTAATCCTAGCGCTCTGGGAGGCCGAGGTGGGTGGATTGCCTGAGCTCATGGGCTGGAGACCAGCCTGAGCAAGAGCGAGACCCTGTCTCTATAAAAATAGCCAGGCGTTGTGGCAAGTCCCAGCTACTTGGGAGGCTGAGGCAAGAGAATCTCTTGAGTCCAAGAGTTTGAGGTTGCTATGAACTATGATGCCACAGCATTCTACCATGGGCGACAAAGTGAGACTCTGTCTCAAAAAAAAAAAGGGGGGGGGGCGGCGCCTGTGGCTCAGTGAGTAGGGCGCCGGCCCCCTATGCCGAGGGTGGCGGGTTCGGACCCAGCCCCGGCCAAACTGCAACAGAATAGCCGGGCGTTGTGACGGACGCCTGTAGTCTCAGCTGCTCGGGAGGCTGAGGCAAGAGAATCGCGTAAGCCCAAGAGTTAGAGGTTGCTGTGAGCCGTGTGACGCCACGGCACTCTACCTGAGGGCGGTACAGTGAGACTCTGTCTCTACAAAAAAAAAAGGGGTGGGGGTGGAGGGATTCTTTTGCTTTTTTTGAGAATAGAGAGCAAGAATGGAAGCCAGGAGACCATTTAGGGCCTTTGCAGTAATGCAGGTGAGAGGGATAGTGGCTTGAACCAGGGCAATGGGTAAGGATAGCTAAAGGGTATATTTTGTTCTAAAGACGGATAAGGAGCCATTAAACACTTTTGATCAGTGAAGTGACATTGGGTTTTTGTGTTAAAAAGATAATTTTTTTTAATAGCCATGTGGAAGAAAGATTGTAGAGTTGAAACAAAGAGCTGCATCCGTTTCCAAAGCTCCCATTGCTAAGGATAAAGATGGAGACCTTACAACAGATGCAGCCTCATACCCCGTGGGCACGTTGTCAACACTGGCTACCTTCTTGGCCAGAGAAAGGAATTGAAAAGCTTTACACATTAAGTAATTCTTTTGTAAACCTTGCCAAGGAAGCAAGGTGGATGATTATGATCAAGTTTATTCTAGAGGCAGCCTGCCCTGCAGATAACCACAGACCCTTACCACCAGCCAGCCCCGCCTCAAATGCTGTAAGTATATTAGCTCCTTTAATCCTTACCACAGCCCTCGGGGCGTGGTGACCTCCATTTCATAATGAGAAAACTTGGGCACAAGGAGGTAAGTCACTAACCTGTGTTGCCTATGGGGGGTTCTCCACACAATGGAGAAAGTTCTGAAAGTTTTCAGTGATTTGGAATTATTTCATCTCGAAAATCAAATGTAAAAAAGTGATCACCTAATCTCTTTGTTAACTTGTGGTGGTGATGGCTTCAGAGAGTTGGTCCCTGCTGGGTAGTTGTATAGTATTTCAATGCTCTTTTAGTTTCCAGTGACAGAAATTAGCTCAAGAAACATAAGTGTGGGTGAGTGGAATTTTAAGAAATTGAAATGTCCGGGGAGAGGGATATATGTGTGTGTGGAGCGCATGCACATGAGGGTGGCTCTGGAGGCACGGCTGGATGGAATCACTGGGGTGCACCCTCTCTCACCTCTGGTTCAGCTGTTGGTCTGGGTCTTTTGTGGAATGGCTTCCTCGTAAGGTTTAGAGGACTGCCCACGCTCAGCATCATAGTACCTTATCTTTGTTAATACCTTGACTCCACTGGAAGCAAAAGTGTCTTTCCATAAAAGAGCCAGGAGAATTCAGATTTACCTGGTTTTACTGCCAGCACCCATCACCAGAAGTGAACTTGCACATCAGCCCCAGCTGGGGGGCAGTTAAGGAAAGCTGGCCAGCCACCATGAGTCTACTGCCTGTTAGCCAGAAGTAGTAGGTTTGAGGTCACGGGTATCACCCTGTGGGCACAAGTTGCCTTAGAAGGAAAGTAGCACCTTCCAGCACTATTCCTCAGCGTTTAGGGTTGGTGCCACCATTCTCTATGGACATACATGTGACCCGTGGTTTTTCTGTTACTAGTACCAATAACTTTGTTTTATTTTTAGGGAGCGTGATGTAGTTTAAGGGTCAGCAACTTCTTTTTAAACTGGAATTTTTTCTGGACCCATCCCCAGATGGGCTGGGAGGGGAGGGAGGCAGCCCTGCTCAGGGGGCCACACTGTTCCCCATCACTGCTACTCTTACGCGGAGATATCCTTCTTCCCATCCAAAGTCAGTGATAATGGGTAGAGAAGATAAGAGACAGCATTATAACAGTGTCTCTTAACTTTTCTGCTCTATTCCTGAACCAAATTAAGGTATATAATCTGGTGCACACATACTTTTATTTACCTAACAAAATATCATGAGACAGTGTTACTGGGGTAACCCATACCAAATCCAGTGCCCTCATAATGTTTTCTACTCTGTTTAATTTCATTTTTAAAAGGACATGTGCCAGTCATAGCCACTATAAACGCATTTCACAAAATGAAAGGTTGGTGACCTGGGTTTGAAAAACATGAGTGAAACCGGTGAAAGTTCATCTGCTGGCCCTGCTGCAGCAGAGCCCGACACAGTGGGCAGCTGAAACGTTAGAAAGTTCTGCTCTTGGGATTCGGGAGGCTGCAAGTCCAAGATGAAGGTGTCAGCCGAGTCGGTTCCTTTAACCACTGAGAGAAAGAACATGGTCCACGCTGCCTGCCTTGTTCCTGGTCACTTGCAGCAGGTTTGGCATTCCCTGACTTGCAGGCAGGTCACCTCCGTTTCCGCTCTCATCTTCACATGGCGCTCTCCCTGTGTGCATGTCTGCATCCACCCTGTCCCCTTTCTGAGGGCCCCAGTCATATGACCTGAGGGGCTCTTGTTCCAGTGTCACCTCATCACAGCTAACTATAGCAACCCTCTTCCCAAGTCAGGTCACATTCTGAGGTACGGTGGGCCAGGACTTCAACATATGAATTTGGGTGGTGGACACAGTCCAACCCATAACACACGATAAAAACACAAAATTGAAAATAAACCATAGAAGTCTCCATTGTATGGAGCCCTTATTATCTGGCAGCCTGTCACTGGGCATTTTATTTCAGTAAGTCTCTGAAGCCTTTTTGCCCTGTTTTATAGTTAAGAGGCCAAAGCTCAGCGAGGCTGCCTGATCTCAGAGCTCGTGCTTCTGTGTGCCTTCCTGCGCTGCCGTTCATAGAGCTTCTAGAAGGAGACACGCACATGTATTGGGTCCAAATTGAAATCCTAAACACAGGTAGTGAATATGCTATGAGATGGTGCCGAACTTCATTGCAACGGAGAATCTGAGAGGACGCGTCAGTGCCAATGCCTGAGGGCCCTACCGAGAGGCCTGTGAGTTCTGTCGCTCCGGGACGGGAATGCCGGGTAACTCGGCGTGTCTACTGGACTCATCCCCTGCAGGAAGCCACCGTGCTCCTAATAATGCCCAACAACCAGCCAGACACCCTCCCTGTGTGCTTCCCACCCTCGTTCTGAATTTAGATCAGGGTAAGGAGTAGAAAGAAGGAAATGAGCCAGAAAATAGAAAATTAATACTGGGTAGAATCATCATATTTTAAAAATAATTTATAGGCAATGTCAGATAACAGGAGTTAAATCATTTTATCAGCAGGCTGCTCTAGGATTTAAAAATTGGCATCTGTCATTGTAAATCAGGTCTCAGGAGCCCCAGGGAATGGTCTCTAGAGATGAGGGTTGTTATAGGGTGGGCAGAAATGTAAATACTTGATTAGCTGTGCCCTTTTCTCTCACCCCAAACCTAAACTATTCCCGCATTAATTTGAGTAGTGATGGTATGTTGCATAGTAATGGGAAGGCAGAGGCTGTTCAGGTTGATGGTTAGCCTACTTTTAATACCGATCTTCCTCCCTGTTGGTCCTGGGAAACTGGTTGTGTGAGAGATACTTATTACGGTTGTATTTCCAGCTTGTGAGTTAAGGGATGGGCTTAACCTCCTTCTACACAGACACGTTTTTGCCAGCAGTTTGCGCATCACATCTCTGCCATGCGTCTGTGATCAGGAGCATCCACAGGTTTGCCACGTTAACATTGGGAAGACAGCGAGTGACCCAAGACCTGTACTTCCCTTCTTGTCATTGCAGCTCTGTGTCGAGGACGCGTGGTGAGAGTTCCAGCGGGGACCCTGGTCCGGGTGGTGGGCACCGAGCTGGCCATACCCTGCAACGTCAGCGACTATGACGGCCCCAGTGAGCAAAACTTTGATTGGAGCTTCTCATCTTTGGGGAGCAGCTTTGTGGAGCTCGCAAGTACCTGGGAGGTGGGGTTCCCAGCACAGCTGTACCGGGAGCGGCTGCACAGGGGCGACATCCTGCTAAGGCGAACCGCCAATGACGCCGTGGAGCTCCTCATAAAGAACGTCCAGCCCTCGGACCAAGGCTACTACAAATGTTCAACCCCCAGCACGGATGCCACTGTCCAGGGCAACTATGAGGATACAGTGCAGGTTAAAGGTATGATCTGCATGTGGCATAGTCAGGCCGGGGGAGACCTTCCTCTACCACTTGGCAGTGGGTGACTGTGTCAAGAGGCTAAATTCTCTGGAGCTTTGCTTTCTCCTCTGTCCAGTGGAGGGGTAGCATCTTCCCTGATTAAAGGTAGAGGATGGGCCAGGTAACGTCTGAGGCCCTTTCTCTTCACTCCACTATGGTGTTGAACCATCCCATGGCCAGTGAGTTGCAGACAGCATGGTATAGTGGGGAGCCCTGCTCTGGAGCCAGGGTGCCTGTGCCCAGCTAGTGCAATTGCTGCCTCTACCACTGGTCAGCTGTAGAACTTCCATAGCTAGATGAGGGGATACGACAGCCATGTCCATTAAGTAGTATTAAAACATTAAACATGAAAGCTGCCTTTCTATTACCTCTTCCTTATTCCTATACAAAATCCTAAATAGACAGGGTGGCCATAAAGTCCGGGTGCAATTTATTTTGTGTGTAGTTGCACCTGGACTTTATGGCCACCCCGTAATTTTTAGAAAAAATTCCACAAATCCTTCTCACCTTGGAACTAAATAATGCAACATGTCATACCTCTAGACACCCTTGCCTCCCCTTGGAGTCTCATCTTGAGTGGGAGGGAGGACAGAAGGAGAATGCCCCCCAGCACCTTTCTCAATCTTTGGAAGATAAGAGAAGCAAGAGGGTGTTTTTCTAGGTTAGGAAGACGGGTGCATGACCATAAGAGAGACTGACTACTGCCCAGGGGGAGCCTCTGGCAGGTGCATGGGTGGTTCAGGGTCTGACCTCCAGCTTCATGGGTCTTTTTTCTTTATCTTTCTTTTTTTTTGAGGCAGAATCTCACTTTGTCATCCCCAGTAGAGTGCCATGCCCTCAGAGCTCACAGCAACCTCAAATTCTTGGGCTCAAGCAATTCTCATGCCTCAGCCTCCCAAGTAACTGGGGCTACAGGCGCCCACCAAAACATCCAGCTGTTTTTAGAGACGGGGCCTCACTCTAGCTTAGGCTGGTCTTAAACTTGTGAGCTCAGGCAATCCACCCACCTCGGCCTCCCAAAGTATTGGGATTACAGGCGTGAGCCACCATGCCCAGCTGCTTCGTGGGTCTTAAAGATGTTTATCTATGTGCTAAGAAAAGAACTGGCCGTGAGAAATGAGTCACATTAGCCAGATTCACAGACTGGTATACATACGGGAAAATCAGTACATTCAATTGACAGTGGGGATGGGTCTTTGGGATGCATTCTTATAAAGAGGTAGCATTTTTTAATGTTATCTGGAGTAGTCCCTTTTCAAAGACACAGATTAGTTTCTGAAGAGTAGTAGTTTGGGATTCTCTTGTCAAGCTTATAAACAAGCCTGATAGATGTTCCCTGCTCTTGGTAGAGCCCCCTCTGCTTACCAGAGTAACAGTATCCACTGCTTTTTATTTCTTTTCCTAAACAGCATACTTCACTGATACTTCCTTGACCTCTGGCTCTGTTTTTCTAGACTCTGTTGAAGGCCCTAGGAGAGTGAATAACTGAGGCCTCAGCTTTTCTTGGTCTGTTCCTATTGTGTGGCTCGACTGTGCTCACCCTGTCCTTCTTGGGCATTCCTGACCTGAGAGAGACATCCTCTTGTGTCTCTCACCTTCCAAAGATTGGAGAAGCTACTGCCATCCTTTCTCCCCTCCTAGAGTTCTAACTTGTAGTAGGTCACCTTATCTTTGAGTCTGCAGGCTCCCACTCTAGCCCTGTGCCCTAAGCAATGATACCCAGTTATTTTATCATGACTGCTGAGTGCCAGGTGCATTCCTGGGACTTGCCCTCTTTAATTCATGTGTCAACTGTAGGAGGAAGGTCCATTTGGCATCTCCCTTTTAGGAAACTGAGGCACAGAAGGCTAAAATACAGTGCCTAAGGGTGACAGAAGCACATTTCCAAGGCAACTCCCAAAGGCTGCTTTCTCCACCCAGTTCTAAAAGGGCTGCCCCCTCTTTTTCAAGTTAGAAGGTCAGTTGAGATTTCAGATGAATGAAAATGGGAAAATGTGCCCAGGGAGGTGGCTCACACCTGTAAGCCTAGCACTCTGGGAGGTTGAGGTGGGTGGGTTGCCTGAGCTCAGAAGTTCAAAACCAGCCTGAGCAAGAGCCTGAGCTCGTCTCTAAATATAGCCAGAGGTTGTGACGGAGCCTGTAGTCCCAGTTACATGGGAGGCTGAGCAAGAGGATCAGTCAGTTGAGCCCAAGAGTTTGAGGTTGCTGTGAGCTATGAGGAGACAGCACTTTACCCAGGGCAACAAAGTGAGACTCTGCCTGGCCCCGCTCCCACCACCACCCCGCGTCCCCCGGAAAAAAAAAGAAAAGAACAACAAACTAAAAAGACAATGGAAAAACGTGTCCATATGGACCTTAGAACAAGAGAAGGGAGGAGGAAATTGTCTCTGGTCACTCGTGACTGCCGTGGAGGGCTCTGGGACGTGCGGGCCCTGCCGAGGGGGTCCGCCGTGGCCGGGGTTCTAACGCGCTGTCCTCTGTCCCCGCAGTGCTGGCCGACGCCCTGCACGTGGGCCCCAGCGCGCAGCCCCCGCCCAGCCTGAGCCTGCGAGAGGGGGAGCCCTTCGAGCTGCGCTGCCACGCGGCCTCCGCGTCACTGTCGCACACGCACCTGGCGCTGCAGTGGGAGCTGCACCGTGGCCCGGCGCATCGCAGTGTCCTCACCCTGACGCACGAGGGCAGGTTCCACCCGGGCCCCGGGTATGAGCAGCGCTACCACAGCGGGGACGTTCGCCTCGACACCGTGGGAAGCGACGCCTACCGCCTCTCCGTGTCCCGGGCCCTGTCCGCCGACCAGGGCTCCTACCGGTGCATCGTCAGCGAATGGATTGCAGAGCAGGGCAGCTGGCAGGAAATCCAAGAAAAGGCCGTGGAAGTCGCCACCCTGGTGATCCAGCCAACAGGTGAGCTTCTGGAAACGGTGTCAGACCCTGTCACTTGCTGAACCATGGTGGGTCGAGAGCTAAGCCCGGTTGCTCCGTCCCCTCTGTCAGGAACTGTTTCTGCTTTCCGTGTGGGCCTGACCTGTGCGGGCGAAGGGAGTGGTGGCGGTGAGGATTTGGGGCATGCCCATAGTCTGGCTTTGCAGCCGCTTTCCATCCGAGTTGGTGGGGGTGGGAAGCGCTCGCGTCGTCTTACACCCAGGCGGTTCTTTCCCCCAGAGACTGAGTGCAGCAGCCCCTCAGCCAGGAGGAGGTCAGGCCGGGTGGTCAAAGGGGCTTGTTCAGCTTTGTCTTGTTTGCTGTGTCGCGAGTCCCTGGATGTGCCTTTCTCCATAGCTTTTGGGGTGTGTATCTGGCTCCCTCTAACAGAGGTGTCCAGGCGTGGCCTGCTGCCTGCTTGTGGATTATGTGAGAGCTGGGTTTGATCATCTGTGGTGGCAGGTATCACAGAAGTTGTGCATGGACCTTTTTTCTTTTGGCTCATCAGTTGCTGTAAGTGTTTTTGTATTTAATATGTGGCCCAAGACAACTTTTCCTCTTTCAGTGTGGACAGGGAAGCCCAAAGGTTGGACACCCCATGTCCCTCGTGTCTGATGTAGCCCAAAGGTTGGACACCCCATGTCCCTCGTGTCTGACGTAGGCCCTCTAGGTCTGCCTTCCAGAGCCTCTCAGACATGTTATCCCTGCCAGGGTGAGGAGCTCTGTGGGACTGGGCTTCTCACTTTCCTCTGTCATATATACCCTGGGAGCATCCAGCCTAGGGTATGTACAAGACGTCCTTTGTTCTGTCATCGTGGATCAGATTTTTTTTTTGCAGTTTTTGGCCGGGGCTGGGTTTGAACCCACCACTTACGGCATATGGGGCCAGCGCCCTACCCCTTTGAGCCACAGGTGCCGCCCTGTGGATCAGATTTTTTTAACCCCCCCTTACTCTAACTACAGAAGTAATTAAGAAAATACAAACTGCATTTTAAAGCACCTAAGAATAAAAGGAAAACAGGCTACTGTGGACTCACTGTCGGCAGCATCAATAGAGATTCTAATGTGCTTGGAGAGGCTGAGTGTGTTCAGCGCCGTGCCGGGCCCTGGGGTCAGTGGTGTTTGAGGCTCACAGCCAGGCCTCGTGGGGCTCTGGGCTTCAGCAGAGACAAAGTGAAAAGACCAGGGCAGGGCAGGGTCCCTGCTGGGGATGATGGATGGGTGTCCTTGGCTTTCTGGAAGTCTGTCGTCTTCAGATCTCAAGTACTTGCTGCTGCTGCCGCTGCCACTGCTACTGTCTGGGAAGGCCTTGGCTGGCCTCATTTCCTGACCACAAACGTGAACGGGTGACCACTCTGCTGCTCAGATGGCGAGGAAGGCAGGAGATAATACACAGGAGGAGTGTTTTGTCTGTGCAAGGTGCATTGCCCTGAGCACTTCACCCTACATTTATACCACCGCACAGGAGCTGGGTCTGGTGAAAGTGAGTGGTGGAAGCAGAGCTGAGGCTCTTGAGTGACTGTGGCCATCAGCAAGAAGAGCTGCCCAGTATTTCAGTGTGGTCTCAGTGGCTAGAACCATAGCTTTCCGGATTAACTCAGGTCACCTTCCGTATCAGAAGTGAGCAGAGTATCTGAAATCTGCCCTAAGAAAACTCAAGGGTGGGTGCAGTGGCTCGCTCTGCAATCTCAGTGCTTTGGGAGGTCAAGCTGGAAGGATCACTGAGGCAAGGAGTTTGAAACCAGCCTGGGCAACAAAGCAAGATTCTGTCTCTACAAATACTTTAAAAAAAAAAAAAAAAATTAGCCTAATGTGATGGCATACACCTGCAGTCCCAGTTACTTGGGAGGCTGAGATAGGAGGAGTGCTTGAACTTGAGATTTTGAGGTTGCCGTGAACTGTGAGCGTGATCTTGATCATGCCACTGCACCCCAGCCTGGGTGACAGAATGAGACCCTGCCTTAAAAAAAAATCCAAAAAAACAAAAAAAACCCTGATAGACAGCTTGCCTCCAACAATACAATATATTTTATTGAGACGGAAGTGTTAAGAGTTAGCTTTGTAGCAAGTTCCATTTTTATGGAGGAATTTCAATTGTAAAACTATTTTTTCCCCCAGAAATACCCCAGAACCCATAATATCTAGTTGAAAGACTTAAACACTCCAAACCTATTAGGCAGGAAATAAAGTCCGGCTTTCACCTGAGACGGGGGGTTCGTAATCATTTTTGTGCCATGGGACTCTTTAATGATCTTTTGAAGCCCACAGATCCTTACTCAGAATTAACATGTTTTAAATCATAAAGTACAATGTAGGAGATGAGAAAGAAAAATAATTATATTGAAATGGTTACCAAAATATTTTTAAAACAAATTTGTACTAATATTATGCTTCTTTAAACACATTGATAATAAGATATAGTGGCAGGCCTGCAAGACATGATTGCAAGAGGGACTGTACCTAACAAATGCAATCGGTGTAACCTGGCTTATTGTACCCTCAATGAATCCCCAACAATAAAAAAAATATATATATATAGTGGCAGGCCTAACAACTATAATTTCTTTTTTATTGTTGTTTTTGTTTGTTTGTTTGTTGAGACAGTCTCACTATGTCTCCCTCCGTTGGTAGAGTGCTGTGGCATCACAGCTCATAGTGACCTCAAACTCTTGGGCTTGCGTTTCTCTTGAGATTCGCTTGCCCCAGCCTCCCAAGTAGTTGGGACTACAGGGGCCCAACACAACACTCGGCCATTTTTTGTTGCAGTTGTCATTGTTGTTTAGCTGGCCTGGGCAGGGTTCGAACCTGCCAGCCTCGGTGTATGTGGCTAGTGCTGTAACCACTGTGCTACGGGTGCAGAGCCAGCTATAATTTCTATATAGCAATGAATGTAAATAGTATTTCAGGATGTCTGTAATAACTAGAATGTGATGTGAAAATATGTGTTATTTCTCCTGGCATCAAAGTCTCAGGAGCAGGTAACACCATACTGGTTTGATGCTTACTTTCACAAGGGGAGGAGATGCTGTATTTTAAGTATAAGTTAATACAAAGATGGAACTTTTTTCCCGTTCAAGTTCACACTCCCTAAATTATCTTTGTGGACCCCAGGTTAAAAATCCCACCACACTAGAGAGATGGTCTTTCTCTCTGTGTTAACACCTGCTCTGTCTACAGCTGGCAACTTACATATTCCTATCATATTGTTATGATAAGTAGCACAGAGCCATTTAAATAATAAAGTTCTTTACACCCCCATATCCAGAATGTGTAGGGTCTATGGTTAGTTATGTTACAAGATAGCCACTTGCTTGGAGAAAATTACAAGTGAACTACACTGTTAAAGAGACATTCCTGCTGATATTTTTAGAGCCTAAGAATGTGTTTTCTCCATAAGTAGTGCCCACAGCTGTGGGTTGAGTGTGTCTCTGCTGACCCAGCCCCCTTCAGAGTCATCTTTTCCTTCCAGTATCTGACAGCCCTGCAGAGGCGGCTTCAGCAGGATCCCAGGGGCTCTAGCCACAGCGTTCCATGTGGTGTGGTTGTAACTACAAAATCCAGCTCAGGGAACCAGTTTCTTTATTGAATCCTCTCAAAAGATACCCTCGATTCCTTTTAGCCCCTTTACAGTGGTGAGGGAAGAGAAAAAGTTTGGAAGATGGGTGGAGGGAGAAATTAGACTTTCAAATTTCTTTTTCTAGTGCTATGCCCACCTCATTTTCTGTTTTTTATGTCAAGGGGCATTTTGAACTTGACTTGAAACACTTGCTTGAAATAGTGAAACACAGGCCTTGGAAATAGTGAAAGTAATGTATGCCAAAAGGCATGGGCTTTGAAATTGGGTCTTTTCGGAATCGGGCCTCAGCCTTTAGCCCTGAGCTTACTGGGGACAGCAGTTGATGCTGAGCCATGGAGAAGGCCAGGGCTGTGCCTCACCTGAATCCCCTGGGAGGCGTTGGCTGTTTATCCTCTAAGTGAGTGTTCCCAGAGGATTCATGTACCCTGAGTTCATTCTTTTCTACTCTGATTATAGTAGTATTTAAAAATCCCCTGAATAGGGCTTGGTGCCTGTAGCTCAAGCAGCTAGAGCACCAGCCCACATATACCAGAGCTGGTGGGTTTGCATCCAGCCCGGGCCTGCTGACCAACAATGACAACTACAAAAAAAAAAAAATAGCCAGTGTTATGACAGGCGCCTGTAGTCCCAGCTATTTGGGAGGCTGAGGCAAGAGAATCGCTTAAGCCCAGGATTTGGAGGTTGCTGTGAGCTATGAAGCCACGGCACTCTACCTAGGGTGACAGCTTGAGGCTCTGTCTCAAAAAAAAAAAAAAAAAAAGCAATCCTGTATAGAGTAAAATGTTTACATCTAAAATCTGTGATGGGGGAATGCTGAAATTAGAGCAGCCTTGAGCCTGTGGCCCTAAACACCGTGTCATCTCAGTAGATAGTCTAATTAACCACACTGATAAGAAAGGGCAGTAGTGTGCGTCATCCAAAAATCATTGTGTGTAGGGTTTAGAATATGTGTTTTATGATTGACTTTTAGGTAGGTACGAAATAAGTGATACTCTATAAGGATGTTATGTTTTGAAGACTTGACTCATAAGGAATATTGTCCGGTTTCACTTTCTTGGCCATTCTGCTTCTGATTTTTCCCTTTTATCCAGAAGATGGCTTCACCCTACCTCTGACCCTTCATTTCCCATCCCCCAACTGACAGTATGTACCAATCAGAACGACGTTGTCCTTTATCTATAAATTACTTGGTAAAACCAAGTTTTAACATGCACATGGAGAAAGTGTCATTTTTGTCTTTGCAAGCTTCAGCACATTTCTGATCAAAGGGTTATATAACAGAATAGTAGAGTTCCTAAAGGCAGATAGTCTAAATTTCAATCCCAGCTCTGCTACATATTAGCTGTGTGACCTGGGGCAAGTTACTTAACTTCTCTGGTCTTCTATTTTCTCATCAGTAAAGTCAGAATAGTAATAGCATCTACCGACCTCCTAGAGTTGTTTTGAGGATTAGTATTATAAAGCTCTCAAAACACTACTTGACATATAGTAGGTGTCTATAAATGTTTGCTGCTATTACTGTTTTTATAAAATAAAAGCAAGTGTGGCATATTTTATTCATGTTTTCCTTAAACATTTCTCAAGCACTTACAACTGTACAAAGCCTTGTAACTTTAATTCCATAAATGAGAACTGGGAACTTAAAAGGAGTTGACCTGAAGGGAGGCTGTGGGGGTGGAAGGGACGAACATAATCTGTATTATTTAGATGTATTTGGTTTTAATTTTCAAGTTCTGCGAGCAGCTGTGCCCAGGAATGTCTCTGTGGTGGAAGGAAAGGAACTGGACCTGACTTGCAACATCACAACAGACCGGACAGATGACATCCGCCCCGAGGTGACCTGGTACTTCAGCAGGATGCCTGATAGCACATTGCCCGGCTCCCACGTGTTGGCACGGCTGGACCGTGACTCCCTGGTGCACAGCTCGCCTCACGTTGCTCTGAGTCACATGGATGCACGCTCCTACCATTTACTGGTTCGAGATGTTAGCAAAGAAAACTCCGGCTTCTATTTCTGCCACGTGTCACTCTGGGCACCCGGATACAACAGGAGCTGGCACAAAGTAGCAGAGGCCATGTCTGCCCCAGCCAGTGTGGGCGTGACCTGGCTAGGTGAGTGGTTTGGAGAATGGCTCTTAGCCTCCCCACGTAATCCCTCCTGGGAGATTTCTGGAGGAGGCAGGGTGCTCTATGTTTTGTGTTCTTTAACATTCTTTACATCAGTTCTAGCGTATTTCGGCCTGGATAGATCCTAAGCTGGGGGGTTGAAGGCAAAACTGGCTGAAATACAATCTGGCAGGCAAGGTAAATGTTTAGAAAATGTGGCCTCAATTGCCTGAGTACCCTCCTCATTGAGATGATATGGTTTCATTTTGTTGTCGAGATTTAAGGGTTAGGGCACTACCGAATAGCTCTTTGAAATGGGTCTTTATTGAAGGAGACTGCTGCCCTTCTGCCTTTCTGTTTCCTAGACTCATAGGTGTTCCCTGGCAGGAGCTGACGCTTTTCCCAAGTCCAGTGCAGAAAGAGAATTCCTTCAGTTAATGGAAAGTGTGTTTTTCACGTCATACCCTGGAAGCCCAAATGATTTTATTTGCAGACACCAGTTACATGTAGGGGTCTCCCTGCTTCCCGGGCTCTTTTTGTCGGTTTTCTCACCCTGCATGTCATCCCCCCAGCAGAGGGGCCTAGTGATCACCTTTGCACCTGTTACATAACAATTAGACATGTATGTGAAGGTCACGGGCATGTCTTCTTGCTTTCTGCTGTGATCGTCTTCCTGTGTTTCTTTTTTTTCCTAAATGTTTGCCCTCTGGATAAAATTTATACTAACTATTCCTAATTTTTGTGTAGGGGGATGGGGTTGAGTGAAGTGTAGAGAGCGTCTCTTCCTGCCTCCATTGTTACAAAGATGGGATGGGGCTGCCAGTCAGCTTCTTCCCTGGCTTTGACCTTGATCTCTCTCCTATCCCATGAGCCCTAGCGAAGGCATTTGGCATTGCTCTTACTATTATGAGGGGAAACAGATCTCTAAAGGCCAGGAAATCATTTCCTCCTCTGTCTGATCCTTCTGCCATGACCCCCCCATTCATACAAAGTCTTTCTTACCTCTACATCAAAATCTTCTTTTGGCTCAGTGGTGTGGATTCACTGTCTTTTTCTCCCTAACAAGCCTTTATTTGGCAAAGATGGGGAGGTGACAAGTGGGGACAGAGAGGGCAGGGAGAAGAGTAATAAGAGTAAGCAGAAGGGACAGTCCAATGGAGTGGGGCTGAGACAGGCTGTTAGTCATCCCTGTTAGCAAAACGATCCTTTGATATCTGAAAAGTAAAAGGAACAGGGTTTATCTGGCAAGCTTTTATTCCCGCCATCTGAACCCTGTGTGAGAAACGCACTATGAAGTACTGAACTGGAACAATGTTGGCCCAGCTAGAACTCTCCTTAGCAACCTTCAAAATAAAACAGATGTTGTCAGCACCGAAAGAAGATTTTTCATCTCTGGAGCTGAATTTGCCTCCCCGCTCTGATCCCCAGCACATTATGTGGTGCTGTCCAATCCCAGCACTGGCTCTCAGGCCCCATAGCACCCCCAATCCCCTCCCACCTCTGAATCCCAGCTCAAGGATTTTGTTTTTATTGAAAGTGCTGCCTGTACTCCAATTTGAGGGCATCTTTGAACGGCTCATGCATTGATCCTGGTGTCCCCGGGGGGGAGACGCAGGGACTGTCAGACAACAGAGGGGGTGCCCTGGAAGGAGAGGGCTTGTTTAACTGGAAGGGATTTGTCGGTAGCTGTGTTCTCCAGAGAGTGAGAAGAAACAGACTAAATTGTGGGAAAGGCTTGGTTATTATCACGAGGATCCTGTCATCTGTTTTCTTGTGGAGTGCCAGCACCATTGTCATGAAAGTCATCAGCGCACCTTCCTCTGACTGGTGTTAATACACACAGAACCTGGCACCTTCCCCAGTGCTTTGCACATAATAGCCAGGATTGACTGAGTGGGTAAATAAACCAGTACCAACACAGGGTCAGGTTAAAATATGTGCAGAGGAACATCAGAATTGCAAAGAAAGGAATAATGTTTAACTCCTGGAGTATCCGGAGATGATTGCACCTGAGTAAACCTACCAAGAGTGTGAGTGGTATGAAAAATGACTGCATTCTTCTTTTTGTTCCTCTTAAGTCTTCTCCTTCCCTGTGCCTGTGACTCACACCATTACAGCTGCTTGGACGCTTGTCAGGAGGCAAGTAGGGCGTGAGTCCAGCAGCAGACCTTCCTTCCAGACTTCCCACTGGATCCTCTGCCCAGGAACTGATGAGCCTGGGCTGACTCTAAATGGTTGTGTCTAGATATGTAACATGTAGGTATATGCATCTGGACACCATACCACATGCAGCTTGGTGTCTGTACGAGGTAACTGGGAGGTGGACCAAAAGAAAAATGACTTGCCAAGTACTCTATTCTTAGGTGGCACCTGTGGCTTGAGTAGAGCGCTGGCCCACATGCAACTTGGGGTGTGTACAAGGTAACTGGGAAGAGGACCAAAAACAAACAAACAAACAAAAAAAAATGACCTGCCAAGTACTCTATTCTGTAGATCATCTTAGGTTGTGAGAGTGTGGGATGTCGTCATGGAAGAGTTCTTGAGAAAGCTGGTTCCCATGCAGGTGTGACGCAAAGCTCAGTTTTGCTACCTGATAGATTAAGAGTAATAATTACCATTTATTGAGAACCTACTGCAAGCCAGAAACTGGGCTAAGGATGTCATATGCCTTAAATATTTAATCTTACGTGGGATCATTTTTGGTCTTGGGCATCAGCTTCACTCCTGAAACTCCAGTGTGTAGAGTCCTATCATGGGGCAGTTCTTGTCCTTATTTGCTGGGGCCAATGCACTGAGGCGCATGATGGTTTGAAAGTGATTGGAATTTTCTGGAGTTTTCGTGTGTTCACCAGGAGGACAGCAGAGCCATGATGGGAACGGGTGTGGCTGGTCCAAGAGCATGTACAGCCGTTAGGAGGGTCACAGTGAATTTTTAGAGGGTGAGAAAAAGCCTCTTTCACTTAGAATTTTTATGTCCTACTTTGAAGGAGAAAAAATTTAAATTGGCAAAATGAAGCACAGTGTAAAGCAGGAGACATAAAAATAAAATCAAAAGGGGTAAAGGAAAATTAAAGAATAAATATTGCAAGGGTGGTCGAGATGAATTTGTTACCGCGTTTGAGCACTGAGTCTGCCTCTGAAGTTTTGAAGAGCTAAGGCAAAAAGATGTGATTATACAGTTCTCCTCCGAGGAAGGAAAACATAAACTCTTTCAGAGACAAACTTTTTCTTGGCACTGAATTTATCATATGCTTTTTCATTTCAGGGGCATTGGATAAATAACGTAATGGACAGGGCTTTCAACTGTTCTTTTACAAAAGGCCTAAACGATTGTTAAAATGGATGTTTCTTATATCCACCCTCTGTAAGAGCTGAGGGCATAAATCTTAAGTGTGTGAAGGAGTTTCTGTGAGAAGCTGAATTACTGCGAGGGACAAATGTTGCTTTGTGTTGATCCAATTTAGTATATGTCTAAAATTTAGAGTATCTCGAAGAATGGCTAGTTAATCTGCACATTAAGCCATCTCCTTCTGCTATCAGATGTCTTAAATGAGCCTTTGGCAAGAGCTGGATACTAATCAGTTCATGGTCGAGCTCTCTGGCGGCAGTACGGTGTTAATTGGAGACGGTTCCCCGGGTTTCAGATACGGGGGCCGAGGGAAGCAGAGCTGAGTTCTGCAGCCCAGTCTTAAGAGCCTGATTTGCATTCTTCCCCACTAGGGCATGGTCCCTTCTGCCAGCAGTGTGCCAGCAAGGAAGGTAATTATTTTTCTTAAGAAAGCCGTTAATCTGCTAAGTACTTGGTAAAAACTTCAGAGTTCTGGGCCATCTATAGGAAATAAGATTCAGACATGTAGGTTTTTTAAGGGTAACTATTATCAGCTGTCTGTCCAGGTTACCCTGGAAGGCAGAAGAGTGTGTGGGCGAGCATTGCAGTCAGGAGGACAGACCTGTGTTGAGTCCCTCCCCCCAGGTATGTTGTCTTGGGGGGGGTGTTTAATGTTTATAAGTAAGCTTTGGTTTTCTTGGTTTTATACGATGAACAATGCATATAAAGTGTATTGCCTGATACTTAAGTGCTCAATACATTTCCTTGGTGGTGATTATTGATGATTTATTAGTGTTTTGGGTTCGTTTTTTGTTTGTTTTTTGAGATAGGGTCTCACTCTGTTTTCTGGGTTAGAATACAGTGGCTTCATCATGAACTCAACTGCAACCTCAAATTCCTGGGTTCAAACAGTCTCCTGCCTCAGCCTGCTGAGTAGCTGGGACTACACATAGCTTACCTCTCTATTTTTTTGTAAAGTTGGGTTCTCACCATGTTGCTTAGGATGGTCTTGAACTCCTGGCTTTAGGTGATCCACCACCTGCCTCGGGCTCCGAGAGTGCTAGGATTATAGGCGTGAGCCACCACACCCAGCCTAGGATATTGAATTGTTACACAACCAGTAATTATGGCAACTCTTTGATAATTAGTCAGCAGGCTCACCTGCCTCTACAGGACCTTGCCCAGTTCAAGATAGTCAAACCATGCGACTCTGCCCTGCAGACAGGGCATTCCTCCTCCTGTTTGCTCTAACTGGTACCTACAGCCCATTTGTTGAATTAGCTGTGCCAAGTTCAGTGTGCTTCAGGGGGGCGTCAGAACACAGCCCTGCTGTCCATACTTCAGGATTAGTGCTTCAGCTGTCGTCATCACTCTCGTCTTCTGAGACGTTTTGGGGTTTGAGAAAGGATTTTGTGTGGGGAAGTTGTGTAAGGAAGTTGTGTGGGGTGGGGGCAGTGGGTGGCTCACATCCATACTCCTAGCACTCTGAGAGGCCAAAGCAGATGGATTGCCTGAGCTCAAGAGTTTGAGACCAGCCTGAGCAAGAGCGAAACCCCGTCTGTACTAAAATTAGAAAAACTAGCCTGGTGTTGTGGCAGGCACCTATAGTTCCGGCTACTCAGGAGGCTGAGGGAGGAGGATCACTTGAGCCTAAGACTTTGAGGTTGTTATGATGCCAAGGCAACAGAATGAGACTCTGTCTCTAAATAAATGAATGAATGAATGAATGAATGAATAAATAAATAAATAAATAAATAAATAAATAAATAAATAAAATAAGGCAGATGTGTGATTTGCTTGTAGTGGAAAGCAAATCTCCTGTAATTCTGCTCACAGATACCACATAAGACCAAAGTGTTCTAAAACTTAGTTCCTCTGGGCTACATTTTTGCTTTTATTAGTTTATTTTTCATTTGGAAATGTACATGAAAATAGTGCCAATCTAGTAAGGTTGTTATGAAGAGTAAGCAAAAGTACAAAGAGGGCAGATAACATGGTGCCTGGCATATAGAAGGCCCTCAGTGATGCGGTCGTTATCATTATTATCAAATGGGGATAATAATGCCTTCCTAGAACTGTTGTAGGAGTGCAAGAAGGTCTTTTATGTGAAAACCTCTAGAGAAGGCCTGTGCACAGGAGGCGCGAACTATTTCAGAGAGTTATAAGGAAGGAATTGTCACAACTTCCTTTTGGGGAAGGTCACGCTTGGGAGTTTGGACCTTTGGCCATAGTGTGGATATGAGCAGATGCCATCTTGGAGTCCTGCTGGGAGCAGATTCCCTGCCTCTTGGAATGTTAGTGATTCTGCACTTGGACTGGCCTCAGTGTTCTGTGAAAGAATTTAGGTGTTAAAAATAAGGATTTATGAATATTCACAGAAGAAATAACCACCAGTTTCAACAGTTATCAATATTTTGCTGATCTTATTTCACTCTTTTCCCTCCACTGGACACACACACATACTTTTTTTCTTCTGGAATAGTATAAAGCCTATCCCAGATGTCATGTCATTTTACTGTTAAATACCTTGTATGCATCTTTAACCAATAAGTATTTTTTTCAGCCTAACCACCGTTGCTTCCGTAGCTGATTTCTTGATGAGATCAAGCAGAACATAGCAGTAATCAGTGGTGAAGTGTTTGTGCCAAAAATGAGCATTTTATGCAAAATATTAAATTTGCTTCAATTCAGCGAGTATGTTGATATCTTGTATGTCCAAGGCCCTGCACGTCTAACACGCACAGATATGTAAGGTAGGTAGCCCCTGGCCCTGGGAAGAGTCCTATGGAAGGTATATAAGATATATGTACAAATGACCAAAGTTCAAGGCAGCATTCAAAGAAAATCCTTAGGGAGCAGGGAGCCTGGCAGGTGGTAGGATTTGTTGACTAAAAAGTAGAGATGTGACATGCTGAGCCGGTTCAAAGGAGGCACATTGGAGAGGCTACACAGAAGAGGTGTGTGCACACGGCCTCGAGGACGGGCTCAATCTCTGGAAACGATTTTTGAAATTGTAAAACAGCATTGAAGGACAATTTCTTTACATGCACCAAAACAAAAAAGAAGTAAGAACCTACACGCACTCTTACTGTTCTGGCACACAGGAATCATACCTTCTCCAAGGCCTAAGTGGAATCCCCACAAGGCTGGGGGATAGTTCACATAAACCGGCACCTTGTAAGTTCGCAAGCCAAGAATCCACCTATCTTTGTCTTGGTATTACAGCTGAGGCTTCCTTTTCTGGGGCCAAAGTAAGGTGAGTTTTAACAGAGAATGAGGAGATGGTTGAAATCATTGAAAAGATATTTCTTCCCTTTAAGCTGGAATTCCTGCAAACTTGTGCGCACCTTCTGAAGTAACTCTGTACTCTCATTTTGCTGTGTTTGGGTATGTAGGATTTAAACAGATCCATTTTATTGAGGATGGAGTAGAAAGGGAGAGTCTGTTCAGTTATTTTTCCAACAACTCACTGAGCAGGTGCCCCAGGTGCTGCGGTAGAGGGAAGGTGCACAGAGACATGGGAAGCGGCGTGAGCAAGGAGTGCTGAGAGGTGCCACCTCAACGGAGCAGGAGGGTAGCAGGTGGCAGGGCCCGGTACACACAGCAGAGGGCCTTGAGTGCCAGGCTAGGGAAGTGTTCTTAACCATTAGGTGAAGGCAAAGCCATGGAAGGTGTATGGAACAGTAGATGCACCCACAGCTGTGTCAGCCTGGAGGTGGTGCTGCAAGGTCATTGCTATAGTCTTGGCTGGAGGTGGTGCAGGCCAGGATGAGGGTAGTACTCATGGGGTTTTCACTCTTAGTCACAAATATTTATAGAGTGTCTACTATGCATCAGGCTGGGGGTGGAGAAGTGGAAGAGACAGTGGGGAAGCAGAATGTGCAGGGCTCAGAAGCCCTCAGAGTGGAGAGGCAGGAGGGGAGACAGTTGGAGATGGTGCCCATTTCATGCTGAGCTCCCCAGGAGGGCAAATGGCAGGAATGTGGGAGCAGGAACAGTCACTGGAAAGGTGGGAGCAGGAGCTGACTGTGATGGAGGGAGGCTTAGGGGTGTGTGTCTGTGTGTGTGCATGCGTGCTCCCCCAGAGGTGGACAGGGGGTGGGTGGAGTGGACTACGCCTGAGGTGCTGGGGACACTCCCAGTTGGGACGCCTGGCGTGTGGGGTTCTGGAGTGTAAGGAAGAGCTGGACCAGAGCAAGGGGCCAGAGGGTTTGTGTCTGGGGCAGCGAGAGCCGGGGTGTGGCCAGGGCAGGAAGAGGAGGAGGGCGGAGAGCTGCTCTGGTGCTTGGCACTGGAACTAGTTTTGATCTCCTTTTCCTGGCGTTCTGTGGTCTGACCACTAACTGGTCCGTCAAGTCACTGCTTCTCTACCATGTTTTTTTAATTGATAAGTTAAAATTGTATGTTTATGGTGTACATTACAGTGTGAAGTTTTGATACACGTGTACCTTGTGGAATGGCTAAATGAAGCTAATTAATATAACCATTACCTCACACACTTACTTTCTTGTGGTGTGAACATTCAAGATTTACTCTCCTAGCAATTTTCAAGTATACAGCACATTGTTATTAACAATCATTACCATGTGGGTCAGTAGGTCTTATTCCTCTTGTCTAACTGAAATTTTGTGTCCTTTGACTAACATTCATCCATCCCCATCCCCAAGTAACCACCATTTCACTCTGTGCCTCTGTGAATTTGACTTTTTTAGGTTACATGAGGAACCTTAAATGAGGCCAAGCAGTATTTATCTTTCTGTGTCTACCTTCTTTTACTTAACAGTGTGCTCCAAGTTTATCCATGTTGTCACAGATGTCAGGATTTAGTTCCTTTTTAAGGCTGTGTAGTATTCCTTTATGTATGTTTATATATACAAAATCTATATATTCATATATACAAAATGTACTACATTTTCTTTTTCTTTCTTTCTTTCTTTTTTTTTTTTTTTTTGAGACGAAGTCTCACTTTGTCACCTGGGTAGAGTGCTGTGGTGTCATAGCTCACAGCAACCTCAAACTCTTAGGCTCAAGTGATCCTCTTGCTTCAACCTCCCAAGTAGCTGAGACTACAGGTGCCCACTACAACACCTGGCTATTGTTTAGCACTCCCAGAGTGCTAGGATCAACCTCATTTTCTTTATCCATTCACCCACTGAACACTTAGGTTGGTTCCGCATCTTGGCTGTTGTCAATAATTCCTCAACACACATCTGCCAGCTCTCATCATAATTTTCACAGCCTTTTAGGAGGTACCACTTTGGAGGAATATCTTGTGAGGTGGAAGTAAACCATGACGGATTGAAGGGGCTGATATCTGTTAGGGACAGAATAGACGTCCTCACAGGCAGCTTCGTGGTGTTTTCTTTCTTTTCTTTTATTTATTTATTTATTTATTTATTTGAGACAGAGTTTCAAGCTGTCACCCTGCGCATCATAGCTCACAGGAACCTCCAACTCGGGCTCAAGCGATCCTCTTGCCTCAGTTTTTCTATTTTTTAGTAGAGACAAGGTCTCTCTTTTGCTCAGGCTGGTCTCGAATTTGTGAGCGCAAGCCAGGCCTCCCAGAGTTCTAGGATTACAGGCGTGAGCCACCATGCCCAGCCTTTCTTTATGTTTTCAATTGCACTGGTCAGACTGAGGTGAAGGCCTGTAAGTTGCTGTCTTCTGGGGTCAGATTCCCTGTGGCAGTAACTTAATGGTGTCATTGCCAGCATGGCATTCAGTGTTCCTGAAAATCATTGTATCTGTTGGTGGTACTTAGGAAATAGGAAGGTTTTTGTTTTTGCAGTTTTTGGCCAGGGCTGGGTTTGAACATACCACCCCTGTATATGTGGCCGGTTCCCTACTCCTTGAGCCACAGGTGCTACCCTTTTTTTTTTTTTTTTAATTCATTATTTTATTTTATTTATTTATTTTTTTTTAGAGACAGAGTCTCACTTTGTCACCCTTGGTAGAGTGCCCTGGCACCACAACCTCCAACTCCTGGACTTAGGTGATTCTCTTGCCTCAGCCTCCTGAGTAGCTGGGACCACAGGACCCACTACAATGCCTGGCTATTTTTTGTTGCAGTTTGGCCAGGGCTTGGTTCAAAACTGCCACCCTCGGTATATGGCGCCGGCGCCCTACCCATTGAGCCATAGGCAACGCCCTTCATTTATTTCTTTTGAGACCAAGTCTCACTTTGTCGCCCTTGGTACAGTGCCGTGGCGTCATAACTCACAGCAACCTCAAACTCTTGGGCTCAAGCGATTCTCTTGCCTCAGCCTCCCAAGTAGCTGGGACTACAGGCGCCTGCCACAATCCCTGGCTATTTTTTTGTTGTACCTGTTATTTTTGCTTGGCAGGCCCAGGCTTGAACCTGCCAGCTCCAGAGTATGTGGTCAGTGCCCTGTCAGGTGCCAAGCCACGGATCTCACTCTTGCTCACGCTGACCTGGAACTCGTGCCTTGGCCTCCCAGCGTGCTAGGATTATAGTCATGAGCCCAATCCACCTGCCTCGGCCTCTCAGAGTGCTAGGATTACAGGCATGAGCCCAATCCACCTGCCGTAGCCTCCCAGAGTGCTAGGACTACAGGCATGAGCCACCGTGCCCAGACTGAAAATAGGAAGTTTAGAAGATAATAAGTTTGGTTCCTCTGAAATCAGGATGTACTTGAAAGATGGTAGAAAGTACACAGCTCTGGGTTCAAATCTGCCACTTTTGAGATGAATGGACAAGTTATCAACTTCTTTAAAACTCCATATCCTCAGAAATGAGAACCATGAATAGTAATTCACGAATATATGAATATGTGTATATGTGTGTGTGTACGTATGTACACAGGTAAACACACACCAGGCAGCAGTCTAAGCCAGTGTTTTTCAACCATTTTAATCTCATGACACACTTGAACCTATAGTTATACTTCCACAGCACACTAAATTATGTTGATAAAAAAAAAAATTAACGAATATACTTATTGTCCTTTGAACTTCTTTCCAAAATAATTTAATGAATGCGCTTTAAAAATGTTTGTGGCTTGGGCCAGGTACAGTGTCACATGTCTGTAATCCCAGCACTCCGGGAGGCCAAGGAGGATGGATTGCCTGAGCTCACAGGTTCGAGACCAGCCTGAGCCAGAATGAGACCTCATCTCTAAAAGTAGCCAGACATTGTAGCAGGTGCCTATAGTCCCAGCTATTTGGGAGGCTGAGGCAAGAGAATAACTTAAGCCCAAGAGTTTGAGGTTGCTGTGAGTTGTGATACCACAGCACTCTACCAAGGGCAACAAAGTGAGACTGTCTTAAAAAAAAAAAGTTTGCGTCACACCTAAGATCCTCTCAGGGTGCACTGGCTGAGAACCTCGGGTCTAAGCGCTTTAAGCCCGGGCACACTTTAACTCTTTTTTTTTTTTTTTTTGTAGAGACAGAGTCTCACTGTACCGCCCTTGGTAGAGTGCTGTGGCATCACACGGCTCACAGCAACCTCTAACTCCTGGGCTTACGCGATTCTCTTAACTCTTAATCCAACAGTAACATTACGAGGGGTAACTGTTACTGTCCCCACTTTGCAGGTGAGGCACATGAGATCTCAGTAGTGCACCCGAGGCTCCTGGCAAGTAAATGGCAGAGCCAGGATTTGAACAGTCTGGCTCCAGATCCCTGCTCTTCACCACCTCATAATTTGCTGTGCAGGTTAATGTGACACGCAGGAGGGTCTGACTTACTGTGCTTGAAGTAAAGTTGAGGCTTCACAAGTGACAGCCGCTGTCTGCACACAGTTGATGCTCCACGTCCAGGGGCGTCTTGCCGTGTGCAGGGCCAGTCACATCTGTCCTTTCTGCTCTAGATACCTCGTTGTTCTGGTCTGTACCCAAGTTGCTTTTGGGACTGCATCCAAAATTCAACATGAGAAAGGGCCTGAACCTTGGATGTAGAGTAATTTGAGTGTTTCTTGTCTTCTGTACATGACAGCGTTCCCCAGGGGCCTGTGGTGTGTTGGCACCGTGCCTGAGGCAGGCAGCCCCCAGCTGGGTGACTTGCTCCCCTGTAAACCAAGGAGTCGGGGTGGTGGTGGGGGCTCTTTCCCATCCGGCATCCAGAGGCCTGTGCTGTTTTTCTGCAGCGTCGGTGTCACAGCAGGATGTGCTCCCCCAGACGGGCAGAGGCAATTAAGTGGTTGTCAGGATGACATTTTAGGGAATTAGGATTTTGAGTTCTTTCCATTTCCTGGCCTATGGACTCATTCGGAGAGAAGTCATGATGTTATGAATTCCATCAGATGTGTAAATCACAAAAGAACTGTTCATAATCTGTATGAGTTATAAACAAACAATAAACAAAACTAAACTGTCTGATCAAGGTGATGCAAATAATGATAGTATCGATAAGTGTAAAGTTCTGTTTATGTAGAATTATTTTTCTCCTAGAAGGCAAAGTTCTGTAGCCTTTTCTAAAAGCCTTAGTGTTAAGGAGCTGAGCATTTATTAAATGCCTACTGCATATAAGGCCTGTATTTATAACTAAGGGATGAGACCTTAGCACAAAGTAAGGATGGAGCAGGGTGACTGGTGTGCAAAAGGAGATTGTTGACTGTGGGTGCACAGGGATGGAGTGTCACCTCTGGGTAAGGGCCCAGGTGAGGTTGGAGAATGAGTGGCTGTTTGCAGAGTATCCCAGTCAGGTCACCAGGGTGGCGTGAGACTGCGGGGCCTGGAGAACCTGAGATGAATGGGTGACGGAGGCGGCAAAGGGGAGGAGCAGAGGAAGCCCTGGGGCCTTGAAGACAGATATGTGGAGGTGCCTAGCTGGAGTAAATTGAGGCAGAGAACCCCAGAGAAAGAGGGGTTTTCATACAAGTGAGAAACAACAGGACTGCAGCAGAGGTGGGGGGATGCCGGGAGAGCTTTCCTCCCACTCCCATCAAAATTTGGGAGGTGGTGTGCTCACGGAACAAGGGGTGAGTCACATGTGGCAGTGAAAGGAATATCCCTTGGAGAGTGTTTACTGATCACTGAACATAGATCTGGCAGAAAAAGTCAGAAGAGCAGTAAGGGAAAGATAAGAGCGTGGAGGGGGAATGATGGCCTGAGGGCCTTGCCTTTGGGGCATGGCCAAGGATGCCAGGAGCCCAAACCATGGGAGGCTTGATGGACCAGCCTCTGAGGTGGGGTTTTCTGGTGGGAGCCTTGGAGATCTGTGGGCTGGGCTTGCTTGGCATTCCAGAGATAATCTTGGTAGAACGTGGACACTGAGCTTCAGAGATCCTTCTCAGAGCACTTTACCCTTTGGAGGCACTGACAGCAAACTCCAGCCCCACCAAAAGATACAGACTGGCTGAGGACATTTGCCTTCTGGCATTGGAGGTTTTCTTGAGAATACGTGGGGCAGTGTTCTGCGGGGCTTGTAAAAACACTCCTGCGAGAGCCCATCCAACAGAGACCGACAGCTCGCTCTGTGGGCTGGAAGGGCAGGTTGTAGTCGTCAGAACACGAGCAGCACTTGTCTGGTTCCTTTTGCTAATTCTTGGTATGTTGCTGACTCATTGCGTTTTCATCCCGGCCTTTCTCTCTGTCTTGCTCAGAACCAGACTACCAGGTGTACCTGGACGCTTCCAAGGTCCCTGGGTCTGCAGATGACCCCACGGAGCTGGAATGCCGGGTGGTGGACGCCAAGGGTGCGGAGGCAGGTGTCCGCTTCACTGTTTCCTGGTACTACAGGATGAACCGGCGCAGTGACGACGTGGTGACCAGCGAGCTTCTTGCAGTCATGGATGGGGACTGGATGCTGAAATACGGGGAGAGGAGCAAGCAGCGGGCCCAGGATGGAGAGTTTCTTTTTTCGAAGGAGCACAGAGACACATTCAATTTCCGGATCCAAAGGACTACAGAGGAAGACAGAGGCAGTTACTACTGTGTGGTGTCTGCCTGGACCAAACAGCGCAACAGCAGCTGGGCAAAGAGCAAGGACGTCTTCTCCAAGCCTGTCAACATATTTTGGGCATCAGAAGGTAGGAGCTGCGGTCTTGTTCCTCGTCCATTTTGTTTTGTTTTTGCTTGTGTCGTCCCACTGTGTGCTCTCAGGTGCTCAGTTGTCCCCGTGGGTTACCACTCACACCAGGATCCAGGGCCTGGACATTAGTCACAGTACGGCCCTCTACACCTTCTTTGTACTCACAGCCCCCACCCCTCACAGTATCCCCAAATGCCAAAAAGAGTGCTCTCGAGCTCACTGCCATCAGCCAGATCTGCTGCTGCTGCTGAACTTTATCTCTGACCGTTCCTTCTCTCTAGCTTGTACTCAGTCTTACTGCTCTAGGGACACTGGTTCCCCTGGAGCCCTCCTAAGTGGTGGCACCTCCCTCCCATATGTCTCGTGTAACTGGGCCTGGAGGTGAGGCCGGTGTCCCGCTTGTTTTCCACTGGAGCTACCAGACCGTTTTCCTTCACCCCTAAAAGTGTCCAGCCTCAATTCTCATGTGGTCAGACCAGCTCTCCTGGCCACTGCCTGCTGACTCTGAGGTCCCCCATTCACCCTTTGAGGGTGTTAGCTTTTGTTTCATGGCCACCATCTACTAAGACTCCTGTCTTGCTAAATTCATAAGCCATATAAAGCTCTGGGTCACAGTTGGAACCCCCTGTAAGAGCTTTTTTTTTTTTTTGTAGAGACAGAGTCTCACTGTACCGCCCTCGGGTAGAGTGCCGTGGCGTCACACGGCTCACAGCAACCTCTAACTCTTGGGCTTACACGATTCTCTTGCCTTAGCCTCCCGAGCAGCTGGGACTACAGGCGCACGTCACAACGCCCAGTTCCCCCTGTAGGAGCTTTAAAAGAAAAAAAGAAAAGCCAATGCTTGAGTTCACCAGAAATTCTACTTTAGTTGGTCTAGAGCAGTGTTTTTCAAACTTCTTCATCTCGTGGCACACTTGTACCTATAGTCCAACTTCCGAGGCACACTTAAATTATGTTGATTAAAAAAAAAAAGAATAAAAAAAGGGAATATTCTTACAGTGCTCTGAACTCTTTCAGAAATAATCTAGCTAATGATCTTTAACAATTTTGCAGCACACCTAAGATCCTCTCACAGCACACCAGTTAAAAATCTCTGGTCTAAAGTATAGACAGCCTAGGACTAGAGAATTTAAGTGCTGCCACGGGGAATCTCCTGCTCAGCAGAGATTCAGAGCCCTAAATATGTACTCCTTTGCTCTCCGTCCCTTGTCCTCCTTCCTCTAGTCGCCATGTCCCTGTCCTGTCTTGGTCCTTTATTCCCATGCCGATACCCTACTTTAGGCTTCAAGTAATGTGAGCCCCTCCCTAACCTCAATGGAAAGCATCCTATTCTCTAAACACACCTCTGTCTTTTTAGATCACTCTTCCCATTTTTCCACCAACAGCCCTCTGACCCAACTAGGACTGGCCATCTGTTAATTCATCCTGCCCCCCAACATTGTCCATCACTCCCATTGTGTCTTCAATTCTCTCTTACCTGAGGTGACCAGTTGCTCAGGATAATCCAACTTAACACCTGTTGTCCTGTTGCGATGGTTACGACTCCCTCTTTTTTCCAGAGATGTGTGCAGGGGTTGGAGTTAGGGGCAAATTCCATGGTCGCCCACTGATACCCAGCCTCAACTCCCAGTCGGTCCCAGTCACCCCCTTCCAGCACCCTTCACTCTCTTGCCTCTCTCTTGCTTTGCCTTATACTCTGGCTAAGCCACAACCCAGTTCAAAGCCATCGCCTTATCTCTGGTTGGAGAAAAACACTGAAGCATTTTGACTTTAAAGTCATGATCACTTACGTTAAGTGGGCTCGCAGTACTGCCTGGGAATCCTGTTATGTCTCCTTAATCTGTTTACTTCCAACTCTCCACACCGCCTTCTCTGCAAAGCCACCTCCTCCTCCTCTCTCAGTGACTGGTCCTGCTTCCTATTTCCCTAAAAATAAAAACAAACAAACAAAATAGAAACTGTCAGGTGCATCCCATTCCCTCCACCCTGGTGCTGAGCCCACATCCTTTTGTCTAAGCAGAGGCCAGACCCTCACTGCTCATATGCATGGCTCCTCTCTCTAATGTTAAGCATATTTCTCTCCCTTCTGGGCCTTTCCCACTAGCCTATCAATAAGCTGTTAGATCACATATATACACACACACACACACACACATATATTTTTATTTTTATTTTGAGACAGAGCCTCAAGCTGTCACCCTGGGTAGAGTGCCATGGCATAACAGCTCACAGAAACCTCCAACTCCTGGGCTCAAGCGATTCTCTTGCCTCAGCCTCCCAAGTAGCTGGGACTACAGGCGCCTGCCACAACGCCCGGATATGTTTTGGCTGCAGCCATCGTTGTTGTTTGGCAGGCCCGGGCTGGATTCGAACCCTCCAGCTCAGGTGTATGTGGCTGGCGCCTTAGCTGCTTGAGCCACTGGCGCCAAGCCTAGATCTCATATGTTTTTTAAAAGCTAAACTAACGTTTGTGTTGCTTCCCCTCCATCTTTCTGTTTCCCATACCCACTAGCCCACCTGTTAACGCTCTCTTCTTTTACAGCAACAATATTTGATTTATCTGTACTTGAGGTCTCCAATTTTTTCCCTCTTATTCTTATGGTACCAACTCGAATCTAGGGCCTAGCCCATCTATCTCCTGCTGCTTGTGTTAAGGTTACAATGGTCAACATATTGCAAATCCAGTTATTTTGCTTGACTCAGCGGGATTTAGCACAGGTGACTGTCCCTCCTCCTGGGTTGCTTTGCTTCTCCCTGTGCCTCTTGCAGCACCGTCGTCCCAGGACTTGCTTCCAGCCTTACTGGCTGCTGCTTCTCAGCTTCCTTTACTGGTTCCTGTCCATTTCCCTGACCCTCAGATGTGAGACTGCTTCAGGACTTCAGGATGTAGTCCTGGGACGTCTTTTCTAAATGGTGATAAATGTTTATCACCCATACCCTCATTCCCTTGGTAATCTCTGCTCTCATGAATTTAAGTACCATTTATATACCAGTGACTCCCAAGTTTACACGCCTACTGCAGACTTCTTTCCAGAATTCCAGGCTCAATAGTGGGCTGCCTTCCTGACTCCTCTGCTTGTCTAAAAGGCATCTCAAACTTCTGTTCAGAAGGGTGCTTCCGGCTTCCCCACCAGCTCTCTTCTCTCAGCTCCCTCTGACACCATGTTCTAGTTGCTCAGATCAAAACCTTTGTCCCTGACTCCTCATTATTTCTAGCCACTTCTCCCACCCCACCCTTCCCGAGCTGCCATTGTCCCTTGCCTGGATCATAGTGCTAGCCTCTTTACCAGTGTCCCCCTCCTCCTTCACATCTGCTTTTGCACACAGCAGATGCAATCATTCTGTTAAAATGTAGGTCACATGATGGAAGCTTGCCCATCTCACTCAGAGCAAAGCCTAGCGTCCTTTCGGTGGCCTTGGATGTCCTGTGCTGACTGGCCCGTTACCGTCTGACCTCGCCTGCTGCTCTTCCTGGAACCCACTGCCCTCCCCATGGTTCCTCACATGTGCCAGCCCTGCTGCTGCCTTGTAACTTCCCTTCCGCCTGCTATCCCCTCTGCCCAGAGTGCCTTTCCAGAGATGGTCAGCCCCTGCTCCCTCACCTCCTTCAGTTTTTTTATTTTATTTTTTTAGAGACAGAATCTCACTTTATGGCCCTCAGTAGACTGCTGTGGCGTCACAGTTCACAGCAACCTCCAACTCCTGGGCTTAGGCAATTCTCTTGCTTCAGCCTCCCGAGTAGCTGGGGCTATAGGCGCCCGCCACGACACCTGGCTTTTTTTTTGTTGCAGTTTGCCTGGGACCGGGTTTGAACCCACCACCCCCGGTATATGGGGCCAGTGCCCTACCCACTGAGCGCAGACACCGCCCCTCCTTCAGTTTTTTTGTTTTTTTTTGAGACAGACTCTTACTGTGTCGCCCTCTGTAGAGTCCTGTGGTGTCATAGCTCACTCAGCCTCAAATTGAGTGATGCTGAGTGAGGCTCAGTTTGAGCCCAAGCTCAAAGCTATTCTCTTGACTTGGCCTCCCTGGTAGCTAGGATTATAAGTACCTGCCACAGTGCCTGGTTACTTTTTAGAGACAGGATTTTGAATTTGATCAGGCTAGTCTTGCACTCCTGAGCTAAAGTAATCCACCCGCCTCAGCCTCCTAGAGTGATTACAGGCGTGAGCCCCCACACCAGCCTTTCAATTCTTTTTTAAATATTGCCTTCTCAGTGAGGACATCCCTGGCCACTCTATCCACAATTATGATACCCCTCCCCCATACAAACCCAAACTTTGTTTCTTCCTTGCCTGACTTACTTTCTCTTAAACATTGATCACCATCTAGCCATACTGTATGTTTTACTTATTTATTTGGTTTATCTTCTTCCACTAGCATATGAAGAGTGTGTGTCTATACATGTTTGTCTACCATCCTATTCCCAGCACCTGAAATGTGGAAGGCTCTCAACAAGTACATGCCTAGTTAACAAACAGAATCAAACTCATGGGAGAATCAAGAAAGAATGTGATGGCTCAGTGGCACCTCAGAAATCAGTGATTCTGGAGAGAGTATAATGTGCATGTTCTGCTCATAGGGCTTTTTTTTTTTTTTTGAGATAGAACCTCAGTCTGTCGCCCTGGGTAGAGTGCTGTGGCATCACAGCTCACAGCAACCTCCCAACTCCTGGGCTTAAGCGATTCTCCTGCCTCCACCTCCCAAGTGGCTGGGACTACAGTTGCCCACCACAACGCCTGGCTATTTTTTGGTTGTAGTTGTCATTGTTTGGCAGGCCCAGGCCGGATTTGAACCCACCAGCTCTGGTGTATGTGGCTGGTGCCTTAGCCGCTCGAGCTATAGGTGCCAAACCCCACCAATAGGTTTGAAGGCACAAATGTTCTAAGAAACCTAACATAAAAATCTTAACAACTGGACAGACTATAGGATTAATCATCTTATAAGAAAAGACTGTCTCATTAATTTATTCATCCATTCAACAAGAATTTAAGAACTTTCCAAGTGCCTGATGTGGTGCCATTATAAAAGGTGAATCTAATGTGTCTGTGTATAGGAATAATTGTTTTGACAGAGAAGCAGGGAGTAATACACTTAAACCTAAAGTTAGTGTAGCCATAGACATTTCTCAAAATGTTAAAGCATTTCTGAAATTAAAGTGTAAACCAAGTGGAAACGATTAGATCTATAAATACACATGCTTTAGTCATTTTAGTAATACATCTGCTGGGTAACGTTACCATCACACAATTACACGAAGATAACTCATTTCTGCCTTGCCCCCTGCTCAGCACACACGAGAGGCAAATGGTGAGGCCAAGAGCCTGGGCTCGCTGTCGATTGCAAGCTTGTCTTTCCCAGCTCACCAAGAGTGCACATCCTTAGAGCCCCTAATGTTTTCTTGGTGAGACTTCTCGAGGACTCTGAAAACCCTTAAAACCAAATTCTCACCATTGATTCCTTCTCTTCTCACAACCATTAAATCATTTCAGCATGGTGGCTTTCAGCCTGCTTGCAGATAACACATGATTTTCTTTCCAAGTTTCCAGCTTCTCCTAAGTGCTATTATGTGGCAGTTTGCAAATAAATTCCTATTTCCTTGACATTTTGCTGTTTGTAGCATAGTCATTTTAACCGATCCTGTTGGAATTCACCTCCTTCTGGTGCTTCATTGCAGATTCCGTGCTCGTGGTGAAAGCGAGGCAGCCAAAGCCCTTCTTTGCTGCAGGAAATACATTTGAGATGACTTGCAAAGTGTCTTCCAAGAATATTAAATCACCACGCTACTCTGTTCTCATCACGGCCGAGAAGCCTGTTGGGGACCTCTCCAGTCCCAATGAAACCAAGTACATCATCTCCCTGGACCAGGATTCTGTGGTGAAACTGGAGAATTGGACAGACGCGTCACGGGTGGATGGTGTCGTGTTAGAAAAAGTGCAGGAGGATGAATTTCGCTACCGAATGTACCAGACTCAGGTGTCAGATGCGGGGCTGTACCGCTGCATGGTGACGGCGTGGTCGCCTGTCAGGGGCAGCCTTTGGCGAGAAGCGGCAACCAGCCTCTCCAATCCCATCGAGATAGACTTCCCAACCTCAGGTGAGGCACAGAGGAGGCCAGAGGAGAACAGGAGGGTTTGGGTCAGATGCCCTTATTTTTTAAAACAACTTTTGTAAGCTGTAATTCACATGCTGTGCAGTTTACCCATTTACGGTACATAATTCAGTGGTTTTTCATATACTCCACAGAGGTGTTCAGCCATCTCTACAGTCAGTTTTAGGACATTTTTATTTCATCCAAAAGATACCCTGAGCCCCTGAGCCAGCATTCTCCAACTGTATCTACCCCCACCTCTCCTGCCTACCCTTCTGTAGCACCCACTGTCTTGATTCCTGTCCCTATAGATTTACCTGTGGTGGGCATTTTACCTAAGTAGAATGTGGTGGGTGGTCTTCATGTCTGGCTTCTACTACTGAGCATAATGTTTGAAGACTCATCCATGATGTAGCATACGCAGTACTGTATTTTTATGACTGAATAGTATTCTGTTGTACAGTTAACACCACGTTTTGTGGGTCTGTTCATCAATTGATGGACATTTAATTGTTTCTGGTTTTTGACTATTATAAATAATGCTGCTATGAACACATTCATGCATAAATTTTTGTGTGACTGTGTGTTTTCATTTCTGCCCTCTTATTTATTTATTCATTTATTTATTTTCTTTTGAGACAGAGTCTCACCCTGTGCCCTGGGTAGAGTGCTGTGGCGTCACCATAGCTCACAGCAACCTCACACTCTTTGGCTCTAGCAATCCTCTTGCCTCAGCCTCCCAGGTAGCTGAGACTAGAGGTGCCCACCACTATGCCTGACTCATCTTTCTATTTTTAGTAGAGATGGGGTCTTGCTCTTAATCAGGCTAGTCTCAAACTCCTGAGCTCAAGCAGTCCACCCACCTCAGCCTCCCAGAGTGCTAGTAATTACACGCGTGAGCCACCATGCTGGCCCTGCTCTCATTAAAAAAAAAAAAAAAAACAAAAAACTGAAACTCAGCTATTTCAGATCTTTAGGGAACATGGTGGTGTATACGAAAGGAGAGGTGGGCCCTGAGCCTCCCGAGGGGTACAGTGGGAGATTCAGAGCTAAGACCCCAGGCCCAGGAAGCTTCTGGGATTGAAGATGGTGACCCCTATTCTTCACCCACCTAATCAGAACATGATTTCCATACAGGCGATAAGTATCCCACTCTTACTCCTCACCTGCTTTGGGACTGGGCCAAGAGATCCTATAAATAAGTTGAGTCACCAGAACTGCTGTGGTGTGGATGAATGTTATCTCTCAGCCTGGTTTGTTATCAGAGTTTATGAGAAAGTTAATTAAGGATCTCTTTATGTCTATTCTGAAATGATGTTTTCCTTTGGTAAGTAGACTGTTTTAAGCTATGAAGCAGAAAGATCCACTTTTTAAAATAGCATAGATACAAGGTGAGCATATTCTCAAAGAGAGATACAGCTTACTCATCTATGTAATTCATTAATGTCATCTGACACATTTGTTTTCGTGTATGTGTGTGTGTGTGTGTATTTTAGCAGGAAGATGATTTAAAAGTTTTTAAACCCCAATCTTATTTAGAATATCAGTGTGAAGGATTATCATCTGTGAGTTTCAGATTAAATGTGCTTTGGGTTCCAGTTAGAAATTCATCTGTAAAAATTCAGATATTAATTGAATCAGTATATCAAACGCAAGATATTTGTTGAATTAATTTGAATCATTAGCATTTATATTAAAGGTAAGCTAGACTCTAAAAAGTTTGGGTTTTATTAATATTATTTTGTATTATTATAACCATTTATAGTACACAGTGAAATAATCACCTAGTATATCTTTTAACCTTTAAATTCATAAAGGATAAGTATTGATTTAGGTCCTTAGAACTGGAAAGAGCAGAGAAAGCTTAGGCTCTCTTACTGTCTATTTGCTTTTAATAACTGGTAGATCAAGATACAATTCATAGGCCATAAAATTCTTCCATTTATGGTAGTAATTCAGTGGTTTTTCACTATATCCGGAGTTGTGTAACCATCACCACTATTTTATTTCAGAACATTTTAATCACCCCAAAATGAAACCCTGTTCTCATTAGAAGTCACCCCATGTCTTTGACCCTGGCAACCACCCGTTTACTTGGCGTCACTATAAATTCATCTCTTTCATGTGAATTGAATTACTTGTGGACTTTCATGACTGACTTCTTCCATGTAGCATAGTATTTTGAAGGTCCACCCACATCGTAGCATGTATCAGTACTTCATCCATTTTTATGGTTAAATAATATTCCATTGTGTACCACATTTAGTTTATCCATGCGTCTGTTGATGGACATTTAGATTATTTTCGTGTTTTGGCTATTATGCATAATGCTGCCATAAAAAATTATTATTTGAAAATAATGTCCCATTCCGTGGGTCATCTTTTCACTTTCTTGGTGACGCCCCTTGAATCACCAAAATTTTAAATTTTGATGAAGTTCAATTTCTCTGTCTTTTCCCTTTGTTGCTTGTATTTTTGATGTCTTATCTGAGAAATCATTGTCTAATCAAAGGTCGTGAAGATTTATGCCTATGTTTTGTCCTCACAGTTTTAGTTTTAGCTAAAACTAACTATTTTGGGCTGTGATTCATTTTGAGTTAATTTTCGTTTCTGGTATACAGACGGGATCCAGCTTTATATATTTTGCATGGGGATATGTGGTTGTCCTGGCACCATTTGTGGGAAAGTCTGTTTTTTCCCCCATGGACTTGTCTTGGCACCCTTGTCAAAAATCATTTAATCATAAATGTAAGGGTTTATTTTTAGACTCTCAATTCTATTCCAGTGATCTACATTTCTGCCTTTATACAAGTATCATCACATTGTCTGATTACTGTAGCTTTATGGTTAGTTTTAAAATCAAGATGTTGGAAAGACTTTCTACCTTTGATCTTTTTCAAGATTGCTTCAGCTATTCTGAGTCCCTTGTATTTCCATATGACTTTTAGGATCAGCCTGTTAATTTCTATAAAAAAGACAGGTGGGACTCCTAGGGATTGTGTTGAGTCTGTACACCAGTTTGGAGAGTGTTACCATTTGACAATACTGGTTTTCAATGCATAAGCATGGAATGTCTTCCCATTCATTTAGGTCTTTTAATTTCTTTTTTTTTTTTTATATATATATTTTTTTGTAGAGACAGAGTTTCACTTTATTGCCCTCGGTAGAGTGCCGTGGCGTCACACAGCTCACAGCAACCTCCAACTTATGGGCTTAGGCGATTCTCCTGCCTCAGCCTCCCGAGTAGCTGGGACCACAGGCGCCCGCCACAATGCCTGGCTATTTTTTTGTTGCAGTTTGGCCGGGGCCGGGTATGAACCCGCCACCCTCGGTATATGGGGCCGGCGCCCTGCTCACTGAGCCACAGGCGCCGCCCAGGTCTTTTAATTTCTTTCTGTAATGTTTTCTAGTTTCCAATGTACAAATTTTGAACTGCTTTTGTTAAACTTAACCTATTTTCATTGTTTTTGATGCGATTACAAATGGAATTGCTTTCTTTATTTCTGTTTTCCTTTTTTTGGAATTGCTTTCTTAATTTTCAGCTTGTTCATTTCAGTTATATTACAGAAACACAATTTTTTTTTTTTTTTTTGAGAGTTTCACTGTGTCACCCTCAGTAGAGTACTGTGGCATCACAGCTCACAGCAACCTCAAACTTCTGGACTTAAGCGATTCTCTTGCCTCAGCCTCCCAAGTAGCTGGAACTACAGGTGCCCACCACAATACTGGCTATTTTGTTGTTGTTGTTGCAATTGTCATTGTTGCCCTAGCTGGCCCAGGCTGGGTTTGAACCCGCCACCCTGGGTGTATGTGGCCGGCACCCTACCCACTGGGCTATAGGCGCCACCACAATCTTTTTATTTTATATTGATCTTATATCCTATAACCTTGCTGAACTTGTTTATTAGTTCTAATATTTTGTTGAAACCGCTTACATTACAATTTTCAAAATACAAGATTATATTATGTAGGAATAGAGATAGTTTTATTTCTCCATTTTCAAGCTTAATATCTTGTATTTCTTTTTCTTACCTAATTGCCCTGGCTAAAATTTCTAATATGGTATTGAATAGAAGTACCACAAATAAACATTCTTGTCTTTTTCCTGATCTTAGCGGGAAAGTGTTCAATCTTGTTTGCTACTAAGTATTATGTTAGCTGTGGGTTTTTTCATAGATGCCCTTTATTTTTTGAGGAATTCTCCTTGTATTCTCACTTTGTTGAGTGTTGTTTTCTTTTTTTATCATAGAGGTATTGAGTGTTGTCAGATGCTTTTTCTGTGTCTGTTGAGATGAGATGGTTATATGGATTCTGTTCCATAACCTGTTCTGCTGTCTGTAGGAGTCCATTCCATCTTGTTTTACATTTGTTATTTGATCTTTCTTTTAAACTGTTATGTGGAAGAGGGGAGACATAAAACCTTTTGTATCTATTTCTGGGTGAGGAATGAGTATTGAATTTATTTCTCAATTCTTTAAATCTCACCATAACAGATAAAAATCAGTCTAGCTTCCAGGTTGAATAGATTGCCTGAGGTTTTTATTATTATTTAATCCACAGAATCGTCAGGGCCAGTTCACATTTTAGTTAGGAAAAGCTGCCGTCAGCTTTTCAAGTCAACACCCAGCATAATGCTATTCCCCCAAATCCCCTCAACGGACGTTGATATGAAACTGAAAAGCGTTTGCTTCCTAGAATCAGCGGCTTACCTCCAGAAACACAACATGGGTCCCCGCAGTGGTCATCTAGACATCAGCGGCTTGCCTCCAGACACACAACAAGGGTCACAGCAGTGGTCATCTAGACATCAGCGGCTTACCTCCAGACACACAACAAGGGTCCCCTCAGTGGTCATCTAGACATCAGCGGCTTACCTCCAGACACACAACAAGGGTCACAGCAGTGTTCATCTAGAGATCAGCGGCTTACCTTCAGACACACAGCATGGGTCCCCGCAGTGGTCATCTAGACATCAGTGGCTTACCTCCAGACACACAACAAGGGTCCCCGCAGTGGTCATCTAGACATCAGCGGCTTACCTTCAGACACACAACATGGGTCCCCGCAGTGGTCATCTAGAGATCAGCGGCTTACCTCCAGACACACAACAAGGGTCCCCGCAGTGGTCATCTAGACATCAGCGGCATAGCTCCAGACACACAAGGGTCCCCACAGTGGTCATCTAGACATCAGCAGCTTGCCCCCAGACACACAAGGGTCCCTGCAGTGTTCATCTAGAGATCAGCGGCTTACCTCCAGACACACAACAAGGGTCCCTGCAGTGTTCATCTAGAGATCAGCGGCTTACCTCCAGACACACAACAAGGGTCCCTGCAGTGTTCATCTAGAGATCAGCGGCTTACCTCCAGACACACAACAGAGGTCCCTGCAGTATTCATCTAGAGATCAGCGGCTTACCTCCAGACACACAACAAGGGTCCCTGCAGTGTTCATCTAGAGATCAGCGGCTTACCTCCCAACACACAACAGAGGTCCCCACAGTGTTCATCTAGACATCAGTGGCTTACCTCCAGACACACAAGGGTCCCTGCAGTGGTCATCTAGAGATCAGTGGCTTACCCCCAGACACACAAGGGTCCCTGCAGTGGTCATCTAGAGATCAGCGGCTTACCTCCAGACACACAACAAGGGTCCCCGCAGTGGTCATCTAGAGATCAGCGGCTTACCTCCGGACACACAACAAGGGTTCCCGCAGTGGTCATCTAGAGAGCAGCGGCTTACCTCCGGACACACAACAAGGGTCCCCACAGTGGTCATCTAGAGCTCAGCAGCTTCCCTCCAGACACACAACAAGGGTCCCCTCAGTGGTCATCTAGAGATCAGCGGCTTACCTCCAGACACACAACAAGGGTCCCTGCAGTGTTCATCTTCCTGTGACCTGATTTCAGGGCCTCTTGGTATTAAGGACCAAGTGGTCCTACTAAGTCATGGCTTTCACTGACAGGAAGCATAGATAGGGAAAACGGGATTTGAATGTGTTGGTATAGACTTTGGCCTTTTAAAAGAATAACAAAAAACATTTTTCTTTTTAATATAGAAAACTTTAAATGATATTGAAGGAGAAAGAAGGAAAAGAATCATCTCTATAATCCTGTGCAGACTATTATAGGCTGTTAATTTGTGTGGTTCATATTTCTAGAATTTTTCCCTTGGATGTTTTCTTCATGACTTCAAGGTCAGGCTGTATATTCTATCACCTTTTTTCTCCCCTTTAATGTTATAAGCGCTTTCCATATTATAACAAATTCTAGGTAAATACCAACTTTAATTCTACACATACTAGAATTTGCTTAGCCATTAACCTATTGATGATGTGCAGATGGTCAGCAATTTTCGCTTTCACAAAAATACTGCCATTAAAAGCCGTTTTTAAAGGCCAGAGTTGGAAGTTGGTTTATGTTGATGTCTGTGTTTAAAATCTAAGTGGCTCTTATGCTCTCTGCAGACCAGGAATCGGGGGACTCCTAGTGACTCTGGTCATTCACATGAATTCTCTATGCCGTGGTCCTCCGTCTGTGAATTTATCTAGATAAATCCTCTCACAGAAACAGCATTAGTACAGAAATTGACCATAATGAAAATATTGCTAAGCCTGGGATAATGACCCATATTAATAGTGAGCTGTTGATTTCATTAGAAGGAAATCCACCTCTGTGACTAGCTCACCACGGCACAGGCCTTTCCCTGCAGTCCCCGTGGGTAGCACAGACGCTCTGCTGATAGCCAGAGCCAACAGGGGAAGTGAGAACTATGACCTGTGACCTAGAAGAGGCTTTTGGGGTTTTCTCTGGAAATAGTAAACATAAAGAAGAAGTCAAATTTTGGCCAAATTAGGTAAATCAATCTTTTATATTTCAGATGAAGCATATAGAAACATCATCCATCCTGAGGATTTCTTCATGTTTTATCCTTTCGTGTTCTCTTTGAAGGGAGAAAGGCCCCCCTTGGTGTGGTTCTGTTCCCTTCCATGACGTTTCTCCCCAGGGCCACTACTCACCTGTCCTGGCTCACAGGTGGTGGCATAAGTCTGCCCGTCCCCACAGAGCCGACATGGAGCACTCCACTGATCCTGCCCCCCTCACTGCTGTGGGCAGAACAGGTTCAGGGTCTAAGGACCCGAGGGAGCAGGGCTGACCCGCTGAGTTAATTGGAGGAGATGAACTCCAGAAGTAGGTTGAGTTCCCTTGTCAGCTTTGCTGTCATCCTGTTCCCAACTCCCTGGAACTGCCCTTTCATCGTGTTCTCTCTCCCCCAGCGTTAAGCCCTCGTGCTGCTCCCTGGATAACCAGAACTCTGACAGTGCCCACCCTTTCAGGGCTCCGTATTCTCCAATCATCCTTCACCTTTCTCCCAGGAAAACCAGAGTGTTCACGTACTTAAGTAGCAAAGCAATCTGATGACATCCTCTTATAGTCATCGTGTTGGAATGCAAATGTAGCCCTTTCTGTTAACTGCCTCGCTGGATGGCAGGACAGTTACTCAGTCACGATCATTTCTTCTGAAAGTTTGACAGAGGTGCTTTTTTCCTTTCTTATAATCTGAACAAGAAAGTAATGATACCTGTTTTCTTTTTCCTTCATCCTCCCTTTTCTGTTTCCTTTTCTTTTCTTGTATTCTGATCAAGAAAGTAGCGACACCTGTATTCCTTTTTATTCTCCCCCCTCCTCCCCTCCCAGGGTCGCATTCTGGCCCAGGCAGCAGCATCATGGCTCACTGCAAACCCCAAGCTCCTGGGCTCCTGGACTCAGGCTACCTGCTGCCTCAGCCTCCTGAGTGATCCCTGTAATCTTAACTCCTAATGAATTTAGAATCTGCACCCAGAGGGATCCCATAGCATTTATGTTCTAGACACTTCTTTCAGGTTTGCCTGTTCCAAGATTTTCAGAGTTGGAATAAACATTGAACTCTTCACATCAGCTTGGCTTAAAGTTAGGAAATATTGTCACCAAGAATGATATAGAGATAAGTGAAAAATAATAATTACCCCTACAGTGTTCTTAGGGAGGCATGCAATACAGATCCCGCCTGGATAGGGTTCTTTGTTTTTGTTGTTTGTGTGTGTGTTTGCTAGACTTTTGTTTTTTAGGGCAGTTTTAAGGTTCACAGCAAAATCGATCAGACAATCCTGAGAGTTTCCATATACTCCTTGCCCCACACACGCGTAGCCTCTTCTTTTAAAGGAATATGCAGGCTGCCTCGGTTTCCCCTGGTGAACCGGAGCCGTGCCTTCAGCATTCCCACCAAACTTCATAGAAACATCGATGTTGGATGTCTGTGTTTCAGCCTCTTAACAGCAGGGCCCCACGCACAGCGCAGGGAGCCCACTCACTCCACTGAGTCCAAGGACATCCCTGGTTCGGTCCCTGTCCCTCTGACTGCCAGGCCACCTCAGCCTAGAAGTGAACAGCCTAGGATACACCTGGGTGGGAAGTGGGGGTGGTCATCACAGAAAAGGTAAAAGAAAAGCCTGAGTGAAGCATCTCTTTAGGCATAGTTCCCTTTGGGCTGTGATCCTGAGATGAAGAGGCTCTTTTGGATGCGCCGAATGCACATGTTTCTGAACATGAGAGAGGCGACCTCAGAACACCTATTTTGTAAGTTTCTAGACCAGTTCCCAGAAAAGGGAACCACATTTAGACACCGGTTGGGGGGCCAAGGATGGAGTTTGACAAAAGTGTGAAAGAGAATAATGAGGCCAGCGTTACTTTCTTCCAGGTCCTCTATTCAATGCCTCTGTGCACTCAGACACACCGTCAGTCATCCGGGGAGATCTGATCAAGTTGTTCTGCATCATCACTGTTGAAGGAGCAGCTCTGGATCCAGGTACCAGTCTCTCCTCCCCTTCGCCCTCCCCACATTGCTTTTTGTAAATGTTTCTCACGTCATCCCACAGTGTTACACAGATGTGGGTGTCAGAGGTTGTGTCTCCCTGACTACCTGGCTCAGCACTTACACTTATTGGGTATTTAATAATTACACATTGAATGAATGCATCTATCTGCAAGATGAGTTGGAAATACATCCAGACTGTGAGTGTGCGTTTTCAAGGTGATCTGGCTGGTTCGAAGCCCACTGGCAGGGGCCAGCTCCCTCTCCTGTATCTTTCAGTCATATGTTCACTCAGATGTTTATTGTGATCCTTTGATGTGCAAGTTCTGCTCTAGATGCAAAGACCAGGGGAGTGAGCAAAAGGCTCCAAGTCTACCCTCATGGAGCTTGCAAAGTATTTAAGGACACAGGCAAGAAGTAAAGTGCCATACGAGGTCTGACAGTTAAGTTCTAGAACTCATCCTAGAAAACGTGCTACATACCTCATTGCTAAATGTTACAACAGTCACCTTAGAAGTGCTCCTCTTCCAAAGCTATGCACCAATGACACTGCCTAGTCTACTCTTTAAAGCAATTTAGGAATTCTTTTTTTTTTTTTTTTTGGAGTGGTTATCAAAGCTGTCCTTGTATCATCCTTCATGTCCTGAATGTCATCAAAATGTCTTCCTTTTGACATTTATCTTCAGGCAAAGAAAAAATGTCATCGAGGGCCCGATCAGGTGAGGAGGGAGGGTGTTCCAACACGGTGATTTGTTTACTGGCTAAAAACTCCCTCACACAGTGCTGTGTGAGCTGGTGCATTATCGCGATGCAAGAGCCCTGGGTTGTTGGTGAAGATTTTCAGTTCAGAGTTTTCTGTTTCTGTATCAATGTTTACTCAGTCTGCTATGCTTTTCATAGTCGGCTGACAATTTTGATGCACAATTGGATGAATTTTTGCAATCTTTATATCAATTCTGCTTCTTACTTACTGTCCTGACTTTCATCAGTGACCCTTTCTTTCCCTCAGAAAAATGTTTTAATCCACTTGTACACATCCATTTTCTTCTTGGCACTATCCCCATAAATTTGTACTAACATATCCCTGATTTTACTTTCACTCTTGCTGACTCTAACAAGAAATTTACAAATGTTTGTTCATTGCCCTAATTCCAGCTCTGACACTCTGAGACACACGCAAACATGTAACAACAGTAATGAACGCCACTCAGCAAGACAGCACCACACATCGACACGGACACAGCTGTGAGACACTGGTATACCAAGGTCACGAAACCCCACTGAGTTGTTTGTATAGTGCCGCCAATGTAAGAGCACAGTGGCAAGTTCCTGAACTCTATTGTCAGACCTCATGTAATAGCAGGTAGTGATTGATGCTGTGAAGAAATATGGAGAAAGGGAGTAGCAGATGGCCAGGGGAGCAGTATTGTAGTTAGAGTTCTTAGGAAATCTTGTAAATCTTTTCTTTGCAGAAAATATTAGCATTGCCAACAGGATGCCTCAGAGTCGTGGGACCTATCAGTCTTACTCCTTTTCTGCTTGGCCCCATTCAGTGACCGGTTGATGTCCCTCTCTCATTCATCAACTCTAAGGGCTTGCAAAAACACTGAATGTTGGCTCAGCACCTATAGCTCAAGCGGCTAAGGTGCCAGCCACATACATCAGAACTGGCGGGTTCAAATCCAGCCTGGGCTTGCCAAACAACAATGACAACTACAACCAAAAAATAGCTGGGCGTTGTGGCGAGCTCCTGTAGTCCCAGCTACTTGGGAGGCTGAGGCAAGAGAATCGCTTGAGCCCAGGAGTTTGACGTTGCTGTGAGCTGTGATGCCAAGGCACTCTACCCAGGGTAACAGTTTGAGGCTCTGTCTCAAAAAAAAAAAAAAAAAACACTGAATGCACTTAGGGTGTCTCTGTTGCTCAGTAGACTGTCCCCACACGCTTCCTTAGGCCAGAATGTACAGGGCTCATGGTTCCTGTGCGAAGGCCACTGGGAGTGCAGTCCTGGAGAAGAAAGCAAAAACAGGTGTTCATTCTGTGTACTGGGAAATCTAAGCAAAGGCAGGGTGGCCTGTAGTGAATCCAGAGATAGCAACTAAGCAGGGACTGGGCAGAGGCTTAGGGACCCCTGTCTAGGGCTGGCCCCTGCAGGACTTCCAGTTAAAGGTTTAGGTCAGCAAATATTTTCTGTACAGGACCCAGGTAGGAAACATATTTGGTTCTGTGGGCCAAATGATCTCTGGCTACTACCCAACACTGCCATGGTCTAATCAAATGGGTATAGTTGTATTCGGAGAAATTTTATTTATAGAAACAGGTGGTAGGCTGGACTCAGCCTGCAGGCTGTGGTCTACTGAGCCCTGGGCTAGTTGATTGATAGCAAATTTGGCTCTCTTAGAGAAGCTGAACATGGCTGATCTTTAAAAATAGGAAAAAGGAGGGGAGTTTGTGGAAATTACCAAAAAGGGAAAAGACAGAAACCCATCCAAACAAGCAGAGGTGGTTCGATGTGTTCATGGGGGTGAAGGAATGAGGCACCATCACTGTACTTGAGATGTGGGGGACCGAGAATGCAGAGTGGGACTCAGAGGTGGAAATGAAGGTGAAAGTGGAAGAGACCACCAGGAAAAAGGGGGCATCCGTTTTCTACATTGTAATATTATTTTTGCCCTTAAAACTAATTTATAATATATACAAAGGTAAATCCTTTAAATGCTATTTCTCCGTAAATGAATGTGATACCAGTTGCCCCTTCCCCCTTTTTGAGACAGAGTCTCACTTTGTCACCCTAAATAGAGTGCTGTAGTGTCATAGCTCACAGCAATCTCATACTCTTGGGCTCAAGTGACCCTCTTGCCCCAGCTTCCTGAGTAGCTGGGACTACGGGTGTGCTCCACAACGCCTGGCTAGCTTTTTCTGTTTTTAGTAGAGACCCGGGCTCGCTGTTGCTTTTGTGCCCTTAATAAGTCTTTCACCCAAGCATAGTTGCAAAAGCTATACGTGGCTATTATCTTTCAGATCACAGTTTTCCAGAACTTTGTATTCTTGGACTGTATGTGTAGAAGATTCTGAAAAATTAAACACAAGTTACAATTCAGTGGTCCCCACACCCCCACGGGCTGTGATGGGCATTCTCTCTGGTGAGGGACGTGTCGTGTGAGTGGGGTGAGGGCAGCAGCCTGAGCAGAGACAGGGGCGAGTGTGCACGTGGCGGGTTGAAGGAGCACCCCCAGAACTGTGAGGCAGAGCGGAGAAGGGGAAGGCGGAGCTGTGACTCGAGAGCAAGTCTAACTCCTCATGGAGCACGAGCTGAGCCAGAGTGCTGCCCAGCTTGAGGTAAGGGGGTCCTGAGTGGCTGTCCTGTGTGGCCAAGGAGTGAGGTATTTCCCAGCCTCCAAGAGGTGGCTTCCTTTAGTGGAGCCAAGCCTGTGGATAAGGGCATAGGTAGGTAGTGCGGGGATGTTAGCAGCCAGCACCTGCAGCCGCTGGGGCCATAGGGCGCCAGCCAGTCTGGACAGGGCTTCAGTAGGATGAGCTGCGGGTGGCAGAGCCCTTCCTGTGCACAGCGTCTGTTTGCAGGACCCTGCGGTTAAACTCTGTTGCTGATGTTATCGTGGTGACCGGCTGTTACTGAACACTTAACTGTGCTCTAGCTACTGTTCTGAGCATTTTTAGAAGTGTAATTAATTTAACCATGGGTGCTATGTCATTTTTATTTTTTAAAGCATTTTTTTTTTTTTTTTTTTTTGAGACAGTGTCTCACTATGTCACCCTCATGGCATCACAGCTCACAGCAACCTCGAACTCTTCAGCTTAAGCAATTCTCTTGCCTCAGCCTCCCAAGTAGCTGGGACTACAGGCGCCCGCCACAACGCCCGACGTATCTTTTGTTGCAGTTGTCATTGTTGTTTCGGGGGCAAACCCGCCACCCTTGGTGTATGTGGCTGGTGCCATAACCACTGTGCTACGAGGGCCGAGCCTTTTTTAAAGTTTATTTTATTTATTTATTTAGAGACAGTCTGACTCTGTCACCCTGGGTAGAGTGCCATTGTGTCATCATAGGTCACAGCAACCTCAGGCCTTTGAGGTCAGGCAAACCTCAGCCTCCAGAGCAGCTGGGATTACAGGCGCCCTCTATCACACCTGGCTAATTTTTCTATAGTTTTTTTGTGGAGACAGGGTTTTGGTCTTGGTCAGGCTGGTCTTAACCTGCTGAGCTCAAGGAATCCATCCGTCTTGGTCTCCCTGAGAATTAGGATAATAGCCATGAGGCCAGCGTGTCATTTTTCTTTACTAATGAGGAAACTAAGTCTCAGTGAGCTTAAGTGGTTCCCAGAGGTCACAGAGTAGATAAGTGACGGTGCTGAGATTCTAGCCCGGCATCCTGGCCTTGGAGGCTGGCTCCCACCTAGTAAGGTGGCAAGTAGCGGGAAGACAGTTGTGACTCTTGGCCTTCAGTAACCATCTGGCACCTGCAGGTGATGGCAGCTCTGAATTAAGCGTTTTCCTGAGTATGCGAGAATGACCCTGGTGCCCACTCTGCCCCGGCGCCATGAGGGTGTGAGGAAGTTTACAGCCCTCCCTGTGCCTCCAGGGAGCTGGTCTTCTTGGAGAGATGCTGGGAACAAGAAAATTTTATGCTCAAGGGCCATAGTGGGTCAGTAAGGGAGAAAAATTAAAGACACTACATTGTTAGGGTGAGCTGAAAAGGAGTTCTCCTTTGGATAATTTTATAGAAATTGTTGCTTTTGGCTTTGCTTATATTCTTTCTTAACATGTAGGCATCTAAAAGTAATTTATTTGCTTTATAATGTGCTCTTTGAGGTTATTAGTGTATTTTTACTAAATGAATAAATGTTACCTTTTGTTCAACAAAAATATGGTATTTATCATTAGTATAAAAAACCTTCTCAAGTAGATTGTGGATAATTATTGTGTCTACAGTCCTTTGTTGCGTGCTGGGGGAACCTCAGTCGGCACAGCTGACATTGGTGGGTCGCAGTCGATGGAAGAGGTCAAGGGCTTCTGGTGTCTGTTCTCTTTTCACATTCCATGAGAATTGCCACTTGTGCCAAAGGCTTCTTTCTCTTATGCCCACATTAATTTTTTTGAGGCTGTTAGAACCTTAATTTCGCAGAGTACTTTACGATTCAGCAGTGTTACTCTCTGGGACTGTTAAACTGTGTTCAGTTTTCTCAGCTTGACATTTTTTTCCTTTTGTTTTGAACTTGGGCACTTGTGCAAGGGAAAAAAAAAAACCACAGTGAGCAATAAAATGTAAACTGTTTACAACTCTAAATTTTGTACAATTTGTTTTACGTACCTTTTTTCAATACAACTGTATTTAGTGTCCTTCTGTGTTGGGTTTTCTGCCTGAGATGTCAAATGACCTATTCTCTCTGGGGGAGAGAGCAAGTGACGTGACTGCGTACCAGTTTTCTGTACCGTATTCTCCGTGAGAGGCAGTTTGGGGCCCTGACTTTTCTTCCCTTGACTCCTTAGGTTGAGTGGTGACAGCAGAGGGGTTAAGAGGAACTCTGGAGCTGGACTACCCGCTGGGTGCATGACCTTGAACAGGGGGGCAGTATGACAGTGCCTTCATCACAGGGCTGCTGTGGGGACGCAGTGAGACCCAGGGCCCACACGCTGTCGTAGTCAGGGTTGCACACTCGGCTGCTGTGTGTGTTACTTCTGCCCATGGCACTGACCCCAGGGTTTTGACTTGGTAATCTGTAGACGACATGGCCTTCGATGTGTCCTGGTTTGCTGTGCATTCCTTCGGCCTGGACAAGGCTCCTGTCCTCCTGTCTTCGCTGGATCGGAAGGGGATCGTGACCACGGCCCAGAGGGACTGGAAGAGCAGCCTCAGCCTGGAGCGTGTGAGTGCATTGGAGTTCCTGCTGCAAGTGCATGGCTCCGAGGACCAGGACTTTGGCAACTACTACTGTTCTGTGACTCCCTGGGTGAAGTCACCAACAGGTTCCTGGCAGAAGGAGGCAGAGATCCACTCCAAGCCCATCTTTATAACTGTGAAGATGGATGGTAAGAATGCCACACTAGTCTCTCTCTGCCCAGGCTGCAGCTGACAGGTCCAGGTGTGCGCCATTTTGCCACAGCCCATGCTGCCTTCTTTCTAGACCTGTCCTGGGCCCGCACCACAGAGAGCACAGGCAGCCCTTGCTATTTTCCCAGACTCGCTGTCATAGACTGGTGACACCATCAGGAAATGATTTTTAAGACTTACTAGAAAAATTGGCTGGTCATAGTGGCTCATGCCTGTAATCCTAGCACTCTGGGAGGTTGAGGCAAGAAAGATCACTTGAACCCAGGAGTTCGAGGTTGCAAGAGCTATGAAGCCATGACACTCTAACCTTAGGCAACAGAGAGAGACTGTCTCAAAAAAAAAAAAAAAACAAAAGATTTACTAGAAAAAAAAAATTTTTTTTTTTTTTTGAGACACAGTATCAAGCCGTCGTACTGGGTAGAGTGCTGTGGCATCGAAGCTCACAGCAACCTCAAACTCTTGGGCTCAAGCGATCCTCTTGCCTCAGCCTCCCAAGTAGCTGGCTCTCCAAGTGCCTGCCACAATGCCTGGCTATTTTTTAGAGACAGGGTCTCACTCTTGCTCAGGCTTGTCTGGAACTTCCAAGTTTAGGCAATTTATCCACCTCAGCCTCCCAAAGTTCTAAGATTACAGGTGTTAGCCACTGCTCCTGGTCTACTAAGAAAATTTTGGAGCCTTTGCCTATTTGATAAATTTTCTAGAAACCCACTTTACTCTATGCTAGGGTTGGGGTTGATAGGGATTCTGGCAGGCAGAGGACAGCCTGGAGAGGAAGGGCTCAGTCAGCAGGTGTGGCTGTGGCTTGGTTACCTGGCTCTCTTACTCTCCTGCTGGCTTTGCTTTTTGGAGAAGGGGGGTGCCTCCTGGAGTCTCTGCCACAGAGTGGATACTTTGTGGAGTCCCAAGGTGGGAGCTCCTGCCCTCATTGGCCCATGCTGACCACTAGGTCAACCTAGCCAGACAGTCAGCTGTATTCCCCAAGCAGCCCAGAGTGCTCAGAGAACAAAGAAACATGTTCACAAGATATGTGTCTCCTTTGGAAAGTAAATGTTAATTGAAAAACCTCTGTGGAGAGAACTCCAGAGCCTCTGGGGTCTGTAGAAGCCTTTTGAATGTGTTTCCCTAATGATACGTCAGTTTGGGGGAGATGGAAATTGGAGCCCCAGCTTCCACAGATCACTTAGCCTTTCTGCTCATTTCCCATCTCGTAAGGCTGTTTTGAAAATTAAACCATGTTAAATGTAAGGCACCTAGCAGTGTGGCAGGGTCACCCAAGGAGCACTGATACTTTGGGGAAGGGAAGATGGGATTTCCAGGGTAGAAGAATCTAATGGTGTTTGTGCATTTCTGAAACTTAAATCATCTATAAGCTATTTGTGTTTTGGAAATTCCTTGCTTAAAGTAACTGCATGTGAAAACCCAGATTTACCAAATAAGTAAGGGAGTGATTATTCACTTTGCTAGATAATTTACTATAGTGTTACTTAAAATAGCTCCCTTAGTACACTTCAGTTATTTGATGCATAGAATTGATTTATGCAGTTTTTTTAAGGATGCATCTGCTGCTGAATGTGCAGTGCCCTTATACTGACTTTTAAAAATCAATCTCCTGCCAAAACCCTAAAAAGCAAGTTGACATTCAAAGGCATCAAGTGAAATCTTTTTTATGGTTTTTATTCTCTCTTACAGAACTGGGTGGAGAGGTGTTTGCTCTTTTTATTATTTTTTTATTTTTTTGACAGATAGGGCTGAACGGCTCTTGTCTCCAGTGCTGTGGTTGGTGCTGGGTACAGGATGGGAGAGGGCTGACCCCTCAGTGAATCCTGCTGTGGGTGGAGGGAGGGCGGCAGTGGTGTCCCCAAGGCAGCTCCCTGTGAAGCACTAACCACTTCCCTTTTGATCTCTCCCTCCCAGTGCTGGACGCCTTCAAGTACCCCCTCTTGATCGGCGTTGGTCTGTCCACTGTCATTGGGCTGTTGTCCTGCCTCATTGGGTACTGCAGCTCCCACTGGTGCTGTAAGAAGGAGGTTCAGGAGACCAGGCGTGAGCGCCGCCGGCTCATGTCAATGGAGATGGACTAGGCTGGCCCAGGAAGGGAGTGACAGAGTGACCGAGGAACGTTCCAGCAACAATTGGGGCGAGAAGAGGACAGTGATCTTTTAAAGCAAAGTGTGTTACACTAAAAACCAGTCCTCTCTAATCTCAGGTGGGACTTGGCGCGCTCCCCTTTCTGCATGTCAAGTTCTGAGCGCGGACACATTTACCAGCACACAGCTCTTCTTCCCACGGCACTTTCTGTAACAATCGAGTGTGTGTTTTCCCAACTGCAGCTTTTTAATGGTTAACCTTTGTCTAATTTTTTTCTCCTGCCAGTTTATAGATTCTCTGACGTGTGTGTGTTTATAGCTTTGTTTCGAGGAGTTGTGGTGAGGAAGGGGGTGATGGCGTTCGGGGTTCTGTGTCTTGGGTGAGGATGGGCCTGACCGGTGAGAGCCGGCTTCCAGGGCAGAGGCGTGTGTAAGAGACTGCTGCTAACAGCCACCCTCCACCCCCGCCGGGAGACAACACGGGCCTATGCCAAGGCTGATTTGTGGCTTTTACTTTTCTACCCCACCCCTATTTTCAGGGGTTTAGACTACATTTGAAATCTAAACTTAGAGCATATAACTTCTATTGAGCCCAAATGCTTTTTTTCTTTCCTTTTTTTTTTGGCTCCTCTGCCTTTTTTCCATTTCTTTTGTATTTGTTTTATGTGACAGTGCTGAAGTGGCAGCCCTGGAATCTAGAATTTGGCTCTCCACCGAGCACCTTATCTTGCCACCTTAGCCTTAAGAATGAAGATAAAGAAAAATAAAACAACCACCTCTGTCTAGGGCAGCAAGAAGATCTGCAAGGAAGAGGAGGTTGGGGACAAGGAAAGGAACAGACACTCACTCCAATAGTTCTGAGGCCACTGTGCCTCAGGGACCCCAGGGACAGCCGAGGAAAGACTCTGGGAAGTTAGGTTTGTGCAGCTTCAGCCAGGAGGGTCCATTGTGTCAGCTGCGAATTAGGGGGCAGAGGCCACCACCATTCCCCTTTCCTGCCCTTGGCGGGAGACAGAGGCATTGGCCACCAAGGGGCTTGCTGGTGGCCACAGAAAGGCCACGTCCTTCACGTGCTGCTTGGGCTCCTTACCGTGAAGGCAGATGGCTACTTGCAAGACTGACTTCAAGGAATCAAATTGCCTGGAAGAACCGTGTATTTTCCATGACCTTTTCAGTCCTTCAGGCCTTTTTAAGATCCACTGCAGGGGGCGCGTGCGAGAGTATCCTCTGTGCTATGTTTGCCTTCCTATTAGGACATGAAGGAAACCCAGCAATTTACTGTCACGTGAACAGCCTGTAGAGTAAAGCTAAGCGCGGTCTGCTTCCCGAGACTGCTCCCATCAAGAATGGGACGGTGGGCCGAAAGGGATCGACCATGTCCGTAGCTTCTGCTGCTGTATTAAAAGTGCTCCCCTCAGAGCCCCTCACCCCATGTGGCACTGGCCTTTCTGAAGCATCCCAGTGGGTTTTTCTGAGGCTCACTGGCGACTTGGACCCTAATTGCAATCTTCTGTGCTTTTATCCTGGCTGTGAAGGATCTAACGCTGCTCTGTCCTCCAAAGGGGAAAAAAGATGCATTTGTTTTGAGCAATAAAGTAATATAAAATGATGGCCATTCATGTGCAGCTCTTCGTCACCTTGGGCAGGGTGAGCCATGCTCCTCCCAGCCCAGCCGCCAGCTCCCCTGTCCCTGCTGCTCACAAGGGTTCTGCCCTTATCACTGAGTCGCCTCTGGAGGCAGATTCCCACTGAGTTTTTCCTCCCCAGGGGACCACTCATGTGATAGGAACTGTAGATTCTGCCCCATTGGGAGCAGCACAGCTGGTGGCCAGGCCCAGAGCCCAGGGCAGGGAGATTGGCAGCAGGCGTGCCCCGCCGGAACCCGAGTGACCAGCAGACGATGAGGCCTTGACAACACCAGATTGAGTATTTTCTACATGTCATTTCATAACTGCTATTTCAGAGGAGGTGGGTCACAGGTGATTGTGTAAATGGGACTTAAAGACAGAACAAATATAACAGGTGCTGTATTAGTAACAGTCAGTGCCCCCCCCCCCCCCGAGCCCTCACAGTCATTAAAAGAAGATTTGGGGTTGTCGTAGCATAGGCCCTTCTTAGGAGGAGGAACAGGTACTTAGCTCTGGGTGTGACCAGGTGGCCCCAGGTGTACATAACAGCAGGGGCTAGGTCACAGCAGACACTCAGCGGTGTTGGGTCACATGTGCTCACGCATACCTCTCCTTTCCAAACTGCTGCTGCAGTTCAGGGCTGGAGTGTTCAGGCACCGACCTCCACCCACGTGCCCTGTGTCGAGTGAGCCAGCCAGACTGCAAGTCACCTGGAGGCCGGGAGGAAGGAGGAGAAACCCCAGGGCATTGTACCAAGGACCTAATTCCTTCCAGGGTCATAAATTTGCCTGGAATGTTTTTAAAGTGTGAGATGCACTCTTTTGTTGTACCAAATAGGGCTCCCCACAAAGTGCTCTTCTGGAAGAGATTCCCACCAGCAGCCCTGGTGTGAACGAAAGAAGTACCCATGGATGAAATTGCACTTCCTAACAAAAAGAAACTTTATAAAAGTTCGGGGTTTGTTTTTTTTCTGATCCTAAAAGTAGCCCCAGAAAGAGCCTAAGCTTTGTTCAGATAGAAGCCTCGAAATTATTCTGAATCATTTACTTCATGATGTTTACATACACATTTCACTTTAAATAAAAGAAAAATGGAAACTGACTTTTTAACAACTTTTCAGATTTTTCATGTGACAGTAGAACGCTAACTCACCGACTGGGTTAAACCTTAATTTAGAAATGTATTTATTTGTGTAGCCCCTGCACCTAACTCCCCGGGGCTCCCGAGAGCCTGGTAACGGAGGCCCCTCTTGCCCAGACTTTTGTCTGTTTCCCTGGTGGCTCTTGCTTCTAGCTTTGCAGATGGCCCACAGCCATGATTTTGTCACTGACATCAGTGAGCCAAAGACTGAGCCTTTTCGGCGGGAATAATAAGCAATACTCTACAACTTGCTACTTTCAAAAAAACTTTTTCTTTTTTTAGCTTCACTGATGACAACAGAGGAAAAAGGGAACTGGGATCGGGGTAAGTTCTCCTCCGCTGTTTGACCAAATTCTCAGTGATAAATATGTGTGCAGATCACTAGAGGAAAAACGTTGACTTTCTTTTTTTAGTGTGGCACATAGGGATCTGCAAAATTTTCCGTAGATAAAGGAAGGGTCTTGTGTATTTTTGTCCATATCCAATGTTATATGAACTAAATTGTATTGTTTTTATACTGTGACCACAAATATTATGCAATGCACCATTTGTTTTTTATTTCATTAAAGGAAGTTTAATTTAAATGGAAGTTGTGTGAAGACCTTGATTTTGGCCTCTGTTATCTTTTCACCATGAGGGATTGTGCCTAAATTCCAGTTGCAACTTTAGCATCTTCCGATCTCTTTGAATCCCATAAAAGCATAGTGGATTTTCACTAACCATAAAAGAAGAAATGGACTTAATGGGATCAATGTGTGTTAACATTCCCACCAAGTATAAAGGTGAGAGCTAGGATCCGGTTACTCACAGCTCACAAAAGGTCTGTTGGTCTTTAGGGAAATTCTCATAACCTTGCTGAACCCCTCTGGAAGGAGAGAAGTTACATTGTTCCTCTGCAGATGAGGAAACAAATACCAAGTCTGTGACCATATACTGACTGGAACCAAGCAATTTTTCTGACTCGTGTGGTCTGGAGCCACACCTGCCTGGAACATACCAGCCCCTGTAATAGGAACATAGTCCTCCTACGTGGGCCACAGGTCTTCAACACGCCGGGCTCCCTGCCGGCCCCAGGGCAGGTCCTGGCCTTGGCTGGTCTCTCCCATTGACTCTGTTGGCCTCACTTGTGTCCTGTTCAGGGACTGCCGCATGTTGTGAGTTATTCAAGGGCTGGGTCTATATCCGAGTCACTGACAGTGCCCGATGGCTGGCAGTATTCTGGGCCTAAAGAAGGTACTTTCGCTTTATCATTGCACAGTTAATGATCTGCTGTAGGAAACAACCCACCGTTCCTACTTCTCAGTGAACTGGGAGGATCCCATAAGGTTAAGATGCCAGTGCAGTCAGAGCTGGTCTTTAGCAATCCTCTACTTCTGAACCTAGGCCTGCCTAACTTTAACTTAATTTAAAGTTTTAAATGTAAATTTGAATTAATAACACTAAGTTAAACTAAATTAAAAATGAAACCAAAACCGTGTGCCCCAGGACTGTACTAGCACAGGCAGGTTGCCACTCAGAGCCTGTAGGCCTGGGCACATACCGTCCGCTTGCCTAGAAACCTTTCCATGCAATCCTCTTTCCACCTGTCCAGCTTGTGCTTCTCTTTCAGGCCCCAGGGGCTTCTTCCTCCCCTCCAGGCTGAAGGAAGATACCCTGACAGATGGTCTGGTAGTCTGGAAATAACGAGGAGAAGAACCATTCACTGCTGGGGCCCCAGTTCCAAAAGTGTAACAATAGCTCACACTCGGATTCTTAGAGGTGCCCTGTGTGAGGACAAGCACCTGCTGGATGTGACTGCAGTCTTCAAGGCCCCCGAGGGGGCTGCCCCAGCTCTCCTGCCTGTTCTCCACATAACTGGATCATTCGACTAATGGCCACTTATTTCCTGTAACCTACAAACCGGCATGTATGACACACTTTTAAAATTTTATATTGTTGTATTATTTAGATAGGTCAGGGCAAGCAGATTAGGAGGCAATTGCCACTATAAAAGATAGTTTGCTATGCTCATGAGTCCCAAGAAGAGGGGCCACACCACACACAGGAGGCCACATGGGGAAGTTCTGGGGTCGGTCGTGAGACAGAAGGAGGAAATAACGGGCAAGAGCCTGTACTGTGGTTTTCCCAGGAAGGAATGAGTGAGGCAGGGTGAGCAGGTTTAAGATTGGTGAATAATTTCAGCAGGCTCTGGAGCATAGGGGCTATCCCTAGTTGTCTGCTACTGACCCTGGGGTGGTTAGGGCAGGAGAGTGGAGTGTGGGCTCTGGGTTGGAAAGGCATGCTCTCAGGTGAGTCCCGCACTAGCTCTTGGAATCTAATCTAGGTAGCCCTGGGAGGGGCAGTCTCCCCAGGATTATAAGAATCAAAAAGAAACTGGGATGATGTGGTTAGTATTGTTGATACAGTCACCACTTGGGGCTTCTAGACTACTGGGGTACACTGGGGTGGCTCAGCACGGCTCAGAGGTGTCTGCATTGTCCTGTTTGTCCCAATAGTATTGGATACATGATTATATAAACTTGTTGAATAGTGTGTAAATCAAAATAGGAATGCCAAGAATGAAGTGTCAAGGTGCTGTTGGTAAAACTCAACATCCACATGCAAAAGAATAAAGTTGGACCCTTACCTTATACCATCTACAAAAATTACCTCGAATGGATTAAAGACCAAAGCATAAGACCCCAAACTACAAAATTCCTGGAAAAAAAGTAAGAGGAAAACTTCAGAACATTGGACTTGGCAATGATGTTTTGGATGACACTAAAAGCAAAAACAACAAAATAAAATAAGACAAATGATGGCTCGGCACCCATAGCACAGTGGGTAGGGCTCTGGCCACATACACCGGGGCTGGTGGGTTTGAACCAGCCTGGGCCAGCTAAACAACAATGACAACTGCAACAATAACAAAAAATAGCTGGGCGTTGTGGCAGGTGCCTGTAGTCCCAGCTACTAGGGAGACTGAGGTAAGAGAATCACTTAAGCCCAAGAGTTTGAGGTTTCTATGAGGTATGACGCCATGGCATTCTATTGAGGGTGACATAGTGAGACTCTGTCTCAAAAAAAAAAAAAGGCAGACAAATGAGACCACACCAACTTAATGTGTGCATGTTAAAGGAGACATTCACAGAGTAAAAAGGAAACCTACAAAATGGGAAAAAGAATTTATAAATCATCTATCTGATAAGAGATTAATATTCAGAATATATAAGGAATTTTGTTGTGCAACATAATAACCTGATTAAAAATGGGCTTGAATAGACAACTCTCCAAAGAAGATACACAAATGGCTAAAAAGCACTCAGCATCACTAAGTGTAAGAGAAATGCAAATTAAAATCACAGTAGGCTATCACCCGACATGCGTTAGGATGGCTGCTCTCGACAGAAAATCACAAGTGAGGCCAGGTGCAGTGAGTCACACCTGTAACCTCAGTACTCTGGGAGGCCAGGGCTGGTGGATCACCTGAGCTCACGAGTTCAAGAGCAGCCTGAGCTAACGTGAGACCCCGTCTCTAAAAATAGCCTGGAGTTGTGGTGAGCACCTGCAGTCCCAGCTACTTGGGAGGCTGAGGCAAGAGAATCACTTGAGCCCAAGAGTGTGAGGTTGCTGTGAGCTATGAGACCATGACACTCTACCGGGAGTGACAAAGTGAGAGTGTCTCAAAAAAAAAAGGAAAGTCACAAGTGTTGGTGACAATATGGGAAAATGGGAACCATCATGCACTATTGGTGGGAATATAAAACAGTGCAGCCATTTCTAAAACAGTATAGAGGTTTCCTCAAAACTACCAAATGATCCAGCAGTTGTGCTTCTGGATTCACATCCGAAAGAATTCAAAGCAGTGTCTCAAAGAGGTATCTGCACACCCACGTCCATTACAACATTGTTCACAGTAGCCAGGAGTTACAGTCAACCGATGAATGGGTAAAGAAAATGTGGTATATACATAAAATAAAATACCATGTAGCCTTTAAAAAGAATAGAATCCCATTACAAGCTACAACCTGGATGAATCTCGAGGATATTATACCAAGGGGCATAAACTTGTGGCCAAGACAATTATGGAGGACTCCACTTACATTGTAAAGGATCTAAAGTAGTATAGAAACAAAAGAGGTGGTGCTAAGAGATAAAGGGAGGAGAAATTAGTATTTAGTGGGTATAGAGTTTCATTGTTTCAAGATGAAAAAGTTCTAGACTGCAGCACAGCAGATGAATGTACTTAACACCATTAAACCATACATTTAAAATGGTTAAGATGGTGAATTTAATATTGAGTGTTTTTAACCTCAATTTTTATAAAAGATACTGATAAAAAGATGAATTCTCTGAAAAGACTCAATAGGGGCAAATTTTTTTTTTTTTAATGCTATCCTTTTCATCTGGAGACGCTATCTTCCAGTAATTCACCAAAATAACAAAGCTGTGTAGGCCTTTCGGAAAACATGGAGTTGCTCCTTTGGCCACACACATGTGAATCTATAAGAGAGACTGTAGACATTGAGGGAATGGGTGCTGTTCAGAAAGGCCTGGGGCAAAACCGGAGGAGTCTCCAGTGTCACCCAGCATGCTTCTGGAATTGTGAACAAACAAGGGCAAGGTTCTTGCCAAGAAGATGCTAACAATTTAGGTATGAGCAAAGCAACTGTAAAAGATTGAGGCTGCAGTGGGGGCAGTGATAACAAAAACTTGGCCAGATTCCACAGGTCACTGGCTGCACAAATGTTTTCAAAGTTCTTACTACATTTTAAAGAAATAATATCTGAAAGTTGTAGAGAAGGCATCAGAGGCTTGGTTTGTGCAAGAAAACGGTAAGAGATTTCAGGCAACAGATTCATGTTTAAAAGAAAGGCTTTTAAAGGAGACTGATGGATGGATATATGGTTTAGGTGAAAATAAAACGTCTAAAACACGTAGGAGTCTTTTTATGATTTCCAGCTTTCCTTGACATGTTCTCCTGATAGATGAACAGTCCTAAATGTGTTAGAAAAGAAGAGTTTCTAGTGTTATTGTCAATAAGTAATTAACTGTTCGTAATTACTTAAGTAATTTGCTCAGGATTTGAACCCAAATACTTCTCACTCCAAAGTCTGTCCATGTTTTAAATCACTACACAAGCTCTGGAACCTAAATATTCCAGGCATCCAGTATTTGTTGGATAGATAGAAAGAGGAATAGGAACTAGACCCTGCCCTTGTGAAATTAATGGCCTTAAGGATAGGGAGGCATGTAAATAATTCATTTTATTATCATTCAATAAAATTATAGCAGTTCACTGACATCCCAGGGGCTAAGGAGTAGTGATCTCTACCCAAAGTGTCAAGAAAGGTTTCACATAGGAGATGCAGATCTAGGTTTTTAAAATTTTTTAGTGAATAAGCATTTGCCAGGTAGGGATGGGGCAAGATTCTAAGCAGAGAGGCTAGCATTTTCAAAGTTCAAGAGGAAACAATGGTAGAGAAACGCAAGTGGTTCTGTCCTCAAGAGTGCAAGTTGAAGGGTAGGGTGGTGGGAGAGTTCCCAGGGCCAGCTCGTAAAGGTCATAGCAAGGAGTTTGGACTTGATCCTCTAGAAATATCTGTGGAGTCACTGAAAAACTTCAATGTGGGACGTTCATGGCTATGTTTGTATTTTAGATTACTCTGACAGCAGAGTAAGGGAGAGGGTAATGCTTGAAGACCAAAGGGACTTCATTAGTTTAAATGAAAGATGGGGGCCCTCAATGCTGATAGAACAGGTAGAATTAATTCATAGAATATTTTAGAGAGAATTGAAAGGACTTTATAACTGATTGTTGAGCATGGAGGCCACCGTGGGTCTGAGTGGATTTTGGTGCATTCAGCCATGGTGAACAATACTAGCGAAAGAGAAAACCATGATCTCAGTCTTAGACTCAAGTTGAGTTTCCTGAGGGACCTTCAAGAGGAGATATTTCACATCAGCTGGATATTGGTCTGGAGCTTAAGCGAGAAGTGGGGTCCAAGGTCTATTTGTGATTGTAAATGGATAGATGAGAACAAGAGGTGGCATCAGAAGAGGAGACAGAACCCTGTGAGCTGCAGGGAAGGAACCTCCGAGGGAGAAGGGGAAACTCCTGGGGAGAGAGTGTTATCCGAGCAAGGAAAGCATTCCAAGCAGGTTTGCCGATGGACAGCCATACTTGAGGCCAAAGAAAGACCAAGTCAAGTGCCCCGTGTCCACCACTGGTACCCTGGTGTTCTAGTGGATTCAATCCCATTTTTCAGCAGCCTGACATGCCAGTGAGAATTAGGAAATCAAACAAAATGAAAGACACCAGGAAACTGGCAGATTGAAGGGGGACAGAAGAGGAGAAAGTTTAGAACTAGGGTAAAAAGTTGGCTATTCAGTAGGACGGGGGACACTTGGGCTTCTTTATGGACAAAGCTATGGATGAATGTCCCTCAGGGAATAGGAGGGGTGTGGAGTCCAGGTAAAGGGACTTTCCTTTGTCCTTCCCTCTGGGGCCTATTCTGATCTCTCCACCACCACCCCCTTAAATTTAAATTTTTTTGAGACAGAGCCTGGCACCCAGGCTAGAGTTCTGTGGCAGCAGCCTAGCTCACAGCAACCTCACACTCCTGAGTTAAGTCACCATGCCCGTCCCCACCTAAACTTTTAAAAAAATTAGAGCTTTTTGTCTGTTAACCCTTCTTAGAAAATTTAAAGTATAGCTGGGCATCGTGGCTCACGCCTATAATCCTAGAAATCTGCGAGGCCGAGGTAGGTGGATTGTTTGCACTCAGGAGTTCAAGACCAGCATGAGCAACAGCGAGACCCTGTCTCTATTAAAAATAGAAAAACTATCTGGGCATGGTGGCCCATGCGTATGGTCCCAGCTACTCAGGAGGCTGAGGCAGGAGGATTGCTGAAGCCAAAGAATTTGAAGTTGCTGTGAGCTATGATGCCATTGCACTCTACCCATGGTGACAAAGTGAGACTCTGTCTCAAAAAGATTAAAAAAAAAAAAAAATTAAGGACTAGCCCTTCCCAAGAAAGTGTTCACTTAGAAGATAGGAGCCGGCCTAGGAATCCCATCTGTTTCTTTCCCTTCTTTTTTTTTTTTTTTTTTTTTTTTGGTTTTTTGGCCGGGGCTGGGTTTGAACCCGCCACCTCTGGCATATGGGACCGGCGCCCTATTCCTTGAGCCACAGGCGCCGCCTGTTTCTTTCCCTTCTACCAGCAGCCTAATATACTCTTTTCCCCGTTCCCTGCTTCTGATCCCACTCCTGCCCATCTGTAACCTTTGCCTCCACCCATGAAAGTCTAATTCATTCTTTTCCCCACATTCTGGAGTTATCACTCACCTTGAAACCCTCTTCAGCCTTAGCTGACTGATGTCCAGCTCCTGGTAAAACTGGGCCAAGGGGGTAAGAGCAGAGAGGCTGGAGAATTGAGACATGATGCATTCTCCATCACAGGGGCCCTCTCAAAGCCTCAGTTTCCTCCACTCACTGTATGGGGGAGTTGACTGTGGTGCCTTCTCACGCCCTGACTGCTCAGTGTTTTAGATGCACAGAGGTGAGGCTCAACCACGGAGCCTCCATGCGGTGGCACTCTGGGCCCTGTGAATTTGTGATTAATTCTATCTGAAGTCTAAGAGCTCAAGTGGGGAAAGGGACAAAATTATCAGCTTCCCTCTAAGCCCTTACAGCTTACCTCCTCCTCCAGCCACTCACTGTCTTATACTCTGCTTTCAGAAAATCATGAGTAGCAAGTTAGGTTTGTTAGAAAGAGCACCAAGCCAAACGTGAGAAGGCAGCCTAGTGCTAAGGCAGCCATTTCCTAACCATATGATTTTGAACACATTAGTTAGCCCATCTCTGAGTCTCAGTTTTCTCATCTGTAAAATGGGTTTAGTAATACCTACCACATAGTGATATGAGTTATTCTCTAAAATTGCATATGTGAAGTGCCTTGCACAGAGCCTGATGGGTACAAGGTCCCTGTTTAAATATTTCTCAGTCCTGAATGCATATGATGGCAGGCCATAATACCTGCAACTTCTGATTCTATGAAACTAATACTGGACAATGTTAACCTGAAAAAAAAAAAATCTTTTAATTAACCTTCCAGAAACTGGAACACAATTTTTTCTTTAGTAAATTCTGGGTTGTTTTGTCCAGTATTGGCCCTCTCCCTCCATTTGAACCAGGAACAACATTTTTACATTCCTTTCGACTGAAACAATTGCAATGTAGTGATCCCCAAGGTAATAACGTAACTGTGTTTCTTGCCAGCTCTATTTTTTTTTTCCTTGACAACAGAAAGCCGCTTTTTTCCCCCTCAGAAAAGAAGCGACATCATCCTGTTGATGTTAAATTCTGACAGAAATAAAGCACTAAAAGGCTGATAGACAAATATTTTGGCAACAGGCAGGAATGAGAAGTTGGTTGTATATATTTTATGGATACAGGGTACTCTATTGGCAGCGATTGTTTCTGTGGCCAATCTTATTTCTAAAGTAATTCCCTTTTCAGTGCACATGGCAAATTGATTGCAGTGATGGCCCTAGTTTGAGGTTTTGTGTTGTTCTTGTTGTTTTCCAGTCTCTCTCTGTTCTATCACTTTGCAGCTCCCGTCCATAAACAGGCAGAGTCCATTAACCCATCTCTGGCATTTGGACTTGGCCACGTGACTGACTTTGCCTTGTGGGATGTTTGTGGTCAAGATGTAAGCAGATGTTTTTTAAAGTGCTGGTGTTTTTCTACTAGGAAAACTTTACCAGGAAAATGTGCTAAGCTGGCCTGCTAGGCGGAGCTAGAGAGCCATGGAGGAGAACCAAGGCGTCCAAGCCAAGGCCACCCTAGACCGCCCAGCTCCTGTCAGCTGACAATAGATAAATAAGCAAAGCCACCCACATTCACAGAACTACTCAGCTGACCCACCGGCCTGTTGGCAAAAATAAATGTTTACTGCTATAAGCCACCGAAGTTTTGTGATTTTTTGTTACACAGCAGTAACTAACTGATAGAGTACATTTTGCCTAAAATGTTGGTGCATGGTGGTGACCCAGGACTTCTCCAACTGCAATGATGAACAAATGCCTATAATTCAAGCTCTACAGATATTATAATTAACAGCCTGGGAAGGCAGTTTGAAAACTTCGTTCCAGGCAAGCTTCCCTTTATTTGTTCCTTAAATACCATCTGCTCATCCCTGCTCTGCTTTTGTACATTTTATTTCTCCCTACTGGAATGTCCTTCCCTCTCCTCCCTGCCTCTCTGAATCAGAGCACATCTCCAAGGATCTACCTAAAACCGACTTCACTGAATGATCTTCTGTGGGCACCCCCTGACTGTCTAGTCTATTAACTCTTAGGGTGTGTCTTGCCTGAGCCATGAAATGGATACCCCACCCATGTTGCCTCATATGGTGACTGCTTCTTGTCTATACTTGTTTATTAAACTAGATTCCAAGTTCCTAAATTGCAGAGTCTCTTTCACACTTCTTTTATCCCCCAAGCCTTGCTTGGTACCTTGAAAAGATACCTAGAAGTGCAGTCTTTCATTTAAGACTTTAATGTTTGTAGGTTGACTGGCCTGAGGGGTCTCACTGTTAGGTATCATTACAAATGAATAAAACCAGAGAAATGGATGGATGGATGAATGAATGAAGTTGACTCTACACCCAACTTTGTAGAATAATACTCTACTCAACTGTAGTTCCCAATAGGAAAATAAATTTTGCTTTAAAATGACCCTTTCTCTGAAGATTTTACTGGCCTCCCATTCTCCCCAAATTAGACATTCATGCCCTCTCTCTCCTTCCAGTGTGTGTATCTCTTTACTTGTATTTCTCCAGGCAGCCTCCCCTAACTTCTCTTGCATGGTAATCATGTTCTTCCTTCTTTGGGGCTCACCTCTACCATACCACATCATCACAAACAGAAGTTCCTTAAGAGCAAGGCTAGACTTTAATTTAGGTATGAATGTCCAGCCCCTGGTAGAATGCATATCGTTAGGGCATACTCACTAAGTCTTTAATTATTTTATCTATCCTTTCTCTATGTTTATTTTATTTTATTTTATTTTGAGATAGAGTCTCACTCTCTTGCCCCAGGTAGAGTGCCATGGCATCATCATAGCTCACAGGAACCTCAAACTCTTGGACTCACTCAAGCGATCCTCTTGCCTCCCAAGTATCTGGGACAATGAGTGCCTACCACAGCTCCTGGTTAGTTTTTCTATTTTTACTAGAGATGGGGTCTCACTCTTGCTCAGGCTGGTCTCCAAGTCTTCAGCTCAGGCAATCCACCCTCCTCAGCCTCCCAGAGTGGTAGGATTATACTGTGCCTGGCCCTCTGTGTTTTTTTAAATGCCTTAGGTAAGGTCCTCATCATGGCTCTTGGACACAACTACAAAATCCTGTAACTGGCCTACTTGCTTCTAGCCTTTTCTCTTTCCTTCACCTATCAATCAGTAACACCTTCTGTTAGTGAAATACAAGTGTGGGATTCAATTTAAAAGGAAACTGTAACCACGCTATATGCCTGCTAAAATCTTCCCTGTTACCTCTACTGTTCTTCAGGGTAAAAGCCAAACTCTAAGGCTTGGCATGCAAAGCCCACAAAGATCTGCCCCAGCCTACCTGGATACCCTGCTCTCCTTCCACTCCAGCCTCAAACTCTATTCCAACAGGAGATACAGCCTCTGTACCCTCACTGTCCATGCCAGACTGTTTCTCCCCAACTGTTCCTTGGCCTCCTTCCTCCCCCAGTGACTTGGTGACTCACTTGACCCAACCTGACTGGTGCTGATTGTCCTTCCTGCCCAGGCTTCCTCCAACACCTTTCCGGGACTCAGTGACAGTGGCCACTGCACTGTGAATGTCTGATGAAGTGGAAGCTTCCTGAGAACTCTAGGACAAAAATACTACTGAATTGGCCTGGGTTCAGCGCCAGCTGTTGCATTTAGGCACTTCTCTGCTGGCATCTTTGGTGCCCAGCCCCTCACTGGGCAGGTGAAGATTCACTCACACGTCTCATGATGGTGACAATGGTAGCTGCTATTTACTGAGCACGTCCTACGTACCAGGTACTGTTCCAAGTGCGTTAAATGAATTAGCTCTTCAGCTCTCACAGCAACCATACGGGGCACACACTATTAGTAACCCTATTTTAGATATGAGGGTTAGAAAAGGTTAATTATCTTTCCTAAGACTGCACAGCTACTAAAACTAGACTTGTGCAAACCCAGGCAGCCTGACTCCAGAGCCTGTCACCTTCACCAGCACTTCGTGTCACCCCAGGTTCATGTTTTCTGGGGACCCTTCTCTCAGTTCTCAGTCATTTCCTCTTTCCAGATGGAAGATGAGGTAAGGGCCGAGAAGAGAAAATTTCTGGTTCCTTTTTTATTTATTCGGTTTACTTAACCTCCCTCATCAGTACTAAACGACCCACACTGAGCCAGGAAGGACAAGGCCCATCTTTTCTCATTTTTATCTTTATACATTTCCTAAACTAAAATGAAGATAACTTGTCTACACCCAAATTTGCGTGATGAGCACAGAAGTGCGTAGGGTGGCTGGTTTTGCTTTTTGCAAGCTGTTTCTCAGTGGCTGAAAACCACACGATTGCTTCCTCTCCACCTTTGCAGTGAGAACACAGCATTTTGTCACTTAGCTTCTGAGCAACATCAGTGACTCTGCTGGGACAGGAAAGGTCTGTGCTGGCCCAAATGGCAGGCATCTCATATGTGGCATCTTTCTTTCTGTTTCTGAGTAAGTTTCACAATCCTGACTGTTTCTATTGTCACAGGAGTTAGTTGACAGGTGCCTGCTGGGTGATGGAACAGGACAATTTGGTCTCTACGGGAACAGCTATGCTATGTATATCTAATGTTAGCAATAATTTTTGACTTACTGATGACAATTCTTGGCTTACTAAACATCCTTGACTTCTAGGAGGTTCAAGGCTTGGTTGGGTTCCTTGTATGTGAATCTATTGGCTTTTACATTTGTCTGATCTGCTAGTTTTGCTTGACCTTGGCTTGACCTGACTTTCCTGGGCTGACCATCCCAAGACAGAATAAAAGACTTTGCTCCGCAGACTGAGAGGAGACCGTAAGGTTTGCCCGATGTTACAGTCTGACTATATCAATGTGCCTTGGGGAGGTGGCTGGATGGAAGGAAAGGTTACAAGAGCACTTAGCAGTTTTAGCAGACTAACTGAAAGAAGGTTCGGAGTTTCACCTGTGAGCTGAAGTGGGAATTGGCTGCTGAGAGACTGAGAAGGGAGCAGGAAGATTCATTTGGCTCTGCTGAGGGCCACCTGGAGGGCCTTACCTGGCCCAGGGGCGTTTATCTATGTTATAGCAAGGGAGAGGAAGGAGAGACTGGGAGGTAGAAGGGAGAATCAGGTGAATTGGACAGGGAATGAAATAGCTTTGGACCAGATAGAGAAGGAAGCAGATTTTTGTGTGTGTGAGCTACAGATTCCGTTAGCATCTGGTACCCCATGTCAGAACAATTTTTTAAGTGCATAAAACAAAATGCACAGGGTTATAGAGAAAATCAGTCATGTTGAAATAGTTACTGAAATATTTTTAATAAACTGTGTTGAAGTAATTTATTTACTTCTTTATGCATTAAGTAACAGTATCTAGGTATAGGTCTATAAAACAGCTAACTTCAAAGTATTGAGAAATATGAGTAATATTTCAATATTTCTGAAACATTTGTACTATGATGTGAAAATATCTGTGGTTTATTGTCTACATTTATGAATGAAGAAAATACTAAATTTCTATAGAGGTTGTTGAAAGTAAAGATGTAAGAGCTTTTTTTCACCTTGGTTTATGTACTCTTTCATGGTGTATGTACACCCAGGTTAAGAACTCTTTAGGCCATGTACAGCATCTCACACCTATAATCCTAGTACTTTGGGAGGCCAAGGCAGGAGGATCGCTGGAGACCTCAAGCATGGAAGACCAAGACTTCTCCTCTTCCAAAAAAAAAAATTATGCAGGTACAGTGGCAAGGACTTACAGTCTAAGCTACTTGGAAGGCTGAGCCAGGAGGATTGCTTTAACCCAGGAGTTGAGGCTACAGTGAGCTATGATAATGCCACTGCACTCTAGCCTGTGCAACAGAGTAAGACTCTGTCTAAAAAACAAAAAACAAAACAAACAAAATCTCTTGCTTTAGACAGACTGGATAGTGTTAGTGCAGGGACCTAAGAAGCTGATAAGATCGGGGAACTAAACCAACCTGTAATTGGTGTGACCAGAGCTGAGGACACAAAAGCTGCTTAAAAAACACTGGTTGAGTTGAACTGAACTCATGTCTCAAGAGATGTAGGAAAATGTGAGGTAAGGATTTGATCTGGGGCCTGACAGGGAGGTCCCAGGACCACTTGCTGGATGACAGACGCCCTGCCAGACTGGCTGGGCAGGTGCTGATGGACAGGCACACAGCTGGGATCCCTTGGGGGCTGGTGTGTTTCTCCTTGTTCTGTGAAATTGTCTGAATGTGATTCTCAAGTGTATGTGCTTTGTGTATTTGGTCTGCATGTTTGCCTTGTGTATGGGGAAACTAGGTTTACATTGTGTAATAATTCAGAGAATTGCAAATTCTCTGTCTCTCTCTCTTTTTTTTTTTTAAGTAGGCTGGAAGGCCTGGGGAAGGAAAGTAACCACAGTTGAAAAGGAGGAAGCCGAAAGCTTTTCCTTAACCCTCTTAACCAATTGCTCAGTCTGAGTGTGGATGCTCATGGCTGTAATCCAAGCATTTTGGGAGGCCAAGGTGAGAAGATTGCTTGAGGCCAGGCGTTTAAGACCAGCCTGAGCAACACAGCGAGACTTCATCTCTACAAAAAGTAGAAAAATTATACACCAGGCATGGTGGTACAGTCCCAGACAGTCAGGAGACTGAGGGAGAAGGATGGCTTGAGCTCAAGAGTCTGAGATTGCAGTGAGCTGTGATGCCCCTGTAACTTTAGCCTCGGCAATAGGATGAGACCCTAATTTAAAAAAGAAAAAAGCTACTTAAACTGGTTATACGTTTATTTCTTCTAAATTCTAACTCATCCGAAGTGCTAATTTTGTATAGAATCACAGTTTTTATGTGAAGAATACATCAGAAAATAACTCGAAAAAGTTTCGGAAGCCTGAGAGGAGGGAAATGAAGGAAATCAATTAAGTGATGATCGGTTGATCAATTACATTGTTTAGCAAGTGTAGACTTTGACTCAATTTTTTTTCTATAAATATAAGGATAGAATAATCCTGTTAGAATATGGTGCTGGGGATGAGGTTGATGTCAGGGGTGAATGAACTCTTGGACTTAGCACTTAGCTGTGTCTGCAAAAAAGAGCCATTAACACATGAGGCTTTGGCAGAAGGATTAGTGTTTGTCTTGTTGCAATTATATTCATCAGGAAAAAAAGCCACTTTTTGGAATGGATGGGAACAATCTCATCCTCCAATCACATAGGGTTTTTGAGTCTGTACAGAAAGAGAACCTGCTTATTATGATAGGGTGGCTATTTTCTAGGTAGCTTTTCTATAAGGTAGAATTATTTGAAATTGCTGGGCTTTTGGTATCAAAAATGGTCAAATAGGGGCCATTTTATGTGGCTCAACTTAATAGTTTTCATTGAAATAATACTACGATGGTAAATTTGAAATTCCAGCAATAGTTCGAAAAAAGCCAATACCATCGAGGAATGTTTATGTTTTGAAAGCATGATTCCAGGGCTTGTGTGCCAAGCCATGTCTGCATCCGTTGCCAAGAATTTGAGCCACTGTTCAAAGGTACCTAACCCTCTGTCCATTAAAAGAGAAAGCATTGGTGCCAGGCGCAGGGGCTCACGTCTGTAATCTTAACACTCTGGGAGGCCGAGGTGGGTAGATTGCCTGAGCTCAGGAGTTCAAGACCAGCCTGAGCAAGACCCAGACCCTGTCTCTACTAAAGATAGAAAAAAATAAAAAACAGCCGGGAGTGAGAGCGGGCGCCTATAGTCTCAGCTGCATGGGAGGCTGAGGCAGGAGGATAGCTTGAGACCAAGAGTTTGAGGTTGGTGTGAGCTGTGACACCAAGTCATGTCTCTCAAGGGTGACAAGGTGAGACCCTGTCTCAATAAACAAACAAACAAATAAAAAAAAAAGAGAGAGAAAGCAATGGCACAGTTCTTACAGGCATTTTACTCTTTAGAGAAGTGTGTGCTCTCAACAACCCACACAGAACATACTTACAACAAAATGCTTGAGTATATGACCCCAAGGCACAGCCATTCGAGCTAATCTTTATGAGTCATTCCTTCACACCTTAAACATACTTTTGAAACCTCCTAACCTTTTGTAAAGCCAAGGTGGGAGGATTGTTTGAGGCCAGGAGTTCAAGACCAACCTGAGCAAGAGAGAGACCTGTTCTCTAGAAAAAAAAAAAAAAGAAGAAGAAGAAAAAGAAAAATTAGCCAGGCAGGGTGGCACCTGTGGCTCAAAGAAGTAGGGCGCCGGGCCCATATACCAGAGGTGCCGGGTTCAAACCCGTCCCTGGCCAAAAAACTGCAAAAAAAAAAAAAAAATTAGCCAGGCATGGTGGCATGCACCTATAGTCCCAACTACTTGGGAGGCTGAGGCAGGAGGATAGCTGGAGCCTAGGAGTTGGAGGTTATAGTGAGCTATGATGACACCATGATGCCACTGCACTCTAGCCTGGGAGACAGAGGGAGACCCTGTCAAGAAATAAATAACAGACAAACAAAAGAAATAAGATACTGTCTACCTTAGAAGCACCACCACCTTGCAGTGTGTCCCATGAAGTCATAAACGCTTCCCTAGGCACTAACCTTCCTGACTTTCACGATAACAACTTCCTAGCATGTTTTAAAATGATTTTACCAGTTATGTATATGCATCACTAAAGAATACAGTGCGGTTTTGCCTGGTAATAAATTTATATATATCTGTATCTAGTCAAAAGGATTGAAAAGCATTTTGCATCTTTCATTGGACAGTCACACATGTTACTGTAGATACTTGTAACTTGTTAATTTTTATTTCTATATAATATCCCATTTGATGAATATATTACAGTTTATCCATTCTACTGTTGATGTTCATATGGGTTGCCTCTTATCTGTGGCTTTAATGAGTAGTGTAGTTATGAGTATTCTTTAACACACAGCCTGGTACACACATTTCTCTGAGATGGCATCAATGAAAAGTCTTCTAAACTGCCTCTGGAGTACAACTTTTTTGTAAGTAATAAATTGGTTGAGGCGGTCTAACTTCTCTTCCTAGATACTTACTACAAAAAGAGTATGATATAAATGTATCATATTGATTAGGATTATGAATGAATTCATGTATTTTAAATATTACTGGAGGCCAGGTTTGGTGGCTCAAAACTGTAATCCTAGCACTCTGGGAGGCCAAGGAGAGGGGGACTGCTTGAGCTCTGGAGTTTGAGATGAGCTTGAGCAAGAGCAAGACCCAATCTCTACAAAAAAAATAGAAAAAGTAGCCAGTCATTGTGGCAGGTACGTATAGTCCCAGCTATTTGTGAGGCTGAGGCAGGAGGATCACTTGAGTCTAACAGTTTGAGGTTCTGTGAGCAATGACTGTGTCACCGCACTCTACCCGGGGTGACTGAAACTCTGCCTTACAAAAATAAATACCTAAAAATGAATAAGTATGTAATTTATGACTAGAAACATGTGTGGCTGGCTGACTGGCTGGTTGGCTGTTGCTTTGGTTGCTTTGGTGTGGATGGAGCATATACCTGCAATTTTTAGTTGCTCCTTCAGGTGACCACTTACCCTTTCTGCCATTTTTTTGTAGATCCCCTTAAAATTATTTTTGTTTCGTGCTAAATCCCCATGGTCAGCCTTATCTCCATCTATCTCTGCCATGGCATTTTTTCTTTCCCCACATTGTTTTCCACCCTAGTCTCCTTTATTCTTTGTGCTCGTGGAGTCGCTACATTCACTGATGCTTTTGTCTTCCCCATCTTCTTATGGACTCTGTTCTGTGAACTTGGTGATACCAGCAATCGCTCCCTGATGGGTCCTTCTGACATGGGTCAACTCTGCCTTCCCTCCCACTGGGCCCTGGTCCCCAGGTGAAAGACCTGGCCCCACCCTGCAGCGTGTCTGTCATATGTCTTTTTCTGTAACACAGAATGAACTAGCCTGCAATTGCCACTCATAATAAGGAAACACACCCTTTTTGATTTTTAAAAAATGCTTGATTTAAAAAATGTGTCAAATAAAAGGTTACCATTTAATCATGTTTTCTTTTTTCAGATCTAATATTTGAGATTTATCCCAGTAGAAAACATTCCCTAGTGGTCCCAACTGAAAACTTTTGGTAAGAATAGGAATAAAATAAATTTTGAGCCCAGAATCTACTGGACTTTCTATTTCTATGATGAAGCCTTTTGGAAATGCTGTAGTGACTCTGTAACAAATGACAAAACATTAAAAAAAAAAAAAATCCACAATTTAGAAAGGAAGTATCACAGCCTTCTTCTGATGCGAATTTTAGATAGTTTTGCAACATATCTGCCCCAAACCCAACAAATGAGTCCAAGCAACCAGCAAGAAACACCAGGGCCTGAAGGGCAAAGTTGTAGACTTTGCTGCTCCAGCAACCACTTGTGTGGGAGCTGCCCAGGGGCAGGAACGCTGGAATTTCAGGTTTGAGGAAAGCTATGCTGAATTATCATACATCAAATTTGCTTTAAAATAAGGCCACTTAGACAAGCAGATGCTTAAAAGCAGTCAGGTTACATTGACAAAGCTAAGAGACTGGAGATTACTATGGAAGTTAAAGTTACAATTAACTCCTCAAACCATTCCACTGCTGCTCAGCCCAAAGATGTTGAACGTCTGAGTTGATTATTGCTAATAACCTGTGATCTCATTTACCAGAATTGCAATACAGGGAACTACATAATGGGGTGTGTTGGGAACTGGTGCTGATCTATTTTTATCCCCTTTACTTTCTCCTACTTGCAAGCTAAGCTCAGCACTGGCCAGAGACAAGTAACAGTTCAGAAAGGACCGCTGTTCAGAGCTGAGGGTTACCCTGTCAGCATTGGCTGCAATGTAACTGGCCACCAGGGACCCTCTGAGCAGCATTTCCAGTGGTCTGTTTACCTGCCGGCAGCCCCGACCCAGGAAGTCCAGATCATTAGCACCAAGGATGACGCCTTCTCCTACGCATCATATGCACAGCGGGTGCGAAACAGGGAAATCTACGTGGAGAGGATCCAGGGCAACTCGGTCCTGTTGCACATCTCAAAGCTCCAAATGAAGGATGCTGGCCTGTATGAGTGCCACACGCCGAACACTGATGAGAAATACTACGGGAGCTACAGTGCAAAGACCAATCTAATCGGTGAGCTGTCTGTGCTCTTTCGCTCGCTAGCCCCTGAGAAGCCCGAGGCTTCACCATCACCGTGCCTTGCAATGGGATGTGGTGGTTTTCTTTTGTTTGCTTTGGGGAAAGAGTCCATGTACCTCTCTGGATATTTTGGAGATTTGTCACAAGTGTGTATCTCATATTTTTTAAAAACATCAATTCATTTCTCTTGATCACCTTTGCTATAAAGACTTATATGGTGTGTAGGTCTCCCCAGGCCTCACTCACAGCTGTCCAGGGCTTTGTAACAGCAACAGCGTTAGGCAAAGCCATGACAGCTCTCCCCAGGTTGCCTCTGCTTAGAAGCAGGACAGTGACTAGATGAAAGAGCTGGTATCAATATCATAGGCAATAACTTAGAAATGATTATTCTCAAGCTATCATTCTCTATCATATTTGCCCACAAGGAAAGGGTCATAGTCCTTGCAATTGTCACTTTGTTCCTTTGCCTGGAATATCCATCACCCTTTTTTCAGCTTAGCGAACTCCTACATATTATTCAGGGCCCAACATAGATTACCTCCTCTCCAGTGTGGTGCCTGTGGCCCAGTGAGTAGGGCACCAGCCCCATATACCAAGGGTGGTGGGTTCAAACCCGGCCCTGGCCAAACTGCAACAACAACAAAAAAATAATTACCTCCTCTGTACAACCCATCCTAACTGCCTCAGGCAGTATTCCCACTTTCTTTTTTCTTTTCTTTTTTTTATTGTTAAATCATAGATGTGTACATTAGTGCAATCGCCTATACCCATTCTAAGATGCACCATAGATGTGGCCCTACCTATTACCCTCCCTCCACCAAAACCTCCTCCCTCCCTTCCCCTTCCTTGGCCCTTTCCCCATAGTCTTGTTCTATAGTTGGGTTATAGTCTTCATGTGAAAGCTATAGTTTAGCTTCATAGTAGGGCTGAGTACATTGGATACTTTTTCTTCCATTCCTGAGATACTTTGCTAAGAAGAATATGTTCCAGCTCCATCCATGTAAACATGAAAGAGGTAAAGTCTCCATCTTTCTTTAAGGCTGCATAATATTCCATGGTATACATGTACCACAATTTGCTAGTCCATTCGTGGGTCGATGGGCACTTGGGCTTCTTCCATGACCTAGCAATTATGAATTGGGCTGCAATAAACATTCTGGTACAGATGTCTTTGTTGTATTGTGACTTTTGGTCTTCTGGGTATAAACCTAGTAAAGGAATTATAGGATCGAATGGCAAGTCTACTTTTAGGTCTCTAAGTGTTCTCCAAACATCCTTCCAGAAGGAACGTATTAGTGGGCATTCCCACCAGCAGTGTAGAAGTGTGCCCTTTCCTCCACATCAATGCCAACATTTCTGGTTTTGGGATTTTGTTATGTGGGCTACTCTTACTGGGTTAGGTGATATCTCAGAGTAGTTTTGATTTGCATTTCTCTGATGATTAAGGATGATGAGCTTTTTTTCATGTGTTTGTAGATTTTGTGTCGGTCTTCTTTAGAGAAGGTTCTCTTCAAGTCCCTTGCCCACCCTGAGGTGGGGTCACATGTTCTTTTCTTGTTAATACGTTTGAGTTCTCTGTGGATTCTGGTTATTAGACCTTCATCAGAGGTATAACCTGCAAATATTTTCTCCCATTCTGAGGGCTGTCTGCTTGCTTTACTCACTATGTTCTTGGCTGTGCAGAAGCTTTTTAGTTTGATCAGGTCCCAGTAATGTATTTTTGATACTGCTTCAATTGCCTGGGGAGTCCTCCTCATAAAATAGTCACCCAGGCTGATTCCTTCAAGATTTTTCCCTGCACTTTCTTCAAGTATTTTTATAGTTTCATGTCTTAAGTTTAAATCTTTTATCCAGTGAGAGTCTATCTTAGTTAATGGTGAAAGGTGTGGGTCCAGTTTCAATCTTCTACAGGTTGCCAGCCAGTTTACCCAGCACAATTTGTTAAATAGGGAATCTTTTCCCCACTGAATGTTTTTAATTGGCTTGTCAAAGATCAAATAACGGTAAGTAGCTGGATCCATCTCTTGGTTCTCTATTCTGTTCCAGACATCTACTTCTCTGCTTTTGTGCCAGTACCATGCTGTTTTGATCACTATCGATTTATAGTACAGTCTTAGGTCTGGTAGCGTGATTCCTCCTGCTTTGTTTTTATTGTTCAGTAAGGTTTTGGCTATTCAAGGTTTTTTCTGATTCCATATAAAACGAAGTATTATTTTTTTCAAGATCTTTAAAGTATGACAATGGAGCTTTAATAGGAATTGTATTAAAATTATATATTGCTTTGGGCAGTATGGACATTTTAACAATGTTGATTCTTCCCAGGCATGAGCATGGTATGTTTTTCCATCTGTTAACATCTTCGGCTATTTCTTTTCTTAGAGTTTCATAGTTCTCTTTGTAGAGATCTTTCACATCCTTTGTTAGGTATACTCCCAAATATTTCATCTTCTTTGGCACTACTGTGAAAGGAATAGAGAGAGTCCTTGACTATTTTTTCAGCTTGGTTATTGTTGGTATATATAAAGGCTACAGATTTATGGGTGTTGGTTTTGTAGCCTGAGACATTGCTGTATTCCTTGATCACTTCTAAAAGTTTTGTAGTAGAATCCCTAGTGTTTTCCAGGTATACAATCATATCATCTGCGAAGAGTGAAATTTTGATCTCTTCTGACCCTATGTGGATACCCTTGATCGCCTTTTCTTCCCTAATTGCAATGGCTAAAACTTCCATTACAATGTTAAAGAGCAACGGAGACAATGGGCAACCTTGCCTGGTTCCTGATCTAAGTGGAAATGATTTCAATTTAACTCCATTCAATACGATATTGGCTGTGGGTTTGCTGTAGATGACCTCTATTAGTTTAAGAAATGTCCCTTCTATACCAATTTTCTTAAGTGCTCTGATCATGAAGGATGCTGGATATTATCAAAAGCTTTTTCTGCATCGATTGAAAGAATCATACGGTCTTTATTTTTAAGTTTGTTTATGTGTTGAATTACATTTATAGATTTACTATATTGAACCAGCCTTGAGACCCTGGGATAAATCCAACTTGGTCATGGTATATAATTTTTTTGATGTGTTGTTGGATTCTGTTTGTTAGGATCTTATTGAGTATTTTAGCATCTATATTCATTAGTGATATTGGTCTATAATTTTCTTTTCTTGTTGGGTCTTTCCCTGGTTTGGGGATCAAGGTGATGTTTGCTTCGTAGAATGTGTTGGGTAATATTTCTTTTTTCTCTCTATTTTGGAAGAGGTTTAGTAGTATAGGTACTAGTTCTTCTTTAAATGTTTCGAGGATTCTGACATAAAGCCATCTGGTCCTGGGCTTTTCTTTTTAGGGAGATTTTGTATAGTTGATGCTATTTCAGAACTTGATATAGGCCTGTTCAACATTTCCACTTCGTTCTGGCTAAGTCTTGGTAGGTGGCGTGCTTCCAGGTATTGGTCGATTTCTTTCAGATTTTCATATTTGTGAGAGTAGAGTTTCTTGTAGTATTTGTTAAGGATTTTTTGAATTTCTGAGGGGTCTGTTGTTATTTCATCATTACCATTTCTGATTGATGAAATTAGAGATTTTACTCTTTTTTTCCTGGTTAGGTTGGCCAAAAGTTTATCTATTTTATTGATCTTTTCAAAAAACCAGCTTTTGGATTTATTGATCTGTTGTATAATTCTTTGTTTTCAATTTCATTTAGCTCTGCTCTGATTTTGGTTATTTCTTTTCTTCTGCTGGGTTTGGGGTTGGAGTGTTCTTCCTTCTCCAGTTGCTTGAGATGTCCCATTAAGTTATTAACTTCCTCTCTTTCCGTTTTCTTGAGGAAGGCTTACAGTGCTATAAATTTCCCTCTTAGGACTGCCTTTGCAGTATCCCAGAGGTTCTGGTAATTCGTGTCTTGATTGTTGTTTAGTTCCAAAAGTTTGGTGATTTCCTTCTTAATCTCGTCTATAATCCACCTATCCTTCAGCATAAGGTTGTTAAGCTTCCATGTTCTTGTATGGGTATGCAGGTTCCTGTTGTTATTGAGTTCAACTTTTATTCCATGATGGTCTGAGAAGATGCAAGGAATAACTTCTATTTTTTTAAATTTGCTGAGGTTAGATTTGTGGCCTAGGATGTGGTCGATTTTGGAGTATGCTCTGTGTGCTAATGAGAAGAATGTGTATTCAGTATTGTTGGGATGAAATGTTCTGTAGATGTTCGTTAAGTCCAGATGTTGAATGGTTGAGTTTAAATCTAAAATTTCTTTGCTTAGCTTCTTTTTGGAGGATCTATCCAGCACTGCTTAAGGGGTGTTAAAATCTCCAACTAGTATGGAAGTGGAGGAAATTGAGTTGCTCATGTCTGTTAGAGTTTCTCTTATAAATTGAGGTGTGTTGTGGTTGGGTGCATAAATATTAATAATACAGATCTCATCATACTGAGTATTACCTTTAGCAAATATGAAGTGTCCATCCTTATTCTTAATTATTTTGGTTGGTTTAAAGCCTATTGCATCTGCGAACAGGATTGCAACGCCTGCTTTTTTCTGCTTTCCATTTGCCTGGAATATAGATGACCATCCCTTCACCTTGAGTCTATATTTGTCTTTTAATGTAAGATGCGATTCTTGGATGCAGCAGATATCTGGCTTGAGCTTTTGTATCTAGTCAGCCAACCTGTGCCTCTTTAGAGGACAGTTTAAACCATTCACATTAATTGAGAGTATTGATAAGCCTTTCGTGAGTCCAGTGGACATTTTTAATCCTTTTGCGACTGTGGAAGTTGGAATTTGATCAAAATTTTCTGGGTGAGTTTACTTTTGTGGTGGAGGATTACGCTGGTCTTTATGGAGGATAGATCTGAGAATATCCTGGAGAGCTGGTTTAGTTATCACAAATTTCTTCAACATGTGAATGTCATTGAAGTATTTAATTTCTCTGTCATAAATGAAACTCAGTTTAGCTGGGTGCAGGATCCTGGGTTGAAAGTTATTTTGTTTTAGGAGATTAAAAGTCGATGACCATCCTCTTCTAGCTTGAAAGGTTTCAGCAGAGAGATCTGCAGTTATTCTGATATTCTTCCCCTTGTAGGTAATGGTTTTCTTTCATCTGGCTACTTTCAGAATTTTCTCCTTCATATTAACTTTAGTGAAATTGATTATGATGTGTCTGGGGGATGTCTTATTCGGGTTGAGTCGTACTAGAGTTCTGAAACTGTCTGCTATCTGAATTTTGGAATTTCTTGGCATGTCTGGAAAGTTCTCCTTCTGTGCCTTGTGAAGCCACTTCGTCACTTTCGGGGATCCCTATAAGACGAATATTGGTTTTCTTCAAATTATCTGAGAGCTCTCTGAGAGAGTGGTCTGTTTTTGCTCTCCATTTCTCTTCTTCTTTGAGGGTTTGGGAGTGTTCAAAAACTTTGTCTTCAATGTCTTTTCTTCTGCTTGCTCCATTCTGTTGCTGAGGGATTCTACTGTGTTTCTCAGATCGTTGAGGGATGCAACTTCTTGTCGCAACGTGTCGAAATCTTTGGTCATTTGGTCTTTGAATCCATTGAATTCTTGAGATAACTTTTGCAATTCTAATTCGATCTTATTTGCTATCCAGATCCTGAATTCAATTTCTGACATCTCAGCTATTTGTTTGTGCATGGGGTCTTGTGCTATTTCTGCCCCATTGATCCTTTGGGGAGTTGATCTACTCTGATTATTCATATTGCCAGAGTTTTTCTGTTGATTTCACCTCATGATTGTTTTTCCCCGTTGCCTCTGGCCATCCTCAGAGTTGGGGAGGTGTCTCTCCAAGATTAGACCCCAGCGGGATCACTCTATTGTTGCTGGATCTTTGTAGGGAGTGACCCTGTGTAGTTCCTCTGGGGCTGCTCTAGCTAGGGAGTTCTGGTTGTGGATGCAGCTCTGGTTTGTGACACACCCGGATCCAGCAACAGGGCTGGGGGTGGTGTGCACGGTTCTGGGAGTGCCAGGCACCCAGTGACTTTGGCACAGAGAGCCCAAGGCTCCAGCAGTCTCTGGCCAGGAGAAGAGCTCTGCGCAGAGGCAGGGAGGGCTCCAAAGGGCACGCAGCTACCAGAGTCCCTGTCCAGATGAGCGGGCTAGTGTGGAAGCTGGGAAGACTCAGGAGGGAGGATGCAGGGTTGCGTGGCTCCCGCAGTTCCTGGTCAGGGAATGTGGAGGCCCGGTGGGTGCGGGTCACTGGTTGGGGGTCGCTGCACAGCTCTTATGGAGGTCTGGGCAGCGCCAAGCCCATGAGTTTGAAGTTGCTATGAGCTGTGACATCACGGCACTCTACCCAGGGCAACAGCCCAAGGCTCCAGTGTGCCAAAGCTGTCTCACTCTGCCCGTAAGGATTAAGGCTGTAAGGCAGCTCAGTCCCCGCCTTTAGGCTGCTCAGTCACTAGGTTACTTTGACCAGCCCAATCCTTGCTCTGAGACCCTGAGGGCGGAGCTTGCCGGGGCAGTTCTTTCACAATGGCTTCCTGCGCCCAGCTCAGTGGCTCAGTCTGGGGCCCCAGACAATACCCAAAGTTCTCCACACTCCTGCTCAAGCTCTCCCCAAGGCAGTTCAACTGAGTGCCAAGTCCAAGAACACCGAAACAGTTCACAGGTAAGGCCTTTCCGGTTTGCAGTCTCACTGCTGCTTGTACTTACGGTTGCTGGGGTGACTAGGTCGATCGAACACACGCAACCACTTGCCAGTTTTCCACTGTTTTTGTCCTCCTCTTGGGGTCCAGAAGTCCCTTGCTGGCTCCCTGTATCCTCAAAGGGATGATTATAGGCCAGAGATGCCTGGAGTCTTGTCTCCCCAGACTCGCTGTTCCCAGTTGCAGGGAAGGTGTTACTCGGCCACCATCTTTAATCTCCCCACACACACAACTTCAGTATTCCCACTTTTTTGTTCCCCCTCAATGCTCTGTTTATATCACTGTCATTAGTACTGACAGTTATGTAGTGACTGACTGTTTATATGCCTCTCTCCTGCCACACCCTGAGGTCTTTGAGAAGAGAATGTTCCTCTCAGCTTCTAGCAAACAGCTAGCACCGAGCAGGTGCTCAGTAATACTGATATGAACATGAATATATTGATAACTAAATGTGGGTGGTGCTTTCACACAAGCTCAGACTATGCGATTTCATTCAAAGAAGAAAAGAATATAAGGGTAGGCATTAAGATAATTAACCAAAACCTTGGTAAGGAAGGCATTTTGACTCTAAATGATAAATTACAATGAGTTATTCAAGAACGTTATACAGGCACCCTTTAACGCTCAGGCAGGTGAAGTGATGTGCCCAAGTTGATGTAGTCAGATGCGGATGATTGAGGATGGAAATCTAGGTCGTCCGCCACCCACGGCTTTCTCCCTTTAAATACGTACTCTGAGCAGCTAAATTGGTTACAGCCTATGTGATGAAGCGACACCAGAATCCAGACATCAGAGAGCCATCTGCTTTGCCAAATTCTACAAACTGTAAATAGATGCCAGGGCTCCTTCTGGCAATAGACAGCATATGGGTGGGGTCTCGTGTGTCTCGCGCTTTACAGGTGGTGGTTCAGGGCACCATCCTCACCTAGAGGCCAAGTGCACAAGCACTGGGCCAGTCGGTTTAGTATCATTCCTTTGTTTCCAGTTATTCCAGATACCCTCTCTGCCATCATGAGTTCGCAGACTCTCAGTAAGGAGGAAGGTGATCCTTTAGAGCTCGCCTGCCAGGCGTCCAAAGCCACAGCCCAACATACTCACCTCTCCATCACCTGGTACCTGATGCAAGATGGAGGAAGAAGCCAAGCCACCGAGATTATTTCTCTCTCCAAAGATTTTATGCTGATCCCTGGGCCCTTGTATGCAGAGAGGTTTACAGCTGGTGATGTGCGACTCAGCAAGCTTGGGGCCATGACCTTCAGGCTGTCCATAGGGAGACTCCAGCCCTTGGATGAAGGCCAGCTGTTCTGTGAGGCAACAGAATGGATTCAGGATCCAGATGAAACCTGGATGCTCATCACGAAAAAGCAGACAGATCAAACCACTCTGAGGGTTCAGCCAGCAGGTAATTATCTTCTCAGGAAATTCATCCATACGTTATAATGCATTGGTAGTGGGTATTTGCAGAATATTTTTTTTTTTTCTAATCTTTCGTTGCCTCTAAAAAATTGGCTAGAAAGTTTGGGTAAACATTGTTTTTGCCGTCTGGGAAGCATAACTAAGAAGGACTCGGTCTGGGCTGTGTTCATAGGTTTTATGTGAGATAAGATCTGTTAAATGGTTAAGTTCATTCCACAGACCAGCCAGGGAAATAGTTTTGTTACCAGTTTTGCCAGGCTCCGTGTTGGCACATTATCTACATTACCTAATTTAGACCTGATGATCATCCGGTAAGGAAGTAGTGGACTCCTCATCTTGAAAGTGAGGAGCTTGGGCCTCAGACATGCGAGGCGCCCCACCTAAGCTCACCGGGTGGGGCAGAGGGGCTGGTGTTCAAAGGCAGGCCTATGTCTCTCCAAAGCCCACTCACCACAGACACTGAGGCCTCAAAGCAGCTCCAGTTTCCAACTTGAAGCCTTGTCTTCCTCAGTGCTGGGATTTCCTTCCACCTGACCCCTTTTCCGATGTGAAATGCTGTCTCTTTTCATGATCCCCTGGCTTTTTTGTCAAAGCAAGCAGAGAGAGACCTTGTCTGCCATTCCTGGGTTCTCTACATAGGCTTTGGTCTAAGAGAAACGAGTTGCTAAACCGTGTGTTATAAACTCATTGCTAAAAGCAATGATCCGATGTTGGATCATTAAAGTTTTCTTTCTTTTTTAAGAGGAGCGTTTTTCTATAAAATTGTCTTGTTGACGTCGAGTATGTAAGTTACACTTGGTGAGTCCTGTGGAGCCATATCCCATGTGCTTTTAGGAAAATTCCACTGGATATTCTCAGTCAAAAAGGAGAATGAGAAATCACAATTTACAGCAATTCAGTATAAGATATTTAATTTTATATATGCATAATATGTACTATTCAATTCAGCATATAATAGTTTATTTTTTAATTTATAAAGCATATACAACTGTATACTTCATACATTTGTGCGTATATTTTGCTTAGTAGGATTGCATTCAGAAAACCATATGTGGTGTCCTTGCTAGGTGATTTAAGGAATAGTCACAAGCATTTTTTACTCTAGGAAACTTTTTTTGGCTTACCTGGCTCTATACAACTGAACTCCTCCATAAAATGCGATCTCATTTCTCTCTGGTACTGAAAGAACGGATGCCATGGGCTCTCTAAATACCTGTCTTGCTTTTGTTTCCCAGTGAGAGATTTCCAAGTCAACATCACAGCTGACAGCTCGTTTGCTGAAGGGAAACCCTTAGAACTGTTCTGCCTGGTTGTGGGAAGTGGCCGGAACCCACAGCTTCAGGGTGTTTGGTTTTTCAATGGGAGTGAAATTGCCCACATTGATGCTGGTGGAGTCCTGGACCTGAAGGACAACTACAAAGACAGAGCCAGTCAAGGACAGATCCAGGTTTCAAAGTTAGGCCCCAAGGCTTTCTCTCTTAAGATCTTCTCTGTGGGCCCAGAGGATGAAGGTGCCTACAGATGTGCAGTGGCAGAGGTGGCAAGAACTCAGACAGGCTCCTGGCAGGTGCTGCAGAGAAAGCAGTCTCCGGACAGTCACGTGCAGCTGAGGAAGCCGGCAGGTAGGTGACGCTGGGCCCAGGCCTGCCCTGGCTTGCTTTCAGTTCCCCTGCTTTGTTAGAAGAGGATGCCTCCATGAACACAGCAGAGGTCTTCCTGAACAGTCAGGTTCAGTGAGAGCACCGTGGAGGGGAAATGGCGTGAAGGAAAGCATCCAACCGGCTGGAGACATTAGTATTCCTGAGCCCTGGGCTGTGACCACACACTCCACCGCATGTCTCTAAACCTCAGCTTCCTCATCTATGAAATTATGTCACACAGCTAGAAGGGCCTTAAGTAGCTTCTTGCTGTTGCTGATTCTTTGCTTCTATTTTTGTTGTTGTTGTTGTTAATTCTAATTTTTATACTTGGGTTTTTCTTAAAGTAGAGAACAACTTTATTAGACTGGGCTTCATCTTTCAATCGCCTTCTGTTAATCTCCTGCTGTGTTAACCCAATATGGGAAATAGCACTTAGTCGTAGTTCTGACTCTTAGTAAGCAACGAAGAGGTAATGAATGGTGAGCAGACTCCAGTCCTTGCACTTTGCTGTGACGTGGTGAGATGCCTGTGGTTCTGAGTACGTGTGCACCACCCGGGAAGCCTCTCAGGCCACCTTTACTTTACGAACATTGCCTGACCTTGAACGTGTTGAATAATCAGTACTTTCTGTCTGGAGAGAAAACAGACAAATCCACAGCTAATATAGGGATTCTCTGAGCTGGAAATTCAAAGTCTGTAAAAATTAATTGCCCAAAAGCAAAACCAAATTTTAAATGTTTTAAAATGTTTAAAAACTGAACTAAAAATAAAGCTATCCTGGTCGTACTTGCTCAAGGGAGGCATCTCCAGAGATAGATAAGTTTCCCCTTCATGTTCTTCTCCACCATCCCGTTGGAGAGGGATGAAGACACCCAAGCTTTGGCCCGAGTGGCAGTCAGGAAACGTGTTGGCGTTAGTTTTCACACAAAACATTTGGTCTAACTTTCTAGGATTCAGGAAAAACAATGTAGGCGGGTTTACATATTTACCCAGAGGTCAGTCTCTGCTCTGTGCTTCTCGGCACCCCCTGAGCACACACGCAATCCAAGCCTGTGTGTGGGAACTGGTGCCAAAGAGGCTCCAAGGTGCGTTTCAGGGTGTTTAGTTTACCAGCCTGTAGATGGGGCCATCTTCCAAAACTAGAAAACTGTTCTTCACATAGGTTGGAGTCCAAACTGAGCTTAATATGTAGAAATAGGAAAAGTACTGGCAAATGTATTGAGGATCGGATTCTGTTTACCATTCTGTTTTGAAAGTCAGTCAAACTACTACTTGAAATATAAGCAGAGTTGTATCATTCTATGAATATTTTCCACAGAAGGGGACACCCATTACCACTGTGAATGCGTAAGTTACACCTACTTAGTAAGATTATTACTTTTTTCCAAGAGGTGGTAATGACCACAACGAATTAAGGAAACCTCATTAAAAAAAAAAAAGATGTTAGTTGAAACCAATCTTAATGGTTATGTTAAAGGGGGGAGATTATGAGTAATGATTTCCCCTCTGATTTCTGTTCTTCAGTTATGACTCTATTTTTAACTTGAAAGAAATTAAATTTGAAAGCAGATTTGCTGATTTTTTTCAACATACTTATTCTGCTTTTGTAACTTAGGTGTATGAAGACATAAAACAGTCAAGACTGAACTCCTTTCTCAATAGGGAAGAGCAATTTGCAAATTCATTTAGATCCTGTTTAGATTTCTAGTATCAATTCATTTTGTTTTCCTCTTTTGCTTTGAATTGTCCTCCTTTTACCAAGTGTCTATCGTCCTAGTGCTAATAGCTAACCTCTACTGAGTGCTTTCCCTGGCCATCCAGGCTAAGCCCTTTGTGTGCGCCATCTGGTCAGTCCTCTCAACAACGCAATACAGTGAGTGCTGTTATTATCTTCACTTTTACAGGAAAGAAAACTGAGGCTCAGAGAGAGATCAAATACATTGCTCAGGGTAACTCTGAATCCAGAAGCCTTGGCCTTAAATGGAGAGTATCAGACTACCTAGGATGTGCAGGCTCCTGAGGCAGCTCTGCGTGGCCCACAAAGCAGCCAGGACAAGGTCCTTGCACAGTGTGTTAGTGAATGAATGAAATGTTTGTTGAATGAATGGCTTGGATTTCCTGTCGAGGAGTCAGATTTACATTTATAGGTTTGCACTATAGTTTAGACATAAGAAGGCTCTCCCTTTACCAACGGCATATAGATATACATATATTCACACATGCAGTATATACACAGGCACACATGTATGTGTCTATACACACACATGCAGTAAATACGCAGGCACACATATGTGTGTCTATACACACATGCAGTAAATACGCAGGCACACATATGTGTCTATACACACATGCAGTATATACGCAGGCACACATATATGTGTCTATACACACATGCAGTATATACGCAGGCACACATATATGTGTCTATACACACATGCAGTAAATACGCAGGCACACATATGTGTCTATACACACATGCAGTATATACGCAGGCACACATACATGTGTCTATACACACATGCAGTATATACACAGGCACACATACATGTGTCTATACACACGCACATGCAGTATAGACGCGGGCACACATGTATGTGTCTATACACACGCACATGCAGTATAGACGCGGGCACACATGTATGTGTCTATACACACGCACATGCAGTATAGACATGGGCACACATATATGTGTCTATACACACATGCAGTAAATACACAGGCACACATATATGTGTCTATACACACATGCAGTATAGACGCGGGCACACATGTATGTCTATATACACGCACATGCAGTATATACGCAGGCACACATATATGTGTCTATACACACACATGCAGTAAATACACAGGCACACATATATGTGTCTATATATATTTATGTATATAAGCATATATTTTCCCCCAAGTCATTTTATATCATGAACAGAGATATTATTAACACTGTTTTGTCTCTATTGAAAATACATACTAAACCAATTAGGATTGATTAGAGAGAGATAAGTAGAGAAAAGTGGTTTTGAACTCTGGGGATCTGAATTCTAAAAAAAATAAAAAGTTAAATAAACATACCGTCATTACTTTTAGGCTCATGCACCCACCCTAATTAATCTAACAACATATTACAAGACATTTGCCCAACTAGACATTCTTCAGGAATGGCTGTTTTAACTAACTTATTTTTTTGAAGTGCAAATTATAAATTGTTTACATGTAAATAGTTTCTCCTGATAGTCATCTACTGTCTTATTTCCACTATTTAATGTTTAATGTCTGGGGGGTGTATAGGAGGAAACAGCATGGTTTAATAACAAACTAGTGACAACAAATTAGTCAAATCCTAATTATACTGTATTTTGGAAAAATTCACTGTATTTTGGAAAAATTTGCATTTACTTAAAGTATTTTTTTCTTCTAAAATCTGCTGTCCACAGCAAGAAGTGTGGTTATGTCTACCAGGAACAAGCAGCAAGCTGTGTGGGAAGGAGAGGCGCTCACTCTTCTCTGCGAGGTAGGTGGAGCTGAAAGTCCTCTGTCTGTGAGCTGGTGGCACTTCCCACAGGACCGGACACAGCCAGAGTTCGTGGCTGGCATGGGGCAGGATGGCATTGCGCAGCTGGGTGCCTCCTATAGTGGACCCAGTAACCATGGCAACGCAAGGCTGGAGAAAGTGGACTGGGCCACCTTCCAACTGGAGATCACCTCCACCACCCTCGCAGACAGTGGCACGTACAAGTGCCGAGTGTCTGAGAGGACCCGGGACCAGGCCAGGGACCTGAGCTGGACTCAGAAGCTTTCGGTTACTGTAAAATCCCTGGGTAAGTGTCAAAGAAATCCTTTCCTGAACTTGCACAAAGGTCACTTCATTCTACAGCAGAGGGCAGTGGAATTTGATTGTTGTTATCCCAATCCCCTACTTTTATGTGTGCACCTATCCTAGGACACCGAGCACAGGCTCTGGCTCCTGTGTCTGTCAACTAATCTTTAAAGTTTATCCATCCTTATAAAGATCAGCTTTGGAGTGCAACTTGTGAGTTGTTCAAAGTTAAAAACAAAATGCCGTGAATCAGGATGGACTTAAAGATGAGCGTAGCAGAGCCGTCTGCGTTCCGGCTCTGACAGCTGCCTCCCTGGCCTGCAGAGCCTCCTGTCACACATGCAGAGGGTTTGATGCTGAAGCCAGGAGTGGGGGAAAAGGAAGGAGGCCAGACGACCAGGTCTGGGGAGTGTCCCACCCGCTTGGCAGCAGCTGTCTGAGCAGCCACTGACAAACACTGCCTATTTGTTGTTGTGGCTGAGCTGGTCTTAGAAGAGAGGCAACTTTGCAAAATTTGTCAGAATTCAGGACACACTGTACTCAAATCAACTTCTATCCCCCAAATATCTGATATTCCAAATGTACAAAGGCATGATACTAAGTGCAAAGGGGGTACCTAGAAAAGCTTCCCAGTACTATACGTTGATTTGCTAAGTGTATTAGAAATTGTGTTTCATTTTCCTGTCTGCAGAGTCCAGTTTACAAGTTAGTCTGATGAGCCGTCAACCGAAAGTGATGTTAGCCCACACCTTTGACCTGTCCTGCGTGGTAGGGGCCGGCTACTCTGACCTCAAGCTGCCCCTCGCTGTGACGTGGCAGTTCCAGCCAGATGGGGCCCAAGTCTTTCATCAGCTTATTTGCATCACCCAGAATGGCTCTATCGAATGGGGGAATTCCCTACCCCAGTTCCAAAGGAAGACGAAGGTTTCACAGTCTTCATTTCGTTCTCAACTCCTAATCCACGATGCCACCCAAGAAGAGACAGGAGTGTATCAGTGTAAAGTGGAAGTTTATGGCAGAAATTCCCTAAGTACCAGTGTCCCTGCCAGGGCCTCTGCCATCTCTCACCCATTGAGGATAGTCATCACTTTACCAGGTATGCGCCACTTGAAATTAATCCCTGATTTTTTTTATATATTTTTATTATTATTATTATTATTATTATTATTTTAATTTTTAGCCGGGGCTGGGTTTGAACCCACCACCTCCGGCATATGGGACTGGCGCCCTACTCTTTGAGCCACAGGCGCCGCCCAATCCCTGACTTTTTTTTTAAACAAACAAACAAAAAATCAAAATCATGGGCGGCGCCTGTGGCTCAGTCGGTAAGGCGCCGGCCCCACATACCGAGGGTGGTGGGTTCAAGCCCGGCCCTGGCCAAACTGCAACCAAAAAAATAGCCGGGCGTTGTGGTGGGCACCTGTAGTCCCAGCTACTCGGGAGGCTGAGGCAAGAGAATCGCCTAAGCCCAGGAGTTGGAGGTTGCTGTGAGCTGTGTGAGAACACGGCACTCTACCAAGGGCCATAAAGTGAGACTCTGTCTCTACAAAAAAAAAAAAAATCAAAATCACATTCTTCCTATTTGGGGCAAATTATACAAATAAAATATAAATACTTCCTCCTTATGTTTGCACTAGGATAAGTAAGCCTCACATAATGTGTAATTTCCAAGCTAACATTAGGTCCGTATACCTGGGCTGCCTACACTTGTAGTGAAAACACTGAACTATTTCCACACTGGCTAATCACTCCAGCTCTGTGCCCCTGCCCCATTTTCCCATGAGTTCCCCCCACCCAGAAACTAACTGTACCCTGTGGCACAATGGGGGCCCTCTAGGCCCTGGCCCCATGAAGAGCAAATCGATCTCTGAAACCGGTCACTACCCAGGCCTTATTGGTTATTAAATATTTGCAATGTCTCTCCTTGGGGTAGGGATAATGTAAATTCCCTTAAAATACATTTATCTCCTTATTTTTAGTGTCTTAAGATGAGTCTGAGAATTTATAATTATGGTCAAATATAATCTAACTCATCAACTGGTCACGGAGCGTAGAGGTTAAGAATAAGGCCTCCGTAGGCAAAGTTCTGCTGTCACATATCTCTTACGACTTGAATTCTCTTAGGACAGAGGGATGACAGACTTGGCGGGCATTTAGATCTGATGATTACTGAGAATCACTGGATAGCAACGTGACTTGGGACAAGTCACTTCATCTATCCAGGACTCAGTTGCCTCCTTTGTAAATCGCTGATGTGCAATTTCAATGTGGTGACATATGTAATGTGCCCAGGGCAGTGCCTCACACACCACACAGGCACTCAAGCATGGTTGCCACTGATATTTTCTCTGCCACAGAGCAATATTTTGGGTAATGATGATGATATTCTTGTCTATTAATTCATGCTTTAATTTACTTGTGCGATCTGTGGTATTTGCAACTGCTGCCCCAATTCTTTCTTCTTGAAATGTCTTTTTTCCTTGGTTCTATGACACAAAATTTTCTTGGTTTCCTTTCGATAACTGACTTGTCTTTGTTTTTACAGAATTCTCCTCCTCCACTGAATCTTTCTTCAGAAAACTGTTCCTTTGGAATTCAACCTGGCTTGCTCTCTTCTCATTCTAACGCTCTTCTGAAGTAGACTCATCCCTACCCATGGATACAACTTATATACTGATAATTCTCAGATCCATTCTCCTAAAAGATTTCTCTTCTGGGCTCCAGACTCATGCATCCAAGTGTCTCTAGGATATGTCTGCAGTGTGTCCGAACACAAACCTGCCACTGTTATCCAAAGTACCTCCTTCTACATTGTTCCCTATGGCCCCCTTAACATCAGGCAGTGACCCAAGTCAGACCCTGAGCCATCCTCAGCTCCTCTGTGTTCACCTCATTGTGAAAGGCAAGGTCCTTGACATTCTGGTACATTGGTGTCTTTCCAGCAGCATCTTCTTCCAATTCCCATCTTGAATTTTAGCTCTAGCCACATTGAATCACTTGCAGTTCCTCAATACAACATGTTTTCACTCACTTTCAAAGTCCTTGGTCAAGTTGCTTCTTTTGTGCAGAATTCTTTTTTTTTTTTCTTTCTTTTTGCAGTTTTTTTGGCTGGGGCTGGGTTTGAACGCACCACCTCCAGTATATGGGCCTGGCGCCTTACTCCTTTGAGCCACAGCCACCACCCTGTGTAGAATCCTTTTTTTTTTTTTTTTTTGAGACAGGAGCCTCAAGCCGTCACCCTAGGTAGAGTGCTATTGCATCACAGCTCACAGCAACCTCCAACTCCTGGGCTCAAGTGAGTCTCCTGCTTCTAACTCCCAAGTAGCTGGGACTACAGGTGCCCACCACAACACCTGGCTATTTCTTGGTTGCAGCCATCATTGTTGTTTGGCAGGCTGGATTCAAACCCGCCAGCTCAGGTGTACGTGGCTGGCACCATAGCCGCTTGAGCCACAAGTGCCAAGCCCCTGTGTAGAATTCTTTAATCACTTCTTCATCACAATAATACCCACAAACCCTCAAGGCTTAGCCTAGGGTTGCCTCCTCTGGGAAGTTGACCCTCATATTTGGGTTCGGTGACCCTTCTGGGTGCACTGATAGCCACTTAGGCATACCTCTGTCCAGGGTGACATAAAGCTGTAACCTCTAAGCTTTGTCCCCTACCTGTCTCCCCCTTAAGACTGAGGCACTAAGGGGAGGCATCCACAGAGCCTGGAATAGTCTGGCATGTTATACAACATGTTTGTTGAAGGAAGAATAAAGGGAGCTAACTGGCAACATCAATAAGCAATTACAGAAGTAGAATCAGTGATTATCAGCAAGAAGTTAGAATAAGATTTGGGAACAAAGATTATCACTCAACTTTCTGACAAAGCAGAAAAGGGGCTTCAGTCACAGTTGACTCCCTATCCACATGACGTTCTCATAGTTGAATGGCTACAAAGACACATACAGTTTGGGTTTTTTCCCCTGCCTTATTGGACCTTTGCATTTTATTTATTTTTTATTAAATCATAGCTGTGTACATTAATGCAATCATGGAGTACAATGTGCTGGTTTTATATACAATTTGAAATATTTTCATCAAACTGGTTAACATAGCCTTCACCGCATTTTCTTAGTTGTTGTGTTCAGACATTCACATTCTACATGTAGTAAATTTCACACGCACCCTTGTAAGATGCCCCGTAGGTCCCACCAATCACCCTCCCTCCACCCATCTTCCCCCCTCCCCTCCCCTCCCTATCCCCTTTCCCCATATTCTTGGGCTATAATTGGGTTATAGCTTTCATGCATTTTATTTTTTCTAAATTTTTTATTTTTAATTTTTACAAGTACATAACAATTGTATATATTCATAGAGTACGAGCAATGCTTTGGTACAGGCATACGATGTGAATTAATCAAATCCGGGCCTCTATCACACCTCTGCCATTTAGCATTTCTTTGTGTTAGGAACATTGCAATTCTGCTCCTGTGGTTATTTTAAAACACACCTTAACTTATTGTTGCTTATAGTCACCTTGTTGTGCCATCAAGTATTATCTATTCTATTGAACTATATTTTTGCGCCCGTTAACCATACCTACACTTCCTCACCTCCCCCCCACCCTTCCCAACCTCTAGTAACCATCTATTCTCCTTCTCCACGAGATCAATCATTTATAACATTCAGCTCCCACATACGCATGAGCATAGAGGAGATTTGTCCTTCTGTACATGGTTAATTTTAACTTAACGTGTTTTCCAGTTCCACCCATGTTGTCCCAAATGGCCGGACTTTAATCTTTTCTTGTGGTGATATCATATTTCATTGTGTATATGTACTGCAGTTTCTTTATCCATTCATCTTTGGTGGGCGCTCACATTGATTCCAAATCTTAGCTGTTGTGAATAGCGCTGTAATAAACGTTAAGAGTGTAGGTATCTTTTTTTTTTTTTTGAGACCACGTCTCACTTTGTCACCCTCGGTAGAGTGCTATGGCATCACAGCTCACAGTAACCTCAAACACTTGGGCTCAAGCTATTCTCTTGCCTCAGTCTCCCAAGTAGCTGGGACTCACCACAACACCTCCCTAGTTTTTTGTTGCACTTGTCATTGTTGTTTAAACCCGCCAGCCCTGGTGTATGTGGCCGGCACCCTAACCACTGAGCTACGGGCACTGGGCCAAGAGTGTAGGTATCTTTTTGACGTCCTGAATTTCCTTCTTTTGGATATACACCCAGCAGTGGGATTGCTGGGTCATCTGACAGTCCTGGTTTTAGTTTTTTGAGGATCCGCCATACTGTTCTCCGTAGTGGTTGCACTAATTTACATTCCCACCGACAGTGCCCAAGGGTTCCCCTTTCTCTCCGTCCTTTCCAGCGTTCATTATTGCCTGTCTCTTTGATAAAAACCGTTTTAACTGGGGTGAGATGATATCTCTTTGCGGTTTTGATTTGTGTTTCTTTGATGCCTAATGATGTTGAGAATTGTTTTCCTGTACCCCTTGGTCATTTATGTGTCTTCCTTTGAGAAATGTCTATTCAGATCCTTTGCGTTTTTTAATTGGGTTATTTGACTTTTTCCTATTGAGTTGCTGGAGCTCCTTATACAGTCTAGTTATAAATCCCTCATCAGACGAGGAGTATGCAAATATTTTCTCCCATTGCGTAGGTTGTCTCTTCACTTTGTTGATTGTTTCCTTTGCTAAGACACATACAGTTTTAATAGCCCAGCTATAATGTCCTTTTCTCTAGCCGTGTTTAAAGGCAGATGCAATTAAGCAAACCGTGAATCCAGAAGTGCTCTGGATACTGAGCATGCAGACAAAGCATTAATAGAGCCTCTTCTCCTCAATCTGATGCATGAAACACTGCAGAAGAGATGCCATGTTTAAATACTGGAACATTTAGTTGGATGTTGTGGCGGGCACCAGTAGTCCCAGCTACTTGGGATGTTGAGGCAAGAAAATTGCCTAAGCCCAGGAGTTTGAGGTTGCTGTGAGCTGTGACGCCACAACACTCTACCGAGGGCAATAAAGTGAGACTCTGTCTCTAAAAAAAAATAAAGAAACAAATACTGGAACATTATCATGCAGAAAAGAATTTGGGCTTTTCAGTCGGATACTTTCTCTGCCACCCCATTCCCTGCCCAGCAAAGGTAGAAGCAGGACCAGAGAATGGAACTTATGAAGAGATAAAATTCAACTTGATGTCATAAAAAATTCTCCAGTGGCAGAACTGTCCAAAGATTGCACGTGCTGCTTTGTCAGATAGTGAGTTGTTCAAAAGCTGAGTGAGCAGTTCGTGGGGCCACTGCAGGGGGTTCACACATATGATGGAGAGAGGAAATACTGCCCTAGTTGATCTTTATTATCTCTACTACTTTAAAATTCTATTTTCTACCAAAGTAACTGTTTCTATGTTTTTAATTTAGAGAGCAAGCTAGAAGTGAATTCAAGCAGTCAAGTTCGAGAAGCATCCATCAGCTCCAACATTGACATAGAATGTAGCATCTTGTCCCGGTCCATTGGAAACTTTCGATTAGCCATTATTTGGTATTTTTCCCCCATTTCCACAAGTGTATCCTGGCTGAAGATCCTGGAAATGGACCAAACCAATGTTGTAAAATATGGGGATGAATTTCACACTTCATGGAGAAAACAAAAATTTCACACTGAGAAAGTTTCCCAAGACTTGTTTCAGCTGCACATTCTGAACGTGGAAGATGGCGACCAGGGCAGATATCGCTGTGCCGTGGAGGAGTGGCTCCTGTCCACAAATGGCACTTGGCTCAAGCTTGGAGGAAAGACTTCAGGACTAACAGAACTGAAACTCACCCCCACAGGTAAAGCTGGTGAGAGATTCTCACACCTGTTCCTGTAGGATTGCCATTTTCTCTTGGGAAGAAGTTCTGTGGAGTGATTGTGTAGAGGTAAAGGTATGACCTAGAGTCATAGGAATGCAGTCCACATGCAAATGACTGCAGGACCTGGTAGCCCACCAAAGAAGGGAGGTCATTTCAGGTGAATCAATCTGAGATTTTTTTAAAATTTCAGATTAATATGAGGGTAGAAATGACTAGATTACATTGTTTGCATTTCTAAGGTAAAGTTCAAGTTGTAGTTGGGTCCTTCACCCAGGGGGTGTGCTGTGTACCCTTGTATTGTGTCCATTAGGTGAGAGCTTACCAATCTTCCACCCTCCTCTCCTCTCCCCTCTTCTGCTCTTTCCCTTCCCCTCCTCTCCTTTCCCCTGTGCCTCTTCTCCCCTCCCCTCCTCTTTCCCTCCTCTCCCTTCACCCTCAATCTGAGCTTTTAAGGAGCTCAGATAGGAATAAGATCCCTTTGACCAGTTTGCTTATCAGCCGTTGTCTTGTCTAGGAAGCTACCCAGGGTATGGTATCTGCAGATCTCTATAATAATAAGCTGTGTCATTCCAGTGGGGCTCTACTGTAATTTGGCAGAGAAAGAGTAATACGAAGCATATTTCTCCTACTGTGAACGGAAACTGTACAACTCTATGGGGATGTGTGGAGAAATTGCTTCTCAACATTTAGCTGCCTAAACATAAGGCAAATAAGAGTAGTTAACTGTTGGAATGGCTGACTGAGGGAATCTCCTCTTCCTCAGGAGATCTTTAAAAATGTAATGGAAGTTCCATGCGTTTGCACTGGTCTGGGAGTGCTGGTGTCTGAATGTGGGCAGGGCTACTTAGGCCTCTCAGCGTTGGTTAGGTCACCTGCAGTATTGATTAAAATGGACTGAACGTCACAGCTGAGGTTTGGGATCTTGCCCACTGTACAACACAGATGAGTTGATCTAATTTGATGCTTAAAATACTGTTTTTAAGGTAACATCAAAAAATAAGAGTATAATTGAACGTGACTTTGTATGGGGCAATGAAACTACTAGATAAAGAAGGCACAGCTGTGGCCCTGAATGAGCGCCCATCTGCTGGGGCAGCAGGGGCAAAACTGGGGCTCAGTATGGGGCCTCTTCCTGCCGCTCTGGCCCCCCTTCTCTGTGTTCTTCAGGTCCCTCTTCCTCGCCCTAATAAGCATATGTGATCCTCAGGGATGTTCCTGGGCCCACTGTTTCTTATTCTTTGCTTTCCTCAGAACTTCTTAACACTGCCCTGGTTTTGACTACCACCTTCAAGATGGCAACTCAAAGTCTATATGCTTAGCTCATGCTCCTGAGCCCCGAGCCTTCATACCCAAGTGCATTTCCACTTGGATGCCCCCTGCGGCCCCCCTGCTCAGTGCACCCCACATGGCAGGTGTCATCTCTACCATCTCCAAGACTCACTCCCACTTCCGCATTCCCCATCTGTGTGACTGGCATTCGTGTCTCCCAACCATGCCAGCCAATATGTTCACAGTGCGTGCATGCCCTTTTTTAAGGAGACAGAACCTGCTTAGCTCAAGCTGGAGCTTCCCATGCAGAAATGTAGGCTCAGTGTTATAAGATCTTTTAGTATTGGTTAGGCGCAGTGGCTCACACCTGTAATTCTAGCAGTCTGGAAGACCAAGGTGGGGGATGACTTGACTTCAGGAGTTTGAGACCAGCCTGAACAAGGCTGACATTCTCCACTCCCCTCATCTCTATTAAAACAAACAAAAAGAAAAAACGAGGGCAGCGCCTGTGGCTCAGTGGGTAGGGTGCTGGCCCCATATACCAAGGGTGGCCAGTTTGAACCCGGCTCCTGGCCAAACTGCAACAAAAAAATAGCTGGGTGTTGTGGTGGGTGCCTGTGGTCCCAGCTACTCAGGAGGCTGAGGCAAGAGAATTGCCTAAGCCCTCAGAGCTGGAGGTTGCTGTGAGCTGGGATGCCATAGCACTGTACCGAGGGCGATAAAGTGATATTCTGTCCCTTAAAAAATAAAAAAAACTTAGCTGGGTGTTGTGATCCTAGCTGCTTGGGACTCTGTGGCTGGAGGAGTGCGCAAGCCCAAGAGTTTGAAGTTGCTGTGAGCTATGATGACGCCACAGCACACTATCCAGAGTGACAGAGAGATTCTGTCTCAAAAAATAACAAAAAAATTTTAGTATTATATTTTAAGAGATGCCTAAAATCTTTTTTGGTGGACATCTTCCAATTTGAGAGCATTTGCAACTAATTCAGATCCTTTCAAAATACTGAAGGAAAACACCCGGGCGTTGCGGCAGATGCCTGTAGTCCTCCCCCACCTCCCAAATTGAAGGAATCGAACAAAACATATCTGTGGGCCAGGTGGCTGGTGTGACCATGAGTCCAGGCATACACCTTCATTTAGGGCATGAGTTAAGAAACTTGAGCCCCCCCCCAAAAGATACTGAGTAGGACCAGTCGGAATTATAGGAGGGATATTTTATCCGAGGTCAAAGGAAGAGAGAATTTTAAGAAGAAAATGCACTTCAGTAACAAAAACTACAAAGAGGACAGAAAAAGCCTGGAGGGTCCCTTGAGCTGGGGACTTGAGCCCTGGCCAAGTGTAGTGATTAGAAGCAGATTGCAATGAAGTAGGAAGTGACTTGAGGTGAGGAGACAGGGACAGCATCAGATAAGTTAATACTTCACATGCTTCCCCATGAAGGAAAGGGGAGAGGAAAGATGGTAACTAAATAAAGGACCAAGATCAGATAAATAAATGAATTTGTCATGGAGTCAAAAAATTTAATGCACATTATCGTTTATTTACTTTGTTTATAACTACTTTGGCCATCATTTTGAGTTTTACCTGTTAGCTGGGGTGTGGGGGGAGTAAATGTCAAAATCGAATTAAAGCTTAGTCTAATCCAATAATTTGAACAGTTCCCTTGGGTGGCATCCTAACACTGCGTCTAAGCATTCAGTCTCCCAAGCAGCCTGCTCTCTCTCTGCGTCTGTGCCATAGATACCAAGGTAATACCTGGGTGTATGGGAGGAGGGCAATGAGCTAAGAAGGAGGGGTGGTGGTGGAATATGCAGTTTGAGAGGGGGTGCTAAAAGTTCTGAAGAGCCCCTCTGGAAAGTTGAAGAGGATTTGGCTGAGAAGCGAGAGCAGCATGGAGGGGCCCACTCACGCTGGGTGGTTTCCATGGACAGGGTCCAGCAAGGAAGAGATAGTGGTAAAGAAGGCAAGTGGCTGGTTTGTTTCATAGCAGAGAATGTTCTGTCAAATGTGAAAGAAAAAAGGGCTCAAGAACAGGTATTAAAAATGAATGATCTGATGTCTGAAGATTATAAGATGGAACTGGGCATGGTGGCTCACACCTGTAATCCTAGTACTCTGGGAGGCTGAGACAGGTGGATTGCTTGAGGTAGGAGTCAAGAGCAGCCTGAATAAAAGCGAGACTCCGTAAAAACTAGCTGGGCATTGTGGTGGTTGGTGTGTAGTTCCAGCTGCTCTCGAGGCTGAGACAAGAGGATCACTTGAGACCAGGAGTTTGAAGTTGCTGTGAGCTATGATGCCAGGGCACTCTACCCAGGGTGACAGGTGAGAATCTGTCTCAAAAAAATACAAAAAAAAAAAGAAAGAAAAGAAAGAAAGAAAAAACAGAATATAAAATGGATATCTCCCCAGTGATGACCAGATTTTTCAGAGTAAGTGTCCCACTTAGAAGTCTGCATGCTTCTCTGATTTACTGCCGTTTTATTTTCTAGGAAGTAAGGTATGTGTCTCAAAAGTGTACTGGACAAGAAATGTCCCCGAGCACAGAGAGGTCAGCATCCCCTGCAGCCTGGAGGGTCCAGGCAGCCTCGCCTCCCTGTACTCCGTGACGTGGTACTGGAACGGAGGAGAGTCCGGAAGAGAGCTGCTGGTGCACCTGCACCATGATGGCCTGCTGGAGTATGGCGCGGGGGGGCGCAGGAGGCACCTGCACTGTCACCGGGCATCCGCTACAGACTTTGTCCTGCAGCTGCACCAGGTGAGGATGGAGGATGCTGGACTGTACTGGTGCAGGGTAGCAGAGTGGCAGCTCCACGGACACCCAAGCAAGTGGGTCAACCAAGCATCAGATGAGTCACAGCAGATGGCACTCACCGTGCTGCCCTCAGGTACATGGGGTTGCCAGGGCTCAGGGGTGGGTGAATATGTGGTTCTCCTCTGGTGCTTTCCCTCCCAGCTGTGCTTCACTCCTTCTTCAGGCTGAAGGCACTTTTCATATTCCCTGAAGAAGATGATTTTGCCATCTCCTCCAGTAGTAATTCATTTGAACAAACAAGGTCTACATAAAATTTTGTCATAAACATTTAAATATCAGAGGCATCTGACCTGTCACCCCCACCCCCAAACCATCAACACTACGTCCCCTTGAATAATCAAATAATGTGTGAAGCAGACGTCCTTACCTTTTGGCCGACTCTCTAATCTTGGAATGTTGATCTGCTGTGGGGGTGGAAATGAGAGATAGGGAGGCCATGATGTTACACTTTGTTTTGTTTTTTGTTTTTGTGACTTTACATTTTGAACCAAAATCAGGTACATCTAAATGCTCCTTCAGTCAAAAAAAAAAAAAAAAAAAAAAGGAAAACAAACAAAAAACCTTTCTCAAGGAATAAGTGCCAACCTCCTTTGTCATTCTGGACGCCTCTTCTAATTGTGTCTTAAAAGGTGTCAAGGTAGAAAGGGTGCTCTGTAGAACTTGTAGGCTCCAGCAGGGAGGGCACCTATTCAAAGACCCTTGGTCAAAGGGTGACATTTCTGAATGAGAGAAGGTCATTCTACTCAGCTGAGTACTCATTAAATGAAAGCAAAAAATTCTCCACTTAAACCAATAAATCTTCCCAGGCGATTGATGAGCTAGCAATTGCTGTAGCCAGCTCATTCTGTCAGACACCTCTTCCTGGTGGGGTTCAAGGAGAAGATGCGAGGTAAACAATAAGCTGAACTTACTGTGGGAAAGGGCCAACGGAGAAGTAGAGGTGTGATCTTGGCAGCCCCACTCCAGGAAGGGTAAATAAAAATGATCAATAAAGGTAACATTCCTAAGACACCATTTGGCTTTGGTGACACTCCATAGCAGGGAAGAGCGCTGCCAAGGGAACATCTGAGATGGAGGGATAGCTGCATCCCAGCCCCCACAAGACTTCTAGAATGGAAGCCAAAGTGATACGATTTGTTCCTTGAGGGGGTGCACTGCCATCTTGCCCTGTCTGTTATTCAGCAAAATCTTCGTCCTGAGTGTCCAGGTAGAATATTTTTTTTCTATCAGCCTTTCTTCCATTCTAACAATTACGGGAAGTCCCATACCCGTGAGTACATCTTGTACATCTTTCCCCACTGGAATTCATACTTGTACAATCATCAGTTTTTGCAGTAGAATAAATAGACAAGAACAGTAAAAAGTATACGTTTGTGACTAAAAAGCACATCCCCTCTGAGGCAGATGAGAGCCTTTATAGCACATATATATTTTTAATCTTTGTGGAATTCTGGCAAAACAGGTGTAAGGTTTTTAAAAGATGAACTTGGAAAGAAAACAGTAAAAATCAAGTGCCTTTGTGTTCTCAGAAATCTTGTGCCATGATGGGCTGAGGGTTTCCACGTGACTTTAGTTGCACCTGGCAAGTGGTGTCTGGGTTCTCCCACCTGGCTGGTCCTCTCTGGTATCTGGGAAGGAAGTGTGGGGTGATGAAAAGTACGTGGTGGGGGGTGTGCAATCAAACAAGCCTAGGTGCAACTCACACTCTACCGCCCACAAGCTATGAAATCATACCCCAGTTACTTCTGTGAGCCTCAGCTTTCTCATAAAATGAAGATCATGATATAAATGTATATAAAGTAGCTAGTACAGTCCCTGGCATACTATAAGTGCTCAACAAATGTTAACCCCTTTCTCTCTATGCCTCCAACCGTGCTACCCATATACACACACACACACACAGGTGCAAAATTAATTTGTTCAATAAATATGAGATTCTACAATACAAAAATGCATACGACAGATCTGTTCCCACAGAGCTTAGAGTCCCGTGGGGGGCATCAAGACCAATATGGCAGGAGTATCAAAGGATGTTTTGGGAGCAAGTAAAGGGCAAGCTGGAATGAAGGGCTGGGTGGGAGAAGATCTGGGAAAGTTCCCCAGAGTAGGGGGCCCATGGAAAGGAAGAAACATATTTTAGGAATAGGAAAGGGAATGGAAGATGATCATAAGACATGAAACTTTGCGTTACATTCAGGAAACTTCCAGAAGTTGAGAACCATAGAAACTGTGTCCCATGTGGTCCAATGGTCTGAGATAAGACCGGTGAGGGGGGAAGGGCACAGGTAGATCTCACATGTGTCTAAAGTACAAAGCTAAGGAGGGTGAACTTTATCATGGTTACACGATGTCATTAAAGAAGTTCACACAAGGGAGTGACATCTTCTGATTTGGATTTTAGGGAGTCCCTACTGGAGCAGTACTTGCATGAAGGATGAATCAGAGGAGAGGAAGACAGAGCAGGGAGAACTGTTTGCAATGGCAAGCAGCCAGGTGAGGTGAGGGGAAGGCCTGAGTCAAGGCAGCAGCAGAGAGGACTAAGGAAAGCACAGGGCAGTCAGCGCGAGGAGGTGTGATCTCCAAGATATAGAGACTATTCAATAATATCGATACATGTAGAGGGAAATGAGAGAGTAAGAAGAATTAAAGACTAATATTTACATTAAGACTTAGATGGAGAGTTGGGTCATGCCAAGCAAGGAAAAATGCAATTGAGGTTTGTAGGGGAGGGTTAGTTCAATTTTGAATAAGCTGGGCTGGGATTGAGCTCAAGAGTACCTGAGAGTTGTCAAGGAAGACCTGTCCAATAGATATTAGGAACTCCAACTGGGGTCTGCACCAGAGGTATAGATTAGAAGTTATCAATTCATAGTCAATAATGACATGCAAAGATGGAGCCCTGGGCTATACAACCATGTCTGGGGGCTGGAGGAGCAGAACCTGTGCTAGAGACTGAAGGGAGCAGCTGAGAGGTGGAGGAGGATTGCGTTTGGGGGTTCCCCAGAAACCAAAGGCAGAGAGGGCATCAAGAGGCAGGGAGATTGGAACGATTAAGATGAGAATGAGAAAGTATCACTGGGGGCAATGACTCACACCTGTAATCCCAACCCTCTGTGAGGCTGAGGCAGGCGGATGCCTGAGCTCAGAAGTCTAGACCAGCCTAAGCAAGAGAGAGACCCTGTGTTTACTAAAATTTGAAAAACTAGCTGGGTCTCCTGGCCAGTGCCTGTAGTTCCAGCTCCTCAGGTGCTGCAGCAGGAGGATCACTTCAATCCAGGAGTTTGAGGTTGCCCAATGGTGACAGTGGGACCCCTGGCACTCTACCCAGGGTGACAGAGTGAGACTCTGTCTCAGAGAAAAAAAAGTATCCACTGAATTTGACAATGTGATACAAGGACAGAAGAGTGATTTGGGGTGTCGGACTGTACACCAGGTTAACATCTGTCTCCACTGTGCGACTGTCCACTGGGGAGACCAGGACTGCGAGCATTTGTGTGCAGCAGGAGCACAGCCAGGGCACAGAGGGGACGCCCGAATGGTTGTCGTGTCACCGTAACGCTGCACTCCTGGCGGGTCAAATATAACAGGAGCGTGCTACCAATTGCCCCTTTTCAGGTGGCCTCCCACCCCCATCTGGTCATCCCAGGAGGGGTCAGTTTCAGGACCACATAACAGCAGCAGGCCCAAGTGAAGGCAGAGAAGTAAAGAGAAGTTAATGGACCTGGGCTTTTCTTTCCTGTCTTACTTGCTTACAATGACTGAGCCAGGGCAGGGACTCAAGTGGCCCAGTCTTTTCACCTCACCCTCAGACCCTAGGTATGAATGTCTTATTCTAGAGAATTCTCTAGGATTAATTGATAAGGCATGCTATTGGCTTTCTGGGGGTTGGATTATTTGTAGTAATAAAGCACTTGTTACTATTTCCCAGCTTTTATTTGGGTAAGTATCTGGTGAGTAAGTGGACCCTTGAAGGAGATGTGTGTCTCCACCATATGAAGTTTCTGGAGAGGCCAGATGGCCTACCTGCTTCCCACGGCCCCCAGAAGGCCTGGCACACAGCAGGGGAAAGTGAGTCTTCCGCTGGGTTAACAGAGACCCTGTTGAGGATCCCTTATTCTGGGATGCACCTGCTACCAGGCTCCTTACCCTACTGTTATTTCTCGGCCTCACGTGGCATAGGAGGTTTCCCAAGTTTTAGATTGGAGGACGGGGAAGAGCTGATAGCCCCCTTGTTATCCTATATCTCTTTTCTTCTGAAGTTAGTATTTCTAAGGTAATAAAGGAGTGTCCCCTTGCTGTGTTTGGCTGTGGGTGGAAGCAAGTTATAAACTAAACCTCATGATGAAGTGTTCTCATTATGGTTTTGGCTCTGGTTTGCAGGCCTTGTACTTTGAGCACAGGGCACTTACTTAGATTGATTCAAAATGCCAAACCTTAATGGTTCTGAACGTCACTAATTCTAATCCAGATATGGGTGAGAGGCAGATGGTGGGAAACGGCGACGGTGGGATCCAGAGCACGCACTGTCCTCCCAGGCGAGGTAATTTAGAAGCACTGGAGCTGACAGTTGCTAGCTGTTGGCCAACTCAGTGCGGTGAAGAGAGTATTTTTGAAAGCAGATCTCTCTTAAGAACGAGCAGCCTTCTCCCCAGTAAGACAGTCAAGCCCTCTGGCTGTCCCTTCACACTGAAGATAAGAGTCTCAGTGGCAGAAAGCTCGGTACCAGATTTCTTTCCACTTCCTGTTGCCAGAGCCCTATCTCACTATCCTAAGCCCACATCCTAGCAATGGTGACACTTGGTGCCATGAATTCTCACCTCACAATTCCCTGCCCCTCTACCCCCCATGACTAGAAAAAGGAGCCAGAACATCTTATGTAGTCATGTGACTGTCTAATAATGTCACCCAGGTCTGCAGAAACAGGGGTTAGAGGTCAAAGGCAGAGAGCCCTAGCCTTTGGAGAAGCATGGCTAAGCTCATGTTCCCTATGTGAGAACTTAGCAGGCTCTGGCCCTCTTCTCTGTCTCTTCCTAGAAGGTTGCCTGTGATTTTTTTAGCTTTCTCAGTAGTATCCTAGCTGATTAATATTTATTGCGCTACGCACTCTGTTAAATGTTATAGTATGCATTATCTTATCACAACTCTAGAAATTATTAAAATTATCCTAATTTGGTTGGTAAGGAAACTAATGATTAGAGACGATAAGTGACTTATCCAATGCTGATAATAGCAGAAGAGGAAGGGCTTGAACCCAGCTCTCTCTGAGATGCAGTAGGCCCCCATTCGCTACCCAGCACACATGCCCACAGCCTATGCTCTCAACGCCTGGGCACGGTGGCGCCATTCTCAGAGAAGACCTGGGGAGGAGGTGTAGTCACACAGGGTCATTTGGGAGAGAGGACGTGGAGAGGGAGTGGTAAAAGATTCACTGCTCCACTGAATTTAAGATGGAGAATACAAAGGAGACCAGAGGAAATCCAGGCCACAAACCCTGCAGCTCTTGGCAGCCCTGTTCAGAGCTGCCAGCCTCGTGTTCTGTAATGATCTTTACTGTGAGACGTGATGGCAGCATCCCTGGTTCCTATGTGTGGAAGGTACGTGTGCAGTTGATTCGTTGATCAGACTCCACGGAGAAGATAGAAGGCATAGACAAGCAGGCCCTGCCCTGGTGGAGCTCACGGTGCCGGAGTCAGCAGCTGTCTAGTTCTCTCCTGACTTCCATCACAGCGACGTTCTTCCATGTGTAAGGCGCATCGGCAATGCCCAAAATGGGATTCTTCTAGCAGAAGGTTGGTCAAAATGACCTCTAAACCTATTTTCATCTCTAAGATCTATAATCCCACGGATCCTATAGCTTACCCTTTGAAGAAAAAAGGGCTTGCGTCATTACGATTTTCCCATAAAAGCACAGCTACTATTAGCCCCAGATTTGGTAGAACAGCCCTGATTTCAGATATCATGTCATAGATAAATGTAGTTGGAAGACTGTATTTGTATTTAGTTACTGGTGTCTCGTTAAGCGTGCATCTTTCTGCTAGGAAAGACTGTTCATGGGGCCCGTGGTGTCTGTGTCCTTTCCACCTGTGCTTCCCCGGCTACGTGGCCAGGGACCACTTTGGGGCTGCTGGTGTGTGACAGCGTGTCTGCCTGTTCCCCTGTTGTGCTCCCCAGTGGGCTGAAGCTGCTGCCATCATATGCTTCAGCGTGCCTTTATATAGTATCTTCTGCCCATGCGGTTGCCATAGATCTAATTTAATTCAGATCAGCAAGAGTTATGGAGCGCATGTGCTGGGCACTGTAGGAGCTGTAGAGGGAAACCACTCTCAGACAGACTCAAGTAACTACAATGGAACAAAGGACGGATTAAATGGGAAGGAAGGATGGGGGAGAAGGGGGAGGACGGAAGACAACTGTGCCTGAGGCAAGGCAGGAAGCCTGGGAGAGCAGGCTATGCCATGGAGCTGGGCCAGGAGGACCCAGGGCACGGAAAGCAGGGAGCACGCAGGGTGGTGGTGGTGACAGGGTGACACAGAAAAGGGACCCAGGGAGAGGGAGGCCCACGTGGAGGCCAGGCTTGGGTCAGGGCTGGCAGGTGTTTCCCTGTACCTATAGTACAGTGGTTTTCATCAGAGCAAGGCAGAGAGAGAGAGAGAGAGAGAGAGAGAGTGTGTGTGTGTCTCAGAAGACACAAGCAGGGGAATAACTCCGTTAAAAATTCAGGACCAACATCACAGCTGAGAACAAGGGTTGAATTATAGATATCTTTTCTGAGGAAAGAAGATTAAAGGAGAGGCTTTCTTTTTTGTTTTGTTTTTCATTTTGGCTGTTAGTCTTAAGTAGGTCATTGGAACCTCTGGTGGTTGGAAATGGCCGGGTACGGGGGAGTCCAAAGAGCCGGTTCGGGAGAGCTCTCTCCCTCAGAGCTGGGGGCCGGGGTGTGATTTCCGAGGCCTCCTGTGATTTGGTCCCATTATTTTTACATACATTTGCCTGTAAACACAAATCCCAGCAGGTTCGTAATTGATTAGTAGTAAATGGAGACTAATTGCCCTCTTTCTTCCTCTCCCCTGCGCTGCAGAGCCCTCGCTTCCCTCCCGGATCTGCTCCTCGGCCCCTGCTGCGATCTACTTCCTACTCATCTGCCCCCTTGTGCTGCTCGCTCTTCTGCTCCTTTCCCTCCTCGGCTTGTGCTGGCAGGCCAGGAAGCTGTCAGCGCTGCGATTACAGCTATCTACGGATAGGCCCACCTGGGTGAAATTGAATGCCGCTGAAGGTGGGACCACACACCGGAAGGAAGAGGAGGAGGAGGGCTGAGTCCAGAGGGGCCCCTGCAGCCCGCGGGCAGCTTGGGAGATGGGACACGTTTGAACGGACTGACCAGGTGGGAGGGAACCTGCTTCTGCTCTCGTGTCTGCCGCGGCCATGCAAGCTACCCGGGAATCAGAGGGAGCATTGATGAGCAGCCACGTGCTGCTCCTTTCGGCAGCACCTCACCCGCCCACCCTTTGCATCGCCCCTGGAGCCAGCATCGTGACTCGTTTTCCCTTTCCCACAGCTCCTGGAGAGAAGAATCTCCCTCACACAGCCTCTGGGGGCTTAAATGAGCTCCCACAGCAAAACCTTCCTCCCCTCCTCTGTACTGGCCCACCGGCTCTAGATAATCTTTCTCCTCTGGGTAAGAGGTGTAGGAAAAGGCCTGATGCCAGCAAGGCAAAAGGAATTGGAAGCATGCTCTATGTACCTAAAATCTGCCTCCCCGACAGAATGTAACTCCCTTCAAGGTGGAAACTCGATTCTTCCCCACGTCCCAGAGCCAGGCTCTGCATAACAGGTGCTTAATTAATATCAGTTCTTTGACAAAATTATAAAACATTTTGTAGCCTGAGTGCCGGGTGGGTTTTTTTGTTTGTTTGTGTTTTGTTTGGTAAGACTTATTAAGTAACTGCTGAGGAAAAACTATTAAAATGTCACTTAACAGCTCTTTACTCCCCTCCCCATCTGGCAACTCTTTTCATCCCCTGCCTCTCCCCACCAAAAGGCCCATCTGGTGCCCAGTCCTTCAGAGGCTTTCTTTTCTTTGACCTGACAGTACTGGGCAGTGGGAAAGGGTGCGGGGCTGTCTGGAGGAGGAAGAGAAGTGAACAGTGCCACTGTCCCCTCCAATTCCAGGCCTGGTTCCTCAGGGTCCCCTGTTCTTAGCCTGGACAAAGAGGGGATGGGGATGTGGAATGGCGTAAGACTTTCAGCAACTGTCCCCACTGGGCCTCTGGGCCTCCCATCTTTTCTTTCAAAAGCTTCTCAGGCCCTATTGTAGCAAGAATTGGAAATCAGTTAGTGCCACCTAACAGATGTATTTATCATCTCTGTGACCAACAGAGTTGCTTTAACACTCATTAATTTGCATTTCCAAGGAGAGCAATTTATTTTTAATTATTTTATCAGGCACACCCATCCTCTCCAAACATAATTAGTTCCTTTGCAAGGGGATTATTGACCGGCTATAAGAACTCCCACTGTAGACCTACCTGTTCCTCAAATTCAGGTCCCTTTATAGTCTCATTCGAAACACTCCAAATGTTTCCTTGCACATGTCAACACATTTGTTTCTTCTCTCCCAGGTAAGGGAGCATACTTTTACAGAAAACAAAGCTGAAATGAAGTCTTCTTAGAAAGTATGATGATCCTTTTCCCCCAATTTTTTAGAAACCTGTATTTTAACTGGGATTTGATGCAAAGAACAGGCTAGGCACGGTGGGTGGCTCACACCTGTAATCCTAGCACTCTGGGAGGTGGAGGCGTGTGGATTGCCTGAGCTCAGGAGTTCGAGACCAGCCTGAGCAAGAGCACAACCCTGTCTCTATTAAAAATAGAAAAACTAGCCAGGCGCCTATAGTCCCAGCCACTCAGGTGGCTGAGGCAGGATTGCTCAAATCCAAGAGTTTGAGGTTGCTGCGAGCTATAACGCCACTGCACTCTACCCAGGGTTACAGAGTGAGACTCTGTCTCAAAAAGAAAAAAAAAAAAAAGGAAGGTTAAGAATAGAACTGTGGACCACTGGAGAATCCTAGAGCAGACTCTGCTGCTGTCCCTCTGCCTAGAGCACCTCCCTCCAAGCCTTCACCCCTCCCTTCACCTGGGCACTCCCTTTTGCTCTCAGCTCAAGCACCGCTTCCTCACATTTGAGTCCAGCACAGAGATTGCACAGAGGAGACCAGAGCACAGCACGGGTGTGCACTCCAGGCACTGGGACAGGGTGCGGGTCCTGTGGCAACTCCGACACCACCTTGTCTGTTCTGGATGCTCAGACTTCATTCACAGGATCCAGCAGCTACGTGGCACCATTTGTCCCACAGTGAGTTTCAGGCACAAAACCCCCGAAGTCTTCTCTTTTCATTCCTTTTGAACTTCCACAGTCACGTTTGTCTCCATCCAGCTTGGCAGATGTTTTATAGGAAACCTCTTCTCTCTCCACTTATATACTTGCTCATTTTCGTTTTTGAAACTTAATGGAGAGCTTTACTTTCATTTGATGATTTTAACTTTTCCACTTTATGTCACCACCTAGTTTTACTTTCAGATTTTTGTGTTTTAAATCCTCCTTGGCAACAGCACCAGCCTCTGTGTCAGGAGATGGCAAAATATGGCTCATGGGCCAAATGGGGCCACTACCTGTTTGGTTAATTACAATGTATTGGAATACAGTCACTCTTGTTCGCTTATATCCTATCTACGTCTGCTTTCATGATAGAATGGCAGAGTTGAGTAGTTGCCACAGAGACCGTATGATCCACAAAGCCTAAAATGTTTCCTATCTGGCCTTGTACAGAAAATGTTTGCCAGCCCCTACTCTCTCTTAATGGTTAATGTTTTATCTCTCTTAGCCATGTACTAAATTTTGGGGAGAATTGATTATATCTGAATCTATTCTGTAAGTATGATTAATTTAATCAATAAACTTAGGCTCTTGGAATTGGTGTCTAGTCCAAGCCATTCTGAGTTTGCCTCCTCCCTACCAGGTTCATACTAGAGAGGGGAGTCCTGTCACCCCTGCTGTGTTCCACACCATTGTACTGAGTACCTACTCCGTGCAAGACAAGTTGACACAGGGATGATTAAGTCATGGTTGCTCCCTTCCTTATTTTAGTGCATTGAGACAGATATGTGGAGGATTTACAGCTGAAGAATGCAATTGTAGAAAGTTGCTTGTCTTAATAATTTTTAAAAATTGTACAGGATTAGGCCGAGTGTGGTGGCTCACACCCATAACCCTAGCACTCTGCAAGGCTGAGGCAGGTGGATTACCTGAACTCAGGAGTTTAAGATGCACGTGAGCAAGAGTGAGACCCCATTTCTATAGGTGTCCTAGAGGGCACCTATAGTCTCAGCTACTCTGGAGGCTGAGGCAGGAGGATAGCTTGAGGAGGAATTTGAGGTTGCTGTGAGCTATGAAGTCATAGCACTTTACTGAGGGTGACAAAGTGAGACCTTGTCTCAAAAACAAATAAATAATTAAAATTAAAATTAAAACCATACAGGATTTATTCATCATCTCAGAGTTTCATGGCATCCTCCTATGGACGAGATCATTGTTCCTGTCCTACAGGTAAGGAATTAAAGCTCAGAGAGGTTGAGATTTATCTAGGATCACCCACCCAGCCATAGGCCAAATAGTAAGAGCTCAAATTTAGGTCTGCTAACAAGTCCTGAACTCTTTCCATGATAAACAGTATGTTCACATCCATTGCTCTGGGGAAAATTATAGATTTTCTATAGATTAATTTACCTTGTATGGTTATTATAGGGATCAAATCAGATACTCATATGGAGGTAAGTTTTAAACCATTTCAAGTCATAAATGAATGTCAGCACAAGCCAAGTTTTTCTAGGCCTTACCTTTCTGTGCACATAATTGAAAAGAAATGAATTGCAATAAACCAAATTCTATAGGCTTTTGGGTCAGAATTTTGACATAGAGTCCTGGCCGTCTATATACGGTCCTTCAAATATTTCTAGGGATCCCTCAGGATTCTGGGAATTCATATGCGTTCATAGGCAAGGCCATTCCCACTGGTTCCCTGCTGCTCCATTTGGCTCTGTGGACTCACATTGAAGCACATGGAATGCCAAGCCAGATGGTATCCAGTGGTCAGCAAGGAAGAGGGCCTTACTCTCATTCTCTTTATACTACACCCTACTGTAGGGACACAAATCCAAGATTGCTTATGCCCCTCTGTCTCTAAGGATTCTCTTGTGAAAGGAGCTTTTGCCCACTACCTCCTTTCCCCGTAGTCCAGATACCAGCCAGCATGGGCCAGGCCTCATGCTGTTCTCTCCATTTCCTGTTCCCACCTTCCAGGAGCCTCTGCACTAACCTTCTTCCAAACAGGTCCCCTTTCCCTCCTGCGAGTGGGTCATGCATTTGTGCTTAAGTGGAAGCTGCACCACTCAGCAGACAGAGCCAGAGAAGTCTGCATCCCTGTAGGCTCAGGTGGGGTTTCTGTTAACTATTAATTTTTATTGCTGCTAAAGTGAAATGCTATGGGCATTTAGAAATCAGAGTCAGAGGACATGTAATTTGGATTGGGCTTTAAAAGGAAGCAAATATTTTTGACAGGAGAAGTTGGGGTAAACAGTAATCTGGGTAGAAGAAGCCCCGTGAAAAATGCAGCATCAGATCTACAGAGGGAAGCAATGGGAGGTAAATTTGGAAAGGTAGTCAGAAGCGTGCAGGGGCATACCTTGAACATGCATAAGAACTTGGACTTTATGTGGTAGACAATGGTGAGCCAGTGGATGTTACTTAGAGGGAAGGAGCAGCTGTGCTTTAAGGAGACTAGAAAGGCAGCGGCACAGATGATGGTGGGATTGGGGTGAGACTGTAGTGGTGCCCAGGTGAGGGAGGGCAGCCAGCTGGAAAACCATTATTACTTTCCTAATTTATTCAATAGAGACAATGTCAATATCATGAGTGTTTTGAGTAAACAACAAAATTATCGGAAAGTTTCAATCATTATACCAACCTCACAGAGGTAGCTAATAGATTTGTTAAATACAACGACACGTTATGAGATTCTTCTTATGTTTAATAAACGTGTTAACCTAGTTTTCCAGTGATAAGTGTGGAGATAAGAGACAGTTATATCATTCACTATCTTAATTGGCTTTTGATTTATCTTTTTGATATTTGCTTTTACATTTATCTTAAGTGTTAGAAATTTGGAGTTTCTACTATGTCACCTCTGAATCCAAGGCTGCTTCTGGACCATATCTGACCGCAAAATAGAGATGTTTTGACTAGAAGGGTAATCATCACATTAAACCCTTTGCAAGAGACATTGGAGAAGGACAGTGATGAAAATGTTCTTAAGTTATAAAATCTAAATGTATTACTCCTTCAAGTTCACAATGGCAAGGCAGTGGGCAGGGTGTATGCTTCCATTTTAATTGCTTTCTCCAATAATGGGATCCTTGGTTGACTATCTCACCCTAGGCCCTTTCCGGCCCCTGTGCTCCAGCTATGCAATTTACTTGTTGGGTAGTTTTTTCCCAATTCTCTCCCTAAATTTTGTGTCTTTCATTTTGGAAGTATTTTCCTTTTCTTTGACTCTGTCCATACCCCCTGAATTGACTTCAGTGGGTGTTTATTGCCGAGGTGTCCACATAAGATACTAGAGGAAAAAAATTCTTCTTACTCTTGTGCTTGCATATGCTGGTCTGGATTATATTCATATAGAGAGATTTGTGATGCAAGCCAAAATCTCAGAAGCCCACCTACCCCCTGTAGTTGGTAACTGCAAGATTTGGAGCCCCCCCCAGTCTTCTTTTGGGTCTTCCTCCCAGGAGCACACAGTGCTGGGCGGTGCTTCTCTGTGGCTTTATGGCATGTATGGCATTCACATGGAGGGTTGTGGGGACACAGTGATGTGGAAACTGCCTTATGCCACCAATGCAGGTTTAAAGCCAACTACCTTACCTTTTATTATATACAAAATAAGTCATTCTTCAGTATGAGGGATTTTCAACATTTTATTAGTTATAATAGTAATAATTAAAACTTCCAAGCCAATAAAACAGAGATATGTTATGACAATAACAATGAATGTACTTCGATGGCATGCTTATGTATATTTGCAGTACGTCCCTAGTCAAAACATGTATCAGTAATAATTCTTTAAGTACAATAATACTATAGACCAGAGGTCATAAACATAGATGTTTTTAGGGTCCAGGTAGATAAGTGAAGAGAAAGTATCCGTCTGGGGAAAGTCCTTAGGGAGGGATGAAGATTAGAGCAATCGGAGTGAAAACCACTCAAATTCAGCATAAGACATGAGATGTTGTGCAAGGTAATCAAAACACTTTGAGGGGTGGAATTCCATCCTTTGTTATCCCTGTGTTACACACTAAAGTCATCAATGAATACAAAATTCTGGCATGAAAACAGTGTCTCAAGAATATGGCTCCTTCTCAAGGTCATGAAGCTTTTGCCTATGTGTTCTTCTGGGAGCTTCATTGCTTTACTGTTCAAAAGTAGATCTATATGATACGTCTCAAATTAATTTTTGTACCAGTTAATTTTTATATACAATATGAGGCAGAATTCTTGTGCACTGCTGATGGGAATGTAAAATGATGAAGCTGCTATAGAAAACAGTATGGCAGTCCCTAAAAAATAATTAAAAATAGAATTACCATATGATTCAGAAATTTTATTTCTGGGTATATGCCCAGAATCATTGAAAGCAGGGACATGAAGAGATATTTGTGTGCCCAAGTTTAAAGCAGTGTTATTCAGAATAGCCAAAAGGAGGAAGCAACCCAGTGTTCACCAAAGGACGAGTGGATAAACAAAATATGGAATATGCATACAAAAATATTTTAGTCGTCCTCAAAAAGGAATGCAATTCTGGCATATGCCACAATGTGGATGAACCTGGAAGACATTGTGGTAAGGGAAACAAGCCAGTCACAAAAGGACAAATGCTGTAGGATCCCACTTCTATGTGGTACCCAGAGCAGTCAGATTTACAGACACAGAAAACAGAATGGTGGTTGCTGGGCTAGAAAGAGGGGGAAATAGGGAACTATTGTTTAATGGCTTATGAAGTTTTAATTTTATAAGATGAAAAATATTCTGGAGGTGGATGGTGGTGATGGTTGCACAACAGTGTGATTCAACATAATACCACTGATATGTACACGTTAAAATAGTTAAATGGTAAGTTTTATATTATATGCATTTTACCACATTAAGAAAGTAAGATGAAAGGTCAGGTATATTTTCTCCATATGATTATCCTGTTGATCCGGTATCATACTTTTTTAAAAAAAATCCTTTTACTACTGCAGCGGCGTCTATAACATAAATTAGATGAATGTTACGTTTTTATGTGCTATTTAAGAAATCTTTACCTATCCTTGGGCTGCACCTGTGGCTCAGTGAGTAGGGCGCTGGCCCCATATACCGAGGGTGGCGGGTTGAAACCCAGCCCTCGGCAAACTGCAACAAAAAATAGCCAGGTGTTGTGACAAGTACCTGTGATCCCAGCTACTCCAGAGGCTGAGGCAAGAGAATCGCCTAAGCCCAAGAGCTGGAGATTACTGTAAGCTGGGACGCCACAGCACTCTACCAAGGCGACAAAGTGAGACTCTGTCTCAAAAAAAAAGAAATCTTTACCTACCCTTAATAGACTTCAGTAATGCATGAAATCACAACAAATCATGGTTTAATCACAATTTACCACTAATCATGATTTATTACAGAAATGCAAAGTTGGTTTAATATTTAAAGTTCAGTCTTTGCAAATCACTATATTAATAGAATAAAGAAAAAGTACTCAATTATCTCAGCAGATGCAGAAAAAAGAATTCAATGATGTTTAACACTATTCCTAATAATATTTCTCAGAAAACTAGTAATAGAGGGGAACTTTCTAAAGTTGATAAAGAGTATCATAATCATGGAATATTGAAGGCTTCCCTCCTGTAGTTAGGCGATGTCAACTATCACTATATCTATTGAACATTATACTGGAGGGTCCTAGCCAATGCAATAAGAGAAGACAAAGAAATAAAAGATAAAAAGATTGGAAGGGGAGACCAGACAGAGAAGGAGGGAGTGGGTGAGGGAAAGGAAAAGAAGAAGAAAAATAAATTAAAAAGACAAGAAAATAGTGACTAGTTCTCACATAAATTGGATTTAATTTTGACCAAAGTACATTACTTAAACATTAATTTTTAATTCAACTTTTTAATATGTTGTTTGGGATATTGCATCCTCATTTATAAATGAAATATGTTTATAATTTCCCCTTTAGAATAATATATTCTCTCCAATTTTAATATCAGGTGTACCCAGATCAAGTAGAATGCTTTTGAAGTATTTCTTCTTTTTCTATTGTCTATAAGATTTGGCATGATCTGTTTTTTGAAATTATCTTTTACTTTTATTTATAAATATTAGTTGTCTGTTTTTTGAGACTTAAAAAAAATAATAAGAAGAAGTTAACTGATGACTCCATACTGAATCTCAGAGTCAAAGCATTCTATAATAGACATACTCTTATTTGACAATGTGAATGTTACTTTCTTTGCAGTATTATTATTATTATTGCTTAATATTTCAATGCAGCAATTCTCTGATTTCTTTTCTGAATGTATTTATGTTTGTTCATTCTTTACAAGGTTTTTATTTCTAGACCTTATCTTAAACATTGTTATTGTTATTAAATTTTAAGCCTCTTTAATTTTGTGAAGGCAAAAAATAGAAACCTAATAAACACATGTGTATGTAAAAATAATAAAAAAATATATATATAAAAGATTGGAACAGAAGATGTTAAACCGTCTTTATTTGTAGATGACTTGTTTGTAGAAAATCTGAAAGTATCTACAATGTTGCTGGATACAAGATCAACATGTTGATCAAAAATGAACAATTTTTTACATATTTAAAATCCAGGCAGTCCCCAGGATACAAATGAGATAGATCAGTTCTGTGGGCTTGTCAAAAGTTGAATTTATATGTAAGTTGGAATAAGTACATTTACCTATCACCTGTAATAGCCTCCATTTGTAAGTGTGACTTATACATAACTTAGATGTTTGTAACTCAGGGATTGTCTATAAACAACTGAAAAATTAATTTGAAAATTACCATGCTTAATTGCCTAAAAATGTCAAATGCCTCCGAATAAATTTAACAAAAATGTGCAAAAACCCTACATTGAAAGCTATAAAATATTGCTGAGGTAAGATATAACTAAATAAAGAGAAATTTCATTTTCATGGATTGAAAGGCTTGATGTCATAAAGATGCTAATTTTCTCCAAGTTGATTTATAGATTCGATGCAGTTGTGATCAGTGGGGAGGAGGTGGCAATGTCTTCTGCTCCTCAGAGGACATTTGGTAGTTTATGAAGAGAGAGTTCTGGGGTCATAACTTGCTGCTGGCATCTAGTGAGTAGAGAATAGCTATGCTGCTATACATCCTACAAAGTACAGGACAGCCTCCCTTCCTTACAAAAAAGAATTATCTGGCCCCAAATTTCAATTGTGCCAGGTTGAAAAACCATGGTTCAATGGAATCGTAATTTAAATTTCAGGTATTTTTTTACCTACTCAAGCAAGCTCATTCTAACATCAGATTAAAACAAAAATTACCTAGGATCAACAAAAACCAATATTTAAAGAATAAGAAGTTGGAGAAATTGCACTCTCAGATTCCAGACATAATAATTATCCAGACATAAAACTACAATAATAATTAAGACTGTGTGAAATAGGTGCACATATATACAAAGAAACCAAGGAGGCAGAATGATGGACTCCAGAAATACATCCATACAAGCACATTTAGCTAATTCCATTATCAGTACTACTGTAGTGGGGGAAAGGATACTCTTTCAAATAAATGGTCCTGGAGTACTTGGATAATCATATGGAAAAACAATGAACCCTGACATCTACCTTACATTTTATATGACAAAAGAAAAAAATTGACGAATTTAACATTATTCAAATTAAAATTTTCTATCAAAAGACAACATTAAAAAAGTAACTGTACAAGCCAAAGGCTGGGAGAATGATATCCACAAAACAGATCTGACAGGGCTGCCCACTTGGGTTCCCCCTCCATTCGTGGAGGTTCTGTTCTCCCTCTTTCTTTTATCTATCTGTTATCTTTCCACAAATTCTGTCCTTTTGCTTAAAAAAAAAAAAATCTCTGACAGAGACTTATATCCAGATTAAATATACCAAACTCCTATAAAACAATTTAAAAGGGGAGGGCGGTGCCTGTGGCTCAAAGGAGTAGGGTGGTGGAACCATATGCCAGAGGTGGCAGGTTCAAACCCAGCCCTGGCCAAAAACTGAAAGAAAAAAAAAAAAAGGAGGGGGGGGAGAGTGCACAACTTAATTTAAAAAATGGGCAAAAGACTTGGACATGGTTTGAAAAAGGAATAATAAAAGACTTGAACATGAATATCAGAATAGTCAGCAGACATATGTGTCGGTTCAGGTGCTTTGAGAAACACAAACCAAAATGGAATTAGACAAGCAAGGGATCTATTGGAGGCAATACCAGTCAAGACAGAAAGGGGATGGAGCTGAAAATGGGGAAAAGCCTTTGATTGTGGCAACCTGACATCTGCGCAGAACACAGGGAAGGAAGAACCATTATATAGAAAGAGCTTCAGACTGCACAGCAGTTCTGAGGTAATCTGGATAAGCCAATAGGGAGTCTCTGAATGAAGGAAGTACTTAGCTATTGAAGTACACGTGGGGAGAATGGCCTAGCTGGAGTACCTCTGCCATGCTTACACTTTGGTTGAGAGAAGCTCAGGGCAAATGATGGTCTCAGGATGAGCATCTCACTGGATCTGAAGATCAGTCATGATCTTTGCAGCAGGTTTCCTAGAAGGAAGATACGAGCAGTACAGTTCCATACCCACAGCATATGAAAATATGGTCAACATTGGGCAGCGCCTGTGGCTCAGTGAGTAGGGTGCCGGCCCCATATGCCGAGGGTGGCAGGTTCAAATCCAGCCCCGGCCAAACTGCAACAAAAAAATAGCCGGGCGTTGTGGCGGGCGCCTGTAGTCCCAGCTGCTCGGGAGGCTGAGGCAAGAGAATCGCGTAAGCCCAAGAGTTAGAGGTTGCTGTGAGCCATGTGACGCCACGGCAGTCTACCCGAGGGCGGTACAGTGACACTCTGTCTCTACAAAAAAAAAAGAAAATATGGTCAACATCATTACTCATCAGAAAAAAATGCAAATTAAAACACTGAGATACCTTTATACATACACAGGATGGAAAATGTAAGAGACTTGACAATATCAAATGATGGTAAGGATTTAGAGCAATTAGAACTCTAAGACATTATACATTGCTGGTTGAAGGGAAAATTTGTTCAACTATTTTATAAAGTAGATTCTAAAAGCTAAACATTTAACTATGCTATGACCTACCAATTCCACTCCTGGAATTTATCCAAGAGAAATGAATGCTTATGTACACCAAATAACATGTACAGAAATATTCATAGCTTTATTCATCATGGCTAGAAGTTAAAAACAACCTCATTGTCCATCAGCAGGTGGACATAGTATCCATACATACTGTACCATGGAATACAGTAATAAAAATGAACCAACCACTGATGTAAATGAAAAAACATATACATCTCACAGTATTTGTTGAAAGAAGCCAGGCACAAAAGGATTTAAAGTTCAAGAACCAGCAAAACTAATCTATGACAAGAGAAATCAGAATAATGATTTTCTCTGGCCAGGGGACTATCAACTGGAAGGTGACATGAAGGAACCTTCTGGAGAAACTGAAATGTTCTGTTTCTCGATGTAGGTGGTGGTTTCAATAAAATACTAAATTTTATTTTACAATAAAATACTAAATTTTAAAAAGACAGCTCAATAAATTTGTACATATATACATATGTATTTACATATTAATATATTACAATATATCAGTGTATTAATTATATTAATATTAAATTAATATATTAATATCGTTATATATTAGGTTATATATTGTAATTAACTGATATAACTTTCTATTTGTAAATAACTTAAACCTTAGGAGTTTTTTTTGTAAAGAAGCATCATTCTTTTAAAAAGCATTTGGGAAACAAATAGATGGCCAACACAGAGTAAGGGATTTTAATATAGAAAAAACATGATGGCCAGGTTCACATCTGTAATCCTAGCACTCTGGGAGACCAGGCAGGAGGACCCCTTGAACTCAGGAATTCAACCCCAGCCTGAGCAAGAGTGAGATCCCACCTCTATTGAAAATAGAAAAATTAGCCAGGCATTGTGGTAGATGCCAGTGGGCCCTTCGGCTACTCAGAAGGCTGAGGCAGAAGGATCACTTGAGCCTGGGAGGTTGAGGTTGCTGTGAGCTAGGCTGATGCCACGGCACTCTAGATTGGGCGACAGAGTGAGATTCTGTCTCAAAAAAAAAGGGGGGGGTAAGATTTATGTATTCCATAAGCATTTTTCTGCTATTTAGTATGTACCAAGACGCATGTTAGGAGCAAGGCATGCAGAAATTGCTGACGTTGGTCCTTCTCTCAACAAGGCAAGGAAAAAGGAATTAATGTTTACTTTATTGAGCAGCCATCATGTGTTATAAGAATTGAATCCTTATGACAATATTGTGAAAAGCTGAGATTCAATCATTGTGTGCATATTTATCAAGGGTCTCCAGAGAAACAGAAACAATAGGATACTGTTAGAATATGTGTAGACATATAAGAGGAGATTTATTCTGGGAATTGTCTCACACCATCGTGGAGGCCAAGAAGCTCCACAATATGCTGTCTGCAAGCTGGAGAACCGGAAAGCTGGGGGTGTGATTCAGTCTGAGTCCGAAGGCCTGAGAACTGGGGGAGCTAACACTGTAGCTTCAGGACTGAGGCAGAAGGCCTGAGCACTGGGGTGAGAAGGCATGTAGGTCCTAGAGCTCTGAAGCTCAAAGGCCCAAGAACCAGCAGCCCTGATGTCTGAGGGCTGGAGAAAGGAGATGATGTGGCTGCTCAAAAAGGGTGGGAAGGCCGGGTGCAGTGGCTCATGCCTATAATCCTAGCACTCTCGGAGACCAAGGCGGGTGGATTGGATTGCCTGAGCTCACAGGTTCAACACCAGCCTGAGCAAGAGCAAGTCCCCATCTCTATAAAGTAGCCAGGTGTTGTGGCAGGCACCTGTAATCCTAGCTACCAGGGAGGCTGAGGCAAGAGGATCGCTTGAGCCCAAGAGTTTGAGGTTGCTGTGAGCTGTGACATCACGGCACTCTACCCAGGGTTACAAAGTGAGACTCTGTCTCAAAAAAAAAAAAAGAGGGGGCGAGGGAGAGAGAATTTGCCTTTCCTCTCTCTGTCTTTTTGTTCTGTGTGGGTCTTCAACAGATTACATGCTGCGCACCTGCGTCAGGGAGGAAGGCTGTTCACTCAGTCAACGCAGGCTACTGATTCAAATGATCTTCTCTTTGTGAAACACTCCACATACTCAGAAATCATCTCACCAGCTATTGAAGCATACATTGGCCCAGTCAAGCTGACACACAAGATCAGCCATCACAACCACAGATCAGGAGAAAACAGTTAGTATCATGACCATTAGTGGCATTAAGGATCGTGATCATGAAGCCCACGTGCATAAACTCCAGAAGCAATGCTCTAGCTGTGACAGTACGCTCCCTCTAGTTGCGTAGGCACTGATGTCTCCTTAGGAGCAAAGGTCTGTAACACGAGGTGGTGAGAAGACCCCTGGGACCTGGGATGGGGAGAATGCAAAGTGCTGCTTTGTCATAGGGTCTCTAAGTGCTGGGTGCTCGGTAAGGGGAGAGGAATTCGGGCTGGGGGAACAGGGAACCCCTTTGAACGTTTTGCCCTGGTTCCCACACGTTTCCATTCAGACCGGCACATGTTGTTTGGGTGGCTCTTCTGTGCCGCCTAGACGCTGTTCAGAGACACACACGAGAGCATGTTTTGTTATGGGCTCCCACGACTGAAGGCAGATGCTGCAAGTTCTTAAGTCGGTCTTCAGAGAATCTCTGTATTGTTTAATGGTCTGACAGCCGCTTTTTGTACCACTCTGCTGGCAGCAAGAAATTGAAAGTTCTTCTGTTCTCAATGCCCAAGATGTGACCAGCCCAATAAAAGGGTGCTGATGTCAGAACAGTCTGTGTTCCCTAAGCAGCGGCCAAATACCTCCTCGCCCTTGAATTGACAGATGGGGGTGTTGTGTCCACAAAACACTGAGCAGTGTTTCAGGAGTCTCCATGGTTAAGGTTTAGCTTCAAGATCAAATAAAGGGTACCACCGGCTTTCCCCAGCGTCAGTGCCCAACACACATACATGTCTAAATGCCTCCCGTGAATCTCTTGCTTTTGAGACAGAGTCTCACTCTGTCACGCTGGGTTTGAGTGCTGTGGCGTCATCATAGCTCACAGCAATCTCAGTCTCAGGCTCAAGTGATCCTCTTGCCTCAGCCTCCCAAGTAGGTGGGACTACAGGCACCTGCCACAATGCCTGGCTACTTTTTCTATTTTTTTTTTTGTTTGTTTGTTTGTTTTTGTGGTTTTGGCTGGGGCTGGGTTTGAACCTGCCACCTCTGGCGTATGGGACCAGCGCCCTACTCCTTGAGCCACAGGCGCCACCCTACTTTTTCTATTTTTAATAGAGATGGATCTTGCTCTTACTCAGGCTGGTCTCAAACTCCTGAGCTCAAGCAATCTGCTCATCTTGGCCTCCAGAGGGCTAGGATAGAGGTGTGAACCACCACTGCACCTGGCCTTGAATCTCTTTAATTGATTGAGGGAAAGTACCCCGTGTAGTAGTAAGTATGGATTATTCAAATGCGGTAACCCAGGTAGGAGATTCCCTACCTGGCAACAGAAAGCTAAGCGGCAAGTGCTATGTTTAGTAGTCCTTCCACACAAAAGAAATAGTAGACACATGGGCTTGAGAAGTCTGCTTCAGTAAGATGAAATCGAGGCCACAAACTTCTACCTCTTACAGTCATCTACTTTGCGTTTTGAGTCCTTTTAGGTGGTGTCAGAAATATGATCTCCAGATTCAGACCATCTAGGTTTTAATCCTGTCTCCGTTATTACTGGCTGGGGTAATCTTTAGCAGTTTATCTCTTTTTCTTTGCTTCACTTTCCTCATCCATAAAATGAAGAAAATACCCATTACTTTACAGTGTTCATTTTGAGGATTAAGTGAGATCTGTATGTCAAGCAGTTAGAACTCAAAGGTCAGGTGTTTTTATTATTGCTGATAAGCTGCCCATTCTAATCTTCTCCACTCCTGAAAAGGAGACCACATGCCTGCACGTCACTCCCTAATTCTTAGCACACCAGTGGTGAGAGCAGGAGGTGGGAATCAAATGCAATCACAGGATTTGCCACAAAATGGATCATTGCTTGGGTTCTCAGCCCAAGAGGCTAATTTAGGGGTAGCTATGTGTACAGTTTCCAGAAAGAGTCAGGATATCAAGGCAATGTGGACAGAGGAACATTTGGATAACAATGTCTAAGTGGGCCCGGTGCCTGTAAGCACAATGGTTATGGCACCAGCCACATGCACCGAGGCTGGCGGATTGGAGGCTGGCCTGGGCCAGATAAACAACAATAACAACTGTAACAAGAAAATAGCGGGGTGTTGTGGTGGGCGCCTGTAGTCCCAGCTACTTGGGAGGCTGAGGCAAGAGAATCACTTAAGCCCAATCACCCTCTAAGAGTTGGAGGTTGCTGTGAGCTGTGACGCTACAGCACTCTACCAAGGGTGATGAAACAGTGAGATTCTGTCTCAAAAAAAACAAAAACAACATCCCAGTGCTTTACAGTTAAACGAGTGCTTTACAGTTAAACGAGAGGCCAGCGTAGTGAAGATATACAAATATATGGGAATTAATGAGAACTGGAGTCACCAGAGGCTCCTATCCTGTGATAGTTTATGCCTGTATTAATTAATTAATTCAATTTACATGTAGATTTGAGTGCAAATGGCACATTTGGAAAACAAATGTTATGGCAGATAGCAAATAATTAGCTTGAGAATTTATATTAGTCAGCATGGCTGCCATAACAAAACACTATAGACTGAGTAGCTAAAACAACAAACTTTCTCTCCGTTTTGGAAGCCAGAAGGCCCGGACTAGGCACCAGCTGATTCAGTTTCTGATGAGGCTCTTTCTGGCTTCTCAGTGGGTCTTCACAGGGCAGAGAGGGAAAGCTCTCTGGTGTTGGAAAAGATAAGGGTCCCCACCAGTAAGACCTTATCTAAAACCTAATCATCCCCCAAAGACCTCAACTCCAAACACAACCACATGGGGCTAAAGGCTTCAATGTATGAATTGCGGGAAACACAATCCAGACCATGGCTGAATTGACAGCCTGATGAATGAATGGAGCTGTGGTTTGTGCTGTATTTACATCCAAGGCGGGCTCTTCATGTCTGTTAATATGGTTTGGATGGAGTCAGTTATTTGATTGCTTGCTACCTGTTTGATATTTTTTATCGTGCATTTGCACAGTTGGGCAGGATATACAACTTAAGATTAAAACCAGTCAAGTTAGGTGAGTGGAATTCCCCCTCCAGTTAGCAACGCTCCACCTGCTCCAACAGAACAAGACAGCCACAGAAGTGGCAGGAGTGGTGTCATCACTGAAAAGTGTAAGGGTGGGAAAGGGCTGCTCAGACATGCTCGCAGAGGTCCGGAGGGCCAGAGAGCCTGGACAGCTCCTCTCCCACAGCTCATCATGCATGCTGTTTTTGTCTGCCCTGGACTGAAGGACAAGGGTGGAGGGCTGGGGGAGGGGGAGGAGAAAGCAGCAGAAAAAGAGGACTGGGAGAGAAGAAATGAGAAGTTAGCACATATGAGTGAGAAAGCAGAAAGAGAGGCCAAAAAGCCACAGAAAGATTCACACATCCCCTGCCCCACCCAAGTGCTGCTCTGGGGCTCAAGGGTCTCTCTAATCCCCCAGACCAGCAGTGCCAGCGGCTCCTGAAGGAACCCAGTAGACCCGGGGGGTGGGGGGGGCAGGGCCTCACCATCTCTCTGGGACAGTAGGCAGAATAAGTTCTGTCTACTGTGTGTGGAAATAGGTGTGTCAGCTTCCACTTAGAGTAAGGTGGGAGCTCAGTCTGAAAGGGAGGGTGAGAAAGTGCTAAAGAGGAACAGGAGAGCTGGGCGGGCCAGGTCTTTTGAAAGGGATGTCCCAGCTTCCGCACCACGCTAGGCGTGGAGGCTGCCTCCAATTGTCAAAAGTGATACCTCCTCTTCTCCTTGAGATACCACAGCAAATTCCTCTTAGAATCTTCCTATCATTCCTCCAAATAGCTGCACACCTGGAGACAGCACCTTGAGGGAGAGGAAGGAGGGGCAGATTCAGTAGGAAGGGAGACGGGGCAGACGTTGTGAGGCCGATCAAGGAGACAGGAGATGGCGTGACTGGATGAATCACTAGCTGGTGTGAGGTTGACAGCCTTTCTCTGGAAGGGCCACATCCCCCTGCGGCCTCCAAGCTGCTTCCTGTGCTACTCACCAAGAAAAAGCCACGCCAGACTAACCTCACTTCCTCTGCTGTGATTGCCAGATGCTAAGTGAAGGGACAGCTACCGAGGCAGACACGCACATGTGGAGTGAGCACAGCATCTGGGCGACAGTCTCGTGCACACTGTGTGGCTCCCTGCCTGGGTGAACGACCGCACCTAAAGCATGATGACCACGGTGCCACGTTTACCAGGAAGAGACCTCTGCAGGTCGTGCTAAGAGCTCTGCCATGTTCAGCATCTTTATTGGCAACTTGGATGGAGGCAAACAGCACAGGCTTGTCACATGCTCAGTTGGTGCAGACTTTGGGGAGAGCCCTAATATGACAGTGGACAGGAACAAAATTCAAAGACATCTAGACAGGCTAGGAGAATGGCTCAAAACTAACAAGATGAAACACTGATAGTTCAGTTTAAGCAATTAGATGCTCCAGGTAGGGGAGAGGAGTTCATGCATGAGAAATGACAACAGTGGCTTTGGTTGATTGCACACGTGATAGAAATTACTAGCATGACGTATTTGTTTAAAAAGAGAGAAAAACAATTGCAGCTTTATAGTGCATATAGAAAGTGATCATAGGGCGGTGCCTGTGGCTCAGTGGGTAGGGTGCCGGCCCCATATGCCAAGGGTGACGGGTTCAAACCCGGCCCTGGCCAAACTGCAACCAAAAAATATTCGGGCATTGTGGCGGGCGCCTGTAGTCCCAGCTACTCGGGAGGCTGAGGCAAGAGAATCGCTTAAGCCCAGGAGTTGGAGGTTGCTGTGAGCTGTGTGAGGCCACGGCACTCTACCGAGGGCCATAGAGTGAGACTCTGTCTCTACAAAAAAAAAAAAAAAAAGAAAAGAAAAGAAAGTGATCATACCCAAAATAAAGGGGATAATTATAAGTATTTTCACATTGAATTCAATTTGAGATGCCTCAAATTAAACAAACATTCATTGAAAAACATTTGTGAGGGAAGAGAAGAATGAAGCGCTTGGAAAACTTCTCCGGGGAAAGAATGCATGTGAAGGATGGAGGGGATGAAATAGGCCTGCTCAAATATTTTAAAGTAATGTTAAGAAAAAGTATTAGGGGTATTATTTGTAACTCCAGGTGCCAAGAAAGTGGAAGTTTCAAACAGAAAGATTTCTGCTCAATGTACATTGGAATTAACTGGCATTTTGAGATTTCCAAATGGAGAACTTGCTAGAACCGGAAGCTTCTCTGCTGAATCCATGAGGCTGCTGTGGAAGGGACAGGGGAGGTGGCTTTCGGGTTCCTCCTTCTCTAGGGTTTCATTCCTTCACTTTACCAGGTATGCACTGAATTTCTATGTGCTGCGTCTACAGCAAGGGGCGAGCAAAATAGATCTAAGTTCCCATTCTCTTGGCATTTACACGTTTTGTCTATAGGGCAGAAAGACAATAAACAAGTAAATAGACAAAGAGAAACGAACGTTATGCAGAGAGCAAACGGGAAAGACTTCTGCAGATGCAGTCATGGGGAAACTCACACGGAGCTCATGCTTGCTGAGACTCAAAGGACGTGGGGTGGGTTTTTAAAGAACTGGAGTGAGCATTCCAGGCAGAAAGCACAAAATGAAAAAGGCCTTAGGGCAAAACAAAGCTTGGCATATTGAGGAACAGAAAGCGGGTCAGGGCACTGGGACACAGTGGGTTAGTAGCAGGACTGCAGTAGGTGAGCCAGAGCCCTCTGAGATGGGGCCCAAATGGGCCAACAGGAGGCTTTTACCTTTTTTCTCTGAGTATAACAAAAAGCCACCACAGGGGTTTAAGTAGAGGGGTAACAGAATCTGATTCCTGTTTTAAAAAGGTTGATGAGGGTGGGCACCGTGACTCATGCCTGTAATCCTAGCACTCTGGGAGGCCAAGATGGGTGGATTGTGTGAGCTCAAGAGTTTAAAACCAGCCTGAGTAAGAGCGAGATACTGTCTCTATTAAAATTAGAAAAACTAGCCAGGCGTTGTGGTGGGCACCTGTTATCCCAGCTACCGGGGAGGCTGAGGCAGAGAATGCCTTGAGCCCAAGAGTTTGAGCTTGCTGTGAGCTACAAGGATGCCACATCATTCTACCCAGGAAAACAGAGTGAGACTCTGTTTTAAAAATAAATAAAAATCAATAGAAATGTTGATTGATGTTTTTAAAGACCATTTTAGTACCCCCCAAAGCAGCATAAAACAGAAGCTGATCTGTTCTGGCTTCCAGATTAACTCAGAAAGGAAAAGCAGAATTAGCCAGAACTCCACTAGAGCTTTCTCAGCCCCTAAGCTCCCAGTGTCCAAGGAGGATCAAAACCTTTAAGGTAAAAAGCCTTCGGAGCACAGGGCAGTGTATTCATCCTCAACTTGACAACCTGGAATCTACCCTAGGGTGGGGTGTTGCCTTCCAGGAGAAATACAACTTGGGTTGACTTCCAGAAAACAAACACACAGACACAGGTGGTTGAGACTCCAGGTTACCTGGAATGTGTAATGAGGCAAGAGCTTTAGGGGACAAATAAGCAGTGTCCCTGCTTTCTAGCAATATTTGGAATGAGGGTTGCGGCTAAGGTTAGAATTAAGCAGAATGACTAGCACAGGGTTAAGGGGAAAGACAGCTTGGTGTAAAATTTGAATTGGATACCAAAAAGAGGTTTTAATGAAGAAAATGAAAGGATTAATTGCAGAAAGGCTGGGATTAAATAGCTGGGTTGAGAAGAGACAAGGGTACGAGGTGGAGGTGCAGAGATGTGGGGCCTGTGGCTGCTCTAGTAGGGACAGAATAATAACATTGTATGCTGCATAAAAAAACAAACAAAAAACCCACCAATAATCCTACTGTCTTAAATAAGCATTAGAATTATTTTGGTGCATTCCCTTTGCTATTTTTTCTCTGTGTCTGCTTTTAATGTTTTTATTGGATCTTTTAAATCATAAGAGCAATATATGCTAGTTGTAGAAAATAAAAACTGCACCAATCTCCCAAACCAACCTCCCAGAGCTATATAAATGGAATCATACAATATACAGACTTAAAAGTCAATAGTTTGCTGTGGCTAAAAATATTTTTGAAAAAAAATTTTGTCATAGTGCACAGTAATTTTTATTACTGAACATTACACAACTCATTACTTTTTCTTTCATCTCCTTGGATTAATAACAATGCTATTTGTATTTAGGTGTTAGTTTAACTTCCATACAAACCTTTATTTTTTGAGACATAGTCTCACTTTGTCATCCCAGGTAGAGAGCTGTGGTGTCATAGTTCACAGCAACCTCAGATTCTTAGGCTCAAGTGATTACTCAAGCCTGGGGTGGCGCCTGTGGCTTAAAGGATTACTCAAGCCTAAGAGTTTGAGGTTGCTGTGAGCTATAATGATGCCACAACACTCTACCCAGGATGACAGAGTGAGCCTGTGTTTAAAAAAAAAAAAGACGACAGTAACAGTGTTGGTGAGGATGTGGAGAACTGGGCACCCTCATATGTTGTTGATGGGAATGTAAAATGGTACAATCACTTTGGAAAATGGCCTGGCAATTTCTTAAAAATTTAAACATAAACTCAGCATACTACCACTCAGAGTTACCTGCCCAAGAGAACTGAGAATAAATCTTCACATAAAGACTTTCCTGTTAATGTACATAACAATATTATTCCTAAAAACCCCAAAGGGAAACCAACTTGAATGTCCACCATTCAACTGGTGAATGAACACAATGAAATACAATTTAGCAACAGAGTGAAATACTGATACGTGCCACAACATGGCTGAACCTTGAAAGCATTCTGTAAGTGTAAAAAGACAGAGGCAGTAGCCTACGTATTATACTACTCCTTTTTACATAAGATGTCCAGAAAAGGCAAATTTATAAAGATACAAAACAGACCAGGGGTTGCCTTGGAGCTGGGGTGGTAGTGGGGATTTGACTACACACAGATTTTTGGGTGATAGAAGTGTTCTAAAACTAGAATGTGGTGCTCGCTTCGGCAGCACATACTAAAATTGGAACGATACAGAGAAGATTAGCCTGGCCCCTGCGCAAGGATGACACGCAAATTCATGAAGTGTTCCATATTTTTCTTGTGAAAAAAATAGTAATAAAAAAAGAACTAGATTGTGGTGGAACAACTTTATAAAATTACTGAAAAAAATTGTACATTTACCAAAGATGAAGAGCTTGCTTTGAACTGCTTTCAGAATAATATTTTAAGAACAGGGAAATTTGAAATTTAATACTTCAAAATAATGGTACAACAAAACAATTTGTAAAGACTTTAGGCTTTTAAATTCCAACCAGATTGGTTCTCACTATATGCTCATCCTGACTGTGCTTACATCAAAGGACAAGTTAAAAATAGTCATATATTTGAAAAGCACAAAATGAGACGAAATCGAATTACTATTACATATCTTTAAACAAAAAGAATGAAGCAGCAGAAGAGGGTGGGCCTCCTGGTTGGTTTTTATGTTTACATGCTGCTACCTAGTGGTCATTTATAAAACAGCAGAACTTGGGGTTTTTGGTTTTGTTTTTAATCTTGGATTTGTTGAGCTGGGTTTGTATACTACAACAAACAGTTAAATGCTTATCAGTATAGAGGTTAGCTGTCTGAATCACTAAATAGTTTATGCTTTATGAAAATACTGCAGTGGGAAGAACTGGATTGACAGTCTGGGAAAATGACTTCCAGTCCCCGATCTGCTGGTGTCATTTTTGTGAGTTTGAGCCAGTAAAAAATTAATCTATGGGCCTATCTGGTTCCATAAACCAGTGGTTCTGTAAAGTAGTCATTAGAAGCATGGCATCAGTGCAAGCCCCTGAACTTCTCTAATCTTTAGTATCCTAATCTTGAAAATAGGGATATGACAACCTTGCTGCTAAGGTAGTTGTGACAACTAAATGATGACTATGCTCATAAACGTTCTTACCTCCGAGAAAGTTAGACTACGAGAACTTTCACTCTCAGCAGCACCTCACGGGCACCAATCCTTTATCTGCCAGTCAGTTAGGTACTTCTTCCTTCCCATCCCAAAGCAGCAAGCAAAACCCCCAGAGGTTTAGAAAACTAAATGTGACTTCAAAAATGATCAGTTGATTTGAAAAACACAATTGAACAAGTGAATTTTTAAAATAATGAATAAAGATAAAGGTAGCATGGCGGCTAGAATTTTTATAACTTGACACTTGGAATTGCTGATTATTTTAAAATGATGAGGTAATGACAGGGATATCAAGGGGTGACAGTGCTAGCTGATCTTCTCACTAACAGTTCTCACAGGTGTCTGACATGTTTAATATATGCCAACCAACACAATGCAGGCCAGACAAAGTGTAATTCTTTCATTTTCCCAGTAATTAAAGTGACTGCACCACTGTGGATTTTATTCTACAGGGGAGAGAACCAGTCTGCTTACGGATCAACACCATCTGAAACTAAGGGGTTTGTACTACCACTTTGCTTTTTCACCCATTAGAATTTTTTAGGATGTCCACATACTTAGATGATTAGTTTTAGTTATTACTTGTGAACCTTTTGGTATTGCTTACACGATACCAGTTTTTAAAACAGATTTATTAGGGTATAATTTAGATGTCACAGAATTTATTTATTCTAGTGTTGCTTTTTAAAACCAATTCACCTATTAAAAATGTAAAGTCCTGAGTCTGAGTAAATTTATACAATTGTGCAGTCATTACCACAATCTAGTTTTAGAACAATTCCAACATATACTTTGCTTTTGACCAGCCCCATAAGGAATAATTTATTAGATCATTAACCAGTGCATTTTAAAGGAACTAGATCTAAGACCTACACTAGGCCTTAGAATAAGTCAAGCTTTAAGAAAAAACAAGTCCTTAACTTTACTCAAAATAGAAATCCATTGAATGTGTTCTCTCCCTCTCCAAAGGTCTGTAAGAATATAAACGTAAAATGTAAATATCAAAAAGTAATACACATACCACTAATGTATTTTGAAAAATTATGTTGTATAATTTATTGTACTTTTGTCAGTAGGCATGAAAATTAATTTTAAAAATGTTTCTAGTTGCAACTATCTTTCACTCAATGTCAAACTTATTTTTTTCACTTTTATAAATATGTGAAAGTTGGATAAATCGTGTCGGGATTAAACATTTTGATCTAGCATATGCCAAATTTATGGAAAAATATTTCTTCTATGATTTGGTTGTGCACACCTTTATGGGGCTTGGCCTGAGATACTGGCTTTGAGACTAACAGAAGAAGAACTTCTTCCTTAAGGTGATGTTTAAGAGGCCCTGATTTTATCTTGTTTCAACATATTATTCAAAACAGAATTAATTATCATGCCCCTTTTCTTGCAAATCCAGTATTTGTGGTATACTTCTCTTAACACACCTTCTATTAAACATGTACATTAAAGTTTCTCAATTGCAAGAATTACAATTTGGAAATAATGAAAATATTTCTACCTGTTTATGTTAATTTTTTTGTTCCTGTCTTATCAAAGTTTCAGAAGGATAGTTATATAACCTAATTCCACTTTGAAAATTCTACCTATATCTTTCTCTAGCCCTAGAAGTTCCTGCTAACTCCATCCATTTTGACATTTAAATATTGTTTTAAATTTTTAAATATTCAATTTGTGCTAATTCATTCTCCTCCAAATATTAAGCTGCTTATTGTTAGCATAGTTGTTTTAAACTTTATGTGTGTGAATAAATGAATTTTATATATCTAAAGCACCAGATCCACACAGGACATATAAAAAGCTATTTATAAGTACTGTTTAATTAATAAATGATATCTCAGGTTTGTCTCCCCTTCCCTAGACCCCCATAACACTTACATTTATCATATAGCCCAGATTTCCTAGACATTAGAAATTTTCTGTTCTACTGTCCCCATAAGAACAGTTGCAGGTGTTACACCATATGTCTGGGACATATGGTTCTCAATAGCTGTAATATGAAGCCATAAATCTGATATCTACTTCTCCCTTTTTCTTAATAGATCTGATTGCAATATTTCAAATATAGTTCTGTTTCATTATTTAATTTACGTATTTTAAAATACAAAAGCATATTAGTAGAAAAAGTTTGGCATATGCAACGTACATAAAGTAAAATTCGCCTTTACGCCCCCGCCCCATCCTGCCTTGTTTCTACTTTGACACAACTCAGGGCTTCCACACCGACAGCCTAGAGAACACCCGTACACAACAGGAGGCAGCTGCGCAGCCAAATGGCGCTGAGTGGCATGGAGGCCCGCGCACCTGCTCGCAGATCGCCCACTCGCTAACTCTTTGACCTTGGGTGAGTCTCTCAAACTTCTGACTCCCAGAATTGTCCATCAAATGCTACCTTTCTCCCCAGGTTGTTGAACAAGAAGAGACAGGTAATGGGTAAGCACTTTGCGAAGCCTGAAGCACTAGGCAAATTTAAAGAATTGTGGATTCCAGAGAAATCTTTGCGCCTGTGTACAGCCTAGTCAATTCACCCCAGCTCCAGCACTGCAGACTCAGCTGCTCCGCCAGCAGCGGCGCCCGGGCTCACAGACGCCTGTACTCTAGGGCTGCCTCTAGGTCTTAACTGCAGTTGCCTCGGTCACAGTCTCGCGCCTGCCTCTTCCAAGACCTGCGAATCGAAACTTCCCTTTCTCCGGAAACCGGTCAACCTCTAAAACACCCTCCGCTCTCAGCCACACCCCAAATGGCAAATGCTGGGTTCTCCACGCCCACTCGCTTCATATTTGATTTCGGCGCGCGCCGAACCTGAGGGCGGCTGTGATTGGTTGGAAGTGAGCAAAATTCCTATATGATTGGCTGATAGTAGCTAATGGGCGTTACTACAACAGGAGCTGAATGATGACTGGTTCATAAATAAAGGGGGCGGAGTAAAAGGCGGAAGCAGAAGTTGTGGGCGGAGAGAGAGGAAAAGGTTCGTGATGGAAGTGGTTAGGTGCCCGGAACACGGTAAGTGGCCAGGGTCTTAGGTTCCCCAGAGGCCTATCTGGTGAGGTGCAGTCGTTAACTTGCTTCTCTTCTAAGGGACTTTCTGCTTTCTGAAGACTGGCATCCGCGATGGCCCGAATAAAGGAAAGAGCTTCTACGTGTGCCGGGCGGACACGTGCGGCTTCGTCCGGGCCACCGAGTAGGTCTGGAGCTGCCCACGCCACGGGGACCAGGAGGAATGATGGGGCCCTCCCTGGTCTGCAGCGTCGGGCCCTTTGAGCGATTGGTAATCTCAGGGCAGCGTGGCGTGTTAGGAAGACGCTCCGCTGTTGTAGCTGTGTGGCTCCGAGCCTGCTTACTTTCTCTGTCTGGGCCGCCCATTCCCCCACCTGTAAAATGGAGGATCCCGCTACATCTGGATCCTTTTGGTGTTTTCCAACTCTGGGTTTATAGTCACCTGCCAGGCTTTAGTCACTCCCTTCCCTGCTAGAACAGAAGTGAGGGCGCACAGCAGACAGTATAAAATGATTTGTCTCGAAACACATTGTGTTAGCCTTAAACAACAACAAAAAAAGATTCTCTACATTTAAATGGTAAGATAGATAATTCAAAGAAATATATTACTTTAGGCATTACTGCTAAAAGGAACATTAGAGATCTGATTTAGAATTTAAGTTGAGACCTAAAAATGTGAAGCATCTTTTCTAAAATGAGAAAAGTTAATACTGTCTCATCAAGTGTTAATATTTTCACAACACCAGATATCTACATTTTTATATGAATTTAAAATTGTCATATCATTAAACATTTTTTTCCTGCTCTTTATGCTGAACTTGATAGCGAAGTTATTTTTCTCCGTATCCTGTGTAAAATACACAGTGGATATCAGTACTAGGAGAGTATCCTTTCAACATATATATTAACTTCTCATGTTTCCCTTCCATGTATTGGTATCTTTCTTTGCTTTGAAACTGAGCAAAAGCCCTTGTGTCCTTTTTCCGATTTAGAAAGTAAATTTTGACAGAAATGTTTTCTTTGCCCTCTAAGTTTTTTTCTTTGAAAGAAATTATTGGGATCCAGTTTAATTAAATACAGATTGATCCTGGTAAAGCAATATGAAATGTTAAGAAAGAAGATACCAATTGAAAATACTCAAGCTATCTAGATCGACAACATAGCATTATATCAGGGTTCACTAGTTCTGGTTTCTAAAGACACTGAGGTATCTTTAGAAAAATACTGAGCCTCTGTGATTCTAGACCCAAGTCAACTGTTGTTGAGACACAGGCATATTTAGGTTTGCAGGAATTAAGCATAAATATTGAATAAGATTGTGGTTTACATTAAGAGAAACATGCTCTTATATAAGGTTCCATTTATATAAACATTGCTATACAAACTAGTAAAATATTTGAAGAGAATTATTTGGTAAACTTGATTTATTTGGAGTATGTTTGAAAACCAGAAGACAGGCCAAAATGGAGAGTACTTTAGAGTTTCATACAGACCTATTTCCCTCAGTTGTTATATATTTAAATTTTTCATGATAACTTAGAGGAGGTGGTTAAAAAACTTATGCCACGCAAGAAGGAAATCATTAGAATGTGTTGTTAGAAGTAGGCGTATGCATAACACTAAGTGATAACTAACAGGATCTTAAAGGGAAAGGATGATGGAAGAAGCTGGTGAAATTTATGGAGGGCCTCACAGCCAGCCTTGGATGCTTCATTCATTTCTAGGGGTATCACGGTGTAGAGGTCACATAGTGTGGTGTAGTTTTAAACTTTTGAGTCATCAAGAAAACTATATTATCACTTTTTATTTGAGGGAATAGGAAATGGTGAAACCTAAGAACTTTTCTGAAAGGAATTCACAAAGAACTATGGGTGGCGTTTACAAATCAAGTGGATGTCGTACAGAGACTCTTGGTTTAAAACCCATAGTTTTGACTGGATTTAGGATATTGACCTCTGTTCATTGGCTCTTAAAACAAAAATTTTTTTTCCATTTTGTTCTCTAGCGTTCCGGTTTCTCATTGTTTACTGCATGAAGGCTGTGTGGTAGAGCTTCAGGGTTTGCTTCTGCCACAGGGCAAGAAAGAGCACAGGTAAGTGTCCAAAAGGAACACCTAAATATACTTGCTTTTTTTTTTTTTTTAATCTTTTCCTCAAGGAGTTGCAGCTGGATATGTGTTAGGATTGTTCTTTAAAAGTCATTATTAAAAAACAAGCAGTATTTCTATATGTATTGAGTATCTTCTGGGCTGTTGCAACCCTAACTGCTGAGCACCTAGTTCATTTGAGATGCCTGACCTGTGGTTAATTTCTAGGCAAATAGCTCCACCATCATCCCTCTCCAGCTCTCTAATAGACTTCAGGCGCCTGCCACAACACCCAGCTATTTTTTATTTTTGTTGCAGTTCGGCTGGGGCAGGGTTTGAACCCGCCACCCTCAGTATATGGGGCTGGCGCCCTACTCACTGAACCACAGGCACCACCCTGCAAAACTTAGCATAATATCACAAACAGGATGTTGACACTGGTACAATCCACTGATTTTATTGGCAAAGAAAGTTTTATTTCTACTAATATATGTGTGTATTTAGTTCTATGCAATTTTATCTACATGTAGACTTATGTATCTGCTACTCCAGTTCAGGTACTGACCAGTTCCATCATCACAGGGCCCCTTCTGTCGCCCTCTTATAACCATACCCACTTTCCTCCCCATCCATCCTCCTCACCCCTCACAACCAGGAATCTGTTCTTTATTTCTAAAATGTTGTCATTTCAAAATTATTACATAAATAGGATTTTTGCTTTTTTTAAAATTTTTGTCTTTTTGTTATTGAGTTGGAAGAGTTCTTTGTATATTCCCTATACAAGTTCTTTGGCAGATATTTGTATTGTGAATACAGTAGAACCTCTGTAAGTTGACCACACACGGGACTGTAATACTGGTCAACGTAAGGAACGAGGCTGCTGTGCTAATCAGAGTCAGGTCAGCTTAAGGAGCAAGCTAACTGTGGAGGTTCTGCTGTATTTTATTCCAGTCTGTGGTTTTCATTTTCTTAACAGAGTTTTGAAAAGGAGAAGTTTTTAATTTTTATGAAGTCCAATTTATTATTTTTTCATAGTTTGTCCTTTTTGTCTCCTCTGCAATAAAGCTTTGCCTACCCCAAGATTGCAAATGTCTCCAAAGTGTCTTCTAAAATCCTTACAGCTTTTTTGTTTTTTTAAAAATAACTTTTTAATTTAAATCTGTGATTCAAATTAATTTTGAATATTGTGTGAAGTAGAATAGAGGTTCTTTTTTTTTTTTTTTTTTTTGTATATTAACCAATTGTTGTAGCACTGTGTTTTGAGATTTTCCTTTCTCTACTGAAATGCCCGGCATCTTTGTAAAAAAAGATCAATTGATCCAATATTATGGGTCTATTTCTGGGCTTGCTAATCTGTTCCATTGATCCATTTCTCTATCCTTACATAATTAAAGAAATAAAATAATATGTCTTTCAACTTTATTCTTTGTTATGATTGTGTTGGCTGCTCTAGGATCATTGTGTTTTCATATAAGATATAGAATCAGCTTTTCTAACTTCCATAGAAAACCTCATTGATATTGCATTGAATCTATATAGGTCAATTTGGAGAGAACCATCATTAATATTGAGTCTGCGGACTCAGTTTCTCATGCCTACAATCACAGGTACTTCGGAGGCTGAGATGAGAGAGGATTGCTTGAGCCCAGGAGTTGGAGGCTGCAGTGAGCTATGCTTATATCATTGCACTCTAGCCTGGGCAAGAGATGGGACCCTGTCTCTTAAAAAAAAAAATTAAACCAGGGCGGTGCCTGTGGCTCAAAGGAGTAGGGTGTTGGCCCCATATGCCAGAGGTGGCCAGCCCTGGCCAAAAACCTCAAAAAAAAAAAAAAAAAAATTAAATAATAAAGGACAGAAAAAGAAAAATATTGTTTTCCAATCTATCAACATTGTTTTTTTTTCTTTTATGATTTTAAAAATATGTCAGCATTGTTTAATATTTTTTATTATAGAGTTCCAGTACACCTTTTGTTAAGTTCATTCCTCAGTGTTCTCAGTGTTTTTATCTTTTGGTGATGTTGTAAATGGAATTTTTAATTTCATCTTTGTATTGCTTTTGCTGGTGCAGTGGGGCTGGTAAGCCTTTATTGTGTAAAGTCGTTATGTCCTCCTTATGTGTAAACCATTTACATACTATTGGGGATCCTCTACCACACAGAAGAAACACTGTTGTAGGTGGTAGGAAGTTACTGAAGGATTTTTTTATTCAAGTTTCATTAAAAGAAGAACTGTGGAGGACAGATAGAAAGCAGTAGATAAACATAATAGAGGCAAAAGGACCACAGAAATGACAGCCGCTATTCATTACCTCTTACCTTCATAATTAGAAAGTGGCATTGCTGGGATTTGATCCTTGGTCCAGCTGCTTCCAGGCACACCTACTTGCTCTTACATGAAAACTTGCTACAAGTTAGCCGGGCGTTGTGGCGGCGCCTGTAGTCCCAGCTACTCGGGAGGCTGAGGCAAGAGAATTGCTTAAGCCCAGGAGTTGGAGGTTGCTGTGAGCTGTGTGAGGCCATGGCACTCTATCGAGGGCCATAAAGTGAGACTCTGTCTCTACAAAAAAAAAAAGAAAACTTGCTACAAGAGAATTAATAAGCTGTGTTTCTTCCTCTGCTTTCTCATCTGGAGTAGCGATCATGGTGGCCCCCACTTGGCTGATTGGAGGGTTCAGAGAGAGAATGCGTGTGAGGCGCTTAGTCTAGTGCTGACTCACTGCTCAGTGGGGAGTGGCGGCTGAGTGGGGGCTTCTGGGGACACATTTACATAAGGAAAGACAAGGAAGGAAAGGCAATGTGAAAAGAGGACTGCGTGGAAGGCTCACGGCCTGGCTCTGATCAGCCATGTCTGCTGCAGATGCGGAGCCAGCTAGAAAGTGAGTGTGCAGCTCTGAACAAAGGTCTGGCTGAAGACGGAACTCTGAGAACTTGTCATTAACATTCTTTGTACTAGGTAGATGACTCTGAGAAGTGACCATTACTTTAAAATAGAAAAATAAGTATACTAAATGTATTTCTTTTAGCCAAAATCTAGAACACTGTTCTGTTTTCGGTTTTGTTTTTGAGACAGGGTCTGGCTCTGTCACCAAAGCAGGAGTATAGCGGCATCATTATAGCTCCCAGTAATTTTAAACACCTGGGCTCAAGTGATCCTCTTTCTGAGTAGCTGGGACTACAGGTGCCCACCACCAGGCCCGGCTAATTTTTCTGTATTTGTAAAGACGGGGTCTTGCTCTTGCTCAGTCTGGTCTCGAACTCCTGGTCTCAAGTAATCCACCCGTCTCAGCCTCCCGAAGTACTAGGATCGAGCCACTGTGCTTGACTTACTAGAGCTTTAGAAAGGTTGTTTTAGGACAACAGGTACCCTGTGGTACAGGTTGGAAATTTAAACAGAAAGAGATAAGCCAGTCTGTAGGGATGACTTTCTCAGCAGACAAATGCCCTTTGGCTAAATAAGGGCATTTACCCAAACCCACATACTCTGGAGAATGAGTTCAGGGAGTACAGCCTTGCCTTTCCTCAAAGTTGGTTTTCTTTTTAAGAACTTAAGTATTTTACATCCTATAATTAATACTTTTATGTTTGGCTTCACATAGCTAGGAGAGGGGTGCAGCAGAGTAATGGAAGAGAGGTATGAACCCAGCTAAGATTTTTCACACCTTGCTGTGTTTGTGTGCAGTTCTCCAATTTAAACACCAGGTGGCATCACTCACTAGCATGACTGGCCCTTGAGCCATGGCTCTGTGTAGGGGCGGTAAAGAAACGGGTGGCCTTCCAGGAAAACCGGAGGGAAAACATCTCTCTCACCTTTTTTTCCTTCACGAGAGGGACCCACTTCCAACTCTCTTTGGAAGTCCTCTAAACTTTCTCTTTGTTCTTCCTGAATAAAATCTCTTTGTTACCATCCCCCCCGCACCCCTCCACAAAAAAAAATTGGGAAGAAAATCTTGCCTTGACGTAAATGATGTCACATACATTGTATATTACCAGTTATACAAGTATCCACCCTCACTGTCCAGCTCCTGAGTTCATTCTCTCCCTTTTCTCTTTTATTTTTGAGGATATGGGGTCAAATTAAATAGAAATATTCCTTTGCCTAAACATGAATATAACATGTTTTCATTATTTTGTGGAGGGATGAAATATTTATTTTTATTTTATTTTTATTTTTGGCCAGGGCTGGGTTTGAACCTGCCACCTCCGGCATATGGGGCTGGTGCCCTACCCCTTTGAGCCATAGGCGCCTTCAATATTTTATTTTTTATAATAGTTAGATCTTCACCATTCAGAAGATTGTGGTATTTTTGGTATTTTCATTATGCTGTTTTTACCATATGAAAATTTAGAACTTTTATGTAGACAAAATTACTAAATTTTTTATCTCTCAGCTTTAGGATTCACTTCTATACTTCAGGATTTCATCTCTTATTTTTTTTCTTAGAATGTTTATTTTATGATTATTATTATTATTTTTTTTTTGTTACATGTTTCCCCCCATCTTGAATTTTAGTGTAAAATAATGAGGTAAAAATCCATCTTTCTGTTTTTCCATTGCTGGAGCATATAAAAACGTGAGCTCATATCCCCCAAGGCCCTGTGACAAATTGGGATACAAGTTAGACATACCAAGATGGCAGAGCAATCCCACCTGTGTGTTACATGCTCCATTAATGTGTTTAGATACCAAATGGTTCTGTGACTTCAAGACCCACAGTAAAAGATTAAGAAGGTTACTAAGAGAGTAAAGGAGTTGAGGCTTGAACTTGATCTTTTTTTTTTTTTTTTTTTTTGAGACAGAGTCTCACTCACTTTGTCACCCTGGATAGAGTGCTGTGGTGTCACAGTTCACAGCAACCTCAAACTCGTTGGCTCGAGCAATCCTCTTGCCTCAGCCTCTGAAGTAACTGGGACTACAGGCATCTGCCATAACACCCAGCTATTTTTAGAGATAGGGTCTCGCTCTTGTTCAGGCTGGTCTCAAACTTGTGAGCTCAGGCAGTCTACCCTCCTTGGCCTCCCAAAGTGCTAGGATTACAGTCGTGAGCCACCTATCCTGGCCTTGAACTTGGTCTTGAATGACTTTTAAAATTTTGATAGTGGAAAATATAAGGAAGTGTTCAGGCTGGTTGGCAAGAGTAAGCTCATGGTTGCTGTTACCCGTTACCGAGTAAGTCCTTGATGTGTATCAGACTTCCTTCTGATTGTTTTATCTTTACATGTGGTAGGGTATTTAATCTTCATAATGACCATGTGAGATATGTACTATGATGATTCTTGTTTTATCATCTTACAGAAAAGGAAACTGCCACAGGAGGGCAGTCAAGTAAGGTGTCTGGTATTTCAGAACTGTTAATTATGTGGTGGAGCTGGGATTCCAACCGAGGGCAGGTAGTTTTCAGTGATGTTCACCCTGTTGCCTGAGGGCATGCTGATTTTGTGAGGACTTTTTTTCCTTATCTGTGGTGTCAGATACCAAGAAAAGTATGCAGGGACCTTTTTGCAAATCAGTGTTTGTGTAATGCGTGGCTCAAGACAACTCTTCTTCCTTTGTGTGGCAGAGGAAAAAAAAGTTGGCCAGTCCTGTGAGAGCCTGAGAGAATCTCAGTCTGCCAAAGTGATTGTACTTGGCAGTGCGATGCTCGGTTGGACAGAGGATTTGTCTTCTGGGGAAGAAGATACGATTGAAGAGGTCTGGCTTCCTCCAGCTAATTTCTTCATTGCTATTGTTTGTAACCTCTGTCATGAAAAAGAATTAGTCAATGGATTACAGAAATTATGCTCTTTTTTACAGTGGAATTAATAGGTACTTTCTCAGGGAAAATGTATTTTCACTACTTCCTTTGTTGATTTACAGTGTGATAAAGTTAACAAACAGTAACTTTTCATCCTAAAAACAGGAACCAGAATGGAAAACAAAATACCCAATGTAATCAATAATCAATACTAATATGAAAACAGTATATAAACAAACACATGTCTACAGGAAACAAAGAAACACAAATGTAGTCTAGCAAGGGGGAATGGAGGAGGGAGAGACATACCTTCTAGGCAAGAGCTTAATTACAACTTGAACTTTACCTTAGAATTGAAAACAATGTAACCTAAACATCTGTACCCTCATATTAATTTGTAATAAAAAATTTTTTAAACTTAAAACAAATTCCATAGCAATTAAAAAAACAAACAATAGAGGGACCTATCCAGGTTGGTTTTAATTAAAAACGTAAGTGAAAGCATTTTTGCACTGTGCCTAGCACCCAGCAGGTGCTCACTGTGGTGTCTCCTTCTGTCTTGCTCTCAGTCGTGCCCTTCTTCCAAAAGTCTATAGGACGTGGGCTTTGAAATAGATGCCCCGTCATGAGTCACTTGATGACAGGGATGCATTCTGAGAAATGCACTGGCCGGCGATTTCATCCTTGTGGGAACAACCCAGAGCGAACTGACATCAACCTGTTCTCTGTAGCCTGGGACACACCCAGGTTACAAACCAGTACAGTGTGTTACTGGGCCGAATTCCACAGGCAGTTATTACACAGTGAGAAGTATTTGTGTATCTAAACAAAGAAAAGGTGCAGTAAAGATGCAGTGTTATCATCTCAGGGGATGGTGGTTGTACACAGTCTGGTGTTGACTGAAGCGTCGCCTAGCACACGACTGTGCTTAGGAAATAGTCTCAGTAAAGACCTTAAGTATTTGGGACACTCAATAAGAGCAACAAGTTGTTCTTAATTTATTTCTATAAGTAGTAGTATCCCCTAGTAGTAGCTTGAATTTTATGCATTCAAACCATTTCAGAAATTTTATTGCATATATTCAATATAATATCCTGTTGCAGTGAGAAAAATTAAAGAGACCAGTAATTTAGAAAATCATGAGCTCGGTTGGGAAAGGTGCGAGTTTGTATGAGAGGGAGGGGCTGGACCTATTTTCTATTTAGGTTAACTTTTATGGAATATATGTTTGTCTGTAGCTTGTTGATCTGTACTTCCATATCCAGGTGAAGTCATGGTATTGAGAGGGTGGGACCTGCTCGGTCTTTTCTGTGAATTAGGATTCACCCTCTTGTGAGGCACATTGTACATCACGTGAGCAAAAGGGCCGGGTGTGGAGGCTCACAGCTGTAATCCTCCCACTCTGGGAGGCCGAGGAGAGTGGATTGCCTGAGCTCAAAAATTTGAGACCAGCCTGAGCAAAAGCAAGACCTCGTCTCTACTTTTCAAAATAGAAAAACTAGCTGGGCATTGTGGCGGGCACCTGTAGTCTGAGCTACTCGGGAAGCTGATGCGAGAGGAGTACTTGAGCCCAAGTGTTTGAGGTTGCTGTGAGCTGTGACGCCAAGGCACTGTACCCAGGGTGACAGAGGGAGACTCTGTTCCCCCTCTGAAAAAAAAAAAAAAGTTAGCAAAAGCACAAGAAATTAAAGGAAAGCAGCAGGAAGGAGTGAATGTGCAAAACAGCATATGGAGAACTAATAAATAAAAATCTAGAAATTGACCTGATCAAGAAGCATAGAGAAGGCACAGACACACGAGGTGAGAACTAGAGTCACACGCAGACACGTTGAGATGGATGTCGCCTGACCTGTGTACAGGCTGTTTCCTTCATTGTGCTGGTGCTGTGAGTAGGAAAGGGTTGGAAACAGCCAACCTGTCTGTCAAGAGAGTCTGGTTAAAAATAATACAACATGCATATAGGGGAGAACCTTGCAACTGAAATGAAATAAAAACACACAAGGAAGCTCTTCATGTGTATGCGCTTACAGAAAAATCTTTAAGGCATTTGCTAAAGTAAAAAAAGAGAAGGAAGGTATTTAGTAGTATGTGCGTCTTGCAACCCGTTTGTGTAGAAGTGGAAAAAAAGAATATGTTTATATTGACTTGTATATGCATTTTAAAATCTCTAGAAAGGTAAACAAAACCCTAATAAGTATGGTTATGTGTTTAGAGGGAGATAAACTGGGCAGATAGAACGTGGGGGTGGTTTTCGCTGCCTTTTTATGCCTGTTGGTTGAGTACATTGCCTGTTTCAACAAGTAAGATGTACTTTGTAAAAGTTCTTTAATGGATTAAAAGTTTTTGAGATGTCATCTTAGGCAATAAAAAACAAAAATCAATCCGTTCCATTTTAGGCGGCAGGGCTTTCTACACAGGCGAGGTGTGGTTGGGAATACAGAGGTCATGTGTGGCTGTCATCCAACCTTTAGTTGGACAACACGGCATAATAGCTGATCCCATAGTTAAACTTCCACAGCACAGTTAAATTATGTTGATCCAAAAAAAGAAAAAGTAAAAAAAGAATGTACTTAACTGTGCTTTGAACATCTTTCAAAAATAATTTAGTAAAAATTTTCGCGGAACACGGTTGAAAATCACTGCTCTAGTTGGCGAAAATATCGTAAGGTAGACAGGCAGGTACAAGGGTAGTGCAGCTGAGTGCCCAGCAGGAGGACGGAGGCGGTTCCCTGGCTGGACAGGGAAGGAGGTGTGGTCTTAAACGTCAGAATTAGGTTTTTTGTATTTTTTTGTTACTTTGTTTAAATCAGGATCTAAATAAGATCTACAAATTGGAATTGGCTAATGTCTTTTAAGTTTCTGAAGTTTGCCCTCTTTTTTTCCTCCCTTGTAATTTGCATGTTGAAGGATTCAGGGTGTTTGTCCTGTGGCACTTCCCAGATTACATTCCCATGGGACATCTACATGTTCCTCTGTTGTTTCTCGTTCCTATAAATTGCTAATTGGATATAGAGGTTTGACCAGATTCAGGTTAGTTTTCTGTTTGCTTTGTCTTGTCTTGGTTATTTTGGGTTTTTTCTGCAACACCACTTTACAGGTGTGATTGTGGCCCCCCATTCAGGACTCGTGCGGTCTGGTTATCTCGGTGTTTCTGGCTTAGTAGCCACTGTTGAGCAGCGTTTCCGCTTCGGTCGTGCTTTACAGGTAAAAGGAATAAACTTGTGTGCACTCTTTTGTCATCCGCTAGTCTTTATTTGAGTTCCTAGCCTTTATAGGAGTCCTGTGCAGTCAAGAATTTTTTAATGCACATGTAAGAGTAATTGGTTTCAAGCAACCTTGCGAAGCCAGTACTGAATAGTTACATAATGTGTTTCAGATTAAAAATAAACTTAATCTCTTGTCTTAATGGATTTTCACAGCCTTGATTATTTGTGTTTATACTTCATTAGATTGTTCTTCCGATGCATTAGAAGTAAGGCAGAAGGAAAACACTGGTGTGGAAGCGTTCCCTGGCAGGTAGGAATTAGTCATCTGTTTTCAAACCTGCTATGTTAAGACTGTTTAATATGCAGCATTGCCTGAAAAGACCTTGACGCCCATATAAATTTGTTGGTCTTTATCAAATTATCTCTGAAAGGTAAGTTTTTCTAAAGCATGCCAGATTCTGTTGAAATTTTTAATTTAAAGGACCATTTGGTTATGTTCAATATTTAATTACTGGCTTCTTATTTCACTTAAATATTTTGCATAGTCTTAAGTGCAATCAGTATTCTTCCATTAGGAAGAAACTAGATTGCTTTGACTAATTTCAGTATCTTTTTATAGACCAATATCTGCTCAGTGTTAGTATACAGTAAGTATAATTCCTAAACTCCTAGAATGTTAGCATTAGGAGAAACCCTATAGGTATTTACTACATGGGGAACTAGACATAGGCAGGGGTTGAGACTTGTTTTGGCAGAGGTATGACCTAACTTAAGATTCTAGATTCCTGCAGTGAGATCTTCCTAAGCCAAAATCAAAGCAAGCATAGTGGGGCAGCAACATTTAGGTTTAGAGAAAACTCCATTTTGAGAGAATAGTTTTTCCTGAAAAGTATACATCACGGCTATTATGATTGTAAAAGCACTTTAGTCCAGTCACTACTTTTTCCTGAAGCCTGGATAAGCATGAAAAAGCCTGGAAAAAGAAAGAACCAAGCATTAAAAGTACTATTAGATGGCTGGTTGTGGTGACTCATGCCTGTAATCCTAGCACTCTGGGAGGCAAAGGAGGGTGGATTGTCTGAACTCAGGAGTTCAAGACCAGACTGAGCAAGACCGAGACCTGTCTCTAAAACTAGCCAGGCATTGTGGCACATGCCTATTGTCCCAGCTACTTGGGAGGCTGAGGCAAGAGAATCTTTGGAGCTATGACGCCATGGCACTCTGCCAAGGGTGACAAAGTAAAACTCTGTCTCAAGAAAAAAAAGTACTATTAAAATGCAAATACTTTGTGAGTTTGGCAGATAGTCTTTTCAAGATATGGAATTGATAACAGGAATGTTCAGAAATATTGGGCTTCCTTTATTGTGTTTCCATTCCCCCCTCCCCCCACCGCAAAAAGCCATTCCAGATGGGAAGTTTTCTTTGCATTGTATTTTAAGATTAGTTATTTCCATCATCTTTAGGATCCTGATTCCAGAGAACATTCTGTAACCAGTAAGCCTCAGCATGCATCAGAGCCCTTTCGCCATCCTTCCAGCCAGCTGAGAAACCCATTCAAGGTACTGGACAAGAACCAAGAACCAGCTCTCTGGAAACAGCTCACCATAGGGGACGGTGAGGGAAGGATGGCTGGCAAGAAGCAAAGGGAAAGTGGCGATCAGCTGCTCTTCAGCCGAAAGAAGGAACAGAATCCTGAATCTAACTGCCGGATAGGGAAAGAGCTCTCTTCTGGCCCGGTGATCAAGAAAAAACAATCTGTAGTTGCAGAGAAGAAGCAAGAGGAGAGAGCAGAGTTTCAGTGTGAAGCCAAGGAGACCGACCGCACACACAGAAGGAACTTTTCTGACGTTACGTCCAGACAGTGCCACGGCAGTGAGCCGAAGTCGTCTGCATCTGTGCAGGAGAAATCAAATGGGAAGAGTCAAGATGTCCACAGACAGCCGGAGCCTCTGAGAGGAAAGAAAACCCAGCTTTTGCCTCAAAGTGTTCATAGTCAGGGCCCAGTAGGCAAGCCCCAGAAAGGGGGGCAGCTCAGCAAGGAGCATCTTAAGAATGGGGAGGCTAAAGGCATGAAGGCAGGGACTGACCCCGGCTCGCAGGCTGTCCCGGAAAGGCCACCACAGGGCCATCTCCAGGCACAGCCAGAGACTCGAGGTGTCCCTGCCCATGAAGCAGCAGCGGCAGAGGCCGCACCAGCAGCTCCAGAGCTTTACCTGGGCGAGGGGCGGAAAGCTGGCACAAGCAGTAGTGACAGTGAGGACGATGACGTTTTTGTTTCCTCCACACCGGGGAGCCCCCTACTCTTTGACTCACCTCTGGACTCACAGAAGAAGACGAACCTTCCCCTCCCTGATCAGAGTGTGCAGGAAAAAATACCTGCCTCGGGTGTTTCCAGGAAGGCCGAGCCCTCAGACCCAGCAGCCCAGCGTGCACACCTCACCACACAGCTGAAACAGAAGAAGGTAACTGTAGGCCTGTGTTTTGTCCTTAAGGTCGGAGCATTGCTTGTGTGGGCAGGAAGGAGACCCCACAAGAGAGTTAAACATGCTCCTGTGGAAATTTGGTGGGTGGGTGTTTTCCTATGCTTACATTTTTAGGATTGGTAAGCCAACTGAGTTAAAAAAAAAAAAAAAGGCCCAGTTTTCACATACATAGTTAAAAGACCATAATTTCAGGCCTACTATGATGGCTTACACCTGTAATCCTAGCATTCTGGGAGGCCAAGGCAAGTAGATTGCTTGAGCTCAGGAGTTCAAGACCAGCCTGAGCAAGATTGAAACCCCATCTCTACTAAAAATAGAAAAACTAGCTGGGTATTGTGAAAGGCCCCTGTAGTCCCAGCTACTCAGGAGGCTGAGGCAGGAGGATCACTTGAGCCCAAAAGTTTGAGGTTGCTGTGAGCTAGGCTGAGGCCACGGCACTCTAGCCTAGGCAACAAAGCAAGACTCTGTCCTCCCCCATTCCCCCCCTCCCAAAGGACCATAATTTCAGAGTTTTATCTTTTTAGGTTAGTTTAACTGGAAACCACCCTTCTAACAACTTGAGAGGAGAGATCCATGTGATAGGATCTGTTTTTCAGAGCACACTGGCATCAGTGAACATCCAGGCTCTTCCGGATAAGGGCCAGAAGCTTCTGGAGCAGATCCAGGTGTTGGAGGAAGCACTGAGCTCTCTCGCCCTCTCCCCAGAGCCAGGTGAAGTAGGCTGTGCCTTAGAACTCAGGGCCCGTGAACTTCACAGGGACAGCTTGGGAGCCATTGGATGAAGAATGTGTTGATTCATTCACCTTTCTGTTTTATTATACATGTATTATTGGCTTCTGAGATTCTTTTAAATTAGACCTATGTTTTTTAAAAACTTGCCCTTATTTCCTATGGACTAAGCTCTCGTTCCCATTGTCTAAGTTGTTAAAATGCTGGGTTCTCTAGGAAGCCTTCAGCTACTGGAATGGTGATGATCGCAGTCTCTGTAGACCTCCCCTCCACACAAACAGTCCTTTCATTTACTTTGCTGAACTTGAATCTGTTCTGTCCTTGTTTTTGAGCAGAAACTAATCAGAAGAGTAACAGTGAAGCATCACAACGAAGTAGCTTCACCAAAACTGCCACCGAGCCTCCCCACCTGGTGCCTGCTCAACCCCTTCCGGGTCATGGGGCCCCACCTGCAGGTTCTCTGGGACCTATGGCTGCCTGCCAGGTAACTGCCAGAGGATCTGGTCACTGCCGTGGAGGTGAGATCTGGGGCCTGGCCCAGCTGTGAATGGCTACACCTGTGAGTTAAGTGCTACTTGGTACAGTAGTCCCCTCCTATCAGCAATTTTAGTCATCTGCAGTCAACTGTGGTAGGAAAGTGAGTTTAGTAGAATAAGATATTTTGAGAACCAGAGACAACATAACAATTATAATAATATAATTCACATAATATAACACTAATACTGTTATAATTATTCTATTTTACTGTTGTTAATCTTGTACCTAAAAATAAATTATAGTTCATGATGGTATGTGTGTGTAGGAAAAAACATGTAGGGTTTGGCATTGTCCACAGTCTTAGACTACTGAGGGTCCTGAAACACGTCAGGAGGGACAGCTGTGGATGGCTGTGTGCCTATGTGGAGGGAGAGGCCACTATCGTGTTTACCACCGTGTGGTAAAGATCATGGTACTCAGGAGGACTTTGCTATCTGTGAGGCTGGAGCAGTTTTTCAACCTTTTTTGTCTCATCACACACGTGAGCCTATAGCTAAACTTCTGTGACACACTTAAGTTATGTTGATCAAAAAAAAAAAGTAATTAAAAAGAATATGCTTACTGTGCCTTGAACTTCTTTTGAAAATAATTTAATTAATGAACTTTAAAAATTTCGCAGCACACCAGTGTGCCATGGCACCCCTGTTGAAAATCGCTGGGGTGGAAGCTAATTTGCCTCGTTCACACACCGTGATCAGGCAGCCGCCCAGTTAGTGTTTTTGAATGAAGATGCTCTGAGGTCTGTGGACCAGCCATGCATTCTTACTCCTCGTGTGTGTGTGTGACGGCAGAATACGGTGTGACATGAGTCAAGACCCATGACGGGCAGCCCCATAGAGCAGTCTCACCCTCATTAGCCTGGTGTCAGTGTCCTGAACTTTCCAGATAGCTTGGATGAGTTCAGAAGTAACTAGAATGAAGATCCCAAGTAGAGCCTGAAATAGATAATAGGATCCTTGGTGTGCTGAGCAGGAGACAGGCGCTCACCCTGGCTGGTGTGACCAGGAAAGCTAACACCAGTTTTCTCTCATTTGAGAATGGCTTGAGCTGTAGAAGGTTGAAAAGCGTGGTTAAGGGGGCTAGCAAGTAGACCCAGTGCCATCCGAAGCTAAGGTCGTTCTGAATGAGGGGAGGGAACATCCTCGTTAAGCATCATGATGGTCGTGGCTGCTCAGAAGGCCTCGTGAGAATGTGGTTGTGTCTCAGCATCCTTAAGTAAACGTTGCGGTGCCCAGATCACCTAGAGACAAATTATGTTAGATTATTGAGGTAAAAGAACATGTAATATGTTTTGGGGAAAAAAACCATTAAAATAGTTTTTTATTTTAAAACATTTTAACATTTAAATAGTTTTCACTTGTCTAGAAGCTTCTTTTGGGGGATGCTCCGTGTCTGAAATTCCAGACTGCTGAGGTGCCTGTGGTCCTTAACTTGGGTGACGCTCTCTGAGGACAGAGCGGGAAATGCCGAGAATTTCCCAGTGCAGGGTGCAGTCAGCTCATGGCTGCAGTACAGCGTCCTATCTCTCCCTGTCTATCGAATCGTCAACAGACGCTCTCCGGCTTGGTCTTTCTTTCTCTCTTTTCTTCTTCACATCCACTGCCAGGTTCTTTTCTTCCTAAAATCCTGGGTGATGTTGCCTTTTTCTTGGCCACCTCTTCAAAACTAAAAAAAAAAGAAACCCTACCAAAAATATTATGAATTCTCTGTTTCATTATACTTTCTATTTTGTCCTATAATCATTGTTTGTGCCATTAACGAAAATAACAACTGAGAATGGGGAGAGAGGAGCCTCTGAGACTGGGTGAATCCAGAAATAAGAATTTCGAGTCCATACAGATCCATCCTCTGACAAGCAATTGCCCTTTTGCAGCTCTAGCCAGGGCATAATACTTGTGACATCTTTTAAGTAACACCTATTTGTATGCAGATTGTACAAGCCAAGATCGCCTTCGTGCAGTGTGGACAGTCACAGTTAAAGCCATTGATGAGCTGCACCGCTCACTTGAGTCCTGTCCTGCTGAGACTGCTGTGGCAGAAGATCCGGCTGGGTTGAAGGTGACGGCTGGGTTGAAGGTGACGGGGGAAGGGTCACAGGGCACAGTCTCCCACAGCAGTGCCCCCGCGGCCCTAAAGGGAGCCAACCACCATAAACATGTCCCGCAGATACCAATCTTATACATCTTTCCTTACAGATAGATGCTTGCCATGTTTTCTTCTTTTGTATTTAGCATTGCAGACAACAACAACAAAAAAAACACTTTGTAAAAAATCATAAAGTTATATATTTCTTTTTTTTTTTTTTTTAGCGTTGGGGATTCATTGAGGGTACAAGAAACCAGGTTACACTGATTGCATTTGTTAGGCAAAGTACCTTCTTACAATCATGTCTTGCCCCCAAAACGTGTGGCCCACACCAAGTCCCTACCCCCTCCCTCCTTCCCTCTCTCTGCTCTTTCTTTCCCCCACCCCTCCCTCCTTCTTGCTCTGCTCTCCACTCCCCCCCACATTGTCCTTAATTGTCATTAATTGTCCTCATATCAAAATTGAGTACATAGGATTCATGCTTCTCCATTTTTGTGATGCTTTACTAAGAATAAGTGTTCCACTTCCATTCAGGTTAATACAAAGGATGTAAAGTCTCCATTTTTTTAAATGTTTGAATAGTATTCCATGGTGTACATATACCACAGCTTGTTAATCCATTCCTGGGTTGGTGGGCATTTAGGCTGTTTCCACATTTTGACGATTGTAAATTGAGCTGCAATAAATAGTCTAGTGCAAGTATCCTTATGATAAAAGGATTTTTTTCCTTCTGGGTAGATGCCCAGTAATGGGATTGCAGGATCAATTGGGAGATCTAGCTTGAGTGCTTTGAGGTTTCTCTATACTTCCTTCCAAAAAGGTTGTACTAGTTTGCAGTCCCACCAGCAGTGTAAAAGTGTTCCCTTCTCTCCACATCCACGCCATCGTCTGCGGTTTTGAGATTTTGCAATGTGAGCCATTCTCACTGGGGTTAGATGGTATCTCAGGGTGGTTTTGATTTGCATTTCTCGAATAGATAGGGATAATGAACATTTTTTCATATGTTTGTTAGCCATTCGTCTGTCTTTAGAGAAGGTTCTATTCATGTCTCTTGCCCATTGATATATGGGATTGTTGGCTTTTTTTCATGTGGATTAATTTGAGTTCTCTAAAGATCATAGTTATCAAGCTTTTGTCTGATTCAAAATATGCAAATATCCTTTCCCATTGTGTAGGTTGTCTATTTGCTTTGGTTATTGTCTCCTTAGCTGTACAGAAGCTTTTCAGTTTAATTAAGTCCCATTTGTTTATTTTTGTCATTGTTGCAATTGCCATGGCAGTCTTCTTCATGAAGTCTTTCCCCAGGCCAATATCTTCCAGTGTTTTTCCTATGCTTTCTTTGAGGATTTTTAATTGTTTCATGCCTTAAATTTAAGTCCTTTATCCATCTTGTATCAATTTTTATGAGTGGAGAAAGGTGTGGGTCTAGTTTCAGTCTTTTACATGTGGATATCCAGTTCTCCCAGCACCATTTATTGGATAGGGAGTCTTTCCCCCAAGGTATTGTTCTTGTTTGGTCTATCGAAGATTAGGTGGTTGTAAGATGTTAGTTTCATTTCCTGATTTTCTATTCGATTCCAAATGTCTATGACTCTATTTTTATGCCAGTACCATGCTGTCTTGACCACTAGGGCTTTGTAGTACAGCCTAAAATCTGGCATAGTGATGCCCCCAGCTTTATTTTTATTACTAAGAACTGCCTTAGGTATACAGGGTTTTTTCTGGTTCCATTTTTTTTCCAAATCTTGTATGATGTTGGTATTTTAATAGGAATAGCATTGAATACGTAGATTGCTTTGGGAAGTATAGACATTTTAACAATGTCGATTATTCCCAGCCATGAGCATGGTATGGTCTTCCATTTGTTAATATCCTCTGCTATTTCCTTTCTTAGAATTTCATAATTTTCTTTATAGAGGTCCTTCACCTCCTTTGTTAGGTTTATTCCTAGGTATTTCATTTTCTTTGAAGCTATAGTGAAGGGAGTTGTGTCCTTAATTAGTCTCTCCTCTTGACTGTTTTTGGCATATACAAAGACTTGTGGACATTGATTTTATATTCTGAAACATTACTGTATTTTTTGATGACTTCCAGGAGTCTTGTGGTTGAGTCTTTGGGGTTCTCTAAGTATGAGATCATATCATCAACAAAGAGGGAGAGTTTGACCTCCTCTGCTCCCATTTGGATGCCCTTTATTTCCTTGTCTTGCCTAATTGTACTGGCTAGAACTTCCAGCACTATGTTGAATAGTAAAGGTGACAGAGGACAACCTTGTCTGGTTTCAGTTCTAAGAGGAAAAGCTTTCAGTTTTATTCCATTCAGTAAAATGTTAGCTGTGGGTTTGTCATAGATAGCTTCAATCAGTTTCAGAAATGTGCCACCTGTGCCTATACTCTTCAGTGTTCTAATTAGAAAAGGATGCTGGATTTATCGAATGCTTTTTCTGCATCTTTTGAGAGGATCATATGGTCTTTATTTTTGCTTCTGTTAATATGGTGGATAACATTTATGGACTTGCGTATATTAAACCAGCCTTGCATTCCTGGGATGAAACCTACTTGGTCATGATGTATGACTTTTTTGATGATAAGCTGTAATCTATTGGCTAGGAGTTTGTTGAGAATTAGTGAAATTGGTCTGAAAAATCTCCTTTGTAGTTGGGTCTTTTCCTGTTTTTGGTATCAGGGTGATGTTTGCTTCACAGAATGTGTTGGGGAAGATTCCTTCCTCCTCAGTTTTTTGGAATAGTTATTGCAATATAGGAATAAGCTCTTCTTTGAAGGTTTGATAGAATTCTGGTGTGAAGCCGTCTGGACCAGGGCATTTTTTTGTTGGAAGCTATTTATTGTTTCTTTAATCTCAGTGCTTGAAATTGGTCTGTTCAGGAGCTCTATTTCTTCCTGGCTAAGTCTAGGGAGAGGGTGTGATTCTAAATATTGATCCATTTCCTTCACATTGTCAAATTTCTGGGCATAGAGTTTCTGGTAGTATTCAGAGATAATCTCTTGTATCTCTGTGGCGTCAATTGTAATTTCCCCTTTATCATTTCTGATTGAGGTTACTAGAGATTTTACTTTTTCTAGTTAGTGTGGCCAAAAGTTTATCGATTTTATTTATTTTTTCAAAAAACCAACTCCTTGTTTCATTAATTTTATGAATGATTCTTTTGTTTTCAATTTCATTGATCTCTGATTTAATTTTAGATATTTCTTTTCTTCTACTGGGTTTAGGCTTACATTATTCTTCTTTTTCTAATTCCATAAGATGGCTGGGTGAGTTTGTTGATGTGCTCTCTTTCTGTTTTTCGAATGTACGTATCTAAAGCGATAAATTTTCCTCTCAAAACTGCTTTTGCAGTATCCCACAGGTTTTGGTAGCTTGTGTCTTCATTGTTGTTGTTATGCTCAAGGAAGGTAATGATTTCCTGTTTTATTTCTTCCTGCACCCATCTGTCATTCAACAGAAGGTTTAATTTCCAGGCCTTTGTGTGGGATTGAATGCTTTTGTTGGATTTGAGTTCCACCTTTAGTGCCTTATGGTCAGAGAAGATACAAGGTAAAATTTCAATTCTTTTGATTCTGTTGAGGTTTGTTTTGTGGCCTAGAATATGAACAATTTTGGAGAATGTTCCATGGGGCGATGAGAAGAATGTATATTCTTTATCTTTGGGATGGAGTGTTCTATATGCATCTATCAAGCACAGTTCTAGGGTTTCATTTAAGTCCCTTATATCTTTGTTTAATTTCTGTTTAGAGGATCTGTCCAGCTCTGTAAGAGTAGTGTTAAAGTCCCCTGTTATTATGGTGTTATTGGATATCATATTGCTCAGACTGAGTAAGGCCTGTTTCAAGAATCTGGGAGCATTTAAATTGGGTGCATAAATATTTAGAATTGAAATGTCTTCTTGTTGTAGTTTTCCCTTGACCAATATAAAGTGACCATCTTTGTCTTTTTTGACTTTAGTTGTTTTAAATCCACATGAATCTGAAAATAAGATTGCAACTCCTCTTTTCTTCTGAATTCCATTTGCCTGAAAAATTGTCTTCCAACCCTTAACTTGGAGTTTTAATTTGTCTTTTGAAGCCAGGTGTGTTTCCTGCAGACCGCAAATGGATGGCTTGTGTTTTTTAATCCAGTCAGCCAATCTATGTCTCTTCAGTGGAGAATTCAAGCCATTAACATTTATTGAGATAATTGATAAGTGTGGTAAGTTTGGTAGTGTTCTATTCATCTTATTTTGTGAGAGTCCATTGCTTAGTTTTATCTTTTGCATCAGTGTGGAAGTTAGGTTCTGTCCTTTAATTTCTGGGTCCCTACTTTGCTGGTGGTCCACTTTGATGGTCAGTGTGTAGAACAGGCTGAAGTATTTCCTGTAGAGCTGGTCTTATGGCAAATTTCCTCAGTGTTTGTGTATTAGTAAATGATTTGATTTCTCCATCAATTTTAAAGCTTAGCTTATCAGGGTACAGAATTCTGGGCTGGAAATTGTTCTGTTTAAGTAGATTAAAGGTAGATGACCATTGTCTTCTTGCTTGGAAAATTTTATTAGAGAAGTCTGTAGTGACTCTGATGGATTTGCCCCTGTAGGTCAACTGGCGCTTACTCCTGGCAGCTTGCAGAATCTTTTCTTTTGTCTTGACTTTGGACAGGTTCATCACAATGTGTCTTGGAGAAGCTCGGTTAGAGTTGAGGCGACCTGGGGTCCGATATCCCTCTGAAAGCAGTGTGTCAGAATCTTTGGTGATGTTTGGGAAATTTTCTTTTATAATATTCTCTAGTATGGCTTCCATTCCTCTGGGGCATTCTTCTTCCCCTTCTGGGATTCCTATAACTCATATGTTGGAACACTTCATAAAGTCCCATAATTCTGACAGTGAACGTTCTGCTTTCTCTCTCTTCTCTGCCTCTTTAACTATCTGAGTTATCTCAAGAGCTTTGTCCTCTACCTCTGAAATTCTTTCTTCTGCATGGTCTAATCTGTTGTTGATACTTTCTATTGCATCTTTAAGTTCCCTAATTGACTGCTTCAGTTCCTTCAGCTCTGCTATATCCTTTCTATATTCTCATATCGTTCATCTCTTATTTGATCTGTTTTTGGATTTCCTTTTGGTTATTTTCCACTTTATCAGCAGTTTCCTTCATTGTTTTTATCATGTGTATTCTAAATTCCCTTTCTGTCATTTCTAACATTTCTTTATAGGTGGAAACCTCTGTAGTAGCTACCTCACGGTCCCTTGGGGGGTTGCTCTGGACTGGTTCTTCATGTTGCCAGGAGTTTTCTGCTGGTTCTTCCTCATGAGTGATTTATTTTATCTGTTTCCTTGCCCTAATTTTCCTTTCACTTCCTCTTGCTCTTTAAGTTGCCATGCCTCTGGACATGAGTCTGTGCCCAGTTGCAAGGAAGCTGTTACTTGGCTGTCATCTTGCTCCTCCCTCCCTAAAGTTATATATTTCTCTAGCAATAATGGATCCATTTATTTGGTTTATAGATGCCAAAGGAATGCAAAAGACTTGTTGCTTTAAAGAACTAATTGGGGCTGGCACAGTGGCTCACCCCTGTAATCCTAGCACTCTGGGAGTCTGAGGCAGGTGAATTGCTTGAGCTCATGAGTTGATACCAACCTGAGCAAGAAACGAGATCCTGTCTCTACTAAAAATAGAAAAAACAGAGGCAAGAGGATCTCTTGAACCCAATAGTTAGAGACTGTTGTGAGCTATGATGATGTCACGGCATTCTACCCAGGGCAACAGCTTGAGACTGTCTTCAAAAAGTAAAAATAAAAATAAATAACTAATTGGAGGGCAAGTGCTTATACAACATATATAAAACAATTAGAAAGTGACTTCAAGGCAGACATAAATGTGCCTTGTAATGTAGTCCAGTCTCTATACAAAGTACCAAAGGAATTCAAAGTAAAGGAGACATCACTCCAGGTCAGGACTTACACGTTGCCTTCCTATGTTGTATCTGAAAGAAACTGCAGCCTTCAGGGTGGTGCCTGTGGCTCAGGAGTAGGGCGCCGGCCCCATATGCCAGAGGTGGCGGGTTCAAACCTAGCCCCGGCCAAAAAAAAACTGCAAAAAAAAAAAAAAAAGAAAGAAACTGCATCCTTCAGAGGGCACAGAGGATAGAAATCAAACCCTTCAGCTAGAGGCAATGGTAATCAGAGAGAAGATACAGAGCTTGGCGTTGACATGATGATCGGGTGTCTTCTGTCCCCGAGCTGGGAGTGGCCGGTGTTGTTGCTGAGTAGGAGGACTCTCTGTGTGGCCTGGCATTGGGGAAGAATTGGGTTTGAATACTCAGGAGATAGTGTGGAATCATGGTAGCATTCGAGCAGGGATGGCTAATGAAAGTTAGTTTTTCTGATAGGGTCTTAGATAAACTAGAATATAAAAAGACCAAAAGGGGTTCTCCAGTTAGAGGGTTATTGAAATTTATGACTAGCAACGAGGATGGGACGTTGGCTGTAGAGAAGAGAGGGATGAGGAAAAGCCAACAGAATGGCTCACACCTGTAATTCTAGCACTTAGGTGAAGGTGGGGTGACCAGTCAGAGGTCTTGGTTGCAAGTAGATAGACTGGGACTCTAATTTCTTAACAGAAATGCTGAACATTAGACATGAACTCAGGTAGACCAGGACACAATTTGGCTTAGGTGGGAGAATGGAATTAGAATTTCAAGGTGAAATGAGCAGTTGATGTGAGGACACCTAGAACACTGAGATCACTTGGTAAAGGAGCAGCGTGTTGAGCCTGCATGGCCTCTCACTAAGCATTTACCCGTCACCTTTGGTTCTCGCCGTTGCCAGGTCCCTTTGCTGCTGCACCAGAAGCAGGCATTAGCGTGGTTACTGTGGCGGGAAAGTCAGAAGCCGCGAGGAGGAATTCTGGGTAAGTTTGGTGTCACAGTGAGAGCCAACAGCTGTTGAATGCTTGGGCGCTTTCCTAAATGTGTCATATTGGTTCATTCAGTCCTCTCCACAGCTTTGTGAGGCAGGCAGTAGAATGCATTTCCCCATTTCACAGGGAAAGAAACTGAGACAAATGTTAAGCAACTTGCTCCACAGTACACAGCTGTGGACTCAGAGGTGTTGGTTGCAGACAGTGGCTCTGGTGATGAAGCAGAGGAGGAATTTATTCTTTGGTGGTCCCAGAATCTCTGAAAGATGTGGAGTGCCAGGCTGGAGGCCAAATTTCTAGGAATAACGGCCACAGCTAAGTCACAAACTGAATGTTCCATGAAAAGCATCGTAGCTTTGTTACTCCACCAAGCACCGGTAGTACCTGTGCCCCACCCCAAAGTCAGGTGCTCTGTCCCCACCCTTCCTGCAGGAAGGATTAAAAAGGGAGTCTCTTTCCTAAAGGTGCTTACATTTGAGAGAAAGCCTTCTGTGAGTACATCTGATGTGTAGAGCCCTGTCGTGTTGCCAGTGCCTTCGCTACAGCAGAAGGTGGGGAAGCAGGTTTTCCTCTCAGCTCTGGGACTTGCCAAGCAGCTTTCAGAATAAGTGACTAAATCATTGGGGGTCACCATGACCACATCCAGGTTCAATGATTTGTTGGTAGGACTCAAAGCGTGTCATCAGATTCACGGCTATGATTTATTAGAGTGAAAGGTTATAGATCAGTTCAACAAAGGAAAAGACACATGGGAGAAAATCCTGGGGAAACCAGGCTCAAGCTTCCGGAGTCCTCTCCCAGTAGAGCCCCTGGGGACATTCTGAATTCTCCCAGCAGTGAGTTGTGACAACAGTTACACAATGTTTCCAACCAAGGAAGCTCTCTAGAGATTCACTGCCCAAGGTTTTTACTTGGGCTGCTTACATAGGCAGCTTTAGCTTAGGCGATGCCCGATCTCTACTTGCAGAAGGAAAGCAGGTGTACGAAGGATGAGCCACATCGTTTGAACAAGCAGTTTAGCCAGAGCGAGCCATTCTTACCAGTTCCGAAATGATGAGAACCCCTGCTAAATCTGAATTCCCAGATGGTAGCCAAGGGCATCCTTGTCGGCAGGCCTTTGAAAGGATAGCAGGGCCTGTGAGCTCTGCACAGTGGCAGAGCCAGAGTTTGAATCAGATCGTATTTCAGTTTTGCTATGTCAGAATGATTGCTTTGAATGAGTGTAGTAGCCTAATGACTGATTCTCAGTGCTGTTATCTGTTGAAGTGAGGATAATAGAGCTCTATGGGTATGAGTAATAAATCAGATAAAATCAGTGACTGATGCTGTGACAATGCCCAAGAGATGTTGATTTATATCCTTCTTTGATGAGTAAGTTAAGGGAATGGAGGACTGTTCTGAGTTAACTCCTTTAACTCTAGCAATGTGATAGCACCAGTAAAGTAAATAGTACTACTGGACTTTTGTTTTTTGCTTTTGTAGGTAACACGTAAAAAGAATAGGTAGCACCATCAAACTGGAATACATGTCAGTCAGCACATTGGACAGGTAACAGTGGAACACAGACGCCAGAATAAGGTCCAAATTGCAAGTTTAAATTTTACAAGAATTGCAGCAAGTGTCTTTGACTCAGGTCTCAAAATAAATAGCAAGAACCTAGGGTTCATTTTAGTCAAGAAGATGAAGAAAACATTGAGGTAGGTCCAGAATAGTGACTGGGGCTGGGCACAGTAGCTTGCACCTATAATCCTTGTGCTTTGGGAGGCCAAGGCAAGAAGATTGCTTGAGGCCAAAAGTTCAAGAGCAGCTTGAGCAATGTAGTGAGGCCCTACAAAAAAGAGGAAAATTGGCTCGGTGCCTGTGGCTCAAGTGGCTAAAGCGCCAGCCACGTACACCTGAGCTGGCGGGTTCAAATCCAGCCCAGGCCCACCAAACAGCAATGACAGCTGCAACCAAAAAATAGCTGGGCGTTGTGGTGGGTGCCTATAGTCCCAGCTACTAGGGAGGCTGAGGCAGGAGAATTGCTTAAGCCCAGGAGTTGGAGGATGCCGTGAGCTGTGATGCCACAGCACTCTACCCAGGGTGACAGCTTGAGGCTCTGTCTCAAAAAAAAAAAATTAAGAAAAATTAGTTGGGTGTGATGGTGGGCACCTGTAGTTCTAGCTACTTGGAAAACTGAGGCAGGAGGATCATTTGAGCTATGGCGACATCAGTGCACTCTGGCCCAGACAGCAAAGTAAGACTCTGGCTCAAAAAAAAAAAAAAAAAACAGTGACTAGAAGAGCAGTGACAGTGGTAATCAGAACAAGAGGTAAATGTCTGCAGTAGTTTCTTCCCTTAAAGTTGGGTTGATTCTTTGCCCTAAGTAATTAGCTCTCTTCATTTTGCTTTTATTTTCCCAGCGGATGATATGGGCTTAGGGAAAACCCTGACAATGATTGCACTCATACTGACACAGAAGAATCAAGAGAAAGACAAAAAAAAGGATGAAAACGCAGCTTTGACGTGGCTTTCCAAAGACGGTAGACCAGTGTTCATCAATCTGTTTTATTTCATGGCGCACTTGAGCTTATAGTTAAACTTCCATGGCACACACGACATACATTATGTTGATCAAAAAAAAAAGTAAAAAAAAATATGTTTACTGCACTTTGTGGCCTACCTAAGATCCTCTCACAGCACCCTGGCTAAAAATCATTGTGGTAGCAGAAGGGTTTAGTGGCCTGCCATTTGCTACATCATTTGAGCCATTTGAGAGGAGAAAGTTTTAAGCTACAAAGGGATATCTTTGTTCACATTTAATTGATCTCCTGGGAAACCACTATTAGATAGATTACTTGCTTGTCTTATCATTAGTGATGCTGAGTATTCTGATTATATGTAATCATTTTTTCTCTTTTTTTATAAAGTTAGCTTGATCTGTGATTAGGAAAAATTTTATGGAGAAAGCTAAGACACTAGAAGACCTAGTTTAAGCATAATAGTTATTTTTGTTAATGTTGAGACTATAACCACAGATTAGATCCAAGTTAATTATAATTTATATATTTTAAAGAAAATATGTCACAAATGCATATTTTAGCTACCATAAGTGAAAACTGTTTTTAATGTTTCTGAAATTCTAGAAATTTCCAAGTCATAGACCGTTTCTGTCTTATCTCAGCCCGTGTCTTTGAAATGTAATCACGTTAGCTGAGGGCAGTGTTGCACACCTGTAGAAGCATCTTCTTGGGAGGCTGAGGCAGGAGGATTGTTGAGGCCAGCTTGGGGGAGACAGTATGATGCCATCTCTTTATAAAAAATCAAGTAAAAATATAAAATGTAATAACTTTACAAGTACCTAAGAGTCTTAGATCTTATGTGTAGATAACACTGCATGTAAGTTGCCATGTGTTCAAGTACAGCCCTCAGCTGGTTGGATAAATCAAAAATCTGTGGCTGTCTGTATTCACGCCTTCTACTGAGCACTGCTACAGCTGGATCCCGCCTCACTTATAGAGTCACAGCACAGTAGCAGTGTGGGGCAGCATGGGTGGAGTAACAGCCATGTGGAGTAGCGCAGTGTGGAGTAGAAACTGTGTGGAGTAGCAGCCATGTGGAGTAGGAGCTATGTGGGGTAGCAGTAATGGGGAATAGGGGCTGTGTGGAGTAGGAGCTGTTGGAGTAGCAGTAGTGGGGAGTAGCGGCAGTGTGGAGTAGCACTGTGTGGAGTAGCAGCAGTGGGGAGTAGGGGCTGTGTGTGGTAATAGCCAAGTTGAGCAGGGGCTGTGTGGAATAGCGCAGTGTGGAGTAGGGGCCATGTGGGGTAGGAACTATATGGAGTAGCAGCCATGTGGAGTAGAGGCTGTGTGGAGTAGCAGTAGTGGGGAGTAGAGGCTGTGTGGAGGAAGGGCTGTGTGGGGTAGGAGTTATATGGAGGAGGGGCTGTGTGGGGTAGCAGCCGTATGGAATAGGGGCAGTGGGGAGTAGGGGCTGTGTGTGGTAGCAGCTGTGTGGAGGAAGGGCTGTGTGTGGTAGCAGCTGTGTGGAGGAAGGGCTGTGTGTGGTAGCAGCTGTGTGGAGGAAGGGCTGTGTAGGGTAGCAGCCGTGTGGAATAGGGGCTGTGTGGAGTAGCAGTAGTGGGGAGTAGGGGCTGTGTGTGGTAGCAGCTGTGTGGAGGAAGGGCTGTGTGTGGTAGCAGCTGTGTGGAGGAAGGGCTGTGTAGGGTAGCAGCCGTGTGGAATAGGGGCTGTGTGGAGTAGCAGTAGTGGGGAGTAGGGGCTGTGTGTGGTAGCAGCTGTGTGGAGGAAGGGCTGTGTGTGGTAGCAGCTGTGTGGAGGAAGGGCTGTGTGTGGTAGCAGCTGTGTGGAGGAAGGGCTGTGTAGGGTAGCAGCCATGTGGAATAGGGGCTGTGTGGAGTAGCAGTAGTGGGGATTAGGGGCTGTGTAGAGGAGAGGCTGTGCGGGGCAGCAGCCATGTGGAGTAGCCGCCTGTGTGGCGTAGGACATGCACACATGGAGATGCGGGGTGATGATGTAAATACTCCATCCCTTATTGGTTCCAAAGTAATGTTTGCTTATCTTAGAAAAAGAGTTGTGCACTTTTAATATGAAAATGCACCAAGTTATGCTTTTCAGGAAAAAAAGTTATCTAGAACCTCCATAGTTGACTGCCACCCCATGTTGACCCCCTCCCTATACTGACCACCTCCTTAAGCTGTCGTGGTTTTCACAGACGGGACATACACCCCTTGTACGCGGCAGGCCAGCAGGCCTAGTTCCTGATGTCGACCACCTCTGTATGTTGACCTGTTTGTTGTAGTCCCCTGCCCGGGTGGTCACCGTACAGAGGGTCTACAGTACGAGCTTCAGTACTTTTCCCTAATGAACTGACCCGGAGGAGTTAGAAAAGGATCCAGCTTCTGCCTCTGGCCACCCGTGAATGTGCATTGGACTGAGATCACAGACCGCCCCTTTCCTCTTCCTTTTTAGCCTCACATAGGAGAAAATAAATAATTAAGTGTTCTGGTTTAAAAGACCATCTCTCCCATTTCCTGTTTCACCAGAGGCTCTGTGTGGAAACAAGAGAAGCAGTTATAAATATTGATTGCTGGGCAAAGTCAGGTGAGAGAAAGGGGTAATGCTACTTACTGAATGTAACTGTTGATGTCCCCTCTCAAGACTCTGCTGACTTCACTTCCCATGGAACACTAATCATCTGTCCTGCTTCCCTGATCCACCACTGGAAAAATGAGGTCGAGAAACGTGTGAACAGCAACAAATTAAGAGTCTGTCTGTATCATGGGCCAAACCGGGATCACCGTGCAAAAGTGTGAGTGCAGGAACATGCAGTCGCAGGCGGCTGACATCTGGGCTGGAGGGGCGCTGTTGACCTTTCCTGCCTCCACTGAGATTTCACTTAGTTGGAACTAATGATATTTCTGAAGCCCAAAGGCAGGTTTTCACTCCCTTCAGCTAACAGCCTTTGCCCTGTACTACGACATACATCTTGAGATAAGTCGTGTCTTTTGCTATGTCCTAGTCACCGTCCCCAACAAAAACTGTCCCGTGAGGAGGCCCGAGAGACCTGAGTTAGCTGCCAAGTGGTGGCCACATTACCCCGTGAAAGGGGACCTGTCACAAGCCTCTCCTGGTTGCCCCAGTTCCGGTTTCAGGGTCATGTTCTTCTGTTAGTGTGTGTGAGCCCAGCCCCGTCTCACAGAGCGTCTGGATATACCAACGGTGCAAATGTTGGCTGCTATGGCTGATTATACTTTGATGGCTGCATTTTTAATATATGACCCATCTAAGCCATTTTAGATTTAAAAGTTTAGGATGATTAGACTTAACTATAAATTCCTGAAGGAGGATGATCAGAAAGGAGGAAAGAAAACACCTGGCCTCTGACATTGGATATTTTATCCCCTGAAGAACAAGCCAGCAGTCTTTCGGGAATAAGTTGCCAGATTGGTGACTCTCAGTCTTACGACGTGCTCACTCTTGACACCAGTAATCGTGGTGGCAGTGCCAGGCCTGCAGGCCTTCCCTGGCATAGGATACCACTGGTTGCTTGCTTTTGTTTTAAACTTTTATTTAGCAGTAAGTTGGATCTCATTTGATTTACACATTGAGGACAATTTGTTTGGTACTCAGAATGTACTAGATGACCTACCAAGATCACTGTCAATCACAGTTTGTGTGATGCTCAGGTATCTGGTAGACCCTGCTGCCTCTCTGAATTGGCCATAACATTTTTTTCAAAAGTTTTTATTGAAGTTGTCTCAGATGAACAATAGTAAGCTTCATTGGAAGAAGATTTGTGCTTTTCGTTGAGAATCTTTACGAGAAAAGGGTGTAAGCAAGGTGAACTATAACCTTACAGCATGTATGTTTATATCCAATGTCAAAGCTAGATCAACGGGTTTCCACAAATCCATTATAGAGCGGTGGGCAGAAAGCATCACTTGTGTAAGATGCTTTGAGGGTTTCTTTCTTCTCTGGGACTTTGGTGTCATCCATCTGAATTCATTACTAAATGTTAATTCCCAGCTCTGTCCTACTTTCTGTTCTGGCCAGATCATATCAAACCTGAGATTTTCCTTTCTGATTCATTGGATGGGAAGAGGGAGGCTTCCCATTCTAGCAAACGTGTGTGTGTCTTAGGGACAGAAAGTCATGACTCTGTCGTTCCTGTCATAGGCGGTTTTGTAGGGAGGTCAACCCGTGCTCTCTCATCATCACAGTCCGTAGAGGGATCCTTACTGATTGCCCTGTGTTGTATCTTTGCAGCCTCTCTCCTTACTGATTGCTGTGTTGTATCTTTGCAGCCTCTCTACATACGACATTGTGGTCACTACCTACAGCCTTGTGGCCAAGGAGATTCCCACAAAGAACAAAGAGGGAGAGCTCCCGGGTGCAAACCTCAGTGTGGAGGTGAGGCTGGAGGGTGGCCGGGGCAGTGAGGTTGGACCCGCACATCATTTGACGGGTCTTTTATAGCCTTTTATAGCCTCAGAAATAGCAAAGGCTTCTTCCTGTGAGGTCAGCAATGCTCTAAATTTGCCACCTGTGGAAAAGATTAGTTATTTCCCTCTATCCCATTGCCTTTATCCTAGGCAACTGCCTCAGTGATAAAAGTTGATATTTGGCACAGTATTCAGATGTGTTTCACAACTAAAGATAACTACAATGCAATTGTGGTAATAATCACCTGAATATGGGAGAGCCTCCCTCGTGGTATTTATTGTAGAGAATTTGGTGTATACTCTGATTTTTTAATTTATTGCATAGACTGGTAGTCTAACACTGGTATTTTGGTATTAAGCCATCATTCCCTGCCTTACCTCTACCTCTCAGGAAAAAAGGGTTGCAAATGAAAGGACTACAAATGGGCCAGAGGCTAAATGAGAACCACAAGGAAAACCTGAGGGTTGCTGGTAGCTCCAGAGTAGTCTCAGTCACATGGTTATTGCATAACTAGCATTCTAAGAGCTCAACTTTTGGACATGTTTTCCTTTTCAGTACAATAGGGTCTTCACAGATTGCTTTATGTGGAGAGATCTCTTAGAACACATCTCCAGCACGACCAACTCTGACTTCATAGAGACAATGAACTTTTCCAGATTCCTCAGTGGTTCACCATTGCTTTTGGAAAACTCCAAATCCCTTTATATAACTCGTCAGATACCTTATGATCTGCCCCTACCCTCATCCCTCCTCCACACTGCCCCTCCCAGCAGCACCTCCCACTCAGCATACAAAGGGCTCTGTATTTCCCTGCCGACTCGTCACACCGTGAGCCTTTGTTCTCCCTCTGAATGAAATGCTTTGCCTCTCCTTCTTTTCCCAGGTTACTGATTTTTTACCTTCTTCGGGGATGCTTTCTGGACCACTCCTTTCCCATCTTCCCCTGTTTGGATGTTTGTTTCTGTGAGCACCTTGTACTTACGTTGTAGCGCTGTGTTTATTCAGCAAATTTTAAGTATCTGTTGTAGGTCAGGTGCTATTTCAAGATCTGGGATCCAGCAGGGAACACGACCAGGCAGATTCCCACTTGACATATTGAGTCCTCCAGTGGGACTTACTATATATTCATTGGGTTGTAATTATCTTTGTACTTATTTTTCTCCCCTGCTAGATTTTGAGCTTTTGAGGGTAGAAATTATTTTTCATGTTTGGCTTAGTATCTTACATCTAAAAGTAGGCTTTTAGTAAATTTTAGCAAATATAGTAAAATGTAGTCAGTATTTTTTTTTGAAACACAGTCTCATTTTGTAACCCTGTGTAGAGTGTTGTGCCGTCATATAGCAGCCTCAAACTCTTGGGCACAAGTGACCTCTTGCCTCAGCCTCCCAAGTAGCTGGGACTATACACAGCCGCCTCCACTCCTGGCTAGTTTTTTTGTTTGTTTGTTTTTGGTTTTGTTTTTTTTTTTTTTGTAGAGACAGAGTCTCACTTTATGGCCCTTGGTAGAGCGCCGTGGCCTCACACAGCTCACAGCAACCTCCAACTCCTGGGCTTAAGCGATTCTCTTGCCTCAGCCTCCCGAGTAGCTGGGACTACAGGCACCCGCCACAATGCCCGGCTATTTTTTGGTTGCAGTTTGGCCGGGGCCGGGTTTGAACCCGCCACCCTTGGTATATGGGGCCGGTGCCTTACCGACTGAGCCACAGGCGCCACCCTTGGTTTTGTTTTAATAAAGATGGGTCTCAGTCTTGCTCAGGCTGGTCTTGAACTGCTGAGCTTAAGCAGTCCATCCACCTCTGCCACCCAGAATGCTAGGGTTATAGACATGAGCCACCGCACCCTGCCTGTTGTCAATATTTTATTGAGTGAGTGAATTTGCAAGCTCAATACCCATAGTCCTGGCCTATAGCTATTGCTTAAATGTAGGTTGGAAGAATAAATGAAAACTCACATGAGAAAGAAAATACTTTACTCTTAGGCATTTTAAGCTCTAGGCCTGAGACCCTCAGGTAACTCGTTTATTTGAACCAGCTGAATAGTTTCTTAACTCTTATTATTCCTGATCTAAGCAAATTCTTTGTGGTGGTAAAAGCAGATCTTTAATACCTGGTTATTTTCTGTTATCTCTTTGAGGACATGTCCATCTCCCTCGCTGTTGGATTTCACTTGTGTTTCTTTCAGGGTGTCTCAACACCTTTGCTTCGAATAGTCTGGGCTCGAATCATACTGGATGAAGCTCACAACGTTAAGAACCCCCGAGTGCAGACGTCCCTGGCGGTGTGCAGGCTACGAGCCCATGCCCGTTGGGCTGTCACTGGAACCCCCATTCAAAACAACTTGTTGGATATGTATTCACTGCTGAAGTGAGTAACTTCTTTAGAATTATGTAAATGTGAGCCCTGCCTGTAACCCTTCATCATTATTTCATGTCTCAAGATAAAGCACCAAGGTGTGCCAGATTATCTCATGTAGCAGATGGCAAGCCTGTCACCCTTTAAAGGACAGAAGAATGAATATTTATGAGAAAATATCTGTTGATTGACTAGCTGATATAGGATTTTGATTACATTTAGCTTCTGTATATGCAAAAATACAGGACAGATTGAATTAAAGGAAGCAAAAGTCATCTTTCTTCAGTCCAATGAATGTTTTCAGCTACTTCTGCTTTAAAACATATGACCTAAGGTCAGGACTACAATTTATTTGAAGCAAACAGAAAAGAATGGTGATTTTAAAGTACATCGTCCTTTTATTCAAGTCAGCCCTGAGGGGATGTGGGATTTTTTTTGCTAGCCTTCGAAGCTTTAGGAATAATTTCCAGCTATTGGTTTTAATGTCCTGTTCTGACAATGGATTGTTCATGGGAAAAAAAATCACATTTTTATAATGTGGTTTTCGTTATTGACTTGGATCCTTTTGATCTTTCTAGCAGAGCTTTGTTATGAAATTTACTTTTAAGGATGATTGGATGACAGATGTAACAGCAAATCTGATTTGTTTTTCATCTTATCTCTTACTTTGAACCTTTACTCCATCCTCTCATCCTTCTTCCCTCCCTGGCCCTTCCTCCTCTACATAAAAGATTTCTCCGTTGTTCTCCATTTGATGAGTTCAATCTGTGGAGGAGCCAGGTTGACAATGGTTCAAAGAAAGGTGGAGAACGGTTAAGTATTTTGACCAAGAGCCTTTTGCTGAGGAGAACAAAAGACCAGCTGGACTCTACCGGTAAACCTTTGGTAATCACTTTTGTACCTGTCTCTGGGGGAGGCTAGGGAAGGAGGATGACCTTGTCCTTGTCTTGGGTTGAATAGCCACCTGCCCTGCTTCAGAAGGAGCCCCGGGAGCAGTCCATTTGGCTGTGTGTTGGTGCGGTCCTGTTGTTAGGAAAGGGCAGAGGCTGCCTTCCCACACTGTAATATCCAGTTAATTCGTACATACATAGCTTCATTTCAGCTTCTTTTTTTCTTTTATTCTTCCAGGTGATACTGCCCCAACGTAAATTTCAGTTACATCATTTAAAGCTTTCGGAAGATGAAGAGACTGTTTACAACGTCTTTTTTGCAAGATCAAGGTGTGTGCAGTGAAGAGGCTCCTTGCCTGTATTGTTCAGTCCTCCCTTTGTGTAGGAGTGAGTGAGCTGAGGCTCAGATTTCCAGAAACTGTATCTGTGGTATAATTGATGAGTTGGATTTCTAAATTCCTTTTTTAAATCTCCCTTTCTCCACCCTTCTTCCTTATGTAGAAGTGGTTGGGGGTGTGGTCACTGAATACCGAATCTGTGGTTCTCATGGGGCTGTGTTAGAAAATTACATCTCTTTGATATTTGACCTGTCATCCAACATCTGGAATTTTTTAAAAAAGAACTGCTTTGTAATCTTTCATGTTGTCTGTTCTTTGTGCTTTTTCTTGAACTCTTCTCCTTCCCTGAATTCCAGGTTTATTCTCTCTTGTCTGTTACCTCTCATTTCCATTATAAATATGTTTTTCTCTTGTTTTAGACCTTATGTTGATTAGCTTATTTCAAAAAAATGATTTTAGAAGTAAAATAATTATTTCTTTTTTTTTTTTTTTTTTTTTTGTAGAGACAGAGTCTCACTGTACCGCCCTCGGGTAGAGTGCCGTGGCGTCACACGGCTCACAGCAACCTCTAACTCCTGGGCTTACGCGATTCTCTTGCCTCAGCCTCCCCAGCAGAAAATAATTATTTCTTTTCCATTGCCTTTGGCCAGCCCTTGCTGTGAACTTGGCCTCATGAAACAAGTTCACATCTGTAATTTGCCAAGAGCCCAGTGCAGGTGCAGTGAAGCAGTGACCGGTGTAAACCTTTTGTTCCTAGTGACCACTATACATGCATTTTCTTTTTTCATCTGAGGCAGGTCAGCTCTGCAATCCTATCTAAAAAGACATGAAAGTAATGGCAACCAATCTGGAAGGAGCCCTGATAATCCATTCAGTAGAGGTAAGTAAGCCATGGGACATTCAGACATACACATGACTAACAGAAATGGATTCAGGTTCAGGACAACACAGAAACAGGAGGTTATGAATCCTTGGAATCAGAGACGTTACGTGCGCTAAGAACCTGAAACCAAGGCGAAATATATTATATTTCTGCAATATATTCAAATCTGCTTCATCAAGATGCAGATAGCTTTGGCTTAATTGGTATAAAAATGAGTTGTAATGATAAAATTGAAGCTCAAATCAAACAAGTTTAAAGTAGCTGAATTTAGTTCCCGATTCTTTGCATTTCTTGTTTTTTTTTTTTTATTGTAAAAAATAGTTTTATTTATTGTGTAGATGTTTATTTTTTTATTTTTTTATTTTTTATTGAATCATAGCTGTGTACATTGATATGATCATGGGGCATCATTCACTAGCTTCACAGACCGTTTACCCATTTCTCGGTTTTAAATCCCATGCTATTTCCCGTGGTCTGTCTTCCCTCCTGGAAGTGGCACAGGAGTTTGAGTCCACGGGACCTGGGCCTGCAGCAGCAGACATGCAGAGGTCCAGCACCGCCCACATCCTGTCCCAGCTGCTGAGACTCCGCCAGTGCTGCTGTCATCTTTCTTTACTGAAGTCGGTAAGCAAGCCTGTACATGGTATCCTGGAATGCCCAGGGCCCCCAAGGAAGTCCACTTCTGTTTCCTGCAACTGGGATCTAGTCTGCTACATCAAAGGAAATATGTTTTGAGGTTTTTTGGTTTTGTTTTTCGGTGAGGCAGAGAAAAGGGGACTTGTTTGTTTTACTTTATTTTACATTAATCATTATGATTCCCATAACATTGAGAACAGTGTATTTCTGTTGTCTGTTTCATTTTAGATAAACGTTGATTTAGAATGGAAAATAACATTTTGTTAAAATCAAGAAACCATTTATGAATGCTTTGGCATTTTAGAATGTCATAAAGCTAATTTATTTATCGGTGTTTTCTTTTCTGCCTTTACAAGTATCAGGGCTGTTCAATCTAGTTAGGAAAACTCAGTTAGTTAAACAAATTGAACAGCTGCCTTTGCACTGTTAGAGGCACTGCACTGATAGAGGCAGATCTAGAATTAAGAGGAGTGTGCTGTTCTTTTCAGGAGCTGGAATAATGTATATTGACTATCAATAGCTTAATTAACTGTATTATTCTCCCTGAGAAAAATAGAATGACTATATAATCTGTCTGGTGAGTCTTTAAAAAAGCTTCCATCATTTGGTTTATGTTCAATCTAGTACAAAACTTGCAAGATCATACTTTGATGGCTTCTCTGAGGACTTACTGATGATGAATTACAAGACATTTTGTTCTGTGAAGAGTTAAACAATCAGAACCTCATCAGCGAGTGATAAGGCGTGCTGCTTGGAGTCCCAGCTGCTCCTGTCTCTTTTCTTATCCTGCTCAGGCCCTGGATCCAACAGAACTGCGGGGAGAGGGCCTCGTGCTATCCCTGGAAGAGCAGCTCAGTGCCTTGACCTTGTCGGAACTCCATGACTCCGAGCCATCTTCCACCGTCTTCCTTAACGGCACGCGTTTCAAGATGGAGCTTTTTGAAGACACACGAGAGAGCACCAAGGTACTTTTGTCACCTCTGTTCTGACGGAGAGACTGATCCTCACACAGTTCCCTGTGTGAGAGCGCCTCACTTGCCCCAGTGGGTCCAGCCACTTGATGGCAGAGGCAGCGTCATCAGATCATCGCCCAACAGCAGATCCTCTTTCTGATCTCAAAGCCTCATCCTACCTATGTCACTAAAGCCTTATTATGTAGTGGGCTTTCAGAAAGTGACTTGAGACAGCTCCAGGTCAAGGCAGGTTTTCTGTCATGGCCTCCTGGTGAATGAGCCTGCCAGGTTAGTGCTAGGGATGGGGCCTAAGTGAGTGAGCAGTTTGTTTTGGGGAAGCTTGGAAATAGCAGAGGCCTCACTCAAGAGCCTGAGGGACAGGCATGAGCGCCACTTGCCGTGACTTGCTGAAAGGTTTGCCTCTGTTTCCTGCACGGCCTCCTGTCTTTGTTAGTCATCCTGTTCTGTTTTCATCAGCACTTCCTATGCTGAAGAGTTTACCCAGGGGAAGGCCAAGCTGTGCTGTAACTTGAGCCCCGCCCTTCTCTGGCTTGGAATGTGCTCTGGGATGTGGGGTTTGTTCTCTCTTCGTTACCACCATAAGCTGCCATGCCTGGGCTCCCCCTCTGTCTGTAAAGGCTTTTTCAAAAAAAAAAATGTAGTTAGGAATGTGGTTCCTACCACATTCCTAATTACATGGCATGGAATGCATGCCATGGAATGGCATGATTTGAGAAAAGAAATAATGCCTTTTAATTAAATGTTTAAAACATTTACCTGGGTCTTCACCACTAATGGCTGAGGGAAACGTAAGAGCACCCTGTGGGCTGACGTTCAAGCTCCAGCACCTTCAGAGTTAGCCATTGGGTTGAAACTTACCATATCCCTAGTAATTCGTGTTCCTGTCTCCTACTCGGGTGACATTTATTCCCCAGGCTTCTTCGTGTACACCATTAGTACAGGTTCCAACTACTTAAGGTTGTTTCCTGTAGAGAGGGATCTTCTCACTCCATTGACCTCAGCGTACGGACCATGCACTTAGCCTCCTACAGGTTTTCTCTGAACATCCATTGCCAGCTTTTTCATGTGGGAATCAAAGCGCCTTCCACAGTGTCAAGTTGCTCAGACACCAGACACTTCAGTGTCTCTGTTCTATTGTTGGCAAAGTGCAAACGGACCTGTTTTTTGCAGTCCTGTGCCTCACTTCTGCCCCAGTGTCAGAATGTCTGTTGAGACTGGAAAGCAGCCTCACATGGTGGAGCTCTGCAGTTACACTGCAACCACAGCCTAGCATGTAGGGGCTCGGGGCCCCTCAGGATTCTCTGGCTCCAGGCCTCCTTTTCACTGGCTAGGAACCTAAGTTCCAGGGTGGTGACAGCAAGCGGTGCTGTGTGTTCATCTCCTGGTTGACTTGTAGTCCAGCTGTCTCCCTCCTCTACTCTGGGATGACCTCTAGGGCCCGTGGAGACTTTCAGATGGTCTTTCTCAGTAGCAGTTAGGAAGAACCAGCCCAGTGAAAGACACCCCAAAGCCATGGCCCACGTGTTCACACTGACTGCCCCTGCATGGACTCAGGCACTCTAAAGGCTTTTTGGTAAAGACTCAGAGAGCTTTTTGGAAGCTTTAAGTGCCACAGTCGGGAGATGTCCTCTTCCTCGCTGACATCTGGAGCAGGCCATAAAGCCTCTGTGCTGTGGTCTCACTTTCTCCTTCTGCAAATGTTGGGATTGTACCCTCTCTGTCCCAGCAGTGTCCTGGGGCCTGTGAGTATAGAAATGAGCCAGACTTCTGCTGCCTTTGCGTCCTCGGAGAATCTCCAGTCCTTTATAAGTAATTAATACATCGTGTAGTAAGGACCACTATAATAGAAACACAAGGTTCCATAGGAGTACATAAGCAGTGGGCATCTACATCATACTTTGAGGGCTGGGGAAGACCTCCCTCCGAGAAGATGTGACATTAAACTGACATGGAAGGGCGCCGTAGGCAAAGGGAACAGAACAGACAAATGAGAGAGGTATGGTGGTGCATGGCTCTCATTCCAGCTAAGGGAGGCCGAGGCAGGAGGATCACTTGAGCTTAGGAGTTTGAGGTTTCTTTGAGCTGTGATGATGCCACTGTGCTCTAACCTGGGCAACAGAGCAAAACCCTGCCTTAAAAAAAAAAAATAATAATAATAGATAAGCAGAGGCCAGAACAGCAAGGATCCAGCAGGTCATTTGGAGGAGTTTGCCCTTCATCAGCTTCAGCAGGGAAGCGGGGGAATGACAAACGTGTATTTAAGAAATTGCCTTCTGGCTGCAGAGGAGAATGAAGCAGAGAGGGCTGAGCCCAGCATGTAGAAGCCGTCCCTGAGGCTGCCTTGGGATTTCAGGTGAGGGAAGAGGGAGCAATGAATTGCTTAAGCCTACAGTGTTCATGTCTCCTTTTCCCAGATATCATCTCTGTTGGCAGAACTGGAGGCAATCCAAAGAAATTTAGGATCCCAAAAGAGGTGTGTTACTTCATTATCCAAGTATTGGTCATCATTAAACAAGAAAATGTGATATTGCTGATAGTCGTGAGTCTTAGCTTTTTGTATCAAGGACCTTGAGTCAAGCTCAGCAGAAAGTACTGAGGTTATAGCACAAATTCCCTGTGATTTCCGATTGAAATATTTGTGGTACAGATGAAGGAGGATATCCCTAGAGGATCCAGGTAGGCTGAGCAGAAGCGTAGAAAGGAAAGCGAAGGAGTGACAGGAAAGTCGGATGGGGGCTCCAGCAGGGGGTGGACTGTTCTGCTTGAAATACTGCAACCTAAAACTTAAAAACTCTGAAGCGTAGCCTGGGGGCCAGGGTGGCCTAGCCGCTTGTTGCCTGGCTGGCACCAGGAGTGGGGTGGTGTCCTTTCCTGCAGGACCACAGGTCTCTGGGTGAGCCCTGGGCCCCCACAGTGCTTGACACAGGAAAGGCTAAGGTCATTGTTTTTAGTCTGCTAGCCACTTTTCTCTGACTTTATTTAGTCCTAAATAAGTTGTAGAATGGATATAGAAATAATTGGAAATACTATAACCTTATAACATGACCTAAATGTCTGCACCTCTTGGGTAGCAAAAGGCCTTTTCCTTTTTCTTTTTGTGAAACAGAGTCTTACTCTGTCACTCTGGGGAAAGTGCCATGGTGTCACAGCTTACGGCAACCGCAAACTCTTGGGCTCAAGTAATCTTCCTGCCTTAGCCTTCGAAGTAGCTGGGACTATGCCTGGCTAATTTTTTTTTTTGTTTATCTTTAGTAGAGATGAGGTCTCACTCTTGCTCAGGCTGGTCTTGAACTCCTGAGCTCAAGCAATCCTCTCTCCTCGACCTCCCAGAGTGCTTAAGTTACAGAGCAAGCCACCATGCCCAGCCAGAAGGCCTTTTCTAGTCTATAGCTGATAACTAATCTTAAGAATGGCAGGAGTGGCGGCACCTGTGCCTCAGTAGGGTGGGGTGCTGGCCCTGTATACCAAGGGGGGTGGGTTCCACCCCAGCCCCTGCCTAACTGCAACAAAACATAGCCAGGAGTTGTGGCGGATGCCTATAGTCCCAGTTACTCAGGAGGCTGAGGCAAGAAAATCACCTAAGCCCAGGAGTTGGAGGTTGTTGTGAGCTGTGACACCATGGCATTCTACCAAGGGCGATAAAATGAGACTCTGTCTCTTAAAAAAAAAAAAGAATGTTAGGAGCATTAAATCCCTGCAGATGAGTTTATATAATCTACAGTGTTTTAGGATTTTTTTCCTTCTTTCCAGCGTCATTGTCTCTCAGTGGACCAGCATGCTGAAAGTTGCAGCGTTGCACCTGAGGAAGCATGGACTGACCTATGCCACCATCGATGGTTCTGTCAACCCCAAACAGAGAATGGACTTGGTAGAGGCATTTAACCATTCCACGAGACCTCAGGTGTGAGATGGTCACGTCATAGCCATATAATTAATAGCAAACTATTCTGAGTTACACAGAAGGAATTATAATATAGCAACTTAACTTAAAAATACTCACATCCTTGATCCTTCCAAGTGTTTATAATTTGTTAGACATATATCGGGCTACTTACCAAAGTGCACAAATGCTCTAAAGAAAATAAAATAATGATGACTAAAAGGAGATTAAGAGCAGAGCTGGTTAGGATCAGGAGAATCTTTGTGGAGGAGGCAAGCCTTAAAAGAAAGATGGGATTTTTGATACGAGGAAATGTGGAAGGAAATGGAAGAACAAAGGCATCTAATTATAGAGTATGGATTTGGAAAGCGGTATTGAATGATAGGCAGGAGAATGGTCATAGCAGTGGAGGGGCCGGGACTGATGGCATGGACATAGCCTACCTAGTTCATGGACAGTTTACTGAGCTGACCACCCCCAGCCATCTAACTTACAGTATTTCTAAATTTTAGCCAGTATTCAATTAATTTTTTGAGGTTGACTTATGCAAAAAAATGTGATGTGAGAATTTCCTCAAAGATCAGACATGGGAGATGACATTTAATGTTTCAAAAAAGTGCATTTATAGCCACAGAAGGAAATTTGACAGGAACGTGTTGCTTATCTGTATCGATCTTGTGCTTCATCCTGAGACACAGGGGAGGTGCGTTACCAGACCACGTCCGTATAAAGTTAACAGTGTGTTTCTTTTCGAAGGTTATGCTAATCTCTCTCTTGGCTGGAGGTGTTGGTCTAAACCTGACTGGAGGGAACCATCTTTTTCTTCTGGACATGCACTGGTAATGATTCTGGATTCTTCTTGAGTTGTTTGCAGCACAGCAGGGAGGCGAGTGGGCCAGAGGGGCAGTCGGGACTGACTTCTGACGCTGCCCAACCTGCTCTCTTTGTCTTGGGAGATGCCTCTGTGCATAGATGTCTGTAGATGCAGAGCTAAACAGGGTGTGGGGCCGGCTGATGCCTCTGAATTCCTGAGCAAGCGAGGCTTCAAATGATTACTTAAAATAGTTCATTCCCTTGATTGGTAATCTAGCATCTGTTTCCATGGAAACAAGGAGCATGTTTTTTTGGATCACGGCTAAGAGCTAACACTGCTCAGTTTTACCTCTTCTCCAGAATATAGTATTCTAGACATACTTGTTAAGATCCAAGGAGATCTCAACCTTGGAGAAGAGGGAGAAGCATTCCTTCAAAGGAAAAGGCAAAGGAACATTCCAGTTGTGTTAGAAATACTCTTTTTCTTTTCTTTTTTTTTTTTGGGACAGAGTCTCACTGTATCGCCCTTGATAGAGTGCTGTGGTGCCATAGCTCACAGCAACCTCCAACACTTGGGCTTAAGCGATTCTTTTGCCTCAGTCTCCCAAGAAGCTGGGACTACAGGTGCCTGCCACAACGCCCAGCTAAGAAATACTCTTCATACATAGCCCTTGGATTTGCTGCCTGGAGTGTTAGTATCAGGAACACAACCACATCCTCCCTGACACAAGATAAATGAGCTAGGGTGTTGCTTACGAAAAGTTTCACAATTTGTACCTGTTTCTTTACTGTCATGCCAGTAAAGGATTGCTGTGCCGGGCTCTGTTGCCAGGGCTCATCATTTGTCTAAATCGATGTTTTTCAACTTTTTTATCTCACGGCACATTTAAATTATGTTGATCAAAAGAAAAAGTGAAAAAAGAATATACTTACTGTGCTTTGAACTTCTTTTGAAAATAATTTAATTAACGATCTTTAAAGATTTTTCGTGGCACCTTGGTTGGAAGTCACTGGTATCACCTTTCCGGCCACCCGGGTGGTGCCCACACGTCGCCTGTTACCGTCTTCCGGGAGAATGTGTTCGGGTCTCCTTGGGACTCCTCTACACACATGCTTGAGGAAAGCATACTGGGAATTATGTTTTTTTTCTGAGATGAAGAAATGTTATTCAAGGTTTTAAAGAAGTAAAATGAGAAACTTCTGGGAGGCTGAGGTGGGTGAATCGCCTGCACTCAGGCATTCCAGACCAGGCTGAGCAAAGTGAGACCCCATCACTACTAACAATAGAAAAACTAGCTGGGCCTTGAGCGGGCGTTTATAATCCCAGCAACTCAGGAGGCTGAGGCAGAGGCAGAGTTTGCTGAGGCAAACTCTCTCCTCAAGAGTTGAGGTTGCTGTGAGCTACGATGACTCCAGGGTACCCTACCCGGGATGACTGAGTGAGACTGTCTCAAAAAAAAAAAGGAGGTAAAATGAGAAACTAACTTGGAGTTGGTAACAAAACTTCATAAAGAAGTTGGGTCACAGAATAGCAAAGATGACAAAGGTTGCTGTTCAGTCCCGTGAGCAGCCCTCACATTTCCCAGCAGCAACTGAAGCCTAGGGGTGGAGGTTAGGCCACTTGCCCAAGGTCATCCCGCCAGCCAGAGACTGGATTTGAGTTGTTTCCACCTTCGTTATTTTCAGTCACTTACAGTCATAAACTGATGGTGGTGCTAAGGGTCATAATTAGCAGTCTGAGCCCAGTTTCTCATTAGAAGGTAAGAAGATATTCTGGCACTCACCTGTCTGAAGCCAATGTGGCCTAGGACACGGGTCATTTCTAGGACTTTCTCTGTAAATCTTTTAGGCTTTACAGGCTACATGGTTCTCTGTCACATATTCTGTGTTTTGTTTTGCTTTGTTTTCTTAAATCCCTTTAAAAATGTAACAACTATTTTTAGCTCAAGAACCATACAACAGCCGTCTGTGTGCTAGATGTGGCCCCTGGGCCGTAGTTTGCCAACTCAGGTCTAGTGTCAGGACCTTTAACCTTTACCTGTCTTCTAACAGGAATCCGTCACTTGAAGATCAAGCCTGTGACCGAATTTACCGAGTAGGACAGCAGAAAGATGTTGTTATACACAAGTAAGTAAAGGTCCCCGAGTCCCAGGACCTCTTACCAACTTCTGCTTTCTTCAAAGTCTTTCTTAATAAATAGTGTTTTACTAGGATGTGAAGTAGCTGGTGATCACCTTACTAATGATCCTTCTGAGGCGTCCTCTCAGGCAGACTAGTCAGGAAAGAGACTGAGGCAATTTGGGGTAAGCTTGAACTTGGTCCCTGCAGAAGAGGAGCAAGCTTGGGTATAAAACAGCAAAAGAAAACCCCAGATCCTGGTAGCTGTGCTGCTGTGACTTTGTCTCCTCAGTCTTCGTGTTTCAGACATTGATAGTTTGAAGGACACAAGCCAGTGATTTTTCAGCATGTTCTTCTACTTGGGATCCCCCTTGTCTTTAAAAACAAAAAGTAAAACCTGCCTCACTGCTGTAATCCACTCGTGCCATGGCCCTTGCTTTCTTCTTCCTTTTCATGGCCAAGTTTTCTGAAGAGTTAGCGATCCCCCCTTCTTTACTTGTTGCCTCCCGCTCACTCCTCAGCCTTGGCAAGCTGCAACCTTCCCCCCCTCTTGTTTCACTGAAACTGCTCTTGTCCAGGGGCATGATGACTTCCAAACTTTGCCACATACAATGATTATGTTAGTTTCCCTGTCTTTAGCTTTCTTCTCTGCTCTCTCTGTATTTCCCTTTTTTTTCCATTCTTTATTTTTTTTTATTTTTGGGGATTCATGGAAGGCACAAAGAATTAGGTTACGCTGATTGCATCTGTTAGATAAAGTCGCTCTTATGATTGTGTTGTGCCCCCTTTATTTCCCTTTCTTAAAAAAAATTTTTTTTTTTTTTTTTTTTTATTGTTGGGGATTCATTGAGGGTACAATAAGCCAGGTTACACTGATTGCAATTGTTAGGTAAAGTCCCTCTTGCAATCATGTCTTGCCCACATAAAGTGAGACACACACTAAGGCCCCACCCCCCTCCCTCCGTCCCTCTTTCTGCTTTTCCCCCATAACCATAATTGTCATTAATTGTCCTCATATCAAAATTGAGTACATAGGATTCGTGCTTCTCCATTCTTGTGACGCTTTACTAAGAATAATGTCTTCCACTTCCATCCAGGTTAATACAATGGATGTAAAGTCTCCATTTTTTTTAATGGCTGAATAGTATTCCATGGTATACATATACCACAGTTTGTTAATCTATTCCTGGGTTGGTGGGCATTTAGGCTGTTTCCACATTTTGGCGATTGTAAATTGAGCTGCAATAAACAGTCTAGTGCAAGTGTCCTTATGATAAAAGGATTTTTTTCCTTCTGGGTAGATGCCCAGTAATGGGATTGCAGGATCAAATGGGAGGTCTACGTTGAGTGCTTTGAGGTTACTCCATACTTCCTTCCAAAAAGGTTGTACTAGTTTGCAGTCCCACCAGTGGTGTAAAAGTGTTCCCTTCTCTCCACATCCACACCAGCATCTGCAGTTTTGAGATTTTGAGATGTGGGCCATTCTCACTGGGGTTAGATGATATCTCAGGGTTGTTTTGATTTGCATTTCTCTAATATATAGAGATGATGAACATCTTTTCATGTGTTTGTTAGCCATTCATCTGTCATCATTAGAGAAAGTTCTATTCATGTCTCTTGCCCATTGATATATGGGATTGTTGGCTTTTTTCATGTGGATTAATTTGAGTTCTCTATAGATCCTAGTTATCAAGCTTTTGTCTGATTGAAAATATGCAAATATCCTTTCCTATTGTGTCGGTTTTCTCTTTGCTTTGGTCATTGTCTCCTTAGCTTTTCAGTTTAATGAAGTCCCATTTGTTTATTTTTGTCGTTGTTGCAATTGCCATGGCAGTCTTCTTCATGAAGTCTTTCCCCAGGCCAATATCTTCCAGTGTTTTTCCTATGCTTTCTTGGAGGATTTTTATTGTTTCATGCCTTAAATTTAAGTCCTTTATATATCTTGAATAAATTTTTGTGAGTGGGGAAAGGTGTGGGTCCAGTTTCAGTCTTTTACTTGTAGACATCCAGTTCTCCCAACACCATTTATTGAATAGGGAGTGTTTCCCCCAAGGTATGTTCTTGTTTGGTTTATCGAAGATTAGGTGGTTGTAAGATGTTAGTTTCATTTCTTGGTTTTCAATTTGATTCCAAGTGTCTATGTCTCTGTTTTTGTGCCAGTACCATGCTGTCTTGAGCACTATGGCTTTGTAGTACAGACTAAAATCTGGTATGCTGCTGCCCGCAGCTTTTTCTTTGTAGAGACAGAGTTTCACTTTATAGCCCTCGGTAGAGTGCCGTGGCATTACACAGCTCACAGCAACCTCCAACTCCTGGGCTTCAGCAATTCTCTTGCCTTAGCCTCCCGAGTAGCTGGGACTACAGGCGCCCGCGACAACGCCCAGCTATTTTTTGGTTGCAGTTCAGCCAGGGCCGGGTTTGAACCCGCCACCCTCGGTATATGGGGCCGGCGCCTTTACCGACTGAGCCACAGGCGCCGCCCCCCCAGCTTTATTTTTGTTACTAAGAACTGCCTTAGCTATACGGGGTTTTTTCCGGTTCCATACAAAACGCAGAATCATTTTTTCCAAATCTCGAAAGTACGATGTTGGTATTTTGATAGGAATGGCATTGAATAGGTAGATTGCTTTGGGAAGTATAGACATTTTAACAATGTTGATTCTTCCAAGCCATGAGCATGGTATGTTCTTCCATTTGTTAATATCCTCTGCTATTTCCTTTCTGAGGATTTCATAGTTTTCTTTATAGAGTTCCTTCACCTCCTTCGTAAGGTATATTCCTAGGTATTTCATTTTCTTTGAGACTATGGTGAAGGGAGTTGTGTCCTTAATTAGCTTCTCATCTTGACTGTTATTGGTGTATACAAAGGCTACTGACTTGTGGACATTGATTTTATATCCTGAAACATTACTGTATTTTTTGATGACTTCCAGGAGTCTTGTGGTTGAGTCTTTGGGGTTCTCTAAGTATAAGATCATGTCGTCAGCAAAGAGGGAGAGTTTGACCTCCTCTGCTCCCATTTGGATTCCCTTTATTTCCTTGTCTTGCCTAATTGTATTGGCTAGAACTTCCAGCACTACATTGAATAGTAAAGGTGACAGAGGACAACCTTGTCTGGTTCCAGTTCTAAGAGGAAAAGCTTTCAGTTTTACTCCATTCAGTAAAATATTGGCTGTGGGTTTGTCATAGATAGCTTCAATCAGTTTTAGAAATGTGCCACCTATGCCTATACTCTTCAGTGTTCTAATTAGAAAAGGATGCTGGATTTTATCAAAAGCTTTTTCTGCATCTATTGAGAGGATCATGTGATCTTTATTTTTGCCTCTGTTAATATGGTGGATAACGTTTATGGACTTGCGTATGTTAAACCAGCCTTGCATCCCTGGGATGAAGCCTACTTGATCATGATGAATGACTTTTTTGATGATAAGCTGTAATCTATTGGCCAGGATTTTGTTGAGGATTTTTGCATCTATATTCATGAGTGAGATTGTTCTGAAATTCTCCTTTTTGTTTGGGTCTTTTCCTGGTTTTGGTATCAGGGTGATGTTTGCTTCATAGAATGTGTTGGGGAAGATTCCTTCTTCCTCAATTTTTTGGAATAATTTCTGCAGTACAGGAATAAGCTCTTCCTTGAAGGTTTGATAGAATTCTGGAGTGAAGCCATCTGGACCAGGGCATTTTTTGGTTGGAAGATTTTTTATTGTTTCTTTGATCTCGGTGCTTGAAATTGGTCTGTTCAGGAGCTCTATTTCTTCCTGGCTGACTCTAGGGAGAGGTTGTGATTCCAAATATTGATCCATTTCCTTCACATTGTCAAATTTCTGGGCATAGAGTTTCTGGTAGTATTCAGAGATGATCTCTGGTATCTCTGTGGGATCAGTTGTTATTTCCCCTTTGTCATTTCTGATTGAGGTTACTAGAGATTTTACTTTTCTGTTCCTCGTTAGTCTGGCCAATGGTTTATCTATTTTATTTACTTTTTAAAAAAACCAACTCCTTGTTTCATTAGTTTTCTGAATGATTCTTTTGTTTTCAATTTCATTGATCTCTGATTTGATTTTGGATATTTCTTTTCTTCTACTGAGTTTAGGCTTAGATTGTTCTTCTTTTTCCAATTCCATAAGATCTCTTGTGAGATTGTTGATGTGCTCTCTTTCTGTTTTTTGAATGTAGGCATCTAAAGCGATGAATTTTCCTCTCAAAACTGCTTTTGCAGTATCCCACAGGTTTTGGTAGCTTGTGTCTTCATTGTTGTTATGCTCAAGGAAGGTAATGATTTCCTGTTTTATTTCTTCCTGCACCCATCTGTTATTCAACACAAGATTGTTTAATTTCCATGTCTTTAAACATGGGGTTGAGCATTTTTGTGAGAGTTGAGTTCCACCTTTAGTGCCTTATGGTCTGAGAAGATACAAGGTAAAATTTCAATTCTTTTGATTCTGTTGATATTTGTTTTGTGTCCCAGGATATGATCAATTTTTGAGAATGTTCCATGGGGTGATGAGAAGAATGTATATTCTTTATCTTTGGGGTGGAGTGTTCTATATGCGTCTATCAAGCACAGTTGTTTTAGGGTCTCATTTAAATCTCTTATATCTTTGCTTAATTTCTGTTTAGAGGATCTGTCCAGCTCTGTAAGAGGAGTGTTAAAGTCCCCTGTGATTATGGTATTATCAGATATCATATTGCTCAGACTGAGTAAGGTCTGTTTCAAGAATCTGGGAGCATTTAAATTGGGTGCATAGATATTTAGAATTGAAATGTTTTCTTGTTGTATTTTTCCCTTGACCAATATAAAGTGACCATCTTTGTCTTTTTTGACTTTAGTTGCTTTAAATCCACATGTATCTGAAAATAAAGTTGCAACTCCTCTTTTCTTCTGAATTCCATTTGCCTGAAAAATTGTCTTCCAACCCTTGACTCGGAGCTTTAATTTGTCTTTAAGCTCGGAGCCAGGTGTGTTTCTTGCAGACAGCAAATGGATGGCTTGTGTTTTTTAATCCAGTCAACCAATCTATGTCTCTTCAGTGGGGAATTCAAGGCATTAACATTTATTGAGATAATTGATAAGTGTGGTAGTATTCTATTCGTCTTATTTGGTGAGAGTCCATTGCTTAGTTTTATCTTTTGCATCAGTGTGGAGGTTAGGTTCTGTCCTTTAATTTCTGAGTTCTTACTTGGCTGCTGATCCATTGTGGTGGTCAGTGTGCAGAACAGGTTGAAGTATTTCCTGTAGAGCTGGTCTTGTTGTGGCGAATTTCCTCAATGTTTGTATATCCGTAAATGATTTGATTTCTCCGTCAATTTTGAAGCTTAGCTTATCAGGGTACAGAATTCTGGGCTGGAAATTGTTCTGTTTAAGTAGATTAAAGGTAGATGACCATTGTCTTTTTGCTTGGAAAGTTTCATTAGAGAAGTCTGCGGTCACTCTGATGGATTTGCCCCTGTAGGTCAACTGGCGCTTACTCCTGGCAGCTTGCAGAATCTTTTCTTTTGTCTTGACTTTGGACAGGTTTATCACAATGTGTCTTGGAGAAGCTCGGTTAGAGTTGAGGCGACCTGGGGTCCGATATCCCTCTGACAGCAGTGTGTCAGAATCTTTGGTGATATTTGGGAAATTTTCTTTTATAATATTCTCTAGTATGGCTTCCATTCCTCTGGGGCATTCTTCTTCCCCTTCTGGAATTCCTATAACTCGTATGTTGGAACGCTTCATAAAGTCCCATAATTCTGACAGTGAACGTTCTGCTTTCTCTCTCTTCTTTTCTGCCTCTTTTACTATCTGAGTTATCTCAAGAACTTTGTCTTCTACCTCTGAAATTCTTTCTTCTGCATGGTCTAACCTGTTGCTGATACTTTCTATTGCATCTTTAAGTTCCCTAATTGACTGTTTCAGTTCCTTCAGCTCTGCTATCCTTTTTATATTTTTCATATCGTTCATCTCTTATTTGATTCTGTTTTTGGATTTCCTTTTGGTTATTTTCCACTGTATTAGCAGTTTCCTTCATTGTTTCCATCATTTCTTTCATTGTTTTCAACATGTGTATTCTAAATTCCCTTTCTGTCATTCCTAACATTTCTTTATAGGTGGAATCATCTGCAGTAGCTACCTCATGGTCCCTTGGCTGGGTTGTTCTGGGCTGGTTCTTCATGTTGCCTGGAGTTTTCTGCTGATTCTTCCTCATGAGTGGTTTCTTTTATCTGTTTCCTTGCCCTAATTTTCCTTTCACTTCCTCTTGCTCTTTAAGTTCTGGTGCCTGTGAACGAAGGGTTACAGGACCAGAGGGTGAGAAGGTTGAAGAGCAAAAAAGGGATGAAAGAAAGGAGGACCAAGTGATAAGAAAGAAAAGAGAAGTAGAGAAAGGAGAGGGGGTGGGTAAAAGGAATATTGACAAAAAGAAGAGAGGCACAGAAAGAGGGAGACAGAGCAATATAGGTGTACAGTAGGGTACTTTGACACAACCTTAAAAAAAACCACCTTCTGGGGGTGCCCAGTTGGGTGGTTCCCTTGAGGTCAGCAGCTCTTTGCTAACCTGATCAGACACAGTACCCCACCTTCACCCAGTAGAGAGGAAAGACAAAAATGCTGTAAATCAAACCAAAACAAGTAAACAGAAAACTTTACGGGATAAAATTGGGTGAAAAACCGAATAATAGCAGTAGAAACACTAGCAAAAATGAAGTTCTAATTATTGAAAAGGACAGCAATGGGAAATTATAATTAAACTAGAAAAATTGAGAAAGAAAAAGGATCTGTATGGAAAAGGTTGAACTTATAAAACAAAACAACATCAACAACATCAAAATAAACAAAAAAAAAACCAAACCAAAGGAAAAAAAAAAACACAACCAAAAACAAAGCAGTATGTATATGTTATTGAATGTTGTCTGGGCAACACGTGGTCTTCTGGGGTATGAGATGTTAATCACAATTCTGATACGACTGGAGGGTGCTCATTTCTCAAACCCCAGTAGGTAGACACCCTAAATCTCTCTTCAGCCCACTTAAAAGGCACTTTGAACTTGTTCACTTGCTGAGCAGAAGCTTTCCCAGGAAAGTTCTTGTCGCTGGAATTACTGCTGAAGTGGCTATCCACTTACCCAGTGTGCCTAAACTGGTCTCACTCTGCCCCTGAGGGTTAGGGCTGCAAGGCGGCTCAGACCCCGCCCTTAGGCTACTTGGTTGCTGGGTTACCAGCTCCCACCCAATTCTAGCTCTGCGACCCTGAGGGCAGAGCTTGCCAGGGCAGATCGCTCAAAATGGCTCCCTGTGACCCACCGCCAAACACCATTAGCTCCGTCTGGCTCAGCAGCTCAGACTGGGGCCCTAGACAACGGCCAAAGTTGTCCGCACTCCCGCTCAGGCTCTCCCCAAGGCAGTTCAGCTGAGTGCCAAGTCCAAAGACACCAAAACAGTTCACAGGTAAGGCCTTTCTGGTTTGCAGTCCCGCTGCTCCTGAACTTACAGTTGCGGGCGGGTTTAGACCGATTGAACACACGCGACCACTTGCCGGTTTTCCACTATTTTAGTCCTCCTCTTGGGGTCCAGAAGTCTCTTGCTGACTCCCTGTATCCGCGCAGGGGTGATGATAGGCAGATCCCACCAGCCAGAGATGCCCGGAGTTCTATCTCCCCAGACTCACGGTGCCCAGATGCAAGAAAGCTGTTACTCGGCTGCCATCTTGCTCCACCTCCTTTTTTTTTTTTTTTTTGAGACAGAGTCTCACTTAATCACCCCAGGTAGAGTGCCACAGCATCACAGCTCACAGCAACCTCAAACTCATGGGCTCAAGCAATCCTTTTGCCTCAGTCTCCCAAGTAGCTGGAACTACAGGTGCCTGCCGCAACACCCGGCTAGTTTTTCTATTTTTAGTAGAGAGGGGTTTCGCTCTTGCTCAGGCTGGTCTCAAACTATTGAGCTCAATCGATCCTCCTGCCTTGGCTGCCCAGAGTGTGAGGATTACAGGCGTGAGCCACCGCGCTAGCCTCTTCAAAATTTCTGGCTGGACATGATCTGCAGTCCATGGTACATGGTCCACAATGACAGCTTATCAATAATGTGTTGAACAAGAGACAACAGTGGCATTTTCTTGGTTTTAAAAACCTGTTTTCAGTGTGAATTAGCTAAGAAATTAGGCACTTTGTACTAAACTGGCTCACAGAAACTGGGTAACCTTTGCAGCCTTCTGACCTTATCAAGATGACATTTGGGGCTAAAAGCTGGATCTCTATACTTTTCTTGGATATGGATTTATTTTGGGTTTTCTCAAATACCTTAGCTTCTAAAAGAACTAAAAAGGCAGTTATAGCCACATCATTGTGAATGGACATGTATCTAGTCAAGGCTGTTTGGATCCTGAAATATAAGGTTCTTAACCAAACCACAGAAACTGTAAAGGAAGAGTCTCGCTGCAGACTCAGCACAATAGAAGCTTAACTACACTACTAGATAAGCTGCTTTGGTGTCTTAACGGTTTGCTTTCTCGTCTGTTTGCAGATTTGTCTGCGAGGGGACAGTGGAAGAGAAGATCTTGCATCTCCAAGAGAAGAAGAAATGTTTGGCCCAACAGGTTCTGTCGGGGTCCGGAGAGTCTGTCTCCAAGCTCACGCTGGCCGACCTCAAAGTTCTGTTTGGCATCTGACCTGTGTGTGAGGGCCCAGAGCGGTCACACTGCTGCTCTGTGTCTGGATCTCAGAATAGCGACCGATCACAGGGCTCTGCCTTGGTGTCACTTCACCATCAGTCCTTCCCTGTCCTCGGAACGAGGCGTCATCTCATCCCTGAATGGAAGATGGTCATGTTAACCACCTGTTAGTCAGCTTGCCTAATGAGGGACGCAGAAACCAAGGATTTCAGATGAAAGAAAGTGCTTTAGTGTTAGATGATGTTGGAAAACAACTCAGGCAGAATTGTACAAAGCATCAATAAAGTTCCAAAGGTCTTGCATTGTCATTTTCTCCTGGGTTACACCCAGTTCCATCCATTCCAATCTCTTCATCTCTTCTTGCCAAAGGGACTCCTCCCATAACCGTCCCTCATGGGCAGAACAGAGAGGAGATCCCAGCAGCTGTTGGCCCAGGCAGGTCTTCCTCCCTAGCTTAAGGTCAAGGACATGCGAAGGTCAAGGACATGCTTAGCGCATCAGAAGATACTTAGTATCTGTGTCGTAGTATCTGTAGTGTGGGTGCACCATTTAGTATCTGACACTGTGCCTGTGCTGTTTAGTGTTGGTTATGACTATCATTTAGTATTTGTGTCATTTGGTTTCGTTGTATCATTTAGTATTTCCATCATGTAATTTAATATTTGGGTTTTTTATGGTATTTATATTACAAATTTACAGTGTAACATTTAGTATCATTGTTTCATTTAGTGTTTGTATATTAGTATTCCTACCGTTGTATCATCTAGTATTTGTATTATTATTGGCATGATGTAATATGCGTTTGATAGTGCAGCAGAGATAACAACATATGTTCACCAGATACCATTTCCTTTCACTCCTGGACTTCCAGAAAGAAATTATGTTTCTTGGTCTTTGCTGCAGTTAGACAGGGTCCTTATAACTTAGTTCTAGTCAATGGAAGGTAGAAAGAAGTGATGTGAGCCATTTCTAGGCTGCCCTCTGAAACTTTCCAAGTCGCTCTCCAGGCTGTTTCTTCCCTCCTCAGCCTCCTGGATGCAGAGGAGCTGATGGAAAGACTACAAGGCTTTAGGGAATGGTGAAGCCAGAAGATCCAGGGCTCTTAGCCTCGTTTGTGTGCACGGACCCTTTTATCAGACTAGTAAAACCTCCGTCCCCGAATGGCTCTGTGGAGGAACCCCTTCTTTCTGCATGTGCACTTCCCTCCCATTCCCAGCTCACCCATATTGCCTATGACCTGACCAAGAAGTAATTTTTTTTTTTTTTTTTTGTAGAGACAGAGTCTCACTGTACCGCCCTCAGGTAGAGTGCCGTGGCGTCACACGGCTCACAGCAACCTCTTAACTCTTGGGCTTACGCAATTCCCTTGCCTCAGCCTCCCGAGCAGCTGGGACTACAGGCGCCCGCCACAACGCCCGGCTATTTTTTGGTTGCAGTTTGGCCGGGGCTGGGTTTGAACCTGCCACCCTCAGCATATGGGGCTGGCGCCCTACTCACTGAGCCACAGGCGCCGCCCAAGAAGTAATTTTTTAAGTCACTGAGAGTTGGAGGTTGTTTATACAATAGTTAATACCCTGATTAATACAAAGTTGGAGACTTTTATACTTCAGGAAACTATTCACATTTCCTTATTTTCTGTAGTGATTGCTCCCCACATACTTGCTCTGCTAATTTCTGCTAGAAAGAATCAGTTTTTCCTAGATAGAAATATTTCCAGCCTGGGCAGCATAGTGAGACCCATATCTCTACAAAAATTAATTAACCAGGTGTGATAGCACACTCCTGTAGACCCAGCCACTCAGGTGGCTGAGGGGGGAGGATGCCTTGAGCCCCAGGAGTTTGAGGCTGCAGGGAGCTATGATGGTGCCAATGCTTCCCAGCCACACCGGACAGAGGCGCTGGAACCTCTAACCTTGAGCAAATTTTCCCTCTAACAAAGTCTAAAGGCCTGCAGAGGGAAGACAATGGCCTGCTGGGTATTATTCTGGCCTAGGTCTTAGACTTTAACTCTCGGTTCTGGTTTCACCTTAGCTGGGTGTGTAATCTTGAAAAAATCTATTAGCTTTTCTATGCTTTGGTTTCCTCATTTGTAAGGTGGGCATTGTTTTTGGAACTCTGTAGCTACAAAATCAGGAAGCAAAGGAAGTAAGATTACTCTTTTGAAGTTACACTGTAAGATCAACACACCAAGGTAAGGATAGACTCACTCGAGAAGAAAGGGCTTGCAGGGCAGTGAGAACGTGCAGACCCTATGGTAGCTCCAGCGTTTCTGCATCCAGGGCTCTGCCATTTGCTGAGTATCTGGTATAGTCAAGTTGCAGACTCCTTGGGTATCCTAGTCCTTTCTCTATAAAATGTGTGGATTAGCATATGGTTCGTGCTACACTGGGCATCTAATATATAAACTAATTTGTTTGACCAGATAGATATAAATCAGTAATGTCATTCAGATGTTAGATGCACATTGTCAGCATCCAGTCAAGGACTGTTGAAGGAAGAATTCTTCCACTTTCAGGGTTAAGCTTTCTGGATTTTAGTTTGGAGAGGGGTGCAGGTGTTATAACCTACAATCTTCAGATGTTCAGAGCCCATTGACAGATGTAATCTGCTTTCTGCTATCTTAAACAGTTTCTCTCATTTTCCTTGTTCTGATTATAATGTGGCAAAGCCACCTGCCACGTCTTGTGTAGGTGTTCCTGTGAGTTGCTGTTGATGTAATGTGGATACAGAAACATTGGAACCACTGTATGGCATATACCAAATACACATCTGAAATCCTCGTCCTGGGATGGAAAGTCTCGTTAGGAATGAACGTAAGTGGCACTCTGGTGTCTATCTCAGGCTCACGTGAGTCAGTTTATTAAATTCTGGCTCTGACTGTGGGCGTCTAGCAGTGGCAGCACCCACAGGGTAGCAGTTTAATTGCGGTGCTCCACTGAGTCCTGCCAGGGACAGCACGCAGCCGGATTTTCTCTTTGCATCATCTGCTTTTTGCGGCAGACTCAGCATGGGTGATATGAGGTAATAAATGCTTTATAAACCACGAAGCGCCACACACCTGTGTGTGTCATTGCTGTCGGACACGGTCCAGCTTTGAGAATAACAAAGCTGCTGCGTGGTTGCTGCTGAGGGGCCAGGTGGCTGGCGTCTGTCGCTGAAACACGACATTCCCGAGCACCAGGCTCGCACAGTATTTAGGTGACATAATTGCCTCTGTGGACTGTGTATACATGGGCTTTTCTTTAATTGCATTGGTCAAACAAGAGCATCATGCATGTCATGGCTCGGGGGAATCCTGGGCCTTTAAAAATCTGATCAAGGACCCCTGTTGCCATATAATCATGAACAGCATTAGGTGGAATTATATCTTTATGGGACATGACCCCTTTCTCTGGCAGTTGTGCGTGGTGTTTTACCACAGCTATTGACAAACACTGAGCTGTTTCCTCTGATCGTCTCTCACTGAAGGAAGTGGCTTTTAGAAGGGCTCTCGCTAAAGCCAGACTCTCCTGCACTAACAATAGTGATGGAAACCCAGTGCTCAGTGAGGCCTCTTTGTCTGAAACCCTGATGTCTACCATATACCTTGAGAATGGGGTTCACAAAGTGGGATATTGTACTGCTGTTCAGTAGCATCTAGCCACCCTAGGAAAGGGCAGGAAGAATTAAAAAGCATACCTGCAGGCACAAAGAGAATTGTAATAGAAATTGAAAATTCCTAGGTGTATAACCTAGACTAAAATGTTTCATAAATAATAATGAAATTAGGGTCAGCTAGGGTACAAAGAATTACACGAGTCAGTAAGTAGCTAGAGGATCAGATGAAAAGCATAAAACAGCCTATCCCCTAGGGAGGAGCAGGGCTGCAGGCACACAGCCGTGCAATGATTTTCTTATATTGAGTCCTTTTCACCCAGATTCCATAGCTAAATCTGAGTGTAGGCAAAGATTATATATGAAAGGCAAGACAAGGAGAGTATCTCTATTGCTTAATGTTTCATAAACATTAATTCAGAAATAAAGGCCAGGTGTGGTGGCTCATGTCTGTAATCCCAACTTTGGGAGGCTGAAGCTGGAGGATTGCTTGAGGCCACGAGTTTGAGACCAGCCTGAGCAGCATTGTGAAAGCCCATCACAAAAAAGGAAGAAAAAAAGTAGCCAGGTGTGGTGGCACATGACTACTGCTGGCAACTCAGGAGGCTGAGGCAGGAGGATGGCTTGAGCCCAGCAGTTTGAAGTTATAGTGAGCTGTGACGACACCACTGCACTCCAGCCCACAAAACAGAGTGAGATCCTATCGCAAAAAAACAATAAAAATTAAAAAATTTGTGTATATATGTAACACCTACTATGCACCAGCACTGCTGGGTACTGGAAATCAGTAAAACTAAAAAACCATTCTGTTCTGAGGCTTAGCATCTGGGGGGGGAGGACTAATCACAAGCATGTGGCTGTGAAGTGGCCATGATGAGCACAGCAATGCAACATCGTGCAGCTGGGAGGGCGGAAAACAGGGATTTGACCTAGTGGGGGAAACCTTAGAGGAAGTGAAATCAATGTGAGACGCTAACGAGGCAGCAGTGAGGTGCCTCTGCTCCTCTGCACCTGCTTCTGAGGAGCGTTCGCTTCATAAACCACCTCTTCCCTGAGCCGGGCCTGGGGCGGTGGAGCTGAGCAGCTATCGAGAGCAGCGGCCTGACAGGTATTCCAGTACGTTTATTGTCCAAGACGGCCAAGACGTTCACCCTGTTACAACGTCCCGGAGGACCGAGGTTCTCACATGTAGCTCTTTTTTCTTACCTGTCACACCAGGGCCTGGCTTACTTCACGGTGCCACATCTTGTTGATAATTCAATGTTTGTGACTCAGATGATTTCTGAAGCACTTGGTTACGTTGGGGACAATTCCTAAATCTTCCAGCTCCTTTTTTCCTCACCGGGAGCCATTGGCTCTGTAGATCCCTTCACTTTCCCAGGTCTTCCGGCTGGGGTGGCAGTTTATTAAACTGAGTTTACTGGGTTTACACTTCATTGTAGTGTAGGCCAAAGACTAGGCCCTCAGTACCACTCATGTAAACTTTAAATATTTGCAGCAGAATTGTTATCATTGATATTGCTTACAGGCTAAGGCATTAGCAGAACGTAGATTATCTCATGAACGATTTCTACTGCAGTATATAACTTGGTTCACATAGAGTTGTCCAATTACTGAAATCTTTTCCAGCTGAAAGGGATGGTAAGCTTTATTCTCAGTTCCGAAACCTGATTCATTAAAAGACACATAGGGAAAGATGATATAATACAAGAAGCTTCTTCATGGCAAGCAATTCTCTAATTGGAAAATTCAGGGCATATAATTTATTCAACAGGTTTGAGAGAAGGCTGAGATATTTTTTCCCCAAGTGGTATTTGGCTAAATAACAAATATTAGGGTGTGGGAGAAGGGAAGTCTGCCTTTATAAAAACAGATACCATGGAGAGCCAAACTAAAAACTGTACCAATTAGATCTTTATTAACATAACGTTAAGCATCTGATATGTGCTGGGAACTGTCCTTCATGGGGACAATGTAGTAGCTGATAAACGTGAAGTCCCTGCCACATAGAGTGTTGAGTAGTATGAAGAGAGACAGTAAACAGAGGGTGAATAAACAGGAGACAGTGAGGAGGCTGAGTCGGTGCAGGAGTCCCGGGCTGGGAGCTGCTGTTTTCTACAGGGCAGTTAGGGAGCGCGTCAGAGAGTATTTGACACTGGAGCAGAAACCTAAAGAAAAGGATGGGGTGCATCATGACGGTGTCTGAGAAGAGCCTTCAGAGGGTGGGACAGGGACTGCAAAGGCCCAAGACAGAGTGCTCAGAGGGCACAAGGAGGGGCAGGCAGGCCAGCTGGCTGGCGTGGAGTGACGCGCGGGAGGTGGAATATCAGAGACCAGGGGTGTAGGTCCTGTGGGGTCTTCCATGCTGATGTAAAGACACACTTGGGTTTGGACGGAGGTGAGAGGCCACTGGACAGTGCTCAGAAAAGATGTGAAAAGGCTCTCAGCTGGGCGAGGTGGTTCAGACCAGTCATTCTTGTACTCTGGGGGGCTGAGGAGGATCCCTTGAGCTCAGGAGTTTGAGATCAGCCTGAGCAAGAGTGAGACATTATGGCAGATACCTGGAGTCCCATCTACTTGGGAGGCTAAGGCGGGAAGAGCGCTTAAACCCAGGAGTTTGAGGTTGCTGTGAGCTAGGCTGAGGCCACGGCACTCTAGCCTAGGCAACAAAGCAAGACTGTCTCAAAAAAAGAAAAAAAAAGAAGACAAGGCTCTCTGGCTACTGGATGGAGGATATAAGGGAGCACGAGTGGAAACAGTGTGACCAGTTAGTTAGAAGGCTGTTGCAAACTTGAGGTGAGAAATGTCTTAGGTCAAGATGGTAGTAGTGGAGGCGAGAGCAGCAGTCAGCAGACGCACAGGCACAGTTCAGAGGGAATGTGGGCTCAGTTCCAGACCACCAGGATTAAGTGACTATTTCAAAGTGAGTCACGTGATATTTTTGGTTTCCCAGTGCATATAAAAGTTACGTTTACACATAGTGTAGTCTATCAAATAGGCAATAGCATTATGTCTTTAAAAAAAAAGTCTATATACTTCAGTTTAAAAGTACTTTATTGCTAGGAAATGCTGACACAGGTATGAAGTGAGCCTATACTGTCGGAAAAATGGCACAGATAGAGTTGCTCAACACAGGTTGCCACAAACGCGGCTCAATTTACCAAAAATGCATATATAAGAGGTGTGATGAACCAAAGCACAGCAAAAGGAGGTGTGCCTGTAAATGAAGGCAGGGCGGACGGAGTCCAACCATGGCTTGGATGCAGCATAGGAGGGAAGGGTCAAGAGTGTTTCCAGGGCCACCAGCTCCACCATCCGTAACAACAGACTTGTACTTTCCTCTTGAAGAGCGGGACAAGACTGCAGGACGAGCATTTGGTGACGGTGGGCAAATGGGAAGTGAGAAGTGCAAACTACTTTGGATATCTGAAATCCAAGGTGCCCAGTGTTCACACAAGGAGGGATGTTAAGCTATTGGATCTGGAGATAAATCTGGGGGCTATTGGTGGTAGAGTCATAACAGGATCATTGAGGGAGTGGGGGAAAGACAGAAATGCAAAAACTGATCCTAGTAGAGAAGTAGAAGGGGAAGAATTAGCAAAGGAGACTGAGAAGGGGCAGCCAGAGAGAGGGGTGTTCAGAAGAGCTCCACAGACACCAGACGAAGAGACCGTTTCATGGAGGGAAAATGACATAGACCAGCCGAGGAGACCGCTCATGGAGGGGAAAGTGACCAACTGTGTCAAACACACTGTCTCCCAGACGCACCAGAACTGCTGTCAGGGGAGAACCACTGATCTTAAAGCAGCAGGGAGGAACCAAAAGGATCCCAGCTGATCTTTGGGCCCAGTGACAGAAAAAGTAGGGAGGAGCAAATAGCTGGTAACTTGAGAGGGTGACAGGGACAGCAGTGTTTTCTGGGAAGATCATATTTGGGTCACAGAAAGAGGCTGAAGGGAGTATTTCCAGAAAAGGGTGACGGTATGGGTGATACCTTAGTATTTACGGCTACCGTGCAGCCCATGTCTGTCAGCTCCCGGGAGGAACATATTCCCTGATGACCTGACAGTCATCATCTAGTTACTTCACTTCCTTGTCTGACCCAATTCACTACTCAGTTGAGTCACCCACTCCTTAAGGTATCTTCCAATGCAGATTTCAATGACTGCATCTAATACATGCTGAGTTTATTACTGTATAAGAAATCAAGAGTCTCAGAAGAACACACAAAATTGTACAGTGCAGACCTGGGCAGGGCTGAAGACTGGCACTGTGTACACATTCTCCCCAGAATTCTCTAGGAGCCAAGAAGGCATGCTGTAAGAGCCAGATTCCAGCTACGTTTCCAGCTATAGAGACAAAAGCAAAGCCTACTCCCCAAAAAACAAAGAGGTGGGAGGAGGGCAAAGGTATCCAGAGTGTCTGGCATGACTAGAACTGCAATAAATATTAGAGGGTCTAATTCAACACTATTCCCTTTACTGACTTTCCATGTGTAGGTCCTTGGCCCAGGTTTGGGGGCAGAGGGTGAACATGCATCCAGAGGGAAGAGGGGGACGCCTTCGGTAACAGCAGGGGTCGCTCTAGAGCCGTGACAGACACGGCCATCAGTGAACCCACCACATGTGTGCTAATGAAAACTGGTAAGATGAAAGGAAGTTTTTATTCTTTGAGAGAATTATCTAAATAATATGCAGCTCAGGGAAAAATAAAAATGGTTATATTAGAAAATAAAGACTTAACTCCTATGATTTCTAAGTTCCAGGGGCACAGATACCTCCATCCCTGTACTCAGTGGTATAGAGAGAAAAAGGGAAATGTAGCGGGTTTTCCGTGCTCAACCATTGGGAAGTACAGCGAAAGTACAGAGAAACTCACAAAAAAAGCATTTGAACTCCAATGTAAGATAAGGCACTTTGTCTTTAATTTTATCAGTTTCTTCAGAATTAATCAAGGTCTGGGGTCTTCTGGTAATCTGAGGTGCTGCTGTCTACAGTGTTAGCTCATGTCCCCAGGAAACTCTCAGAGTGCCACCGTCCTAAGTAGACTCCTGGGTGCACTCTGCCCACTTGCCCATGTGCATTCAGACTTCTCATTAAACTTCCCACAGCAGGACCAGTGGGGACGGCCGGGGTGGCCTTTGTGTCCGTGGCCACAGCCTAGGTACCCACCTGCACGGTACAAAGAAAGGGAGAAATGACTGTTAGAACAGAGTCCTGCAGTGACCATGGAAAGTAACCCCCCTGGCAACACACATACTCACAGGAGTGAGAACGACTAAGAGAAACCTGGCGAGAGGAACAAGCTACCTGACGGCTCTGCCATCAGGACTCTCAAGACTGACCACAGCAGCCAGCCGAGGTGGCACACCTTCCATCCTGCTGGAAGCTTTCCTATCTTAATAAACTGTTGTTCTATTGCTTCTGCTAAAAAAAATAAAAAATAAAAAAGGCCAGGCACAGTGGCTCACGCCTGTAATCTCAGTACTTGGAGGCCGAGGTGGGTGGATTGCCTGAGCTTACAGGTTCAAGACCAGCCTGAGCCAGAGCAAGACCCCCATCTCTAAAAATAGCCCGGCACTGTGGCGGGCGCCTGTAGTCCCAGTTACTTGGGAGGCTAAGGCAAGAGAATCGCTTGAGCCCAGGAGTTTGAGGTTGCTATGAGCTATGACTTCACAGCACTCTACCAAAGGGTGAAAAAGTGAGATTCTGTCTCAAAAAACAACAAGAAAATGACATCACTGCAAATCAACTCATGTTAGTCCAAGCTCTAAGAACACTGTAGTATTAAAATTTGCTGCTTGAAGTAGATGAACTACTTTGGACTTTAACTGTAAAATAAACCCAATTAAAACTGTAAAATGATTGAAATAGATCGGTGGACATTAAAAAAGGTAGACCATGAAGTGTTTACACAGAAGGGCACAAAAGCCTATTTAATGGCCCACCATTAAAGCAAGGATATACTAGAATAAGTTTTTAAAAAGTAATTAGATCCTCTGCCTGAGCTGATGTTCCCCTCTACACCAAAACAATTGGTCTAATCATCCACTCTCCCAGCTGTGCCCCATTTAAAATCTACTTAAAATTTTAAAAGGAAAAACATGGGTCTACATTTTTCTCACTGCTCAGGCTGCCAGGAAAGGGTACTGTGAAATTAAGAATCCCCCAGAGGCTGGGTGCTATGGTTTACTCCTGTAATCCTAACACTCTGGGATGCTAAGGAAGGTGGATTGCTCAAGTTTAGGAGTTGGAGACCAGCCTGAGCAACAGCAAGACCCAGTCTCTAAAAATAGAAAAATTAGCCAAGTGTTGTGGTGGGTGCCTGTAGTCCCAGTTACTGGGGAGGCTGAGGCAAGAGGATCTCTTGAGCCTGAGTTTGAGGTTGCTGTGAGCTATGATGCCACAGCACTCTATCCTACTCAGGACAGAGTGAGACTCTGTCTCAAAACAAATAAATAAAGCACAGGGATCATTGGATCCATGAACCGTATCAAAACTAAAAGCTGAAGGAACTTGTAAAGATCCCATCTCCATTCAGGACAAGGAAGCTTTAAGTGGCACTTGTAGAACAGTGGCATCCCTGTACAGACTGTCCTTCCTAGAAACAGAGCCCAAGTCCACACATGTGGTGCTGGTGTGGCCATGGAGGGCCGTCACCTGGTTCCCACTGTGGGCAGACAGGCCCAGAGGGCACTGACTTTCCATACCTGGCATGGTACCCCCACAGGCACAGCGCGCGGTCTTCTGGCCTCCGCTGGAGCAGAAGGTGCAGCAGTGAAACACACCTGGGTGTGAGCGGTGCTTCCTCTTGACTGTCACATTGAATGGAGAGCCCTTCAGCGTTCAGACCAAAAGCAAAGAACAGCACCTTATGAGTCAACAAGGTATGCTGAGCAGCACTACGTGCTAAAGAGTCTAAGGGACAGGCCTGTCCTTGGAGGGACAAGGACAGCAGGAGAGAAACAGAGATTTGAGGGCAAGAACCCTGCTCAGCAGGGTGGGAGCCGATACAAATGCAGCCTGTGCACCTGATTATTCAGTACAGGCCTGTGGCTGCTCTCTGGACACTGACTGGGCTCATACAGACTCAGCTCCATTTTCAGTGACGTCTGTATTAACTGGGCTTGCTCCGGCAAGATGGCGCAAGAAGCAAGAAGCCCCCGCCACAATAAGCATGAGCTTTCCTTAATGAATTTGCCTTACTCTGCCTTGCATGAAGGGAAGTAAGATATATCATGTGACACATTATCTCAATTTTTGCTTTCATACAACTGACTTTGGTCTCTAGAATTCCCAGTCTCAATTCTTTTTTTTTTTTTTTTTTTTTTGTAGAGACAGAGTCTCACTATACCGCCCTCGGGTAGAGTGCCGTGGCCTCACATGGCTCACAGCAACCTCTAACTCTTGGGCTTACGCGATTCTCTTGCCTCAGCCTCCCGAGCAGCTGGGACTACAGGCGCCCACCACAACGCCCGGCTATTTTTTTTTTGCTGTTGTTGCAGTTTGGCCAGGGCTGGGTCCGAACCCGCCACCCTCGGCATATGGGGCCGGTGCCCTACTCACTGAGCCACAGGCATCGCCCAGTCTCAATTCTTAAGGAATCTCAAGGGTTATTAGCAGAATGTTATAAACTCAAGGCTAGGACATCCTCTGGGTCTCTAATTTCTCAGCCATGTGCCTCTTCTCTTAACATACTGAGCTAGCCTCTTTCCTTCCACCCCTCTATCCAGGATAGACACATCTGTTTAACCATATAGTTATCCTAGAACTATATATTCCATATATCTGTAAAGATATATGGAAGGGAGAAAGGTTAAGGTGTACGTGGCTCATAATTCTCAAATTAATAACTGTCTAATTTGCTAACTTTCCTTCAAGGATAACTGTTAGTCATTTTTACTCTATATTTAAAATGATTTAATAAAAGTGTTGTACTGTGCCTCCCTAAGAATCATATACTTTGAGAAAGCACAAAGTAGAGAGCCAAGCACTTAGCAGTCTTTCAGATGATAAGTTTCCTCTGCTTTTAGTTTACAATCTACTTAAAAAACAACTTGAAGTTCCAAGAAATGGAGTTCAACTTCCAATTTTGCTACAGAGTTACTGTGTGTTATGGCAAGTTTGGTCTCTCAGTCTAACTGGACAGTGATTTGCTGTGGTTTTGGATAAAACTGAAATAATGAATGTAAAAACACTGATCTGTTCTTGACATACTGTAATTAAGTAGCAATAAATGGCTATTGAATAAGTGTTTCCTAGTGCTCAGACCCCAAGCCTAACACGCCATGATGCTGTATGGCATTTCATTGTGCCCATCAGTGTTGATTTCTGACTACTTCAATGTCAGCAGAGATTCTGCCTGACCTGTATTACCCAGTTTTTAAAAATTCATAATCTCAGGCTGGACACCTGTAATTCAGTAGCTAGGGCACCAGCCACATACACTGGAGCTGGCCGGTTCAAACCCAGCCCTGGCCTGACCAACAACGACAACTATAAGAACAAAAAAGCCAGGTGTTGTGGCGCCTGTAGTCCCAGCTACTTGGGAGGCTGAGCCAAGAGAGGATCACTTGAGCCCAGGAGTTTGAGGTTGCTGTGAGCTGAGACTGCCACAGCACTCTACCCAGGGCAACAGATTTGAGACTCTGTCTCAAAAAGAAAATACATAATGTAAACTAGAAAGCACTACACTTGTTGGTGGAGGAAAGTGTTACCTCATTTGTGTTATACTTGCTCCTTTGTTATACTTGTTTATAGTGACCAGGTAACATGGTGATGATGTAACATGGTAACATGTCACAACCGTGGTAACAGTAACTTTTGGTGGTTTAATTGTTTATAGTAACCATGGTAACAGATTAGCATATATGTAAAACAGTAGAGAGTTACATGGGCAGATGGCTAGCCAGATGATAACTTGTCAGTTGAGAGGAGGTGGCATAACCCTACCAATTGTGTTCCAGTAAATCCATGTCTGGTCACAATTTGAACAAAAGTGGGAAATCCTGAGCTAGATTTTAGCTCTGGACTGTGTGTGCTTATCTACTGGCAGACTGCCCCCCATGATCAATCTTCCCCAAATTAAGAACTCTAACAAACCAACTAGGAGAGGGATGAAATATAAGCATAACTGCCAGGAGGTGAAATAGGGATACAGAGTTCTTATGGCCAACAACATCCTCCAGTAAGAATGAGAGTGGCAAAATCTGGGCAGCCTTAAACTTCAGAGAAGAAAAGAGAATCCTGGTCAGTCTCTCCACAGCTGACACTGGGAGAAATGTCCCCAGGTCCTAAAACCAACACCCAGGGGACTGGGTGACAGGCTTTCAGGGAAGCACATGCGGGCCTCACTCACCTGCACATGTTGCTCTTTGACGCAGACCCACACAACATAGACCCCTGGTTCCTTGGGGGTGTAGGAAACATAGTATGTCCCATCCTTGTTATCCTGGACCATCGCTCTGACTGGACTGAATGGAGATTAAAGTTCAAAAAACCACTCACTCCCCATACCCTGCTTCAGTTGCTATCACTTTAGAATGGAAACTCTTACACTATTCCATTCGATATTAATTTTAAACATCCCCAAACAGCATGGGTCTTCCACTAGCCTTAGAAGTTAATTTTACAACAGAAGGTAAGTAGATCAATTCTAATGTAGGCTGACAGTCAGATGAGCTCCTTATTGTGTTCTTTTCAATTGAACCCTCTTGCTCTTTCCTGCCCCACCATACTCCAGTTCCAGAGAAATACAAATACGCTCCTGGCAAGTTTAGTAGTGAAAGGGTCTGAATTTTGAAAAGGGCACTATTGAAACAGAAGATTTTTCAGTCTATTCCAAAACTTGGGACAGAGGGCAATCTGAAGAGCAGACCACACCTTTGGGAGAGAGTTGAGTACAGGTATAAAGCCTATTCAAGAAAGCACCTTTGGTCCAACCAATCGTATCACATTTTTTTATACCATCATGGGTAGGCAAGATGTAACACCATGGCTAACCTCTCTGACATCTCAAAGGACCTCGTGAACCATGGCTAACCTCTCTGACATCTCAAAGGACCTCGTGTCTGTAGTCTCCTCACTGCCTGTCACCCATGCCACCTAACCATGTCATACAAACCTGTCTTTCTTATCTTCAGGGACAACAGTGACTTGAACGTTGTCTCCTCCCTTGCCCATGCTCTCGCCTGTGGCATCCTTACAAAGCAAAGTGAAAGAGGCTGTCTGTTTCTCCCGGGCTCTGTGGAGATCTGCAAAGATAAATGTGCAAACCTCACCTCCAAGGCAAACTGCAGTGACTCCAACCCCAAGTCAGACACCACCTTGCTTTTTCTCTTCAGGACAAAAGGTTGTGCTTCCTGTTTATTGTAACCACCCTGCTCCCTTTCTTTCCTCTTACCCTCTGCCTCGCAGAGTATAAACCTCTTGGGAACCACCTCTGGTGAACCTGGTTCTCTCTCAGCCAGCAGCTGCTCTTGGATGACGCAGGATCCTGGACCTTAACTTCAGCCCTGAGGGAGCTTTGACAATACTCACGATTGATCCCTCAACTATTCCTCAGAGGAATAGTTGAGGGATCAAACCCTGTGAGAGAGGCTAGTGACCCCCAAACCACTCTAAGCTCCAGATCCTGCTGGAAAAGGCAGGGCGTACAGCTGACCAGCTTGGACTCTCCACGTTGTGAGATCCTCTGTGACTCAGCAGCTCATGCCAAGCACTGGGGGAATACCCAGTAGCCACCCAGTTCCTCATCCAACATTCAGGGGGAACAAACACTGGGGGGTTCATGTACTCCTGAGGTCTATGAAAAGGCTTATGAAGGATCTAGTATTCTCTTGAAATTGTACACCCAAGTTAACATTCTTAAGGGGATCTATGACTTCCAAACAGTTAAGAATTCTTGGCTCGGCACCTATAGTTCAAACGGCTAAGGCACCAGCCACATACACCAGAGCTAGCAGGTATGAATCCAGCCCAGGGCTGCCAAACAACAGTGACACTACAACAACAACAACAAAATGGCTGAGCGTTGTGGCTGGCCCTGTAGTCCCAGCTACTTGGGAGGCTGAGACAAGAGAATCACTTGAGCACAGGAGTTAGAGGTTGCTGTGAGCTGTGATGCCACAGCACTCTACCTAGGGTGACAGCTTGAGGCTCTGTCTCAAAAAAAAAGAATTCTTGTGCCAGAATCATAATGGCTCTAGGATACAATATCCCAATCAGGACTGATCCATGAATAACATGTTTCCTTTAGAAAAGAATACTGGTCAAAAGACACCATTTCCTCCCCTCCTGAATGAAACATTTACCATGTTCTTTAAAATGCCAAGACAGCTTATATGAACGAAAAAGAACATAAAAGAAGGAAATCATAATCTTGCTCATTCCTGTGAAACCCCCTTCAGAACTTGATCTAAGCAATCCAGGGCCTGCCATTCTCCTCTTTGGGCAGGCAGGATGTGCCCTGCCCTAGTTGTCCCCCGGGCCACTGTCTCTGTTCTGTCATCTGATAGAAATGAAGCCTTATCCCTGAGTATGCTGGGACTCACTCTCTGAACTAGAAAAGGGTCAAGCTTTATGCTTGAATTAAATATTAACTGTGCCCTGACCAGAAACAATCAGAGAGGAAAGGATCACTGTCTTTCAGATAAGTTTGTGTCCCCCACCCCACCCTGGGTAACTGGTCTGTGGGCGAGTGCTACCTAGCTGAACAAGCCACCAGTCTTTAAGTGCCACATTCCTGTCCACTACCCTCTCAAGGCCAGTGGGCCTTCCTACCTTCTCCTTGAAGGACACACTTGGCTGGATCAACCTCTTTGGTATTAATGGTCCCGTAAACTTCATAGCCATGGCACTGGCCTGCTTTCTCCTGGGGAGAGAAACATATCTTATCGTTCACTCCAGGACGGGCACTGTACTCAACTTTGTTCAGCTTCCTAAGCCGCTCTACCACCACTCCCTTGGTGATGAGGATCTCCAGATCGGAGCCGCTGCTCAGCAAGTGCTGGGTGAACTCCACCCCTGTGCGCATGTCTGCCAGCAGCTGTTCCAGCTGTGCCTTCTGCAGCTGCAAGGAGTTCTCCTTCTGGACCCGTATGTCTTCCAGCTGCTTCAGCAGCTTGTCCCGATGCTCCTCAATGGCTTTGATGTAGCCCTCCGAGAATGTTCGGACGTTGGCTGCCACTGCCTCCACTCGCTCCTGGAGGGCACTGTTCATCCTTCCGATCTGGTCCAGGGCTTCCTCCAGGGCCTCCACGTGGGGCTGGGTGCCTTTGAGGAGCTCCCGCACGAAGTCCCCATGCTTGTGGATGACATTGCTGGTGAATTCGCAGGGATGCTCCCGGTGCTCCCCCACCACACAATCCCGGCACACAGGCTGGTCACAGAGCTCACAGAACAGCCTCAGCTCCTCCGCAGGGTGAGTGGAGCACAGGATGGGCTTCCCAATCTGGCTGTAGCCTTTCAAGTCTTTGAGGTCTACCATGGTATGGTAAGTTGTTTTCTTCTGCCGTCTAGGGACAAAAGTCAGAAACAGGAGATAAGGGAATACTTCTGTTTGGAAAACAGTACAGCAGAGAGGTTTTAGGAGCCTAGGCTCTAAAGCTAAACAAATTTCTTGCTCTAACCTCTAATTGCATGATCCTCTCTAAGTCCAGTTCCTTGTCTGTACAGTGGGGACAATACTTACCTGAAAGGGCTCTTGTACAGAACAAAATGAGAATAGACCAGGGCTCCAACCTGGTACATGTCTTTGCAAAAGGTTGCAACACTAAGACTACATACTAGAACTTTCCCCAAAGAGTTAATTTGGCAAGTTTAGACAACCTGCTTCCTAAGGCTAGAGGTGAGAGCACAGTAGAAAACGAGCACCAAGGGACAGAAACTGTGCCAGATGGCATAGCAATAAACTCCAAGTGATTAAACTAAAGAGAGCTAGACGGTACTGACACGAAGTCTCATCCAGCTCACATCTAAGCATTTCCCTCGTCCAGTATCTACATCACCCAAATCAGGAGGCTGGAATTTCCCTCCAGGGTCACAAACATTATTAAAAAGACTGAAATCAATAGTCAGTGCAATCAGGCTCAGCCCCCGTAGCACAGTGGTTACGGCGCCAGCCACGTACACCGAGGCTGGTGGGTTTGAACCCGGCCTGGGCCAGCTGAACAACAATGACAACTTCAACAAAAAACTAGCCCGGGCATTGTGGTGGGCGCCTTTAGTCCCAGCTACTTGGGAGGCTGAGGCAAGAGAATCACTTAAGCTCAAGAGTTTGAGGTTGCTGTGAGCTGTGACCCCATGGCACTTCACGGAGGGTGACAGAGTGAGACCCTGTCTCAAAAAATTTTTTAAAAAGTCAGTGCAATCAAAGCTCTTTCTCTTTAAATCCCCTTTTCTGTAACCCTCTAGAGATTCAGGGAAATCCCTAGGAAACTACAGTGACTGCTAGGGGTTCCCCCAATAGCACTGTTATCAACTTGAAGCTTATAGGCTTATTCTGGCGTCAGAACAGTGGCTGCAGAGAAAATAGGGTCAGCTGCTTAGCTGCGAGCAAGACGGTCACAGGGACTATCACATAATTATGAGTTAAAAATAGAAAGACTAGGACAGCACCCATGGCTTAAAGGAGTAGGGCGCCGGCCCCATGTACCAGAGGTGGTGGGTTCAAACCCAACCCCGACCAAAAACTGCCAGGAAAAAAAAAAAACAGAAAGACTACAGACTACTAACTTGTTCTATTGGTGAGGCCAGAAAACAAATGGAAGTCACAACCTAAAAACTGTATGAGGCTAATCCTAAAACCATGGTCATTTATTATTCTGATGCCCTAAAATGTAGTGGGGGAGAATAAGGGACAAAGAGTGATTCATGTGACAAACTACTCACCACATGCCAAAAAAGACACGCACCCCAACTAACTCCTACCAGCTGACCTCACCAAAATCCAGAGTAACTCTAGGGTACAGTGCAAAGACCAAAGTGAGTCCCAGCCAATCAGTACCTGTACTAGGAAGGAAGCACAGAATGTTGTCAGATGCTCTAAATTTAATGCTCTGTTGTTACACACTTACCACTTGTAGGGCCTTTTTAAATTATTGCTAAGCTTCAAATTCCTCAATTAATAGGCGGGAGTGAAAACAGTACTTGCTTTTCTAAGAGATGTAATAACCAAATGAGATCAAAAACAGGTTCTATGTTATTATTTTCATTCTCCTGTTTCCCCAGCAGCAAGTAATATTATTCACTACACAAATGTCTGATGACTGAAGCAAACTGTAGATGTCCTTTGTAAGCTGAAAAGGACTAAGCAAACTTCACTGCTGTGATTACTCCAGGAATTATATTAGGTTGACCTAACTGTCCTAGAGAATTTGCAATAGCATCGCATATCGATTGCTCTTTGACTTTTGATATTTGAAAAGGCTTTCCTTTCCATGTGCTCACAAGGGATTTGTTTTGACACCTCTTTGTTCTCTACTCTTAAGCCACACCAGGTGAGGTAGCCCATCTTTACCTATGAGCCTGGCAGCAGAAGTGGCAGAGATTGGCTTTGCAGGTCTGACACCTCTTCTCTACTTCCCTGTCGCTGCACAGGTCACACACCAGGCCCTGGCCTTCTCCACGCAGACTCTCCAGCATCACGTCATTCATGGCCAGGTGGTCTATGGTTAGAGCCTTCACTCCACCAATGGGCAGGTCCACATGAGCATCACATACCGGACAGAGGATGCTGATCTGTGGCTGTAGATTGCGTGGCTTGAGTTCCTGGTATACTGACCCCTCAGAGCTTGTGTCAGAGTCTCCCCCTCGGAAATCCACTACTGAGAAGGGTTCCAGCTGCTCCAGACAAGTGGTGCAAACCGTGTGCAAACAAGGCAAGAGCCTGGGGGCTTTGAAAAGCCCCATGCATAAAGGACAGTGAGTCTTGCCTGAGCTCCCAAGTGTAGACCCACTGGGGACTTTGCTCAAGATGCCCAGCAGCGGCTTCTTGTTTTCTGACATATTCCCCACGTTTGTGCTCAGTATCAGACAAGGCCCTGGGCAATTCTATAATGAAGAAGCAGGTGATAAAACCCACCCAAAGAGAAAATTTCCAGAACTTGAACAGAGACCATGGGGACTCTCTTGTTGGCAAATTAAAGGGCAAACGGGAAGAGGATTCCGCAAAGGAACCACCCTGGGATCTACTCAGAAGGGCCCCCTCCTTTCCATTGCATCCCATACCAAACTTGACACGCCCTCCTTTGCCTCCCAGGAGCTAGTCCTGGCGTCAACTCCCCGACCCCTGAACCTCCCGCACCCTCCACTGCCACCCCCCTCCCGCCTCCCGCTCCACTGATCTCGCGCCCGCCACGCGACAAGCGCCACCCCTGGCCCAGCGCGATGAGGTAGAAAGCCCTCTCGCTCCTTTCTTCCGCGGAGTACGCGCGCCGGGAAAAAGAGCTCAGAACCCCCGCCGAGTCAGCGGCAGTCACCGCCTCCCCGCGCTCGGCCCAGATGCCAGAAAGATCTAGCCTCTCCTCGCACCAATCCCAGCCCGCGTCTACTCCGATAAGTCCAATCACCGTCCGAGAGGGGCGGCCCTTGCCGCTCTGGGCCCCACCGCCCTCTAGATTGACATTATCAGCATCCATTAAGCTTTGGGAATTCCACGCGGAGGGCGGGACGCAACTAAGGGCCGGAGGCAGGGCCGGCGGAGAGCTCCTAGCTCTGTAAAAGGAAAAGGGCAAGGCTGGGAGTGAGCGGAATAGCGTAACCAGCGTCACTATTTCACCGGTACTAGCCCGGTCTTTATCTCTGTGGCGACCAGAGAGGCCTCACTAATATGACACAAGGACGGCCCCTTTTCCGCCCTCGGATTGGTCGCACGGACGCAGGCTAGGCTCCCTCATTGGTGGGTGTTGCTGTCAGCTGGCCCGGCGCGCTCTGCCCGGAGCTGGCTGGGAGTTCTAGGAGGCGTTTTTCGGGTCCCAGAAACCTCTGGCGCTGCCGGGCGATGACCTCTCTGTTGCACACCTGCGAGCTCTCCTCCTCGGCCTCCCGAGCTTATTTTGGTTCACAAATCCCTCAGGCCTAACGTGCGAGTTGCGAGAACTCCCGGGGCTTGCCAGTCATTGGTATTTTCCAGGGTTGGGGGCTCTGGTTCTGAGGACCAGTTAAGGAGACCAGTGAACTGGAGTCTAGAATTGAGCGTTCTCTGGGCCACCCTAGGGGAGCTTGCTCCGCGGGCTTGAGAAGACTGTTTCGGCAGTGCGGAAGAGTGCAGATGATTTACATAGATAATTTGTCACCCGGAATTCTACGTACTGAGCAGAGTATGTTTGACTCTGTTCCTGCTGGTCACAATGCGACAGTGGAGGTTGTCAGCAAGGGACAATCCCTTTGTGGGCTCACAAGCTGAACCAGTGAACACATCTGGCACCCTTAAGTTTCATAATTTCCTTGTCTCTTCTAAGTGTCCTCGATTCAGCCATGGCGGCCTGTTAAACCTGGGAGATCTGGGACCTGGATCTCCAAAATTAAAAAAAAAGAAAAACAGGGAAACGCCTGTGGCTCAGTGAGTAGGGCACCGGCCACATATACCAAGGGTGGCGGGTTCGAACCCGACCCCACCCAAACTGCAACAACAACAACAAAAAGAGCTGGGCGTTGTGGTGGGCGCCTTTAGTCCCAGCTACTCGGGAGGCTGAGAATCTCCTAAGCCCAAGAGCTGTAGGTTGCTGTGAGCTGTGACTCTACAGCACTCTGCTGAGGGCGACAAAGTGAGACTCTGTCTCTAAAAATAAAAACAAACCAAAAACCCGGTAACACGCTGGTTCTTTGCCCTCCACCTGTTCTCATTGTCTCTGGTCGTTTATCCTGTGTAGTGTATCCGGCTTGCTCACTGCTTGCTTTGTTCGTGACCTTACCTACTTGACTTAGACCGCACCAGCAGTTGTTATCCTGTTTCATGGTTCAGGCCTAGGTCCTGGAGCTAAGCTATTAAAAGATATCTAGGGGGGAACAAAAAGATGACTTAAAATATAAAAACTGTAAAATACAAAAATGGAAGTGCTTAGCCATTTCGAAAATATAGCATGTCAATGGGTCAAAATGCCACTTTTAAATAAAAATTACACATGCAGTTTCCAAATGAAAAATAGTCCTTACCTCGGGTTTTTTCAGCCACTCGTTCTTCTGGCCGCTACCCTCCTTTAGAATATGCGTTCTCTTCTGCTACAGTAAGTGGCAAAAACTGTCTGGACTTGGCCTTGCTATATATTCTTACTTTGAACTTCACCTTTACCCTACCTGATGCTTGGCTATGCTTTGCTTCATCCCTTATTCATGATGTATCACATTTCCTGTGGTAGCTATTCCAAATTTCTCTTGTGTACAAAGTGCTTTATAATTTACATGTGCATTATCTCATTTACTCATCTGACAATTTTGTGAGGAGATAGCCTCAAGGAGGGGGTGGCCAGCTCAAGTTAAAGCATCTGGGTCTTGAACACAGTCTTACGATGTCCTAAAATTCTACTGCAGCCATCTCTACCCTTTCCTTTCTCAGCTTTCTGAAGCATCAGAAGTCTCACACACTCAGCAGTCAACTGCCTTCCTTTAAGTTTGGAAAACAAGGCTGTCTCAAGAACACCCTCACCTTTCTATTGAAAAATCTGTGATTCTTCACACCTCTTCTCATACCCCTCCTGTTGCCTTTTTTCAATCCATGATCTTTGTTCTTCACCCCAACCTCTCCTACCTCCTCAAAACCTTGTTCCTCCAGTGTTTTCAGTCAGTCCTTTACTAGCCTATTCTTCTCCCAAGAGTTATGAGCAAGTCCTGAAAGGGAAACAAACTCTCTCAACCCAGCTTCCTTTCAACTTATTGACTTTGGTGGCTCTCACCATTACATTTCTTCATTTATTTTCTTTTTCCTTCCTTCTCCTTCCCCCATCCTTCCCCCTCCCTTCCCCCCTCCTCCTCTTCGTCTTCTTCCTCGTCATCGTTGTCTCCTCCTCCTCCTCCTCATCGTCGTCGTCTTCTTCTTCTTCTTCTTCTTCTTCTTCTTCTTCTTCTTCTTCTTCTTCTTCTTCTTCTTCTCTCTCTCTCTCTCTCTCTCTCTCTCTCTCTCTCTCTCTCTCCTCTTTCTTTCTTTCTTTTTCCTTTTCCTTTCTTTCTTGACGCAAGGTCTTGCTCTGCTGCACAGGCTAGAACACAGTAGCCTGATTATACCTCTCTGTAACCTCAAACTCTTGTGTTTTATTTTATTTGTATTTTTTGTAGAGACAGTGTGTTGCTATATTGCCCAGGCTGGTCTTTAAAGCCTGGACTCAAGCTGTCCTTCCTCCTTGGTCTCCCACAATGTTGGGATTACAGGCCCGAGCCACAGCATCCACTCTACCACTACATTTTTTAAAAGAGTACTCTCACTCCCTGCTTTCATCACTATCTTCTTCTTTTTTTTTTTTCTGTAGAGACAGAGTCTCACTTTATGGCCCTCGGTAGAGTGCCGTGGCCTCACACAGCTCACAGCAACCTCCAACTCCTGGACTTAAGTGATTCTCTTGCATCAGCCTCCCGAGCAGCTGGGACTACAGGCGCCTGCCACAACGCCCGGCTATTTTTTGGTTGCAGTTTTGGCCGGGGCCGGGTTTGAACCCGCCACCCTCGGTATATGGGGCCGGCGCCTTACCGACTATCTTCTTATTATCACCACTACCACCCAATCATTCCTCACTTCTTTCCTCCTGACTTTCTTCTTGCGGATCTTGGACAACCATATTGCTGGCCTTTGTTCCGTATGCAATTAGTATTCACCATTGTTTTGTAATTCTTTATCCTTAAACCTTGCCTCCTCCTTGACTTGTGAAATCCTCTGCAAGTCAAACATTCTAATGTCTTGGAATGCTTCTTATACCTCACTAGCTCCTCTTTCTCCATCTTATCCTGTACTTTTTCCTTCTACATTTCCTCTTGGGAAGATAATTCCCAGACCCACACTTCTAGTACTGACCTCTCCCCTCAGCTTTTGTCACTATTTATTATAAATCTGCACCCAAATGTATTTGCATCACCTTATGTCCCCACATATCTTAAACTTCATTGAACTTCTTTGCTCACCAAACTGTGCTGTCTGATTTGTCCCGTTTCATTTTCTCCAGAGTATCATTTTCCCTTCCCTCCAGCTTGAAACTTTATAGTGCTCCTGGCTTCCTTTCTTTCTCCATATCTAAGCAGACACCAATTTCTTCCCATCCCCACTACCAATACCTTACTGCATAAGAAGTTTTAAGGTAATATAGGATTATATTACCACCAAATACAACAATAGTCTTTGAATTATTCTTCCCCTCAAATTGTTTTCAATTGGTCTACACAGTTCAGATGAATTATAAGAACATGATGTAAGTCAGTCCTCATTCTAAAACCTTCAGTACCTCACCACCTCTGGATAATATAGAATAATATCTGGATTCCTTGGGGCAATGGCACCAAGGACTGGTTTCATGGGAGATAGTTTTTCCACAGGTGGGGTGTGGGGGGACAGGAGACAGAGCTCAGGCAGTGATGGGTATATATAAGCTTAGCCCTCCACCCCCCACAGACCAGACACAGGGTTGGGGATGGCAGCCTTAGTGGATTCATAAAACAGGCCTTTTAGTCATTTGCCAGTTTGTCTGCAACATTCTCCTATCATGCCCTCGGTAGAGTGCCGTGGCATCACAGCTCACAGCGACCTCAAACTCTTGGGCTTATGCGATTCTCTTACCTCAGCCTCCCAAGTAGCTGGGACTATCGGCACAATGCCTGGCTATTTTTTGGTTGCAGTTGTCATTGTTGTTTAGCTGGCCCAGGCCAGGCTCAACCCGCCAACATCAGTGCATGTGGCCAGCACCGTAACCACTGTGCTATGGGTGCCAAGCCTGCAGTTGTTTTCTTTCTTAAAATTTGTATACATTTTTTTGGCACTCTCCCTATATGTGGCTTCCCATGAGCCCACCTCTGCCAGCCTAGCCAGCCAACTTCATTTCTGGTAGGGCCCCAGGCCAACCCCTGCATGCACACTGAGCTGTAGCCTTCTTTTATGATTTGACAAGCTAGTGCTCTGCTTACAACACCCTGCCCACTCTTCTTTGCCTAATTAATTCCTGCTCATTCTTCAAAGCTCAGTTTAGGCATCAACTTCTCTAGGAATCCTCCATTCACTGAGTCTTCATTAGGTTCCCCTGCATGGGCAACCCATGGCACTCTGTAATGACCACTATCAAGTCTTCAACGTTCTCCATTTCAATTTTCTTTTCTTTTTTTGTATTTACTTATTTTTAACATTTCAACGTTTTACTTGTTTGTCTGACTCTGCCCTCTGCTTTCACTCCTCCCACACTGGGAACTCTTTTTTTCTGTTTTGGAGAAAGAGTCTCGCTCTGTCACCCTGGGTAGAGTGCTGTGGTGTCATAGCTCATAGCAACCTCAAACTCTTGGGCTCAAACAATACTCTTGCCTCAGCTTCCCAAGTAGCTGGGACTACAGGCACCTGCCACCATGCCTGGCTGATTTTTTCTATCTTTGGTAGAGATGGGGTCTCGCTCTTGTTCAAGCTGGTCTGAATTCCTGAGCTCAAGCAATCCACCTGCCTTAGCCTTCCAAAGTGCTAGGATTACAGGTGTGAGCCTCCTCACCCAGCCCACACTGGTCCTCCTAAGGACAAGGGACCATGTCTTGTTTCTGCATGCCTAATACCAGTACCGTGTCTGAAACATAGTAGGGTTTAATATAGGATGAATGAATGAATAGTTGAGATTCATATTTTATTTCTAAGAAACTTATCCTAATAACAGGACAGATGACCAGAGAAATTTATTGTTGATTTCAGAGATCATTTTTGCCTTCTGATTTTAAAGGGGCCTAATTCCTGAAACACAGAATCGTTAGTGCCATCTAGTGGAAGTAGCTGCACAAAAAAGCTATACAATGGTGAATAATGCAGCTTGGACAGTGTTCTCTTCTGTCTTACTGGTTTGAACTGAGAAGGGACAGGGAAGGAAGGGCTTGGTTGCACGGGTTCCAGTGTGCCCTGACTTATGGGTGTTTTGACCTTTTATCTAGACATTCACTGTACTCTGAGATGATTATAATTGTGAAATCTAGCAAGTATAAATTGTTCCTTATAATTGGTATTTTATGAAAATGGGCCCCTCTTCAACTTGGAGGAGGATTAAATAGAACAATATGAACTTTGGATCTCCCCTTATGTGACGACTTTTAGTCAAACTAGAACTACACAGGCATTAGTTGTATGATTACCTAATGTTTTAGAAAAAATTCTAAAATACTGTTTTCACTATAGAGCTATAATATCTTCACCAACATATTTTAGCTCTTCTCACTTGACTCCTAGTTGTCTGACACATTGCCGTGATCCCAAACATTCTATAGTTGATGTAGTCAGGAAGCTACACTCAACCTCAGTTGGTTTATTATAAACATAAGTGGCTGTTAGATTGTTTACACTTACTACACACTCTACCCACCTCTTTCTGTAAATTCCTTTTTTTTAGTTTATTACATAATAGAGTTCATAATTAACCTTTTTTAAGAAATCACACATTATATTGATGCATTTTTTAAAAATGTGAATAAATGCTTTGTGATTTTTTTGTATAAATTTATCTTCTGCATAAAATATACATAATTAAATAAAATGGGTAATAAGATAAAGAGAATGGCACATTTAGAGATTGGATTTCATGCTGCATATGGTGATAATGCTCCTGATTAAAATTAAGGCAGCAGTTGTGGAGGCTCCTACTGTTATATTACAGAATCGATCATAAGGGCAAGGCATTCACATACATTTTTTTCTTTTTAGGATTCCTTTATTACTTGTATTTAATAAACATATCAACTTTCATGAAAATTTTGATTTAGAAGAGGCCCTTTGGCTCAGCACCCGTAGCACAGTGGCTACAGCGCCTGCCACATACACTGAGGCTGGTGGATTTGAATTTGGCCTGGGCCGGCTAAACAACAATGACAACTGCAACAAAAAAAAAATAGTCAGCTTTGTGGCGGGCGCTGTAGTCCCAGCTGCTTGGGAGGCTGAGGCAAGAGAATCATTTAAGCCCAAGAGTTTGAGGTTACTGTGAGCTGTGATGCTATGGCACTCTACCGAGGGCGACATAATAAGGCTCTGTCTCAAAAACAAGAACAAAATAAAAAAAAAGAAGAGACCCTTTGTTCGGAATAATTTGCCCCAAATATCTTCATGGCTTGCTCCCTGTCCGAAAGGGGAGTCAGTGAAGGCAAGGACAAGTATCTGTTGAGTTCTCTGTATCTCCCTAGTATCTAGATACATGTGTGTCCTGTAATTGGAGCTCGTTAAATATTTATTAAATGAATGTTTGAGAAAACTGGGGCACAATGTGATAGACATTGGCTTAAGTTCACATATGAAGTTATTGGCAGAACTGGGACAAGAATTCATGTCTTCTGACTCCCACTCCCTTTGACTTATCTCCATCAGTCCTGCTGTTAGGTCCACACACCCAGGGCCCAGGCCCAGGCCCTTCACTTTGAAAGAACTCACTTGGCCATTCTTCAGCCACATCTCTTCCCAAGGGCCAAAGAATTCCAGGTGTATCTCTCCCCACACCACATGACCTCCTCACGCTTCAGACTAAGTCCTAGCTACCTATGACCTTGAAATTCTCTGCCAAAAGCCCGCTACCAGGGCCTGTGCAGGACAACTGCGCACTAACTAAGGTTGCAGAAATGGACAAGGGGTGGCTGGTGGAGGTGGTGGAACTTATCAAAGCCCATCCAAACACAAGTAAGCAAGGCCTATGGTAGAGAGTAAAAACCTGAGAACAGGCCCTATGCTGTGTGCGTCTGTCTGTTCCTCTTGTTCATGGCCCCTCAAATGTTAGAGCAGGACTGCCTCCTATAATAAATCTAGTCCCCCCTCCACCTTTTTTTGTACAGAGCCTCACTTTGTCGCCTAGGCTAGAGTGCAGTGGCATCATCATAGCTCAAACTCCTGGGCTCAAGCCATCTTCCAGCTTCAGCCTCTGGAATAACTGGGACTATAGGTGGGCACTACCATGCCCACCTTACTTTTTTCTTTTTTGTAGAGATAGGGTCTCTCTTTTGCTCACTGGTCTCAAACTCCTGGCCTCAAGCAATCCTCCCGCTTCCTAGAGTGCTAGGATTACAGGTGTGAGCCTCTGTGCCTGTCTCCTCCCCCCATATTTAATGGCATTTATACCAACACTAAGTGAATACCTATATTGTGCCATATGCTCTGCTGGATATTTCCATATGCATTATTTCATTTAAATGTTATTTTTCCATAAGAAGGCTCACAAGTAACTTGCCCAAGGGCACACAGCTGGTAAGTTAAATGTATAACTAATCTTTAGGAAGTAAGTGTGCGACATGTATGTATGTGTGTGTATATATGTATATTTTTATTTATTTATTTATTTTTTATTGTTGGGGATTCATTGAGGGTACAAGAAACCAGGTTACACTGATTGCGTTTGTTAGGTAAAGTCCCTTTTCCAATTGTGTCCTGCCCCCAAGAGGTGAGTCACACACTGAGACCGCACCCCCCTCCCTCCTTCCCTCTTTCTGCTCTTCCTTTCTCCCACCCCACTCCCTCCTTCTTTCTCTCTCTGCTCTCCCCTTCCCCCACCTGAAGGGGCACAGTCCACTGCACCCTTGTAAGGTGAAATCAGTCTCATTTGTGCTCCTTGAGGCCACGAAGCTCTGAGAAGGAACATTTCCAGTACTTGGGCTGCAGTCATGCCTTAAAGGAAAGAATGTGCTGGAGACCCTCATCGTAGCTGGAGACAGATCATTTGCCTGGGGCAATGGACCGTTGCACTTAATCCCCTACCTCTATTTACACAAAAACTTTCATTTAGTCATATAGAGAGGCATGCAAACAGAACAGACAACCCAGCCCTTTGTGGTTCATCTCCATTGTTGTTTATCACAAAACAAGATATTCTTGGTTTAGAAAGGTGTATACGTTTTCTGCTGTGTTAACGCTGATAAGGAGTCTTTACCTTTTGTCTTCCTTCTTCTTGGATTATTTTTATCTGATGAGTTTGGGTATGTAAGAAAGTGAGTAAAGACGGCCGATTGCTGCTGTGCCCGAGTGAACACCAGCCATCCCTTAATAAATCATTCATTTCATCTGCAGTGTCTGCCTCCGTGTCTCTGACTAGGCCAGTGGACAGCAACACCCACCCCCACCATGTACTAAGTCATTAATTGTCCTCATATCAAAATTGAATACATAGCATTCATGCCTCTCCATTCTTGTGATGCTTTACTAAGAATAAGTGTTCCACTTCATCCAGGTTAATACGAAGGCTGTAAAGTCTCCATCTTTCTTTAATGGCTGAATAGTATTCCACGGTATACACTGTGTATATGTATACTATATGTATGTCTGTATGGCATGTGTGTATATGTACATACATTTTTTTATTGAGAAAATAATGTGTTTGATAAAAATGTTCAAGCAATTTAAAGGACTATAAGTAAATAGAAGATCTCCTATACCAGGCCCCAAGTCAGAGTTAACAATTTTTTTTATTAAAAAATAAGCGTATGTTTTAAAACTTATTATCAACAATTTCTAAACTTTTTTATTTGGGAAACTTTAGATATATGACATATACATGTGTAGAGAAAAGTATAATTAACCCCTAAGTACCCATCACTCATCTCCACCAGGTAACAGCATTTTGCAATTCTTATTTAATATACTTCCCCAACTTTTACTTTTAATTATTTTTTCTTTGCTGCAGTATTTTAAAGCTAATCCCAGACATATGTCATATTAAATTATATTAAAATTATGTCAAGATACTTATTTGGAAAGGTTTAAATGTAAAATATTTTACATTTTCATGAAGACTTTAATTCAAAATATGCCATATACACAGTTAAATACCAACCTTATTTATTTAATTTTTCAAATTTCCTTCTTCATTTCCAAGAGGACTCAGATGAGAGAGAGGTATGTAATAATGATTTTTGTGACTACAAATAAAACTCACACATGTGCATTCCATTTCATGTCCCGCAGTTTTCTTTGTGGGTAACTCAGTGAGGGCCAGGATTGGGTGGGAGTCCATGAGGCGGTGTCTCTTTTTAATTGCCAGTCAGGTCACTTTCACTTTTTTTCTTTCCCTTATTTTGGAAGAGCTATTGAAAATGGTACGTAAATAAATGTCTTTTTTCCCTTACTTCTCTGAGTAATGAAACTTGAAAATGATGAATATATAAAGGCAGACTATGATTTAATGTAGTACCTTTTCTAATTCAAATGACAGATTTAAATTTCCTGAGCAAAAACGCACCCACATCTTGGTAATAGCATGAGTAGATTATACCATATCATGGCATATAGAGAAGCCTATATATTAGTTCCAGGAATGTTGCTAGGAAATACAAATAAATAATGTTCCTATTTGCAAGGAAATAGAAATAATCCCCACCCACTAGACAAAGCCTAGTTATTTATTTTTATATTGACAGCAACTATTTTTTTTCTTAAATACCTATTTTCTAGGTAGCATTTAAATCTGCACTGAACTTTAATAAATTATTCCTTTTACTTCCACGGTGCTTAGGACATGAAAGCTCTTTCTCCTATTATTAATGAAGGGTATGTGGTGATTTTAGGATATTCTGGTGTGATAAAGTGCTTTCATTCTTCAGTGTCCGATGCCCTTCTTTCAGACAGCATCCCTTCGAGGTCTTTGGGATAGTGCTTTCTGGAGTGCTGGGCTGGGGAAGGTGGCCTGCAGGGGCAGCACTCCAGGATGTCTGAGAGCTGAGAGTCAGCAACCTGGGCAGAAGGGAAGTTCAGAGGCTTGTTGGGAAGCTGCTTTTGCAGAGTCAAAGCACTTTTGCCTTAAATATGTGTCTTCTGTGGCTTGGAGCGACACAGATACGAAGTATTAGGTAGGAAGAACACAGAGTGGGTGAAATACCTCCCCAGACACCTTTGGCACCTGCTCTATAGCTGGGTTGTTCAGGATGGGAGCTACGAGCCTCATGTGGTTTTTGAGCCCTTGAAATGTGGTTAGCGCAAATGAAGGTGGTGCTGTATATGGAAAATATACACTGTTTTTGAAAGGTTTGTTATGGGAAAAAAGAATGGAAACTATCTCAGTAATGTTTTATATTAATTACATACTGAAATGATAGTATATGTCATATATATTTTTTAAATTATTATTTATTTATTTATTTTTTTTTTGAGACAGAACCTCAAGCTGTTGCCCTGGGTAGAGTGCTGTGACATCACAGCTCACAGCAACCTCCAACTCCTGGGCTTAAGCGATTCTCTTGCCTTGGCCTCCCAAGTAGCTGGGACTACAGGTGCCTGCCACAATGCCCAGCTATTTTTTGGGCAGTCGAGTCATATACTTTATTTTTTAGAGCATTTTAGGTTACACAAAATTGAGCAGAAAGTGCAGAGCGCTCATGGACATCTCTCCCCACGCAGCCACAGCCCCACCATCAGCATCCTGCACCAGGGTGGTGCGGGTGTTAGACTCGGTCACAAAACTGACACATTGTTGTCACCCGAAGTTCAGAGTTTGCATCAGGCTTCCTTCTTGGTGTTCACATCCTATGGGGTTTTGTCAAAAACCATGATGGGGTTATTCAAAATACTTTTGCTGCCCTAATTCTCCCCTGTGCTCTATTTCTGTCTCCCTTCTTCTAAATAATATTGTATTGTACGGATGTACTGTAATTCACTTACCTCCAAGTATTTTAGTAAAAATCTAAATAAAATGTATTATTAAATTTATTTTTAGTTGTTCCTTTTTGCTTTTAAAATTTGGCTACTAGAATAAAGTTATGTAAATTGCTCACAGTAAATTTCAGTTGGACAGCTCTGCTTTAGACCTTGGCCAAACAGTATTATCAGTAGGATTTATCTTCAATACAACCGTCCCATTACAACACTTGGTTAGTTTTTGTTGCATCCTACAGAGGACATTCTCCTCCAGTGCGTCCCTGACTTAATTTGTTCCCTCTTTGGCCCCCAAGCTACTTGAAATTGTCCTGCTCCTCCACCACCCCAGCTCACACCCCCTAACTGAGACTCGAGTCCCTTTTTCAGGACTAGAGGACAATCCACTGATTTTTTTTTTTTTTACCACTACCCTGAATTCTCTGGAGCAAATAAAAATATTCCCAGATGGTTTGGTTACAACAAAAAAGTTTTTCTTAAAAAGATGAAACAGAGCATTAGAGTTTAACTTTCTTTTTAGAAAATTTAGAATTTATCTTACTTTACACTTAAATAAGATAAATATATGAGTACTGTCTCTAGAAACTAATTGTAACAGGAATTTATTCTATTATAATCAAAGAGTAATATGATTTATTCTTCTTTTGTGTTAGATCTGTATTTCATACATTCTCAATGGGAGCAAAATTTTGTTTTCAGGGTGTGAAGAAAACTTATTCTTTCACTGTATAAACCACATATATATATGTATATATATATAAATTTTATTATTTTGTACTCTCTTTCTATATAGTATTGTACAAAACAGATATAAAGTATATCTGTAGATTAAAGTTTCCTGAGGGGGTGATAAGGAAGGAAAAAGTCTAAGGATGTTCCCTAAGGTATTGGTGATGAAAAATTGATGGACACTGGTTTATCTACTCTGGATATTTCTAGAGTGTGTACATAAAACAGTAGAACTTTGTAATGATCAATTAATCTCCAAAGTTTCCCAAGGAGCGAGAGGAGTATAAAACAGAGAAAGATAAAGATTTACATTTGCGGCTTGGGGGACAGGAAACATCTGAGGAGTGTAGCATTCATTGATTACCAACTGTTAACAGCTTGCCAAATCCATTCTGTGTGTGTACATGGGTACACGTGCGCATATTATCTACATGAGGAATATATGGATGTTCATTGAGCCATTTTTTCAACAGTTTTGTAGGTGCGAAGATTTTCAGAATGAAAGTTGGAGTAAAATACTATTCTTCCTTACACCCTCTCCCTACCCACCTTGTACTCCAGTTTTTTTGAGACAGAGTCTCACTATGTCACCCTCTGTAGAGTACAGTGGCATCACAGCTCACAGCAACCTCAAATTCTTGAGCTTAAGTGATTCTCTTGCCTCAGCCTCCCAGGTAGCTGGCACTACAGGTGCCCGCCATAATGCCCGGCTATTTTTTTTGTTGTTGTTGTCATTGTTGTTTAGCTGGCCCAGGCCAGGTTCTAACCCACCAGCCCCGGTGCATGTGGCCAGCGCTCTAACTACTGAGCAACAGGCTCTGAGCCTTGTACTCCAGTTTTATTCTGGGGACCTACGGATCCAGCATCTTGGTAACGTGTTTTCTCTCATGCCTGGACTCTTGCATATATTGCTCCCTCTGCATGGAACATATTTTCCAGCTTTCCCCTTCATCCTTCATACACAGCCTTTGCCTGGGAACTCCCAGCAGTTTTTTAACCCTTTGACTGCAGAGCACTCGGAAATGAAACGTGCCAGTTGAGGCTTGCAGTGATCGCCACAGGCATTGGGATACACCGGGGCGACTGGATGTTCTTTGGTTTCTTACTAATCAAAATAATTCACCCAAGGTGATTTCAGTTTCAATATTTTATATTTATAAAAAGTAATATGCAAACAAAAAACTTACTATGAAATGACAAATCTTTGCCATATCAATAAAAAATGTAAATTTGAAAGAGGTTCTACACTTATATTTTCCGAATCAGATTCTGAGTTACTTGAACACAGTTTATGTTTTTGGTGAGAAGTATTTTTAAAGCTACCTCTATCCAAATTCTCCAACAGTGATCGAATCTACTGAACTTGACGACTCTTCAAATTTATCATACTCCATGTTTATATGTACTCCTACAAGAATCTACTGTTTGTACAAATTATTTCAGGCACAACTGTGAAAAATATTGAGAACAAAACATATGACACAGACTCAAGTTAGGTGACATAACAGTAGTAACACGTATTGTTTGTGTTTTTTTGATTAGCTATATTTTATTTTATTATTTTTTTTATTTCACATTAATGTGAGGGTACAAGCAACCAGGTTACAATGTGTGCATTTGTTAGGTAGAGTCCCCCTTGTAGTTATGGCCCACATCTAAGAGGTGTGCCAGCTACCCTTACATTGTGCCCCTTAAGCGGGAGCACATCTATCCACCTCCTCCCTTTTTTCTCCTCCCTCCTCCTCCCCCTTTCCCCTAACTTGAATTGAATTGAGTTTTTCTCTTATGTGGGAGTGTCTTAGATCATCTCCTGGCTTCATATTAGTATGGAGTACATTGGATGTAAAATCTCCATCTTTTATATTAACTTGGATAGAGTTGAAACACATTCTTCTTACAAAAATATCACACAAATGGCAAAGCAAGTATCCAATGTACTGCACATAAAATGAAGTACTATTTTTTCAAGTTTTTAAAAGTATGACAATGGTGCTTTAATAGGGATTGCATTGAATCTGTAGATTGCTTTGAGTAGTACAGACATTTTAACAATGTTGTTTCTTCCCAGCCAAGAGCATGGTATTTTCTTCCATTTGTTAATGTCATTAGCTATTTCTTTTCTTAGGGTTTCATAATTCTCTTTGTAGAGATCCTTCACCTCTTTTGTTAGGTGTATTCCTATGTATTTCATTTTCTTTGAAGCTTCTGTGAAAGGATTTGTGCCTTTGATTCGCGTCTTAATTTGGCTGTTATCGTAGTGATTTGTAGACATTGATTTTATACCCTGAGACTTACTGTATTTCTTGATTACTTCCAGGAGTCTTGTGGTTGAGTCTCTGAGGTTCTCTAAGAATAAGATCATATCATTGGCAAACCGAGAGTTTGACTTCCTCTGCCCCCATTTGGATGCCCTTTATGTCCTTCTCTTGTCTGATTGTGTTAGCTAGAATTTCCAGCACTATGTTGAGTATTAGTGGCAATAGAGGACATCCTTGTCTGGTTCCAGTCCTAAGTGGAAAAGCTTTCAGTTTTACTCCATTCAGTATTATGTAAGCTGTGGGTTTGTCACAGATGACTTTAATCATGACTTTGAGTGTTCTTGTTAGAAAAGGATTCTGAATTTTGTCAAATGCTTTTTCTGGATCTATTGAGAAAATCATATGGTCTTTCTATTTGCTTCTATTGGTATGGTGAATTACATTTATGTATCTGCATAATGTTAAACCGGTCTTGTATCCCTGAGATGAAGCCTGCTTGATCATGATATATAATTTTTTTTCAGCATAAATTACTATTATTTTTCCATTTCTAGTAAGATTTTGTTTGAGATTTCAACCTATGAAGTGAGGATAAAGTTTGACAAGGTAGTTATTTAAGATGGAAATGTGAAATTTACTTAAGAAAATTAATTTTCTTCTTCCGTAGTATCTAATTCTTCATCTTCATCTTCATCTTCTACTTGTTGATCCTTTCTCAGTTGACAAGTAGATACCTCTAAATCTTCATCCTTATCAATCTTTTGTATGTTTTGGTAGGCAGCAGTGTAGACCTCTAAAGCTTTGCTGTGAAATAACATTTCGATTGTGATAAATTCAGAAAATACATTCTTTATATCCTTTATTTTCTGCTTTTCAAAATTGTCAATAGTTTCCTCTAGATGAAGAGTTGTCTGGGTGGCATCCACTGTAGCTCTCTGTAATTCTGTTTCTGCCTCCCAGGACTACTGTATGGATTAAATGAAAATAACATGTCCATCAGATGAGTTTCACTCAGGTTCTTTCTAACTGAGTTAACTGCTTAGCTTCTTGGTTCCTTGCTGTCAATGTTGCTTTCAGGTCATCCCATTTCATTTTTACAATGGTTCCATCAGCTTTCGAAGGTTCAACTTCTTTGACTTCAAGTCTTTCAACCTCTGCCTGTCGATAATCCGAAAGTTTGGCAAACTCATCAGCAAAGTTTTTCAAGCCCTGCTTTAAATTTGGGGAATCTGTAGAAGCATACTTGTTGATTTTGTTCACCAGGAGGTCTGCTTTGTCTTGCAGCCTAGCAGTTTTCCGCATGCAGGCAGCAAAGATTTGGCACAGCTCTCCAAAATGCTTCTCCACATTTGTGACAGCATCTTGCAGTTGTTTGGTTTGAGTGTCTTGCAAAGCGTAAGGGAAGTCTTGTACCAGCTGGTGCCTTTCACTGATATATAATTTTTTAATGTGTAACTGTAATCTATTGGCTAAGATTTTATTTAGAATTTTTTTCATCAGTATTCATTAGCGAAATTGTTCTATAGTTCTCCTTTTTAGTTGGGTCCCTTCCTGGTTTTGGTGTCAGGGCATGTTTGCTTCATAGAACATGTTGGGGAAGGTTTCTTCCTTCTCAATGTTTTGAAATATGTTTTGCAATATAGGTACAAGGTCTTCTTTGAAGGTTTGATAGAATTCTGGTGTGAAGCCATCTGGTCCAGGGCTTTTTTTTTTTTTTTTTTTTAATTGGAAGCTTTTTTATTGTTTCTTTAATATCAGTGCTTGATATCAGTCTGTTCAAGAGATCTATATTTTCCTGGTTAAGCCTAGGGAGATGGTGTGATTAGATATTGGTTCATTCCTCCAAATTGTCAAATTTCTGGGCATAGAGTTTTTTGTAGTAGTCAGAGATAATCTCTTGTATCTCTGTGATATCTGTTGTTATTTCCTTCTTTGCATTTCTGATTAAGGTTATTAGAGATCTTTCTTTTTTCTTTCTGGTTAATCTGGCCAAAGGTTTATCGATTTTGTTTATCTTTTCAAAGAACCAACTTTTCATTTAATTTTATAAATGATTCTTTTGTTTTCAATTTTGTTAATTTTTGATTTAATTTTGGCAATTTCTTTTCTTCTGCTAGATTTGAGATTGGATTGCTCTTTCTTTTCCATTTCCTTGAGATGCTTCATTAGGTTGTTGATGTGCTTTCTTTCTGTTTTTCAGATGTAGGCATCTAATGTGATAAACTTCCCTCCTAGGACTGCTTTTGCAGTATCCCACAGGTTTTGCTAGCTTGTGGCTTATTGTTGTTATGTTCAAGGAATTTAATAATTTCCTCCTTTATCACTTCCTTGACCCAACTGTCATTCAGCATAAGGTTGTTTAGTTTCCATGTCTTTGTGTGGGGATGAAATTTTTTTTGGAGTTGAGTTCCACCTTTATTGCCTTGTGGTCTGGGAAGATACAAGATATAATTTCAAATCTTTTAATTTTTTTGAGGTTTGATTTGTGTCCTAGAATATGATCTATTTTGGAGTATGTTTCATGGACTGACAAGAAGAACACATATTCCTTAGCTTTGGGATTGCATGTTCTGAATATGTCTGCTAAGCCCAGTTGTTTAAGTCCCTTGTTTCTTTGTTCAGTTTCTGTTCAGAGGATCTGTCCAGTTTTGTCAGAGGGGTGTTAGAGTCCCCAGTTATTATGTTGTTATTGGATATCATATTGCTCAGACCAATAAGGTCTGTTTCATAAATCTGGGAGCATTTAAGTTGGGTACATAAATATAAAGAGGGCATTGAAATGTCCCCTTGTTGCAGTGTTCTCTTGACCAGTATGAAGTGACCTGTTGTCAAGTTTTTGTTTGCAAATAGGTGTCATTCATCATTTGCACCAAAGGAACATCTTATTTAAACACCTATCCTATAGACATTGTTTGCAGTCAAAAGGTTAAAGTTGGTTGGGTATGGTGGCTCATGCCTGTAATCCTAGTATTCTGGAAGGCTGAGGCAGGTGGATTGCTGGAGATTCAGGAATACCTGACTGGCCTGAGCAAACTCGAGACCCATCTCTAAAAATAGCTAGGCATGTGGCAGGTGCCTGTAGTCCCAGTTACTGGGGCGGCTGAGGCAAGAAGATTGAGCTCCAGAGTTTGAGATTGCTGTGAGCTATGATGCTACGACACTCTACTTAGGGCAACCAAGTGAGACTGTCTAAAAAAAAAAAAGAAAGAAAGAAAAGGTTAAGAAAAGTAAAAGTTTTACTTCCTTCAGGAACCCAGCCCCACTAAACTCTGGGTTAAGACTCTCATATATATTCTCTTTATTGTAATTGTCTTTATTATTGCCCTTGTCATACATTATTATACTTGTACATTAAACTTGTTTGTCTTGAACTGTGAATTCCTTAAAGACAAGGACTATTGTGGGGGTGGCCGTCTGTTGTCAGTTCTTGGTTTGCTCTTGGCTGAAGAAGGACCAGACCTATGGAAAGCATGGCAAGCATGAAACAAAGTTTATTAAGGAAGGGAAAGATAGGTTCAAGAGAAACAAACATTCACCACGTATGATGAGTGGGCCCCCTGTCGTAACAAGAGGTCCTGGATACTGTCTGGGGTTTTGTTTTATAGCATTCTAGATTGGGCCCCCTCCTCATGGTCCAGACATCACCATCCAACTACTTTAATGACATCATAATTAGCCTTAGGTGACTCTAGGTCACTTTCCAGACCCTGTTGTGCCTTGGCTGCCTGGCAGCAGGCTGGGAGATTCCCTACATCCTTTTGGAGCTTGGTAGGGCAGTTCCTCCTTCCGCCAGGGGTGGCAGTTGCTGGGCTCCCACCTGATCCCCAGGAGAACTGGAATCCCTCACTACCTACCGAACAATTATGACTTATCTTATTCTCACAATATTTATTAAATAAAGCAATACAATTAATTTTTATGTGAGATACAGAGTTGTTTTATATAATTCCATTCCAAAGGAAAAAAAATAAGAAAAAAAGTAAACCTGATGTTTTATTTGCCTTATAAAGCTTTGCTGCTAATAATTCAGGTTAGCCTTTTATAAGCCTTTTATAAAATGTTAAAAATAGCTTCCAGATCCCCATTATTACTCCTATAAAACTCATGGTGAAATATTCCTGACACTCTCAGGAAAAACTGGTTTGTGGTTTCAGCTCAAACAGAGCTCTGTTCTGCCTTATGTCATAGCACTCTACAGGAGGGGTGAGTAGAGAAGATAGAAAGATAAAAATAAGGGAATTGTTTTCCAGGAGTTTGGAATTAAGTGAAGGATATAGACTCATGTATAATATGAACATTTGTACCTTACAGTTGTATCATGTTTTGTTTTTGTTTTTAGGTTTTTTTTTCTTTCATAGAGCATTTGCAGTTTATATCATTTATTCCTCACAAAAGCCCTAAGTAGGCATTATTAGCCCCATTTTAAGGATGATGTTAATACAAACCAGAATGTGCTATGAAAGTAGGAGTTGTTGTTTTTTTGTTTTTGTTTTTGTATTATGGACTTGCAGCATTTCCCCCACATCTAGGTTCCACCATGTTAAATCTACTGCTTCTTACCAAATTCATGCCTTTTCTTTTGTATAAAATCATGGAGGGACAACCCATGCTGCAACTTCTCCCTTTACTAGCAGGGACTACTGTCGAATGAATGACGTACTTCAGACTGAAAATTCCTCAGGTGAAATGCTTCAGTAAAGTCCACTACTTTTCTAGTTAGCAAAGGCTATGATTGCAGCTATTCAAAATATGTGTGCAAATGGATAAAGATTGGGGCATGCACAGACATGCCATCATTGTTAGGGAGGTAGATTTAGGAGTAATTTCTTTCTCTATACATTAAAATTGTGAGTGATTTTTAGTGTACACATATATCCAAGTTCTTTTTCACATTAATTAAGGAAAACTGAGAATCACCTATCTTGAATACTAATAGTCTTAGCTTTTTTTTTGCAGTTTTTGGCCGGGGCTGGGCTTGAACCCACCACCTCTGGCATATGGGGCCGGTGCCCTACCCCTTTGAGCCACAGGCACCACCCTAAGTCTTGGCTTTTTTAACCCACTAGTTGAGTAGCCATTTTCCCTTTGCCTTCCCTGACATCTTCTTCCCCTCTTCTCTCAAGAACAGCCTTAGGACTCCTCCGGCGTTATGGGATCAGACCACACCACATGCCACACTGACCTTGTTCTTCTAGTTCTCAACTTTGTCACTCTTTTATTTTGAACTACTGTAACCGAGTCAGGTTCATCTGCCCACTGCCCAAGAGAAAGCCAATATCCAGAGAGAGTAGGGTTCACAGCAGAGGAAGAGTTTATTCTGCATAGTGCTGTAGGGAGGGGAGAAAGGGTTTGGGCTTTCTCTCCCATGGCCTTGGATATGGGACAAGACGAAGTTGTCTAGATTTCTTCCCCCGGGGAGGCACCCTGTGCTCCTAGATAGCCACAGCAGTGTTCAGTGAAGTCAGGCTTATGTAACTGCTGCTCGCATGTTGCCACTTCTGTCCTCCTGGCTATAAAGGTGCACGGGACCTTTCCCCCGTGTGGATTGTGGATCGCAGATTATGATGTGTAATCGAGCTCACCAGCTGCCAGGAGCTGAATGAAGCATGTCACACCTGCCCTCCATGCCTAAGTTTCTCTCCAGCCTGGCTAAATTAGGATCCTGGCATTATAAGTGCTAATTGGGAAGACAGGAGAAATTTCTGCCTCACCATGAATTGGCGGGACAGGGTGTTTAAAGACAGTTTCGTGGGCAGAGAGGTAATCAAGTTCTGCTAATTGGTTGATTTCAGGGTGGAACCATCAGTGCTTTGGTACAGGCCACTGTCTGGGTGGATCAGCCAGTCCACTGGAATACACTTCCTTGAGTAGGGGGTCCAAGACCAGTTGAGTCAGTTTCTTGGTGGGTGGGTCAGTCAATCCACTGGAATGTAAGACCTGAAAGACATCTCAGAAACTACCTCTAGGATCCAACAAGCGGTGTTATTTACAGAGAAAAGTTAAGAATCTTTGGCTAGTGACTATTATCAAGCAAACAAGGGGACAGTGGCTGGTTATTATTATTATTATTTTATCTAGGCCTGTTCCTTCACAGATTTTAGGGGGCCCTGACTCTAGCTCTCACCTTGCACGCCTTCATCAATTTGCAAAGGCAGTTTCAGAACCAGGCTTAATGACAGCTTGCTTTTCCCCTTTGGAAGCACATTACTTGCACCCCGTCTCAAAGTGGTAGTTCTTGGATCATAAATCAAAAGTTACAATAGTGAGTGAGAAAGGACAGAAAGGGGCTTGAAGAGGGATGGGAGGAAAGCCTGGCCCGCTGCGAAGTCTGGAGGGGCCAAGGGAACATTCAACAGTTAGATCAGCCCTCAGCAGCTCTCACCAAAAAGGGGAGAAAAGAATGTGGGTAAGAAGGTAACCTAGGTAACTAACAACCAACAGAAAAGGAAAATAATCAATGACCAGTAGAAAACAATGACAATGCCTGGAGGTGCAGAGAGACCCATGAAAGAGTTACAAACCATTTGGAACAGAGAAGGTAGGGCGTTTACACCTCTACACGCCTTTGTATCTCCCTGGCTCTCTCTTCTCACTTGCTTCAGAAGTGCTCTAAGGTTTTTCTTTGCTCTTATGTAACATTTCTCTTTGTTATACTAAAGCTGGTGCAAGTGATCTTTCTATCCCATGCCTCCGGAGCTGCTCTAGATTTACTTTCAATTTCTACCACTTCCATTTTTGGTTCCTGTGTACCTCAGTTGAACTTTCTAGTTCTGCTGAGTAATTGAACCAGGTCAACTGGGGTCAGGGAACCAGACTCCCAACTCGCAACAATTCAGTAGGTAGTTAGGAATGAGGGTCTCCTGGGAAGGAAGAAAAAGGGGGCCCCATGCCTCCATCTTGGTGCCATACTCCTTAATTTTATCCTAAGTGATTGCTCACACCTGGGGAGGAGGGTGCATCTTACTAGGCAGCCAATCAGAACTTAGCATGCCAAAAGCAAAAGATGTAGAAGATGCTCCAGACTAACAACAGGTGCAATAGGGTCTTGAAGGTGACCTAGAACAGCCTTAAGACACACAATTATCACATCACTAGCTTAAATCTACAGCACGGTCCCCACCTCCCCACTGGGCTCTTGGGAGAGGTCTGCATGTGCAGTAGTTCCAGGGTGACCTCTGAATCTCGAGGCAGGCCCAACCCAGGCAACATGAAAGAGAACCTCTGGCTATATTGAAGGCCTCTTTGCCTACTTGCCATGGCAATGCAGGCCCCTTTGCTGTCTATGGTGAACGTACCTTGCTCTGTAAACTTTCTTACTCTGTAAAATCTTTCGTTCTCTTCCTCAATAAACTGCGTTTCATACTTGCCTTACTTTGTGGTGTCTGGTCATTTTTCAACCAAGAGCGTTCTAAGAACCAAGGACCCAGGCACTTGCCTGGAACCCCAACATTTATTTAAGATGTGGGTGGCCGCCTTGAAACCCTACAAAATGAAACCATAGGCAGAAAGACTAGTTGAGAGGCTGGGGCAATTGTCCCCGTAAGTGCTAAAGCAAATCTGAGCAGAGTCCAGCTGGCCCTTTCTTCCCACACCGGGCAGGAGCCACATCCATCTGAGAGTTATGGAAGAAAGTTGTCACCCTTTGTGCTGCCACTTCAACCTATCAATAGCCCAGTGACATTTATATGTGGTGTGGATGGCCTGGCCCTCCTCCAGTGGCTGCGAGGGGTCTGAGTACTCCTTTTTCTTGACTGAGGAGACACATATCTGAAAGGTCCTGACAGAAAAACGACTTGATACCAGCTCCCCAACTTTGGAAGCTTTCCTTTTTAACAATGCTGCTTCTTCAATTGAGGGCTTCTGTGGCATCATAGCTGCTCTTCTTTTCTTACTAATATGCAAGTAGAGCATTTCTGTGGGGAAGGGTCCCTCTCTACTGTAATGGGGTAGGGGACCACTCTCTGCTGGAACACTTGACCCTGATGAGTCTGGGGGAGCTATGACCTGCCTAGGCACTGTTATCAGAGCCCAGAGGATTGCCCTGCTCCTTCAGATTTTTTGCTGTTTTTCTCCAAATAAACCCTCTTTTACGTTTATACTACACCTCTTGCATGACTTTGAGAAGCACACAGGTGTTTTCAGTTTACAAAGACTGCAAAAAGTTAAGGGTTTTAGTGAGAAGGAAAGAAACAAAACAAAACAAAAAAACCTCAGTTTCTCTCCTGACAGAAAAGATTGTGATCTATCTCAAAACAGCCCTAGTACTTAGCAATTTAGTTTAGTCACATGGAGCCAAACTGGCCCTCTCATCTCTCTGTTCTCCTCCCTTGTAGATTGGACCCACACTGCTTTTGTTTTTCATCTTCTCATGCACCATGGGCTGTTGTAACATTTAAAAGAGTAACCCGAGGTCTGGGGAGGCCATTAGCCAGTTCTGTTCCCTTAGCAGCGTCCCCCTGCTGAGCCATTGTCCTCTGGTCTTCCCGGGTCCTCTGACCTGGTTTGCTGTCAGCAGCTATTGGGACAATACTTTCTGTTGTGTTCCAACTGTTCAAACATTAAATGTCTATTCTTGGTCAAATGTAGGAAAAAAGCAAATTTGTTCATGTCTTTTCATTTATGGTTTCTTTTTTTTTTTTTTTTTTTTTTCTTTTCCAGAAAAAAGAAGTTAATTCAATTTATTTAAAAAATACAGTTATTTTTTTTTTTTTAAGGTGATACTTACTGCATTTATTTTTTCTTAAACAATGGAAGTAAATCATAAACCAAATAATAGTGTAATAGCTTGAATATTTCCAGAGTTATGGAATTTAAATATTGCAAGGGACGGTAAAAATCATCTTGTTTACAATAATATTTTTTCTTTCTTTTTTTTTCTTTCTTTTTTTTTTTTTTTTTTTCCATTCTTTTTTTTTTTTTTCTTTTTTTTTTATAGTTGGGGATTCATTGAGGGTACAATAAGCCAGTTACACTGATTGCAATTGTTAGGTAAAGTCCCTCTTGCAATCATGTCTTGCCCCCATAAAGTGTGACACACACTAAGGCCCCACCCCACTCCCTCCCTCTCTCTTTCTGCTTCCCCCCCCCCATAACCTTAATTGTCATTAATTGTCCTCATATCAAGATTGAGTACATAGGATTCATGCTTCTCCATTCTTGTGATGCTTTACTAAGAATAATGTCTTCCACTTCCATCCAGGTTAATACGAAGGATGTAAAGTCTCCATTTTTTTTAATGGCTGAATAGTATTCCATGGTATACATATACCACAGCTTGTTAATCCATTCCTGGGTTGGTGGGCATTTAGGCTGTTTCCACATTTTGGCGACTGTAAATTGAGCTGCAATAAACAGTCTAGTACAAGTGTCCTTATGATAAAAGGATTTTTTTCCTTCTGGGTAGATGCCCAGTAATGGGATTGCAGGATCGAATGGGAGGTCTAGGTTGAGTGCTTTGAGGTTTCTCCATACTTCCTTCCAGAAAGGTTGTACTAGTTTGCAGTCCCACCAGCAGTGGAAAAGTGTTCCCTTCTCTCCACATCCACGCCAGCATCTGCAGTTTTGAGATTTTGTGATGTGGGCCATTCTCTCTGGGGTTAGATGATATCTCAGGGATGTTTTGATTTGCATTTCTCTAATATATAGAGATGATGAACATTTTTTCATGTGTTTGTTAGCCATTCGTCTGTCGTCTTTAGAGAAAGTTCTATTCATGTCTCTTGCCCATTGATATAAGGGATTGTTGGCTTTTTTCATGTGGATTAATTTGAGTTCTCTATAGATCCTGGTTATCAAGCTTTTGTCTGATTGAAAATATGCAAATATCCTTTCCCATTGTGTGGGTTGTCTCTTTGCTTTGGTTATCGTCACCTTAGCTGTACAGAAGCTTTTCAGTTTAATGAAGTCCCATTTGTTTATTTTTGTTGTTGTTGCAATTGCCATGGCAGTCTTCTTCATGAAGTCTTCCCCCAGGCCATTATCTTCCAGTGTTTTTCCTATGCTTTCTTTGAGGATTTTTATTGTTTTGTGCCTTAAATTTAAGTCCTTTATCCATCTTGAATCAATTTTTGTGAGTGGGGAAAGGTGTGGGTCCAGTTTCAGTCTTTTACACGCAGACATCCAATTCTCCCAACACCATTTATTGAATAGGGAGTCTTTCCCCCAAGGTAAGTTCTTGTTTGGTTTATCGAAGATTAGGTGGTTGTAAGATGTTAGTTTCATTTCTTGGTGTTCAATTCGATTCCAAGTGTCTATGTCTCTGTTTTTGTGCCAGTACCATGCTGTCTTGAGCACTATGGCTTTGTAGTACAGACTAAAATCTGGTATGCTGATGCCCCCAGCTTTATTTTTGTTACTAAGAACTGCCTTAGCTATACGGGGTTTTTTCCGGTTCCATACAAAACGCAGAATCATTTTTTCCAAATCTTGAAAGTACGATGTAGGTACTTTGATAGGAATGGCATTGAATAGGTAGATTGCTTTGGGAAGTATAGACATTTTAACAATGTTGATTCTTCCCATCCATGAGCATGGTATGTTCTTCCATTTGTTAATATCCTCTGCTATTTCCTTTCTGAGGAGTTCATAGTTTTCTTTATAGAGGTCCTTCACCTCCTTCGTTAGGTATATTCCTAGGTATTTCATTTTCTTTGAAACTATGGTGAAGGGAGTTGTGTCCTTAATTAGCTTCTCCTCTTGACTGTTATTGGTGTATACAAAGGCTACTGACTTGTGGACATTGATTTTATATCCTGAAACATTACTGTATTTTTTGATGACTTCTAGGAGTCTTGTGGTTGAGTCTTTGGGGTTCTCTAAGTATAAGATCATGTCGTCAGCAAAGAGGGAGAGTTTGACCTCCTCTGCTCCCATTTGGATTCCCTTTATTTCCTTGTCTTGCCTAATTGTATTGGCTAGAACTTCCAGCACTATGTTGAATAGTAAAGGTGACAGAGGACAACCTTGTCTGGTTCCAGTTCTAAGAGGAAAAGCTTTCAGTTTTACTCCATTCAGTAAAATATTGGCTGTGGGTTTGTCATAGATAGCTTCAATCAGTTTTAGAAATGTGCCACCTATGCCTATACTCTTCAGTGTTCTAATTAGAAAAGGATGCTGGATTTTATCAAATGCTTTTTCTGCATCTATTGAGAGGATCATGTGATCTTTATTTTTGCCTCTGTTAATATGGTGGATAACGTTTATGGACTTGCGTATGTTGAACCAGCCTTGCATCCCTGGGATGAAGCCTGCTTGATCATGATGAATGACTTTTTTGATGATAAGCTGTAATCTATTGGCTAGGATTTTGTTGAGAATTTTTCCATCTATATTCATGAGTGAGATTGGTCTGAAATTCTCCTTTTTGTTTGGGTCTTTTCCTGGTTTTGGTATCAGGGTGATGTTTGCTTCATAGAATGTGTTGGGGAAGATTCCTTCTTCCTCAATTTTTGGGAATAATTTCTGCAGTACAGGAATAAGCTCTTCCTTGAAGGTTTGATAGAATTCTGGAGTGAAGCCATCTGGACCAGGGCATTTTTTAGTTGGAAGATTTTTTATTGTTTCTTTGATCTCAGTGCTTGAAATTGGTCTGTTCAGGAGGTCTATTTCTTCCTGGCCAAGTCTAGGGAGAGGGTGTGATTCCAAATATTGATCCATTTCCTTCACATTGTCAAATTTCTGGGCATACAGTTTCTGGTAGTATTCAGAGATGATCTCTTGTATCTCTGTGGGATCAGTTGTTATTTCCCCTTTATCATTTCTGATTGAGGTTACTAGAGATTTTACTTTTCTATTTCTAGTTAGTCTGGCCAATGGTTTATCTATTTTATTTATTTTTTCAAAAAACCAACTCCTTGTTTCATTAATTTTCTGTATGATTCTTTTGTTTTCAATTTCATTGATCTCTGATTTGATTTTGGAGATTTCTTTTCTTCTACTGAGTTTAGGCTTAGATTGTTCTTCTTTTTCCAATTCCATAAGGTCTCTTGTGAGATTGTTGATGTGCTCTCTGTCTGTTTTCCGAATGTAGGCATCTAAAGCGATGAATTTTCCTCTCAAAACTGCTTTTGCAGTATCCCACAGGTTTTGGTAGCTTGTGTCTTCATTGTTGTTATGCTTAAGGAAGTTAGTGATTTCCTGTTTGATTTCTTCCTGCACCCATCTGTTATTCAACAGAAGATTGTTTAATTTCCATGCCTTTGGATGGGGTCGAGCATTTTTGTTAGAGTTGAGTTCCACCTTTAGTGCCTTATGGTCTGAAAAGATACAAGGTAAAATTTCAATTCTTTTGATTCTGTTGATATTTGTTTTGTGTCCCAGGATATGATCAATTTTGGAGAATGTTCCATGGGGTGATGAGAAGAATGTATATTCTTTATCTTTGGGGTGGAGTGTTCTATATGCGTCTATCAAGCATAATTGTTCTAGGGTCTCTTTTACATCTCTTATATCTTTGTTTAATTTCTGTTTAGAGGATCTGTCCAGCTCTGTAAGAGGTGTGTTAAAGTCCCCTGTTATGATGGTATTATCAGATATCATATTGCTCAGACTGAGTAAGGTCTGTTTCAAGAATCTGGGAGCATTTAAATTGGGTGCATAGATATTTAGAATTGAAATGTCTTCTTGTTGTAGTTTTCCCTTGACCAATATAAAGTGACCATCTTTGTCTTTTTTGACTTTAGTTGCTTTAAATCCACATGTATCTGAAAATAAGATTGCAACTCCTCTTTTCTTCTGAATTCCATTTGCCTGAAAAATTGTCTTCCAACCCTTGACTCGGACCTTCAATTTGTCTTTTGAAGCCAGGTGTGTTTCTTGCAGACAGCAAATGGATGGCTTGTGTTTTTTAATCCAGTCAGCCAATCTATGTCTCTTCAGTGGGGAATTCAAGCCATTAACATTTATGGAGATAATTGATAAGTGTGGTAGTATTCTATTCGTCTTATTTGGTGAGAGTCCATTGCTTAGTTTTATCTTTTGCATCAGTGTGGAGGTTAGGTTCTGTCCTTTAATTTCTGAGTTCTTACTTTGCTGCTGATCCATTGTGGTGGTCAGTGTGCAGAACAGGTTGAAGTATTCCCTGTAGAGCTGGTCTTGTTGTGGTGAATTTCCTCAATGTTTGTATATCCGTAAATGATTTGATTTCTCCATCAATTTTGAAGCTTAGCTTAGCAGGGTACAGAATTCTGGGCTGAAAATTGTTCTGTTTAAGTAGATTAAAGGTAGATGACCATTGTCTTCTTGCTTGGAAAGTTTCATTAGAGAAGTCTGAGGTCACTCTGATGGATTTGCCCCTGTAGGTCAACTGGCGCTTACTCCTGGCAGCTTGCAGAATCTTTTCTTTTGTCTTGACTTTGGACAGGTTCATCACAATGTGTCTTGGAGAAGCTCGGTTAGAGTTGAGGCGACCTGGGGTCCGATAGCCCTCTGAAAGCAGTGTGTCAGAATCTTTGGTGATGTTTGGGAAATTTTCTTTTATAATATTCTCTAGTATGGCTTCCATTCCTCTGGGGCATTCTTCTTCCCCTTCTGGAATTCCTATAACTCGTATGTTGGAACGTTTCATAAAGTCCCATAATTCTGACAGTGAACGTTCTGCTTTCTCTCTCTTCTTTTCTGCCTCTTTTACTATCTGAGTTATCTCAAAAACTTTGTCTTCTACCTCTGAAATTCTTTCTTCTGCATGGTCTAACCTGTTGCTGATACTTTCCATTGCATCTTTAAGTTCCCTGATTGACTGTTTCATTTCCTTCAGTTCTGCTATATCCTTTTTATATTCTTCATATCGTTCATCTCTGATTTGATTCTGTTTTTTGATTTCCTTTTGGTTATTTTCCACTTTATTAGCAGTTTCCTTCATTGTTTCCATCATTTCTTTCATTGTTTTCAACATGTGTATTCTAAATTCCCTTTCTGTCATTCCTAACATTTCTGTATAGGTGGAATCCTCTGCAGTAGCTACCTCATGGTCCCTTGGCGGGGTTGTTCTCGACTGGTTCTTCATGTTGCCTGGAGTTTTCTGCTGATTCTTCCTCATGAGTGATTTCTTTTATCTGTTTCCTTGCCCTAATTTTCCTTTCACTTCCTCTTGCTCTTTAAGTTCTTGTGCCTGTGGACTAAGGGTTACAGGACCAGAAAGGTGAGAAGGTTGAAGAGCAAAAAAAGGATGAAAGAAAGGAGGACCGAGTGATAAGAAAAAAAAGAAAGATAGAGAAAGGAGAGGGGGTAGGGATAAGGAATATTGACAAAAAGAAGAGAGGCACAGAAAGAGGGAGACAGGGCAATATAGGTGTACAGTAGGGTACTTTGACACAACCTTAAAAAACCCCACCTTCTGGGGGTTGGGTGCCCAGTTGGGTGGTTCCCTTGAGGTCAGCAGCTCTTTGCTAACCTGGTCAGACACAGTACCCCACCTCCACCAAGTAGAGAGGAAAGACAAAAATGCTATAAATCAAACTAAAACAAGCAAACAGAAAACTTTATGGCGATAAAATTGGGTGAAAAACCAAGTGATAGCGGTAGAAACACTAGCAAAAATGAAGTTGTAGTTATTAAAAAAGGCAGCAATGGGAAATTATAATTAAACTAGAAAAATTGAGAAAGAAAAAGGGATCTGTATGGAAAAGATTGAAATTAAGAAACAAAAGAACATCAACAACGTCAAAATAAACAAACAAAAAAACCCAACCAAACAAAAAAAAAAGAAAAAAAAATACACAACCAAAAACAAAGCAGTTTGTATATGTTGTTGAATTTTGTCTGGGCAACACGTGGTCTTTTGGGGTATGAGATGTTAGTCACAGTTCTGATACGACTGGAGGCTGCTGATTTCTCAAACCCCAGCAGGTAGACACCCTAAATCTCTCTTCAGCCCACTTAAAAGGCACTTTGAACTTGTAAACTTGCTGAGCAGAAGCTTTCCCAGCTTTCTCGCTGGAATCACTGCTGAAGTGGCTATCCACTTACTCAGTGTGCCAAAACCGGTCTCACTCTGCCCCTGAGGGTTAGGGCTGCAAGGCGGCTCAGACCCCACCCTTAGGCTACTTGGTTGCTGGGTTACCAGCTCCCACCCGTTTCTAGCTCTGCTACCCTGAGGGCGGAGCTTGCCGGGGCAGATCACTGACAATGGATCCGTGTGACCCACCGCCAAACACTATTAGCTCCGTCTGGCTCAGCGGCTCAGACTGGGGCCCTAGACAACGGCCAAAGTTCTCCGCACTCCCACTCAGGCCTTCCCCAAGGCAGTTCAACTCAGTGCCAAGTCCAAGGACATTATAAGAGTTCACAGGTAAGGTCTTTCTGGTTTGCAGTCTCGCTGCTACTGAACTTACAGTTGTGGGCGGGTTTAGACGGGTTGAACACACGCGACCACTTGCCGGTTTTCCACTGTTTTAGTCCTCCTCTTGGGGTCCAGAAGTCTCTCGCTGACTCCCTGTATCCTCATAGGAGTGATGATAGGCAGTTCCCACCAGCCAGAGATGCCTGGAGTCCTATCTCCCCAGACTCACGGTGCCCAGATGCAAGGAAGCTGTTGCTCGGCTGCCATCTTGCTCCGCCCCCCTCATTTATGGTTTCTTAAAATTCATTTGCTGGGCCACCTGCACTTAATAATAACTAAGTTTGGCTAGTTTCTTCACATATGCCTGTGCTATAGATTGAATTGTGCCCCCCCTAAATTTATATGTTGAATTTCCGGCCTCTAGTATACCTCAGGTTGTGATTGCATTTGGAGATAGAGCTTGTAAAGGATCATGGGTGTGTTCAAGTCCAGTATGACAGGTGACCTTATGTGAAGAGTCAGAGACCCCAAGGGCACGCACACACAGAAAAAGTCCTGTGAGGACACAGCAAGAGGGCAGCTGTCGATGAGATAAAGAGAGAGGCCTCGGGAGAAACCAAATCAGACACCTTGATTTCTCAGCCTGCAGAGTGTGAGAAAATACATTTCTTTTGCTTGAGCCACTCAGTCTGTGGTATTTGTTCTGAAAGCCCTAGGAAACTCATACAGCCAATGGCATAGTAGCTGCTTGTTATGAATTATCTCATTTAACTCTCACAGTTGCCAAATGAGGCAGGTACCCCTCTGATAGGGGCTTCCAATATAAATTTTGCCCATAGCAGCAGCTCCGTGGAGAGTACTCTCTGGCTTTGACCCTGAGAGGAGATAAATAGAATATACCGCTTCACAGGTGGATGAGGTGGGGTGAGGAATTGGTTGGAGCTGAGCATTTTCCTGCACACGTATGTGCATATATCTGTTAACCCCTTGTTTGTTGAAGGAGAATTGTCACACTCTAATTTGCACCCGGAAAAAATTCTTAGATGGGTTTATTTATTGAATTGATAATTCCTTTTTGACTATTCACTATACTTTCTAATTTTTTCCTGTATTTTGTTTTCTTTCTTACACATCTTCAGGAAATAGCTAGGTGAATATATTTGCACATTTTTCCTTTCTTGTATATGCTGGCTAAACCTGTAGGTCTCAAAGGTTATCAAAAGTTGAGAAACAGAAATATGTGTAAGAATAAACAGCATAATAAAATATGTCATTTTAATGACAATTTAAATTGTCATTTTAAATCATCAGAAGGATGAATTAACTTACAAATAGTATTGGGGATCAATTGAACAAACAATAGTTAACTCTCTTACTGCATAGACTATACCAACAATTAATTTCAGATGGATTAAATATTTAAGTGTTAAAAATAAAACATGGAAATATTAAAGTGTAAAGATTACATAACGTAGCGGGTGTGGAGGTGCATCTAACCACATATAAACATAGGTATACTAAAGGAAGAAATCAAAATAGAGAAACACGATGGGTTTTACCACATAAAAGCAGTGTGGTTGGTCACGACAGAGTTGATAGGACCATATGTGATCTAGGTGTCAACATTAGTAGATTCAAGGAGGATTTTATTATAATTAAATCTGTTCTTTCTAAGTATAATTGATGTGGAACAACAAAGAATCTATAAACTGGTCTCAGTTTACGTCATCTGGTAAAGACTTCTATCTCAGGAAGTTACAGATTACATCTCAAGTCTTAGACACAGCCCCCAAGGAACTGTCTCTAAGGCCTGTAGTGTCCTTAGAGTGAGCTGAGGGGAGCTTACAATTTCCCTGCCAGCCCCTGTGTGTATCAGGGAAGACCCAAGCATAACTGAGGAACCATGGCTGTCATGAGCAAAGAAGCTGAAAACTCACAGCGAATCCTCATATTTTAATACAAATAAGAACAATGATAGGAAATGTCTATATAATGTTTTAGATATTTTATAGCACTTTTATACATGCTCACACTCTTTCAGAATTGTATGGGTTGTAATGATAGGTTTGGGTTTGAATTCTGGTTAACCTGTTAGCTATGTGCTGCTGGGTGAGTTCCCTACCTTTCCCAAACCCCTTTTCTTCTCTATAAAATGGTAATGGTGATGGTGCTAGGGTCAAAACTTATAGGATAAGGATTGAATGAGAGAAATCCCTAGTATGAGGTTTGACAAGTAGGAGGCATTCAATTCCCTTTCCTTCTGTAAAAGTAGTGATTTGCATCAGTGGACCTTGGATTTCCACAACGGTTATGCATTTATAGGCAACCCCTTGTGACTATCTCATTTTACACAGTCATTCCTAACCCCACCAGTGGGGTGTGGGTGTATAATGTATGTATTTCAGCTCCCTCCTCTCTGAGGATCACTATCTACACTGTGATACCCCAAGAATCTCTGACAGTTGGATATGTGTGATACCTTATCTTTTACACTTAATAGCTTTATTTCAATGAAGTAAGGATTTGCCTCCATGAAAGGGCAATGCATTAAGCTAATGAAAAAGTTAGTTGATAAACTATTTTCTCCTGTGTAGCTAGATGCCAGAGAGCATTTTGAGGGAAGGATGGGAAAGTTTTGATGGAAATAATAGTAGAAAGATGGAAACTACTCAGGGCTTAGAGGAGGGTCAATTGGGCCATACAGGGAAAATGGATAAAAGGGAAGGTGACAGGAACTAAAGACAATTGTCATTTTTCTTGCAGAGCCTCATTTAGCAGGGTGTGATGGGGCTGCTCTGGGAGCACCTGCTGCCTCTCACTAGACACTGCTGTATTTATTCTGTGACCCTGTCACACATCCCATCCCACCTTCCCTGTGTATGAGATGTAGACCCACCAGTTGAGTCATACACGGCTACCTTAACCATCTTATTTAAGTCAGATTAAATACCATAAGAACTTTTATACATGCTCATACTCTTTCAAAATAGTAGGGGTTGTGATGATAGTTTGGGTTTGAATTCTGGTTAATCTGTTGGCCATATGTCCCTGGGTGAGTTCCTTACCTTCCCCAAACCCCTTTTCTTCTCTATAAAATGGGATGGTGATAGCAGAATTTCTTTTGTTAAAATCTAGATAGTTCCTCCTACGATGATACATGAATGTTACAAATAAAGTGTGATAACTGCAAAGATGGAAGGCTACAGAGAAAGAAAGTGGTCTCAGTCTGCCATGAACAGCTCATAGTCTAGATTAACTGAAGATCATTTCTTTGAATTGTTCTAAGGAAAGGATGTATAGGACCAAAGTGTCCATAAAGTTCTTATTTAAAGTAATTTTTAGAGTTCAGAGTAGAGGATCTTTAAATTGAAAATACTAAGAATATCTCTTAGACCAGGCAGTCAGGTTTGAATTGAAGAGATACCATAAAGTTGAAGGTCAAAGTCATGGCTTTGACAAGAGTTGGGTGATACCATCACCTGGGGGAGTTATGCCTTCCAGGAGACAGAGGCTACTGGAATGACAACTGCAGAATCCCCTTTTCAAGCTGCAACTTCACTGCTTCGGTCTAGCAGACATCTTCAGTCAACAAGCCTTCCTAGGGGGTATACTTGACCCTCTTTGACAGAGCAAACTTCCGAAGACTCCCTGGGTCCTCATCCTTATAGTCCCATCATTTTCAAGGGAGTCCAAATGCACAGAAATGAAAAAAAATTGTGTGTGATTTTGTGCTCAGATGTATGTGTAGAATAAATGTAGGAGTAAGATTACGGTTATTGGACCACTCAGGGAGAGCTGCATGGGGAAAAAAGAATTTTTTTTGGACCTTGTTGGTGAGTTAAATTTAAAGAAAGATGGGCGAGAGCACAGCTAGCTTCTGTTTCTGTGACTCTGTTTATCTTCACTGATGACTGCCATATTGAAATTCGTGGGAATGAATCACATGAAAGAGGAAATTTGCCAACACTGGAAGGAGTAAGCAGTTCGGGCACATGCTCTGTCGGAATAAAAGCAGCACAGTGATGTGTGGACACTTCACCAGCTTGGACAGTGCAAGTTCCTTCAAGAAAGTCAAAGCACACTACATATGTCACAGAGTAGAGGCCTTATGATGTAGCAATGATGCCCAGCACACTACTCTCCCTCAATTAACAACACGCAGATTAAGATCACTGTGAACTTAACACAAGTCTTTGTGCCACCCGGGAATAGACATTTGTTCCATGAGATGTTTCTACTTCTGAAATGCTATGGCCTTTGGCATTTAAGTTTGAGCATCTCCAGATGTCTATGATGCACATCATATTCTAGTCCTTGCAGTTGACCCGATGTGATGTCCCTTTTTTTCTAATGCATCAGTGGTGTGCTCATGGGCAAAGCCAAAGAATTGACCTGGGCTGTAATTGTTTAGGCTTTCATAGTTTGCTCTCTCGATTGGATGCAGCATTGGTCTCCTCTTGCAAAAGGCCCTAAAGGCCTGGGACTAAATTAGGAAAGTTGGTGTGAAAGTCACTTGGCAATTGCATTTTCTATCGATTACCTCCCTCCACCAATTACTAGTGCAGCTTTGGAAGGTCATTTAACCTGTGGATAGCCAGTTACCCACACTTCACTGTGGGCCTCTGGGTCTATATCTAAAAAATTTAATAATTCCCTGGCAGTGAAAGGCAGAAGTTTGTCCACATACATATTTTCTCACCTCAAAATCATTGCCATCACTATTTTCCCAGATGGAGACATGCCAGGCTGGTGTAAGCCTAGGAAACTGGTCCCAGCCGCCCAACTCACCACTCACAGGCTTGATCTTTCCCTCCCATTCATTTCCCTATTCAGTTCAACAAGCATCTACTGAAGACCTGTTATGTATTAGGTGCTGATCTTTAGAAAGTGCTTTATAGATTTTTTTTTTTTTGCAGTTATTTTTTCGTTTGTTTGTTTTTGTTTTTCCTTTTTTGGCTGGGTGTAGGTTTGAACCCACCACCTCCAGTATATGGGGCCGGCACCCTACTCCTTGAGCCACAGGCGCCTCCTTACTTTATAGCTTTTTGATCCATCTTCTCTTTCACTTACTTTCTCTGAAAAACCAGGCCAACAACAGTGTAGGAAATATATATTTAATTGTTTTCTTGAATGGTTAGAACTCTAAAATCGAGTTTTCTGTAATACAGTCATGATGGCTTCAAAATGCCAGGAAGGCAGCAGTCGACACATGAACAGCATGGGAAGGGTTGGGAAGGGGGCTGGAAATGAAGCATTCTTTCCCATTACAATTTCATTCCTCAAGGTCTCGTTTCAAAGGGTCATTGTCCCTGCTTTCTGAAGGGATCTCTGAAATCTCTGTGCATTGGAAGGAAGGAACATGTTTGGTGCCTTAATTTGAATTTTGGCCAGGCAGGGTCTGGAGATGTTGAGTGAGAGAACTTCAGATGGAACTCAGGTAACTCTCTTACAGAACCTGGTTTGTAGGGGAGGGTGAAGGGAAAGAAACTTAGAAGCTCAACAAGCTGAATATAATCTCATCAGGAATTTCCCTCAGGCCTTGTCAATTCTATTCTCTGAAAGATGTTATCCTGGTTGCCCTACAGAATTCTGGCTCTGTGCGCTAAGGCGCAGCCAGAGACAGAATCCCTGCTTGCCTAAATCTGTTTGCTCTCCTCTTCTTTTCAAGTACCTTTTCTACTCTATGTCAGGGTTTCTTAACCTTGGCATAGATGACATCTGGGGCTGGGCAATTCTTTGGGAGACATCCTGTACACTGTAGGATGTTGAACCACCTCCCTGGGCTCCATCCACTAGATGCCAGTAGCACCTATCCCCTGTCCAATTTGCAACAACTAAAATCATCTCCAGACACTGCCAAAAGTCTCCTGGGAGATGGGGGAAGCAGAATCACCCCAGCTGAGTCCCACTGTTCTAGATGATGTTGAAGCTGAGGTCAGAGCTGTCCACGTAGGATAGAAAGCAGAAGCCTCAGACCTTGTGATGACATAAGGCCACTTAGTCAAGGTGAGAGGTCGTTCTCTGTACCATCCATGGATGAACATCATCTGAGAAATAAAATGGCTTTTGTTGTTTTAAAAGGAAAGGCTCAAATTATTTATAAAATCAGTGTTACCAATTATTTTATGATACAATTATGATCATTTTGTACATGTTTGGCATTTTTCAAGTGGGAGGATATAAGCCAAAGCTTATGATGTTTTGGAAACATCATAATGCAAAGTGAACCATTTGACCCACCACTGAAATGCAGCCAGCCTGAGTTGTGACGTGGCAGCCGAATCAGCTTCTCACACCATATACTACAGTAGTTTAATTCGTGGAATAGAAGATGTGGCCATATTGTGACTGAAACTTTCCAAGAACTTCATCAGAGCAACATTACAGAACGTATAATTAGGGATTCAGACACCACAGACATGCGGTGCCCCATCCTCTCGCTCTCCAAGAGATAACAGGCCAGGGCAGGCCCCTGAGACCTCCACGTGCATTTTACTTAACAGTCTTAACACACTTCTCTAGTTCAGATGAATAATTTTCATAACTTTTAATGTCCTTAAAGATAGATACATCTTTCATCCTGGAGTCTTTGATGGTTGCTTTTAGCTTCTTTTTGTTCTTTGTTCTTGTTTGTACACTCCAGACTTCCAGAGATGAATTCATTTTCCCACAGAAATATAGGTCATAGCTGGTGGTGAAAAAGTTCTGTAGATTCCTGGGATTCTGAAAATAACAGCAATAAGATACCATTAAGTCCATTCGGCAAACAAGTACTGAGCACTGAGAGTCTCCCAGCCACTGTGGGGGTGCATGTCTTATTTAGAAACGGGCTTATTTTTCTGTATTTCAATGTTGGTTTATTGAGGCCACTGGGTCTTGTGGGTTGCTGGGGGGAAGAGAGATGGCTTGAATCTCTCCACAAGGGTATCATCCAGGGACAGTCTCAGGGGTAAGACAGGTCCTCGGAGCAAACAGGAACTGAGAGAGGAATTCTGGGCAGGCTCCTGAGTAGAGGCGGAAAGACAGTTTCTGCCTCAGTTCCCAACTGAGAGCACATTTGATTTAAAATGCCCTGATTCATTATAATACATGTTGCAAATAATGATCTAATTTTTTAGTTAAAAAAAAAATCTACTTGACTCAAGGTTATTCCTCTGGGGTTCTAGGGAGAAAGAGGCGGAGTTGCAGCTCAGGGGTAATAAACGTGTAAGACCCATGCACTGCGTGTGAGCACCATCCATCACACACCAGTCACAGCTTTTAAAGAAAAGGCTGCAGGTTATTACTCTTAGGGAATCCAGGGTGACGATGAATCAGCTGTACTGTCTGGGTCATATCATCTAGATGCAGGTTGGTAAAAGCTCAATTACATTGTTGTGGGGAATCAAGGAAAGAAGAAAATGTTCCTTCTTCTCTGAGTAAGATCCCCGAGTGACAGTTTCCTTAGGGAAATCTCTCTCTACTGACAATCGCAGAGGACTGGGAATCATGGAAATGGGAGGGTTTCCTTACAGAGGCTACTTTGTGTACTGCACTCTAGTAAAGCTTGGGGAACAAGAAAAACAATGAAAAGAAGCAGAAAAGTAGATCTATGTCTGCCCCTAAGGACTTAACGATCTAGACAATGAATATACGCGCCTTAGAGGGTATTAAGATATAAATCATGTGTGCCAAGAGGATGTAAAACAGAAAGACTTGCCAGGCACGGGGGCTCACGCCTGTCATCCTAGCACTGGGAGGTGGAGGTGGGATGATCACTTGAGTTCAGGAGTTCTAGACTAGCCTGAGCAGGAGTGAGACCTCCTCTCTACTAAAAACAGAAAAACTAGTCTGGCTTCAAGGCAGGCATCTATAGTTCTAGCTATCAGGAGGCTGAGGCAGGAGAATCACTTGAGCCTAGGAGTTTGAGGTTGCTGTCAGCTACTGATGCCATGGATGACAGAGTGAGACTCTGTCTGAAGAAAAAAAAATCTACTTTATAAGTCAGGAACAGTGGCTCTTGCCTGTGGATCCTAGCACTTTGGGAAGACTACTTGAGCCCAGGAGTTTGAGGTTGCTGTGAGCTATGATGATGTCATGGCACTCAAGCCTGGACAACAGAGTGAGACTGTTTCAAAAACAAAATAAAACAAAAAAAAAAAAAAAAAAGGAAGAAAAGAAAACCAGAAAAACACAAAGACCCCCAGGAAAGGGCGCTATAAGCTAAGAAGCATTTTCCTGAAATGGATGAAGGAAGTAGCGGCTATGAATTGCCACAGGGTGGAGGAGATTTCCAGGAAGGAGCAGGGCGGGAGGGAGGCTGGAGCGGAGGCTGCACGCTGAGAGAAGGGGGAAGCTCAGGGAGAGACACTGAGAAGGGAGGGACTTTAACTTGGCTGCAGTAGTGCCCAGAGCGACTCTCCAGGGCAAAGGAATGCTGTGATAAAAACACTGTTTGAAGGCTTTGATTCTGGCACCAAGTTTCCTGTCAGCTGAGACGGGGGAGAGGGAGGAGCAAACACAGGGTCTTAGAGCTGGTCTGGGTGCAAAATGATGGAGGCTGGCTTAGGGGCCACCTGAGAGACAACAGGGGGTGGTGAGGAACTGACCTAGGAGGGGAGGCAAAGCAGCTCTAAGGCTGCGAGCCTGCAGGCATGGTGCGGATGCCCTTGAGCAATGTGGGAGCGTTGACAGGAACTTTCCCAGCTCCAGCTCAGCTTGCTACACATTTCGTATGCAGAAGAAGATCCAGAAGGAAATGTCCTGACAGTGACTGGAGCCAGGACTGGAGCTACAGAGTCTCAGCAGGAGAGCTAATTGGTGAGTCATCTGCCAGCAATCCTGTCAACAGGGGCTTTGCTGGAAGGGTGGGAGAGAGAGGTCACTTATGTGAGTGATTCCGGGCATGTCGTTATGTTTTATAAATAACAGTGAAACCCAGGGTAAGTCATCAGGGCTATCCATCTCTTTCTCCTCAATAAGATGCTTTTCAGTTTGTTGATGACTCAGGAAATTAAAAGGCATTTGAGTTTATGCAAATATTTGAATTGTAAACAGCTGTTTCTCCTATAAGTTTGCCCGTGAGGTCTACACTATTCGGTAAGCTAACAAATGATTGCCTTTCACGATTCGAGTGGAAGTATTTCTTCTTGTGGCTGATACTGAGGGCTACTTGACTCTTGTTACGGGCTCAGGCACACACAGAACCAGTCTCCTGCGCCACTTGTGATTCTTCTCACCTGTTGGACCAATGACTTTGAATTCTTTTGTGTGGCCAAGGTCCATTATCTGAGCATCAGGCAGGGGGAGAGAGGCAGGAGTACCCAGCAGATGACAAGGAAAAAAGAGGCCCGTGGAGAAGCCCTTGAGTTCAGTAACTGTAGGTGACTCCGCCTTTTGATCTCAGAGTCTGTAGAGGGAGAGAAAAAAGTTCAGGATCCTATAGGTGAAGCTTCATGGCTGTTCTTATGACTGGTGAGTAAAGAAAATTACCCCCAAACAGAACAAGTTGTTCCTAACACAAGGAACTTTTTACCCCTTTCTCCACCTTTCTGTAATTGGCTTAAAAGAAGAGCTTTCCCTTTTGTGAAAGGCAGTCCCATTTGTGGTCCATTCCAGTAAGCACTCAGCCAAAAGAAAAACTAGACTAATAAAAAGATAATAGGCTAAACAGTCGGCCATGACCAGTCCTTGGATTCTGATGGATTTTTCCTCTAGGCAGTGATCTTTTCAGCATCTGTGTCCTTAGTTTACATCATACAGCTAGAAAGTGGCAAGGAAGTATTGTTCTCATTTTGGAGTAGAGAAAGGCAGAAGTGAAGAAATGAAATTACTCTTCTTCTGATTTATTTCCTCCCCAGACAATCCTCTCATTTAATTTCAGCTCTGTCACTTACTGGCTGTATGACTTTAGGTAAGTTACTAAATATGCTCTCATTTTTTCTCCTATAAAATACAGCCAAAATAATTGTAACCTACTTCCTATGGTTTTTATGAGGATTAAAATGAGTTAATACATATAGAGCAATTAGATCAGTACCTGGCTCATAGTATGCACTCAATAAATACAAGTCGGACAAATAACAATAATGGTAACTCTACTCAAGCATAATGCGCATTACTTTTGTGCTGATTATTTCTAAATCTGCTTCCTTAAAGCCTGCCTTGAGGTCCACATTTGGATGTCCAGCTGCTACTAGATACGCCCGTTAAAAACATTCAGTAAATATTTCTCAGTTACCCACACTGGGGTTCAATTAAAGGAGCCCAATAAATAACACCCACTTCCTTACCTTGGCTCTGAACCAATTACAGAGAAGGTAATTGGAAGACCCAGATATCACCTTCATTGCTGAAAAATCTGATAATAAGGAACAAGGCTTTATAGCTAGGTAAGTGGGCACAGCCTGGACTTCCCCAGGGACAGACAGAAGCAGACTGGGGCATTCCCCTTTAAGGACAGATTCCACCCTTGCTAGACTCCTGGCTTGGAGGAGCAGAGCAGAATGTGTAAGTACCTCCTGAGAGTCAGCCAAAGAGAAAGGGAAGGCGCTGAGCTACCCATGTCCACCTTCCCGTAGTGTGCTCTCTGTTCAGATACATCACTCCTCCCCTGGGGAAGAGTGAACGAAGGAGGGAGAGAAAGGCCAAGAAGGTCACATGGAAGGAGACACGTGGAGTACAGATGTAGCCTTCTTCCCCAAACCTATCACGTCTGGGCACTGTGCTAAGCAGTGGGTGTCTCCACTTGTGTGTACCATGGGCATTTTATTTTATTTATTTTTGAGGTTAAGGGTTTCACTATGTTGTAGCTGGTCCAGGCTGGTCTTGAACTCCCGGGCTTACGCAATCCTCCTGCCTTAGCTCCCAAGCAGCTGGGATTACAGGTGTGAGCCACCACAGTAAGCACCGTGGGCATTTTAAACTCAACGTTTCTAAAACCCTCACCTGCCCCTTCCTCTTTCATGTTGTGCCTGTGTTTTCATTGTGTTGTGGGAGCATTTCTCCTCTCCTAAGCATCCTGAGTAGAAATAGCAAACCCATGCTGACTTGTTCTTTCTCTTGACCTTCACATTTGCTTCTCTAAGGCATGTACAGTATTTTGTTCAAGTAACTTTCGATTCTTCTCCCTTTTCTTTTCCAATACCACTGCCTAGTTAATACCTTCAAAATTTCTCCCTTGGACTATTGGACTTTCTATTCTATCAAAACTATTTTTTTCCCTCCTTTAAAAGCCAGCTTGGACTCCGCCTTATCTCCTGGTCCACTGCAGTCATAATTAATGGCTCTTCCCCTTAGGTACCAAACCTACACTGAGACTAACTTCTGCTGTGATACTTCCCTGTTCATCTCAGTAGCTTATGGGGCTTAAAAAGTGCTCTGAACATATCTGGTACATAATAGATCATTGTTTCGTGAATGGCCTGAATTAGCAGAATAGTCAGAAAACACAAGATGTAAATCCCATGACCCCATTTAATCATTTAAAAACATGCATGGGACACCTACTTTGTGCATGGAAAGAAGAAATTCTGTGATCATTTAAAATTTTGAGCTAATTCAAGTTGTCTTTTGTCCTAATGTTGACACTCGGAACACTTGCTTTGAAGTATGCAATAAACACGGAGGGAAAACGGTTCTGCTCACTGAAGAAAGCATGTGCTGACTGTCTTTGTTTTGTGCAGTTATTCGCTCTGCTCTTAGAAGACAGTAGTTACACAGTTTGGAATTTTTTATTGACATCAAGCTGAGATGTCAACACCCATTGTTTTAAATGACCAATGCTTTGTTCTCTGCTTCTTTTCTGGGAAGACCCTTCAGACACTGCCTTGCTGGGCAGCTGGCCCAAGTCGAACCAAAGTCCTTCTCGGGAAGTAGAAGGAGACTGCTGGTTGGAGGCTCAGTCTGGTCACTCTCTCAAGTGAGAGAGATTTTTAAATATAGGAGCTCTTGGAAAGCACATTTTGCCACATATACTAAGATGAGAGAATAAAGGAGGAATGCGAGAAAAAGAAAACAACTGGAACTGAAGTTACTGGGTCCCCGTTCAAGCTGTTCCTCGGCTCAATTCTACTTTCTGTTTTTGGTTCCATGAAACGTCTCACTATCCTTTCAATAAATCACTCTTTTAAGTTATTTGAGTTAATTTTCTGTCATAGGAAACTAAGAACCCTAACCAGTGTAGTCGCCACTTCATTCCTCGAGACGGTGGAAGATCTCTCTCTCTCTCATATCTATATATACTTTTTGATTAGCTACTAAAAATTGTAGTTAAAAACAAAAAATGTACCCCCTTAGCCATTTTTTCTTTAACCATTTTAAAATGTAACAATTCAGTAGTGTTAAGTATACACACGTTGTTGTAAAACAGATCTCTGTGACTTTTTTATCCTGCAAATCTGAAACTCTATACCAATTAAGCAACAACCCTTCTCCCCTCCACCCCACTTGTGGTAACCACCATCTTATTTTCTGTTTTTGTGAATTTGACGACTTTAGGTGCTTCATGTAAGTAGAATCACACAGAATTTGTCTTTTTGTGAATGACTTATTTCACTTAGCATAGTGTCCTGTTGTGGTAGGTGATAGGATTTCCTTCTTTCTCAGGATAATACTCCGTTGTAAGTATTTACCACATTTTATTTATCCGGTCATCTACTGATGGACATTCTGGGCTGCTTCTAGCTCTTGTGAATAGGGGTGTGCAAATATCTCTTTTAGACCCTGCTTTGACTTCTTTTGGATATATCCCCAGAAGTGGGATTGCTAGATCATATGCTTATTCTAGCTTTAATTTTTCAAGGACCCTCTCATGCTGTTTTCTACGGCAGTTGTACCATTTCCCCAACAGTAGATGAGGGCCCTAATTTTTCCACATCCTGACCAACACTTATTTTCTTCTGCTTCTTTTTTAATAGTTGCCATCATAATGGGTATTAGATGACATCTCTTTGTGGTTTTGATTTGCATTTCTCTGGTGACTGGTAATGTTGAGCATCTTTTTCATGTGACTTCTTGCCATTTGCGTATCATCTTTGGGAAAATCTCTACTCAAATCCTTTGCCCATTCTTAAATTGGGTTATTTCATTTTCTTGCTGTTGAGTTAAAGTTGTATGAAATATTTATATATTCAGGATATTAATCCCTCATTAAATATATGATTTGCAAATATTTTCTCTCATTCTATAGGTTACTTTTATATTTATATATGTACATAATTTTATTATTATTATTATTATTTTGTTGTTGTTGTTGTTGCAGTTTTTGGCCGGAGCTGGGTTTGAACCTGCCACCTCTGGCATATGGGGCTGGCGCCCTACTCTGTTGAGCCATAGGCACCGCCCTAATTTTATTATTTTTTAAAATTGATATATCATATTTGTACATATTTGGGGGGTTTACATGTGTGTGTATACAATTTTAAATTTAAAAATCTGATAAAGAATAGGGTCCATTCAGTTAAATTCAGCAAACATTTATAGGGTACTTACAATATGTAAGATATTTTCTGCTCAGTTCTAAGCTTGATACAGACAGCAGACTCCTAACATACTCTTACACTATAGTTTGAATCCAATTTAGCACCAGGAGGGATGATTTTAAAAGTTGTCATTCAGTGTATGCATTTTCTTGATACTAGCTCTACCTAGGTTTTGTATTCACTAAAACACTGCAGGGAGGTAATAGTGCTGGGCCATGTCAGCCTGTTCTTAGCCAGGATGCTGGAAGGCCAGTTCAATATAGAGATTTCAGATTAATCCAGGGCCAAAATTATGGGGATCATGAATTAGTCTCATAAGGGAGAAATAAGCCTAAGTCACAGTCCAGACCTTTAGACTTTAGATTCAAAGCCTTCTCAAATTTGAGCAGGCTAGAACCAAACCAGTTTTAAGGGGCTTAGGTTATAGTACACTAGCTGATATATCAAAGGTGTCGAATAATTATCACTTCCCCACTACTACACCAAAGTAGTCCTGCTGAGTTAGACAGAGCCTCAGAATCCTAAACTCTGCTCTCCAGACAACCAATCAATGAGAAGGTACGTAAGATGAGGCTTAATATGCCATACATGTTGTTTTTGTTAGCTTTTCTCTTAAGTAATGCAATCCCTACTAGAATTATGATCAGGGTCATAGGAAAGAAGATTCTAGACATTTTTTGCCTGGTATATATTAAAGAAATTGGATTTTAATTTAGGCTTTATTCTCCCCCCCATGTAAGTTCATACAAAAAGTATGGAGGAACCCACCTGTCACTTTGATATCCCCTGTGGCTTTGGCAATGCCGTTTTCAATCATACAGGAATATGTGTTGTTGATTGTGACATTGTAGAGCACAGACACAACCTTCATGGTCACGTTCTCAGAGTTCAGCTCAAAGCTGGTGTTGGAGACTTCTGAGAAGTTGGCTCCCTGATCCACTTGGGACGCCCAGACCACAGTGGGCTGGGGGAACCACCGGGGAGCCTCACACCGCAAGCTCTCTGAACTGGCATTATAGTTCACATTCACCTCTGGCATGCTGAAGGCTGCAAGGTCAAAGGTCAAAAGAGGCAGGTGAGATGTGAGGGTCAGACAGATAAGACAAGATAGCCTTTGAAGTGCTAAGGCTCACAACCACAGTCATTTCCACTGCTGAAGTAGCTCAGTACTTTCCCAGGAGTCCATGTGTATAAGGTTCATTGTATTGTAGATGAAAATAAGCATTTGCTCACAGTATTGGCAAACATTGTAATCCTTTCATCAATATCATAAATCCCAAGGACCTAGGAATATAATAATATACCAAGTTCCAGGTATATTATTGTTACAACAGATCATTTCCTCCAAGTAAGAGGAGCTCCAGTGATCACAAAAATGCTATCCTTCATGGAAATTGGGTATTTTCCAGGGACCTATGAAGCCTTGAGAATTTTATGTATTTTTTTTTTTGCCTAGAGAATAAAGTTAGAGAGGGAAAGGAGAGGGAGAAGGAAAAAATAAACAGCATTGAGCCATCACCCACAAAAATTCCATACAGCCCAGGTGCAGTGGCTCAAGTCTATAATCCCAGCACTCTGGGAGGCCAAGGTGAGTGGATTGCCTGAGCTCAGGAGTTCAAGACCAGCTCAAGCAAGATCAAACCCCTCTCTCTACTAAAAATAGACAAACCAGCCAGGCGTAGTAGTGGGCTTCTGTAGTCCTGGCTACTCAGGAAGCTGAGACAAGAGGATTACTCAAGCCCGAGAGTTTGAGGTTGCTATGAGTTTTGACCTCAGGGTACTCTCTACTCAGGGTAATAGAGTGTGAAACTCTGTCTCAAAGAGAGAGAGAGAGAGAAAATAAAAAAAAAATTCCATACACAAGACTTGTCATAGTGGGGACTTGGGTGGAGACTGTCCAGCCCTGGTATCCTGTTTTCTTCTAAGATAATTCTCCTCACTGGGGAGGTAAATTGCATTTTGAAATTAAGACTAGCTTCAGCCTATATCTAGGTAGAGAGATGCTTATGGAAAAAATGTGAAGGCCATAATGGCAAAATACAATTTATTGACTTACTAATATTTAGCGTCTTCTTTTACCCAGGATGTGGCTGGTGCTGACTGAGTGGTGAAAGGCAAGCCCTGGCCTTGCTCTTAATGAGCCTGTCATCTAGCGGGGGAGACAAGACCCACCTGCCGGGAAGAAGCAGGGGACAAGCTCCTGGGAGAGGATGGGAGAAACTAAGTCTACCAGACAGCGAGTCACCATTGACTGAAGGTGGTGCCCTCTGTGCCAGTGCTGCTTTGATTCTCACAATAATCCTGTGGATATTATCACCTCCATTTAAAAAAATTAACTTGTAATCTTAGAATAATTTTAGATAAGCAGCAAAATTGCAAAGATAGTTTAGCGAGTTGTACCCAGTTTCCCTAATGTCAACTTCATAACCATGGTGCACTGGTCAAAACTGAGAAACTATCACTGGCACATTACTATCAACTGAACTCCAAACATCATTGGATTTTCTCCAGTTTTTCCATTAAGGCTCTTTCCCTGTTCCAGGATCCCATCCAGGATACAACAATGCCTCCTTAGGTTCCTCTCCTTCATGACATCTTCTCAACTTTTCTATGTTTTTTATGACCTTAGCAGTTTTGAGGAGTACCGGTCAGGCATTTTGCAGGATGCCCCTCTATTGGAATCAGCGTGATGTGTTTCTCATGACTAGACTGAGGCTACAGGTTTGGGAGAGGAAGACCACAGGAGGCAAAGCGCCTCCTCATCACACGGTATCCGAGGGTGCCGGCTATCAGAATGACTTGTCATAATGTGGTAACCTTGATCTCTTGGCTGAAGGAGTATGCCAGCTTTCTTTGGAAGCTGAACTTCATTAAGTCTAACACACCTGAATGGAAGGGGGAGGTATTAGCTCCACCTCCTGGAGAGGGAGATAGCTAAATAAGCTATTCAGAATTCATCTGTAAAGATTTGTTTAATGTCCTTAATTTATTCATGTAAGTACGGAGTCATGTGGGTTTTTTATGCTTTGAGCTTTACCTCCATACTATAGTATTTCTTCTGTTGCTTACATTGTTCTAGCTCTTCCATTCTATTGCCAGTGGAAGCTCTTTCGGTTGGTTCCAGCGTCCCTGGATATCACCTCATTAATGCTCATTTTAAGATGAAGAAACTAAGGCTCAGAAATAAAGCCTGGCTCGGCCACTGTACTTACACAGTTCTGATTCTAGATCTGTGCTTTGAGTATGGGTAATTACATATCCATGTTATGAGGTGTCCAAGAAAGGACGGTGCGGGTTAAGTCAGGCTGGGAGGGCTGGGTGCACTTTCTCCTGTCCTTTGAGGCTTTCTCAAATGCCATCTTCTCCATGGTGCTTTTCTGACCTTCCCTCCTGTGTACTTGGATGTGATCCCTCTCTTCCTCTGAATCTCTGAGTCGCTCTACTCAGATTTCTCTTAAAGCATTTGATACGATTTACCAATTATCCTTCCATTTACGTGCTTTATCCCTGAACCAACCCTCAACTCTGTGAGATCGACACTGGGCTCTGGGAGAGGAGGGACGCTCATCTTTATATTCCTCAGGGAATCTATCTGAGTCCTTGCACACAAATTCAGAAAATACACATTGGGTTGGCAAGGAAGGGTGTATGTCATTGGGGAGAAAAGAATTAATGAGTTTTTAGAACAATGTTGTTTTGGTTAGTTCTCTTCAAACTTCTAAAATGAGCGCACTGCTGTGAATCTCTAGAAGAACTGACTTGGGCCTGGGCCTGCTTAGCAGGGAGACATCCCAGGCCAGATTTTTGAGGTTTCTTTCAGTGGTGGTATTAGGAGCTACTGTAAAAGAAACTACAATTATTTTCATGAAAATACCTGGAAATTCAGAAGCAGCAATAGCCCGGAACAAATGATTTTAAGGCCTATGTTCTAGTCAGCTACTTTGGGAGTCAGTGTGGATCTTGGGCAAAAAATGGCAAGAATCTATGCTAGCAGAATTGGGAGGGCCTTTGATATTGGTCATTCTTGAGTACCATATTTCATCCTAACTTTTATAAAAGCCTCAGAAAGGTGATGAGGCTAACATCGTAACCTTTGAATTCACACATCTTTTGGTGCTTTCTTTCTTTCTCTCCAAAAGTCACTCACCTCCGGTTTTGTACTCGAGGTCAGCGTTCCCCTTGCCTTTGGAAGTGCTGATGTAACACTGGTAGGTGCCAGCGTCTGCGAGTTTCACATTTTTCAGCCTCAGAGAGGCATTGCCAACTATCACCTGATCAGCAAACACTGCTGTCCGGCCTCTGAACGTTTCATCCTGGTCTGACAGGTCATCTTTACCTTCTTTAAACTCATGGACCGAGCCCGAAACTCCTTCCTTCCGCCATTGTATCACAATACCAGAAAGCTTAATGTCAGGTTCAAAAGTGCAGCTCAGGATTCCATCCTCCCCAATGTTCCCCGCTGAGATGAGAGTAGTGACTGTGATGAAGTGTGTCCCTGCAATCCAGGAAGCAAGGATCAATCCAAGGGAAGCAATGGAACTTTTGAAAGTAACTAAACCTTTCATTACTAAAAGCCAAACAGACCCCCATGATAAATCAGAAATACAGAACAACAGGAGAGGCATGTAAAAAATAAGCAGATAGCAACCGAAAGAGCAGGAAGACAATAATTTTGGCATCTAGAGCTGATCTGCCCTACACAACAGCTTCTGCAAGACCAAGTAACCAGAGCCTTGGGAGGCCGCAAGAGAACACATTGGATTTGGGGTTTGAAGATGAGATTTCTAGTCTTAGCTTTGTCACTTAATAGCTGGGTGACCTTATAAGGACGTAACGATATTGTTTTACCTACCTAAAGGGGTTCTTGTGAGGATCAAATGAAATGGACATGAACTTGATTTTCAGACTACAATTACACATGTAAGGTATTGTTATTCTTAGTTAACCAGATGTGGCCGAGAAGTAGAACCTTACGATAACTAAGTGTGGCTAGTCTTTCTGAAGAAGACTGAATTACTAACAATTGCAATCAGTGTAACTGGCTTATTGTACCCTCAATGAATCCCCAACAATAAAAAAAAAAAAAAAAAAGAAGACTGAATTACTGTTCAGTGCTGTGACTTTTATCTCCATTTGAATGATGAAGAAAATAAGGCATGAGAAGATAAGTGACTCGGTCAAGGTTACAGTGTTAGCTGTAGCAAAATGAAGACTGGTACTTAATTTGCTTACTTTTGGTGTAAGATAAAAGCGATCTCTTTTTCTCTGAACATACTAGCAGCAGAAATATTAATTATTGGTGTTGGCTGTGTCAAACTGCTCTTTCCCCACTTGCCCAGCAGCGGCCCAGTCAGGAAAGGGGGGCTGTGCACTGGGGGCTGCTGACTGAAGATGCCTGAAAGGTTTCTGTGGTTTGCATGTGAAGCTAAGGAGAGGATGGCCTTGGAGCCCACGAGGAGGGTGGACTAGACACAAAGTTTAGGGGAGAGACGAAGACAGAGAGAGTCCTCTATTCCAGAGCAAGGCGGATCCTGAAGATGTTCCTGTTCTGACCTCTGCACATCCTATAAACAAACATCTTATACTAAATGATCTGCACAGGCCTCTCTTCCTCACAGCCTAAGAAGCCCAACATGATGGGGCCTGAGCACTTTCCAACCGGACTCTTCCTCTTCCTCGTTGGTATTTCTGCCTTTCATCTTCACCTCCATCCAATCCCCCTTTTACATGCATTCATCTTCCAGGCAGACCTTCTTAGAGTAGACTCGCAGCATGTCTGTTTTTCTAATCACTGATTGGCCATGGCCCTGAGGGCTGTGGAATGAGCTCCAGGTTTTCCAGCATGGTCTTCAAAGCCCCAGACTCCAGCGCACAGTGGACACTTCCCAGAGACCAGCTCGTGCTGCTTTCTCCACACACTCTTCACTACATCCACTCACAGTCCATCCTGTCTTATCTACAGCAAATGCTTTATTTTTTGCCTTCAATAACAAATACATAAAGCATATGTATGGGTTTTTCATCCAAATGTAAAAGAGAAACATTATGAAAACAGGGATATTTTTGGCACTTCTCTTCTTCCAGCCCATTAGGAGTTGGAATTGTTTAACAGTCACATCTCAAAGGGGGCTGTCAAGGACTGACCCTACCAATGCTTTGTTTTACATATTGTTTATGCAGGACGATAGAACACACAAAAACAAAGTATCAGTGGGGTCAGTCCCTGACCTTCCCGCCCTCTGGGAGGGATGCAACTGTTGACTCTGAGACCTTTATAAAGCAGATGAGGGTGGCCGGGTGTGGTGGCTCATGACTATAATCCCAGCACTCTGGGAGGCCAAGGCGGGTGGATTGCTTGAGCTCAGGAGTTCGAGACCAGCCTGAGCAAAAGTGAGACCCTGTTCCTACTAAAAATAGAAAAAACTAGCCAGACATAGTGGCACACACTTGTTGACCTAGCTACTCAGGAGGCTGAAGAAAGAGAATTGCTTAAACTTAGGAGTTTGACGTTTCTTTGAGCTGTGACGCCACAGCACTCTACCCAGAGCTACAGATGAGACTCTGTCTCAAAAAAAAAAAAAAAAAAAAAAATGAGAGTAATGAATAAATAACAGGACTGGAGAAGCAAAGCTAGATGAATTTGCAGTAGAAAGAACAGAGGGCTACTGATGGAATAAAAAAATATAACTAAAAAAAGAGAGTGGAAACAAAAACACGTGCATAGCCTGGGTTAGGAGGATGTTTAGGAGGCCTGAGAGCATGGGGGATGAGACCTTGGGAGCAACTGCCGTGCATGGCCATTCATGTGGCAGATTTGGGAGAAAAATTGTAAAAGGTGGTACTGCAAGAGGGAGGAATGCAACATACCTCCAGACCCTGCCTTGGCATTTTCTTGAACACTGCTTTAAAGATGCAGTTTGCTTTTCGATCATCTTCACTTGACAGATGGACAGCCAAGGCATCCCCAACTAGCAAATAATTTATTCACCATCACATCCCTGCATTGTAGGTGTGTGTTGCACCCACACCTCACAGTCCACACCTCTCCTTTATCAAATTCTACTTATACATGTGTATTTGGGTCTGTTTGGACAGCTGCCTTCCCATGAAACCTTTTAATCCATCAAGGCAAAATTTGTAGATTCCCTCTTTACCCTTCCTTAACATTTTCTTTTACCTTTCTTATAGCAGCTGTCTCCCTCTATCTGGTTTCTCATCTATCTCTGGCACCAACTTGTAAGCTTTTCAAGGGCAGAAGTTGTATTATTCATATCTGTAAGTTCCTGTTGTGCCTAGTGCTATGTTCCTACAGAGAAAAAGAATATTTAGTGACTGCATGAATAAATGAATGAATAAATGAAAATCAGTAGAAATCAAAGCACTGCTTGAGTGCTCATTATCTAAAATGATTGTAGGAGTAAGGGACATTTTGCAGGATTACCACATGTAAATTTTGGGGAAATGTGAGCCGATGGGGAAAAAAGAGTAATAAAAATACACAGAGATTCTCAGTAGAATCATGGACAAAATAAATGTAATGATGTTAGAGCAAGGGTAAATTTGATGGTTGTTGATAAATTGCCATTAACGTTGAATTGAAAAATTACTTTCCAGAAAAAATAAATGATTAGTGCAGTTTACAGAGAGACTGAAATGGTAATGACACAACTTATTAATTGTATTAGTGGATTAATTTTAATGTGTTGACCTTGAGCCCACAGGTAGGGTCAGTCAAAATATTTCCTGGAGATCTTAATGATTAAAGTAGGCAGCTGTGGGTGGTGCCTGTGGGTCAGTGAGTAGGGCACTGGCACCATACACCAAGGGTGGTGGGTTTGAACATGGCCCTGGCTAAACTGCAACAACAACAACAAAAAAAAATAGCAGGGCATTGTGGCGGGCGCCTGTACTCCCAGCTACTTGGGAGGCTGAGGCAAGAGAATCGCTTAAGCCCATGAGTTTGAGGTTGCTGTGAACTGTGATGTCATGACACTCTACTGAGGGTTACAAAGTGAGACTCTGTCTCAAAACAAACACAAAAACAAACAAACAAAAAAGAGCAAGACCTCATATCGACTAAAAATATAAACAAAAAAACAAAAAACAGTCAGACATGTGGTAGGTACCTACAGTCCCTGCTACTGGGGCGACTGAGACAAGAGGATCGCTAGAGCCCAGGAATTTGAGGTCGCTGTGAGCCTGTGAGCTATGATGCCATGGCACTCTACCCAGGTTGACAGAGTGAGACTCTGTTTCAAAATTAGAAAAAATAAATAAATTAAACAGGATGGGCCAGGCCAGATAAGGGATACAGCAAAGGATGGTGTATGAGAATATGTCCCAGGTATCAGGCTATCTGGGTTCAAGTCCAGCTCTGCCACTTATTAGGCTTATGACCTTGGACAAACTTTTTATTCTATAATTTTTTATCTGTAAAATGAGGATGCTTCCTCAGAGGGTCCCTAAAAGGATTTGAATAGATTGCACATCAGAGTCCCAGGAGGTAGGAAAGGCATGCTTTACTTCTAGTGACACATTGGAAGCCATGAGATGTACCTGTTTTATGAATGAGGATGAAGAGGCTCCCTGAGTTAGATCCTTACCCAGTGCCCTCTATCTATCTAGCAAGCAGCAGGGCCCGGATCAAACTTGACTTGTCTGGCCTTAGGCCTGTGCTCTCCCCACCACATTCTGCTATTCATTTGTTCATTCATACTGGGGCCCAGGTTGAGACATTGAGAGCTCCAACCCACCAAAATGATATCCCTACTTTACTTAAAAATAAAAACAATTAAAAACCATAATATAATTGTAAGATAGGCTAACAACTGTTTGATTATTTTTTCAGATGACTACAATTTTGAGGTGGGGAATATCAAATACTCTCCAAACAACTTGTGCAATGCTCCTGTTTGGGTGCCATAAGCACACACCTGGCTGTCTGATATCCAGCGTCTGAAGACGGGGCATTATTGAGAGGCAGTGTCCTGATAATTGGCTTCCTGCCCTGACCTCCCTAACTTCAAAGGAGACCTGTCCTGGTAGAACCAGGAAGTCGTGCAGCTCCTAGGAGGTACTACATGAATACATCCCTAACAGGGGATTTTTATTAATAGCATTGATGGTATCAACATGAATACCATCTTAATTCTCCATAGTACCCTACCTATTTTACCAGTGAGGAAGCTGCTTCTGGAAAGTTAACTTGCATCCCAAAGGACACACAGTTAGGGTTAGACCTGAGAGCAAAACGTCTCTGATACTTTTTTTTTTTTTTTTTGGCCGGGGCTGTGTTTGAACCTGCCACCTCTGGCATATGGGGCCGGTGCCCTACCCCCTTGAGCCACAGATGCTGCCCAAAACGTCTCTGATTCTTAAACTCTTCCACTACCCGAGCTGCTCACGGTACCCCTGTAAGAGTGACGGCACAGGAACTGGGCTAAGTGTGGCCAGTGCCTTTCCACTCCGTCTCCTTCCCTTTCGGAGGGCCATGCGCACAGGCTGCCCTTTACCAGGGCTTGATGGGATCCCTCAACCTCTCTTCCAGAGGCTCCACTTCAGATGAACTGTATATTTCCCGGCGCCCTTATTTAGAATTTGTGAGGAGCTGAATAACTATGAGAAGGCAGCATGACCAACATCAAGAGAGTTCAAAAGCAATAGAATTGGCCAGGCACGGTGGTGGCTCCCTCCTGTAATCCTAGCACTTTGGGAAGTGGAGGCAGGAGGATCACTTATGTGCAGGAGTTCAAGACCAGCCTGAGCAAGAGCAAAACCCCTCACTCTACTGAAAATAGAAAAACTAGCCGTGTATAGGTAGTGGTGGAAGAGGGTGAGACAAGAGGATCTCTTGAGCCCAAGAGTTTGTGGTTGCTGTGAGCTGTGAGGATGCCATGGCACTCTACCCAGGGCAACAGAGTGAGACTCTGTCTCAAAAAAAAAAAAAAAAGAAGGAAGGAAGGGAGGGAGGGAGGGAGGGAGGGAGGGAGGGAAGGAAGGAGAGAGAGAGAGAGAGAGAGAGAGAGAGAGAGAGAGAGAGAGAGAGAGAGAAAGAAAGAAAGAAAGAAAGAAAGAAAGAAAGAAAGAAAGAAAGAAAGAAAGAAAAAAAGAAAGAAAGAGAGAGAGAAAGAAAGGAAATTCTGTATTTGGGAACATTTCAAATCTTTGAAAGCTGTGGTCTCAGGAATCATACCTACAAGGCGAACCAGAAAACACCCTTCTGTGCCACAACTCTGTAAATGCTATCATTGATACAGGGTGGTGGGTAGGACTGTGGGTCCTGGAAGCAAATTTCCAGGACTTAAAACACAGCCATATCCACTTGCTAGTTGGCCTTACCCAAGTTTCTTATTTGAACATAATAACATTATCTACCATTATCTACCTCCTATTTATTGTCAGTAGTAAATCAGGTAATATACGCAAAGTTATTTAGTATGGTGTACAAAGAAATGATTTGAAAGATCTTATCATCATCATCTACTTAATATCAATGTTCTGTGTATTAAACCAGCTAACATTTTATTAAATTCATTTGAAGTGTGATAATATGATACTCTCTGGTAAAGGTTATAGTCCTTTATTTAACAGAGGTAATTGAAAAAAAATCCAACTGAATTGTATTAAATTAAGAAACTGCCAGTGTTCTCCAAAATAACTGGTTTTCACTCTCTGAAATAGGAGGAAAATAGGGCGGAAAATTTTCTCACTGGCAGTAAGGTTTTGATGTTATTGGTGGCACATTGCTGGATTGAGTAGAATATAACTTGTGCCCATTTCTTTACTCTTCCTTGCATCCATTCCACTGTTCATTCACAAAACACTTGAAGTACTTCCCCCACAAATTCGGGCAACTGAACCTGTTACTTGAAGTCACTATGGTTGTGCAGCAGGAAAAGGTGCAACTGACGAAAGTGTGACTGACCCGGGAAGCTGTGGCCGTGTGAAGACGTTTGCTGGGCAGTCAAACCACCAGCAACCAGAAGGAGGCACCCACATGTAGACCAACATTTGCACCTGTTGCTGGTGGAGGCCCATCCCCTTCCAGAAACCACACACTCAACGAAGAGTAGAGGAACCCTGAGAGGAGAGTTACTGTGGGTCCATAACTTTCGGAAGCATGGAATATACATTTAAAACATGATTGCTGTGACTGGGCAAATTGGGCGTAAGATCTGCGCTTCTAAGAGGTTTAGGAAGTCTCACATGTGCATTGAGGGTCTCCGGGGATTACTGGCTCCCACATACTGACCCAAACACAGGCTTTGAGCCTCCAGTAAGAGCTCTGGTTGGCAAAGCAGTAGTTCTTTCTCTTCCTGCGGCCTGCACAAAGCAGCAGAGAGCTCAGTGCCGGGATTGGGAACCACGGCAACCGAGCTCAGGAGCAGGGGCTGGCTTCTGCTCTGCGCTGAGCGGGAGTTCAGCACCTGGGCGTGGCACTGGCTCATCACACAGGGAAACCTCAGGATCCTGTGGTCATAGAGCCCATGCTCTCAGGCCAGAGGCTTTTTCCACTTAAACTTACAGGAGACAAACTGCTCTAACTCAGAGATTGTAAGAAAAATGTAATGGTGTCATTACTTAAGAATTTCTGAGTAATACTGACAGAGACAATCTTGCACAGAGATCTTTTGGTTCTGAGGCCAAGCCAGTTAGCCTTAGGCCCAAGAAGGTTTAGTCATCAACGTTTAGAGTGAAGAACAAATACTAGGGTTTTCAAGATCAGGAATTAGGTAAATTGTAATTAAGAGAAGAGTTAAGCCTTAGTGAGGAAGGTATCAAAATGTACCTTAGCATTAATATATTTAAAAGTTTCTAAAATATTTACTTCATCAGTCAATATCTTATTTCCTTATAACAAATACATGTGAATATTTACACACAAATGTATATATACACATATATCTTTATAAATATTTGTTATGTGTAAGTCTGTGCTGAACTATAACATACGGATATGAAAATCCACACATCAAAGCCGTACAGCTTGAAGAATGATCATAACTTTATCCATGTAACCATCACCACCCCAAGAGACAGCACTTTACTGCCCTCTCCAAAGTGCCTTCCTGTCCCTCCTCATCAGTATCCCATTACTATTCCCCAAAGGTAAGAACCGCTGTTTTCCTTTTAACAGAGACACATCTGCCTGGTTTTGAACTTTATACCCATGGAATTATTCAGAACGTACTCTCTGGAGCTCTTCTGTCACTCAGCGTTATGTTTTGCACATGAACATGTGCTCAGATCAAAATAACAATGAGGTATCATCTCAGCTGAGTTAAAACGGCTTGTATCCAAAAGACAGGCAAGGATGAATGCTGGTGAGGGTGCGGAACACGATGGAATATTATTCAACTACCAAAAGGAATGAAATCCTGTCATTTGCAACAATGTGGGTGGAAATGGAGGACATAAAGTGAAATAAGCTAAGGTCAGAAAGATAAATCTCGCATATTCTCACTCATACATGGAGCTAAACATTAAAAATAATTGATCTCATGGAGGAGAAAAAAAAATGTACTCAGTCCTGAGGAAAAAGAAATTAAAACCACAAGATTCCACAGAAACCTGTGTTGGCGAGTGTGGGAAAGGAATTCTGGGAACCCTGATAGGACAGCAGCCATTGTAGAGAAACAGGCCAGAAGGCAGCAACCCCTCCTCCCCAGACGCCTGCAGTGCCTCAGGCAGAGTTCCTGGGAACACCCTACCAGCCCCAAATCCTGCCCCCCACTGGAGGTGAGCCCCGGGCTTTACCTGGCAGCCCTGACACAAACATCAATCAGAAGAGAAGGACTCCAGGAGTAGATCAACAAACTGGTACATATATAGCAAGGAATACTCTTCAGCTATAAAAAGACAGCAGCTTTACATCTTTTGTATTTACCTGGATGGAGCTGAAACACATTCTTTTTTTTTTTTTTAGACACAGAGTCTCACTTTGTGGCCCTTGGTAGAGTGCTGCGGCGTCACAGCTCACAGCAACCTCCAGCTCTTGGGCTTAAGTGACTCTCTTGCCTCAGCCTCCCGAGTAGCTGGGACTACAGGCGCCTGCCAGAAAGACCGGGTATTTTTTTGTTGCAGTGTGGCTGGGGCCGGGCTCGAACCCGCCACCCTTGGTATGTGGGGCCGGCGCCCTACTCACTGAGCCACAGGCACCTCTCTGAAACACATTCTTCTTAGTAAAGTGTCACCAGAATGGAAAAGCAAGTATCTAATGTACTCAATACTAATATGAAGCCAGTAGACAAACAACTACACGCCCACGAGAGAAAAACACAGTATGTTCAAGTAGGGGGGAAAGGACACGGGAGGGGGAGAATAGCGAGCTCTCACCTGGTGGGCACAGTGTGAGGGTGCGCAGCACAGCCCTGGATGAAGGGCTCAACTGCAACTTGAACTTTATCTAGAAACCCAAACAATGTAACCTAATCATCTGCACTCTCATATTAACCTGAGATTAAAAAAAAAAAGACTGAGAAGGACTTGGTCACTGCCATTCCAACTGTACAGACAAGGCTAGCAAAAGCCTTTTGCAGCTATGTGGAGCTGACCCGACTCCGGTCAGACTCCGCCCTGCTCTGTCCTCTCCTCCTGGCTTCCCTTCTCCCTGGACCAGCCTCCTCTTCTTCCTCCAGCCCCGGCTCACACCTCTCAGTGAGGACACGGGGCACCACCTCTCTCATGCGCTTCTGGCGAAGGGTGAATTTTGGTAAAAATTCCGCGTGGCAGTATCTACTGAAAGCTATTTATCAGCTTTTGGACATGTCCTTTTATGAAGTGTTTGTTTTAAGATAGTAGAAAAAGAATTAAAAGGTGGCCAAGGAAAGTGGGAAGAGGAACGTTAACAAAAATAAAAGCCAAAATTAGTGAAAGAGGACAACAAATCAGAGAAAGTATATATAAACCAGTAAAAGTTGGTTCCTTCAAACCTACTGGAAAGCTAACAATACCTGTAACCTTGGTACCCTATTGTAATATGTGAGAGAGACACAGAGAGAATGACTTCAGGAATAGGAAAAGAGAGAAAATAACATTAAAAGGAAGTGAATTTTAAAAGAATATTAGGATGAAACACACTAGTGAATTGAAAAACGGATTCCCGCACATGTGGACACTTGACTTATGACAGTGATGGCATTGGAGAGAGAAGTGGGGGAAGGATGGTGTTTTCAATACATGGCGCTGGGTTTACTGGATGGCCATGTGGAAAAAGTGAATTCTGACCCCTACCTTGCACCAAGCATAAAATTAATTCTCGATGGCTTACAGATTATAAATGTGAAGGGTAAAACAACAAGGTTTCTACAAAATAACGTAGGAGAAAATCTTCCTGACTGTAGGATAGGCATAGATTTCTCAAGCAGGTTACACCAAGCTCTAAGTATAAAGGAAAAGACAAATGAATTGGACTAAATTAATAACTTCTGTTCATTGAACGACATCATTAAGCGATTGAAAAACAAGTCACAGAGTAGAAGAGACTCAACGATACATTCAACCAATTTGTGTCCAGAATATATAAAGAATCACCCACAATCAAAATGAAGAAGACCCAACAGACTAGTGGACAAAAGATAAAACATATATGTTTGATGTTAAAGGAAAAGGGGAAGGGTGCAAACACACCTACAGCAAGTGTTCATAGCGAAGGCCTTGTGACCCTCCAGAGTGACAGCACACCCACACAGGAGGGGGGTGATGGGGAGGCAGCTGGAATTTTAAAAACTAGTTATGAAGTGACAGCTTTGGTCACAGACTAAGTTAAAATAGATGTATCAGCCTGAATCAAGTGGTGTATGGGAAATAAAGCAAACAATGTGCCTCAGAGAGGACAGTGGCTGGCCTTAACTCACTGTCATAATTAAAGTGGCATCAATAACAGATGCTTCAGGGAAACGGCCTACGCAAAAGAGGAAGGAGAAGGCTCTTCCTGAAACTGACATCAGTCAGCTGCATTTGGAAACTAACCATTCACACCCCAAAGGCATCTGTTTCCTACAAGGTACAACAGTCACGACTAGTTTTTTCTTGACCTACCATGCCTTTGTACAAAGACTTGCTATCCTCTCACACTTCAGCTGAAGCTTCATGCAAAGAAATCAAGTATATGGGTCAAGTGCTGACAGAATGGGTCACACACAGCACTTGCCCCCGACTCAGAATGACAACTTCAGTGCTGACTGGTAGATAGACAACTGATAACATCTCATTTGGTTCTCTCAACTAGCTGCTAAAGAGGCATCACTTCTGCACTCTGTTAATGAGGAACTGAGGCCCATGGTGTTACGTGAGTAACATAGTAAGAACACCTGGTAAGTAGGAGCGCTCTCTGAAGTCTTCTGGGTTCAAGCCCCACATGGAGCGATAAGGGTTTTATCTTTTTTTCTTTTTTTTTTTTGAGACAGAGTCTCAAGCTGTCACCCTGGGTAGAGTGCTGTGGCGTCATATCTCACAGCAACCCGCAACTCTTGGGCTGAAGCGATCCTCTTGCCTCAGTTTTTCTATTTTTAGTAGAGATGGGGGTCTCATTTTTGCTCAGTCTGGTCTTGAACTGGTAAGTTCAAGCAATCCACCTGCCTCAGCTTCCCAGAGTGCTAGGATTACAGGCCTGAGCCACCACACTGGCTGAGATGAGAGTTTTAATGGTGAGGGGTGAATGGGTCTTAGTAACACAAGAAATCACATACCTGAAATACCAAAGCCAATGATGAGAACAATTGCTCCAGCCAAAATAATGATGATGCTAATAATGCTATGGAAAGAGAGACAGAGAAACAGGAAATTACTTATTCATTCCATCTGACACACTGCTCTATGACCTGGGTCATGTATAGGTGTGCAACAGAAGGCTTCTCAACTCTGCCTTCCATATAAGTGGCTTCCTAGAAATAGGTACCTTGGAAAGAAATCACAGCCATTCCACCTCCGTTCCACTGGGGCTCCAGGATAGATTCGCCACCTCATCCCACTGGGGGTCCAGGATAAATTTACCACTCACACCCCACTGGGGTTCCAAGATAGATTTACCACCCCCATCTGCCTGGGTCTCCAGGATAGATTCACCACCCCCATCCCACTGGGGGTCCAGGCTAAAATTACCACCCTCATCCCACTGGGGTTCCAGGATAGATTTACCGCCCCCGTCTGCCTGGGTCTTCAGGACGGATTTACCAACCCCATCCCACTGGGTCTATAGGACAGATTTACCACCCCCATCTGCCTGGATCTCCAGAATAGATTTACCAGCCCCATCCCCCTGGGCCTCCAGGATAGCTTTACCACCCGCATAACCCTGGGGCTCCAGGAGAGATTTACTACCTCCATCCCACTGGGTCTCCAGGATAGATTCACCACCCCATACCACTGGGTCCCCAGGATAGATTCACCACCCCCATCCCACTGGGTCTCCAGGATAGATTCACCACCCCATACCACTGGGTCCCCAGGATAGATTCACCACCCCCATACTACTGGGGCTCCAGGATAGACTCACCACCCCAATCTGCCTGCGTCTCTAGGATAGATTCACCACCCCCATCTCACTGGGTCTCCAGGACAGATTTACTACCCCCATCCCACTGGGCCTCCAGGGCAGATTCACCACCCCCATCCCACTGGGGCTCCAGGATAGATTCACCACTCCCATCCCACTGGGTCCCCAGGATAGATTTATCACCCCCCTCCTACTGGGTCTCCAGGATAGATTTACCACCCCAATCCCACTGAGCCTCCAGGATAAATTCACCACACCCATACCACTGGGTCTCCAGGACAGATTCACCGGCCCCCCAACCCCCTGAGTCTCCAGGATGGATTTACCACCCCCTTCCCTCTGGGGCTCCAGGATAGATTCACCACCCCCACCCCCCTGGGCTCCAGGATAGATTAAGCACCCCCACCCCCCTGGGCTCCAGTATAGATTAAGCACCCCCACCCCCCACCCCCCGGCCTCCAAGATAGATTCACCATACCCATTCCTTTGGGGCTCCAGGATTTATTTATTTATTTATTTATTATTTATTTATTTATTTATTGCAGTTTTTGGCCGGGGCTGGGCTTGAACCCTCCACCTCCGGCATGTGGGGCCGGTGCCCTACCCCTTTGAGCCACAGGTGCTGCCCTCCAGGATAGATTTAAAGCATGGCCCTTTTATCTGCTCATGCAATCTGACTTTCCTATTTCCAGGTCAGAGCAGACTGTTGGGTCTACTCTGGCAGGTGCCACCTGAGAAGGGACTGGTCCCATTACTCAGCCGCCCTGAGCACCACCGTCCCCCTTTTCCTATTGTTTGTTTCATTTGTCTACCTTTCTTATCCTTTTCCACAGCTTTTTTTTGAGACAGAGTGTCACTTTGTCATCCTGGGTAGAGTGCCATGGTATCATAGCTGACAGCAACCTCAGTCTCATGGGCTTAAGCAATGTCTTCCCTCTGCTTCCTGAGTAGCTAGGACTACAGGTGCCCGCCACAATGCCCGGCTATTTGTAGAGACGGGGTCTTGCTCTTTCTCAGGCTGGTCTCAAACTCCTGAGCTCAGGCAATCCACCCTCCTTGGTCTCCCAGAGTTCTCAGGTTAGGCCTGAGCCACCAAGCCTGGCCCCTTCTTTCCACAGATTTTAAACTCTGCTAAGGACAATGGTCCTGTCTTCTTCACCTTGGGTCTTCTATAAGTCATCGGGGGGCGGGGGGGTTCTCTTCTTAAAAATAATACATATTTATGGTAGAAAGTTTAGAAAATGTAAAGAAATAAAAGTAGGACAATAAAATCACCTGTAATCCCATCAACCAAACACAAGCGCTGGTCACTTTTTGATGTGTGTCTTATCAGTCTTTAATTAATAGATTAACAAACGACACATGAGAAATAAATAAGGCAATATTGCTTATTCCTACTAAGTGCTGAATTATGTGGTCATTCCAAGCAGCATTTGTAATTTGTATCATTTATCCATTCAGTACCCTTAGGAAAAGAACTAATCTCTCGTCTCCATTTTATAGATAAAGGAAGCGATATGAGAAGATGAAGCATCTTCCCTAAAGTCACGCAATTGGCAAGTGGCAGAGCTGAGATTAGAATCGTCACTTAAGCCTCTCAAATCGTCACTTAACTGACTCCCATGCCACTTCTCAAGAGTCAGGACTCTGAGACAGGGCATTTCCCTCCTCTCTGCCTAGGGAACTCATGCTCCATGAGGGGACACCAGCTTCACCTGATGAGAGTGACTCAGGCAGAGCAGAGACACAGGTCAAAGGGGGCTCTTGGGAAGGCTGCCCCCGGCAAACACCATGTGCCACCACTGCTGCCTGCCCGTGGGCCTACGTCCTCCGCCGGCATCCTCAGCCACCCTCTCACGCTGCTGCCAGACCACACAGTCCCCAAACCCACACTGATGTTGCTTAACAGGCAGGACAAAGGAAAGACACAAGGAGGCAAAGGACACTACAGAGAGAAAAGGAAGGACGGGGCATTTCCCTTTCAGCCCTGAATAGGCTCATTGTACCCAGCTCCCCTAGGCTGGGCTGGGCCCACCAGACAGAAACAACAGACTTACAAGAAACAACTTAAGTAAACAGTTCTCCTGGAGGTTGAGCCCTCATGAGGTGTAGCCCTGAGGACAGCAAGTGGAGCTTTTCAGAATAGGACATCTGCCAAATTGATTCAAGAGAAGCCTTCCTCTGACCACATCCTGTCTCTGTGCAGCCTCAGTTCTTCCTGGTCCAAGTGTGTGAGAACAGCTAAGTGACAAACCCATGGCGAGAGACACCATCCGGCTCTCCGCACTGAGCCAGACAGCCGACTTGCATTTGTGACCCAGGGTTTTCACTGACTTTGGGGGAGTTACTTTATCTCTCTGAGACTCAGTTCCTTTATCTGCAGGAAAGGAATGAGAGGAATTCCTGCTTTGCTGCTCAAAGGTATTTATGGACGGCATGTGTCGTCCCCACCAGCGCAAGTCAAATGTTGAAGTCCTAAGCCCCAGTACCTCAGAGTGTGACTTTACTAGTAGAAATGGGGTCATTGCAGATGTAATTTGTTAAGAAGTCACACTGGAGTAGGGTGGGGGTGGGCTCCTAAATCAACATGATTGGTGTCCTTACACAAAGGGGAAATTTGACACATACATGCAGAGGACACCCGGTGAAGATGAAAGCAGAGGCCTACAAGCCAAGGAACACCAAAGTAAGCCCCTCAAAGTTAGAAGAGAAGGGCACGACAAATTCTTTTTTACAACTCTCAGAAGGAGCCGACTCTGCAGACAGCTAATCTCCAACTTCCAGCCTCCAGAACTGTGAGAAATGTGTTTCCATTGTTTAAACCACCCACGTGTCTGTGGTACTTTGTGACAATAGCCCTACCAAACTAATACAAAAGGAGCAAATTAGTTAATGTGGCACTATTCACAAAGGGCTATTCATATACTACTTTTTTACTACAAATAAATTTGACCTGTAAGCTATTTGCTGTGAGTTCATTACTAAAAGCTGTTAACTTTTATGGAGTGGGAGTGCTGGACCGCAAAGACACCAAACAGATAGCTGGACGCTCACTACGGGGAGGGGGACAACAGAGGTTATGGGTTTCAGTCAAAGCAGCTGACCCCTCCTTCCCCCCCAGGCCCACATGTCGTCCTTGCTGAGGAAGCAGAACTTGCCATCTGTCACCAAGTTCCCTATCCAAGCACGAATCACCTTGAGGTTTTCCCTTGGGAAACAGCTCAACCTTCCAGAGCCTTGGAAAGATTAGCAGGAACTATAAGGACAGCCAAATTAAATAATTCCTGTCCGTTACTTATTAATTTTCTTTTGCTCATTATTTTTTTTTATTATTATTATTATTATTTTTTTATTGTTGGGGATTCATTGAGGGTACAATAGGCCAGGTTACACTGATTGCAATTGTTAGGTAAAGTCCCTCTTGCAATCATGTCTTACCCCCATACAGTGTAACACACACCAAGGCCCCACCCACCTCCCTCCTTCCCTCTTTCTGTTCCCCCCCATAACCAAAATTGTCATTAATTGTCCTCATATCAAAATTGAGTACATAGGATTCATGCTTCTCCATTCTTGTGATGCTTTGCTAAGAATAATGTCTTCCACGTCCATCCAGGTTAATACGAAGGATGTAAACTCTCCATTTTTTTTAATGGCTGAATAGTATTCCACGCTATACATATACCACAGCTTGTTAATCCATTCCTGGGTTGGTGGGCATTTAGGCTGTTTCCACATTTTGGCGATTGTAAATTGAGCTGCAATAAACAGTCTAGTACAAGTGTTCTTATGATAAAAAGGATTTCTTTCCTTCTGGGTAGATGCCCAGTAATGGGATTGCAGGATCAAATGGGAGGTCTAGCTTGAGTGCTTTGAGGTTTCTCCATACTTCCTTCCAGAAAGGTTGTACTAGTTTGCAGTCCCACCAGCAGTGTAAAAGTGTTCCCTTCTCTCCATATCCACGCCACCATCTGCAGTTTTGAGATTTTGTGATGTGGGCCATTCTCACTGGGGTTAGATGATATCTCAGGGTTGTTTTGATTTGCATTTCTCTAATATATAGTGATGATGAACATTTTTTCATGTGTTCGTTAGCCATTCGTCTGTCATCTTTAGAGAAAGTTCTATTCATGTCTCTTGCCCATTGATATATGGGATTGTTGGCTTTTTTCATGTGGATTAATTTGAGTTCTCTATAGATCCTAGTTATCAAGCTTTTGTCTGATTGAAAATATGCAAATATCCTTTCCCATTGTGTAGGTTGTCTCTTTGCTTTGGTTATTGTCTCCTTAGCTGTACAGAAGCTTTTCAGTTTAATGAAGTCCCATTTGTTTATTTTTGTTGTTGCAATTGCCGTGGCAGTCTTCTTCATGAAGTCTTTCCCCAGGCCAATATCTTCCAGTGTTTTTCCTATGCTTTCTTGGAGGATTTTTATTGTTTCATGCTTTAAATTTAAGTCCTTTATCCATCTTGAATCAATTTTTGTGAGTGGGGAAAGGTGTGGGTCCAGTTTCAGTCTTTTACATGTAGACATCCAGTTCTCCCAACACCATTTATTGAATAGGGAGTCTTTCCCCCAAGGTATGTTCTTGTTTGGTTTATCAAAGATTAGGTGGTTGTAAAATGTTAGTTTCATTTCTTGGTGTTCAATTCGATTCCAAGTGTCTATGTCTCCGTTTTTGTGCCAGTACCATGCTGTCTTGAGCACTATGGCTTTGTAGTACAGACTAAAATCTGGTATGCTGATGCCCCCAGCTTTATTTTTGTTGCAGAGAACTGCCTTAGCTATACGGGGTTTTTTCCGGTTCCATACAAAATGCAGAATCATTTTTTCCAAATCTTGAAAGTATGATGTTGGTATTTTGATAGGAATGGCATTGAATAGGTAGATTGCTTTGGGAAGTATAGACATTTTAACAATGTTGATTCTTCCCATCCATGAGCATGGTATGTTCTTCCATTTGTTAATATCCTCTGCTATTTCCTTTCTGAGGATTTCATAGTTTCCTTTATAGAGGTCCTACACCTCCTTCGTTAGGTATACTTCTAGGTATTTCATTTTCTTTGAAACTATGGTGAAGGGAGTTGTGTCCTTAATTAGCTTCTCATCTTGACTGTTATTGGTGTACACAAAGGCTACTGACTTGTGGACATTGATTTTATATCCTGAAACATTACTGTATTTTTTGATGACTTCTAGGAGTCTTGTGGTTGAGTCTTTGGGGTTCTCTAAGTATAAGATCATGTCGTCAGCAAAGAGGGAGAGTTTGACCTCCTCTGCTCCCATTTGGATTCCCTTTATTTCCTTGTCTTGCCTAATTGTATTGGCTAGAACTTCCAGCACTACGTTGAATAGTAAAGGTGACAGAGGACAACCTTGTCTGGTTCCAGTTCTAAGAGGAAAAGCTTTCAGTTTTACTCCATTCAGTAAAATATTGGCTGTGGGTTTGTCATAGACAGCTTCAATCAGTTTTAGAAATGTGCCACCTATGCCTATACTCTTCAGTGTTCTAATTAGAAAAGGATGCTGGATTTTATCAAATGCTTTTTCTGCATCTATTGAGAGGATCATGTGATCTTTATTTTTGCCTCTGTTAATATGGTGGATAACGTTTATAGACTTGCGTATGTTAAACCAGCCTTGCATCCCTGGGATGAAGCCTACTTGATCATGATGAATGACTTTTTTGATGATAAGCTGTAATCTATTGGCTAGGATTTTGTTGAGAATTTTTGCGTCTATATTTATGAGTGAGATTGGTCTGAAATTCTTCTTTTTGTTTGGGTCTTTTCCTGGTTTTGGTATCAGGGTGATGTTTGCTTCATAGAATGTGTTGGGGAAGATTCCTTCTTCCTCAATTTTTGGGAATAATTTCTGCAGTACAGGAATAAGCTCTTCCTTGAAGGTTTGATAGAATTCTGGAGTGAAGCCATCTGGACCAGGGCATTTTTTGGTTGGAAGATCTTTGATTGTTTCTTTGATCTCAGTGCTTGAAATTGGTCTGTTCAGGAGCTCTATTTCTTCCTGGCTGAGTCTAGGGAGAGGGTGTGATTCCAAATATTGATCCATTTCTTTCACATTGTCAAATTTCTGGGCATAGAGTTTCTGGTAGTATTCAGAGATGATCTCTTGTATCTCTGTGGGATCAGTTGTTATTTCCCCTTTATCATTTCTGATTGAGGTTACTAGAGATTTTACTTTTCTATTCCTCGTTAGTCTGGCCAATGGTTTATCTATTTTATTTATTTTTTCAAAAAACCAACTCGTTGTTTCATTAATTTTCTGAATGATTCTTTTGTTTTCAATTTCATTGATCTCTGATTTGATTTTGGAGATTTCTTTTCTTCTACTGAGTTTAGGCTTAGATTGTTCTTCTTTTTCCAATTCCATAAGATCTCTTGTGAGATTGTTGATGTGCTCTCTTTCTGTTTTTCGAATGTAGGCATCTAAAGCGATGAATTTTCCTCTCAAAACTGCTTTTGCAGTATCCCACAGGTTTTGGTAGCTTGTGTCTTCATTGTTGTTATGCTCAAGGAAGTTAATGATTTCCTGTTTTATTTCTTCCTGCACCCATCTGTTATTCAACAGAAGATTGTTTAGTTTCCCTGCCTTTGGGTGGGGTCGAGCATTTTTGTTAGAGTTGAGTTCCACCTTTAGTGCCTTATGGTCTGAGAAGATACAAGGTAAAATTTCAATTCTTTTGATTCTGTTGATATTTGTTTTGTGTCCCAGGATATGATCAATTTTGGAGAATGTTCCATGGGGTGATGAGAAGAATGTATATTCTTTATCTTTGGGATGGAGTGTTCTATATGCGTCTATCAAGCACAGTTGTTCTAGGGTCTCATTTAAGTCTCTTATATCCTTGTTTAATTTCTGTTTAGAGGATCTGTCCAGCTCTGTAAGAGGAGTGTTAAGGTCCCCTGTTATTATGGTATTATCAGATATCATATTGCTCAGACTGAGTAAGGTCTGTTTCAAGAATCTGGGAGCATTTAAATTGGGTGCATAGACATTTAGAATTGAAATGTCTTCTTGTTGTATTTTTCCCTTGACCAATATAAAGTGACCATCTTTGTCTTTTTTGACTTTAGTTGCTTTAAATCCACATGTATCTGAAAATAAGATTGCAACTCCTCTTTTCTTCTGAATTCCATTTGCCTGAAAAATTGTCTTCCAACCCTTGACTCGGAGCTTGAATTTGTCTTTTGAAGCCAGGTGTGTTTCTTGCAGACAGCAAATGGATGGCTTGCGGTTTTTAATCCAGTCAACTAATCTATGTCTCTTCAGTGGGGAATTCAAGTCATTAACATTTATTGAGATAATTGATAAGTGTGGTAGTATTCTATTCGTCTTATTTTGGGAGAGTCCATTGCTTAGTTTTATCTTTTGCATCAGTGTGGAGGTTAGGTTCTGTCCTTTAATTTCTGAGATCTTACTTTGCTGCTGATCCATTGTGGTGGTCAGTGTGCAGAAGAGGTTGAAGTATTTCCTGTAGAGCTGGTCTTGTTGTGGCGAATTTCCTCAATGTTTGTATATCCGTAAATGATTTGATTTCTCCATCAATTTTGAAGCTTAGCTTAGCAGGGTACAGAATTCTGGGCTGGTAATTGTTCTGTTTAAGTAGAGTAAAGGTAGATGACCATTGTCTTCTTGCTTGGAAAGTTTCATTAGAGAAGTCTGCGGTAACTCTGATGGATTTGCCCCTGTAGGTCAACTGGCGCTTACTCCTGGCAGCTTGCAGAATCTTTTCTTTTGTCTTGACTTTGGACAGGTTCATCACAATGTGTCTTGGAGAAGCTCGGTTAGAGTTGAGGCGACCTGGGGTCCGATATCCCTCTGACAGCAGTGTGTCAGAATCTTTGGTGATATTTGGGAAATTTTCATTTATAATATTCTCTAGTATGGCTTCCATTCCTCTGGGGCATTTTTCTTCCCCTTCTGGAATTCCTATAACTCGTATGTTGGAATGCTTCATAAAGTCCCATAATTCTGACAGTGAACGTTCTGCTTTCTCTCTCTTCTTTTCTGCCTCTTTCACTATCTGAGTTATCTGAAAAACTTTGTCTTCTACCTCTGAAATTCTTTCTTCTGCATGTTCTAACCTGTTGCTGATACTTTCCATTGCATCTTTAAGTTCCCTAATTGACTGTTTCAGTTCCTTCAGCTCTGCTATATCCTTTTTATATTCTTCATATCGTTCATCTCTTATTTGATTCTGTTTTTGAATTTCCTTTTGGTTATTTTCCACTTTATTAGCAGTTTCCTTCATTGTTTCCATCATTTCTTTCATTGTTTTCAACATGTGTATTCTAAATTCCCTTTCTGTCATTCCTAACATTTCTGTATAGGTGGAATCCTCTGCAGTAGCTACCTCCTGGTCCCTTGGCGGGGTTGTTCTGGACTGGTTCTTCATGTTGCCTGGAGTTTTCTGCTGATTCTTCCTCATGAGTGGTTTTTTTTATCTGTTTCCTTGCCCTAATTTTCCTTTCACTTCCTCTTGCTCTTTAAGTTCTCGTGCTTGTGGACTAAGGGTTACAGGACCAGAAGGGTGAGAAGGTTGAAGAGCAAAAAAGGGATGAAAGAAAAGAGGACCGAGTGATAAGAAAAAAAAAAAAAAGAAAGATAGAGAAAGGAGAGGGGGTGGGTAAAAAGAATATTGACAAAAAGAAGAGAGGCACAGAAAGAGGGAGACAGAGCAATATAGGTGTACAGTAGGGTACTTTGATACAACCTTAAAAAAAAAAAACCACCTTCTGCGGGTGCCCAGTTGGGTGGTTCCCTTGAGGTCAGCAGCTCTTTGCTAACCTGATCAGACACAGTACCCCACCTCCACCAAGTAGAGAGGAAAGACAAAAATGCTATAAATCAAACCAAAACAAGCAAACAGAAAACTTTACGGGGTAAAATTGGCTGTAAAAACCAAATAATAGCAGTAGAAACACTAACAAAAATGAAGTTCTAATTATTGAAATAAGCAGCAATGGGAAATTATAATTAAACTAGAAAAATTGAGAAAGAAAAAGGATCTGTATGGAAAAGGTTGAACTTAAAAAAAAAAACAACAATCAACAACATCAAAATAAACAAAAAAAAACAACCAAACCAAAAAAAAAAAAACAAAACACAACCAAAAACAAAGCAGTATGAATATGTTATTGAATATTGTCTGGGCAACACATGGTCTTCTGGGGTATGAGATGTTAATCACAGTTCTGATACGACTGGAGGCTGCTAGTTTCTCAAACTCCAGCAGGTAGACACCCTAAATCTCTCTTCAGCCCACTTAAAAGGCAGTTTGCGCTTGTTCACTTGCTGAGCAGAAGCTTTCCCAGGGAAGTGGTTGTCGCTGGAATCACTGCTGAAGTGGCTATCCACTTACCCTGTGTGCCTAAACTGGTCTCCCTCTGCCCTCAAGGGTTAGGGCTGCAAGGCGGCTCAGACCCCGCCCTTAGGCTACTTGGTCACTGGGTTACCAGCTCCCACCCAATTCCAGCTCTGCGACCCTGAGGGCGGAGCTTGCCAGGGCAGATCACTCACAATGGCTGCCTGTGACCCAGAGCCAAACACTATTAGCTCCGTCTGGCTCAGCGGTTCAGACTGGGGCCCTAGACAAAGGCCAAAGTTCTCCGCACTCCCGCTCAGGCTCTCCCCAAGGCAGTTCAGCTGAGTGCCAAGTCCAAAGACACCAAAAATGTTCGCAGGTAAGGCCTTTCTGGTTTGCAGTCTCGCTGCTACTGAACTTACAGTTGCGGGCGGGATTAGATGGATTGAACACACGCGACCACTTGCCGGTTTTCTACTGTTTTAGTCCTCCTCTTGGGTTCCAGAAGTCTCTTGCTGACTCCCTGTATCCTCTCAGGGGTGATGATAGGCAGATCCCACCAGCCAGAGATGCCTGGAGTCCTATCTCCCCAGACTCACGGTGCCCAGATCGCTCATTATTTTTTTTAAAAGATGAATAAAGTATTTCGCATAAGGTGTTCTTCTTACATTGGTTTCTGGTATTTACTCCTGGAATAATTTCTAATAACTCTGCTACAGGAAATTTTTGATGCAAAACTATGTCCTCTAATCACTGCAGTGAAATTCACAGTGTGTGTCCATCCCCCACCTCCTACAAAAGGGCCCAAATAAAAAGCCATATTTGAGGAAGACTTGTTCATTTAGGAAATATTGATTAAGTACCTTCTATGTTAAGACACGGTGTTAGGCAAGAGGAAGGGAATATAGAGATGAAGAAAATAAAGTCCCTGCCTTCAAGCAGCTTATAGTTAAATTGAGGTAACACACACACACTCCTATGTAACAATACAAAGCAGAATGTGGTCAGAGCTCCAATATAGGGAATTCTGGGGAGGTAGGAAGTATTCACACCTGGGAGAATCTAAGTGTATTTTCAAGAAAAAATATTAAAGAAAGTGAAGAGAAAGACTTTTTTCAGAAATATATTCAGCTGGCTGCGTGCAGTGGCTCACGCCTATGAGGAGGGGAGGTGGAGGCTGGTGGATTGCTTGAATTCAGGAGTTTGAGACCAGCCTGAGCAAGACCCTGTCTGCTAAAAACAGAAAAACTAGCTGGGTGTCCTGGCAGATGCCTGTAATCCCAGCTACCGGGGAGGCTGAGGCAAGAGGATTGCCTGACCCTAAGAGTTTGAGGTTGCTGTGGGCTATGATGCCATGGCATGCTACTCAGGGCAACAGAGTGAGACAGAGGAGGAGGAGGAGGAGGAGGAGGGAGAGGGGGAGGGGAGTAGAAAAGAAAGAAAGAAAGAAAGAAAAAAAGAAAGAAAAGAAAAGAAAGAAAAAAAGAAAAGAAATGAACTCCGCTGATCTATGCCACTACACACTCTGTCCAAGGTGAAAAGGTGCTATTTCTGCTGTCCCCGGCAGGGGTGTGGGGAGTCAGGGTCACACACTTCAGTACTCTGGGCTGGGAGGTACTTTCAGAGGCTGCAGAATTCATAGCTTCCCAAGGGAGGGACCAGCTCTGCAGCCTGGAATTTTGTCCCCACCTTCACCATCTCCAGTTCCTCCACGTGTCTTAGCTGCCACTGTCTCAGGCAGCACTTGAAAGGAATAGGGCATTTGTTCAAATGTGTTATGTGTGTTCCTGAAAAATCTCACATTCTTCAAGGTTGCACAATAAAGGGAAAGGGCTTGTAGGGGAAAAGCAGGGTTAAGAGCAGACTGCTCAAAACCTATGTGGTGACGACTCTGTACTAACAGAAACAGTAATTGGCACCTGGAGAGATAACTGTGCTAGCCAAGGCAAGCAGCTCAGTAGGACCAGAGGCTCCTTCTGGGAATATTAAAAACGCACAAATATAATACAATAAACATGCTGGCTCGTGGGTGCTGCGACTCAGTGGGGTTGCTGTGAAGCTGGGCATAGGGGAAGCATGACCAGGGAAGTGCCAGGCTGGAATTTGCTTCCACAGAGTGGAAGCCCCAAGCATAGATGTTCATTCAAAAATTTTTTAAATGAAATAAAAACAGAGCCGAAAGCCATGCTGAGTCTTTCCCACCGAGGCTGTCAATCTATTCTGCTATTTCAGCCCAACTTGCTTTGGAAAGAAAGGCACCCATGTGAGCCCGCACAACTTCCAGGTTCCCAGCTGTTATTCCTCTATTTTCCAACCGTACATGAGCTAATTGGAGCTGAGCATTGCAGCGTACAGACTGTGCTGCTGTGGTACACACCAAGAAATAAACTAGGACAGAGACACCTGGCTCTGAAGGACAAACTTCCATTGTGTCAGAGGTCCCTGAGGCTGGTGACACCACAGCTAATGCTCCCAGGGTGTTCTGTGTGGCAGTGCCCCACACACGGACTCTCGTTCAACCCCTACGACAGCCTGGGGAGGTAAGCACCTCTCTCACTGCCCTTTTGTGTGTGGGGAAACTGAGGCTTAGGTTAAGTAACAGATGCAGCTCTCACAGTTATGAAGTGGGAAAGTCAAGTTTCAAACCCAGGGAGTATAACTTAACAAACTTGAGCTCTTAGCTCTTAGAAAAAGTCCCTGGGTGGCGCCTATGGCTCAAGGAGTAGGGCGCTGGCCCCATATACTGGAGGTGAAGGGTTCAAAATCTGGTCCCAGGCCAAAAACTGCAACCAAAAAAAAAGAAGAAGAAGAAAGAAAGAAAAGAAAAGGAAAGATAAGAAAGAAAAGGTCCCATATGGCAATAGGCCACAGGTTCAGAGGCTCCTCCCGCCCCACCCCTGTGTGTTTCCTCTAGCTCCTTTGCTGAAAACAAGGGCTTTATGCATCTGCTATGGTATGTATAGAACCCTCAGTCTGGAAAACATAAAATGCTCTTTGTTTTATTCAAACATGAATGGTTTCTATGTTCTCAAGTTTCTGCCTCCTTCTCAGACACTGACAGGACAGAGAGATACCACATTCCTTATAGATTATTAGTTTAGCTCCATTTGTGTAATTGATATATGTTTAAAACCCTGAAAAGAAGATGAGGTTGGTGAATGTGTGATCAGTCTGAATATCCCAGGTTGAATATTTGAGTAAACCAAGTTGCGGTAAGCATATTGCTTTGTTCACAAACTAACAAAGTGAAGGTTTATAAAGAATGCTGAAATTGAAGACATTTATTTCAGCGTATCCAGAAAGGTACTTTCCCCCATGTTTTAAAACACTATGTAAAACAAAGCATTGGGCTTCAAGGTAAAACTAGCCATTTCCTGGGTATTGAATAGTATAGGTTTCGGGTTTCTGAGAAACTTAGATTGTTGTCTACTCAAGTTTCCTGAAGAATCCAGGGTATGGAGTATGTTTTTAGGTCTCTAACTCTGTCTCCTGTCTCTCTTTAAGCTGGTAAAGTTAAGGCCAGCTTCATTCCAGGGAAACAAGAGCAGGAACATCAAGAATGGTGAGCGGAGGCTCAAGAACTTGGCAAAGAGGAGCCATGACATGGGGTTGAGAGGTGCACGTGGAGGAGAGAGGCTTCCTTTCTGGGCAGCCCTGCTCTGTCCATGTGTGGGGTGGGGGGCTTTAATGGCAGCGATGGCCATGCTCTGTGTTGGGAAAGAGATTCTAGGAGAGTGAATATAAGAGTCTTGGCTGATGAGGTATCCTTCCAGCTGCCTCCAAGAATCAGGACACAGTACTGTGGATTATTGCTCCATAGCAGGGGTCCTCAAACTATGGCCCGTGGGCCACATGCAGCGGTGTGATTTTATTTGTTCCCATTTTGTTTTATTACTTCAAAATAAGGTATGTGCAGTGTGCATAGGAATTTGTTCATAGTGTTTTTTTTAAAACGACAGTCCGGCCCTCCAATGGTCTGAAGGACAGTGAACTGGCCCCCTGTTTAAAAAGTTTGAGGACCCCTGCTCCAAAGTATAGGCACTGGGCTTACATCATGACCTGGTCCCAGTACCACAAACCCAGGGAGATGTGACCAGCAAATGTTGGATGCCACAATGTTGCATGCCAAAAATCATCCAAATAATTAGTAGTGGTGGCCTAGAATATTGTGTGGGAAAGTTGCCCCTGGGGTCACAGGGAAAAGTGGCTCCATGAGCACACAGCCCTAGGCACGCATCCCCGGGTTACCAGCGCCACACAAAAGGGTGCTTTATCTGACCACGAACTACAGAACTACTGTAATCTCAGGCTAATCTAATAGAAATGTAATGACAGTACACTGGGGGTGCTGGCTGATGAACTTCTGCGTACATTTGTGGCCCACATTTAAGAAGAACACTGACTGGGCAGCGCCTCTGGCTTAGTGGGTAGGGTGCTAGCCCATATACCGAGGGTGGCAGGTTTGAACCTGGCCCCAGTCAACTAAAACAGCAATGACAACTGCAACAAAAAAAGAGCCGGGCATTGTGGTGGGTGCCTGTAGTCCCAGCTACTCAGGAGGCTGAGGCAAGAGAATCGCTTAAGCCCAAGAGTTGGAGGTTGCTGTGAGCTGTGACACCATGGTACTCTACCCAAGATGACATAGTGAGACTCTGTCTTAAAAAAAAAAAGGAGAAGGACACTGATACTGGTTAACATGTATATCTAGGATAAGGTTTCTCGACCTCAGTGCTAGAACAACTCTGGCTGGGTAACTGTTGGTGAGGGGCTGCCCGTGCCTTGTAGGATATTTAGCAGCAACCCTGGCCTCTTCCTTCTAGATGCTGTTGCAACAACCAAAAATATTTCCAGACAGGACACCCCAGTTGAGAGCCACTGATCTGGGAAAAGTGAAGCTGGGGTGGTGATTTGATTAGGAAATATGTCTTCTGAAAAATATTTGAAGGAACTGGAGTGAATTCATTTAAAGAAGAATACATGTAATGATGTCATTTCATGCTTGAACGGTGCTGTAGGGGTCTGTTTGCCATCACTTTGGAGGAAGGGACAAAGCCACAGAATGAAGAACACACAGAACCACAGAAGAACACACCATGCTCATGGATGGGAAGAATCAACATTGTTAAAATGTCTATACTTCCCAAAGCAATCTACCTATTCAATGCCATTCCTATCAAAATACCAACATCGTACTTTCAATCATTTGGAAAAATGATTCTGCATCTTGTATGGCACCAGAAAAAACTCCTTATAGCTAAGGCAGTTCTTAGTAATAAAAATAAAGCTGGGGGCATCAGCATACCAGATTTCAGTCTGTACTACAAAGCCATAGTAGTCAAGACAGCATAGTACTGGCACAAAAATAGAGACATAGACACTTGGAATCGAATAGAAAACCAGGAAATGAAACTAACATCTTACAACCACCTAATCTTCGATAAACCAAACAAGAACATATCTTGGGGGAAAGACTCCCTATTCAATAAATGGTGTTGGGAGAACTGGATGTCTACATGTAAAAGACTGAAACTGGACCCACACCTTTCCCCACTCACAAAAATTGATTCAAGATGGATAAAGGACTTAAATTTAAGGCATGAAACAATAAAAATCCTCAAAGAAAGCATAGGAAAAGCACTGGAAGATATTGGCCTGGGGAAAGACTTCATGAAGAAGACTGCCATGGCAATTGCAACAACAACAAAAATAAACAAATGGGACTTCATTAAACTGAAAAGCTTCTGTACAGCTAAGGAGACAACAACCAAAGCAAAGAGACAACCTACACAATGGGAAAGGATATTTGCATATTTTCAATCAGGCAACAGCTTGATAACTAGGATCTATAGAGAACTCAAATTAATCCACATGAAAAAAGCCAACAATCCCATATATCAATGGGCAAGAGACATGAATAGAACTTTCTCTAAAGAAGACAGACGAATGGTTAACAAACACATGAAAAAATGTTCATCATCTCTATATATTAGAGAAATGCAAATCAAAACAACCCTGAGATACCATCTAACCCCAGTGAGAATGGCCCACATCACAAAATCTCAAAATTGCAGATGCTGGCGTGGATGTGGAGAGAAGAGAACACTTTTACACTGCTGGTGGGCTCTTTTTTTGTTGCAGTTGTCATTGCTGTTTTAGTCCCTTTCTGGAAGGAAGTATGGAGAAACCTCAAAGCACTCAAGCTAGACCTCCCATTTGATCCTGCAATCCCATTACTGGGCATCTACCCAGAAGGAAAAAAATCCTTTTATCATAAGGACACTTGTACTAGACTGTTTATTGCAGCTCAATTTACAATCGCCAAAATGTGGAAACAGCCTAAATGCCCACCAACCCAGGAAGGGATTAACAAGCTGTGGTATATGTATTCCATGGAATACTATTCAGCTATTAAAAAAATGGAGACTTTATATCCTTCGTATTAACCTGGATGGAAGTGGAAGACATTATTCTTAGTAAAGCATCACAAGAATGGAGAAGCATGAATCCTACATACTCAATTTTGATATGAGGACAATTCATGACAATTAAGGTCATGGGGTGGGGAAGGAAAAGCAGAGAGAGGGAAGGAGGGAGGGGGCGGGGCCTTGGTGTGTGCCACACCTTCTGGGGGCAAGACATGATTGCAAGAGGGACTTTACCTAACAAATGCAATCAGTGTAACCTGGCTTATTGTACCCTCAATGAATCCCCAACAATAAAAAAAAAAGAAAGTCCTAGGAGGCGGGGCATGGTGGCTCATGCCCATTATCCCAGCACTCTGGGAGGCCACCACGGGTGGATTGCCTGAGCTCAGGAGTTGAGATCAGCCTGAGCCCAGAGCCAGACCCCGTCTCTAAAAATAGCTGGGTGTTGTGGTGGGCACCTGTAGTCCCAGCTACTTGGGAGGCTAAGACAGGAGAATCACTTGAGCTCAAGAGTTTGAGGCTGCTGTGAGCTGTGATTTCATATCACTGTACCCAGGGCAACAAAGTAATACTCTGTCTCAAAAAAAAAAAGAAAGCTCTAGATTACATTTAGATTCAATATATAGAGAAACAAACTTTGCAACAGAGCTGTCTGGTACTGGCCTGACACTGCAGACTTTCCTCCCAGTGGAAGGGCTGGGTAACCAGCTCAGGGAGAGCAGTGTGTAGGGAAGAGTTTCTAGCACCGGATGAAGATTCAAATAATTTTGAAAGTCTCTTTCAATGACTTAGTTGTATGCTTCTGTAATTGGATATTCCCTGGGATTTGCTCTGGCCTTGCCCTCGACACAGTTTTATATTCCGTGTATGTCCCCTTAAACCTTTGCTAATAATCTAACAATAATAAGCGATATTTATTTGCAAGCTTTGCCTCACTGAATCTCCACAACAACTCTGTGAAACAGAGTTATCTTTGTTTTATCCAGGAGGAAGTTGTGCCCTAAAGGTAAGTAACTCCCCTGAGGAAAGAGCCCTGGGAAATTAGAGCAGGATTATGAGAACACATGTGATGAAAAAAAGACGGAGTCAGGCAGGCAGGCTGACATGACACAGGGTCCGGTTGGTTTAGGTCCCACACGGCCTTCACCTCCTGTGTCCCACCCTTACTGTTCTGTAAATTTGACTCCCTCCCTAAGGATGCCCATCTTGAATAGTTTAGGGAGATTGATTTAGAAAATTACCTTTTGCATTAGAAATATTGTAATAGGTTATCACTGAGTTGTGCTGATTATTATGTAACATAATATTTAATGTGGTCCTTACTTTGAACCTTTATGTATAAAACTGTGGCTTTGGAAATGGAAGAACAGAGCAGTCTTGGAGAGGCAACTCTTACTGTTCTCCAGAATCGCTGGCCTTCTGAAGAATAAAGTTTGGTGACCTGTCCCCGTCTCTGCATATTGGCTGACAGTGACAGGCGGCTGGACTGTCTTTGGTAACAATTAGACTCAGATCTAAAATGCCATCATAGTTGGTCTTTAATCATCATCTTGTATTTTATATAAATCCAAAGTATTCTAAATCTCGGGGTTCAAATCAGTTGCCAGGTGTGTGTTCTGTGCCATGGTCACCCACGGAAGGACAGGACGCACAGATGAAACCATTCATCCCCCCACACTCCCAGGCATCTTTTTTCTGAGGCTCTGGAAGGAAAAGTGGAAGGGGATATCAGCTGCAAAATTCCAGAATGTTGATAAGTAGATACCTTTCCTTAAACAATATCCAGTCTGCGGCAGAGTCATTCCCTGGGATCCTCAGCCGCTCTATTCATAACTGTCCCCTGATGGCCCCAAGCGCACCGTTTTCCACCGCGCAAGCAGAGCGCGACCAAAGTCAACGCAAGGTTGATTACTAGTCCTTTCCTCATAATACCTGTATTTCCCGTTCCTCCTTATTCTCACTGCAGAGAAAAAAAAAATTTCCAGAAGATTCTTGCAGCAGTATAACTGATCCCATTGTGTCGACTAACAACCACACTCCAAACCTTTTATGGCCCTCCCACAAAGCGCCTGCACTGTTAGAGAAGCCCTTGGCAGTCGGTGTGGTCTAAACTGAAACAGCCTGATTGTTTTGATTCCAGACTGCGGGGTAGGCGAGGTCTCCGCGGGCGCTCACGGCACCGCAGGGCGGGAGGTCTGGCTGAAAAGAGCTCTCCCTTTCACGACCCGCCGGCCCCAGGTTGCTCTGACGTTCACCCGACTCCTCCCCACCGCGGCCCGGCCTCACCTGGCTCTGCCACCCCGCTTCCCCCGCCGGCCCCAGCCCAGCCGAGGGTCAGGGCGGAGATGGCCCGATGGTCTGTGGACACAGAGCGGGCGCCGCACCCCTCCCAGCAGATCACCCCGCTCCTACCTCCAGATTCCACACTGCCTTTCCACAGGGCTGTTGTGAAGGTCCAAATAAACGATCCTTTGTAAAGGATCTGTAAAATGCTTCCTAAAGTGTAAAAATTAGCTGTTACTTTTAAACTGTAAATGTTAATTTTTACTTTTACCCCTCTCCCCAAATTTAAATGAATCCAGATTGCTTATAAAGTTCAAACTGAACTTGGAAGTTCATCCTAAAATGCCCCCAAGCTATTTTTCTAACCGTTCTCCCCTTCTTAACACCCTGTGTTCTCATCAGGCCTAGCTGTTCCGGGTCCCCTGGGGCCCTCTGCCTAGAACAGCCTTCCACCAGTTCAGCTCCACACCCACTGAGGACCAGCCCAGAGCTCCCCCACCCCACCCTCACTCTACCTTCCTTCCCTAAAAGATCTAAGGGAATGGGCCAGGAAAGTGAGCCTGGGAAAGCTGGACCTGTGAGAGAGGTGGAGGGAGGGCTAGCCCTGCACCGGGTTTAGGAAAAGAGCTGGGCCAGGGAACCAGGCACCAAAAGTTCTGAAGGAAGGACAGAACAGGCTCCCTCTGGGAGAGTGCCCATCCTCCCATGTCACCATGGTCGTGAGTCACTGTGGTCATAAGTCACCCCGATCTGGGCCTCAGGCAGACGGCTGGCCTGACAGAGCAGGTGATCTATAGTCTAGTTACCTTTGCAGCCCCCTAAAGCCACAGGGACTGTGGGGACTTCTCCTTCCTTTTCTTGCTTCAGGAAACGCAGCCTGTCACTGAAGAGATTCAGACAAGTGCTTGGGCTGGTTGCCTCTCAGAAAGCCTAGCCCTGGGATTAGTTTGTTGTTTATTCATTAATAAAGCTGAAAACAAGTATATCTGTTCCCCTCAGAGCTTTTCTCTGTCAAAGCACATGCACCTGTCTTAGGCAGTCTGGTTCCTTTATGTTCTGAAACGGGGCACACTGTCATACTTGTAGACCCCAAGGCTACTGTCATCACTCTTTTTGTTTAGTAATGTCAAACAGTCTTCCCAGTGAAAAACAGGTCACTGTATCCTGGACATCATCAGGGGATATATTGCTCAGTCGCCCAAAACTCCTACCAGGAGTCTCACTACAAATCCCTGCCTGCCGGGACCAAATTCTCATCTTTCAGGCTTGGGCACAGTCTGGCAGATGTGACTGTATAAGGCTTGTGAGAACTGAGGTGTCACAATCAGGCTGCCAGACCCATCCCTTAGGGCTGGGCTTGCCCTGGCCAATTACCCCACTGAAGGGCAGCTCTGGACTGTGTCAACCCCTGCTTGCCAGACCAAGGACAGTTCTGAAACACAAGGCAGGGAGATACTCCTTGTCCTAGTAGGACAGACAGTCGTCCTTGAGTTGAACCCTTCTGTGGGCCTCTCTGCCACAGACATGAAAGAAGCATCCCTGGCCTTCCAGTCTGGAAACTGTAGCCTCCCTACCCCTTGAAGTGGGCCTTCAACCGCGACATCAGGATTTCCGATTCTGCTAGTTGGACTTTTCTTTCTGATCCAACCTGATTTCTTGGGGTACTGATCTTACCTTTCTCCCCTATCCTGCCTGAAGGGACTCCCAGCCTGATGTCCTATGCCTGAGCCTACGTGTCCCCTTCTACTCCTCCTGTTTCAGGTCTCTGCCCCCCATGGGCCTCCCCATCCCATTGCAGCCCAGGGCCTGGCACTGATCCAGGGAAGGCTTCTGATTCACACAACTTCTGTTTCACTTTTTGACAGACTTCTACACATTCAGATACCGTTTTTTAGAGGATAAGATTACCAAGTGTGGCTTAAGCATAGAAAGTGAAGAATACATAATAATCTTAAAATTTTTTAAAGTTGAACACAAATATACACTCAAGAAGAGTTTATGTAAATTTGTGAATATTTTATGCTATTTTCTTTTTCCCATTTCTGGCCTGTCACATTTATTATAGACTTCTCTGGGTCTCTAAATGTGCCAAGCCACCGAGTGCAGTGACTCACACCTGTAACCCTAGCACTCTGGGAAGCTGAGGCAGGTGGATTGCTCAAGCTCAGGAGTTCAAGACCAGCCTGAGAAAGAGCAAGACCTTATCTCTAAAAATACCAGGGCGTTGTGGCAGGTGCCTGTAATCCCAGCTACTTGAGAGGCTAAGGCAAGAAGATCACTTGAGCCCAAGAGTTGGAGGTTGTTGTGAGCTATGACGCCACAGCACTCTACTGACGGTGACAAAGTGAGACCCTGTGTCATATAAATAAATAAGCCAAGCCATATCTTGCCTTTTTATGTCTTTGTTCCTGCTGCTTTTCAAGTTCTTAGTACATGGTAGGAACTTACTAAACGCTTGCTGAGTAATGCTCCACCTTACAGACTGCTCTTTGCTGAGTATTTAACTCATAGTCTTTAAAATAGGTTAAATTAATGAATAAATAAATATCTAGCCTCTGCTGCCAAGGGAAACAACACATTCTTAGCTTTTGAGGAGCTACTTATGGGAGAAACTATTATTTATCTTCCTCTGTAAAGAAAATGGTCTTTAAAAAATTATAGTATATGAACTCTTGCTGATATTATAACAAAAAGCTTTGGAGGATTGTAAAACCTGTATGACAGTAGTCAGGAAAGGAACTTGGAGAAGGACTTAACTGATGATAATGGCCACACTTTTTTTTTTTTTTTTTTGAGACAGAGTCTTACTACGTCACCCTCGGTAAAGGGCCATGATGTCACAGTTCACAGCAACCTCAAACTCTTGGGCTTAAGCGATTCTCTTGCCTCAGCCTCCCAAGTAGCTGGGACTACAGGCTCCTGCCACAACGCCCAGCTATTTTTTGGTTCAAGTTCTCATGGTTGTTTGGCAGGACCGGGCTGGATTTGAACCCATCAGCTGTGGTGTATGTGGCTGGCACCCTAGCCGCTGAGCTACAGGCACTGAGCCAATAGCCACACTTGATTATTTGTTAAGCTTGAATCCTCTTGGTCATTTCTTTCCACAAATAGAGTGCAAAATAGCAATGTCCTTGTAAAAGAAAAAGAACTTTGTAGGGAATGAAGAATTAAATTTCTAGCAATAATGCATACTAAATATCCATTTAAAAAGAACAACCTTACTAAAAAACACTAAAAGTACTGAATTAAAGAAAAAAACAACAGGACAAAACTACACACACACTTTTGAATATTTTGATTTGCTGGCAAGAAAAATAAGGACATTTGCATGGGTTAAAAAAACTAAAACATAGGCTGGGTAGTGACTCACACCTATAATCCTAGCACTCTGAAAGGCCAAGGCGGGTGGATAGCTTGAGCTCAGGAGTTCAAGACCAGCCAGACCCCATCTCTACTGAAAAATAGAAAAATTAACCAGGCATTGTGTTAGGCACCTGTAGCCCAAGCTAATCAGGAGGCTGAGGCAAAAAGATCGCTCAAGCCCAGGAGCTTGATGTTTCTGTGAGCTATGACACCACAGCACTCTACCCACTCTACCCAGGGCAACAGAGTGAGACTCTCTGTCTCAAACAAAAAAAAAAAAGCCAAAACAGGAATCCACACTGGTAAGAGAGTGCGGAACACACTGGCCGTGTATTCCAGGGGCCAAAAGCTTTTGTCTTAAGTGCCATGCAGAACACCAGAGGCAAAGCTAGGACCACACAGACTGGGGACTCCCAAGTTAGGCCCCCCTACCTCTTCATTGCCAAAAGGCCACGACCTCACTTGGTCTTTGTTCTGAGTGAAGGAAAAAAATATTGCTTGAAATTGTGTATAAATACGCCAGTCACCACACAGGTTTGAGGCCTGAATTCACAGCACCTCTAGTCCCAAAGAATCTTAAACCAAGAATTAACTGGAAAGAACTCCTAGTTGGGAAAGCTGCAATGTTTAATAGAAGCAAAACCATTCTCTGAAGAAATACACCCTGGATCCAGGCCTCAGAGAATTCCAATAGATAATCCCCTAGAATATTCATAAATTCCTAATAATAAAAATCACAAAGTTCACAAGGAGAAAGCTACCAGGAGCAGGAATTGACAGAAACAAGGAGCAGATAGGAAATGAAAAGGCGTAAGATGTTGAAACCTTTAGATACAGGCTACAAAATAAGCCTTTTTAATATGTGAGAAGAAATGAATGAAAGAATGGAAAGTCTTAGAAAGGAACAAGAGACTAAAAAACCTGACCAGATGGGGTGGTGCCTATAGCTCAGTAAGTAGGGCACCGGCCCCATATACCGAGGGTAGCAGGTTCAAACCCGGTCCCGGCCAAACTGCAAAAAAATAGCCGGACATTGTGGCGGGCACCTGTAGTCCCAGCTACTCAGGAGGCTGAGGCAAGAGAATCGCCTAAGCCCAGGAGTTGGAGGTTGCTGTGAGCTGTGACGCCAGGCACTCTACCAAGGGCGATAAAGTGAGATCTGTCTCTAAAAAAAAACAAACAAAAAAAAACCCTGACTAGATGGATTTGAAGAAGAATCAATCTGAACATCTTAGAAATGACAAATAAATAATTGAAATGTAAAACTCACTGGGCGGGTTTAGTCCATGGATGCGAGTGGCAGAGAGGATTTGTTAAGCAGGAGTAGAAGGTGAAGAAATCACGCTGGAAGCAGTGTGGAGACACAGGAGGGAAATGTGGTAAGACACACGAGGACCTGAAATGAGAAATTTTAGCTTCCATCTACTCAGTGGTCCAGAAGGGAACACTTGAGTATGAACGAGAAACAATTTTCAAAAGAAAAAGACTGAGTCTTTATGAAAGCTTCTACTCTTCAGATTCAGGAAGGCCAAGGAATCTCAAGTAGGATAAATAACTGAAGAAGGACAAAGACCAAAAAGATATTAAAAATAGCAAAAGAATAGACAGATTACCTAAAAAGAAGTGACCATCAGACTAATAGCTTACTTTCCAAAGTAACGAGAGAAGCCAGAAAAATGATGGGATTATATCTTCTAGATGCTGTGAGAAGAGGAAAAGTGAGGCAGGAAGTATGGATACCTACAGGGGCTACAGACACCCATACGACATGTGAAGAAGGTGTGCCTCCCATTCATTAAGGCTTTATGTCCATTAGATGCCACCATAAAAGCAGGACTTTCACCAAAGGATAGAATCGGTCTTGATGGCTGTCCAAAGAATCTGTGTCAGGAACATTGAGTAAGTTGGAGAAATGAGTCATGAACAAAGCTTTCCTGTCCAGGGGTCCAAACTATTGAGAACTTCAAGAAATGGACCAAAACAAGCATTTACTGGGCCAACCTAAGAGTCCAGGGGAAGCCTGAGCAGTTGGGCTGCCTGGCAGGCGGACTAAGTTTGTCCTTCCAGCCCCAGCAAAGCAGGGGTGGTAACCTGTACCTCTCACCAAGGCCAACACACTCACAGAACGAGGCCTGAGATAAAAGCTTTGGTGAACTCATCTAGACATTTATAAGCAGGAAAACTAGAAGGAAGTGGGTTTTTAAAATTGTAGGTTGTGTGTACATTATTTGTTTTATACTTCAGTTTTCTTTATACTTTGAATTACAGACTGGTTGGTGGGAGCATTGCTGGGCACTCCTACCATTTTCTTAATACTTAGGGCATATCTCTGAGCTTAGAGGGAAAATATGTAAGAAGGGAGGGAACTATTAAGACCTTCTTCACTTGGTGCTTCCTTCACGATGTATACACGGGATGTCTACAGCTGCAGTTCCCAACCCCCAGGCTATGAAGACCATTGGTCTGGATCCTGTTAGGATCCAGGCTCCCTGCAGGAGGTGAGGGGCAGGCAAGGGAGTGAAGCTTTTCTGTATTTATAGCTGTTTCCCATCGCTCACATCACCGCCTGAGCCCCATCTCCTGTCAGATGGCAGCACCATTAGATTCTCATAGGAGCTTGAACCCTACTATAAACCATACATGTGAGGGATCCAGGTTGTGAGCTCCTATGGCAATCTAACGCCTGATAATCTGGGATGGAGATGTAGTGAGCTTGAATCATCCCGAAACCATTCCCCCTTACCCCATGGAAAAAGTGTCAATGGAAGCCATCCGAGGTGCCCTCCAAACTGGGGACCATTGTGCTATAGAATAACAGTCCCTGGCATGTAGCAGATGCACTAAAAATGTTGGTTCCCTTCCCTACTACCAAGGGGCCAAGGCCCACAGCAGGAAGCAGGGAGACTACAGATACAAAATGTATGGAATTTCAAAGCCAAAGGCATAGAGGGTAGAGTTTAGGGAGGAAGGTCTCATCCAGAGACACTTAGAGGCAGATTCTGCTAGGAAACAATTCTCCTGCCAGCAATGCCAACCCTTTGGTTCTCCTTTGGTCTGGAAAGTGACAGCTTTGCTTCTCACTAACCCAGAGATGATAAAAGGAACCAATGCTGGTTTGATGCTATAATAGCTAAGTCAAATCTTGACTTGAATTTAAGAAACTGGGATAAGAAACTAGCTCTGTTAGTTTTATATTCTTAGTTCCTCCTGCTTTTAAGATATCTTACCCAAACCAAAGACAGAAATAATTTTTCATATTTCAGTCAAATACAACAGTTCTGGTGGCACTGGACTGAGAAACCCAGGAAGGGCGGCAAGATTATGTGGTGTGGACTGGGGCCCTGGAAGGAAAGAGCTGGCACTATTGGTCCTTTTCCATCCGGGCAATTTTCCTGCTGCCTTGTGGAAACCACCTACATTCTCTCAGAGGAAGTTTCCACAGTCTGTCATCAGAATCAGAATCTAGCTAGGCTGTGGATCTCCTGGTCATTACCAAAGTGGCATTTATTGCATGAAATTCTGCTTTATTGCTCTGAAATGTGGTCTGTAGTTATGGAAGCTATGTTTTCCCAAACCTGGAAATGTGGTTCAACAGCAGTCATGAGTGCTGCTTCCAGATGTGAGAGGTCTGAAAGGCACAGTTTGGATTCACAACTATTGGAATTTCTGGACTATTTCAGTGGTTTGGAGAGATGCTAGGTAAAATAACTAAAATTAGGACTGTGTTATTAAATGTGAGGCTCATAGTCATGGTGTGGATGGACCCTACAGGATGCAATTTTTTCTTAGTGTAAAGTAGATCATAATTGCTTAGAAAACCAGATGAAACATCCCCCAGATTCTGGGACTCAGCAGCATGAACTTCAGGTAAGCTCTGACTGGTCACAGCTTCCTCCTTCCTGCCTCAGTAGTGTAAGAGGCACAAGCTCATTCTTAGGCTTTTTAGTATTTTCTTTGCAATTTTATGATGCCACATTTTATATTAGGATTGAAGGCTGGAAAATGAAAGAAACTATTTTATTGCAAAACAAACTAAAGAATTGGATGGGAGCCAGAATGCAGGGAATGAGAAGGTGGGTGTAGTGGATCGGTCCCTTAATTTCCATCCCCACTTCAAGTCCAGATACCCCTGTATGTTCAAGGATGCCGTGAAGCCGTGGGCTCTGTAGGGAGACACAGGTGAATTATGCAGGGCAGTGAACTTCTAAAATCCTAGATTCAGAGAGGATCACTATTTTTACATTTAGCTGCTAAGATTTCTGATCCTCCTGTCAAACCCTTAAAAAAGGATCTTTTCCCTGTATACTTTAACCGATTAAACAATATTACTGAAAACCTCTCATTAAATTGTGCCTTCAGGCACTTGAGTATAACTGGGTGACAAATTAGTAGCATTTGTTCTGAAGCATGCATGAAGTTCCCAAAGACATACACATCCTTTCAGCTCACTTATCAGCTGCACAGAGTCCTCATTCTTTAGTGCACGGCCTTCCCTCTAGATAATTTTTGAGGGAAACTCCCCACAGTGTGAATCAAAACTGTCTCTGAGTCCTTGTTGTAGCCGGTACGTTTCCCCATCGTGGACTTTCACACTGTATTGAAATTACCTGGTTACACATTTGTGTCTCCCTTCATCTCCTCTACATTTCTCAAGAACAGGGATTATACCTCTTCCCTTTTGCGTGAAGGATGTTAAATTTAAAGTTCTAACTGAGGTTTCCAAGATACAACAGATACTGCATACCAAAGTGAGGTACCACGTCACTGGGCAGAGTTCAAAAAGGAAATCTTTGACAACCATTCCGTAATTCTTAGCCACCTCACTCACTCTGACAATCATTTCCATAGTTTGCAGCCACCTCGCTCACTTTGACAGTCATTTCCATAGTTTGCAGCCACCTCGCTCACTTTGACAATCATTTCCATAGTTTGCAGCCACCTCGCTCACTCTGACAGTCATTTCCATAATTCGCAGCCACCTCGCTCAGACAAAGGATATAAAAAGGAGCCAGAGTAGGAAGAGAAGATTTTTGAAGATATTTTCTTTGGAGAAAAAATTTTTTTCTGTGCTATGAGAACAGATTCCTCTCTCTCCCCATCAGACAAATACAAAGCTTAACTTGAAGAGCTTGTTGTATGCTCCTGCCTGGGAGAAGGCGGGGGAAACCATGGATTAGAGTCTACATCGTACTTGAGAAGTTCAGTGTGGTCTGGGACAGATGAGAGAGAGAGAGAGAGACAGAGAAAGGAAACACAGAACTGCATTTGGGAAGTCACTACTCTTGTAAGGCAAGGAAGGTGCTTTTCCGGCAGCGGACACGTCTCTACAGCCATTCTGAGTCCTCAGCAATGGGACGACCTGGGAGAAGGGACTTGAGCAGTGGCGAGTCACTAGTGAAATGGACTTTTGGAAAACCAGGGGCTGAAGCCACAGCAGGTAGTTAAAGGAGAAGCCAGATTTTCATTAGAGGCTTCCAAAGTTCCATCCTGTATTTCCCTACTGAGTGCACTTTAAAAGGTCAGAGGGAAATAAAAAGAGATTTTTGCTTTGATTATAACTACAGGTCATGCTGAACCAATTTATTAATCACATTTATTTCACTAGGTGTCAGACATTGTGTCTGACTCATCCTAGGCATTTAATAAATGCTAAACTGAGATGACCTGATTTTGGAACACATTCTTTTTCAACTGTATCAAAATATGTCCACAAGACAGCCCAACTGAATGGCAGTCCAGATTTTATCTCAGGGTTATAGCTTCTTAAATTACAGTTCGGGGCAGGTTTTATGTGAACTTAACGACTAAATATAAGCACACATTTAGAAATCAGCTCTTAATTATCATATGTAAGTAGAAATTAGTTTTCAAGCTCCAGAGATTTGATCTTATTGTTACCCACGCAGAGTCCAGATGTATGGTGGTCCAGTTTTTGGCAATGTCATCGTAAAAGAAATATCAGTCCAGTGGGACAGTGTAAGTAGAAAAATACCAAAGGCTGAATATGGATAACGCATGGCAAAACTTCCTTTTGGAAAAATCCTCTTTGCCAACTTCTACCCTCCTTACTAAGCCCCCAAACTTTTCCTTTCCTGGAATTTCCCTCACACTCTCTCTGTAATCCGCTCCTCACCTCTCCTGCTGCTTCTGTTCCTCTCTGTCACTAGCAGGCCCACTATCTTCTGTCCTTGTGTTGGCGAATAGGGAGACTTAGCTGGAAATGTCAAGATTTTCATAAGATGTTGGGTAGAGAAAGAAGAGGATGTGAATATCTCATTGTATTTCACCTTCATGCCATGAAAGGGAGACTCAATAAAGGGTAGTGTCAGGAATGAGACAAACAGATGACCTCTGTTTTAGTAGCTCTGAGACCTTTCAAAGGTGACCCTTCTCCACCCTGTAATAACTTTCATCTTTAGCTTGATAATAAACTTCTAAAACAAGAAATGCATTCCTTTGGTTTTGTTCCCAATTAAAGTATATAGTATAATAGAATTTAGTCTGATCTAATTTTTAAAATTTCATTAGTCACTGATATCTGGAGAAATGATTATACCTTACTAAGATTAAGATAGGATGGTAAATCAAGAGGAAGAAGGTTAAGAGAAATGACATCAGCATGATGGTGGAATAAGAGAGTCCCCACTCTTATTCCTTCATCATAATAATAATTCAGTGGCTATTGATGGACAAACACGCCTTTGTGGGGGCTTTGGGATCCAAGTAGGAAGTTGCAAAATCCCAGTGAAGCCCAATACTGAGGGGGGCCATTGAGAAGGCAGACTCATGCCTAGGTGGCAGGCTCATCAACCACAGTTAGTTCCAGCTATCAATCTGGGAACAGCCCAATCCCCTGTAGATTCAGCTACAACCCTATTTGGCCTTGGTCTTGACATGGCACTATCTGCCAAGGGACACAAACAAGTCACACACAGTAGTGCCTCAGATAATAAGCCCATGGACCTTGGTCCCAATTATGGACCCTAAATCAGCCTGTGATCCAGCTCTAGTTCCTCTCAGCCACACTCAGGGAGAAGTTCACCCAGAGACCTGGTAAGAGACATACCTGTCCACACCCCCAGATGCAAGCTTGCTGACCTCAGTCCAACTACAGATCCTGAGGGACACCTATGGACTGGATTCAGCACTTCTCAGCTGTGGCTTGGAGGCATAATGGTAGTACTGCCTACCCAGGAACCTGGCACAGGCGTGCCCATCCATGCCTGTGGAGGCAGGCCTGCAAACCTCGGACTCATTGTGGATCCTGGAGTAGCACTGTGATTTGCTTCCATCCTTTCTTGGCCATTGACAGGGCCAATCCTGCCTGCCTGGTGACTAGGCAGAAGTCCTCCCAGGAACACAGTAGGAGCCATAACCATTCACATACCTGGTAACAAACCTACCATCTATAGGCCCCACAGCAGACCCTGAAGCAAGCCTTTGTTCTACTGTTAGCCCTACTGACCAATGTCTAGGAGGAATCCAGTCCACCCAGGGACCAGATAGGAGGAGATCTATGACCACCTGAACCACTGGCAGTATGCCCCTAACCATGCACTTCACTGCAGATATAGTTGCAGTTATGTGAACTGGTTCCAAACCTGCTCAACTGCAATCCTGAAAGCAATCCTATCAGCCTTGAGAATAAACAGGAGAATGTCTTTACCTACCAAAACCAATCTGTAAAGAACAAAAGGGGTTGTTTTATCCTTTCAAAGCACAAACACCAATGCAAGATTACACATATCATTAAAAAAATAGGCATGGGTGGTGCTTGTGGCTCAAAGGGGTAGGGCGCTGGCCCCATATGCCGGAGGTGGCGGGTTCAAACCCAGCCCTGGCCAAAAACTGCAAAAAAAAAAAAAAAAAAAAAATCAGGCATGATACTACTAAAGGAAACTAGTAAAACTCCAGAAACAACTCAAAATATGAAAATCTATGAATTTCTTGACAAAGAATTTAAAATAATCATCTTAAAGGAGTCCAATGAGATGCAAGAGAATACAAATATAGACAGTGACACAAAAATCAGGAAGCCAAGGCATGAAAAAATGAGAAGTTTAACAAAGAAATAGAAACCATAATAAAGAACCAAACAGAAATCCTGGACCTAAAGAATAAATGGCAGAATTGAGACATTCAATAGAGAGCTTCAAAAGCATGTTTGATTATGCAGGAAAAAAGCATCGGCACATGGGACCTATGGGACACCATTCAGTGATCAAATATATTTAAAGAATAATAGCTGAAAACTTCCCAAATCTTAGGATATACATGCACATCCAAATTGATGAAGCTCAAAGGATTGGATCTCAAGCAAGATCAACCCGAATAAGACATATTATTATCAATTTGTCAAAAATCAAAGACAAAGAGAGAATTTTGAGAGCAGAGAAAACAAATGGACTGGTCACATACAAGGGAATCATGTATAAACTATTGGTGAATTTTCAGCAGAAATCTTATAGACCAGAGGAATGGCATGATATATTTAAAGTGTTGAAAGAAGAAAATCTGCCAACCAAAAATACTAAGCCCAGCAAAACCATTGTTCAGAAATGAAGGAGAGATAGACATTCCCAGACAAACAAAAGCTGAGGGCTTCATTACCACTAGACCTGCTTTATAGGAAATACAGATGGTTCTTGACTCTGGACAAGACACATTACTGAAATTGTCTTTGGGTCTGATTTGTATGGAACTCAGATCCCTGATGAACAGCACATATGCAGCAATAACAATAATAATAACAATAATAATGGTTCGTATGTGGTAATAACACAGTATAATAATACAATAATAATAATAATGTCCCTGTAGTGTAATAAGTTATAGAAACTATTGTGTTTTTTCTTTTAATTCAAACAAACAGGATATAAAAAGTAAACTCATACAAAAATAGTTAGACAAGAGATAGGAGAAATTTCAAAGAAGAATATTAAAGGTTAACACTCACCTAACGTTACACCAACACTAATTAGGCCTATAGGAATTTTACATTTATTTTAATGTCCTAAAAAATTAATAATAAATTATCCATTTCAATACTTAATCCACTATGCTGCTTAGTAATAAGTGATGTTTTCATTGGAGCTCTGACTTTCTCATATTCAATTATTCTCAGTTTATCCCTTATAATTGTTCTAATAGTTGAGTGACTAAAAACTAATGCTTTCCCAGTGGATGATGGCATCTGGTTGTTCTCCAAATGCTTAATTATTTTTACTTGGGTTTCCATTGTAATCATCTTTCTCTTCTCTGCAGGGTCACTTGGACTTGCAGTGGACTTTTACTTTGGAGGCATGTTCATAATTGTAAACACAGACTCACAACATCAAATTAAAAAGTTAAGATGAAACTGATGCTATTTGTAAGTGATCATATAAACAATGAGGCCAGATGCTAGTGTAAAGATTCTGGTGTAAGCACCAATGAATTGCTTATACCATGTGAGTTTATTTTCATTCATGGAAGAGACTAGTTTCTGAATTACTAATTTATTTAATTATAAATTACCCTTCTGGAAGCCTTGGAAGCCCATTCATAAGTGTGGAATGCCATTAAGTCAGGTTGTTCATAACCAAGGGACTGCCAGTACTGAAGAAAGTTCTTCAAGTTGAAATAAAAGGGTGCTAAGTAATAATGTGAAATGATGTTTAAAAAGTATTAAATATAATGATAGCTATAGTAATTTGTTAATGGACACATAACATAAAAAATGCAAAGTGTGATATCATAAATGTGTGGAGGTAAAAATGTATAGTTTTATGTGCAACTGAAGTTAAATTGTTGGGTTAAAGTGGACTGTTACATTTTATGTAAGACTTATTGTAACTCTAAAGGATAAAATTCTAGTAGATGCACAAAAGACAGAAGGAAAGGAATCAGACGACCACTGCAAAAAAAAGATCAAATTACAAAGGAAGACAGCAAGACAGGAAGAAACAAACTACCAATCAAAAATTAACAAAATGAAATAGTAAGTACAACCAGCAGTCTGTATTCACAGGCTTCACATCCATGGATTTAATCAACCATGGCTCAAAAACCTTAGGAAAAATAATAAGAATAACAATATAGCAATAAAAACAATGAAAGCTTTTCCTTTAAGGTCAGAAATATGACAAGGGTGCTCACTTTCACTCCTGCTACTTAACGATAGTGCTGGCAGTTCTAGTCAGAGCAGTTATGCAAGAAAAAGAAAATAGGCATCTGAATTGGAAAGAAAAGAGTTAAAACATCTTTGTTTTCAGATGACATTATTATACATATTAACAACTCTAAACATTTCACACACACACAAACACACAAATAAGCTGGTAGAACTAATAAACAAATTTAGTAAAGTTGCAGGATGCAAAATCAACATATGAAAATCAGTTGCATTTTTATATGCTAACAATAAATTATCTGTAAATAAAACCCTCTTATCTACAATAGTGTCAGAAAGAATAAAATACTCAGGAATAAACATAACCAAGGAGTTCAAAGAGCTATACATTGAAAACACATTTTGAATAGTTTTGATGAAAGATATTGAAGAAGACACAAATAAATGAAAAGTTATTCTATGTTCCAGGATTGGAAGAATTCATAATGCTAAAATTTCCATACTACCCAAAGCAATCCACAGATCCAATGCAATTTCTATCAAAATCCCATGGTATTTTTTTCGTAGAAATAGAAAACAATAAAAAAATTACTATGAATCACAAAAGACTCTGAATATCCAAAGTTCTTGAGCAAAAATAACTAAGCTGGAGGCATCACATTTCCTGATTTTAAACTATATGACAAAACTATAGTAATTGAAAGAGTATGGTACTGCCATAAAAACAGACATAAAGATTAATGGAATAGAATAGAGAGCCCAGAAATAAACCCACTCACACACAATCAACCAGTCTTTGACACAGGCACCAAGAATGCACGATGGCAAAAGGATAGTCTCTTTAATACATGTTACTAGGAAAAATAAACATCCACTTGTAAAAAATTACATTGGACCCATTTCTTACACTATGTACAAAAATTAACTCAAAATGAATTAAAGATTTAATATTAGACCTGAAAGGTTAAAAATCCTAGAAGAAATATTAAAATAGAGCTCCATGACATTGATCTTGGCAATAATTTTTTAGATATGACACTAAAAGCATAGGTAAAAGCAAAAATGAAAAATTAGGACTACTTCAAACTAAAAAGCTTCTACACTGCAAGAAATCAATCAGTTAATTAGTCAACAAAATGAACAGGCAACCTACAGAACTAGAAAAAAACATTTGTAAACCTGATAAAGGATGGACATTAAAATACATAAGAAACTCATTCAACTCTATAGCAAAAAACCAAATCACCCAATTTGTTAAAATGCACAAAAACCTGACAGACATTTTTCAAAAAAAAAAAAAAAATATATATATATATCTAAATGGCCAACAGTGTATGGAAAGGTGCTCAACATCACTAATCATCAGGGAAATACAAATCAAACTCACAATGAGCTACCTGTCACCTCGTGCCTGTTTGGATGACCATTATCAAAAAGACAAGAGAGGCTGAGTGCAATGGTTTCAGCCTGTAATCCCAGTACTTTGGGAGACTAAGCTAGGAGGATCACTTGAGGTCAGGAGTTAGAGACCAGCCTGAGTAACAGCAAGACCCCATCTTTACAAAAAAATGTAAAACTTACTGGGCATTGTGACAAGTACCTGGAGTTCCAGCTACTCAGAAGGCTGAGGTAGAAAGACTGCTTGAGTCCAGGAGTTCAAGGTTGAATGGAGCTGTGATGACAACACTGCACTCCAGCCTGGGTGATAGAGTGAGACTCGGGAAGGAAGAAAGGAAGGGAGGGAGGGAGGGAGGGAGGGAGGGAGGAAGGAAGGAAGGAAGGAAAGGAAGGAAAGGAAGGAAGGAAGGAAGATAGGAAGGGAGGAAGGATTTAAAAGACAAGAGATGACAAGTGTTGGTGAGAGTGTAGAGAAGAAGATATCTTTGTATACTTTTGGGAAGTGTATAGTCAGTATGGAAAACAGCATGCAGACTCCTTAAAAAATTAAAAACAGAACTACCATATATCTAGTAATCTCACTTCTGGATATGAAGTGGGTGTGTATCCAAAGAAAATGTAACCAATATCTGGAGGAGCTATCTGTAACTGATGTTCATTGCAGTATTATTCACAAGAGCCAAGATACAGAAACAACCTAAGTGTCCACTTACAGATGAATGGATAAAGAAACTGTGGTGCACATATACAGTGAAATTTTATCCTTAAGAAAGAAAGAAATCCTGTCATTTGTGACAATATGGGTGAAGCTGGAGGATGTAACACTAAATGACATAAGCCAGACACAGAAAGACAAATAGCAAACTATAAGCACATATTCACTTGGATACTGACATATAATATCACTTACCTGTGGAATCTAAAGATGTCGAACTCATAGAAGCAGAAAAGACAATGGTGGTTATCAGGGGCTGGGAGTTGGAAGAAATGGGGAAATTTGGGTCAAAGGGTACAAACTTACAAGTATAACATGAATAAGTTCTAGGGATATACAGCATGGTGACTATAGTTAATAATATTGTATTATGCATTTGAAATTTGCTAAAATGGTAGACCTTAAATGTTCTCACCACACACACAAAGAGTCAATAGATGTGTTGATTATGGTAATTATTTCACAATGTATATTATGTGAAATCATCCAGTTGTACCACTTAAATACTGTACATAGAATTTTTATTTATCAATTATACTGCAATAAAGCTGTGGAGAAAAAAAGAGAAAGGAAGCCAAGAAATTAAAAGGAAAATCTCAAATATTAAAAAAGATGGGACTGGCTTGGTGCTTGTAGCTCAGTGGTTAGGGTTCTGGCCACATACATCAAGGCAGGCAGGTTCAAACCCAACCCAGTCCTGCTAAACAACAACAACAAAAAAATAGCTGGGCATAGGGTGGGTGCCTGTAGTCACAGCTACTTGGGAGGCTGAGACAAGAGAATTGCTTAAGCCCAAGAGTTTGAGGTTGCTGCGAGCTGTGACACTATAGCACTCTACTGAGGGCAAGATAGTGAGACTCTGTCTCAAAAAAAAAAAAAAAAGAAAGAAAGAAAAAAGAAAAAGTGGGAGCATTAGACAAAAAATTTCTTGCTTTCTTCAAAAAGGGGTTTGTAGAGTCTAAATGGCTGGTAGGAGTGTTGGCTGGTACAAATTTTAGGATAGAGAGGGGACAATTTGGCTACATGTATGAGAAGACTTATATTTGCAAAGCCAATTTGATCCAGTCACCCTACTTCTATAAATTCATTCTAAAGAACCAACAGGATGCATTTCCAAGGTTATCTCTGGTGTTGGTTAAAATTAATGCAATAATTGTGGCAAATAATTGTAGGCACTTAAATGTCCAATTACAGGGAACTGAATGAGTGAATTAAGGTTCAACATTAGTGGAATAATATGATTTACTTGCATTTGTAAATCATATCATGGAATAATAACTCATTATGTGAAAAATGTTCATAAAAATCAGTAAGTGGGCAAGGTTTCCCATTGTCTCCATTGCTCTTTAACATTGTAATGGAAGTTTTAGCCATTGCAATTAGGGAAGAAAAGGCGATCAAGGGTATCCACATAGGGTCAGAAGAGATCAAACTTTCACTCTTCGCAGATGATATGATTGTATATCTGGAAAACACTAGGGATTCTACTACAAAACTTTTAGAAGTGATCAAGGAATACAGCAATGTCTCAGGCTACAAAATCAACACCCATAAATCTGTAGCCTTTATATATACCAACAATAACCAAGCCGAAAAAACAGTCAAGGACTCTATTCCTTTCACAGTAGGGCCAAAGAAGATGAAATATTTGGGAGTATACCTATCAAAGGATGTGAAAGATCTCTACAAAGAGAACTATGAAACTTTAAGAAAAGAAATAGCTAAAGACGTTAACAGATGGAAAAACATACCATGCTCATGGCTGGGAAGAATCAACATTGTTAAAATGTCCATACTACCCAAAGCAATATATAATTTTAATGCAATTCCTATTAAAGCTCCATTGTCATATTTTAAAGATCTTGAAAAAATAATACTTCGTTTTATATGGAATCAGAAAAAAACTCAAATAGCCAAAACATTACTCAGCAATAAAAAACAAAGCAGGAGGAATCATGCTACCAGACCTGAGACTGTACTATAAATCAATGGTGATCAAAACAGCATGGTACTGGCACAAAAGCAGAGAAGTAGACGTCTGGAACAGAATAGAGAACCAAGAGATGAATCCAGCTACTTACCGTTATTTGATCTTTGACAAGCCAATTAAAAACATTCAGTGGGGAAAAGATTCCCTATTTAACAAATGGTGCTGGGTAAACTGGCTGGCAACCTGTAGAAGATTGAAACTGGACCCACACCTTTCACTCTCACTGGTTAAAAGATCTAAAATTAAGACATGAAACTATAAAAGTACTTGAAGAAAGTGCAGGGAAAACTCTTGAAGAAATTGGCCTGAGTGAATATTTTATGAGGAGGACTCTCCAGGCAATTGAAGCAGTATTAAAAATACACTACTGGACCTGATAAAACTAAAAAGCTTCTGCACAGCCAAGAACATAGTAAGTAAAGCAAGCAGACAGCCCTCAGAATGGGAGAAAATATTTGCAGGTTATACCTCCAATAAAGGTCTAATAACCAGAATCCACAGAGAACTCAAACGTATTAGCAAGAAAAGAACACGTGATCCCATCTCAGGGTGGGCAAGAGACTTGAAGAGAAACTTCTCTAAAGAAGACAGACACACAATCTATAAACACATGAAAAAAAGCTCATCATCCTTAATCATCAGAGAAATGCAAATCAAAACTACTTTGAGATATCACCTAACCCCAGTAAGAGTAGCCCACATAACAAAATCCCCAAACCAGAGATGTTGGCGTGGATGTGGAGAAAAGGGCACACTTCTACACTGCTGGTGGGAATGCACACTAATACGTTCCTTCTGGAAGGATGTTTGGAGAATACTCAGAGACCTAAAAATAGACCTGCCATTTGATCCTATAATTCCTTTACTAGGTTTATACCCAGAAGACCAAAAGTCAAAATATAACAAAGACATCTGCACCAGAATGTTTATTGCAGCCCAATTCATAATTGCTAAGTCATGGAAGAAGCCCAAGTGTCCATCGACCCACGAATGGACTAGCAAATTGTGGTACATGTGTACCATGGAATATTATGCAGCCTTAAAGAAAGATGGAGACTTTACCTCTTTCATGTTTACATGGATGGAGCTGGAACATAGTCTTCTTAGCAAAGTATCTCAGGAGTGGAAGAAAAAGTATCCAATGTACTCAGCCCTACTATGAAGCTAAATTAAAGCTTTCACATGAAGGCTGTAACGCAACTATAGCACAAGACTATGGGGAAAGGACCAAAGAAGGGGAAGGGAGGGGGGAGGTTTTGGTGGAGGGAGGGTAATGGGTGGGGCCACATCTACGGTGCATCTTAGAATGGGTACAGGCGAAACTTACTAAAGGCAGAATACAAATGTCTACATACAGTAACTAAGAAAATGCCATGAAGGCTACGTTGAAGGGTTTGATGAGAAAATTTCAGATTGTATATGAAACCCGCACATTGTACCCCTTTATTGCACTAATGTACACAGCTATGATTTAATAATAAAAATAAATAAATTAAAAAAAAATTAAAGAAAACCATAGTCAAAAAAAATCAGTAAGTGGGAACTACTTTCTAAAATACTATGTACAGTATTATACTATTTATTAACTACATATTCACACAAAAACCCTGGAAGGACATATTAATTGCCTTTTTTTAGTTTTGATTGTACTCAAAAGTTTTCAGTTTTTGTCTTATCCTATCACTTCAGGAGAACTGTTTAAAGAAAAAGAGCCAAGATCTTACAACTTTGTCATATGAATAGTCATTATTTCTGGGTTAGAAATGAATAGATTTTTTTCTTTGTGTCTTTCTGTATATTCCAAATTTTCCACATTCATTGAATATTACTCTTATAAAAACAAACAAGGGAAAACACGTCTTAAAAAAACACTGCTTTATTTTATTTCAGAGTTTGACCTAATTCTCTTTTAGATGATGGGCAAGCAAGCATCTCTCAGGCTGATGCCCCCATACAGCTGTTAACTTAGAACAGTTTCCCTGGTTATGGTTTGCATTTCCAGTAGAGTTCTCACGGAAAGAGCCAGTGCTCTTGTGAATACGTACTAGAAATTATGGATAATTTGTTTTTCTTTTTTTTTGATTTTTGGCCAGTGCTGGGTTTGAACCCGCCACCTCTGGCATATGGGACCCGCGCCCTACTCCTTGAGCCACAGGCGTCGCCTAGATAATTTGTTTTTCTTCATTTAAGTGAGCAGACATGTTCTTCATAACTCGATACAATGCTCACAAGCTGCCCCTGGCAATGATTATTGGGCAGGCTCAGTTCCAGAGAGCCCAGAAGAGCAGTACCTGGTGCTAGACTTTTTAGATAAATGGAACACTTCCTTCACAGGGCGACGCCTCTGGGGAACTCTAATGAAAGCTGCCATCTTGCACTCACTTCCTTACAACTGTATTTGCCTTACGGGCAAATGGAAGCTAGCAGGATCCTTTACTCAACAGATTCTCTTGTACCTCCCATATTTTCTGCCTCAGAAAATCAGCATTCACATTCAGACAACACATTTATTAAGTAGAATATGAGATTGGACAACTAAGTTTGCAATCTCATCCTAGAAAAAGTGCTACTTATCTCTTTGCTGAATATCACGTCAGTCCGTCAGATCCCCTTGGCCATCTGGAGATGGTAGTGATATTCAGCAATGAGAAATATGGCATTTTTTCTAGGATGAGTGTAGGAACTCAATTGTCTGACCTTGGATATTGGTGAAACTATAAGTACTTTGCTAAGTCGGTAAAAGTCAAGTATTTCATTGATCTATTTATTTGTCTATTTGAAAATATCAGCCTAGAAATAGGAGAAAAATACTTATCGCTTTTTTCAGTTTTAGTTGTATTAGAAAGTTTCCAAAGATTTAGTCTTATTCCACAGCTTAAGCACAGAAGTTTTGGGGGAACTGTTTAAGGAAACAAGTCCTCTGGCTCCCCAAAAGAGTCAAGATCTTGACAGCTTTATAATATTAAAACACCCTCTTTGTCTTACTAATATTGCTCTCCACTAACACTTTAGAGTTTCACTTCTCAAGGCATTTAAAGAAAGGCAGTGGAACATGGCATCTTGGGTTTTGGCACTGAGACTCCGGGGTGGCCAGTTTCCCGAGCTCTTACAAAGTGTAGCTGTCAAGCCCAGGCCCCATAAGATCCACGTTGGCCCCAGGTCCAGCACCCCAACTTCCCAGCTACTCTGAACAATCTTTATATTGAAACCAAACAGTCTTTTTTTTCTAAACTAGAAAAGGGTGTACATTTTGGAGGCAGATGGACTTGGACTTCATTTTCAGTTCCTTTTGCCTACATTGTACTAAATTGATGTGATAATGGATAGCAGTGAAACTGATGACTCCCGCAAGAAAATGGTCAGTCAGGGCCCTGTGGGCCTAGCTGGGTCCTGCCACGTGCCAGTGGCCTCCTGACCGCACTGTCTCCCTTTGCTCATTTGGTGTTGTTCTCAAAAGTGATTTGATTTTGCCTGCTGGTTTGCGCACCTTCTGGTCATCCTCCTAGGTATACCACTTTTCTTTCACATAGTACTAAGCCTTTATTTACTCAACTGCAGAATCAGGAGAATGAAACTCACCTCACTCTGCTGGCAGGGAGATCAAATGTGGCTCATGCTAATCTCTGCAGCTACCATTTCCGGCCCCTAAACTGCCTTCCTCTTTCCCTCCAATGCCCACCCCACCTCACAGCCCTTTCCCTTTGCCTGGGTGTCCTTCCCACCTCTCCTCGCTTGGCTCAGATTAGAAGCCACCTCCCCCAGAAGTCCCTCTAACCACACCCTCCCATCACCACCACCACCAAGACTGGCTTAGATGTGATTCCAGAGCATCCTGAACCTGGCTTCTGGCGGCACGTAGCACACTGTATTATACCTGTGTGTTTATCTGTCTCCCTCTGGTCTGTCCTGTAAACGATCGCAGGCCCTGTATCTCATTCATGATTGTCACCCTAGGATCTATGGTGCCAGGTACATAGCACACGTTCAGTGGACATTTCCCAAATAAATAAATAATGTATGCAATATTCCTCAAGGATGCTCAATAAAGATTTGTTAAATCAATGAATAACGAGTGCAGAACTCCTACAAGAGAGCTGGCCCACAGGAGCCTGACACTGATTATGAGGTGGTGAGGCCATCAGGCAACCCCATAAAGAAGGCTGACTCCAGAACTGACCCGTATCATCGGTTCGAAGATCCAGACATCAGGCCACACCCCTGATATACACAGTCTCTCAGGAAGCTGAACTCAAAGAGAAATGTTCAGTGGGGAATGTTTGCTCATTGCTTTTAAGACTCCTGCCTATTTTAAGGCCCAAACTGTATGGGACTTGTTCTTCCTTTTTTTAAAATTACTTTATTCCAGTGGGTAAGGCAGTTGTCAAGTCAAGATGTAGATGCCTGTGTGTAAGAGAGCCACGTGTTCATCAGTGTCATTGCCACAACCATCTTTTGCACTTTGTCACCTTTGATCCTCAGGGCAGTTCTAGAGGCACGTTTGTTGTCCTTACTTAACAAATGGGAAAACTGAGGCTCAGGGAAATCGACCAACACAGGAGAACACACAATACATTTGGAAAGGGATGTCAAGTCGGGCCCTACTGATTGCAAATCTTATTCTTTTTTTTTTTTCTTTTTTATTGTTGGGGATTCATTGAGGGTACAATAAGCCAGGTTACACTGATTGCAATTGTTAGGTAAAGTCCCTCTTGCAATCATGTCTTGCCCCCATAAAGTGTGACACACACCAAGGCCCCACGCAAATCTTATTCTTATTCTGCCATCAGGGCAGTAGAAATGCCTAGTGCCCCTGCCCTTTTTCAGTGCTGTCGGATCACTCAGGATATATTACTATGATTATTTGACTCTCACAGATAGAGGGCAAATGACATATGAGGACCTGAAGGATGACAAGGCCTATTTGAGGTTTACCAGTATTTGCTCATTCAGTGAGCCTAAGTCAAGGGCTATATTTCCATTTACACCTTGAGGAATCAAAAGGCTTGTTCCTACTCTTCCTAATAACTCATGTTTGAGTGATGCTCCCCAAAGTGCAAGAATTTCATTCATCACACACTCACTTTGGGCAGTGCCTTCCCCACGGCAGGAGCACGGAACTGTCAGGGCTCCACTGAGGGCCACTTCGCCCAGCCATAATCAACCACTTTAGTTACATTAACTCTGCGCTGTCACTGGGAAGCCACATCCTACCCTTCAGCTCTCACCTTCAACTTTCCAGAAGTGTCACAGTGGTTCCTACCCACACCTAACAACTGCTAGATGACCAGATTTGCAGAGTGATGCCAAAATGCCTCCTCACTCCCCAGAGCTGGTCAGACGAATGAATGACTATTAGCAAGTGAATGATAGATACTCCTGTTGGAGTCTCCCTCCTGAAAAGAATTCCAGATAGTGGGAAAGTGGAGTGAAAAACAAAGGGGTGCAGCACTGGGGATTTTGTCTTGGCCAAGCCACTGTCTCACTGTGCTCTGAATCGAGCTCCACCTGCATTCCATTCCCTGTCTTGGACATTTGGCTCCAGGGGCTGCAGCAAAGTTAATTTACATTCTGGCCCTGTGTGGCTTTCAGTGTCCATGTCCCTTACAGAGGCCCCCAGCCAGTGCTGCGTGTCCTCCCTGTGTCCAGACCAGCTTAACTCACCTCGTGGCTGCAAGCACATTAAACAAACACCTATAAACACTGTAAACTGAGATGATAATAATGAAAAGATAAACTCATTAATAATAACAATGAGAGGGCAGTCAAAATAATACCCGTGTTTATTTATTATAGTATGTCATCAGAGAAATAGGGAATGAGCCATTAATGCCACCTCATGAATCCTCCCTACACTTTCATGAGAGAGGAGAGAACACAGATTAGCTATGAAAAAGCCAGTCTGGGACAAGGTTAAGCAAGGAGGAATTATTGGAGAAGGGGAAAGTCTGAAACGTATGATGACTTTGGCGATCAAAGCTGGATGGGCATTCCTGGGCATCTGCTGGGCCAGCGCCTGTGTCCAGTTTGAATGAGCAGGCCTCCACGCTGCTCCAGGGCTCCCACGTTAATGTGCTTTCTCCTACTAGGGGCTTCTATTCTTTCATAATTACCCCAGCCCCTAGTTTCTCAAAAATGTCCTAACGTGTATTAATAACCATTATTTTTTAAAGGCTTACCTTTGCATGCTACTTGATCAATTACAATAAAACAGATTTCTTTAACTATTTGGACCTTTTTCAAAGCCTTTAATATGCTAATAAGCATAGTGAATGTGAAGAGGAACATATATTAGGTTGAACCATTCGAAATTACCATTTTTATAGGTCGAAACAACTGAGCATTGGCAATTTCATCTGGTCCAACCTAATATTATTCAGCACTTCCTAATTTGCTTGACTACAGAGTTTCTCTAGGCAACACTCAGTTGCAGTATGGGTGTCCCAGAACTCACTTTGGGAACCACTGTCTTAAGTAGTTAAATGTAAAGACTGTCAGGTGCTTGAGTCATGCAGGCCGTTTGGGCTCCACGCTCAGTGTGAACTTCACAGCGGGTTAAGCAGAATGGAAAGACCTCCACAAGACAGAGAGGGAATCTCATCAGGCCCTGGGGCTGGGTTTCCAGGAACAGTGGCCCAGTATGGTATTACCCAATCTAATAAAAGGGCCAAGATGCACATTACTATATAGAAACACAACTATTGCAGTATTAAGAAGCAAGGATTTGGCTGGGGGTGGTGGCTCACGCCTGTAGTCCCAGCACTGTGGGAGGCCGAGGCGGGTGGATTGCCTGAGCTCAGAGGTTCGAGACCAGTATGAGCAGGAGTGAGCCAGAGTGAAACCCCGTCTCTAGCAAGACCGAAAAAAGCTGGGTGTTGTGGCGGGCATCTGTAATCCCAGCTACTTGGGAGGCAAAGGGAAAGAGAATCACCAAAGGAAGAACAGAAAATAAAAAAAGAAAATTAAAAAACAAACAAACAAACAAACAAAAAAAACACTTCAAACGAAGAAGAATGGACGAGCAAGCTGGAATTAAAAATAAAAAAAAATTAAAAAAAGGAAGCAAGGATTCTTTGAACTGTAATATTGCTTTCCAATTTAGTTTTAATACATGAAGTTTCAGTGGAAAAAGTAGGGTATAAATAAGCATGCATTATATTAATAATTCTATAAAAATTATTTGTCGTTCAGATTGAAAAGGGGCAAAAAACAAAAAAGAAAGTAATCATGTACAAGGACAGAACTATGGATGACTTTTGATATGCTCTTTGCAAAATTTCCTTAAATGTTGCTATGACATTGTTTCACGGGATAAAAAATCCTCTCAGTTACTCATTAGAGTTTGGGCTCATACCAGCATGTCCTCTAAGAAAATCCCAGTGCACCCCTCCCATTCTTCCTGAGTGGGGGGGGTAGTGACAAGGAGAAGGTGACCTCCAGGCAGGGCTTTGCTCAACTGTGTCCTCTGGACTGCTCATTGAATGAATAGAGACACAGACGTAAGGGACAAGTAAAGTGTTGCCCTTTGAACAGCTTCTCGGCCTCCTTGCCCAGGTGAACCCATCTGCAGGGATCCCCAGCTGACAGGCATTTATTTCCCTATGGCTCCTTTCCAAAAGTTGTGAATAAGTTGGTTATTTGAGGTTTCCAATAGGGTCCTGTAGCAACACTACTTGTAAATGATGTTTAGCTTTCTCAGCAGACCTCAAACCTGCTGAAGTCCAAGGTTTCAAAAATATTGTACATTTATAATGGGAAAGGAAAACAGAAAACATCCCTATCACAAACAATTACGATTACAGTACGGAATGCGCTTTGGTAGGCTAACTTGGGGATCTAGCTCCCATTGATAAAGTTGTGTTGTGGGAATATGTCTTCCTAGTCTGGCTTAGGTTACTATCCTGACAGCCCCTCAGCAGCCACTGTCCAAGAGAATTCCTCTGTCCAGGCCTGCAGGCAAAGCTGGCCCACAGGGGACACTCCAGGTGCAGGACATCACAGAGCTGCTGACCAGAAAGGAAGGGTTACTGAGGAGCATCCTTCCTCCCCAGGGCTGACCGGGGCGTCCCTCTGTGTAAGGGATATTCTGGCACCATCACTCTCTCCTCTGATCATCAAGGTAAGAGCAGAGAAGCAAACACTGAGTTTGGCAACACAAAGGTGATGAGCGATGTTGATGAGCATTATCTCGGTAGAGTGGAAACAAAATCCACCTAGAGGGACTTGAGGAGAGAATAACAGGAGGCTGTGCCTAAGTGAGTCCTGATCCCCCCCAGCCTGGCTCCCCAATGCAGTCTTGCTCCTAGGCTCTGGACCAGCAGTGATTTGCACTCCCAACATTCCTTGCATACCACCTTGTGAAGGAGCCAGCAGGAATAAGTCCCCAAGGCACAGCACTCTGCTTTGACTGCAGAGCTGGTCAAAGGCAAACGTCACCACAGCAGAGGACTGGAAAACTTGGCTGGCTTTGGCTAAATTTCTATGACCCCGTATGTGTATTAAGGTCATTAGACATCCCCTGACCTAAGGCCACTAGAGTAACACCATGACTTTTGCTGGGGGACCTAAGGCTGCCACACACAAGCCCTTTCCCCTCCTCCGCCCCCTCTCCTCCTAAGACAAAGACAGGAAGGCTCTGCCTAGCTCACTCCCTGAGAAGTTTGGGCCAAAAGACCCTAACTTTCCAGGCAAGCTGTGGAATTTACCCACCCCCTACAGCCCTGTATAAAAGGGGTCTCCAACTGCCTCTGGGGACAGACGCCATCTTTGCACTGCTCAGGTGGGACACCCTCCCCCTTTCAATAAACCTGGCCGAACATCTCTGCAGCCTCGACTCTGGACGCCATCGTTTACACATCTCAACTTTCCCATCCACCCTGGCTGCTTCTCTCTTAGCTGCAAGGAGAGTCACCAAGACGTGATCTCTTTCTAAAAAAGGGAAGAAAGAAGGAAGAGGACAGGAAGCTGTTCCCTGGACGGGTAGAAGCTGACATTGAAGATCAGCTTCTTGGCTGGAGCATCTCCTAATTCTATCCTGCCGCAGGGCTCTCTGCCCAGACCTGTTTGGAAACACCAAGCTTTAAGGGCATGTGGCTGGAGCTCCTCTGGATTCTAAAAGAAGTTCTGTCCCACGCAGCACTTGCTATTACATAACTTACCCTATCATGCCTCATAGGACTTAATGAAGCTTACGTCAACTGCTCTAAAGCACAATTATCCTTATACTGTTATATTCTGTTCTTGGACCCTGAGGTGTTTTGGCAAAGGGTAGAGTCAATCCTCAAATATAGGAAGTGAATGAAATGTTATGTCCTGGTACCAGAGGCAGGTGCCCTGGCTGCAGAGCCTGGTGAGGCAGCAGAGGAGGAAGCTGCTACAATTAGACCCGGGTAGAGAAGCAGGTGAAGGGGAGAAGCAGTGAATCAAGAGAGGTTAGTGTCATGGAAACCAAGAGGACAAAGTGTTTCAAGGAAGAGGTAGAGGGACATGTGTTGAATGCTGTTGTGAAGACAAGGGCAGAGAAATGAACACAGAGTTTGGCGACACACAGGTGACGAGAGACATTGATGAGCAGTATTTTGGTAGAGTAGAAACAAAATCTACCTCGAGGGAGCTGAGGAGAGAGTAATAGAAGGATGGGTGTGGTTTATAAGTGTCTGCTGAGTGAGCTGTATGTCGTAGCTCACTTAATTCTCACAATCATCTTGGGATGTAGATTCTAATGTTATTTCCATTTTACAGATGAGGAAAATCAGACACAGAGGGTAAATAATTTGCCCAAGGTCACATAGCTAGAAAGTGGCCAAGCTGGGATTAGATGGACACAGACAGCCTGGCTCTAGTCTGCACTGGGAACCCCCACACCACACTCCTCCCACAACACTGGGAACCAACAGATCACTCACCCCAGACGACACTTGTAGCAAGGTTGCTGAGAGGGGGGAGGAGAGGTGCTGTGGGTAGCTGGAGAGGTTGTGAAGCTGACAGAGGGTTTTCTTTTAAACAGAACATCTGAACACACGAATTGCATGCTGACTGAGACGATAGATGTGCGGAGGAAAGATTGATGATGCCAGTGGGAGGCGCGGTGCCTGAGCTGGGAGACGAGATGGATTCAGGGCACAGAGGGGTTGACCTTTGGTAGGAGCTGGGCAAATCCTCTGGTACCCAAGGGGAGCTGAGGAAAAGGGCACAGAATGGTGAAAAGATGAAGGAGTGCCTGTCAGCTGGCTTCTGTTCTCTCAGTCAGGGATGAACCAAGATAATCATCTCAAACTGGGGTGGGGAGAAGAGAGGGGTGTAAAAGGACCGAGGAGAGAAGAGAGGCATGAAATGTCTATTCTGGGGGGGGGGGGGAGGTGCCCAGGAAACACAGGAGGAGGCGAGGTAGGAAGCAAAGAGAGAGGACAGTTCAATAGCCTTAAATTTCACGGATGCTCTCATTGTCTCTCAAATCTTTCATGGTTTTTGTTTTATGAAATTTTTCATTATAAATCTGCAGAAGGAAGAAGGGGAAAACTGCTCTTTTCCCCATTACTGCCGCCCTGGCAGGAGGAGGAACACATTTGGAAGTGATGTGACAGTAAATCTAAAGCATTCCAGGCAGATGGCTTGGGATTGTGGAAAGAGAAATATAACCTGGGTTTCTTACTGTAGAAACTTTGTGGTTTTTCCTTTGTTTTCATCAAGATCCATCTGTTGCTCTTCCCCACATCTCTTAAAGAGAAACACGGAATGAGAAATGATCCTGGGTGAGATTTAATCTACCTGAATTGAAGCCCTTCCTTTTCCTGAGGAATGGAAGAGCCCAGAGAGAGAGAGCTAATGCAGTGTGTTTTGAACTGGGGGGCTTGTTAAACCACACGTTGCCGCCCCCGCCCAGGTTCTGATACAGTAGGTCTGGGTGGGGGGATAGAATGTGCATTCTGATGGTTCCCATGTGATGCTGATGCTGCTGGTCAGGAAACCACACTTAGAGGAGCAAGTCAGGTGAGGGAAAGGCCTTAGAGCTTGGCTAGTTCACCACATCAGGTGGCTAAGGGTTTCCCCATATCTCACAGAGGAAGGACTAGGAAGAAGATCGAGTCTACTGAAATCCCAGAAAATTCCAGATACAAAGTTTTCCTCAAACCCAGCTGCTACTGTCAGACTTATCATTCCTCTCCCTCCCCTCAAGTCATTCTGTTATTTTGTCAAAACATTGGAGGGAATAACTTCTATAAGTAATTAATACATAAAGTGCTGACTGTATGTGAGACGCTGCTGCTCTGAGCTCTTTACACATATTAACACATTTTATCATCACAACAGCGCAGTGAGCTAGGTATGATTATTAGCACCCAGTTTATTGAGCAGAAAAGTGAAGACACAGAGAGGTTAAGTAACTTCCTTGAGGTCACTCAGCTAGCAAGTGGAGCACTGAAATACATGCGCAGATCAGAGTAACTCCAGTACCATTTTATTTCTACATCTTCCTATGTCACAGTTAAACATGGTGAAGCTTTGGTCTGCTAGGGTTCAACAGCTTTTAAATAGGGTCCCTGGGAATACATAGGTCACTATGAAAGTTTTGAGACAGACTGAATTATGGTCCATTATTTCACTTCCAAGAAACAGTTGACAGCATCTTCTCTTATTCATCTGTGCAAGCTCAGCTTGCTCGGCTTATGGGTGCTGCTGGGAGGGCTTCATGTCTTTCCCTCTGTGTGGGTTTCATGTTTCTGGAGTTCTCAAAACTTTTGTAATGACCCACATATAAGATCATAAAAATCCCCTGTTCTATTCTTTAACTACATGACCCTTGGGTAAGACGCATACTTTATTTTGATTATTCCACCAATAAAATGATGGGTGTACTGACTTTCTGGATTTGCAAGGCACATAGTTCTTACTGAGTTTCATCCGTCTCCTTCTCCTGTGCTCATCTACAGCGGCTGTATGAAACGGCACAGACCCACGACCCACAACCCAGGGCTCCAGAACTCCCGGGACAGCTCCCTCCTCAGCCAGCCAAGAACTCTTGTGCTGTGGCAGTCGCTGGTCACTGAGGATGTGAGCTTGGCTGGTAGCGAGGGCAGGAGAATAAGGAGAGGTGATCATAGAGGTCCATGTAGAAGACTGGGTATTAACTTTAGTTCCTGCCGCTGGCTGGCTGGGAGACAGTGAGCAAGTTATCTTGCCTCAACATTTGCATCTATGAAATGGGGATAATTAGGAATGTGAGGCAGATTAGCTAATTAACCATTACCAAGTACTTGATCCTAGTTGCATAACCCCAAGTGCCCCTGGAGGCTATTGTTTTTGGTGTCAGCAGTGCCTCAAAAGAGTCTCAACAGAGATCTAGATGCTGTGCTAGTCCTCATAAGGACCTCCCAGGCTCAGAATGCCTCACCCACCTTCCCTGCTACCTTCTAATGCTAGACACTGGCAGAGCCAGTCATTTATAAGGAGATTAAACCCTAGCCTCCTCAGGTGTAGAGAAAGATTATGTCTCAGACTCATGACAACAAAAGGCAGGGTAGATTTAATTTTTATTTTAAACAAGAATTTGGACAGCCCCATGAATATTCTCCAGAGTTTTGTAAAAGTTAACTGCCATTATGACATCCCAGGTGCAACTGATCCAAAGTATCCCCTAACTAGAACATCTACTGTATTTTGCTGTGTATAATGTGCACTTTTTTGCTCAAATTTTTGAGTGAAAAATAAAGATGTGCATTATACACGGGTAGTACCCTTGCAGTGGGGGGGGGGCAGCAGGCCTCCTGGGGCCCACCATGCCCTCCTGCCTGGGCCCACCAGGAATACAGTATTTCAGTCCCAGAGGGATCTGGAATTCCGTGGGAACAAGCCGGAGTGCCCTCTGCTGAGCATTGCAATCAGAGGAGGGACCACTGGTAGGGCTGGCGAGGCAGGCCATGGCTGTGCGGAGTAAGGGCTGAGGGCCATAGCTGTGCAGAGGGAACTGGGAGCCCTGTGGGGGCTCCAGGGCCTGGCTGCCTGCAGGCTGAGCGGCCTCAGAAGCTCCTGCTCTGCTGGCATCATATGTGGCCATCTTGGCCATGGCCGCCAGCGTGGCAGGGAGGAAAGGGCTCCAGGGAGAGTGGGAAGGGGCAGCCTTCACAGAGTGAGGGGCTGCTGGAGGTGGTGCAATCTGCACATTTACCAGGGCAGTGTTCGCCTTCCCCAGATGTGTTAGTGGCTTCCCCAGCCACTTTCTCAAAGGGTGTTTTCCTGAGAGTTTGGGCCTAAAACATGGGTATGTGTTATAGACAGGAGTGCATTTTACACAGCAAAATACAGTATTTCAGGGACAAAAGAGCAGTGGAATCGCAGAATTGGAAATAGCACATTTTTATGGAGAGCCAACCATGTACTGGGTATTGTAGAGGAAGTTCAAAATAATGACTAGAGCAAGAACTAGCATTTATGGAGCTCTTAGGATGTGCCAGGCGCATAACTGTCACATGTCATTCGCACAGCCCTGGGAGCTAGGTGCTATTATCAGCTCCATGTCATAGGGAAATTGAAACTCATACAGGGTAAGTGTTCATGAAGGCCCAGGACTTGAACCAGGCAGTCTGACCCCGGAGCACAGAAGCACAGCCAGAGTGCTGCTTTGCCTCCCTATAACAACGAGCAAGACCAAGTCCAGACCCTCCAGAAGCTGACCTTGGTGAGGGAAACAGATGCTCACCAACACACTGGCTGAGAACATAAAAGGAGCAATTACGGGGTGGTGCCTATGGCTCAGTGGGTAAGGCGCTGGCCCCATATTTATGGCAGGTGGCGGGTTCGAACCCGACCCTAACCAAACTGCAACAAAAAAATATCTGGGCGTTGTGACAGGTGCCTGTAGTCCCAGCTGCCCGGGAGGCTGAGGCAAGAGTATTGCCTAAGCCCAGGACTTGGAGGTTGCTGTGAGCTGTGATACTACGGCACTCTACCGAGGGTGATAAAATGAGACTCTGTCTCTAAGGAAAAAAAGGGCAATTAACGGCAATTGGAAAGATCCAGTAAGATTTCAAAGTAGAAGTGGCTTTTGAGCTGAATGTTGAAAAAAATAAGTGGCATTGCAGCAGGTGGAGACAGGGAAGCATCAAGCCCAGAAAATACTGCGTCCCTGCCACCTGGGTACATCTACCTTCTGATGTATAATTTGTCTCTCCAGATTCCTGTTCTCCTCATAGGATGGATCTGAGGGCTCTGAGGACTTGGATTTTATAGGCTCAGGGAGGCCGAGAGATGGGCCCATCTTTTCTTATCTCAATGAGATTTCAAGTGTCAGTATGGGTCTGAACTGAGATGTCCTCAGCTCAGGTCCAGGCAAGATTTCCCCCCAGGAGAGCTTTCATGGTACTGACAATTTTCTGAGACCATCAAGTTCTGAGATATCTGAGCCAAGCACCAGCTTGAAAACTTGGGAGAAATGAGAAACCAAAATTGCAAAGCAACTACCCTGAGCTTCCTTTGTTCTAGTCTCTCTCGTTCTCTGGTGGAAAGATTCCTGCTCCTTCGTTACCCAATACTTTCCTTCCTGTGTTATGCCTTCATCGATCTCATTGTCCTGGTGATTTCAGATGAAACGGGGCAGAGTTTCTTGAACACTAGCCCTGGTGCTCCACGGAGGGCTTCTTCCTGCCCTCTGGCCATTTGTCCCCAGCTCTCTCCTCAACCCCCCTTGCTCTGCCCACCCTGAGTGCTGCTGCTCCTCGGGCTCCACCCCAGCCCCTGCCCCTTTCCCTTCATGCACCGTCCTTAGAAGACATTTTTGACCATCCCCGCCTGTGAGCTATTGATGGTCAGGTTTATATCCTGAGCCCTAACCCTTCTAGTGTTAACCTCATGCCTTCTGCTGCCCCCAGCAGCTCCATCTCCAGGTCCCAGGGGAATCTCAGTTCAACACATTAACTGGCTCTCTTCTCTCTTTCCTCTCCCACAAGCCACTCCTTCCAATCCAGAAACATGGAAGTCATCCCAGGAGCCACCCCTGCCTCATCTACCTCTACTCCTACATACCCCTCCAATCACTTATCAAATATCGCTAGTTTCAAGCCCTAAATGCTTCTTGAATCCATTTTCCTCACCTGGATCTGTACTTTCACTCTCTATTTCACGTCCTTATCATTCTTTACACTCTGACAACTGTTTCCCAGCTGTCTCCTTGCCTCCAGTCCTGCTGCTGACCTAAGTATGAAAACCACCAGAATTCCCCTGTTTGAGAGACTGTGAGCACATGACCATCAAGTTCCAAGGCCAGCGTAGCCCCGTGTGACTTCTCAGCCTCATCTCTCAGCATTCCCAGCCTCAAACTTCATGTGGTGATGATAATACAGGGCACCTTGCAGCTTTCCAACACTCATGAGTTTTATTTGATTTTATTAATTTTTCACCCCGGCTACAGGGCAATGGCATCATCATAGCTCACTTCAACCTCAAATCATTGGCTTCAAGCCATCCTCTTGACTTAGCCTCCCCAGTAGCTGGGACTACAGGCACCTGCCACCTAACCTACCTAATTTTTCTATTTTTAGTAGAGACAGGGTCTTGTTCTTGAACCCATGAGCTCAGGCAATCCATCCACCTTGGCCTCCCAGAGTGCTGGGATTACAGGTGTGAGCTACCACGCCTGGCTCATTTCATTTCATTTCATCTCCTTCTGTTTCTTCTAGCTAGACTGTGCTTTCCATCCTTCTTCACTTGGATTATACTAACCCATTTTTTTTTTTTTTTTTTTGAGACAGAGTCTCACTCTGTCACCCTGGGTAGAGTGCTGTGGCATCATCACGGTTTACAGCAACCTTAAGCTCTTGAGCTCAAGTGATCCTCTTGCCTCAGCCTCCCAAGTAGCTGGGACTATAGGTGCCCACCACAATGCCTGATTATTTTTAGAGACAGGGTCTTGTTCTTGCTCAGGCTAGTCTCAGACTCCTGAGTTCAAGCAATCCACCCACCTTGGCTTCCCAGAGTCCTAGGATTACAGGTGTGAGCCCCGTGCCAGCCCTGACTCATTTTTTCAGATGCAGCCTAGCTATTACCTGGCTGAGGAAATCTACAGAAGCCTCAGTGCAGGGCGTGGTCCTGGGCTCACTGTATCCAGTGCTATGTCTCGTGACTTGTGAAGGGCACACTGGAATTATCTGCTTGGAAGTCTCCAGGCTCTGACCTTGACAGTCGTTTAGTCACCTTTCTCCACTGTTCAGGGCAATATCTAGCACATAATAGGTGTTCAGTTAATATTGCTGACTGGAATTTCACCTCTCCAGAGCAAAGGTATTCTGCACTTAGACCCCTAGCAGGCACTCGACAAACATTCCAGGCTGAATGGCACTGCCATTGGCAGCTGTGATGGGATGAGGGGAGGAGGGATTTGATCTCACAGCTCTGACCCAGGCCAGGCACGGCAGAAGCTACACACTGGCGTCCCGGTCCTCAGCAGTGTGACTCTGAGACTGAAGTCTGCAGGAATTAAGCTCTCAGGTAATTATGTAAGAGAATGATGCTCTGGGTTTGCACAGGATGGCAGCCCGTCTCTCGAGTCTTCCCATAATCCCAGGGTTACAACCACCTCACTGGGAGGTGTGTATATGAATTAAGGAAATTGTGACAAAGGCAGAAGGTTTGTTAGGACCAAGAGTTCCCCCATCCCTGGGGATGGTCCTAACCAAGAGTTAGGGGATCCACATGCATCCCTGGGACAAGCTTTCGGGATCCTGCTCCCCAGTAAAGCTGCTCGTTGGCCTTTTCCTGGCATCCCCTTTGCACAAGGGAGCGGCCACCTATGTGGCTGGTCAGCTGCTGCAACTGCAGAGCAGGATAGCTGAGGAGGGGACTGGGGCCAACAAGAGGAGCCTCTGTTGATCCCAGTGGGTTTCTGGAGGGTGGGGGCTCTGAGTTTTGAACACCCACCTCCTACTAATCCTCCAGCCAAACCAGTCAGGCTGGTTACAGTGCATTATTAGAGAGCCCACGTTTCCTGTCCTGGGAACAACAGAGCCACTTACTACGTGAGGAGTGCTTCACATTGTTGGGACCAAGGCTGGAGGAATGGGGAGGCTGAGACTGAGACGGGTGGGAATGGACTTGGGGTTTCCCAGGGAGATGGAGCAGGTTTCCAGCAGCCCTGCTCCTCACAAGTGGCCTTGTGCAAATGAGTGAACTTCTCCGAGTCAACAAACCTTCACAGGGAGTGGTGAGCACGGAGGATATGCTACTCAAAGGCACCGTCTGCAAAAGCACTGGCCCCCCTGACCCAAGTGCTTCTCAGGGACACTGTCTCGGGGCCAGCAAGTTTGGATGGAAGCCCCCCACACACACCTGCTGCTTCTCCAGGCATCTGATGGAGCACAGCCTCCTGCCAGGAACGGGGAGGAGAGCGCTGCCTGGGCAGCCCTCACAGCTGACAGCATCCCCCACCCCTGCCACGTGACTGGTGATTTCAGATGAACCTTCAGTTTCGAGGAAATGAATTTCCTAGGTTGCCTCTGGGAAGAGATATTGTTCTCTCAGTCTCCTCACAAACTTTTCACTATGAATCTGAGGTTTGCTTTCTTCCTGCCTTCCCGCCATCCCTCCCTCCTGCTTTTCCTCTTATTGGAAAAGACACATGGGGACTGGAGGATGACCCTTCAAATAACCTCTAGACCCAGCAAGGGTCAGCCTTCCTAACACTGTCCTGAGTTGTGACTGACATTGGATCACCACCTATTCAAGATGACTCTTCACTGTCCGTCTCTTTTCTTCCAGGAAGGTTAAATGCTGTTCTGAGGAAAAGCAGGGCAACTAGAATGTAGCTCAGAGAGGAAGCCGAAGGTAGGGGAGGGGCTTGTTTCTTTCTCCCTCTCTGGGGAGTTAGGTGGCAGCAAAGTCTCCTGTCCAAGGAGCTCCCAGGAAGGTGAGGAACCCTATCCTTGAGCTGGGGGGCAGGGAGGGGTGTTGGTGTGAATTGTTCTGCAGTACTGAGAAATCACACCCACACAGAAGAGTCAAAGACGGTCAGCTCCTTCGCCGGGGGCTGTGCCATAGGGGTCCCCTCATCCCAGTCAATGCTTCCCTTCCACGCCATGGTGCCCAGTGCCCCCACAGTGCTCAGAGCCTGACACCTCAGGGGAGCTCCCAGCCTGGTACACATGCCCCCCCACCCATGCTACCCCAGCAGGTGCCTGCCCTCCATGGCAGGCCACTGACCAAACACCTCCCTCTCTCAGAACAGGTGCCCCCAGGGCTGGGGCGTGATGTTAGGACCAGTCCAGTTAGGCCCTTTGTCTGGCAGGCTCCTCCGGCTCTGTGCTGGATCAGATAAGGACACAGGTGGGGCTCTATGGGACAGCCCAGCAGTGCTCAGCTTTCTCCCCCCGCCAGACCTCACCCCTGCTGCCTTCATCTGTAAGGGCAGAGAGAAGAGTACGCTACCTCCAGAAGATGATCTGCCCCAGGGAAGCCATGGCCAGGGGAAGGCTCCTGTCGGTGGCGCAGCTGGGTGCAGGGTGAGCGGAGCTGCTGCCACCTTCCCGGGTGCCGTGACTCACAGGCACTCCAGGGTGCTGGCCTTAAATAGTGTGCTCAGGTGGGGGTGGTGCAGGCAGTGGGGACGGCTCAGGTATGAGGAAACAGTACAGCCAGCCACACAGAATTTCCTGCAGTCCCAGGGGCTGCCTGCTCTTGGCCAGCCAATGAGGCCAGGGGCACAGAGCTGCCTCTGCAAGCCTGGACCTCTGTGAGAGGTGGGACGAGAAAGCGTCCCAGGCCCCTGCTGCAGGGGTGGGATTCAGCACATGTCTTTTCTTCCTGACTGTGGAAGGGAGCCCTAGAGAGGGAGATTTAACCTCAAAATAAGAAAGAACTGGAGCAACTCCAAGTGCCAGGAGGCAGGGGAAGGGGGAGCTGGGAGTCACCATCCCTGCTGGTAGATGGTGGCCAGACAGAGATCGGGCAGCACTGGCGGGGTGGGGGTGGGCGGGGACTCTCATGGGGGCAGTTCAGGCTAACGGACCTCAGAAAGGACATAAAGCCAAAGTGACAAGACTGCTGAGTCTGTTGCTCGGGACTGGTGGCGATGCCCTGCTGGCTGGCAAATCCCTTCAGGGGCCAGCTCTTCCCACCTCACAGTTCTTTTTGGAACTCCAAAAAGACGCTGAACGTGCATTGCATAGACGCTACAGCTGCCGAAGCTGAGTGGTTTAGCAAAATGTGTCTCTGACACATTCAGCCAGCACCCAGATTGCAACTGGACGGACGCTTCTTAAGGCATAAACCTTGCTGTCTTGTGCTGTTTCCTCCACACGCCCAGAACCGAGCAGTGGGTGCAGAGACAGCGGAGGGAAGGATCTATGGAGCCAAACAGCCCACACCCTGGTCCCCATTTAATCATGTGGCTTTGGGAACATCACCTCACCTTTCTTCAAGGCACCTGTACTGGGCTGGAGTGAGGAGTGAGCCGGAGGGGTCTGTGCGCCTTCCCTTCCCAGAGTAAGTGAAGAGCAACATCTTGCGGCCTGTAAAGTGTCCACGTTGCCGGTTCCGCCCGGCCTGGGAAGCTGAGGGTGGTGGGAATAGTGGTTTCCATAATTCTGAGCAAAGGCACAGGGATTCTGCCCAACCCCTGGATGAGGCTCAGAAGAATAGCCCCCCCTCAGACCTGTAGTTCCTGTCCTCTGACCATGCATCATCACTAAGGGAAGGTCCAGGGAAGGCCCTAGAGAGGACACCAAGACTGCCCGGAGGCGTGTCTCTGAGTGAGAGAGAAAGTGACCGGCGGACAGCTGTCAGGAGGACAGCTGGAGGAGCCCACCTGCCACCAGGCCAGTGTTATCTGGCAGGGATATAGACCCAGAAAGCATTCTGCCTCCTCTGGAGAAGCAAATAGACAGTACCCTGGTTCTAATTCCAAACACTAAAGAGAGGTACACACAAAATAATGGAGGAAATCATTGCAGAGCAACAGACAAGCTTGTGTGTGGGTGTGTGCACGTGTGGAACACAGGAGAGCCTACTGGTGCTCTTCTTCTCCAAGGCCTTGCACCCAGGAGGACAGGGCTCCCGAGGTTCTGTCTTCTTCCTGCCTTCCTGCAGCATGGGCGTCCTGGCCGATCTCACCCACTGCCCTGCTTCAGCTGCCCTCCACCTGGAGATGCCACATCTGCATCCCCTGCTCAGCCTCCCAACCCTACTCCAGCCCCCTTCCCAGTGATGACATCTCTGCTTTGTTGTCCTGTAGGGACCAGGAAGCTAGAGCACGTCTTCTCCCACCACTAACCTCGCTGCTTCTCCCGGGCTGCACCTCTGGGACACAGAGCACCAGCACAGGACTGCACAGTCAGAACCCCAGAGTCACCCTTACCTCCTCCTCCCCGGCTCCCCACACCTCTGTGCTCACCAGGCTCCCGATTCTTCCTCTTTGTATTGGAACCTTAGGGCTGCTGTAACAAAGTACCACAGACAGAATTCTCAAAGAACTAAACACGGACCTGCCATTTGACCCTACAATCCCATTACTAGGTATCTACCCAGAAGAAAAAGAAATCATTTTACCACAAGGACATTTGTACTGGAACGTTTGTTGCAGCTCAATTCACAATTGCCAAGATGTGAAATTAACTCATGAATGGATTAACAGACTGTGGTATACGTATACCATGGATACTGTTCAACAATAAGGAAAGCTGGAGACTTTACATCTTTTGTGTTTATCTGCATGGAGGTGAAACACACTTTTCTTAGTAAAGTATCTCAGGAATGGAAAAAAAGTACCCAATGTACTCAATACCAGTATGAAACCAATACATAAACAACTATAAGCCCACAGAAAGAAAAACGCAAGGATAGTCTGGTGAGGGGGAGGGGAGAGGAGAAGAAGGGGAGGGAGCTGGAGAGAGGGAAATTAATTAGTGGGATCTTACCCAGTGTGAGGGTGTTCAGCACACCCCCTGGGTGAAGGGCTCAAGTATAACCCGAACTTTACCTTAGAAATGAAAACAACATAACCTAGACATTTATACACTCATATCAATATGAAATACATAAATAAATAATTACCATGGATGGGGAGCTCAACCCACAGAAATACCTTTTCTCACAGTTCTGGAGGCTACAAATCTGAGCTAGGATGTGGGCAGGGTTCCTTCCTCCTGCAGCCTGTCTCCTCGGCCTGCAGAAACTGGCTCCTCCCCGTGTCTTTAGCTGGCCTTGCATCTCTGCATGTCTGTCCTAATCTCCTCTTCATGAAAGGACACTGGTCAGGCTGGATTAAGGTCCACACCGATGACCTCATTGTAACCTAATTACTTCCTTTAAAGGCCCTGTCTCCAGATACAGTCACATTTTGAGGCACTAAGGGGTGAAGACTTCACCATATGAATTATTCTGGAGAGACATAATTCAGCTCATCACAATCCTATGTGCCTCCTAAATCCGACCCTCCTCTCTAGCCCCCATATTGTTGCCCAAATTCACTCCTTCATCATCCCCCATTGGAATTAAATCACCAAGCAGCCTCTCACGTCCTTGTCCTATTCCCAGTCTGCCTCTGTCTGTCCCAATCCACTCACCTCTGCTGAGGTGCCTTTCTAAAATGCAAGCCTGCAGAGGCCACTTTCCTGCTGAGAGTGAACAGTCACTCCTCTAAGACCCATGACCTGGCTTCTGCCTGCCTCTCCAGATGTTCCCCCTTCTCACTCTGCAGTCCAGCCATGCTGAGCTGCTGGTTTGCTCTCCCCAGCCACGTGCCTTTATATCTGTTGCTCTCTCTTCCTAGAATCCACCCCTGCCCTTTGCTCATTTTATGTAAAAATCTACAGGGAATGGTCCCAGTGACTTCCATCTGGCAGGTGCCATGCTCCGAGCTCCCACATGAACTTTGTGCTGACTTCCATGTTCCTAAATCGGGACCCTTGACTTGCCTGTCTCCTTTACCAGACACACCTTAAAAATGGAAAAGTTGTCTTATTATTCATCTTCGTATTGCACACCAGCACAAGGCACACACAGAGTAAGCGACCATTAAACCTATGTTGAATAAAGGTACATTTTTCTTGCACAGCACACAGTACTATTTTCTGTTTATGCATCTGTCTTATTGCTAGTCTGTGAGCTCCTGGAAGGTAAAAATATGCCTCATTCATCTTTTTTGTCACCAGGTCCTAGCACCATGCCAGACATAAAAACCACTCAGTAGCATTTGATGGATGGATGGGCGAGCAGGGATCAACCTGGGGTGTCATCAATCAAACATTTTCTGGAGGAGCTGTCTTATGAGCGGGATTGACACTATTAGAGGCAGGAGAGAATAAGTCACATTTGATATAGAGGAAAGTCTTGGGGTTAGGACAAAAGGGAAAGCAGATGTGTGAGACAAGCACAAAGTCTGTTTTCCTCTTGTTGATTTTGGAAAAGAGAGACTGAAACTGAAACTAACTTAACAGACCTGGAACCAAATGTGTCCTCATAGATTTTTTTTTTTTTTTTTTTTTATTGTTGGGGATTCATTGAGGGTACAATAAGCCAGGTTACACTGATTGCAATTGTTAGGTAAGTCCCTCTTGCAATCATGTCTTGCCCCCATAAATCCTCACAGATTTTTTAAAAATTAAACAAGCCGGTCACCTAGAGCTCTATTTTCTCATCGTGTATCTGCACATCCTCCGGGGGATCAGGCTTAGAGTTCCCCAGAATCACAGCACATCCCGGCTGTGAGAGGAAGGGCACCCACTCACGTGTGGGGCTTTGCACTTTGCACGAAAGGCCCCGACTTCATACATAACCCTATGAAGTTTTACAAATGTGAAATTAAGTCTCGGAGATAAAGAGATTTGTTCAAGGTTAATTAACTTGAGTTTCCCCGGGCCTTACTGGCTCGTGTGTATAAATAGAGTCATAGTAATAAAAATAACAATTTCACTAGCTCTTGAACAGGACTTCTAAGGCAGAACCCCTAGCCCATCTGCAAGTTTTACCTTTGCGAGTCTCAGGACATGATACAAAGGTTCTCAGAGAACCAAATTGTAGAAGATTGATTCTTCCACTCAGGGCCCCTGAGAATCTTGCTTTCCCATATTTGTGCCTTTGTGCGATCCACACCCATGCTGACTCAGCTTAGCATTTGTGAACATGACACCAGCAGAGGCATAAAAAGTGCTTGTGCATTTGGGTCACCCTCTCTAGCTGCAGAGGACCTTTCTGCCACCATGCAAAAAAGCCTGTGGAGCAGGGATGGCTCCCAGCTGAGATCCCTGGGTCAACCAACCTTACTCACTGCAGCCACATGAATGACCTCAGGTGAAGATAAGAATCACCAGGCTGAGCCCAGCCCAATGTACAGGCCCACATGATCACGAACAAGTAAAATGTTTACTGTTTTAGTCCACTATGTTTGGGGTGGTTTGTTACATAAGCAACAGAAGACTGATGCTCTGTCCTTTCACCTTACTCTGCTTCATGTTTCTGTCTGACAGTCTCTGCGGCCACTTCAGATAACAGGTCACATCTGCTGCTGGGGCTAAGTCAACTTTAGTAAGCAAAAGTGCTCTCTTGCTTCCCGGTTGGAATGGTATCCCACGGAGTACCCAGTATGCTAAGACATGTTTTACAGACCCACACCTCTGCACACACACGAATGCCTCAGAATTTGAAAAAAATGAAAAGCCCAATTTATTGTTCAATCCGTCTGCAGGCAAGAAATGAAGAGGGACCTTCACTTACCAAAAGCAAATAGCACCTACATCTCTGTACCTTTTCATTAATATTTCAAGTTTTCTCCTAAATACGAAAGAAAGCTAAGACCCTCCCCGAGAAACACTTTCTTGTTAGCACGGATTTGGAATCCTGTAAGAGGAGGCGAGATCTTTTAACACTCTGCAGAGCTGAGAAGAGCAGACCTTGCAGTCTTAATACAGCAAACTTCAAAAGGCTAATTGGAAGGGATGCTGACATCTAGTAAAATATTAAAGAGCTACCGTTTTGTCTGAGACCTTGACATTCTTCTGCTAGTTACTAGTGCTGCCTTATTAGGGAAGCGCTGATTGCTGCACCACTGGCCAGGCTGGGCCCAAAGTCTGAGGCAGATGCCATCCCTCCCTTCCCCTCCCCCTCTCTCACCCTCCAGCCAAAGCCCTCTGGCATAGATTGCTAGCAGCCCTGCTCACTGGGTCTCCAGTTTACAAATCTGTGTGGCCCCTGTGGTCATCACTAGGTTAGTATGTCTGGGTGCCTGGGTGGAATTTAATATTGCTCCCCACCCCATGTTCATAGAAAACATTGCTAATTGATGTTGGGTCCCTTCCCTAGTAGTCTGAATGTGGCTCCAAAAATCCTGTCAAAGAAGCATTTGAGCAACCCCTACCCAGCAATTGGACATGGCCCCTGTGTGATGAGCTTGCTAGGGCTGCTGTGACAAAGTACCACGACCTGGGTGGCTCAAACCACAGACATTTATTACGCATGCTTCCGGGGACTAAAAGGTCGAAACCAAAGTGTTGGCAGGGCTGGTTCCACTGGTCTGTGAGGCCGTGTCTACTGCAGACCCCTCTCCTTGGTTCCACCAGGCTGTGAGGCCCTATCTACTGCAGACCCCTCACCTTGGTTCCACCAGGCTGTGAGGCCCTATCTACTGCAGTCCCCTCTCCTTGGTTCCACCAGGCTGTGAGGCCCTGTCTACTTCAGACCCCTCTCCTTGGTTCCACCAGGCTATGAGGCCCTGTCTACTGCAGTCCCCTCTCCTTGGTTCCACCGTGCTGTGAGGCCGTGTCTACTGCAGTCCCTTCTCCTTGGCTTGGAGATGGCCATCTTCTCCTTCAGTCTGTTCATATCCTCTTCCCTCTGTGCACATCTGTCTCTGTGTCCATGTTTTCCATTTTCATAAGGTCACTGGTCATATTGGATTAAGACGCTCCACCTAAATCACCTCTTTGTGATTTGATTGCCTCTGTAAAGCTTCTATTTCCAATCCAGGTCGCCTTCTGAGTTACTGGTGGGGTTAGGACTCCAATCCATGTTTTGGGAGGCTACAATGAACTGAATTGTTTCCCCACAATACACATGTTAAAATCCTAACTCCCAATGTGATGACATTAGGAGGTGAGGGCTTTGAGAAGTGACTAGGTTTTGAGGATAGAGCCCTGGTGAATGGGATTAGTGCCCTTATAAAAGGGACCCAGAGAGCTCTCTCACCTTCTCTCTGCCACGTGAGGAAACAACAAAAAGTCAATAGTCTGTGTCCCAGGAGAAGGCCCTCACCCGAACCTGATCATGCTTGCACCTTGACCTTGGAATTCTAACCTCAGAACTGTTGAGAAATAAATGTTTGCTGTTAAGGCTACCCAGCCCATGATATTTTGTTATAGCAGTTTGTTCTTCCTCCTGTTCTCCACTCTACTGCTCCTGACTACACACATGCTTTCCGTCCTGAGCAGGATGCAGAATCTGGGGAGAAAGGCCGAGTGTGAGACTAATTGGGCTGTGACCTGCATAACTACAGGTGGGTGGAGATGTGCTGGCCCAGCGTGTGAGATGGAATCTCTAGCCTGCTTCAGGCTCCAGGGGTCCCTTTTCCCAGAGCTGCACATCAGCAGAAGGACAATGATGGAGGAGGAAGTGTTGCTCCCAGACATTTGCTCTCCCTCCTTGGGGGAGGATAATACTTCCCAAGCCCATTAACCCTGGGTTTGGTCACGGGACTTGCTTTAGGGTGGGTCTTAACCCAGTGTGAACAGAAAGGCCGTGGGTTACTTCTGTGAAGAAGCTGTGAGAGGCAGGACTGGTAATGTTCTAGAATCTGAGATGGAGGTGGTCCATCCGCCTGGATCCTGGAGTAAAGTTGTTGCGGAGTGGAGTTTGTGCTGAACAGGAGGGGCATGTGGCATGAGCCTGAAATAAACCGTGCTGTTAGAAGCCACTGAGATGTAGGGGGTGTTTGTTATGGGGCATAACTCTATGTATCCCGAATGATACCACAACCTCCCCAGATAGAGGAGAACTATATGTTAGTGAAGAATATGCATGTGGAGTGAACACGGAGATAAATTCTAAATAGATCAGACTTCATTTTTTTTTAATTTATTTATTTTTATTGTTAAATCATAGCCGCGTACATTAGTGCAATCAAGGGGTACAATGTGTGGGTTTCATATTCAATCTGAAATATTCTCATCAAACTGTTCAATGTAGCCTTCATGGCATTTTCTTAGTTACTATATGTAGGCATTTGTATTCTGCATTTAGTAAGTTTTGCCTGTACCCATTCTAAGATGCACCGTAGATGTGGCCCCACCCATTACCCTCCCTCCACCAAAGCCTCCCCTCTCCCTTCCCCTTCCTTGGCTCTTTCCCCATAGTCTTGTGCTATAGTTGGGTTATAGCCTTCATGTCAGATCAGACTTTAAATGTAATAAATGAAGCCATAAAAACACTGTAAGAAAACAGGAATTACCTTTGTAACCTGAGCATAGGGAAAGGCTTTCTAATTATGACTTGAAATTCAGAAACTGTGAAGGAAAAGACTTCATTATATAAAAATTAATCACCTAGAAAAATAAACTAATGCCACCACAATAAAAAAAAAGAACTAAAAAACAAAACAAACCAACAAAGAAACAAATGTCATAAGTGGGGTAGATTGCAAAAATGGCCACAACTTTCCTTTCTGTTATTTATGCCCTTAGATATTCCCTTTCCACCCTAAGCCCAGCCTTAACCATGTTACTTGCTTTAGCCATCAGGACAACAACAAATGTTATTGGGAGCCAGGGTTTAAAGCCCCTGGGCACTGGCACTGGCTCTCTGGCTGTTTGGGAACCTGTGACCAATGAGCAATGAATGATTGTTGTGTAAAGTCAAAAATATTGGGATGGTTTGTACACAGAATAAAATAACTGATGCAAAAAGAAAAATCAAAAGGCAAAAGACAAATCAAGAGTTATTTGCAACCCATACCACAAACAAAAGGCTATGTTTCTAATATGAAATATTCCTTATATAAATTTCCTTATTAAAAAATATAACACCCCCCCAAAATGGCAAAGATTATGAGCATATAGTTCACAGTAAAGAAAACACAAATAGTTTTTTTTACTATATGAACACATGCTCAATCTCATTTATAATAAGATGAATTCAAATTAAAACTGCAGTGAGACACTATTGTCACCTGTTTGATTGGCAGAGTTTGACAATACACTGAGTTGGTAAAGATGGAGGGAAACAGGAATACTCTGCAGATGAGTAAAACCTCATAGAGCACAATTTGGCAATAGCTATGAAAATTAAAAATGTAGTAATGGACTGATAACAATCTAACTGCCCATCCTCAGAAAGCCAGCTGAATGAATTATGGCACATTCATATAATGGAATAATATAGAAGAATATTCCTTATCAAGAATAAGGAAGCCGGTGTGTTGTTAAAAAAAATAAAGCAAATTGCAGAAATATCTATATGCATATGTCTAATTATACATATATTTATATATACACACAGACACTTGGATTTGCCTCCATATACTTAAAAAGACTGAGAAAAGGATATATAAAAACCTAATAAAGGATTCACAGATGGCTTACAAGTGGTATTGGAACAGGGCACATAACAGACAGGGTGAGAGGGAAATTTCTCATCATATAGCTTTTAATATTTTTTGATTTTTGAAACATTATCTATTCCCAAAATTAAATAATCAAATTAAATATTTAGGAAAGAATGTAGGTGTGGATGTAAGACATTGACCATAGACCATAAAGAAGCTGAAGCTCAGAAAGGTTGTGTCCAAAAGAGTAGGTGGCAGAGTTGGCTTCTGAGCTCAGCTGAATCTGTCCCTAAAGTTAGGAACTTGGGAAAACCAAGGCTTCTCTAAGCTTTAGTTTTCTAAACTGTAAAGTGGGAATCACAGTCATACCACCTTGGCTTACCCACAGGATTTCTGGGAGGCTCTCTCTGATGAGTATGTGTAAAAGTTGTGTCTGTGCCTTTACAAACCATGAAAGGCTCCAACCAAGGAAGCTCAAGCAATTTCCACATTTTTCTGGTTTTGCTATTGCCAGAACAAAGGGCCTAGGTACTCTGATAGACAGATCTAATCCTCTTGTCAACTCTAGGGATAAAGTATTTTATTCCCATTTTAGAGATGAAGAAATGGAGACTGAGACAGGTTTGTTAACTTAGCTTGCACATCATACCTGTGGGATTTGAGTGCAAGTTTGTTTGATGCTGAAGCAATTGCCTCTCAGCTGTTAGAGGGTGTCATCTCTCCCAGGACTCAGGAGTGGGTTCCTCGATGCCTGACTGACACAGCTGGAATTCATTCCCATTTGTAGATTTGCCTGTGTGATGCTCCTTTGGACAGCCTCCTTTTCCTCTCTCCCTGTCCAAACACCCCTTGCCCATCCTTCCAGGCCCGTATCAAAATCAGCCTTCCATTTTCAGACTTTCACGACCACATTCCTTAGTCATGACCTCTTCTTTCTTTAAATTGTCACTACTGTTAATGTCCTGAGTTTTAAACGTGCTTGAAATAATGTGTTATCCTTTTGTGTGTATTTGCCTTATTTCCTTAAATGATGTTCACTTTTGTATGGTTAGGAATTACTTTATTTCTTTGTAAACAGCCTAGTCAGAGCTTGGTACACAGAAACTATTCAACAAATGGGGATTCTTTGGGTTTCCCTCACGGCCCCCACAACAATGCCTGGTGCCTCCTCCACAAACAGTTGCTGACTGAAAACATAGCTGTCCTGAGGACCATGGTGCACATAATAGAGAGGGACAACTCACGGTGGGGAGGCAAACATCCAGGCAAAGGACAGACAGTTAGCTGGATTCAGAAGTGCTGGCCCCATGTTATCAGTTCCCAGCTCATGGCCCTCTCAGAAAACCAGGTTGCCACACTCTGCTGTGGCTTCCCAGTGTACCCAATTCTCAGTGGGAATTCTTAGGCACAGATGACTTTAGTCCATGTTTACCAAACCCAAATAACTGGTGGAAGGTGTGGCCAAATGACTGTGGAAAGACCCCCACGAACATTGGTCTGGGCAAGGACTTCTTGAGCAATACCCTCAAAGCATAGGCAACCAAAGCAAAATTGGACAAGTGGGACCACATCAAATTTTAAAGCTTCTGCATAGGAAAGGAAACAACAAAGTAAAGAGACAACTCACAGAATGGGAGAAAATTTTTGCAAATTACCCATATGACAAGAGATTAATAACCAGAATGTGTAAGGAGCTCCAACAACTCAATAGAAAAAAGTAAAATAATCCGATTATAAATGGGCAAAGGATCTAAACAGAAATTTCTCAGAAGAAGAAATACCAGTGGGTAACAGATATATGAAAAAATAATCAACATCTTTAGTCATCAGAGAAATGCAAATCAAAACTACAATGAGTTACCATTTCATCCCCATTAAAATGGCTTCTATCACAAAGACAGTCAATAAGGAATGCCAGTGAGGATGTGGAGAAAGAGGAACCCTCGCATGCTGTTGTTGGGAGTGTAAATTAGTGCACCTACTGTGGAGAACAGTACGAAGGTTCCTGAAAAAAACAAAAATAGACCTACCATATAACCTAGCAATTCTACTGCTGGGCATATATCCAAAAGACGGGAATTCAGTACATGGGGAAGATATCTGCACTCCATGTTTGGTGCGGCTCACAATAGCCAAGATACGGAATCAAATTGAGTTGCCATCGATGGACGAATGGATAAAGAAAATGTGGTCCATATGCACAATGGAATATTATTCAGCCTCAAAAAAGACATAAATCATGTATTTTGCAACAACATGGATGGAACTGGAGAACATTATGTTAAGTGAAATAAGCCAGCATAGAAAGACAAATCTCACATGTTATCACTCGTATGTACGAGCTAAATATTAAAAACAATTGATCTCAGGAGGACAGTTACATATACTAGAGGCTGGGAAGGGGGATAAAGTGGGATGGTTAACAGGTGCAAAATTATAGTTAGAATGAACAATATTTGATAGCACAGCAAAGTGACTATACTCAATAATAAGTTAGGTTTACTTTAAAACAATTGAAAGAAGGTCAAAGAACCAGGTTACTCAATGAATCCTCAACAATAAAAAAAAAGAGAAAGAAAAAGGGCAGAATTTACATTCCATTTATTTATTTATTATCATCATTATTATTATTATTTTGAGACAGAGTCTCTCTATGTTGCCCTTGGTTGAGTGCTGTGGCGTCACAGCTTACAGCAACCTCAAACACTTGGGCTTCAGTGATTCTCTTGCCTCCGCTTCCCAAGTAGCTGGGACTACAGGTATCTGCCACAACGCCCAGCTATTTTGTTGTTGTTGCAGTTGTGATTGTTGTTTTAGCTGGCCCAGGCTGGGTTTGAACCCACCAGCCTTGGTGTATGTGTCTGGAGCCGTAACCACTGTGCTTCGGGCGCCAAGCCTCCATTTGTTTTCTGTATTACAAATCTCAGCATAGGCTCAGTAAAATATGTTGGTTGATTACAATACATACAATTAAACTAATTTAAAAAATAAATATTTGAGGGCAGTAATAATCCAAAGAGAAAAGTATTTTGGCTTCTAAAAATCTTCTCTGAGTAACATTCTTTATTTTCTGATATATTCAATTTAATATTTCTTGAGTTTTCACTATAAACTTAAGGAAAACACATTCTAAAGTTTTCAGCTTTAAATATTTTCTTTTGTCTGACTTCAGATAAAATTGGGTATGCCATTTGTTTTGTTTTAATATCACGTATTATTATGTATACACATCTATTCAAGTGTCCCATCTAGACATGTATAAATGCCTATTTTTTTAAACCAATAAGTTTATGCTGCTATCATTGGGGATAAAAAGTTTTCTGGTGAATCATGTTAATATGCCTAATACAGAAATAAAATTTAGTGTTACTCCTGGCAAGACTATGCAGCATTTTTCTTACAATATGACTATTACTTGTAAACGAAGAAATCATAAAATATTTTTGTCTGTTTGACTTTAATATGTTATTTGCTATTCCAAGTCTCGGTTTCTTTATTTGAAATTGTAGAAAATAATTAGCTCTCCTTCATAGGTTGGAAAAATTGAATAATTAATGTGTAAATGCTTAGAGCTCAGTACAATAACTGTATTAGGTAATGGTTACACATAAAGTTAATGTACCTTACTTTTAATAAAATGCATATTATTAAGAAAAAAATAACTGAAAGAGTGGAATTGGAATGTTCCTAACACACACAAAAAGAATATTACATACCTGAGGTGATGGATACCCCAATTACCCTGATTTGACTAATTCACATTGTATGCCTATATCAAAACATTACTTATACCCTATAAAGATCTACAACTATTATGTGCACATAATAATTAAGAAAATGAAAATCAAAAAGAAAGACTCCCATGAATTCAGAATCACAGACTTATGGAAGGAGACCTGTTGTGCATCCAAGATGCTCACCCATGCCATCTAATGCAATCTTCCCAACAAGCCTTGAAGTCAGAATGATCATCCTCACCTTATATGGGAGACCTTAGTGCAGCTAGGCAGAGACCAATCAATGGTTGGTGCACCATGTAACTCCTCAGGGGGTCTCAAGGAGCTTCAGCTTAGTAGGGAAGTGACTTATACACATAAAAAGAAACTAACCATACCGAAATCAAGTACATTGCAGATGAAACACTTCCCAGGTTGAAAGGGAGGGAAAGAAAGGGGCAGAGGGAGAGGGAGAAATGAAGCCAGCTAGAGAGGAAAGAAGGATGGGAGTGGCAGCTCGGCAGCTTCTACGATGGAGCAGGATCTGCCGCCCTAGACATTTACGAGGGATCACAAAAGAGGGACAACCCAAACCCTCTTAGATTGTTTCCATGGCTGGGTTCATGGCATCATAAGACTCTTGGGTAAACTTGGGCACTTTCTGTGACTCTCTTCTTTCAATCCTTTCCTCTCTTTCACTAGTGGTCACAGCCAACCTGTTCTTCAACCTTATCTCCCATCATGCCTCCTTCCCCGTACTCCCACACCCCACTACGTCCCCCTCACCAAAACCAAAATGCAAACAAAGGCAGGCTACCTGGCACCTTGGCCTCATGGGATATTCTTGGCATGGGGGCTTCCCAAGGAGGGGCCATTAGGGTCCCAGGGTCTAGAAGGGAAGAGAGGTTGATAGCAACTGGTCCTGTTGAGTCTGCTTGCAACCACTACCCACAGAGGGTCCTTGGAGGAAATGGGTGGAGGGGAAGTGGAGGAAGAATGGCCTCTTGCTATTCCAGGCAGTGCCAAAGCCTCTGCACCTGCTTTTAGGAGGAGTGAGGACCAAGGAGTAGCACTGAGCAACAGGAAGCGAGGGACTCTCTCCTAAAGTAGCTCTCAGGCTCCCTGATGCCACTCTTGTCCCAGAGTCTGTCATTTGCAGGGCAGCAGCCACAGTAATGGAAAGCAGATCACATCACACCCCTGCTATCAACCCTGCCAGAGGCTCCTGTTGCAGTTAGCTGCCTGGCCTGTAAGTCCGCCTCGGTCTGGTGCCCGCCGACCACCTCACACACTGTATCCTCTCATCTCCTCATCTGTAAAGTGGGAGCTAACATGACAACTTTTAGGACAAAACAAGAAGATACATGTCACACACAGACACATACACCATCACCACCAGGCCACGTCTTGGTTAAATCTGAACATTAAGAAATAATTAAATCATGCAGGTTTACAGCCACGTGGAGAATGATAGGAATGGTGACCTAGTACTTGGGAAAAGGTCAAGTTACAGGTCTGGTTAATTCATCTTTGAGTAAGACAACTGGATAAAAGTTGGGCGTAAAGGAGCAAATAGCCAGAGAAGGTGGGATCGTGAAGGACTAACAAGTGATACAAACCTTAGTCCTCAAAGTATGACCTGTAGGGAGTGCCTGTATTAAGCTTTTTATGAAAGCAAAATTATTTTTACTAATCATCTAGCACTTAAGCTATTAGGCCACTGGTGTCTGATAAACTCCATCATACAGTCTCAGCAGCCGTGTAACTCTTTCCGCCTGTACTAACACTAGTTGGCTTTTATCCATTAATAATGGTGTTTGAGACTAACAGTGATTCTATAAAGTTGCATTAGTTCTACCCAAGTTTTATCTTTAAAGTGAGCATTTTGGAGGATACTGATGCATAGAATAATTGGTATCCACAAAGCGTTGATATGCACTTGGTCCCTGCCAGAACTTTTAGGCCAGGCTTGGACCATTTGAATTTCCATTAATTGTGAATAAAAGATTAATGTGGCTCCCACCCAGGAATTTGTAGTCATGTTCCTGCTGCTAAGAAAAACTAAGCCCCTCTTCACTAGTTAAAACATCACATTTGGAATAATAATAAACATTTACCTGCCGGAGATCTCACTTGTATAATTTCATGCAGGGGCTTGTTGAATCTTTCAGGCCCAATTTCTAACAGTATCATTTCCCATCATGGTTATTATTTCTGGCTGCAGCAACCACTGTTGGCACCCAGTCCTCATCTTGGTCCCTGGTCTGCTCACAAAATACCCCACACCTTCCAGGCTAACATCTGAGGTTGCCATTGAACAATTACAGGGATCTAGTTCCTTAAGAAATGCTGGGTCCATTTCTAGTATAAAAGGTGAGGGAGAGACTATTTCAGAAGCCTATCAGGAAGTTTCTATGCACTTTAATTAGACCAGAAACAGAAATTAGTTAACTGGAAGAAAAACACAAAGCCAAGTCAGAACCTTAAGCTGAAACCATGGTTTCAAGTAACTATTTGTCACTCTGTGAATTTGCAGCCTTAGAATCTTTTCTTTTTGTGTCCCATCAGAGCCAAGGTTGCTGACCTCTGCCAAGGTCTTGTAAAAATCATTCTCTTACTCCAACAATAAAGCCCAGAGTTTATTCCTGGGCTCTCCATTCATGAGCTGTGGGAAAACAGACTCCAAGCTAACTCCACTGCTGTCAGTCCTCTTTGGAGTGGTTATGAGGCCACGAGGGCTGCCACTTGACCTGGCAGCTGAGTTGGCCACTGGCTTCTATTGCTATTAATTAAAGAAGGGGGGAAAGCAGGCATCACCCAAGGAGCCCTGGCCAAAGATTTAGGAGGTCATTTAAGAGATGTAGGGACTGTGTGTTTATTGCTGGGTTCACCTCTGACCCAACAATGTCGTGTGCAACCTCGAGGAAGCCCCTGCACCTTTCCGTGCTTCAATTTCTCCCTCTGTAGGGTTGCAGTGGTGATGAGCTCTCCACCCACTTACTCGATTCTTTGATAAACCAGGGACTCAGCTACTACCCCATTGGTTTCTCTTCAGAGAGGTGTGGCCTTTTCCATACATACTATACTCTATTTCCCAAATATAATGGACTGTTTTATAGTTGTGATTATTGGATTTACTGGCTCATTACGGTTTCAAAAATAGAGTCAGTCACGTAGAACTCCCACAAATTACCCCCTGAGGCTGATGGTGTTGGCAGCAAAGTGGCAGCACTTTCCTTTTCTAAACTTTGACTTGAAGGCAAAGGTTCACATGCAATCAAAGTCCTCCAACCTGTATCAGAGTGGAGTGGCTTGGAATCCTGACATCTGGGCCTGTGATCCGCTACCTCCTTGACTGCCTTTCCCTCCCCTTTGCCCAACAAAATCTTAGCTCCCTTTCAAGCTCCCTTTCAAGGCTTCAAAAACCTCCTTACGTTGCCTTCCCCAAGCCTTCTGGGCATGCTCCTGGATGGGAGGCTTTCTTTCCTCTCTGTAAGCACTCCTCTGCGCTACCATACAAGTTATGCTCTTGAGCTGAGGGCACATTGTAACATTGCATCCCTTATCATCTAAACTGGCATTTGCCTACAGAGGGAAAATGAATAAACAAGCAAATGGGGAGAATTTGGGGCACGAGGATTCACTGACTGGTTCTAATTTTCTCTCTCTTGCATGTCATGAACCCTCACCCTGTCTGTTCTGTTTTTAGATCTCAGTAAGTTAATACATTCAGCCACCTTATTGGATGATCTCATGGGCACTATGATAGGCTACCCAAGCCCCCTTTAGAAATGAAGGATTATTTTCCCTATTCCTGGGGGTGCTTCTGGCAAAAAGTCCTTAGCTGTCAGTCCACTATACGATTGACTAGCCTAAGAGAGTCTCTCCCCTCGTGGAGCATCCAATCTGCTGGGAGGAGAAGAAAACAGACAAATATATAATAAGTTAAAAGAGGCTATGGTCAAAATAAGCAACCTGCATGAATGAATGATCTAAGTGGGTTCGTAAAAGTCCAGACCCCCTCACCCAAATATGGTACAAGTCTGAAGGCCCATGCTATCTTGGATTGGTGGGGGCCTCCATCAAGACTGTATCACAGCCCAACTTCTCCCTCTGCCCAGTCCTGCTTCTTTCCCATCCCTTTTGCAGTGTTTGATCCCTGACTAGCAGAAGTCATGAACATCAAGCTCTGTCCCAGAGTCTGCTTCCCAGGGAACCAACCTGTGACAGGTGCCTACTCTGTTCCAGGTCCTTTTCTAGCTTGTGATTTAGAGTGGTGAGCAAGACCAGGCCCCGCCTCCATGGAGCATTCACTTATTATAGTGATTTTCAACCCAGGTGCCGTGGCACACTGGTGTGCTGTGAAAAATTTTAAAGATAATTAAATTATTTTCAAAAGAAGCCCAAAGCACAGTAAGTATATTGTTTTTTACTCTTTTTCTTTGATCACCATAATTTAAGTGCACCACAGAAGTTTAACTATATATAGGTTCAAGTGTGCCACGAGATTTTAAAAGGTTGAAAACACTGCTCTGTCAGAAACAGACAATAAACAAATACACAGATGATAAGTTGAAGGGGCTATGGTCAGAACAAGCAAGCTGGAAAGGGCCTCAGGAACTGGGGGTGAAAGTTATTCTTAACAAAGAGGTTGAGGAGCCTACACTGATAAATAACAACCTTAATACAACGAGGAAGAGAGGCATGAAGATATCTCAGAAAAGTGTATTCAGGCAATTAGATTATCAACTGCAAAGACTTAAGGACAAAGGAACAACCAGCAAGGAAGGTGGTGGCAGCTGAGGACCTAGTGAGTCAGTCCCCTGGGGCCTTGTGTCAATGTTCTATTTTCAGTACTGGGAAGGAGAATTATAGATATTTATTATATTATTTTAAAAAATAAATAAAAATTTCAAAGAAGGTCAAGCATTAATAAAAAATGAGAATGTCACTGATCACAAGTTAGGATTCTATGAACTTGAAATTCAAAGGAAGAAAGAGAGATTTCTATTCAAAATCCAAGAGAAGATGTTGGATACATGAGTCTTGAATTCAGGGCCTGGATATGCATTTGAGAGTCACTGGCATGGGGACAGGATGTGAAGCACAGGAGTGAGTGTGAGAAAAAAAGACATCTGGGGGCAGAAACGGAAAGATTCCAACATTAGTAAGCTGGAGTTGAGTAGGAACAAGCACATGTGACTAACCAGGAGGGGCCAGTGTCCAGGGAAGGAGGGAGGGATTCCCTGGTTGAAAGGTGCTTGAAAGGTCAAGGGAGATGAGGCCTCAGCCCTGGATTTGGCAAGGTGGAGCTCACTGGTGATCTCCAAGGAGCAGTCACAGGAGAGCGGTAGGGATGAAAATGCATTGGAGTGAAATAAAGAGACCGGGAGAAGACAGTGAGTACACAAGCAATGTTCTCGCGACTTTGCTATGAAAGGGTGTAGAGAAACGAGAAAGGTAGTTGGAAAAGATGTGGAGTCCGGAGAGGGACAAATTTAGATGGGAGATAAGCCTGGCACAGTGGCTCATGCTGTAATCCTAGCACTCTGGGGGGCCGAGGCAGTGGAAGGCCTGGCCTTGGGAGTTTGAGACCAGCCTGAGCAAGGGCATGGCCCTGTCTCTACTAAAAATAGAAAAAACTAGCCAGGCAGTATAGTGCATACCTGTAGTCCCAGCTACTCAGGAGGCTGAGGCAAGAGGATCACTTGAGCTCAGAAGTTTAGGGTTGCTATAAGCTATGATGACACCCTGACACTGTAGCTGGAACAACAGAATGAGACTGTCTCAAAAAAAAAAAAAAGATGGGAGATAATATTCATTCTTCAGTGAATATTTATCAAGCACCTGCTAGGTGTCAGACATAGAACACACACCGGGCAAACTACAGTAAACTCCATCAGTGGACACTCTGGGAGCCCGGGGCCAACCAAAAGGCAGCTCTGTGGGCGGTTCTGTGCCATGTCCTGTCCACACCCCATGCACATGCCAGAGCACCTCTGCTTCTCCACCTCAGGGCCTCCTATAAAACCTCTCCCTCTGCTGATTGGAATTATCCAGTTGAGAAAAAAAAAGTGATGATGCAGGTGAGAGAAAGATCAACCGTCAGGAGGGGCTGGGACCAGTGCACAGGTGGGAAGGGTAGCCTTAGACGGCAGCCGGGACAGGCCATCCTTGTGCTAAGTGGGCAGGAGCCAGAATGGGTGAGGTTGTAGTGGGCTGGTTGACTTTGCTGTGGGAGTGTATATAGATTAATTCCATTTTTACAGTGAAATAAGGAGCAAGGCTAACAGCTGCGTGTGAATTGTGGTGAAAAACCTTGGAGCCCAAGGAAAGAAGAGAGTGTGAAATAACTTTCCATAACATTCGCTGTACCAGCTGAATGCCAGGCACTATTCCAGGCACTTGGGATAGCGCAGAGACCCCCACCCGCGTAGATCTCACACTGCAGCAAATCCACTGGAAATGTGCCCCGGTGGCCAGGCCTCCTCAGACCCACGAGAGGCTGCAATCAAGGCTGCAAATGAGAGTGATCCCGAGACTGAGTGCTGGGCAGCTGCTCGAGGTCCTTGTTGAGTGTTCAGCTAAATGGGTTCTGCTGTCCAACAGATAAATCAAAAATAATACCCAACGCTTAAAAATATCCATCTAAAACTAAAGAAAACCCAACTGTATTTACTGAATCTGCCTCCACTCGCACCTTCTTCATACCCCATCTCTGCTGCTCTAGCCCAAACTCTCTGTTCTTGACAGAATCGCCTCAGTCGTATTTTAACTGATTTCTCCTTCCCATTATTTTCTCCCTTTAAGCCAGTCTATAAAACCTTGTTTGATGTTTCTTCCACAAATATAGTGGTCAGTGCGTCACTCTCCTGCTCTGAAGCCCGAATGGCTTCTCACTCCCTCCAGGACAGTCTGGACTTCTGTTTTCAGAGCTCTTTGCAATCTGATTCCCAGCTTGCCTGTGTCATTCTCCGGTGTGCGTGTTTTGAACATCTTGCTCCATTCAGACTAGTTTACTTCAGTGCCCTCATCTTTGTGTGTTCTTGATCAGCCCCACGCTCCTCACTTGACACATGACCTCTCTGCCTGTCAGAACGGACTTCCCTACACTTCGAGGACCTGCTCAAGGAGCGTGTCTCTTCTCACCTAAGCCTGCGGTGAGCGCTCTCCCCACTTTCCATTCCAGCAATTGTTTACACTTAGTTCTCTTACGTGCTACCTAAACCTGTAATGGTCTTCGGTATCCCTTTCTCACCTCTGCAGGTAGATTGTAAGTCCTTAGCAAGCAGAAGCAATGTCTTAACTTCTCCGGCTGACCCACAGCGATTATGCACTTGGACAATCAACCCTTTTTCAGTATTTCATCTTGTATGCTGACTCAGAGGCAGAAAGGATTCCACCAGGGAGCCCTCAGGCTGATTCTCAGATTGGTGGTTCCAATTACAGGAAGCTCACAAGAGAAGCCACCTCCTATTTGTTTTCACTCCATTAGGAAATTCTTTGTGTTAATTCAACATTTTGTCTTATGACCCATTAAATATAGCTCTGTTGGAAGCAACTTAATTAAAACCCTTGTGATGTTGCAAGATTGCCAAAAATTCTAGCCTTTCGAGGCAGAACTATGGCTTATAAAACGCAACATTTTCAGATATCAACATAGCAGCTGGAAGCCCAGCAACTAAAGCTTGTTTGAAGATCAAGTTCTGAGATGTTCCTCCCACATTGGTTAAGGTCACTTGGCTGGTAGACAGATTTTGCAAATGTAGCTTACTGTCAAAAAGCTGTAGCATTCCAAATACAGCCTCCCTTACCCCACACATATACACACACGCCCTCTCTTTCTTGTCTAAATAAATATAATAGCAACCTTGGTGTGCCAGCATAGCCCCAGCAATTATAGTTAAAAACAGCAATTACCACTTCATAGCATCTCAAGTTCTTGGTTTCTCAAATGGAAAGTCACACTGCTTGAAGCTGAGTGTTTTTTTCCACCCAGAATATTCTTTCTTTTTTGCCCAGTAAAGATTTACTGGGGGCTTACTGTTTGCCAAATGTAAACAAGGTTGGGAAAACAATGCAAAGAACAACAAGCCTTGGGTTCCACTTCTAAGGATTTATAATCTAAAGATCGGAGGCAGGTAACATAAACTCGTTTAAGTCCTAGAAGAAATGTGTAAATTGGAAATAGTGGGAATACATAGAAGGGGTAACTTAGATGGAAACAGAAAGGACAGTCAAAAAAATCTTCAGAGAGGATGTATTAAAAGATGCTGAAATGATTAACAGTTCCTCAATAAGTTAGGCATAAAATTTCCTTATGACCCAGCAATTCCACTTCTTTGTATATACCACCCCAAACTGACAACAGGTGCAAACAAAAATATGTGCATATAAGGTCTTTAAAAACAGGTGGGGCACTTGTCTGCTGTGGTATTTACCTGTGCTGTTGTAAGTTTGCATAGAATAGGCAGGTTGACCAATTAAAAGTTATTACTTTATTACATATGGCATTTGCTAAAATTCAGGAAATTACATTACAATGATAGTTTGTTGTGTCAGGACAAAAAGTCTTTATGATATTTTTACTTAAAGATAGTTTTGTAACAACACAAACTTGGAATATCACCTTATTTTATGAGATACTTGGACTTAGTATCTGAAAAAGACAAAATGTTATATGCATATGGACTACTTCAAGATTTTATCTGTCAAGTGATAAATAGATGCTATTGATTGGAATGGGACAAGCATTTTGCCACCCTATTTTTGTACCAAAATATTAATATTTCCAAGGGGACACAGACAAAAGGAAACCCAAGGTTAGAAATACTTAGAAACACTTTCTCAAAGGGCATCCACCAAACTAGTGGTTAGAAAGTAGCTTCAGGCTCTTAAAACACATTTCAGGACAACAGTTCAGCTTGGAACACAGTATCCTTGGGCTTTGTTAAAGTATGTGATATTGGTCAGAATTCCTTTATTCCTTTCTTGCTTACCAGGATATTTAAATTAGACTCTCCTTCCAGGAGAGTATTTTAGCTCATTGATTGATTGAAGGTCTTTTCTTTTTTTTTTTTTTTAAGACAGAGTCTCATTTTGTCCCAGGTAGAGTGCTGTAGGTCTTTTCTTTTTTTTTTTTTTTAAGACAGAGTCTCGTTTTGTCCCAGGTAGAGTGCTGTAGCATCACAGCTCACAGCAACCTCAAACTCTTGGGTTTAAGCGATCCTCCTGCCTCAGCCTCCCAAGCAGCAACCACACACCAGAATAATTTTTCTAGTTTTAGTAGAGATGGCTCTTGCTCTTGCTCAAGCCGGTTTCAAACTCCTGAGCTCAAGGGGATCCTCCTGCTTTAGCCTCCTGCTTTCCCAGAGTGCAAAGATTACAGGTGTGACCACCTCACTGGCTGATTGAAGGTCTTTAAAAACAGGTGGCACATGGTTTGGGAGCTGTAGAGCAGCGCCCCGGCCCCCAGGAAGAAACACAAGGCACGTACCACCTTTGTGGGTTCAAATGTTCTTGTAACCATTTTTAATAAGTAAAAAGAAACAGTTGAAATTAATTTTAATAGTGTATTATTCAACCAATACATCCTTCAACATGTGTTCAATATGAAAATTATTAATGAAAAAACAGGCAGGAAAGAATGTAGAGAGCTGAGAGAGGGAAGGAAAAAGAGTGGTTGGGAAGGATGGAAGAGAGCTGTGCAAGAAACTGTGACTGCCGGCACAAATACACGGCTCCGGAGACATGAACACAATTTCCTCTTAACAGACACCACTCTCACAGGTCCAAACCCACACAAATGTGCAAACACACTCATCCGCACATACACACATGTCCCTACAAGCGTGTAAATCTCCTCATGCTTAATTATTAATTAGTTAGTTAATTAATTATTAATTAATTAGTCTGGGTGTCAGACGCCATTCGCTTGTTCTCAGTTACCACCCTCGGCACCAACTCTCCCTTTCCTTCATCTGTATCAGTTCAGCCCACCAAGGCCCTTCTCTACCACTGACGTTCCTAACCGCCCATGTGCGTTATTATCTTCTGGTTCCCGAAGGGCAGCTTCCTTTTTGTCCCTCATCTAGTCAATAATACCCCCACCCGCCCTGTCTGCCAGTAGCCTCTTAGTTACACTGTCTGATGGCTTTCTCCAGTCCTCACCTCTGTAGCTTTTCTGTAGCATTGAGCTATTCAGTAATTCATTCGGAAGACATTTGTTAAAAGTGTGCTACATGCCATCCTGGTGTGAGGCATGAGAAATACCCAGACCAGGAAGATTTAAGACCTCTTTTCCTTTGGTTTCTATGTTATTACATTTTCTTTGTTTCTTCAATGTTCACTCTTCTATCTAAGCAAAAAAAAAAAATCTAGAAGTTTCCCGTAAGCTCGTTATACCACTTGTTGCCTTCAAAACTCATGTCAGGCTTGCCCGTCTCTCCTCACCTCTCTTGTTCTCATCCACAACTCAAGCACCGTGACCTCCTGCCAGAGCCAGCACGGTGGCTTGTTGGCTGGTTTCTAGCTCCAGACTTGTTCTCTATGGTCCACAGCAGCAAGAAGGTCCTTTCAAAAGCAAGTCAGATTATGTCACTCACCTCGGAACCCGCAATGAGGTCCCCAGCGCACCTGAGAGTAAACTCCAAGACTCTTGCCACGGCCTCGGAGACCTCGGCCAAGAGGCTGCCCTCCGTGCCTGCCTCCTGCTCCTTCTCTGCCCTGCCCTCTTCTCACACCGCCCTCCTTCCCACTCACTCTGTTCCAGCCCCAGACACCACAGACTGTTTCTTTTTCTTTCTTTTTGAGACAGAGTCTCACTATGTCACCCTCAGTAGAGTGCTGTGGCGTCACAGCTCACAGCAACCTCAAACTCTTGGGCTTAAGCCATTCTCTTGCTTCAGCCTCCCGAGTAGCTGGGACTATAGGCGTCCACCACAATGATGAGCTATTCTTTTTTGTTGGAGTTGTCATTGTTGTTTAGCAGGCCCGATCTGGGCTCCAACCTGCCAGCCTCGGTGTATGTGGCTGGCACCTGTTCACTGAGCTATGGGCGCTGAGCGGCACAGACTGTTTCTCATCTCAGAATCTCTACTCATTTTGTCCCTCTGCCTGGATACTCTTCCTCCAGATCTTCTTAGGATTGCCTTCTCTCAGGTTTCTACTCAGATGTCACATCCTGATTCTCCTCATTCACTCAAAAAGTGCCCTTTCACCCCCACTCTCCTTCCCTCCACCCCCAAATTCTACCATCCTTAGCCCTTGTTATGCTTTATTTTCTTCATGGCATTTTAAAACCTTGTTATTTATTTAGGTAGATTATTTTTCGTTAGAATGTAGGCTCCAAGAAAGCAAGGCCTTTGCCTATCCCAGGACCAGTGCCGTCCCAGGCGGGTGGCACGTGGGAAGAGCTCCAGTGGGAACTCCCCCTCTTCCCACCACCGGAGGGGGGGCTTCATAGTCATCCTCAAGAACCTCTTGTTCTCTCTACACCTTCTTGATAACCTCTATTTCCACAGCAGTGTTTCCCAAAGTGTGATCATCATGCTACCTCTATCCAAATCTCCTAAAATGTTACTTTAAAAATGTAGATTTCTGAGCTCAACACTGAATCTTTCTATCCACGGAGTGGAGGTAAAAACTTGCATAAAGCTCTTCAGGTATTTCTTGTACTGGGTAAGCTTGAGAACAACTGTCTTTGATTGCAATAATTATCTTTACAGATTGCCAAATCTGTGTTTCCACCTCTTGTTCCCAAAGGATCCCCCAAGGCTTGTTGATCCAGCATCCTGTGTGCTTTAATAGCTTTCGGGTCTCTTACCTGGCTCAGCTATCACCACTTTATACGAATCACTGCAATGGCCACTGAGCTCATATTGTCTGCTTTCTAAACCACACAGCTCACCCATGTTACTTTCTTCTTTAAAATCATCAATAGTTTCTATTCCCTCCCCTCTGGGTCTCTTTTCATCACTTTTTAGATCCTGTCTCTCTGACAAGGATCGGTTTAGGTGTCAATATCTCCAGAAACCTCTCTTTTTTCTGATGAACATGATGTGCCCACACCCACACCCAAAGAGCTCTGTCATCTCTGAAGGCATTTATTAATATATCTATAGTAGAGTTATTTGTTTATCTGTTCTACTTCCTCAAATTCTTAAGTGTCATGAGTTCAGAAAATGTGACTTATTTATCTTTGTATACTCTGAAGCACTTAGCCCAATGGTTGGTACTCAATAATGTTTACTGAATGAATGATTGAGCTCATATTGGGTTCCAAATGTACTCTATCATTCTATGTTTTTTCTCTTTCAGGAGTTAAGAAAGAAACCCACAAGATATTAATTCAAAAATTTAGTTCATTCATTTCTGCTAGAAGGGAAACACTGACAGCCAACTGCTGACACCCACTTGCGATATCAATATAGATAGAATAATAAATTTCAAAAACAAATTTATTATAATCAAGGGACATAAAACCATTTACTAGGTATAACAAAGAACAAAAAAAACTTTGAGTCTTCGATCATGGTCACAAAACTAAATGAGACCAAAGACAAGCAACCCTCTTAGAATATTCCGTTTACAGCATGATTTAAACATAGGAATGGGGAGAGTTGGCACTCAGAAATCCACCCTTCAAGGTAGCTTTTCCTTGTTACCCAGTCTGCAACAACTTTGCCTGTCTCAGGCAGATGTAAAGTTTGGATGAAGTGAGTGACTGGGACCACCTGCCCTGATCCCTTGCCACAGACTGTCCCCACCACTGCAGATCTGTTCTACTACTGGGCTGAGAGAGATACATCCCTGGCATCGCAGCTGCAGATGCAGAATGGAGTTTTTCTCCCCCAAGAAAATGATGCTATTAATGAGGGAAATATATCAAAATAAAAATGTTAATGATTTTTTTATATCTAGGGTTAAACAGGCTCTCAGAATCTAGCCTGGTAACCTGACCATATAACCCTGATGCTTTGGACAAATGCATTTTGCATTCCTACCAATGAACTTTTGAAACATCTTCTTTCTGAGGCTGGGCGAGGTGGCTCACACCTGTAACCCTAGCATTGTGGGAGGCCAAGGTGGGTGGACTGCTTGAGCTCAGGAGTTTGTGACAGAAACTGAGCAAGAGTGAGCAAGAGTGAGACCCTGTCTCTAAAAAATAGCTGGATGCTGTGGCAGGTGCCTATAGGCCCAGCTACTTGGGAGGCTGAGGCAAAAGGATCACTTGAGCCCAAGAATTTGTGGTTGCTGTGTGCTATGACTCCATGGCACTCTACCCAGGGCAACAAAATGAGACTTTGTCTCAAAAAAAACCTTTCTGTACATAATGACCAACTGGAAAATGTCCTCTCCTCTTCTTCCTTAGTCACATTGCCTTGCAAACTGGCTCTTTGGTGCTATGGCTTTTGTCGTGGGAGCAATGGAAGAGATATAAGTAGACAAACCATTTGCTGAATTACACTTGAAACCCCACTCAAGTGTCATTTCTTAGTAAGAAAAATAACATCAAAATGAAACTGTACGTATAATAAAAACATGTAAGATAAATTTTGAAATTTTCTTCCTGAGATTTGTTGCCATGATGTTCTATCATCTGTGCAAAGAACAATTTATTTCTCACATAGTTCGAATGAAACCTGTACTGTTGCCCTCATCTCCCCAGAAGTCATAAACTCACAGGGTTGGAAGAGTCCCTGGAGATTATCTGGTTCAACGCCCTCATTTTGCCTACAGACTTAAGGAAATTACTTCAGTTTTATCTTTGTTGTAAATTCTACATGCCACAAATGTTCTGAATGCTTCCTATGGGTTATAAATAAAGCCTGTTGGGTTCTATTTTGAATAAGCTTCGTTTACAAAATCATACGGAGAATTAATAGAAGGTGTCTCTTTGGATAATACAAGACAGAAAACAATGTCAGAATCAATTCCATAAAGTGGTATTCTGGAAATAAAAGACCATAGATTCAAAATTTTAAAGTAAGACTCTGCATGCAGAAAGAATAAACAGGAGACGCTGCCATTTAAACGCAGGTGGAGTAAATGAGTTAATTGGTGGCTCACCTTCCAGCCTCCTTGAATACTTTGCAGACACATTTATTCTTGCACCTAAGCTTATTTTTCTGAAACTAGCTTAGCAACTTGAGCAAATAGTCAAAGGCCTCTTTATGAGAACTGCTTTTCTCTGCGGTTAGAGATTATTTGTCTAAAACCTTGTGTTGTTTTTTTCCATGATGGGGAAATTTTTATGACATAGGAAAGCTATGAGCAGGGCAACAAGCTTCTGGTAGCACAGAAGAGTTATTTTGAGGATATCTCTTGATACAGGAGGGTTATAGGTGCTTCTAACCAGGAAGAGGCCAATGGCGTTTTCATCAGGTAGTGGAGAAGATGGAGAAACAAAGGGAGGTGGCAGAAAAGCAAATCTCTTATACACAGGATGCAGAAAGAAAGCTGTTGGGAATCGGAATGGTAAAATAGCCTCTGGATCAAATGCACTAACTAAGTCTGAGCCACATCAGTTCCCCCTTTAGCTAACTTATGTATTGAGATTCCTTATGATTTTTGTTTTTAAAAAGAGTGGCAGTAAGGAGTATTCAAGAAGCCTTGACAATCATTGATCTATTTCCGCTCCCTCTATTGAAATCAATGAAACAGACATTAATTAAGCACCTGCTACATTTTTGTGAACTCTGCTGGTTTCTAGCGATATAAAGATGAATAAGACATACTTTCTGCCCTTCAGAAGTTTATCATCATATGGGCAAGACAGACTCATTCATCACAGCAGAGACGATAAGAACTGTGGCAACACGGATGAAGGAACAATTAATTCAGCCTAAGAGAGCCAAATAAAGATATAAAAAGGCAACATCCAGGGACCTTTAAATATGCTGGAAGTTTGCCAGGAGGACAAATAGGATAAAAGCTCTCAAGGGCAAATGTGCCTGGGGGTTGGGTCTGCTGAGAATCTCTGCAGGGGCCACTGGGGCCAGGCTGGGAGGCGCCACGTTCAACCGTCACCAGTTGTCCATACTGTTGTTTTGAGAAGGGAGATGAAAGGATGCCATCGATCGGCGCTTTAAACGCGTAACTCTGGGACAGCATGGACAGTAGAAGCGCAGGGACAGGCCGGCCGGGGAGGCCTTACGGGAGGCTGCGCGCTCAGCGCGTCTGGGTGGGAGAACCGAGGCCGACGAGCGTGGGGGCGGAACGCGGCGCTGGGCAATGGGCTGGGTGCGAGGAGGAAGAGGAGCCAAACTGCACTCACCGGATTATTTCTCGGGAAGGGTGGGATGGTTCCATTGCTCTCTGTGCAAAGGACAGAACCCACCTTGGGCGAAATGGTAAATACATTATCCTCAGAATCCACACCAAGGTGCAGCTGGCCATCCAGAGCTGGAGGGCAGGTGGCACTGGAAGTGACCCTCCTCCCCTTCGCTTGCACCCCGCGCTTCCGCTTCTTTCCGTTTGCTCCCCTCATCTTGGACTTTTTGATAAAATGAACTGGCACATCTCAAGTGTGCCATCTGCTAAGTTCTGAAACACGTACACACCCTGGAAACCGCCACCACTTCCAGGGCAGGAGGCTCATCCATCACCCCCCACCCCGCCCACTCGCCCCTGGGTCTCTCGTGCCTCCCCCGAACCTCTCCCCACCTCTGCCCCACCCCCTGCCCAACAGTGACTGATCTGATCTTTGTCACTACAACTCAGCTCTCATTTTCAAGAGTTTGGTGTGAATGGGCTCATCCAGGATGTATTTATTCGTGTCTGGTTCGTGTTGTCCTGGGCATCTGTAGTTCATCCCTTCTTGCAGAAGGGTATTCTGTTTCTGCTTTGTCCTCTTGTTTTAGCCTTTCATTCCTGCCTGGCTATCTCATGCAGAAGGAAATCCCACCAAGGTTTATGTTTCTGTTTTTGTTTTGTAATTAAATCATAGCTGTGTACATTGATATGATCATGGGGCATCCTTCACTAGCTTCACAGACCGTTTGACACACTTTCATCACACTGGTTAACATAGCCTTCCTGGCATTCTCTCAGTTACTGTGTCAAGACGCTTACATTCCACATTTATCAAGTTTCACATATACCCTTGTAAGATGCACTGCTGGTGTAATCCCACCAATCCTCTTCCCTCTACCTACTTCCCCCCTCCCTCCCCTCCCTTTCCCCCTTCCCCCTATTCTTAGGTTGTAACTGGGTTATAGCTTTCATGTGAAAACCCTGCACCACGAACTGGTCTCAAGCTCAGAAATCCCTGAAAAGGTCTCTGATTGGCTGTATGCTGGGTCAGAGTCTCAATCCTGAGCCAAAGATCTATGGTTGGAGGGGCAGGATCATGTGGGGAATGCATAAAAGCCAGAGGAATCCTCTGAATGTTTGATTCCCCAGCCTTCAGGCCAGTGGGGTACAGCCTTCTGACCTCCGTCCTCGCCTCACTCCCCAGACTCACACTGAAGTGGGGTACAGCCTTCTGACCTCCATCCTCGCCTCACTCCCCAGACTCACACTGAAGTGGGGTACAGCCTTCTGACCTCCGTCCTCGCCTCACTCCCCAGACTCACACTGAAGTGGGGTACAGCCTTCTGACTTCCGTCCTCGCCTAATTCCTCAGACTCACGCTGAAGTGGGGTACAGCCTTCTGACCTCCATCCTGCTCACTTTCCAGACTCACACTGAAGTGCGGTACAGCCTTCTGACCTCCATCCTCACCTCACTCCCCACACTCACACTGAAGTGCGGTACAGCCTTTTGACTGCCATGCTGGCCTCAATCTCAGACTCACACTGAAGTGGGGTACAGCCTTCTAACCTCCACCCTGCCTCACTCCCCAGATTCACACTGAAGTGGGGTACAGCCTTCTGACCTCTGTCCTGGCCTCACTCCCCAAACTCACACTGAAGTGGGGTACAGTCTTCTGACCTCCATCCTGCCTCACTCCCCAGACTCACACTGAAGTGGGGTATAGCCTTCTGACATCTGTCCTGGCCTCACTCCCCAGACTCACACTGAAGTGGGGTACAGCCTTCTGACCTCCATCCTGCCTCACTCCCCAGACTCACACTGAAGTGGGGTATAGCCTTCTGACCTCTGTCCTGGCCTCACTCCCCAGACTCACACTGAAGTGGGGTACAGCCTTCTGACCTCAGTCCTGGCCTAATTCCCCAGACTCACACTGAAGTGGGGTACAGCCTTCTGACCTCCATCCTGCCTCACTCCCCAGACTCACACTGAAGTGGGGTACAGTCTTCTGACCTCCATCCTGCCACACTCCCCAGACTCACACTGAAGTGGGGTATAGCCTTCTGACCTCTGTCCTGGCCTCACTCCCCAGACTCACACTGAAGTGGGGTACAGCCTTCTGACCTCCGTCCTCGCCTCACTCCCCAGACTCACATTGAAGTGGGGTATAGCCTTCTGACCTCCATCCTCGCCTCACTACCCAGACTCACACTGAAGTGGGGTACAGCCTTCTGACCTCCATCCTGCCTCACTCCCCAGACTCACACTGAAGTGGGGTACAGCCTTCTGACCTCTGCCCTGCTCACTCTCCAGACTCACAATGAAGTGGGGTACAGCCTTCTGACCTCTGACCTTGCCTCACTCCCCAGACTCACACTGAAGTGGGGTACAGCCTTCTGACCTCCGTCCTAGCCTCACTCCCCAGACTCACACTGAAGTGGGGTATAGCCTTCTGACCTCCATCCTCGCCTCAATCCCCAGACTCACACTGAAGTGGGGTATAGCCTTCTGACCTCCATCCTCGCCTCACTCCCCAGACTCACACTGAAGTGGGGTACAGCCTTCTGACCTTCATCCTCGCCTCACTCCCCAGACTCACACTGAAGTGGGGTACAGCCTTCTGACCTCTGTCCTCGCCTCACTCCCCAGACTCACACTAAGTGGGGTACAGCCTTCTGACCTCCATCCTCGCCTCACTCCCCAGACTCACACTGAAGTGGGGTACAGCCTTCTGACCTCTGTCCTTGCCTCACTCCCCAGACTCACACTGAAGTGGGGTACAGCCTTCTGACCTCCATCCTCGCCTCACTCCCCAGACTCACACTGAAGTGGGGTACAGCCTTCTGACCTCTGTCCTCGCCTCACTCCCCAGACTCACACTGATGTGGGGTACAGCCTTCTGACCTCTGTCCTTGCCTCACTCCCCAGACTCACACTGAAGTGGGGTACAGCCTTCTGACATCCATCCTGCCTCACTCCCCAGACTCACACTGAAGTGGGGTATAGCCTTCTGACCTCTGTCCTGGCCTCACTCCCCAGACTCACACTGAAGTGGGGTACAGCCTTCTGACCTCAGTCCTGGCCTAATTCCCCAGACTCACACTGAAGTGGGGTACAGCCTTTTGACCTCCATCCTGCCTCACTCCCCAGACTCACACTGAAGTGGGGTACAGTCTTCTGACCTCCATACTGCCACACTCCCCAGACTCACACTGAAGTGGGGTATAGCCTTCTGACCTCTGTCCTGGCCTCACTCCCCAGACTCACACTGAAGTGGGGTACAGCCTTCTGACCTCCATCCTCGCCTCACTCCCCAGACTCACATTGAAGTGGGGTATAGCCTTCTGACCTCCATCCTCGCCTCACTACCCAGACTCACACTGAAGTGGGGTACAGCCTTCTGACCTCCATCCTGCCTCACTCCCCAGACTCACACTGAAGTGGGGTACAGCCTTCTGACCTCTGCCCTGCTCACTCTCCAGACTCACAATGAAGTGGGGTACAGCCTTCTGACCTCTGACCTTGCCTCACTCCCCAGACTCACACTGAAGTGGGGTACAGCCTTCTGACCTCCGTCCTAGCCTCACTCCCCAGACTCACACTGAAGTGGGGTACAGCCTTCTGACCTCCATCCTCGCCTCACTCCCCAGACTCACACTGAAGTGGGGTATAGCCTTCTGACCTCCATCCTTGCCTCACTCCCCAGACTCACACTGAAGTGGGGTACAGCCTTCTGACCTTCATCCTCACCTCACTCCCCAGACTCACACTGAAGTGGGGTACAGCCTTCTGACCTCTGTCCTCGCCTCACTCCCCAGACTCACACTGAAGTGGGGTACAGCCTTCTGACCTCCATCCTCGCCTCACTCCCCAGACTCACACTGAAGTGGGGTACAGCCTTCTGACCTCCATCCTCGCCTCACTCCCCAGACTCACACTGAAGTGGGGTACAGCCTTCTGACCTCCGTCCTCGCCTCACTCCCCAGACTCACACTGAAGTGGGGTACAGCCTTCTGACCTCTGTCCTCGCCTCACTCCCCAGACTCACACTGAAGTGGGGTACAGCCTTCTGACCTCTGTCCTCGCCTCACTCCCCAGACTCACACTGAAGTGGGGTACAGCCTTCTGACCTCCATCCTCGCCTCACTCCCCAGACTCACACTGAAGTGGGGTACAGCCTTCTGACCTCTGTCCTTGCCTCACTCCCCAGACTCACACTGAAGTGGGGTACAGCCTTCTGACCTCCATCCTCGCCTCACTCCCCAGACTCACACTGAAGTGGGGTACAGCCTTCTGACCTCTGTCCTCGCCTCACTCCCCAGACTCACACTGAAGTGGGGTACAGCCTTCTGACCTCTGTCCTCGCCTCACTCCCCAGACTCACACTGAAGTGGGGTACAGCCTTCTGACCTCTGTCCTCGCCTCACTCCCCAGATTCACACTGAAGTGGGGTACAGCCTTCTGACCTCTGTCCTTGCCTCACTCCCCAGACTCACATTGAAGTGGGGTACAGCCTTCTGACCTCTGTCCTTGCCTCACTCCCCAGACTCACACTGAAGTGGGGTACAGCCTTTTGACCTTTGTCCTTGCCTCACTCCCCAGACTCACACTGAAACTGTGAAAAGTAAGTATCCCTGTGGAAGGCCCCACTTCGGCATCATTTTCATTTCCTAAATTTCTCTGTTGTTTAGCATAATTTCTGTGTTGGTTATCTTAGTGATTTATACAGTTTTAAATTTTGTTATTTGACAGATCAACAGAACAGAATTAAGAATTCAGAAATAGACTGATAGATACAGGGATTTATTATAGAGTTGCCCTCTCAGATCAGAGGGGAAAATGATAGACTATCCAAAAAAGAGTGGTGGAACAACTGTGGGTCCATTTGGAAAATAATAAAGTTGGATCCATGCCTCATGCATTATACTGGGATCCATTCCAAATGAATTGACTATTAAATGTAAGAAGTAAGTCATAAGAATAAGTTCCTATATAAATTCAGATTGGGGAAGGCCTAACTATGAGACAAAATCTAGAAGGCACACAGGAAAAGATATGAAAATCAAAATCTTTGCTTGGCAAAAACTACTTGAACAAAGTCTGGAGACAAATAACAAATTGGGAGCAAGTGTTTGCAATTCATATTATAGGCCATGTTTAATGCCCTTATAGTTTAAAGGCTTACACAGTCAGAAAAAGAGCTCCAGAATACATAAGGAGCTCAAACAACTCAATAAGAAAAAATAAAATAATCCTATTTATAGGCAAAAGTTTTGAATAGATAATTCTTAAAAGAAGACAAATGGCTAACAGGTATATGAAAAAAATGTTCAACATCATAGAGAAACGCAAATCAAAACCACAATGAGATATGATGTCAGCTCCAATTAAATGGCCTTTATACAAAAGACAGGCAGTAATGAATGCTGGTGAGGATGTGGAGAAAGGAGAACCCTGATAATATATTGTCCCATTTAATCTTATCATTAACCCTTTGTCTATTTTACTGTCCACATAAGCTTTTCTTGTCCAGAGTAACACAGTTGACAAGTTTCAAACCCTGGCAATCTGACATCAATGCTTGCTCTTCTTACCACTAAACTATACCGTGCTGTCTTCCCAGAGATGCAAAGATTCATGAAAAATACAGTAGACCCTTGAACAAAACAGGTTTGAACTATATCCAGACTTTTTTCAATCAAATGTGGATGGAAAACATAGCATTTCTAGGATGGGACACCCATGTATATGAAAGGCCAAATTTTTGTATATGTGGGTTCTACAGGGCCAATGTAAACGTGTAGGTTTTGGTTTGTGGGAGTATCCTGGAACCAATCCCTTGTTTATACCAACTGGATAAACATTTCTAAGTGGAAACAAACTGAGAATTGCAACATTCCCAATCTGTGAAAGCTCAGAACTGTCATGATTGTGCAGTTTTTTAAAGCTCAGTCATTTAATGCTCAATGACCTCTATGCCCTTTCTATGAAGACCTTTAAGGATCAGGTAGCTGGCACAATTACTCATTTAAGCACTCTTCTCCTTTTTTCTGCCCCCAAAGATTATTTGTCCATCAAACAGGCTGACGTGTCTTTGTATGTGTGTGTGTGCATGAAATTCTCTTCTGACTTCGCATGGGAGGATGCTTGTCTGCAGACCTACTCTCAACTCAACTGTGCCCAGATAAACCAGCCCCAATTCTGCCAGAAAGCCATTTTCAATTATCCCAGGGAAGTGATTCTATTTGTTCCCTATGTACAACAAAAATGCATTTTAGGCACATATACACATTTCACATGCCCACAAAATCACTCCTGAGTTGTACTTTAGGGCTAAAAGAGAAAGGGAGCTACTGCTTTTCCTTGACTTCAAATTTACTGAATTCTGTCCTTCTAAATTCACACCACTGACCTGCGTGTGTATATCAGACTTTACTCCAAGCTACTTAAAGCTGGGGACTATTTTGCATTCACCTCTACCTCCCATAGTGCTTTGCATATAATAGATGCAAATGAATATTATTTTTAGATTTAGAAAATACTTTTTAAAATAAAGGACTACTTATTATTTTTCCCAAAACTTTCTTTGTATCATCAAAAATTCTACTGTCCTGCCAGTTAGAATAGCCTGACCTATGTGAAACCCCTACTTTGTGCCAGGAACTTTGTGCCAGATGCAGAGTAGATTTTTGGATGAAATGTAATTCCTCCACTCCAGCAGTTGGGGTCTGTTCTTTAGCCTTTTCCTCTGAGGGAGGTGTCTCATTGGTCCCTTAAGAGAGACATGCTTCTGAACTATAGAATTCTTCCCTACGTTTCCATGTCACCAGATGTAAGAACAGAGAAGACAATTCCAGAAACCGGAAAACCAGGCATCTTGGAAAGGAAAGCCAGCCCGTCATGCCAGTGCTCACAACATGCTTCTTATTGTTCCAGGTGGAAGGCAGAAGATCAAGGAGCCAGAGGAATGGCAGATAAAGCCTCTTAATTTGCTGGCAATTAATTCTTTCACTTACTTTAAATTAAAATGTTCAGCCTTTCCCAGTCACCCGTCAACAACTGTTAACACCAGTGCCTTTTCCGCATTTGGAAGGCTCTGAGTATAAACAGCCCATTATCTTGCAATGAAAGATAAATTATAAAACCTTGATTAAGCAGAATCCTCTGGGAATGAGTTTTCCTGGCTTATTGATTATTCTACTTATTGGAGACTTAGGCAGAAAATTATTTCTTTGTAGCATTCATTCATATCCACTCATTGGTACATTCCATCAGTTAATCAATATAACATAGGACCCAAGGTAGGTGCAAGTGCTGGAGCCAAGCTGCCTATATCTGATCCCAGCTCCACCCCTGGTTGGCTGATTACCTGGTTCACCACCCCTGGGGAAGCTGATTACCCTTTCTGTGCTTCTGTCTCCTTATCTGCAAGATGGAGATAAAAATAGTTCTTATTTCATAGCATTTATATGACAATCAGGTCGACATATGTAAGATTCATAAGACAGCACATGGTAGGTGCTATACACTGTCACTGTTATTATTATTGTCACATTCTCTGTTCTATGTTTGAAAGGGCAATGAGCAGGAAAAGTATGCTCTCTGCCTCACTATGAATTCCTACCATTACAACAGTATTGTAAATTAAAACAATATGAAATTATACAGAGTAAAATATGAAAGTCTACCCCACCTCTTCAACTTCTAGTTTCTAGAGGTATCCTTTCAGACTATTTTTCTAGGCATATTAAAATGCATATATAAATATCTGTTGTTTATTTTTACCAAAAATAGAATCATTTTACCAATAATAATTCATGGACAGTTTTGCAGGTGAGTTGATACAGACATATTTTCTCTGAAGTAGCTGCTTTTCCTTCTTTTTGTTTTTTAGAGACAATGTCTCCCTCTGTTGCCTAGGCTGGAAGATGGTAGTACCATCATAGCTCACTGCAACCTCCAATTCATGGGCTTAAGCGATCCTCCTGCTCAGCCTCCCAAGTAGCTAGGATGACAGATTTGTGACACCATACCCAGCTAATTTTTCTTATTTTTTTGTAGGGACAGCATCTTTCTGTGTTTCACAGGCTCATCTTGAACTCCTGACCTCCAGCAATCCTCATGCCTAGGCTTTCCAAGGTGCTGGGATTACAGATCTGAGCCACCACAACTGGACTTGCTTTGCCTTCTATAGAAGGATAAACTGTGCTTCAGTTAATCTTCCTTATACTGATGAGCATTAGGTTGTCTTCCATATTTTGCCGATGCAAACCACAGCACAGTAAACATACATATTCATGTAGTTTTGCACTTTTGTGTGGTATTTCTTTAGGATAAGTTCCAGAAAATGGGTATTGTAGTCCATTTCTTACCTTACTGCCTTTACACCCAAGTAGAATCTTGACAGGTAGCAATGGGTCTTGATCCTTTGGTAGAGGGAAGGGGATACTTCTCTGGGTCCAGCAGAACTTTCTTATGATTTCCAGCCTCAGCATCTTTGGCCCAGAGACATGAGAACAAATCGTTCAAAAAATGCTGTTGCTACAATGATGTAAATAAGATTATTTTGAACTGACAACAGTTGAGTAAAAAAAAAAAAAAAAAAAACAGAAATAAAAGCTCTCTACTGTCCTCCTATTTGCCTAAAAGCAGGGCATAAGTTTCCCTTTGTGAAGATGTTCCCCATCCCCTCTTCATGTCTGGAAGAAGAAAAAGCTTAGGCTCATAATTTCTGGAGTCTGGGAGAAATCTCCATAAGAAACCTTACAAAAATACCCCTATCTTTCATTAGCTCCCTTCATATAGTTACCTTCCAACAATTTACTGCCCCTAACAACTCAAAACTCTTTTTCTTTGTCATGTCATTTTTCCAGAAATTTATTTTCTTTTGTTAGAATGGTGTATAGGCTTCCAGATCTAAAGCTTAGATTTTTTTTAGATGTTTTATTTCATTTCTGTGTGCTACTCTAAATTCATATAGAATAATCCCGTTTCTCTTATTAATCTGGTTCTTGACAGCTCAATTTATAGGGTTCAAGGCAGCAAACTTAAGCAGGGAAAGGAAAAAAAGTCTGTTTCCTTCATGGCACAGGTGCCAGATAAAGTTCAAGTGTCTGATGATTGATTTCAGGTTTGTAAACTATTGAAAAACTCTTGGATGAAGTCTTTCCCGAGGCCAATATCTTCCAGTGTTTTTCCTGTGCTTTCTTTGAGGATTTTTATTGTTTCATGCCTTAAATTTAAGTACTTTATCCATCTTGAATCAATTTTTGTGAGTGGGGAAAGGTGTGGGTCCAGTTGCAGTCTTTTACATGTAGACATCCAGTTCTCCCAACACCATTTATTGAATAGGGAGTCTTTCCCCCAAGGTATGTTCTTGTTTGGTTTATGGAAGATTAGGTGGTTGTAAGATGTTAGTTTCATTTCTTGGTTTTCAATTCGATTCCAAGTGTCTATGTCTCTGTTTTTGTGCCAGTACCATGCTGTCTTGACCACTATGGCTTTGTAGTACAGACTAAAATCTGGTATGCTGATGCCCCCAGCTTTATTTTTATTACTAAGAACTGCCTTAGCTATACGGAGTTTTTTCTGGTTCCATACAAGATGCAGAATCATTTTTTCCAAATCTTGAAAGTACGATGTTGGTATTTTGATAGGAATGGCATTGAATAGGTAGATTGCTTTGGGAAGTATAGACATTTTAACAATGTTGATTCTTCCTATCCATGAGCATGGTATGTTCTTCCATTTGTTAATATCCTCTGCTATTTCCTTTCTGAGGATTTCATAATTTTCTTTGTAGAGGTCCTTCACCTCCTTCGTTAGGTATATTCCTAGGTATTTCATTTTCTTTTCTTCTTCATGAAGAAGACTGCCAAGGCAATTGCAACAACAACAAAAATAAACAAATGGGACTTCATTAAACTGAAAAGCTTCTGTACAGCTAAGGAGACAATAACCAAAGTAAAGAGACAACCTACACAGTGGAAAAGGATATTTGCATATTTTCAATCAGACAAAAGCTTGATAACTAGGATCTATAGAGAACTCAAATTAATCCACATGAAAAAAGCCAACAATCCCATATATCAATGGGCAAGAGACATGAATAGAACTTTCTCTAAAGATGACAGATGAATGGCTGACAAACAAATGAAAAAATGTTCATCATCTCTATATATTAGAGAAATGCAAATCAAAACAACCCTGAGATATCATCTAACCCCAGTGAGAATGGCCCACATCACAAAATCTCAAAACTGCAGATGCCGGCATGGTTGTGGAGAGAAGGGAACACTTTTACACTGCTGGTGGGACTGCAAACTAGTACAATCTTTCTGGAAGGAAGTATGGAGAAATCTCAAAGCACTCAACCTAGACCTCCCATTTGATCCTGCAATCCCATTACTGGGCATCTACCCAGAAGGAAAAAAATCCTTATATCGTAAGGACACTTGTACTAGACTGTTTATTGCAGCTCAACTTACAATCGCCAAAATGTGGAAACAGCCTAAATGCCCACCAACCCAGGAATGGATTAACAAGCTGTGGTACATGTAAACCATGGAATACTATTCAGCTATTAAAAAAAATGGAGACTTTACATCCTTCGTATTAACCTGGACGGAAGTGGAAGACATTATTCTTAGTAAAACATCACAAGAATGGAGAAGCATGAATCCTGTGTACTCAATTTTGATATGATGACAATTAAGGTTATGGGGGGGAGGAAAAGCAGAAAGAGGGATGGAGGGAGGGGGGTGGGGCCTTGGTGTGTGTCACACTTTATGGGGGCAAGACATGATTGCAAGAGGGACTTTACCTAACAAATGCAATCAGTGTAACCTGGCTTATTGTACCCTCAATGAATCCCCAACAATAAAAAAAAAATTAATTAATAAAAGAACTATAGAATAAAAGAAAAACTCTCGGATGTACCAGGGGGTAGTTCTTGGGAAGACATAGAGAAGGTTTGATCCCTTTGGAAAAGTTGAATGAATGTTATTTTTTAGAGCTGTTTTTTTGGGAAGTACAATCTAAAAGTTTCAAATTCTTCAATTTGTTTTTACGTCTTCCCTTTTGAGAAGATCAGGTTAGTGAGTGGCTCACCCAGGACATCTGGGTAGTGAATGAAAGCTGTTTTATCAGAGTCCAAAGTATAGAATTCTGAAGCCAGTGGTCAGAGAATGACAAAGCATTATAATGCCAAATTCACCAAAAACTACCATGGCACACATACCCAATCTGTAATAATTTTACTTGATTTTGCCAGAAATTCTATCAGACAGGCAGAGAAATATGGGCACAGAAAAAGAAAAAAAGGAGCTGCCAAAAAGTTCACCTAGTAAGGTTGTCTTCAACAATTTTCAAGATAAATGTGAAACAGGACTGAATTTGATAGATTTAGCGAGTGTACAGATGGTGCACCTTCCATGACAGAAAAACAAAGAGTTTATTGCACAGATAAAATAAAGTATTAACAAATTCATACACTCTCATTTTTCCTTATATCTTACATCAGCAAAATCTCTATGCTAAAGCTACTTTAAGTGATACTTTGCAATAAGTTATAAGCATTGTTAACTACATTCATGCAAATATAACAGTGTGTTCAATTTTGCAATGTGGTAAAGATGAACAATGAACCATTCAGTGTGGATTTGTCATATCATTCTAAAGTGCGTTGGCTAACATAGGGATGGGTATTAGCTAAAATTTTTATCTCTGTGAGAATAGTTAAATTTTATGAAGAACAGAATCAGCAATGTGAGTTATTGAAAGAAGATTTCTGTAGGAATACAGCATTTCTATTATCTATGTGAAATCAAAACAACTTGAATATTTCTTTGCAAGGTAAAACCAAGACTACATATAATATGTGGCAAAAAAGAAAAAAAAATCCAAGCATTTGAAAAAAGCTATCTTTTCTCAAAACACTCTTTCTTCAAACAAATTTTGGATGAAGATTTTGCCCAGTTAGCAATGGTCTTTGATGAAGAGGATGGCATATACAAACACAGCTGTTATAGACCTATTCATTGGAGAATACAATGAAAGATTCACTGCCTTTGAGAATCATGACACTCAAATGAACATTTTAACCTCACCTGTTTGAAATTACCAAGGCACCTGAAGAACTACAGATGAAATTGATTAAGGGCACAGTGGATAATATTTTAAAGTCATTGTTTGATTCCAATTGAAATGTGGAAAAATGCAATAGAATATCCATGCTTTTGGCAATGTGCCTAAGAAATGCTTTCTTACTTTTCAACCACTTATCACTGCAAATCTACTTTCTCCTACCTAAAGCAAATTAAGACTCCTTAAGGTCACAAATGAGTGAGCTCATTTGTGAAGGTCAACTGAAACTGTGGTCTTCCATGCTGCAACTGCATAATCAAATGCTTTCCAACAAAAGCAGACACAACTAAGTCCTTGGAAGGTCAGTTAACTTTAAACTTAATGAATAGTCATCATTTTTTGAAATTATGAAGTATATAGTAGAGTTTTACAAAATAATGTACATTTTTTCAGTATACCCAATTGAAGGTTCTTGAATGAGGTCTTATTGGATTACAGCTAAATTAATGCAGCCTTCCAACATGAAAAGATTTCCCACTCCTGATCTAGCTAGGAGTCAATGGATTAAGAGTCAACTGTTGCATCATTGATGTTTTGTACTTTTTTGTTTTCCATCTTGTTTGCTCTGAGATTTGTTATTTCTTTTCTTCTGCTAGCTTTGGGTTTACTTTGTTCTTCTTTTTCTGCTTCCTTGAGGTATGACATTATGTTGTTAATTTTGAACTTTCCGCCTTTTTGATGTAAGCATTTGAGGCTATTAATTTCTCCCTTAACACTGCTTTTGTTGTATCCCATAGATTTTTATGTCATCTTTGTCATTCAGTTTAAAAAATCTTTTGATTTACATCTTAATATCATCATTGACCCAAAGATCATTCAGCAGCAGGTTAGCATTAGGGTATCTAGTTTTATTCCACTGTGATCTGGGAAGATACATGATATGATTTCAACTTTTCTGAATTTTTTGAGTTTTTTTTTTTTTGGTGAGCTAACATGATCTATTTTGGAAAATGTTCCATGTGCTGATAAAAAGAATATATATTCTGCAGTTTGGGGTAGAATGTTCCATAAATATCTGTTAGGTCCATTTGTTCTAGAATCTAATTTAAGTCCAGTGTTTCTTTTTTTATCTACTGCCTCAGTGATCTGTCCAGTGCTGTCAGTGGAGTGCTGAAGTCCCTAACTACTGTAATGATCCTCCCCCTTCCCCCTTCCTTCCTTCCTTCTTCCTTCCTACATTCCTTCCTTCCTCCCTCCCTCCCTCCCTTCCTTCCTTCTTTAACACAGGGTCTCACTCTGTCACCTGGGCTAGCATTCAATAGTATCATCATAGCTCACTGCAACCTCAGACTCCTGGGGTCAAGTGATCCTCCTGCCTCAGCCTCCTGTCAGTCATATTGGGTTAGGCATATCCTAATGACTCATCTTAACTTGATTAACCCTTCAAAGACCCTATTTTCAAATAAGGTCACAGTCACAGGTACTAGAGGTTAGGATTTCGATATGTTTTTAGGAAGGGAACATAATTCATCTCATAACAATTATATAGACAATGGTTCTCAAATGCTAGCATGCCTCAGAATCACCTGGAAGGTTTGTTAAATACAGATTGCCAGGCCACACATCTGGAATTTCTAATCCAGTAGATCTGAGGTGGGGATTAAGAATCTGCATTTCTTAGCTCCCATCTGATGCTGTTGCTGTTGGTCCTGACAGCAAACTGTGAACAACGAGGACCTTGATGTTTGAAGTGCACAGACCAACACCAGCAAGCAGCACTTGTAGAAATGCCAATTCTCTCCTGTCCCACACCCCAGACCTATTGAATCGGTCTGCAGTCTAACAGGTGATGTGTGTGCTCAGGGAAACCCCCTCCCCTAGCACAAGCTGGAATGTCAGCCAGCCCTGCGTAGAGAGGCCAGGTTCTGCAAAGTGAAGCCAGCAGGCTCAGTACAGTAGAGTAAGCCTTCTCATGAAGACCTCTGAGAGCCTTGCCTGGGATCCAGCTCTCAGGGGAGTCCAGACCTTTCTTATAGGTTCCCACCTACACCTCTAAGTCTGCCCAGTCTTGGAACATACCAGGAAGTAGTGACTGAGGTTAAGTTTTCAGAAAAGAAACTGAATATCAAGTTGCTAAGGAGAAAATAAGTTTTATTCTAAGAAGCCAATGAAAAATATACTCAGCCATGGTGACAAGCCAGAGGGAATTGCAAGACCCACACGACATATAAAAGAGCCAATGAGTAAAATGGATTATGAGAGTTTTTTTCTGGGACCTGTTGTGCTCGATCCATTGACTTATTTTCATTTCTCTTAGTGCAGTTTTTATTTTTATGACTACTCTAATTGGAAGGTTTACTTTATTGTGATAATGTTTGTGCTTTAAAAGACAGAATAAGCAGGAAATGGGTTCTTCTGAACACACTGAAATATTGTGAAATTCTCTTTAGTTTCCGCTGATACTGTTTTGGGTGAGTTGTTTGCTCTGGCAAATAATGTTTCCATGTTTCTAAATAAGGAGCCAAGCCCTGGCCTGACCCCCCCCCTGAACTAATGTAAAGGACAGGGCTGCTCTCCAAAACAGCTGCGGTGACGTGGGCTACACCTCTCTTTACTAGTCCATCTTTCAGCTGCTCCAGACATGAGCCAGCCAGAGTCATTTGCTACTTACCTATTCATCTGCACCCATTGTCCACTGCCAAAGCCATCTCTCTTGTGAAAATTTGACTTATAAGCAGTAGCACAGGAGAATTTCTGAGCCAACACCCACCTTTTCACGTCAACTCTAATCTCTCTCTCTTTTACAGGGGCAGAGAAGGAAAGTGACTCAACATAGCACACACAGCCAGATTGTGGCAGAACTTGGAGTCAATTCCAGGTCTATAGTAACTTCCCAGCACTTTCCATGCCACCCTTTTTCCTGCCATCTCCCTTGGAAATGAACTGACTTAGAAATTAATCATAAACTAATTATCTACCACAAACTCTCAGCAGCTCACATGTGTCTTCTCTGTTCTTCACCAACTCCAGGATGGCATTAGCCCAGAATTCTGTTTGTAGGGCCACACAAAGTCAGGGATATACCTAGTACCCTAAAGTCATGGAACAGGGGCTATATAGCCAGGCTGGTCAGTTCAGAAGCAGGGAAGTCATACAGGTATGTGAGCAGATCTAGCCTGCTGTACTGGGTCCCACGGGGAGCTAGGAGTACATGTCCTCCCAGCAGGGAAACTAGTCCTTACCTCCAGTAGCCAGGAGCCTTTGGGTTTGAGAGTCCAATGTAGCCAGTCATATCTGTTTTTAAGAGATGTTAGAATTTGCTATGTGTTTATGTGTGAAATCGTTTGCATTTTAAATATTGGCTCATAATTTTAAATGTCTTATAAAACACTGGCAGGCTAAACAAAATCCAACCAATGGACTGCCAATTTAGCATCTGCAGCATAGCAACAGTGGAGGCTGAATGCTAAAGCCAGGCAGACCACTGTGAATTCTGACTCAGCCCCTCTCTGTGTGGCCCTGGGCAAGATCCTCTATCATGGGAAGAGCCAGTGAGATGAGTGGGTGGAGCAGCTAATGTGCTGCCAGTCACACCAGTGCTGGGAACACTGTCAGCATTGCCAATGTTACGACACTGACTCATGAAGACCTGAATGTCCACAAAGCAGAGCCCAGAAAGCTCTTGCAAGTGAGTCCAGCACTGCTCTGGTGAAAGCTCACCAGTTTCTGGACCAGTGTCCTGCATGGCTCTATGATCCGTGCTGGGCATTCAATGTTATGATAACACAGTACCGTAGCATGTAGTTCCCTATAAGCTGTTTCTGTGGAGCCGGGCAAATGGAAAGAATGGACCTGGCGGGATGCTCAGATCATTCTGGAGAGCTTTGGAAGACATGGGGACCTGGCTAGGGTCTTTGAGCCAGTGCAGAGGAAAGTACAGACTCAGCCAGAAAGCCTCAGGGTGTTTGATCCAGGACACAAACATCCTTCCAGGAACAGCTCAGATCATCTGATAGAGGAAAGCGGCCTCTGGCCCAAGACAGTTTTCTCAGCCAGTCAGGCATAGTGAAGTATGCAGCCAAGATTGGGATCTGTCTTGGAGTAATTAATGGGGGACATGAGTGTTAAAATGTTGTTGAAAACTCTTTGGAATGCTAACAACCAACTAGTGCCTTGCCTATTACTTAAATTCCCAGCAAGGACAGAGAGGACTTGAGCATCAGGGCTGCTGAACTAACCCTTGTGCTTTGGCATAGGTGGTCTCACAGAAGTACAGGCATTTCACTTACCAGGGGCCACAAATGGATTTCTTCAGTGGGTACAACAGCTGCTGAAGTAAGCAGAGCTTTGAAGGATACAACCCACAGTGGCATGTTAGGATGTCAGAATATGTAGAGGGCTACGAGGCAGGAGGTACTGAAACATTGAAAATGGCCTTGATGGTGTAGGGGCCAATTTCCCTTGGCCCTCTGAAGTTTCACTGAAAAATCAATTCACAAAAAACTGATTAATTGGTGAAAACATTTACAAGTTTATTTGATTATAGTTTAAAGGCATCAGACCTTCAAAATGAAGGCCTCCCCCAAGTGAGGCATGGAAGTTTACAGAAAGAATGGGGGCTTGGGTCCTGGCATAATAGGTTATGTGGGGGTGGCAGCAGGGGAAGAAGAAGAATTCTGTTGAAGGGCAGTAAATGATTATTAGGGAGAGTTCAATGAGATTAAAGAACATATAATGGCTGGGACAAAATCTGTTGGGCCCTCAGAGCACACAGTGGTGTGTGACAAAATTCTGTCTAGATTTGTTGACACGTTTTAGTCTTCTTTCCAGCAGTATAGGTTCAGTTAATGAAAACTGAAGGGACCAGTGGTCACTCTTGTCTTCTTTGGTAGGTTTGGATTTTAGGCAGATAAGGGAATTTTACAGAACAACTTTATCTTATGCTTTGGGAGAGATGGTGGGGTCAAGGGCAGGGGGCCTGGTCATTGAGACCTTGAGGCTTATTTCTCAGCTCAGCATATACAAAGCACCGTATTTGGAACAACCACTTGCTGACCCCAACAATAGCAATACCTTTCTTTTAAAGAAGTTTTAAAAAAAGATCACTATAAGTTATTCTGTTTAACATTGTCTGTGTGAACCAAAGAGGGTATTGAAATTACAAATTGTCCTCTACCTCTTGGGCAATAGACTAAGTCTATTTTCAAGATGCATTTTTCTGTGAATCATACCATCCTGAATAATTTCCAAATTCCTGATGTATTTGAATATTGAGAAATACTTCACAGTCTATTTCTAGTTCTTTTCATGGACATCAAAGAAAATAGACAAAGAGGAAGGGATTTAATATTTATGCTACTACAAATGTTCTGTCAATTTAAAATCATGAGATCTATAAATTTGGAATGAAGAGCTTTATTTCTTATAAAGAGTTGCAGCCTGCAGGCTAGCCACTCTATGGACTGGGAAGTGTGGCCTTTGCCAGAAACTGAAAGCAGAAAAGGGTAGAAATAGGAAGTTATGCTGAATGGGTTGGCTAAGTTTATGTACAGTAGAACTTATGTAAGGTGACCACCTAAGGAACTGTAACGAACTTATCAACATACAGAGGTTGTCAACATAAGGGACTGGGCCTACTGTACTGATATATACATGCAGTTAGCGTCTGGTCTATGAAAATTAGGTCAACTTCAGGAGGTGATCAACTATGGAGGTGCCACTACATTCAACAGTTGATAAAAGGTGCCATGAATATTCATGAAGGGGCATGCACACACATAGTAAGCAAACATGCATGTCACATATGTCCTGTGTTGAATTTGGAGGGGAGACTTTACATTTAAACACAGTAAAATTAGTCTTTATACATCAAAACATGAGACAGAGGACACAGGGTGTGTGTCTGTGCCTATACTCCTTGGGCCACCCCAAGTTGTCTTTTATCAGGAAGGAACTGGTCAATTGTGTTGAAACCACAAGAAGGGAGGGAAGTCAGGTTGTAGTGTCAGGAAGCTGATTGAAATCAGTGGTGAAGTGAATCTTTTGAAGGGACTGGTTTTTGCCTGACTCTTAGGAAAGAAAGACTAATGGTGATTAGCCAGGGAGAGGGTACAATGAAGCATATTTGACCTCCCATCCCATCATGGCTGAGAACTCAGTTTTAGGGTTTCTCTAGGGTCCTCTTGGCCAGCAGGGGGGTCCATTAATTTGGTCAGGGGCTTAGAATTTTATTTGTATACCTCGGTCTTTTATTTCCCCTAGAAAAAATACTCCATCACATCCCTTCCCTTCCCTTTTTGGCAAATCCCATTCTCTTCTCAGTGCTACAGAAGAACTCAATACTTATAGCAAAGGAAGCATGCTCTAGTATAATTGCAAAGAATGGTTGTGTGGTTGTTAATTAGCCATATATATATTTTTTGAGTTGGACAGAACTCAGTTTCAAATCTTACCCCACCACTTCCTAGATGTGAACTCGGGCAAATTACTTAACCTTTCTAAGATTAGTTTCTCACAGCTATAAAGTGAAGCTAATAATAGTATCTATCCGTGAAGACTGTTTTTAGAATCAAAAGTGCTAATGGGAGTAAAGCATTTATCAGCATCTGGCACGTCTTAAGTGCTAACTTAATGGTAGCAATTGTTAAAATTTTACCCAATTTAACTTTTTTAAAAATGTGCATTTTCAAAAACAATGTTTTCCTAAAGTGAATTATACCTATTCTCAACATATGCTTAAATTTCTAGTCATGGAACATTGAATAAATCTCTAGTCTACATTGTTAATACTGCAATTGGGATACAGTCTCAAAGCAGTCTGGCTATGCAGTGCCTGACAGCTTTGTCATACTTCAACAGGAGTCATGAACCTAAATTTCACACTTTTCCTGAGTTGGAACCATGTATTGTTAGGGCAAATACAAATCAAAAATAAGAGGCTTGTTCTCCCTGGTGAAAGTAAAGGAAGAGAATTTTCCCCCATCTTCCTTTTATTTATTAGAGTTTTTTCCTCTATCCTTTGCAAATGTCTATAAATCTTGCCTGTCTCAGGACTCAGACATACTTCCTTAAAGACTTTGTAGCCATCTTTTGATATGCAAACATCATGTAAAATTGCTTCCCTATCTTCTAGTTTCTGCTAAAAAGTAACAGTCTGATGGGGCTCAGGACACATCACTCCAAAATATCACTGTAGGAAAGCAAAATGTCTTCTTGGCATATTGATTATATTTATTTATTTATTTTCTGGTTAATATACAGGTACATACAAATAGGTTATATTGTTTGCATTTGTTAGGAAAAGTTCGGGTTGTATTTGAGTCCTTCATCCAGGAGGTATGCCAAATATCCCTACATTGTACATACTGATCATTTAGAGCTGGTTATTTTGAGAAACTGTGGATATAGAAGTAGCTCTGAAAATTTTCTCTTTTGTTAGAGAAATTTATATTTATAAAGGAAGGTACCATTTTTAAGAATCTTTTCATCTCTGCAACAGGAAAAGAAGAAAGACCAAATCTCTAGAGACTCTTAGACAGTGGAGAAGTCATCTACTTAAATCTATATAACAAACATTACTTTTGTTTGAGGTGCTTATCCTAAGCACGTCATCTCCATGTGGCCCAGGGAAACATGGTATCTAAGCCTGAAGTTAAAGTTTTTCTTGGAGATACACCCTAGAGATTGAATCAATTCTCTGGATTTTCTATCTATGTCAGGTATACATGTCCATTAACTTCTTTTTGTATTTCTGTTGTTGAGCTGACTTTTTTTTTTTGTAGAGACAGAGTCTCACTGTACCACCCTCCGGTAGAGTGCCGAGGCGTCACAAGGCTCACAGCAACCTCCAGCTCTTAGGCCTACATGATTCTCTTGCCTCAGCCTCCCAAGCAGCTGGGACCACAGGCACCCGCCACAACGCCCGGCTATTTTTTTGTTGCAGTTTGGCCGGGGCTGGGTTTGAACCCACCACCCTCGGCATTGTTGAGCTGACTTTTGTTACAGGGAGTCCCAGTTAAAAACTATGACCAATAAAGAAAATTATTTTTTTCCTCCCCGTCAAGCCAAAGTTTAGTGAATACCTTGCTCCTGTTTGCAGTATTTCCCATCATAAAGACATGAGATATTTGTTTCTCCTCAGGATAAAACCAACACAAGTGATATTTTTAATTACCATGATAAAATTAGCATAAACTATATCTGACAAAAGGTACACAATTCCATTTACTTAAAAACTAGTTATTTATCTTGAAAACATTCATAATGGGTTGGATCTCCTTGGCTATTGCTATGGTTTGAATGACCCCTCCAAAATTCATGTTGAAATTTAATTGTCATTATGATTTCGTTAGGAGGTAGGGCTGGGCTGGACATAGTGGCTCCTGTCTGTAGTCCTAGCACTTTAGTAGGCCAAGGCAGGAGGGGCACTTAAAGCCAGGAGTTTGAGTCAAGCCTAAGAAATATGGTGAGACTTCGTCTCTATAAAATACTAGAAAAATTGGGAGGCGGAGCAAGATGGCAGCCGAGTAACAGCTTCCTTGCATCTGGGCACCGTGAGTCTAGGGAGATAGGACTCCAGTCATCTCTGGCTGGCGGGATCTGCCTATTATCACCCCTGAGAGGATACAGGGAGTCAGCAAGAGACCTCTGGACCCCAAGAGGAGGACTAAAACAGTGGAAAACCGGCAAGTGGTCGTGTGTGTTCAATAGATCTAAACCCACCTGCAACTTCCACAGGCACGAGAACTTAAACAGCAAGAGGAAGTGAAAGGAAAATTAGGGCAAGGAAACAGATAAAAGAAAACACTCATGAGGAAGAATCAGCAGAAAACTCCAGGCAACATGAAGAGCCAGTCTAGAACAACCCCGCCAAGGGACCATGAGGTAGCTACTGCAGAGGATTCCACATGTAAAGAAATGTTAGGAATGACAGAAAGGGAATTTAGAATACACATGCTGAAAACAATGAAAGAAATGATGGAAACAATGAAGGAAACTGCTAATAAAGTGGAAAATAACCAAAAGGAAATCCAAAAACAGAATCAAATAAGAGATGAATGATATGAAGAATATAAAAAGGATATAGCAGAGCTGAAGGACCTGAAACAGTCAATTAGGGAACTTAAAGATGCAATAGAAAGTATCAGCAACAGGTTAGACCATGCAGAAGAAAGAATTTCAGAGGTAGAAGACAAAGTTTTTGAGATAACTCAGATAGTAAAAGAGGCAGAAAAGAAGAGAGAGAAAGCAGAATGTTCACTGTCAGAATTATGGAACTTTATGAAGCATTCCAACATACGAGTTATAGGAATGCCAGAAGGAGAAGAAGAATGCCCCAGAGGAATGGAAGCCATACTAGAGAATATTATAAATGAAAATTTCCCAAATATCACCAAAGATTCTGACACACTGCTTTCAGAGGGCTATCGGACCCCAGGTCACCTCAACTCTAACCGAGCTTCTCCAAGACACATTGTGATGAACCTGTCCAAAGTCAAGACAAAAGAAAAGATTCTGCAAGCTGCCAGGAGTAAGCGCCAGTTGACCTACAGGGGCAAATCCATCAGAGTGACCGCAGACTTCTCTAATGAAACTTTCCAAACAAGAGGACAATGGTCATCTACCTTTAATCTACTTAAACAGAACAATTTCCAGCCCAGAATTCTGTACCTTGCTAAGCTAAGCTTCAAAATTGATGGAGAAATCAAATCATTTACGGATATACAAACATTGAGGAAATTCGCCACAACAAGACCAGCTCTACAGGAAATACTTCAACCTGTTCTGCACACTGACCACCACAATGGATCAGCAGCAAAGCAAGAACTCAGAAATTAAAGGACAGAACCTAACCTCCACACGGATGCAAAAGATAAAACTAAGCAATGGACTCTCACAAAATAAGACGAATAGAATACTACCACACCTATCAATTATCTCAATAAATGTTAATGGCTTGAATTCCCCACTGAAGAGACATAGATTGGTTGACTGGAAAAACACAAGCCATCCATTTGCTGTCTGCAAGAAACACACCTGGCTTCAAAAGATAAATTAAAGCTCCGAGTCAAGGGTTGGAAGACAATTTTTCAGGCAAATGGAATTCAGAAGAAAAGAGTTGCAATCTTATTTTCAGATACATGTGGATTTAAAGCAACTGAAGTCAAAAAAGACAAAGATGGTCACTTTATATTGGTCAAGGGAAAAATACAACAAGAAGACATTTCAATTCTAAATATCTATGCACCCAATTTAAATGCTCCCAGATTCTTGAAACAGACCTTACTCAGTCTGAGCAATATGATATCTGATAATACCATAATAACAGGGGACCTTAACACTCCTCTTACAGAGCTGGACAGATCCTCTAAACAGAAATTAAACAAGGATATAACAGATTTAAATGAGACCCTAGAACAACTGTGCTTGATAGACGCATATAGAACACTCCATCCCAAAGATAAAGAATATACATTCTTCTCATCACCCCATGGAACATTCTCCAAAATTGATCATATCCTGGGACACAAAACAAATATCAACAGAATCAAAAGAATTGAAATTTTACCTTGTATCTTCTCAGACCATAAGGCACTAAAGGTGGAACTCAACTCTAACAAAAATGCTCAACCCCACCCAAAGGCATGGAAATTAAACAATCTTCTGTTGAATAACAGATGGGTGCAGGAAGAAATAAAACAGGAAATCATTAACTTCCTTGAGCATAACAACAATGAAGACACAAGCTACCAAAACCTGTGGGATACTGCAAAAGCAGTTTTGAGAGGAAAATTCATCGCTTTAGATGCCTACATTCGAAAAACAGAAAGAGAGCACATCAACAATCTCACAAGAGATCTTATGGAATTGGAAAAAGAAGAACAATCTAAGCCTAAACTCAGTAGAAGAAAAGAAATATCCAAAATCAAATCAGAGATCAATGATATTGAAAACAAAAGAATCATTCAGAAAATTAATGAAACAAGGAGTTGGTTTTTTGAAAAAATAAATAAAATAGATAAACCATTGGCCAGACTAACGAGGAATAGAAAAGTAAAATCTCTAGTAACCTCAATCAGAAATGATAAAGGGGAAATAACAACTGATCCCACAGAGATACAAGAGATCATCTCTGAATACTACCAGAAACTCTATGCCCAGAAATTTGACAATGTGAAAGAAATGGATCAATATTTGGAATCACACCCTCTCCTTAGACTCAGCCAGGAAGAAATAGACCTCCTGAACAGACCAATTTCAAGCACTGAGATCAAAGAAACAATCAAAAATCTTCCAACCAAAAAATGCCCTGGTCCAGATGGCTTCATTCCAGAATTCTATCAAACCTTCAAGGAAGAGCTTATTCCTGTACTGCAGAAATTATTCCAAAAAATTGAGGAAGAAGGAATCTTCCCCAATTCATTCTATGAAGCAAACATCACCCTGATACCAAAACCAGGAAAAGACCCAACCAAAAAGGAGAATTTCAGACCAATCTCACTCATGAACATAGACGCGAAAATTCTCAACAAAATCCTAGCCAATAGATTACAGCTTATCATCAAAAAAGTCATTCATCATGATCAAGTAGGCTTCATCCCAGGGATGCAAGGCTGGTTTAACATACGCAAGTCTATAAACGTTATCCACCATATTAATAGAGGCAAAAATAAAGATCACATGATCCTCTCAATAGATGCAGAAAAAGCATTTGATAAAATCCAGCATCCTTTTCTAATTAGAACACTGAAGAGTATAGGCATAGGTGGCACATTTCTAAAACTGATTGAAGCTCTCTATGACAAACCCACAGCCAATATTTTACTGAATGGAGTAAAACTGAAAGCTTTTCCTCTTAGAACTGGAACCAGACAAGGTTGTCCTCTGTCACCTTTACTATTCAACGTAGTGCTGGAAGTTCTAGCCAATACAATTAGGCAAGACAAGGAAATAAAGGGAATCCAAATGGGAGCAGAGGAGGTCAAACTCTCCCTCTTTGCTGACGACATGATCTTATACTTAGAGAACCCCAAAGACTCAACCACAAGACTCCTAGAAGTCATCAAAAAATACAGTAATGTTTCAGGATATAAAATCAATGTCCACAAGTCAGTAGCCTTTGTGTACACCAATAACAGTCAAGATGAGAAGCTAATTAAGGACACAACTCCCTTCACCATAGTTTCAAAGAAAATGAAATACCTAGGAATATACCTAACGAAGGAGGTGAAGGACCTTTGTAAAGAAAACTATGAAATCCTCAGAAAGGAAATAGCAGAGGATATTAACAAATGGAAGAACATACCATGCTCATGGATGGGAAGAATCAACATTGTTAAAATGTCTATACTTCCCAAAGCAATCTACCTATTCAATACCATTCCTATCAAAATACCAATATCGTACTTTCAAGATTTGGAAAAAATGATTCTGCGTTTTGTATGGAACCAGAAAAAACCCCGTAGAGCTAAGGCAGTTCTTAGTAACAAAAATAAAGCTGGGGGTATCAGCATACCAGATTTTAGTCTGTACTACAAAGCCATAGTGGTCAAGACAGCATGGTACTGGCACAAAAACAGAGACATAGACACTTGGAATTGAAAACCAAGAAATGAAACTAACATTTTACAACCACCTAATCTTTGATAAACCAAACAAGAACATACCTTGGGGGAAAGACTCCCTATTCAATAAATGGTGTTGGGAGAACTGGATGTCTACATGTAAAAGACTGCAACTGGACCCACACCTTTCCTCACTCACAAAAATTGATTCAAGATGGATAAAGGACTTAAATTTAAGGCATGAAACAATAAAAATCCTCCAAGAAAGCATAGGAAAAACACTGGAAGATATTGGTCTGGGGAAAGACTTCATGAAGAAGACTGCCATGGCAATTGCAACAACAACAAAAATAAACAAATGGGACTTCATTAAACTGAAAAGCTTCTGTACAGCTAAGGAGACAACAACCAAAGCAAATAGACAACCTACATAAGGGGAAAGGATATTTGCATATTTTCAATCAGACAAAAGCTTGATAACTAGGATCTATAGATAACTCAAATTAATCCACATGAAAAAAGCCAACAATCCCATATATCAATGGGCAAGAGACATGAATAGAACTTTCTCTATAGATGACAGACGAATGGCTAACAAACACATGAAAAAATGTTCATCATCTCTATATATTAGAGAAATGCAAATCAAAACAACCCTGAGATATCATCTAACCCCAGTGAGAATGGCCCACATCAGAAAATCTCAAAACTGCAGATGCTGGCATGGTTGTGGAGAGAAGGGAACACTTTTACACTGCTGGTGGGACTGCAAACTAGTACAACCTTTCTGGAAGGAAGTATGGAGAAACCTCAAAGCACTCAAGCTAGACCTCCCATTTGATCCTGCAATCCCATTACTGGGCATCTACCCAGAAGGAAAAAATCCTTTTGTCATAAGGACACTTGTACTAGACTGTTTATTGCAGCTCAATTTACAATTGCCAAAATGTGGAAACTGCCTAAATGCCCACCAACCCAGGAATGGATTAACAAGCTGTGGTATATGTATACCATGGAATACTATTCAGCCATTAAAAAGTGGAGACTTTACATCCTTCGTATTAACCTGGATGGACGTGGAAGACATTATTCTTAGTAAAGCATCACAAGAATGGAGAAGCATGAATCCTATGTACTCAATTTTGATATGAGGACAATTAATGACAATTATGGTTATGGGGGGAGAAGCAGAAAGAGGGAAGGAGGGAGGGGGGTGGGGCCTTGGTGTGTGTCACACTTTATGGGGTCAAGACATGATTTCAAGAGGGACTTTACCTAACAATTGCAACCAGTGTAACCTGGCTTATTGTACCCTCAATGAATCCCCAACAATAAAAAAAAAAAAATACTAGAAAAATTAATTGGGCATCATGGTGCACACCTGTAGTCCCATCTATTTGGGAAGTTAAGGCAATAGGCTCATTCAAGCCCAGGTGTTAGGGGTTGCAGTGAGCTATGATGACACTACTGTACTGCAGCCTAAGTGACAGAACAAAACACTCACTTAAAAACAAAAAAAAGCAGTTGGGCTTTTAAGAAGTGATTACAAGTGGGTTAGTTATCTCGGAGTGGGTTCTTAATAAAATGATGAGTTTGGCCCTTTTTCTCTCTTGTGCTTGTTCACCAGGTGATGCCTGCTGCCATGGGACAATCCTCATCAGTTGCCACAGTCATGCTCTTGGACTTTCCAGCCTCCAGAAGCATGAGCCAAATAAACTTCTATTCTTTATAAATTACCCAGTCTGTTATCACAGAGTCTATACCAGTCTATACCCAGTCTATAACAGAGGTAAAGATCTAAAAGAGGGCAATGAAACGTTTTACAAGTTGCCTTTTTAAAAACCCTTGCCCTTTTGGGGAAATAAAACCTGCATTCCTTCCTCAGGCCAGTAATCAAAAAGGCAGAAAAATGTTATTTGCCACTTGTTTTCTAGTATCTTAAACTATGAGAGATGGCTCAGGAGAATTGTCATAAGATCATAGTCGAAAGAGATAAAGTCTATGGAAACCACCAATTACGGTTAAATAACAATAACCTGAAACCATGACACGTGAAAATGGTCACACAGACATGAGCCCAACTGCCAAAAAAAAAAACCCCAAAACAAAACCAAAAAACCCTGTAAAAAGACCTGTTTTTCTCCTTACAGGCAGGATGGTGGTCTTTTGAGACGCTAGTCTACCATCCTCCTCCTTTGATGGCAAATTACTAAACTTCTCTTTCCTTTTCCTCAAACCACTCATCCTCATTCTTTCTTCCACTAACGCAGCCTTGGGGAGAAGTACCAAACTTACGATAATGATTCCTTTCTGCCTTTGCAATCTCTGAATGGATTTCTTGTGTCTGTGTCACATTAAGATTTAATGTTTATTCAATAATAAAATTGTTTTTTTTTCTTCCACTACATTTGTGAGCAGCTTTTTTGGGCTGAGAGATTTCATTTTTAATTATATTTTGGCAGCAGTGGCAAGGCCTTGTTTTTTTTTTTTTTTTTTCTTCCACTACATTTGTGAGGAGCTTTTTTGGGCTGAGAGAAGATTTCATTTTTCATTATATTTTGGCAGCAGTGGCAAGGCCTTTAAGTCCACCCCCACTTCACCCCCACCAATCAGTCACTGGGTTTGGGCCACCTTGAGGTGGCAGGGGCACTCTGCAGTGGAAGCAGCTGAAGGTCATCTTCCAACAGCACTCCCAGAAACAAGCCCTCTATTGAAGGGTAGCTAGATAATGACCACAATTTTCACTACAGCTTAGTTGTACTGTTTTGTGTTGTTAAACAGCATTTCTCTTCCAAACAGTTCCCAACACTTCACAAACAAGCACATTTTTCTCATCCACTTGCAGAAGGTTCTTGAGAAGTAAGGTAGGTGCTTCTTGCCCTGCTCCTTCCCATTTGTCATGTAATGAAAAGTGGAAAATGGCAAGTTTGTGACAGAAAATCACACAGGTCTGTGTTTTTGCTGCATATTATTACTTGCTTCTGTGCTGCGAAGCCAAATCTGTAAGTTATTTTTGGCTTTGTCTTATGGAGAATGACTTCTTAAGGCTCTGCCTCATCACAAGAGTTTCACGAATTTTCTCAAGCATTTTTTACTTTCACATTCCAGAATTAGGATTAGGTATGAATGGATGAAAGTGTGTTAGTCCATTCTCCGGGGAAACAGAGCCAATAGGATAGATATTGATATTTATGGGAAGAGATTTATTATGAGAAATTGGCTTATACAATTATGGTAAACAAAATTCAAAAAGTATCTGCAAACTGGAGTCTCCAGTATCTGCAAACTGGAGTCCCAGGAGAGCCAGTAGTAGTTCAAGTTTGAAGGCCTGAGGACCAGGACAACAAATTGCATAAGTCTCAGTCCAAGTTCAAAGGCCCAAGAACCAGGAGTACTGACGTCTGAAGACAGGAGAAAAAGGATTCCTTAGCTCAAGCAGGGAGAGCAAATTTTGTAAATTTTACAGAATTTGCTCTCACAAATGCCTTTTTGTTCTATTCAGACCCTCAACAGTTTGGCTGATGCCCACTGTCATGAGTGAGGGGGGGTCTTCTTTGCTTAGTCTACCTAGTCAGATGCTCAGCTTTCCCAGCAAAGCCTTCACAGCCACACCCAGAAATAGCATTTTCACCATCTGTCTGGGCATCCCTTAGCTCAGTCAAGGTGACACATAAAATTAATCATCACAGACACCTCGAACCACGGTTAACCAACTTAAGCCAGAGAGGATCTGGGTTATAGAACTTCTAGCCAACACACCCAGGCCTTTCTACACCTTGCCCCTTTTCCCTTAGCTCTGTTTAGGAACATGCCTGGCTACCTCAAATCCTGGTCAGCACCAGGGACATCTTCTCAGAAGAGTCAATTATATAATCCAGCATGAATCCCAACTGCAGTTACTTTGGAGACAGTGTTGATGTCAGGACATCGTAGGATATTACTGCACTCCTGGGGATTCCCCAATGGGTCTCCTTTATATCTTATAAGAGAAGCCTTTCAAACACAAAGTGCATTAAATTCCCCTTCAGATTCAGCTGGCCCTCAGAGTATCATTTTATTCCTTTGTGCACATCCGGAAAGGGGCTCCTGGAGCAGCAGAGCTCTAGGCCAGGGGTTCCCAGATTATCTCTTCAGACAAACACAGACAAAAAGGGAGCTGTGTGGTTTGTTTCAGACAAATAAAATTCATGACAAAAAGCATTATGTGGGTCAAAGTAAAACATTTCATACTGAACAAAGGTACAATCCACAATAAAGATCTAATATCTGGAGACTTTATGTGACAATAAAGTTAGAATTAAAGAGTTAGAATTAAAGTTAGTATGTTAGAAGCAAGGAAAAAAATGCTTGAAACACAATACTTGTGGAAGACACACATCTCACTCTGAGAGCTCAAATAAACAAAAAAAATTAAAAATAGAAAATATAAATCATAAACAGAAATTTTCTTTATAAAGAGAAAATATGCTATCTTTCTAAGCTTTTGTGGAACATTTGCACAAAATGATCATAAATAGGACACAAAGATAAACTCAATAAGTTTCAAAGCATAAAACTTACATGAACCATTATCTCATACCACAGAGTAATAAAACCGGAAATGGAACAAGCAAATAAGCCCTACTTTAAGATGGAGGGCAAACTCCCAAACAGTTATTATAGCATAATAAAATAAAAATTATGGATATAGGCTATTTTTAAAATAATGAAAATGAGAACGTTTTATGCATTTATGTAATGAACACTATTGATCACCTATTAGTTGCTCTACACTGTTCTCAGAATAGGGTACACAACGCTGAAAAGATCAATTCTCTTCTCACGGGGTTTACCTTCTACCACTTCAGTGGGAAAGACAGCTTAGAAACAAGTGCATAAATAAATAAGAAACTATCAGGAGGTGACATTTGCTTTCATAAAAATAAAACACAGTGATGTGACTGAAAGTGACTGGCACCATACTACGTACGGTTCAGAAGGCCTCTCTGAGGCATGTAAACTGGGATCTGAATATCAGGAAGAATTCACCTACAAAGATCTGGGAAAAGAACATTCCAGCAGACAGACAACCCACGCTCTGCATCAAAATTAGAGAACTGGATGTGGTAAATGCAAAAATTGTTAGTTCTAAATTTTCTCATTATTGAAGAAAGAATGCAAATAATTTAATTGTTCATTTAAGAAGTTAAAATAAAGATAAAAATATCTTTGAGAAGGGGAAAGAAAATAATAAAGATAACTATATAAATAAACAAATGCAAAAATAAACCAAAAGCTACGATTGATACACAAACCCAAGATTTAGTTATCTGGGAGCATAAGTATAAAAGGTAAGCATCTAAACAAGACTTTTTAAAAATGCATATGAATACAAAAATAAATATAAAAAGCTACCCAATTTTTTGCTTTTATAAAAATAAAACAATGAAAGCAAGAACTAAGATAACTCTAATATCAAATCTGACAGAAAGAAAGAAAAAGAAAGGAAGGAAAAAATAAAGAAAGGAAGGGCAAAATACATCAAATTTTAGACCAATCTTATTTTTACATCTGGAATTATAAACCTATTAGATTGAACCCACATTCTATTAAGTGACTCATGCTTCATAACACAATTCTATATATAGAATAACCATTATTCTACATACACAAGGATAACTTAAGATTAGAAAAGAACATTAATACAATATAACATTTTACATAATTGTTTTTCATAGTGAATAAGACCTATTTTATAGTCAGAATGAATGAATAAAGTCTTCTTTTTTCTTTTTTTATTGTTAGATCATAGCTGTGTACATTAGTGCAATCAAGGGGTACAATGCGCTGGTTTCATATACAATCTGAAATATTCTCATCGAACTGTTCAACGAAGCCTTCATGGCATTTTCTTAGTTATTGTATGTAGACATTTGTATTCTGCCTTTAGTAAGTTTCTCCTGTACCCATTCTAAGATGCACCATAGGTGTGGCCCCACCCATTACCCTCCCTCCACCCTAACCTACTCCCTCCCTTCCCCTTCCTTGGCCCTTTCCTCATAGTCTTGTGCTATAGTTGGGTTACAGCCTTCATGTGAAAGCTATAATTTAGCTTCATAGTAAAGCTGAGTACATTGGATACTTTTTCTTCCATTCCTGAGATACTTTGCTAAGAAGAATATGTTCTAGCTCCATCCATGTAAACATGAAAGTGGTAAAGTCTCCATCTTCCTTTAAGGCTGCATAATATTCCATGGTATACATGTACCACAATTTGCTAGTCCATTCGTGGGTCGATGGGCACTTGGGCTTCTTCCATGACTTAGAAATTATGAATTGGGCTGCAATAAACATTCTGGTCCAGATGTCTTTGTTATATTGTGATTTTTGGTCTTCTGGGTATAAACCTAGTAAAGGAATTATAGGATCAAATGACAGGTCTATTTTTAGGTCTCTAAGTATTCTCCAAAGGTCTTTCCAGAAGGAATGTACTAGTGTGCATTCCCACCAGCAGTGTAAAAGTGTGCCCTTTTCTCCACATCCACGCCAACGTCTCTGGTTTTGGGATTTTGTTATGTGGGCTACTCTTACTGGGGTTAGGTGATATCTCAAAGTAGTTTTGATTTGCATTTCTCTGATGATTAAGGATGATGAGCTTTTTTTCATGTGTTTGTAGATCATGCATCTGTCTTCTTTAGAGAAGTTTCTCTTCAAGTCCCTTGCCCACCCTGAGATGGGATCATGTGTTCTTTTCTTGCTATTACATTTGAGTTCTCTGTGGATTCTGGTTATTAGACCTTTATCAGAGGTATAACCTGCAAATATTTTCTCCCATTCTGAGGGCTGTCTGCTTGCTTTACTTATTATGTTCTTGGCTATGCAGAAGCTTTTTACTTTGATCAGGTCCCAGTAGTGTATTTTTGATACTGCTTCAATTGCCTGGGGAGTCCTCCTCCTAAAATATTCACCCAGGCCAATTCCTTCAAGAGTTTTCCCTGCACTTTCCTCAAATATTTTTATAGTTTTGTGTCTTAAGTTTAAATCTTTTATCCAGTGAGAGTCTATCTTAGTTAATAATGAAAGGTGTGGGTGCAGTTTCAGTCTTCTACAGGTTGCCAGCCAGTTCATCCAGCACCATTTGTTAAATAGGGAATCTTTTCCCCCCTGAATGTTTTTAATTGGCTTGTCAAAGATCAAATAATGGTAAGTAGCTGGATTCATTTCTTGGTTCTCTATTCTGCTTCAGAAATCTACTTCTCTGTTTTTGTGCCAATACCATGCTGTTTTGATCACTATCAATTTATAGTACAGTTTCAGGTTTGGTAGCGTGATTCCTCCTGCTGTGTTTCTATTGCTGAGTAATGTTTTGGCTATTTGAGTTTTTTTCTGATTCCATATAAAATGAAGTATTATTTTTTCAAGGTCTTTAAAATATGACAATGGAGCTTTAATAGGAATTGCATTAAAATTATATATTGCTTTGGGTAGTACAGACATTTTTACAATGTTGATTCTTCCCAGCCATGAGCATGGTATGTTTTTCCATTTATTAACATCTTCAGCTATTTCTTTACTTAAAGTTTCATAGTTCTCTTTGTAGAGATCTTTCATGTCCTTTGTTAGGTATACTCCCAAATATTTCATCTTTTTTGGCACTACTGTGAAAGGAATAGAGTCCTTGACTGTTTTTTCAGTTTGGTTATTGTTGGTATATATAAAGGCTACAGATTTATGGGTGTTGATTTTGTAGCCTGAGACATTGCTGTATTCCTTGATCACTTCTAAAAGTTTTGTAGTAGAATCCCTAGCATTTTCCAGATATACAATCATATCATCTGTGAAGAGTGAAAGTTTGATCACTTCTGATCCTATGTGGATACCCTTGATCGCCTTTTCTTCCCTAATTGCAATGGCTAAAACTTTCATTATAATGTTAAAGAGCAATGGAGACAATGGGCAACCTTGCCTGGTTTCTGATCTAAGTGGAAATGATTTCAATTTAACTCCTTTCAATATGATATTGGCTGTGGGTTTGCTGTAGATGGCCTCTATTAGTTTAAGAAATGTCCCTCCTATACCAATTTTCTTAAGTGTTCTGATCATGAAGGGATGCTGGATATTATCAAAAGCTTTTTCTGCATCAATTGAAAGAATCATATGGTCCTTATTTTTTAGTTTGTTTATACGCTGAATTACATTTATAGATTTATGTATATTGAACCAGCCTTGAGACACTAGGATAAATCCCACTTGGTCATGGTGTATAATTTTTTTGATGTGTTGTTGGATTCTGTTTATTAGGATCTTTTGAGTATTTTAGCATCTATATTCATTAGTGATATTGGTCTATAATTTTCTTTTCTTCTTGGGTCTTTCCCTGGTTTGGGGATCACAGTGATGTTTGCTTCATAGAATGTGTTGGGTAATATTCCTTCTTTTTCTATATTTTGGAAGAGGTTTAGTAATATAGGTACTAGTTCTTCTTTAAAGATTTGGTAGAATTCTGACGTAAAGCCATCTGGTCCTGTGCTTTTCTTTTTAGGGAGATTTTGTATAGTTGATGCTTTTTAGAACATGATATAGGCCTGTTCAACATTTCCACTTCGTTCTGGCTAAGTCTTGGTAGGTGGCGTATGTTCAGGTATTGGTTGATTTCTTTCAGATTTTCACATTTCTGAGAGTAGAGTTCCTTGAATTTCTGAGGGGTCTGTTGTTTTTTCATCGTTACCATTTCTGATAGATGAAATTAGAGATTTTACTCTTTTTTTCCTGGTTAGGTTGGCCAAAGGTTTATCTATTTTATTGATCTTTTCAAAAAACTAACTTTTGGATTTATTGATTTGTTGTATAATTCTTTTGTTATTAATTTCGTTTAATTCTGCTCTGATTTTGGTTATTTCTTTTCTTCTGCTGGGTTTGGGGTTGGAATGTTCTTCCTTCTCCAGTTGCTTGAGATGTCCCATTACCTTATTAACTTCCTCTCTTTTTGTTTTCTTGAGGAAGGCTTGCAGTGCTATAAATTTCCCTCTTAGGACTGCCTTTGCAGTATCCCAGAGGTTCTGGTAATTTGTGTCTTGATTGTTGTTTTGTTCCAGAAATTTGGTGATTTCCTTCTTAACCTCATATATAACCCATCTATCCTTCAGCATAAGGTTGTTTAGCTTCCATGTTTTTGTATGGGTATGCAGGTTCTTGTTGTTATTGAGTTCAACTTTTATTCCATGATGGTCAGAGAAGATGCAAGGAATAATTTCAATTTTTTAAAAATTTCCTGAGGTTAGATTTGTGGCCTAGGATGTGGTCGATTTCGGAGTATGTTCCGTGGGCTGATGAGAAGAATGTGTATTCAGTTTTGTTGGGATGAAATGTTCTGTAGATGTATGTTAAGTCCAGATGTTAAATGGTTAAGTTTAAATCTAAAATTTCTTTGCTTAGCTTCTTTTTGGAGGATCTATCCAGGACTGCTAAAGGGGTGTTAAAATCTCCAACTTCTATGGAACTGGAGGATATCAAGTTGCTCATGTCTGTTAGAGTTTCTCTTATAAAATGAGGTGCGTTATGGTTGAGTGCATAAATATTAATAATTGAAATCTCATCATGTTGAGTATTACCTTTAACAAATATGAAGTATCCATCCTTATCCTTCCTTATTTCGTTTGGTTTAAAGCCTATTGCATCTGTGAATAGGATTCCAACGCCTGCTTTTTTCTGCTTTCCATTTGCCTGGAGTGTAGATGACCATCCCTTCACCTTTGTATTTGTCTTTTAATGTAAGATGAGATTCTTGTATGCAACAGATATCTGGCTTGAGTTTTTGTATCTCGTCAGCCAACCTGTGCCTCTTTAGAAGACAATTTAAACCATTCACATTAATTGAGAATATTGATAAGCCTTTTGAGAGTCTGGTGGACATTTTTAATCCTTTTGCAACTGTGGAAGTTGGAATTTGATCAAAATTTTCTGGGTGGGTTTACTTTTGTGGTGGAGGATTATGCTGGTCTTTATGGAGGATAGGTCTGAGAATATCCTGGAGAGCTGGTTTAGTTATGGCAAATTTCTCCAACATGTGAATATCATTGAAGTATTTAATTTCTCCATCATGAATGAAGCTCGGTTTAGCTGGGCACAGGATCCTGGGTTGAAAGTTATTTTGTTTTAGGAGATCAAAAGTCAATGACCATCCTCTTCTAGCTTGAAAGGTTTCAGCAGAGAGATCTGCAGTTATTCTACTATTCTTGCCCTTGTGGGTGATGGTTTTCTTTCATCTGGCTGCTTTCAGAATTTTCTCCTTCATATTAACTTTAGTGAAATTGATTATGAAGTGTCTGGAGGATGTCTTATTTGGGTTGAGTCGTTCTGGAGTTCTGAAATTGTCTGCTATCTGAATTTCAGAATCTCTTGGCATGTCTGGAAAGTTGTCCTTCATAATCTCATGGAAAAGAGACTTTGTGCCTTGTAAAGCCACTTCGTCACTTTCGGGGATCCCTAGACAAATATTGGTTTTCTTTGAATTATCCCAGAGCTCTCTGAGAGAGTGATCTGTTTTTGCCCTCCAATTCTCTTCCTCTTTGAGAGTTTGGGAGCGTTCGAAAGCTTTGTCTTCAATGTCAGAAATCCTTTCTTCTGCTTGCTCCATTCTGTTACTGAGGGATTCTACTGTGTTTCTCAGATCTTTGAGCAATGCAACTTCTTGATTCAATGTGTCAAAATCTTTGGTCATTTGGTCTTTGAATTCATTGAATTCTTGAGTTATCTTTTGGGTTACTGTTTAGAATTCTAATTGGATCTTACTTGCTATCCAGATTCTGAATTCAATTTCTGACATCTCGGCTGTTTGTTTGTGCATGGGATCTTGTGCTGTGTCTGCTCCATTGATCCTGAGGGAGTTGATCTACTCTGATTATTCATATTGCTAGAGTTTTTCTGTTGATTTCACCTCATGATTGTTTTTCACCGTTGCCTCTGGCTGTCCTCAGAGTTGGGGAGGTGTCCCTCCAAGATTAGACCCCAGCGTAGTTATGTAGGGCGTGACCCTGTGTAGTTCCTCCGGGGCTGCTCTAGCTAGGGAGTTCTGGTTGTGGAAGCAGCTCTGGAGTCTGACACACCCGGATCCAACAACAGGGTGGGAGGTGGTGTGCACGGTTCTGGGAGTGCCTGGTGCCCAGTGACTTTGGCATGGAGACCCCAAGGCTCCAGCAGTCTCTGGCCAGGAGAAGGGCTCTGCGCAGAGGAGGGAGGGCTCCAGAGGGCACGCGGCTACCAGAGTCCCTGGTCAGATGAGCGGGCCGGTGTGGAGGCAGGGAGGGTACAGGAGGGAGGATGCAGGGTTGCGCAGCTCCCGCAGTTCCTGGTCAGGGAATGTGGAGGCCTGGCAGGCATGGGTCTCAGGTCGGGGGTTGCAGTGTAGCTCTTATTGAGGTCCAGGCTGCACCAAGCCCAGGAGTTTGAGGTTGCTATGAGCTGTGACACCACGGCACTCTACCCAGGGCAACAGCCCAAGGCTTCAGTATGCCAAAACCGGTCTCACTCTGCTCCTGAGGGTTAAGGCTGTAAGGCAGCTCAGTCCCCGCCTTTAGGCTGCTCAGCCACTAGGTTACTAGCTCCTGCCCAATCCTTGCTCTGTGACCCTGAGGGCGGAGCTTGCAGGGGCAGATCACTCACAATGGCACCCTGAGGCCCACAGCTGTACACTATTAGCTCCATCTGGCTCAGCGGCTCAGTCTGGGGCCCTAGACAATGCCCAAAGTTCTCTGCACTCCTGCTCAAGCTCTCCCCAAGGCAGTTCAACTGAGTGCCAAGTCCAAAAACACCGAAACAGTTCACAGGTAAGGCCTTTCCAGTTTGCAGTCTCACTGCTGCTTGTACTTACGGCTGCTGGCGGGATTAGGTTGATGGAACACACGCAACCACTTTCCAGTTTTCCACTGTTTTTGTCCTCCTTTTGGGGTCCAGAAGTCCCTTGCTGACTCCCTGTATCCTGAAAGGGATGATTATAGGCAGATCCCACCAGCCAGAGATGCCTGGAGTCTTATCTCCCCAGACTCACTGTGCCCAGTTGCAGGGAAGCTGTGACTCGGCCGCTGTCTTGCTCCACCAAATTCTTTTGATAAAATTCAACACTTTTCTCACTAAGAATTACTCTGGCAGCTCAGAAAAATAAGGTAATTGTACCCCTTGCTTTGTTCAATATGGAGAAATGGTAGATAATGTATAATACACACTTAAAAGGTAAGCTAGGCTAAAGGAAAAAAGAAAAAGAAAAACAATAAATAAACAGCTAGGGAACTTAAAGCCAGAATTATGAGATGATATAGAAGTAACTTCAGGGATAGAGGATAAAGGTATCAAATCCAGATATTGGCACTAATAGCCACACTGTGTGTCCCTTCATGGATAGGATACATATGGTTAGGGGCTTGCCTGTGGTGGGAGGCTACAACTAAGGTCATTGTACAAGACAGGGACCCTGGGAAGTGCACTCCAGTGAACTAGAAACAAGAAACAGATTACCTGGCTCAGAAAAGTGATAAGGAAATTTCAATCTTTCTAGGACTCTGATCAGAAGAATTCTCTCTTCCTTGAAAACCCAAATCTCAAGCCTTGCTTTGCAAGAGTGTGGAGTTCAAAAAACTGTATGTTATCCAGATGGTATAGGCTTCCTCAAGTCAAGAAATTAACAGACAAATGGTCTGGTGCTAGGAAATCCACTCACCAGGGGGAGGCGCATATCCCAACACTTACAGCAAAGGTCAGCAAGCCAGGTGTGAGCCAACTACTGCTCATGGCCTGCTTTGCAAAACCTGTGTGTTAAGCCTGTAGCACAGTGATTTCAGTGCCAGCCACATACACCGAGGATGACGGGTTCAAACCCTGCCCGGGCCAGCTAAAACAACAATGACAACTGCAACAAAAAAATAGCCAGGCATTGTGGCAGGCACCCGTAGTCCCAAGTACTTGGAAGGCTGAGGCAAGAGAATTGCTTAAGTCCAAGAGTTTGAGATTTCTGTGAGCTGTGATGTAACAGCACTCTACCGAAGACCACATAGTAAGACTCTGTCTCAAAAAAAAAAAAAAAAAGAATGGTCTTTACATCAGTTAAGAGTTGTTTAAAGAAAAAAGGAAGAGGAGGAGATGGAGGAGGAAGAGAAGGAGGAGGAGACAGAGATTGAATGTTTAAAATATTTTGGCCCTTTATTGAAAAAGGTTGCCAACCTCTGATTTACAGCACAAAGAAAGTGCAAAGGGGGAAAACATCACCACTGAAGATTAGCTTGCAGGAGAAGAAATTACACGTGACAAAATGATCCCCTTTTTAGGAAAGTCAGTAGATTCAACTGGTAGGAATAAGCAGCTTTGCAAATTTTAGACAACAGCACAATTTGAACAGATCCTAAAATAAGTATTTTAAATATAATTAACCTATAGTCTCAGCTACTTGGAAGGCTGACGCAGGAGGATTGCTTGATCGGGGAGTTCAAGGCTGTATGTAGTGTGCTATTTCTGTGCCCCAGAATAGCCAGAGCACTCTAGGCTGGATGATATGCAAAACTCCATCTTTAATAAATAATAATAGCAATAATTACGGGGAAAAGGAGCTATATTTTAAAAGAACTTTTATAAATGAAAAATCAAGTAATTGGAATTAAAATTTACAGGAAAAATTAAATAGCAGATGTAAACACAATTGAAGAAGCAATTACTAGAAAGTAAATCTGAGAAGATTAACCGGAATCTCACACTAAGTGCTAAAGGGATAAATAATGTGAAAAAGAAGTAAAGAGTGTGGAAGGATAGATTAAGAAGGAGCAATTAGTTGTAGCTCCCAAAGGTAAGATTAGAGGAAATGAGAAAGAAGAAACATCTAAAGAGAACATTATTGTGAATCATTTGGAAATGATAAAAGCCTGAATCCTTATATGCAATAAGCACGTTGAGTCTTCAGCAGGATAAAAATAAATAAATCCTAAAACTAGACACATTATGATAAATTATTAAATACAAAAGGAAAAGAAAAAAATTAAAAGTAAGCAGAGAGAAAACAGAAATCTCCTTTTTATGGCAGAGGTTGCTCTATAGCCACCTAAATATGTTCCAAATCTTCTGGAAAAACAGAGTTATAGTTGGGCATACAGATTTTAATGTTGGTGTTCTATGAATAAAACATGTCTTATATATTTGACTTTAGAAGCATGTAATATTTTACATAATTCTGAAACAAATTTAAAGTTTAAAAGAAGCGATTCCTAGAAGTAGAAAATAAAAGGAAACAATTTGAATTTATATCTAAACGGTAGCATGACTGCATGGAAAGATACTAATTGAAGTGACTTTCAGACATGGTAATTTGACTATAATCTTTAGAGGTTTATCCTCTAAGGACAAAAGCAATCACATGTAGCAATTTTAAACTATTTACAATATTCATCTTGTTAGTGATGGCAATGCTACTATGGTACTTTATTAGTCTGTTAGGTGGGTGGCTTAAACAGTAGAAATTTGCGTTCTCACAGTTTTGGAGCCTGGAAGGGCAAGCTCAAGGTGCCATCAAAGTTGGTTTCTGGTGTGGCCTCCCTTTTTGGCTTGTAGACAGCAACCTCCTCACTGTGTCTTCACATGGCCTTTCCTTTATGCTTTCTAGGGGAGACCTCTCGCTGCTCCTCCTTAGTCTATGAGAGAGAGAGACTGTCTCTTCCTCTTATAAGGATATCAGTCCTATCAGATTAAGGCCTCTCCCTCATGACTTCATTTCCCCTGGATTCCCACCCTAAAGGCCTGTTGTGTGAAATGGCCATCTATGCAAAGCAACCCCCAAATTCTGAAGGAGCCAAGAAACCAAAGAATGAGGGCAGCAAATCCAGTTTATGGGTACAGGATTCACTGGGGGAAATCTTACAGACCTGTTACTTCCCAGACCTGGGGCTTATATATACCACATTGAAAGGGTGCACGTGCTCTATAGAGATGAGTAAAGGCAAGAACATTGTAGGTATCATAGCTCATAATGTGTGCATTACCATCAAGGCTGACATATTATTATGCTGGGCACAGTAAATAAAGTAGGAATCAGGAGGCATTCATGGGATCCGGGTTAATCAGAAGTCAACATAGTAGACACCAAGATGGAGTCACTTTTGTCTCCACAAGGCCTGATCTCCACACATAGTCAGCACTTGGTATCTATGGTGGGGTTCCAGGACCCCTTCCCATACCAAACTCTGCAGATGCTCATCCTTATATAAAATGTATGTTATATATAAGATAGTAGTGAATATAACCTACCCACATCTTCCTACATGGATTAAATCATCTCTAGATTACTTACAACACCTTGCTTACACAATGTAAATGCTGTGTAAATAGTTGTTATAGTGTATTGTTTTTAAAATTTGTGTTATTTTTCATTGTTGTGTTGTTATTTTTTTTTTCTGAATCGTTTTGATACCCAACTGGTTGAATCCGTGGACACAAACCCATAGATATCAAGAGCTCACTGTGCAGTCTCTTTGGGGGTGAAAGCTTCAGCATATGAATTTTTATGAACACAATTCAGTCTGTTAACAGCTGTCATTGCAAAGGAAATTTTGTATATAGGAGAAAGGAAATGCAGATGTAAGATCACTATAGCTAGGTAAAAAAAAGTCTGTAGTCCTGAATTGAAGTAGAAACTGTGGTTAAGAGCATGATGCATATGTATATAAAATGTAAGATACTATATGTGATAAAATGTATACGCTGCATCTATTCATTGAAAACGCCTGGAAATAACCAACCCCATAGCAATGAGACCATTAGTCCCCAGATTACAGTTTCTAAACACCATTTCCTATGCAAATGAACCAGAGATTCTTAGAAAACTGTCTGATTCTTAGCCTGAGAAGGAAAATATGCAAGCTGAGCATAGAAAATCTTGTCATCCCAGGTAGCAACAAAGTTATCAAAGACACCATTTCAATGACCTGAGTAGTTTTCCTCTAGCTAAAGATGGAACAATTTGATTTTTAGAATCTATTTTGACTACAGAATATCTGAGCTTGATATTGCCCATTCTGACTATAATTCTATTAGTTACCGGATATTCTTTTAATAAATTCCTCTTCTGCTTTAAGTAAGTCAGAATTGTTTTTGTTACAACTAAGAAACCAGACAGATAACTTTGGGAAAGCTTGTCTAGCACAATGCAATGTACGTGTATAACAGTTGTTCAGTAAATGGTGACTTCCTTTCTTCCTAGGAGTCAAAAACCTGTAATAATTTCTTTTCAAATACTAAAAACTATACAAGAAATTTCCTCTCTATGAGGACTTTCCTGGCCCAGGAGGGAGCCTCTGCCCCTGTTCACGGTCTCGTAGCTCCTCTTCTCTCCCCTACCCAAGGGGATAAAATCTGTAAGCCTCTACTCTTCCCTATCCAAGGGGACAAAATCTGTAAGCCGACAGGTCACAGTCCAAGGTTTCGAGGGGCCCTGGATACCGTGACAGCATCGCTATGTTAAACATCAGCACCCAGTCTCTGTTCTCTGGCACTTTCTGCTTCTTATCCCCCAGTGGTGAGCAGACATGGGATAAGATCTCTTATCTCTTCCTCAACATAGTACAAGAGGGTAAATGGATTTAGTACTTCCTTTAGGGCCCAGATCTCTCTATCAACCAATATGTCTAAAATTCCAATTTGAAGAAAAGTAAAAATCCCAAGTAAACACTGAGGCGTAAGCCATGTGCTCCAGCTCACTTTTTACCAGAAAACCCTGCATTGGAACTTAGCAGGTGCTGGCTCAGCTATTGATAGTATTATGCGTTGATTCCCGTCTGCTGCTGTCCCTTGCCCTGCACCGAATTCCCTTGGGCAAGATAGGACTTGGAAAGGGAAGAACTCAGATATTCCTGGGTGCCCTGCAGAGCGGAAGAGCAGCAATGCCATCCAGTAACACCAAAGTCCCTCTCTCATCCTCACGGAATCACCAGAGAGAGGAAAAAGACAGGGCAAAAGAATACACCATGGGCACCAATACAGTCAACACGGGGACCCCGATGTTTATATTTGGGGGCTCTGACAGGTAGAAATAGGGTGGGAAGGAGGAGAGGAGGCAGCAGGTGGGAGGAGGAAGAAGGCAGAGTAGGAGGACAGCTCCGTTCATGCCTCACTCTGTTCTTTTCGCCCACATTCCTCTTTCCCCCATTAATTCCCACCCACACATTCAAGGAAGAGAGTGATAAAAAGGCTCATGAGGATGAGTCAAATTCAAAGGTATTTTATTGGCCACATCATTTTCTTTGGAGCTCATGTCTTAGTAATTTCTGTTTTGTACTTCTAGTGCATTAAAAGCATGCTTATTCCACCCATGCTCCAGATTTTAAAGACAGACTCATTTCTCTCTCCTGTTAGCCTGGTTTCCCATGGATTCATCTGTTCTTGCTGTTGGAAAGTTCAAATATAGAAGGCCAAGAAAGAGGTATAAACCTAGGGAGAAAGATGCCAAGAAGGTCACTTGAGCCTATTTTTAATGTAGAATTTTACCTTTAGATTAAGCAAAAGAATCCTTCAACAGTTATCCCAGCTTCTCCATGGCCTATAGTAGTGTTTGAGGCCAGAGCATCATAATAATGTGCCTGTATTTGCCTGGCCCTATCCTCTGAGCCTGGTGTCACCCTTGTGGACCTCACGGGCAAGGGCACAGCTCTGGCAAAACAGTATTTGGGTGTTCAGAGCCTTGGGCTGAAGCCTGATATTTACATATTCCTCAATGCCATGACATTCAAAATAAATAACATGGGTGATAATAGACCCAGCATGCTGAGACCACGTTTGGCTAATGGCTTGGCAGGTGAATACTCCACTCTGAGCTCACATGAGCAGTGGCTACACACACAGCTATCAGGAGGTTGCAGCTCTTGGGAATTACTGCTGTGATCTCCAGGCCTGCCCTTTCACTGGCTTTGCTTCACTGTTTTCTGGTATCTCCAACAGACTTCTTTCTTATGGACTCCTGGTGCTTCCCAACTTCGAGGAAACCCGTTTCTTGCGGAAGATCTGGGAAATGCATTGTGGTATGAGGCAATGGCTTCCAACAAGGGACCCTCATATTCTTAAGATGATGTGGCTGAAATATGAATGAATCACTGTGCTTGGGAGAGGACCTTTCTAAGACAGGCTACTGACCTTCTGCTTATCTTCTTAAGAGCTGCCTTATCTTCTTAGGTTTGTTCCCAAGTCACAGGGGCTTCAGATGCCATCACAGGTCCTCTGCTTCCCTCTTCTGGTCAACTGAAGAGAATCTTTATAGCCACTTAGAGTTCAGGAGAAGGATTAATATGATAGTAATAGAACCAAATCATAGTCTGCTAGCAGTCACTGTTCAGTTCACTAAAAGCTATACCCAAGAAGCAGATAATTGAAGGTAACATTATTGCATTTCAAGTATGCTCACTCCAGGGCAGTCATGACCTCTGTTCTTCTGTGCAGACCTGGAGGGTAGATGGTAAACCAGAAGTTCCAAAACATGGTATCAATGTATATGTCTGCAAAAAGGGTTCTATGATATTTGGAAAATCTTAAGGTAAAGTAAGTCTCACAGGTTTACTTACTTCAAAATTGCTTAGGGCCTTTAAATTGCTAACATGCTCTGTGAATTCCCTAGGAGAATAGAGTATATAGTTTTTGATCAATGAATTCTTTACTAGAGAAGATCCTAAGGGCTAGCATTCCATCCAGCAGAATACTCCAGAGGAAATGAGACTAGTGATTAAAGAGGTCAGCTACAAAGGAAAGATTTACACATTTTGAAATGACAGGTGTTATCTCATCCAGGCCAACATCAGGTCCGGTGAAGCAAATGACCACCGATACCTCTCTAGTTAACATTAGATTCAGTTTTAATCATAAAGCTTGGAGTAGAAACGGACCCTAAAGGCTCTAAAAGTCCCTCCCAGACCAATCCCTCCATTTTATAGGTAAGGCAACAGAGACTCATGTAGCTATAAAGACAGTATAGTCTCTAAACCCAAGGAAGAAATATCACTTCACTGAGGCAAGAGAATCACCTAGGCCCAGAGGCTGGAGGTTGCTGTGAGCTGTGACACCACAGCACTTCACCCAGGGTGACAGAGTGAGACTCTGTCTCTACCAAAAGAAAGAAAGAAATATCACTTTAATATCTATTTATGGGATTCCAGAAGGACTCATGACCATTTTGCCCAGACAAGCTATCTATTGCAATGAGTCTGCATTTTGATGTATTAGATGAATAGGTCAGAAAAAAAAACAAAAAACTGAGTTTAGAAGAGGATATATCTGGCCATCCACTTCACTGGAAAGATGTATGCAAAAAGTTATAGCGTTTGACAAAAGAAGATCCGACTTATTATTCACATGTAAACCCACAGAAGGCACTTTTATAAAAGACAACCCTGGTTCATGAATCAAATGGAAAGTCAGGAAATACAGTTTGTGTTAAACTCCAAAATGCTCTGATGCTTTTTCATAAACATTAGCACATTTGGGAGAGCACCATGACCTTCTGTGTTAGCTAAGACTGTGACAAGAGCCCAGCTTGAATGAGCATGAGCATAATAAAAAGGGGGGTGGGGAGTCATTTACTGGAAGGCTCACTAACCGAAGGAAGATCTGCAGAGCAACCAGGATCCTCACCTTTATCTCTTGCATGCTTCTCTGTCAGTCAGCCCCACTCTCTCCTACTGCAGATGGGGTTCTGCCACACTGTGGAGGCTGTCACTTGTTCATAGCCTCCCATCTTCCTCACCAGAAAGGAATAGTTTCAAGTTCAGCAATCCCAGAGAAAGGCTCTGAGGTGTTCTTTCTGAGCTAAGGGATATAGGGTCTTGGAAAGGCAGACAGCATGGAGGGTAAAAGTGTGGGTTCTGAAGTCCAATTGCTTGAGTTCAAATACTGACCCCTCTGCCTACCAGTTGCATGATCTTGGGCAAGTTCCTTAAGTTCTTTACCTGGGTTTACTTATCTGCCAAATAGGGACAATAATGGTATCTACATTTTATATCATGGTTAAATGAGTTTTTATACAGTACCTGCCATGAGGTAAACAATCAATAATCATTAGCTATTGTCATTACTGGTTCAACTTGGAATGTTGGGAGGCCGTGCTTAGAACAATCACTATGGCGATTTAGTGGAGAGATTAAGAGAATGAGCTCTCTGTTCCAACTCCTGCACAAACTGGCCATACCTTACACAAATTACTTAACTCTTCTGCACTTTTGGTTTCTTCATCTATAACATGGGGGTAATAATGGTTCCTACCTTGTGAGGTAATTGCATAGAATAATGATAATGTACATCAGACAGCATCTTGCCCAGCACATACTAAGCATGCAGCAAAGGTGTTACTGCTATACGAAAGTTGTACAGGTGGTCTATGGGAGGATGATAGCTTTCACTTGAATCATGGTAATAGGAGTATTTTATCCATTTGCTCATTCATGCAACAAATATTCATTGAGCATTACCGCTATGCTAGGCAATTTGCTAAATGTGGAGAATACAGAGTGTTGAACAAGACAGGCATGGCCTAGAGCTCATGAAGCATATGTGCTAGTATGGCTTTTAGAAGAAGCACATTGTTCTGGACAGAAAAAAAACAACACAAGCCCACTACTATACCTACCAACTATGAGACCCCTAACTCCTCTCTTAATAACCAGTCCTTCAGATTTCTTGTCCTCTGCCTTCCCTCAAAATCATAGTCACATTCACCATTATGTCTACCTCTTTCTTTATAAAGGAATACTTCTTTCTATTCTTCTTTTTTATTTTTATTTTTTCAGATAGAGTCTCACTCTGTTGCCCCAGGCTTGAGTGCCATGGCCTCAGCCCAGCTCACAGCATCCTCAAACTCCTGGGTTCAGATGACCCCTTGCCTCAGCCTCCCAAGTAGGGGGGGAGTACAGGTGCCTGCCATGACATCCAACTAATTTTTCTATTTTTAGTAAAGATGGGGTTTCACTCATGGTCAGGCTGGTTTCAAACTCCTGAGCTCAAGCAATACTACTGGCTCAGTCTCCCAGAATGCTAGAATTATAGGCATGGGCCACTTCACCCGGCCACTTCTTTTTCTACTCTTGATAGATAATTATGATTGTATGTATGCATGCATACATGTATTTGTATAGATTGTATTACAAAATTGTATATTTCTTATAGTATTTTAAACATATGTTAGATCACTTCCTTGGGAGACTTGCCAACTTGATTAATCTCAAATGTAGGAAAAGAACCAGAAGCTCAAATCCATCAAAAAAATGAAAGAATCCTTCAAAAATTGGTTAGTAAGCTCTTACCTCAATTATATACAATAGTCATTTTCAGGTAGATTGTAGATTAAACGAGGAAAGTAAAACAATAAAGCTTCTAGCAGAATAAGATGTCTGTATGAATTCTGGATCAGGAAAGTTTTCTTAAATAAGATCCCCAAAGCATTTGCCATGAAATAAAAGTTTGAAGAAGTTGACTACATTAACATAAAGAACTTCTGCTCACTAAAGTACACCATTAAAAGAGAGCAAAGGCAAACCACAAAGTGGAACGGCGTTTTGTAATGTGTACAACCAACAGGGGATTCATATACAGAATGCATGAAGAATTTTTTACAAATCTACAAATCAAAAAGAAAACAAAAACAGATAACACAATAAAAAATGTATAGAAGATTTGAATAGATACTCTACAAAAGAAAAACTACATAAACAATGAGCTTTAAAAGGTGCTCATCTTATTGGTTAGCAGGGAAATATAGACCAAAGTCCCATTGATATACCCCTGTACACTCACTAAAGTATCAAACAAGGTTGCAAGGATATAGAATATTAAGAAGTCAAATATGGGGCCGGGTACAGTGGCTCATGCCTGTAATCCTAGCACTCTGGGAGGCCAAAATGAGTGGATTGCTTCAGCTCAGGAGCTCAAGACCAGCCTGAGTAAAAGCAAGACACTGTCTACTAAAAATAGAAAATACCAGCTAGGCATGGTGGTGGGTGCCTGTAGTCCCAGCTACTCAAGAGGCTGAGACAAGGGGATCATTTGAGGCCAAGAGTTTGAGGTTGCTGTGAGCTAGGACGCCATGGCACCTTATCCAGGGCACAGAGTGAGACTCTGTCTCAAAAATAAAAAATAAATAAATAAATAAAAAGAACTCTGATATGCTGCTCATGGAAGTATAAATTGGCATAATTACTATGAAAAACAGATTGACATCATATAGTAAAACCTGGGATATGCATAATTTATAACACAGCAGTTCATCTCCAAGGTATATAAGCCCATAAAACATATGCTTATGTGCACCAGTATACATATTTAAGAACTTTCGTAGCAGTATTGAATAATAGCACCAAACTAGAGACAACCTAAATGTCTATCAAGAGTGGAATATATTTAAAAAATAGGGGGAAAGTACAGCTATATGACACCTAGAGGCTGAATCTTAAAGAGATTTGAAATTTTTTTTTTTTTTGAGAAGTACTCAGGATTTATTGAGAGAGTATTTCATAAAAAAATTCAAGACTGCATAAAATACTAGACATAAGGCAATTAATCAAATCTCAAGTCATTAAGAATGTTCTACCTTTTCCAAAGTACTTGCCCATGGACATGCTTATCAATAATAAGTATTCTTTGCTGAACTATTAGATAGTCAATGAATTCTATTACAGACCATACCAATGTCTGAATACATGTATTTCTCAAGAGACCTTTGAAATTTACCTTATTCCTTTTCCTTGAGTCCAACAAGGCTATAATTAAACTAAACACTATTTAGATTTTTTGAGTGGCCTTGAAGAAAGTAGTTACTGAATTTCCTTTAATAATACTGAATGTGTAATATTCTTTACTAACAGAAAATTAATTATCTATAAACTGAATCCCATTTGTTACAATTTCAATTCATTTTATATTGCCCTTCCTCAGCAAAAAGGAAGAAAACTTCATTACCATTTTCCAATAATACTCAGATCAAGAAATCAATCAATAGTTACAACTTGATGTGTCCTGTACTGTGATATGGTTTACAAGGTAAAATGTCTAGGAGATGATTCTTGTTCTCAGGAAATACCAAGTGGAGGTATACAACCAACCTCTCTGGGTCACAAAGCATTCCAGCGGATACATCAAAATGGCAGTGACCCCGTAACAAAACCTCCCAGATGTTACCAGATCTTCACTTCTGCGATAATTTTCAAGTCACCTTGGATGAAGCCATTAAATGTCAGATATTCACATGTAGCAAAGAGCACATAGACCGATACATACATACTATATTATGCAATTTACATTAAAAATTTTAAAGTCAAAATTAAACAACTTTTAGAACAGAAACTTTTAAAAAAGGGTAAGGAAGCAAACGTGAAAATCAAGAGAGTTTTTACTGCTAGAGAGAAAGAGGGGTGATAATCAGGAAAAGGTTTGTAAGAGTGTTAGTAATGTTCTATACCTTGACACAGAGGGTTACACGGGGTTTGTTTCAAAAATTGTTAAATCAAATTTATATTAAAAACTTTTCTCTGTGTGTGTGTGTTATATTTCACACGTTTACATTCACACGCTGGAGTAAATATATTATATTGCAGACACTGTGGACAGAGGCAGAAATAAATACAACCAGATAAAGGGTAGAATCACTCAAGTTCAAAGTCACCCAGCTCTCTGAGGTGGGCTGAGGGTCACCAGTTTAATCACCATCCCAGAACAACTTCTGATGCAACTTATTGCTAAATGGGGCAAGAGGTGTCTATCCAACCACGTTACACCTTCTATTGGTATAACTTGTAGAGATTTATTTATAGAGAAAATATATAACAAATAGTAAAGTTACAAATCATCAGGGCAAGAAATCCCCCCAAACTTCCCTCTGAGGGTTCATATGCAACTCCACAAACTTATAGTTGTCGGAGGGAAGATTGAAGTGACAGATGGATAGTGCCAGTCATCAGGGCTTCTGCTGCCAGAAGCTGCCACCTGTCCTAGCAGTCACCCTTCTGATTGAGTCTGGGCAACTGACTGCTCCCCAGATGCAACGGCTCCTCCGGGGGGGAACCGTGATTACTTTAGTGCGGCACCATGGCCCCAGCCCCTCACTGCAGTCCCGCACCATGGCCCCTCCCCCTCACTTCAGCCCTGCACCATGGCCCCTCCCCCTCACTTCAGCCCTGCACCATGGCCCCTCCCCCTCACTTCAGTCACGCACCATCACCCCACCCCTGTGATGTTGGAGTTTTGCCTCTTCCCTATCTTCCCCACAACTTTCAAGCCATGGAGGGGTTTTGTTTGTTGTGGGTTTTTTTTTGTGAGTACCAGGAAAGTTCCCACAGTACACATATGCCTCACATTCCCCTCACGCTGTGTGGTCCTCCATACATGGCTCTCATACTGCCCTTCATGCCTTTCCAGTGCCAGAGATTGTCCAGTACAACGTTCAACCTTTGTAACAATCTATGCAATGATGGGTTATTATCTTCACCTGGGCTTAGAGAGGTTAAATACCTCATTTTCATACCTCTGCTTCCCTGCACCTACATGTCCAATAATTTTTTAAATTTCTATTTTTAATTTTCTTCCTTTTTTCTTGTTTTTTTTTTTTTTTTTTTTTTTTGGTTTTTGGCCGGGGCTGGGTTTGAAATCGCCACCTCTGGCATATGGGACCAGCACCCTACTCCTTGAGCCACAGGCGCCGCCCTTAATTTTCTTCCTTTAAAGAGACTGTCTCTCTATGTTGCCCAGGCTGGTTTCACGCCCAGATTCAAGTGATCCTTCAGTCTCAGCCCCCTGAGTAGCTAGGACTATGGGCAGGGTGCACACCACTATGCCAGGCTATTTTTTAATTTTCTCATTAAACTAATAGCATAAAAATATTAAAGGTAATTTTTAGAGAAAATTTAATTTCTAATCTCACCATTCCAGCATGTTTTTTCAAAGTATTGCTATGTATAGTATGATTATGTTACCATTATAATATATAATTATAGTGGTTTTTAAATGTAATATATCAGAAATATTTTTTGTGTGCTTAAATAACCTTAAAAATTCCCATTTGGGGGTATTGTTTAGTATTCCATTGAAAAGATAAATAATAATTTGCCTAACCATATTATTGGGTAGTTAGGCTTTTTCAGTTGTAAATGATAAATTTTATGTGCCATAATACATTTGTTAAAGCAAAGTATTAAATTTTAAATTTATCCCTGTTCAATTTTCACTTCACTAGTTTGGGCCAATTACTATAATCTATCAAGAAATTTTTGAGTTTTTATTTTGCTATCTCATGTGTGATTCATGGATTTGGTGAGTCATTCATTAAAGCATTGAAAATGACAGCCCCAAGGACAGAAGCTTGCAGAGATGTATGTGCCAAAAAGTGTATGCTAGAATGTTCAAAATAGCATCCATGATGCTTCCAAACTTGTAACAGTCCCAATGTCCATCAGTTGTAAAATGGACAAATAAATTGTGGTATGTTCACTTAATGGGCTACTACACACGAATGAAAATGAATGAACCCCAGTTAGATCCATGGCTTGGATGAATCTCAAAACCATAATATTAAGCAAAGGAAGTCAGACACAAAAGAATACTTACTTTATGATGCCATTTTTATAAAGTTAAAAAGCAGACAAAATGAACTTACAATGCTCTGTATCAAGGTATCGCTTACCTTTAAGGAGGAGGGGGTAGTTAGTGATTGGAGAAGCAGGCAGGGTGGGCCTTTGAGAGGCTGATGAATATCCTGCCTCTAGACCCAGATGAGTACATGGGTTTTGTTCACCTGGTGATAACTCATCAAATGTGCACTTACGATTTGTAAGTTTTTTTGTATTTTACATTTCAATAAGAAGTTTACTTTTAAAAATAAAAATAATGAATTCACAGTTTCATAGCAATGCTAATAGTTATACAAAAATCCAAGAAAATAAACATAAATGCACAAAACTGGAGCTAGCTTGGGGAGGTAGATAGTAAATTCAGTGTGAACACATTGAAGTGTTGGAAGAATATGCAGGTGGACATGTCTAGTAAATAGTTGCATAAATATCATATATTAATGTTAATTATGTATAGGTCTAGGGCTCATGGGAGAGAAATATTTAGGAAGTCATCAGTGCATTGGTACTAATTGAACCACAGAAGTGGATGAGACCACCCATTAGGCAAACACAAAGCAATTGGAGGCGAGAACCTCAGGGGATCACCAAGACTCACAGATTGAAAGCTTCTGAAAGAGGGGAAGATGAGCATCCAGATCGGAGAAGAGCTGGGCAGAGAGCAGTGGGGCAGCCCAGGCCAGAGGGCAGCATGGGGAGAGAGCTGACCACCCATCTTCCAGCTCTTTGGTATATGCAACTTAAAAATTCTTAGTCTCTATTCAAAAAATTATAGGAGCCAGAGTGAGTATCAGTGGAGAGCTGGGCTTCGCACCAGATCAGGAGGTGGGGTAAACATTCTGTAAAGTGTGTTAGGGAGTCTTTTTATCACAGAAGGTAATGAAATTGAACAACAAACAGCAGTGGCTGCTTAAGCTTTAAATCTCGCAGTCCAAATGGTTATCTTTGTGTGATCAATTATTCTGTGTCCTCAGGTAACATATTTTTCTCTTTTCTCCCCTTCTGTTAACTATGTCTGCCCCTTGGGCGGCGCCTGTGGCTCAGTTGGTAGGGCGCCAGCCCCATATACTGAGGGTGGCGGGTTCAAGCCCGGCCCCGGCTGAACTGCAACCAAAAAATAACTGGGCATGTGGCGGGCGCCTGTAGTCCCAGCTACTTGGGAGGCTGAGGCAAGAGAATCGCTTGGGCCTAGGAGTTGGAGGTTGCTGTGAGCTGTGTGATGCCATGGCACTCTACCGAGGGCCATGGAGTGAGACTCTGTCTCTACAAAAAAAAAAAAACTATGTCTGCCCCTAGTTATCTAGCAATTCCACATTCTCATTAGTCCTACCCTTCTTCTGAATATAAATATTTTCTTTTTTCAGCTCCAAACTTCAGATTGTTCTTGAATTGTTGTTGTTGTTATCTACAAAATCAAAGCCAGTTCAACCTCCTGCATGGAAGACTGAGACATGTTCTGTTAACTTTGATTAACTGAGATTGCTGTGAGCTATAACGCCATGGCATTCTACCAGGGGTAGCAAAGTGAGATTCTTTCTGGATGAAAAAAAAAAGGTATATATATATATATATATATATGTATGAGGGAGAGAAGGATTAGACACACACACTCTCTCTCACACACAGAAGGTGATATTAAGACATAGCAGAGAGAAATTTGAAGATGCTGGCCTTGTAAACTGGAGTGATGCAGCAACAAGCCACAGGATGCTGGCAGCCAACAGAAGCTAAAGTAGGCAAGGAGTAGATTCTTCCTTAAAGGAAGTGTAGCCCTGCTGACACCTCAATATTGGCCCAGTGGTACTGATTTCAGCCTTCTGCCCTCCAGACCTGTAAGAGAATAAATTGCTGTTCCTTTATGTCACCAAATTTAGGATTATTTTTTACAGTAGCCACAGAAGACTAAGCATCTAGGAATTTGGGAAAAGCCCAACTCTCTGGAGGAGAAATGAATGGGTATGCTGACTTTCTCTCTCTCCCTGTCTCATACACACACACACAAACAGAGTTGAAGTGCATGCCCTCCAACAACAGAATTGTATGGGGTCTTGGTTCATAAGGCATCATCCGTGGTCATTCAGTGCCTCTCACTCAGAACTTCCACACGAGTCCACCTCATACACGGCACTGCCCATCACAAGACCCTGCATAAGGACTGAGCAGAACCTCAAGTTCAGCAAAAGACAAGATTTGTGTTGGGACTCTAGGAAGAAAGCCATTCTCTGAAATCTTTCTGGGGCTGGAGCACTAGTCAGAAATGAACAGAAAAGGAATAAAACTCACTTCTTTTTTGAGGAGCCCAGCTAGACAAGGTGTAGACCATGGCCAAGGCCTCCTCTCTTTGCTGGCCTGGGCAGAACTGGAGGTAACTCCGCAATGAAGAGGCAAGGAGGGCTCCTGAATGCTGGAAGGTTATAGATTCTAGGTGATGGTTCTTTAGTTATCACTGAAGCCTGAAGGATTGATTGATGATTTGTTGCATCTTTAAAAGGTAAATATTATTCAGTCATAGAAAGTAATGACTTCATGTAACTGTACTGAGGCAATTAGTAAGAATTTCTTACAGAAATGCCACACTAGAGCATGCTCGTAAATTCCCCCAGCATCATATTCCAGCTAGAGAGTTATCAGTGGAGATCTGTGGGTGGCCACTCTCAAAAGGTTACGGATATGCCTTTCTCCCCTGAACACCTCTAACTCCTTTAAAGTATGATGCAGTGGCACCGTTAGCAGCCACTGGTCTTACAATCCTTTGGTTGGAGGATTTAGGGCAAGAATTCTGGCCATTATATTTTCGGCTCAGGTGTTGGAAAAGGCAAGGCTTCCATTTGCAACTCAGTGCTACCTTGTAAAGTACTCACCCAGCAGTCCCTGATTAAGGTTTCTGTCAGCAGGAGCCTTGTCCAGGTGACAATTTGTTTTCTGGTGCCCTTCACTGTTGAGAAGAACAATGTGAGCTGTCCCAGTGACCAGTATATTATGCTACTTCTGATTGTGACTGCACAGCCTGAATTAACTTCCCTCTGATTTAGAAGCAGATGGGTCTGAATTTCATTATAGATATGACTTCCTCACTCTTCTCCTTGGCTAAGGCACAGGGATTCTCTTGGAAGGGTATTGTCATTACTATGCAGATTACTTTTCTATCATTTGATTGAACCTTCAGGAAGAAAGAAGGTCATTAATAGAACTTTTTCTTCAGTTTCTTATTTCAGGAAATCTGGGAAACAGAGCCACACATAATTCAGCATAACTCAGCCCACTGAGCTCTCCAGAGGAAGTATAAATTGAGCACAAAAGCTCTGAAATGGATTGTAACCAGTGCCAGAGGAATTCTCCAAAGATCCATTCTCTTGGAAATAAGTTTGCCGAGTGGGGCTGGATCCACAGCTGCCATCCAAGGTCTGTGTTCCCCAGAGCGTTGTCCAGGCAACTTTGCCTGCTTTGCCCCCCATTGGTGATGTGAAACAGAGGAGCTGGCTTCTCCGGCTCACGGCTGGGGCGTGTGGTGGGCACTGCAGGGGAAGGGCTGAGTTTGTGAGTCGCTCTATGGCTCTCTTCAGAAAGGGAGTGGCAGTGTGTCTCAGATCTGCAAGAAGCGAGAGATGCATTTCCTAGTGCACCATCTGTCATTCTCGCCCCAGAGCCATTTAACATCAGCCACCCTCATTAGGCAAGTTTGCTGGAGATGAGAGACTTGCCAGACCCTGTTCCCACCAGAGCTTTTAGCTCAGAGTGACCCGAACTGGACATTTCATTCTCCTTACCCAACCAATATACCAAAAAAGATATCAAGGACATTTACTGAAGTATCAGAATAAAACAAAAGACTGGTTAAATAAACTAGAGTACCTCCAAATTGTGGGAAACCACGTATCCAGTAAAAACAAAGAAGTAGGTCAACGTGCACCAGTGTGAAATTACTTCAAAATATGTTAATGAGAAGAACCAGGGCAGAAAGTATGTGGAGTAGGACTATAGGTAAAAACAAAACGATTCATGGATGTCTATATACATATTTGTCATTACAGTATGTGTAAATAGACATACAAATATCCTAGAATATTCAAGAAGTATCCAATAATGGTTGTTTTTAGAGAGATGGGGATTTTTATTTTTATTTCTTTATATATGTATAGTATTAATGCTAAGCATATATTGTTCTTAATTTGCTTTTATAACATTTTACCAAAGTCTCCCTGACCATCCTCAGAGGACTGTTCTAGGCTCTTCCTCCTGACTCCAGGGCAGTCTTCCATGGTTGTGTGGGTTGCATTCTGAAGATGAGCCCCCACCCCACAGGACGCAGTCCTGTCCGAGGCATACTTGCCTAGCTGTGAACCTTGCCACTGGGCTGCATCCACACAGAGACATATCTAATTCCCAAAGTGCCACCATATGGGCTGGTGGCCGTCCTGCATAGCTCTTCACTCTGCCTCTCACTACTGGTCACTCTATTTCCACCTCAATTCTTGTTTCTCCCTCTCCCTCTTTAATTACCCCTTCGGACCATCCCTCACATCCTACCTCTCTACCCCCGAGCCTCGGCCTGAGTCAAACAGCAGGCCCATCCCCTGTCATCCCCAGCCCAGGCCTGAAGTCAAGAAGCCCTTCTAACTTACCTGAAGTCAGGCAACCACGTCTGTGTAACCCCAACTTCTGTACTTGTGCATGTCACCTAACGTCCCTATGTGTGCCTGCCCATGTTGGTCATGCAGAATTTATGAGCAGGCAGCTGTAAATGATCCACATAAATGGCAGGGAGCCTTGGCACATATCATTCAAAGGAGTAGATAATCACAAAATTAGTGGTTTGGGTGGTTCATTGTTCTTGGAAAGTAATGGGTGATTCTTTTGGATATACATTTCCCCCCCATAGAGTTCCTTGAATTAAAATTAAATTGTATTCTCTGTTTCATATTTACTGAATACAGTAGGACTGAAGGAAGGGGGAGAGAATCCATCAGAGATTGAATCAACCAAAAACTAAAGACCTGTTTTGGATAAGCTGCATCAAGGGGGCTGAGTTAACTACTTAAAGTTACCCTTAGGTTTCTCTTTCTAACATAGCCGCCTGCAGAACTGAATACAGTGGAACCTCTGTGAGTTGACTACCCAGGAGACTGCAGCAAGCTGGTCGACACAGGGCCCTAGGCCTGCTGTGCTGATACGGACAGGTCAGTGCATGTCCGGTTCACTCAGGGAGGTGGTCAGCTATGGAGGTTCTGCTGCATTCAACTGAAAGCCAAAGTAACCTTTCTTCAAACTTTTTTCTTGTCTTCAATATAATTTGCATGTGTGTGTGTGTGTGTGTGTGTGTGGTATTAGAGAATGTGGTTTCACAAAGCACTGAAAACTTTCTCTTACTTGACAGTGGCCATTTGAATGTCAGCTTCAACTCACATTTTTCTGGTTCAATCTTCAGAAGAAAACATCACCAACTTACGAATGTTTAGTCCAGGGGTCCTCAAACTTTTTAAACAGGGGGCCAGTTCACTGTCCCTCACACCATTGGAGGGCCGGACTATAGTTTAAAAAAAAATTATGAACAAATTCCTATGCACACCGCACATATCTTATTTTGAAGTGAAAAAACAAAACGGGAACAAATACACTCACGCTGCCTCATGTGGCCCGTGGGCCGTAGTTTGAGGACCTCTGGAGGCTGTTGGGACTAAACACTGGTAATGAAGGCTTATTTCATTGTCACAACTACAAGCATACATGTAGCTTCTCATCTTGACTGTTGGTTGCGAGGAGGATGGAGGTTTTCAATATATTAGTTAGATGCACTAACTCTGGGTGGACGTATGTGTATGTTTGTTCATCTTTGGCAATGGTTATACCTGGTCTAGGATATTGGCATGTGTTATCAGAGTCATAGATCACTGCAGGGCAGTACCACTCCCCACGTGCCAAAACTTCATCCACACGCTCATGAACGGCCCCTCCTCTGCAAGGCATAAAATAGATCATCATGTTCCACAAGGATGGAAACAATAAGAAGCAGTGAGTTTTCTTTCTCTCTCTCTCTCCTTTGTTTTTCAAACTTTTTTTTTTTTTTTATTTTCATGAGGTTTCTACTGCCCGACTCTTGGCAGTCTATAGACTACAAATGACCCCTGAGTTTCTACCTGAGGAAGGAATATGAGGTATTTACTTGGACCGCAACGAAGATGTATGACTCTGACAGCACACTGTAGCTCATGGCTTACCGGATAAGCTGGTCAGGATGGAGCCGCCACTTTGGGCAGACGTGTTTCTCTAATACAACTTAGGGAGGCAGAATTATTGTCAAGGCACAGGAATTTCCATGAAAGTTTTGAATCCAGTAGAGAAGGAACCAGGAGGAACACACACCTCAGGGAACGAGGAAGGCATTTCATAATTCAGCAAGAAATTGATGCTTCCTGTCAGCCTTTGCTGCAAAGATTTTTAAAGATCAGTGATGATAGCACTAATTGTTAACAGTGATATCACGCAGAGGAGATGAGAGTTATTTTGTGATTAGAGGAACCTGGCTTGTAACTAACTAGCTTGTTGCTTCATGCTGAGAGCATGAGTTAGGCTTGTCACCTGATATGTGACCCTGGACATGAGGATAAGTTAGGCTTGTCACCTGCTATGTGACCCTGGACATGAGGCCCACTTCCTTACCTGTAAAATGGAGCTCACAATAGTGCCTACTTAGTAAGGTGACTAAATGATAAATAATATAAATATAAATAATAACATATGTAAAGGGTTTTAGCACAGTACCTAGCATACAGAAGTGCTCAGTAAAAATGTACTCATTCTGCATAAGTAATTGAAAGAGGTTTACTTTCTTAAGTACTTTCTAATCCACTTTGAATATTTTTCAACAAATGCTGTCTACGCAGAATGTATATGAGTGAACAATAGTCAAGTCCAGATAAAATTACCATAAATCCCATATTAGTCATGGCCTAAATAAATGTGGTATCACTGTTTTCTATTATTTATGTTAAAATTCCCTTCCATTGATACAAGTAATTGATAGCTGACCGTAATCTAAATAAAATGTTAGAGTTATAATGCCCAAGTTGAACTTATCCAAGGAGTGATTATGGCTAGAAAACTCGGTCTGTAAAAATAGCTCTCATCCTTACATCACTTGTCCCAGCAGCGCCTTCAAGTCTTCCTGACAAACAGGCCTGCCCCCCTGCAGACCCAGGGTTCTATTCTGCCTCTCACCCCCCAACCCCCCAACAAAACTGCCAGCTGAGTTCTAATTGCAGAATCTTCATTACCAGGGATGATTGAAACTATAAAAAGAACCCAGCTGAATTTCTCACATCCTGCTGGGTGAGCACAAGGACCAGCTCTCCTGCTCCTACCCCCTCCCCCTAGCAATTATTCTTGGTACATGTGTGGTCTGGCTTCTGCAGGAAGCTCTGAGCAATTGATAGATGCTATCTTCCTTCTCCTGCAAACCTCTCTCCCCAGGACATGGGTTGATGACCATGACAAGTATGCCACCCAGTCTTCCTCCACAGCTGCAGAGACAGGAGGAGGCAGAGATTTTTACTTTTATTTCTTAACCTCCCCACCTAAGTTTCTTGTCTAAAGTCATCTAAGTGACTAACCAGAGAGAGAGATCATAGCCATTTCTCCTAGCACCCCCCACCCTTGTGACAACCTACTGTGACCCTATCTGCAAATTAGCCTTTTTCAGTTACTTCCTTTTCTATTTCAGCCCATCAGTGAGCATTTATAAAACACCTGCTGGGTGCTCAGTACTGAGTTAATTGCAGTAAAGGGGGACATCCAGAAACAAGACAGCCACTAAGGAATTTAAAATCTAGTTGAAAGGCGACAGGGACTGCTCCTGGTTCTGTAGTTAATAACTTTAAGAATCAAGGGCATGGCTTGGTGTCCAGAGCACAGTGGTTACAGTGCCAGCCACATACACCGAGGCTGGCAGGTTCAAACCTGGCCTGGGCCTGTTGAACAACAATGACAGCTGCAACAGAAAATAGCCAGGCATGTGGTGGGCACCTGTGGTTCCAGCTACTTGGGAGGCTGAGGCAACAGAATCACTTAAGCCCAAGAGTTTGAGGTTGCTGTGAGCTGTGACACCATGGCACTCTATGGAGGGCAACATAGTGAGACTCTGTCTCAAAGAAAAAAAAAATCGAGGGAATGATTTATGCAGATTTTATATAAAATGTATGCAAAATCTTTTCTTTCTATCAGAAAGTGCAAGTATGTGTGTCTGTATATCTGGAAAGGGGAAAAAAAAAAGAGATCTCTGGAAGGATGTTCACCAGAAAAGTTAACAGTAGCCATCTCTGAGATGCAGTACCAAACGATTGAGAAGGTGGTCTCTGAAGTTAGCACGACGTGCCCTCGGTTTGAATCCCCATTTTGCCACTGACCATATTAACTTCCCATGTTCTATATCTAACCTCTCTAAATTCCAGTTTTCCTGTCTATGAAATGGGATGGTCATATCGTAGGGTTGTCGTGAGGATGGAAGAGCAGAATGTTTGTGGAACATTTAGCAGTGCCTGCCATTTAAATACAAGTGCTCAATAAATGTAACTGTTTCCAGTGATGGGATATTTATGAAGAGGCTGAGGAGGGAACATTTTGGAGAAGACAAGATTGAACTGGTCACTGGTAAGTGGTGAGAGTTGGAACAGTTAGAGGGAAGGTGAGGGGGCATTTGGGGTGAGGGAAACCTTCAGAGTCACACAGAGGCAGAAAGGAGCCTTGGCTATTCTCTAAAATAAAGAAGGATGTGCGTGAAGAGAGAAGCAAGGTTACGTAGGGAGACACACAGTGGAGGGCCTCAGAGAGCTCAGTTGATTCCCCTGCTACCCCACCCCCCACACATGCACAGTCTCCCCCACTGTCAATGTCTCTCATCCTAACCCTGCGTCTGTACAACTGATGAGCCTACATGGACAGATCATTATCACGCAGAGTCTGCATTTAAATGAAGGTTCACTCTTGGTACTGTACATTCCATGGTTTTGGACAAATGTCCAGTGACACATACTCAGATGCTGTGGTTTTTTTCATCTCCCTGACTCTCCTAACAAAGAAGAGACAGCAGCTAAGATAGCAAAGCAAACAAGCAAAGCCACCTGCAGATGACGGCTTCAACATAACCAGGTATCAAAGTATCCCCAAATATCAAGAAGAATGGGGCTGAGCCACCACGTAATAGGATCTGACTGGTGTCAGCAACTGACTGGAAGGAAGCAGGAGAAAGACAAAGGGCGTGGGAGAGTTCTAAGAGCCGGGAACTCAGAGGTGGCTAGCAAATACTCAGCCTCAGAAGGAGCGCATCCCGCAGGGTGAGGAATTGAACAGACCCACCCGAGACAGGGAGGGCTCTTCTCAGGCTCCAATTTGTGGTTGATAGTTGGCACATGACCAAGTCTGCTTCAGATGGAGACTCAAGGGGGAGGAAAACTTTAAAAATAATTTTTCCTGCCCAACACTGAGAGACAGGAAAACTGAATTCTCTGCCAGTAGAGGGGCAGTGAGCAGTGAGGAGGAGGGATGGGCAGCAACAGAAAGAGACAGGTCTGTGTCCCTTCCTCCTGCCTTCCTGCCAAGAGAGTAGAACACCTTAAAGAAAAAAAAAAAAACCCATGCCAGTGCCTGGAGCCGAGACATGAGGACTTAGATTATGGGGGGTGGGATGGCTTTATGAAGAGGCGGCAATCAGGGATGGTGAAACCCAGACTCTGATCCATTGAGTCTCTTCCCTCTGGTGCCCTCTGAGAGGCTGCCTTGAGGCTTTTCCTCACTAACCCTGCCAATACAGGTGCAAGACAAAAATGAAATTACAATAAAACATACCACATAACTGAGGAATACAAATACTAAGTGATGAAGGGATAGGCTATTGTTAACAGGAAATGAATACAAATTTTTTTTTTTTTAAGGAGCAAGTAAAAATACCAGGTAGAAAAAAAAATACCGTAATTTAATTAAGGAATTCTATTAAAGAGAGAAATAATAGACTGAATAAAGAAAAATGTGAATAGGATAGAGGACTAGGTTGAAGATCTATCTCACGGGACATCAGGAATAAATGAGTGAAAAAAATACATTAGAGTAGAAATGTTAACATCCACGTAATAGAAGTCCTGGAAATAAAGGAAAAGGAAGCATAGGAAGAGGAAGCCAACTATGACGGCATGCCCAACCCCCCCCCCCCCCAGTGAATCACACCTCTTAAAATGCACAATCAGTCCCATGTCACATGGATGTTGAGCTCAGTCATTCTCCCTACTTTGGTCAATGGGGTATCAATAAAGGTGATGCAAACAGAAGTGTGTGAAGTACATGTGCCTTGGGAGTTATATGTGGGGGTGGTGGGGGTGGGTGGGACACATGATCACGTGACCTATTTTAACCAATGAGATATCAGAAAATTTGTAGCAAACGGAAACTTAATAAGCACTGTGCCAAAAGCTGCCCTGAGCAGGTGAGGAAGCCTAGAGTAGCCTGCTTGAGGATGAAGGACCAGATGGAGAGAGAGGACTAGCCATGCCAGCTGAGCACTTGAGTGCAGCCCCCTGGGTTCTCTTCAGCTGAAAGCAGAGTATTCCCAAGTGAAAACAATAGAACCACCGGGCCAAACTCACAGAGTCATAAGATATAATTGTTCTTTTTAAGTCACAAAGTTTGGGGGTAATTTATTACACATGCAGCAATAGATACTTGATACAAGAGATAATATAGGGATAAATAATGACCTAGAATTCCCAGAATAAAAGATTTTAGACTGAAATAAATATTTTAGATGGAAAGATTAGTAGTACAGTGCCAAAAAAATAAGAAAAAGAAAAGGGGGAAAATAAAAACCTCATCTAGGATTTATAGTACAATGTAATTCCAAAGGCAATTCTAAAATCTTGCAGAAAGAGAATATAAGACTTACAAAGTAACAGGAATATGTTTGGCATCAGATTCCTCGATTGCAACAATGAGATCAAGAAATTAATGGAGTATTATTTTCAAGGAGTAAAAATAAAAGGACTAGAGCTAAACTATCCCATTTTACTGGAAGATTCAAAAAAAGATATTTTCAGATAAACAAGGCTACGGGAATTTTAACATTCAAGAGACTCTCCTTAAAATACTTTGTGACCAAAAACGGATAAGTTAACTCATCAACTCAAAAAGTTAAATACAATAAAGAAGAAAAGTAAAACAAAAAGGTTTTTTCATTTTTCAAAAAAAAAATGTATAAGTTGACAAATCTCTGGCAAGAGTAATGAGGGGGAAAAAAGTAAGATGATACAAATGAATAAAATATAGAACTAAAATATAGAAAAAAATTCTAACATATAGAATAAAAAGACACAAAGTTTAAATGTAAGAAAAGATTATCATGAAGTTGTATGCTAATATATTTGATTGCATGGATAAAATGGATGGGGATCTTCCTCAGGCAAACTTATTGAGGCAAGAAGAAATGGAAAATTTGAATAAGCTACAATAAATTAAAATAGTTATCAAGAACACTATTTACACACACACACCCATGCACATGGGCGCACACATATGCCTCTCGTAAATTTTATCAAACTTTTAAGAAATGAATAATGTCTATCTTATCAAAGATGTTGCAGAAAAACTTAAAGAACTGAAAACTTCTCAACTTACTTTACAAAGCATATATAGAAAGGCCTGACAATTAAGTCTGCAAACTTATCACCCTGCCCTTATGTTGGCAGCACAGGGTAAAGACCTAGGTAAAGTTTCATAATGTTGGTATATCGGTGTCTTACAGCTGTGTTTGTGTTGGTGTATGGTGGTGTCTTGCTGAATGGCATTCATTACTGTTGTTGGGTGTCTCTGTGTGTCATATAACAACAGCTCTGATGGTTATTCCAGAAAAAGAGTTCTAAAGTTGTTTTGAAGGGTGGACAAGTCACTGGTGTTGGTGCAGAGCTTCCTAAGGGGAGGACTTCAAAGGTGACCACAGCAATGTTCAGCAATGAGATATGCCACATTTTTTCTAGGATGAGTTCTCAAACTTAATAGTCAGACTTCATAAACCAAAAATCAGAAAGGTACAAGAAAGCATTGTCTGTGCCAGCAAGAGCCAACTGTAAAGTGTAAAACAAGATACTACTTACAATATCAACAAAGTAATAAGAGATCTAAGAATTAACCTAAGAAAAAAGAACTTCACAGATAAATTTTAAAACTCTATTAAAGGATTGAAATGATTATGCACAAATCAAAAGATATACTATGTTAGAGCCAGGCACCGGGGCTCACATTGTAATCCTAGCACTCTGGGAGGTGGAGGCAGGCAGATGGCTTGAGCTCAAGACTTTGAGACTAGCATGAGCAAGAGACACTGTCTCTACTAAAATAATAGGAAAAACTAGCTGGGCATTGGGGTGGGCGCCTGTAGTCTCAGCTACTTGGGCAGTGAGGCATGAGGATCGCTTGAGCCCAAGCGTTTGAGGTTGCCGTGAGCTATGGTGACACCATGGTACTCTACCCAGGGCACAGAGTGAGCCTCTGTCTCCGAAAAATACATAGTTAATATATTTTTATATTATATATAATTAATATAGAGAGGTATTTCTCCTCCAAATTAATCTGCCTGATACAATTTCAATAATATTTTAAGATCTTCGATAAAATAAGTGCTCGTACATAGTAAGCCAGTTTTGAAAATAATGGGCAAATGGCGAGAGGGAGGGATGAGAGAAGAGAAATAGGGCAGGGCTTGCTGCTGCATATGTTGGGCATGTAATATGAGGTTGTAATGATAAATATAGAGGTAACTAAGAACACATGAAGGTGGAGTGGAGGCGGTGAGATCAGCTGAAATCTCATGATTGTGACAGCACAGGCAGGGGACGGTGACGGTTAGCACCATCTTGGAAGAATGGCCCCGGGAACAGCATAGCAAGGGTAACTATGAGATATAGTTCATTAGAAACGTGGGAGGAATTCTGACTGAATATAGAGCTTAAGGAAAAGAAAAGATTGAGTTTCCTTTCTTTGAGTCTGCAATAGGAGACAACAACTGTGCAGGGCCTCCGTACAAAGTTAATCTTAGGTTCAGTGCAGGGGCGGCATAGAGAAATCAGCAGAGAAAGAGACCAATTAGGCTAATTGGAGAACCCATTGATTAAACTCTTATAATTGTCAGGCAGAGAATGAGGGACTGAGTGAAGACCATGGGAACTAGGATGGGAAGAGGGAGGTAGAGAAAGGAGATATTACGAATGTTAAATCTGAAGGACTTGCTGGATTAGATAAAGTGAGTGGTGGAAGAGGAGAAGGGTTTAAAAAAACCCTTGAGTTTTCTAGTTTTGTTAGAAGGTAAGCAGTAGCAGCATTCACTAAGATAGGAAATTCAAGGGGCACGGTTTCAGCCAGAAACTAATCTGATTTTGAATGTACAAGTTTGGGTGCTTTCACAATTACACAGTTCTAGTGGGTAACTGGAAATGAAGTTCTGTAACTTCAGAGAGAGGCTAGGATAGAGAAGCGAGCATTTGCCCAGAGTTTGAGAAAGTAACTGAAACCATGGATTTGCCGAGCATTTCACAAGGAGTGAGTACAAAAGGCAAACATCACGTTCTCCAGGAATCCGGTACAAAGGCAGAATCCAGCACCACCTTTGAGAGGCTCAGGGAACACTGGGGAAAGTGAGATCCACATTTGGCAACTGTCAGAGCACATCTGCTTTCTGCAATGTGGTTTCTTCACTGACAATCAGAATACATAAATATATGGAACATCAAACAGACAAATCCACTCTGCACAGATCTGCCTAAATATTTAGACAGAGCAAAGCAGTCACAGAAATGTTTAAGAAATTGAAATTCTAATCACTGAAGGTGATCGGTGAAACAGAGAGCAGCTCTCATTCCATCCTAATTCTCATCATCGCACCTGTGGCTGACTTGGCACTTCCAGAATGAGGGAAGAACAGCACAACAAATACAGGAGGTTCTCCAGAGGACACAGTGTGTCTGTGGAGGTCTTTAGTTCTCCTTTGATGAATTTCCTTCTCGTGGCATCCTACCATCATACTGGGGAAGGGAGCAAAGGGCAGGGAATAGGTACAGTCAAACAAATATTAAATTTGACATCAGATTATTGAGTTCAAGCCCCAGTTCCACCGGCTATCTGTTCTTACCTATAAAATAAAAATAATAATTCCTAACCTACCCATCTCACAGGCCATGTGACATCAAGAGCTAATATATGTCAGTGATTTTTGAACTGTGTCCATCCTTTAGGGTTATAGGCTGCCTTAGTGGTCTCTCAGAAGTCACAGTTAAGAGGGGTGTGAGGGTAGGAGTTAGTCCCAGAGGCAGGGCTCTGACTTCCCCTCCCTCCATGCTTGCTATCCCAGAGCAGCTTCACTTTAATCTGCTTTATATCCTGAGATCCCACAGGAGATTTTGTTTGAAACTATGTATCTACTGCTAAATACATCCTTGAAAATCACGGGTATATGTGAAAGGGCCACAAATAAATAAACATGAATTATTATCGTCACAGTAAATTCACTGCCCTGGATGAATATTGGATGAAAAAGAACCTATATCTAAAATGAGCTTTTTGGATTATGTGTACATTACCATTTCTGGAATCCTCTCTTAACCTTCATTATCAAGATAATTAAGACATCACTGTTTGTGAATTTTTATTATAATAATTTTAACTTGGCTCCGGGTACTACCCTAAATTGCATCTTCTTTTTTTTTATTTTTATTTGTATTAAATCATAGCTGTGTACATTATGTGATTATGGGGCACCATACCCTGGTTTCATAGGCCGTTTGACATATTTTCATCACACAGGTTAACATAGCCTTCCTGGCATTTTCTTAGTTATTGAGACATTTACATTCTACATTTACTAAGTTTCACACATACCCTTGTAAGATGCACTGCAGGTGTAATCCCACCAATCCCCCTCCCTCTGCTCCCCTCCCCCCCCTCACCTCCTTTCCTTCTCTTTCCTCCCTTTCCCCCTGCCCCCTATTCTTAGGTTATAACTGGGTTATAGCTTTCATGTGAAAGCCATACATTAGTTTCATAGTAGGGCTGAGTACATTGGGTACTTTTTCTTCCATTCTTGAGATACTTTACTAAGAAGAATATGTTCCAGCTCCATCCACGTAAACATGAAAGAGGTAAGGTCTCCATCTTTCTTTAAGGCTGCATAATATTCCATGGTGTATATATACCACAATTTATTAATCCATTCGTGGATCGATGGGCACTTGGGCTTTTTCCATGATTTAGCAATTATGAATTGGGCTGCAATAAACATTCTGGTACAAATATCTTTGTTATGATGTGATTTTTGGTCTTCTGGGTATATGCCTAGTAGAGGAATTATAGGATTGAATGGCAGATCTATTTTTAGATCTCTAAGTGTTCTCCATATATCTTTCCAAAAGGAATGTATTAATTTGCATTCCCACCAGCAGTGTAGAAGTGTTCCCTTTTCTCCACATCCACGCCAACATCTCTGGTCTTGGGATTTTGTGATATAGGCTAATCTTCTCTTATGTATTATAAGACTACGGACTTAGACTTACCTTGATGACATCTATGGACTGGGTGCTAAGTAGCCAGGGGAGGACTACCACCATCTTCCACTGCTCCTAGTTCAATTATGATTCCCCATTCTGCAGCCCAGTGGAACTTCTGGGAAGAGGAAATGTCCCAGCTGTTCTTCACTGCGAAGACACCATTAAGGAGACTGAAATCCCCGTTCAGCCCAGAGTGCCTGAGGAAGAACTCAATTTCCCTCAAAGTTTCAGCACGTTATTTCACACAGTTAGACCAAACTCTATCACAAAAGAGGGCGCCAGGGACAAGAAGCAGAACTTAGGTTTTCTGCAGGCAGATCCTTAATGACTTCACCCTGGTGTGTCTTAAAAGGGTTCCCAGGAGCTCAGGATTTGAGGGGTCTGTGGTGCTAATCGGATGGACAAAAAAATTTCAGACCTGCTCTAGTTTCAAAAGGAGCAGCATAAATCCTGATCATGGTGACCATAGGAGCTGGAGCTAGTTAATTATTATTTGTGTAGAAGAATATTGAGAAGTTACCCACAAGTCCCTCCTTGCATCAATAACACCCGCAAAGTGCCAGTCAGAAATAAAGGGAACATTCAATTTAAGAAAGCTCTTAAATTTGTAATTATCTCAGCCTCTGAAGGCGGCAGGGCTTTCCATCAACATCTCTCCAGGCAGTAGCTTTTACAGTCAACTCAGCTGTTTCCAATGTCTGTTCTGCCTCCTCCGGGATATGTCACACAGAGCTTGTCTCTCCTCAAGTGTTGCTTTCTTTTATGCCACCTGGTCATCCGGCCAGGACACTTGGGGGAAGTATTGAAGATCTTGTCATTTCTAGTCAAACCAGGGAAAAGGGAGGATTAAAATAATATTTCCTAAAGTCATGTGTAAGGCCTCAAGAGTCTATAACATTATAGGAAAATGAAAGAAGTTGGGTCACAAAGTATGGTAAGCAACAACATCTTGTGTAGGGGCTACTGGTAAATTCCAGAATCCTTCATTTGCCCCATGGAATAGGAAAGAGACACACAGCCGTGTTGGCACCTGGGAGAGCCAGATGATCCCAGCTCTCATCAGCTTGCGTCGTGCAGGTGTGGAGGGAGGACACTGTGGCTCTGAAGGATGGGGCCCAAGGAACAGGGTCCACACTGTCCGACCTCCCCCTGGGAACCTCCAGACACTCGCTCGGAGCTCCCCCAGTTGGTTCCTTATAGTTCAGTGGTTCTCAGTCTTCCTCATACCTCAACCCTTTAATACAGTCCAAAGGGGTCAGGACCCACAGGTTGAGAACTGCTGTTACAGTTCAAGAACACAGGAGTTGTCACGTGAACTCAAAACATTGGTTCATCCAGGTGAGAAGCTTTGTTATGAGAACTCCAGAGATGTGTTACAGAAGTGTGTGCTTTCTAAAAGAAAAATTTCCGTAATTTGGAAGAGCCTCTCTGCCTATGGACTGAGGAAAAGATGAGACTGTGGGAAGAAGTCCAGGATTTGTGGGAAATCTGTTTGGTCAAGGCCCTAGGATAGGTACCTTGTTTTTTGTTTTTGTTTTTGTTTGAAATAGTCTTACTCTGTCACCCTAGATAAGAGTGCTTAGCTCACAGCAACCTCAAATTCTTAGGCTCAAGCAATCCTCCTGCTTCAGCCTCTCAAGTAGCTGGAACAACAGGCACCTGCCACTACACTTGGCTAGTTTTTTCTATTTTTAGTAGAGATGGGGTCTTACTCTTGCTTAGGGTAGTTTCAAACTCCTGAACTCAAGTGATCTTCCCACCTCTGCCTCCCAAAGTGCTGGGGTTATAGGCATGAGCCACCCCACCCATCTTTGGAAAGGTGGTTTTAAAATGAGCACTTTAAAGGTTCCTGACATTACTATAAATTAGGTGTTACTACTCCCCATTTCCTAAATGAGGAAATGGAGACTTAGAAAGATCTGGCATTGTGCCCAAGGCTACATCGCTAATAAGGGGTGGAACTGAGATTTTCTCTCAGGCTTTACATTCAATTAACTAAATGCTAAGTCCTATTGGTTCTGCTTTTCGAATTTTAAGTCTCAAGCAGTCACCTCTTTGGCAATCTTCCACCAGTAGCCTTGTTCAGGCCTTCGTCATTTTGTATTGACCACTGCGGTAACCACGTAGCTGGGCTTCCTAGGGTCTCAGCAGGCATGCCTCTCCCCTTCCCTGCCCACCCCACTCCAGGCCACCCTGCCATCCTCCACACTGGCCAAAGTTTGTTCTTATCACTGAGTATAAACAGTGTTGGTAAAGTTTTTTTCCTCCCTTAAGACCCAACTTAGTACATCACCTCCTCTGTGAAGCCCACCCTGATATCACAGGTTGTCTTAGAAGTCCCTCTCCCAGGGCAGTACTGGAGAACTGGTACACCAGTTCATCCCGACAATGACTTCACCCTGTCATAACTGGCTCTTTAGGAGCCTGTCTGTATCAGCATCAGACCATGAGCTTTTTGTGGACAAGAACTAAGTCTCTTTTAATTCATTTGTCCCTTTCACTTACAGTGTCTTGCCCACAGGAGGCACTCCATAAAGAAGAGTTAAATAAAACGAGTTAATGAATGAGTAGATGAAATTTGTAAACACTTAGCAAATCGAAGAAATGAATAAATGAAATTTTAACAAGTGATCTCTAACTCAAAAGCTATACTAATAAAAGAATCTTAAATCAGCACTAGAATGTTAGATTTCTCATGTAAACACAAAAGGAACAAGAAATAATTACAAAGCAAATTTGATATGTAAAATTTGAATCTAAAAGAAAAAGTAATGTTATGCTTCAGCTGCAAAAAGTACACTCGGAAGCTTGATAAATAGAGCATACATTTACATAACACTTAGTTTTCTAAGGATGCTTAAATACTCTATTTATTTGAACTTAACTCATTAGGGTAAAGCAGGGGAGGTGTTTATTATCCTCGTTTTTCAGATGAAGAAACTAAGGATCAGGGAGGTTAAAGTGACATACCCAGCGTCACAGAGAGGCAGAGGTAGAAGACAGCCCAAGAATTCTAAGCGCAAGTCCAGTGGTCTTTCCTCTCTTCCAGGTGACCTCTGATAGCAGGCTTTGACCATTCAATTGGCAGTGAAAAGGTTCTATGATATTCCGGTTTACCATTTTCACAAACTTCTTTTTTTTTTTTTTTTGTAGAGACAGAGTCTCACCTTATGGCCCTTGGTAGAGTGCCGTGGCCTCACACAGCTCACAGCAACCTCCAACTCCTGGGCCTAAGGCGATTCTCTTGCCTCAGCCTCCCGAGTAGCTGGGACTACAGGCGCCCGCCACAACGCCCGGCTATTTTTTGGTTGCAGGTTGGCCGGGGCCGGGTTTGAACCCGCCACCCTCGGTATATGGGGCCGGCGCCCTACCGACTGAGCCACAGGCGCCGCCCCTTCACAAACTTCTAAAATCCCTTCCTGACAATAGGCAGAAGAGTCTCAGACATCCTAAAAAGCCAAAAAACTCAAGGCAGGCAAAGTCCCTCAGAGTCCAGACTCCACTCCCTTTAACATCCCTCCATCTCTCTAGTACCGCTGGCACTGTGATTGATGGAGGGGCTCCCTCCTCTCAAGCTTTAGGTTCTGAAGGCAGTGGCCAGAGGGTAGGTACAGCCAAGACAAGGCAAGGGTGGAAGCAGACAGGTAGTGAGGGAAAATAGCAGGAGGCAGAAAGACCTGGGGTCAAATTCCAGTTCTACCTACTCACTTTTCCACAGTTGTTCCAGCACTGGTTGTTGAAACACTTTTCTCCCCCATTGTACAGTGCCTCTGTTGGAAATCATTTGTCCGTCTGTATTAATGGTCTATTCTCGGCCACTCTCCTCTCTTCCGATGACTTACTTATTTGTTTCTCCTGGTGTTGTACCGTCTCGATAGTGTAATCATAAAGTAAATCTTGAAGCCAGGTAGTTCGGGTCCTTGTTTTCTTCAGCATTTCTTTGGGGACTTCTGGGCTCTTTGCATATAAATGTGAGAGTTTGAGAATTTCTACAACACCCCCGCCCCTGCGTGGGATTATAATTGGGATTGCTTTGAATCTATATAGATCATTATGGGAAGAATCAACATCTTAGCAATACCGAGTCTTCTGATCTTTAAATGGTCTTTAACATTTTCTCTTAGCAATGATTTGGAGTTTCCAGGGTAGAGCTCTTGCACATCTTTTGTTAGATTACTAAGTACTGTATGTTTTTGCTGTTATCGAAAATGGAGTTACAGATTTTATATTTTTTGTTTTCCAGTTGTACTAATAGCAAATGTGAATTTATGCCAGAGTTAAAAAGGCTTAAATTTTAGAGTTTCCCCTTGCAAAGGCCCTTTTCCAAACCTTTAGAAGCTGCCTGGCAATTTAATAATTGCCATAATAATAATTTTCTATTTTTTTAAAAATAGGACCTCCCAAAAGTGTAAAACATCCGGCCTACACAAAACCTGGCTCTATCCCTTGCCCGATAGTAATGTTCTTGCCTGGAGTCTCAGTCTTACCTCTAAAGCCATCTCACTCCTAGGGTGATTTTTTTTAATGTGGTATAAAGCATCCATAACAAAATTTACTATTTTAACTATTTTAAAGAGTACAATTCAGTGACATTAAGCACAGAATGTTGTGTAGTCATTGCCACTATTTAGTTCCAGAGCTTTTTTATCAGCCCAAAAGGAAGCCCTGTGCCTGGTAAGTGACCACTTCCCAGTCTCCTCTCCCCTCCTTCCCCGGCAACCACTAAGCTTCTTTCTGACTCTATGGATTTGCCCTTTCTGGACTGTTCATAGAAATAGAGTCATACAATTTGTGATCTTTTGTGTCTGCCTTCTTTCATTTGCATAATATACATATTTTTTTGAGACAGAGTCTCAAGCTGCTGCCCGGGCAGAGTGCATGGCATCCTAGATCATAGCAACCTCTAACTCAGGCTCAAGCGATCCTCTTGCCTCAGTTTTTCTATTTTAGTAGAGACAGGGTCTTGCTTTTGCTCAGGCTGGTCTCAAACTCATGAACTCAAGCTATCTACCTGCCTCAGCCTCCAGCCTCCCAGAGTGCTAGGATTATAGGTGTGAGACACCGCACCTGGCCCAATTTGCATGATATTTTCAAGGTTCATCCACGTTACCGCACATACATGTATTTCATTTGTTTTTATGACTAATATTCTATTGTAATATACCATATTTCACTTAACTGTTCATCCACTGATGTACCTTTGGGTTGTTTCCATCTTTTGGCTACTGTGAATAGTGTTGCTGTGAATGTTGTGTACAAGTTTCTGTTTGGACACCTGCTTCCAGTTCTTTGGGGTATGCATCCAGGGATGGGATTGCTTGGATCATATGGTAATTCTACATTTAACTTACTGAGGAAACATCAAACTGTTTTTCCTCCTAAAGTTATTTTGAGGAACAAACAAGACATTTGTAAAGCTTTTAGTATAATGCCTGACATGGAATGGAGCTCAGTAAATCATTGCTAAAAGATATAATTCAAAGTACACCCAAGTTATCAGCAAGAGAGTACATCTGTTGTAAAATGTGTCACATGTTGGAGGGAACAATTGGTCCCCACCCCTCATCTTTTTGTGTGGAGGCACCCCCATTAGAATAACATTCCAAGCCGCTTTCTCTATCGCCTGTGGTACTCCTTCCAAGAGAAGAATGATTTATGCTCTGAAAGACCAGACCACCTGTGGGGAGCATGCATTCTCATCTCCTCTACTCATCCAAGCCATGAAGTTTTAAGGGTCGCATCCCTATAACAGATATCTGAGATTGTTCAGCTCTAAAATTGGCAGAATGGTGTGTAACTACAGAATGGTGTGTAACTACAATCTGGGGCATGGTGCCAGCAAGCATACTTGCAAACAGAGACAACCTTTTTTATGAGTAATGAAGATTACATTTTCAATTTTCATCTGCCTTTCCCCTGTGTGTCTTACATGATCGGTTCTGTCAATGGAAAGGAAGGGATATTATATACTGCTCCCCTGTCTAAAAAACCAAACCAAATATAACCAGTAAAATTAACAAGCTTATTTTCAATTCCCAAGTTCTTTTACTTCAAATCTAAGTAGGTTAAAAAAACAAACTTTAAGTTGAGATCAAATATAATGAGTGACTATTTGTCTTTTTCAGAGTTTTTTATTCTTTGATCTTGGAAAAGTTGGAATCAAAATAGATAGGCTTTGGGCTATTCCGTGGCATTGTTGTTATAAATCTTGATTAGAAAATGCTTTGCAAGTGATTCTCCATTGCGAAGAGGCTTCATTTTGGAGTCCCGTGTACTTAAATTACCAACCTTGATATGGTGTTTGTTTTCATTTTTGCACTTAATAGAGCATAATATCACATTCATTCTTTTCTCTCCTGGGGTGAAGGCAGAATTTATAAGTAGTCAATGTCTTCTTTTTACGTCAATTCAATAAACACTCATTGAACACCTGCCATGTGCCAGGCATTGTGCCAGCTATTTTTTTTGAAACCAAAATGAATAACCTTCAGTTTCATATGCAAGGAGCTTCTAGTCTAGTGACAAGTGAAGAAAGATAATTACAGAAGTAAATACAAGGCAAATTTTAGTTGATCTGGCTTTAAATGAGTTTCAGCCATTTGGTTTAGAGATGATTAAAATCTAATACATCTCACCAAAGGTAATTGGATTCAGAATTTTTATTTCTTTTACTATTCCCATGCTAGTTATCCTCCCTTCTGTTGGGCTAAATTTCTCTCTTCCTTTAGATAATAACATGTTTTCTACAGTTGCAAACATATTCCAACTTGTTCAATTTATTTATTAGCTTATTTCATCTTTATGAATCAATACTCTAAGTAGCTTAATTGTTCATTTTTTTGCTGCTATTTCTCAGCCAGGTAGCAGGCAACATCAGGCTAATGACTGAACAAATTAATGAATAAAGAAAATTCTGGACTGAGACTCAGAAAATCTGAATTTTAATTTCATCTCAAATATATCCCTTAGAAATTTCTTTCCCCAAAGTCACTTCCCAGGATTCCAGATCACACAGTGTGAATGTATGTGGCAGGTAAATCAAAAGATGTAGAAAATAGCATTTAGAGTAGACAGAGACAGGTACACTCAAGGCCCTGGTGAGAGGCAGCTGCAGCAAATTTAAATGGGGTTCTGAAGCCAGACTGGTCAGCCATGAATCCTGGCTCTTTCTCCTACTAGCTACGTGACCTTGGATAAGTAAGGTGACTTGGTTTCCTCATCTATAAAATGAAGATAAATGATAGTGTCAGTGTCATAAGTTTATTATGGGGTATAAAAGTGAGTTAATGTTTACAGTGTGCGTGGACAGTGCCTCACCCAGGGTAAGGACTTTTGGCACCTCAGTTGAAAGACAGTCATGAGTAAGGAACACAGAAGAATGGATTAAAAAACAGAGCCCCCAAAGGACATGAAGAAGACAGAATGTGGTGGAATGGGGTGAAACAAAAGACTGGGCTGAATGAAGAGACAGAAAAGAAAAGAACACGGGGCAAGTGCCTGAGAGAGGTAGTGCCCTTCTGCTTCCTGTGTGACCTTGTACAACACACTTGACCTCTCTGTTCCTCTAATTCCTCCCTTGCAAAACAGATGAAGCAGTAGAGAGTGGTGGTTAATACCAGCATTGCCACTGACCAGCCATGCGACCTTGGGCAAGTTACTTAACCTGTCTGGGCCTTAATTTCAGCCTTCTCCAAAAGGATATGGATACACATAGTTCCTAATGTTGGAGGTTTAGAAAACAATACTCCAAAGTCTGCTGCTTCGGCATGCTGAGTCTTTGGAACTAACAGAGACTGGAAGGCTTCAGAAGCAGCCTCAGATCTGCTCCTGCCCACCTATCTCTTTCCCTTTCTTTTCTCCTGGGGCAAGTCTTAGGGACCAGAATTCCTCTTCAAGGAGGTGGGTCATAGAAGCTAAAAACCTCACTCCTAAAAACCAGCTATCAAATCTAGAAATATTACCCTAACCATCCCCTGACTTCCTGTCATAAAGAGGAGACCAGGAGCTGGTCATAAAGAAATTCTCTGACCTACCTTGTTTGACAGTAGATCGTAAGACTTTCATTCCAGAAGGTCCTGCCCCATAGCAGGACAGAAGGAGGAAGGAATGCAGCGCAGAGAAGTGGGGAAGAATCTGGACAGGCAGGCCTTGCTGGGCTCCTCCGCCAGCCTGTTACCAGTAGGTCACACCCTTTGTCTAAGCAGTTTTCTACATGGCTGTCCATTCCTCATCAAACCTAAGCATAAAAATAGACACTTTCCCCCGGGTCTTTGGCTCTTCACTTCTGAATGCTCCCATGTCACATAAAACTTTGATTAAATAACTTTGTTATGCTTTGCTCTTGTGGACCCGTCTTTTGTTACAGAAGTGTCAGCTTATGACCCTTATGACCTGTGAGGAATGTATCACACCTTTTCTACCCCCACAGGGTGGGGCCAGGAGTGTGTGTTTAACTCAGGAAGACTCAGTCAGTTGCATCTAAAAGCATTTTGAAGCCACATTCTCCATAAATATCCAGAATTATTATTGCCTTCAAATTTATTTACTGTTTTGCGTTTAGATGGTGACATGACCTAAACATTTTCTTTTGGTCTTCCATCCGGCTGCTTTTTAAAACAAATTGAAAATCTCTGTCAGTAGTAAGATTTCATAGCTTCTATCTCTCTTTTCTGTGGGCTGACTTCCTAGCTAATTCTCTCCCTCTGGATAGCTGTAAAAGCAAGAACTACTGCCAGGACAGCTCTTATCAAAATATTTTAGCACTTTCGCATCTGGTCCTGGCCATACAATAGAAGTGAAGAAACACTTATGTAAAGCTCTCAAGAGCTGTGAAGGAAAAAGAGAGCTCTTATTGGCTCTGGTTCATATATCTCCAGGACAGCAAAGAAAAAATAACTTAAAGATTTAAACCAAAAGGGCATTCAGTGAAAGAAACTTAAAGATATAACATGAGCACCAGCAACTAAGATAAACAAGAGGGGAAAAAGAGTGAATGCTGTTGTGTGAATTATCTTTCCACTGAGCTCTGTGCAGCTCTGTGTACCAAGTAAACTAATGAGCTGGGCCAGTGGGAGAGCTCAATGAGCCCTATGCTAACAAATCAGCTCTCCATGCCATGCTGCCCACCCCTGTTGGCTTGCTGTGCTGGTGGCCCCACATGCATACCAGTGAGTCCCCCAGGCCCCAAACCTCTTCCCTCCATTTTCTTCTGCAGCCAACTTCTATCTGTCCCAGCCCTTCTAGGGATCAAATAGGAAATGGATAACAAAGACAGCATGCATTTAATATTTACTGGTTATCTGCCATGTTCCAGACACCGAGCTAGGGTATGGAGGGTATAGATAAAAAGACAAAAGTCTGCACTCCAGGAGTCTCTGAGTGACAGGAGAGACATCAGCAGTGCAATGCAGCAAGAACGCATAGGTGGGGTGCCCTGGATGCCCAGAGTACGGGGTTACCACTCTGAAGGAAGTGGGAAAGACAAAAGCCTCCTCTGGCATTTCGTATGTCAGTCGTCCCCTGTGATGCTCATGACATCTCTCATGAGGAAGATGTGATTGTTATCACTTTATAGATGAGGAAACTGAGACTCAACAAGATTAAGTAACTTACTCTAGGTCATCAGGGGCTGAATCTAAATCTTACTCCAAAGCCTCTGCGCTTCTCAGTAACCTGGTTCTGTGTTGACATCGGACAGGTTGATAAGGCTGGTGGGATACAGAGGAAAAGAGAAAGAGCAGGTAGGAAACCCGACGTGAAACTGCGAGTGATTTCGTGGCAGAGAGGGAGGGTAATTGGAAGAAATAGGGAGGAGTGAGGCGAGCGATAAGAAGAAAATGAGAAGGAAGCAGTGGTATACGAAGCCTGCCCTTACCAACTCACAGTCAGGAATTTCGCTACCTGGTTGTTAGACCCTTGCAATCCACAATGGCGGGAGTATCTGCAGGACAGAAATTGGCAAATGTTACAAACCAATGTCTCTTTCCCCCAGAGAGCCAGTTAACCGGCACAGCCCCAATGGGCAGGCAGGGGAGAGAGTGTGGATGGCTTCTGAAGCATTTACAAATAGGCGATTATGCGGAAGGGGAGAAGACTAAAGTCTTAACTCATACACATCCCCCCTTCATGTCCTCCATTTCTAGTGATGGAAGAAGCACACTGAATAGCGACCCTGGTGGGTAAACCCGAATTGACATGCCTTTTCTCTCTTTCACCTGCTGTAATAGTCAGGTTCTTTGGACAGCAAATGACAGAAATCAAACTCACACTAGCTTACCCCCCAAAGAAGGATTTATTTGCTCAGGCAGTCTAATCAGGAAGCCCAGGGAAGGAGTTGACCTCAGGCTCCCTGAGTCAGAAAGTGCTGTCAGTTGTCAGCTCTAGATATTTTTCTTCCTTCTCCATTTCTCACCTTTATGTCTGGGTATTTGCCTTGTTCTATTTAATTGCATAGAAGCTTTCTATACTCAGGTGGTGAGGAGAAGCAAGTCCACGGTGGGACAGGGATGAAGTGGCCCCCGACATTGTCTAGCTGGCATATTAGTTCGGTGACCCCAGTGGAAAGAGGCAGCTCCTCCCTTGCAGCATCCAACTCTATCCCAGGCTACAACTGTGATAATTTTGGCTTAAGTGATACACCACGTAGGGCTAATCACCGTGTCCAGAGGAAAGAGATGTCCTGATTGGCTACACCAGAGTGATGTCCATACAGCTGAGGCCAGGGGAAGTGAGATTCTGTTTGGTAGATGCCCCCTGGTGCGGGGTGGGTGAAGGGGATACAGTTACCAGAAGAAGTATGGGAAAGGTAAATTAAGTGGACCAGACCAAAATCTGTTCATCTTGTTTTCAGAAGCATTGCCATTCTGGATCTTCAAGGTATTTTAAATGAGGCAAGAGCACCAAGGGATAAGTATCCAAGGTCTGACAATTAAATTCATGAACTTGTCCCTGTGCCTGTACATTGGCAGCCCTGTACAAATAACTCAGTGAGGTTTCACAACTTTGATATATTCGTGTCTCACAGCTGTGCTCGTGTCGATGTGCGGCAGTGTCCTGCTGACTGGTGTCGTCATGTGTTTTGTGTGGTGTCGTGAGAATGTTGGAGCTTGAAGTGGAGCAACGAACAAACATTGGTAAATTTTTTACTAAACTTGGCAAGCGTGGAAGTGAAATCAGGGACATGTTAGTCCAAGTTTATAGAAATAAAGCCATGAAGAGAACAGCAGTGTACAAATGGATGAAATGTTTGGCTGAGGGGAGAGAAAGCCTCACTGATGAAGAGAGGTCAGGGTGGTCAGTAACAAGCAGAGCTGACAAAAACATTGCAAAAATTCATCAAATTATGTGTCAAAATCTTGGCTGACTATGAGAAGCATAGCAGACCAAGCAAACATTGATAAAGAAACGGGAATATCTTAACTGAAAATCTCTCTGGTGTGACTTTACATCATGATAATGTGCCAGCTCACAGGGCACTCTCTGTGAGGGAGTTCTTAGCCAGTAAACAAATAACTGTTTTGGAACACCTTTCCAAAGACTTTTTTTTTACATGATGATAAAGGAAACATTATAAGGAAGACATTTTGGTCACATCCCGGACATCAAGGATAATACAACAACAGCTTTGATGGCCATTCCAGAAAAAGAGTTCCAAATTTGCTTTGAAGGGTGGACTAGGTGCCAACACTGGTACGTGGCTTCCCAAGGGGAGGACCTCAAAGGTGACCACAGTGATATTCAGCAATGTGGTAGGTAACACTTTTTCTAGAATAAGTTTGCAAATTTAATTGTCAGGTCTCATATACTAATGCGAACAGATTTAGGATATTACCAAGGAATTTATCTGTCTATTCACAAAATCTGGTATCAGAAGTATGACTTTAACACAAAGGGGAAAAAACCGAGATGAGCAAAATATTTATGCCTAAAGTTCTTCTTTATTTATAATAAATAAAGAACTGTGAGAAAAAGCAGTTTTAATAAAAAGAGAAGAAATAAGATGTCTTTAAAAATCATGATTGTTTAAAATACTGAACTGAGAAAATCATCATGCTATATTGCTATATAAAAAATGGAGGACATGAAAATAGCTGGAGAGAGGGGAAAACAAAGGGCTGACTTCTTTACAGGAGATTTCTAGTATGTTATTAGACATTTTTATTCTTTTAAAGGTATGATTTTATGAAACCAGCAATTTTCAAAAAGAACATACTGCTTTCCTGTAAATATTTTCAATATATTTGTTTGCATGGATGGTATATTTTGCAATGGAATTTTTAAAAATATGATTGGATAATTTGCAATAACTTTTTTTTCCCTCTTCTTGTATTTTCTTTCTTTCTTTCTTTCTTTTCTTCTTTTCTTTTTTTTTTTTTTTGAGACAGAGTCTCACCATGTCGCCTTGGTGAGAGTGCTGTGGCATCACAGCTCACAGCAACCTCAAACTCTTGGGCTTAAGAGATTCTCTTGCCTCAGCCTCTCGAGTAGCTGGGACTAAAGGCGCCCGCCACAATGCCCAGCTAGTTTTTGTTGCAGTTGTCATTGTTTAGCTGGCCCGGGTCGGTTTCAAACCCACCAGCCTTGGTGTATGTGGCTGGCACTGTAACCACTGGGCTACGGGTGCCGAGCCAGCCTTCCTGTATTTTATAAAAGGACAAAATACATATGAAGTTTTGCAGATCTGTATACCACACAGAGGTCGGGTACATTAGTCCTCATGTAGACAGGGTGGAATACCTGCAACTAAATTAAGAAGTTGTCCACCGATTATCTAGGTGGAAGGAGGAAGTGGCAGGGTACAATCTGGAATCAACTTTAAGGTTTCTGTCAGTGAAATCTGGCCTTGTTTAATTAGTGAAGGAGCTCATTTGTCAATAGTGGTTTCCTGAGTTGTACAGGCAAGCCTCATGATGAAAAACGGAAATTATAGATGATGAAATGGATATTTAATAGACAAGAAAAGCTGATATGTAGAAAGTGGGATGCTGATTCATAAACTGAAATGCAATTTAATTATTAGGGGTAATCAGTAAATCTTTACATCTGCTAATGAAATAAAATACAAATTACATAGTCAGCACAACGCAGGGCTTATAAGCTCTGAGGATAATGTAGAACAATAAAGAACAGCAGCTAAGTTAATTGACCATTTCCGTTTTTATTTATTGGAGAACTATATGGCAATCATTTAAATTGAAAAGAACCATTTTCAATTTCGTATTGTCTGAAAAATACATTTTTACTGTTATGGGCACTTTCTTCACTAAAATATTTTCATCCTGCTATTAGCTTATTTTTATTGTTGGTGCTCTTTTTAAAAATTAATTAATTAATTATTTTTTGAGACAGAGTCTTACTCTATTGTCCTAGGTGAGTTTCCTCTTTTTTTTTTTTTTTTGAGACAGAGTTTTACTTTGTCTCCCTCAGTAGAGTGCTGTGGCATCACAGCTCGCAGCAACCTCCAACTCTTGGGCTCAAGTGATTCTCCTGCCTCAGCCTCCCAAGTAGCTGGGACTATAGACACCTGCCACAATGCCTGGCTATTTTTAGAGATGGAGTCTCACTCTTGCTCAGGCTGGTTTCAAGCCTGTGAACTCAGGACAATCCACCCGCCTCAGCCTCCCAGAGTGCTAGGATTATAAGTGTGAGCCACTGTGCCTGATCTAAGAAATACTCTTGCCTCAGCCTCCTGAGTAGCTGGGACTACAGGCACTGGCCACAATGCCTGGCTTTTCTACTTTTAGGAGAGATAGTTCTTGCTCTGGCTCAGGCTGGTCTCAAACTCCTGAGCTCAAGCAATCCACCCACCTTGGCCTCCCAGAGTACTAGGATTACAGGCATGAGCCACTGAGCATGGCCTGGTGCTCTTAAAATTAGAAATATAGGCTCGGTGTGGTAGTACACACCTGTCATTCCAGCTACTCAAGAGGCTGAGACCAGGAGGATCACTTGAGCCTAGGAGTTTGAGGTTGCACTGAGCTATGATTGCACCTCTGAACTCTAGCCCTGTAAACAGAATGAGACCTGGTCTCTAATAAATAAATAAATAAGCACAGTATCTGGGCCTTCATTTTCTCATCTGTAAAATAAGGATGTGGGAGCACTGGTTGAGTGTTTCATTCTATGTGAGTGCTACTATAGGATTTTCATAAACATTCTATTCTATTTTATGGAAGCTAGTGTTGACATAGGCTGTGATTGTATTCTGTATCTCTGGAATCCAATTGTTGTAATCAATAAGCCATATGATTTTATTGATAAGTTTTATAATAAGTAACCATTATACATTTGAGCTTATAAATTTGTTCTGATGTTTCAAAATTGTTTAACTCACTGGGTAGAGTTTTACATAAGAGTTTGTTGTGGGAAACATGGCTTTACTGCTTGCACAGCAACAATAACTAAGTTTGAAAACTATTGAGCTTCAAGGTTGTATGAACTTAGCTTCTGATAATATGCAAGCAATATTGCCAAGTTTCTAGTTCCAAGAGGTATTAGAGCCAGACCTTGCCCCAGTCTAGCTCATCACCCTGAAATAAAACCATGGAAGGACCAGGGCTCCACACTACTTTTCACTTTTGAAAAATCACTCAAAGGATTTAATGGTCTCTTTGCACTTTCAAACCATCCCACAAGGGAAGAAGTTCAAGTGATATTGTTAAATGATAAAAACAGGATACAAAAAAATATGAATACCTCTATCCCACTTTATAAAATAAATGGCTGACTCTAGATAAGAGAAATTATAGAAAGTTATAGATTATGTTACTTTTACAGATATAGCAGGCACTATTTGAAACACCTTGTACACATTGACTCATGGTTTGCCCTCATTCACTCAGTGAGGGGGTAAACTATTCTTACCTTCATTTTACAATAGGAAACAAATGCACAACAATTAATTACATAACTTTCCTGAGTGGGTTACCTATACAAATGCATAGGAAAGATTTCTGGAAGGCATTTGCTCTAAGAGCTATAAGATTATGGATGATGATTGCTATTTGGCCTGTGTATCATTTCTACAAAGAATTTATATCACTTATGTAAATTGTGATACAAAATGAAAGGGTTTCTTTCAGAGTTTCCATGCTCATTTTTCCATGTTCTCATTTAAAGTCTAAGTAACGGGGAGCTCAGGATCATAGATCTAGCTCTGCTTGGGAGTGGGACAATGGTCCATTGGGATTTGCAGATGGTTCTTTGCTGTGTGTAACATGGAATGGTAGCAATTTCTACTCGGTTGGCAGGAGTAATTGATTACCCTGGAAAGGACCCTTGCCCTTGCAGGCTGCTTAGCTTTCACTAAGGGCTACCAGGTTAGGACTGCCCTGTCAGGCTCAGGCCCCAGATAAACCAGGCTTGCAGAAATTACGTGTTCATCCACCAGCTCCATGAGAACCACAGATCTGGGGCCAGCTCATGCTGGTATTCTATTGAACTGCTTATTTTTAGTTTGTGTTATTAATCTGCTTTAACTCTCTGTGCTTAATTTCTTCAATGAGATTGTAAATTATTGGGATGGCAGTGATGCTCTGGGAAATACATCCTCATTTTTCCCAGAATGATTAAACACAGAAAATGTTTGTTAATAATAGTTGAATGCAGTATAATGTAAATGTAATGGTAGATTTTGGCAACTTGGAATATTTATTTTCTGTAATTTATACATAAATAAATAAATAATCAAAGAATAATAAGATCTTCCTTTCCCCTCCCCTTCCCTGTCCTTCCATTCTCTTTGTTTTTCTCCCCTTTCTCTTTCTCTTCTCTTCCCCTTTCTGAACAATTCACTCCTAAATCCATTATATGGGGCAGAGCAAGGTAGACATTCATTCTGATGTGGCCTGGTGTGGGATGTCATAGCCTAAGCAGGGTGGAGGCTCTATTCAGGGAAAGGGACAGTAGTAATTAAAAATAATGAGAGCCAAGTTTCTCACTGTTAGCAGAACAGAGTTAGCAATAAAGAAGGAGAGAAAACTAGAATGAACACTGTGTTGTTAAATTGATATTGGAGATATCAGTGTGAACTCATGTATTTCAGTAAATACCAGGGGTGCCAAAAAGAAGTATACACATTTTAAGAGATGTTACTATGTATTGCTTTTTGAAGTTGAATTGAATTACAGTCTCAATGTGTACTGTGACATTCACAGCACCTCCTATAATTGCAGAAGTCACATATGACCTGTATTCATCTTTTGCTATTGGTATATATGGAGTATTACAATTTTAATACAATTTTTTCCTTTCTTAAAATGGTTATATATTTTTTGGCTCCCTCTGTGTATACTGATATGGAAAGAAATTTAGATGTCAATGTGTCCACGTATGTCTCTGTGTGTATATTTATATAAAATATTCCTCACCTACTTTTTTGACTTTGTCATATTTTCAATTGCACATTTAATTCATCTGGGATTTATTTTTCTGGGCAGCATGAGATGGGGCACCTCATTCTTTGGACCAAACTGCCAGCCCATTTCCTGAATGCTATTTATTGAATAATTCATCTCTTCCCACTGATCTGAGATCTTCCACTTTTGTATATGTGCATTAGGTTGACTCTAAAATGCTTTGAAATGCAAAATCACCTCAATAAGGGGGCAATGCTGACATGTCCTGTTTCTCCTATTCTGACATCTTTGGGTGTCAATGGCCTATTTCCAACTGAGTGTTCAAAAGACATCCTTAAGCTGCACACTTTCTAGATTTTTTTTTTTTTTTTTTTGAGACAGAGTCTCATTCTGTCACCCTGTGTAGAGTGCCGTGGTGTCATCATATCTCACAGCAAGCTCAAACTCTTGGGCTCAAGCAATCCTCTTGTCTCAGGCTCCTGAGTAGCTGGGACTACAGGCATGGGACTACAGGCACCTGCCACAGTGCCAGGCTAGTTTTTTTTTTTTTTTAGAAACTGGGGTCTTGCTCTTGCTCAGACTGGTCTTGAACTCCTGAGCTCAAGTGATCCCCCTCCTTAGTCTCCCAGAGTGCTGGGATTACAGGCGTGAGCCAGCATGGCTGGCCACACATACTTTCCAGATTAAACTGATACCACCAGTCCTCACGAATGTCACCATCAGCCTAGCAGCCCAGTGATGTCTTAACTACTCCAACCCTGTGCTCCCCTCTCACTATGAAGTCCCTTCCTTCTTTCCCTAGTTTACCATGTCCTGACTTTTCTCTTTAGCTATTACAACAGTTTTTAAACTCCTACCCTTTCTAATCTATCTTTCATACCAATTCTTGAATCATAAATAGAAACAATAAATTTGTAAATATAATATAATAATAAGGGCCTGTCCCTATGACTCTGCAACTCACGGACCTTCCGGCCTGTGCCCGTCTCACAGTGCACAGCTGAACGTTCGAGGCCGCTGAGACTGGCCTGGTAGCTTCTCAAGCTCCCACCTCACTGGCATGCTCATCACTCATACTGAGCTCATGCCTGGAGCATGCCAAATATTTTCCCAAGTTTGAACTGTTTTGCCTGGCCTAGAAAGCTGTCCCTTTCCCCTTTATCAAAAATAAAATCATTACCTTTTAAGGCTTTGCTTAAAGGCAACCCTCTTCCGTAAAGTGTTTTCTGATCCTCTGGGTAGAATTCCTTACTTGCCAGCTGTTCAAAGCACTTTGTTTCTACTGTGTGATACTACATACAGGGTGGCCATAAAGTTCATGTGCAATTAAAATAGACAACTCTTTCAAAAAAAAATTGTTTAAATAATAGTTGTCTATTTTAATAGTGGCACATGAACTTTGTGGCCACCCTGTATTTCATTATGTCTGCATACAAGTGCTATACACCGTGGTTTCCAGTTCCAGATTTTTTTTTTTTTGTAGAGACAGAGTCTCACTTTACCACCCTCGGTAGAGTGCCATGATGTCACAGGACTCACAGCAACCTCCAGCTCTTGGGCTTCCGCGATTCTCTTGCCTCAGCCTCCTGAGCAGCTGGGACTACAGGCGCCTGCCACAACGCCCAGCTATTTTTTGGTCGGGGCTGGGTTTGAACCCCCCACCCTCGGTATATGGGGCTGGCGCTCTACTCACTGAGCCACAGGCACCACCCCCAGTTCCAGATTTTAACCCGTGATGGTACAAGTACATCTTTGTTGCCTCTTAGCTCTACCCGAAGCTGCCAGTTTTAGCCCACACACTCTGGCACCTGGGTAGGTGCTTTTTTCTTCTTTCCTTTCTTCTTTCCTCACTTCCTCCCTCCCCCCATGCTTCTCTCCCTCTCTTCCTTCCACACTTATTTAATCAGTAACAATGTATACTGGGGACAGCACTTGGGATACTCTGCTTAACCAGACGAGCTTCTTGTCCTCAGGTAGTTTATATTGCACAAAGATTCTTATTTAACTCTATCAAGAATTCTACGACACAGCAGCTTTTAGTCTCTCCCAGTGAATTCTTCCTTACGAGCAGTCACACATTGGTAAGAGGCAGAGAAGTCAAACTCAGGTTTCTGTGAGACTGCTTGTCCCTAGCACCATGCCTTGTTGAGATATTTGTGGAATGGAAAAGAAATTTGGTCCTTCAAGAGGATTATGTAGAGTACACCTCTTTAGAAAACAGTTATGTGTCACTGTCAGAGAAGTCATGACCCCCTTTGCAATCTCCATATGCTCAGGAAGTAAATATAGAAACCAACTCTTACAGCCGTATTTGATCTTTAGTTCTGAGGGCCTGTGTTGCTTTGTTACAGAACATTGAGAGGAAAGAGAAATTTATATTTTGGGGGGTAGATGTATCTACATACTTTATTTTTAAAAAATCTGCACATGAATAATGCAAGGTAGATACAACTGTCTCCATTTTTGCAGGTGCAGAAACAAACCCATGGGGTTAAATAATTATCCACAATCACATAGCTACTTCTGGCTTTATGTTTTAAACGGAAATTTTATAAATCATCATATATAGAACATGTATCCATTCACATGTTCCAAACATGTATCCCATCTTTTAAAATGTATATGGAGAAGTTGCTATTTAAAGGACTCCTATAAAAGGTAGATTAATTCAATAAATGGTAATGGGATTTACTGACTTGCCATTTAGGGGTAAAAATAAAGACAAGTAAAACTGAATCCTTATTTCACCTCTTATACCAAAATAAATTCCAGATGGATCAAAGATTTACATGTAAAACATGAAATCACAGACATCCTAGAAGAACGCATGGATGCATATTTTTATAACCTTAGGAGCAGCAAGACTTAAAAAAAATAGAATACAAAATCTGGAAGTTATAAAAGATTAGTAAATCTGATTACATAAAAATTCAAGTTTTAGGTAACAAGCTTTAGTCTCTTAAAAAAGGCAAAAGGCAAAAAAAAAAAAAAAAGGAAGAAATTAGAGAGAAAAAATATTTTCTTTTGTTTTAGACCTTAGGTAGATCTCGTCAAAGGACTTCATCAGAATTTGGAGCCAAATCCCTCCTCGTAATACAGAACTCTGCTGCCTGGCTGTGTTTCTCTACACACATGGGAAAGTCAAGTGGCAGCAGACAGCCAATGAAAAACAGACTGAGGATCAATATTCTATATTTTGTACTGTTTCCTGCTGGTCTCAAATTATAACTCACAATTATTGCTTGGGGACTTAATGTAGGAAAATATGTTGTGTACTATTAGAGGCTTCAAAATTTGGAAGAGTGGATGTGAAAAGAAAATATTTGGATCGTTCGACAGTCAGTGCTGGTTTGATGAATCTGAGGGACCAGATCCCTGGAGCTCCTGGTCATTCCTCCTTGAATCTGGGTTGCAGTCTGGAAGACGGAAAAAAACCAAAAATGAAAAGGCAGGTGAAATCTCTTTCGTACGGGTGGAACTAGATTTTCTGCACAAAGTAGTACTTGGCTATTTTTAAAAGATATTTACTTGAGTTGATGTAATTTTTCTTAGCAAAATCATAGACTGTATCAATTTAGAAAATATTAAAAACTGGGTTCAAGGTCTCTAGAGGAATTGCCATGTTATTTGTTGTTACATTTGTATTTGCAAAGTGCATGTTCTCTATTAAGCTATTTCTCAAGTATGACAAACATGAGCTTATTTGGATTGAGCAGTAGATATTTTTTATAAATAGCTCCTCTTTTATTCTCTATAGTTCCATAATAATTTATTTTCTATCAAGACTGTGAATAACGCTGAAACTTGACGAAAGGAAGATCAGTGATTAGGAAGGCCTTTCACTCACATAGTCTAGTCTCCTTTTGTTTGTGATAGAACTTGGGTGTTCGGGCCATTTGTGTGTGTGTACGTGTGCGCGCCCGCATGTTTAAGAGTCAGAAAGGTAGTTGAAGGGCAGCACAATTCGAAGAGTCCTAACACTTTGGGGGCCCGAGCAGCTCTAGTGGGGGATAGCCCTGAACATGACCCTGGCAATCTTTCCCTTTGCACTTCAAAAAAGATTGCTGGGCTGTCATGGAACCCTGAGAATGAGACGTGAGGTGAGGGGGAGATGGGAAACGACATGGATCTTCACAACTAGAAGTCTGAGTTAGAGGTCAAGGGAGATAAATTCCCAAGCACGCCCTGTCAGGGCAGACAGTTTCTGAGGGCCACCCTCATCAACAAGCCAGAGAAGATGGGTGCCAACACTCAAAGGAATTCATGGAGACAATTTAAGAGTGGAACCAGGAAAGGCTGCACTTAAGGCAAATCAGCAGGGAATGACGTGAGGGCAGAGTGTGCTCAGAGTCACTGCAATCTGGGAATAAATGCCCATATGGCCTCACAGGCTATTGAAGTCTACATATTGTTATATTGGGGGTTTCTTCCAGGATTTCTGTGAATCCTAATGCCGTGCACATCTGTAGCAAGGACTAATTATTCCCCCTATGAATGATGGCCAGTTGGCATTTGGAAATGGCAGTGATACTGTCTATAGGAGACCTAACGCACGAAAATGGGTGTGGATCCTCATATCATCTTGAATAGCAGCAGTGTAGAGTGAAGAGCCTGAAGTGAAAAACACCCAGCAGACTGCTTTAAAGATCGTGGAGAGGGATAAATTGTTTGGCAAGTTTTTCACAAAGGAAGAGAAAGCAAATGCAGCCTTACTAGAATTTAATTACTTTGGACCCACTGGAGACACATTGAGAACATCTCTGGAAAGTAACCTTTCAGCCCTGTCCTCTCTACCTTGAATACTGAATTTCTGTCCAGACCGAACCTATTCCTATGTCAAGATAGGCAGTGCCTGCCAGGCCTGACCAGAGTCCTTGCGTAATAACTGTGTGTCACATGTTCTGGGACTGACATGGTAGAAGCTCTGGGCACTAGGGTCGTGACCCACAGGAACTGTATTAAAGGGCTGCAGCATTAGGAAGGTTGAGAACCACTGCTCTAGAGTGTCACTGCTGCACTGGGGAAGAGATGTTTAGACTCTGGATTAGGAAAAACGAGTGACACTGCAAAACCAGCAATCACCAGAAGTCAGATGAGAGTAGCCCCAAACACGATCCTAACCCTGGCTCCCACGTGCTGATTGCTGCTAGGTTTCCGACACTACAGAGTGCTTTCTAGGCATTATCTCATTTAGGCAATTGAACGATGTCGATGAGAACACTGGAGGCGTGCTGTTTAAGGCCTATACATCCTCAGGTATGTAGTACTTCAGTAAATGTGACTAAATGTTCGAGAACTCTTGAGCAAGTGCTTAGTAGTATCATCAACTATAGAGCTACATGGGTAAAATTGCTAAATTATCAGTGAACACATTTTTTTAAAAAACTTACTTTTTAAAACTGGTACCCTATGATAAAAGATGGTGAAGGAGAAAGCATGGATTAGGCTGTCTGTGAACAAGCGATTACTTGGTTGCTTTGAACAGAGCACTTCAATCAAACTTTCAGCTGCCAGTCCAAGGACAGGCTCCGAATTCCCTCCTGCTTCTAAGAATATAGATAAGGAGCAGGAAATGTCCATCCAAATCAGGAAGGAGTCACCCAGAACAATTGGGACCGTCACTGAACTAGGAAGGCAAAGGCGTGACGTCAGCCCTGGGCTTCTGAGAAGCTCTGACAGTAGCCTCTTGATAGCCAAAAGGGTCAGTTGGCCAAGAAAAATATATGCCCATAAAGCTGCCAAGCAAAGCTGACCTTTGATGGATAGTGCAAGAAGCAAGGCTATATGCAAAAAAGACTGTGGTCTTTACTATTACTTTTCCCAAGGTAAACTTTACTATTTCCAAGGTAAACCAGCATTATGGAGAGTCAGACATGGCAATGTGGCCCAAGATATGAACTGGCACCATCACAAGAGCATCTCTAGGCAGGCAGAGATTTGAGGGCGTCAGCATGGAGCTGGAAAGGAGCAAAGAGGGATTTGGTGTTTGAGCAGGGCAGGAGAGTGGATCACAGGCAATTATTATCTCCAGTCTCTCTGTGACTACCACTGATGCACCTCTCTTCACTAGAATCAGTTGGATGAGGATTTTTGTGGTTTTAGCGTAAAGGTGAAAGTTCCGCAGTACCCACAGTTCCAAGGCCTGGGTTTTCTGAAGGACACATAGAGGTGGATGTGTTTTTTTTTTTTTTTTTTTTATTAAATCATAGGTGTGTACATTAATGCGATCATGGGGCAACATCCACTGGTTTTATAGACCGTTTGACACATTTTCATCACACTGGTTAACAGAGCCTTCCTGGCATTTTCTTAGTTATTGTGTTAAGACATTTATATTCTACATTTACTAAGTTTCACATGTGCCCTTGTAAGATGTACCACAGGTGTGGTCCCACCAGTGACTGTGTGCTTGAAGCTAGAAGGTAGGGCCGGGAGAAGCTGCATGGGTAAGACCTGTGCCTGTTTATCACCAGTGTGTCTTTCCCACTGTGGGCAGCAGGTTGGTGTCACAGGGAACTAGACAGTTTCCTCACTGCCCCTACAGACTGAAGCCCACGGAAGATAGGCTTGGGAAAGAGCCAAAGGCATCTACCCCTGAGGGTGTCCCCAACTGGATCCCCCCAAAGAAACTTAGAAATCTTAAAGACTTCCACTGCCAGCTGAAAAGAGAAGATGAGAGGTTGAGATTTTATTTCCCTAAAAATAAATGTTCCCCTGATATCCATGGGACTTAGTAGTCTTTAAGGAAAATAGCAGAAGAAAGACCCACATGAAAAGTTTGTGAAGATCACATTGCTTGGATTAATAAGGTCATATTGAATAATTCCTGACTGATAAAGGTCAAAGTTTTGAAGTCTTGTGTTTTATATGCTTCCTCATCATGCCAGTGGAGGGATTGGGGGTGTAAAAAAATGTACATTTCAGCACACCGAATGGATGAATTAAACCAGACCACTGCGCACAATACCTGCCCCAGACAGCCTGCTGGATGATCAGTGATTATCAGTGTCTGTTTGAGGAGAGGGTTGTCAAAACCCAATGACTAGGCTGGGTGCGGTGGCTCACGCCTGTAATCCTTGCACACTGGGATGCCGAGGGGAGTGGATCAGCTCAGCTCAGGGGTTCAACACCAGCCTGAGCAAGAGCAAGACCCCATCTGTACTAAAAATAGAAAAAGCTACTTGGGTGTAATGGCAGGCACCTGTAGTTCACAGTTACTCGGGAGGCTGAGGCAAAGGAATGGCTTGACCCAACAGCTTGAGGTTACCGTGAGATATGATAACCATGGCACTCTACCTAGGGAGACAAATTGAGACTTCGTCTCCAAAAAAAACAACAAAAAAACCAAAAACCCCCAGTGACTAAAAGGAATCTAAAAAAGAGCATGAAATACTCCATGTGTAATTTTAATTGAAGAAATTTGGAAGTGGAATGACTTATCTGTAGGCATAGATGTTGTTAACAAATATGCTTTTAAAATAGCATCTAATGCTATAAAGCAATAGGAAAATAATAAAAGTTAATGGAATGGTTATAGGCAGGTACTTCCCAAACTTCAGTCATTCTAATGCTGTTACTTTCAATAATTTTTGCCATATCCTTGTACTTAATGTTTTTCTTTAAATTGGTGTGCATCTTAAACTTACACATACCTTTTAGAGAAAAAGCTTTATATCATGACTACAAAAAGAAAACCAATATCATTTGCCATAAATAGGTAACAATAAAAACAAGTACTTATGTAATAAAAACCAAAACAGTGTTATAAAACTCTAGCAAGATATTATTACAAGCTCCAGGCTCTCAGCCTGAGGCCTGCTCTCTCTTTTAAAAAGGAAGATTAACAAGTGATAGACATGCAAAAACCAAATGGAAACTTTCTCCTTGAAATAATGAGCAGGAGTATGAGAGAATGGGAAAGGGATTCGCTCTCTTGCTGTCTGATCCCATGACATTTAATGTTGGTGTCTGGGTACCACTGATAATCATCTCCAGTGTCATCTAGGCCCAAACCATGATTTGTGTCCCATACATGAAGGGAAACACTGTTTCTTGACTCTCCTAAGATGATGTAAACCTCATCTACCCTGAAAGCAGAAATAAAGTGGAGAATCAGAGAAAGAAGGCCTAACAGAACGTCTAAAGAACAGATGAGGAGGATTAAGGAGCACAAAGCAGGAGCAAAAGACACACAACACAAGGCAAAACGCAAAAGAAGCTGGGCAGATGGACTTCCCGTTTGAGAGTAAGCGAAGACACGTAGCTAACTGGAGGGAGAAGCAGAGCTAAGTGAAGACCGAAAGTGGATATGAAGCGACATCACATCCAGTCAAGATGAGCATGAACAGAATGCAGAAAGTTATCCAGGCTAAGTCTGTGGGCCACATCCCCTGCCACTCAGGGACCTCCATTCTGGGGGGAAGCAGAGCGGGTGCCAGAGAGATGACTGATGTGTCTGTGCACAGTGAGGTCATCACATGGCTGAACCAGATGGCTAAAGTGACAGGCTGGACTGGTAAGTCAAGTATTTCAACTACTTTAAAACAAACACATTCTTCATTTTCCCACAGGGGAAAAAAAGGGAATTTATCCAGCTGAGTTTCACCTTTCAGATAGCTGTTTTGCATGTGGAATTTGAATTACCCATTATTTAATTTGTTTTTCTAGAAACTAATAAAATGTAATTTACAACTGGTAGGTTTAGTGGCCAGCATAAACGATAAAATTCCAAACCCAAAGCATTGGTGTTCAGCACCTTCCGCTATTCCACTATATAATCTAGTTTACAGCAAAGCAAAGATGGGTCACTTGGGGCTCCTATAGTCGCCATTTATGCCTTAGAAAACAATTTTTAATGATTGGGGCAGGTAAATAAATAGAAGAACAATAAAGCTCAAGGTAAAAGCTATGTTTAGATCATGCCAGAAGCTACACATGTTCTAACAAAACTGTATCTGGTTTTAAAAGTTCCATGATCTGGATTATAACAGTGACTCAGACATAATAAATAAACATGTAATAGTACACTTAATATATATGGTATAAAAATACCTTAATATAGACTAGTGTCTGTGGTTCAAAGGAGTAGGGCATTGGCCCCATATACCGGAGGTGGTGGGTTCAAACCTGGCCCTGGCCAAAAATTGCGAAAACTAAATAAATAAATAAATAAATAAAAATACATTAATATAGTTTAAGTTTCAAATGGTATTTCTCAAGTACTATTCCAAATGTGGATTTCTGAATTTTCAAAGTCCCTTTCAATTTTTGTTTATTCTCACATTGACAATATGAAGTAGAAACCATATTTGGGTCAATTTCCAAGATTTTAATGTAAAAAAAATCAATAAATAGGGTGGCGCCTGTGGCTCAGCGGGTAGGGTGCTGGCGCCATATACCGAGGGTGGCGGGTTCAAACCCAGCCCCAGCCAAACTGCAACAAAAGAATAGCCGGGCGTTGTGGCGGGTGCCTGTAGTCCCAGCTACTTGGGAGGCTGAGTCAAGAGAATCGCCTAAGCCCAAGGATTTGGAGGTTGCTGTGAGCTGTGTGACACCACGGCACTCTACCGAGGGTAATAAGGTGAGACTCTGTCTCTACAAAAAAAAAAAAAATCAATAAATAATACTTTGCATTTATATAGTGTATTACAGACCATAAAGGATCTTCACATATCACTTAGCCCTACTGACTTTGACCCTGTAAGGCAAGTAGACTTTACAGAGGAATTAACAGGCTCATCAAGATTAAATGACTTGCTCAAGCCCACACCGCTGGTAAACCAAGTTGATATTTAAAATTGAGCATGTGTTGGGTGACGCCTGTGGCTCAGTGAGCAGGGCGCCGGCCCCATATACCGAGGGTGGAGGGTTCAAACCCAGCCCCGGCCAAACTGCAACAAAAAAATAGCCGGGCGTTGTGGTGGGCGCCGTAGTCCCAGCTACTCTGGAGGCTGAGGCAGGAGAATCGCCTAAGCCCAGGAGTTGGAGGTTGCTGTGAGCTGTGTGACGCCAGGGCACTCTTCTGAGGGCAATAAAGTGAAACTCTGTCTCCACACAAAAAAAAAAAAAAATTGAGCATGTGTTGAAGCTGGTGTATTGCCAGGGAAGAAGAGGCAGGCTGTGTCTTCAGAAGCCTCACAGATGATGTTACTTCATGGAGTCCCCAGGTTGTACGATCTGCCCCTGGCTTGTCAATGTCCCAGAATCTTGTTCTCAAAGTCAAATGATGCATCCTGACTAAACGCATAGGCGATGGAAATCTAAATCAAAAGGAAACTTTATTTATCGTGAGAAACATTACCGCCATGTGAACCAGGCAGAATGCAGCTGCTGGTAGAACCAGTGTACTGTCCCCGGTAGGCAGAATTACCTGGGGTAACAGATTACTGTCATGAGATGGAGCAATGGGCAAGAGTGAAGGGAGGGCAGGAGGCAGATGCCGAGCTCAAGGAGAAAAATGACATGTATTGATACTTACAATGTGCCTGTCATTGTCATTATCAATGTCAGTGTTACTAGGCTTATTATCTTCAACTGTCCCCTTCCAGAAAGGAGGAAATTTAGACATGAAGACCTTAATCAACTTGCCTGAGCATTTGTTTTTGTTTAATTTCATTTCTAAGTATTACTTCTTGAGGTGGTGTTCTCACTCTTGAGCCAGAAGCTACTTCTTTAATTATAGCAGTTAAAAAGAGATTTAAAAAAAAAAAAAAAAAGATTCTTTTTTTGTAGGTTGGGGTGTACAAACTTGTAAGGAGTAGCTCTGTCTAAGGGTACAAACCCCACGTTAAGGGCCAGGTTGATTTCCTTTGAGTCTTGGCTCCTTGACTGGCAGCATCAGTGAATTTATGCTATGAATTTATGTAAATGGTACCCTCTGAAACGCAGTCCTCTCCATAGATGCTCTTACATAATGGAGCCAGACAGGAGGTGGTTCAGGACTGGAATTTAAATTTTTCGAAAAACTTTTTGTAATTCTTTATTAAAGAGTTACATAAATACCCTATTACTAATATTTAATTTGATGAGCAGTAATAGGGGACCCTCATCGCTTCTCCTTTTGCAATTTTATAGCTTCTATATTATTTTTTAGAGCTTTAAATATATCATCTCTTCACGACTTTGTAGGTTTTAATTATCAAAGCAGCTACCTCAGTTTTTACCAAAAGCAGAGTGACCTTATTTTATAACTGAAACAAAGCCCAAAGCTTAGTCCCAGCAGCAGACCATTAATAGGTCATTCCATAAAGATTTATATATTCTTTGTAGACAGAGACAGAATTTCAAATAGGGTAAGTCAAACGTAGGGACTCACTATCTTTCATCACTTTCAGCAAGTTAGAATTTAACTCAATTAAAGGATGTATCCAGACTACATGAGGTTTGTTTTTATGAAGACTCAGAAAAATACCACCATTAGACAATTTAGAAAATAGTAAACTCAGCAACTAATCTTAATAAATATGCAGGGAAAACAAACAGAAACCAAGTTTTCTTTTGTTTTAGCATAAAGGTAGTGTCGCCGTGGGACTAGAGAAACAGGCAGTCTTTTATAATTATATCTATACTCCTGACATAAGGAAATACTCCTCCAAAGTGAAAGTGAAAACTAGGGCAGAAATAGCTGAGTGTTAGAGGGAGAGGGTGAGGGACAGGCTTCTTTTACTTCTCGGATCTAACAAGATCAATTATCAACCTGTCTTCTAGCTCATTTTTGCTGCGGTGAAATTCTTTAGGAAAAATATCTGTGATTAAAATCCTTGCTCTTTGCACCCCCATTCCCACATCCACCATCCTCTTCCCTAAAAAAAATTCTCTTGCCAGTGCCCTTTCTGTGATCCTTTCTTGTGTAGGTTTTCTCTCTGGAATAACAGCTAAATCAGGAAAAGGTCTTGGGCACAACTCACTGCTTCAGTGATTACCTTGAGGCCAGCTGGGCACCAAGTCTCTAGCCCCGACCAGTTGCCACAGATGCAATTGCTTTGAAAAGCAGAGTTTCTTCTCTGCTAACCTCATGCAGAAAAATGAAAATGGGAAATGCAGTGATATTTTATTCTGTTTTCTCCTGCTCATTCTAGGAAATAGAACCGAGGCAACGTATGATTGGAGTGAAATGTGGTTTTTCTTAGCAAATAAACATTCCCCATGCAAAATCAGTACAAAATGTGATTTAGAGAGTATTCTAAACACCATTAAGTGGCCATTCTCCATCTTCCTATCAGTGAGGGGCTGGTGGTGGCAGAAGGGGGTATAGAGGATAAATGGTTGACACTTAGAGAATAGGCTTCATTATGTTCATATTAAAACCTGGCATTCAAACATGTATAAGCTTTATAAATTATAATTTTGCCACTACAGAGAGAAGCATGTTTTTGATGAGGTGTGGGGAAATGTGATTGTTATGATGTTTTGAGATCTTTTAATTAGGACAGTTAGAATTTTCTGCAACATAAGGTATCCTTCGTCTGTGCTCTGAGCCCCAGAGTACCTTCTCTAACAGGTTGGGAGATGGAGAGGGGATGTGTTTCAAAATGAGAAAGAAACAGTCACAAGTGGAACGGACATGGTGGCTCGCTACCAAACAGAATCCACATTTTTTAGCCCCCTACAGGGCGAATGCATGCCCCTTATAACCTGCTTTATTCCTGGCTCTCTTTCTCCCTATAAGCTTGTACTACTGGTCAGTACTTTCTTGCATCTGTCTGCGTGGCTGTGTCCCTCACTAGGGACCTGGGTACCTAAATGAGCAGAGAGCGGAGATATCCCGTCTAAACTTCCATGTGATCACTGCATTCTCTCCACTGCACGGAGGACAAGGGTAGGCTCCCTACAATCTAGATGTCATGTGAATCAGCAGTAAGTATCAGCCAGATTCATCAGACTGAGAGAGATGCTGCTTAGCTCAGAAACTAGAAAAGCTCAGCCTCAGGGAACCAGACTCCAGAATGGGAGTCAGGATAACGCGAAGTCAGGGTGGGGACCAGACCTGCCCTGCCGGAGGGAGAAAAATGGCTGACATCTTGGGAGGTGAGTTGGGTGTGCTGGTTATGACTCCAGGCTGTCCGGTCCCACAGTCTTCCTTCTTACTAACCACTTGATCTTGAGGATATTTCCAAACCTCTACAGTATCAGTGGCATTCCTGACTTTCTCTCTAAAATGGAAATTTCCTAGCGTGAAAGGGGCTTAATGAAGAAAAATTTAAAAATTAAAAAATAAAAATAACTATGTTCTAAAAATTATAAAAGATAAGGTATGCAAATTGCTTGACATGTAGTAAATACTCATGTATGTTAAGTATTATCATCAAAAGCAGAAAGACGTGAATTTTTTAAATGGCATCTGGCGTATGACCGATGTTTCTTTAGCTCCTGAGCCCAGGTTCTTGGATGGGCAAGTAGAGAGGCATTTTAGTTGGGCTTTAAATCAGTGGTCCTCATCTTTTTTGGCACCAGGGACTGATTTCATGGAAGACAATTTTTCCATGGTCTGGAAAGTGGAAGTGGAGTGGGGAATGGGTTTGAGGGTGGATAGTGGAGTGGGGAATGGTTTGGGGATGATTCAAGCACGTTACATTTATTGTACATTTTATTTCTATTATTACTACATTGTAACACATTATGTATATGAAATAGTCATACAACTCCCCGTGATGCAGAATCATTGGGAGCCCCGAGCTTGCTTTCCTGCAGCTGGATAGTCTCAGAGCTAGCATTGCCACCAGCTCCGTGCAGATCACCAGGCATGAGATTCTCAAAAGGAGTGTACAACTAGATCCCCTGTACACACAGTTTACAGTAAGGTTCACACTCCTGTGAGAAGCTAATGTTTCCCTGGCAGGAGGTGGGGGCCAGACGTGCTGCCAATGGAGGGAGCAGCTGTAAACACAGATGAAGCCTTGCCCACTGGCCAGCTGCTCCCCTCCTGCTGTGCAGTCTGGTACCCGTCTGTGGCCTGGGGATTGGGGACTACAGCTTTAAATTGTGTCTTTTACTTCAGTCCTACAAATGTGGATTTCGTGTTGGGTTAATTTCTGTAGAAAGGAGCTGTCATGAAGGCAGGTTAAGCTCTCAGTTGTCCATTTTCCCCTTATGTTCTCCCTGGTTGGTACATCTAATGAATATTTATAAATATTAATACGTATCAGCCTTAGAGAATTTCAGAACAGTAACTTCTGACCTTTCACCTCATCTTCCCTGTTTCTGGGGGTTTGATAGAGACAATTAGGGTTGTGCCATCCATTTTTATTAAATAAGGAAAGAAATATAATTAAGAAAGTGAAAGGCTTGTGTGCATTTGGCTGTGCTGTTGGGTTTTTTGTTTTTTTTTTAATGTATCAACTATTAATGTCAACTTTGCTCTGGTCACTCTGCTAGCTGCTTTCCTCATGCTCTTTTAGTCATTGCAGTGACCTATGAGGAATTTATTGTATTTCAGCTCTACTTTACTAGAGATCAGAGGAGTTAAGTAGCCTATTCCAAGTTACACTGCTGTACGTGGCAGAGGCCCTGTCCATCAGGACTGGATAGCTAGAGCTATCTATTCACTTCTCAAATATTTCTGGGATGCCTACTCTGTGCTGTTCACCATACTAGGTGCTGAGGGCATAACAAAGAGCAAAACAGACTCCATCCCGGTCCCCACAGAGCTGCCAGGCTAGTGAGGAAGGCTGACGGTGAATAGGCGGGGCGACTCCATCTCACAGGTACAGGGTGTGGGGTAGCACAGGCATCTCAGGGGCAGAAAAGAGCAAGGCGCTCCAAGGGAACTTGAGGAGATTGCTACAGTGCTGTATAATAAATAAAGGTAGAGGCAGAGGACCGTGGGCTCTCAGGGGAGGAAGCTACTATCTTTGTCCGGGGAGTGCTGTGTTGAGTTTGAGTTTATTTGAGGAATTGTGCTGTTAGATTCTGATGTTTTGCAAAGCAGTATTAATAGGCTCTGGGGATGATGTTCATTTCTCTGATTAGAGTTTTCCAAAAAAGAATGGGACTCAAAGCTTTTCCGGGTTTTTTCATGTTCCCGTGCCCCAACACGAGCTGAAGGTCATAGCACACCAAATGAGAAATGTGTGTGGAGGGGATGCATCTGGGAAGCCCCTGTAAGATCTTGATGTCCCAAAGGGGCAGAACATGTCTCCTAATAACTTCAGTTGGCCCTGTACACCTAACACTTTGTGGGAGGCTGCGTTCTTGAGCTGGTCAGGCATAGACTCACTGAGGTTTCATAATAACCCGGTGAGGTGGCAGTAATTACTCATGATGTGAACCAAAGCACAGAGGAGTTGTGTAAGATGCCTGTGCTTGCCCAGCGAGTAGGGACGCCAGCCTGCTTTAAACCCAGGGCACTATGGCCCCGGAGCCTGTGCTCCTCTTCACAGTCCTGCCCCCCTCCCACCCTTTGTTGTTGAGAGCATAATAGAGCTGTCAGAAGTTCATGAAATCATTTATGCAAATTATGAAAGATAAGCCATACTTCTGTACTCTGGCAATATGAGGTCTGACAATTAAGTTTTCAAACTCATCCTAGAAAGAGTGCTACCACCTCAATGCTGAATATCACTGTGGTCACCTTCGAAGTGCTCTCCTTGAGAAGCCTTGCACCGGTGCTGGCACCTAGTGCACCCTTCACAACAATTTTGGAACTCTTTTTCTGGAATGGCCATCATAGCTGTCATTGTATTACCCTGAATGTTATCAAAAGGTCTCCTTTCAATATTTCCTTTATCTTCAGATAAAGAAAAAAGTCATTAAGGGCAAGATCAGGTGAGTAGGGAGGGTGTTCCAATACAGTTATTTGTTTACTGGCTAAAAATTCCCTCCTAGAGAGTGCTGTGTGAGCTGGTGCATTGTCATGATGAATTGTTGGTGAAAAGTTCAGGTCACTTTCATGCATTTAACGTTTTCATGCACGCTTTGCAGCACTTCCAAATAATACAGGTGGTTAACTATCTAGTAGGTACAAATTCACAATGAATAATCCTTTTGATATCAATAAAAGTTAGCAACATTTTGACTCTTGATTTGGACTGATGGAGTTTTTTGGTCGTGGAGAATTGGCTGACTTCCACTGAGCAGTTTGATGCTTTGATTCAAGGTTATATTGGTACACCCATGTTTCATCACAGTGATGACACGGCCCCAAACATCGTCTTGCCTCTCCAAAAGGTCTTGTCCAAACCTTGACTCTCCTTTGCTTTTGTTCATCCATGAGCTCCTTTGGGACCATTTTCATACACATTTTTCTCATGCCAAATTTTCAGTTAAGATTTCCCTAACTTTTTCTGTATGAATGTTTATTTGGTCTGCTATGCTTCTCTCAATCAGCTGACGATTTTAAAGCACAGGTGATGAATTTTTGCAATGTTTTCATCAGTTCTGCTCATTACTAGCTACCCTGACCACACTTTATCAGACACATTTTTTTCTCCTCTCAGAAAAATGTTCAATCCGTTTGTACACTGCCATTTTCTTCAATGCATTATCCCCATAACGTTAAACTAACATGTCCCTGACCTCACTTCCATTTTTGCCTAGTTTAACCATAAATTTATGAATGTTTGTAAATTGCTCTAATTCAAGCTTTAACATACTCCTGATGACACACAAAAACAAAAACACACAGCAACAATAATGAATGCCACTCAGCAAGACACTGCCACACGTCCACACGGACACAGTTATGAGACACTGATATACTAAGGTTATGAAACCTTATGGAGCTGTTTGTACAGTGCTGCCAAGGTAAGTGCATGGTTGCAAGTCTGCAAACCTGATTGTCCAACCCCACATGTGAATCAGAACCATTTATGGGCAATCTCAGGGACACACTCACCACTACCCACACCTGCCCCTAGTGCTTTTGACTCATCACCTCTACACCTTCACTGAACAACGAGATGTTGAAAAGCGGCTTACCTGTGGTAGAGCAGTAGGCAAAGGCATTCCCCTGGAACCTTGCCTTGGATTATGCAAGTGGAGTCCTGCCTTTAGGCGGGTGGGTTTTCTCATGCAAGCTTGTAGTGGGCTCCTCTGAGAGCTTCAGAAAGATTCAGACTAAGATGGATGGCAGTAATATTCTGGTAGCACTTTGTTCTCATTGAAGCACTTTGGGTTTTTTATGTGACCAGCTTCCACCCCAGCAGATACTAATCTGGTGGCTGAGGAAGAGGCCGAGGCATGCATATTTAAAAGACAAAACAAGGTGCTAGGTGTGGTGGCTCACCCTGTAATCCCATCACTTCTGGTAGAGGCCAGGAGTTTGAGACCATCCTGGATAACATAGTGAGATCTTGTTTCTACAAAAAATAAGAAAATTAGCCGGGCAGCTACTCAGGAGGCTGAGGCAGGAGGATTGCTTGAATCTAGATGTTGGAGGTTGCTGTGAGCTATGATGACCTATGATGATTCTACTACACTCTAATTAGTCCATGAAGTCTTAAGACTTAAATTCTCCCTAATGCTAATTCCGTTAGAAATGAAAGTATTTGGGGGTCTATAGTTCCCAGCCTTTGCTGTGTTACAGTGTCACCAAGAGATCCATCTTTTATGGAAATTTATGACCTGACTTAAGTTAGTTCCCTCTGTTACTTCACTTATATTTGACTCTGCTCTGTGCTTCTTTGTCCAGGTTCCCTACAAGTTTTTTACTCGGATTTCTCCCCAGTGTTCCTTTTTCTATATTTATGCGGAGCATAGTTTGATTGGTTATCTTGGGATTCCTCAGCTCTACATATTATATATATATATATATAATAATTAATTTTTTCTTCCACTGTTGCAGGAGCCTTAATGAACCAGATGCCCAGGAGCTGCTGTGGCTACCATTTCCCCCATCACCTACAGGAATCACCAGTAGAGAAGTTAATTTAAGACAGAAGAGAAGCTCAGTTTAGATGCAGAAAACAACTTTGCATGAAATGGTAAGCCAGACATTTGAGGAGTCTTCATTTCCCCCAGATTCATAGAAATAAGATATTTATTGTCTCACAGGGGCACTGTGGATATTTTGGTGAAAAATGAGAGAAAGCACTAAAAACCTCCCCAGGTTCCTTGTTACTAAGTTATTATAGTGATTAACTTTGCTTCTGAGAAAATGATACTAATGTATTTTTTCCTGTTGGGTGTGATTTTAATCTTCAAATCTTGAATCTTTCTGGGTAGTGTGTGTAAGTCTTGTGCAAACACATTTACTGGTACATCTTCCTGCCTCCCTCTCTCCCTCTCTCCTTCCTTCCTTCCTTTCCACATACATTTATAGGAAGCACAAAGATTAGAAGGAAATATTACCACCAAATATTACCACAAAAACAAAAACCAACTTTAATACATTTCTAGCTCAACTGCAAATATAAAAGGCTATCATTTTATTCTTGTGGTTTTATTTTTTCCATGCTGTTTAAAACCATTAAATAATGCTAATTAAGAAAAATGCTGGCTCGGCGCCTGTGGATCAAGTGGCTAAGGCACTAGCCACATATACCTCAGCTGGCAGGTTCGAATCCAGCCTGGGCCCACCAAACAATGACGGCTGCGACCAAAAAATAGCCGGGCGTTGTGGCAGGAGCCTGTAGTCCCAGCTACTTGGGAGGCAGAGGCAGGAGAATCACTTGAGCCCAGGAGTTAGAGGTTGCTGTGAGCTGTAATGCCACAGCATTCTACCCAGGGTAACAGCTTGAGGCTCTGTCTCAAAAAAAAAAAGCAAAAAAAACGCATAGTGTGTCCATTCTTTCAACTTACAAGGAAAAAGAGCCCTACAACAATTTTATAGCAGGACCTCTATGTTTCTCAAATAAGTGTTAATGTTAAAAATCCAACACAAAGAAAGGTTTTGTTTCTTCAAAACACATCTTTGCCATCATTTAAGAGGCAATTCTAGAGCCAAACATCTCATTACCAGGAAACTTCCAGTCTGCAGATTCCAAGCAAATTCCCTTTAATGGTTCTAAAATGTTTTGTGCCTGTTTGGGCAGATCTGTTCTGGATTACTGGCTTATACTTTACTCAATTTTTTAGCCTATTAAGGTGAAATTGCACTGTGCACTTGGAACTTTAAAATCTATATCTCATTTGCATTTTGGAATTGCCATACAATAAATATAAGACCTTAAAATTAATAATTGGAAATCTGTAAGTCCTTTAAACCTTTTTCATGCTTGAAGCTACTAAATAAAGTGCCTTGGTAATAAAACTCCTTAATTTTCAGATTTATTAGTAACCTCAGTTTGCTTATATGGTATGTACCCGCCCCACTCACTCCAGTCAATGCAAAATCATTGTTCTTTGAAGGATGCACACACATTGTAAACCCAAACATTAGTTTAAGGTAATTAATTGCAACTAGGAAAAGGAAGTGTATGCACCATCAAATCTATGACTGTTCTTACAGGTCAAAGATTGGCTTGCTTGTTAATCATACCTGAGCGGTAGGGAAAGGCATGACTACTTTAGTACTTCAGTGGATAGGCATCAAGGCGTGTTTGAAAATCAGTTATATAGAGAGAAGTATGAAAATCTGCAATACAAGTAAAAATAATCTTCAAAAATTATCATCATTTTTTTTTTTCTTGAAGACAGAGTCTCACTCAGTTGTCCTGGGGTAGAGTGCTGTGGTGTCACAGTTCACAGCAACTTCAAACTCTTGGGCTTAAGGAGTTCTCTTGCATCAGCCTTCCGAGTAGCTGGGACTACTGGCACCTGCCACAATGCCCAGCTAGGTTTTTTTTTGTCTATTTTTAGTAAAGACCGGGTCTCCCTCTTTCTTTATGTTAGTATTTTGATAATTCATCGCTTGACTCAAACTCCTGAGCTCAAGCAATCCACCCACCTCAGCCTCCCAGATTGCTAGGTTACAGGCCACCTGTAACCTAGCAATCTGGGAGGCTGAGGACCACCATTATAATACAAAAAGAACCACAATATAATACAAAAAGAACCACCATTATAATACAAAAAAATTAGTTAGAACACACACACATTTTTCTGATATTGTTAAAGTATGACTTCTACATTATTGAAAAATCCCCTAACCACTAATAGTTTAAAATAGAGCACTTTTTAATAGATAGTTAAAAAAATTGACCTACACATTCCTTGTGTTTTGAATATAATTTAAATCTTTAATGAACTAGTTTGAATGTCAGAATTGAGGAGCTGAGAGTTAGTGCTATATTCAGAAACAAGGAAACCATGTCTCCCCTCATCCCAAACCTGCTTATCTTCCATATTGCTGGGCATCAAGCTGTCTAGGGCCAGAATATGAATGCTATCTTTAATTCCCTCCACCACCATCCGATCAACTACGTTATATCAATGACTCTTTAAATGCCTGCTCTTCTTTGCTAGTTATACTACTATAGTTCAGGGCCTTAATATCCCCTGTTAGATGGCAGGAAGAGTTTTCTACTTGGTCTTTCTGCCTTGATGTTGCCTGACCACTCCAAAGTCCATTCTCCATTTTATAACTAGAGAAATCCTTCCAAAAATGCACACCTGATCTAATCATTCCTCTGCTTAAAACCCTTTAATGGCTTTCTACTACTCTCAGAATAAACCCAACTACTTAACACGCCCTCTTTACAGGTCTTTTATGATTCAGTCTTTATTATTTGCTTTCTGTCTGCCTGGTCTAATTGTGTCTGACTGTTGAAATCTGCCATTCATGGGGGCTGGAGCAGTGGCTGACAACTGTAATCCCAGCACTCTGGGAGGTCGAGGCATGGGGATCTGCTGAGCTCAGGAGTTCAAGAGGAGCCTGAGCCAGAATGAGATAGCCAGGTGTTGTGGCGGGTGTCTGTAGTCCCAGATACTCCGGAGGCTGAGGCAAGAGAATTCCTTAAGTCTAACAGTTTGAGGTTACTGTGACAAGTGAGACTCTGTCTCAAAAAAAGAAAAAAGAAAAAAAAAAGAAAGAAAGAAATCTCGCAATCTCGCATTCATATGGTGGGCTTGCCAACTTCTTGCCATAACTCTGGTGGTTTTGCTTTTCATAACTGAAAGGTATGCTGTTGGGGGTACACTAAACTACTTCGTAGTGATCCTCTTTATTTCTATTAATACATTTGGTTTAAAAGACTAATTTTGTTTCATCAGCTTTCTTTATGTTAGTATTTTGATAGTTCATCTCTTTTTTTTACCCCAGTACATCCAGTCTTTCTGCAGTTTAGTTTTGTGTTATTTAAAAAGGCAATCTGATAATCCCCATCTTTTAAAAAGTAATTTAAACACTTTGCTGTCATGCTTATCAATACATATTTGGACTAAATACTACATTTTTGTGTGTGTTTTGGTTGCCATAACTTTCTTTTTCTGCTTTCAGCTGAATTACTAACTTTCTTTCTTTCTTTCTTTTTTTTTTTAGAGACAGAGTGTCACTTTGTCACCCTCGGTAACAGGCTGTGGTGTCACAGCTCACAGCAACCTCCAGCTCTTGGGCTTAGGCGATTCTCTTGCCTCAGCCTCCCGAGTAGCTGGGACTATAGGCACCCACTAAACGCCTGGCTATTTTTTGTGGTTGTTGTTGCAGTTTTGGCTGGGGCTGGGTTCGAACCCATCATCCTCAGTATATGGGGCTGGTGCCCTACTCACTGAGCCACAGGCACCACCCAGAATTACTAAATTTCTATATTAAAATTTTCCAATCCTTGGCCACTCTTTTCTCTCTGTTGATGAAGAAGCTCAAGGCAGATTTATAAATATAAAAATCTTAAGTACAAAATATGCAGAAAAAGTCATTATTTTTAGCCCTCTCCCTAATATGACCGAGGCCTGAGCTTGCTTTACCCATTTTACACTGCCTTCTTATTTTTTTTTAATTTCTTCTTGAACTTTATTTATTTATTTTTATTTTATTTTATTTATTTATTTATTTTTATTGTTGGAGATTCATTGAGGGTACAATAAGCCAGGTTACACTGATTGCAATTGTTAGGTAAAGTCTCTCTTGCAATCATGTCTTGCCCCATAAAGTGTGACACACACCAAGGCCCCACCCCACTCCCTCCTTCCCTCTTTCTGCTTCCCCCCCATAACCATAATTGTCATTAATTGTCCTCATATCAAAATTGAGTACATAGGATTCATGCTTCTCCATTCTTGTGATGCTTTACTAAGAATAATGTCTTCCACGTCCATCCAGGTTAATACGAAAGATGTAAAGTCTCCATTTTTTTTAATGGCTGAATAGTGTTCCACGGTATACATATACCACAGCTTGTTAATCCATTCCTGGGTTGGTGGGCATTTAGGCTGTTTCCACATTTTGGCGATTGTAAATTGAGCTGCAATAAACAGTCTAGTACAAGTGTCCTTATGATATAAGGATTTTTTTCCTTCTGGGTAGATGCCCAGTAATGGGATTGCAGGATCAAATGGGAGGTCTAGCTTGAGTGCTTTGAGGTTTCTCCATACTTCCTGCCAGAAAGGTTGTACTAGTTTGCAGTCCCACCAGCAGTGTAAAAGTGTTCCCTTCTCTCCACATCCACGCCAGCATCTGCAGTTTTGAGATTTTGTGATGTGGGCCATTCTCACTGGGGTTAGATGATATCTCAGGGTTGTTTTGATTTGCATTTCTCTAACATATAGAGATGATGAACATTTTTCATGTGTTTGTTAGCCATTCGTCTGTCGTCTTTAGAGAAAGTTCTATTCATGTCTCTTGCTCATTGATATATGGGATTGTTGGCTTTTTTCATGTGGATTAATTTGAGTTCTCTATAGATCCTAGTTATCAAGCTTTTGTCTGATTGAAAATATGCAAATATCCTTTCCCATTGTGTAGGTTGTCTCTTTGCGTTGGTTATTGTTTCCTTAGCTGTACAGAAGCTTTTCAGTTTAATGAAGTCCCATTTGTTTATTTTTGTTGTTGTTGCAATTGCCATGGCAGTCTTCTTCATGAAGTCTTTCCCCAGGCCAATATCTTCCAGTGTTTTTCCTATGCTTTCTTTGAGGATTTTTATTGTTTCATGCCTTAAATTTAAGTCCTTTCTCCATCTTGAATCAATTTTTGTGAGTGGGGAAAGGTGTGGGTCCAGTTTCAGTCTTTTACATGTAGACATCCAGTTCTCCCAACACCATTTATTGAATAGGGAGTCTTTCCCCCAAGGTATGTTCTTGTTTGGTTTATCGAAGATTAGGTGGTTGTAAAATGTTAGTTTCATTTCTTGGTTTTCAATTCGATTCCAAGTGTCTATGTCTCTGTTTTTGTGCCAGTACCATGCTGTCTTGAGCACTATGGCTTTGTAGTACAGACTAAAATCTGGTATGCTGATGCCCCCAGCTTTATTTTTGTTACAGAGAACAGCCTTAGCTATATGGGTTTTTTTCTGGTTCCATACAAAACGCAGAATCATTTTTTCCAAATCTTGAAAGTACGATATTGGTATTTTGATAGGAATGGCATTGAATAGGTAGATTGCTTTGGGAAGTATAGACATTTTAACAATGTTGATTCTTCCAGTCCATGAGCATGGTATGTTCTTCCATTTGTTAATATCCTCTGCTATTTGCTTTCTGAGGATTTCATAGTTTTCTTTATAGAGGTCCTTCACCTCCTTCGTTAGGTATATTCCTAGGTATTTCATTTTCTTTGAAACTATGGTGAAGGCAGTTGTGTCCTTAATTAGCTTCTCATATTGACTGTTATTGGTGTACACAAAGGCTACTGACTTGTGGACATTGATTTTATATCCTGAAACATTACTGTATTTTTTGATGACTTCTAGGAGTCTTGCGGTTGAGTCTTTGGGGTTCTCTAAGTATAAGATCATGTCGTCAGCAAAGAGGGAGAATTTGACCTCCTCTGCTCCCATTTGGATTCCCTTTATTTCCTTGTCTTGCCTAATTGTATTGGCTAGAACTTCCAGCACTATGTTGAATAGTAAAGGTGACAGAGGGCAACCTTGTCTGGTTCCAGTTCTAAGAGGAAAAGCTTTCAGTTTTACTCCATTCAGTAAAATATTGGCTGTGGGTTTGTCATAGATAGCTTCAATCAGTTTTAGAAATGTGCCACCTATGCCTATACTCTTCAGTGTTCTAATTAGAAAAGGATGCTGGATTTTATCAAATGCTTTTTCTGCATCTATTGAGAGGATCATGTGATCTTTATTTTTGCCTCTGTTAATATGGTGGATAACGTTTATAGACTTGCGTATGTTAAACCAGCCTTGCATCCCTGGGATGAAGCCTACTTGATCATGATGAATGACTTTTTTGATGATAAGCTGTAATCTATTGGCTAGGATTTTGTTGAGAATTTTTGCATCTATATTCATGAGTGAGATTGGTCTGAAATTCTCCTTTTTGGTTGGGTCTTTTCCTGGTTTTGGTATCAGGGTGATGTTTGCTTCATAGAATGTGTTGGGGAAGATTCCTTCTTCCTCAATTTTTTGGAATAATTTCTGCAGTATGGGAATAAGCTCTTCCTTGAAGGTTTGATAGAATTCTGGAGTGAAGCCATCTGGACCAGGGCATTTTTTGATTGGAAGCTTTTTTATTGTTTCTTTGATCTCAGTGTTTGAAATTGGTTTGTTCAGGAGGTCTATTTCTTCCTGGCTGACTCTAAGGAGAGGGTGTGATTCCAAATATTGATCCATTTCTTTCACATTGTCTAATTTCTGGGCATAGAGTTTCTGGTAGTATTCAGAGATGATCTCTTGTATCTCTGTGGGATCAGTTGTTATTTCCCCTTTATCATTTCTGATTGAGGTTACTAGAGATTTTACTTTTCTATTCCTCGTTAGTCTGGCCAATGGTTTATCTATTTTATTTATTTTTTCAAAAAACCAACTCCTTGTTTCATTGATTTTCTGAATGATTCTTTTGTTTTCAATTTCATTGATCTCTGATTTGATTTTGGATATTTCTTTTCTTCTACTGAGTTTAGGCTTAGATTGTTCTTCTTTTTCCAATTCCATAAGATCTCTTGTGAGATTGTTGATGTGCTCTCTTTCTGTTTTTCGAATGTAGGCATCTAAAGCGATGAATTTTCCTCTCAAAACTGCTTTTGCAGTATCCCACAGGTTTTGGTAGCTTGTGTCTTCATTGTTGTTATGCTCAAGGAAGTTAATGATTTCTGGTTTTATTTCTTCCTGCACCCATCTGTTATTCGACAGAAGATTGTTTAATTTCCATGCCTTTGGGTGGGGTCGAACATTTTTGTTAGAGTTGAGTTCCACCTTTAGTGCCTTATGGTCTGAGAAGATACAAGGTAAAATTTCAATTCTTTTGATTCTGTTGATATTTTGTTTTGTGTCCCAGGATATGATCAATTTTGGAGAATGTTCCATGGGGTGATGAGAAGAATGTATATTCTTTATCTTTGGGATGGAGTGTTCTATATGCGTCTATCAAGCACAGTTGTTCTAGGGTGTCATTTAAATCTCTTATATCCTTGTTTAATTTCTGTTTAGAGGATCAGTCCAGCTCTGTAAGACAAGTGTTAAGGTCCCCTGTTATGATGGTATTATCAGATATCATATTGCTCAGACTGAGTAAGGTCTGTTTCAAGAATCTGGGAGCATTTAAATTGGGTGCATAAATATTTAGAATTGAAATGTCTTCTTGTTGTATTTTTCCTTGACCAATATAAAGTGACCATCTTTGTCTTTTTTGACTTTAGTTGCTTTAAATCCACATGTATCTGAAAATAAGATTGCAACTCCTCTTTTCTTCTGAATTCCATTTGCCTGAAAAATTGTCTTCCAACCCTTGACTCGGAGCTTTAATTTGTCTTTTGAAGTCAGGTGTGTTTCTTACAGACAGCAAATGGATGGCTTGTGTTTTTTAATCCAGTCAACCAATCTATGTCTCTTCAGTGGGGAATTCAAGCCATTAACATTTATTGAGATAATTGGTAAGTGTGGTAGTATTCTATTCGTCTTATTTGGTGAGAGTCCATTGCTTAGTTTTATCTTTTGCATCAATGTGGAGGTTAGGTTCTGTCCTTTAATTTCTGAGTTCTTACTTTGCTGCTGATCCATTGTGGTGGTCAGTGTGCAGAACAGGTTGAAGTATTTCCTGTAGAGCTGGTCTTGTTGTGGCGAATTTCCTTAATGTTTGTATATCCATAAATGATTTGATTTCTCCATCAATTTTGAAGCTTAGCTTAGCAGGGTACAGAATTCTGGGCTGGAAATTGTTCTGTTTAAGTAGATTAAAGGTAGATGACCATTGTCTTCTTGCTTGGAAAGTTTCATTAGAGAAGTCTGCGGTCACTCTGATGGATTTGCCCCTGTAGGTCAACTGGCGCTTACTCCTGGCAGCTTGCAGAATCTTTTCTTTGGTCTTGACTTTGGACAGGTTCATCACAATGTGTCTTGGAGAAGCTCAGTTTGAGTTGAGGCGACCTGGGGTCCGATAGCCCTCTGAAAGCAGTGTGTCAGAATCTTTGGTGATATTTGGGAAATTTTCTTTTATAATATTCTCTAGTATGGCTTCCATTCCTCTGGGGCATTCTTCTTCCCCTTCTGGAATTCCTATAACTCGTATGTTGGAATGCTTCATAAAGTCCCATAATTCTGACAGTGAACGTTCTGCTTTCTCTCTCTTCTTTTCTGCCTCTTTTACTATCTGAGTTATCTCAAAAACTTTGTCTTCTACCTCTGAAATTCTTTCTTCTGCATGGTCTGACCTGTTGCTGATACTTTCCATTGCATCTTTAAGTTCCCTAATTGACTGTTTCAGTTCCTTCAGCTCTGCTATATCCTTTTTATATTTTTCATATCGTTCATCTCTTATTTGATTCTGTTTTTGAATTTCCTTTTGGTTATTTTCCACTTTATTAGCAGTTTCCTTCATTGTTTCCATCATTTCTTTCATTGTTTTCAACATGTGTATTCTAAATTCCCTTTCTGTCATTCCTAACATTTCTTTATAGGTGGAATCCTCTGCAGTAGCTACCTCATGGTCTCTTGGTGGGGTTTTTCTGGACTGGTTCTTCATGTTGCCTGGAGTTTTCTGCTGATTCTTCCTCGTGAGTGATTTCTTTTATCTGTTTCCTTGCCCTAATTTTCCTTTCACTTCCTCTTGCTCTTTAAGTTCTCGTGCCTGTGGACTAAGGGTTATAGGACCAGAAGGGTGAGAAGGTTGAAGAGCAAAAAAGGATGAAAGAAAGGAGGACCGAGTGATAAGAAAAATAGAGAAAGGAGAGGGGGTGGGTAAAAGGAATATTGACAAAAAGAAGAGAGGCACAGAAAGCGGTAGACAGAGCAATATAGGTGTACAGTAGGGTACTTTGACACAACCTTAAAAAAAAAACCACCTTCTGGGTGTGCCCAGTTGGGTGGTTCCCTTGAGGTCAGCAGCTCTTTGCTAACCTGATCAGACACAGTACCCCACCTCCACCAAGTAGAGAGGAAAGACAAAAATGCTATAAATCAAACCAAAACAAGCAAACAGAAAACTTTAAGGGATAAAATTGGGTGGAAAATCAAATAATAGCGGTAGAAACACTAACAAAAATGAAGTTCTAATTATTGAAATAGGCAGCAATGGGAAATTATAATTCAACTAGAAAAAATTGAGAAAGAAAAAGGATCTGTATGGAAAAGGTTGAACTTAAAAAACAAAACAAAAATCAACAACATCAAAATAAACAAAAAAAACAACCAAACCAAAAAAAAAACACAACCAAAAACAAAGCAGTATGTATATGTTATTGAATGTTGTCTGGGCAACACGTGGTCTTCTGGGGTATGAGATGTAAATCACAGTTCTGATACGACTGGAGGCTGCTAGTTTCTCAAACCCCAGCAGGTAGACACCCTAAATCTCTCTTCAGCCCACTTAAAAGGCACTTTGAACTTGTTCACTTGCTGAGCAGAAGCTTTCCCAGGGAAGTGCTTGTCACTGGAGTCACTGCTGAAGTGGCTATCCACTTACCCTGTGTGCCAAAACTGGTCTCCCTCTGCCCCCGAGGGTTAGGGCTGCAAGGTGGCTCAGACCCCGCCCTTAGGCTACTTGGTCGCTGGGTTACCAGCTCCCACCCAATTCTAGCTCTGCGACCCTGAGGGCAGAGCTTGCCGGGGCAGATCGCTCACAATGGCTGCCTGTGACCCAGAGCCAAACACTATTAGCTCTGTCCGGCTCAGTGGCTCAGACTGGGGCCCCAGACAAAGGCCAAAGTTCTCCGCACTCCCGCTCAGGCTCTCCCCAAGGCAGTTCAGCTGAGTGCCAAGTCCAAAGACACCAAAACAGTTCACAGTTAAGGCCTTTCTGGTTTGCAGTCTGGCTGCTACTGAACTTACAGTTGCGGGCGGGTTTGGATGGATTGAACACACGCAATCACTTGCCGGTTTTCCACTGTTTTAGTCCTCCTCTTGGGGTCCAGAAGTCTCTCGCTGACTCCCTGTATCCTCTCAAGGGTGATGATAGGCAGATCCCACCATCCAGCGATGCCTGGAGTCCTATCTCCCCAGACTCACGGTGCCCAGATGCAAGGAAGCTGTTACTCGGCTGCCATCTTGCTCCGCCTCCCCTTCTTATTTTTTTTTAAAGAGTGTTTATTGTGTTTAATTCTATGACATATTTTATTAATTTCTCCTCTCACTACTCTTTCCTGTATTCTAGGCTTTCTCACTGGGCTTATCTTTTCTTTGGTAGTCCATCTGGTGCAGGTCTGTTGGTGGCAAACTCTCTCAGTCTTCTGTGATTGAAAGTGTCTGTTTGCTCTCTCTCTTCAATGAGAGCTTATCTGGAAATGCATTTCTTGGCTGGCAATGTTCCATTCAACACTTCTAAGATGTCATTCAGTGCTCTTCTCATTTCTATTGCTGCTTCAGAGGAATCTGGTTGTAGTTCCTTTGTAGATAATCAGTATTTTCCCTGTGGTAACTTGAGATTTTATCTTTATCCTTATTGTTCTGTAATTTCACTATAATGTGACAAAAGTGTTCATTTACTTTTATGTGCTCAGCGCACATGATGTTCTGATGTTTTCATTAGAAAATCTTCAGCCATTTTTTTTTCTTTAGGTACAGTTTCTCCACTTTTGATTTTAGTGTTTCCATCTGAAGCTTCTATGACTTGCTTGTTGGAACCACTCAGTCTAACCCCAGAAATCTGAACTTTTCTTTTACATTTTAAAATCCCTTTATTTTTCTAAGCTCTGTTCTGGGTGACTTCTTCAGTATATTCCTTTAATTAAATACTTTTCCCCTTCAACTTTGGTTGGCTCTAAAGAATTTTTGATTTTAAAGACCAATTTTTATTTTTCAAGATTTCTGATAGTTCTTTTTCATATATACCTGTTCTTTATTCAGCTTATGCATCGTTTTTCTTGTCCTTCAAAAATGAAAACTGTGCATTCTTATTTTTGCTTCGAGAGTGCAAAAATATTTAATTTAAAAATCTTTGTCAGGGCCCGGCACGGTGCCTCCCATCTATAATCCTAGCACTCTGGGAGGCTGAGGCAGGTACATTGCTTGAGCTCAGGAGTTCGAGACCAGCCTGAGCAAGAGCAAGACCACATATCTACTAAAAATGAAAAACCTGAGGCAAGAGGATTGCTTGAGCCCAATAGTTTGTGGCTGCTATGAGCTATGACACCATAGCACTCTACCAAGTGTGACAAAGTGAGAACTCTGTCTCAACAAAAATAAAAATAAAAAATAAACAAACATCTTTGTCAAATAGTTCTATAGAGTTAGTTTTGAAATAAGTTCATATTCTGAGTGCTCATTTTATTGGTGGTCCTTCTTAGTATTAGATACTTTAGTGTTTGAAACTCGGTGATCAGGCTCATGTTGAGGGGAAAGTTTTTATTTGCTTTTTTTCCTGTTTGATTTTAGTTTATTATTTTTCTCTTACTTCCTCTGTGCTTACCTCTCCATTTTTAATGATTTTTGCCTCCACTTGCCTCCCCAGACAGACCTCATTCCAGAATTAGGTCTAAAGTTGACATTTTGATGCTCCTACCCCACAGTGATGGGGATACCACAGATTGAGTTATGTGGCCAGCTGTTTGGCTTGGTTCCTGATTCCAGGGCTGAGTCTTTGTCTTTCTGCTTCCCTAGGCAGGAGGTTAGCAGCAGTTTATTTTCAGCCTCCTTTCACAAGCTCCTGGCTTTAGGCACTAAGCCTGGCTCCCGTCCTCCACCTTGTTTGAAGCATCTTTAGTCACTTTGGAACAGACGAAAATCTTGGCTTTTGAACCCGGGACCTCAGTGGGCCTGGAGCTTCAGCCTTGCTGAATGCTTCCTGGTTTGGTTTCACTTATGATCCATGAAAATGTTTATTTTATTCCTGAACCTGGCTACGTCTTTTAGGTTTTCTCTTTCTATATTTTAGCCATCATTGCTATTTGTTTGGAGGAAACAGAGTGGATCAAAGTATGACCTTACTGCACCAAGTAGAACAGAAACATTTTTAGATATTTCTCCATCATTATCTCTCACCCTCCTCCTTTACAGTCTGTGTTCTGGCCATAATGAACTACTTCTAGTTTCTAGACGGTCAATAAATTGCATGACCTTCCCTCAACCTTAAGTTCGGATGAAATAAGACAGGAGAGGACAAATGAATGGAGATTTTTTTTTTTAATGTCATCTTTAACTAATAAAGAACTAGGTTCTAGATCTGTAACCCAAAAGGGCTTGTCAATATTCTCTGCTGACTCCCAACCCCCACATAATCTAGCTTCTGAACAGCATAATAAAGGGGAGCTTGGGTCGGCAGAGCAAATACATTTACCCAAAATCATTGTCTAACACTGATCTGAGGCAGAAAGAAAAGAATGAATCCTCACTAAGTGGAATGTTTTACTAGATTAAAGAACTATGAGCTAGTGAGCTGAACGGTACTCACCAATCAAGGAACTCTCTTCTAAATGTGAAGAAAGTGATAAAAACCACAGTGGTACTCCAGTGGGAACGCTCCTGTCCCAACAAGGGAATGGAGGGGGGCCAAAGGAAAGGAGGCTCCCTTAACACACAGCAGACGCTCTCTCCTGTGTCTTTTCAAAGGCTCTTCCCACCTCTCTTCATCTGCCAGCACTTAGTCATTCTGATGCCTATGATAAAAGTCATAGTTATTATTTACTGAATCTCAATTGTGGGAGAAGCATCATTGCATACATTATTTCATTCAGTCCTCATAACAATCCTATAAGGTAAGTAATTTTAATTTTAATTTCATGGATGAAGAAAACTAAGAAACTAAGGAAGCTTTCCGTTGTTTCCAAGATGACACAGGTAAACGGCAGAGGCAGGCTTAGGCCCAGGTTTTTCCAGCCCCAGAGCCCATGTTCACTTATTTTATTCATCTTCGGACTCCTAGAACACAGCATAGCACCTGGCAGAGAGGAGGTGCTCAATACTATTTAATGAATGAATTTACAAATCATTGAAGCTAGCTGCCTAGAATGGATTTAAAACAACTTTTTACAAAGAATGTTTAACTAACCTCTTTTGGCATCAGATTCCTCTTTGTAAAGGTGACTGTGAGGATCTGGTGTTCAAGTTTCTATAAGGGTTGCCGGGTTTGACATAGTTCTCCTGCTGCTCCTGTCCTCCCCTCTTGGTTTTCCATCTTCTTCCCCTGTCTGCCCAGGACCCAGTTGCTCTCCTGGTTCCGTCCTGCTTTTGCCCCTGGCCTAAGCTTGTTAGCCACCTGAAAGAGCAGGTTCCTTCTGGTCCCCAATCCTTGTGTAAAGTGTAAAGACACTTGTGAGACTAATGCTGCTTCTTATACTTTGGCAGCCACAGTACTTACACACAAAGGCTGTGTATTAGTCAAGACTCTTGATTGCAAGCCACAGAAAACAATTCTGACTGAAAAAGAAATGTATAGGCTTGTGCAACTAAGAAGTTCAAACGATGAACTAGGGTAGTTATGGCTAGATTCACAGCAGAAGCAGATTTACTATGAGCCTAACGAAGTTTAAGCTTCCGGGTTCTCATTGCTTGGTTTGGGGGATCATGGTAAAGTTTACATAACAATATGTTTTTCTAAATTTTGCAAAAGTAAAATAGTCAAATCACAATTAATTAAGACTGTGATACCTTCTCCACTTTGACTTCCTATCTGTCACACTCCTCCATGGGTCGCATGGGTCAGGCGGTGTTGGTGTGACCTCTGGCATTGTGAAGAAATATGTGGTTTCTAATAAAATTTGGTTTAAACAAAATCCACTTGTTAATTCATTTTGCATTTATGATTTTGTGTTCTTTTTCTTAAAGATGATTCACCAAGTTATGTATGTTTCAGGCCCCACAAAATCCAGATCCTCCTTGAGCCAACGGCTTCAGAAACGCCATGTGGATACATTCTCTCCCAGTGTCTCAGCTTTTTTTTTCTCTGTCTCCTTCCTTAGCAGGCAGACTTCCTCATATGGTGACAAAGAGGGCCACTGGCAGCTCTAAGGGTACAGCTTACTCAGGTAATTCTAGGCAGAAGACCCCTTTTACTGACGATACCAGTAATAACCTAAGGAGGATTCTGATTAGCTTGGTTAGAGTCACATGCCCTTCTCTGAACCCAATCATTACAGCCAGGGAAATGAGAACATTGATTATTTAGATCTTAGATGCATACACACCCCTGGATCCAATTGTTTGGGGGGAGCAAGTGCTATGGAAGTAGTCGGAAGGTCATCCCAATCTAGACCAATAGACTGAGACTGGGGAAAAGAGAGTTTTCCAAAGAGATGCTAGGCAAACTAAAATCTCATGTCTCCAAGTCACACAAACATTATAACCATCAGCAACTTATTATTTTGTATAGAACTAAGAAGTGTTTAGAGCATTTTGGAAACAGTAGGTCATTTCATCCTTAAATAGTTCTATAAAATAGGCAAAGATTATTACATGTTCTATAAAGGAAGACAGACGGAGATGGGTTTGAAAGCCATGCCTTCTGACTCCTACCTCAGTACTCTGTCCATAATCCAAGGTACCTCTTCTTTTTGAGACAGTCTCACTCTGTCCCACTAAGTAGAGTGCCCTGGCATCACAGCTCACAGCTACCTCAAACTTTTGGGCTCAAGTGATTCTCTTTACTCAGCTTCCTGAGTAGCTGGGACTACAGGCACCTGCCACAATGCCTGGATTTTTTTTTTTTTTTTTTTTTAGAGATAGGGTCTTGCTCTTGCTCAGGCTGGTCTTGATATCCTGAGCTCAAGCAATCCACCTGCCTTGGCCTCTCAGAGTGCTAGGATTACAGGCATGAGCCACCAAACCAGGCCTATGGTACCTCTTTTATACATTTGAATAGCCTCATTTTATGAATGGAATTAAAGAGTTGAAACATTGGTGTGAAATAACAGAGTATTGCCTGCGTAAAGGCTTTTGATTACAGAAACATGTTTATGATACCATTAGCCATTCTGAACCCATTTTGCTTACAATGTAGTTAATCGTTCTGTCTTACCATTTTCACTTTCCCAGTTCAAGAGTATTGGGAGAGTATAGGGCCAGGCAAGCTATTTTTGGAAGTATTCTGGGTACATAGTAGGAACAGCCAGCTATGAGTGCCTGTGCCTGTTCTGCTCCCTGGGTTGGAACATGACCCTTCTGGTTAACTGAAGGCTCAGCTCAGGTGACAATTGATCAGGATGCTTCCCTGGCATACCTCCTAATCTACCTCCCCTTACTCTGTGTCCCTTCATTGTTTCTACAAGCTGCTGGCACTTTATTCTAAGAGCGTCCTTCCCACTGTCTTGTAATTGTCAGTGTTCGTATATTTCCCCCATACCAGACTGTAAGCTCTTTGAACATAAGGATTCCAAATTATTTCTCCAAATCTGTAGCACCCAGTAGAGGATGTGTCACACAGTAGTCCTTCAACAAATTCCTGTTTGTTAAGCAAATGAGCCTCAAGTACTTTGGCTTACTGAGGCAGCAGAAGCTTTTTTGGCTTTACTGACTTTCAGGGAGCTAACTTGAGATCTTCATCGCATTGAAGAACAGCTTATCTCCGACCTCTGAGGGAAGTGTTTTGTGTGGAAGGAGCAGGACCAAAGCCTTGCTATTTCCCTACACATTTAGTGGTGTCCAGTAATTTCTGCACACGCACACGTAATAGGTTATTAAAATTGTTTTGATAATGGAAAAGTCAATATATGATTGAACAGATACAAGTAACATTTACACAGCAATACATGAGTCCATCTCAGAAGTGGTCCTATAAATCTGAAATCTGTAGGAATACATTTTGTTTTGTTAGTAATTTAATAATTTTATTCCTAAAATATTAAGTAATTTATATAGATTTGCAGAAGAGAAATCACCACTTTATCTGCCATTTTGGAATCATTGATCAAGCTTAACTACTCTTTGAAAATGAAACATTCTCTTTAGACTCTCGAAATGAAATCTTTCTCTGTTGTATGTACATACTTACACCCACACATATATAAAACAGTTTGCATATTCTCTGCTTCCTGATTTCTCTTAGATGGACTTGTCTATGTGTCCATTTTGATATCACGGAGTCCACCTACTTGAAATCTAACACTAACTTACTCAAATACCAGTTTTGCTATAAATTTTTATTTATAAATGTTATGTAAACAGAACATAATAGGGAAAAATTATATGTAACACCAATATCTTAACACAACAGTTGTAATCTTTTTCAAATACTCCCTTTTAGTATTTTTATATGCTTATCTTTATGTTAATCATAATTATCATTATTAATAATAATTATGAACAAATTTACAACTTCCTTTTTTTAAAACAGTACAATTCTTTAAAAATTGGAATGTCTCTAGGAGAATACATATATATGTCATATAAATGTTTCTGATGCTGGTATAATAAAGAGTGTAATAAAATAACTGATGGCATCACCTATGGCTTTAAAATTTCAGACTCATTTAGACATCTGCAATAACCACTTATATATATATATATATATATTTTTTGAGACAGTCTCATTCTGTCACCTTGGGTGGAGTGCTGTCTGTCGTGTCATCATAGCTCACAGTAACCTTAAAATCTTAGGCTCAAGTGATCCTCTTGCCTCAGTCTCCCCAGGAGCTGGGACAACAGGTGCCCACCATAATGCCCACTTAGGTTTTCTATTTTTAGTAGAGATGAGGTCTTGTTCTTGCTCAGGCTGATCTCCGACTCCTGTGCTCAAGTAATCTACCTGCCTTGCCCTCCCAGCGTGCTAGGATTACAGGTATGAGCAATCATGCCTGGCCCACAAATTTGTTTTTACTCCCACGAAACAAAAATGAATTTTGCAAAATAGGCAAGCAAAGAAGAGAAGGAAAAACATATAAGCCTTCTTCTCTACCAGCTATGAGGTTAAGCCTGCTTAATCACTCTTGTCAACTAGGTTATTGCACATTTCATATGATTGATATCTCCTATAGTTAACAATTTGGTGTCAACCTAGGCAATATTTACTTTCCAAGACTTATGTAACTTGTCTTATCGTTCAGAGGTCAACATTTATTTTTCCCTGAACTTTTCATGGAAAAAATAATGACCTCAACAGTAAGGAAGCCAAAGTGTTTCTTTTCCTTTGGCTTACAGAGAATCTCAACATTAGAGCCTTATTCATGTAATTGGCACATTTTATATGGATACATTGGGAAGGCATAAAGTTTCTTACATCTACTCCTCACAAGTGTCCAACACAATTTTCACTTTTGAGTGGGCCCTCTTTGCTGTCAGCCTGGCTCAGCCAACTCATCAGACATTGCCCTTAACATTTGTGTCTTTGTTTTACTTGGTGAAGCAGGGTCAGTGACAATGACTTTTGTCATGTAGGTAGTCAGATGTGCAGAGCTTCTAGAAATAGTGTAGACTGGTATATTGGAATGCAGTTATGAATTGTGCCAATGACCATGAAGCTTTTATGCTTGTTTTTTAATTGAAGGCTGACTTTTACTCCCTTGATATTTAAGTGCCTCCTTTTCAATCATGTACAGGGAATGACAATGTTAGAATGAAAACACTTAAAGTAAATTGGATGCAAGAATATAGACATGAATGCAAGTTAATTTTTTGGCTTAATCCCCACATGGTTCTTCTTCCCAATATTACGGAGAACAGAATTGACTCAGATCGTTTTCAAGTCAGAATTTAAACGTTGTTGTTCTTTTTGGGTTTTAGCATCTCCTCATTTTTACCCCTATTATCTTTTTAACGGGAGGGTTGGTTGTGAAGAACGTAAAGATGACACAGAACCACAAGGAGGCTTCTGTCACACATAGGTGCCTAGATTCCTCAGAAAGTAAATCCCTAGATTCCTCAGAAAGTAAATCCCTAGATTCCTCAGAAAGTAAATCCAACCGAAAGGGCAAGACCGTCATTTTATTTTTAACATAGATCTGGCACAAGGTTGGCGCTCTCTATTAATTGAGCCTCGGTGCCCAACAACGTGCACATAGGCTGCAGGGAAGTTTGAGACCCTATTGTTGACCCCATACGTGAAGTCAAGGCTTCCACAGAGCAAGAAGAAACGTTCGCTCTAGACAATCTTAGCCATCAGAATCCGTTAATTCCAGTTAATCCAATTTCAGAGAAACCTTTGAGACCCGAGCCCTCGCTCCCTGTCCCAAACGCCGGGTCAGCCCCAACAAAAGGCAAAGCTCCGGGCATCAGTGAAGTTCTCCGCGCAGCGCAGATCGGCGACCTTCTCGCCCGGCACGCCCGGGCTCCGCGGCAGCGGGACGCTTCCGGTGGCCGGAGCCCGCGCGGCGCGAGGCCGGAGCGCGGGCCGAGCTGGCGGGCGGGGCGGAGGAGGGGCGGCGGCGAGGCCGGGAGCGTGCGCGCGCACCTTACACTCTGCCGCCCGGGGACGCCGGCTGGCGAGTCGGGGCCGGTAGGCCGGCCCGCGCACCCTCGCCCCCTCTCACGCTCCGCTCTTTCTCAGGCGTGCGCCCAACGGGTAGAGGCCCCGCCGCTGTTCTGCGCTCACCAGGCCCGGGGAGGCAGGGGACTCAGACCGGGCCGCAGCCCCGCGCCGCGTAGGCGCGCTGCCTCTCCAGCAGCCGCCGCCAGGGCGAGCAAGTGCGAGCCACCGGGGGCAGCGCGAGGACGAGGCCCTCACGGCGGCCGCCGGTCGTGAGGGAGACGGAGCCGACCTCTGTCCGCCCGAGGCGCGGCTGCTCCCGCGCGCTCGGGGCCGCCCGCTGCCGTGAGGCCGAGCGAGGAATGAGCAGGCGCCTGCCCACTGCTCTCGGAGCGAGGGCCGCGGCTCGGCTTCTTCCCACGCTGCGGAGACGCGGGGGCTCGACCACTGCGGCCGGGCGCGGCGGGGTCAGCGGCGGCCTCGCTCCCGGAGCAGGCGCCGGGACTAACTGAGCCTGCCGCGGACTGGAGGAGGAGGAGGAGGAGCCGGGCTGGGCGGTTGCCGCGTCTCCCTTCCCCCCGCACACGCCGGGGCTGCTCAGTGGCCGCCGAGGAGGAAGTTCCGCTCCCTGACAGACCCGTGCGGTGGCAACAGCGGCGGCGGCGGCTTGCGGGCTCAGGTATTTCGGACGCGGCTGCCCGTCGCACCAGCTGTCGAGTGGGCAGCGTCGGAGCTCTTGCCCAGAGCCTCCCCGGCAGCGTCGGGAAGCGCGGGCACCCGAGAGGTCCTTCCTGCTACTTCTCTTGGCGCCGCCGCTTCTGCCTGCGGGAGAGGTGGGAGACCTTCCTCCCTGTTTGCGGACTTGCGCGGACACTCTAATTTTCCACCATTGAGGAGCGGAGATTAAGAGAACCAGCTACAACTCCTTGGATCTCACCAGGCTCCCTTTTGCGGCGAAAGACCACATTTGAGCATCTCGCCGAGATGCGGGAATGGAAGAAGCCACCTTGCAGCTTCTCCGCGGTGTGGCTTGCCTGACTTACCCCTAGGAATGAAGAGGAGACTTGTAATAACCCGACGAGGCACTGAAAACCAAATGGCAAAGAAGGTATCACAGGACATTTGGGAGGAACACACACCTTTGTGAGTGTAATTGGACGAGTGGGAAAGAGGTTCCCTCTTAAAAAGCACAACAATCCTTTGAGAGAAATTGAGTTTCCCCATTTTGCCAAGATATTGAAGACAAATCAATGTATTGTACGTTTGATGTAAGATGAGAACTTTATGAAGTTTTCTGTCCAAGAGCTTAAACGATGACTACCCCAGCCCTGCTGCCCCTCTCTGGACGTAGGATACCACCTCTAAACCTGGGGCCACCCTCCTTCCCACATCACAGGGCTACCTTGAGACTTTCTGAGAAGTTCATCCTTCTCCTGATTCTTAGTGCCTTCATCACCCTGTGTTTTGGGGCATTCTTTTTCCTACCAGACTCTTCAAAACACAAACGCTTTGATCTGGGTTTAGAAGATGTGTTAATTCCTCATGTTGATGCCATGAAAGGGGCTAAAAACCCTGAAGTCTTCCTGATCCATGGACCCGATGAACACAGACACAGGTTTGTTCATTTCAGAGTTCTGGTACCAACATTTGGCCGAACAAGGTACAGGTATCGCATCAAATCTTTTTTTTGGAGTGCTATTTAAATTTTTAAGATTAGGTAAGAGTTGTAATAGAGTTCTATTTCAAAACTGGCCGAATAGAACTGAAGACTGGAAGGATTCCTAAAATCCCACCTAAAGTTCAGCTCGATCGATCATTGTATGTAGGAGATCATTTGTGTTCAGAATTGTGTGTGTTGTGGACAGTTGGGAATGGAGGTAGAAAACTTAACCTGAAGAAATAGTGACATAAGCTTGCACTTGTATTTATTAAGAATGAGTTGCTTTCAATCATTGTGAGACAATGTGAAATCAACACTTAAAATCTTGACAGCTCCTTTGGGTTTGTCCTCCCAAAGGGCTTTCATTTTCTGGCTTGTAGTTGAAGCTTAGTGGTGAAGCTTAGCTCTTTAGGATGACAAACAGGAAAAGAATACACCTGTCATTGCTTAACTTGTGAAAATACCTTAATTTTGTTCTTTCCAGGGGATGTTTGTTGGTCCTCTATAGGGAATCTGTTCAAGGTATCATCGAATCCTAAGCCATTTCTCTTTGTGAGACTTAGAGACAAGATTTTGTTATTTTTCTGAAATTAAATTTTGCTCTGATTTTTTTTAAAATGTAAGAGATGGACTATGTGAAGTAACTATTAGACTTTGAACCCCTATTAAGGGGTTCATATTCTTCTAGATCAAATTTGAAGTGAGCTCTTGGGAGAGTAAAGCCAAATTAGGATAAAACAGGAGCACTGATTACAGTTCTTTTAAGTCATTTATATATTTTTATTCAACAGTTTGGAGAAGTAGTTTACTTCAAACCTACCCTCTTTTCTCAATCTCTTAATTCTTGAGTTTGTGAAAGAAAAAGCATGTATTTGATTTCACTTTTCAACCTATGTTAGTTTCAACTTTTTATTGAACATGAGGTATTTGAAAAAGCTTAGGTTCATATGTGAGCCTGAGTTAAATATTTGGGAAAATGCACTGTTTTAATGAGGACTGTTTTTTCTTTTTTCTTCTCAACCTGGTTGATTCATTACTTGCATGGTCCTTTGACTTTTGACTGAACCTTAAAGAGTAGTTACTTTTAGCATTGTTTTGTACTATTCTTTTGTAACTAAGTTAATCTAGTTAATCTGAAATTTTTGACATTTTCAACTTCTGTACTCTTAGATTTCTTTACTTTTCCTCTTTGCTTTTTGTGACTTAAAAAAAATCTGATACGATTTGTGAAATATGTTACTGAAAAATTAACACTGAAAGTACTGTTTTCCTTGAAAACTTTATTTCCCATGGTGTTTGTATAATTTCTGATGAATGTTTGAAAAAAAAAGGTGTTATTTAAAACTGGCTTCAGAGCTCTTTGATAGTAGCCATGCATTAAACATTTAATTCTATTATTTTAGTAATCTGTCCAGTTAAAAAAAAAATTGGGTGGCCTAAAAGTTTAAAATATGGCCATGTTCTAGTTTAAAAACATTTACATAGAAAAATTCTGAATTAAGTGGAGTTAAAATATACAATTTGAATGAAAATAGAGATGTGCATTTTATTCACTTTTTTTATTGTTAAATCATAGCTGTGTACATTAGTGCAATCAAGGGGTACAATGTGCTGGTTTCATATACAATCTGAAATATTCTCATCAAACTGTTCAACGTAGCCTTCATGGCATTTTCTTAGTTCTTGAATGTAGACATTAAAAAGTCTACTTAAATCATTTACAAAAGAATTCTTAAATTTATATAGCCTGTGAATATACGTGCGTGTAGCTATTTAAAACTACTGGGTTCCTGAATTTGGAGCAAGAAATTGCTCATTGAGTTCTTTTAGGAAGGCTTGTGGGCATGGTGAGTGAACCAGATCTTGAGTTTGGTATGCGAAGAGTCTGGAGAGCAGGCGATACATACGAGAATGTTTTGGAATCTGTTTGATTCCTGAGGTTTGAAATCGAGAATTCAAATAGGGTTTGGTTAGTAAGAGCTCTTTGTTTATCTCTGTACATTTCTGTGGTTATATCAGTTAATTTATATCTTTGCTTAGTGTGTTATTTGGTGTTTATTATATGTGAAACAGTTTGTAGTAGTAAACATTTTTTTTTACTTTGAGCAAAGAAATATGGTATAGGTTTAAAATATTGAAAATGTGAAATCACAAAACATTAATGTGTAGCATTTACAGAATTAGTTGGTATTAAGGTCATACTTATTCTAGGCATGGGCCAAAGAAACCTTTATTTAGAAAATACAGATTGATGGTTTATCTTAAATTGTGTGGGTGTAGTTAAGGGTACAGGATAGAAAGTTACTATTAAGTAATGGAAAATAAATTATAGCCATTCTTTCTTTTTTTTTTTTTTTTGCAGTTTTGGCCAGGGCCGGGCTTGAACCTGCCATCCCTGGTATATGGGGCTGCCCCAGGAGCTGCCCTGAAAATGTGAAATCACAAAACATTAAATTAATGTGTAACATTTACAGAATTAGTTGGTACTAAGATCATACCTATTTTGGGCATCGGTTAAAGAAATCTTTATTTAGAAAATACAGATCTGTGGTTTATTTTAAATTGTGTGTGTGTAGTTAAGGGTACAGGATAGAAAGTTACTATTAAGTAATGGAAAATAAATCGTGGCCATTATTTCTTATTCACAGTACTTGTTGAATTGGCATTTCTTTTTTTTTTTAAGATACACAATATGCATTTTATTTAATTTGAATGAGAAAAAAATCATCCTTTTTGTCAGAAGCCAAATTTCTAATGCATTTATATCACTAGCAGAAACCTTACTCTTTGCTTACTCATTTTCACAAGTGTTTGTGGTATTTACATCATATTACTACAATTAGGCAACCATTACAATGAATTTTTCCATCTATAGGATATATGAAATGAGTTGGCATTTATTTTTTAATGAACTAGTTTAGTGTAATATTTTTGGTATTTAAGCACTGGAGTCAGATTGCATGGATTCATACCCTAGTTTGCCACTGATCAGATGTGTGATCTTGAGCAAGTTTTTAAACTCTATGCCTAAGTTGCTTCCTCTGTATAACAGTGGTTTCTACTTTATAGGTTGTTGTATTGAAAGAGATAATACATGCAAAGCACTCAGCATAGTTCCCAGCATTTAGTAAATGCCCAGTAAATGTTAGGAATTAGTAGTACTAATTAAAGTTGTAATGGAGTATTTTAATTCTGGCTCCGATTTGCTTTGAGTACTGTATGTTTCTGAAAAGTTAAAGTTTGACTAATATTTTAAAAGTACATCAGAATCTTACTGTGTAAATAAACAATACATCACCAAAGTAGTTAGCAAGAATACATATTGCATATGTACTGTGTCAGGCAGGCCCTGATTTTATAGAGGAGGAGATGATGGGCATTAAATAAATAAATTTTATTTTGAGGTGTGATGAGAGTTATGGAGGTGTACTTAGTGCTCTCTGAGCACATGAACTGGGTGACCCCTGCCAATGGAGTGCAGGTGGAGGGAGCCGTGGGAATAGGGACACTTCAGAAACAGAATGAGTAGGACTTTGCCAAGTGAAGCAGAGGTAAGGGTTGGAGGGAGAAGTGGTCAAAGCAAAGGACTCATATTTGAGAGCCCTAAGGTAAAAAAGCCTGACATCCACAGGAGGGTCTGGGGAACGCAGTATGGCTCATGTAGAGAGCAGCTATGTGGGGTTAGGTAATGAAACTAGATAGGAGGTCAGATTTGGGTTGCATACAGGTTTTTTTGGCCTCCTTATCCTTGTCAACAAAAGTTTGAATTAGTTGTCAGCATTCACAAATCAGGAGATTTCACATGAAAGTCTAGATTTCTTATTTCTCATGATAAATTAGAGAATATGGCAACTGTCAACTGTATTTTCAGAAGATAACAGTCAACTGGAACCAGGTAGCAGCTGCTTCCTAGAGCTGTGGTCCCCCAACCCCAGGAGGCGGGTGTGTGTGTGGGCAGTATTTCTCCTGGCCTGTGGCCTATAGATCTATTAAGAACCGCATAGCAGGAGGTGAGCAGCTGGTGATCAAGCAAAGCTTCATCTTTATTTACAGCCCCTTCCCATCACTCACATTTTAGCTCTGTCTCCTGTCAGATGAGTGGTGGCATTAGGTTCTCACGAGAGCACAAACCTACTGTAAACTGTCTATGTGAGGGATTCATGCACACTCCTTATGAGAATGTAATGCCTAATCTGAGGTGGACCTGAGGCAGTGCTGCTAGTGCTGGGACCATCTAGTTTCAGGAAAACAAGCCTAGTCAGGACTGCCACTGATTCTGCATTACGGTGAGTAGTATAATTATTTCATATATATAACGTATTATAATGTAATAATAATACAAACAAAATGTGCAATAAATGTAATATGCTTGAATCATCCCACAACCACCCCCTCCACTCATCCCTCTCCCCTCCATGAAAGTTGTTTTCTATGAAACCAGTCCTTAATGCCAAAAAGGTTGAAGACCACTGCTCTGGAGGGTCATGTGCTCTCCATTTTATGCCACTCAGTTAAGATGGCAAATAAGTAAATATAATGAGTCAATACCTAACCTGGTTGTTGAGTTTGCAATTTCTAGGGAGATCCTAGAGAATTTGTAGTTAAATATTTTGGTCTTTATCCTAAATACTATGTGAAGACATTGAATGGTTTTCATAAAAGCAGAGGAATGACATTATCATTTTAATTATGATATGAAAAGGAGCAGGAGGTAACAAGTTAGAGGGTCTGAATGACAGAGTATGTTGGCTTCATGGTGATAGTGGAAGAGAGAAATTAGTGAAGAAGAGTGGTTGATTCAAGAGATGTTAAAACTATTAAGCTTCACAGACAATGGTGATTTGTTGAATGTGGCAGCTAAAGTAGAAGGATGAGGGAGTCCAGGATAACTTTTAGTTTTTGGGTTACATGGCCATGGATTGCTAAGAAATACAGTATACACTACTTGTAATTTATGCTTTAATTTATATAAATGAACTTAGTATATTTCATGAGGAAACTACTATGTTCCTTCTATTAAATAGTTTATAAACAATCCAGAATTTTAGAACTGTCAGCACACACATACCTTTTAGATGATAATGACATCAAATGTATAGCTTGGTATTGATTATGATAATTTTTTAGTGTCTATGAGTTTTGAAGTTCCCCAAACAGAAATTGATTATAATATAAATGAATGTTGTTATACACTGATAGACATATGATATAGTGTTTGTAATTTTTGTATATAATACATTTAGATAATTAAAAATTTACTTATAAATTTTTTTGTTGTTTTGAAACTGACATTTGTCATTTATTTTATATAATGACACGGCATTATATAAATAGACTTTTTTTTTTTTTTAACATTTATTTGAACAGCTGTGGGTTTCATCCCCCAGTCAGGATGTTTTTAGTCTGAATTGAATACATGAGGGTCAGGTATATATTTACCTCTGAGAATTTCTTTACAGGGAACAAAGGGAACCAAATATAGGCTTTGGAGTCAGAAGGACCTAAAGTTGCATCTTGGTTCTACTACCTAGTTGTATGACATTGTATTAGACAATCACTCATGCTGACCAGTGTGGTAGCCACTGGTCACATATGGCTGTTGCACTCGAAATGTGGCTAGTGCAGATCGAAATGTGCTTTAGTGAGAACTTCTCAGTTTTTTCATGTCATGATTTTGTCTTTTGATTCAGTTTTGCTTTTTATTACAAGAGTAGAGATTTTAAATTACTACAGTGAATTTAATTTTCTTGCCATTTTTCTTCATCTTAATCCCTCTTTAATGTCTTTTTCCCCCCTATCCTGTTGTTTACTTATATAGCTTTCTACTCCTATTTGGGGAGAGGTCACACCATTTTATCAACTAATAAATCTGCTGGGTTTTCTGTTTCACTTGTATTTCTCTCCATTGGTTCATGGTTATTTTTCCCACTTTGCTTTATTTGGTTGCGAATTATTATGTAAGGTCTGTTTACATTTGACCTTTGCCAACAATAGTTTGTGGTATTATAGATGTCTTCACCGCATTTTCTTTTTCGTTGTTGTTGGCTTATCCATTGAGTGAATACCTTTTAGCTCTGTAGTTGATCTGTACAGCTCTCAGTCTAGTGTCGGCTGTTCTGCTCTTGATAGCATCTTTAGTAGTCTCAACTGTTTGGTACTGAAGCAGATTTTTTTTGTAATTCCCAAGTTCAGAGTACACTTGACAGTATGGACAGCCACTAACATTCTTTTTGTTTTGTCCCTCACCACCCAGAATGGGACTTTGCTTGTACCTATCCGAGAGTTGCTCTCTGACAAAATGTAGCTACCCTGTTTCCCCGAAAATAAGACAGTATCTTATATTAATGTGTGCTCCCAAAGATGCGCTAGGTCTTATTTTCAGGGGACGTCTTATCTTTCCTGTGAGTAGGTCTTATTTTCGGAGGATGTCTTATTTTCGGGGAAACAGGGTAGTTAGATAATAAGTAACTATGTGGAAAGGGAAGTTAAATAGTGCTCTGCATAGAGATTTCAGTCCCATTATCTCATTGGGACAGTCATTGGATCCCTGAGATAAGGTACAATTGGGGAGGGGAGTAGTTTCTGGCTTTTTTTGTTTCATAAAGTAAGGTTTAATTATGTAAAAATCTAAATTATAAGTTAAAGAGTCCTTTCAGATTCTGACATTAGCTTCATGATGGCTCTTCTTTTTTTTTTTTTTTATTGTTGGGGATTCATTGAGGGTACAATAAGCCAGGTTACACTGATTGCAATTGTTAGGTAAAGTCCCTCTTGCAATCATGTCTTGGATGGCTCTTATTTTTTTGATAGTCTTGAGTTTTTGTCACTTTTAGGCTTTATTTGGGGACAGTTCACCAGATATTTTGTATACTTTCGTTTAAAGTCTGATTTTGATGTGAAGCAAAATAATGTGACTTTGCTTTTATTAGTTAAACATCATAAAATCACTGACTATATTAGTGTGTTTTTCCTCCTCAGAAATGAAGACTGTCAGTATGGCATTGTTAAAAGGTATAATGCCAAGGTGTTAAGTCCTATGACACTGAAGGAAAGTGACTCCTAATGCTGTGAATCACTTGAAGTCCAAGTGAGTCCTAGTTTTGCACAAGAAAGAATTCAGGAGCAACAGTGTAGAGTGAAAGTGAGATTTATTCAGAAAGTGTGGAGGGTTTACTCCACCGACAGAATATTTCCCCGGGGTTCCTTTTGCCCTTTTATTTTAGCAGTGGCTTAATTATAGGTTAAAGAAGGGGAGGAATATTCATATTATTTCTTAGAAAGGAGTGGTATTTTCTTGGAATCAGGGGGACTCTCTCTTTTGATTACATACGGTTAAACAGGAAGGGTCATGGTGTCAGGTGCATGATTTGGATGGGAGGGATCTTTAGAAACTTTTATGGTAATGACGTTTTTAGTGTAAGATCAAGAAATGGTCAGTTTCTCTGCCATCTTGGTTCTAACCGGTTGGAGCTTTTTCCGCCTCCATCTAGTTTTGATCAGGGTAGTTCAGAACATGCTTTGGAGGCTTCAGTTATGCAATGGCTGCACGGTTAAGCAATGGCTAAAGCAATACCTGAAGCAGTGCCTGCCAGTTTTCTCTCAACACAATGCAGTGCCCATACGGGGTGTCCTACCTGAGAGCCGCATGTGAATTATGTGAGAACTTTTTTGCTTAGCTGTAGGTGCCGATATCACCAAAATTTTGTACAGTTTTTTTTTTTTTTTTTTTTTTGCTAATCAGCTTTCATTAGTGTTTGTGTACGTTGTGTGTGGCCCAAGACAGCTCTTCTTCCAATGTGTCCTAGAGAAGCCAAGAGTTTGGACACACCTGTTAGGTGAACAGTGTTTATTGGATGTAGAAACATGTTTCCAGGAAATTTGTTTAAGCACTAGTTTATTTGCTCTAAAAAGTAGAATAGCCTTTATAAATTTCTCATGGGTTTTATAAAAAATTTCCAGAGAAAATGTTTATTTTCTCTTATTTATTAGTATTTTTTGGGGACTTTTTTTTTTTTCTTTCAGTTTTTTGGCCGGGACTGAGTTTGAACCCGCCACCTCCAGCATATGGGACTGGCACCCTACTCCTTTGAGCTACAGGCGCTGCCCTCTTTTGGGCCTTTTAATTAAAGTTTCAAACATACTATCTTTGAATATTTCTTCTAAAATATTAACATAGATTTATTAAGTTATTTGATCTCCATAATATGTAGTATGAGATTTTATTTTCTATCATCACTATTTTATATCTGTTCTTGAATTATTTGGAGTTATTTTTATGTTATGTTATTCCATAATAGTATTTCTGATTTTCAAGGTTTTTGTTAATATTATTTTGCTTATTAATAGCTGAGATAGCCCAAATCCACATGGCTTAGTCCATTTTGTGTTGTTACAACAAAATACCACACACAGAGTCTAAACAATAGAAATTTGTTTGGCTCATGGTTCTAGAGCAGTGGCTCTTCACCTTCCTAATGCCATGGCCCTTTAATACAGTTCCTGTGGGTCGTGACTCACAGGTTGAGAACCGCTGTTCTAGAGGTTGAGAAGTAAGTCTAAGCATGGTGCTGACACTTGATGAGGGCCTTCTTGCTGTGTTATGCAATGGTGGAGGGCAAGGGAGTGCATGACAGGGAAGAGGAAAAGGTAAACTCATCCTTACATCAGGAACCTGCTCTCGTGATAATTAACCTGTTCTGGTAACAATAGTATTAATCCATTCATGAGGGCAGAACCCTCGTGACCTAAATACCTCTTGAAGGTTCTCCTCCTCATCACTATGGCATGGGGGATTAAGTTTCCGACACATGAATTTTGGGGCATCATCTAAACCATACTATCACATAACAGACTCATTCCCTTACTTCCCCTGCCATTAGGAAGCTTTTTTTTTTTTTTAATTTTAACCTTTCTCATATATTATCTATGATTGCATGTTGACAGGGTTTTATCATCATTTGCTTACTTTTCTGCATCTTTCCGTAGAAGGGCTCAGTGAGGAAAAATGACTGCAGTTGGGTTACCTTTGTCTTTCCAATGCTTGAAGTACATTTGGTCCATGATAAAAGTATATGTCCCTTAAATAAATGTTTTCTATGACAAGGTGACAAATTCTACAAGAGAACAAAATACAGAGGAGTATTGAAAGGTAAGGTGTAAAAGCAGGAGGAATTATGTCTTAAACTGGGAAGGGTATAGTCTTTAATTAAGGGCTTTTTATAAAAAAAAGGTTGGGAATAATTCATATGGCTCTGTCTAGAATGTACTTATTTCTGTAAATATATTTAAAGTATTTTGCATATCCTATATTGAATTTCTCCTTGTTTAGGAAAAAAGGGAGAAAACAGTAGAGAATATGTAGTGAAATGTTTTCCTATATTTTACTTTTCTTTAATTTTTACATCAGATCTGTAAATTAGGTATCAGTCATCTCATTTTTATAGATATGGGTAGTATAAAATTTAGATCATACCTAAAGTTGGAAAGTTGGTAACATAGAAATCAGTAGTTTACATGGTAAACATTAATTAATTGATTTTTAACTGGAAGAATGTTATGTTCACTACTGTTTGAAAATTATAAAAATGCTAACTATAGTTTGAACTGACTCCACATATTCCTTGGCTAGGAAAATATTTTTTGAAAAAATAGTGTTATTTTTTCTAACTACAAATTCTGTCAAAAAGTTTATTTTGAATGCCATAGAATTTTTGTTGAAACTTTTTTTCCTATTAGAATATGATTATAACAAAGTCTGTGATGAAGATTTGTTTTCAGATTGGGTTCTAGGATTTTTCATAAAGAAAAATGTCCTTCAAAGGGCATCTTTTGCAATGCTTTGTCTTGGAATTTTACATGGTCCCAGAAGGAAGGAATTATTGTATAGGCTGAAGTTAAGAGATAGGGGCTTTAATTTCAGTGTTGTCTTTGCTTGTTGAAGTGTATTTAGATAAGCTATTTAACTTCTTCGTGCTGCGATGTCCTTATTTATGAAATGGAGGAATTGATTGAATCTTTTTAAGATTCCTTCTAGGGCGGCGCCTGTGGCTCAAGGAGTAGGGCGCTGGTCCCATATGCTGGAGGTGGTGGGTTCAAACCCAGCCCCGGCCAAAAAAAAAAAAAAAAAAAAAAAAAGATTCCTTCTAGCTCATGCATTTGAAATACAAGTAATTTTATAAGATATCTAAAGAGTGTGCAGTAATTTAGTTCAGACATTATGAATACTATAAAGATGAAATGTATTTTTCTAAATAGTAATTAGTATCATTTTTGTATACACGTACAAAAATTAGGACTTTAAAAATTATTTTAGAAATGACTAAAGTTTATTTGCATAATATTACATGATTATTTAAAATTATTTAAAATTATTTATTTAAAATCTAGACCAATTTAAAAGTGATAAAATGAATGAAATGACTTTCATACGTTTGTTTCTCATTCATTTAAAAGTATAATTTATTGAGTATTTTATGTGCCAGTCTGAAGGTAATGGGTATATTACAAAAGCATTTTCAGGTGTCATTTTTGAGCCCAGTTAACAATCACACTTCATTTCTTATCTTAGACTTTAGTATAGATTTGTGGAAAACGGAGTCCTTGAGTATTGAGGCCTTAGACACTGCGAAGACTCTTACTACTTCTGAGGCACATTTTTTTTTAAAGACTATAATTTACTAACTTTAATATTGAGTGATGCCACTGAAAGTATCTGTTTTCTTCTTCTTGTAACAAGAACTTTTAGGACAGATTATTCAAATAGTTTAAAAAAAGGGAAATGAGGTTATCCAGAGACCATGAAGAACAATGAAGATATTGTTTTTTCTTTTGACACTTTTTATGCAGTATTTACATACATGGCATTATATTATCAACCTTTGTTACTTACGTAGATCTCTTGGCTGCTCCATAATCATAATTATATTAACATTTTATTTTTTATTTATTTATTTATTTATTTTTTGTAGAGACAGAGTCTCACTTTATGGCCCTCGGTAGAGTGCCGTGGCCTCACACAGCTCACAGCAACCTCCAACTCCTGGGCTTAAGCGATTCTCTTGCCTCAGCCTCCCGAGTAGCTGGGATTACAGGCGCCCGCCACAACGCCCGGCTAATATTAACATTTTAAACTATTGGTAACATTCATTTATTCTGCAAGTATTTTTGAGTATTATGTACTAAACATGCTAAGTATAGGAGATTATTGGAGAAGATTATAGAAGATTAATTTTGACCAGGGGCATAAATTCTAATCTTAGATTCAAATCTTAACATCATTCATAGAGCATGTTATATTTGGAGTCAGACTCTAGGGATCTTAGTGATACATTCCAGCTATGTGAGGTTCTGATATAGGTCATAGGCATTTCTTTGAGAGTTTAGATAAATTATTGCTTATCTTTTTTCATTTTTTTCCTAATATGCAATTATATCATTAATTTATACATTTCTGGATATAGACTAGGTTATCTGGAAATAAGAGGCAAATATCCTTAAGCTTTTTTGATCCAGACCAGGCCCTGGGTTCTGAAAAACAATGCCAAGCATTGTGCTAAATTGAGATCTGGCACAAGTGTATGCACAGTTAGCACTCTGTATCCATGGGTTCTGCATCTGTGTATTCAACCAATCACAGATTGAAAATATTTGGAAAAGTAAAAAAGGATGGTTACATCTGTACTGAACACGTCCAGACTTTTTTTGGTCATTATTCCCCAAACAATACAGTATAATCATTTTTAACATAGTGTTTATATTGTATTACATTAGATATTATAAGTAATCTAGAGATGATTTATTTTATAGAAGAGGAATTGTGTAGGTTAAATGCAAGTTCTATACCATTTTATATAAGGAACTTACGCAGTCGTGGCTTTTGGTATCTGTGGTATCAGCAGGGGGTCCTGGAATCAGTTCTCCATGGATACTGAGGGATGACAATATAGCGCTGTATATAATATAGCTGTATGTAGCTTTATTACAGATAGCTGTATATGGTTATATTTATACATTTATAAAATCATATGTACATATGGGACTTTTTCAGTTACTTGGTAATAAGATGGCATCTAATATGAAGTTTGGTATACTGTGTCTGTTACATATGTAATAATAGTGAATTATTCTCTGTTAATTTGTGATATGATTAGTAAACATTTTCCTTTGTATAACCTAAATATTTTTCCTTTACTTAAAAAGACTGGTAACACCTAGGGTAAGGTGAACATTGAGCAGCTGTTTCTTCCTGCAGATCGTTTGTGTAAATGTAAATTAATAAAATTTCATGAAGAGCAGTTTAATTATTTCAGCTAATTTAAAGTGCATATTCTTTGATTCAGCAGTTCTTATAGAAACTTAAACTTGGAGGCAGCGCCTGTAGCTCAGTGGGTAGGGCACCGGCCACATACACTGGGGCTGGTGGGTTTGAACCTGGCCCGGGCCAGCTAAAACAACAATGACAACTGCAACAACAACAAAATAGCCCGGCATTTTTTTTGGTTGCAGTTGTCATTGTTGTTTAGCTGGTCTGGGCTGGATTTGAACCAGCCAGCCTTGGTGTATGTGGCTGGCACCGTAACCACTGTGCTACGGGTGTCAAGCCTGTTTGTTCAGTTCTAAGAGTTCTTTACATTTTCTGGACACTAGATCTTTATTAGATAACACAGATCGCAAGTATTTTCTGCCTTTCTATACGTTGTCTTTTCACTTTATAATGTCTTTTGATGCACCCAAGTTTTAAATTTTGATACTGTCCAATTTATTTGTTTTCTTTTGTTGCTTGTCCAAGGTCATGAAGACCCCTACCCTTTTTTTTTTTCTAAGAGTTGTTATATTGATTCTTATGTTATTGATACATATTGAATTAATTTTTGTGTATGGAGCGAGAGGTCCAATGTAATTATTTTTTATGTGGTTATCTGGTTGTCTCAGTACCATTTGTTGAAGAGATTATTTTTTCCTCATCCAATGGTATTGGCATCCTTTACTTCTGGACTCTTAGTTCTTTTCCATTTGTCTGATTTTATGCTAGTATACACTATTTTGATTACTGTAGCTTTGTAGGAAGTTTTAAATTTGGGAAGTGTAAGTATTCTAGCTTTGTTATTTTTCAATGTTGTTTTGGCATTTCAGGGCCACTGGGTCCCTTATGAATTTGAAGATCAGCTTTTCAATTTCTGCCAAAATGGCTTTTAGAATTTTGACAGGGATTATGTTGAATGTGTAGCTTGCTTTGGGTACTGTTGTCATCTTAACAATATTAAGTCTTCCAGTTCATGACCCAGGGATACCCTTCTATTTGGGGGGGTTTTCTTTAATTTCTCTCTGCAATGCTTTTAATTTTTAGTGTACAAGTGTTTAACCTGCTTTGTTAAATTTATTCTTAGGGATTTTATTGTTTTGTGTGGTATTAAAAAGGCAATTGTTTTCTTAATTTTCTGTTTTTGTTTTTGTTTTTAATCTGGTATGTAGAAACACAAATGATTTTTTTTCTTTTTTTTATTGTTGGGGATTCATCGAGGGTACAATAAGCCAGGTTACACTGATTGCAATTGTTAGGTAAAGTCCCTCTTGCAATCATGTCTTGCCCCCATAAAGTGTGACACACACCAAGGCCCCACCCTCCTCCCTCCTTCTCTCTTTCTGCTTCCCCCCATAACCTTAATTGTCATAATTGTCCTCAGAAACACAAATGATTTTTGAGTGTTGATTCTGTATCCTACAACTTTGCTGAATTTGTTTATTAGCTCTAGTAGTCATTTTGTGGATTCTTTGGGAGATTTTACATATATATAAGATTGTGTCATTTGTGAATAGAGATAGTTTTACTTCTTTCCAATTTGGATACCATTTTTTTTTCTTGTATCGTTGTTCTGATTAAAACTTTCAGTACCAGTGTTGAATAGCAAAGGTAAAAATGGGCATCTTTGTTTTACTATTGATCTTAGGGGGAAAGCTTTTAGTTTTTTGCCATTGAGTATGATGTTAGCTATTTTTTTTTTTTTTTTTTTTTTTGAGGCAGAGTCTTACTTTGTCACTCTTGGTAGGGTGCATGCAGTAGCATCATAGCTCACAGCAACCTCAAACTCCTGGGCTCAAGTATCCTCTTGCCTCAGCCTCCCAAGTAGCTGAGGTGACAGGTGCCCACCACAATGCCTGGCTAATTTTTTTTTTAGAGCCGGGTCTCACTTTTGCTCAGGTTGATCTCAAACTCTTGAGCTCAGGCAGTACACCTACCTTGGCCTCCCAGAGTGCTAGGATTACAGGAGTGAGCCACCCTACCGTCTTTCTCATGTTGAGGAAGTTCCTTCTGTTCCCAGTTTGTTATGTATATTTATCATAAAGAGGTATTGAATTTTGTTAAATGACTTTTGCATCAATTGAGATGATCATATGTCTTGTTCTCTTCATTTTATTAATATGGTATTATATTCTTTTTTTTTTTTTTTTTGAGACAGTCTCACTATGTTGCCTTTGAGTGTGTGGCTACTCACTGAGCTATGGGTACTGAGCCTTGATTGGTTTTCTTGTGTTGAACTGTCTCTGCATTTCTGGGATAAAGTCCACTTGCTCATGTATATATTACTTTTATCATATTGTTGGATTTAGTTTGCCAGTACTTTTTCGAGGCTTTCTTTTGTTCTTTTTTCTTTGAGGCAGGGTCTCTCTATATTGCCCATGCTAATCTTAAAACTCTTGGGCTCAAATGATCCTCCCACCAAGGTCTTCTGAGTAGTTGGGGATTATAGGCATGCATCACTACCTCTGATATTTGTTTGTTTGTTTATTTATTTTGAGACAAAATCTCCATGTTGGGCTCAAACAATCCTCTTGCCTCAGTTTTTCTATTTTTAGTAGAGATGGGGTATCGATTTTTGCTCAAGCTGGTCTCAAACTCGTGAGCTCAAGCAATTCACCAGCCTCGGCCTCCCAGAGTGCTAGGATTACAGGTGTGAGCCACCATGTCTGGCCAGTGTCTGGCGGATTTTGCATCTATATTTACATGGGATATTGGTCCATAGTTCTCTTGTGATGTCTTTTGCTGGCTTTGCTATCAAGGAAGTTCAAGCCTCATAGAACGAGTTAGAAAGTGTTACCGCCTCTTACTTTTTTTTTTTTTTTGAGACAGAGCCTCAAGCTGTCACCCTGGGTATAGTGCTGTGGCATCACAGCTCACAGCAACCTCCCAACTCCTGGGCTTACGCGATTCTCTTGCCTCAGCCTCTAGTCCCAGGGAGCTGGGACTAGAGGCGCCTGCCACAACACCTGGCTATTTTTTGGTTGCGGTTGTCACTGTGGCAGGCCCGGGCTGGATTTGAACCCACCAGCTCTACTGTATGTGGCTGTCGCCTTAGCCATTTGAGCTACAGGTGCCAAGCCCCCTCTTACTTTTTTAAAAGAGTTTGAGAGGTATTGGTGTTAATTCTTTAAATGTTTGGTTGAATTCACCAGTAAAGCCATCTGGTTCCAGACTCTTCTCTTTTGGGAGTTTTTTGATTTCCTGATTCAGTCATCTTACGTGTCATAGGTTTATTCAGATTTTCTATTTTTCTTGAATCAGTTTTTGTAGTTATGTATTTCTACATTATCTTCATCTAGATTATCTAAGTTTTTGTACAATTGTTCTTAATACTTTTTAATCCCTTTTATTTTCTGTAAGATTGGCAGCAATCTCTCCATTTTCACGTCTGATTTTATGTATTTGCATCTTTTTTTTTTTTTTTGGTTTTTGGCCGGGGCTGGGTTTGAACCCGCCACCTCTGGCATATGGGACCGGCGCCCTACTCCTTGAGCCACAGGCACCGCCCAGCATCTTCTCTTTTTTTGTTAATTAGCTAAAGGTTTATCAATTTCGTTGATCTTGTCAAAGAACCAACTTTTAGTTTTCTTGATTCTATTTTTTTAAATTCTGTTTTGTTTATTACTACTCTAATTTTTATTCTTTTTCTCTTTTGCAATTTTTAGGTTTAGTTCTTATTTTTCTAATAATTCCTTAAGTTGTAAAGTTGCATTATGACTTGAGACCTTTTATTTTTATTTTTATTTTTGCAGTTTTTGTCTGGGGCTGGGTTTGAACCCACCACCTCCGGTATATGGGCTGTTGCCCTACTCCTGTGAGCCACAGACGCTGCCCATTGAGACTTTTTAAATGTAGGCGTTTACTATTGTGACTACCTTCTTCTGAGCACTGCTTTTGTTGTATCCCATAAGTTTGGCTATGTTGTGCTTTGGTTTTCATTCCTCGCTAAGTATTTTCTAACTTCTCAAATGATTTTGATTTCTTCTTCAACCTGTGTAAAAGAGTGCATTGTTTAATTTCTACATATTTAAGAGTTTTCATTTCTCTTACTGATTTCTACTTCATTTCATTCATTGTGGTCAGAGAATAGACTTTGTGTAATTTAATCTCTTTAAATTTATTGAGACTTACTTTATGGCTTAAAATATGGCTTATCCTGGAGAGTGTTTCATGTGCATTTGAGAAGAATGTGTATTCTTTTGTTATTGGATAAAGTGTTTTGCACATGTCTATTAGGTCTCATTTTATAGTATTATGTAAGTCTTCTTTTTCCTTACTAATTTCCTTTCTAGATGTTTTAATTACTATAGAAAGTGGGGTTTTAAAATCTCTATTATTTTATTTTTTAAAATTGTTATTATTTTTAAATTGTCTGTTTTTTTCTTCACTCCTGAAAATATATTTTCGGTTCTTGTGTTTGGTGTTTATGCTTGTAATTGTTTTATCTTTTTGATGAATTGGTTTCCATAAATATTTTGACAGATGTAATTTGCAGAGTCCGAGCCCTAGCATCGTGACTTATAAAGTATAAGAGAGGATTTGGAATTGGGGATTTTGGTTTACTCACCCATGCTGTTTGGCTTTCTCATTTTTGAGTGCAAGGACTTTGATTAGGTCTAGATGAGCAGTCAAGTGGAGCTGTCTGGGAGGAGTCTCTTTCTTGTAGGATTGGAGTTGAATAGTCAGCAGTTCACTCCAGGCAAAATGGATGCCTGTCAGAGTGCCCTTTTCTCAGCAGTCTTGCAGAATGATATGACGTATCTTCAGGTGATAGTTTTCTCCCAGGTAGATGGGCAGCAGGAGAGCCCCTTCCAGGAGTGACTAAGGCAAATTCTCTTAGCCTGTGGTGGAGGACACAGCAGTTCTTAACTCAGGGCACATGAGTAGCCTTGCAGGAATAGTTGAGCGACAGGCTCGGTCCCAGGTCTCTTTCCCAGATTCCTGAAAGGGTTTTCTATCTGGGTGTGTAATAGTAATTAGTTAACTATGGGCTGATGGACTGCCTTCTTGCATTCCACCTTATTCTCATCTACACCAGATTCAGAGTAACTTGGGGTTTTAAGCGTGTTGGTGGGGTGCTTTCCCGTTCTACACTGTTTGAATTGCCTTAGTAAGAATTAAGAGGAGGTGAAGTAAAGGCACATGATTAGGTCTTATTCCCAGAATGCTTCTCTGTTTGCATTTCAACAAATTGCTGGAGAGGAATCTTGGGTACAAATAGTAGAAACCAATTGTGTAACGTGCAAACAGATACTTATTGAAAGGATACTGGGTTGCTTTCAGAATTAAAGTCTGGAGAACTAGATTTAGAAAATATGCATTAAATGAAGCCAGTATGCTGAACCACAGAGAAGATTAAGGAATGGTCATGATACCACTGTCTGTGGGGTCTCTTTACACTGACGGGATACATCTGCTTTTAGAGTGATTTCTTAAATTGAGTCTTTATTTCTTTACATCACTTGCTTCAAGCGTATAGTTCCAGCCAGAGCATCTAACTGCCTATGCATATGTGATAGACCCCTGCCCTTGCTGAGAGAGGTTAGGATTAGGTATCTTGAACTTTCTGCGTTTTGTAGGATGAGAAGGGATTCTGCTATCAATATTCTAATGAATTCCTGAATGTTTTGGCAGCTTGAGAAACATGAAATAAACTGAAAAAGACCTTAAGTTTTATTACAGTGACTTGTGATAAAACAAGGGAATGAAGTTCTTACTTGTCCTGTGCTGTTTGGAAATATCAATATAAATAAACTTTCTGAACTTTTCAGCACTTTCTGTTGAGGAGTTTATCCATAGTAATGAGTCAGTACTACTCCCGCCCTTCCTCAGAGGGAACTTGGAAACATGGGGGCATTTTTTGGTTGTCATAAGGATGGGGGTGAGTGCACTATTGGCTCTTAGTGGATGGGGACCAGGTATGCTAAACATCCCTTAGTGTCCTGGTGGTTTAGCACAACAAAGAATTGAATTATCCTCCTTATAATTTTAGTAGTGCATGTGAGAAACATTAGGTTAAGGTGAATAATCTTTTTTTTTTTTTTTTTTTTGTCCGAGACAGAGTCTCAAGCTGTCGCTCTGGGTAAAATGCCTTGGTGGCGTTACAGCCCACAGCAACCTCAAACTCCTGGGCTTAAGCAAGTTGCTTGCCTCAGCCTCCCAAGTAGCTGGGACTACAGGCGCCTGCCACAACGCCCAGCTATTTTTTTTGTTGCAGTTGTCATTGTTGTTTGAGCTGGCTCTGGGCTGGGTTTGAACCCACCACCCTGGGTGTATGTGGCTGGCGCCCTGCCGACTGAGCTATGGGCGCTGCCCTATGTGAATAATCTTGATGAGGGGCTGCAGGTTATTACTGTCCTCCTTTGCTTCACTGTCCACGCCTTCTGGCTTGAGTGTTATTTTTCACTTCCTTGCTTTGCTGTTCTCTTTCCTTAGTTTTAGGGACTTGATTCCTTTTCAAGGTAAAAAAAAATTAAAAAAAACAAAAAAACTAGCTCTAGTGGCGTACAAAAATTAACTCAAATGGATCAGAGACCTAAATGCATGCACTAAAGCTATAAAACTCAGAAGAAAACTGGAAAAGCTTCATGATCTTGGATTTATAATTTGTTAGATATGATGCCAAAATACAGATAACAAAAGAAAAATATGTAATTTGGATTTTATTAAAATCTGATACTTTTTCTTTGAGATGGAGTCTGTCTTTGTCACCCTTGGTAGAGTGTTGTGGCATCATAGCTCATAATAGCCTCAAACTCTTGGGCTCAAGTGATCCCCTTGCCTTAAGCCTCCCAAGTATCTGGGACTGTAGAAGCCTGCTACAATGCCTGGCTGTTTTTAGAGACGAGGTCTTGTTCTTGCTCAGGCTGATCTCAAACTGCTGAGCTCAGGCAATCCACCCACTTTGGCCTCCCAGAGTGCAAGGGTTACAGGCGTGAGCCAACATGTCCGACCTAAAATTAAAAACTTTTATATGTCAAAGGACACTATAATCTATTAACTATCAGCAAACGAAAAGCCACCCCCACAGAATGGGAGGAAATATTTGCAAATTTTATATTTGATAAAGTCTTGATGCCCAGTATATATAAAGAATTCCTGTAACCCAATAAGCTGATAAAAAAGTAGACAAAGGACTTGAAAAGATGTTTCTCCAAAGAAGATGTATAGATGACCAATAAGCACACATAAAGGTGCTGAACGTCACTAGTCTTTAGGGAAACGTAAATCAGAACCACAGTAAGATACCATTTCACGGGCAGCGCCTATGGCTCAGTGAGTAGGGTGCCGGCCCCGTATACTGAGGATGGCAAGTTTGAACCTGACCCTGGCCAAACTGCAACCAATAAAATAGCTGGGTGTTGTGGGGAACGCCTGTAGTCCCCGCTACTTGGGAGGCTGAGGCAAGAGAATAGCTTAAGCCCAAGAGTTTGAGGTTGCTGTGAGCTGTGATGCCACGGTACTCTACCGAGGGTGACATAGTAAGACTCTTGTCTCAAAAAAAGAAAAAGATACCAATTCACATCAATAACAAGTGTTGACAAGGTGGTAGAATTATTGGGACTTCTGTGCATTCCTGTAAAAGTGTAAAATGGTGCAGCAGCTATGGAAAGCAGTATGGTGGTTCCTCAAGAATAGAATTACCATATGATCTAGCCATTCCCCTTCGAAATATATATACCCAAAGAAGTGAAAGCAGGAAATCACACAGATATTGTATACCCATATTCATAGCAGCATTCTTTTTATAGCTAAAAGGTAGAAGCAACTTGAGTGCCTGTCAACAGATGAATGGATAAACAAAATATGGTGTACACATAACAATGAAATATTATTCAGTCTTAAAAAGGAAGGACATTTTAACACATAGTACATTATGGTTGAAACTTGAAGACATTATGCTAAGTGAAATCAACCATATGGAAAAGTATAAATATTATTGTATGAGGTACCTAGCGTCAAATTCATCGAGACAGAAAGTGGAATGGTGGTTGCAAGGATCTAGGGAGAGGAGTTTAATGAGATCGTAGTTTCTGTTGAGGAAAGTTAAAAAATTCTGGTGATGGGTGGTGGCAGTGGTTGCACAGCAGTATGAATAGACTTAATGCTACAGAACTGTACATTTAAAAATGGTTAAAATGGGGTGGCACCTGTGGCTCAGAGAGTAGGGCGCTGGACCCATATACCGAGGGTGACGTGTTCAAACCCGGCCCCAGCCAAACTTCAACAAAAAATAGGCGGGTGCCTGTAGTCCCAGCTACTCAGGAGGCTGAGGCAAGAGAATCTTCTAAGCACAGGAGGTTGCTGCGAGCTGTTGACGCCATGGCACTCTACCGAGGGCAATGAAGTGAGACTCTGTGTCTTAAAAACAAAAATGGTTAAGATGGTAAATTTTGTTATGTATATTTTATCACAGTAGTAATGATAAAATTCTGGCTTCATTCCAAGTCCATGTTCTTTAGTTTTTCTTTAAAAACTTTTATAGAAATATCACTCAATATGTGGGTGCATTCTTTGTGTAGCACCCAAATCTATTCTTTGATTAGAATAGTTGTGATTCTAATCAAAGTAGCAGTTGGTTTAAATGCAACTGGTATAGATTGTTATGATTTGAATTAGGGGATGCTGGCAATGTGTGGCTCTTAGTGTCTGAGGGAACAAACGCTGTAACTGTCTCATCCCTGTCTTACGTGAGTGATATGAATCATTCCACATCATTAAGTCCAGTAACTCAAATGGAGTGAATTTAAAACAACATAAAAGGTAGTTTTAAATGCAAAAGTATGGGTTTAGAACCATGCCATTAGTTTTTGGGCTCCAGGGCTTGAAGCTCAGGATAGGAGACTGTGTTTGTTTGGTCTGCCTTAACAAAATACCATAAACTGAGTGGTTTAAACAATGGATATTATTTCTCACAGTTCTGAAAGCTGGGAAGTCTAAGATGAGGGGCTGGTTGATTTGTTTCCTGGTGAGGGCTTTCTTTCAAGTTGGTAGACTGCCATCTTCTCCGTGTGTTCCCATGTGGCCTTTCCTCTGTGCATGCACGTAGAGAAATCAGCTCTCTTTCTCTTCTTCTTGTAAGGCCCTACTCTAATCCTAATTATCTCCCAAAGTCCCCACCTCTAAATACCATCCCTGGGGTTGGGGGGGGGGTAGGGATCTAACGTGAATTTTTGGGGACACAGACATTCAGCCTGTAACAGGGATAATCTGAGACAGAATGTCTTAGGAACATCAAGGTCTATGTGCAGACCACAGAAACAAGCTGTCAATTTGGAGAGGCTAGACAGAGAGGGAGGATGTGAGCCAGTAAGACCATTAACAATATGAAGAGAGGGAAGGTTCCAGGCCAGCGAAGAAGATGGCAGAGCTTTGAGCAATTATAACAAGGAGAGATGGATGGCTACAGTAGGTTTTTTGCTGAGTTCTTACTGCCTCGGGTATATGTAGGCTGAAAAGACTTGATAGAAATGCTTATAGTCTTCTGGGCCTGGGGCTACACTAAAGACTGAGTAATATTTTATTTCACAGGAACATAATAAATAGCAGAACTCTTTAAAAAATAACATTTAAAATAAATTTTTATACCTTGACAGATGACCTATAATGAGTTTCTATTTTGATTTAAGGATGATTTCTTAAAATCAGCAACTGGTGTATCAATGTTCTTTCTGGCCTCTCTCGTTTGTTTATTCATTTATTATTTATTTTTAAATTAAATTTAGAAACAGGATCTCTAAATGTTGCTTACGCTGGTCTTTTTTTTATTATTTTTTTATTAAATCATAACTGTATACACTGATATGATCATGGGGCATCATACATTCGCTTCATAGACCATTTGACACATTTTCATCAAAATGGTTAACATAGCCTTCCTGGCATTATCTCAATTAATGTGCCAAAACATTTACATTCTACATTTACCAAGTTTCGCAAATACCCCTGTAAGATGCACCGCCGGTATGATCCCACCGATCCCCCTCCCTCTACCCCCCCTCTCCGTATTTGGGGCTCTCACATGAAAGCTATAACCCAACTTACGCTGGTCTTGAATTCCTGGGCTCAACTAATCTTTCTCTTTCAGCCTCTTAAGTACCTGGAATTATAATCTTGAGCCACTGTGCTTCTTCTTCTTCTTTTTTTTTTTTTTTTTTTTTGCAGTTTTGGCCAGGGCCAGGCTTGAACCCACCACCCCCTGGTATATGGGGCCGGCGCCCTACTTCTTGAGCCACAGGCACCTCCTGTGCTTCCTCTTTTAATGGTAAATTTTGATGAAAATTATGAATTTTGGGGAGAGAATCTTTACAATGACCAGAAATCTACTCTAACTTTTATCCTTTATACTGCAAGATATCAGTAAATAAGGCCTACTTATAATACCAAGTCATCTCCTAAGATTAAAAAAACAACAGAAGTCTCAGAAGAGACTGAAGATGTTGAAGCCAAAAGAAAGGAGGGAGTTATTACATGCGTAATAGTTTCTCCTTTTTCATGTGTGTGTTGTACTTTCTTAAATTTCTGAATAGGAAGTCTAGGCTTTGTTTTGTTTAGAATCTGTATACTTTTTTCATTATGTGTTTTTAAACTATAACTAAACAATTTAGAAATCTTACAAGGTTTTTTTATAATGAATTTTTATAAATGTGGTTCAGTTATTCCTGTATCTCCATTAACAGTGCTTAGATTTTTTTTTTTTTAAGGAATAAAGTCTTTATTGGGCTCAGACCAGGAGTCCGTGGGTCTTGAGGACCTCTGTGTATTTGTTAATTTTCTTCTCCACGTTCTTTTCAGCCTGTTTCCGTAGCCTCATGAGCTGCTTTTTCTTCTGGTAGTGGATCTTAGCCATCTCCTTCCTCTTCTCCTCCAGGATTGCTGTCACTGCCTGGTACTTCCAGCTAACTTCATGTGCCAGGTGCCCCAGGTAGGCAAACTTTCTTGTAGGCTTCAGTCGTACAACCCTGAGGGCAGCAGGAACCACCATCCATTTTTTCTTGTCATAGGGTGGTGGGATCCCATCGAACACCTTGAGGCTGTCCAGGGCAGCCTGGCCATGCTTGGTGTTGTGGGGCAGCATGCCTCTCACAGTGCGCCAGAAAATATGGCTGGGGGCCCGGAAATGGTAGGGTCCACGAGATGGGTTGGTATTCATCTGTTTGCGGAGGAAGGCCAGGTACTTTAACTTATTTCTGTAAAAATTGCCAGAGATGTTAATGCCCTCGCAACGCACAACCACCATTTTCCGGCCCAGCAGTACCTGTTTGGCCACAATGGCCGCCAGGTGCCCCAGGAGATGGCCTCTGCCATCCAGCACCAGGACCTGCCCCTCCACCATCTTCGGCGGCTGCCTGGGAAAGCAACAGTGCTTAGATTTTAATTCAGGCTATAGGGAAGGCTGAAGAAGAGAAGTGAATTGACAAAACATTGTTTTCCCTTTCAAAACAATTGGTAATAATTTGCTTGATTGAAAAGAAGATGCAGGGGTGGCACCTGTGGCTCCAAGGGGTAGGGTGCCGGCCCCATATGCCAGAGGTGGCAGGTTCAAACTCAGCCCCGGCCAAAAATAAAAAAATAAATTAAGAAAAGAAGATGTATTAGAGAAACAATTAAATGATTAGGAAGGAAACAGAAACTTACATAGCATTGTATGTATTGTAAAGATGATGAAATGGTTTAGTCAGTGCTGGTAACCAACCTATATTAATAGGGTCTGACATACCATGACAATTAAAGTGGCTCTCCATGTGATCACTCAGTCATTTATTCATTAAATAGTTATTTACTACTGCGTTTCAAACAGTGGGGATATAACAAGGTAAGATATTGCCTTGAACTCAGTGACCTCAAGAGCTCAGAGAAAAATGATAAATATGAAAATTAGACTTAGGCGGCGCTCATGCTCAGTGGATAGGGTGCCGGCCACATACACCGAGGCTGGCGGGTCTGAACAAGGCCCGGGCCAGCTAGACAACAATGACAATTGCAACAACAACAACAAAAAAAAACAGTTGGGTGTTGTGCAGGTGCCTCTAGTCCCAGCTACATGGGAGGCTGAGGCAAGAGAATCGCTTAAGCCCATGAGTTTGAGGTTGCTGTGAGCTGTGATGCTACAGCACTCTACTGAGGGTAACATAGTGAGACTCGGTCTCAAAAAAAAAAAAAAAAGAAAAGAAGACTGATGTAAAAGGGGTATGGGAAAATCTGGAGAATGTAGGACTGTGATAACATGTGAGTGAAGTTTTAAAGAATGTATGAACTCATCAGGGAAGGAGAGGAATAAAGGAGATTCTAGGAGAGGATTACCATGTACACGGTCTGAAAGATTTACAATTGAATATGTTTAGAGGGTGGTCAGAAGCTGGAGCTTAGGGTATTTTTCTAGATGGTAGGAAATGAGGGCTGGTAAGAGTGGTTGGATCCTTAGTTTAAATAGGGATTGCCTGACATACTAGGAATCTGGACTGTACTGTATAGAGAAGAGAATGTAATATTTGTTTTTCCATTTTAACAGAAAAAAGTATACACAGCTTGATCAGGGAGTTGCAAAAGCAGAAAAGAACCAGTATTACCAGTCTTAATATATTTCTAGCCTAAAGAGGTAGGGAGGATAACTGATATTGGTCATTTCAACTAACTAATTGCTAGTTGCTACAGGCTTGAAGATGATGAGGAATGTTTCCTTGCTCCAGAATGTGTTACTGTCTCATTAAATGCAAAATGGACACTCTTCGGAAGTCAAGGCATTTGACCTTCAATTCTATATAGTATATACTAGTACAGCTGAGGAGATTAGGGCATAGAGTTTAACTTGCTCCAGATCACATAGGTTTCAAGTTTCCCTGACCTTAGAGTTGACTGATATTTGTAAATTAATCTGTAGTACGTATAAGATTTTCAGTAGACTTTTCAAATATGCAGAATATCTCAAGGGTCTTCATTGTTACCATAAGGGAGTCTTGACCCTCTGTGAATCCCAGATTGGAACAGTTTTTTTTTTTTCATTTGCTTTTTATTTTTGAGGTCAGAATACAGCCTTTGAGAAGACTGTCTCCTTTTTGAATTGCACATAGTATTATATTCTGTGGATACTCAGAGTCTCAATACCATTTGTGCAAAAGGAGACTACTTTTTCCATTGACTTGCCTTTTCATCTTTTCAAAAAATCAGGTGACCACATATATATGTCTGTTTTTGTACTTTTTTTATTCTGCTCTTTTATTGTGTTATTTAAAATTTTTTTTTTTTTTTAGAGACAGAGTGTTATTTTATCACCCTCGGTAGAGAGCTATGGCATCACAGCTCATAGCAACCTCTAGAGTTCTACGCCGTTACAGCTCCCAGCAACCTCCAACTCCTGGGCTCAGGTGATTCTCCTGCCTCAGCTTCTGAGTAGCTGGGACTACAGGCACCCACCACAATGCCCAGCTATTTTTTTTGTTGTTGTTGCAGTTTGGGCCTGGTTTGAACCCGCCACCCTCAGTATATGGGGCTGGTGCCCTACCCACTGAGCCACGGGCACCACCCATGCCCAGCTATTTTTTTGTTGCAGTTGTTTAGCTGGCCCTGCCAGGATTGAACTCACTACCTTCGGTGTATGTGGCTGGCGTTGTAACCACTGTGCTACGGGCGCTGAGCCTATTATTGTGAGTTTTTATGCCAATAACTACATTGTCTTCATTGCTGTAACTTTATAAGAAGTCTTGAAATCCAGTAGTCTTTTTCTAATTTTGTTTCTTTTTTTAACAGTTGTTTGAATATTCTATGTTTTTCAGATTTCAGGTAAATTTAAAATCACCTTTTTAATTTTTCTAGTAAAGCCTGCTGAGAATTTTGTCTGGATCAATTTGGGGAGACTTGACATCTTAACAATATTGAGTTTTCTGAGTCATGAACATTGGTATATCTTTTCACTTATTTAGATTATTTACAATTTCTTCTAGCAATGTTCTGTAGTTTTCACTGTACAGGTCTTGCATGTCTTTTTTCAAATTTATTCCTGAAGTAATTCATTTTTCGATGTTCTTATAAGTGGCATTTTAAAAAATTTGCTTGTTTTTCTTTGTATATAGTTTGTAAAAATTGACCTTATACTGAGTAATCTTATAAAACTAACATACTATATTTTGTGGCTTTTTGGTGTAGATTTCACAGGCTTTTCATATAATTATGCTGTCTATGAATAAATATTATTTTACTTCTTTCTTACTAATCTACATGCCTTTTTTTTCTTTTTCCATTACACTGGCTAGAACCTGTAACACATTGCTGAAGAGAAGTGATGAGAGTGGACATCATTCCCTTGTTTTTGGTCTTAGTGGGGCAGCAGTCAGTCTTTCAGCATTAAGTATGATATCAGCTGTAGGTTTTTAATTGATACCATTTATCAGATCAGAAAGTTCCCTTGCATTCCTAGTTCATTGAGAGTTTTTATCAGGAATGGATATTGGATTTTGTAAAATGCCTTTTCTACATCTATTAAGATGATTATAGGGTCATTCTTTTTACGTCTGTTAAAATAGTAAGTTACACTATTTGATTTTTGGATGTTAAACACTATTTGGTCATTACATATATTAATTTTTTAATCCTAGAAACAGTTTTCTATGTTCATGAAGGACATTAATTTTTTTTTTTTTCTTTTTTTTGTAGAGACAGAGTTTCACTTTATTGCCCTCGGTAGAGTGCCGTGGCGTCACACAGCTCACAGCAACCTCCAACTCCTGGGCTTAGGCGATCCTCCTGCCTCAGCCTCCCGAGTAGCTGGGGGGACATTAATTTTTAATTTAATTTATTTTTTGTATTTGTTTGATTTGGTGTCAGGGTAATGTTGGATCCCATGAAATGAATTTGGAAATGTTTTTCCTTCAGTGTCCTGAAAGATTTTTCATAGAAGTGGTATTAATTTTTACTTAACCGCTTGGTAGAATTCAACATTGAAATTATCTGAATCTGATTTTTCTTTGTGAAAGGTTTTTAACTACGTGTTTAGTTTCTTTAAAAGGTAAAGGCTATAGATTATAATCTGGTTTTTGAGTTCACTGGGGTCATTTTTTTTAACAAGAAGTGTAAATAATTGAATTTTGGTAAAAAGTTGTTGCTAATAGTTCCTTGCTGTCATTTTAATATTCGTAAGATTGTAGTTATGCAATGGGATATTGGTAATTTGTGGCTTTCCCCCCCATCTTCTTATCAGTATTGACAGAAATTTATCAATTTTATTGATCTCAAAGAATTAGCTTTTGGTAAATTGTTTTATCTCTATTCTTCTGTATTTTGTTTCTTTTTGCTTTTTATTGTTCTACTGACTTTGGCTCTAGTTTTTTTTCTATTTTCTAAGTTAGAAACTGAGGTTCTTGATAGGAGAGATCCTTTGCCCCCCAAAAATTATGAATTCTTTTCTTCACAGGCATTTAGTGCTACAAATTTCTAAGGATTACTTTAGTTTCATTTGCATTTTCTTTTGCGTTCAAGGCACTTTATAATTTCTCTTTATAAAGTATAAAAGAAGTATAGTTCACCTACCATCCAGTTCACCCCTTTAAAGTGTAGAATTCAGTGGTTTTTCAGTATATTCACAATTGGATACTATCACTTAATTTTACTACTGATTTCTTCTGTGATCTTAATTATTGAGAGGTGTTAGTTTCCAAATATTTGGAGCTTAGATAGGTACCTTCCAGTTACTGATTTCTACTTTAATCTCATTATAGTAAAGAACATACTTTGTATGGTTTGAATCCTTTCTTTTCTTTTCTTTTTTTCTTTTTTGAGACAGAGTCTCATTATGTCGCCCTCAGTAGAGTGCTGTGGGGTCACAGCTGACAGCAACTTCAAAACTCTTGGGCTTAAGTGATTCTCTCGCCTCAGCCTCCCAAGTAGCTGGGAGTACAGGTGCCTGCCACAATGCCAAGCTATTTTTTTTTTTTTTTTGTTATTGTAGTTGTCATTGTCTAGCTGGCCCAGGCCGGGTTCTGTTGTCTAACCCCGCCCGAACCTGACAGCTTGGGTGTATGTGGCCTGCGTCCTATCCATTGAGCCACGGGCTTCGCTGGTTTGAATCCTTTTCAATTTATTGAGACTTATTTTATTGCCCAGAAAATGGTCTGTATTCATACATGTTCCATTTACATTTGAAAAGATATGTGTATTTTGTTGTTGTTGGGTAGTGTTCTATACATGTCAGTTCAAGTTGGTTGGTCAGAATTGTTCAAGTCTTACACGTTCAAGCTAGTTTTTCTTCTATCATTATAATCATTGTTTATTGATTTACATTAAAATTTACCCATGTAAGTGTACAATTCATTAGGTTGGAGTTTCAACTGCCTCCTTTAGGCTGATGATTTCCAAAGCTGCATCTTCAGCCTTGGATATCTGAACCAACACATCATCTGCTTTGTTGACTTTTTATTTTTTTTTTTTGAGACAAGAGTCTTACTTTGTCGCCCCCGGTAGAGTGCTGCAGTATTATAGCTCACAGCAAACTCAGACCCCTGGGCTCAAGCGATTCTCTTGCCTCACCCTCCTGAGTAACTGGGATTATAGGCACCTGCCACAATGCCCACCTGCTAAATTTTTAGAGACAGAGTCTCCCTCTTGCTCAGGCTGATCTCAAACTTCTGAGCTCAGGTGATCTGCCTGCGTCAACCTCCCAGAGTGCTGGAATTATAGGCATGAGCCACTGTGCCTAGCCCTTTTGTTGACTTTTTAAATTTAGCATGTCTAAAGTCATATTAATTTATCTCTTTCCCTTCATCTCAAAGAATATTTTTTTCCTTCATTATTCTCTGCCTAATTAATTCATTGTACCTCTTTCTATCCAGTCAGTATAGTGAAAAAAATCTATCATCATTAGATAGATCATCATCCCCTTTCCTGTTTATTTATTTATTTGTAGAGACAGAATCTTACTTTATTGCCCTCGGTAGAGTGCCATGGCATCACACAGCTCACAGCAACCTCCAACTCCTGGGCTTAGGCGATTCTCTTGCCTCAGCCTCCTGAGTAGCTGGGACTACAGTCACCCATCACAGTGCCCGGCTATTTTTTTGTTGCAGTTTGACTGGGGTTGGGTTTGAACCCGCCATCCTTGGTATATGGAGCGGGCGCCCTACCCACTGAGCCACAGGCGCTGCCCCACCTTTCCTGTTTAAACACTTAGGTAAACTTACTTATTTTACCTTTCTAAGATCTCTTATATTTGGTCCCTCTTCTCCATATGTACATTAGATGCATTTTATTAGATTCTTTTAATGTTTTGCCTAGGGACTGCTATAACCTCCTAACTCCTTTTCTTCCAGCCTTGTATCATTTCCCTTCGTACTCTTCCCTGCTCCCAAGTCAATTCTGAGGAGGTTGTTCTTTCCAAGAGTGAAGTACTGTTGTGCCATTTTCAAGTTGAAGTGCTCTATTGCTTGGTTTTGTCTTTAGGATGCAGTGTAAGCTCTGTTCATGATGAGTTTTCAGTCTATCCTACTTTACTGCCTTCTCTCCCATCCTGTGCACAACTTTAGTGACTGTACTAAATCACTTGCCAGTGTGCTGTGTCATTACTTCTTTGTCTTTGTACACTATGCTTTTTATGCCTAGAATACCCTAATTTTCTTAGTCTGCCTGGCAAACTTCTATTTTTTTATGATTTATTTATTTTTTGTAGAGACAAGAGTCTCACTTTATTGCCCTCAGTAGAGTGCCGTGGCATCACACATCTCACAGCAACCTCCAACTCCTGGGCTTAGGTGATTTTCTTGCCTCAGCCTCCTGAGTAGTTGGGACTACAGGCACCTGCTGCAACACCCAACTATTTTTTGTTGCAGTTTGGCAGGGCCGGGTTTGAACCCGCCACCCTCAGTATATGGGGCCGGCGCCTTACTCACTGAATCCCCAGCGCCACCCACTTCTATTTTTCAAATTTGTTTTTGAAGATCACATATTTCTTCTGCTATTTCCTTATGTGAATGTGCTTTGTATGATTAGCAAATGGCTATTATTTTCTATGTCTACCTTAAGTTTCTTATAGTAGTCCCTGATATTTACTGTCTTTGTTGTGATTCACCCATTTTGTACTTACTTTATTTATATATCCGTTAGATTGGGAACTCCTCTGGGCAAATAATGTATTCCCTGGGTACTAATTCAGTGCCCCTCACATTTGGTAAATGTTGGTTGAGTTTCATTTTCTTGAGGTAAGCCAACAAGTGACTGATAACCATTAATTTAACCTGAAATTACCATTAACTCAAACAGAAATCCTGTTATAACCCAAGTTAGAGTATTCTGTAACAGCTCTCTACCTAACTAAACTTTAAGATAGAGACAGTGAGTTTGTGTTGACATTCCATCACTGCTTTGTTAAAAGAATGGGAATGTTAAAGCATTTGGTATTTTTTAGGAACCACGTGACCAAAATAGTTGGATTTGGCATAAAATCTTGGGGTTCAGTGGATTTCTCAGAGCTGAGCTTTGAATTTTCTTAGCCTTTTTTTTTTTTATTGCAGATTAACTTGAGAGTACAAACAATTAGGTTGCAATGTTTGTGTTTGTTAGGTAAGGTCGCTGCTGTTGTGTCCCACACCCAGGAGTGTGCCACATACCCTTACATTGTGCCTGTAAGGTGGGAGCAAACCAGTCCCTCCCTACCTTCACCTCCCTCCTTTCTCCAACTTGAAGTGTGTTTTTCTCTTGTGTGGGAGTATATTAGTTCGTTTACTGGCTTCATATTAGTATTGAGTACATTGGATACTTGTTTTTCCATTCTTGTGATACTTTACCAAAAAGAATGAGTTTTTACCTCCATGTAGGTTAATAAAGAAAATGTAAAGTCTCCATCTCTTTTTAATGGCTGAATAGCATTCCATGTATACATATGCCACAGAGTATTAATCCATTCAAGGGTGGCGCCTGTGGCTCAAAGGAGTAGGGTGCCGGCCCCATATACCAGAAGGTGGCAGGTTCAAGCCCACCCCGGCCAAAAACTGCAAAAAAAAAAAAAAAAAAAAAGGGCGGTGCCTGTGGCTTGAGGAGTAGAGTGCCGGCCCCATTTACCCGGGGTGGCGAGTTCAAGACCAGCCCTGGCCAATAACTGCAAAAAAAAAAAAATCATTCATTGGTTAATGGGCACTTAGGTTGTTTCCATATCTTGGTGATTGTAAATTGAGTTCTGTGATAGTGCAAATGCCTTTATGATAAATTGATATTTTTTTTCTTCTGGGTAGATACCTAGTAATGGGATTGAGGGATCAAATGGAAGACCTATTTTGACTTTTTTGGGGGTTCTCCACAATTCTTTCCAAAGAGGCTGTTATTAGTTCGCAATCCCACCAGCAGAGTAAAAGTGTTCCTTTCTTTCCACATCCGCTAGCACCTGCAGCTTTGAGACTTTGTGATGTGGGCTATTCTTACGTATCAAATTCTTTTGATTTACAATTCTCTGATTATTAGGGATGATGAGCATTTTTTCATGTTTGTCCATTTTTTAGCCTCCTTTATGTGGCTGAAGGAGGCTAAAATTGATGAACAGTTGGGCTTCTTTTAGCATACTGTCTCAAAAATGGGATTGGCTTTTATGGAATGGGGAATTCAAATGTGATACAATTTGTCCTGTTTGATTTTGAAATACAATCAATACACTGGTAAGTACATAATTTGGCTTAAAATGATAACATTCAGAAAGTTCTTTGTCATCTGTATAACAGTTATTTTGTGCAAAAAGTTTACATTCATATTGAGAATCATCTTAGATGGAATTTGTGAATGATTCCCTTGTAATAGTTGGCACCATTTTACCTCTTAGTTATCTCCAAGTTTAAGGAGTTGTTCCTTCATGACCTTGAAGTTGTGACTTTTTGTTTTTTGGTGAGGGAGGAAAGTTTTAAATTTCTTTGAGCACTTGCTACTAAGCTGTGTAGAATTCTGTTGTTTTAATACTTTCTGTACCACTTTCTAACTATCTTTAGTCATTTCCCAAACCCAATCTCAGCCTATGTTGTGCAGAAGTACCTATTTACACAACCGTTTCAACTGTTTTTTTTTGTGTGTGGGCATACACACACTTTCTTGGATTCTCTGAAATTTCTTTTGAATATTATTAAAATATAGGATGTTTGAGAGGGTTATTTATTATCCAACTTTGTCATTAAGAATTTGATAATATAGGCCATTGTAATTTGTCTTTTAAAAGATAGCTTTGCATTGTTGACTCACTTCATCATGCTTATTTATGTTTTTAGAGACAGAGTCTCACTTTGTCACCCTTCGGTAGAGTGCCATGGTGTCCCAGCTCACAGCAACCTCCAACTCCTGGGCTTAGGCAATTCTCTTGCCTCAGCCTCCCGAGTAGCTGGGATCCCAGGCGCCCGCCACAACACCTGGCTATTTGTTGTTGCAGTTTGGCACCAAAAAATAGCCATGTATGTTGGACCGGTGCCCTGCTCACTGAGCTACAGGCGCCGCCATCATGTTTTTTAGTAAATGGAGTAATGGTGAATTCTTTGAATTTAGAGATTAGTTAAAGTCAGTTTAGTCAAATTTACTTAAATGGTTGAAAATAGTTATTTGCCAAAGTCTTTTTTTTTTTTTTTTTGCAGTTTTTGGCTGGGGCTGGGTTTGAACCCACCACCTCTGGCATATGGGGCTAGCGCCCTAGTCCTTTGAGCCACAGCACTGCCCATTTTGCCAAAGTCTTTAAGGGCTTTCATATTTCTTGGTTCTAAATCTGAAGAAGGTGGCCTGAAAATTGTAGCAAAGAAGTAATTGATGTACACGAAAGCCAATGTGAGCAGTGGCATTACCTTAAAAGAAAGACTGTATTTAAAGAAGCTTGATTTCTTAGAGTCTAGAAAAATGAGACCCAGTAGATAGGAAGTGAAGGACATTATATTTACTGAGTATCCGGTGTCTGCTAGGTAGTTTCCTTTCTGGCTACATCCTTATTTATAATAATTAGGATTCCTTTTTATTAGGAAATGAAGAAATTCTTTTTCTCATTTGATTTGAAGTTTTGATGTTAGGAATGAATTTTATCACTTTCTGTTTCTGCTGACTGAGAGTAAGAGCAGAAGTGACCCAAAGGATGGAATATGACATTTTTGGGATGCATTGAAGATGGTAAAGCCAATAATCAGAGGCCTGTTGGAAACGCAGATTTGAGCAGGAAGGAGTTTCCAAGGAAGGACAAACTTGGTTATCAGTTTTTACCTATGGGATTAGAAGAGTGTTATGATGTGTAGGAAGTGGAAACAGCCAAGTGTAGTGTCTTTGGAAAAGCATGATGTTGAAAGGAAGGAAGAGAGACATCATTAGTGAAGGCGAAGTAGACAGTTTTCAGGGGAATTTTTATTTATTTATTTATTTATTTATTTATTTTTTGTAGAGACAGAGTCTCACTGTACCGCCCTTGGGTAGAGTGTCGTGGCGTCACACAGCTCACAGCAACCTTTAACTCTTGGGCTTACGCGATTCTCTTGCCTCAGCCTCCCGAGCAGCTGGGACTACAGGCGCCCGCCACAACGCCCGGCTATTTTTCTGTTGCAGTTTGGCCGGGGCTGGGTCCGAACCCGCCACCCTCGGCATATGGGGCCTGCGCCCTACTCACTGAGCCACAGGCGCCGCCCTATTTATTTATTTTAAAGGATAGGTGAGACTTCATGTTTGTAAGTAAAGGGTAAAGAAAGCTCTAGGAGAGCAGCAGAAAGTGAATTTAAAGGAAATATTTGTATCCACCTATATTTTTGTCATACAAGATTTCAGTGTAATTTTGTATGTCTCTGTGTAATTTAGGGTCATCCAGAGTGCTTCCAAACATGATTTATTTAAATATTCTAATTGGAGAAGGAAATCTACTACTGTTATTTATTTCTGTCAAACTAACACTCAGATACTAACAAGCTTCAGTGGCTTAAGCAAGATAGAAGTTAATGTCTGATCACACACATAAATTGTACATGGCAGTTACAGTAAGAGAGACTGAAAAGTAGAGTTTTTATTTAGCAGAAGCTTGGGTGGCGTAGCTAAAACTTGAGGACTCTAGAACTGAGGATAAAGAAAGAAAAGATACTGGGAGACAGTTATTAGTATCAGTACATTAATAGGAAACAAATTCTTTTTTTTTTTTTGAGACAGAGTTTCACTATGTCGCCCTCAGTAGAGTTGTGTGGTGTCCACAGCTCACAGCAACCTCCAACTCTTGGGCTTAAGCGCTTCTCTTGCCTCAGCCTCCCAAGTAGCTGGGACTATAGGTGCCCACCACAACGCCCAGCTATTTTTTGTTGCAGCTGTCATTGTTTAGCTGGCCCAAGCTGGGTTTGAACCCGCCAGCCTTGGTGTATGTGGCTGGTGCCATAATCACTGAGCTATGGGCGTCGAGTCACAAATTATTTTTTTTTGGGATAGAATCTTACTTTGTTGCCCTCAGTAAAGTGCTTTGGCATCATAGCTCGTAGCAACCTCAAACTCTTGGGCTCAAGCAATCCTCTTGTCTCAACCTTCTGCATAGCTAGGACTATAGGCACCTGCTACAACGCTCAGCTGTTTTTAGAGACGGGATCTCACTCTATCTCAGGCTGGTCTCAAACTCCTGACCTCAGGCAGTCCGCCTGCCCTGGCCTCCCAGAATGGTAGGGTTATAGGTGTGAACTCCTGCGCCTAGGCTAGGAGACAAATTCTTAAATAAAATTCATCTCTCACGTGAAATGCAGATGATGTTTAAGAAGTCAAAATGCATTTGTTTGTAGCTGGGCTTTACTTAGTAGCCTATGGCCCTAGACAGATTACTTAATTTTTCTCTTTATGCCTTAGTGTTTTCATAATAAGGTGGAAGAGAGATATCATTAGTGAAGGCGAAGTAGAGACAGTTTTCAGGGGAATTTTTATTTACTTATTTATTTACCAATCATGTGGTATTTAATAGCACTTCATAAATTGGTATAGGAATTAAATAAGATAATCTTCATAATTGACTAAACCATTGCCTGGTACATCTAAGTTATAATAACTAGTTTTGTTGTCATTTGCCTTTGCTTTTCAGGGATCAGGGATGTGCTGAAGGACAAAAATACAAAAAATAAGACAACCAAAAATTAACTCACTTTTGGATATCCCGTAAAGGTTTTAAGATACAATTGAAAAGAGTAATGGAAATAACGCGAGAACTTGTAGATTTAAGACTAGTATTGAAGGTACCCAGAGTCAGTCAGACTTCACACTTTGAGTGAGTCTTCCTCAAGACCCCTCTAACTTCTGACACCACCTGCATATTCAGAGGGCTTCCAGCACTACCTTTATGTTCAGTAATTTGCTAGGGCGGTCACAGAACTCTTTGAAAGCTGCTAAACTCATGAAAGGATTACAGATCACAGGGATACAGATTAAAATCAACTAAAGGAGCTGCAGATGCTGGCATGGATGTGGCTAGGGGAACACTTTTATTTACATTCTTGGTGGGACTGTAAACTAATACTGCCTCTTTGGAAAAAAGCATGGAGAATCTTCAAAGAACTCAAATTAGATCTCCCATTTCACCCCATAATCCCACTACGAGGCATCTACCCAGAAGAAAAAAAATCATTTTATCATAAGGACATTTTTGCACTAGATTGTTTATTACAGCTCAATTTATAACTGCCAAGATGTGGAAGCAACCTAAATGCCCGTCAACTCAGGAACAGATTAACAAATTGTGGTATATGCATACTGTGGAATACTATTCAGCCATAAAAAGATGCTGACTTCGCATCTTTTGTAATATCCTGGATGGAGTTGAGACATATTTTTCTTCGTAAAGTATCACAAGAATGGTAAAGGAAACATCCAATGTACTCAATACTAATATGAAGCCAGTAGACAGTCTAATTCATGTCCACATAGGAGAAAAACTCATTTCAATTCATGTTGAAGGGAGAGGGGAGGGGTTCCGAGGGGGGCAGAGCCGGGAGGAGAGGTGGCGTGCCCTCGCTGAATGGGCACGGTGTAAAGGTGTATGGCACCCCTTTTGAGTGCGGAACAAGAGGGATTCTACCCAACAAAATAAAATATTTTGACCTGGTTGTTTGTATCCTTACATCAACCTGAAATAAATTTACTTTTCAATCAAAACCCCCCCCCCCCCAAAACTCAAAACCAACAAAGAAGGTAAGAGAAGAATTGCACAGGGCAAAGTCCAGGAAGAGTGCGTATGTGGAGCTTCTGTTGTCTTCCGTGAAGTCAGGATATGTTCTTCCATACCAGTGTGTGAGAGTACTCAGGAGTATTGCCAACCTGGTAAACTTGCTGCAGTTTCAGTGTTCAGGGTCTTTGTGGAGGCTTCATTATGTGGGCATGCTTGGTTGATTGCCTATGGAACTCAGACTCCAAATGGACTGATACTGTGTGACTCAGAGCCCTCATAGTTTCCTAAAATTATTAGATGTGGCCAACTCTACTTGAAGATTTTAGCACTCAGTATAAACAAGGGCACTTGTATCCAGTATGATGGATAACTTCTCAGAAGTTGAGGATAATGTAGACTTCTTGTTGGCCTAGGCCAAATTCTGTATTACACGGGAACATATAAACATGAAAAGGAAAAAAGGTATTTTCAGATGGAAGTCCAACATGATTGTCTGTTGAGGATATCAAAGTTAAAAAAAAATCTTAAAAATATGTGAAGAAAAGAAAGATCATTCAAGAAAAAATATCCCAAAAGAAGTGACCTAGTTGGTGTAGATTAAAATATAATAGAGATTAAATATGTCTATTAAATATACATCTATAACACATATTAATAAGATTAAAATCTATAAATTAGGCTGCTAAAGCAAAATTTGAGAAAACATTTGAACAGATGAAAATAAAAATAAAATTCTGAGTAACACAGGGAAGAAAACTAGCTAGAAAATTCATAGTGCTGCTAAATGATTATTATGAAAAGATACTCTTAGGAAGAAAGGAAATAAAGTACACTGTTTGCTTTGGCAGTTGTGAGGATTACTGCATTCATTTGTATTTTAGAACAGAGAGGTTAAAAGAATTTAAATAATGATTTGTGTGTGTACAGATCATTATAAAATTTACTAAGGACTTTTACTTACCTCGGATAAACTAGGGGATCCAAGGTAAGTAAAAGTCCTTAGTAAAAATATTATAGTACTTCTAAAGTGGTACAGTCATGGTAGTAATATCATGTTTTCCTGTCTCTGTTGATGAAGCTACTGATCTTGGAGGTTTTTTTAGTGATCTGCCAGGTTGCAGAGTGAGTTGGGGGACAGAGCTGAAACTAAAATCTTTGTCTGCTGACATTAGGGTTGAGTACCTTCTGCCACCCAATACAAAGTGATTCCCCTTGGAGCCCAGCTACAGGAGGTAAGATTAAATTCCTGGAACTTTGAATTCCTAAGGACTAGACTGGCTGGTCTCTCTTTGAACTCCAGTTGAGGCTGTTTATTGTGCAATGGTTAGTGTATCACTAAACTCTTAAATAGTGACTTTTGGGGGTTGAATGTAAATAACTTTATAGATTATTTTGATTTCAAAGTGTCTTTGAAAAAGGCTCTGCTTCACAATAATAGCACAGCAGCATAGGTTCTCATGAACTACGTTTGACTGCCATAACAATAACTGAAGTGGGATACAGCGAACGAGGCTTTTTTCTGGAGCACTAAAATTTAGGGGTTCAATTTTTTATTCTGAAAAATAATTACAAAAATTGTATATGTAAATTGTTTGCATGTACATGTTGCTATTAAATATATTTCTTCCCTTGTGGAGGAATAATTGATCTTAGCATTTCATTAATAAGAACAGTAAATGAAAATAGAAAACTATCACATAGCAATGTTATTAATAACACTTAGGGTGTCAGTGGAACACAATGTCATAGTGGAACACAATGTCATAAATTCTAATACGGATTTTAATATTTAATATGCATTAATAATTCTTAAACTGAAATCAGAATTACTATTCATGTTAATAGTTTTTTTGACTGTTTATAGCCTCAAGATTCAGGGGTGTTCAACCTGTGGCCTGTGGGCCTCACCACCTGCAGATTATTTGAGGTCTGTTTTGCTTATCTGTGGTGTCAGATATTGGGAAAATTATGCGTGGGCCTTTTTTTTGCTTAGTGACTTTCATTAGTGTTTGTGTATTTTATGTGTGGCCCAAGGCAACTCTGGTTCCAATGTGCAGCAGAAAGAAAAAGGTTGGACATCCCCACATATCATAATCAAGTGGGGTCTTGGAATCTGTGTCCGATTTAAGTAATTTTGACCACTTATTAGATGCCAGGTGTTGTGCTACGCATTGGGGGATATATTAGAATAGAAATCACTTAAGAGTCTCTGCACTTATGGAGCTTCTGGTCTTATCAGGAGAGACAGACACTAGTCAATGAATTACACATGATAAGTACTAAGGTATACGGTGCCCTGAGACTGTATATTAGGGAGATTTATCTAATCTTGGAGATACCTGAAGAAGTTATGATTGATCAATGATTTGAAGGTAAAGAAAAAGGTGTCAGTAGTATTTTAAATAGTGGAAACATCATGCTGAAGAGGCTATTGGTGGGAAGGAATATGGCATTTAAAAGAACTGAAAGGTATGTGGCTACAGCACAAAGAGCTAGAGGAAGATGTGTGAGATGAAGTTGGAAAGAGAGAGTGCACACCATATGGGATTTCTTAATAGGCCATAATAAAATTCCTTAGGATTAGGGAAGCCATGCAGCATTTCAGTGAGAGAGTTGTATAGTCTGTATAATTTCAGAAAGCTCATTGGGTCTACAATATAGATGGAGGACAGCTTGCAGAAAGTCCAGAGTGAATGTTTGAAGACTACTGGGAGGCTATTATACTTGTCAGGTAAGGCATGATGGTGGCCTGGTTCTATTGGTGGTGTTGGAGATGGAGCAAAGTAAATAGCTTTGAGAAGTGTTTAGGGGGTAAAGTGAGAGGAATTGCTATTGAATTTGATCTGCAGGGTGAGAAAGAGAAGTAAGATTAGGTTTTTGATTTGAGAACTCTGATAAAAATGAAGTTGCCATTTACTGGATGAAGAAAACTGGCAGAAAGGTGGGGTTTGGGGGCTAGAAGTAAACTGTTCTATTTTGGATTTGTTAAGTGGAGCCGTGAAGTAAGGCAGTTAGATACACCATTTTGGAGTTGGGTGAAAAGTTGGAATTTTCTTTTTTCTAAGCGACTAATGCTTTTTTTCTTTTTGCTCATTACTTCTGAGTTCTTTTTCATACATGTGTATTTAAAAAAAAAAACAACAGCTGCAATCAAAGAGACTGTGGTTCAGGAGATTTACTACCTATACTTGTGTGCTATTGTTCAGACTTTGTAGGAGGATTTTAAAAAGGCCTGCTCAGCTTCTGGCTTAAGGGAGGCCATGTAAGGGTTTGGTCAGGACAGAGCCCTCATGGGTCAGAGAAAGTGGCTGCAGTAGAGTGGACTATAGGTTGTGAGGTCCCTGGGAGTTTGAAGTTGGTTAGCCTGTTTCTAGGGACTCTGAACAGTTCTCAAGCCATCCAGAAACAAAACACAAAGAATTTCTCCTCATGTTCATTTTTCCAAAGATCGAGGCCTTGTGCTCAGTAAATGTGGGCTGAGGGCTGCTATTTGAGGTGATTTTCCAGGATCTAGGCACTGGCCCCTGAGGATGCGGATGTTAGCATGAATCATTAAGGGGCTGTTTGTGTGTATGGTTGTTGGGGATGATGGTGATGAGGATGGTAGGTGGTGAGGAAGGAAACTGAGTTAAGGACTTTGCTGGGATTTTTCAACCCATATGTCATCTAATCCTCAGCCTCATCTTGTGATGTTGATGGGGGTTTTGTTTTTATAGATGAAAAAAGGGGGCTCAGAGAGGTGACAGGAATCTAATGTCACATAGCAAAAATATGGCAGAGTTCTACCATGGGTTTGGCTGATGGCACAGAAACATTTCCTCATTCTGTTCCTTGGTATGTAAAAGGGGGATGCAAAAAAGGGGGCCATGACTAAACAAGTTTGAGAAGTATTGTATGAGGCATCTCTATTGCAGAACTTGTCAGGGCTCTTAAAAAGCTTTGTGAAGCTCTGGAAGGAGCACATGGGATGTGTCGTGGCCTTGCCCCCCTCAGGGTGAGCTGTAGTAAGTGGCCTGTAATACCTGCTTATGGAGATTCACTGGTGAGTTAAACTGCTTTCAGAATGATACCTATGAGCCATTGCAAACATGGTGGAGGCTTCCACATGCCGTCTGCTGTTTAGTCGTAACGGATTAACACGGTGCTTGGAGCTAGAAATGGAAAGCTTGGTTTCCTGTGAAGATTTCCCCCTCCGCCCCCCCAAACACACATACACTTGTCATCAGGATGGAAACTGACCTTGAAAGAACTGGTCTTCCTTGTTTGATGTTGTTCTTCCTTGGGCCTAAGTCCCGGGCCCCCTGCTTTCCTCAGTCTGTGTGCGTGTTACACAGTGAATAGCTGAGTTGAGAAAATTCTTAGCTGCAAGTGACAGAATACCCAATTGACAGTTATTCTGCAGAATCATTCATATCTGAGGACAGGCAGTTAAGGGCCCTGGCAATAACTTAACGATTGCAAGCACTTGCCTCTTTCTCTTCTTTTGTTGAAGAACCATGAACCATGAACCATGGTGGCCATTTTTCCTCAGGCATAAGCTATCATAGCTATAGGCTTCACAATTACATTTGAAGACAGGGATAGGTGGTTGGGTAGGATTAGACTTAGCAGCTAAAAGGCCCATTTATCAATTGGTTCTGTCCATTTTTTAATCCATAAAGGAAAATGGTCCCTGGTAGTCCCTGGTTGAAATGGAGTTAGGTGGCCACCCCTAGCTGCAAACACAGCTGGGAAATACTTGATTGGCATAGATAGATTATGATTTGTTCTCTGGGGATAGCCACAGCGTTTCTCTGTTGAAAAGAGGTGGGGCAGGACTTAGGGAGGCTCTGGGGTTGTTTCTGCCTTGGTTATCTTACCTAAGATTTCATTGAGCACTATGTGCTGGTGAGGACCTCATCTGTCTCAGTCTCCTGAACAGATCAGCCACAAGTCAGTTCCTCTTGAATTCACTCAGCAGCCACTCTTGGCTTTTCCCTGCCCTACTCCTCCCACATCCAGTATGTCCGCAAGCCCCATGGATTCTTGCCTACGGAATGATCTTGTATGTTCCTGACTCTCCTTGCTGTGTCCCCTTCTGCCACTTTTCTCTCTCCTGTTTTATTTATCAGCACCTCCTATTGTTAGCAATTCAATTTTCTTTTTCTTTGAATATTTAACACTTATTTTGTTTTACTTTTTTGTATATGTGTAAATGATTTAATTTTATGTATTTATGAGACTTTTCATATAAATCAATTCACAAATGAAAGAGAACTGTGTTTAATTAACATTTTATTTTTAATATTATAAATTGATATTTTGCTTTTAATATACAGGTTTATGATTTAACACATGTACACATTTGTATAACTACGACCATAATCAAATAATATCTATAAGTCATAACGCTATCATTCAGAAAATTCTCTGTGTTATTCCTTTGTGGTTAACCCCTTCCCCATCCGTAACTTTTGGCTTCCCTACATTTTTGTCTTCTTTGAAAATATCATATAAGTGGAATCATACAGTATACAGCCTTTTAACACTGGCATTTTTCACTCACACAGCCTTTGAGATTCTAAGTTGTGTGTATAAATAATTCACTTACTTTATTGCTGATTAGTATTCCATAATGTGGATATACCACAGGTTAACTGTTGACTTGTTGAAGAACATCTGGATTGTTTTCACTTTTTGTCTGTTATAAATAAAGCTGCTGTAACATTTGTATATAGGTTTCCTTCCCTTTTTTTTTATTATGGCAAAATACATAGTACAATTAGTATAAAATTTATTGTGTTAATTATTTCAAAATTTATAGTTCAGTGGTATTAAATACATTCAGATTGTGTATATACCACTACCATCCATTTGTAGAACCTTTTTCATCTTGCATCTTGAAACTCTGCCCATTAACTTCTTGCTAACTTCTTATTACCCCTACCCCAAACCCCTGGCTCCTATCATTTTTCTTTGTGTTTCTAGGGTTCTCCTTCTCTAAGTACACTATATAAATAGTATTTGTCTGTTGAGACTGGCTTATATATAAATTTTGTGTGAGCAAGTCTGTATTTCTCTGAGATAAACGCACAGGAGTACAATTGCTGGGATTCTATGATTGTTGCATATTTCCTTTTTTAAATAAAACATCCACTTTTCTTGAGTGGAAAGTTTATTTTATATTCTCATCAGCAGTATTATAAGTCCAGCCATCTTCAGATAGTGAATTAAATTTCTGGAAAGGTGACTGTGGTCACTGTTGGGTTAGAATAGAATAGTCATCATTAGCTGATTTGGGAAGTAACGGTTCATAGTAATCTATGCTGTTTTCAAAATTTAAAGTTTTAGAAGCATATACTGTACTACATGAATGAAAATGTTCACATCCTTTTGTCTTTCCCATTTAGCTTTTTCTTTGGCTCTATGTTTATATTTTTACCCTCTCTCAGATGCTTAATTCTGTTTTGTTTTGTTTTTTGTTGTTTTTTTCTCTCCTCCATTTAGTTTTTAGCTCATCTCTGTTTTTTGCATACATCTATGATAATTTACTTAATACTGTTTTCTCTGTTCTTACTTAGCCCTGAAATTATAACTTTGTTTCTGGGTTTCTTCTTCCTCTACTGCTGTGGTCCTCAACCCCTGGGTTGTGGCCTGGTGCTGCTCCCTGGCCTGTTAATAACTGGGCTACATACCAGGAGGTGAGCGGCTGGTGAGGGAGCAAAGCTTCATCCACATTTACGGCCACTCCTCTTGCATTGTTGCCTGAGCCCCACCTCCTGTCAGATCAGTGGGGACATTTGGGTTTCATAGGAGCGTGAAGCCTACTGTAAACTGTGCATGCAAGGGATCCAGGTTGTGTGCTCCCTGTGAGAATGTAACACTAATGATCCAAGGTAAATGTAATGTGCTTGAATCATTCTGAAACCATCCTCCTCTCCCGGCCCCCATCTCCAGAAAATTGTTTTCCATGAAGTTGGTCCCTAATACCAAAAAGGTTAGGGACTGCTGCTCTACTGTATAAATTGTTTGCTCTTCAGGTTCATCCTAGGTTCATTTTCTTTCTTTTATCAAGTTATATGTATTTTGTTTTCTGGGTAGACCAGTGTCTCACTGAATATTCTTACCTTTTAATAGCAAAAGAAGAAAACAACTATCAGGATTTGATAGAGGGGATTTTAAGTTTTATACTTAAAGGTTGAAGTTCCTAAGAAGGCCACTTTTACCAGTCTCTCTTTTTTTTTCTTTTCCTTTTCTCACAGGGAAGAAGAAGAACGTCTGAGAAATAAAATTCGAGCTGATCATGAGAAGGCCCTAGAAGAAGCAAAAGAAAAATTAAAAAAGTCAAGAGAGGAAATTCGAGCAGAAATTCAGACAGAGAAAAACAAGGTAGCTCAAGAAATAAAGAGCAAAGAGAAGAAGCCACTGCCACCAGTCCCTATTCCAAACCTGATAGGAATAAATGGTGGAGACCCAGAAGATAATGATACGAGAGAGAAAAGGGAAAAAATTAAAGAGGTAATGAGCTGAGATTTATGATGTGAAGTAGTTTTGGATATGTATTTGGGGAGACACATGCGTACACATACACAGTATCTTTGTTGTCATTCTTTGATCTTGTCATCTTGTTTCTTCTTGGGTCATAGTTGAAGTTCACTTTCCAAGTTGGCAGTAAGGACTAGAACTCAGTCTCTTTCTTGATATTGATTCTAATACAATTATTGGGCACTAAAACATTTTATATAATGTTTGGATAGTTACATCACTCACCTGTGTTAAGAGATCTCTTGAAACTCCGATTTTATAAATTATAGATTCATGTATAATTTCTCATTGAATAAGCACATTCTTAATTAAATGTTCAGTTATAAAACTTTGCTACATACTATACAAATCTCATAAACATGCTTCTAAAGAGGTAATATTATATGGCGTTCTTTTAGGGAATATGTCATTATACCTCAACCATACTGTAGAATAATAGCACATTCCTTTCAAAGAGTTTCCCTGGATTGAAGAATGAGGAAGAATTGATCTCAAATTTAGAGTATTTATCCTGAGAAGTTTTTCCATTTGTGATTCTTTAATTTAGAGATAAAAATACCACAGGGGAAATATCTAGCGAATATTTGAGTTAAACTTTGTTAATTAGACCTTTGGAGGAGGTTTATGGTTATACTGGTGCAGAGACGAAGGTTTTGTCAAAGTATAATAGCATCAATCATATTTCAAAAGGCTTGTTTATCGTAAGATAAGATTTAGTTCAAACAGTCAAGAATCTCTTCAGATATATTCCCGTTATATAGATAGAAGGTTTAGCAGATATTTTAAAATTGGCTCTATAAATTATTATAAAACCTTGACCTCGATGGAGTCAAAATAGGGCTACACTCTGATTTTACCTCACCTGTAGAATCTATGTTTTATTAATCTATATACAAACTGTTCAAGGATGCTTTCTTTGAACACTATTCAGGAGAAACATTGATAGATTTTTTTTTTTTTTTAGATGCTTGACTTGGTTTATTTAGATGTCATAATTTATTGAAATACTTTCTCGTATACATAGCAATTCAGATGGATAACTATGTGTGTTCACAGGATCCCAAGACCATCCTTAGGCTCAGTAATTTGCTAAAAGTACTCACAGAACTCAACATATAGAAATACATTTGATGTTACTTTATTAAACTTGTATCTTCTTGCTTTACTGAAGTCATTATTCTAGTAGATTTTTTGTAGATTACTTGGGATTTTCTTTGTACATAGTTATGTGTCCTTCCTGTATAGAAGTACTTTTCCTTTTTTCTTTTTGATTTTTATACTTTTTATATATTTTTCTTGTCTTACTGCAGGGCTAGGATTCCCAGTACATTGTTGAAAAGAAATATGAGAATGGACATAACTATATTTGTTCCTGACTTTAGAGGTTAAGCATTTCGTTTTTCATAAAGAACATTGAGTGTGATACTTTGTCATTTTTGTCGAGATTATTGTATTTTTTTCTCTTACTTTGTTTTAACATAGAATAATATTGATTGTTTTTTGAATGTTAAATTAGTCTTATTTTCCTGGGCTAAACTGTACTTGGTCATGGTATAATATCCTCCTTATATTTTGCTAATTTTTTGAAGGAATTTTATGTTTGTGTTCCTTGAGATACATTGGTCTTGAGCTTTTTGTTATGTCTGCCTAAATTTGTTATCTGAGTAATGTTGGCTTGGTAAAACAAGCTAGGAAATTTGTTTCAATGAATAGTTTGCTGTTTTTTTTTTTTTTGTGTGTGTGTGTGTGTGTGTGTGTGGTTTTTGGCCAGGAATGGGTTTGAACCCACCACCTGTGGCATGTGGGACCAGTGCCCTACCCCTTTGAGCCACAGGCACTGCCCATAGTTTGCTGTTAAATGAAAAGATTTTTGGTACAGCATAATCTACTATTACATAATTCAGCTGATATACATAATTAAATACTCTGCAATTGCATAGCTCAGAACTACTTGTATTGTAACTCCTTAGCTTAAACTAATTGATATAAAAATATTAGTTTAGTGGCTTCAGGCTTGGTTGAATCAAAGTCTGTAGATGTTATTCTCAGTATTATGTATCTGTCTGTCTCTTTAATTTCTCCATGTTGGAAGGAAGTTAGTATCATATATCACATAGACCTTGAAATCACAAAAGGAGAGAGGCCCTTTGTCTCCTACTGTCTTTGTCAATATGTGTAAAAATAACTTGTTTGTCCCTACCTGAATTGCATGTACCCAGTCACTGTTCTAGGGTAGGAGTTGACCATCTACAATGTGTTGGCCATAGTCTGCCTGCTGCCTGTTTTTAAACATAAAGCTATGCCCATTTACTTACATGTTTTCTTGGACTGCTTTTCTATTACAATAGCAGAGTTAAAGTTTGCTTATCTCTGGTCTAAGGGTATAGCCAGGCTGAGTTTATTGTTGGTGGAACTGTGGCCCGTTGACTGACAGTTCTGTCACAATCCCAGTAAGGTAAGGGGAGCTGTTCCCCGAAGGACTGGCAGTTCTCAAAAGGGAAGAATACCAGGCAGATATCTTCCTCCCCAAGAAAAAGAACTTGTCTATTACACTCATTTTTTTTCTTCTGTTAAGTAGGTTGAAATTAAACATCATTATGTATGTGTTCACAATGATAAGAATATTAACTGAATAATATACTAAGGTAAGAGGTCTAGGAGAATGTGTATGGATATAGGAATAGAACCATAAATTACATGAAATATAAAAGTAAGAGTTTGTGAATAATTTAAAATTGATGGATTATACTTTTTCTCTTCTCAGATGATGAAACATGCCTGGGATAATTATAGGACATATGGGTGGGGACATAATGAACTTCGACCTATTGCCAGGAAAGGGCACTCCACTAACATATTTGGTAAGTTTACTTTTTCTAATTACTATCTACCTCCACCTTTTTTTTTTCTTCAGATTAATATGAGGGTACAATTAGGTTACATTTGTTTGGAGTTTTTAGGTGAAGTCCACGTTGTAGTTGTGCCCCTCACCCAAGAGGTGTGCCACATACCCTTACATTGTGTCCATTAGATGGGAGCACACCAATCTGTCCTACTCCTCCCCTCTGGAGTTTGTGTTTTTCTCTTGTGTGTCCACCTCCATCTTTTGGAACAAGAGCTAGCTTTTTAAAGTACTTTCTAAAATCTGAGTATTTCTTTGGAACTATAATTTGAAGAAATATGTATGTTTTTTATAAGTTTGCATCAAGATTTAGTTCTTGTGGCTTTGGAATACACAGATGAGGTAAATTTTCTGTTTACATAAGGATGTTTTAGTAATTTATCTCAGTATTTTGAAGTTTTTTCATACCTTCCTCAATGTCAGGAAAGGTATGCACCTATTTGTTATTTTTTTCTTTAACACATTACCAATTCTTATACATTGTACAGGAAGAAATGAAGGATAGGAAATTTGAGCAGTGCTGTCTGTGTACATTAAATGAAACCCAAACACGTAGCATGCCCACGATGATTTTTTTTGGCAAATTGAGTGGGTTATATTGTACATTCACAGTTCTTAAGGAAAAATTAACAGTGAATGTGAATTAAAATTTTGGGAAGACCTGTGTTTGTTTTGAATTTGTTCTTTCTGCCTCTTGTGAACATACTCTACTTGTTAAAATTCCCAGTTTAACTGACTTGGGGAGTAAGTTAACTAATTTAGCTAACAGCTTTTACTAAGCCAAAGATACGAGGTCTTCACTTCTTTCCCTAATTGTAAATACTTGATGTGATGGTTATCTTTTAAGTATCAATAGCTGAAGGCAAGAAAATTTTAATGGAGAAAGAAGATACATTCGCTAGTTATAGGCAATGTAGTTTTCTTTATTACTTACAGTATACCATCACAGTAATACAAGTAATAGCAATTATCTTTATGACGCTGTGGAAAAACTTTTCTTATAATTTGTTATTGCTTAATTTCTGTCAGAAAAAATGTCTTAAAAATAATTTCAGTTATCACATAATGAAATAAAGCATATTTCCTCAGCAGGGGTTATAGTTTGGAAAGTTTCCATTGCTTTGTGGATTTGTAATATGAGGCATTAGTGTACTGAAAGATATTATATTCGATAATTAATTAAAATTAGATCCTGTGTTTGTAATTATCCCTTTATATTAAACTCAATGATAAACTATAAGCACTTTTAAGGGATTCCAGTATAAATATATTAAAAATAAGAATTGGATGTTTTACTGTTTTGAACCATATTTCTTAGAAGGTGTAATGTGTTAACATTTACCAAATAGATACTGGTCCTGATACTGCTTTAGTAAACTTAAAAGAGAAAACATTTAATAGGAAGTTTTCTATTGTGTTTAATGTTTTCTAGTGTTTTCTGTGGTGTTTAATGTGTTCTAATGTTTTTAATAGGAAACATTCATTGTGAGAAGAAAGTTATAATGAAGTGATAGAAAAGGCAAAAATTCAATGTGCAGAATTTTTGGTAGTCAAAATTAAGTGCTTATATTTTTATTGAATTTATTAAGTGATTACGGTTCTTTTCTAGTCAGGTAAGCTAAGTGGGAATAGATTCTTTATTACATGTTGTGTTTCATGTTTGTAGAAAGACTTTTAGTTGGGTGGTGCCTGTAGCTCAAGCAGCTATGGCTCCAGCCACATATACCACAGCTGGTAGGTTCGAATCGGCCCGGGCCTGCCAAACAATCACAACTATAACCAAAAAATAGCCGGGTGTTGTGGCTGGTGCCTGTAGTCCCAGCTACTGGGGAGGCTGAGGCAAGAAAATCACTTTAGCTAGCCCAGGAGTTGGAGATTGCTGTGAGCTGTGATGCTACGGCACTCTACCCAGGGCTATAGCTTGAGGCTCTGTCTCAAAAAAAAGAAAGGCATTTAGTTTATTGAAGGATTAATTTTTAAATTTAAGATTTTGTTTTCTACTTAACTGTTTCTTTCGTGTATTTCATATTCTTCTTGGTGAGTACAATTTGAATGTAAAATAGCAGTCTTTTTCTTAAATAGAAAAAGTCAGAGTCTCATTTGACATCCCAAACTCAGTATGCCTTTATAGAATCAGAGTCTTAGAGTTAGAAGAAACTTAAAAGTCCAACCTCTCAAAAAAGACCAGGAAAAAAAACAAAAAAAGTCCAACCTCTCTATTACTGTAGGAACATACAGGTGGGAAATGGACCTTTATTTGCAAACTCCTAGATTATCAGAGAAACATTAACTTAAAATTTTTTTCTTTTTCTTATCTTTGACTATTAAACATTTCTTTTATTTGGTAACTGAACTCAGCAGTCCTCTGACTTTTATGTATTTAGCCCTTGGCATCAGAGGACTCTTTATGTGAAGATAACAGAAAATCCATTGCAAAATTTCTTAAACAAGAAAAGAAGTTTTGGGCGGTGCCTGTGACTCAATGGGTAGGGTGCCAGCTCCATATACCAAGGGTGGCGGGATCTAACCCGGCCCCTGCCAAACTGCAACAAAAAATAGCCAGGCCTTGTGACAGGCACCTGTAGGGGAGGTTGAGGCAAGAGAATCACCTAAGCCCAAGAGTTTGAGATTGTGTGAGCTGTGATGCCATGGCACTCTACCAAGGGCAATAAAGTGAGACTCTGTCTCTTAAAAAAAAGAAGAAGTTTCATCAGCTCAGTGAAATCCTGGTGTAGATCTGATTCCAGCTGATGTATTTTTATCTCTTTTCCTCTGTTTTCCTCCTCTCTGTGTTGATATTGTCAAGCTGGCTTCTTAGCAGGATGGCTCAGCAGTTTGAAGTTTCTTATCTTCCTGCTACCTATGACCGTAGAAAAAGGAATGCTGTCAAGACAAGGGCACTTGGGTTTTTAAGAAATATCATTGATGGGCTCATTGTTTCTTGTCTCTGATTGGGTTTTGTGCTGATAGTTGAACCAAATGCTGTAGGTAGAGAGATGAATACATTCCTTGGTTTTTCCTGACCAGGGCCTCTGCAGCTTGTGAGTGGGTACTCACTAGACATAAGTTAGACTGATACTAATTATTATAGTTGTGATTAACGGACTGAATTCTTTTTATCTGGATATTGTGGACAATTGAAAGAGTTCTGTTGGGGATAGGTCTTGTTACATTTAAAAAAACATTTGCAATACTTTCTGAAAGGATGCTTTTCATTTTTCTTGTGTGTATATATAGATGGATGTTTGTGTACGTGTGTGTGTATACATGTTTGTAAACAAATTCTTTTTTTAAATTGCCAATTTAACTGTGATCTGATTTACTGATATTTTGTTGGTGATACTTGCTTTTTTATTTATGAGAGATAATTATTCTGTACTTTTCTTTTACTATCTTTGTCTTGTTTTGGTTTGAGGGTAGTGCTGACCTCATAAAATAAGTTGGGAAGTGTTCTCTGCTCTGTGTTCTTCTGTAAAAGATTGTTTAGGATTGGTTTTATTTTTTTTTTCTTAAACGTTTGGTATATTTTACTAGTTTGTTAATTTTATAGGTCTTTTCACAGAAGCAGTTTTTATTTTCAATGATCTTTTTAATATTTTTTGTGTGTTTTCATTTTTTTGATTTCTCATCTTTTTTGTTTTCTTCCTTTTGCATGATTTGGGTTGGTTTTCCTCTTTTTAGTTTCTTAAAGTAGAAACCTACATTATTGATTTGAAATTCTTTTTTTCTAATATAAATATTTAGTACTATAAATTTCCTAAGTGCTGGTTTAGTTGCACTCCAGAGATTGTTACTATATTTTAATTTTCATTGAATTTGTATGTTTAAACATTTTCCTTGAGTAAGTTAAGTTTTGAGTGTTTAGAGATTTGTTTTTAGCCTTTTGTTGTCGATTTCTAATTTTAATTCCATTATGATCAGAGAATATACTTTGTATGATTTCAGTTCATTTAAATTGTTTTAGGTTTGCTTTATAACCCAGTATATTGTCTATCTTGGTGAATTTCCACTGGTGCTTGAGGAGAGTATATAGACGTGTATTCTGCTGTCATTGTGTAAAATGTTCTGTTGATATCAGCTAGATCCCGTTGGTTAATAGGATTGCTCAGGCTTGCTTTGTCCTAACTGGCAGTCTGTCTACTGGTTCCTCAGTTACTTGACAGAGGGTTATTGACGTCCACAGCTCTCAGTTTTAGATTTGTCTCTTACTTTTGTTAGTTCTGTCAGCTATTATTCCACGTATTTTGAGGTACTCTTGTTAGGTGTTTATATATTTAGGATTGTTGTATGTGTTCTTGGTAGCATCACTAAAGTGCTAATACAAAAAATCAAGCCAAGATATTATAAGAAAAGGAAACTGTAGTCTAACAGACATGAAATAGATATAGAAATATTTAATCAAATTATAGTAAATCTAATTCAGTAATATAGTTGTCTGTAAGTATCCACGGGGGTTGATTTCAGGATCTCTGAAAATACTACCGCCTGTGGATGCTCAAGTCCCTTACACATATAAAATGGCATAATATTTGCAAATAACTTAAGCATTTTCTCCCATAAACTTTAAATCATCTCTGGAAGATTAGAATACATAATACCATGTAAATACTATGTAAAAGTAGTTATACTGTTTTTTTATTTGTATTGTTTTTAATACTTATATTGTTATTTTTTATTTTTCCCCCAAATAGTTTTGATCCATGGTTGGTTGAATCTGTAAGTGTAGAACCTGGAGAAATGGCATCTCTCTCCCTATATTTATGTCCTTTTACATTTCTCGATAAGGACTTAAAACTTTTTAGTGTATAGGTTTTACTCATATTTTGTTAAGTTTGTACACACATTGTTCGTATTTTTGATGTTATTGTAAGTGACATTTTAAAAGTTGCATTTATACATTTATTGATACTCTATAGAAATATAATTGAATTTGCACATTTAAATTGTATTCTATGACCTTACTAAATTTGTTTTTTCATTCTAGTACTTTTTTTGTTTCTTTGGGAGAATCTTTAGAATTCTCTTCGTGGAAAATCATGTACTTAAAAAAGGAAGACAGTTTTTTACTTCTTTATTTCTAATCTTTATTCTTTTCTTTCTTGCCTTTGTGTACTGGCTAAGACCTCCAGTACGCTATACACAGAAGTGAGAGAGCAAATATCCTTGCCTAGTTCACGAACTTAAGGGAAAGCATCAGATCTTTCAATATAAAGTATACGGGATTTTTTTTTTTCCCCCAATTTTTGTTTGTTTTGTAGTATTGTTTTGAAATTCTCTTTATCAAGTAAAGAACTTTTCCTTTTAGGAAGCAGAGTGCTGAGAGTTTTTTTTATCACAGATGGATGTTGAATATTGTTAAATGTTTTTTCTGCATCTGGTTAGATAATCATATGATTTTTCATTAATATCTTTCCTTAATATCTTGAATTACATTAACCAGTTTCCAAATGTTAAGCTAACTATACATCCCCAGGATAAGCCCCACTTAATCATGAAGTATTATTCTTTTTTTTTTTTTTTTGGTAGAGATAGAGTCTCACTTAATCGCCCGTGGTAGAGTGCCATGGCGTCACACAACTCACAGCACCCTCCAACTCCTGGGCTTAGGCAATTCTCTTGTCTCATCCTCCCTAGTAGCTGGGTCTACAGGTGCCCACCACAACGCCCAGCAATTTTTTTTTGTTGTTGTTGTTATTGCAGTTTGACCAGGGCCGGTTTTGAACCCACCACCCTCGGTATATGGGGCCAGTGCCCTACTCACTGAGCTACAGGCACTGCCCTGAAGTATTATTCTTTTTATATAGTCTGCCTCTGTATCTGCAGGTTCTATGTCCAGGGATTCAAGAGAATCCCTCCCCCTCCCCCCCCCAAAAAAAAAAGAAACAGAGATAAAGATAATTTTAAAATCTTTAAAATAGTTTAAGTTATTATTCTAAAAATTTCAAATAACAAGAGTAAAGAGAATTTCGGTCTCCACAATAATTTTTTTTTTTTTTTTTTTGAGATAGAGTCTTGCTTTGTAACCCTTGGTAGAGTGGTATGGCATCATAGCCCACAGCAACCTCAAACTCCTGTGCTTAAGCGATTCTCCTGTGTCAGCCTCCCGAGTAGCTGGGACTACAGGTGCCTGCCACAATGCCCAGCTATTTTTAGAGACGAGGTCTCGCTCTGGCTCAGGCTGGTCTCAAACCTCTGATCTCAGGTAATACACCTGCCTCACCTTCCAAGTGCTGGGATCACAGGCATGAGCCACGGCCCCTGGCCCTCCCATAATTAAATGTTAGTGAAACATAGGCACACCTGTTTATTTATTGTCTATGGTTTCTTTCATGCAGCAACAGCATAGTGGAGTAGTTGCAAGAAGAGACCGTATTGCCTGCAAAGCCTAAAGTATTTACTATCTTGCTATTTACCAAAAAAGTTTGCCAGCCCTGATTTATTACTTTTTTGAGACAGGGTCTTGCTCTGTCACCCAGGCTGGAGTGTAGTGGTATGATCATAGCTCACTGCAGCCTCAAATGCCTGGTCTCAAGGGATTCTCCTGCCTTAGTCTCCTGAGAAGCTGGGACTATAGGCATGCCCCACCATGTCTGGCTAATTTTTTTTCTCTCTCTCTTTCTTTTTTTTTTTTTTTTTAATAGTGATGGGGTTTTGCTAGGTTGCCCAGCTGGGTCTTGAACTCCTGGCTCCAAGCAATCCTTTCACCTCAGCCTTCTAAAGTACTGGAATTACAGGCATGAACCATTGTACTAAGCCACAAACTAATTTTTAAAAGGAAGAAAGTTGAAGGATTTATACTATGTGGTTTTAAGATTTCCATAAAGCTATAGTTGAAGACAATATGATTTCAACATAAGAATAAACATAGAGATCAGCAGAGTAGAATAGAAATAGAACTACACATACATGGTTAATTGATTTCAAGAAAGGGTAGTAAGTACATAGTTTAGAATTGGTAAAAGTAAATTGGGAAAGTAAAATTTAAACTACAATGTAGTATTGCTGCACACCCATTAAAATGTCTAAAATTCAAAAGATAGCAATATCAAATATAGACAGTGATACTGGCAACTGTCTCATGTTGCCTTTGGGAGGATAAAATGACATACTCTGTAAACAGTTTGTCAGTTTTTTATAAAGTTAAACACAGACTTACTATATAGCCTAGTGAGTCTATTCCTAAATATTTCTGTGATGCTCATAAATGAGTTCAGATGTAGTTGCATTTTTCTTAGTTAGGTTTTTTTATCATAAATGGTGTAAAGGATTTATAAATTGAATTTTAGGCTTTTTTTCTGTGTTCTGTTAAAGTTTATGTAAGAATTACTTTGGAAATTAAAGTAGAATTCAGTCTGCGAAATTTTCCAAATATAATTTTATTTTATTTTTTTTTTTTCCGAAATATAATTTTATAGTGCTAGGTAGCACTTTGAAAACTTCTTAATTTCCTGTATGTTTCTTGGTCTGTTTGTTTAAATTTTTTTTATAAGCCAAAAATAATACATATTATATGTGAAATCATCAATTCCACTCATATTTTCAAATTAATGGTGAAAGTATGCATGAAGTAAGCTTTATATATACAACTAAAAAGTTTGTTACATTATTATTTTTTGTGTTTTTATATTCTTGTCTACTTTTAACAAATGAGGTTAGTGGCAGATTTATTATATTTTTTTCATAGAATCGTCTCTTGAATTTATTTATTTATTTTTTTTAATTTAATTTTAATTTTTATTTTTTTTTTATCGTTGGGGATTCATTGAGGGTACAATAAGCCAGGTTACACTGATTGCAATTGTTAGGTAAAGTCCCTCTTGCAATCATGTCTTGCCCCCATAAGTGTGACACACACCAAGTCCCCACCCACCTCCCTCCTTCCCTCTTTCTGGTCCCCACCCATAACCATAATTGTCATTAATTGTCCTCATATCAAAATTGAGTACATAGGATTCATGCTTCTCCATTCTTGTGATGCTTTACTAAGAATAATGTCTTCCACGTCCATCCAGGTTAATACGAAGGATGTAAAGTCTCCATTTTTTTTAATGGCTGAATAGTATTCCATGGTATACATATACCACAGCTTGTTAATCCATTCCTGGGTTGGTGGGCATTTAGGCTGTTTCCACATTTTGGTGATTGTAAATTGAGCTGCAATAAACAGTCTAGTACAAGTGTCCTTATGACAAAAGGATTTTTTTCCTTCCGGGTAGATGCCTAGTAATGGGATTGCAGGATCGAATGGGAGGTCTAGCTTGAGTGCTTTGAGGTTTCTCCATACTTCCTTCCAGAAAGGTTGTACTAGTTTGCAGTCCCACCAGCAGTGTAAAAGTGTTCCCTTCTCTCCACATCCACGCCAGCATCTGCAGTTTTGAGATTTTGTGATGTGGGCCATTCTCACTGGGGTTAGATGATATCTCAGGGTTGTTTTGATTTGCATTTCTCTAATATATAGAGATGATGAACATTTTTTCATGTGTTTGTTAGGCATTCGTCTGTCGTCTTTAGAGAAAGTACTATTCATGTCTCTTGCCCATTGATATATGGGATTGTTGGCTTGTTTCATGTGGATTAAATTGAGTTCTCTATAGATCCTAGTTATCAAGCTTTTGTCTGATTGAAAATATGCAAATATCCTTTCCCATTGTGTAGGTTGTCTCTTTGCTCTGGTTATTGTCTCCTTAGCTGTACAGAAGCTTTTCAGTTTAATGAAGTCCCATTTGTTTATTTTTGTTGTTGCAATTGCCATGGCAGTCTTCTTCATGAAGTCTTTCCCCAGGCCAATATCTTCCAGTGTTTTTCCTATGCTTTCTTTGAGGATTTTTATTGTTTCATGCCTTAAATTTAAGTCCTTTATCCATCTTGAATCAATTTTTGTGAGTGGGGAAAGGTGTGGGTCCAGTTTCAGTCTTTTACATGTAGACATCCAGTTCTCCCAACACCATTTATTGAATAGGGAGTCTTTCCCCCAAGGTATGTTCTTGTTTGGTTTATCGAAGATTAGGTGGTTGTAAGATGTTAGTTTCATTTCTTGGTTTTCAATTCGATTCCAAGTGTCTATGTCTCTGTTTTTGTGCCAGTACCATGCTGTCTTGACCACTATGGCTTTGTAGTACAGACTAAAATCTGGTATGCTGATGCCCCCAGCTTTATTTTTGTTAGAGAACTGCCTTAGCTCTACGGGGTTTTTTCCGGTTCCATACAAAACGCAGAATCATTTTTTCCAACTCTTGAAAGTACGATGTTGGTATTTTGATAGGAATGGCATTGAATAGGTAGATTGCTTTGGGAAGTATAGACATTTTAACAATGTTGATTCTTCCCATCCATGAGCATGGTATGTTCTTCCATTTGTTAATGTCCTCTGCTATTTCCTTTCTATTTCATAGTTTTCTTTATAGAGGTCCTTCACCTCCTTCGTTAGGTATACTCCTAGGTATTTAATTTTCTTTGAAACTATGGTGAAGGGAGTTGTGTCCTTAATTAGCTTCTCATCTTGACTGTTATTGGTGTACACAAAGGCTACTGACTTGTGGACATTGATTTTATATCGTGAAACATTACTGTATTTTTTGATGACTTCTAGGAGTCTTGTGGTTGAGTCTTCGGGGTTCTCTAAGTATAAGATCATGTCGTTAGCAAAGAGGGAGAGTTTGACCTCCTCTGCTCCCATTTGGATTCCCTTTATTTCCTTGTCTTGCCTAATTGTATTGGCTAGAACTTCCAGCACTACGTTGAATAGTAAAGGTGACAGAGGACAACCTTGTCTGGTTCCAGTTCTAAGAGGAAAAGCTTTGAGTTTTACTCCATTCAGTAAAATATTGGCTGTGGGTTTGTCATAGATAGCTTCAATCAGTTTTAGAAATGTGCCACCTATGCCTATACTCTTCAGTGTTCTAATTAGAAAAGGATGCTGGATTTTATCAAATGCTTTTTCTGCATCTATTGAGAGGATCATGTGATCTTTATTTTTGCCTCTGTTAATATGGTGGATAACGTTTATAGACTTGCGTATGTTAAACCAGCCTTGCATCCCTGGGATGAAGCCTACTTGATCATGATGAATGACTTTTTTGATGATAAGCTGTAATCTATTGGCTAGGATTTTGTTGAGAATTTTTGCATCTATATTCATGAATGAGATTGGTCTGAAATTCTCCTTTTTGGTTGGGTCTTTTCCTGGTTTTGGTATCAGGGTGATGTTTGCTTCATAGAATGTGTTGGGGAAGATTCCTTCTTCCTCAATTTTTTTGGAATAATTTCTGCAGTACAGGAATAAGCTCTTCCTTGAAGGTTTGATAGAATTCTGGAGTGAAGCCATCTGGACCAGGGCATTTTTTGGTTGGAAGCTTTTTTATTGTTTCTTTGATCTCAGTGCTTGAAATTGGTCTGTTCAGGAGGTCTATTTCTTCCTGGCTGAGTCTAGGGAGAGGGTGTGATTCCAAATATTGATCCATTTCTTTCACATTGTCAAATTTCTGGGCATAGAGTTTCTGGTAGTATTCAGAGATGATCTCTTGTATCTCTGTGGGATCAGTTGTTATTTCCCCTTTATCATTTCTGATTGAGGTTACTAGAGATTTTACTTTTCTATTCCTCGTTAGTCTGGCCAATGGTTTATCTATTTTATTTATTTTTTCAAAAAACCAACTCCTTGTTTCATTAATTTTCTTTTTCTTTTTTTTTTTTGTAGAGACAGAGTCTCACCTTATGGCCCTCGGTAGAGTGCCATGGCCTCACACAGCTCACAGCAACCTCCAACTCCTGGGCTTAAGCAATTGTCTTGCCTCAGGCTCCCGAGTAGCTGGGACTACAGGCGCCCGCCACAACGCCCGGCTAGTTTCATTAATTTTCTGAATGATTCTTTTGTTTTCAATTTCATTGATCTCTGATTTGATTTTGGATATTTCTTTTCTTCTACTGAGTTTAGGCTTAGATTGTTCTTCTTTTTCCAATTCCATGAGATCTCTTGTGAGATTGTTGATGTGCTCTCTTTCTGTTTTTCGAATGTAGGCATCTAAAGCGATGAATTTTCCTCTCAAAACTGCTTTTGCAGTATCCCACAGGTTTTGGTAGCTTGTGTCTTCATTGTTGTTATGCTCAAGGAAGTTAATGATTTCCTGTTTTATTTCTTCCTGCACCCATCTGTTATTCAACAGAAGATTGTTTAATTTCCATGCCTTTGGGTGGGGTCGAGCATTTTTGTTAGAGTTGAGTTCCACCTTTAGTGCCTTATGGTCTGAGAAGATACAAGGTAAAATTTCAATTCTTTTGATTCTGTTGATATTTGTTTTGTGTCCCAGGATATGATCAATTTTGGAGAATGTTCCATGGGGTGATGAGAAGAATGTATATTCTTTATCTTTGGGATGGAGTGTTCTATATGCGTCTATCAAGCACAGTTGTTCTACGGTCTCATTTAAATCTCTTATATCCTTGTTTAATTTCTGTTTAGAGAATCAGTCCAGCCATGTAAGAGGAGTGTTAAGGTCCCCTGTTATGATGGTATTATCAGATATCATTTTGCTCAGACTGAGTAAGGTCTGTTTCAAGAATCTGGGAGCATTTAAATTGGGTGCATAGATATTTAGAATTGAAATGTCTTCTTGTTGTATTTTTCCCTTGACCAATATAAAGTGACCATCTTTGTATTTTTTGACTTTAGTTGCTTTAAATCCACATGTATCTGAAAATAAGATCGCAACTCCTCTTTTCTTCTGAATTCCATTTGCCCGAAAAATTGTCTTCCAACCCTTGACTCGGAGCTTTAATTTGTCTTCTGAAGCCAGGTGTGTTTCTTGCAGACAGCAGATGGATGGCTTGTGTTTTTTAATCCAGTCAACCAATCTATGTCTCTTCAGTGGGGAATTCAAGCCATTAACATTTATTGATATAATTGATAAGTGTGGTAGTATTTTATTCGTCTTATTTTGTGATAGTCCATTGCTTAGTTTTATCTTTTGCTTCAGTGTGGAGGTTAGGTTCTGTCCTTTAATTTCTGAGTGCTTACTTTGCTGCTGATCCATTGTGGTGGTCAGTGTGCAGAACAGGTTGAAGTATTTCCTGTAGAGCTGGTCTTGTTGTGAATTTCCTCAATGTTTGTATATCCGTAAATGATTTGATTTCTCTGTCAATTTTTAAGCTTAGCTTAGCAGGGTACAGAATTCTGGGCTGGAAATTGTTCTGTTTAAGTAGATTAAAGGTAGATGACCATTGTCTTCTTGCTTGGAAAGTTTCATTAGAGAAGTCTGCGGTCACTCTGATGGATTTGCCCCTGTAGGTCAACTGGCGCTTACTCCTGGCAGCTTGCAGAATCTTTTCTTTTGTCTTGACTTTGGAGAGGTTCATCACAATGTGTCTTGGAGAAGCTTGGTTAGAGTAGAGGCGACCTGGGGTCCGATAGCCCTCTGAAAGCAGTGTGTCAGAATCTTTGGTGATATTTGGGAAATTTTCTTTTATAATATTCTCTAGTATGGCTTCCATTCCTCTGGGGCATTCTTCTTCCCCTTCTGGAATTCCTATAACTTGTATGTTGGAACGCTTCATAAAGTCCCATAATTCTGACAGTGAACGTTCTGCTTTCTCTCTCTTCTTTTTTGCCTCTTTTACTATCTGAGTTATCTCAAAAACTTTGTCTTCTACCTCTGAAATTCTTTCTTCTGCATGGTCTAACCTGTTGCTGATACTTTCCATTGCATCTTTAAGTTCCCTGATTGACTGTTTCATTTCCTTCAGTTCTGCTATGTCCTTTTTATATTCTTCATATCGTTCATCTCTTATTTGATTCCGTTTTTGAATTTCCTTTTGGTTATTTTCCACTTTATTAGCAGTTTCCTTCATTGTTTCCATCATTTCTTTCATTGTTTTGAACATGTGTATTCTAAATTCCCTTTCTGTCATTCCTAACATTTCTGTATAGGTGGAATCCTCTGCAGTAGCTACCTCCTGGTCCCTTGGCGGGGTTGTTCTGGACTGGTTCTTCATGTTGCCTGGAGTTTTGTGCTGATTCTTCCTCATGAGTGATTTCTTTTATCTGTTTCCTTGCCCTAATTTTCTTTTCACTTCCCCTTGCTGTTTAAGTTCTCCTGCCTGTGGACTAAGGGTTACAGGACCAGAAGGGTGAGAAGGTTGAAGAGCAAAAAAGGGGACGAAAGAAAGGAGGACTGAGTGATAAGGAAAAAAAAGAGAAAAATAGAGAAAGGAGAGGGGGCGGGTAAAAGGAATATTGACAAAAAGCAGAGAGGCACAGAAAGAGGGAGACAGAGCAATATAGGTGTACAGTAGGGTACTTTGATACAACCTTAAAAAACAAACCACCTTCTGGGGGTGCCCATTTGTGTGGTTCCCTTGAGGTCAGCAGCTCTTTGCTAACTTGATCAGACACAGTACCCCACCTCCACCAAGTAGAGAGGAAAGACAAAAATGCTATAAATCAAACCAAAACAAGCAAACAGAAAACTTTACGGGATAAAATTGGCTGGAAAAACCAAATAATAGCGTTAGAAACACTAACAAAAATGAAGTTCTAATTATTGAAAAAGGCAGCAATGGGAAATTATAATTAAACTAGAAAAATTGAGAAAGTAAAAGGATCTGTATGGAAAAGGTTGAACTTAAAAAACAAAACAACAATCAACATGATCAAAATAAACCAAAAAAAACCAACCAAACCAAAAAAAAAAAAAAAAAGAAACACAACCAAAAACAAAGCAGTATGTATATGTTATTGAATGTTGTCTGGGCAACACGTGGTCTTCTGGGGTATGAGATATTAATCACAGTTCTGGTATGACTGGAGGCTGCTAGTTTCTCAAACCCCAGCAGGTAGACACCCTAAATCTCTCTTCAGCCCACTTAAAAGGCACTTTGAGCTTGTTCACTTGCTGAGCAGAAGCTTTCCCAGGGAATTGCTTGTTGCTGGAATCACTGCTGAAGTGGCTATCCACTTACCCTGTGTGCCAAAAGTGGTTTCCCTCTGCCCCCGTGGGTTAGGGCTGCAAGGCGGCTCAGACCCCGCCCTTAGGCTACTTGGTTGCAGGGTTACCAGCTCCCACCCAATTCCAGCTCTCCGACCCTGAGGGTGGAGCTTGCCGGGGCAGATCGCTCACAATGGCTGCCTATGACCCAGAGCCAAACACTGTTAGCTCCGTCTGGCTCAGCGGCTCGGACTGGGGCCCTAGACAAAGGCCAAAGTTCTCCACACTCTCGCTCAGGCTCTCCCCAGGAGTTTCTTGGCAGTTCAGCTGAGTGCCAAGTCCAAAGACACTGAAACAGTTCACAGGTACGGCCTTTCTGGTTTGCAGTCTCGCTGCTACTGAACTTACAGTTGTGGGCGGGTTTAGCCGGATTGAACACACGCGACCACTTGCCGTTTTCCACTGTTTTAGTCCTTCTCTTGGGGTCCAGAAGTCTCTCGCTGACTCCCTGTATCCTCTCAGGGGTGATGATAGGCAGATCCCACCAGCCAGAGGTGCCTGGAGTCCTATCTCCCCAGACTCACGGTGCCCAGATGCAAGGAAGCTGTTACTCGGCTGCCATCTGGCTCCGCAGGCTCGTCTCTTGAATTTATTTTGACAATTTTGTTCATTTCTAATTCATTGATTTCTGCATTTAGCTTTACTATTTCTTCCATTTTATTGTTCAAGCTTATTATTTTTAGTAGAATATTGTATTTATATTTATTTTCTTGTGCTTATTAAATAGTATAAATATTTTACGTTATTAATTTTTCCTTTGAGAATTATTTTAGTTGATTCCCGTGTTCTCATACTAATATTTGATTGATATTTTGTATACTCTACAATGTCATGTCTTGGTATTTCTTTGACAGAAGGGTAGTATTAGACCTTCTCATTTATTCCAGTCAGAATCTTGAGCTGTCTCGATAAATGATCATAGTTTTAGCTAGTACTTTCAATTTTGCCTGTCTCTTCCTTGAGCTTTTTGCTACCTCATGGCAACTTGTGGAACTAACCAGGACTGGCAGAGACTGGGTGGTGTCAGGTCTTTTTCCATTTCAGAGTAGTTGATATTTTAGAGGAATATGCCCTTTTAGAACTAAATAAATAGATAATTGAGGAGCATAACGACCTACAACAATTAAAATGAACAAAACAGTGTTCTCAATGATTTAAAGTAAGTTTGATAAAGGTTATTTATGAAAAACTAAAATAAAAAAAGATGCATATTCAAGCAGTTATGCAAGTAATATGGGTATATAGGTGATTAAATGGCTGGATAAAGTTTTTATCTTTATAAAAATCTAAGGAACAAGAAAAGTAAGAGAAGGTGCGCAATAACCCAGAACTAACATTCTAGATAATATCAGCATGAAGGGAACTGAGTAGAAAGAAGAACAAGGAGTTTATCAGAGTGTATTGGAGTACATGTTAGTGGGAAGATGCAAGAACTGATAAGTTGAAGAAATTTTTAGCACATAAACAAAAGAATAGCATGTAAGTTAAGAATAGCCATCATAAGGACCGATTTGTGTATCTTTAAGAAATTGATTTTTACCCAGCAAAAGGAGGATGGAAAAGAGAGAAAAGAAAAGAAAGAAGAATAGATGGAAAATGTCAGCTAAGTAATGTTGAATGCTGGCGTCAAAAAGGCACCCCAAAACTCTGCTGATAAGACAGTTGTTAATGCTTACTGTTGTAAGCAGATCACTACTTCACCAGAGCCTCAGTAGCCTTTCAGAGGGAGGGGAGGACAAAGTCAAAGTATTTATTGAGATTTAAAATCTGGTTTAAGGTGAACTTTTTAATTGGGGCACAGATAATGGTTATGATCAGGTAAGGATCCTAATATGTGTGTAATAGTTTAGAATTGGTAAAGGGAAGATTTTGTCAAGGAGTTCAGAGTCTTGAGGTATAAATCATCATTTAAGACCACATCTGCTGTTATTTATTCTTTTACTACACTACGAGATTTGTTTTGCTTCTATTTTATTCAGGATTTTTGCGGTTATTTTCATTAGTAAGATTGGCCTTTTGTGTTTACATTATTTCGTTTAGTGTTAGGCTGACTTTGAATTAATCCCTCCCTCCTCCTCTGGAACATATAAGATCAGGATTATCTCTTTCTTAATGGTAGGTACAGCTCATTATTTTGTTTTTCTCTACACTGATTTTGTTTTGTGGTTTTCTTTGTTAATATGATCTACTTGCTTTTTTATTGTTACAGATTACCAAGTTTCTGTTCTGCTATGGTTGTATATTTATTATTGTTATATATTTATTTTTATTTTTAATAAGTCATAACTTAGTACATTGATGTCTTTATGGGGTTCAGTGTACTGCTTTGATATACAATTGATATACAATGTGAAATGCTTACATTGAACTAAGTAACACATCCATCACAATTATGCTCATTTTTTAATAGTTTTGAAATGTACCATTGCATCATGCACATTAGGTGAGGTGAGGTACCCCCAAATACCCTCTGTCCTCCCATTTCCCTCCTCTCCTCTCTCCTCTTCCCTTCTACTTTCTGGACTATAGTTATGTTTTGCCCTTCCTATGAATGTGTAGATGAGTATATGTTGATTTCTTAGTAGTATTGAGTACTTTGGATAGTTTTTTTCCCCATTCTTGAGATACTTTACTAAGAAGACTATATTCCAGCTCCATCCAGGTAAACATAAAAGATGTGAAGTCTTCATTCTTTTTTATGGCTGCATAGTATTCCATGATGTACATAGCCACAATTTGTTAATCCATTCATGGTTTGGTGGGCCCTTGGGCTGTTTCCATGTTGTGGCTATTATGAATTGGGCTGTATTAAACATTCTGGTACAAATGTCTTTGTTGTAAAATTTTTGATCATCTGGGTATATACCTAGTAGAGGAATTGCAGGATCGAATGGTAGGTCTACTTTTAGTTCCTTGAGTGTTTTCCAAACTTCTCTCCAAAAAGGTCATATTAGCTTTTTGCCACCAGCAGTGTAGAAGTGTTCTCCTCTGTCCACATCCACGCCAACATCTGTAGTTTGGGGATTTTGTGATGTGGGCTAATCTTACTGGAGTTAGATGATATCTCAAAGTGGCTTTTATTTGCATTTCTCTGATGATTAAGGATGATGAGCATTTTTTCATGTGTTTGCAGGTCATGCACCTGTCTTCATCAGAGAAGTTTTTGTTCAAGTCTCTTGCCCACAAAGAAGTGGGGTTATTTGTTCTTTTCTTATTGATTAGTTTGAGTTCTCTGTAGATTCTAGTTATCAGACCTTTGTCAGAAGCATAACCTGCAAAAATCTTCTCCCATTCTGAAGGTTGTCTGTTTGCTTTACTTACTGTGCTCTTGGCTGTGCAAAAGCTTTTTATTTTGATCAGATCCCAGTAATGTATTTTTGGTGTTGCTTCAATTGTACAGGGGCTGGGGGGTGATCCTCCTCATAAAATATTCTCCCAGGCCAATTTCTTCAAATGTTTTCCCTGCCATCTCTTCTAGTATTTTTATAGTTTCATGTCTTAAGTTTAAATCTTTTAGACAGGGAGAATCCGTTTTTGTTAATGGTGAAAGGTGTGGGTCCAGTTTCAGTCTTCTACAGGTCGCCAGCCTGTTCACCCAGCACTATTTGTGAAATAGGAAGTCTTTCCCCCACTGAATATTTTTGATAGGCTTGTTGAAGATCAAATGATGATAAGTGGCTGAGTTCATCTCTTTGTTCTCTATTCTGTTCCACAAATCTACCTCCCTGTTTTGTAGCAGTACCATGCTGTTTTGATCACTATAGATTTATAGTGTAGCCTGAAGTCTGGTAATGTGATACCTCCTGCTTTGTTCTTTTTCTGAATAATGTATTTGCTATTTGAGGTTTTTTTCTGATTCCATGTAAAACCAAGTACTATTTTTTCAAGTTCTTTAAAGTATGACAGTAGTGCTTTAATAGGGATTGCATTAAATCTGTAGATTGCTTTGGGTAGTATGGACATTTTAACAATGTTGATTCTTCCCAGCCGTGGCATGGTATGTTTTTCCATTTGTTAACATCTTCAGCTATTTCTTTTCTCAGAGTTTCATAGTTCTCTTTATAGAGATCTTTCACATCCTTTGTTAGGTAAATTCCTAGATATTTCGTCTTCTTTGGCACTACTGTAAAGGGAATAGTCCTTGACTATTTCCAGCTTGACTATTGTTGCCATATATAAAAGCTACTGATTTGTAAGTATTGATTTTGTATCCCGAGATGCTGCTGTATTCCTTGATCACTTCTATGAGTTTTGAAGTTGAGTCCCTGGGATTTTCCAAGTATAGGATCATATCATCAGTGAGGGGTGAGAGTTTGATCTCCTCTGACCCTATTTGGATACCCTTGATCACCTTCTCTTGCCTGATTGCGATGGCTAAGACTTCCTTTACTATGTTGAATAGCAGTGGAGACAGTGAACATCCTTGCCTCATTCCTGATGTGAGTGGAAATGTTTTCAATTTTATACCATTCAATATGATACTGGCTGTGGGTTTACTGTAGATGGCTTCTATCAGTTTAAGAAATGTCCCTTCTATGCCTATTTTCTTAAGTGTTAGGATCATGAAAGGATGCTGGATATTATCAAAGGCTTTTTCTGCATCAATTGAGAGAATCATATGGTCTTTGTTTTTTATTTTATCGATGTGATGTATTATATGTATAGATTTGCATATGTTGAACCAACCCTGTACCCCTGGAATAAAACCAACTTGATCGTGGTGTATAATTTTTTTGATGTGTTGTTTGCTAAGATCTTATTGAATATTTTTGCATTGATATTCATTAATGATACTGGTCTATAATTTTCTTTCTTTGTTTGACCATTAATGATATTGGTCTATATTTTTATTTCTTTGTTTCTTTCTTTCTTATAGACCATTAATGATATTGGTCTATAATTTTCTTTCTTTGTTGGATCCTTTTCTGGTTTGGGGATCAGGGTGATATTTGCTTTATAGAATGTGTTGGTAAGTATTCCTTCCTTTTCTGTGCTTTGGAAAAGGTTGTATAATATAGATACTAGTTCCTTTTGAAAGGTTTGATAGAATTTGGATGTGAAGCCTTCTGGTCCCGGACTTTTCTTTTTGGGGAGATTTCATATTGTTGATGCTATTTCAGCGATTGATATAGTTCTATTCAAGATTTCTGATTCTTTCTGGTTGAGTCTAGGAAGGTGGCGTGCTTCCAGGTATTGGTCCATTTCCTTCAGATTTTCATATTTCTGGGAATAAAGATTTTTGTAGTAATCATTGAGGATTTTTTGAATTTCTGAGAGGTCTGTTTCTGATAGACAATATTAGAGGTTTTACTTTTCTATTTGTGGTTAGGTTGGCCAAAGGTTTATCAATTTTGTTGATGTTTTCTAAAACCAACTTCTTTGATCTTCTGAATGATTCTTTTGTTTTCAATTTCATTTAATTCTGGCCTAAGTTTGGTTATTTCTTTTCTTCTACTTGGTTGGGGATTGGAATGTTCTTTCTTTTCCAGTTGCTTGATATGATTTATTAAGTTCTTGGCTTCCTGTCTTTGTTTTCTTGATGTAGGCTTCCAGTGCTATAAATTTCCCTTGTAGGACTGCCTTTGCAGTATCCCACAGGTTTTGATAATTTGTGTCTTCATTATCATTTTGTTCCAAAAATTTGTTGATTTCCTTCTTAATCTCGTCTTTGACCCAGCTATCATTCAGCCTAAGATTATTTAGTTTCCACGACTTTGAGTATGAAGATTCCGTTGCTGTTGGGTTCAACTTTTATTCCATGGCAGTCCGAGAAGATACAAGGGATAATTTCTGTTTTTTTAAGTTTGCTGAGGTTGGACTTGTATCCTAGGATATGGTCTATTTTGGAGGATGATCCATGGGCTGATGAGAAGAATGTATATTCAGTTTTATTAGGATGAAATGTTCTGTTGAGGTCTGTAAAATCCATTTGTTCTAGGGTCAGGTTTAAGTCTGATTTTTTTTCTTTTTTTTTTGTAGAGATAGAGTCTAACTTTGTCACCCTCAGTAGAGTGTTGTGGCATCACAGCTCACAGCAACCTCCAGCTCCAGGGCTTAGGGGATCCTCCTGCCTCAGCCTCCCCAGTAGCTGGGACCACAGGCGCCGCCACAGCGCCTGGCTATTTTTTGTTGCAGTTTGGCCGGGGCCGGGTTTGAACCCAGCACTCTCGGTATATGGGGCCGGTGCTCTTCTCACTGAGCCACAAGCACTGCCCAAGTCTGATATTTCTTTGTTTAGTTTAGTTCTTGGAGGATCTATCCAAAACTGTCAAAGAGGTGTTAAAATCTCCAACTATTGTAGTGCAGGAAGATATCAATTTTTTCATATCCATTAGGGTTTGCTATTGAGGAGCATTCTGGTAGGGTTATCGAAATTTCTTCATGTTGGGTGTTTCCCTTCACAAATATGTAGTTACCATCCTTATCTTTCTTTATCTTTGTTGGTTTAAAGCCAATTGTATCTGTAACTAAAATTGCAACCTCTGCTTTTTTCTGGTTTCCATTTGCCTGTATTATAGAAGTCCATCCTTTCACCCTGAGTCAGTTTTTATCCTTTAAAGTAAGACAAGGTTCTTGTATACAGCAGATATTGGGTTAGAGTTTATGTATCCAGTCAGCCAGCTTATGCCTCTTTAGAGGGTAATTTAAACCATTTACATTAATTGAGAGAATTGATAAGCCTGATTGTGTTTTGGGTGTCATGATTTTTGGATGTTCAGTGGACATTTTTTTTTTTTTTTTTTAACAAAAGACACATGGTTTATTTTTTCAATAAATGTTTGCTGAGTATAGACATTGTGTGTCTGCACTGTGGTAGACTCTGGATTCACAATAGTGGGTAATAACAGCAGTTATGTTCAGTGGACATTTTTAATCCTTTCACCATTGTGAAAGTAGGGTTTTGTTTAAAAATTTCTGGATGAGTTTACATTAGAGGTAGAGCATTGCCCTGGTCGTTGTAGAGGATGCATCTGAGAATATCCTGGAGAGCTGGTTTAGTTATGGTGATTTCTTCAACGTTTGTATGTCATTGAAGTATTTAATTTCTCCATCACAAATGAAACTCAGTTTAACTAGATATAAGATCCTGGGCTGGAAGTTGTTTTGTTTTAGGAGATTGAAGGTTAATGACCATCCTTTTCTGCCTTGAAACGTTTCAGCTGAGAGCTCTGCAGTCATTTTGGTATTTCTCCCTTTGAAGGTGATGCTTTTCTTACGTCTGGCTGCTTGCAGAATTTTCTCCTTCCTTTTATCTTTGGCAAAGTTAATCACAATGTGCCTAGGAGGTGCTTTATTTGGATTGAGTCTTGCTGGGTTTCTGAAACTGTGTACAATCTGAAGTTCTGCATCTTTTGCAATGCTTGGGAAATTCTCCTCCAAGATCTCTTGGGGTATAGCATCTGTACCTTTAGGACCATTCTCTTCTCCTTCAGGAATTCCTGTAAGATGAATCTTTGATCTTTTGGAGTGATCCCACAACTCTCTCAGGGAATGATCAGTTTTTGTTCTCCATTTGTCTGCCTCTTTGAGCATTTGGGAATGTTCAAAAGCCTTGTCTTCAGTTTCAGAGACCCTGTCTTCTGCCTGGTCAACTTTATTACCGAGGGATTCTACTGTATTTCAGAGCTCCTCAACTAACTTTTTCATTTCCTTGAGCTCTGCTATCTCCTTTCTCATTATGTCCATATCTTTGGTGACTTTGTCTTTGAATTCATTGATTTCTTGAGATAATCTTTGGAATTCAATTTCTATCTTTTCTTCCATTCTATTTATCTTATTTGCCGTCAGTATTCTGAATTTGATTACTGACATTGCTGCCATCTGTCTATTTACGGCATCTTCAGTTGTATCTCCTTTTTCATTTCTTGGGTGGGGGGGGTGTTGATCAACTCTGGTTATTCACGTTGCCAGAGTTCTTCCGTTGGGTCCGCACCAGGTTTATTTTCAACCGTTTGGTTGTTAGAACTGGTAGGGTGAGATTGAATTGGGGTTCCTAGGTAGTAGAATTAGCCCCTTACCAAAGTGCTAGGCTTTTTAATTGTGGCTTATCTCCTACAACCTTACAAAGACCCCTTTCAGAGTTTTGGCTGGAGATTCTGAGAACCTACTTGGTGAGATAGTGCAAGCTAGCTCTGTTTTGATATCAGCCAACCACTACTCTATCCTAAGAAGCCACAGTATTAGATTTAAATCTTATCTGTGGAGAGATACAAACAGCTGCGGCGCTTAGCCCACAGCCTTTAGTTCTTTTCTGCCACATAACTTTGAAGGTCAGCCTTAGAATGTCCCCGAGTGGACAGCCCCAAACACGAGTTTCAATTATATTGTCTCAGGCAGTGCAAACCCTGCTCAACAGAAAGGGATTTAAGGGTCTCCAACTGTACAATTGGAGCCAGGGATCCATTCTCCCACCCGCCAGACTCACTCCACACTGTTGTCCAAATTTTCTGCTCACAGGCCCAGCTGGAGACAGGGGCCCTGCCCTGCTCACCGGTCTCAGTCCACACCCAGCTAGCCTCTGCTTGCTAGACCAGTTGGAGTGAGGGGACCATGCCCCCACCTGCCAGTCTCAGTCCACTGCCTGGCAAGCCTTTGTTGGCAGGCTCTGTTGGAGTCAGGGCACCACACCCTGCCCGCAGGTCTCAGTCCTCACCTGGTAAGCCTCTGCTCACCACCTGGCTGGAGACAGGGGACCAGGCCCTTGCCCTCAGGTCTTGGTTCACACTCAGGAAGCCTTTGCTCGAGGGTTCTATTGGAGTCAGGGACCACGCCCTTGTGCTCAGGTCTCAGACTATGCCTGGTAAGCCTCTGCTCACAGACATGGCAGGGTCTAGGGACCAGGGACCCCCTGCCGAACTCAGTCCACATGGGGCAACCACCTATGCACTGTGGGTGCCATTAGAGCCCAGGGGTGCTGCACCCGTCCCACCAGACACAGTCCAAACCGAGGGTCAATACCATTACTGGCGGCATAGTCATAACCGGGGGACTGCTCCTCCTCCTGCCAAGCTTCCCTTTCTTCCCCCTCTTTCTTCTTCATTAGTCACAGATTACATCCTGATGGTTGGTGGTCCACACTATGCCCAGATCTCTCAGGAAAAGAACAAACACTGCATTCTGCAGGGCGCAGAACTTCAGACCGCCATGTAAGGAGGGAAGGGTGGACTGGGAGTTTGGACTTGTGGGGGAAAATAACTGTTCAATTTTATGCCTGGTGGGGTGGAGTTTAGGTTCATAAATGGGACCTCCCTGGAGAAAGAGACCTGATGCTTAGTGGCTCTAGCAAGGTAAAATGAGAGGTCTTTTGTTCCCTGCTCCCTTGCAGGCTCTGCGGCAGGCCTCCTGCTTGGGGGAGGGGTCTCCCGTCCTCTAGTCCATAGGCTTTGTACCTGTAATTTGTTTTCTTGAATGCTCTTCTTTGGAGTTACAGCTTGCCGAACTTCTTTCTTGGCTCAGCTCCTCTCCTTTGGCTTCATAGAGTCCGATTTTGTCCAGTTTTTCTCCCACTTGTCAGGAGCCTCTGCTGAGGGTTGCTACCAGTTAGCCATCTTCCCAGAATCCCCTGTTATATATTTATTATTTTTAAATATATTTTGTTATGCTTATTATTATTTTTAAGTTTTTTTTTGTGCTTTGTATGAACTTGGATTAGAAGAGCATGGTTGTTTTATGATTTAGCTTGTCATCTTAAACAACTTTTCTCTTTACTTGAATTAATCCTCTCTCTTTTTTTTATTTCATATCAGTTAAGTAGGTAGGGATATTCTCACTAGGCAGAAAATTAAGGATAATTATTCTTTTAGTTTTCTTTTATCTTCCTATTGAAATGATACTAATGTGCCATCTTTAGTAAAATATATTAAACTCTGAATTGTTACCTTTCGAGTGGAAAAGTGACCAATGTTGGGTATTTTTTTTTTTGGTCTTTAAATTCTTACTTGAGTTTATATACACAAAAATTAAAATAGAAATAAATGTTCCATGAAGGAGATCTTTGTAATGCCATTTTTTTTTCCTCCTAAATATAGGAAGTTCACAAATGGGTGCTACCATAGTAGATGCTTTGGATACCCTTTATATCATGGGGCTTCATGCTGAATTTCTAGATGGGCAAAGATGGGTTGAAGAGAACCTTGATTTCAGTGTGGTGAGTATATGATTGTAATTAATCTTTGAGATTGTGAAAAGATACAGTGTCTAATTGCTGTGGTCTGAATGTTTGTGTTCTCCCAAATTCATATGTTGAAACCTAATCACTAATGGAGGGTGTTTGAAGGTAGGGCCTTTGCAAGGCAATTATGTCATGAGAGCGGACCACTTATGATTAGAATTCATATCTGTATAAAATATGCCCCAGAGAGCTGCCTTGCCCCTTCCATCATGTGAGGACGTAGTGAGAGGGCATCATCGTGAATCAGAAAGTGGATCCTCACCAGATACTGAATCTGCTGGTTCCTTTATCTTGGATTTTCCAGCCTCTAGAACTGTGAGGAATAAATTTCTAAGCTTTCCATTTTATGGTATTTTGTTATAGCAGCCTGAATGGTCCAGTATTCTAACAATAGTTGTTTTGAGCATTGTACTAGGAGTTTAAAGAAATCTTAATACTAAGTTGCCTGTCTTCTTTTGAGATTATCAATTGCTATTTAATTTTTGTATAAAATATACACCCTTTCTCACTATCTTCCTTTTACTTTATCATTTGAGACATTGTGTTAAATGTGTTAAGACAATAGTCAGGAAGAAAAAAAGCAATGAATTAGAAATATCAGAAAACCATAACTACTTTATAAATAAGTGCTTTTTTTAAGAAATAAAGATTTAAAGATTTGGTACAACATAATGAACCTTCATTAGGCCTATGCCCATCTGTCCAGCACTTTGTGTAATTGTTAAGAGGTACTACTCAGGTTCGAAGACCAGCACAGCTGCATTCTAGCTGTGTGACTTGGGAAAGTTCTTGTTCTTTCTGAACTTGCCATAGAATTGCTATCCCAGTGTAATATTGTGATGATTATTTGAGATAATCTAATGTATATCACGTGCTCAGTAGAAGGTAGCAATTATTTTTATTATTTTCATTGTTAATAGTCTTCACCCAAAAGATGTGTGGACTGTTGTGTCGTATTCATTATCATCTTTCAGAATCTTTGGGCTTGCTGTTCCTTTTGCCTGTAGTATCCTTCACTCCTCTATGTGCTTTTCTTTCTGGTAACCTCTTCAATATAACAGTTTTTATTATCTGTTATATTTAGGTTTGGGTATGGAGTGGCAGAAAACCTAATGTAAAATGGATTAAACAAGATAGATGTTTATTTCTCTTTCATGTAAAGCAGTTCAGGCCTGGTTTTGGTAGCTCTTTTATCAATAAGGACTCAGGATCCTTTGTCTTGTTGTTCTGTCAACTCCAGTGTATGTCTTTGACTTCCTGGTACAAGATGGTTCCTTGAGAACCAGGCATCTTATCCACCTTCCATTTGACAGCAAGGAGGAAGAATCAGAAGAAAGACATGCAACTATTCTTATTATACTTCTCAGGGGTTGGTCCCCCTATTTTTGTATAGTCTTTACTAATATAGCCTTCCCTATCTATAAAGGAAAGCTGAGAACTGTTGTTTTTTTCTTAGTAGCTAGGTAGCCGGTATACATTGTGCTTTTTGTATCTTGTTTAAGAAATTCCTACCGTTAGGTTATGATGTGGGTCCTTACAAAAGTTTTAAGATACACAAAAATCAAGAAGTGTAAAATCTGCACAGAGGGAAACAAATGAAGCCCTTCTAGTAACACTGATAAGTAGAGCAAGTTGGAAGTTCCATGAGTGAATCAGAAAGGATACTGTGGACTGTGTTTCTTGGAAGTGAAATAATGGACCATAATACAGTCTGTCTCAAAACTTTCTTAGTGACCTTTGTATTTTATTTACATGTTCTACAGTTTGTTGCTTTTGCATTTGTTTTTAACTCATATGAAATTGAGTTTTGTATATAGTGTAAAATAGTAAGTTACCAATTGATCTTAGGATTATTTATTTCCTGCTATTTTTACATGCTACATTAGTCATATTAGTTTATTATTTTCCATTGCCTTTTTCTTTATCCCTATATTAGTACTAAACGGTCCTAACTACCATATTGTTATAAGAAGCTTGATATCTGTACCTGAATCTTGATGTCTGATCTTGTTTTACAAGAAAATTATCCTAATTCTTAGTCCTTTGTTCTTTCAAGTTCTGAAAAACCTTGTTGAAATTTTGATGATGATTGCATTTAATTTACTGATTAATTTGGAAAGAATTCATCATCTGTGCAATCTCAAATACTCTCATTCATTAACATGGCAGCTTTATCATGGCTAGTAATTCCTTTGTATCAGTTAGAGCTCCATCTGGAACCAGAAGTGTACCATCTATTTTAACTAGAATATTTAAGGTCTAGAATTGTTAACCAAGTAATAAGGAACCAAAATGGCAAAAAGAGAGCATTGTGATATCACCAGAGGTAGTAGCTGTACGAAATAGGGAACAGTTTCCACCCTTGGGGCTGTGAAAACAATGGGAAGTAATTAGGATCATTAAAATTTAATACACAGTCCCCGAAAATAAGATATCCTCTGAAAATAAGACCTACTTACAGGAAAGATAAGACGTCCCCTGAAAATAAGACCTAGCACATCTTTGGGAGTACACCTTAAAATAAGATACTGTCTTATTTTCGGGGAAACAGGGTAGCTTGGGCTCTGTAGAATGAGTGCTCAGTGTTGTCCAGGTGTTTCTGGTACCTTAGGAGCTCTTAGAAGGGCTGTCTCAGATTTGGGATTCAGACCTCTTGAGAGAGGGCACCTAGTTAGGAGTTTAACATCTCTAGGGGGCCAGTGAGGCTGGTGGGGGGCCGGGTTCTATGTATGTGTGCAGAAAATCTGTGTCTAGACCAGCTACCACTGACAGGATGAAGAATCTGTGGCTGGCGTGACACCGAGAAATTAGAAGTAAACAGGAAGAAATAAGTCCCTTTTCTTTCCCCCAAGTTTTGTATTGCCTTTTTAGAACTTCTATTGGTAAGGCCTAAAAGGGAGTCAGCTGGTAAATGAAATAAATTTGTAGAGTTCCAACTTCTGGTATACCATCACAGAGTATAGAGGAATGGATTTGAACTAGAAGGAAATAGTTTAATAATCAGCACATTTTTCATCCCATTACTTTCAACTTTTCTGTGTCATTATGTTTTAGTTGTGTGTTTTGCATAAACAAAATTGTATATCTGAATTTTGATTTTTATACCCAGTCTTATAGTCTTTTTATTTTAACTGTTAAGCTTAAAATATTTACATTTGTTGCAGTAACATATATTTGGGAGTTAGGTCTTTCTTTTATCTTTGTTTTGCCACCCGTGTTATGCTTTTCATTTGCTTTTATTTTCTGTTTGCTTCTTTGTTTTGGATTAAATCATGTCTGTTTTATCCTCTACTAATTTAAACATGTGTATTTTTATTTCCATTCATATTGGAGTTACTCTAAAAGTTTTAATATGCAGGTATGTACTCAACAAAATTTAAAATTAATCAATGTCTTTATCTTCCTTCTGAAGCATATATATATCTTAGAACATATATATATCTTAATTTCCCTCTTGTTCTTTGTGTACTTATTATTTAGTTAATTCCAGTTTATATTTGAAACTTCCAAGTTAAGTAATAGCTAAGTAAATAAATACATTTATTGAGTGCCTCTTCTGTCTTTTCTAGATTCTGTGGCTATAGTAATGAACAAAACAAAGTCTTTTCTCTTTCTTTCTTGTTTTTGTATTGTTGGGGAATCACTGAGAGTACAAAGAACCAGGTTACACTGCTTGCAATTGTTAGGTTAAGCCCCTCTTATAATTGTCTCCTGCACCCAAGAGGTGTGTCACACATTGTGACCCCCAACCCACCTCCCTCCTTCCCTCTCTCTACTCCCCTGTTCCCCCACCCCCACTGTGTACTAGCATCAGATTCCCTCATATCAGAATTGAGTACATTGGATTCTTGCTTCTCCATTCTTGTGATGCTTTACTAAGAATGTGTTACTAAGAATAGCATTCCATGGTATACATACACGACAGTTTGTTAATCCATTCCTGGATTGGTGCGCATTTAGGTTGTTTCCACAATTTGGTGATCGTAAATTGAGCTGCCATAAACAGTCTAGTGCAAATGTCCTTATAATAAAATGATCTTTTTTCTTCTGAGTAGATGCCCAGGATTGGGATTGCAGGATCAAATAGGAGATCTAGCTTGAGTTCTTTGAGAATTCTCCATACTTCCTTTCAAAAAGGTTGTATTAATTTGCAGTCCCACCAGCAGTGCCTTTTCTCTTTTTTGAGTTTACATCCTAGTGTTGGAAGAAAAACAATAAAGAGATACTCAAGTTATATGTAGTATGTCAGGTGATGATAAGTGCTGTGGAGAGTAATAAGAAAAAGTAGGATTGGAGTAAATAGTGGTAAGTTACTGCTGTTTTACATAGGTGGGTTTTGAAGGACTTTTGGTTAAGTTGACATTTTTGACAAGATATCCAAGAGAACCCATATGGACATGTGGCTCTCTCTTAATAGATACTATAGCTGAGAATAGAATTAGAGGTTGATGATGATTTTCTTTCGGTTAAAGGTAGAGTTCCATTGTCCTTCCTGTTTCTTTTATGCTGTTAAGTATGTTATCAGTCTAATTTTTAAAAGATCTTATATATTTCCCCTTGTTTTAATATTCTCTTTTTCACTTTGTTGATGTGTCTGATGTGCAAGTTATTCTTTAAAGGACTCATAATGTTTCATCAATTTGAGCACTTACATTTTCATCAATTTTAGTGGATTCTCAGTCATTACTTCTTACAGTAATGCCTCTCCCATTTACCCCTTCTCATCCTTTAGAACAGTGTTTTTTAATCTTTTTTATCTCATGGCACACTTGCACCTATAGTTAAACTTTTGTGGCACACTTAAATTGTGTTGATCAAAGAAAAGAAGTAAAAAGAGAATATACTTACCATGCTTTGATCTTCTTTTGAAAAGAATTTAATTGATGATCTTTAAATTTTTTCATGGCACACCTAAGATCCTCTTATGCAGGAGTTCTTAACCTTCCTAATGCCGTGACCTTTTAATACAGTTCCTGTGGGTTGTGACCTACAGGTTGAGAACCGCTGCTTTTAATGGCACACTGGTTGAAAATCACTGCTCTATAACTTGTGATGTCTTCTTTCTAGTGAAGCAGCAGATAAATTTTACACATAAAAATATATTATTGCTATATGATTATTGTATAGTAATCAGATGATAACAAGTGTCAATTGGGGGAATAATGTAAGGAAGGGAAGGTATTAGTGATGGCAGATTATAGTTTTATATTGGGTAGTCAGAAAAAATTTCTGATGAGGTGACATTTGTTCAAAGACATGCAGGGAGTAATAGAGTGATTCCTTCAGCTATGTGAGGGGAAGACATCTAGACAAAGGGTAACAGGTGTAAAGACTGACACAGGAGTCTTAAGTTTGACTGTTGTGGAGACAGCAAGTAGACACATGTAGTTAAGTGAGTCAAAGAGGTACGAGTGGGCAGGATACAAAGAGCTGGTAGGGTATCTGAGCACGTTGGGCCATTTTACTCTGAGTGTAATGTGAAGCCCTCGTAGGAGTTTGCAAAAGTTACTGATCTAAACTGACATAAGATTTAAAAGACTTACGCTAATTGTAAGGCAGTGAATGGAGTGTAGGGAAGAAGGTAAGTATGAAAGCAGGGTTACTGGTTAGAAGGTTGTTGTTACAATTCTGGAGAACGGTGGAGGCTTTCTTTCCCTCTTTCCCTTCCTTCCCATATTTTTGGAATGTATCTTTTGTGCTCTACAGTATATGTTGGGAATGTATGAAATAGTATCAAGCACTTTGCTTTTGGTGGTGGGGTGGGATAAAAGCCAGGTTACCAAAAATTACATTTTGTTGTGAAAGTGCTATCGTGTAGAAATATACGAGCGTTAGTGAAGGATGTGTTCTGCCTGTGAATGCTGGAGAGACTTTAGAGTAATGTATTTTTTCTTTTAATTTTTGTTAAGAATTAATTATAAATATTTTTATATTAGTCAATTGTATATATTCTTTGGATTCTTTGGTTGTGTTCGCTGACATTACTTTTCTTTCCATGTATTTGAATTTTTCTAGCAATATCTTTTTCCGTGTCTACCTACAAACATAAACTCTTTGTAGTGAGATTATTAATGTTGCTATATTTGTAGCAAATTTGTTTGCCTTTTAATTTTGTTCATGGCTTTATTTTTGCATTTAAGGAAAATTTCAATATGTTTTTGAAACTTGATTTTGTGGTTATAACTTTTAAGCAAGTTTATATATTGTCACTTATTGTCTACTTTTGTATTTTTTTCCATTTATTTCTAAATAATTTAGACTTCATTTTGATATACAGGGTGGCTATAAAGTTCATATGCAATTTAAAATAGCACACAAACTTTATGGACACTCTGTCTATGCAAAATGACATTAATTTCTTACCTAGGAGCCAGTTTTCTCAACATTACTGATTTCATAATACATCATTATGCCATGTTCTTGGTGCCTCCTTTAACAGTTTTTAAGTTATTATGTATACTTCAAAACATATTTAAAATTCATGAGGAGATATAAATGTAAAAGTTAATGCTGCAGTGATTAAAGGAGAAGGAAAGATCCAGCAGTAGAGAGTGCTATTACAGAAGTGAATGCTTTCACGAAGAAGGGACAGTAATCAATAGTGTCAGACCTCTTGGAGATCTTGCAGTACTGTGTAAGGTATGTGCAAATGGCTCATTGTTTTTGGCAGATACGAAGCTGTGGTGACAGTAATGGGGAGTTCAGTAATGGTGACAAAAAGGAGGTGAGAGAGCAATTGCATGAGAAATGAGAATGCAGAAGTAGAGCAGCATTTTCCACAGGACGTTTGTGAGAAACAAGTATTGAAAATGTTTTGAAAACTATAAAGCATGTGTATATTCAATGTTTTCACAGAATTCAGAGGTGTCTGTGTTTGAAGTCAACATTCGATTTATTGGAGGCCTGCTTGCAGCATATTACCTTTCAGGAGAGGAGGTGAGCAAAATCAAGTAACATGTTTGTTTTGGAGGAGGGGCTATAAATGGAATTTAATAAAATGAAAGATTTCCTTAGCAGCATATCATTTTTCAAAATTGAATAATATTGAACTAATCTAAAAGTTTGCTGAAAGAACTGGATGCTTTAGGTAGAACTTTCCCTTGGGAATAATAATTTTTGAGAATAAAACAAATTCATCACAGCTTTATATACAGTACATCTCCTTTGCAAGAGTGATTTTTCTCTAGGATTTGCATGGTCCAAATGAAGGGGAAAAAGAAACTAATAATACCGAAATTAAAGAATGAATAGGAAGAATCAGACCCTCCAAAAATTAATTTTTAAAACTTCCTATTTAGAAATTAAATGCAATTTATTGCTATAAGTAATGATTATTTAAAAACCTCCAAATTCTCCTCTCTAGAGTCTTGGCACAATATATTTGGGACTGAGGGTAGTGGGGAAGTGGGTGTGGGAAATTTCTTTTTACTTTTGAGATAGGTTAAAAGGTGAGGTTGAAGAATGGGAGAAAGAGAAACTAAGGGAAGAGGTTATAAGTCATTTCTATTTCATATGTTTAGGGACTACTTTACCTATGTATGTATTTTTTTTCTTTAGAAACAGAGTCTTGCTTTGTGGTCCAGGTTGGAGTGTAGTGGCGTGATCATAGCTCACAGCAACCTCAAACTCTTGGGCTTAATTGAACCTCCTGCCTCAGCCTCCCAAGTAGCTGGGACTACCCGTGCGTGCCACCACACCTGGCTAATTTTTAATTTTTTTTTTTTGTAGAGACTGTGTTGCCCAGGCTAGTCTAAAATTCCTGGCCTCTCTCTTTGGCCTCCCAGAGTTCTGGGATTATAGATGTGAGCAACCATACCTGGCTATTCACCCATATTTTTAAAATGGCTTGTTAATCTAAATGATTTATAAGAGCTCTTGGTGGATTTAAGGAGGTTCATTTTTTTGTTATATGTGCTGAAAAAAGTGTATTTTTATACTGTCTTTATTTTGTTTTGTTCTTTTTTTTTAAAGTTAAAGTAGTCATTTTTTTTTTTTTTTCACCCTTAATGGCTTCTAAATTTTGGTCTTGGAAAGCCTTACCTACATCTGCATTATTACTAAACAAAAATTTCCTCTTTTTCTGTGTTTTTATGACTTTGTACACTTACATTCAGTTATTTCATCAATGTTTATATTCTTGTGTGTGTAAAGAGTGGCCTGTCCATTTATTGCTTTTTAGAGAAGAAATATGTTTGAAGATGCTTAATGTATTAAGATATTAATATATAATATTACGTAACATTTATCTTACTTAATATGTAGTTTTATTGTCAAATTTTATTCCGTAACTTGGTAATATCTCTAATCTATGTTCTATAGTCAGAACATTTCAGTTCATATTTAATAAAGTAGAAAAACATGATTTATACTCTGGCTAGAAGATTTTCAAACTTCATTGTGCATCAGAATCACAAAGGTGTTTTTAAAAAATGACTATTCCTAGCTCTGGTCACAAGAGTCTGACTCATTTGGTTTGGTGTAGAGACCGGTACACTACATTTCTTGTCAAGTACTCCTTGTTAAAGGTGATTTTGGAAATGATGGTTCTATATTTTGAGAAACTCTGACTTACCTCCATAGGCATAAAGTCACTGTAAATTCATTAATAGAATTTTTTTTTAGTCAGGTTTATTGAGTTTATATTTACATAGATGAAAATTCACCAATTTTTGTATATAGTTCTATGAGTTTTGACAGTACTCTTGATAGTCTTGTAAACACCAGCACAGTCAAGATAGAGAAGAATTTTATCATCCTAGAAAATTTCTCTTTATGATTTTATAATCACCTACCCCCTATTGCCTGCCCCTGCCTACTGTGTCTACAGTGAGTAATACGAGCTTCTTTAATTTAGCACACCGCACTGGAGATTTATCCGTGTATTAGTAGCAATTTACTGCTTTTACTTCTGTGGAGTATCATATCATACAGATGTAACATATTTTATCCATTTGTCAGAGAGATTGTTTCTGGTTTTGGAGACAATGAATAAATCTGCTATGAGTATTTTGTTATAGATTTCTACGGGAACATACATTTTCATTTCTCTTGGGTAAATACATAGGAGTGTGATTGCTAGGTCAAGGGTAAATGTATATTTGAAGACACTACCAGACATTTTCCTAACATTTGCCTCTCTTGGTGACCACTTCTTGGTATTGTGAGTTTATTATTTTTAACCATTTTAATAATTATATAGTAATATCTCATTGTGGTTTTATTTTGCATTTCCCTAGTGCCAAATGATGTTGAGCGCTTATTTATCATCTGCATATCTTTTTGCTCAATTGTTCAGCTCTTTTGCCCATCTAAAAAAAAAATCTTTGTTTTCTTATTTTTTATAGTTTGTATATTTTGCGCATAAGTGTTTTATAACTTGTATGTTTGCAAATATTTTCTTTCTGTCTGGCTTGTCTTTTCAGTGACTATCTTTTGAAGAACTAAAGCTGTTACATCTTGAAGAAGTACAAGTTTATAAATTTTGTCTTTTATGGTTTATGCTTTTGGTATTATACATATTTAAGAAATATTTGCCTAATCCAAGATCACAAAGATTTTTCTCTTATGTTTTCTTCTAAAAGTTGTATAATTTTTTACTTTTAAATCTATAATTTATTTTTAGTTAAATTCCATATGTGCTGTGAAGTATAAGCAAGGTTTATAATTTTAACAACTTTGTGCGTGTATATGTGTATTTTGCATGTGAGTAATGTTTGACCTCATAAAATGACCTGGAAAATGTTTTTTTTCTTCTGGAGAAATTTATGTATAACTGATATTATTTCTTCGTTAAATTTTTGGTAGAATTTCCCAGTGAAGCAACTTGAGTTGGAGTTTTTTTTTCATTTTCTTTTCTGTGGTAGATGTAGTATGATTCGGTTCTTTCTTTCTTTCCCTCCCTCCTCTCTCTGTTTCTCTCTTCTTTTCATCTCTTACTACATAAATGTGCCTTCTCAGATATGTCCTATTACAGTATTTCAGTGTTGGAGAATTGGCATTTAATGGGTAGGGCCGCTCAGGAAGGTATTTTAAGATATTTTTGGGGGGAGGAAGTTTTGGGTCAAGTGGAGAGTTGAGACCTAAGAGTAGGTATTTCATCTTCCTAGGGAAATCTAAATCTTAAAAGTTTTTATGAAGAAAGGCACCTCTCTCAGTGACCTTAGGAGAATATCCCAGACTTATTGTTTGGCAGAGGGAGAGAGAAGATAGGGTGAAGTAGCAGAATGCAGATCCAAGGCAGAGAAATGAAACGCCATGTGGGAGAGCTGATGGGACTGAACAAGCCTGGAGGTCCAAGTCATAAATTCCACTCCTTCCCATGTCTAGAATGGAATTTTCGGTACAGGGACTAGCTGTGTTCTAGGTCACAGAGAGGATAAACCAGGTAAAGATCTCACAGGTAGTAAAAGTGGAGAGTTAAAGTAGCAGACCAAGAGCTAGATTTTCCCATAATGAAAATTCACAGGCCAGCAGTTTTGAAGCCATATGCCAGTATTATGGTTGAGAAGGAAACTGTGACTGAAATACGAAGTTTTGTTAAGTCCTATCCAATAACATTTAAATCACTGTTTCTTCTCCTTTGTTCCTTCCCCAAGAGCCCCCTTTCCAATCTCCTTTTTTTTTTTTTTTGGCAGTTTTGTTGTTTTGGACGGGGCTGGGTTTGAACCCGCCACCGCTGGTATATGGGGCTGGCGCCCTACCTCTTTGAGCCACAGGCACCACCCCCCAATCTCTTTTCTAAGATGGAGAACAGGGCAGTAATGAAGTAAGAGAAAATGCTGCGGCCAGTAAGTGGGCCTCCAGCTAATAATTGGGTAAGTCTCTACCCACTCTCACCCCCACAATTCTATAGAAAAGAATCCTCTCATTTCCTCCCTCTCCTTGCTGGATACATGGGCTGTTTGTGTGTTAGGTTTGCCTGGATGTTCAGTCTCCTGTTTCCCATTGTCCAGAATAAGTTCAGGTACTGAGTTGAGCTGAGGACAGTGATCACTGATACAAAAAGCATTCACACATGTAACATTTATTGCAGAATGAAAGTAAGTCTCAGAGGGAGAGACAGTCATTCTCTGTGAGTGGAGAAAGACCCCAAAGTCTGGCACACATTGTCTTTTCTATGCTTTGTCCACCTTTCTGGATTGGTTGTTGTTCCCCACCTTTGGGGCGATTGACGGATTGGAGTTATACAGGGTGGACAGCTATTTTAAATTGCACATGAATTTTATGGCCATCCTGTATAACAGATTACATAACAGGTTAGGTTATATAACAGTTTCCTTACAATGCATGCCCCCTCCTAAAATCCTTTATGAAAACTCTCCCTATGCTATTCTAATTAGATAATAATGAGCCCTAGGTCAGTTAAAGGTCACTAGGAACTCCTTACTATGTGTGTTCCCACCAGGGGAACATATTTTCTCTTTTCTTCCTATTTGATTCCTGTGTTATTTAGAAGTGTGTTGTTTAATTTTCAAATAACTGAGAATTTTCCAGATATCTCTTTATTATTGATTTCTAGTTTGTCTTATGAGCAGGAAATAGGGAGTGCATGTTTGGATTTGTTGGTGTTTGTTTCCTGAGTCAGAATATGTTCTATCTTAAAAATAATGTATGCTCAAAAAAAAAAATAAATAATAATAATGTATGCTCAAAAGAATGTGTTTTCTGCTGTTGTTGGGTTTAAATATCAATTAGGTAAAGCTAATTAATAGTGTTACTCAGATCTTCTGTAACTTTACTAATTTTCTTTTGAATACTGTGTGAGAAATCTTGAAAACTCCAGCTGTATTTGTGGGTTTATCTGTTTCTTCTATGAATTGAGCTTCATGCATTTTGGAGCTCTGTACTTAGGTGGGTATATACTTACCATTGTTTTATCTTTCTGGTGAATTGATCCTTTTATTGTTTTTATTGTTTCTTAGCTTTTCTCTTTTTCATTGGTCTTCAAGTCTAGTTTGATACTAATACAGTAGAACCTCCAGATTGACCACCTCCCTACATCGATCACCTCCTTAAGTTAACCTAATTTTCATAGACCAGACACGTACCACATGTATGATCTATTAGAACAGTAGGCCTAGTTCCTGTGTTGACCACCTCCATATGTTGACCATTTTGTTAGAGTCCCTTGGGGGATCAACTTGTAGAGATTCTACTGCAGGGTGATTCTAACTCTCTTTAGGGTATTTATTTTTTTTTTAACACATATGTTTTTATATTTAAAATTTACTGTAGATACATTTGACAGTCTTTTTAATTTGTATTTTTAGAACATTTGCATTCAGTATAACTATTGACATAATTGTATTAAAATCTCCCACACTGTTAGTTGTCTCCTGTTTGTCCCATCTGGCTCATCATTCCTAATTTTCTTTTTTTTTCCTATTTTTGTGGTGCTAGTTTACCTGTACAATTGACTTACTTATACTTAAATATTTTTTAATGGTTGTTTTTTGTTCACTGTCTACATCTTTAAGTTGGTCTACTGTCAATCAGTATTATACTGCTTCACTTATAAGAACTGTACAACAGTATATTCCTAATTATTTTTTCTCTTCTTGTATACTACTGTAGATTTTAGTTTTATGTATGTACAGGATGGCCATAAAGTTTGTGTGAACATTATTTTAAATTGCACACGAACTTTATGGCTAAAAATACATTATACATTGCTACTATTTTTTAGTTTAGGTGATCAATTATCATTTAGAGCTTTTAAAAATAAGAAAAAAAAGCCTTTTTATTTTTCTTAATTTTAGTCATTTTCTTTGTTCTTCTTTTCTTTTTGCAGGTTTATGTTTCTTCTAGTAATTTAATTTTTTTTTTATAAAGTACTTCCTTTAATATTTGTTTTATAGTCACATCCATGGCTAGTGAGTTCTTTCAGTTTTTGCTAGTCTAAAAGTCTTCATTTTTGAAATAATTTTTTGATGGGAGTAAAATTTAGATTTACTCTAACTTTAGATTTAGTTTTTCTTTTCAGCACTTTAAAAATGTCACTGGATATCTAATAGCTTGCATAGTTTGTGATGAGAAATCTGCTTTAATTCTTTGTCCTTCTGTATATAATAGATCTTTTGTTTCCTTTGGCTGACTTAAAATTTTTTGTTCATATTTTGTTTTGTATAAAGAGTCTCAGTGAAGATGCAAGGTATAATTTCTATTTTTTTAAGTTTGTTGAGATTTGATTTGTGTCCTAGGATATGACTAATCTTAGAGACTGATCCATAGACTGATTTTTTTTTTTTCCTCTCTTTCAACACTGTAAATACTTTACCCTATTATCTTTGTTTGCATGGTTTCTGAGAAGTTGTAAAGGATGTAATTCTTTTTTTTTTTTTTTTTTTTTTCATTTTATTTTATTTTATTTTATTTTTATTATTATTTTTTTTTATTGTTGGGGATTCATTGAGGGTACAATAAGCCAGTTACACTGATTGCAATTGTTAGGTAAAGTCCCTCTTGCAATCATGTCTTGCCCCCATAAAGTGTGACACACAATAAGGCCCCACCCTCCTCCCTCCATCCCTCTTTCTGCTTCCCCCTCCATAGCCTTAATTGTCATTAATTGTCCTCATATCAAGATTGAGTACATAGGATTCATGCTTCTCCATTTTTGTGATGCTTTACTAAGAATAATGTCTTCCACGTCCATCCAGGTTAATACGAAAGATGTAAAGTCTCCATTTTTTTTAATGGCTGAATAGTATTCCATGGTATACATATACCACAGCTTGTTAATCCATTCCTGGGTTGGTGGGCATTTAGGCTGTTTCCACATTTTGGCAATGGTAAATTGAGCTGCAATAAACAGTCTAGTACAAGTGTCCTTATGATAAAAGGATTTTTTTCCTTCTGGGTAGATGCCCAGTAATGGGATTGCAGGATCGAATGGGAGGTCTAGGTTGAGTGCTTTGAGGTTTCTCCATACTTCCTTCAGAAAGGTTGTACTAGTTTGCAGTCCCACCAGCAGTGTAAAAGTGTTCCCTTCTCTCCACATCCACGCCAGCATCTGCAGTTTTGAGATTTTGTGATGTGGGCCATTCTCACTGGGGTTAGATGATATCTCAGGGTTGTTTTGATTTGCATTTCTCTAATATATAGAGATGATGAACATTTTTTCATGTGTTTGTTAGCCATTCGTCTGTCGTCTTTAGAGAAAGTTCTATTCATGTCTCTTGCCCATTGATATAAGGGATTGTAGGCTTTTTTTCATGTGGATTAATTTGAGTTCTCTATAGATCCTGGTTATCAAGCTTTTGTCTGACTGAAAATATGCAAATATCCTTTCCCATTGTGTAGGTTGTCTCTTTGCTTTGGTTACTGTGTCCTTAGCTGTACAGAAGCTTTTCAGTTTAATGAAGTCCCATTTGTTTATTTTTGTTGTTGTTGCAATTGCCGTGGCAGTCTTCTTCATGAAGTCTTTCCCCAGGCCAATATCTTCCAGTGTTTTTCCTATGCTTTCTTGGAGGATTTTTATTGTTTCATGCCTTAAATTTAAGTCCTTTATCCATCTTGAATCAATTTTTGTGAGTGGGGAAAGGTGTGGGTCCAGTTTCAGTCTTTTACATGTAGACATCCAGTTCTCCCAACACCATTTATTGAATAGGGAGTCTTTCCCCCAAGGTAAGTTCTTGTTTGGTTTATCAAATATTAGGTGGTTGTAAGATGTTAGTTTCATTTCTTGGTGTTCAATTCGATTCCAAGTGTCTATGTCTCTGTTTTTGTGCCAGTACCATGCTGTCTTGACCACTATGGCTTTGTAGTACAGACTAAAATCTGGTATGCTGATGCCCCCAGCTTTATTTTTGTTACTAAGAACTGCCTTAGCTATACGGGGTTTTTTCCGGTTCCATACAAAACGCAGAATCATTTTTTCAAAATCTTGAAAGTACGATGTAGGTACTTTGATAGGAATGGCATTGAATAGGTAGATTGCTTTGGGAAGTATAGACATTTTAACAATGTTAATTCTTCCCATCCATGAGCATGGTATGTTCTTCCATTTGTTAATATCCTCTGCTATTTCCTTTCTGAGGATTTCATAGTTTTCTTTATAGAGGTCCTTCACCTCCTTCGTTAGGTATATTCCTAGGTATTTCATTTTCTTTGAAACTATGGTGAAGGGAGTTGTGTCCTTAATTAGCTTCTCATCTTGACTGTTATTGGTGTATACAAAGGCTACTGACTTGTGGACATTAATTTTATATCCTGAAACATTACTGTATTTTTTGATGACTTCTAGGAGTCTTGTGGTTGAGTCTCTGGGGTTCTCTAAGTATAAGATCATGTCGTCAGCAAAGAGGGAGAGTTTGACCTCCTCTGCTCCCATTTGGATTCCCTTTATTTCCTTGTCTTGCCTGATTGTATTGGCTAGAACTTCCAGCACTATGTTGAATAGTAAAGGTGACAGAGGACAACCTTGTCTGGTTCCAGTTCTAAGAGGAAAAGCTTTCAGTTTTACTCCATTCAGTAAAATATTGGCTGTGGGTTTGTCATAGATAGCTTCAATCAGTTTTAGAAATGTGCCACCTATGCCTATACTCTTCAGTGTTCTAATTAGAAAAGGATGCTGGATTTTATCAAATGCTTTTTCTGCATCTATTGAGAGGATCATGTGATCTTTATTTTTGCCTCTGTTAATATGGTGGATAACGTTTATGGACTTGCGTATGTTAAACCAGCCTTGCATCCCTAAGGATGTAATTCTTATCTTTGCTTCTTTGTAGTTAGGGTGTTTTTTCCCTCTGGCTTCTTTTTATATTTTTTCTTTACATTAGATTTTCTACATTTTAAATGTGATAGGCCTAGGTACCGTTTTTATGGCTTTTATCCTGCTTATTGTTCTCTTCTTCAGACTGTGGGTTGATGTTTGACATCAATTTGGGGAAATTTTCAGTTATTAACGTTTTATATATCTTTGTTTCTGTTTTCTTCCCTTGCAGTTTCACGTTATATGTATTTAGACTTTTGTAATTGTCTCACAGTTCTTGGATATTTTGTTCTTTTCTTTTTTTTTCTATTTGCTTTTTAGTTTTAGAAATTTCTGTTGAGAAATTCTCAAGTTTAGAGATTCTTTTCTTAGCTATGTCCAGTCTACTAATAAGCCCATCAAAAACATTCTCCTTCTTCTTCTTTTTTTTTTTGAGACAGAGTTGCACTTTGTCACCCTTGGTAGGGTGCTGTGGCATCACAGCTCACAGCGACATCCAGCTCTTGGGCTTAGGTGATTCTCCGGCCTCAACCTCCTGAGTAGCTGGGACTGCAGGCGCCTACCACAACGCCCAGCTATTTTTTGTTGCAGTTTGGCCAGGGCCCGGTTCGAACCCATCACCCTCGGTATATGGGGCCAGCTCCCTACCCATGAGCCACAGGTGCCGCCCACATTCTTCATTTTTATTACAGTATTTTTGAACTCTAGCTTTCAGTTCTTAGACCCAGTCTATCTCTCTGCTTATATTCTTTGATCATCTGTTTTTGCATGCTGTCTCCTTAGTCCTCTGGAGCCTCTAGCATAATAATCGTAGTTGTTTTAAATTACTAGTCTGATAATTATAACATTATTGGCATATCTGAATCTGGTTCTGATACTTGTTTTATCTCTTCAAACTGTGTGTTTAGTCTTTAATGTGTCTTATTATTTTTTCTCAATAGTTGGCCATGACATACAGAGTAAAAGGGACTATTGGAAATAGGCCTTTGGTGATGTGAGAAGGTTTGGGGAACCTTTCTGTAGTCCTGTAATTAGGTCTCAGTCTTTCAGTGAGCCTGTGCCCATGGTCTGTGATCTTCATACATGGTTCTCAGTATGTCCCAACCCCCTTAGATGGGACAGGGTGGCTAAAGGTAGCTGGAGTTGGGCATTACCCTTGTCCTACATGGAATGTTGAGGGGGCTAGAGTTTGGTATTTCCCTTCCCCCCGGTTCATTTAGGCTCTGATATACCATCAACAGGTTAGGCTCTGGTTAACTAGTTTCTTCTGAGGGCACACCTTCTTAACATTTTGGTATATCACAAAATGTTTCCTTTTCTCTTCATCTAGCTAGAAGCATGATCAAATTTTCTATAATAGTCACTGTAAGAACCAGGTAGAACTCTAAGAGGTAAGTATTAGAAAATTGTGCACTCCTCTGATGGCTCGGGTCCTCTGAGAGTTGTCCGCCATTCATGGACAGTAGTTCAGGTTTCCTGACTCAGGTACTGGTTCTTGCATGGGTTTCATCTGCTGAGTTTCTACTCCAGGCTTTGATTCTTTGTATTCTCCTGTCTGTCTCTCTTATTTTGGGGACAGTGGTTTGCCCTATGACCTCATTTCTCTTAACAGTTTGAGAAGAGTTGTTTTAGCTTGTTCTGCTTTTTATCTGTTAGGATGGCATGGTGATTTCCAAGATTCTTACATGGGTGGACCAGAAACCAGAAGGCCTCTGTCCTCCTTGTGTTTTGTTTTGGATAATTTGTACACTTATCTTAAAGTTCATTAATTTTTTTCTTTAGCTGTGTTTAATGTAATTGTGAACCTGTTGAAGGCGTTCTCCATCTGTTATTTTGATGTGTATCACAGTCACTTTAAATTCTCTGATTGTTTCAATCCTTTGAGTCTGGTTTTGTCACTTTGTCTACAGACAGTGGTTAATTTTTCTTATATATTTCATAATTTTCAACTGAATGCTACATATAATTCATGGAACAGAAAAGAGAGAGGTAAATAATATTTTATGTCTGCAATGGCATTCCTCTACTGTTAGTATTGGAGGTTGAGTTTATTTATTGTGCTTATCTGACTACATCGAGGAAGTACTAAATTTTTTGCATGTAGTTGGTATATTTGATTAATTTTCATAACAATAGCTATGTGATCCAAAATTATGAGCAGTTTGTGAAAGAGAAGCTTCCACCTTGGCTGTTTTACATTACACTTCCTACCTGAAGGTTGAAGCAAAATGTTGACATTTTGGTTGCAGTTGTTGTAGATAAAACTGAAATGCAGAAAAACTGCACAATGTTACCAAGTATTTCCATTTTTATATTTTTTTATGCCTCAGACTTTTAGAAGAACATTTTGAGGTGCTTATTCTTTGGGGTTTGAGGTTTGATTCCCTGCCTCACCCATCCTGTATAATGGTATTCAGCAAGTTCGTTACCTTCTGTAACTTAAGTTTCTTCATCTATGAAAATGTGAGAAAGTTCACTTGAGAGTTGTGAGGATTAAACGATATGAAAGTTCCCTATGCCATAATGCCTGACTCGGTAGGTATTACTTTACTTTCCTTCTTCCTTTGGGTTTTCTCATGTGGTAAATATTCCACTTTTGTAACAGGTAAAAGATCCTTTTATTTATTTTAAAAGAAATTACATAAATTCATTTATGGTACAGTCTATTTTGCCAAAAATGTAAAGAGCCCAATTTAGTTTCTTCCTGATCATTTCATTCCAAAAGCTCTGATCCAAAAACTGCTGTGACTTCCTCACATGGACCTCTCTGGCTTTCATTGTCTTTTGTGTGGCTGGCCTCACTTTCCTTCTTTAGTCCCAGTCCCTTTCCAGGACATTGCTGCCTTCCCCAGGAATACCTTTTGGGTGCAGGTGGCTGACCTTAGGAGTTTCTTTTTTTTGGAATCTAATCCCTGAGATGAGCTAAAAATAAATAAAACACAGAAACATAATTTGAATATAACACTATTCTCATACTGGATTTGCAATAAACTCCTCTATCTCATATAAGCCAAAATATTAACTACAATTTATAATATGACAAACTGCCTTTGTTGTGTTAATATGTAACTAGAATAAAGAACATTTTACATGTATTCTATTTTTTGGCATAGGGAATCATATTGACATAATATTCCTCTCTTCTTTTGATTTATTAATATCATAAATGTGAGGCTTTATCATTTTATTTTCTCAAAACAAGACTGTTTATATTAAATATTCACAAGTTAAAAAATCTTGATGATTTATTATGTTTACTTGCTGTTAGCCTCAAATATATGACATTTCTTTTACAAGATTGTCTCTTTTCATTTTTTTAATGGTTATCAAAGTGGCATTCCTTCCTGAGTAAGATTATAACATAATTTATGTGGACCTAAAACCTAAAACCTGTCAGATAAAATAGAGAAATGATAATATAGAGTTTAATGCATATTCACAGATAATAAAAACAAAATAAAATGAAAAAATAGCAGCAAAACCTTTTTTTTAACTAAAACACAAATGTATTCTATTGCCTATAGGTAAAGAATTCCTGAATAAATTCAGTGATCTTTTTAAAGACAAATAGAGAAGAGTTGTTAAGCCTCACATTCTCTAAGTAATGTTATGAATAATAAAAATGAAATGTTAGAATGTTATATTTTCTCGGTTTAAATATTAGACATTATTGTGCTTATTCCATTAATTCTGACTTATTTTTGGGAAACCTGATTTTGCTACCGAGATTGCCGCTATTATACTTCCTTTGAAAATTTGACCTTTTTGTTGTCTATAGGTGTGCTGGTAATTGGGTGAAACATTCCACTAAGCTTTGCTGATACAGAAATATTTTTAAGTATAATTTTCAACATTTTCCTCATAAATGTAGAATATGTGTATTCATTTGAACACATTCATATATATTAAAAGTCACAGTGCTGGTAAATGACAATTCATAGTTGATGCTTGTCGTATGATTACTGACTTGATGAATCAGAAAACAAGTTTGGATTTACCACAGTAGCTAGAAACTTAGGAGTGAAATCTAGGACGGGGGAGCTACAGAGGAGAAGCCCTCAATTCTGCATATAACTTTGCCATTTCTCTGGCCTACAAACACATGAAAAAATGCTCATCATCCTTAATCATCAGAGAAATGCAAATAAAAGCCACTTTGAGATATCATCTAACTCCAATAAGATTAGTCCACATCACAAAATCCCCAAACTATAGATGTTGGCATGGATGTGGTGAGAAGGGAACACGTCTACACTGCTGGTGGGAATGCAAGCTAATACGGCCTTTTTGGAAAGTAGTTTGGAGAACACTCAGGAACTAAAAGTGGACCTACCATTTGATCCTGCAATCCCTCTATTAGGTATTTACCCAGATGATCAAAAATCTTTTTACAACAAAGACATGTGTATCAGAATGTTTATTGCAGCCCATTTCATAATTGCCAAGTCATGGAAGCAGCCCAAGTGCTTGTCGATCCATGAATAGATTAACAAATTAGTATTATGTTCCATGGTGGTATATGTACACCATGGAATACTATGCAGCCATAAAAAGATGGAGACTTCACATCTTTTATGTTTACATGGATGGAGCTGGAACATATTCTTCTTAGTAAAGTATCTCAAGAATGGGAAAAAAGTATCCATTGTGTTCAACGTACTATGAAATCAGTATGTAATCACCCACACATTCTTAGGAATGGTATAAAATAACTATAGTCCAGAAATAATGAGAAAAGATGAAGGGGAGGGATGAGGCTGGGAGGAGAGAGGGTATCTGGAGGGACCTAACCTAATGTGCATAACACAATGATACATTTCTAAACTATTAAGAATAGAGTATGAATGTCTTACCACAACAAATAAGTAAGCGAGGAGATGGTTATGTTAATCATTTAGATGTAAGCATTCCACATTGTGTATCAAATCAGCATAATGTACCTCATAAATGCATTAATGTACATAGTTATGATTTAATAAAGAATACAAATAAATACCCCCCAAAAAGGGGATTTGAATTTTATTTATTTTTTAATTTAATTTATTATTTTTTTTGAGACAGAGTCTCAAGCTGTTGCCCTGAGTAGAGTGCTGTGGCATCACAGCTCACAGCCACCTCCAACTCTTGGGCTCAAGCAATCCTCTTGCCTCAGTTTTTCTATTTTTAGTAGAGACGTGGGTTTTGCTTTTGCTCAGGCTGGTCTCGAACTCGTGAACTCAAGCTATCCACTGCCTCGGCTTCCCAGAGTGCTAGAATTATAGGTGTGAGCCACCACGCCTGGCCGATTTGAATGGTTTTTGAGTTATCTGCTACATTCATAATAAAAAATGAAAATAAAAGTATCAATGTACTGTTTACTTCATCACTGAATATCATTACAGTTACCAGATGGCCAAGGGGGGTACTTCCAAGGCAACCGTAGTAATATTCAGCAATGAGGCACTGTTTCTAGGATGAGTTCATGAACTTAATTGTCAGAGCTTGTAAAACCATAGCTCTGATGGCCATTCCAGAAAAAGAGTTCCAAAATTGCTGTAAAGGGTGAACTAAGCAGTTGTATCAATGCATAGCTTCCCAAAGGGAGTATGTGGAAAATAACCATAATGATATTCAGCAATGAGGAATGTAGCACTTATTCTAGGATGAGTTCACCAACTTTAATTATCTGACCTTAATTAGCTGTGTGAGTATAGCTAATTAAAAGTTTTGCTAAGTAGCTTTTGCCTAATTTAAGGAACCTTGGAACATCTTAATGTCATATTGGTCTACTTGCACATGTCCTCTCTTCTGACCCCAATGATGTTGGTATGTTTTGTTTAATCTCAACTCAAAACTTAACCTGTTCCAGATCACCTAATTATTATTAGAGGAATCTAATAATATTTTATCACAGGTAGAACATTAACTAACCAATTTGGAAGCCATTTGAGAGGGGGTATGCTTGAGGCATACATGAGACTGCAACTTTTCCTAATAGAATGTTATGACCCCCCCCACCCCCGATCCTAGTTTAGAGTCTAAGTCAGTAGGCTCTTAAGTGGGTACACAAACCAATCTGTTGGGAAATGCTAAGAAAATAGTAGAAATTTTGCTATCTACATCTTGACAGTAGTGCATGACTTAAAAGTTTGGAAAACTGGAATGTTTAGGCAATTTATTGTTTTGAATACCAAAAAAGCTGTTGGGACTAAAAGGTGAAACATGTGCATGTATAACTCAAAGTAAACTTGGAATGTGAATTCATATATGTTCTTTCCTTTTTATAATTTAGCTAAACTACTTGACGAAGAATGTTGAGACATTAGCATGTTTACAGTGATTCAGAGGCATTTATCCAAATTGGGTTACATTTTTTAATGTTAATAAACTTGTATATTTGGGATGAAATTCCCCATAGCCTAGTGTTTTCTCTTAGTTATTTTTACCAGCTGAAGATACAGGTAATATTCAAACCAAGACTGTGTCTTTTCAATTAATTGTAGTTTCAGGTGTTTGCATGTTTGCTACCGTCCCTCAGTGTCCTGTTTAGGAACATTTTCTGATTGCTTTATGTTCGTGGTACCAGTGAGATGCTTCCCAGCCATGCTTCCATGTACCCAGCACATTGTGGTGTGCATACTGTGAGAGATAGCAAGATGTAAATCCTATCAATGGCTATAATTAATGAATATTCATGTTTTTATCTCAGATATTCAAGATTAAAGCAGTGCAATTAGCGGAGAAACTTCTTCCTGCCTTTAATACACCGACTGGGATTCCCTGGGCAATGGTGAACCTGAAAAGGTAAACTATATTTTATGTGGGTATTCCTATTCTAGAAGAATTAAATTAATTGCCATTTTGATCTTTTTAGTCTTAGAAGTTTCTAGTGATTCACTGTTACCATGCTTTTTAGGTCTTAAATTGGTTTTCTCTGTACTTACACAGAAGCACTTTTTTTTTTTAATATGTGATTTTTAAAATATATCCTTTATGTTGAAACTGGTCGCTTGCCTTAACTTCATTATAATTTCTACTACTTGTTTCTCTTAAGTCTCGATTTCTTGTCCTCACTTGTATAGTTATACAAAATTTGTTTCTTTAAATTTGCTTATTTATTTCCACTTACCGCTGTGATGTGTTCAAAGCACTTTCCCTCGCTTTTTGTATCTTCTAAGTGAAAATGAATAACAGTATGCCTCCAAATTAGGGCTTGCCGTTGCCGAATGTCTCATCATAATAAGGAAAGATATAATTCATGATGTTGACTGTTGGGCTTTTTATTACAGTATCTACACTTTTGAAGTTCCCAGTGAATTCTGAAGTATCATTCTTTGCATTCTGTTTTTATTCTAATAGAAAACATTGGTTTTTATTTAGATGAAGTATTTTCTTTGGAAAACTTTATAAATCATATAAATATATATAATTAAAATTTGAATAATATCAAAAAATGTGTTGTAACTAGCATTTAAGTATGCTGACTGAAATTCTTCCTGCTCATTTTTTCTTCTGGTAAAATTTATTACTCATCTTAATGTTGGAGATTGATATTAGGTGGAAATTTGTTGTTCTCCTTGCACTTAGACCATTTAGAATAAAAGGAGCATTTATTTTTCTAGAGATGTGAATCAGTGACAACTTCATTTGAAAAACAAATCTATTTTAGTCATTTTTTTCTTGTTTTAAATTTTAATGCTGAAGTCAGAGCTTTTAGTGTGCATCGTCAGTACACTAGTGTGTCTGCCCACACGCCCCCCTTCTTGATGTCCAGGGTCCTTTACATCTGTTTGTGTCCATGTGTGCCCATCAGTTAGCTCCCAATTATTAATGAGTACATAGGATTCTTTCTAATGAAGAACTTTATAGAGTTTAGATTTTTATTGAGAAGTCAACATTTAATACTGAACTTTAAATCTAACTTCACTATTCTCTGATTTCATGCACTATTTATAATGCAGATTACCTCCTTTGTAAGGAAAAAGCTGGCTAAAGTTTGAGAGCAACCTCCACTAAAGGATATGCCTAGTGATGATGTGTACATACTTCTCTTTCACTGATTTCATGACAGATCTTCTGCTATTTCCTTCACCATCGCTGTCAGAGTCATACGGCTTTCTTAGATAATGATGAAAACTTAATTGTGGTAAGAAGAGAAACTAGAGGTCTTTTGTTGTCTACACAGAGGAAAAGAACTGAAAAAAAATAAAATTAAATTGCAAAACTTCTGTGAATATTTTCACACAATCACATAATTTTACTTGTGTTTTTATATCATAAATGTAATCATTTACATATTTTTAAAGGTTTATTTTTTTTTTTCCTCTTACTGGCTAGTCTACACGTTTCCTGCATATAGGCCTTCCCCAATCATGCTGCCTGAAAGCCATCCTATTTTAACAGTCTGCAATATTCATCTTCTACAGTGTGATACAGCATACAGAAACTAAAGCAAATATACCTGTTAGAGCTTCTTAAAAGAGTTTATTTGGTTTAATGTTAGTGTTTTTTTTTTTTTTTTTTAATGAGACAATCTCACTCTGTTGCGCTGGGTAGAGTACTGTGGTGTCATAGCTCACAGCGACCTCAAATTCCTGAGCTCCAGTGATTCTCTTGCCTTAGCCTCCCTAGTAGCTGGGACTGTAAGTGCCCACCACAATGCCCAGCTAATTTTTGTATTTTTAGTAGAGACAGGATCTCACTCTTGCTCAGGCTGGTCTCGAATTCCTGAGCTCAAGCAGTCCACTGGCCTTGGCCTCCCAGAGTGCTGGGTTTACAGGTGGGAGCCACCCCACCTGGCTGGTTTACTGGTTCAGTGGCTTATTTTTCTGCTTCTTATTTTCTCTCATTCAGTAATACCTCATGGAAATACTATTGCAGGCCATCCAGTAGAGTTCTTTATTAATATTTGTGATGATTACATTATGAGTTGCTGAGCTGAGGTGTTAAAATATCCCAAGTACAGGGCAGCGCCTGTGGCTCAAGGGATAGGGCGCTGGTCCCATATGCCAGAGGTGGCAGGTTCAAACCCAGCCCTGGCCAAAAACCAAAAAAAAAAAAAAAAAAAAAATCCCAAGTATAATTGTGGAATGGTCTGTTCTCTCTTATTTCTGTCAATTTTTTGTTTCATCAACTTTGTAGCTTTATTTGTAGATACTTAACACTTTTACAATATGCCTTTTTGATGACTTGACCCTTTTCATCATTCTGATATGTCTCTCTTTATTTCTGGTAATATTTTTGTCTTGAAATTTAGCAGAAATTAATGTAGCTGCTTCACGCTGCTTATGCTTACTGTTTTAATGATTTATCTTTTTTTGTCCATTTGTTTCCAGCCTCACTGTATTACTTCGATATAGTGCTGCTTTTGCAGACAGCCTTTGGATTTTGCTTATGTCAGTCTTATAATATCTATATTTCTTTTTAAATTTTATTTTTTTAATTTATTATTTATTTATTTATTAAATCATAGCTGTGTACATTGATATGATCATGGAGCATCATTCACTAGCTTCACAGACCGTTTACCAAGTTTCACATATACCCTTGTAAGATGCACCGCTGGTGTAATCCCACCAATCCCCTTCCCTCTACCCACCTCCCCTCCCTTTCCCCCCTTCCCCCTATTCTTACGTTGTAACTGGGTTATAGCTTTCATATGAAAACCCTAAATTAGTCTCATAGTAGGGCTGAGTACGTCGGGTACTTTTTTTTCCATTCTTGAGATACTTTACTAAGGAGAAGATGTTCCAGCTCCATCCATGTAAACATGAAAGAGGTAAAGTCTCCATCTTTCTTTAAGGCTGCATAATATTCCATGCTGTACATATACCACAATTTATTAATCCATTCGTGGATCAATGGGCACTTGGGCTTTTTCCATGACTTAGCAATTATGAATTGGGCTGCAATAAACATTCTGGTATGAATATCTTTGTTATGATGTGCTTTTTGGTCTTCTGGGTATATGCCCAGTAGAGGGATTACAGGATTGAATGGCAGATCTATTTTTAGATCTCTAAGTGTTCTCCATATCTCTTTCCAAAAGGAATGTATTAATTTGCATTCTCACCAGCAGTGCAAAAGTGTTCCCTTTTCTCCACATCCACGCCAACATCTCTGGTCTTGGGATTTTGTGATATAGGCTAGTCTCACTGGAGTTAGATGTTACCTCAAAGTAGTTTTGATTTGCATCTCTCTAATGATTAAAGATGATGAGCATTTTTTCATATGTCTGAAGGCCGCGCACCTGTCTTCTTTAGAGAAGTTTCTCTTCAAATCCCTTGCCCAGCCTGCTATGGGATCCTTTGTTCTATTCTTGCTAATGTGTTTGAGTTCTCTGTGGATTCTGGTTATTAAACCTTTGTCGGAGACATAACCTGCAAATATCTTCTCCCATTCTGAGGGCTGTTTGCTTGCTTTACTTACTGTGTTCTTGGCTGTGCAGAAGCTTTTAAGTTTGATCAAGTCCCAGTAGTGTATTTTTGAAGCTGCTTCAATTCCCCGGGGGATCCTCTTCATAAAATACTTGCCCAGACCGATTTCTTCAAGGGTTTTCCCTGCACTCTCCTCTGGTGTTTTTATAGTTTCATGTCTTAAGTTTAAATCTCTGATCCAGTGAGAGTCTATCTTAGTTAATGGTGAAAGGTGTGGGTCCACTTTCAGTCTTCTTCAGGTTGCCAGCCAATTCACCCAGCACCATTTTTTAAATAGGGAATCTTTTCCCCACTGAATGTTTTTAATTGGCTTGTCAAAGATTAAATAACGGTAAGTAGCTGGATTCATCTCTTGGTTCTCTATTCTGTTCCAGACATCTACTTCTCTGTTTTTGTGCCAATACCATGCTGTTTTGATCACTGTCAATTTGTAGTATAGTCTGAGGTCTGGTAGTGTAATTCCTCCTGCTTTGTTTTTATTTCTGAGTAATGTCTTGGCTATTTGAGGTTTTTTTTTGATTCCATATAAAACGAAGTATTGTTTTTTCAAGATCTTTAAAGTATGACAGTGGAGCTTTAATAGGGATTGCATTGAAATTATATATTGCTTTGGGTAGTATAGACATTTTAACAATGTTGATTCTTCCCAGCCATGAGCATGGTATGTCTTTCCATTTGTTAATATTTTCAGCTATTTCTTTTCTTAGAGTTTCATAGTTCTCTTTATAGAGATCTTTCACGTCCCTTGTTAGATAAATTCCCAAATATTTCATCTTCTTTGGCACTACTGTGAATGGGATAGAGTCCTTAACTGTTTTTTCCACTTGACTGTTGTTGGTACATATAAAGGCTACCGATTTATGAATGTTGATTTTGTAACCTGAGACGCTGCTGTGTTCCTTGATCACTTCTAAGAGTTTTGTAGTAGAGTCCCTAGTGTTTTCCAAATATACTATCATATCATCCGCGAAGAGGGAAAGTTTGATCTCTTCTGACCCTATATGGATACCCTTGATCTCCTTTTCTTCCCTAATTGTGGTGGCTAAAACTTCCATTACAATGTTAAAAAGCAATGGAGACAATGGGCAGCCTTGTCTGGTTCCTGATCTGAGTGGAAATGATTCCAGTTTAACTCCATTCAATATGATATTGGCTGTGGGTTTGCTGTAGATAGTCTCTATCAGTTTAGGAAATGTCCCTTCTATACCGATTTTCTTAAGTGTTCTGATCATGAAGGGATGCTGGATATTATCAAAAGCTTTTTCTGCATCAATTGAGAGAATCATATGGTCTTTGTTTTTTAATTTTTTTATGTGCTGGATTACATTTATAGATTTACGTATATTGAACCAGCCTTGAGACCCTGGGATGAAACCGACTTGGTCATGATTTATAATTTGTTTGATGTGTTGCTGGATTCTGTTTGTTAGGATCTTGTTGAATATTTTTGCATCTATATTCATTAGTGATATCAGTCTATAATTTTCTTTTCTTGTTGGGTCTTTTCCTGGTTTGGGGATGAGGGTGATGTTCGCTTCAAAGAACGTGTTGGGTAGTCTTCCTTCTTTTTCTACCTTTTGGAACAGGTTGAGTAATATAGGTACTAATTCCTCTCTAAAGGTTTGTTAGAATTCAGACGTGAAACCATCTGGTCCCGGGCTTTTCTTTTTAGGGAGGTTTTGTATGGTTGATGCTATTTCCGAACTTGATATGGGCCTGTTCAACATTTCCACTTGATTCTGGCTAAGTCTTGGAAGGTGACGTGCTTCCAAGTATTGGTCAATTTCCTTCAAATTTTCATATTTCTGAGAATACAGTTCCTTGTAATATTCATTAAGGATTTTTTGGATTTCTGCGAGTCTGTTGTTATTTCGTCTTTGTTGTTTCTCATTGATGAGATTAGAGATTTTACTATTGTTTTCCTGATTAGGTTGGCCAAAGGTTTATCTATTTTATTGACTTTTTCGAAAAACCAGCTTTTTGATTTATTGATCTGTTGTATTATTCTTTTGTTTTCAATTTCATTTAATTCTGCTCTAATTTTGGTTATTTCTTTTCTTCTACTGGGTTTGGGGTTGGAATGTTCTTCCTTTTCCAGTTGCTTGAGATGTCCCATTAAGTTGTTAACTTCCTGTCTTTCCGTTCTCTTGAGGAAGGCTTGCAGTGCTGTAAATTTCCCTCTTAGAACTGCCTTTGCGGTGTCCCAGAGATTCTGATAGTTCGTGTCTTCATTGTCACTTTGTTCCAAAAAGTTGGCGATTTCTTTCTTAATCTCATCTCTGACCCAGCTATCATTGAGCACAAGGTTATTTAACTTCAATGTTTTTGTATGAGTATGCAGATGCCTGGTGTTACTGAGCTCAAGTTTTAGTCCGTGGTGGTCCGAGAAGATACATGGAATAATTTCTATTCCTTTAAATTTACTGAGGTTAGACTTCTGACCTAAGATGTGATCGATTTTGGAGTAAGTTCCATGGGCTGATGAGAAGTATGTGTATTCAGTTTTTGGGGGATGAAATTTTCTGTAGATGTGTGCTAAATCCAAATGTTGGATGGTTAGGTTTAAATGTAAGATTTCTTTGCTCAGCTTCTTGTTGGAGGATCGATCCAACACAGCCAAAGGAGTGTTGAAATCTCCGACTATTATGGAGCTGGAGGAAATCAAGTTGCTCATGTCTGTTAGAGTTTCTCTTATAAATTGAGGTGCATTCTGGTTGGGTGCATAGATACTAATAATTGAGATCTCATCATCTTGAGTATTACCCTTAACAAATATGAAGTGACCATTCTTGTCCTTCCTTACTTTCGTTGGTTTAAAGCCTATTGTATCTGCAAATAAAATTCCAACACCTGCTTTTTTCTGATTACCATTTGCCTGAATATGACAACCATCCTTTCACCCTGAGTCTGTATTTGTCTTTTAAGTTAAGTTGTGACTCTTGTATGCAACAAATATCTGGCCTGAGTTTTTGTATCCAATCAGCTAACCTATGCCTTTTTAGAGGACAGTTTAAGCCATTCGCATTAATGGAGAATATTGATAAGTGTGGTGAAGTTTTGGGAATCGAGTTTTTCAAAAGTCCAGTGGGCATTTTTATTCCTTTCGCCAGTGTGGAAATTGGAGTTTGATCCGAAGTTTCTGAGTGAGTTTACTTTTGTGGTATAGGATTGGGTTGGTCATTATGGAGGATAGGTCTGAGAATATCCTGAAGAGCTGGTTTGGGTATGGCAAATTTCTTCAACATAGGAATATCATTAAAGTCTTTAATTTCTCCATCATAAATGAAACTCCGTTTAGCTGGATACAAGATCCGGGGTTGAAAGTTATTTTGCTTTAGAAGATTAAAAGTTGGTGACCCCCCTCTTCTGGCTTGAAAAGTTTCAGCAGAGAGATCTGCAATTACTGTAATATTCTTCCCTTTGAAGGTAATGGTTTTCTTTCTCTTGGCCACTTTGAGAATTTTCTCCTTCATATTAACTTTAGTGAAGTTAATTATGATATGCCTTGGGGATGTCTTATTGGGTTGAGTCGTGCTGGTGTTCTGAAGCTGTCTGCTATCTGAATTTCAGCATCTCTAGGCATGTCTGGAAAATTCTCTTTCATAATTTCATGCAGAAGGGCTTTTGTGCCCAGCGAGGCCACTTCATCTGTTTCTGGAACTCCAGTGATTCGGATATTCACCTTCTTCGAATTATCCCAGAGTTCTCTGAGAGAATGATCCTTTTTTGCTCTCCATTTCTCTTCCTCTTTGAGAGTTTGGGGGCGTTCAAAGGCTTTATCTTGGATGTCAGAAATCCTTTCTTCTGCTTGCTCCATTCTGTTGCTGAGGGATTCTACTATATTTTTCATATCTTTGAGGGCTGCAAATTCTTGCTTCAGTGTGTCTAAGTCTTTGGTGGTTTTGTCTTTAAATTTGTTAAATTCTTGAGACAACTTTTGAATTTCCCCTCGAATTCCTAATTCCACTTTGTTAATCTTGTCTGCAATCCAAATTCTGAATTCGATTTCTGACATCTCATCCAGTTGTTTATGAAGGGGATCTTCAATTACATGTGCTGTATCTTTCCTTGGGGGGGTTCATCTATTCTGGTTATTCATGTTACCAGAGTTTTTCCGCTGATTCCACCCCATGGTTGTTTTACTCCCTTTGATTTTTTTCCCCCTGGGCTTTGTTGAGGGCCTGTACAGTGTTGTGGCCTGAAAAACTGGGGCCCTGTCTGGTGTGGTGGGGCTAAGTGGTTGTGTCTTGTTTTCAGCTGGTTTCTGTTGCACCATAGTGAAACAGATACTCTGGATTGAAATCTCAGCTGTGGAGAAATACAAGTGATTAAGTCACCCCGCCCCCCACTGGCAAATAATTGGAAAAGAAAAGTCAAACCTTCCTACCACCGTGCGCCCAGAGCACCACCTGATTTGTACTCAGGCGATTGGTTCAGTTCAAAAAGTCGAAATCAATTGTCTCAGTGTGCACCTGTCTCGGGTGAGAGAGTTTAAGAGGTCTCTGGGAACCTGATCACTGGGGTCTGGTGACTATTCTCGTGTGGCTTGCCCCTGTGCTGCGTGGAGTCAGGAGGAGCCACCCAGCCAATAGATCAGTCTGGGAAGGTTGCTGCCTCCTTCCCCACCTTACACCACTGTCATACCCAGTCACTGATAGCCCTGCAGTTGGCTGACCCAATTGCCTATAGTGAATCGGTAGTCCAGTATCTTGCACCTGCCTGAATCACAAGGAAGTTTGCCAGACGGCTGTGCTCTGCCTCTCTCCTACAGGAGGAGGTGAGGCCTGACAACCTTGGGTGCTTGATGAAGGTTGGGGGGTTTTCACTCAGGTCCAGTCTCTCCCCTGATTAATGTTACTGACAGAACAGAACAGAACAACTCTGCGGTTCCCCAGCAGAACAGAAGCTGAATTGAGTTCCAAATCAGCTTGTCTTTGCTCTTGTATTGTCTGTAGGTTGACGATCCCCTGAAGGCCAGGTGCGTCTTAGGTTTAGCAAAGCGGACCTCTGGGTCTACCCCACCCTGGCAGTTTCCCTGGTTTGCAAGTTGGAGTTGCCTCAGGCAAACTCAGAGCCTCTGGTTGCCCAGGGAGACAAGGGGTGTGGCTGGAGAATATTCAGTAGTGAGCCGTATTGCTAGCACGTATTGCTGTTTTATCTCTCAGGCAACCGCTGCTCTGGTGTAGCTCCCTTCTGGCCAACCGTCCTCTCTCCACTCCCGTACCCCAGAGTCTGCACCGACCGGTTGCAGCCCAGCACTCTCTGCACCCCTCGAGCAATCGCTCAAGAGTCTGGACCCCTGGGGGACAGGCCTCCAGACCTTGGAGTGAGAGCAGAGGGGAGCGCAGGGAGCGCTGTGAGCCTGGGGCTGCGGGCAGAGAACACACACAGCTTAATACAGTTTTATGCCTGGCCATATTTTCACCAAAAGACGGCTGTCGCACTGTGCCTCAGGGAACTGCCACTCTGTTGTGGTCCCCCTCTCCGCCGACCGGGACTGGCCTCCAGACTTCAGTGTGACTGAAGGGGAGCGCTGGGAGCTCAGAATTCCAGGTAGATACTATATACAGTTTATACAGTTTTATGCCTGTCAGGAGGACGCTGTGGCACCCTAGTAGGGGAAGTAGGTCCAGTTTTTAGAGGGTCTCTCCCGTGGAGTGTAGTGGGAGGACCTTTGAACTCTGCCCATTTGTTTGTGGGGCACTCTGAGCCGTTCTTATGGGGGAGGGAACTCCCGTCTGCTTGGTGATGGATTTTGTAACTTTTGTTTGTATCCTTGTGGTCGCAGCTCTCCTCAGCAGGGTTGACATGCGTTCCACAACCTTCTCTCTTAGTGCAGCTCAAATCCACCAGGTTACTTGCTGAATTTTTGTCCTTTAACTCTCCTTCTGGATGGGATCCTCTGTGGAAAGCTAGCTTCAGTCAGCTATCTTGTCTCCTCCCCCCGTTATCTAGATTTTAGTTGGAAAGTTTAGTCCATTAACATTAATGCAGTTACTGATACAATTTGATTTAAGATTTTTATTTCTTCTCTTTCACTGAAATGTTTTGAATTGACGAATATATTTGAGAATTCTATTTTAGTATTAGCTTTTTTATTTATTTGTTAGCTTTTTTTAGTGGTTTCTATAGGAATCACATTACATATAATTCATTTTTTCTTTCTTTATTATTTTTATTGTTGGGGATTCATTGAGAGTACAAGAAAACAAGTTACACTGATTGCATTTGTTAGGCAAAATCCTTCTTACGATTATGTCTTGCCCCCAAAAGGTGTGGCACACACCAAGACCCCACCTTCCTACCTCCTTCCCTCTCTCTGCTCTTCCTTTCACAATCACTCCCTCCTTCTTTCTCCCTCTGCTCTCCCCTTCCCCCGCTGTGTCATTAATTGTCATTAATTGTCCTCATATCAAAATTGAGTACATAGGATTCATGCTTCTCCATTGTTGTGATGCGTTACTAAGAATAATGTCTTCCACTTCCATCTAGGTTAATGCAAAGGCTGTAAAGTCTCCTTTTTTTTTAATAGCTGAAGAGTATTCCATGGTGTATATATACCACAGCTTGTTAATCCATTCTTGGGTTGGTGGGCATTTAGGCTGTTTCCACATTTTGGCAATTGTAAATTGAGCTGCAGTAACAGTCTAGTGCAAGTGTCCTTATGATAAAATGATTTTTTTCCTTCTGGGTAGATGCCCAGTAATGGGATTGCAGGATCAAATGGGAGGTCTAGATTGAGTGCTTTGAGGTGTCTCCATACTTCCTTCCAAAAAGGTTGTACTGGTGTGCAATCCCACCAGCAGTGTAAAAGTATTCCCTTCTCTCCACATCCACACCAGCATCTGCAGTTTTGAGATTTTGTGATGTGAGCCATTCTCACTGGGATTAGATGGTATCTCAGGGTGGTTTTGATTTGCATTTCTCTAATAATTAGGGATGATGAGCATTTTTCATGTTTGTTAGCCATTCGTCTGTCTTCTTTAGAGAAGGTTCTATTCATGTCTCTTCCCCATTGACATATGGGGTTGTTGGCTTTTTTCATGTGGATTAATTTGAGTTTTCTATAGATCGTAGTTATCAAACTTTTGTCTGATTCAAAATATGCAAATATCCGTTCCCATTGTGTAAGTTGTCTATTTGCTTTAGTTATTGTCTCCTTAGCTGTACAGAAGCTTTTCAGTTTAATTAAGTCGCATTTGTTTATTTTTGTTGTTGTTGTAATTACCGTGCAAGTCTTTTTCATAAAGTCTTTCCCCAGGCTGATATCCTCCAGTGTTTTTCCTATGCTTTCTTTGAGGATTTTTATTGTTTCATGCCTTAAATTTAAGTCCTTTATCCATCTTGAATCAATTTTTGTGAGTGGAGAGTGTTGTGGGTTCAGTTTCAGTCTTTTACATGTGGATATCCAGTTCTCCCAGCACCATTTATTGAACAGGGATTCTTTTCCCCAGTGTATGTTTTTGTTTGGTTTATCGAAGATTAGGTGTTTGTAAGTTGTTAGTTTCATTTCTTGGTTTTATATTCAATTCCAGACGTCTCTATTTTTGTGCCAGTACCATGCTGTCTTGACCACTATGGCCTTGTAGTATAGCCTAAAATTTGGTATCCTGATGCCTCTGGATTTGTTTTTATTACTAAGAATTGCCTTAACTATACAGGTTTTTTTCTAGTTCCATACAAAACACAGAATCATTTTTTTCCAAATCTTGAAAGTACCATGTTGGTATTTTAATAGGGATGGCATTGAATGTGTAGATTGCTTTGGGAAGTATAGACATTTTAATAATGTTGATTCTTCCCAGCGATGAGCATGGTATGTTCTTCCATTCGTTAATATCCTCTGCTATTTCCTTTCTGAGGATTTCATAATTTTCTTTGTAGAGGTCCTTCACCTCTTTTGTTAGTTATATTCCTAGGTATTTAATTTTCTTTGAAGCTATGGTGAAGGGAGTTGTGTCCTTAATTAGCTTCTCATCTGCCTGTTGTTGGCGTATACAAAAGCTACTGACTTGTGGACATTGATTTTATATCCTGAGACATTACTGTATTTTTTGATGACTTCCAGGAGTCTTGTGGTTGAGTCTTTGGGGTTCTCTAAGTATGAGATCATATCATCAGCAAAGAGGGAGAGTTTGACCTTTTCTGCTCCCATTTGGATGCCCTTTATTTCCTTGTCTTGCCTAATTATATTGGCTAGAACTTCCAGCACTATGTTGAATAGTAATGGTGACAGAGGACAACCTCGTCTGGTTCCAGTTCTAAGAGTCAAAGCTTTCAGTTTTATTCCATTCAGTAGAATATTAGCTGTGGGTTTGTCATAGATAGGTTCAATCAGTTTAAGAAATGTGCCACCTATGTCTATATGCTTCAGTGGGCTAATTAGAAAAGGATGCTGGATTTTATTGAATGCTTTTTCTGCATCTATTGAGAGGATCATCTGGTCTTTGTGTTTGCTTCTGTTAACACGGTGAGTAATGTTTATGGACTTGTTTATGTTAAACCAGTCTTGCATCCCTGGGATGAAACCTACTTGATCATGATGAATGACTTTTTTGATGATAAGGTGTAATCTATTGGCTAGGATTTTGTTGAAAATTTTTGCATGTGTATTCATTAGTGAAATTGGTGTGATGTTTTCCTTTTTAGTTCGATCTTTTCTTGGTTTTGGTTTCAGGGTGATATTTGTTTCATAAGAATGTGTTGGGGAAGATTCCTTCCTCCTCAGTTTTTTGAAATAATTTCTGCAGTACAGGAATAAGTTCTTCTTTGAAGGTTTGATAGAATTCTGGTGTGAACCCATCCAGACCAGGGCATTTTTTTTGGGAAGATTTTTTATTATTTCTTTGATGTCAGTGCTTAAAATTGGTCTGTTCAGGAGCTCTATTTCTTCCTGGGTATGTCTAGGGAGAGGGTGTGATTCCAAATATTGATCCATTTCCTTCACATTGTCAAATTTCTGGGCATGGAGTTTCTTGTAGTATTCAGAGATGATCTCTTGTATCTCTGTGGCATCAGTTATTACTTCCCCTTTATCATTTCTGATTGAGGTTACTAGAGATTTTACTTTTCTGTTTCTAGTTGGTCAGGCCCAGGGTTTATCTATTTAATTTATTGCTTCAAAAAACCAACTCCTTGTTTCATTAATTTTCTAAATAATTCTTTTGTTTTCAATTTCATTGATCTCTCATTGATTTAATTTTGGGTATTTCTTTTCTTCTGCTGGGTTTAGGCTTAGATTGTTGTACTTTTTCCAATTCTGTAAGATGGCTTGTGAGTTTGTTGATACACTCTCTTTCTGTTTTTCGAATGTAGGCATCTAAAGTAATAAATTTTCCTCTCAAAACTGCTTTTGCAGTATCCCACAGGTTTTGGTAGCTTGTGTCTTCATTGTTGTTATTGCTCAAGGAAGTTAATGTTTTCCTCTTTTATTTCTTCCTGCACCCAATTGTCACTCAACAAAAGATTAATTTCCATGACTGTATGTGGGGTTGAACATTTTTGATGGAGTTGAGTTCCACCTTTAGTGCCTTGTGATCTGAGAAGATACAAGGTAAAATTTCAATTCTTTTGATTCTTTGAGGTTTTTTTTGTGTACTAGGATATGATCAATTTTAGAGACTGTTCCATGGGGCCATGAGAAGTATGTATATTCTTTGTCTTTGGGATGGAGTGTTCTATATGCATCTATCAAGCACAGTTGTTCTAGGGTCTCATTTAAGTCTCATATCTTTGTTTAATTTCTGTTTAGAGGATCTGTCCAGCTCTGTAAGAGGAGTGCTAAAGTCCCCTGTTATTATGGTAGTATAGGATATCATATTGCTCAGCCTGAGTACGGTCTGTTTCAAGAATCTGGGAGCATTTCAGTTGGGTGCATAAATATTTAGAATTGAAACATCTTCTTGTGTTTTTCCCTTGACCAATATAAAGTGACCATCTTTGTCTTTTTTTGACTTTAGTTTCTTTAAATCCACATGTGTCTGAAAATAAGATTGCAACACCTCTTTTCTTCTGAATTCCATTTGCCTGAAAAATTGTCTTCCAATTTTTGACAGTTTTAATTTGTCTTTTGAAGCCAGGTGTGTTTCCTGCAGACAGCAAATGGATGGCTTGTGTTTTTTAATCCAGTCAGCCAATCTATGTCTCTTCAGTGGGGGATTCAAACCATTAACATTTATTGCGATAATTGATAGGTGTGGTAGTGTTTTATTCATCTTATTTTGTGAGAGTCCATAGCTTAGTTTTATCTTTTGCATCATTGTGGATTTTAGGTTCCGTCCCTTAATTTCTGAGTTCTTACTTTCCTGTTGATCCATTGTCATGGTCAGTGAGTAGAACAGGTTGAAGTATTTCCTGTAGAGCTGGTCTTGTTGTGGAGAATTCCCTCAGTGTTTGCATATCAGTAAATAATTTGATTTCTCTGTCATTTTTAAAGCGTAGATTAGCAGGATATAGAATTCTGGGCTGGAAATTATTCTTTTTAAGTAGATTAAATGTAGATGACCATTTTCTTCTTGCTTGAACAGTTTCATTAGAGAATTCTGCAGTCACTGTGATTGATTTGCCATAGTATGTCAACTGGCGCTTAGCCCTGGCAGCTTGCAGAATCTTTTCTTTTGTCTTGACTTTGGACTGGTTCATCGCAATGTGTCTTGGAGAAGCTCTGTTGGAGTTGAGGTGACCTGGGGTCCAATATGCCTTTAAAAGTAGTGTGTTAGAATCTTTGGTGATATTTGGGAAATTTTCATTATTACAATATTCTCTAGTATGGCTTCCATTCCCATGGGGCATTCTTCTTCCCCTTCTGGGATACCTATAACTTGTATGTTTAAATGCTTTATAAAGTCCCATAATTCTGTTAGTGAATGTTCAGCTTTCTCTCTCTTCTTTTCTGCCTCTTTAACTATCTGAATTATCTCATGAGCTTTGTCCTCTACCTCCGAGATACTTTCTTCTGCATGGTCTAATCTGTTGTTGATACTTTCTATTCCATCTTTAAGGTCTTTAATTGACTGCTTCAGTTCTTTCAGGTCTGTATGTCCTTTTTATATTCTTCATATCGTTCATCTATTTATTTGATTCTGTTTTTGGATTTCCTTTTGCTTATTTTCCAGTTTTATCAGCAGTTTCCTTCATGGCTTTCATCAGCTGTATTCTAAATTCCCTTTCTGTCATTTCTAACATATCTTTATAGGTGGGATCCTCTGCAATAGGTACCTCACAGTCCCTTGGTGGTGGTGGGGGTTTGCTCTGGACTGTTTTTTTTTTTTTTTTTTTTTTTTATTTGAGTTTTGGCTGGGGCTGGGTTTTGAACCCACCACCTCTGTCATATGGGGCTGGTGCCCTACCCCTTTGAGCCATAGGCACTGCCGTGGACTGGTTTTTCATGTTACCAGGATTTTTGTCTTGATTCTTCCTCATGAGTGTTTTCTTTTACGTATTTCCTTGCCCTAATTTTCTGTTCACTTCCTCTTGCTCTTTAAGTTACCGTGCCTCTGGCCTAGGGTTTCGATGAGTCCTTTTGTTTACAGGACCAGAACGATGAGAGGACTGAAGAGTAAGATGGAAAAAAGATTTTAAAAAGAAGGCAAAAAAGAAAAAAGAGAGAGAGAAAGGACAAGGGGTGAGTAAAAGGGAATATTGACAAAAAGAAGAGAGGCACAGACAGAGTGAGAGAGGAGCAATATAGGTGTATAGTAGGGTATTTTGACCCACCCTTAAAAACTCCCAAGCTCTGGGGGTGCTGGGTTGGGAGGTTCCCTTGAGGTCAGCAGCTGTTTGCCAGCCTGTTCCGACACAGTACTGCACCTCCACCAAGTAGAGAGGAAAGGCAGAAATGCTATAAATCAAACCAAAACAAGCAAACAAAACTTTACGGAATAAAATTGGGGAGAAAGTCAAATAATAGGGGTAGAAACACTACCAAAAATGAAGTTCTAATTGTTAAGGCAACAATGGAAAAATTATATTTAAGGTGGAAAAATGAAGAAAAAAGAAAGGAAAAGAAAAATCTAGGGGGAAAAATGTTGAAATTAGAAAAAAAAGCAGTCTATATCTCTTGCTGAATATTGTCTGGGTAACAGGTGATCTTCTGGGGTATGGGATGTTAATCACAATGCCAATACAGCTGTATGAAATGGAGACTGGAGGCCTTTGCTGATTTCTCATACCCTGCAGTGTGGAGAGCCTAAATCTCTCCTCAGCTCTCTTAAATGTTACTTTAAACTGTCAACCTTGGCTAAGCAGAAGCTTTCCCAGCAAAACACTTGTCGCTAGGATCACTCCTGAAGTGGCTGTCCACTTACCCAGTGTCCAAAACCGGTCTCATTCTTTGCCCCTGAGGTCTAAGGCTGTAAGGCATCTCAGTCCCCGCCTTTAGGCTGCTCATTCACTAGATTACTTGCCCAAGGTCTCCCACCCAATCCTCGCTCTGGGACCCTGAGGGCAGAGCTTGCCTGGGCAGTTCTCCCACAATGGCTCTGGCCGGCTGTGGGCTGAATACCATTAGCTCCCTCCAACTTAGTGGTGCAGTCTGGGGCCCTAGACAATGCTTAATGTCCTCCATCCTCTGGGCCACGTTTTCCCAAGGTAGTTCAACTGAGTGCTAAGTCCCCCCCATAAAAACAGCTCACAGGTAAGGCCTTTCCAGTTTGCAATCTCACTGCTGCTCTACTTAACAGCTGTGGCAAGATTAGATCGAACGAACACATGCAACCACTTGTCAGTTTTCCACTGCTTTTGTCTTCTTCATGGGGTCCAGAAGTCTCTCACTGCTTCCCTTTGTCTCCAAAGGGATGTTTCTGGGCAGATCCCAGCAGCCAGAGATGCCTGGAGTCTTCTCTCCCCAGTCTCACCGTGCCCAGTTGCAAGGAAGCTGTTACTTGGCCGCCATCTTGGTCCTCCTTACAATTAATTTTTTCAATTGACTTAGAGATAGTATTGTACTACTTCACATAAAGTATAGAAATATTGGAACCATACCCACCCATGTACAGCCTTTCCCACCCTTCAGTTGTATAGTACCTATGTATCTAAAACACTATACATCGCAAAATACATTTTAAAGTACTTTCTTTAAACAGTCCCATGTATATCCATGACATTAAGAGGGGAAAATAGGAATTTAATACATGTTTACCCAAGTATTTAATATATTCATTGTTCTTAATTCCTTTTTGAAGATCTGAGTTTTAATGTTTTCTCTTCCCTTCAGCCTGAAAAACTTTTAACTTTTTATGTAATGTTAGCTTGTAGGGATAGATTCCTATAGTTCTCCTTTGTTGAGAGGTCTTTATTTTTCCAACTATTCTTTCTTTAAGTTTTTCTTAAAAATATAATTATGGTTGTATGGTTGTATATCTTTTTTTGTGTGTGTGTGTGTGTGGTTTTGGGCCGGGGCTGGGTTTGAACCCACCACCTCCGGCATATGGGACCGGCGCCCTACGTCTTGAGCCACAGGCGCTGCCCTATGGTTGTATATCTTTATAAGTTACATGTGATGTTTTGATACAGGCATACAATGTGCATTAATCAAATCAGGGTAATGGGGGTATGCATCACCTCAGGCATTTATTATTTGTGTTAGGAACATTCCAATTCTAATCTTTTCATTATTTTCAAGAATACCCTAACTTACTGATCACTTTGTTGTGCTGTCAAATATTGTTCATTATATCTAACTTCTTACTATACTTTTATACCCATTAATCATTCATTGCCTTTTTATTCCCTTTCCCAGCCTGTGGTAAGTACTACTCTACTCTCTGTTCCTGTGAGAGCATCTGTTTTTATGATGCTCATATGAGTGAGAACATGCAAGATTAGTCTTTTTGTGATTGGCTTATTTCACTCAACGTAATGTTCTTCAGTTCCAAGCCTGTTGTTGCACGTGAAAGAATTTCATTTTTTGTGGCTGTATTAATATTCATAATTGTGTATATATATCACAATTTCTTTATCCATTCATGTTAATGGACACTTAGGTTGATTCCAAATCTTGCTTGTTATGAATAGTATGCAATAAGCATGTGAGTAAGATCTTTTTGATATACTGATTTCCCCTTCTTTGAATATATACCTAGCATTAGGAATTCTAGGTTATGTGGTAGTTTTATTTTTACATTCTTGAGGAACCTCCATACTGCTTTACATAGTGGTTGCACTAATTTATATTTTCTACTAACCGTGTGAGGGTTCCCCTTTCTCCACATCCTTACCATCATTCATTATTGTGTGTGAGGAAGTCAATTTAACTGGGGTGAGATGGATACCTCATTGTAGTTTGATTTGCATTTCTCTGATGACTAATGATGTTGAGCATTTTTTCATATACCTGTTGCCCATTTGTAAGTCTTCTCTTGGTGTGATTTCTATTCAGCTCCTTTGCCCATTTTTAATTGGATTATTTAATTTTCTGTTATATTCTTGTAATTAATCCCTTGTCAGATCAGCAGTTTACGACTGTTTCTTCCCATTCTATGGGTTATCTCTTCCCTTTATTATTTCCTTTGCTGTGTAGAAGGTTTTTACTTGATATCCCATTTGTCCAATTTTGTTTTGGTTGCCTGTGCTTTGTGGGGATTACACAAGTCATTGCCCTGACCAATGTCCTGATGTGTTTTCTCAATGTTTTCTTTCAGTAGTTTCATAGTTTTAGTCTTAGATTTAAGTCTTTAATCTATTTTGACTTGAATTTTATGTATAGTGAGACATATGGTTCTTGTTTTATTCTTCTACACATGGATGTCCAGTTTTCCCATCATTTATTGAAGAGAGTCTCCTTTCCCTACTGTATGTTCTTGGCACCTTTGTTAAACACAAGTTCACTGTAGATGTGTGGCTTTGTTTCTGGATTCTCTGTTGGTCTGTAGTTTTATTTGTTGTGTTCTTTTGTGGCTTTAGTATCATGATGATACTGGCTTTTTAGTATGAGTTGGGGAGGAGTCTCTCCTTCATGATGTTATGGAATAATTTCTACAGTGTGAGTACCAGCTCTTCTTTGTAGGTTTGATAAAATTTGGACCAGAATCCATCTGCTCCAGGATCTTTTTGTTAGAGAATTTTTTATTACTGCTTCTATCTTGTTCATTTTTAGTCTGCTCATGATTTCTCTTTCTTCTAAGACTCTAGTGAGTCATTATTAATTAGTGAAATTATTAACTCATTATTAACTCGTCTCTAGTGCATCTTGGTAGGTTGTGAGTTTCCAGGAATTTGTCCATTTCCTCTACTTTTTTGAGGTAGATTTTCATAGTATTCATAGATGATATTTCGTATTTCTGTGGTGTCAAATGTATATCTCTTTTTTCATTTTTGATTAAGCTTATTTGGGTCCTTTCTCTTCTGTTCCTGATTAATCTAATCAGATGTCTATAAATTTTATTTATCTTTTCAAAGAACCAACTTTTTCAAAGAACCAACTTTTTGCTTCATCATTCCTTTTTATATGTTTGTTTTTCATTTTGTTTAGTTCTGCTCAGACCTTAGTTATTTGTATTCTTCTGCTGGCTTTGAGTTTGGTTTGCTCTTCCTTTTCTAGTTTCTTGAGATAAATCATTTGCTTGTTAATTTGTGATCTTCCTGTCTTTCTGACGTAGGCATTAAGGTATTTACCCTTTGGCCTGCTTTTGTTGAATCCAGTATATTTTGGTAGCTTGTGTTTCCTTTGTCATTAACTTTAAAGAATCTTCTGATTTCTTCTTAATTTCAATATTGACCCAATAATCAATCAATTGGCAGATTGTTTAATTTCCACGACTTTATGTAGCATTTTGAGTGTTTATCTTGGTGTTTATTTCTAGTTTTATTCCACTCTAGTCAGAGAAGATGATTTCTAATTTTTATTAATTTGTTGAGACATGTTTTGTGTCCTAAAATATGATGAGTCTTAGAGAATACTGATGAGAAAAATGCACATTCAATTGTTGGGGCGGGGAGCTTAGTGTCTGTTAGACCTATTTGTTCTAGAGTTCTATTCAAGTCCAGTGTTTCTTTATTCGTTTTCTGCTTGGATGATGTGTCCTGTTTTGTCAGTGAGGTATTGAAGTCCCCAGCAATTTATGGTACTGCTGTTTATCTCTTTGCTTACGTCTAGTAGGTTTTGCTCTGTGAATCTGGGCACTGCTGCATTAGGTGCATAAATACTTAGGATTCTTACGTCTTCTTGTTGAATTGCTCCCACTACTATTATGTAATGATCTCTTTTGCCTTTATTTACTACTGTTGATTTAAAGTCAATTTTATATGATAGAAGAATGGCTACACCTGCTTCCTTTTGGTTTCCATTTACTTGAAATATTTCTTTTCTATCCCTTCATCTTGAGTCTGTATGAATCCTTGTGAGTAAGATGTGTTTTCCTGAAGACAGCAGATATTTGGATTGTATTTTTCATCCATTCAAGCAGCCTGCATCTTGAGTGGATCATTCAGATTCTTCATGTTTATTGATATAATTGATTTGTGGGATGCTGTTCTGTTCATCTTCTTGGGTAGCACCTTATTGCTTTTATTTATTTTTTATTTTTTTGACCGCATGTACTGTTGTTTCATGTGAGCTGTAAGCTTTAGGTTTTGGATGGTTTTACTCTGGTGGCTGTCTTGTATGCTGATCCACCTATAACTTAGTTGTGAGTATTTTCCTCAGTGTTTGCTTGTCTGGAAAAGTCTTTATTTCTCTATCACATGTGACACTTAGTTTTTCAGGATACATATTCTAGGCTGGCAACTGAAAATGGGGCCCCCATCCCTCTGACACATTAGATCTCAGTTGAGAAGTATGCAATTAACCTGATAGAATTTTATTTGTACATTAACTTGAGGTTTTTGCAGCTCACAGGAGGCTCTTCTTTGTGTTCTGTTTGTGTCTTGTTGATTGTCTCTTTGCAGTGAACCCCCGCGGTTTTCTTTGAGCTTCTTGTACCTGCATGACTAAATCTCTAGCAAGACCAAGGAAGTTGTCCTTAATGGTTCCTCAGATAGGATTCCCAGCCATTGCGCATTTTCTTTTTCACCCACAGGGATGCTGATTATTCTTATATTTGTCTGTTTTATGTAATCCTGTATTTCTTGTAGGCTTTGATCATTCCTCTTAATTCTGTGTCTTTTATTTTTGACTTAGTTAATTCAAAAGATTAAGCTCCAAGATTCTATGTTAATGCCTGATTGTGTCTATTCTTAAAACTTCCCACCTATTTTGTATCTCATTAAAGGAATTTTTTATTTCCAAAAGTTCTAAATACATCAAATCCTTAGTGAATTTTTAATTCAGTTCCTGGATTATTGCATTTTTTTTTTAGTTAGTTTTTAATTTCTCTTGAATTTTGTTGAGCTTCCTAACAATCCATATTTTGAATTCTTTATCTGTAATTTCAGTATTTTCATTTTGCTTGGTATCCATCACTAAAGAACTATTGTTCCCATTCTGGGTTGTCTGTTCTGATTCTTCATATTTCCAGAGAAGATGTTCAGAAAAATTATAAGTGCTACTCCAATGAACACATAAATGATATAAAGGCAAAGCAGCTTTATTGCAAATATGGAGAAAGTTTGAGCAGCCATGACATTCATGTAAGCCCAATCATAATCCAGAGCAAGGCCCTACCTCTCTTCAATTCTTTGAAGGCTTAAAGAGGTAAGGAAGCTGCTGAAAAAAAGCTTGAAGTTAGGAGAAGTTGGTTAATGAGATTTAAGGAAAGAAGCTATCTCCATAAGATAAAAGCACAATGCGAAGCAGCAAGTGCTGATGTAGAAGCGATAGCAAGTGATCCAGATGATCTAGCTAAAATAATTGATGAAGGTGGCTACATGAAATAACAGATTTTTAAGGTAGATGAAGCAGCCTTCTTTTGGAAGAAGATGTCATCTAGGACTTTCATAGCTAGAGAGAAGAAGTCAGTGCATGGCTTCAAAGGATGGACTGACTCTTGTTAAGGGCTAATGCCACTGATGAAGTTAAGTTGAATCTATCACTCATTTACCATTCAGAAAATCCTAGAATACTTGGATTGATTGTACCCTGCCAATGCTCTTTGTGTGAGTAACAATATTTTGAATATTCTTTCAAAATATTACTGCTCATTACAGGTCACACAAGAGTTGTGATGGGAATGTATGGGGAGATAAATGTTGTTTTCATGCTTGCTGACACAATTTGCATTCTGTAACCTATGGGTTGAGGAGTTGTTTTGACTTTCAGATCTTAATATTTAAGATATACCTTCTTTGTTGCTGTAGCTGCCATCGATCATGATTTCTCTGATGGATCTGGGCAAAGTAAATTACAAACCTTTTGGAAAAGATTCACCATTCTATATGGCATTTAGAACATTTGGGATTCATGGCAGGTGATTACAGTGTCAGCATTAACAGGAGTTTGAACGAAGTGGATTGCAACCCTCATGGATGTTGTTGAGGGGTTCAAGACTTCAGTGGAAGAAGTAATTACAGATGTGTTGCAATAGCAAGACAACTGGAAATAGAAGTGGAGGTGGAAGATGCGACTGAATTGCTGCAATCTTATTATCAGATTTGAACAGATGAGGAGTTGCTTCTTATGGTTGAGCGAAGAGAGTAGTTTCTTGAGCTGTACTCTGCTTCTGGTGTAGATGCTGTGAACATTGCTGAAATGACAAGGATTTAGACTATCACATGAACTTAGTTGATACAGTAGTGGCAGGATTTCAGAGGATGGACTCCAATTTTGAAAGAAGTTCTACAGTAGGTAAAATGCTATCAAACAGTGTCACATGGTACAGAGACATCTTTCATGAGAGGAAGAGTCATTTGATGTGGCAGATTTCACTGTTGTCTCATTTTAAGAAATCCCTTAGCCACCTCAGCCTTCAGCAGCCACCACAACCCCGATCAGTCAGTAACCAATACCATCAAGGCAAGACCCTCCACTAGCAAAAGGATTACTGCTTGGTAAAGGCCCAGATGATTGTTAGTATTTTTTAGCAATAGCACATTTTTTAAATTAAGGTAATTTAACAATATAAATTAAATTACATTGTTTTTCTAGACATATGCTGTTGCATACTCAGTAGACTGCAGTGTAATGTAAGCATTTGTATGTACTGGTAGATTAGACAATATGTGTGACTTGCTTTTTTGAGATATATGCTTTATTTCTGTGGTCTGTAACCGAATCTGCAATATGTGTTAAGTATGTTTGTTTCTGAAGAAATAATGTCTAAAATTTTTCCAAATTCATTGAACAACTGTAAACCCAAAGACTCCAACATTTGAAGAAACCGAGGAGGTAAACAAGGAAACATTATGTCTGAATATCAATGAAAATTTAAAAATCTTAAAGGTAGCTAAAGGAAAAAAAGATTAACACTCAGAGGAAGAAAGACAGAAATGCTTCTTATCTGAAGGAATGCAGGGTGGCAAACAATTGAATATATCTTAAAACTGCTGTAAGAAAGGTCAATCTAGAATTCCTTACCCATTGAAAATATTCTTCAAAAATTTAGGTGAAATTAATACATTTTTAGTCAAACAATAACTTACAAATAGAATTTTTTATTTTGTTTTAGGAAAGAGCCCCGAAATGTAAGCTCAAGTTATTTAAGTTCTCATGTACATTTTTATTATGTCACTATTTGTGTGTGCAGAATATCCCTAGAAAATTTTGAAATTTTAAGGGCTCTTTTATTCATTAGGTAATTGAATTCCTATTTTGACTGATATGAGGAAACCTACTAACAGGTATGGGTGTCCTTGAAAATCCTAATACACAAAAGGGGTTGTTCTCCAGCCCCCAATGTATTGTCAGATGCTACTACCTGAAAATAACCCCCGGTGTTAGATACAGCGATAAAACAAATGATGCTGTCGCTGGGATTTTGATTAGAAATAAGTTTGAAAATCTTTGCAGTGTTTAAAATATTAAGTCCTAGAATGTATTTTTTTTTTTTGTGTGTGTGTGTGTAGAAAAGTTAACTTAAAAAATATTGAAAATAAAATGTGGCTTATATGAATTTTCACTATTTAAAATAAATAATACATGTAAAAAAAGATAGTGTAACTTAAACATTATTTGAGTGTTTTTATTTATTTAGTTCATTCCTTGATTTTGTTATGATGAATTTCAGCATCAACCTCTTTTTAGACTTTATTTCTAATTGCAGTTTACAAAAAGCTTTACTTTATTCTTTGAATACATTGATTAAAGATTTTTAAATAACTGTAGAAAGCATGAACCAAAATATAGATGACTAATCATCAAAAGAATTTAATAAGTAGAACAGTTAGGTTGATTTACTATCAAAAGCTTATCAAACATTTCTTCCCTGTTGCTGTAGTCAGCTAAGATAGAAATCTTTTTTTTTTTTTCCTTCATTTTTGGTATTCATTGCAGGTTTTTTAGTTGTTCAGGCTCATTGAAAATATACCAAAAAATACATAAATTTTAGCATCTGTATCTTGATTTTCCATCGCATTTGAAATACAAAGATTTTACCATGGCTTACGGATTCTTACATAGTGTGGGTCTCTAATCCCATCCTGTGGCATTCACTTCCCATATGTTCTGGGCTTTAGCAACACTAGCCCACTTTAGTTCCCATTGCATTTGTTGTTTTCATTTTTTACTTCTTTTTTTGCGGTTTTTGGCCAGGGCTGGGTTTGAACGCACCACCTCCAGCATATGGGGTCGGCGCCCTATTCCTTTGAGCCACAGGTGCCGCCCCTGTTGTTTTCTTTTCTTCCAATTATTTTTATCACTGACTCCTTCTTATTCAGGTCTTTTTTCAAATTGTGTCATTTCCGAAACACTTTCTCTGACTGTAATATATAAAGAGTTTTTCTTACAACTCAATTTTTTCCCCTTGTACTTAGTATTCTATTTACCTATTTAATTTTCTTCAACTATCACTATCAGCAACTATCACTATTTAAAATCATCTTATTTATTATGGGAGCAGGAATGTCTCACATCAGGTTCATGACTATCTTTAACAGCATAGTAGGCATTTTTAATTTATGAAAGGATGGCTATATTACATAGTTACTATACCCATATTCCTTCTCCAATTCTCATCTTTATCTATTAAAAAATCTATTAGTGGTATTTGCCTTCCACATTTTCAGACAGTGTAAAAATGTACCAACCAATGAACAAACTTCAAGCAAGGTAGTGACATATTCTAGTACCTATTTTATTATTTTCTAAACACAGATAAATAAAATATAGCATATTGAAATGCCAGTATACAATTGAATATAAGATGAGAAAAAGATTTATATTTTTACTTCCTCCTAATAGTAATAAAAGATGCTAGAGAATGGTTTAGAGTTCTAATACGAATAATCTATAAACTTGGCTTCTTGAATAATTCAGTTCCAAACATGACACCCTTCTACTAAAATCAACCATAAAATCTAGACAAAATATATGAAACGAAATGGTTTGAAGGCATTGGAAAGCAGCTAGCTCAGGTAGGTAGGACTGGAGGTGCTATTATCTTAAAAGAAGGTCATCTCCTCATGAACATTGGCTTTTTCCTTGAGAACATGTTCCAAATCATGGAGCAGGCAATACCTGCAAACCATACCTAAAGTGATAGTCACTTAGGACAGGGGAGACAGACGGTTGTTAGGTTTTGGAACTGCTAAAATAACTGAGACATAAGGACAAAATTTGAGCCAGGAAGGAATTGCAGAAGAAAAGCCCCACGTTTTTTTGTATAAATTTCTGTGTAGTCATTCTGTAATTGCAAATGCCTGGGGCAAGACTCAAACCCAGCAGAAAATTACAGAAGGAGCCTGAAGGGCTAATGGGAAAATTTAATATCCAATTAGTACAGAGGAGGCAGAGGTTAGTATTTAAGACTGCCAAAGAAGGGGGCCCTTGGTAAACAACCTTGGCTTGCAACAAAAATCACAGAGGGCCACTTTTAGAAGCAGGGGTGTAAAACTAAAATTGACTATTCTTAACAACACCTAAATTTGAGATGATTACTTGTACTCAACCTGTGTTCAGGAAAAAAACTTTGCCTTTTTAGAAGTTAACATCAGCTAAAGCCTCTGCAGTTTTTTATTTGTATAGTCTGGCTTTAAATAAAAAAATATGATACAGGCTAAAAATTTTCTAAAAAAGCAGGAGCATATCTTCAAGAGTATAGATACACAAATGAACTGTGCACATGACTATTTATTATAAACATTTTCTTTTTTTTTTCCTTTTTTTATTGTTAAATCATAGCTGTGTACATTAGTGCAATTGCCTGTACCCATTCTAAGATGCACCATAGATGTGGCCCCACCCATTACCCTCCCTCCACCAAAACTGCCTATTATAAACATTTTCATGATGAAAAATATTGGAAATATCCCAAGGAACTGGCCATTGGGGATTGATTAAATAAATTGTGCCATTTTATACATAGCAATAGTTTTCACTCAGACACTATTAGCATTTGGGGCAAAACAGTTCTTTATCATATGCTACTTTCCCGATCATTATAGGACAGTCTACATCTTTGTTCCTAGCATAGTAAATGCCGGGTGTACCTTCAAGGTTTGAGACAACTAAAAATGCTGTCACACATTTTCATATGTCTCTGTGGTATAGCATTCCAGCTGAGAATCATCAATGTCATGGAATTCTCTGCAGCCTAAAATAATAAAAACAAAGTGAGAAAACTTGAAATGGTATGGAAGAACCATTGACATGCATTTTGAGGGTAAAATTCAAAGTACAGAGCAATAAGTATAGTTAGCTATGGAAGAAAATAAGAATATATATCTGTGTTGCTTATGTATGCATAAAAATTCTATACTAATGCATAGGAAACTAATAAAAATGATTATCTGGGGCCTGGTGGGGTGAAAGGAGATGAGAATGGATGAAATAAATTTGCTGTATAATTTTTTAATATTATTTTGATTTTTAGAACATGGAGGTAATATTCAAATTTTTAAATAATAAAATAAAAATTTAGATATTAATGAGTTATTAGGTATAATAATTTCTAAGAGATTAATTTAAAATTTACATAGTCATTAAAAACTGCCTCGATCTTTCCCTAAAACTGTCTCATTTTACCTTCTCTTTCATTCAGTGGAGTAGGCCGGAACTGGGGCTGGGCGTCTGCAGGTAGCAGCATCCTGGCTGAATTTGGTACACTACATATGGAGTTTGTCCATCTCAGCTACTTGACAGGGGACCTGGTTTACTACAAAAAGGTTAGTTTTCTGGACTCTTTTCTTTGTTTTTTTATAAAAGTATCCGATTAATGCTTAAAATGTTTTAAGCATTAATCAAAGCATATTTCTAGATATATGTTTATCAGGGCTGTGACTTTTTTTTTTTTAATTATCCAGAGAAATGTCCTTTCCATTTAGAACTTATTTAAAATAGATATTGTTATTTGAGAAGTTGTAACCTCTACTAGATTTTTAAAGAATAACGTTGCCATTTCTAAGCAGCATTGTGCTACAGTTCCTAGTCAACAGGGTTAAGACAAGAGAAACAAAATAAACAAAGGTTTAAGAATTGAACAGGAAGAATATTATGCAGCCTTAAAAAAGATGGAGACTTTACCTCTTTCATGTTTACATGAATAGAGCTGAAACATATTCTCCTTAGCACAGTATCTCAAGAATGGAAGAAAAAGTATCCAATGTACTCAGCTCTACTATGAAACCAATTTATAGCTTTCATATGAAAGCTATAATCCAACTATAGCCCAAGAAGAAGGGGAAAGAGGAGAGGGAAGGAAGGGGAGGGGGGAGGATGGGTGGAGGGAGGGTAATTGGTGAGACCACACACTTACAGCACATTTTACAAGGGTACATGTTAAATTTACTAAGTGTAGACTGTAAATGTCTGAAGACAATAACTAAGAAAATATGGTGAAGGCTATGTTAACCAGTTTGATGAAAATATTTCAAATGGTATATAAAACCAGCACATTGTACCCCATGATTGCATTAATGTACACAGCTATGACTTAATTTAAAAAAAAAAAAAGAATTGAACAGAAGGCTGGATGCAGTGGCTCATGCCTGTAATTCTAGCACTTTGGAATGTGGAGGTGGAAGGATCACTCTGGGCCAGGAGTTTGAGATCAGCCTGAGCATAAGTGAGACCCTGTCTCTGTAAAAAATAGAATTGGCTTGGTGCCCAAAGCTCAGTGAGTAGGGTGCTGGACACATACACTGGCCCGGGCCTGCTAAAAACAACGACAACTGCAAACAAAAAATAGTCGGGCATTGTGGTGTGTGCCTGTAGTCCCAGCTACATGGGAGGCTAAGGCAAGAGAATTGTTGGAGCCCAAGAGTTTGAGGTTACTGTTAGCTGTGACGCCACAGCACTCTACCAAGGGTGACATAGTGAGACTCTGTCTCAAAAAAAAAAAAAAAAAAAAATTAAGGCCTGGTGCAGTGGTTCTTGTATGTAATCCTAGGACTCTGGGAGGCCAAGGTAGGTAGATTGCTTGAGCTCAGGATCTGAGCCCAGCCTGAGCAAGAAGAGCAAGACCCTGTCTCTAAAAATAGCTGAGTGTTGTGGTGGGCACTTGTAGTTCCAGCTACTTGGGAGGCTGAGGCAAGAGGATATGAGTTTGAGGTTTCTATGAGCTATTATGTCCCAGTTCTAACAAGGGCAACAAAGTGCGACTCTGTCTCAAAAAAGGAAAAGAAAAAAAGAAAAAGAAAAATTGGCTGGGTGTGGTGGCTGGTACCTGGTAGTTCCAACTATTGGAGAGATTGAGGTGAGAAGATAGCTTGAGCCCAGGAGTTTGAGGTTTCAGTAAGCTATACTGAGGCCACTACACTCCAGCCTGGGCAAAAGACCAGGTTACTATCTAAAAAAAGAAAAAGAAAATAATTATTGACACACTATATGATTATCTATCTCATATGTTAATAGTCTACAATTAAATTATTAGATTTGATTTTTTTAATCAATAATTAACGTAGATATTAAAAATTAGTATTGGTTCTCTACACTACCTACAAAAGGCAAGGCATTATCATTTTATAGAAAGATACCTTGTGTATTAGGAAAAACAGTATACATTTCCTGTAACAAAGATAAAGTTCAAAACTTTTTTCAGCTACACCGAAGAATAAAACCCTATTTATTTGCAGCAACATGAATGGAATTGAAAGACATCATGTTAAGTAAAATAAGTCAGGCAAAGAAAGATAAATATCACCTTCTTACTCGCAAAAAAAAAAAAAAACAACTCAGAGGGGGCGGCGCCTGTGGCCCAAAGGAGCAGGGAAATGGCCGCAGCCAAAAACTGCAAAAAACCCCAAACAACTCAGAGAGGAAACCCCCAGAGGGGAGAGAAAGAGCCAGAGGGAAGGAGGGCGAGAGCCGACAGAGGCTAGCGGCGGGAGGCGTCGGGGAGTGGGCCTCGGGCGGGAGCTGCGCGGAGAACCGGCGCCCCGCGCGACCCCTTCTCCCCGCGCCCTTCACCGACTCGCGGGACGCGTGGCCGGGCGGGGGTTTCCTCAAGGCCGCGCGCTCGGAGCCGCCCGCTGGGCTTGGGCGGGGCTGGCGACCGCGTTCCCCGGTCCCTCTCCTCCGGTCGGGAGCCGGCCGCGACGGGGTGCCATGGGAGGGGAGCGCGCTGCGGTGGACACTAAGGCGTTCACCAAGGACCTGGACCAGTGGGTCGAGCGGCTGAACGAGTGTAAACAGCTGAGTGAAAACCAAGTGTGGGCGCTGCGCGAAGAGGTGCGTTATCCAGAACGCATTACAGTATTAAGAGGAAATCAAGAAAGCCGACAAATTACCCAAGTATATAGCTTTTACGATGCATGTCTACGAAAATATGGGAATGCCAATGTTTGGAAATACTTTACCGATCTATTTGATTATCTTGCACTTACAGCTTTAGTAGGTGGACAGATATTCTGCCTCCAGGGTGACCTCTCTTCATCGATAGACACACTGGATCATATAAGAGCCCTGGATCGCTTACAGGAAGTACCACGTGAAGGCCCAATGTGTGATCTGTTATGGTTAGATCCGGATGATCTGGGTGGGTGGGGTATTTCACCACGTGGTGCTGGCTACACCTTTGGACAAGACATTTCTGAAACATTTAGCCATGCCAATGGCCTCACTCTAGTTTCTCGTGCTCACCAGCTTGTGATGGAGGGATACAATTGGTGTCATGATCGGAATGTGGTTACAATTTTCAGTGCGTTTAATTACTGTTATCATTGTGGGAACCAGGCTGCTATCATGGAATTAGACTTTAAAATATTCCTTCCTTCAGTTTGACTCAGCACCTCGTCATTACCCGGTGCACCCCTTACTATTTCCTGTAAATTCCTCCTGAGAAAACCTGCCTTTGTTTGTGGAAGTATACCTGGCTTTTTAAAATAAATATATATTTAAAAACAAAACAAAAAAGCAACAGTAATCTATGTGTTTCTATAACAAACTGGGATCTGTCTTGGCATTAAGCCACATTCTGGACCAAAATGTGCCACACTATTGATAGCATTTAGCACAGTCTCAGGCTGAAATCGACACACTGTGTTTTAGATGGGTCAGTCTCCTGCTGTATTTGTAGTAACCATTTTCCTCTGGACTGTTCAAGCAAAAAAGGTAACTAACTGCTTCCTCTCCTTTTCCACCTACATGGAAATTTTAGTTATAGTGTTTAACTAGCATGGATTAATAGAGTTGGAGTTTTATTTTTTAGGCCAAATACATTTTCTTTATTTATGCTACACACATGAAGCAATACATTTCAGTCCTGCAGGGGTGACTGTTCACCCCGATTGTGTCAAGAGTTAGTGAGATACTTTTATAGCCATCATCTTAGAGTCTGGGGTAATTTCTCTTCTGCTTTAATAAAAATGACAAAGTAGGTCAATTTCATTTGTCTTTGACATATTTTTGAAAGAAAAGGCAATTTTGCAATTTTTTAAAACTGTGTTTATTTGTGTGCTTACCTAAGAGTAATACATGTGTGTTCTAGAAGCCACAGGCAATAGAGAAGGTGTGAAGAAGAACAAATGAGGCCTCCTGGAGTTGTGTAGTACATGATCTGTGACGCTGTATGTGGCAACCTTATACAGAGCCCAAAGCATAGACATTAAAAATCCCCTCTGAGGTCAGTGCAGTGGCTCATGCCTATAATCCTAGCACTCTGGAAGGCCAATTGCTTGAGCTCATTCCAAGCAATCGGCCTCCTGGGTAGCTGGGACTACATGTGCCCAACAGCCTGAGAAAAAAGCAACTTCCACAAACCTGTATTGTATTGAAATGTATATTAACTGAAGAAAAGATTCTTTTTGGGAGTATGTTGTTGTAACATTCAAAGAGATTTCCTTTCATTTAAACTAGGTTACTGTTTTATGGTGATCTGCATATTTCTGTATATTTGTCATGACAGTGCTTGCATCCTATTTGGTGTACTGGGCAAATAAACTTTGCATTTTAAACAAACAAACAAAACAACTCAGAGGTAGTGAATAGAATGGTCGTTACCAGGGCAGTGAGGTGGGAAGAAGATAAATTGGATAATGGGCACAAAATACAGGTAGGTAGGAGGAGCAAGATCTAGGGTTTGATAGCATGGCAGGGTGACTGTAGTTAACAGTAATTTATTATGTATTTCAGAATAGCTAGAAGAGAAGATTGGAATATTTCCTGTACAAGGAAATGATAAATGTTTGAGGTGATGAATATTCCAGTTACCTAGATTTGACCATTATACATGATATGTTGGTATTAAAAAATCAAATGTACCACATAATTATGTATAGCTATTATGTGATTATGAAAATTAAAATTAAAAAACTTTCTTGAGTAACATTGAAGAGGACCTAAATAAATGGAAACATGTATCATAATTATGGATAGATAAATAATACCATAAAAATTTCAGTCATTCTGAATTTTTCTGCAGCATCAATTACATGCCAATCAAATCTCCGTTCTTTTTTCAAAAATGAAATTTGACTTTTGGAATTTATATAGAAGAGAATTATTTAAGATGTGACTGAAGAAAAACATACTGGGTAGATATGTGTTACCCAGTAAATCAATGTTGACAGTGTAATATTTGTACAGATAGACTGGTGAACAGAATATAGGCCTTGAACAAACCTACATACATGTGGAAACTTGCTATTACAAATGTAGCCTTGTGGATTATAACTGTTAATTACAGGGAGCATTAAAGACTTAACTTTAAAAGATAAAACTTTGGCACTTTTAGAATGAAAAATATATGTCGTTGGGAGTAAAGAAGGATTTTTACAACAGAAAATTAAAAATATTAACTAGTAAATATACATATGGTTATAAGGCAGTAATCCAGCACCTCCATTATTTGGTGTGTACATTTAATTTATATCATATACATAAAAGCATTGTTTGTATTAGCAGTTCATGTAATAAAATATACCACAGTAGTGAAAATATGAATTATAGTTACGTTATCATTTAAAAGAGAAAGATACAAGTTTTAAAAAGGTCAAAACAGATGAACAATATATTGTTTAGGAATTCAAAGGGGTTTTTATAAAGTTGTCAAAGTTCAAATAATATGTAGAAACCAATCTTGAAATTAAATGTTTTATTTGGGAATTACAGAATTATTTGGAGTGTACACACAGACCTGGATGGTCTTCAGCATGTCTAAAGAGAAAGTGTGGGAGTTTTATTTAGAAAGAGAAATGTTATGAATTGTTTTGAAGTAAAACTTATTGCCAAAGCATTCGAGAGCTGTGAGGCTCTCTGGTGAGTGACAGTGCAAGGTAAAACTAGTCTTAGAGTCATAGCAGGTCATTACAGCAATTCCTAAATTAGATTGGTCTTTAAGGTTACAGCATCTGGGCTTGGAGAAAATTTAGTTTTCAGGGCTACTGTGATGCACCCTGAGTGCTTTCCCCCCTGGGCCCTTGTCTGCTTTAATTGGGCATGATAAGAATGACCCAGTGTATATAATCAACTTTCACAAAGTCAAAGTAATGATGAATGTGAAATTCAGTACTGTGAATAACATCTGGGATACAGGGGGTGATATGTGAATGGGTAGTGGTAAACAGATCATCAGTTCGAGGTATGAGTAGAATCCATATATATTCCTTTCTCTGTATGAAATGTTTCATCAACTGAGAAAAATTTTCAGATAAAGACAACAAAATAGAGCCAGATCTCACAATTTTCCCTCTCCTGCCTAAATGAATGACGACAAAATATTGAAGAAGTGTAACTTCATGTCATAAACATTAGCAGCCAGTGAAAACCCAAAAAGAAGCAAATGATTTCTGGTAGGGTACTTAAGTTTGTTTCCCACCCTGTGCTGAAAAGAGAATGAGTAAACAAATTTCTGGTATTTCCCATCAACCTTGCAGAGTGCTTAGGGTATCAGTTAGGAAATTGCCACATCTCCTGCAGAGTTCTCATCTTTTACCCTCTATGAATACATAGACTTCGGGAGATCAGAGGGTATACTAGTATGCTGTATCTCAGGTTACATCTAGGAGGAGAGGGCCACATGCACACACAGTCAGAAGGAACCCAAGGAGAATTCAGTGAAGTCCACATCAGATCTGACCCTGTTAACTAAGAGCAAGATGAAAAGAGAAAGCATGGCAAAACACACAGCAGGAAACAAAAGCAGTGTGGTACCTAGCATGTAAAAGCCTGATAAAGAACTCACTTTTGAATTTTAAAAACAGTCAAAGAAAAAAGTCACCATGAATAATTCATGCTTTAATAGAAATTGCATTTAGGCTGGATGCCATGACTCATGCCTATAATCTTAGCACTTTGGGAGACTGAGGTGGAAGGGTCATTTGAAGCCAGGAGTTTGAGACCAGCTTGAGCAAGAGGGAGACCCCGTCTCTGCAAAAAGTAGAAAACCCTAGCTTTCCACACCCAACCTATAAAGTCTCAGAATTACAGTTGGCAGGCTAAGCAAGAAATACAGAAGGAAAGAAAAGGTTTACCGCATGCTCCTGTGGAATGGTACAGCTGCCCCTGAAGCTGTTCCTAACTGGGAGATGGTAAAAGAGCAATCTCTAAATCAAGCTCAGAGATTGGAGGATTCCACTGTATTGGACATCCAAATCGGACTGTGGTTTGTGATTTAAGAGTCATAGACCTGCCAGGGTTTTCAAACATAAGAAGGGGAAAACTTCCCTCACTAAGCAGGTTTAAATGAAAAGTCTAAGACACAAAAAATTAAATTAAGATGTGATTTTTTTACATCCCAAAACCAACCAAAAAAAAACAAACAGAACTAGGCATGGTGGTGTGTGCCTGTAGTCTCACTACTTGAGAGGCTGAGGCAGGGAGGATAGGTTGAGCATAGGTTTTTGAGATTGTAGTGAGCTATGATAACACCACTGCACTCTATCTAACGCAGGTGACAGGAATAAAGAAAAGTAGTTTCATGTCTTAAGTTTAAATCTTTTATCCAGTGAGAATCAATTTTTGTTAGTGGTGAAAGGTGAGGGTGTAGTTTCAGTCTTTTACAGGTCACTAGTCCGTTCTCCACAGCACCGTTTGTTAAATAGGGAGTCTTACCCCAGTGCATGTTTTTGTTAGGTATGTGCTTGGGTTCGTCTCTAGGTTCTCTATTCTGTTCCATGTATCTACATCTCTGTTTTTGTGCCAGTACCATGCTGTTTTGATCACTATAGATTTATACTATAATCTGAAGTCTGGTAGCATGATACCTCCTGATTTGATTTTATTTCTGAGTAATGTATTGGCTATTTGAGTTTTTTTCTGATTCCATATAAAACAAAGTACTATTTTTTCAAGTTCTTTATAGTATGACATTGGTGCTTTGATAGGGATTGCATTAAATCTGTAGATTGCTTTGGGTAGTATGGACATTTTAACAATGTTGATTCTTCCTAGGCATATAAGCATGGTATGTTTTTCCATTTTTAACATCTTCAGCTATTTATTTTCTCAGGGTTTCATAGTTCTCATTATAGAGATCTTTCACTTCTTTTGTTAGATAAATTCCCAGGTATTTCATCTTCTTTGGCACTACTATAAAAGGAATAGAGTCCTTGACTATATTTTCAGCTTGACTATTATTGACATATATAAAAGCTACTGATCTGTAAGTATTGATTTTGTAACCTGAGACTCTGCTGTGTTCCTTGATCACTTCCTGGCAATTGAAGCAACACCAAAAATATATTACTGGGATCTGATTAAGCTAAAAAGCTCTGCACAGCTAAGGGCACTGTAAGTAAAACAAATAGGCAGCCTTCAGAATAGGGGAAGATTTTTGCAGGTTATAGTTCCAACAAACATCTGATAACTAGAATCCACAGAGAACTCAGACTAATGAATAAGAAAAGAACAACAACCCCATTTCTTTATGGGCAAGAGACAGGAACAGAAAGTTCTCTGAAGATGACAGTTACATGGCCTACAAACACATGAAAAAATGCTCATCATCTTTAATCATCAGAGAAATGCAAATCAAAACCACTTTGAGATATCACCTGACCCCAATAAGATTAGCCCACATTACAAAATCCAAAACAGCAGATGTTGTCATGAATATGGTGAGAAAGGAACACTTCTACACTGCTGCTGGGACTGCAAAGTAAAGCAGCCCCTTTGGAAAGAAGTGTGGAGAATTCTCAAGGAACTAAAATTTGACCTACCGTTTGATCCCACAATATCATTACTAGTTATCTACCCAGAAGAACAAAAACCATTTTACAACAAAGACATTTGCACCAAAATATTTATTGCAGCCCAATTCACAATAGCCAAGTTGGAAGCAGCCCAAATGCCCATCAACCCATGAATGGATAAACAAATGGTATATGTCTACCATGGAATACTATGAAGCCATAAAAAGGAGGGAGACTTCACCTCTTTTGTGTTTACCTGGATGGACCTGAACACATTATTCTTAGTAAAGTATCTCAAGAATGGGAAAAAAAGTATCCAATGTACTCAATACTATTATGAAACCAACATAGATACACTTATATATAGATAGGAATGATAAAACACAAAGATAGTCCAGAAAGAAAGAAGGTGGGGGTGAGTGGAGGGAGAGTATTTGGCAGGATCCTACCTAATGTACACAATGCAAGGGTACATTTCAAAACAACTAAGAGTATATTATAAATGTCTTATCACAAAAATAAGTGAGGTGATGGTTATGTTAATTAGTTTGTTTTAAACATTCCACATTGTATATCAAATCATTACATTGTAACCCATAAATGTATACAGTTATGATTTAATAAAAATTAAGTTAAAAAAAATTGAATTCAATAAAATCAGAACTCAAACACAAAACAGTAAAGTGGTACAAAGATTGTAGAGCTAAAGAAACAAATTAAGATCTAAAATAGTATATTTCTATAGGTATTAAAATGAAAAACAAGAAAGAATTGACTGTACATAGTTAAAAATGAATTACTGACATGGAATAAAAGTAGAAGTATATTCATAGTAAACATGAAAAGCATAAAGAGGTTTAAAAGATAATAAATGTGTTAAAATAGTGTTATCTGACCTTGGTATTTCTTTCTTTCTTTTTTTTGTGACAGGGTCTCACTGTGTTGCCCTGGGTAGAGTGCCATGGTGTCACAGCTCACAACAACCTCAAACTCTTGGGCTCAAGCGATTATCTTGCCTCAGTCTCCCAAGTAGCTAGGTCTACAGGCATCCGCCACAACACCTGGCTATTTTTGTTACAGTTGTCATTTATTGTTTGGCAGAGTTGGGCTGGATTCAAACCCGCCAGCTCCAGTGTATGTGGCTGGCGCTCTAGCCGCTGAGCTACAGGCGCTGAGCCTAACATTGCTATTTCTAAAGCAGAGGACCTATCATCTAGGAATTATATCTAGAGGTGAATCAAAATAAATCCTTGGAAAAGTCTCTAGCCTCTTAATATACAGTAGAACCTCTCTAAGTTGACCACCAAAGGTACTATAATAAACTGGTCAAAATACAGAGGTGGTCAACATAAGGACCCAGGCCTACTGTACTGATAAGTATGTACATGTGGTATATGTCTGGTCTGTGTGAACTGAAGGAGGTGGTCAGCTATGGAGCTTCTACTGTATTCATGACCTCCTTCTGCAACTCCCAAACCTGAAGGAGATTTTTTAGGAACTGAATTCTGGGAACTTAGGGATAGCTATTGTGGGAACATACTTAAAATTAAGCAATTTGTTTTACATTATTTACTTTAATCTACTGAATTTATATTAATTTAATACTTTTTGAAATACAAATGTCATGTTATAATTCCTTTTGGTAAAATTATTTGTTTTTATATTTGAAATATGTACATATTGAATATGTCTGAAATGATATTTATCACTGAAGTTTCTGATGGCTATTTCTGGATAGTAGAATGTTAGGATTTGAAATGGTATTTCTTTGTATTGCTTTTACTATTTGATTTTTAAGTTATGATCACATACTAGCTTATAAAAATAATGAGTCATTTGAAAAATAGGTTTTTCTAACCATTATAGAAAAAGGTCTGACAATGGTCCTGATAGCAGCAAAAAAAAAAAGTAGGGAGTAAGTGTAGGTTCAGCATGAGGAAAATGCACAAAACCTAGATTATCAAGCCTTGATGACATTTATTTTTGTTAATTTTTTAATTATTTAAAATAATTCTTGATTTTTTTTTTTTTTTGCTTAGGTCATGCACATTCGGAAACTACTTCAGAAAATGGATCGTCCAAATGGTCTTTATCCAAATTATTTGAACCCAAGAACAGGACGCTGGGGTCAGTGTAAGTATTTCTAGTACCACTGATGCTTTGTTAAAGGCTGTTTATCTGAAAATTCTATGCTTGATGTAGTGAAAAGTACACTATGTGGAATTAAAAATCCTCAGCTCGTGTTTAACCCTGTGATCTACTAGTGCTGTTATCTTTGACACATTTCTCATCTCTTAAGACTTTAGTTTTCCTGCTCGTAACATGGAAACATTCTGTCCAGAAGAGTATTTTATTTCATGTATTTAAGTACTTTGCTAAAATATAGTATGCCTGTTTGAAGGATTATACTTTAACATTTATCTTCAAGAACACTGCTTAGGAGAGGTATTTATAGGCGTATAAAAGACAAATGAGCATATTAAACGACTAATGGAGAACGGTTGCTCATGGACACAAAATGTCTAGTCATTCATTTTAGAAGAAGGTATCATGTCATCCATTATTTATCAGGTTCTATGCCAAGTTCTTGGATTAGGATGAGATGGGAAAAGAACACATAGAGCTTGGCCTGATTTCAGGGAGCCTATAGGTTAGTGGATAGGCAGACATACTTAGAAGTAGTTGTAATAAAATGTGATAAATGTTGTATATAGAAGGGGAAAGTACCAATTGTATGGGAAACGGGGGTATAATTGATTCTTTCTGCCTGAGGGGAAAGTATCTTGTTTGGGGAAGGAGTAATTTTTCTTATTAGACATTTAGAATTTATCTTTGAAGGAACTGATTTTTAAAAATAACAAATGTTCATATGAAAATATGGAACTTACAGAATTTTAGTAGATATGGGTTCATCAATGCTATTCTCTTCTAAAAGGTAGGAAAATAAGAACAAATAATGGAAGTTGCAGTTTTGCTCCTAATAAAACACAATTGGGTTATTTTTGAGACTAGTAAAATCATAATAGAGTCATAAATAAGAGACAAAAGTAACAATCATTGCTGAATCTGCCAGTGAGAAAATGTGCTGGTGTGAGTATGAAGCGTAGGGAAAACATTTGCTGTGAAACTGTCTTTTATGCTCCTTTCCTGGAAATTATCCATTATTTTATGAAAGGGAAGTGGATTGATTAATGTAGTGCTTTTCATGGGTCTGAAATAGGATCTCAGTCTGTTGACTTTTCTTACTTTTTCTCTTTCCTGAAATTCTTTACAAGTAGCTCATTTTTCTTTTTGCTTTGAAGAAAATACAAGATCCAATGCCTAGATGGAGTGCAAATGATACTTTCTGAGAAAACAATTCAGAGAGCTGTATTTCTAAAACTAAAGATGCATCTTCTTTTAAAGAGCTTTATAATTCATATAGGACATTATTCACCCAAAGTGCACAATTCAATATGGCTTTTAACATATTTACAGATATGTGCTATCATTGCATACTATAATTAACCAATTTTAGAACGTTTTAATTACCTCAAAAGTTAGCTCTTTAACTGTCATCCCCTGCCAAATGTGCTCACAGCCCCACTCTTCTGAGCTCCAGGCGATCAGTAACTTGCTTTCCATCTTTCTAGATTCCCCTATTCTGGACTTTTCATAAGAATGGTGTCCTAAGTATGGGAGACAGATTTTTACTTTGACCCTTTCAGGGTTTTTTTCAGGTGGGCTTTTTTTTGGTTTGTTTTTTTTTTTTTTGGAATATTATATGGATACAAGTGTTTGGTTACATGAATTGCTTTTATAGAGTTTGAGACAAACTTCTAAGTGTATCTGTCCCACAGATAGTGTGTGTTTTACCCATTTGGTGTGAATCCACCCGTCTCCTCCACTCCCCTTCCACCTGCCTCGTTTCCTCTGAGTTTTACTTCCATGTGTACCCAGTAAGTGTTTGAATGATTGGTTCCAGTTTAGTAGTGGGCACCTGTGGTGGTGCTTTTTCTATTCTTATGATACTTTACTAAGAAGAACGCTCTCCAGTTCCAGAAGGTATAAGTTCACCATTTTTTTATTTTTAATGACTGAGTACTCCACGGTATATATATATATACCACATTTAATTAATGCACTTGTGTACTGATGGGCATGTGGGTTGATTCTACATGTTTGTGATTGTGAATTTTGCTGCTGTAAACATCTGAGTGCATGTGACTTTTTATAAAAATTACCTTTTTTTGGGCAGTGCCTGTGGCTCAGTAGGTAGGGCATCAGCCCCATATACTGAGGGTGGTGGGTTTGAACCTGGCTCCAGCCAAACTGCAACAACAAAATAGCTGGGCATTGTGGTGGGCACCTATAGTCCCAGCTACTCAGGACTATAGCAAGAGAATCGCCTAAGTCTGGGAGTTGAATGTTGCTGTGAACTGTGATGCCATGGCACTCTACTGAGGGTGATAAAAGTGAGACTCTGTCTCTAAAAAAAAAAAAGAAAAAAAAATTACCTTTTTTTCCTTTGGGTAAATCCCCTGTAGTAGTGGGATTGCTGGATGAAATGGTAGCTTTAGTTTTAGCTCTTTGAGGTATCTCCATACTATTTTCTACATAGGTTGTACTAGTTTGAAGTCCCATTAGCACTGTGTAAGTGTTCCTTTCTCTCCATATCCATTCCGGTATCTGTTGTTTTGGGATTTTTTGATGAGTGAGATTGTCACTGGAGTTAGGTAATATCTCATTATGTTTTTTATTTATTTATTTATTAAATCATAGCTGTGTACATTGATATGATCATGGGGCATCATACACTCGCTTCATAGACCATTTGACACATATTCATCACAATGGTTAACATAGCCTTCCTGGCATTATCTCAATTACTGTGCCAAGACATTTACATTCTACATTTACCAAGTTTCGCAAATACCCCTGTAAGATGCACCCCAGGTGTAATCCCACCAATCCCCTTCCCTTTACCCACCTCCCCCCTCCCTCTCCTCCCTTTCCCCCTTCCGCCTATTCTTACATTGTAACTGGGTTATAGCTTTCATGTGAAAGCCCCAAATTAGTTTCATAGTAGGGCTGTGTACATTGGGTACTTTTTCTTCCATTCTTGAGATACTTTACTAAGAAGATGTTCCAGCTCCATCCATGTAAACATGAAAGAGGTAAAGTCTCCATCTTTCTTTAAGGCAGCATAATATTCCATGGCGTACATATACCATAATTTATTAATCCATTCATGGATCGATGGGCACTTGGGCTTTTTCCATGACTTAGCAATTATGAATTGGGCTGCAATAAACATTCTGGTACAAATATCTTTGTTACATTGTGATTTTTTTGTCTTCTGGGTATATGCCCAGCAGAGGAATTACAGGAGTGAATGGCAGATCTATTTTTAGATCTCTGAATGTTCTCCATATATCTTTCCAAAAGGAATGTATTAATTGGCATTCCCACCAGCAGTGCAGAAGTGTTCCCTTTTCTCCACATCCACGCCAACATCTCTGGTCTTGAGATTTTGTGATATAGGCTAGTCTCACTGGAGTTAGATGATATCTCAAAGTAGTTTTGATTTGAATTTCTCTGATGATTAAAGATGATGAGCATTTTTTCATATGTCTGAAGGCCGCACACCTGTCTTCTTCAGAGAAGTTTCTCTTCAAATCCCTTGCCCAGCCTGTGATGGGATCCCTTGTTTTTTTCTTGCTGATGCGTTTGAGTTCTCTGTGGATTCTGGTTATTAAACCTTTGTCGGAGACATAACCTGCAAATGTCTTCTCCCATTCTGAGGGCTGTTTGCTTGCTTTACTTACTGTGTTCTTGGCTGTGCAGAAGCTTTTTAGTTTGATGAAGTCCCAGTAGTGTACTTTTGAAGCTGCTTCAATTGGCCGGGGGTCCTCCCCATAAAATACTCGCCCACACCGATTTCTTCAAGGGTTTTCCCTGCACTCTCCTCTAGTATTTTTATAGTTTCATGTCTTAAGTTTAAATCTTTAATCCAGTGAGAGTCTATCTTAGTTAATGGTGAAAGGTGTGGGTCCAATTTCAGTCTTCTTCAGGTTGCCAGCCAGTTCACCCAGCACCATTTGTTAAATAGGGAATCTTTTCCCCACTGAATGTTTTTAATTGGCTTGTCAAAGATCAAATAACGGTAAGTAGCTGGATTCATCTCTTGGTTCTCTATTCTGTTCCAAATATCTACTTCTCTGTTTTTGTGCCAATACCATGCTGTTTTGATCACTATCGATTTACAGTAAAGTCTGAGGTCTGGTAGTGTGATTCCTCCTGTTTTGTTTTTATTTCTGAGTAATGTCTTGGCTATTCGAGGTTTTTTCTGATTCCATATAAAACGAAGTATTGTTTTTTCAAGATCTTTAAAGTATGACAGCGGAGCTTTAATAGGGATTGCATTGAAATTATATATTGCTTTGGGTAGTATGGACATTTTGATAATGTTGATTCTTCCGAGCCATCAGCATGGTATGTTTTTCCATTTGTTAACATTTTCAGCTATTTCTTTTCTGAGGGTTTCATAGTTCTCTTTATAGAGATCTTTCACGTCTTTTGTTAGGTAAATTCCCAAATATTTCATCTTCTTTTTCTTTTTTTTTTTTTTTTACTGTTGGAGATTCATTGAGGGTACTATAAGCCAGGTTACACTGATTGCAATTGTTAGGTAAAGTCCCTCTTGCAATCATGTCTTGCCCCCATATAGTGTGACACACACCGAGGCCCCACCCACCTCCCTCCTTCCCTCTTTCTGTTTCCCCCCCATAACCGTAATTGTCATTAATTGTCCTCATATCAAAATTGAGTACATAGGATTCATGTTTCTCCACTCTTGTAATGCTTTACTAAGAATAATGTCTTCGACGTCCATCCAGGTTAATACGAAGGATGTAAAGTCTCCATTTTTTTTAATGGCTGAATAGTATTCCATGGTATACATATACCACAGCTTGTTAATCCATTCCTGAGTTGGTGGGCATTAAGACTGTTTCCACATTTTGGCGATTGTAAATTGAGCTGCAATAAACAGTCTAGTACAAGTGTCCTTATGATAAAAGGATTTTTTTCCTTCTGGATAGATGCCCAGTAATGGGATTGCAGGAACAAATGGGAGGTCTAGCTTGAGTGCTTTGAGGTTTCTCCATACTTCCTTCCAGAAAGGTTGTACTAGTTTGCAGTCCCACCAGCAGTGTAAAAGTGTTCCCTTCTCTCCACATCCACGCCAGCATCTGCAGTTTTGAGATTTTTGTGATGTGGGCCATTCTCACTGGGGTTAGATGATATCTCAGGGTTGTTTTGATTTCCATTTCTCTAATATAGAGAGATGATGAACATTTTTTCATGTGTTTGTTAGCCATTCATCTGTCGTCTTTAGAGAAAGTACTATTCATGTCTCTTGCCCATTGATATATGGGATTGTTGGCTTTTTTTCCTGTAGATTAATTTGAGTGCTCTATAGATCCTAGTTATTAAGCTTTTGTCTGATTGAAAATATGCAAATATCCTTTCCCATTGTGTAGGTTGTCTCTTTGCTTTGGTTATTTTCTCCTTAGCTGTACAGAAGCTTTTCAGTTTAATGAGGTCCCATTTGTTTATTTTTGTTGTTGTTGCAATTGCCATGGCAGTCTTCTTCATGAAGTCTTTCCCCAGGCCAATATCTTCCAGTGTTTTTCCTATGCTTTCTTGGAGGATTTTTATTGTTTCATGCCTTAAATTTAAGTCCTTTATCCATCTTGAATCAATTTTTGTGAGTGGGGAAAGGTGTGGGTCCAGTTTCAGTCTTTTACATGTAGACATCCAGTTCTCCCAACACCATTTATTGAATAGGGAGTCTTTCCCCCAAGGTATGTTCTTGTTTGGTTTATCAAAGATTAGGTGGTTGTAAAATGTTAGTTTCATTTCTTGGTTTCAATTCAATTCCAAGTGTCTATGTCTGTTTTTGTGCCAGTACCATGCTGTCTTGAGCACTATGGTTTTGTAGTACGGACTAAAATCTGGTATGCTGATGCCCCCAGCTTTATTTTTGTTACAGAGAACTGCCTTAGCTCTACGGGGTTTTTTCCGGTTCCATACAAAACGCAGAATCATTTTTTCCAAATCTTGAAAGTACGATGCTGGTATTTTGATAGGAATGGCATTGAATAGGTAGATTGCTTTGGGAAATATAGACATTTTAACAATGTTGATTCTTCCCATCCATGAGCATGGTATGTTCTTCCATTTGTTAATATCCTCTGCTATTTCCTTTCTGAGGATTTCATAGTTTTCTTTATAGAGGTCCTTCACCTCCTTCGTTAGGTATATTCCTAGGTATTTCATTTTCTTTGAAACTATGGTGAACGGAGCTGTGTCCTTAATTAGCTTCTAATCTTGACTGTTGTTGGTGTACACAAAGGCTACTGACTTGTGGACATTGATTTTATATCCTGAAACATTACTGTATTTTTTGATGACTTCTAGGAGTCTTGTGGTTGAGTCTTTGGGGTTCTCTAAGTATAAGATCATGTCGTCAGCAAAGAGGGAGAGTTTGACTTCCTCTGCTCCCATTTGGATTCCCTTTATTTCCTTGTCTTGCCTAATTGTATTGGCTAGAACTTCCAGCACTATGTTGAATAGTAAAGGTGACAGAGGACAACCTTGTCTGGTTCCAGTTCTAAGAGGAAAAGCTTTGAGTTTTACTCCATTCAGTAAAATATTGGCTGTGGGTTTGTCATAGAGAGCTTCAATCAGTTTTAGAAATGTGCCACCTATGCCTATACTCTTCAGTGTTCTAATTAGAAAAGGATGCTGGATTTTATCAAATGCTTTTTCTGCATCTATTGAGAGGGTCATGTGATCTTTATTTTTGCCTCGGTTAATATGGTGGATAACGTTTATAGACTTGCGTATGTTAAACCAGCCTTGCATCCCTGGGATGAAGCCTACTAGATCATGATGAGTGACTTTTTTGATGATAAGCTGTAATCAATTGGCTAGGATTTTGTTGAGAATTTTTCCATCTATATTCATGAGTGAGATTGGTCTGAAATTCTCCTTTTTGTTTGGGTCTTTTCCTGGTTTTGGTATCAGGGTGATGTTTGCTTCATAGAATGTGTTGGGGAAGATTCCTTCTTCCTCAATTTTTTGGAATAATTTCTGCAGTACGGGAATAAGCTCTTCCTTGAAGGTTTGATAGAATTCTGGAGTGACGCCATCTGGAGCAGGGCATTTTTTGATTGGAAGCTTTTTTATTGTTTCTTTGATCTCAGTGCTTGAAATTGGTGTGTTCAGGAGGTCTATTTCTTCCTGGCTGAGTCTAGGGAGAGGGTGTGATTCCAAATATTGATCCATTTCTTTCATATTGTCAAATTTCTGGGCATAGAGTTTCTGGTAGTATTCAGAGATGATCTGTTGTATCTCTGTGGGATCAGTTGTTATTTCCCCTTTATCATTTCTGATTGAGGTTACTAGAGATTTTACTGTTCTATTCCTCGTTAGTCTGGCCAATGGTTTATCTATTTTATTTATTTTTTCAAAAAACCAACTCCTTGTTTCATTGATTTTCTGAATGATTCTTTTGTTTTCAATTTCATTGATCTCTGATTTGATTTTGGATATTTCTTCTCTTCTACTGAGTTTAGGCTTAGATTGTTCTTCTTTTTCCAATTCCATAAGATCTCTTGTGAGATTGTTGATCTGCTCTCTTTCTGTTTTTCGAATGTAGGCATCTAAAGCGATGAATTTTCCTCTCAAAACTGCTTTTGCAGTATCCCAAAGGTTTTGGTAGCTTGTGTCTTCATTGTTGTTATGCTCAAGGAAGTTAATGATTTCCTGTTTCATTTCTTCCTGTACCCATCTGTTATTCAACAGAAGATTGTTTAATTTCCATGCCTTTGGGTGGGGTCGAGCATTTTTGTTACAGTTGAGTTCCACCTTTGGTGCCTTGTGGTCTGAGAAGATACAAGGTAAAATTTCAATTCTTTTGATTCTGTTGATATTTGTTTTGTGTCCCAGGATATGATCAATTTTTGAGAATGTTCCATGGGGTGATGAGAAGAACGTATATTCTTTATCTTTGGGATGGAGTGTTCTATATGCGTCTATCAAGCACAGTTGTTCTAGGGTCTCATTTAAATTTCTTATATCCTTGTTTAATTTCTGTTTAGAGGATCTCTCCAGCTCTGTAAGAGGAGTGTTAAGGTCCACTGTTATTATGGTATTATCAGATATCATATTGCTCAGACTGAGTAAGGTTTGTTTCAGGAATCTGGGAGCATTTCACTTGGGTGCATAAATATTTAGAATTGAAATGTCTTCTTGTTGGGAGAGGCGGAGCAAGATTGCAGCCGAGTAACAGCTTCCTTGCATCTGGGCACCGTGAGTCTGGGGAGATAGGTCTCCAGGCATCTCTGGCTTGTGGGAACTGCCTATCATCACTCCTATGAGGATACAGGGAGTCAGCGAGAGACTTCTGGATCCCAAAAGGAGGACTAAAACAGTGGAAAACCGGCAAGTGGTCGCGTGTGTTCAATCCGTCTAAACGCGCCCACAACTGTAAGTTCAGTAGCAGCGAGACTGCAAACCAGAAAGGCCTTACCTGTGAACTGTTTTGGTGTCTTTGGACTTGACACTCAGCTGAACTGCCTTGGGGAGAGCCTGAGCGGGAGTGCGGAGAACTTTGGCCGTTGTCTAGGGCCCCAGTCTGAGCCGCTGAGCCAGACGGAGCTAATAGTGTTTGGCGGTGGGTCACACGGAACCATTGTCAGTGATCTGCCCCGCCAAGCTCCGCCCTCAGGGTCGCAGAGCTAGAAACGGGTGGGAGCTGGTAACCCAGCAACCAAGTAGCCTAAGGGTGGGGTCTGAGCCGCCTTGTAGCCCTAACCCTCAGGGGCAGAGTGAGACCGGTTTTCGCACACTGGGTAAGTGGATAGCCACTTCAGCAGTGATTCCAGCGAGAAAGCTGGGAAAGCTTCTGCTCAGCAAGTTTACAAGTTCAAAATGCCTTTTAAGTGGGCTGAAGAGAGATTTAGGGTGTCTACCTGCTGGGGTTTGAGAAATCAGCAGGCTCCAGTCGTATCAGAACTGTGATTAACATGTCATACCCCAGAAGACCACGTGTTGCCCAGACAATATTCAATAACATATATAAACTGCTTTGTTTTTGGTTGTGTATTTTTTTCTTTTTTTTTGTTTGTTTGTTTATTTTGACGTTGTTGATGTTCTTTTGTTTTTTAATTTCAATCTTTTCCATACAGATACCTTTTTCTTTCTCAATTTTTCTAGTTTAATTATAAATTCCTATTGCTGCCTTTTTTAATAACTAGAACTTCATTTTTGCTAGTGTTTCTACCGCTATCATTTGTTTTTTCACCCAATTTTATCCCCATAAAGTTTTATGTTTGCTTGTTTTGGTTTGATTTATAGCATTTTTGTCTTTCCTCTCTACTTGGTGGAGGTGGGGTACTGTGTCTGCTCAGGTTAGCAAAGAGCCGCTGACCTCAAGGGAACCACCCAACTGGGCACCCCCAGAAGTTGGGGTTTTTTAAGGTTGTGTCAAAGTACCCTACTGTACACCTATATTGCCCTGTCTCCCTCTTTCTGTGCCTCTCTTCTTTTTGTCAATATTCCTTTTACCCACCCCCTCTCCTTTCTCTATCTTTCTTTTTCTCTTATCACTCGGTCCTCCTTTCTTTCATCCCTTTTCTGCTCTTCAACCTTCTCACCCTTCTGGTCCTGTAACCCTTAGTCCACAGGCACGAGAACTTAAAGAGCAAGAGGAAGTGAAAGGAAAATTAGGGCAAGGAAACAGGTAAAAGAAAACACTCATGAGGAAAAATCAGCAGAAAACTCCAGGCAACATGAAGAACCAGTCTAGAACAACCCCACCAAGGGACCATGAGGTAGCTACTGCAGATCATTCCACCTGTAAAGAAATGTTAGGAATGACAGAAAGGGAATTTAGAATACACATGTTGAAAACAATGAAAGAAATGATGGAAACAACGAAGGAACCTGCTAATAAAGTGGAAAATAACCAAAAGGAAATCCAAAAACAGAATCAAATAAGAGATGAATGATATGAAGAATATAAAAAGGATATAGCAGACCTGAAGGAACTGAAACAGTCAATTAGGGAACTTAAAGATGCAATGGAATGTATCAGCAACAGGTTAGACCATGCAAAAGAAAGAATCTCAGAGGTAGAAGACAAAGTTCTTGAGATAACTCAGACAGTAAAAGAGGCGGAAAAGAAGAGAGAGAAAGCAGAACGTTCACTGTCAGAATTATGGGACTTTATGAAGCATTCCAACATACGAGTTATAGGAATTCCAGAAGGGGAAGAAGAATGCCCCAGAGGAATGGAAGCCATACTAGAGAATATTATAAAAGAAAATTTCCCAAATATCACCAAAGATTCTGACACACTGCTTTCAGAGGGCTATCGGACCGCAGGTCACCTCAACACTAACCGAGCTTCTTCAAGACACATTGCGATGAACCTGTCCAAAGTCAAGACCAAAGAAAAGATTCTGCAAGCTGCCAGGAGTAAGCGCCAGTTGACCTACAGTGGCAAATCCGTCAGAGTGACCACAGACTTCTCTAATGAAACTTTGCAAGCAAGAAGACAATGGTCATCTACCTTTAATCTACTTAAACAGAACAATTTCCAGCCCAGAATTCTGTACCCTGCTAAGCTAAGCTTCAAAATTGACGGAGAAATCAAATCATTTATGGATATACAAACATTAAGGAAATTCGCCACAACAAGACCAGCTCTACAGGAAATACTTCAACCTGTTCTGCACACTGACCACCACAATGGATCAGCAGCAAAGTAAGAACTCAGAAATTAAAGGACAGAAGCTAACCTCCACAGTGATGCAAAAGATAAAACTAAGAAATGGACTCTCACAAAATAAGACGAATAGAATACTACCACACTTATCAGTTATCTCTATAAATGTTAGTGGCTTGAATTCCTCACTGAAGAGACATAGATTGGCTGACTGGATTAAAAAACACAAGCCTTCCATTTGCTGTCTGCAAGAAACACACCTGGCTTCAAAAGACAAATTAAAGCTCTGAGTCAAGGGTTGGAAGACAATTTTTCAGGCAAATGGAATTCAGAAGAAAAGAGGAGTTGCAATCTTATTTTCAGATACATGTGGATTTAAAGCAACTAAAGTCAAAAATGACAAAGATGGTCACTTTATATTGGTCAAGGGAAAACTACAACAACAAGACATTTCAATTCTAAATATTTATGCACCCAATTTAAATGCTCCCAGATTCTTGCAGCAGACCTTACTCAGTCTGAGCAATATGATATCTCATAATACCATCATAACAGGGGACTTTAACACACCTCTTACAGAGCTGGTCAGATCCTCTAAGCAGAAATTAAACAAAGATATAAGAGATGTAAATGGGACCCTAGAACAACTATGCTTGATAGACGCATATAGAACACTCCATCCCAAAGGTAAAGAATATACATTCTTCTCATCACCCCATGGAACATTCTCCAAAATTGATCATATCCTGGGACACAAAACAAATATCAATAGAATCAAAAGAATTGAAATTTTACCTTGTATTTTCTCAGACCATAAGGCACTAAAGGGGGAACTCAACTCTCACAAAAATGCTCAACCCCACCCAAAGGTATGGAAATTAAACAATCTTCTGTTGAATAACAGATGGGTGCAAGAAGAAATAAAACAGGAAATCATTAACTTCCTTGAGCATAACAACAATGAAGACACAAGCTACCAAAACCTTTGGGATACTGCAATGCAGTTTTGAGAGGAAAATTCATCGCTTTAGATGCCTACATTCGAAAAACAGAAAGGGAGCGCATCAACAATCTCACAAGAGATCTTATGGAATTGGAAAAAGAAGAACAATCGAAGCGTAAACTCAGTAGAAGAAAAGAAATATCCAAAATCAAATCAGAGATCAATTAAATTGAAAACAAAAGAATCATTCAGAAAATCAATGAAACAAGGAGTTTTTTTTTTTAAAAAATAAAGTAGATAAACCATTGTCCAGACTCACTAGAAATAGAAAAGTAAAATCTCTAGTAACCTCAATCAGAAACGATAAAGGGGAAATAACAACTGATCCCACAGAGATGCCAGAGATCATCTCTGAATACTACCATTAACTCTATGCCCAGAAATTTGACAATGTGAAGGAAATGGATCAATATTTGGAATCACACCCTCTCCCTAGAGTTAGCCAGGAAGAAATGGACCTCCTGAACAGACTAATTTCAAGCACTGAGATCAAAGAAACAATAAAAAAGCTTCCAACTAAAAAATGCCCTGGTCCAGATGGCTTCACTCCGGAATTCTATCAAACCTTCAAGGAAGAGCTTATTCCTGTACTGCAGAAATTATTCCCTAAAACTGAGGAAGAAGGAATCTTCCCCAACACATTCTATGAAGCAAACATCACCCTGATACCAAAACCAGGAAAAGACCCAAACAAAAAGGAGACCAATCAGACCAGTCTCACTCATGAATATAGATGGGAAAATTCTCAATAAAATCCTAGCCAATAGATTACAGCTTATCATCAAAAAAGTCATTCATCATGATCAAGTAGGCTTCATCCCAGGGATGCAAGGCTGGTTTAACATACGCAAGTCCATAAACGTTATACACCATATTAACAGGCAGAAATAAAGATCACATGATCCTCTCAATAGATGGAGAAAAAGCATTTGATAAAATCCAGCATCCTTTTCTAATTAGAACACTGAAGAGTATAGGCATAGGTGGCACATTTCTAAAACTGATTGAAGCTATCTATGACAAACCCACAGCCAATATTTTACTGAACGGAGTAAAACTGAAAGCTTTTCCTCTTAGAACTGGAACCAGACAAGGTTGTCCTCTGTCACCCTTACTATTCAACATAGTGCTGGAAGTTCTAGCCAATACAATTAGGCAAGACAAGGAAATAAAGGGAATCCAAATGGGAGCAGAGGAGGTCAAACTCTCCCTCTTTGCTGATGACATGGTCTTATACTTAGAAAACCCCAGAGACTCAACCACAAGACTCCTAGAAGTCATCAAAAAATACAGTAATGTTTCAGGATATAAAATCAATGTCCACAGTCAGTAGCCTTTGTGTATACCAATAACAGGATATAAAATCAATGTCCACAGTCAGTAGCCTTTGTGTATACCAATAACAGTCAACATGCGAAGCTAATTAAGGACACAACTCCCTTCACCATAGTTTCAAAGAAAATGAAATACCTAGGAATATACCTAACGAAAGAGGTGAAGGACCTCTATAAAGAAAACTATGAAATCCTCAGAAAGGAAATCGCAGAGGATATTAACAAATGGAAGAACATACCATGCTCATCGCTGGGAAGAATCAACATTGTTAAAATGTCTGTACTTACCAAAGCAATCTACCTATTCAATGCCATTCCTATCAAAGTACCTACATCGTACTTTCAAGATTTGGAAAAAATGATTCTGCGTTTTGTATGGAACCGGAAGAAACCCTGTATAGCTAAGGCAGTTCTCTGTAACAAAAATAAAGCTGGGGGCATCAGCATACCAGATTTTAGTCTGTACTACAAAGCCATAGTGGTCAAGACAGCATGGTACTGGCACAAAAACAGAGACATAGACACTTGGAATCGAATTGAACACCAAGAAATGAAACTAACATCTTATAACCACCTAATGTTCGATAAACCAAACAAAAACATACCTTGGGGGAAAGACTCCCTATTCAATAAATGGTGTTGGGAGAACTGGATGTCTACATGTAAAAGACTGAAACTGGACCCACACCTTTCCCCACTCACAAAAATTGATTCAGATGGATAAAGGACTTAAATTTAAGGCATGAAACAATAAAAATCCTCCAAGAGAGCATAGGAAAAACACTGGAAGATATTGGCCTGGGGAAAGACTTCATGAAGAAGACTGCCATGGCAATTGCAACAACAACAAAAATAAACAAATGGGACTTCATTAGACTGAAAAGCTTCTGTACAGCTAAGGACACAATAACCAAAGCAAAGAGACAACCTACACAATGGGAAAGGATATTTGCATATTTTCAATCAGACAAAAGCTTGATAACTAGGATCTATAGAGAACTCAAGTTAATCCACATGAAAAAAGCCAACAATCCCATATATCAATGGGCAAGAGACATGAATAGAACTTTCTCTAAAGAGGAAAGATGAATGGCTAACAAACACATGAAAAAATGTTCATCATCTCTATATATTAGAGAAATGCAAATCAAAACAACCCTGAGATATCATCTAAGTCCAGTGAGAATGGCCCACATCAGAAAATCTCAAAACTGCAGATGCTGGCGTGGATGTGGAGAGAAGGGAACACTTTTACACTGCTGGTGGGACTGCAAACTAGTACAACCTTTCTGGAAGGAAGTATGGAGAAACCTCAAAGCACTCAACCTAGACCTCCCATTCGATCCTGCAGTCCCATTACTGGGCATCTACCCAGAAGGAAAAAATTCCTTTTATCATAAGGACACTTGTACTAGACTGTTTATTGTAGCTCAATTTACAATCGCCAAAATGTGGAAACAGCCTAAGTGCCCACCAACTCAGGAATGGATTAACAAGCTGTGGTATATGTATAGCATGGAATACTATTCAGGCATTAAAGCAAATGGAGACTTTACATCGTTCGTATTAACCTGGATCGAAGTGGAAGTCATTATTCTTAGGAAAGCATCACAAGAATGGAGAGGTATGAATCCTATTTACTCAATCTTGATATGAGGACAATTAATGACAATTAAGGTTATGGTGGGGGAAGCAGAAAGAGGGATGGAGGGAGGTGGGTGGGGCCTTAGTGTGTGTCACACTTTATGGGGGCAAGACATGATTGCAAGAGGGACTTTACCTAACAATTGCAATCAGTGTAACCTGGCTTATTGTACCCTCAATGAATCCCCAACAATAAAAAAAAAAAAAAAAGAAATGTCTTCTTGTTGTATTTTTCCCTTGACCAATATAAAGTGACCATCTTCGTCTTTTTTGACTTAATTGGTTTAAATCCACATGTATCTGAAAATAAGATTGCAACTCCTCTTTTCTTCTGAATTCCATTTGCCTGAAAAATTGTCTTCCAACCCTTGACTCGGAGCTTTAATTTGTCTTTTGAAGCCAGGTGTGTTTCTTGCAGACAGCAAATGGATGGCTTGTGTTTTTTAATCCAGTCAACCAATCTATGTCTCTTCAGTGGGGAATTCAAGCACTAACATTTATTGAGATAATTGATAAGTGTGGTAGTATTCTATTCATCGTATTTTGTGAGAGTCCATTTCTTAGTTTTATCTTTTCCATCAGTGTGGAGGTTAGGTTCTGTCCTTTAATTTCTGAGTTCTTACTTTGCTGCCGATCCATTGTGGTGGTCAGTGTGCAGAACAGGTTGAAGTATTTCCTGTAGAGCTGGTCTTGCTGTGGTGAATTTCCTGAATGTTTGTATATCCGTAAATGATTTGATTTCTCCCTCAATTTTGAAGCTTAGCTTAGCAGGGTACAGAATTCTGGGCTGCAAATTGTTCGTTTAAGTAGATTAAAGGTAGATGACCATTGTCTTCTTGCTTGAAAAGTTTCATTAGAGAAGTCTGCCGTCACTCTGATGGATTTGCCCCTGTAGATCAACTGGCGCTTACTCCTGGCAGCTTGCAGAATCTTTTCTTTTGTCTTGACTTTGGACAGGTTCATCACAATGTGTCTTGGAGAAGCTCGGTTAGAGTTGAGGCGACCTGGGGTCTGATAGCCCTCTGAAAGCAGTGTGTCAGAATGTTTCAATTTTCATTTATAACATTCCCTAGTATGGCTTCCATTCCTCTGGGGCATTCTTCTTCCCCTTCTGGAATTCCTATAACTCGTATGTTGGAATGCTTCATAAAGTCCCATAATTCTGACAGCGAACGTTCTGCTTTCTCTCTCTTCTTTTCCGCCTCTTTTACTGTCTGAGTTATCTCAAGAACTTTGTCTTCTACCTCTGAAATTCTTTCTTTTGCATGGTCTAACCTGTTGCTGATACTTTCCATTGCATCTTTAAGTTCCCTAATTGACTGTTTCAGTTCCTTCAGGTCTGCTATATCCTTTTTATATTCTTCATATCGTTCATCTCTTATTTGATTCTGTTTTTGGATTTCCTTTTGGTTATTTTCCACTTTATTAGCAGTTTCCTTCATTGTTTCCATCATTTCTTTCATTGTTTTCAACATGTGTATTCTAAATTCCCTTTCTTTCATTCCTAACATATCTTCATAGGTGGTATCATCTGCAGTAGCTACCTCTTGGTCCCTTGGCAGGGTTGTTCTGACTTGTTCTTCATGTTGCCTGGAGTTTTCTGCTGATTCTTCCTCATGAGTGATTTCTTTTATCTGTTTCCTTGCCCTAATTTTCCTTTCACTTCCTCTTGCTCTTCAAGTTCTCGTTCCTGTGGAAGTTGCGGGCGGGTTTAGATGGATTGAACACACGCGACCACTTGCCGGTTTTCCACTGTTTTAGTCCTCCTGTTGGGGTCCAGAAGTCGCTCGCTGACTCCCTGTATCCTCTCAGGGTTGATAATAGGCAGATCCCAGCAGCCAGAGATGCCTGGAGTTCTGTCTCCCCAGACTCACAGTGCCCAGATGCAAGGAAGCTGTTACTCGGCTGCTATCTTGCTCCGCCTCCAATATTTCATCTTTTTTGGCACTACTGTGAATGGGATAGTGTCCTTAAGTGCTTTTTCTTTTATTTATTTATTTATGTATTTTTGTAGAGACAGAGTTTCACCTTATGGCCCTTGGTAGAGTGCCATGGCATCAGACAGCTCACAGGAACCTCTAACTCCTGGGCCTAAGCGATTGTCTTGCCTCAGCCTCCCGAGTAGCCAGGACTACAGGCGCCCGCCACAACTCCCAGCTATTTTTTTTGTTGCAGTTTGGCTTGGGCCAGGTTCGAACCCGCCACCCTAGGTATATGGGTCCTGCGCCCGACTGAGCCACAGGCGCCGCCCTTTAACTGCTTTTTCAACTTGACTATTGTTGCTGCATATAAAGGCTACCTATTTATGGATGTTAATTTTGTAACCTGAGACCCTGCTGTATTCCTTGAGCACTTCTAGGAGTTTTGTAGTAGAGTCCCTAGTGTTTTCCAGGTACACAATCTTATCATCTGCCAAGAGCGAAAGTTTGATCTCTTCTGACCCTATGTGGATACCCTTGATCACCTTTTCTTCCCTAATTGTGGTGGCTAAAACTTCCATTACAATGTTAAAAAGCAATGGAGACAATGGGCAGCCTTGTCTGGTTCCTGATCTGAGTGGAAATGAATCCAATTTTACTCCATTCAATATGGTATTGGCTGTGGGTTTGCTATAGATGGCCTCTATCAGTTTAAGAAAAATCCCTTCTAGACCAATTTTCTTGAGTGTTCTGATCATGAAGGGATGCTGGATATTATCAAAAGCTTTTTCTGCATCAATTGAGAGAATCATATGGTCTTTGTTTTTTAATTTGTTTATATGCTGAATTACATTTATAGATTTACGTATATTGAACCAGCCTTGAGACCCTGGGATAAAACCGACTTGGTCATGATGTGTAATTTGTTTGTTGTGTTGCTGGATTCTGTTTGTTAGGATCTTGTTGAATATTTTTGCATCTATATTCATTAGTGATATTGGTCTATAATTTTCTTTTCTTGTTGGGTCTTTTCCTGATTTGGGGATCAGGGTGATGTTTGCTTCATAGAATGTGTTGGGTAGTCTTCCTTCTTTTTCTACCTTTTCGAACAGGTTGAGTAATATAGGTACTAATTCCCCTTTAAAGGTTTGGTAGAATTCTGACGTGAGACCATCTGGTCCCGGGCTTTTGTTTTTAGGGAGATTTCATATGGTTGATGCTATTTTCGAAGTTGATATGGGCCTGTTCAGTATTTCCACTTGATTCTGGCTGAGACTTGGAAGGTGACGTGCTTCCAAGTATTGGTCAATTTCCTTCTGATTTTCATTTTTCTGAGAATAAAGTTTCTTGTAATATTCATTAAGGATTTTTTGGATTTCTGGCGAGTGTGTTGTTATTTCGTCTTTGTTGTTTCTAATTGGTGAGATTAGAGATTTTACTCTTTTTTTCCTGATTAGATTGGCCAGAGGTTTATCTATTTTATTGACCTTTTCAAATAACCAGCTTTTTGATTTATTGATGTGTTGTATTATTCTTTTGTTTTCAATGTCATTTACTTCTGCTCTAATTTTGGTTATTTCTTTTCTTCTACTGGGTTTGGGGTTGGAATGTTCTTCCTTTTCCAGTTGCTTGAGATGTCCCATTAAGTTGTTAACTTCCTCTCTTTCTGTTATCCTGAGGAAGGCTTGCAGTGCTATAAATTTCCCTCTTAGAACTGCCTTTGCGGTGTCCCAGAGGTTCTGATAGTTCGTGTCTTCATTGTCGTTTTGTTCCAAAAAGTTGGCAATTTCTTTCTTAATCTCATCTCTGACCCAGCTATCATTCAGCATAAGGTTATTTAACTTCCATGTTTTTGTATGAGTACGCAGATTCCTGTTGTTACTCAGCTCAACTTTTATTCTATGATGGTCCGAGAAGATGCAAGGAATAATTTCTATTCCTTTCAATTTACTGAGGTTAGACTTGTGACCTAAAATGTGGTCAATTTTGGTGTAAGTTCTGTGGGCTGATGAGAAGTATGTGTATTTAGTTTTGTTGGGATGAAATGTTCTCTAGATGTCTGCTAAATCTAAATATTGGATGGTTAGGTTTAAATCTAAGATTTCTTTGCTCAGCTTCTTGGTGGAGGATTGATCCAACACTGCCAAAGGAGTGTTGAAATCTCCGACTATTATGGAGCTGGAGGAAATCAAGTTGCTCATGTCTGTTAGAGTTTCTCTTATAAATTGAGGTGCATTCTGGTTGGGTGCATAGATACTAATAATTGAGATCTCGTCATATTGAGTATTACCCTTAACAAATATGAAGTGACCATTCTTGTCCTTCCTTACTTTTATTGGTTTAAAGCCCATTGTATCTGCAAATAAAATTGCAATACCTGCTTTTTCTGATTACCATTTGCCTGAAATATGGATGACCATCCTTTCACCCTGAGTCTGTATTTGTCTTTTAAGTTAAGATGTGACTCTTGTATGCAACAAATATCTGGCTTGAGTTTTTGTATCCAGTCACCTAACCTATGCCTCTTTAGAGGACAGTTTAAGCCGTTGACATTAATGGACAGTATTGATAAGTCTGGTGGAATTTTGGGTATTGAGTTTTTCAAAGGTCCGGTAGACATTTTTAATCCTTTTGCCAGTGTGGAAGTTGGAGTTTGATCCGAAGTTTCTGAGTGAGTTTACTTTTGTCTTATAGGATTGGGTTGGTCTTTGTGGAGGATAGGTCTGAGAATATCCTGAAGAGCTGGTTTACTTTTGGCAAAGTTTTTCAACATAGGAATGTCATTGAAGTATTTAATTTCTCCATCATAGGTGAAACTCAGTTTAGCTGGATACAAGATCCTGGGTTGAAAGTTATTTTGCTTTAGTCGATTAAAAGTCGATTACCACCCTCTTCTGGCTTGAAAAGTTTCAGCAGAGAGATCTGCAGTTATTCTAATATTCTTTCCTTTGTACGTAATGGTTTTCTTTCGCCGGGCTGCTTTGAGAATGTTCTCCTTCATATTAACTTTAGTGAAGCTAATTATGATATGCCTGGGGAATGACTTATTGGGGTTGAATCGTGCTGGGGTTCTGAAGCTGTCTGCTATCTGAATTTCAGATTCTCTAGGCATGTCTGGAAAATTTTCTTTCATAATTTCATGCAGAAGGGCCTCTGTGCCCATCGAGGCCACTTCATCATTCTCAGAAATTCTAGTTATTCGTATATTGATCTTCTTCGAATTATCCCAGAGTTCTCTGAGAGAGTTATCCGTTTTTGCTGTCCATTTCTTTTCCTCTTTGAGAGATTGGGAGCGTTCGAAGACTTTATCCTCAATGTCAGAAATCCTTTCTTCTGCTTGCTCCATTCTGTTGCTGAGGGATTCTACTGTATTTTTCATATCTTTGAGGGCTGTAAATTCTTGCTTCAGTGTGTCTAAGTCTTTGGTGGTTTTGTCTTTAAATTTGTTAAATTCTTGAGACAACTTTTGAATTTCTCCTCGAATTCCTAATTCCATTTTATTAATCTTGTCTGCAATCCAAATTCTGAATTCGATTTCTGACATGTCAGCCAGTTGTTTATGAATGGGATCTTCAATTATATCTGCCATATCTTTTCTTGGCGGGGTTGATCTATTCTGGTTATTCACCAGAGATTTTCCGCTGATTCCGCCCCATGGTTATTTTACTCCCTTTGATTTTTCCTCTGGGGCTTTCTCAAGGGCCCGTACAGTGTTGTGGCCTGAGCAACTGGGGCCCTGACTTGTGTGGTGGGGCGAAGTTGTTCTGTCTTGTTTTCACCTGGTTTCTGTTCGAGCCTATTGTAACATTTACTCTGGCTTGAAGTCTCAGCTGTGTGGAAAACCAGCAATTAAGTCACCCTTCCCGCCCACCTCTGGCACCTATTGGAAAAGGAAAATCAATCCTTCCTTCAACCGCATACCCAGGGCACCGCCTGAAAAGTCCTCAGTCTTTTAGTTCAGTTCAAAAGGTCCAAATTGATTGTCTCAATTGGCACCTGTCTCGGGTGGGAGAGTTCAAGAGGTCTCTAGGAACTGGATCACCGGGGTCTGGTCACTACTCTGATATGGTTTCCTCCAGTGCTGCGTGTAGTCAGGAGGAGCCACCTAGCAAATAGATCAGTCTGGGAAGGTTGATGTCTCCTTCCCCACTTTGCTCCTCTGTCGGACCCAGTCAGTGGTATCTCTGTAGATGGCTAACCCAGTTGCCTATAGTGAACAGATACTCCAGGGGTTTGCACGTGCCTGAATCGCAAGGAAATCTGCCAGGCCCCTGTATTCTGCCTCTATCTAGCAGGAAGAGATGGGGCCTGACATCATCTTTGAGTGCTTGATGCAGTTGGGGTGGGGGGGGAGGTGTTCACTCAGGCTTAGCCCCGTCCCTGATTGAAGTTGCTAACAGAACAGAACAGACAAATTTGTGGGATTCTGTCTCTGTTTCTACTAAAATCACCTGCAGAAGACAGGCTGTTCTGAGTTCAAACGTCTTTGCTGCTGGAGGTTTGTTTCCGATTACCAGTCTGAGTCGGCCCTGCCCTGGAAGTTTCCCGGGTTTGTGAGCAGTGTCAGGTAAATCCTTTGCTCACTGGTGGCCTCCCCCTGGGAGACAGGGGGTGTGGCTTCAGAATATCCAGAAGTGAGCCTTTTTGCTGTTAAAGAAAAACGGCTGTTGATCTGCCTCCAGGAATTGCTGCTCTGGTGTGGGCACCCAGCCGACCCTTTTCTCCTCTTTCTCGCGCCCCAGAGTCAGCACTGACCAGCCGCAGTTTATGCTCTGTCCACACTCCTCGAGAGATCTCCCAAGAATCCAGACTCCTGGGGGTCAGGCCCCCAGACCCCCCAGTGAGAGTTGGGGGGAGTGCTGGGAGTTCAGCGCTGGAAACGGGGAAGCTACAGTTTTACTCAGTTTTATGTCTGGCCGTATTGTTGCCCAAGGAGGGCTGCTGCACCGCTCCGCAGGGAAGTGCCCTCTCCTCGCTTGCGTGTCTCAGAGTTAGCGCTGACCAATCGCAGCTCGGGCACTGTGTAGTCCCCTTGAGAAATCACCCAAGGATCCGAACTCCTGGGGTACAGGCCCCCAGACCTCGAGTGAGAGTGGGGGGGAGTGCTGGGAGCTCAGCGGGGAAGCTAAGAATTTCACTCAGTTTTATGCCTGGCCGTATTGCCCAGGGAGGGCTGCTGCACCGCACCGCAGGGAAGTGCCGCCGAGGCGTGACTCCCCCTTATCCGGGTGCCCTCTCCTCACTCGCGTGCCTCAGAGTCAGTGCTGACCAGTTGCAGCTCGGGGAGTGTCCACTCCCCTTGATAAATCACCCAAGAATCCGAACTCCTGGGGGACAGGCCTCCAGACCTCAGTGTGAGTGGGTGGGGAGTGTTGGGAGTTCAGGGTTGCCAGTAAAGGATATTTAAAGTTTTGTACAGTTTTATGCCTGGCAGGAGAACGCCATGGCACCCTAGTAGGGGAGGTAGGTCCAGTTTTTGGAAGGTCTCTCCTGTGGAGTGTAGTGGGAGGGCCTTTAATTTCTGCCCGTTTGTTTGTGGGGCTCTTGAGCCGGTCTCATGGGGGAGGGGGACTCCCGTCCGCTTGGTGATGGATTTTGTACCTTTTGTTTGCGTCCTTGTGATCACAGCTTGCCTCAGCGGTGTTGATGTGCATTCTTCAACCTTCTCTCTTGGTGCAGCTCAAATCCACCAGGATACTTACTAAATTTTTGTCCCTTAACTTTCCTTCTGGACGGGAGCCTCTGTGGAAAGCTGGCTTCAGTCTGCCATCTTGTTGCTCCCCTCCCATTATGGTTTTGATTCTCATTTCCATGGTGATTGGATATGTTGAGACTATTTTCCTAGGTTTATTTGCCACTAGTCTATATTCTTTTGAACAGCTTCTGTTCTCTGGGTAAAAGAATAAGTGGCGTTTAAAAAGTTGGATAACCACATGCAGAAGAATGAAACAGGATCTGCACCTCTCATTACTCATAAAAATTAGTTCATGATGGATAACAAACTCAAACCTAAGACATGAAGCTATAAGAATTCTACAATTTTTATGAAGAAGACCTCCAAAGGCAATCACAACAACAACAACAATTGTTGACTTTTCTTATTGTAGATAAGGGTGACTACCCCTTGGAATTGTATTAAGGTTTGGAAATGTTAGGATAATTAGAATGGTATAACAATATACTAAAATTATGTTCAGTTCCTGCCTTGTGTTATATGCGAGGATATATTCTGTATGATATAACTATTTAAGTATAAAGAAGTCATAAAAATACAAAACAATTGTTGAATATATGATCAAGAAAGCCTTTGCTAAGCATGTCACATAAAGCAGAAACCATAAAGACAAAGGAGTCAGTTAATACTGTATATAAATGTTAACCTTCTCCATTTTGTAACAATTAACAAGTTACAGACTTAGCAAATATATTTGATACGCAGTTTTCATATCCTTCCTACATAAAGACCTCCCTAATATGATAAGAAAAAATGATCACCCCAATAGAAAAGTAGGCTAAGAAGAGTTACTTCATGCACACACGCAACACAAATGGGCAAAACCAGATGTTCGTGTGTAGCCCTAAAAGTGTAGTGATAATGAAGACAACTTCATTACCTTGGAGACAATCTAATGTGACGACATCAAACCCTAGCCATTTTCATGTTGGAAGGCCGCATTCATTTAACTGTAATCAAGTAAGGCAACATTTAAGAAACTTCACTTAGATACGAAGTCTGACAATTAAGTTCGTGAACTTGCCACTGTGTGCCCTTTGTTTGGCAGCACTGTACAAACTCAGTGAGATTTCAGGGCCTTGTTGTGCTCATGTCATCATGGAGCAGTGTCTTGCTTAGCTGCTTTCATAATTGTTGTGTGTTTTTGTGTGCCATCATGAGAATCTCAGCACTTGAATTAGAGCGACAAACAAACGTTAAATTTCTGTTGAACTTGTCAAGAGTGGAGGTGGTATCAGGGACATAGTAGTCCAAGTTTATGGGGATACCGTGAAAGAAAATGGCAGTATATAAGCGGATTGAACATCTTCCTAAGAGGAGAGGAAGTGTCACTGATGAAGAGTGGTTAGGGTGGCCAGTGATGAACAAAACTAATGAAAATATTGCAAAAATATCTCAAATTGTGTGTCAAAATGGTAGGCTGACTGAGAAGTATAGCAGACCAAGTAAACATTGAAACTCTTGTTTCAAGTTAAGAAACATGAAAATCTTAATTGTAAATCTTTACCAACAGTTCGTGGATCTTGTATCGTGACACTGCACCAGTGCTCAAGGTACTGTGAGGGAGTTTTTAGCCAGTAAACAAATAACTGTGTTGGAACACCCTCCCTACTTACCTGATCTGACCCTCAATGACTTTTTTTCTTTACCCAAAGATAAAGGAAATATTGAAAAGAAGACATTGTGATGACATTTAAGACACCAAGGGTATTATGACGACAGCTTTGATGTTCAATCCAAAAAAGGAGTTCCCAAGTTGCTTTGAAAGGTGGACTAGGTGCTGGACTAGTGCATAGCTTCCAAAGGGGAGTTCTTTGAAGGTAACCATAGTGATAATGAGTTATGTAGCACTTCTGCTAGTATGAGTTTGCCAACTTAAATATCAGACCTTGTACACGTAAAAATGTACGTTATTTTATAAAAATCTAAGTACTCTGTATTTAATATTTCACAAAACAAAAACTATTTGTTAATTTTAAAATTACCTTACCTTTTAAAATGACTGCCGTCTCTGCTTTTTGTTGGAAAACATTTGAATATTTAGTTACAACATGGAGGTTCACAGTTTCAGTTGATCCTCTACGTGGGTATCCATCATTTGTGACCTTAAGGGAGTCTTGATTTGGGTTAGGTAGGAGAATGTAGATTCTCAGCAATAAGTGTTTGAAAACAAGACAACATTTTTTAGGTATGTTGGTAAAGGCATGGATATTCTGCTGCATCTTTCCATGTTTCAATTTGATTTTTCTTAGCATCATCAAACAATTACTTTAAAATGTCATCTACTGAGAGCTTAATTCATTCCATCTGTAGTTCTTTAGGTGCTTTAGTGATATCAACTAGGTGAAGCTGAAATGTTAATTTGAGTGTGATGTTACGATTCTCAGTCAGTGAAGCTTTGTTCATAGCACAGGTTGAGAAAGAATTCTTGACACAAAGATTAGGATAGGTTTTAAAGAAAAGTTAATTTTATTTTGTAAGGGAGGAAAGGCATGGCATGAAAGAAAGAAGTGCCAGCTCTGAAGGTTAGAGGTTTGAGGTTTTTGTTGGGATAAAGGATATGGTGCTTATTGTTGCAAAGTGATAACAGGAGGCAGCTCTATTTTTTTTTTTCTCTGCCAGGCTGGCTTTATCAGTCTGTTTGAAATGTGTTGTGCCAGGAACCGGGGTAGGGTCCTTCTCCTTCTATCTGTGCAGTTCTTTTCAAAGGCTATAAAAACAGATTCTTAAAACCACTACAAGTTAAGCCACAGGTGGTTCATCAAAGGGCAGTTGTGCACTGTATTCTTACTTCCCCCCCCCTTTTCTGTTAGATAATTTATTAGCAATGCTGTCCTTTCACCTTTCTTTGTACATGTATTCTCTAATAGGTCTATAACAGCTACATATTCTTCAAATGATTTATATATATCATCCTTCTCACTAATGACTTCTGCTAACTGGGGAAAATGTTCATCTAAAATTTCCTTTTGAAGAAGTGTTTTGAAAGACGTAACTTTTTGTGAAATGGTTGGCTTTTTTGCCACATATCATGTTTGGACTTTGTTTTAACACCTGTTCCTGGTATAGGCTACAGCACTTTGGAATGATATGGAAAATCCCCACTAAATATTGGCATGTTGCAAAACTGATGATTCTGTGTTGCATTTGCAGGAATATAGTTAACAATACTTACAACTTGTTGCAAAGTGTCACTGAAACAGTCACACACCGGTTTCCCCATGTTCTTAACCCCCTCTTTCATTTGTTGGCAACTTAAAATGGTAGCTTTACCACAGAAAATTTTCTGATGTAAGATACAATGAAAAGAAATGGGAGCATCTGGATCTATTAACAATTTATTTTATCTGTGCAATAAATCTTTCATGTTTTCTTGTCATAGAAGCTATACTGTCTGTACCTATACCACTACATTTAGCAAATTCAATCCAACTTTGTAACATTTACCTTTTTTTTTTTTTTGACCCCCCCCGAGAGGGATGTACCATTTCTAGAGATACTGAAATAGCAGGTTGATGGTTGGGCTCTTATTCCATCTTTGTGCTCCCCAAATCTACTGAATATTTTGTCCTTGGATAGAGGACATATCCAATATTAAATAGATAAGAACAGATACTACACTTGACCTTAGCCAGAAGGCCAAGAAATAGTCATGACATTTATCTCGAAAATTGTTGAAGATATTTACTCCCTGTGTTCTGTTCCTAAGAATGCCCAAAGTGAATAACTCTTCTTAGCAGGGAAAATCTTCTGTTTTGACCCAAAGAAAATATAAAAGCTTCACCAAGCTAATAGCTGATATTATCCAATACTTCTTTTTGAAGTATTGCATGAAGTTGTTCTGGTAGGTTGAAGGCTAATTTACACCGCCAGTGAGTCATGGTTCTCCTTGAAAGAGGCAGTTATTTGTACTTTGAAACGTCAGGATCTAAGCCTCCTACAACTTCAGCAATGCATTCTTTCCCACTTTCTGCACCACTGAATGGCTTTCCTTTTGCCTCGAGTAAATTCCTTTGTAAGTGACTTCAGGGTCATTATTTCTAGGTGTTATTGTTCTTCAAAGAATTGTCTTTGCTTTTTTCTATTCATCTTTTAATTTCTGCAATACAACTTTTCACTTTTTCCTTCTTTAAACTGTCTGTGGTCTCTGTGAATATTATAATGTTATAGTGAACATTGAATTTCTTTAATGTTGATATTGCAGTATTGCAAAGTAAACGAATCATCTTACGTTTCACAGAGACAAGATAATGCTGCAACAATTCCCAATCCTGATTAAAAAATCTATTTTCTTCCTTCAGTATTCTCTTGGTCTTCTTTGCCAGAATTTAAAAATACTGTTAAGCTGTGTAGCTACTCACAAATTCCACTTTCAACAGAAACACAGTGACCATTGTCTAAAGCTTCTAACAGACTGAGGTACTCAATCACCAGAAGCTCTAGCCAACCAGCTTCATGCAGGGGAAGTTAGAAATAAATTAGAATCATAGCAGCCATATTTCAGCCCTTAATGGGACTGGGAGGAAGGAATTGTGCCGGTCAATCTGTAAGGATTATTTTGTTGAAACTTATTTTTATTCCTGTATTTCAAATATGTTCATTTAAAAAACATAATAAAAATACGAAAGATGAACAAAATTGTCTTAATAAAAACAGAAGAATTTGTTTTGTAAAATTTAGATTCAGTTAAAAGTCTGCATCTAAGGACCTAGAAAGCCACAGTTCCCCACCCCTAGCATGGACTGCTGTGCCTACACTAGTATTTTAAAGAGTAATCTGTTTTCTGGCATCTCCCTAGACTGGTCACCAGAGACCTTTGTCTCTCTTTTTCCCTCTTTTCCAACCCCTAATCAAATCAATGAAACTTTTAAACAGAGACACTGTTCTTTGATTCTTATATAGGACAAAGGTGTGCTTACTTTGCCAAGACATCTACTAAATTGAGAAAGGAAATTGAGAATTTCCGCACCTCACTGCTTCAAAGAGTATGAATATTAGAATGTCCTTTTCACTAGTAACTCATTCCCAGAAATTTATTCCAAAGAAATTTTCAGAGCTTATATATTAAAAATTATTTACAACAACTTTGTTGTTTTTTATAATAATTTGACAATATCCTAAAGCAACCCTGTCCAACAGTACTGTGATGAGGAAAATATTTTTTATCTGTATTGTCCAATACAGTGTTATTAAACACTTGAAATGTTGCTAATATGACTGTAGAATTACATTTTAAATTTTGTTTTCTTTCACTTAATTTAAATTTAAATGGATTCTTGTGTCTAGTCCTGACACATTGGACAGTGCAGTTTTTAAACAACTTACAGTAGGAATTTGGTTAAATAAATAATTTTCCTTCAGATGTGGTGTACTGTCCAGCTATACTTTTATGGCATAAAGTTATGGAGTACTTCCCATAGGTAAATATGACCTATCCAGAAAGATATTTAGGGAAAGGAAGCAAATGCTACAAGAATTGAAACCAAAGTGTCATCTGTGGTTTTCTCTGAAATCTGGTTTTACATTTTCCTTTTTGTTTACCTTTATTATCCAAATTTGACAATGAATGTCTATTCCTTTTGAAGTGAGATTAAAAACATTTTTAAATTAAAAAAGAGGATGCCTCCTTCCCTGCTAAAATTTTAGGATGCTAAAAGAAATAAATCACAGTTTGAGAATTGCCAGCCTTGAAGTGAGCAACAATAAAGCATTGAATACAATTGTTAAAAAAAAACTTCCTTTAAAGTATTGAGAAATCTGGACAGCCACATGAAAAAGAATGAAGTTGGACCCTTAATGTATACCATTTACAAAAATTAACCCAAAGTGGATCAAAAATGTTAAATTTAAGAGGCAGAATTTTGAAACTATTAAAAGAAAACATAGGAACAAATCTTCATGATTTTGGATTTGGAAATGGATTCTTCATTATGATACCAAAGACATATATAACAGTAGGAAAAAAATAGGTAAGTTGGATTTGATAAAAATTAAAAACTTATATGCCTTAGAGGAGATACGATCATGAATGAAATGATAATCCCCAGAATGAGAGAAAATATTGCAAGTCACATATTTGATAAGAGTATATATTCAGAATATGTAAAGAACTCCTACAACTTAATAACAAAAATATAACCCAATTAAAAATTGGCAAAGGACTTGAATAGTCATATCTCCAAAGAAGATATGAAAATGGAAAATGAGTATATGAAAAAGATGCTTAATGTCATTAGTCATTAGGGAAATGAAATCAAAACCACAGTAAAGTACCACCTTACAGCTCCCAGGATGGCTGGGATGCATTGGCCAGGATGAGGAAAAAGTGAAACACCACACATTGCTACAGAAATTTAAAATTGTGCAGCCACTGTAAAAAAACATTTTACAGTTCCTCAAAAAGTTAAACATAGTAGAATTACTGTATCACCCATAATTCAACTCCCATATACCCAAAAGATTTGAAGACAAGGTCTCGAACATATACTTGTATGCCAGAGTTCACAGAAATATTATTCCCAATGGCCTAAAGATGGAAACAGCCCAAGTGTCTGTCAGATGAATGGATAAACAAAATGTGATATAAACATACAATGGAGTATTATTTAGCCATAAAAGAAGGAAGTTCTGATCGATAGATGAACTTTCAAAACATTATGCTAAATGTAGAAAGCCAGTCACGTAGTTGACGACCTCCCTACATTGACCACTTCCTTAAGTTGATCTAATTTTTCTAGATTGGACATACACCACATGTACCTATAAATACAGTTCTTTATGTTGACCACTTTTGTATGACGATCAGTTTGTTACAGTCCCTTGTGTAGTCAACTTACAAAGGTTCTCCTATATTGTATGATTCCATTTAGGTCAAGTACCTAGAGTTGTCAAATTCATAAGAGACAGAAAGTAGATTAGAGGTTACCAGAGGCTTGAGTCAGATGGGAATGGGAAGGAGAATGGACAAAGTTTCTGTTTGCAATGATAAAGATTGGAAATAGGTAGTGGTGATTGTTATATAGCAGTGTGAATATAATATTAAATAAATGGCATTGAATGGCACAGTTACAAAATAGTTGAAATGACAACTATTATGTTGTATATATTTCACCACAATAAAAAAGTACAACCAAATAAAGATATTCTTTTCTGCTTTTCCCCACAAAATAAATTCAATTTATTTTGTCATATATTCAGTCTCAACAGTTTTTAATTTTGGAAATGTTATATAAAGAGCTATTCATTGGTTATTTTGGCAGGAGGTCTTAAAACTCCTAGGGAGCTGCCCTGATACCTCTTTAGCAACTACAATTGTTACTAAATTGTCCGATTTGTTCCTTTTAATGTTTTTGTGTATTTTATATCAGCTTCTGAAAAGTATATAAAATTCCATTATCTTTGAGCAGTATACATCTGTCATATCTATAAATAGTCTGCAAAACAAACATTTAATGGAACTGAAATTTAACAATTCAGCTTTGGCTAACTGTATTATAATTAGAGTAATGATAATGTCTGTGACATGCGCATGGCAATCACAGAGAGTAATTACTGGTAATTACCTTCAGGAAAAGTACTTGGCAACAGATACAAAAAATATAGTAAGGAACCTAGATTTAAAGGCAAATGATTTGCATTTTTCTTTCTTTCTTTCTTTCTTTTTTTTTTTGCAGTTTTTGGCCGGGGCCGGGTTTGAACCCACCACCTTCCGTATCTCCTGTATATGGGGCTGGCGCCCTACTCCTTTGAGCCACAGGCACCACCTCATTTTTCTTTCTTCTTTAACTTTACTTTTTAAGTAGTTTTTTAGGTTTTAGACTATGACATTTCATGATTAAAATGGAAAAATACAGGAAATCAATCATCACTGATTCATAAAATTTGACACTATTAAATTTAAAATGTTGGGAAAAGTGAGAATGTGTGTATTACTTGTAGTTAGAAGACTAATTCTGGCTTTCTTGCTTAATAACTTAGATAACTTATTTAACTTATGCCTCTGTTTCTTCATCTGTTCTAATTTTACTTATTTAATAGAATGGTCATGTGGGTCATACTTATGAGATAATGTATTTGAAAATGCCTCATTAGCTTTTATTCGAGAATTTCCTGCAATAATGCTTCAAAAAATACCTTCATTTAGAAACCTGCCATCAACTGCATGTCATGCTGAGATAGATCATGCAAGTCATTACTATTTAAGAGTGCCTTATAATGCATTATCAATTTCTGAATATCAAAGGGACCTTGGAGTGACATGGTTCATCACAGTGGACATGTAGGCAGGCATAGTTCAGTGGTGTAAGTAAGAAAGCCAGTTTACTGGGTGATGAATTCCATAATTACCATGGATCTCAGGCTTCTGCTGTGTATCCATGTGTTAACCATATAATCTTTCACTGTAGCAGCTGCCTAGAAGAGCTGCAAATTAGGTAGGAGAGGGACTAACCTAAGTAACCTATGACTAAATCTGTAAACCCTAGCCATGATTCCCAGATAAAAAACATTTTTCTAAACTGTGATGATGCCAAAAACTTTTGCCTTTTCTTGCTTTTTACTCTTTTATTTTCTTTGATTTTATCTTTTAAAATCATTTATTGTCCTACTCATTTATTAATTCTTTTGTTAGATCTAGAACATGTCCAGAAATAGATGTCTGAAGCTCAAATGCAAAATAGGAAAAAAAATGACTTTGTTACATGAATGGCTCTTACTTGTATATATGTTCTGCTGAGGCTTCTTGTGTGTGTTCTATGCTGGAACCTTCAGTCTGTGTCAAAGCAAAGAGACAAAAGTGAGCAGCATCCTGATCTTTCTCCAGTAGGTATGAAGCTAGGGATAGGTTTTTCTGTAGATGGCCTTTATGAGGTAAGGGAGTTTGTTTTTCTGCTTTGCTGAAACTTTTTATTGGGAGAGGATGTCAGATTTTGTCAAATGCTTTTTCCGCATCTATTTTCTTTATTAGTTTGATAATATAGTGAATTACATTGATTGATTTCAGATGTTAAGCCTGCCCTAAATTCCTAGGATAAATCAGACTGGTTTATGATGTGTTATTCTTTTAAAAATACTTTCTTGGATTTAATTTTGTTGAATGGAAAATATTTTTCTGTAGCTTTCTTTTTTATCGTTGCCTGGTTTTGGCATAATTATAACGGTGACCTCATAGGATTCACTGCGAAGTCACTTATCTGCTATTTTCTGGTAAGAGTTGGTACAGCATTGATAGTGGTGCTTCCTTAAATTACCAGTGTAACCTTCTGGGCCTGAAGTTTTCTTGTGGAAAGGCTTTTAACTACAGTTTCAATTTCTTTCCACAGGTAACGGATTATTCAAGTTATCTGTTTATTCTTGAGTGAGTTTTAGTTTTTTCTTAGCACTCACTCATCTCATTGTCCTAATATTGGCATAAAGTTGTTTATAGTTTTCCCTTATTGTCTTTTTAGTATCGATGGACTCTGTTTCAGTGATTTTTGCCCTTACTTTTCACGATTTTCTTTTCTTCGGGTTGAATTTACTCTTCCTTTTCTAGTTTCTTAAAGTTGGAGCTATGGTTCTTGAGATGAGAATTTTATTCTTTTCTGATAAGAGTTTCATGCTGTTAATTTCCCCCATAATGCTGTGTTAGTGGCGTCCCACTAACTCTAACATACTGCGTTTATTTCCTTGTACGTTTGTAATTGTCCTCAAATTTGGATCATTTGGGGCCATTGGTTCTTCAGATGATTTTTGGCTTCCCTCTCCTTCAGAGACTCAGCTCATTGATGTTTATTTTTCCTTTCTAGTTTTTAAAATAGTTTGTATTACAGCGCCTTCAAATTCACTAATCTTATGCATTGTCCAATCTGCTCCTAATCACATCCAGTATTTTTTTTATCTCTGAAATAATTTTTATCTTTAGAAACTCAGTTTCTTTCTTGCTTCCACTTAACTTTTGGAACGATGTTAATGTTCTTCTCTGTTAGTTCTGCCGCCTGCGTCGGTGCTGGATCAGTTGTGACTGCATCTTGCTCTCCTCGTACGCTGTTTTTCCTGCTTCTTTGCATACCTGATAGACTTTGACTAGATAGTCACATGTTGTGAATTTTACCTTGCTGGGTATTTTTGTATTCCTATAAATCTTGAGTTTTGCTTAAGTATGCAGTTCAATTACTTGGAAACAATTTGACCTTTTTCTTGTCTTGCTTTTATGATTTGTTAGGCAAATCTGGTGCGTTGCTCAATCTAGAGCTAATTTTTTCTTGTACTGAGGCAAGATCTCCCTGAATACTAATGTCCTATGACTTACGAAATTTTCTAATGTGGCTGGTAAGAGTGGGTACTATTGCCAATAGACTCCTTGTGAGCAGGAGGCAGTGAGAGTTCTTGCTAGTCCTTTCATGCCGTTCTTTCCCTAGTCTTAGGTAGTTTTCCTCACATGTGTGTGCTGCTTGGCACTCTGCAGATCTCCAGGGTTCTCTTTCTGTGAAGGTCTGCACTCCCGGGTACACTGTCCGGTGAACTTTAGCTGTCTTGTTCTTCCTGGAATCTCAGTTTCATATTTTCAGCTCAGGAAGTCCATAAGTCTGTGTCTCAATCCTCCTCTTGCTGCCTCTGTCTGGAAATTTTCTTGAAGCAATAATTGAAGGTTTGAAGAAGAAGGAAAAACATTATATACATGTAGTATACAGGCATACACACATACACACACAAAAAAGAGCTACCTGGAAAGTATCCAGCAGTTGTTAATACTATTTTTCATATTACATGATTGGATACTTTATGGACAGCCCCCGTGTGTGTGTGTGTGTGTGTAAATAGTTTCCATCTTTTCCTGAAAGTTGTCTTTCAGTTTTAACTTAATCCCAAGTGTTTATATTTTTCTAACGCCATCTAGAATTATTACTGTATCTTCCCTCTGAATAAAACAAAAACTTGAGTATGCCTTTACTATTATTATTTTTTACTATTTTACTATTCCATAGCCTCATTATGAATTTCTGGTCAAACTGTTGATTTCTCTGTTCATTATTGAGTCTTCCATGTCTTACTTTATCATCCTGGTTAAAAAAAATAGTTCTAATAGTTTTTAAGGTTGGTCATCATACCCCTTTCTTCACTCCTATTGAAATGACCTGCTTTCTAAATCAGATCAGGGAATCTCTTTAACTGTAAACTCATTTACTTACTCACCTGGTTTTACTTGAATTTTTCCATTTTCAGAGAATATTGCATCTTGTTATCCTGTCTAGTGTTTGTCCATTGACCTGTATTCTAGATTGTCTCAACTAGAAAAACTCTCAACTCTCAAACTCTTTTTTTTTGGTGGTATTCCTGTTTAACTATTCTGTGTATTAGATTTTCTAGTTCCTTTCTAATAGCAGTAAATCCCTCTCCATAGCCCCCTTCTGGGAAACACTCCACATTCCTTCTTCCTGCCTTGATAAAACCTTTTGAAGGAATAATTTGTATGTATTGATTTTTCTTGTTTGGCTTTGGTTCATTTCTCAATACATTGGATTCTGGACTCCGACTCCCTATCATTCCACTAAAAGTAATTTCTTTTTTTTTTTTTTGAGATAGAGTTTCACTTTGTCGCCCTGGGTAGAGTGCCATGGAGTCATAGCTCGCAGCAACCTCAAACTCCTGGGCTCAAGCAATTCACTTGTCTCAGCCTCCCAAGTAGCTGGGACTATAGGCGCCTGTCACAACACTCAGCTATTTTCAGAGATGGGATCTTGCTCTTGCTCAGGTTGGTCTTGAACTCACGAGCTCAAGCTATCTACCTACCTCAGCCTCCCAGAGTGCTAGAAATATAGGCATAAGCCACTGCACCCAGCTAAAAGTAATTTCTTACATGATCCAGTTACTATCCTATAGACTGTCCAAAAACACAATGTATTAGTTAGCTATTGCTGTATAATAAGCCACTCTAAAATGTAGTGGCTTAAAACAAATTATTATTTCTCTGCAGTCTACAGATAACCTGAGTGGTTCTTCGGATCTGGTTTGGGCTCTGCTGTTTTTATCAGGACTTGTTCATATGTCTGCTATTAGCTGACAGGTTGGCTGGAGGTTGCCATGAGCTAGCTTGGCCCCATGTGGGAGGACTCCACTCTGCTTCATGAGGTCTCTCATCTTCTATCAGACTATACCATGGTACTTTAAATGGTAATACTGGAGTTCCATATAAAGAAGTAGAGTGGGCCAGGCGCAATGGCTCATGCCTGTAATTCTAGCACTCTGGGAGGCCCTGGTGGATTGCCTGAGATGACAGGTTCGAGACCAGCCTAAGCCAGAGCAAGACCTCATCTCTAAAAACAGCTGGGTGTTGTGACAGGTGCTTGTAGTCCCAGCTACTTGGGAGGCTGAGGCAAGAGAATTGCTTCAGCCCAAGAATTTGAGGTTGCTGTGAGCTCTGACGCCACAGCACTGTAGCGAGGTTGACAAAGTGAGACTCTTGTCTCAAGAATAAAAGAAAAAAGAAAAAGAAGTGGAGCTTGCAAGACCTCTTAAGGTGTAGGCTTGAAAATAGCACACTTTACCATGTTCAGTTGGGCAGAGGAAGACAAAAGACCAGTCCACTTTCAAGGAATGGGAATTTGTTTCATATACTTCACTTAGCTTCTTAAATGTTCGTACTCCCAGGGATTCTTCTTTCTAACCCTTTCCATTTTGCCTCACCAATCTCATCTCTTTTTATAGCATGAATTGTATTCTCTGTATTGATGAGAACTAAATGAGCAATCAGCAAACTATGGCACGTCAGCCTGTGGCTTGCTAGCTTAGACTGGTTTTCACACTTTCAAAGGCTGTTTAAATAAACATCATCAACAACAAAAACAACAAAACAGAGGAATATGCAACAGAGACTGTAGGTTATTTGGCCCTTTGCAAAAAAACTTTGCACCTCCTGCCCTAAAAATCAATATTTCAGTACTGATCTTTCTTCAGCTTCTATCAAACAGGATTTTGTGAATATCATGTAGGTACCTTAAATGTCTCATGTACAGACTGAAGATCGTATCCTCATTTTAAAACTCTCTTTTCCTCTTGATTTCTTATTTACTCACATTCTACATGGTCTGGCCTGTGCCATTGTTTCTACTTAGTCACACACAAATCTATTTCTTCATTTCTTATACTCTTAGTTAATTTAGGCCCTTAGTTCAACATCACCTCATACCAATTCAGCCTCCACAATGTGTCTTTTACTGTTTAATCACCTTATTTTCATACTTGAAATTTATTTGATGTATTTGGACTGAGAAATGATTGTTGTACTGTAGAGAGCCATTTTGGTTTGGTTCTGTGGAATAGACCAAAGCTAGAATGTAGATGATTTAGGGAGCAATTAGGTTATGAGAAAGCAGCAGTTAACTCTTTTGAAAGAGGAAAGGAATGGAATTGTGTAACCTGTATTGTATTGTATTGTATTCCTTTGAGTATTTTTACAGAATACATTTCTTATTACAGTCAACTGAGTAGTTTGAAATGTTTTATGTGGTGGGCTATAAGAGAGCTTAAAAGCTCTAGGCACCAAGATACGTTTACAAAATATTAAAAAGTTCTAAAAGGGGCCAGGTGTGATGGCTTACAATGAACCCATTCCTGATTCTGAAGCAAAGTTTTCCACTTAGACCGCTCTTCCTCAGCTTTGCCTACACAAAAAGCTCCAGTCAGATTTCCCACTCAAGGGAGAGACTCAGTGACGAATAGTCTACTCAGCAGGAGGAGCATCTGCTACTGAAGGGAGGAAACCAGCACTGGCAACCCAGAACTTCATTCTTAATGCTCCATAATTAGTGATGGACTAATACCGTGGGGTATCATGAAGAAATGCTAATATATGATACACAGCTATACTCAACAACGTGGTTGAATCTTACTAAAATTTGAGTTATGGAAGCTAGACATGAGAAGATGATTATATTGAATTCATGTATTAAAAATGTATCAATAGGCAAAACAAAACTGTAGTAATTGGGACAGGGTATCAGATGGCAAATGTGTAAAAAAGTCAAAGAAATGATTACTTTAAAAGTTAAGACAATTATTACCTTTTGAGGAGGTCAGAATTATGATAAGGAAGGGATACATGGAAGGTTTGGGGAAGATACTGGCATTGTTCTGAGTGCAGGTTACACAAATATTCTCCTTACTATAGAGAACATTTATGTTTTATATACTTTTCTGTATGCATATTATACAATAAAAAGTATGTAAAGTCAAGAAAGGGATCCAGAGGAGACTGAATTAATTCTATAAATAAACATTATAAATTCTTTATTGTATCCAAAGAACTCTGAGACTATATTCTGTTCATAAAATAAGAATAGGATGCTGTGAAAAAAGAAGCAATTTAGAGAATAAGAAAGAGCTCAGATTGAAAGTATGATTGCTGACATTAAAACTTTGGTGAAAGGACTAAAGATAAAATTGATTGATAAAACATCCCAGAATGTAGAGGAAGACGACTGAAAGTCTAAAATTTGAGAAAAGAATAATAGTCTACGGCCATACAACCCTGAACGCGCCTGATGTCGTCTGATCTCAGAAGCTAAGCAAGGTTGGGCCTGGTTAGTACTTGGATGGGAGAAAAGAATAATAGAAAATCAATCCTGATACCCAAACCAGGAAAGGACTCAACAAAAACAGAAAACTACAGACCACTATCATTAATAAGAATTTTAGTTCCAGCAACCATGAACTTGTCAACATTGGCTGTTATCAATCTTTTAAAAATATTCCCTGATCTAACAGACAAAAATGAGATCTCATTATTTCACTTTGCTCTGATCACTAGTGGAGTTGAGCATCGTTTCTTGTGGTAATTACCAGTTTACTATTCCTTTCTTGTGTATTTCCTATTTTAACTTTTCCTTATTTGACATAGGTCATTGTTTAGGGCATTAATCCTTTATGCTTATTACAAATATCTTCTTCCATTCAATTTTTGTCTTTTAGATATATATTTCTTTTAGCTTGTACCTTATGAAGCTATAACTTTTTCCTTTATGACTTCACTATATAGTTTGGTTAAGATCATTTACAAAAAATACCAGAAAGTTCATGTGACTTGCTTTGTTGCTGTGATGTAGAGCTGCATCTGCTGTGTGTTTGAAGTGTGCCTGTACTAATAGTTGTATAAATAGTAATCAAGGGCAGGAATTCAACAACTAATTATATTTATTTTATGCAAAATCATATTACAAAGGAATTCTTAGGCTTTTTTTTTCTTTGTAGATGTACTTTAATATATTGCCTATGGCACAGGAATTATCAGCCATCATAGTGAAAAATATTTGAGTGAGAATCTTTGGTCAACATCCGATTTAAACGTATCTTGCACATTTAATCATAGCTTATATATTTAAAGGCATTAATACATGAAAGGTATTTATTTTCTGTTTTGGAAAAGTCTGGATGTATAATAATTTTGCTCAAACTAAGAGAAAGACTACTTAATGTGTGAAGTGCCACATCCAGAGGAAAAAAGATATTCTAGAAAATAGGATGCATGTGTCCAGTTGAACAACTGTAGTTTGAAGTGTGTTGTAAGTAGGGCTATGAATATAATTTAAAATTACTGACCTGCAACATAGTGATTATCATGGAAAGATATTACTTTATTTTTTATGTCTTTCTCAACCTCTCTTCTTCATCTTCTCTTTTTTTACAGATCATACATCAGTTGGTGGTCTAGGAGACAGTTTTTATGAATACTTATTGAAAGCATGGTTGATGTCAGATAAAACAGACCACGAGGCAAGAAAGATGTATGATGATGCTATTGAGGTGACTATTGTCTGAGCATTTCTCTACCTAGTGTATTGAATATGCAGTGTATTTGATAGTGACTAGATTAGTATCTTATAACCTTTATGTTTCTTGAAGTGTATATGATAGGTATAAGCATTGTATTATATGTATTCACTATAGAGCTTATTAGTATTTTAATAGAGGAGCCATATATCAAGTCTTCTTTTATTTTTGGGATTTTAAAGAAATTGTTAAAGAGTTTATTATATTTATGAAAATTGTATTTTAATTAGTTCTAGTTAATGCCTACAGAGACTGGAACAACTTCTGCCTCCACATGTTTTCATAAACATTTCTTCTTTCAAATGACCCTTTTAACCTACACATTGAGAGCCTTATAAGTAAATCATTACAATAATGACAAAACACTTACGTAGTGCTTTCTACATGCCAGGCACTGTTATAACACTTTTTACATATATGAGATTATTTAATTATTATCATCATTTTACACAAAAGGATCTTAAGGCATAATGAGTCACATTCCAATGGGGGGTTGTCCAGGACTGACCCCACCTTAGTTTACTTTCATACATTCTGTTGTCTTACTTATAAAGATGAACAAAAACCCTCTTTGGTGGGGTTTGTCCCTGCTGCCCCCTGGGAGTGTGATTAAGTAACTTGCTTAAGGTCCCAGCTGGTAAGTAATGGAGTCTAGAAGTAAACAGTGTAGCTGTAGAGCCTTTATTTTTAACCACTGTATTATATTGTTTCATATTTACATAACTTCATGCCACCATGTTGTGATGGTTTAAAATTGGAACAAGATTCATTGTAGTAAGGATTTTTATGAGATATTTCCAAAAATTATGAAATACAAAAGTGTGTTAAATAAAAGTGTATTTAGTAAGTTGTTAGCTTTCTGATCCATTATAAACCCATATCTCCTTAATTATTTAATTTACTTTCTAAATTGTGTTTGCACATAACAACACAATTGTGCTGTAGTCAGAAGTCACTTTTCACAGTTACAGAGGAATTCCCCTCCCTTCCATTAAACTATGGATCTTAATTACCCATTTTTATATCCTTACTTTTTGGAGAACTAATTCTTATTCCCTACAGTTGTTTCCAAAAATGCACAGGAGTTGAATTTAATAAGTGGCTTGCAGTGTTTTGTCCATTGTAGGCATTCAATAATGAGGGATTGTGTTAACTAATAAATTGAACTAAATTAAGGTGCAAGCAAGAATATAAATTTTGATATGTGACTTCTAAAATTCTTTTTGAAGTATTAGGTTTTGAAAAGTTTGAGAGTTTTAGTCTTTGTTATTAAAATTTAAGCATAGAAGTTTTTATGATCCATAAAAAGTCCTAATTTAGGAAGAATTTAATATTCTTAGAACCACAGTGTTGAAAACAGCCCTTCGTTATTCCCACTGTACTATGGGCTCCTTTGAGGGCAGAGTCTAATTTGTCTATCATTATCTTGTCACCTAGCACAATATCTGAAACATAATAGGTATGTAGTAAGTGTTTGATAAATGAATGAATGTATTTAATATTTTTTAGTTTTTTAATTTTTTTGAGGCAGAATTATTGCTCTCTTTCCCTAGGTAGAGTAGAGTGGTGTCATCTTGTAGCCCACAGCAACCTCAAACTGCTGGGCTTACGTGATCCTCCTGCCTCAGCTTAAGGTAGATGGGACTCTAGGAATGTGCTGTAATGGCCAAGTAGCTAAGTTTTCTGCTTTTTGTAGGACCAGAACCTTGCTCTTGCTAAGGCTGGTCTTGAACTCATAAGCTCAAGCAGTCCACTCTGAGAGTTTTAGGCTTACAGGCATGAGCCACCATGCCAGGTCATTATTTTTATTTTTGAGAAGGTGTGACTTGTCCTATATGTAACCATGTTTTCTTCTTAGATTGGTATTTTCTCATAGTAGTCTTAATCTAAAACCATTTTTTCTTTGTTTTGTTTTGCTTAATTTTTGCAATAGAAAAATTTACTTATATTTGCTATTGCTTTTAAAATTATATATATTTGAAAGGCATGATATTTTTCTTGAAAACTAACATTAAAAATTAGTTTTCATGATTCATCTGCTATATAAGTTATGCGTTCTATAAATGTTTTTTTCTTTGTTTTGTTTTTATCAGTTCTTAAGTCCAGGGCACTAAGTGTCTTTAGAAACAGTTGATAAGCCTTGGATTTTGAGGCAGGACCTCAAGTATGCAGTTTTTGCCATGTTAACTTAATTATCTTCAGTAACTATTCCATTGGGATACAGAGTGTGTACAAATTATAATAAAATGACATATTTGGGCGACACCTGTGTCTCAGTGGGTAGGGTGCTGGCCCCATATATCAAGGGTGGTGGGTTGGAACCCAACCCCAGCCAAACTGCAAAAAAAAATAGCCAGGCATTGTGCCGGGTGCCTACTTGGGAGGCTGAGGCAAGAGAATCGCCTAAGCCCAGGAGTTGGAGGTTGCTGTGAGCTGTAATGCCATGGCACTCTACCGAGGGCAACATAATAAGACTCTGTCTCAAAAAAAAAATAAAATGACATACAGAACATATGGAAGAGACAGGAATGACAACTTCAGTAACTATCTTCAGTAATTATTCCATTGGGATACAGAGTGTGTACAAATTATAATAAAATGACATATTTGGGTGACACCTGTGTCTCAGTGGATAGGGTGCTGGCCCCATATATCAAGGGTGGCAGGTTGGAACCCGGCCCCAGCCAAACTGCAACAAAAAATAGCCAGGCATTGTGGTGGGTGCCTACTTGGGAGGCTGAGGCAAGAGAATCGCCTAAGCCCAGGAGTTGGAGGTTGCTGTGAGCTGTAACTCCATGGCACTCTACTGAGGGCGACATAATAAGACTGTGTCTCAAAAATAAAAATAAAATGACATACAGAATGTATGGAAGAGACAGGAATGACAACATATTTTAATATTATTCTAATTAGAAATAAATGATTTTTTTTTTTTTTTTTTTTGTAGAGACAGAGTTTCACTTTATCGCCCTCAGTAGAGTGCTGTGGCCTCACACAGCTCACAGCAACCTCCAACTCCTGGGTTTAAGCGATTCTCTTGCCTCAGCCTCCCGAGTAGCTGGGACTACAGGTGCCCGCCACAACGCCCGGCTATTTTTTGGTTGCAGTTTGGCCGGGGCCGGGTTTGAACCTGCCACCCTCCGAATATGGGGCTGGCGCCTTACCGACCGAGCCACAGGCGCCGCCCAGAAATAAATGATTTTTAAATTTGTCTTTCTGAGTTATTCTATTTAAGTTATTCCAGCCCCACTCCTCTGCACTTGTAGAAACCTGTGCCCCTGGTCCCTACATCTTAGCATTTTTAAAAAGGTTATGTAGGTTTTGTGGTCTGATCAAGTTTATATTCAATTTTTACTTTTTGAAATAATGAAGAAAAATATACCTTTTAAAGTCCTTGTGAAGAAATAAGCTAAGTGCTAATGTTAGTGAGGATTTGTTTACATTATTTAATAGAAGAGTGATAATATTCTTAACGGCTCTTATTATTTCATTCAACAGTTTAGTATTTTATATAAATTGAATTCCTAGGCACTTGTCATATTTTATAGAGAAGAGAGCCATATAGGCAATTTTAAGCATTCATAAGTAAATTGGTAGTAAAAAGCCCTATCTTTACCTCCCTTTTACTTTAATCTTAGTAAGTCCATGGGGATAAGCTTGGATATTTTTTAATTATAATGTGGTAAGATTTACATTATAATGAACAGAAATGACAAAAATATTATATAAAAATTCAGAACCATAAATATAGATTATCAGTCTTTACCCATTTATGGAGACATTACATACAGAAAACATGGTAGGATAGTATTATGAGGGCCACAAAGATGAGAAACAATTGCCCCTGTACTCAAAAAACTAAGGTTTTCATTTGTGCTGCAGAGTACTACAGTTAAAAACTTTAATATAACAAAAACTTTTAATATAATGGTAGCCCCGTATCATTTTGGTTGTCAACAACCTCTCATTCCCCTAATAGTTCAATTACAATTATCTAAGGGCACCATTCATTTATAAAATTACTTATTAGTTAAACATTTATTGGGTGTATACTATATTACAGGCCTTTGGGGTGTAAGATGATGTATAAGGCCTAGTCCTTCCAGTTTTCTAAAACATATATGATAATAACAGAATATAGGTTACATTTTTTTCAAAGCTGATTGCTACTGAGCTTGTCAGAGAATAACACAGTAAAAATGTGGATTCATTCTTGTATGACATAATCCTTTTTATTTTGAGAAAGAAAAGTATAGTCATTAATCATATTCAATAATTTCTACCAAAGAAAACTTACTTAATACAATTTCTTATTCTTTTCAATAGAAATATCTGTAAAGGTAAGGAATTAATTCGTAGCACCTCTCAGCAAAGTCTTGAAAGCATAGTCCAAATGAGCAGAGCTCTTAAAGGTCTCATTTAAAAATGAAATGTGAATCTTAATACTCTATCTTAGATTTAAGTTTAACGTAGAATGTTCTGTCACCATCCCCTCATCTTTAGAATAGCATGGGCGAGAGGATGATGTGTTTAGCACATGGTCTTTCTTATTCATGACGCGCCCTTTAAAACAAGTGCTTAAGTTTGAGAAGTAAGGGACTAAGGGCTTAAGGGATACATTTAAACTTTCAATTAGTTTGAAAAGCTTTATAAAGTGTAGGGTTGCTCACCTAATGGTACCTTTATAAAATACTTTGCCAAGTAGTGTAGTTTCATGGAAAGGAGAAACTGTGAACTAATTATTAAAATCATATGTTCTTATTAATTTGAGTATTCTTTCTGTTCATTTTTTGTTGTATGAAACAAAAAAAAAAATGGTGAAGGCTTTGGGTTATAACATCATCCTGATCTCAGTTGACTGATTATTATGAATTTGATTGAGCTCAAGAAAACAATGCTTATAGTGTTTCTATAGAAAGGTAATCGTTAGATCAAATCTCTCCTCTCCTACTGATAAGGGTGTTTGTTCCACATTGTATGCAATTTGATCACACATTCCAAATTTATTTATTGTAAATGAAGTCTCTCAATTTGGTTTATGGAATATCATATTACCAAGGTTTTATGATAGCCAGGAGGATATAGTTAAGTGTTAACACTAACTAATGGTTTGTTTCTAAAATACTGAGTATCTTCTCTTTTCTGTAGGCTATAGAAAAACATCTTATTAAGAAGTCCCGCGGAGGTCTTGTCTTTATTGGAGAATGGAAGAATGGACACTTGGAAAAGAAGATGGGGCATTTGACCTGCTTTGCTGGGGGAATGTTTGCACTAGGAGCAGATGGTTCCAGAACAGATAAAGCTGGTCATTATTTAGAGCTAGGGGCGGAAATTGCACGTACATGTCATGAATCATATGACAGAACTGGTAAGAATTTTAATAAGGCTAATTACTTAGTCTAAAATAAGCTCTAAGTTAAAAATATGTCCAGGCAATTTTCACTTCTATATAGTTTAACACAGTAAATTGTTTTCTTAAGAATTTGAATTTTTGACTACAGAAGTGTGTTTCTGCATCATTTTTTAAAATTTTAAATTCTGCTACTGTTTTCATTAAAGATTTTGAAGAATTTTAAAGATGAGAGGTAGGCTATTTAGGATTTGTGGACTAACATTTATTTCAAATAGTAAGGATCCATTTTAGCTATTCATTTCAACTTCTATAAAACCAATCACTTAAAAGAACACCTAGTTGAGTTATTTAGATTATATTGACTTGCCCTACCCTCTTGTGAAAATTAGAATAATAAAAAGATAATGGTAGTTATCTTGTATGTATATTTGGTATCTAGCTAAGTGGTCATTTATCTCTTAGTTCATCAGTCATTGTTGGCGTTGGTTGTGCCTTTAACTAAAAAGATCCTCTGACATTGCTTTTGGTAATAATGTAATACTTTTGAACTTTAGTGTCCTTACCTAGGAAATGATATGATTCTTAATGGTGACAGAAATTGGTTTTGAGGGTGTAGTAAAAAATAATCTTACTCTTTTTATGTACAAAGCATATATATATATATATATACACATACACAGTCATAAACAGATATGCAGTATATATTTGATATTAAAATTTCATAGATGGAGAAGGCCATTAAGTTTTTTTAAAACACTGAAAAAGACTCCTAAGGCTGGGCTCAGTGGCCCATGCCTATAATCCTAGTACTCTGAGAGGCCGAGGCAGGTGGATTGTCTGAGCTCAGGAGTTTGAGACTAGCCTACGCAAGAGTGAGACCCCATCCCAACTAAAAAATAGAAAAACTAGCTGGTGTGGTTCCAGCTACTTGGGAAGCTGAGGCAAGAGGATCACTTGAGCCCAAGAGTTTGAGGTTGCTGTGAGCTGTGATGATGTCATGGCACTCTACCGAGGGTGACAGAATGAAACTCTGTCTTAGAAAATAGTCTCCTGAGAGGTTCAATAATAAAGAAAGGGTTAAGAAACACTGGACGAGACCTTCTGAGGGTTTTTCTAGCTTTAAAAATGTATGTTTCCGCCAGGTGCACCTATAGTACCAGCTACTCCAGTGGTTGAGGTAAGAAGATTGCTTGAGGCTAGAGTTTCAGGCTGTGTAGTGTTCTATGGTCAGTCTGGTGAGTAGCTGTTGCACTCCAGCCTGGGTAATGTAATGAGACCCTGCTCATAAAACAATAATAATAAAATAAAAACGTGTGTTTCTGTATGAAATAATGAATAACAAATTCACTGAGAGCCTAGAATCTAGTAATTTCTATTTGTGATTTCACAAGTTGAATTATTGCTTTTATTAAATAACTGAATTTCTCCTTTGAGGTTAATTTATCATTGGATGCCATGACACAAAAGTGATTTACTTAAAAGTTATTCTAGTTTATAAATACGTCAAGTTATTTTTATGTAATAAGGAATTGAATTTAGAGTGAAGTTAACCCTTTAGTTTCTCATTAAATCAAGGATTCCATTTCTTGAAAAAATATAACTAAGTTATATAACCATAGCTCAGTGGTTAGGGTGCCAGACACATACACCAAGGTAGGCAGGTTCAAATCCAGCCCGAGCCTGCTAAACAACAATGGCAGCTACAACAACAACAAAAAATAGCTGGGCATGGTGGTGGGTACCTGTATGTAGTCCCAGCTACTTGGGAGGCTGAGGCAAGAGAATCGCTTAATCCCAAGAGGTAGAGGTTGCTGTGAGCTGTAATCCACAGCACTCCACCAAGGGCAACATGATAAAACTCTGTCTCAAGCAAACATTTTTATATATGTATATATAAACTAAGTCAAAAGAACATTGAAGTAGTGTTATTTTAGGGTGAGTTAAATGTTGGAATGTGACAAATACAATATAAGTCATTGATATGTGAGTTAGAAATAGAAGCTAAATAGGTTATCATATTGATGATATAGATTGTCAATTATGTAATTAAAATTTAAAGAAAATTAGTAATGCCTTGAGGACCAGAATGGATATTCAGTGCTTATATTAAGATCCATGATAATAAGAATTGTTGATCTGTAGATTTTGACCATAAATGAAATAATAAATCTGTAAGAGTAGAATTTCATATAATGAGATACTAAAAATTGATATTACGTGGTTATTATAATGAATTATTATTTTTTTTATTTTCTCTATACATGTACATGTGTTTATTTGGTTTCCACTTTTTGCCTTCACAAAATTAAAGAGGCTTAAAATTTAATAACAAGTTTAAGATACGGACTAGAAACAAAAACCTCATAAAGAACGAACGAAGATAAATACATTCTGAAAAGAAATCAGATAATTGCTGCAACGAAATATTGAGCAATACTAATAATAGTAATAATGCAAAGAAAGTAACATTCACATAATGAATTATTTACTCCATTAAACATGAGGCACCCGTTCTATGCTGGGTATTATGCTGAATGCTTACAAGTTAAAGTGCAGGTGAAGTGTTTTCCCTGCCTTTTAGCTGTTCACAGAATGACAGAGTTATGAAAGACTTTCCTTACATTTTTCTGACTTTCACTTTTCACAATGACATTGCTAAGATTATATCTACATGAGTTTGATTATTATTCTGATTGTCTTTTCCACATTGCAAGTTGATGAACCTGTGACCCTCTTTGTCATGGTATACCCGAAAAAGATTGCTATTTGATTTGTGTCCTGTATTTTCAGGTCTTTCACTGTTTTGACTTGTCTTTACTTTCGGCTTAGATCCTTTCATTAAAAAGTGCAATCCTGGTTTTGCTAACTTCCCACCAGGTTATTACATCTTCTTATCTTCTTCATCTGTGTTTTCTTGCAGCTGTGCTATAATTTTTCACCACTATGTTTAAAAATATCCATCCACTTCTCCTTAGTACTTACCCTAATTATACTACAATTATTGCCTTGGAATTTCACTTTCATTTGCTGTTGGAATTAGAATTACCATTAATTCAAAATTTGGTAATCTTACTATATTCCACCATATTGGTGAGTGTGGCATATTTTAATGTTTAGCTGGGCTTATGGGAAATATTACTAAATCTGTTCATGAAACTGAGTAGTAACTCATTAGTAGTTTTAAAACTAATATGTCTTCATGAGAAGCTGTATGTTAGCAATGATTGATGTATTGTTTACTTTATTTTGAAGAATAATGCAGAATTGGTGCCAAGCCTGATCTTATATTTTCAAAGGATACACCTTTCTTTTTTGGGGGGTGGGGGTTATAGTTTTCTTTTTTAAAATTTTCTGAACATTACTAAAATATTGATATTATAAGCTTTAATTTACTTTATAATGAAATTTGGTAAACTGCTTTCTCTAGACAATGTGCTGCCACATTCTGGGGAAGAAATTGTATCTGTTAGATACATGTAACATACCCAGTGCACACATTTGAAGAGTTCCTATGACTGTTTTCTCCTTAAAGGCTGTTAGTAGGAAGGAAGTACATGAAAATAGTTCTTCCCTTACTATATTTGTCCATTCCAACTGTAATCAGATTGCTTGTCTCAGAATATTCCTTATGCCTTTTCTTCTGTTACTTTTTTTTGTCTGCTTGTTGAATTTCTTTTGTCTGCTTTTCCCCCTCATCTGTAGATTCTCATGTGAATTACATTTCTTCATGACTTTACAAACTAATCTGTGTCGTCTTTGAGTTTCTCTTTTAATGTCCTGTTACTGACTTTTATCACATTTGCTATTTTGTTATAATTTTTTATTTGTGTCTCTTTTTTTAACCTATGTTTTATGTATGTATGATTTTTTTCACAAGCACTGATTTATTTATTGTTTTGACTCAATTTTTACTTCTGGATTAGTTATTTTCCTTTTCAAAGTAAAATATCAAATGTTCAGGGGGAAATTAGGAGAGGAAACGCAATTAAGTACATAGTAAAATGTTACAATTTTCTTTTTTACAATATTTCTTAAAAGAGTACCTAAGAAATAATGTCCTTAAAAATATGAAACCCGTGGGGCGGCGCCTGTGGCTCAGTGAGTAGGGCGCTGGCCCCATATGCCGAGGGTGGCGGGTTCAAACCCAGCCCCGGCCAAACTGCAACAAAAAAATAGCCGGGCGTTGTGGCGGGTGCCTGTAGTCCCAGCTGCTCGGGAGGCTGAGGCAAGAGAATCGCATAAGCCAAGGAGTTAGAGGTTGCTGTGAGCTGTGTGACGCCACGGCACTCTACCCGAGGGCGGTACAGTGAGACTCTGTCTCTACAAAAAAAAAAAAAAAAATATATATATATATGAAACCCATGATTTATGGCCAAATTAATGGATGTGAGAGAGACACACACACACACAGAGACATACAGTACAATACCATAGTTAACTATCTTTCCACATTAACCACCTCTTTAAGTTGACCTAATTTTTTTTTTTTTTTTTTTTTTTTTTTTTAGAGACAGAGTCTCACTTTGTCATCCTTGGCAGAGTGCTATGGCGTCACAGCTCACAGCACCCTCCAGCTGCTAAGCTTAGGCAATTCTCTTGCCTCAGCCTCCCAAGTAGCTGGGACTACGGGCGCCCACCACAACACCTGGCTATTTTCCTTTTCCAGTTTTGGCCAGGGCCGGGTTCGAACCCGCCCCCCTCGGTATATGGGGCCAGCCCTACTCACTGAGCCACAGGTGCTGCCCAGTTGACCTAATTTTTACAGCTTATACATATACCAAATTATGTATGAGTACAGTAGTAGGCCTAGTTCCTTTGGTTGACCCCCTCTGTATGTTGACCACTTTCAGTCCCTTGGGTGGTCACTTTAGAGAGGTTCTACTGTATATACATCTGTATAATTTATACTTCTGCAGTTTTACTCACCAACTCTTTATAGGACAAATATGTTATCTTTTTGGTATGTTTTATTTGTGAAGTTATGAATGGCCACTAAGCCAAATATGATTTTCAAATATTCTGTATTAGTTTTATACAGCCAGTTTCTATTCCAATTCAGGTGATTTTATCTTAATTACAGAAGTTATCTGTCATACTTTAAAATTAGCCTTAAGATTATCATCTGAAAACACCATCTAGTCATCTCTTAGCACTTGTAGTCTGAGGAGGGAAGGGCAAATCTAGACAAAATGACCTACCGTACTTCTTTATTAAGTTACTATCATCTCAGTGCTTATGATGTTTGACTTTTTAAAATTTATTTTTTAATTGTATAAATGTCAGGTATACAACATAATATATGAATACATACAGGGTTTCCGTAAAGTTTTTATGTAATTTAAATTAGTTGTCTAATTATTTCACATAAAATAATTACTATATTCAAGTTTACATCTCTATGACTTTACGTGTTACTTTTTTAATGTTTATATGAGCACAAAAAATCTATTCTCTTAACACATTTTCAGTGTGTAATACAATATTACTAACGTATCCTTATGCTGTATGTTTTTTCTCTAGACTTATTCCTCCTATATAACTACAAGTTTGTACCCTTTGATCTGCCTTTCCCCATTTCTTCCTCCCCCACACCCTTGGTAACCACCTTTCTTTTGTTTCTATGTATTTGACTTTTCGTATAATAGATTCCACAGATGAATGGGATCATGCAATATTTTTCTTTCTGTCTGGCTATGTCACTAAGCTTGACGTTCTCCAGGTTCACCTGTGTTGTTGCAAATGGCAGTAACTCCTTCTTTTTTAAGGTTGAATAATATTGTGTGATATGTATCATAATTGCTTTATCCATTCATAAGTCAGTGGACACATAGGTGGTTTCTATATCTGAAGTAGTGTGACTAATGCTGCAGTGAACATGAGAGTGAAGACACCTCTACACGGTGCCAGTTTGGTTTCCTGTGGCTACATACCCAACAGAGGTATTATTGGGTCATGTGGTAGTTCTATTTTTAATTTTTGGAAGAACATACTGTTTTCCGTAATGGCTATACCAATTTATATTCCCACCTACTATACACGCCTTCACTAACACCTCTTATCTGATTGGTAATAATCATCCTAACAGTTGGGAGAGGATCTCTCATTGTGGTTTGGCTTTGGATTTCTTCAATGATTAGTGATGTTGAGCATCTTTCCACATACCTATTGGTCATTTTCATGTCTTTTTTGGTAGCTATCTTTTCATTTTGTTGTTTCCTTTGCTGTCCAGAACCTTCTTAGTTTGATGTAGTCCCTCTTGTTTATTTTTGTTTTCATTGCCTGAGTTTTTGATGTTATGTCCAAAATATAATTTCCAAGGTCAGTAATCAGGCACTTTCCTACTATGTTTTTTTTCTAGGAATGCTGTGGAGTTTCACATCTTTCCTTTGCTTAGGTCTTGATCCAGTTTGAGTTGATTTTTGTGTATGTTGTAAGATGAGAATCCAAGTTTAATTTTTTGTTTGTATATCCAATTTTCCCAGCCCCATTCATTGAAGCAACTACCCTTTCCTTATTGTGTCTTCTTGGTGGATTGTTGAAAATGTGCTTGGGTTTATTTTGGGGCTATCTATTCTGTTCTGTTGGTCTGTGTGTCTGTTTTTTATGCCAGTGTCTTATTAGATATAGGAAAAACATTTGATGAAGTTCAACACTTTTTCTTAATAAAAATTCTCAACAAAATTAGTATAGAAGGAAATTTCCTCAACATAGTAAAGGCCATATGTGAAGCTGCCAACAGCTAACTTTATAATCAATGGAGAAAAAAAACCTGAAAACTTTTCCTCAAAGATCTGGTACAAGTCAAGGATGCCTACTTTTGCCACTTGTATTCAACATAGTACATCTTGTCAGAGCAGTCATACAAGGAATAAAAGGCGTCCAGATAAAAGAGGAAGAAGTAAAATTATCTCTACTTGCAGATGACATGGTGTTATATGTAGAAAAACCTAAAGACTCCACAAAAAGTCTATAAGAACTAATAAATGAATTCATTTAGAAGCAGGACACAAAACTGATATACAAAAATTAATTGCATTTTTATACCGATAACAATCTATCCAAAAAAGAGATCAAGAAAACAATCCCATTTATGATATCTCAAAAAGAGTAAAATACTTACAGATCAATTTAAAGAAGTGAAAGATTGATACACTGAAAAATATAAAATGTTGATGAAAGAAATTGAAGACAACATAAACAAATGGAAATATATCTCGTATTTATGGATTGGAAGAATTAATATTGTCAAAATGTGCATGCTACCCAAAATCTACAGATTCTGTTCAATCCCTATGAAAATTTCTATGGCATTTTTCACAAAAATAGGCAAAAAAACCCCAGACTTCAGACTCGGTAATAAGGCAGCACTCCCAGGAACTTATTCTCACTTTCAACCAACCAGGAGGGACTGAAAAGCCCACAAGAAATAAAAAAACAGAAAAAACAGTTTTAAAATTCATATGGAACCACCAAAGCCATAGCAGCCTTGAGAAAGAAGTTGGAGGCATCCCATTCCTTGATTTCAAATTATAGTGGAACCTTCATTCCCTACGTGGACCACCTCCTTAAGTTGACCTAATTTTCACAGACCGGACGTGCACCTTATGTGCTTTACAGTAGACCTGGTACCTTATGTTGATCACCTCTGTATGTTAACAGTTTGCTATAGTCCCTTGGGTGGTCAATGTACAGAGGTTCACTGTATATTACAACCCTATAGTAATCAAAACAGTAAGATAGCACAGAAATAAATAGGCTTCTATAATCATTTTTAAAGTGTTTATTAAATACCAAATTCTGTTTCATACTATGCCAGACCTTGTCATTCAGCTGGATAGATATTTCCTTACAACATATTATTTTTTGTTACTTGTAAGCTCAGATCCCTGTGAAGATTGGTCAGAGCTTTACACAAAAAGTTCTGCAAATAATTTCAGAGCACTGTCTCCCTCTTCCAAGGCCTGCTGTAGAGTTCATGACTCTCAGGTGAAGAACCCCTGCTTGGTTTCTGCTCTAGTTCCCTAAGACTTAGAAATAAACAAACTGTGGTTATTAATTCTTCTGGATTCACATATTTTGCTCTTAATAGAACTATCTGCTATCACTATGGTGTTTTTGGTTTTCTGGATTTTTGTGGGAACTGGTGAGTAAGAATCTATTTTTACCGTCTGTAAATTCTGATTCTTTGGAGCTGTCATTGTCACCCCTGTAATGCTGAAATTTGGCCACAGCTAATGGCATGATTTTATTTATGCTCCACTACCATTACAGTTCTTGTGCTGTACTTTCTCTACTGAAAAAAAATTCATTATTTCTCATCACTTGAGAGACCTTGAAACCTATAACTGTTGCTACCAGTACAACCTAATAAGAAGAAAGAAACGTGGTGTTTGAGAGTTGTAATTGTGTATGACCCCAACATCCCAGTGGGAGATTACCTTATATTGCCCAGATTTAGGTACTGAGTGTGATTAGAAAAAGGTCCATCTTAGTCCATTTTATGCTACTATAGAATACCCAAGACAGGGTAATTTATAAAGAATGGAATTTATTCCTCACAATTTTGGGAGCTGTAACTCTAAGATCAAGGTTATGGTAAGGTCCTTCTTTCTGTGTGTTCACATGGCACAGGCAAAATGGTGAGCTAACCACGTACTACATAAAGCCTCTTTAAAAAGAGCTGTAATCCAGGCGGCGCCTGTGGCTCAAAGGAGTAGGGTGCCGGCCCCGTATACCAGAGGTGGTGGGTTCAGACCCAGCCCTGGCCAAAAACTGGAAAATAAATAAATAAAATATAAGAGCTGTAATCCTATTAATGAGGGAGGCCTGGTGGCCATAACTCTAAATACTATGACATTGTTAACACCTGAGTTGTGGATGGGACACATTCAAACCATAGCAAAGTCCTTAAGAAGGCTTTTTTTGTAGTGCTGTGTTCTAGCTTGAATGGAAATCCTATCTTTCAAGGAATAGTATATAATGGTGAAATAAACATATGCATAATGGCCATGTTCTATTCAAATGCATAAATGAGCAAGTTACTGATGAAAGTCTTAGTCATTGGCAATTTGTACCTTTACTATCGCTACAGGGGCTATAGGTGAGAGTTTATAAAATTGCTTTAAGTTTTAAAATAATGCCATTTTTATAAATTATACTTTGCTTTAAAACTATATGTTATACAACTAAATTTAATTCAAGATTTAAGCCTTAAAAATTTCTTACGTGCATATATTATATCAAAAGGTCTTTAAAATTACCTGACTTTTTAAAAAAAAACAATTACTGCACAGTATGATTATCTGTGTCATTTTATTTTGGACCACAGCAACTATACAACGTGCTTTTGTCTGGCTTTGTCATTTGTTTCCCAAGGATTTCTAGGACTGTTGCTGGGAGAGTTAGATTTAGTAGCATGTTGATATACATTATTCTGAGAAATATTTCACGTCAGAATAATAGGAATATTTATAGGTCTGTTTCATTAAGAAAACCAAATGTGGATCTTTTGAAGTGACTTATTTTGCACCAAGTGCAAACAGAAACAAAAATAAATAACAAAAATCACTTCATACCCTATTGTTTCAAGGGAGAAAAATTCTTAACAATCCAACACAAATCTTTCATTTTACTCATGTAATCCTTTTGTCCTGTTACAGCATTAAAACTAGGTCCTGAATCATTCAAGTTCGATGGTGCAGTGGAGGCTGTGGCTGTCCGGCAGGCTGAAAAGTATTACATCCTCCGTCCAGAAGTAATTGAAACCTATTGGTACCTATGGCGATTCACTCATGATCCAAGATACAGGCAGTGGGGCTGGGAAGCAGCACTGGTGAGTAAGCCAGTATTTCAGTGTATCTGCAAGAGTCTTAAATCAAGCCCTCCTAGTACTGCATATCCTCATCCATATTACCTTATTTTCAGTAATGATAGAGCAATTTTCATTTATCTGATGAAGAAACTCTGTTAGTCAATTGAAATTTCTTGAGCAGTAGAAATAAAACAGTTTTGTTCTCTGCTAAGACTACTTTCCTACTAATATTCACTTATTCCTATTGAATAACTACAAGGAGTTATTTAAAAGGTGATTTTTTTTTTTCAGTACAATTGTAAAATAAGTAGTTTAATTCTCTACACCGTCCCCTTAATGCTTAACCACTAGGAAAAAAAAAAATCATTGTAAAATTGCCCAGGTTTATAGCCTGGGTTGATGACCTAGCTATTGACTTCACCTTGTGTTCTGAATAATGCCTTGCAGTGGTTGTCAACCTTCCTAATGCCGTGGCCCTTTAATACAGTTCCTGTGGGTCACAACCCACAGGTTGAGAACCGCTGCCTTAGTGGATCACCATGAGAAGGATCAATAAATTATTAAATTTATTCCTAGATTGAAAGATATATATATATATTTAAAATAAGGAATTTTTAATGCTTAGGAAGTAAGAGAAGCAAATGGCTTACTCTTAAATTATTCTTAAAATACTATTCTTCACAGAACTCCATGGCCATCAGTACCTGGGGAGGAAAAAACCATTAGTCTTTTAGGAAAGTATAGCTTATTTCTAAGGGGGAAGGGTGGCTTTGTTCTTTGGAATTTGCTAATTATGAAGACTATTCATATCAAAATTGTTTAACCTAAGCTTACAGTCTAAATATAATGTCTGAGGACATCCTGAATGAGGTAAGTACTGCCAATAAATTGCCCAGACAAAAAATGCGAGATATATTTTAGGGCAGGGTGTATACAATTTATGTAAAGAGAATGTTCACGGTAGCAAAGGGAAAGAGAAGGTTGAAGCCATTGTATAAATAGCTTCATGTGCCAAATCCAGGGCACCTTATGTAGTTGTTTAGCGAATAAGACATTGTATGCATGCGCAGACACAATGCCCAACACTTCACAGTTAGTAACTTCTGTCAATTATGCATAATTCTCCTATGGGAGATGGTGATAGAAAGTTCTTTGCTTATCTGAAAAGCCCTTTGGATCTTCTTCATTTTTTCTTACCATCTCCTATACACGAAAGCTCCCTGTTTTGGGGAATTTATTGATAGAACTATTAAAGGTTTTTCAAGGGGAAAGGAACTACCCAAGGCTTTTTTTCAGAGGGAAGTAACAAAAGGATCTGATTGTGTTTCACAAATTGGCAGGTTCTAGAGATCATTGAGATAATCTAGGAATAGTGTGGTATCTTAAACTAAGGATAACACTTAAGTGTCATCTGTCATTCAGGCCTAGGTAGACCTCATGGACTTTAAGAGAAGTTTAACGGTTACCAGGACAGGAAGAGATGCAGCATTTATTGATGCTCCTTTTCTCTGGCCCCCTGGGTCCAGAATTGGGGGCACAGCTGCTAGTGAAACTGTACAGGAGGGACCCGCCACAGTTGAGAAGAAAGCCAGACTCGCCACAGTGGTTTGGAAACGGGACACATACACTCTTCTGTTAACAGTGACTTACTAAAGCTTATGTAATTCAAACAGTATTTTTTGTAAGGGAAATAGGTGAAATAGTTCTGTAGTGAATCTGTTTGACTTGATTGTCCCTTGATATTTAATGGCGCTTATTTATAGGAATCAGGAATATGTATCTGAATAATGTTAGAGGAGGGGTAGAAGGTGGTGGCAGAAGATCTTCCTGTCATTGAGAAACATTATAGCATAATTATTCTTATCCTCAAGTCCTTTTATTATTTTGTATGCTTTCTTAAAGTACAGCCCCACTCATACCTGTTAAGAAGAGGTTTGACAAATTCAGACTTTCCAAGAGTGTCCAACCTGTGGCCCACAGGCTACATGCAAATTGTTTGAGGCTTGTTTTGCTTATCTGTGGTGTCAGATATCGTGAAAATTATGAATGGACCTTTTTTTTTTTTTGGCTCGTCTTCTTTCATTAGTATTTGTGTATTTAATGTGTGGCTCAAGACAGCTCTTCTTCCAGTGTGTAGCAGAATTTTTAAAAAAAAGTTTGGCCACCTTGTAAGTGTCCCGTATATCCGTCTGAATTTGAACTAGAGGAATTAGAATTTTGCTTTTTTAACTTACATGGACATAAAGTAATGTGGACTCAAAATAATTTTTTAAGAACAAGAACTGGAAGAACTGTGCTCTAAATTCAAGTTTCAAAAGTGTGCCATGATGAAAAAGGGGGAATGGATACAAAAGAAGTGGTTTCACATTGCATATAGAATTTGCTTGCCTATCCGCATTGGCCTCCTCTGTTGGGTGTGAAGAAAGTCAAGGGAAGGCAGGAGAGTCAGAATGGTGGTAGTACTGTGTCTTCTATAGCCTTAGCTGTTCTATTTACATATTAAGACTTCCACACTTGAGTATATTATGAATGAAAACTTACCCTCAAGAAATGACTCTAAATGTCTTAAAGATTAGTCATTCCTTCTCACTACTTTCTCAGTATTCTTTAACTAGTGTGATAGTTCATGTGATGGTAAAGACACATGATCCTTGTGAAGAATACTACTTAAAAACTTTGTGTTCAAAATATATGAAAATATTTAGATATAGAAAAGCACCGAACCCTTTGGTAAGAAGACTGTAAAACCCAGCTATAATCAAAATGGAGCTATAAAACGAATAGTTTGGTTAAATAAACACTTTTTAGTGTTAATTGGCTTTTCAATTGAGAGGAAGACCAAAGATTAAGAAAAGCACCAAGACTAAGAATAATGAGCCACAATAGACAGCAGTGACCAGTAAAGTAGTCACACCCTCCTTGGATGGTGTCTCGGGGCGAGGTAGAACAGAGAAAGAGAAGAACCACGTGTACTTTAAGCTTTTCATGGATAGCTTGACGTTGGAGTGTGATATAGCTGCATATGCAGCATATTTGGGGGCTTTGAATAAAAAATAGGATTGTAAATAGATTCCATTTGATTCAGTATATTTTATTTAGGCCTGTTCAAAAATGCAAAAAAGAGATACAATTTTTTTTTATTGTTGGGGATTAATCGAGGGTACAAGAAACCAAGTTACACTGATTACATTTGTTAGGTAAAGTCCCACTTACAATTGTATCTTGCCCCCAAGAGGTGTGTCACACACTGAGACCCCTCCCCCCTCTCTCTTTCCCTCTCTCTCTGCTCTCCCCTTCCCCCACCCCCTAGTGTGTACTAGGTTATTAATTGTCCTCATATCAAAATTGAGCACATAGGATTCATGCTTCTCCATTCTTGTGATGCTTTACTAAGAATAATGTGTTCCACTTCCATCCAGGTGAATAAAAAGGCTGTAAAGTCTCCGTTTTTTTAATGGCTGAATGGGATTCCATGGTGTACATGTACCACAGCTTATTAATCCCTTCCTGGGTTGGTGGGCATTTAGGCTGTTTCCACATTTTGGCGATTGTAAATTGAGCTGCAGTAAACAGTCTAGTGCAAGTGTCCTTATAATAAAAAGATTTTTTTCCTTTTGAGTAGATGCCCAGTAATGGGATTGCAGGATCAAATGGGAGGTCTAGCTTGAGTGCTTTGAGGTGTCTCCATACTTCCTTCCAGAAAGGTTGTATTAGTTTCCAGTCCCACCAGCAATGTAAAAGTGTTCCTTTTTCTCCACATTCACGTCAGCATCTGCAGTTTTGAGATTTTGTGATGTGGGCCATTATTGCTGGGGTTAGATGGTATCTCAGGGTGGTTTTAATTTGCATTTCTCTAATAATTAGGGATGATGAGATATGGAATGAAATTTAACATATATAAAGCTCATCGAAAAACCATCTGCATAGTAAATATTTTATAATTGTTAGCTCTTAATTAATACTATAATTATTACAGTAAGTGTGTAGGTGGGCTCTTCCTGCCCGTAGGTCCTACAATGCATAACTCATGGGATTATACTAGTACAACGTTTTGTACATTTTCTCTCTTTGCTATTACTGTAGAGAGCTTATAAGTATCACCTTTTTAGCATGTTGTAGATTATTGTCCTTGAAAGTGACAAAGTTGCTATTCACATTTTTAATGCAAGCTAACCTCCAGCTTGACTTGTCAGAATTAATGAGACTTTATTGTGCCAAACAAGTTCCCTAATTTAAAAGAATAGTATAAATTTGACTTCTAAATTAAAGAAAAAAATGAAAGATGTTTTAGAAAGATTAAAGAGTTTTGGAGAGGAAGAAATTCCATAGGAAATAGCCCGTTCCTGGTTAATTGAGTTAATTTAAGGCGCCTAGCCTTAAAAATAATTTTTTTTTCTGATGGACAGTTTGAGAGTTAGTCATCGGCATTATGATATTTCTGCAATAGCTTTTAAGAAAAGAGCATTGTCTTACATAATCTCAACTCCACATTTAGGAACCTTAATATTCATGCAATACTAGTGTCTAATGTACAGTCACATTAATTTATCCCATGAAAGAGATTATTTCCTTTTTATAATATACTATTCTTAAACCGTTAAATTTTCGTATAGATCTCTGTGAATTTTTTACTATTGTCCTTTAAAGTTTCATTCTTTCAAAACTTGAAATACCATGAAATTGATTCTTTTGTCTGATCTTTTTTGTAGGCCATTGAAAAGTATTGCCGAGTCACTGGTGGATTTTCTGGGATCAAGGATGTATATTCCTCTATTCCTACACATGATGATGTACAGCAGAGCTTCTTTCTTGCTGAAACATTAAAGTAAGTAGATAACTTTTAAAAATTATCTAATTGTAGCCTAGTTTTTCTATGTGATCATTAGACGATGGACTATAACTATGTGATATGTTATACATTACATTTACTTCATTACACATGTCTTTTTATGTAATTGCATCTGGAAATTTTTAGCTGTGTCTCAAGAAAAATGTCTTAGACTACAGGTAGATAGTTTATTAATTAAGTATTTAGTACTTTTAAAATCACCTGGAAAGCTTCTTAATGGAGCCCATATTCATAGAGCTTCAGTAAATCTGGGGTGCAGCCTAAGAATTTTCATTTCTAACAAGTTCCCAGGTGATACTAACACCTGAGCTCCCTGTTCTAGCTATTGAAATGTTCATAATGTTAAGAATAATCATGGAGGGCGGCGCCTGTGGTTAAGAATAATCATGGAGGGCGGCGCCTGTGGTTCAAAGGGGTAGGGCGCCAGCCCCATATACCAGAGGTGGCAGGTTCAAACCCAGCCCCTGGCCAAAAAAACTGCAAAAAAATAAAATAATAATAATCATCATCATCATCATGGAGTTTTGATGGTAGTAAATTATATATATATAAATTATATCTCTCTCTATATATACATATATATATATACATATATAAATTATATCTATGTCCATCCCAGTGAGGTTCCTTGTAAAGATACACATAAAGGAAATGACAGAAAAGAAAAAGGACAACTTTATTATTTGGAATTATACTTAGAACCCCTGTAAACTTAACCTGGAAGAAGGTGGAGACTAAACATATTCACTTCCCTGAAGACCTACAAAGTAATATTTGTTTGTACTGTCTCTTAAATTTCTTATTACTGTTTCTTGTGTATCTGTACCTGAATGCCTCATAAACACTTCATTTGTTTAACAGATGTTTATTACCAGGTACTATCCAAGTCAGCAGACAAAAGGGACAAAAATTCTACCCTCCTGGATTTTACACTCTAGTATACTTACAGTTTATATTGGTACATTCCAATGGAAATGTACATGTCTCAAACTAAGTTCCTTATCCTAAATGTCCATCTTATTCCAATTTTTCTTTTATTATCCCCAGTACTGTTGTTTTACTATCTTTTCATCTTTATACGTTAGTCATTTCTGTCATCTTCTTCCAATACATGATTGAGTCTTTATGCTACTTTCTTTTATATTGCTTTTTCACATTGCTTCTTTCTTTCCATATCTGCAGTTGACACTAATCCAGACCCTAACAACAGCTGAGATGGTACCCAGTTTCCTACCTCTGGGCACTCCGTGTTCTGATTTATCCTATATGATTAGGCTTGAGACTGTGAGATAGTTGAAAGAGCACTGGAGTAGAAGATAAATCAACAGGAACTTCAGTTATGCACATGCTGTATTCTAGCTGAGTGAATATGTCAAAAGAAAATTTTGTAGCTTTCAGTTTAATTTGTGGAAGGTGACCCAGATTACACAGGACCTCTTCTTCTTCTTCTTTTTTAATTTCAAGACTTAAGAAAAATTGGAAGGTAGGACAAGATTGTTTGCATGCTCTTCACCTAGTTTTGCCACATTCTCTTCTCTCTGTGTTTCCGTGAAAACACTCACACACACACACACATATAGTTTTACTTATTTAAAAAAAAAAAAAATTTTTTTTTTGAGACAGAGTTTCACTATGTTGCCCTCAGTAGAGTGCCTGAGGTCACAGCTCACAGCAACCTTCAACTCTTGGGCTTAAGTGATTCTCTTGCCTCAGCCTCCCAAGTAGCTGGGACTACAGGTGCCTGCCACAATGCCTGGCTATTTTTTTGTTGTAGTTGTCATTGTTGTTTAGCAGGCCTAGGCTGTGTTTGAGCCCAGCAGCCCCGGTGAATGTGGCAGCACCATAATCACTGAGCTATGGGCGCCTAGCCTTAAAAATGAATTTTTTTTTCTGATGGACAATTGGAGAGTTAGTCATCGGCATTATGATATTTCTGCAATAGCTTTTAAGAAAAGAGCATTGTCTTACATAATCTCAACTCACTTATCACATTTAGGAACCTTAATATTCATGTAATACTGGTGTCTAATGTACAGTCACATTTCTTCAGTTCTTCTCCTAATGTACTTCACAAGTACTTTTTCTATTCCAGTCCAGGATTCAGTACAAGATCATTTGTTGCATTTGGTTGTCATGTCTCTTTAATTTCCTTCAATCTAGAACAAAGTTTCCCTGTTTTTTCGTCTTTTATAAAATTGACATTTTTGAAGTATTCAGGCTAGATGCTTTAAAGAATTTTCTGATTGTTTTCTCATAATCAGGTTTAGATTAAGTATTTTTGGTATGAATGACATATCCTTATCGTTGCATCCTATAAAGAGGCATATCATAATAGTTTAGTCTGTTACTGGTGATTTTAAGTTTGATCTTAGGTGTTAGATTTGATTAGTATGTTTATTGTCCAGCAAATAATCTTTTTCCTTTTTGTAATAAGTTATCTGTGAAGCTATAACTTTGAGATTATGTGAATATCCTTTTTCTTTTTCTTGTGTATTCTATCCTTTAACCAAACTAATCTGTTTGGTTATATAAAAAATATAAATTTGTTTCTTTGCACTGAATTGTGTATTTTATATTTCATTGCTTCTGGCAGGAGTGCTTACCCTTTCTATCAATTAATGCTGCTCTTACATTTCTAAATTCAGTTTAAATCTTAACTGGCTTTCATAATTCTCAAATGCCTCATTACTATAGACTTTGAGCACTTTAGCCCCTGGCAGAGGGCTGGAAATACATGGCATGCTGCCTCGTTCCTTTCCATTGTCTATGAGGAATATTACAGTTCATCTTGGTACTTTCCCATGCCAGATTCAGGAGAATCTTTCTCAAGACAGCAGCACACTAGGTTTCCAGTCATTTACAGACTGGGCATGTGTGTGTATAAAACATTTTCTACAATACTTTATTTCAGAAAAACGTAAACATTTAGATCAATAAAAGTGAAAAAGATCAAACAGGAGGAAACATACACATACAACAACATCTAGGCTAAGAAAATTAATCACTGACAAGCAGTACACTCAGTATTGAGCTTCTTGGCAGCTAAAGCAAAACGAATAATTTTGTACAATGTCATTGTCATCTTTGATAGTCGAGGGAGCATATTGCTTTGACACATGAGACAAAATTTTTCAGACTCCTAAATTGTAAGATGACTTAAATTACACAATTTGTTATAAAAAATATTGAACTAGCCATCAGCATTTTAGTGGCTTACTTTTAAACATTAATAAACACTAATGACTTAGAAATGTTTATCAAATGATATATAAGATTTGTGCATATTTGTGTGTAAATGGTACACATGTACTTTTTAAACTTTATTTTAAAAATAAAATATGAATATAACAAGATAATTTAAGAAACTATCCCAGAACTGAAGAATATGAGTTTCCAGCTTGAAAGAAACCATCAAGATGCCAGCCCAGCGAATGAAAACAGACCCATACCAAGGTACCACACCAGGGAACTTCTGAACCCCTGGGATACAGCTTCCAAAGAGATGAGGAATGAAAGTCTTACAGATCCGGCTTTAGAGTGGCTGCAGACCTCTCAAGTATAGTCATGAAACCTGGAAGCAGTGAAGCAGTTTATTCAAAACAGAAGATTTGTGAGAAAAAATTAATTCAACTTAGAATTCTAACTTTCTAGCTTTGCAAGATCTCAGAAATCAACTTCCATATCTTGTTCAGTAAGTTTTTGGAGGATATTCTCCATCAAAACTGGATATAAACCAAAACGGAAGACATGAAACTGAGAACAAGTGAAAGGAAGATTGAGAGGATCTTCCATTAACCCTGAATAGGACAAAGGCTCTGGGAGAGATTTCTGGAAGGTGAAATTTGTAGAATGTTTATCTAAGGAAATCAGACAGTTGGTAAAGATTCTAGGTGCATTATTAGTGATAAATACAGCCAGCCTGCTTTTCAGTGGAGGGAATTATGCAAGAAAGGAAAAGTGATGAATAGTTTTTCAGTTAACATACAAATTTACTTAAAGATATGTGTTTGGGGTCTTGGTTGTTTTGTAAAAATGGGCAAATGATAACACTCTGCCACATTTCTTTAATTGCTAGAAGGAGAAATACATTCTTTGATAATGGCTTTGTTTCCTCCACGAATTGTCTGTTCATTGATTTTAGTGAAATTGCAGTTGGTCAAAAGTCCCTTAGGTTAAAAGAATTCCAAGGAACATAGCAGATGGAACACCAAGACTCGTAGGAGCAGTCCTCTAGTGGCAGCCCTTAAATTGTTTAATGAATTATTTCCCATTGGATTTTCTGTAGTTCTGTCACTTTGTGTCATTTGCTGTTATAAATCAATTCCTCTTCACAAAGATTTTGAAGGAGAGATATATTACTTTATATGAAGATGCATTTCAGCCAATTTTTCTGAGTTCATATATATCAGGCATTAGATAGCCAAGAGAAATCACAGGTTAATTAGAAACAGTCTTCTTAATAAATTTGTTATTAAAGGAAAGAGAAATAGCATAAAATTAAGATGGAGTTTAGCACAAGAGTGTGCTTTCGCTGCCACCAAAGTCTCTATGGCAGTAATTATGTCTGTGTGCCTGTGCTATTAAACTATAACTTTTTAGGGTCCTTAATTCTGCCTTTTTGTTTTTTATTTGAATCTGAGCTCTTTATCTACTAAGTAATTGGTGATCAAAATATAAAGATGTTAAATGTAATATATGAAACAGTGTATCCAGCAAATGTTTATTACCTACCTGGTACAGGCCAGCTGTTTTTCATGTGCTAGGGATATACCAGTGAATGTAACAAGAGAACAATCCCAACATCTAGGAACTTAAATCCTACAAATCTCATTTGCCCTCCCCGGAGCTTATCATCCTTGTGTGTTCTGAGTGCCTGTGAAAATACGCCCTTGAGTATCATCTGTACCCTCCATTATTCTCACCCCTTGCCCTCCATTATTTTTCTTTATAGCACTGTTACCACCTTGAGCTAGGTGTGTGTTTTTTGTGTCTTTTTCAAGTAGAATGTAAGCTCCATTTTTTTTTTTATGCAGCAAATTTTATTTAGCATAATCAGTCCCAACATTCAGGACAAAAAGTTTACAGAGGATAGAAAGTGCATTAATAAAAGCCAGTCTTTACTAAAAGAAAACAGAAAATACATTATTGATTCAAAATATTTTACACTTGAATGCTAAACTACAGTAACCTATCCTGGGCACCTACTAATGTGAGAGAGAAAGAGAAGAAGAGAAAATGTTTTTTTTTTTTTTTTTTTTATTGTTGGGGATTCATTCAGGGTACAATAAGCCAGGTTATACTGATTGCAATTGTTAGGTAAAGTCCCTCTTGCAATCATGTCTTGCCCCCATAAAGTGTAACACACACCAAGGCCCCACCCACCACCCTCCTTCCCTCTTTCTGTTTCCCCCCCCATAACCGTAATTGTCATTAATTGTCCGCATATCAAAATTGAGTACATAGGATTCATGCTTCTCCATTCTTGTGATGCTTTACTAAGAATAATGTCTTCCACGTCCATCCAGGTTAATACGAAGGATGTAAAATCTCCATTTTTTTTAATGGCTGAATAGTATTCCATGGTATACATATACCACAGCTTGTTAATCCATTCCTGGGTTGGTGGGCATTTAGGCTGTTTCCACATTTTGGCGATTGTAAGTTGAGCTGCAATAAACAGTCTAGTACAAGTGTCCTTATGATAAAAGGATTTTTTTCCTTCTGGGTAGATGCCCAGTAATGGGATTGCAGGATCAAATGGGAGGTCTAGCTTGAGGGCTTTGAGGTTTCTCCATACTTCCTTCCAGAAAGGTTGTACTAGTTTGCAGTCCCACCAGCAGTGTAAAAGTGTTCCCTTCTCTCCTCATCCACGCCAGCATCTGCAGTTTTGAGATTTTGTGATGTGGGCCATTCTCACTGGGGTTAGATGATATCTCAGGGTTGTTTTGATTTGCATTTCTCTAATATAGAGAGATGATGAACATTTTTTCATGTGTTTGTTAGCCATTTGTCTGTCGTCTTTAGAGAAAGTTCTATTCATGTCTCTTGCCCATTGATATATGGGATTGTTGGCTTTTTTCATGTGGATTAATTTGAGTTCTCTATAGATCCTAGTTATCAAGCTTTTGTCTGATTGAAAATATGCAAATATCCTTTCCCATTGTGTAGGTTTTCTCTTTGCTTTGGTTATTGTCTCCTTAGCTGTACAGAAGCTTTTCAGTTTAATGAAGTCCCATTTGTTTATTTTTGTTGTTGTTGCAATTGCCATGGCAGTCTTCTTCATGAAGTCTTTCCCCAGGCCAATATCTTCCAGTGTTTTTCCTATGCTTTCTTTGAGGATTTTTATTGTTTCATGCCTTAAATTTAAGTCCTTTATCCATCTTGAATCAATTTTTGTGAGTGGGGAAAGGTGTGGGTCCAGTTTCAGTCTTTAACATGTAGACATCCAGTTCTCCCAACAGCATTTATTGAATAGGATGTCTTTCCCCCAAGGTATGTTCTTGTTTGGTTTATCGAAGATTAGGTGGTTGTAAGATTTCTTGGTTTTCAATTCGATTCCAAGTGTCTATGTCTCTGTTTTTGTGCCAGTACCATGCTGTCTTGAGCACTATGGCTTTGTAGTATAGACTAAAATCTGGTATGCTGATGCCCCCAGCTTTATTTTTGTTACTGAGAACTGCCTTAGCTCTACGGGGTTTTTTCCGGTTCCATACAAAATGCAGAATCATTTTTTCCAAATCTTGAAAGTACGATGTTGGTATTTTGATAGGAATGGCATTGAATAGGTAGATTGCTTTGGGAAGTATAGACATTTTAACAATGTTGATTCTTCCAGTCCATGAGCATGGTATGTTCTTCCATTTGTTAATATCCTCTGCTATTTCCTTTCTCAGGATTTCATAGTTTTCTTTATAGAGGTCCTTCACCTCCTTTGTTAGGTATATTCCTAGGTATTTCATTTTCTTTGAGACTATGGTGAAGGGAGTTGTGTCCTTAATTAGCTTCTCATCTTGAATGTTATTGGTGTATACAAAGGCTACTGACTTGTGGACATTGATTTTATATCCTGAAACATTACTGTATTTTTTGATGACTTCTAGGAGTCTTGTGGTTGAGTCTTTGGGGTTCTCTAAGTATAAGATCATGTTGTCAGCAAAGAGGGAGAGTTTGACCTCCTCTGCTCCCATTTGGATTCCCTTTATTTCCTTGTCTTGCCTAATTGTATTGGCTAGAACTTCCAGCACTACGTTGAATAGTAAAGGTGACAGAGGACAACCTTGTCTGGTTCCAGTTCTAAGAGGAAAAGCTTTCAGTTTTACTCCATTCAGTAAAATATTTTGTGTGGGTTTGTCATAGATAGCTTCAGTCAGTTTTAGAAATGTGCCACCAATGCCTATACTCTTCAGTGTTCTAATTAGAAAAGGATGCTGGATTTTATCAAATGCTTTTTCTGCATCTATTGAGAGGATCATGTGATCTTTATTTTTGCCTCTGTTAATATGGTGTATAACGTTTATGGGCTTGCGTATGTTAAACCAGCCTTGCATCCCTGGGATGAAGCCTACTTGATCATGATGAATGACTTTTTTGATGATAAGCTGTAATCTATTGGCTAGGATTTTGTTGAGGATTTTTGCATCTATATTCATGAGTGAGATTGGTCTGAAATTCTCCTTTTTGTTTGGGTCTTTTCCTGGTTTTGGTATCAGGGTGATGTTTGCTTCATAGAATGTGTTGGGGAAGATTCCTTCTTCCTCAATTTTTTGGAATAATTTCTGCAGTAAAGGAATAAGCTCTTCCTTGAAGGTTTGATAGAATTCTGGAGTGAAGCCATCTGGACCAGGGCATTTTTTGGTTGGAAGCTTTTTTATTGTTTCTTTGATCTCAGTGCTTGAAATTGGTCTGTTCAGGAGGTCTATTTCTTCCTGGCTAAGTCTAGGGAGAGGGTGTGATTCCAAATATTGATCCATTTCCTTCACATTGTCAAATTTCTGGGCATAGAGTTCCTGGTAGTATTCAGAGATGATCTCTTGTATCTCTGTGGGATCAGTTGTCATTTCTCCTTTATCACTTCTGATTGAGGTTACTAGAGATTTTACTTTTCTATTCCTCGTTAGTCTGGCCAATGGTTTATCTATTTTATTTATTTTTTCAAAAAACCAACTCCTTGTTTCATTAATTTTCTGAATGATTCTTTTGTTTTCAATGTCATTGATCTCTGATTTGATTTTGGATATTTCTTTTCTTCTACTGAGTTTAGGCTTAGATTGTTCTTCTTTTTCCAATTCCATAAGATCTCTTGTGAGATTGTTGATGTGCTCTCTTTCTGTTTTTCGAATGTAGGCATCTAAAGTGATGAATTCTCCTCTCAAAACTGCTTTTGCAGTATCCCAAAGGTTTTGGTAGCTTGTGTCTTCATTGTTGTTATGCTCAAGGAAGTTAATGATTTCCTGTTTTATTTCTTCGTGCACCCATCTGTTATTCAACAGAAGATTGTTTAATTTCCATGTCTTTGGGTGGGGTTGAGCATTTTTGTGAGAGTTGTGTTCCACCTTTAGTGCTTTATGGTCTGAGAAGATACAAGGTAAAATTTCAATTCTTTTGATTCTGTTGATATTTGTTTTGTGTCCCAGGATATGATCAATTTTGGAGAATGTTCCATGGGGTGATGAGAAGAATGTATATTCTTTATCTTTGGGGTGGAGTGTTCTATATGCGTCTGTCAAGCACAGTTGTTCTGAGGTCTCATTTAAATCTCTTATATCTTTGTTTAGTTTCTGTTTAGAGGATCTGTCCAGCTCTGTAAGATGAGTGTTAAAGTCCCCTGTTATGGGTATTATCAGATATCATATTCCTCAGACTGAGTAAAGTCTGTGTCAAGAATCTGGGAGCATTTAAATTGGGTGCATAAATATTTAGAATTGAAATGTCTTCTTGTTGTATTTTTCCCTTGACCAATATAAAGTGACCATCTTTGTCTTTTTTGACTTTAGTTGCTTTAAATCCACATGTATCTGAAAATAAGATTGCAACTCCTCTTTTCTTCTGAATTCCATTTGCCTGAAAAATTGTCTTCCAACCCTTGACTCAGAGCTTTAATTTGTCTTTTGAAGCCAGGTGTGTTTGTTGCAGATAGCAAAGATGGCTTGTGTTTTTTAATCCAGTCAACCAATCTATGTCTCTTCAGTGGGGAATTCAAGCCATTAACATTTATTGAGATAATTGATAAGTGTGGTAGTATTCTATTCATCTTATTTGGTGAGAGTTCATTGCTTAGTTTTATCTTTTGCATCAGTGTGGAGGTTAGGTTCTGTCCTTTAATTTCTGAGTGCTTACTTTGCTTCCGATCCATTGTGGTGGTCAGTGTGCAGAACAGGTTGAAGTATTTCCTGTAGAGCTGGTCTTGTTGTGGTGAATTTCCTCAATGTTTGTATATCCGTAAATGATTTGATTTCTCTGTCAATTTTGAAGCTTAGCTTAGCAGGGTGCAGAATTCTGGGCTGGAAATTGTTCTGTTTAAGTAGATTAAAGGTAGATGGCCATTGTCTTCTTGCTTGGAAAGTTTCATTAGAGAAGTCTGCGGTCACTCTGATGGATTTGCCCCTGTAGGTCAACTGGCACTTACTCCTGGCAGCTTGCAGAATCTTTTCTTTTTGTCTTGACTTTGGACAGGTTCATCACAATGTGTCTTGGAGAAGCTCTGTTAGGGTTGAGGTGACCTGGGGTCCGATAGCCCTCTGAAAGCAGTGTGTCAGAATCTTTGGTGATATTTGGGAAATTTTCTTTTATAATATTCTCTAGTATGGCTTCCATTCCTCTGGGGCATTCTTCTTCCCCTTCTGGATTTCCTATAACTCGTATGTTGGAATGCTTCATAAAGTCCCATAATTCTGACAGTGAACGTTGTACTTTCTCTCTCTTCTTTTCTGCCTCTTTTACTATCTGAGTTATCTCAAGAACTTTGTCTTCTACCTCTGAAATTCTTTCTTCTGCATGGTCTAACCTGTTGCTGATACTTTCCATTGCATCTTTAAGTTCCCTAATTGACTGTTTCAGTTCCTTCAGCTCTGCTATATCCTTTTTATATTCTTCATATCGTTCATCTCTTATTTGATTCTGTTTTTGGATTTCCTTTTGGTTATTTTCCACTTTATTAGCAGTTTCCTTCATTGTTTCCATCATTTCTTTCATTGTTTTCAACATGTGTATTCTAAATTCCCTTTCTGTCATTCCTAACATTTCTGTATAGGTGGAATCATCTGCAGTAGCTACCTTATGGTCCCTTGGCGGGATTGTTCTGGATTGGTTCTTCATGTTCCCTGGAGTTTTCTGCTGATTCTTCCTCATGAGTGGTTTCTTTTATCTGTTTCCTTGCCCTAATTTTCCTTTCACTTCCTCTTTCTCTTTAAGTTCTCGTGCCTGTGGACTAAAGGTTACAGGACCAGAGGGGTGAGAAGGTTGGATAGTAAAAAAGGGGATGAAAGAAAGGACGACCGAGTGATAAGAAAAAAAAGAAAGATAGAGAAAGAAGAGGGGGTGGGTAAAAGGAATATTGAGAAAAAGAGGAGAGGCACAGAAAGAGGGAGACTGAACAATGTAGGTGTACAGTAGGGTACTTTGACACAACCTTAAAAAAAACCCCACCTTCTGGGGGTACCCAGTTCGGTGGTTCCCTTGAGGTCAACAGCTCTTTGCTAATCTGATCAGACACAGTACCCCACCTCCACTCAGTAGAGAGGAAAGACAAAAATGCTATAAATCAAACCAAAACAAGCAAACAGAAAACTTTACGGGATAAAATTGGGTGAAAAGCCAAATAATAGCACTAGAAACACTAGCAAAAATGAAGTTCTAATTATTGAAAAAGACAGCAATGGGAAGTTATAATTAAACTAGAAAAATTGAGAAAGAAAAAGGATCTGTCTGGAAAAGGTTGAACTTATAAAACAAAACAACATCAACAACATCAAAATAAACAAAAAAAAACAACCAAACCAAAAAAAAAAAAAAAAAAAAAAAAAACACAACCAAACCAAAAACAAAGCAGTATGTATATGTTATTGAATATTGTGTGGGCAACACGTGGTCTTCTGGGGTATGAGATGTTAATCACAGTTCTGATACGACTAGAGGGTGCTGATTTCTCAAGCCCCAGCAGGTAGACACCCTAAATCTCTCTTCAGCCCACTTAAAAGGCACTTTGAACTTGTTCACTTGCTGAGCAGAAGCTTTCCCGGGAAAGTGCTTGTTGCTGGAATCACTGCTGAAGTGGCTATCCACTTACCCAGTGTGCCAAAACTGGTCTTACTCTGCCCCTGAGGGTTAGGGCTGCAAGGTGGCTCAGACCCCGCCCTTAGGCTACTTGGTCGCTGGGTTACCAGCTCCCACCCAATTCTAGCTCTGCAACCCTGAGGGCGGAGCTTGCCGGGGCAGATCGCTCACAATGGCTCCCTGTGACCCACGCCAAACACCATTAGCTCTGTCTGGCTCAACGGCTCAGACTGGGGCCCTAGACAATGGCCAAAGTTGTCCGCACTCCCGCTCAGGCTCTACCCAAGGCAGTTCAACTGAGTGCCAAGTCCAAAGACACCAAAACAGTTCACAGGCAAGGCCTTTCTGGTTTGCAGTCTTTCTGCTAGTGAACTTACAGTTGCGGGCGGTTTTAAACTGATTGAACACACGCGACCACTTGGCGGTTTTCCACTGTTTTAGTCCTCCTCTTGGGGTCCAGAAGTCTCTCGCTGACTCCCTGTATCCTCTCAGGGGTGATGATAGGCAGATCCCACCGGCCAGAGATGCCTGCAGTCCTATCTCCCCAGACTCACGGTGCCCAGATGCAAGGAAGCTGTTACTCGGCTGCCATCTTGCTCCACCTCTCCCGAAGAGAAAATGTTCTAAGAGGAGCTGAATCTCCAGCTGGTATCAGAGAACTGACAGAGGTCACTAAAACCAGCAGTCTTAATGCTGAGTCGGAACTTTTTTTTCCTTTTTAACTACTCTGTCCTCCCCAGCAACCCAGCGTATTAGGTAAATAGCAACCCAGTAAATATATATTGACCTGGTTGAATAAATCTTTAGTCTTCATTATGTAAGAAATTATGTAAGAAAAAAAGTTGGTTACGTCAGTGTCTACTCTGATCACTCTTAAGTAGTAGTTTTAAATTTTATTATTTTGAGCAATGGTGGCAGCCATGTCCAGGACGAGTGAGAGTTCCAACTTTCCTACTGCTCTGGGAGGCCTTGGGCACAGAGGGCGCGACGTCAGAGGAAAAAAACAGCCAGTAGCCTTGGGTCTTTCATTGAGGACGATGAGTTGGAGGAGTTCCCTGCTGAAGACTGGGCTGTTTAGGTGAAGATGCATGTGTCTGGGAGGATAACTGCCACGATGACAGTGTAGAGGATGACTTCTCCCGTCAGTTACGAGCTAACCTGGAGAAACTCGGTTCTAAGGTGGAGACTTCATAGCATCCAGAAGTGCTGACGTAACCTAAACTGGAACTGTTCATTAAATTCTTAGACAGAGAACCAAGGATGAAACTTAAAAATGTATGTGTATTTCATTATTTGATTTATTCATTCATTTATTTTTAGTTTTAAAAATGTATTTTTTAAATTTTTATCAAAATATCTAGAAGTCATTTTTGTATATAAGACAAGGACCACATTTGGGTTTCTTTTTCCCCCATATGGGTAGTCTAAAATGCCAGCACAACTTATTAAAAACACAATCCTTTTCTATTGTTATACAATACTACTTTTTAAATAAATCAAGCATCTATACATGTGTGAGTCTGTTTTTGCACTCTAGTCTGTTCCCCTGGTTTGTCTATCTTTGTACCAATGCCACACCTTGTGCCAGTAAGTCTTAACATCCAGTAGAGCAACTTATTTCTTGTCTTCAGTGTTGTTTTAGCTACATCTGGCTCTTTGCCATTCTATTTACATTTTGGAATCAGGATGTTGAGTTCCACAAAAAGTCCTGTTTTTATTGGGATTGCATTGAATTAATTTGGAAAGAATACACATCTTCACAATATGAAGAGGGGATGTTTCTTCATTGAGATAGGTCCTCTGTGGTATCTTTCAATCAAGATTTTGTAAGTTTTTCGATGAAGTCTTGAACATCTTTTGTCAGATTTATTCCTCGGCATCTTTGTTGTTGTCACTTTCGTAAATGGCATTTTTCTTTTTCTTTTTTTTCTTTTCATATGCATGTGTTTATTAGGTGATTTATTTTTGTTTTGTGACCAAAAATGTTTTGATCTAAAAAAATTTATTATTTTATCATTTTTAATTATTACGTATAAAATTTCAAAGTGCTCCTTTATTCATTTTTCCCTACTTTACTTTTCCCTATAGCACCTGTCTTCTAACATAGCATGTAATTTCTTTAAGCATTCACCAATCATAACATAAGCTCTGTGAAGGGTTTGTAATATTTTGGTTATTATTATATCTGCAACATCTACAGTGGAGCCAAACATGCATGTTTTAATAGTAAATGTTGGACAAAGGATTGAATCATTTTATTCTCAGAAAGACAGCTACAAAACAGCAACTTTATAAGAACTTATAAAGATGGAAGTGGAAAGAAAAAGAAAATAATAGACGTACTTTATTTCCTGGTTGAGGGCTCGGGGATTGATCTCAAAATTCAGTTAGTACTAGGAATTAGCTAATAAAGAGTCAGGGCGTTGTTAAAGCATCAAGAAAGGGCTCAAATATAAAAATGGGAATACAGAGGCACAGATCTGTTTTCATTAGAGTCCAAAGTTCAGATGCTGACATGAAGGAGAAAAGCAGAAATGGTACTAACTTATACTTCTTTTTTTTGCAGTTTTTGGCTAGGGCCGGGTTTGAACCCACCCCCTCCAGTATATGGGGCTGGCACCCTACTCCTTTCAGCCACAGGCACTGCCTCTAACTTGTACTTCTTGTTAGAAATTACACAAAATTGGTGACCTAGAGAAGTGGCTCTCAAACTTGATCCATACATCAGAATTACCTAGAAGACTTCTTAAAATAGAATACTGGACTCTATCACCAGAGTTGCTGATTAATAGGTCTAGAGTGAGGCCTAAGAATTTGGGTTTCTAACAAGTCCCCAGGTGATGCTGATGTTGCTGGTCAGGAGAATCACCATTTTGAAAACCACTGACATCTGTGATCCAGTAAAACATTTATAGAAGCAATTAAGGGATAAAGTAGTTAACTGTACTTACAAGGAAACTAGCTCACCATGAAGTCTGGTAGACAGATCATTGCTTAACTGCTATATTTATGTAGTCCTATGGTCACTACACTTTTAACCCCCTCCCCCCCCCATTAGGACCTGGGGAGTACACAGTGAATTTCACTTGTACTTTATAATGTAATCACTTTTTCAGTTTCAAAACAGTATGTTGAAATATCCTTGCCAATTTTTTTTTGTTGCAGTAGAGGGAGCTATAACCCAAATTTTGTGTATGAGTAAAACAGAATGAGGTTATTTTCCATTCCCATCTTTGTCCATTTGTCTTTTTTGGTTTTTAACTTTTAAAATCATCTTTATCAAAGTATTTTAAGTATACATTTCGTTGCATTTTGGCAAATGTGTAAGCCTGGGTAACTGCCACCCTTGTTAATGTCTAGAACTTTTCCATTCCAGGTTATAGTCAGTTCTACCCCATCCCCAAACTCCTATCTACTTTCTGTCACTATAGAACTCTAAAAATGCCTGTTCTAGAATTTCAAATAATTTTACAGTGTTAGACAAGAGGAAAAGGAGAGTTGCTGTTGAAAGGGTGTAGAATTTTGGTTTTACGAGATGAATAAGGTGAATGTACTTAGGACTGATGAACTGTACACTTAAAAATGGTTAAGCTGGGTATGGCGGCATATGCCTGTAGTCCCAGCTACTTGAAAGGCTGAGGCTGGAGGATTAGTTGAGCTCAGGAGTTTGACGCCAACCTGGGCAATACAGCATGACTTCGTCTCTTTAAAAAAGAGTAAGGATGGTAAATTATGTGTTTTTTACCACAATAAATTTTATTTTGTATCTAACACATTTCCAGCATAATATTTTTTAGGTTAATTTATGTTGCATTTATCAGTTATCCATTCTGTTTTATTGATGAGCGGTTGTTTGGGTATACCCATTTTGTTCATTCACTTTTTGATGGTTCATTAATCGTATGTTTTTTGAAGGGATCAGAAAAATAAAAGGAATTGTTTATTTACCATTTGATTACACTTAAGTATCTTGCTCTTTAATTTTTTCTTTCTAGTAATTTTTTAAATTTTTCCCTTAAAAGTAATTTTATCTAATTTGCTTTCATATTTTTAATATGGTGCTTTTTCCCCAGATTAATATGAGGGTACAGATGATTAGGTTACATTGTTTGCATTTGGTAGGTAGGGTCCAAGTTGTAATTGTGCCTTTACCCAGGAAGTGTGCCATATATCCCTACACCCTGGTACTTGGGTGAGAACACACCAATCCCCTCCCTTCCTCTTTTCTCCACCCCGCTTGAGTTTGTGTTTTTCTCTTGTGTGGGTGTGTATTTGTTCATCTACTGCAGCAGTTCTCAACCTGTGGGTCACAGAATTAGGAAGGTTGAGACCACTGTTCTACTGGTTTCATGTTAGTATCAAGTATTGAGTACATTGAATTCTTGCTTTTCCATTCTTATGATAATATGATACTTTTTAAAAAAGCAGAAATGTAGGAGCTAAAGCTGTGGCAAAAGTCTTCTCAAAACTCAAGTAAATATTGTCACCTGCAGTTTATTGTCCTTTGTCCTGGTTTTAAAAAAATTCCATCAGGACTTCTAGTTCTCCTTTTGCAAACAAATTTTTCTTGATACTTACCCTGGATTGCTAATTAGGTGCTTTTTTTTTTTTTTTTTTGCAGTTTTTGGCCGGGGCTGGGCTTGAACCCGCCACCTCCGGCATATGGGGCCAGCGCCCTACTCCTTTGAGCCACAGGTACCGCCCCTAGGTGCTTTTTAAAAGAAAGAATATGTTAGTATTATAAAGAAAGCTAGTAATACATGAATAAAAGATTTGTGATACAGCAAATACACCAACTTGTAGCATACTTGTAAGTATATATGAGTTTCACTATGCAGTTCTTTTAACTTTTCTATTTGAAGGTTTGATAATAAAATATTGGGGAGAAAGGGAGAAATATATACAGGACAAGTATATTTACTGATGTTGTTATCATATCCTCTCATACTTATGGTTCTCTTATTTACTGTTACCCGCATTTGCCTCTGACAGTCTCAATATAAGCAAAAGACTGCATAGTTAGCTAGCTATCAGACTGTTAAAGCTAATTCCTCAGTGGTCATGGTTTTGAAGTAAGTTTAAAGACAGTTCTAATAGTGGTTTTGTCACTAAAGCATCAAAAATAGTATGACTTTTAAGTTTGTAAGCAAAAGTGTCTAAGAGATATATTTGGGAGAGAAAGGGAACTCAAAAGGGAACATTGAGGGTGAGGATTCTTGGATAAGGGAAAAATAGGCAGAAGGGGGGAAACTGAAGAAACAGCCACTGTTCCCTTCTGTTTATCTTTTGTCTTGTTAGTAAATGGATCATGAGAGGACTGTTTTTCCAACTGGATAAGAAAAGTAGCATCAAGTTCCCCATTCTCTGCTATTCTCTGCTCACTTACCTCTGGAGGCAAACTAAGTCAAATCAATACCTATTTATTAAGAAACTGCTTTCTCAGAATTGTGCTGTTTGAGAATTAAAGTGTGTGGAACAACTTTTTGGAAAGAACTATGGAGAAGGGCCAGGCTGGGTGGCTCACGCCTCTGATCCCAGTACTTTGAGAGACTGAGGCAGGTGGATTGTTTGAGCTCAAGTTTAAGACCAGCCTGAGCAAGAGTGAGACCCCGTCTCTAAAAAAAAAGTAGCTCGGTATTGTGGTGAGTACCTATAGTCCCAGCTGTTAGGCAGATTGAGGCAAGAGGATCCCTGGAGCCCAAGAGTTTGAGGTTGCTATGAGCTGTGATGTCATGGCACACTACAAAGGGCAACAAAGTGAGACTCTGTCTCGAAAATAAAAAAGAACTATGGAGAATCCTCAAAGAGCTGAAAGTAGACCTTTCATTTAATCCCACAATCCCATCGCTAGATCTCTACCCAGAAGAAAAAAAAAATCATTTTACCATAAGAACATTTGCATTCAAATGTTTATAGCAGCTCAGTTCATAATCACAATGATGTGGAAACCACCCAAGTGCCCATAAGTCCATGAATGGATTAATAAACTGTGGTATATGTATACCATGGAATACTATTCAGCCGTAAAAAGATGGAAACTTCACATCTTTAGTATTTAGCTAGTTGGGGTTGAAGAACAGTCTCCTTAGTAAAGTATCTCAAGAATGGAAAAACAAGCATCCAATGCATTCAATATTAATTTGAAACTAGTCGACAAACAACTGCACACCCACGTGAGAGGAAAAACACAAATGCAAGAAGGGGGTCAAGGCCTCAGTAAGCTCCCACCTAGTGCATACAATATAAGGGTATATGGCACACCTCCTGGGTGAAGGACTCAGGTGCAACTCTGACTTTTCCTAACAAATGCAAACAAGTGAGCTAACTGTGTGCATCCTTACATTAATCTGAAATTAAAATAAATGATAAAATATATGAAACATATGAAGGCTGTCCAGAAAGTATTTATCCATATAATTTGAAAAATAGTATTAATAGTGGCTGGAACTCTGCACTCACCCCTTGTATATACTACCGATGAGGAGCTTGAAGTCTAGTTAAGAAATCTAGGCATGGACAAATTTAATAGAAATAAAAAGTATGTACGGTATACATTTGGCCTCCTTGTATCCCTGGGTTCTACATTCATGGATTCAACCAACCATAGATTAAAAATATTCCAAAAGAAATTAACTTTGTACTGAACATGTACATACCTTTTTCTTGTCATTATTCCCTAAATAATATAGTATAAAAACCATTTACATAGCATTTATATTATATTAGGTATTATGAGTAATCTAGAGATGAATAAAGTATATGGGAAGATGTGGATTGGTTCTATGCAAATGCTGTGCCATTTTATAACAGGGACTCGAGCATACAAGGATTTTGGTATCTATGAGAAGTCCTGGAAACAATCCTCCATGGGAACTGAGGGACAGCTATACTTGATGCTAAATAGAATATAAATGTTTTAGGAATTCAGAGAAGGAAACTTTGGTGAGGGCTAGAGCAGTCGTGAAGAAAGACTGAAATGATGCTGACTATTATGTAAGATGTTAATAGGTCAGGTAAAACAGAAAGTCTTTTCTTTGTGAAGAGAGGGGTCCAGCTTCAGAAAATTACTTAAAAAAAAAAAAAAGTAAGAAAAGAAGACCAACTCAAGTGTATTCACTTGGAGAAGTAGTAGAAAATAGAATCCCAGCATCAAAATCAGGGTGGCAACTAAGGATGATCCTTAAGGACATCAAGCTAAGAGAAATAAGCCAGTCACAGAAAGAAGACTGTATGATCCCACTTACATGAGAGATCTAAAAAAGGTCACATTTGTAGAAAGAGAAAGTAGATGGTGACTACTAGGGACATGGAGCTGTAAAGAGAAAGAACCTAGGAGACCTGCCTGAGATGAGGGAGAGAATTAAAGGAGGTTTTTGGCCTTCACACAGGGCCAGGAGCAGTGCCTGTTGCTAGAAACCTGACTCGAAAAATTCATAGTTCAGGGGCTCCAGGGAGAGTACACAGAAGGTTCTGCCTCAGCATTGGGGAATAATCTTTTGCTTTTGGATCTACATAACAAGAAATGAAAATAAAACTTGAAAGGATCAAACTGTTTCTAATTACCCAACTATATATCTGAACAAAATTTAAGATTTATAAAAATATAAAAATACTCAGTACCCAAAAAGGTAAAATTCACAATGTCTGGCATCTAGTTAAAAATTACTGTGTATGCAAAGAGAACATAAAATATAACTAGTAATGAGAAGGACCAGTGGAAATCAACTTAGAACTAATACAGATAATTACAGTTAGCATACAGTGATATTACAATGGCTTTGATAAATATGTTCTATATAGGGAAAAAGTTAAGGGGAGACATGGGAGATATAAAAACCCAAACCAGATTTCTAAAAACAAAAACTATAATTTCTGAGTTAAAAAATAGACCAGATGAGATTACTACCCCGTTTCCCCGAAAATAAGACATCCTCCAAAAGTAAGACCTACTTACAGGAAAGATAAGACGTCCCCTGAAAATAAGACCTAGTGCGTCTTTGGGAGCACACCTTAAAATAAGACACTGTCTTCTTTTCGGGGAAACAGGGTAGCATATTAGCCATTCCATAAGTAAAAATTAGTAAACTTAAAGACTTATAATAGAAATTATCCAAAATGAAATAAGAACAACAAAAAGTCTTAAAAAGAACATCAGTGAGTTGTGTGACAGCTTAAGATGGCTTAAAATATATAAAATTGGAATCTCCAAAGAAGAGAACAGAGATGAACAAAAAAATACTTGAAGAAATAATGGCCTTTTTCCAGACTTAATGTAGAGTATACACCCACAGATCCAAGAAGTTTCAAAAACTCTAAACAAAAAACATTAAGAAAACTTCATCATGGTACATTATAATCAAATTGCTCAAAACCAGTGATAAAGGAAGAAAACTTCAAAGCAATTAGAGGAAAAAGACAAGCTAGTTAAAAAGGAACAAATAGGGGGGAGGAGACAAGATGGCTGACTGAAGCCAGCTTTACACAGAGGCTTCCGTCCAGTAGGAGAGTTAAAGGACAAAAATTCAGCAAGTAACCTGGTGGATTTGAGCTGCATTAAGAGAGAAGGTTGAGGAACGCACGTCAACCCCGCTGAGGTGAGCTGCGACCACAAGGATACAAACAAAAGGTACAAAATCCATCACCAAGTGGACAGGAGACCCCCCCCATGAGAATGGCTCAGAGTGCCCCACAAACAATCGGGCAGAGTTCAAAGGTCCTCCCACTACACTCCACGGGAGAGACCCTCTAAAAACTGGACCTACCTCCCCTACTAGGGTGCCACGGCGTCCTCCTGCCAGGCATAAAACTGTATAAACTGTATATAGTCTCTACCTGGAATTCTGAGCTCCCAGCACTCGCCTTCACTCACACTGAGGTCTGGAGACCAGTCCCGGTCAGCGGAGAGGGGACCGCACCGGAGTGGCAGTTCCCTGAGGCACAGTGCAACAGCTGTCTTTTGGTGACAATACCGCCAGGCATAAAAATGTAAAGCTGTGTGTGTTCTCTGCCTGCAACCCCAGGCTCCCAGCGCTCCCCGCATTCCCCTCTGCTCTCGCTCCAAGGTCTGGAGGCCTGTTCCCCAGGGGTCCAGACTCTTGGGCGATTGCTCGAGGGGTGTAGACAGTGCTGGGCTGCAGCCAGTCGGTGCAGACTCTGGGGTATGGGAGCGGAGAGAGGACGGTTGGCTGGAAGGGAGCTACACCGGAGCAGCGGTTGCCTGAGCCATAAAACAGCAGCCCTCTTTTGCTAGCAATATGGCTCACTACTGATTATTCTGAAGCCACACCCCTTGTCTCCCTGGGCAACCAGTGACTCTGAGTATAGGATTTGCGTGAGGCAACTCCAACTTGCAAACTGGGGAAACTCCCAGGGCGGGGCTGACCCAGAGGTCCGCTTTACTAAACCTAAGACGCACCTGGCCCTCAGGGGATCGTCAGCCTATAGACAATACAAGAGCAAAGACAAGCTGATTTAAAACTCAATTCAGGTTCTCTTCTGCAGGGGAACCGCAGAGTGTTCTGTTCTGTTCTGTCAGTAACATTAATCAGGGGCGAGACTGGACCTGAGTGAAAACCCCCCAACCTTCATCAAGCACTTGAGGTTGTCAGGCCTCACCTCCTCCTGCTAGAGAGAGGCAGAGCGCAGTGGCCTGGCAGACATCATTGTGATTCAGGCAGGTGCAAACTCGTAGAGTGCCGATTCACTACAGGCAACTGGGTCAGCCAACTGCAGGGCTATCAATGACTGGGTGTGACAGCGGTGCAAGGTGGGGAAGGAGGCATCAACCTTCCTAGACTGATCTATTGGCTGGGTGGCTCCTCTTGATGCAGCACTGGAGCAAGCCACACCAGAATAGTCACCAGACCTCTGTGATTCAGTTTCCAGAGACCTCTTAAACTCTCTCACCTGAGACAGGTGCAAACTGAGACAGTTGATTTGGACTTTTTTAACTGAACCAATCGCCTGAGGACAAATCGCCTGAGGTGGCCTGGGTGCACAGTGGTAGGAAGGTTTGATTTTTCTTTTCCAGTTGTTTTCCAGTAGGGTGTGGGGTGACTTAATTGCTGATATTTCTCCACAGCTGAGACTTCAATCCAGAGTATCTGTTTCACTAGGGTGGAACATAAACCAGCTGAAAACAAGACAGAACCACTTAGCCCCACCACACCAGACAGGGCCCCAGTTTCGCAGGCCACAAAACCTGTACAGGCCCTCGACAAAGCCCCAGGGAAAAAAATCAAAGGGAGTAAAACAACCATGGGGTGGAATCAGCAGAAAAACTCTGGTACATGAATAAACAGAATAGATCAACCCCCCCCAGCCCCCCGCCAAGGAAAGATATGGCAGATGCAATTGAAGATCCCATTCATAAACAACTCGCTGAGATGTCAGAAATCGAATTCAGGATTTGGATTGCAGACAAGATTAACAAAGTGGAATTAGGAATTCGAGGAGAAATTCAAAAGTTGTCTCAAGAATTTAACAAATTTAAAGACAAAAACCACCAAAGACTTGGACACACTGAAGCAAGAATTTGCAGCCCTCAAAGATATGAAAAATACAATAGAATCCCTCAGCAACAGAATGGAGCAAGCAGAAGAAAGGATTTCTGACATCCAAGATAAAGCCTTTGAACACTCCCAAACTCTCAAAGAGGAAGAGAAATGGAGAGCAAAAATGGATCATTCTTTCTGAGAGCTCTGGGATGATTCGAAGAAGGCGAATATCTGAATCATAGGAGTTCCAGAAACAGATGAAGTGGCCTCGCTGGGCACAGAGGCCCTTCTGCATGAAATTATGAAAGAGAATTTTCCAGACATGCCTAGAGATTCTGAAATTCAGATAGCAGACAGCTTCAGAACCCCAGCACGACTCAACCCCAATAAGACATCCCCCAGGCATATCATAATTAACTTCACCAAAATTAATATGAAGGAGAAAATCCTCAAAGCTGCCAGGAGAAAGAAAACCATTACCTTCAAAGGGAAGAATATTAGAATGACTGCAGATCTCTCTGCTGAAACTTTTCAAGCCAGAAGAGGGGGGTCACCAACTTTTAATCTTCTAAAGCAAAATAACTTGCAACCCTGGATCTTGTATCCAGCTAAACGGAGTTTCATTTATGATGGAGAAATTAAAGACTTTAATGACATTCCTATGTTGAAGAAATTTGCCATAACCAAACCAGCTCTTCAGGATATTCTCAGACCTATCCTCCATAACGACCAACCCAATCCTATACCACAAAAGTAAACTCACTCAGAAACTTCGGATCAAACTCCAATTTCCACACTGGCGAAAGGATTAAAAATGCCCACTGGACTTTTGAAAAACTCGATTCCCAAAACTTCACCACACTTATCAATATTCTCCATTAAAGTGAATGGCTTAAACTGTCCTCTAAAGAGGCATAGGTTAACTGACTGGATACAAAAACTCAGGCCAGATATTTGTTGCATACAAGAGTCACATCTTAACTTAAAAGATAAATACAGACTCAGGGTGAAAGGATGGTTGTCATATTCAGGCAAATGGTAATCAGAAAAAAGCAGGTGTTGGAATTTTATTTGCAAATACAATAGGCTTTAAACCAATAAAAGTAAGGAAGGACAAGAATGGTCACTTCATATTTGTTGAGGGTAATACTCAATATGATGAGATCTCAATTATTAGTATCTATGCACCCAACCAGAATGCACCTCAATTTATAAGAGAAACTCTAACAGACATGAGCAACTTGATTTCCTCCAGCTCCATAATAGTCGGAGATTTCAACACTCCTTTGGCAGTGTTGGATCGATCCTCCACCAAGAAGCTGAGCAAAGAAATCTTAGATTTAAACCTAACCATCCAACATCTGAATTTACCAGACATCTACAGAACATTTCATCCCAAAACAAAACTGAATACACATATTTCTCATCAGCCCATGGAACTTACTCCAAAATCGATCACATCTTAGGTCAGAAGTCTAACCTCAGTAAATTTAAAGGAATAGAAATTATTCCATGCATTTTCTCTGACCACCATGGAATAAAACTTGAGCTGAGTAACAACAGGAATCTGCGTACTCATACAAAAACATGGAAGTTAAATAACCTTATGCTGAATGATAGCTGGGTCAGAGATGAGATTAAGAAAGAAATTGCCAACTTTTTGGAACAAAACAACAATGAAGACATGAACTATCAGAACCTCTGGGACACCGCAAAGGCAGTTCTAAGAGGGAAATTTACAGCACTGCAAGCCTTCCTCAAGAGAACAGAAAGAGAGGAAGTTAACAACTTAATGGGACATGTCAAGCAAACGCATTAGCAAGAATAGAACAAGGGATCCCATCACAGGCTGGGCAAGGGATTTGAAGAGAAACTTCTCTGAAGAAGACAGGCGCGCGGCCTTCAGACATATGAAAAATGCTCATCATCTTTAATTATCAGAGAGATGCAAATCAAAACTACTTTGAGATACCATCTAACTCAAGTGAGACTAGCCTATATCACAAAATCCCAAGACCAGAGATGTTGGTGTGGATATGGAGAAAAGGGAACACTTCTACACTGCTGGTGGGAATGCAAATTAATACATTTCTTTTGGAAAGAGATATGGAGAACACTTAGAGATCTAAAAGTAGATCTGCCATTCAATCCTGTAATCCCTCTACTGGGCATATACCCAGAAGACCAAAAATCACATCATAACAAAGATATTTGTACCAGAATGTTTATTGTAGCCCAATTCATAATTGCTAAGTCATGGAAGAAGCCCAAGTGCCCCTCCATCCACGAATGGATTAATAAATTGTGATATATGTACACCATGGAATATTATGCAGCCTTAAAGAAAGATACCTCTTTCATGTTTACATGGATGGAGCTGGAACATCTTCTTAGTAAAGTATCTCAAGAATGGAAGAGAAAGTACCCAATGTACTCAGCCCTACTATGAAAATTAGGGTTTTCTCATGAAAGCTATAACCCAGTTACAACCTAAGAATAGGGGGAAGAGGGAAAGGGAGGGGAGAGAGGGGGGAGGTGGGTAGAGGGAAGGGGATTGGTGGGATTACACCAGCAGTGCATCTTACAAGGGTATATGTGAATCTTGGTAAACGGTCTGTGAAGCTAGTGAAAGATGCCCCATGATTATATCAATTTACACAGCTATGATTTAATAAAAAAAATAAATAAATAAAAGGAACAAATATAAGAATGATAGCTGAGGAATAATCATGAGATTTTAAAATTCTCTCCTGTTATAGAAAGTTGAAGGGATTGAAATAATTTTACAAAGGATCTTGTTGTCAGAGCATCTCATGAATTTGATAAAAAGAAAAATATTTTCCACTTAGGATTGACTCAGAATGCTGAATAATCAAGAATTTACTATAAAACAACAAAAGAAGCTCATCAGATGACCTAATAAAAATACATAATTTAAAAAATGCTCAAAAGGTATCAAAGTGAACCACCTGAAAATAAAAGAAAACCTTATTATTTAGCAGCAATGGGTAATGAATATTTGAGAAAAGATAAAACTTTGTACTTTTCCCATTGTTTTTGGAAAATCTCTATTCATTAATCACTTTTACATGTGTGTATATATATACACTAATAAAAATGTTACCAAAGAGGATAAGGTATATTGTAAATTGTGTATGGTATCATGATTCAGCATAGCAACTGGGCCACATTTTTTGTGAGGTGAAACCATTCTGTAAAAAGTAAAACTATTAGCACAAAAAGGCAAAATTGATTAAATAAATAAATAAAACAATAGGAGGAGAAAACTTTTACAAAAGGAATGAGCAAGTTCTTATCAGAAACGAAAACTGTGAACTCATGTAGGTAGGTATAACTAAACATGATTTTCTCAAACCAGATTTAACAACATATTCAGCAGGTAATACATAATGTACAAGTGGATGTATCCCAAGTGTGGATGGTTGATTGAACATTTGAAAATCAGTCAATGAACAAAGAAAATTGTATGACCACCTCAAGACAGAGAAGAATCCTTTTGAAACATCTAACATCCATTTCTGATACAAATTCTCAGCATACTAGGAAAAGAAGGACGTGTATGAAAAACCTGTAGTTAACATCATACTGAAAAACCGAATTTGTTTACTGCACGGTTATGAACAAGACAAGGACATCTGCTCTATTCACTTCTGCTACGTTGTATTAGAGATTGTAGCTGATGCAGACAAAAAAAAAAAAAAAAAAAAAAAAAAAGAAGAAGAAGAAGAAGAAGAAAAGAAAGAAAGACTTCCAGAGTAGAAAAAAAGAAAAACTATCTTTTTAAATAGAGACTGTGCTCATCTACGTAGAAAATCCTATGGAATTTACCAAAAAGGTACTAAAGCTAATAAGTGAATTTAGCAGAGTAAACAGATAAAAGATTAGTGTCTTAAAATCAATTGTAAATGCTGGCAATGAGCAATCAGAAATTGGAGCTATTAATTACAAAAATCACAATAAGATATTCACAATAACATAGAGATAGGGACTATTTGGGGGTAAGTCTTGATAAAACCTGAAAAATCTGTACCCTGAACACTAACATCATTACTGAGAGAAATTAAAGAAACCCTAAATAAATGGAGAGGTACACTCTGTTCATGGTTCTGAAGATTTGATGATTTTAAGTCTCACCAAATTGATAAATTCTGGGTGATCTCAATCAAAATCCCAGAAACTATTTTTTTGGTCGAAATTGACAATCTGTTTCTAAATTTCATATGGAAATACAAAGGAGCTAGAATAACCAAAACAAGTTTGAAAAGGAACAAAGTTGGAAGCCTAATACTGATTTGAAAACTTAAAATGAAATTGTAAAATTTTCCAAACAGTGTGATATTGACGTGATGACAGACATGGACCATTAGGGCAGGAACTGATGTCTGACAAAGGTAATTCAGTGAGAAAGGATAGGCTTAGAAGGTTCTGGAACAACTGATGTCTGACAAAGGTAATGCAGTGAGAAAGGATAGGCTTAGAAGGTTCTGGAACAATTGGGTTTCTCTAATCATATACAAAACTCAAAATGGATCATAGACTAGATGTAAAGCTTAAAAAATACAACTTTTAGAAGGAAACGTAAGAGAAAATCTTTGTGATCTTAGGCTAAGCAAAGATTTCTTAGCTATGACACAAAAGCATAATCCATAAATCAATCAATTGGTCTCAAAATTGAAAACATTTCTTCTTTGAAAAACATTGTTAAGAGAATGAGGAAAGCCACAGACTGGGATCAAATCTTTGCAAAGCATTTATTTGATAAAGAATTTATACCTAGAATATTTGAAGAATTCTCAAAAGTCAACAATAACATGCAGTCCAAATAAAAACCAGGTAAAAGATCTGAGCAGACAATTCACCAAAGATAATATAAGGATGACAAATAAGCACATGAAAAGATACTTAACATCAGTAATATAAATTAAAACTACACATCTATTAGAATGTCAATCAAAGTAGACCCTCACCTGAAGTTGCGGTGCCTTTTCCTTTTTTTTTTTTTTTTTTTTTTGTAGAGACAGAGTCTCACTTCATGGCTCTCGGTAGAGTGCCATGGCATCACACAGCTCACAGCAACCTCCAACTCCTGGGCCTAAGCGATTCTCTTGCCTCAGCCTCCCGAGTAGCTGGGACTACAGGCGCCCACCACAACGCCCATCTATTTTTTGGTTGCAGTTCAGCCGGGGCCGGGTTTGAACCCGCCACCCTCGGTATATGGAGCCGGCACCTTACCGACTGAGCCACAGGCTCCGCCCACCTTTTCCTTTTTGATGTTAAACTTTTCATGTTGCTGTGTAAGGCATGGAATTTATTATAAACAACTCTCCAAGAAAATCATGGAGATTCTAATTACTGGGTATTATGTGTGTGTGACTCTGTCCCTTCCAAAATTCAAGTGTTGTCAATGTGATATTATTACCAAAAGGGACCTTTAAGAGGTGATTAGGCCATGAGGGTTTCTCACTGAAGAATGTGATTTGGCACTCTTATTAAAGGGCTCTAGGGAGTTCATCCTGCTTGCCCTTTCATCTTCCACCCCACGAGGACACAGGGCTCCTTCCCTCTGGAATGCAGCCTTGTCAGGGCCAAAACTGCCTACATCTTGATCATGGACTTCCCAACCTCCATAACTATGAGAAGTTAATTCCTGTTCTTTATAAATTGCCCATTCTTGGGTATTTTTTATAGCAATACAAAACAGACTAAGATACTGGGGGATAAAAATAAAAATAAAATCTCCTGCTAGTCTAGAAAAATCTGTTCACGTATGTAACAGAGAAAGAAAACAGTTTCATTATTGAATGAATATTAAACTAGATCACAATTCACATTACAGGCAGTCCACTCATGGAGATTGCAAAGACAGAAAGAGATCTCACCTTTCTGTATAACCAGGCAGATACAATCCATTACGTACATATTCCGAAGATAAATGATAGCATGTCCTTTTATAAGAGTACTTGATAGCACCATTTATTACACACAGTTCATTCTGAATTCACATGGTAAGTGGGTTGGCCATTTATCCAAAGGAAAAAAAATAAAACTTTCTGTCTTTCTGACAAGGAGGTAGTTACAATTTAGAGAAAGATACCTGAGCTAACATCCAGCAGTGACCCGGAGATAGGGATGCTATCTTCTGGATATTTATATTTCAAAGACATGGCTTCTGGGCCTTCAAATACACCTGGGTTGTAGAGCTCACTAAAGTCTTATTTAGGTTTTAAAAAGATTTGCATACATATCAGTGAGGCAATTTACAAGTTTTCTCAAAGCAAGATGTAAGAAAATGGAGAGAAGAAAAGGTCTCTCCCTTTTGCTACGAAAAAATTTAATATTTTTTTATTTAACTTTATGAAACCTAGAACTGAATTGACCACCTTTTTTACTATCTATCTCTGGGCTGTTAGAGGCAAAGTCATCCCAGTTTATTTAACCTGTGAAGGCAGAGGAAAATAAATTCTCCCCATCTCCCTTAGATCTGAAGACAAAGCCTAAACCAGTGGTTTTTTTTATTTTTTATTTTATTAAATCATAGCTGTGTACATTAATGTGATCATGGGGCATCATACACTAGTTTCATAGACCATTCGACACATTTTCATCACACTGGTTAACATAGCCTTCCTGGCATTAATGCCGTGGCCCTTTAATACAGTTCCTGTGAATCACCACCCACAGGTTGAGAACCACCAGCCTAAACCATTGTAGCATACCAGAAATGCCTGCTTCCTCCAGATAATTGTAAAATTATGTACGTGTTCCATTTGAATCCATTATATGCCTACATTTGTTTTAATATTTTTTTCTTATGCCTTATTCCCCAGAAACAAAGATTTGAGGAAGATGTCAGGGAAGGCAGAGAAGAACAAATCTTTTGGAAAGGATATGATTATATGTTTTATTGCATCATCTTTTAGAATATAATTTCCGCTGAGTATCTTCAGTTCAATTTGATGGGTTTTTTAAATCAGTCCATTCCAAAAGACAGCATTTAGGCATTAGAACTATAAATGAAGTGGAAATTTAAGTAAATTATAAATGAAGTGGAAGATTTAAGTAAATTATTTTTCAAACAATGTAAGTTTTCCTTATGAGTTACATGTCCTAATGCAAGCCTTTTTTAGAGTTGTAACCTCTGTAACATGCTGAACATTGCTGTTGCATTGGTAGTTGTAAAAAAGAATTAAAAAGTCCTCAGGGTTATTAAAGGACTAAGTAAGAGCAACTTGGTGGGTAATTCTTATAATCTTAGCATTTCAAAATAGATTCTTGAGATTTGTTGACTTCTTTCTGTAAAACTTTTCTATTTTTGGTGACAACCAAAACTTAATTTGAGATAACTTCTGGTACTACCACCTCTGAATGTCTTGATCTTTAGATAAGAGAAAGATAAAATATGCATGTGAATAGCATTTAAAAATAGCTGTAAAGAGTAAGCAAGAACTAAAAACATCAGGTAAACTATGAGGTACTCAGAAGCACCTTTTTATATGCTTTTACAGGCTTTTGTCAATGTCATTTGTCATCTGTCGTCTAACTTTTAACTTATTGCAAAAAATATCCTTGCTAGAGGAAGAAAATCTAGTACTTTGATAGTTGATTTAGATTGTAGACCAGTGGTTCTCAACCTTCCTAATGCTGCGACCCTCTAATATAGTTCCTGTTGGTCGCAACCCACAGGTTAAGAACTGCTGCTGTAGACTTTTCTCAACTTGCACAGCAAAGATCACACTACTTAATTTATTTTAATACAAGTCAAATATTTTAAATTTAAATCAGTGATAGTGTACCATATCATAGAATGTATAATTCAAAGTTAAAAAGAGTTGGTCAGCTATTTTACTTTAGTTTCAAACATTGATTTTTGTCATAAATTTTGATATTCATAATGAAACACATATATTTAGATACAAAGTCTAGCATCCCCTGTTTTCTAGGGATTATTTGATTCTCCAAGAAGTGATCAGTCTTGTTCCAAACCCCAGAAATGAGCAGCAGTGCTTAATGGCAAGGAACAGCAGTCCCAAATCTTTTGGGCACCTGGGACCAGTTTCTTTCTTTCTTTCTTTCTTTTTTGAGACAGAGTTTCATTTTGTTACCCCATATAAAGTGCTGTGGCGTCATAGCTCACAGCAACCTCAAACTCAGGCTCAAGCGATTCTCTTGCCTCAGCCTCCCAAGTAGCTAGGACTACAGGTGCCCACAAGGCCCGGCTATTTTTAGAAACAGGGTCTTGCTCTAGCTCAGGCTTGTCTCTAACCTGTGAGCTCAGGCAGTCCACCTGCCACGGCCTCCCAGAGTTCTAGGATTATAGGCGTGAGCCACCGAACTTGGCCCTTTGGGACCAGTTTCATGGAAGACAAATATTCTGAGAATGGGGTGGATGGTTTTGATATTAAACTGCAAGCAAGTGATTTATTATGGTCTGTGTGCAGTCAAAGCTCTCTGTCAATGATAATCTGTATTTGCAGCCACTTCCCAGCACTAGCATCACCACCTCATCTCCATCTCAGATCATTAGGTATTAGATTCTCATAAGGAGTGTGCAGCCTAGATCCCTCACTTGCACAGTTTATAGTAGGGTTCACGCTGCTGTCAGAATCTAAATGCTGCGCATCTGACAGGAGGCAGAGCTCAGGAGGTGATACCAGTGATGGGGAGTGGCTGTAAATACAGATGAAGCTTTGCTTGCTGCCTGCTGCTCAACCTCCAGCTGTGCGGCCAGGTTTTTAACAGGCCACAGACTGTTACAGTATGACCCAGCCTTGGGCAAGGGGACTGCAGTTGTAGAGCGTAGGAATAGAAGTTGTGTTAGTTTCCTAAGGCTGCCATAGCAAATTACCACCAACTTGATGGCTTAAAATGACAGAAATTTATTCTCTCAGGATTCTGGAGACCAGAATTCCAAAATCAGGTACCTCTAAAGAGAATTCCTTGGCTTGTCGCAGCACAACTTGAATATTTACCTCCATCTTCGCGTGGCCACCTTCCCTGTGTGTCTCTAGGTCCAAATCTCTCTCTCCTTTTTCTTATAAAGACGTCAGTTGTTGGATTTAGGGTCCACCTTAAGTTCAGGAAAATTTTATCTTGTGATCCTTTAAACAAAATTGCAAAAGCCCTATTTCCAAATAAGGTCACGTTCTGAAATTCCAGGTGAACACAAATATGGAATGGGGGTGCTGTTTAATCCACTACAGTTTTTAAGATTCTTTTATTTAAGAGATGATTTTAAAATAATAACAATATCACTTTCTATTATCTAAAACTTTCACATTTATTATTGTACTGATTTTCATAACATTGTTTACATGGAAAGGAATCATACTTTAGGAAATTCTGTATTTTTTTCTTTCTGATCCTTCGCTCACTTCTCCCACAAGTGGTAAGATTGGGAGATAGCTGACACCTTGTAGCCCACATTTAACCCGGAGGCAGGGAAACGGCATGGAGTTGTTCAGAACATAGCTGCCTTGGACATGCATGCACCCAGGACGCCAAGCCTGATGCTCTGGTCTCCCTGCCATAAGCAGACCAAGCGGAATCTCTTGCTATGTCCAGCCAAGTTTGTGTTTCCATTTAATAGTTCCAGCTTCTCTGCCTGCGAGCTGATGGGTAAATTAGAGTTAGGCATCTCAAGGTCTGGGATTGAAGAGTGAAGTAGGAGGCCCTATTGCTCTCCATTCTAGCTTTGCGAGTCACAAAGTTGATATGTAATTTCCATTTACCTCAGTGCTATATGTTTTTACTTTGTCTTCCAATGCTCTGACAGTAATTCAAATAGATATTACTATGCCTATTTTTTTGTTTCCTTTTTTTTTTTTTTTTACTATGCCTAGTTTAAAAATAAATTCTTTACTGAAGCCACATAAAGCCCACCTAGTTATTACAATGATCAGGAGTTAGAACCCAAGCTTGTCTGGCTATATATGGTTGGGTTTTTATGTTCACTTTGATGACCCCCTAATAGAATTGAGAGCGGAAGTTTTCCGACATTATAGGTAAGGATCATTGTGTATATTGACAGTCAACATTTTTTAATTTCCAAGTGACTACTGTGGCTGACAGTGTTCATGGAGAGGTCAGGATCCTTGCCTTCATATAAATAGCTATATTACCTGTTAAGAGTAGTTAATAAATTATGAAACTTCTGTAAATATATAGTTTCCAAAACCTTTTTTTAACAGCTCACCACACCTGCATCAATAACTGAAAAACTATAGCTACCAATGTATTAAGAGGGTATTGTAAAAGTCTTTATTTATTCAAATGGTATACTTTGATCATTATTTAATAAATATGGATTTTGTTTATTATTTAAATTGTTTAATAAATATGGATTAATTCCTAGTTCTGCTATGAGCTCTCTAAGTTGCCCAAACATGTGATTGATATTATATGTGATTTTAAAAGAATTTCTTTGAATAATTATGAAATGGTTGGTTTTATGCTATTTTACAGCTTTGTTGTTTTGTGTGCTTCAGAACAAAACATGTGAAATTATTTTAGAAAACTATTCTATTGCCTGTAATCCTAGCACTCTGGGAGGACAAGGTGGGTGAATTGCTTGAGCTCAAGAGATCGAGACCAGCCTGAGCCAGAGTGAGACCCCATCTCTAAAAACAGCCAGGCGTTGTGGCAGGTACCTATAGTCCCAGCTACTCAGGAGGCTGATGCAAGAGGATTACTCAAGCCCAAGAGTTTGAGGTTGCTGTGAGCTATGACATAATGGCACTCTACGGAGGGTGACAAAGTGAGACTGTCTCAAAAAAAAAACTATTTTATTTCATCAGGTCTAGTTTTTCATCTTGCTGGGTATTCTTATGCACTATTCTGGAACATACTGTTGTTGTGTTTTAAATCATTTGGGTGACTGAAGTTCATTTCTGTCATGTTTTTCATCAAAGGTACTCAAAATAGGTTATTAATTATTTTTTTGCCATTATTAACTAAGCTGACTTGATCTCTTTGTTTATTTCTAACTGAAGCTCATTTTCTCCCCTTTTTATTTTCAGATATTTGTATCTGCTGTTCTCTGGTGATGATCTTTTACCTTTAGATCACTGGGTGTTTAACACAGAGGCTCACCCTCTGCCCGTGTTACATTTAGCCAACACCACACTTTCAGGTAATCCTGCTGTTCGATGAAAGCAGCTCCAGAAGGACGATTCTCACCGGTGTTTTGTTTACATGGACCACTATAGAAATTAGTCTGGAGAGGTGGCTTTTGAAAACCTGGACCTCTAATTCAAAATGGCGGGGTAAAACTCTTCCCCTGAAAGACTTTTCAACTTGTAGATATATCAACTTTGAAATTATTCCATTTTATACCTGACCAAAACGTGTTCTGGTATGTGCTTTGATTCTCTGTGAGGTGGTCATATGAGAAGTGATTCCGATTACAACTAGATTGTTTTTAGAGTCCCGGAGGCTAGACTTCCTAACAGCAACCACGATTACAAAGGACCTTGAGAAGCTAAGGATGGCCTTGGAACCAGTTATATATTTGTTTCCTCCTACGGTGGAACAGCTTTCAAATCAAATATTTACACATTGTTTATCCCTTTTTTTCTTCATTGTAATAATGGAATGAACTAGGATAAATAAGAATGAAAGAATAATATAATTGCATCAGTGACAAGAAGACTTGAAAAAAGAACAGAGGTATCTGTCCCTGTCTGAATTTTGAGTTCCCCATTGGATAACCAGACTGGCAATCATTTCAAATCCCAATCTGTTTTATTGAAATCTTTTGATTAAATTTAATTTTCTCAGGAGGTATGATCTCACAAAGAATACTCTCTGTCTTTGTCTCCCTATGAAGCTGCTGTTGGTCACACCCACTGCTTCCCGGCCTGGGTTTGGGGTTTCGTGCATGTAGTACAGTCTCGTGTTGGTAGCATGACAACAAGTGGGGAAAATGCCGCAGTTTATTGCCTTGAAACCTGTTCTAAAAGAAGGCCTTGGTTTTATTGGTAGATTATTTTCTGAATTTCATCCTCTTAAATGTCATAATAAAGTGAGTAGAGTCATTCAACTTACAACTTTATTTACGTGGCGTGGCAAATTGACTATACTGTTATGCAGCTCTGAATTTGCCTTGATAAGCTAAATTAGTTTTATAACTTACTAGATCAAGAATAAAACAGTGAAACTTTCTGAAATATTGTACCTGGAATGGGGATAGGGGATTCTTTATTATGTCATCAGATGAATGAGCTATTCACAAGTATTTTATGTTTTTTATTTTCTCTAAGGACATTTATAGAAATCCAAAGAATTAATGAGAATAGCTTAAAAATAATTTTTAGTGATCAAAGTGTGATATGATTATATCACACTACAATTGGGTTATGTTTATGATACTTTACCATCAATAGGTTTTTCTTTTTAAAGAAATACTATTTCTTTATATTTTGGCAGGAAGAAGTTAAATTTTATCAAGAACTATAAGATTAATACCTCGTGCTTATAAATTTTCTGTCCCTTGAATTTAATGACAGTGTAAGGCGCTTTTTTCTATTTTCATTTAATACAGACAACTTCATTGATGTTAATAAAAGTTAGAAACAGTTTAATTAGTCTTTCATTTATTCTGAATTTGAAAATTTCATGAAACAAAGTTTATACAAGAAGCCCACCTTGGAATTCTGCAGACCTGTTTCCTTGTTTGATAGCTATTCTCCTTAACCCACAATTAGCTTGTAGATTTAAGTTGGGAAAAGATTTAGCAAGTTATTTAGTTAAACATTCCAAAAATTGATTGTCCTATACCGCAAAGGATCAGCTATACCTTATAGTTCAGCCAATGATCTACAAGTGAAAGCCATCCCCAATTTAAGTCTTTAAGAGAGTTAAATTTTAGCACATATTTTGAAATGCTAAATGTCTTTTACTATTAGAGCATATAAAATTTTAAATGAGAATGGTAGGTGACTATCACTTTAGAAAAGGGACAGTATTTGGTTCTCAAAAAATAGTTAGCCTTACTCTTAAAAATAGCACAAGCCCACTTATAAATCACCAAAAAAAAAAAAAAAAAATCAAAAAACTTGAGTTTTGGCAAAGACCCAGAGCAGCTGTTCAGATGGCAGTCAACTCTCATTTTGTTTAGGAGAATGCGGAGTAAAGGGACCAAGGTTCCTCGGGAACTTCTCAAGGGATGAGGGGAAAAAAACCCTGTCCCCAAGTGCTCAGTTAGTATTACTCAGATGACCAGAGGTTGACAGAAGGGAAAGTATACAAGCAAGGTCAGTTATGGTCCAGACAAAGAATTTGAAAGGGACAGTGGGAGAGTCTTCCCCTTGACCTCACCTTCTTTGTGATGGTAAATCTAGAGCTTATAACAATGGTTGTGTTTTCTTTTCTGAATACCAAAGGCAGTTGAAGTCAGCTACAAGTGACTTGCCAGTGTTGTTTTATTTTTGTTATGAATTTTTTAAGTTATTTCCTCCAAGATCAATCCATCCCACATTCTGCTTAGTTTTCAAGAGTATTCTTTACTTTCTTCTTTCCTTTACAGTTCTTTGCATTTTGTAGACCTTTTTTCTCAGGTTAAGTACTCATTGCATTTATAAGATTCTCTAAAAGAACCCAGAAATGTTCCTTTCCAGGTGCCACCTCAAAGGGTTGACACCTCACCTTGTGACTTTGGTACAAATGTGCAGAAAAGATAGATCAGTTGGAATATTTTAAAAAAAAAATGGGAATGTCAAATTCTCCTCTGCCTTCTACATTTATTTCTTGTCAATTTAGAATTACATTTTTGGTTCAAATCAGATTTTTTTTTTCATTTAACCAATAAAAAGTTATTAAAACCAAGAGAATGGGGCCCTAAACAAAAAGAAATCTCAGTGTAGAAAAATAAGTCCCTAGTCAAGAAGTTCTTACTTTCTGGTAGGTTGCATATTTAGGTCTCTCTAACACCAACCTATTTCTGCCTTTGAGCAGATGTTTATATGTATAAGTAAAATATGGGTATTGAAGGAATACATTTTTTGTGTATGGAATATTGATCCTGATTCCCTATGATGTCATCTAGGGCAACCCAGGGCTTCGCTTAGTGGATTTTAACCAAGCAGTGTGAAATGTTGGTGATTATGGTCTCATCTCCACTTTCCATTGCCAAAGTCCCTATCAAGCCTCCAGATTTGCTGTTGAAAGATTGTGCTTGCTTTTCTCATAATAATGCAGTTTCTCCTTAAGCCAGATTTCTTTGAATGAGTGTATGAATAAATGAGAGCATGAATAAACAAACATTGGTGAAGTACCTAACACATGCCTGGCACTTTCAAGCATTAGAACATTTTATGTGAGTCCAATGGCATTTTCTGTATGAGAATAGTTCAAATCATTTTAAATGTTGTCCAGTATGAATCATGTTACAAAATCCTTAATTTTGTATTTCACATAAATTAAAGAAGAAAAGGTTTATAATATATTTTAAACAATGTGTTACTATATACTACTACTAAAGTCTCTTGGAAAATATCAAAGAAATACTTGATTTCTGATGCAACTTTGCTAAAATATTTACTTTAGAAATAAAATGCTCTTATTTTACTATATCACTTTAATTACATAATTAAAAATCAATGTTTTATAGAAGTGCTGATTTTATATTCAAAGGTTTTGTCATGTAATTCATGGTTGAAACTTGTAAATTGTCTTTGCTCTGGTGTGGGTCCTACTGATGGTCCCATGCTGTTAAATATAAAGGAAAACATACTAAAATATTTCCAAGTTCCAAATAACAGTTCCTAGTAATAATATGTTTAGTTCTTATTTTCTTTTAGGTTTCTTACACTCATACTGGCCAGCTCTTATCCTCTCTTTATATAGCTATATACATAAATACAATTATAGAAAGTTTTTTTATACTCTTTGTTAATTAACACACACAGTTGATAACTGGTTTTGGCTTCACAAATTATAAGCAGAATATTAGAGTAGTCACATATGATGTGGAGATATTTCAATCCACTTATTTTGGTTCAAGAACATTGGTGAAGATGATTTTCTATTCATCTCATTCAGATCATTATGGAGATGCTCCTTTTGATCTATAACCAATCAGCAAGCTTTTCTGAAAAAGGAAAGATGATAAATATTCCAGGCCATGCAAGCTGTATAGTCTCTCTTACTACTCAATTCTAGCATGAAAGCAGCTATTGATAATATGTAAATGAATGGCTGTAGCTGTGGTCCAGTAGAATTTTATCTATAAAAATGGAGGGCTGAATTTGTTCCATGGGTCATAGTTGCTGACCCTAGTCCCAAGTTTAATTTGTGTAAGATCCTTTAACCTTTGATCTGTATCTTTTTTGATTTTTGATTTAAGTAATTCATTTTTGAAACAAAAAGATGTGCATATGTATGATTGTATGTATTGGTATAACCTAAAGCTGTATGGTTTGTTGTCTTGAAAGAACATAGATATACTCTTCCTGGAGTCTGTTCAGGTTTCAGGATGATAAGATGACTAGGCATGAAAGAGGCAGAAAGTGTGTGTGGGGAGGTGGGTGTGCTATCTGTCAGCCCTTATTCTCGCTTGGTCATTTGATGCCCTAATTCCAGATTCCCATGTAAGAGGAAGGCCTGTGTGTTGTCAGATGTTCTCTCCACATTCTGCCGGCTCACTGACCCTTGGACCAGGACTCTCCACAAAATTAAGATAAATTTCTGATGTTTGTGCTATAGAAGCCAGTCCTCTGAACAATTCTAAGCCAAAAAAAAAAAAAAATGGTTTATGTGCCTCGTTTGCCACATGGCAAGCCTCTGTTCCTTTTTTACACTGTAGAAGGGCACTGCCCCTGTGACCTCTAGAACATCCTAAGACTGAGGAGTGCTGAGAAAAGATACGTCCAAAAGAAGAGCTCCCTTTGTCTTTTCTTGCTTGACTTTCCTCAGTTCCTTTAAAAGTCAATAGCTTTTTTTCAGAATATCAGTTATGTATTTTTCAATTGAAGCATACGTCAGCCTTATACTTTCATTTCTTAACACCTAAATCCATTTCAAACTTGGTTTGAGCCCAGCAATTACAATTACAAAAATTACATAAAATTGCCCATGGAATTACATAATACCATACTCCTAGCATACATGTTTCAATGACAGATGATAGGCTTCTCACTAAGACATTTATCAAATATTTCACTATTTTTTGAATTTCTAGAGGAGGGGACTCCTATATTCAGAATGATAGAGGAAATAGTCTCTCTTCCACATTATAATATACACGTGGTCTTTCTCGGTCTAACACACTGTAAGGTTGCTTCAGCTCAGTGTGAATATTAAGTGTGGGCATATACCATATACATACACGTTAATATGCAGAAGATTTTAAATATATTACTACAGAATTCTACTGCAAGTTGCATACCAGAAAACCTCATGAAGAAAATAAGCTCAGCTCTTTGGTGGAAAAAGTTATTTTTTTAGAAAATTTAGAATTTTTTGCTGAATTAATAAGTACAGTATCCCCACTTTAATTACTGGATTTGGAAGTTGAAATGCCATTCTTCAATCTCACTGGTCTCGAATTCACTGATAAAAAACTTTCCCGAAATGAGTGAGTGGAGTAAATAAGGTGTAACCTCCTAAACTGGGACCAGCCACTGGCTGCTCCTGAATGGATTTCTAGTCATGTCCTCCATTATGTGATTTTTACAAGTTAAAAGTAATGTTCTATATTAAAGATCAAATAAAGATGTTCTTTAAGTGAAATATCTTTGTTTATCCTTCATTTTTGTCCACTAATATCAAACAGTTCATTCTCTTTCTCTTTGTAGAAGAGCGACTTTGGCTTTTACAGCAACTGGTAGTCTTCTATCTTTCATTCAGAGTTTTTCTTTTGGATCAACTAATCTCTGTATTTCTGATGCTATAAAAATTAAAGCATGCTTAGAAGGTAATTTTTGTAGCAACTTAAGAAAAACTATAGGCTAATGTGACTGTGCATGTTATGTCTAAGATTTTGTCTAGCGTTGCCTCTGAGGTGATGAAACTTAGAAATCGCCTCAATCACTGGACCTCATTCTGTCACATTAAAATCTGACCTGACCCTTAAATGATTTGGGGGAAAATATAGGCCTAACAGGCTTGAGCAATACGATCAGCTGGACTATAGATAGTGGTTTGTTCTGTCAGTACTGTGAAAGCACAAGATATGTAAAACCCAGTGCCCGTGGAGTGTCCAATAAGGTAGTAGTAGGTAAAGCCTTCTGAAGTAACAGCCAATTTGTATCCTCAAGGTCTAATTCTTCTTGGCATAGTGGATTTCAACTTGATGAAAATGTCATTCATTCATTCATTCATTTATTTATTCAGAGACAGGGTCTTGCTCTGTCTCCTGGGCTTAAGGAATTTTCCTCCCTCAGTCTCTCAAGTAGCTAAGCCTATAGGTGTTCACCATGTCTGGCTAATTTTTTTAATTTTTTGTTCACCCCATCTATCGCCAAAGCTTTTTCGTCATTCTAAACAGAAACTCTGTAACCATTAAGCAATAACTCTTCATTGCTCTCCTTCCCCAATCCCTGGGGATTTTTTTTTTTTTTTTGAGACAGAGTCTCAAGCTGTTGCCCTGGGTGGAGTGCTGTGGCATCACAGCTCACAGCAACCTCCAACTCTTGGGCTTAAGCGATTCTCATGCCTCAGCCTCCCAAGTAGCTGGGACTACAGGTGCCCACCACAACACCCAGCTGTTTTTTGATTATAGTTGTTGTCGTTTGGTGGGCCCAGGCTGGATTCAAACCCACCAGCTCCAGTATGTGGCGGTGCCCTAGCTGCTTAAGCTACAGGTGCCGAGCCTCTAATTTACTTCCTAAGATAAATTTCTTAACTGTACTAGATCTCAATTTTTTTGCCTCTATATTTATAAGGGGGATAAATACAGGATTTTTAGAAGAATTAAATGAGAAGAATCTACATGCCTAATCCAAATTTAAAATTTAAACTTTAAATTTGGATTAGGTTTTTTGTTAGCAACCTAGTAGTCATTTCTTTTTTTTTTTTCTTCTTTTTTTGTAGAGACAGAGTCTCACTTTTTTTGTAGAGACGGAGTCTCACTTTATCGCCCACGGCTGAGTCACACAGCTCACAGCAACCTCCAGCTCTTGGGCTTATGCGATTCTCTTGCCTCAGCCTCCCAACCAGCTGGGACTACAGGCGCCTGCCACAACGCCTGGCTATTTTTTTGTTGCAGTTTGGCTGGGGCTGGGTTTGGCTGGGGCATTAAATGCCTAGTAGGGGCTGGCTAGGGCCCTTGGTATATGGGGCCAGCGCCCTACTTACTGAGCCACAGGCGCCGCCCATAGTAGTCATTTCTAAAGGGATCAAAAAAAAAAAAAATAGTTGAAGGGCAATTAGAATAGGGCAGTGAAGAGCCAAGAAAACCATCCAGTTCTACCTCCATACATATATAAGGAAATTGATACCCAAATGGGAATAAAATGAAGATATCAGACTTTAAGATGGTCTTCCAGTGTTAACCATTCATGATTCTGTCAAATAAGACTTACGTAGTTTTTATTGTTATAGAAAATGTTTAATGACCTGCAAACACATTGATAATGCTTATGAACCAAGCAATTTAAAAACTACATAGTAGATGTCATTTTCTGTTAGATACGCAGCAAAAATGTATCCAGGCAGACCCTGGGTTATAAACAAGATAGTTTCTGTAAGATCTTAAATTTATATGTAATTTGGAACAGGTGCATTCCCCTATTACCTGTAATAACCTCTTTTCATAAGTGTGAGTTGTATGTCAGGTGTTTGTAACTTGGGGACTTCCTGTACTAAAGTTAATAGCAGCCATCTTTGGGTGGTAAGGACATAAGAGAATTAATTTTTCACTATTGCCTTGTTAACTTCTCTTAAAAAATTAGGTTATATTGTGATACAATTTACATGAAATATTCCATTCTAAGTGTATAATTCAATGATTTTAGTAAATTTATAAAGCTCTGCAACCATCCTACAGTCCATGCTGTGAATTTTCATTTCATCCCAGCCCCTGGCAACTACTGATCTGCTTTCTGTTATGGATTTGCCTTTTCTGGACATTTTATGTAAATATGGTACTTTTGCTTCTGGCTGCTTTAAGCTAGCATAATTTTTTGTTTTTTGAACATTGCTTTTTATCCTGAAAATATTTCATTGTATAGATATACCATAGTCTATTTGTACATTTACCAACTGATAGACATTTGGATTGTTTCCACTTTTTGACCATTATGAATAATGCTATTATGAAGATTTGAATACAAGTATTCATACATATTTACATTTTCATTTCTCTTGGATATATAAGGGCTGTCTGGAATGTATCCAGCCATGTACTATGAAAAATAGTATTAAATGCTTAGATACTTCCTGGACAGCCCTTGTGTACCTAGGAGTAGAATGGCTGAGTTACATGGTAAAGTCAGACATAATTTTTTCAGCAATCTCCACACTTTGTTCCTGAGTGACTTTTTTCATTCCCAATGGTAGGGTCTGAGGGTGAGGATACCAGTTTTTCCACATCCCCACTGACACTCATCCCTCTCTTTTATTGTCTGCCTTTTTTATTATGGCCATTTTAATGGCTATGAAGTTGCCTTTCCTTGTGGTTTTAATTTACGTTTCTCATGACTCATTTCTCATGCTGACCTTTGTGCTGTTAGCCATGCATGTCTTGGGTAAAATATCTGTTTCACTATTTTGCCCCTTTTAAAAGTTAGATTGATTGCCTTATTGAGTTATAAGAATTCCTTATATATCCTGTATTTATCTTCTCTAACACTATGGTTTCTCTTTTCAAATTTTTATTAGTATCTTTTGAAGTGCAAAGGATTTTAACTTTGATGAAGTGCAATTTATCTCTTGTTTTCTTTTATGGGTTGTGCTTTCTTGCCTAATTCAAGGTGACCAAGAGTTTAGACCTATCTTTTCTTCTAAAAGTTTTTATAGTTATAGCTCTTACATTTAGGTCTAAGATCCATTTCAAGTTAATGTATCATGTATGTGAAGGGCTTAACAACATTTTTGTGTGTCAATACCCAGTTATCGCAGTATTATTTATTGAAAAGATTATCCTTTTCCTTTTAAATTGTTTTGGCACCTTTGTGAAATATCACTTGCTCATTAATATAAGATTTTAATTTCTGGATCCTTATTTTGTTCCATTGATATACGTCTTTTCTCATTCCCACACCATGCTATGTTAATAGCTGTAGCTTTAGAGCAGGGGTTCTCAACCAAGGGATGATTTTGCCCTTTTTCCCTCTAAGAACAATTGGCCGCATCTGAAAACGTTTTTTATTGTTGTGACTGTGGGCAGGAGGAGTTGCTTCTGGCATCTAGTGGGGTAGAAGTCAGGGACTTTTCTTCCCCCGAAAGTAGACCACTCTTCCTGTTTCTTTGCATATCTTGTGATTTTTTGTTGAAAACTGGACATTTTAGACATTATTGTAGCAACTCCGGATTCTGATCCGATCGCTCTGACCCAGGGAGGTGGTAGTTGTTTCTACTGCTGCTGTGTTTGTTGTTTGTTTAGTAATTTGCCTAAACTAATTCTATGGGGACTGTTTTGTCCCAAAGGGTGCATCCACTTTTTAAGCCTGGCTTCCTAGGAGTCACCTCTGAGTCAGTGCAGCTTAGTGGTCAGACGATGATTTGTCAGCAGTTATACTCATATATCTTTAGCCTGGAAGGACATCTACCCTTTGCTAATGGTTCTCTGAATAGGTTCAAAGTTTAGGCAGCTTACAACTCTTCCTCAGCTTTTACTTTGCCCCATACCCAGTTTCATGGCCTCCCGCTCCGTCAGTAATGAATGGAAGTAGCTGGGGCTTTCCCTGGTCTCTCCTGAAGGTGCTCAACCTTATGTGCAACCTTCCAAGCACCAGAGACAACGTGGTAAGATACAGTATGGCTGTTTCATTCCAGGGATCTCTCTGTTAAATTTCTGGCTTGTCTTCCACTCTGTCTCTTGCCTCAACCATAACCCAAATCTCAGGCTAGCTGCATTGGCTTTCCTATTAATCTGCGACTGAGAAGGCTTGTTTCTAACAGTACCCAGGGACATCAGGTAATGCCTTCACAGCTTGTCCTGCCCTGAGAGCAGTGCCAGCTGATGGAGCTGGAAGGGGATGGAGCAGTCCCAGTCTAAAAGGCCACAGACATAGTCTTCTTTCTGAGGTTCAGGAGTTTTTCTTGAATAAATGCTTATCAATTTGTTGTATGCCTTCAATCAATTTTTAGAATCCTAAAATACATATATTTTACAATTTTGTCCATTTTATTCCTTTGGGGGAAAGGAATTGAGCTCCTTACTTTGCCATTTGCTATCTAGGAATGAATAAATAGATATACCTGGGAAGGTGAGCAGGCAGGTAGACTAGATAAGCATAGTGAGTGAATAGATAGATATATATATATGGATATTCTTTATAAATTCCTCTACAAATGTCAGCCTGTTTTAAATTTTTCTGCCCACATATGAAAGGCCCTTACTCACTTCCATCAAAATCCTACTCGTCCTTCCTGTTCTTACACAAGGAAAACTTTCACAGAACCTTCCCTGACTTCCCTGCCTTTCAGTGATTCTTCCACGTTTGTACCTCCGTAGTATGTGTTCAAATCTCTAAGAAACTCATCACAGTCATTCGTCGACATGCTTTTCCCTCCTAGATTGTCAGCTGCTCAAAGACAGACAGTACCTAGTGATTCCTCTTAACAACTTACATATTTGTTAAATAAACACCCCATTCTCAGAAGCTAGTGCTCTTTCCACCAAACCACAGTGTTCCAATGGGGGATGCTTATAGTCCATTTCTCTTGATTATAAGTTTTTCGGTTTTCTTTCTTTTAAGACAAGAGTTTCACTCTGTCTGCCCAGGCTATAGTACCATGGTGTCAGCCTAGCTCACAGCAACCTTAAACTCCTGGGTTCAAGCGATCCTCCTGCCTCAGCCTCCCAAATAGCTGGACTACAGGTACCCACCATTACATCTAGCTAGTTTTTTGTTTTTCTTTTTTTCTAAGACAGAGTCTCACTCTGTTGCCCTGGGTAGAGTGGCATGGTATCATAGCTCACAGCAACCTCAAAATCATGGGCTCAAGGATCCTTTTGCCTCAGCCTCCCGAGTAGCTGGGACTACAGGCACCCAGCTATAGTTTTAGAGACAGGGTCTCACTCTTGCTCAGGCTGGTCTTGAACTCCTGAGCTCAAGCATTCCACCTATCTTGGCTTCCCCATGTGCTAGAATTACAGGCATGAGCCACCATGCCTGGCCTTGAGTTTTCTATTAGTAAAAACTTTTTATCAAATCCATAAACACTAAGAAAAGTCTAGATATTATAAGAGAGAAATGGCATGTATTGAGTCTTTTTTTCTACAAATGTAGAAAATGCACGTGCTGTTGGTGCACAGAATGTCAGAAAGTGCCGGTAGAAAAAACAGGATCCTTCACTAGTCAGGAGCCCAGAATCGGAGTCCCTTGATCTTCCCCTAACTCACTGATTGTAAGGCCTTAGGCACGTTGTTCAGCTTCTCTGGGCTTCAGCTTATTTCCTCTAAGAAGACTAGAATATTTGAAAGTGATTCATGAGATAATACTGTTTTCTATTCCACACACATTTTTGAACTTTGACCCTACCGTTTGCCAGAAGCCCTAATATGTTTCAAGTTGACAGAAATCAAAGTAAATGTTCTACCTTCAGCATGGACTGGCTTGCTTCATGTTTTGCCAAATGTTATGGTATGCTTTCAATATTACAGGGGCACAGTAGGGTCCTAATCAAGATTTGGGACAGGAAGGGATAATCAGGAAGGAGTCTTGAAGTGACTGACACGAACTGAATGTAAAGACGAAGGGCAAGGGAGCTACATGGTAAGGCAAAGACACTGGAGGAGCAGGGCTGGTAAGAGGAGAGCAGGAGTGGGGAGACCGGGCTTGAGTTGAGCAGGGCCCCCCATCCATCTCACTGAGAGCCAGGAAACGATCCTCAGGCAGTCCTTTTCAGACCCTGAGGCCAAGTGCATTCTCTTTGACCAAGCGGGTGCCAATGAGGGTACCCCCCAAGATCCCCAGGAGTGGTTCTCCCTTCTGAAAGTCTGGATTTAATCCTCCTCCAATACCAAAGAGCCCATGTGATAAAAAGTGAATGTTATTTAAGAAGAGGTTAAGGGATTCCCCTGGGATTAACTTTGAAAAAGACTCAACACTTTTGGTCAGTGGTTTTCAAACTTTTTTTTTTTTTTTTTTTGTAGAGACAGAGTCTCACCTTATCGCCCTCTGTAGAGCGCTATGCTGTCACAGCTCACAGCAACCTGCAACTCCTGGGCTTAGGCGATTCTTTTGCTTTGGCCTCCCAAGTAGCTGGGACTACAGCCGCCCGCCATAACACCCGGCTATTTTTTTCAAACCCGCCACCCTCAGTATATGGGGCCAGCACCCTACCCACTGAGCTACAGGCACTGCCCTCATTTTCAAACTTCATCTCATGGCACACTTGAACCTGTAGTTAAACTTCCATAGCACACATAACCATGTTGATCCAAAAGTAAAAAAGAAACTACCATGCTTTGAACTTCTTTCACAAATAATTTAATTAATGATCTTTAAAGGTGTTCACAACACAGGTAAGATCCTCTCGTGGCACACAGGTTGGAAATTGCTGCTTTAAGTGAATCCAAAATGAATTGCCACAGGACCAGCAAGGGCACAGTTCATCAGTAAGAGTCCGGAAATGCAGGCCACCAGGGGCCAGTAACAGCTCTTTTTTTTTTTTTTTTTTGCTCCTTCAAATGTTCAGCAGGTGAAACCCCAGGAGGCTAGAGGAGCAGCACATGGTGGTGTTGGCTGCCCAGAGGATACCTTTGCTTCTGGTCTCTCAGGCCAGCCAGTGGCTGGGCGGGGCCTCAGCAGCCCCATTGTGGAATCCTGCTGCCCCTGGGCTCATGCCCCTCGTTCAATGAAATATTTTCCAAACGACAAATCCTGCATAAAAAGACTTCCTTTTCGTTCAAAGTGTGACTGCTGTGCCTTCAAAGGCTTCCAGCTAATAGGCAAGATGAAAAATATACCAGAAGGTAGGCCTAGAAAAATTCTAATTTGAGCCTTATCATGATTTTAACTCCTGTAGAACAATAGATATGTTGTGGAATCATGTATTTAATGATGCAAGTCAAATTGTAATTGCTCGTAGTTATTTTTATTTATACAACTCTGCTCAAGTCCTTTGGGAATTATTTTCCTGTAAACGTTTATTGGACATCCACCATGTGGCTGAGAACTGGGACGCTGGCGATGCAGAGCCCACCATGGCACCTAGTTTGTGGAGCTTCTGGGCTCAGAGAGGACAAATAGGCAAACCAGAAGTTCTGTCCAGCTAGTAAAGGTATGGGCTAAATGCTACTGGAGTGTGGGAGGATTCAGATTGTGGAGGGCACAATGAGGGATTTTTTTCTTGAACATGGGAATTGTTAAATTCCTGTTAGACATCTACCTGGACGCGGTGAGTGAGTAGGTGACCGTGTGAGCCTGCAGTGAGGAGAGGTCTTGGCTGGAGAGCGAGATGGGCCAGTCATCTGGGTGCAGCTGTAGGCTTGTGGAGCTCCCTTAGGAAATGAGGCCACTTAGAGGAGATGGTATAGAGAAGTCCCTGAGCCCTGAGGCCCTCCAGCTTTTTTAGAGGTATGTGGGTTGGGAAGGGAGGGGCTGTGGAACCGAGAGGGAGTTTAGGGATTTCCTTCACGGTAATAGCGGGGGGAGCCAGCCCAGTGCAGTGGCAGCAGTAGGAGTGCGGGGAAGTGCTCTCCCGACTGCTTTTGTTGTCTCAGTGAGATTAGTGGGAGCGGGATTGGGAAAGGTGGTGTCAGGATTTAAGGAGAAAGGAGATGAGGAAAAGGAAAGATACAGTAGATCCTCTGTAAATTGGCCACCCAAGGGACTGTAACAAACTGGTCAATATACAGAGGTGCTCCATAGAAGGGACTAGGCCCGCTGTACTGATACATACGTCTGGTGCAGGTCTGGTCTATGAAAATTAGGTCAACTGAAGGAGGTTCAGTGTAGGGAGGGGGTCACTGTGGATGCTCTACTGTAGTTTCAAGGGAAAGTGGGGGTCCAAAGGACTAGGGAAACGGCCTCATCTGTCAAACTGGATAAACGATGTTACCCACAGACTACCCTGTTTCCCTGACAGTGTCTTATTTTAAGGTGTGCTCCCAAAGATGTGCTAGGTCTTATTTTCAGGGGACATCTTATCTTTTCTGTAAGTAGGTCTTATTTTGGGGGAAACAGGGTACCAACCCTCTCTCTGACAACTTAAAAGACTTAAGTGAAAACTTTTTAAAAATAGTCTTTTAAAAATCACTGAGGGACTAAAAGCTGGTGAAGGATCATCAGATCAAAATCTAGGTGGAGTGAACCCAAAGCAGTGACCTGTCGGGTGTTCCAGACTGCCTTTGATCTTGGGGCGTGTGCTGCTAAGTGAGAAATCCCCGGGACACTGAGCTCCTCAGCAGTGCCTGGAGGGAAGCATCACAGCCGGCCACCCACCTGGCCCGTCCTCTGGGCTCACCTTAGGTTCTGCCTGCGTTTATGGGGCACTATAGGGAGAGGGACAGGTGCTATTCTTGCCTTGTACTCTGGTGGGCCTGAGCTGGGGAGTCCAGGCAGCTGTCCCTGAGGGCCCGCATGTAAATGCACGTGAATGACCTGTTCCATCTCATCCGCCTGGGGAAGGGTAGGCTCCTGCGGGATTCAGCACGCAGGCTTGAGGGCACAGCGCTGCAGGACCTCGCATCTGACACTGCTTCACAGGCAATCCATACAGGCAGCGCCCAGCCTTCAGACTGGCATAGCCCCCTTTTGTGCTCCCCCAAAGTCTGCGGGTTTTCCAGTGTCCTCACCTAGACGTCCCCTGTCTCACAGTTCACACTGTTCCAGCACCAGAAGGGACAACTCAGATGGCTGATGGAGAAGGGGGATAAACTGGGTCATGGAAGCCAGCAGGACAAAGAATGTGCACATGCAGGGGCACACGTGGGTGCCCATGTGGGTATACGTGAGGGGTGTTCATGAGGAGTGTAAGTGGAGTGTACAAGGGGGTTCACATGAGGGGTGTACATGAGGGCAGGGTGCATGTGTGGGTGTAAGAGGTATACATGAGGGGTACATGCAGAGTGTACGTGGGCATTCACATGCGGGGTGCACGTGAGGGGTGGACACGAGGGGAACATGCAGAGTGTACGTGGGCGTTCACATGCGGGGTGCACGTGAGGGGTGGACACGAGGGGAACATGCGGAGTATACGTGGGGGTTCACATGCGGGGTGCATGTGAGGGGTGGACCTAAGGGGAACATGCGGAGTGTACGTGGGGGTTCACATGCGGGGTGCACGTGAGGGGTGGACCTGAGGGGAACATGCAGAGTGTACGTGGGGGTCACATGTGGGTGGGGAATGCACTGGTGCAGTGCTGCACTTGGGAGGAGCTTGTGTACCTCAGGTGCATGCTTCACTGTGTGACCAGGGGTAAGGGCTATGTGTAAGGGTGGGTGCACAGGGGTGGCCCCAGCACTCTACTGGAGTCCTGCTCTGCTTGACTGTGCAGCCAGGTGTGGCTGGGGCTGGGCGGGCAGCACAAACTCCTGGGCTTCAAGCCCAAGGGGGCAAGCCAAATGTGGCAAACTGAAGCCTGGCCTGCAGCACCTCCTTCCGTTTCCCAGTCCAGACAGGCAGCACTGCTGAGGGGGCGCATGATGGCTTCAGTCTGTGTCTGTCAGCGTTGCGCTCCTCAGTGCCAGGAGTGGGAACTGACTGTGGCCTCTTAAGCAGAAGGGGTTTATGAGAAGGGTATATTGGGGCTCAATCTGCAGAAAGTTGAAAGCCTAGGCCGAAGAATGGGTAAGTCACCAGCGGTTCAGGAGGCCAGGCCACAGAAACCCCTGGGCAGGGCAGGCAGCCACGTCCAGACACAGCCTCCTGTCAGACTCACCCCACACCTGGTCTTAGTGTCCCCTTGCTTTTCTGTCTCGTGCAATGTTTAAAGTTTGTGTTTTAGGCAAACAGTGGTGAAGGGTCCAATTGCTCACTCTGGCTGCCTGGGAGAGGGAGCTTGCTGCCCATTGAGACAAAGTAAACAGATTCCCTAAAACGTGTGCTAGCAAACAATAGCAAAAAAGACAGATATTCCCCACAAAGTCAACCCCCAGGGCTGTTGCATGTTCACCAGGTGATCTTGAGCCACAACTATAACAGTTTTCTCCAAGCCTCAACTTTTTCATCTGAGACATGGGATAATAATACACGTCTTACATGGTGGTGTGTCAATTAGATTATCTACATGGTATAACTAGGCTGGACGGGCTGAGACCATCCTTCCCTCCTTGACAGGTGTCTTGTTGGGTGAAAGTCCCAGGCAGATGGTCTGGGTCTGGGTCTGGGTCTGGGACTTCCTCAGAGACTCACCCCTCCGCCCTGCCTTGCTCGGCACTTCCCAAGACACCACGGCTTTTAGAGGTGGAGAGTGGAGATGTCCTGTGAAGACTGTGAATCCTGTGAAGACTGTGAATCCCTCTACAAGACAGGCTCTTGTCGTTCAGCTAACAATACCCTTGCATTCTAAGTGCTTTTAAAATACCAGGCACTCTGCCAATCACACTGCAGACTAGTTTCGTGTAATCCTCACAATAAACCGCAAGGTGAGTACTAGCCTGGCTCCCATTTCCAGATGAGGAAACAGCCTCGGAGAAGCTAAGCAGCTTCCCCACAGTTACTTGAAAGAGCGTATCCGCCTAACAAGAGCGTATCCGCCTAACCATCGGGCAGTGCCACCGCTGACACTGCCTGTGAGCGCCCTGGCCACTTGAGCTTACTGCCTGGACTGGCCCTCCCTGACCGGCGCCCACTGGGATCCTGCACTTCCCATCGGAGCCGGATAGGCCTATTCTTCCACAGCGTGGTCCAAGTTTGTTGCCAGGGCTAGGGGCATCCTGCTGGACCTCTGGGGCTGCAGCTGCTGGCAGCCACCTCAGCCCAGGTTCCGCAGCACAGAGGAGGTATGAGCAAGGAAGTTGTGCCCTGAGATCATTCAGCCTGGAGTGGGGGTTAAGGGCTGTGCTGTGGCTTCCAACAGCCGAGCAGTACCTGTTTCCATCAGTGCCGTCCACAGAGCAGGTCCTGAAGTCCCAGAGACTGCTGGAAGTACGTCAGGGACGTGCAAAGGGCACCAGTTGTGCTTGTGTGACATGCTCGGGGCCTTACCTTTCTGAAAACCAAACACTGGGAAACGGCAGCCCCGTTTGTGTAGGACACAGGGAAGCAGCTCCCACCTGGCTCCAGCTGAGATGGCATATTGCATTTGACCCTTTTTTGACCCAAACAGTTGATGAAATGTTTCTAAGAAATACAAAATGCAACATTCTGAGGGTTCGGTACTTTTCTGCTTAGCAAGTGTCTGTGATTTCTAGGGCACTTCATGAACCTCACCTACTCTCCACATGCAGTCAGCCCAGCTGGGGCAGAGGGCCTCAGAACAGCCTTTGGGCACGCTCTGCTCACAGGGCTCTCCCGGTGCTGGGAGCCCCAGAGCAGCCAGCCTGAAGCATGCAGCCTCTCGCTCCCCAGAGAGGGCAGCTTGTTGCTCATGGGATGGCGAAGTTTCTTGAGCAGGAAACAGATTACTCCTTGGCCTCTCCAGGAGCCAGAGAACAACAGAAGAGACCCTGGTTGAGGATGGTTCCTAGTTTCCCGGCAACATTGGGAGGTCAAGGATGCAGAGGGCACATCCCCTGGTACACATTAGCCCCAGAGTGAGGCTTCCCAGAGCACCCCCATCTCTGCTGCACTTAGGAACCACTAGGCTCCTCCTAAAGGAAACTATAACTATTGAATCGTGTACCTCCAAGGGGGTCCTGGAGATCATCTTTGGGGACAGTTTGCAAATTAGAAAATCAAAGAGGGGGGATCTTTTGTTTTTAAAGTTCATGCAACAATTGTTTACTCGCAAAGCACATTGGTAATCATGAGTGTTGAGTTCCTGGAGGGTTTACAAAGTTTGTGTTTAGTCTCTACCATCAAGGAGCTCTCAGAAAATTGTCATTTCTACTTTTCTCTCATGCTGCTTTGAATCAGGAAAATTGCCCTGGAAAGGGCTTCAACCCTTTTTTTTTTGCAAATAATTTAAAAATCTGGTTTGTGACCAGAGATGTTGGCGTGGATGTGGAGAAAAGGGAACACTTCTACACTGCTGGTGGGAACGCAAACTAATACGTTCCTTTTGGAAAGATGTTTGGAGAACACTTAGAGATCTAAAAATAGACCTGCCATTCGATCCTACAATTCCTCTACTAGGTATATATCCAGAAGACCAAAAAAATCACACTTTAATGAAGATATCTGTACCAAAATGTTTATTGCAGCCCAATTCATAATTGCTAAGTCATGGAAGAAGCCCAGGTGCCCATCGACCCACGAATGGATCAATAAATTGTGGTATATGTACACCATGGAATATTATGCAGCCTTAAAGAAAGATGGAGACTTTACCTCTTTCATGTTTACATGGATGAAGCTGGAAAATACTCTTCTTAGCAAAATATCTCAAGAATGGAAGAAAAAGTATCCAATGTATTCAGCCCTACTATGAAACTAATTTATAGCTTTCATTTGAAAGCTATAACCCAATTATAGCCCAAAAATATGGGGAAAGGGAGGGGAGAGGGAGGGGGAGGATGGGTGGAGGGAGGGTGATTGGTGGGACCACACCTACAGTGTATCTTACAAGGGTACATGTGAAACTTACTAACTGTAGAATATAAATGTCTTTACACAATAACTAAGAAAATGCTATGAAGGCTATGTTAACCAGTTTGATGAAAATATTTCAAATTGTATATAAAACCAGCACATTGTACCCCATGACTGCATTAATGTACACAGCTATGATTTAATAAAAAAAAATAAAAAAGAATTAGGGGCAGAGCAGAGTTAATTCAAACATTCCTTTAGTTATAATGTTCGAGGTATTTTGTTGTTCCCCTCCCCCACCAAGGAGAATGATGTTACTTCTGTAGTTAAATGTATCTATAAATAATTTTTAACATATTAAAAAAATAAATCTTGGTGAAAGATTCTAAGTAAAATTACTAGATTATGCTCTTCAAAAAAAAAATCTGGTTTGTGTTGGTGAAAGTGACTGGCAATTAGGCTGAAGACATTTTTGACTGAATCAGTGTAGCTGGTATGGGTTTAATTCAACTCAACAGGCATCAAGATCTGTTCTTTGACAAGGACTGGGATAGGCATCCCAGGTGAAGAGGTGAATGAGAGATGATCCCTGTTCTCAAGACCACAGTCTAAATACACCCAAAATACAGGCGAGCTCTGCGGAGAAAAGGCCTACCATGCTGTGGGAAGAGAGCTGAGTACTAGGAAGCCTTCATGGAGAATGTGGCATTGGAGAGTTAAAATAGGCCCCAAACCCTGCAACTCCTTTTACCTACATGTCCTCACCTTTTCCCCTTCTGAACCTGGTCTGCTGCTTCATTTGTGTGATCACATAATTTAGACATTCACAGAATATTCACTAAGCCCCATGATGTCCCAGCACAATTCTAGACATGAGGAGTGGTGATTTAGTAGGGTGGGGATGGATGACAGCTGCCAACAAATGTATAAACTGATATGTGACAATATCAATGACAATGAGTGTTGTAAATAAAAGTAAAAGAGGGTGAAAAGACAAAGTGTGAGTGCAGTTGGGGAAGGCACGTGTGCTATTGAGCACAGCCTTGGTGACAGAGTGACACCTGGAAGCTGTGGCCAAGAGTCGTCCCAGCAGGGAGGATGGCGAGCACAAAGATTTGGGCAGAAACATCTTTGATGCCCATGACAGGGAGGAGGCCAGGTCAGGAAGGGCCCAGGTGAAGAATTGGGCGTTTTCCTTAGTGTGGTAGGAAGCCACATGTCGTCTGATCTGTGTCTTGGGAGATTATTGTGGCTTCGGGGTTTAAGAGGTCAAAAAGAGGAGCAAAGAGAACTTGTGGAATATTTTTCATTTGTGACATGAAAAACAGGGTCAACCTTTCTGATATAGGGAAAACAGCCAGAGGATTAGGTTTGGGGAAGGGGGATTTCCCGGGTTCAAATTTGGACATGAGATATTTGAAATGCTTATCAGATATCTGAGTGGGGATTTTGACTGGGTAATTAGGATATTTGAATCTGACATACAGGGAATAGTGAAAAATACCTGCTGTCACCCACCAGAAGGCAAATTAGATGAGGACTAAAAAAAGTGTTTTAAGAGTTGATCCACAGTAATTTACTGGAACATCCTTTGACAGACTAATGTCAGTAGAATGAGAGTCTCAGCCACGTTGTAGGGCTGAAGGCAGAAAGTACAGGTTATCCTTTCAAAAGAAACAACTTTCAGCTTTGTTAATTCTGTTTTTCTTTGTTTTCTATTTCGTTGATTTCTACCCTCACCCCAGTTATTTACTTCCTTCTACTCTCTTTGGGGCTTCTATTGTTTTTCTAACTTAGGGTAGAGACTTACCTAATTAATTTTCAGTTTCTCTTCTTTTCTAATACAAGTATTTTAGGATTGTAGACATTTGTTTGAAATGCTTCTTTCAAATGTTCGTTTCAAACATTTGAAAAAAATTTCAAACACCACATATGCTACAATCCCATAAGCTTTGATGTATGGTGATTTTACGATCATTTGGTTCTAAGTATGTTTAATTTTTTTATGAGTACTTCTTTGACCTTGCCTCCTGTCTTATCCCAAACGAGGATGCCATTACAAAGTTGAGTTTACTAAAGAAAACCAGCCAAAATGACAGACAGATTTGAATAACAAACAAATGGAAACTCTAGGAATGAAAAATATAACCACTGAAATGAAAAACGTGGTCAATGGATTAAACAAAAGATCAGACACATTGAAAGAGAATTTGTTTAGAATGCAGCGAAGAAATAAAAGAATAAAGAAAAAAATGAAAGAGAAGTTAAGAGTTAGCAAAGATATTAAAGAGTCAGAACTAAAATATTCTAAATATTACCATGAATTGAGGCCCAGAGAGGCCTGGAGCTAAATTCTAGGCAAGGAAGGGAGATATAGTTCAATTTTAAGACCGTAAGATAAACATGTATGGTAAGCTTTGAGGTAACCACTAAAAGAATGGAAATAGCATGTAAACATTCCACATCTGCAGAGAGAAAACAATGAAGTGAAGGAAATAGCTTGGTAATTTTTATAAAAAGCAAAGACAGGCAAGAATTTTCAGGTTAAGATAAAACAGTGATGTGCTATTTATGTGAGACATAACTAAACGATAAGGGCCTGGAAAGTTAAGGCTGTAACACCGAATGCAGGAAAATAAGACAGAGGCAAACGTTAGACACAGGAAGATTTCACCAAGCCTGGGCCTGAGTGAAGGCCCTGGCAGTGACAGTGGGGACAGGCAGGGTGGGCTGGGGACATGACAGGGCCTTCCAAATTATCCCCAGATAAAGGTAAAGGCTGCGTTCTTACAGGTTAAATGACAGCCATAGGCTTTTGGTCTCAAACAGGGAAATGCAAGCTCTTAACTCCAAATCAGGTCTGGATTGTAAGCCTAATGTCTACGCTGGGAAAGTTTTTGAGTCTGACCTCTGTCCACTTCAAAGTGACACCATCAGCGCTCAAGGTATCTGAGCCTTCTAAGCCTGTTATTGAGGGAGGTGGTAGTCACAGTGAAAACCTGTCTCTAGAATTGTCATCTGAGGCTCTACTCCCTCAACAATTTCTAAAACAGTGTTTCTCAACCCTTTTTTTTTTTTTCCCCAGACAGAATCTCACTTATCACCCTGGGTAGAGTGCGGTGACATCATAGCTTACAGCAACTTTAAAATCCTGGACTTAAGCAATCCTCTGGCCTCAACCTCCTGAGTAGCTAGGACTACAGGCGCCCACACAATGCCCTGCTATTTTTAGAGGCAGGGTCTCGCTCTTGTTCAGGCTGGTCTTGAACCTGTGAGTTTAGGCAATCTACCTGCCTCAGCCTCCAGAGTGCTGGGATTACAGGCCTGAGCCACTGTGCATAGCCCACTCAACCTCACAGCACATTTAACCTATATTTAAACTTTTGTGGCACACTTAAATTATGTTGATGCAAAAAAAGTAAAAAAAAGAACACACTTACTGGTGCTTTGAACTTCTTTTGAAAATAATTTAATGAATGATCTATAAAAATTTTCCCAGCACACCCAATATCCTCTGGTGCAACAGCCATGGCACACCTGTTGAAAATCAGCGTCCTGGAGGGAGAAGAGAAACACAGTATCTGAAAACTACCAACCCTCATGTGGTAGCAATAAAAATAATTTCACCCACTCAAATAAAGCTTGGTTTTACATGTTTGCCCTCACAGGTTCACACGTCACCATGTGAGGAAATGCTATTATTTTATCAGGCTGGACAGGTATTATTTTTCACATGTCTACAGATCCAGAGAGTTGATGTGGCTCACCCAAGATCACTCAACAGGGTAAACCTCAGAATGGAAATCAGGGTGCCTGGTGTGGGCCCAGCTTCTGTCAGTGCTGGCAGGGGTGGACTCGTTTTGGTAACATGGAGGAGTCAGAAGAAGAGACTGGCCAACTCCAGTCCATATCTCCTTTCTCCCCCACCCACTAGGCTTCCTTCCTCTTTATGTAAAGGGGTTTGTTTTTTTCCAACAAATAAAAATTTTGAGATAAATATAAAACCCTGCATTTATATTTTAACATATATTACTCAAGTTGAAGCTGGTGGAAGCAGTTCTTGAGAAAAAGACCAATATCCTAGTAATAGTAGTTCCTGAAAGAGAAAATATAAGCGTAAGTCAAAGAAATAAAAAAAAAAAAAATTCCCAGAACTAAAAAAAAAAAAAAAAACCCAAACTTATGAATTTACACATTGAAAGGACCGAGTATCCATCACAACAGGTGAAAATAGACTATGTATCTGAAACTGACATTTCTGAGCACTGTGAATAAAGAAAACATCTGAAATGCTTCTAGAAAGGGTCAGAGGAGAAAACCAGTCAAATAAAAGAGATCAGAAATCAACATGGATTCGGATTTCTCAAAAATAACCCTGGCAGCCAGAACATAGGGACCACTGCTTATGGTGTTCTGTGGGAAAATGATTTTCAACTTAGAATTTTGTATCCAGACAAATTATTGAGTGTAAAGTTAACATAAAGGTATTTTCAGACACAGCAAGGTCTTAAAAATTTTGCCACCTAATCACAAATGGCCAAGTTGAAATCAATATTTGGCTGAAGCCAAAAGTCGCCATGGAATAAATGGATGAAATTGAGTGAAAATCTGAGACACACGATTAAGGCAGAAATTTTCTTTTTAAAGCTTGCTTATTAATATAATTTTGTTGATGAGTTTTAGAGTCACTTTTTAAAATTTGGCATTGTAATACAGGAGTAACAATTCATCAGCACTTCAATCTACTGAATTACTCCTGTGGTCATTATATTTGTTGTATACACAGACTCTCTCACTTTTAACTGAGGCTGGTAAAGGAATGAGCAATATTTTGTAGTGTCTCCTCACTGGTATAGGGTGTCACTGCTGGCGAGGTTGCTCCCAAGTAATAAATCTTTTCTCTATAATAACCAAGATAAGGCTTATGTTCTTTTCTGCTCCTACTTGAAAGAGCTAATTGCTGGTAAATATGCTATTTGGTTAAAGCAGACTCCCAAACTTAAGCGTTGTATTGTCTGAATATTTCAGAAGACTTCAGATATTTGTTCTCATGTAAATTGTGTATTTCTTTAAACATAGACAAGAATGTAATGTACAGAGATTTACTAGTGCTTGGTGGAGCAAGATGGAAGCCGAGTAACAGCTTCCCAGCAACTGAGCACAGTGAGTCTGGGGAGATAAGTCTCCAGGCATCTCTGGATGGTGGGATCTACCTATAATCATCCTTTTGAGGATACAGGGAGTAAGCAAGGGACTTCTGGACCCCAAGAAGAGGACAAAAACAGTGGAAACTGTCAAGTGGTTGCATGTGTTCGATCAACCTAATCCCGCTGGCAGTCGTAAGTACAAATAGCAATGACAGTGAAAAATGGAAAGGCCATACCTGTGAACTATTTTGGTGTTTTTGGACTTGGCACTCAGTTGAACTGCCTTGGGGAGAGCTTGAACAGGAGTCTGGAGAACTTTGGGCATTGTCTAGGGCCCCAGACTGAGCCGCTGAGCCGGATGGAGCTAATAGTGTTCGGCTGTGGGCTACAGGGAGCCATTGTGAGAGAACTGCCCCGGCAAGCTCTGCCCTCAGGGTCATAGAGCAAGGATCGGGAGGGAGCTAGTAACCTAGTGACTGAGCAGCCTAAAGGTGGGGACTGAGCTGCCTTACAGCCTTAACCCTCAGGGGCAAAGTGAGACCAGTTTTGGCACACTGGAGCCTTGGGCTGTTGCCCTGGGTAGAGTTCCCTGGCGTCACAGCTCATAGCAACCTCAAACTCCTGGGCTTGGCACTACCCGGACCTCCATAAGATCTTCGCCGCGACCCCCGACCTAAGACCCACACCTGCCGGGCCTCTACATGCCCTGACCAGGAACTGCGGGAGACGCACAACCCTGCATCCTCCATCCTGTACCCTCCCTGCCTCCACACCGGCCCGCGCATCTGGCCAGTGATTCTAGTAGCTGCATGCCATCTGGAATCCTCCCTGTCTCTGCACAGAGTCCATCTCCTGGCCAGAGACTGCTGAAGCCTTGGGATCTCTGTACCAAAGTCACTGGGCACCAGGCACTCCCAGAACCGTGTGCACCACCCCCTGCCCTGTTGCTGGATCCAGGTGTGTCAGACTCCAGAGCTGCTTCCACAACCAGAACTCCCTAGCTGGGGCAGCCCAAGAAGAACTACACAGGGTCAGTCCCTACAAAGATCCAGCAACAATAGAGTGATCCCGTTGGGGTCTAATCTTGAACACACACCTCCCCAACTCTGAGGACGGCCAGAGGCAACCGTGAAAAACAATCATGAGGCGAAATCAATAGAAAAGCTCTGGCAACATGAATAATCAGAGTGGATCAACTCTCCCAAAGATGAATGGGGCAGACACAGCACAAGACCTCATGCACAAACAAATAGCTGAGATGTCAGAAATCGAATTCAGAATCTGGAGAGCAAATAAGATCAAATTAGAATTCCAAGCAGTAACCCAAAAGATACCTCGAGAATTCAATGAATTCAAAGACCAAATGACCAAAGATTTTGACACATTGAGACAAGAAGTTGCAGCCCTCAAAGATCTGAGAAACACAGTAGAATCCCTCAATAACAGAATGGAGCGAGCAGAAGCAAGGATTTCTGACATTGAAGACAAAGATTTTGAACACTCCCAAACTCTCAAAGAGGAAGAGAAATGGAGGGCAAAAACAGATCACACTCTCAGAGAGTTCTGGGATAATTCGAAGATAACCAATATTCATCTTATAGGGATCACTGAAAGTGACGAAGTGGCTTCACAAGGCACAGAGTCTCTTCTCCATGGGATTATTAAAGAGAACTTTCCAGACATGCCAAGAGATTCTGAAATTAAGATAGCAGACAATTTCAGAACTCCAGCATGATTCAACCCAAATAAGACATCCCCTAGACACATCACAATCAATTTCACTAAAGTTAATATGAAGGAGAAAATTCTGAAAGCAGCCAGACAAAAGAAAATCATCACCTACAAGGGCAAAAATGTTAGAATAATTGCAGATCTCTCTGCTGAAACCTTTCAAGCTAGAAGAGGATGGTCATCAACTTTTAATCTCCTAAAACAAAATAACTTTCAACCCAGAATCCTGTACCCAGCTAAACTGAGTTTCCTTTATGACGGAGAAATTAAATACTTTAATGACATTCACATGTTGAAGAAATTTGCCACAACTAAACCAGCTCTCCAGGATATTCTCAGACCTATCCTCCATAAAGACCAGTGTAATCCTCCACCACAAAAGTAAACCCACCCAGAAAATTTTGATCAAATTCCAACTTCCACAGTCACAAAAGGATTAAAAATGTCCACCGGACTCTCAAAAGGCTTATCAATATTCTCAATTAATGTGAATGGTTTAAATTGTACTCTAAAGAGACACAGGTTGGCTGACTGTATACAAAAACTCAAGCCAGATATCTGCTACATACAACAATCGCATCTTACATTAAAAGACAAATATAGACTCAAGGTGAAGGGATGGTCATCTATACTACAGGCAAATGGAAAGCAGAAAAAAGCAGGCGTTGCAATCCTGTTCGCAGACACAATTGGCTTTAAACCAATCAAAATAATTAAGGATAAGGATGGACACTTCATATTTGTTAAAGGTAATACTCAATATGATGAGATCTCAATTATTAATATTTATGCACCCAACCAAATGCACCTCAATTTATAAGAGAAACTCTAACAGACATGAGCAACTTGATTTCCTCCAATTCCATAGTAGTTGGAGATTTTAGCACCCCTCTAGCAGTGCTGGATAGATCCTCCAAAAAGAAGCTAAGCAAAGAAATCTTAGATTTAAACTTAACCATTCAACATCTGGACTTAACAGACATCTACAGAACATTTCATCCCAACAAAACTGAATACACATTCTTATCATCAGCCCACGGAACATACTCCAAAATCAACTACATCCTAAGCCAGAAATCTAACCTCAGCAAATTTAAAAAAATAGAAATTATTCTTTGCATCTTCTCAGACCATCATGGAATAAAAGTTGAACTCAATAACAACAGGAATCTGCATACCCATACAAAAACATGGAAGCTAAACAATCTTATGCTGAAGGGTAGATGGGTTATAGACGAGATTAAGAAGGAAATCACCACATTTTTGGAACAAAACAACAATAAAGACACGAATTACCAGAAGCTTTGGGACACTACAAAGGCAGTACTAAGAGGGAAATTTATAGCACTGCAAGCCTTCCTCAAGAAAATGGAAAGAGAAGAAGTTAATAACTTAATAGGATATCTCAAGCAACTGGAGGAGGAAGAACATTCCAACCCCAAACCCAGCAGAAGAAAAGAACCAAAATAAGAGTAGAATTAAATGAAATTGAAAATAAAAGAATTATACAACAGAACAATAAATCCAAAAGGTGTTTTATTGAAAAAATAAATAAAATAGATAAACCTTTGGCCAACCTAACCAGGAAAAAAAAGAGTAAAATCTTTAATTTCATCAATCAGAAATGGTAACGATGAAATAACAACAGACCCCTCAGAAATTAAAAAAATCTTAATGAATACTACTAGAAACTCTACTCAGAAATATGAAAATCTGAAAGAACTCGACCAATACCTGAAAGTACACTGCCTACCAATACTTAGCCAGAATGAAGTGGAAATGTTGATTAGGCCTATATCAGGTTCTGAAATAGCATCAACTATACAAAATCTCCCTAAAAAGAAAAGCCCAGGACCAGATGGCTTTATGTCAGAATTCTACCAAACCTTTAAAGAAGAACTAGTACCTATGTTACTAAACCTCTTCCAAAATATAGAAAAAGAAGGAATATTACCCAAAACATTCTGCAAAGCAAACATCACCTTGATCCCCAAATCAGGGAAAGACCCAAGAAGAAAAGAAAATTATAGACCAATATCACTAATGAATATTGATGCTAAAATACTCAATAAGATCCTAACAAATAGAATCCAACAACACATGAAAAAAATTATACACCACGACCAGGTGGGATTTATCCCAGGGTCTCAAGGCTGGTTCAATATACGTAAATCTATAAATGTAATTCAGCACATAAACAAACTAAAAAATAAGGACCATATGATTCTTTCAATTGATGCAGAAAAAGCTTTTGATAATATCCAGCATCCCTTCATGATCAGAACACTTAAGAAAATTGGTATAGAAGGGACATTTCTTAACCTGATAGAGGCCATCTACAGCAAACGCACAGCCAATATCATATTGAAAGGAGTTAAATTGAAATCATTTCCACTTAGATCAGGAACCAGGCAAGGTTGGCCCATTGTCTCCGTTGCTCTTTAACATTGTAATGGAAGTTTTAGCCATTGCAATTAGGGAAGAAAAGGCGATCAAGTGTATCCACATAGGGTCAGAAGAGATCACACTTTCACTCATTGCAGATGATATGATCGTATATCTGGAAAACACTAGGGATTCTACTACAAAACTTTTAGAAGTGATCAAGGAATACAGCAATGTCTCAGGCTACAAAATCAACACCCATAAATCTGTAGCCTTTATATAGACCAATAATAACCAAGCCGAAAAAACAGTCAAGGACTCTATTCCTTTCACAGTAGTGCCAAAGAAGATGAAATATTTGGGAGTATACCTAACAAAGGACGTGAAAGATCTCTACAAAGAGAACTATGAAACTTTAAGAAAAGAAATAGCTGAAAATGTTAACAAATGGAAAAACATACCATGCTCATGGCTGGGAAGAATCAACATTGTTAAAATGTCTATACTACCCAAAGCAATATATAATTTTAATGCAATTCCTATTAAAGCTCCATTGTCATATTTTAAAGATCTTGAAAAAATAATACTTCATTTTATATGGAATCAGATAAAACCTTGAATAGCCAAAACATTACTCAGCAATAAAAACAAAGCAGGAGGAATCACGCTACCAGACCTGAGACTGTACTATAAATCCATAGTGATCAAAACAGCATGGTACTGGCACAAAAACAGCGAAGTAGATGTCTAGAACAGAATAGAGAACCAAGAGATGAATCCAGCTACTTACCGTTATTTGATCTTTGACAAAGCCAATTAAAACTATTCAGTGGGGAAAAGATTCCCTATTTAATAAATGGTGTTGGGTGAATTGGCTGGTGATCTGTAAAAGACTGAAACTGGACCCACACCTTTCACCATTAACTAAGATAGACTCTCACTGGATAAAAGATCTAAACTTAAGACATGAAACTATAAAAATACTTGAAGAAAGTGCAGGGAAAACTCTTGAAGGAATCGGCCTGGGCGAACATTTTATGAGGAGGACTCCCCAGGCAATTGAAGCAGTATCAAAAATATACTACTGGGACCTGATCAAATAAAAAGCTTCTACACAGCCAAGAGCACAGTAAGTAAAGCAAGCATACAGCCCTCAGAATGGGAGAAAATATTTGCAGGTTATACCTCTGATAAAAGTCTAATAACCAGAATCCACAAAGAACTCAAACGTATTAGCAAGAAAAGAACACGTGATCCCATCTCAGGGTAGGCAAGGGACTTGAAGAGAAACTTCTCTAAAGAAGACAGACGAACGATCTACAAACACATGAAAAAAAGCTCATCATCCTTAATCATCAGAGAAATGCAAATCAAAACTACTCTGAGATATCACCTAACCCCAGTAAGAGTAGCCCACATAACAAAATCCCAAAACCAGAAATGTTGGCGTGAATGTGGAGGAAAGGGCACACTTCTACACTGCTGGTGGGAATGCCCACTAATACGTTCCTTCTGGAAGGATGTTTGGAGAATACTTAGAGACCTAAAAATAGACTTGCCATTCGATCCTATAATTCCTTTACTAGGTTTATACCCAGAAGACCAAAAGTCACAATATAACAAAGACATCTGTACCAGAATGTTTATTGCAGCCCAATTCATAATCGCTAAGTCATGGAAGAAGCCCAAGTGCCCATCAACCCACAAAGGGACTAGCAAATTATGGTACATTTATACCATGGAATATTATGCAGCCTTAAAGAAAGATGGAGACTACCTCTTTCATGTTTACATGGATGGAGCTGGAACTTATTCTTTTTAGCAAAGTATCTCAGGAATGGAAGAAAAAGTATCCAATGTACTCAGCCCTACTATGAAGCTAATTTATAGCTTTCACATGAAGGCTATAACCCAACTATAGCACAAGACTATGGGGAAAGGGCCAAGGAAGGGGAAGGGAGGGGGGAGGTTAGGGTGGAGGGAGGGTAGTAGGTGGGGCCACATCTACGGTGCATCTTAGAATGGGTACAGGCGAAACTTACTAAAGGCAGAATACAAATGTCTACATACAATAACTAAGAAAATGCCATGAAGGCTACGCTGAACGGTTTGATGAGAATATTTCAGATTGTATATGAAACCAGCACATTGTACCACTTGATTGCACTAATGTACACAGCTATGATTTAACAATAAAAAAAAAGAATGTAATGTACATACAGTAATATAAGGAGATAACAAAATCTGTACATTTACATTTGTGTGTAAGATGTCATTGCATGCACCCCAATATAGGCATCTTTTCTAAAGTAGAAGGAAAAGAGGATCTTTTCAACATGTATAATTCAAGAAAAAATTTTCCTCTCAAAGGCCCACCACATTGATTACTTCTTCGGCATAGTCCAGCAAATTAATTAATTTCTCTGCAATCTACCTTTGGGTGTTAGCAGGTCTCACTACCTTAATACAGAAATATACAAGAAACATACTAGAAACATACAGCATTAGGGCATTTTTTTTATTGAGCCTTTTTTTTTTTTAAAGACAGAGTCTAACTTTGTCACCCTTGGTAGAGTGCCATGGCATCTTAGCTCACAGCAACCTCAAACTCTTGGGTTTAAGCGATTCCCTAGCCTCAGCCTCCCAAGTAGCTGGGACTACAGGTGCCCGCCACAACACCCGGCTATATTTATTTATTTATTTATTTTTGCAGTTTTGTCCAGGGCTGGGTTTGAACCCTTCACCTCCGGCATATGGGTTCAGCGCCCTACTCCTTTGAGCCACAGGAGCCACCCCTATTGAACTTTTTTTAAATATGTGATGGCTGCTATGCCATCTTCTCTGACCATCTCATATAAGTCAATGACAAAATAGTTCCAAAGTCATGTAGTTTCTCTTGGACTGAAAAAGAATGATGAGAAGAGCTCATTATCTTCTTGCTTTGGCCTTTACTTTTGTAAAAATATACTGTTATAATTACATTTTTTAATGTGCAACTTAAGGAAGCGTGCAGAATGTTCTGATTAGGATTTCCAGATCATCCAGGGCCTTCCCCACGGAATCGCTGTCAGTCTAACTCTATGAATGTTTCTGCCAAGTTTACCATCCTCTTGGTGACATTGCCTTCCCATGCTCACCCACCTCATTCCTTTTCATTCATTCGTCATTAATCCATTGTAGTGACAATCTTTAAAAAACAAAATCTTCTGCCTGTTTCTGCACATCCAGAGTACAGAAGTCGCACGCTGAATGACATTAGTAAAGTTTATACTTCTGATAATGATTGGTTGACTGGTTGCACTCTAGCCCCTCACCACCAAGAAAACTTATAAGAGCAAAACAAAATACAAAAATAAATGTCTTTGAAACATTAGACAGCTAGATGGAGAGTCAGAGTTAGGTGTCTGGACTTGTGTGGCCAGAATATCAAAGGAATATATGATTTTGAGATGAACCCAGAATTCTACAGTGCTTTTCCCCTGAGGCACTTGCAATTTAGAAGCAGCACAAGGCTAAAAGTCTGGAAAGCTGAGCGGAGCTTTCCCGAGTCTCATAAAGCTAAGGAAACAAAAATTTGAGTTCAGGGCCTTAACACTCTAGATCTCCCATTAGGACTCTTGAAAGCTATACTGTAGGAGTCAGGATAAGCCAAAAACAAGATGACGTTCAAAAAGACTAAAACCTGTCTTGACAAGTGCAATCCCAAACCAGTTAATTTAATCTGCTCCTTCTCTAACTCTACCAGAAAGAAAAAGTCCTCTTTGAGGGAACATAGTATCAAGCAGAGATTCTAACCCTTTCTAAAATTGTTTTATGTACAATATTCAGCATTTAGTCCTAAGGAAGATAGAAAATAGAATCAAATGACTGAAAGTTAAGAGAAAAAACTTATAGTCTCTTCGACCATGTAGATGTCAGCATTATCTGAAATAATTTTTAAAGTGTGTTTATTATTTGTAAGGAAAGATGACAAAAAGAAGAGTTTCACTGGAGAATTGGAGTCTATTAAAACAACTCCAGTGGAAATTGTGGAACAGAAAAAATAAAATAACTAAAATTAAGGGTAACGTAGATGGCTGTAACTGTAGATATACACAGAAGAAAGGAGAATTCCCCAGCAGAAGGATAGACTAATTGAAAATACCCACCCTGAAGTGCAGAGACAGAAAAAAGAGATGGAAAATCCAGAAAAGAATGGGAGACATATGTTATACAAGGATGAAGTCTAATATATAACAGCACATAATCAGAGTCTCGGGGCAGACAAAATAGGGCCTAAAGGATGTTTTCAGAGCCACACTTCACACGTTTTCTAAAACTGTGAAAAAAAATTAAACAATAGATTCAAAAGTTCCATAAAACCCAAGTATCATAAATTCATAGAAAATCATTATTTCACGCATAAGCATAAGAGACTGAACATCAAAGACGCAGAGAAAATTAGAGGCCGTGGAAGGAAAAAAAAAAATGTCTTCGAGGAGCAACAGTAAGTCTGAAGGTTTAGAACAAAAACAATGGAAAAGAGAAAGCAGTGGCCTGGCGTCTGTGAAATGACGCGTGCAGACCAACTGGAAAGCTCAACGAGCCTTTAAAAGTCAATATGAAATGAAGAGATTGTCCAGGGGGAAAACTGAGAGAACTTGCTACTATCAAAAAACCAAATATTTATTTAGGAAGAGAAAATTATCTCACATGGAATACTGAGAGTGGAGAGGAATGGGGCGCAACAGACAAGATAAATATGTAGGTGAACCCAGCGACCATGGATGTATCAAACAGTAATAATATTAATAGTTTCTTATAGGGATGAAAATACACAAAGCGGTGAAATACATGACAAAGATGTCACAAAAAGCACAGGGAGTAAAGGGAGTGAAAGCCGCACAGGTCCTTACCCTACCTGGGACGCAATAGAAGTACTAATTTATGGTGGATTTTAATAAGTTGAGGACATGAGTTGTAAATTACAAGGGTAATCATTAAAAGAAAAGTAAAAGTTAATGCACTGGGGGGAAATAATTTTAAAATCATGATTAATTGAATGGAAGATAAGAAAGGAGAGAAAAAAGTCAGACAAAGCAGGGAGCTAAAAGACTTGAATCCAAATACCTCAGCAGTTATGTAAAACATACGTGAACTAAAAACCACAATTAAAAAAGCAAATGTTGTCAGCCAGAATTAAAAAATAAAACAAAACTCAGCTACATGCTGTTTACAAGAAATTCAGTTGAAATATAAGAACCAGAAAGGTTAAAAGAATTGATAAGATGGAATTGGAAACACCATGGAAATACTAATTGAAAGAAAGCTGATATAAGTTTATTAATATGAGAGGAAGCTCACTATAATATTAACTTTTTTAATAGGTATAAACATGAATACAATGAGGAATGTGTTTTTAAAATCACCTGGAATTCATAGTTTGAACAAATTTCAACAATCATATTTAATTGCTGAAAATTGATCACAGTCTATTATGTTTCTTCCAATAAGTTGATTGTTTACATTTTTAACCTCCAAGAACTCAAAACTATAAGAAACTATTTTAAAACACTTTTGTGATGTCTGTTACTTTAATACTTGATCAGTGAGAAGAAAATGTGTTTTGCTTACCTCATTTTTTAAATTTTTTTTTTTTTTCTAGAGACAGAGTCTCACATCTCACTGTACTGCCCTCGGGTAGAGTGCCGTGGCGTCATACGGCTCACAGCAACCTCCAACTCTTTGGGCTTACGCGATTCTCTTGCCTCAGCCTCCCGAGCAGCTGGGACTACAGGCACCCGCCACAACGCCCAGCTATTTTTTTGTTGCAGTTTGGCCGGGGCTGGGTTTGAACCCGCCACCCTCGGCATATGGGGCCGACACCCTACTCACTGAGCCACAGGCTTACTTACACCTTTATTATATCTAGGTTGGCGATGACTTATCACGGAGGATGTTGTATATTGTTTGGGAGGTTCTTTTCTTCTCATGAAATGTTGAGAGAACAAAGTATATCCTCACAAACCATGACAAATTTTCTTGAAATATTTTTTGGCCTAAGGGCAAATAAGTAAATTAAATTTAGTTCTTAAAGTTTATTTTGTTAATGTTATGAGAGCTAGTACTTCAGATATTTCTTTAATGATTTGAATCATGATATAATCTAATCGTTATTCTTCTTTCCTATATCATTTAGTTTAGTTTAATTTTGTTTTTTTGAGACAGAATCTCACTCTGTTGCCCAGGCTAGAGTGCCATGGCATCAGCCTACCTTATAGCAATCTCAAACTCCTGGGTTCAAATAATCCTCCTGCCTCAGCCTCCCGAGGAGCTGGAACTACAGGTGCCCACCACTACACCTGGCTAATTTTTCTGTTTTTGGTAGAGATAGGGCCTTGCTCTTACTCAGGCTGGTCTCAAACTCCTGAGCTCAAGTGATCCTCATACCTCAGCCTCCCAGCTAGGATTACAGGTATGAGCCACCAGGCCTAGCCACTATTTAAATGTTTTTAATATTTTTTTCATATATAAAATTACTCATTAATTATTGTGACATTTTAATTTTTCAATATACAAATACATTTATATTCACTGACTTAAAACTTTAAGCATACAAGGAGATTCTCACTTCAAAATATATCTGAAATGATTACTTACATTGGAAGGTAACTATTCTAATATTAACAATAATTTGAATAGCATGGCTTATTCACATTACTGACATTAACATTAATTAGATATGACGGTAATGTAACCCTCAAGGTCACATGATAATTGATTATCTGAAATTCACAGATGCCATCAATTATGTTGAAATAGGCATTTGACTCTTTGGCCTTTTTAAGGCTGAGGCTCACTAGTAAGGCCCATTTGAACTTCACTGTACCTTGCTTGTACTATGCGCCCTTAGAAGGGCTCCTGTAAAACAAAAGTATAAACCAGGAAAGAAGAAAATATAGAATTCAGGAAACCGTTTCAACTTGAAAAGGGGGAAGAAAATGATGGTGAAAAGAGATTTGGGGCCGACATCTAAGCACCAAGTGTACAGGCCAACCAGTCCCAAGTGGAGCAGATCAAATGGATCCAGAGACAGAGCTGCAGGAAGCTGGAGATGTTTGAATGAGTGAGAGGAGTTTTGGATGGATAGGTGGAAGCTGGGGGTGTGTAAGTCATAAGTATATGGAAAGTTGTATTAGACACAAACTCTATAAAACTTGTTCTAGCTATTTATGTGGCTGGGCTAGCTAGCCATTCTCCCAGAGTTTGTTTCCTCCAAACTCTCTCCTATTGTTGGTTAAAACACTATACCTCAGGGTGGGAAATCCATATCCCAAGTGGGCAGCCCATGAAGGGACTGGATGATGCAATGTGGAAGTGCACGGGAATAAATTCATGGGATGAACTGTACCAGGTAAGAAACCAGAGACAAAAGGAGGCAGGCAGATAAATCACTTTTTTTTCTCTGGAGGACACTGAGGCATGGTTTATCCCCACAGCCCATCTGGAGAGATCTCAGGTGCTAGATGGACACACCTGCTGGGCAACCTGCTGTGTGGTTGGGTGGCTCCTTATGCAGCAGTAGCCAAGTGTGGTGACATCATTTTTCTTGCTTCACATCGTTCCCTGCCTCCCTTCCTTTCTCCTCATCCTCAGGGGTCTGGTTTTGCGTCTCCCAAACACAGTCTGAGCACTTTAATTTTTACTTCAGACTCTGCTTTTTAGTATAGTGTGAACTAATAGAGGACCTAGAGATAAGATTAAAATTAAAGCAAATAGTTAAACAAGAAACTTCAAGGAAAACCAAAAGTGGTCCAAGAAAGAAAAAAATAGTGACAGGGCAGTGCATGGCTCAGTCCTTACTATATTAATAGAATTTAATACTAATGTTATAAATGCTAACCTCCAACAACAATTTAGATATCACGACACCAGAAGGGTGGAATGGGGGAAGAGATACTGGTATTGCAACAGTGGTGGTTAAAGAGAACTAAATCCTCACCTTCCCTAGAAAAGTTAATCAGACTGAAAAACCTGAAAAAGTGAAAATAAGAAAAGACTAATGGAATTGAAATGATTAGCCTCTTGGCAAAGGGAGATAGGGAGTCGCAGACAACTTCTCTTTTTTCAAGTCTTATGAATCATGTACATTTATAACACTGATTTTTAAAAAGCAGATTTCAAATGCTAGTTACTGATGAAAGCATGTCATTTTATTCCTGTAAGCTGTACAATCAAATGAAGGGAGATGTTTGACTTTCGAAGAAACTCCCGTTTTCTGAAGTAACTCCACCATTTTACACTCCCTCTAACAATGTCTGAGAATTCCAGTTGCTTCACATTCTCACCAACATTTATTGTCTACTCGTCTTTAAGCATTTGATATTGTCTTTTTTTATTTTTGCCATCGCTGCTGGTTTGTGGTGGCATCTCTGTGTGGGTTTAATTTGCATCTTGCCTGGTGACTAGTGAGGTCGAGTGCTCTGTCATGGGCTCCTGGCCATTTGTCCATCTTCTGTGTTCTTTTTGCATTGGCTTGTTTGATTTATTATTCAGTCATGGGAGTTTCTCTGTATGCTTGGTATAAGTCCTTTTGTCAATTTTATGTGTTGCAAATATCTTCTCCCAAGCCTGTGGCTTAAGTATGTATTTTCTCAATGGTGTCTTTTATTTAGCAAAAGTTTTAAACATTTTGTTGAAATCCAATTTATTAATTTTTTTCTCTTATGGTGATACTTTGTGAGTCCTCTTGAAGAAACTTTTTCTTACCCCAAGGTCAGAAAGATGTTCTTTAATGCTTTTTTTCTGATAACTTTCTAGCTTTTCCACAATCCATTTGTTAAAGTGATTTTCCTTTCCTCATGTATCAGTAATCGGTAACAAATCGCCACGAACTTAGCAACTTAAAACAACATATATTAATTACCTCACAGTCTGTGTGAGCCGGGAGTTCAGCACAGGTTGGCTGGGACCTGTACTTACCTGTTTTCCCGAAAATAAGACAGCGTTTTATTTTAAGGTGTGCTCCCAAAGATGTACTAGGTCTTATTTTCAGGGGACGTCTTATCTTTCCTGTAAGTAGGTCTTATTTTCGGAGGATGTCTTATTTTCGGGGAAACGGGGTAGGTCTCACAAGAACAGAATCAAAGTGTCGTCCGGGCTTTGTTTCTTTCTGGAACTTGGGGTCATCTTCTAAGCTCACGTGGTTGGTGGCAGAAATCAGTTGTGGTTGTAAAGCTGAGGTTCCGCGTCCTTGGTGGCTGCCAGCTGGGGGCTGCCTGCAGCTTCTAGAGGCCCCTATATCTGGTCTCCACATGGCTGTCTCCCAGAACATCGCAGCTTTCTTCTCTGAAGCCAGCCAGGAGCTCTCACTCCATCTGCTACGGTGGAGGCTTATTCCATGTGATGTAATCATAGAGGTGACGTCCACTTCCCTTAGAAATAAGTCAGAGATCCTCCCCACACTCAAGAGGAGAAGACTGCACAGGTTGTAGGGCCAGGAGGCAGAGATCATAAGGGCCATTTAGAATTCTGCCTACCACACCCTGTTTCAATGGCCTATGACACAAGAGAAATGAGGACATATGTGCACAAATGGTCAAAGCTGCTTGGTTCAAAATAGCCCAAAACTTTAAACAGCCTGATATCCATCAATGGGAGAACAGAAAACAAAACTATGACATATTCATGCCATGAAATACTACTCAGCCCTAAAAAGGACTGAACTGCTGACACATACTTCAATGTGGACGAATCTCAGAAATGCATGAGAGAAAGAAGCTGGCCCCCGAAATGTACCCGTTACCTGTACTCAGTGATATGAGGTTTGAGAAGAGGGAAGACTAGCCTGGGGTGATGGAGTCCGAGGAGCAGTGTTTTGGAGGTGTGGATTGTCTAGGAGGGCAGGTTTGGATTGACCCCACCTTCTGGAGTGATGGGAATATTCTGTGTCTTGCATTGCATTCATTAAAACTGATAAGTTTGAGATTCACTATGTGTAAGTTATACCTCAACTAAAATAAACTCAAGTTATTTCAGAGCAAGCAAGTATTAAACATGGGATCTGGGTCGGGTCCTTAACCTTCAACGTGTACAGGAATCATTTGGGATGCTTGTTAAAGTGCATGTCGCTAGGCCTCACCCAGAAGATTCTGGTGCAGGTGTTCTGCCATGGTACTGAAGACTTGCATTTTTTTTAGAGAAAGGATCTCACTCTTTCTCAGGCTGGTCTCAAACTCTTGAACTCAAGCAATCCACCTGTCTAGGCCAAGTAACTCAGATTATTCTGATCCTGCCGGCCCCTGGCTGCAGCTTAGAGGAGCACCGTTTTTTTTTTTGTTTGTTTGTTTTTTTGCGGTTTTTGGCTGGGGCTGGGTTTGAACCCTCCACCTCCATTATATGGGGCCAGCGCCCTACTCCTTTGAGCCACAGGCACCACCCGGAGGAGCACTGTTTGTTTGTTTGTTTGTTTTTTGCAGTTTTTGGCTGAGACTGGGTTTGAACCCTCCACCTCTGGTATATGGGGCCGGCGCCATACTTTTTTGAGCCACAGGCACCACCCGGAGGAGCACTGTTTTGATGACTACTCTCAGTGCTGGCTTGGTCCTCCCTCATTCTCTTTTTCAGCCTGGTGGGGAGACCTCAGGACAGATAGCTTGGATCCAGCAGAGAGAGGGGGAGGGATAGCATGATGCACCCTGCTGGACCCTGGCTGGCCCAGGGACCCCTTGCTCTTGGACTGTTTATGTATAAGAGAGGGAAACTCTCTCACATGAAGCCTTCTGGGCGTAGCTGGGAAAGTGCGGATACACTGCCAGGCAAAGCCATTTGCTGGAGAAGGAGCAGCTGCCTCCTCCCCCATTCGCTGGGGACCACCCCAGCCCTGAGCCTGGGGCACAGGCTCTGTAAGCATCAGATCAACTGCAGCTGTGGCCGCAGCCTATCAGGCCTCAGGATGGGGCACCCTTAGAGTGACATCTGGGGAGCCCTGTGGCTTCCAGGGGCTCTGTGTCTGCACTATGGGTTTGGCCCTAGTTGAAGTTTTACTGTGGCTTCATAGTCAGCTTGAGACTTCTCCCACTGAAACCTCCTCAAAGGCATAGCCATCTTTTCAGAAACTCCGGGCAAACAGCAGCAGGTGGGGGAGCCGTGTTCCCATCCGCAGTGATCATAAGGCTGGAAACATTTATGAGCCAGGGAAGGTGCTCTGTGAGTCAGACTCGGTGGGCACCCCTCGCCCCAGGCCACCCTTGGTGTCAGATGACACAGAGAGGGAACACTTGTGATGCCCGAGGTGCTAAGTGCCCTGCTGGGTGCAGGGCGGGCATTGTCTCTCCATTTTGCAGATGAGAGTCAGAGTTTCAGAGAAGTTAAGTAACTGGTCAAAAGGCACACAGCATTAGGTAGGAGATCAAGATCCGTCAACCCTCAGGGCCCCATATTTCTCTACTGAAGTTTTCCTGGCCCCTTACCAGAGAGAGGCCTGAACTACTCAGATTGAGAACAGAGGTTCGTGCAAAGATTTCCAGGGGCAATGTCCAAGAATCTGTACGCTCTCAGATCACTGCCACAAACCTGGGCTAGAGGATCCTCAGCTGGACAGGGATACCTGGAAAGCTTCGGCAGAGGCTGCCACCTTCGTCGCCACCACCATGTCCTTATTGCTGCGATGCTGGGCTGCTTGACAATGAGGAAACCCTTGCACATCCCCTCTTTTATCTGAATGCACAATGGTGGGAAGAGGGTGTTGCTTTTCTGTCTATTTTTGGAAAGAACAGAATGAAGCTGAGAGCAATCCTGTACTCGTGGACCCCTCCTTTCTAGTGAGCGACTTCGGGGCCACAGAGTTCTCAAGGCAGCCCCTCTCGGGTGGGATGGGAGGGCGTGGAGCAGGCTCCCCATTCCGGTCAGCAAGGGCCTTGCCAAATATTTGTGGGTGTGAGTCCTCACCCAGGTGAGGGAGGAAGAGGCCAGGCCGAGTGGATTACTGAGCATTTGAACTGAGCCTCAGAACAGCAAATATTGATTCAAGAAGCTGCCCAAAGGAGCTGACATTTTTATAGTCAACAAATACAGCCAGCCCCTCCCAGCCCCCCTTAGTCAAAGGCCCTTTCTCTCTGCAGCTGCCTGGGTACATTTCTGTCATCCGTGCCTGAGAAGAGGAGGAAGAGCTGGTGGGAAAAGTCCACAGGGGCCTGGCTGACGTCACCACTTCACCTTTAGAGAGAAGTGGGAGCCCCAGGCCCCCAAGGTGAGACCTGGGGAACCAGCCAGCCAGCCGACAAGTGCCAGAGTCCCTTGGGCAGAGCAGAACCTGGCCCTGGAGCTCCCAAAGACGACAGCCACACCTTGCACACACAGCTGCCCCCTGCGGTGGCTCTGGGCTACCTACGCAGCTCTGGTTCCCTCATTCATGGATGAGGGCGTCAGGCCCAGAGAGACAGATGACTGTCCAAGGTAAACAGCCAGAGCAGTGAGGCCGGCCCTGCTCTTCTGTTTCAAGCTAAGCTACTCAGCTGGTAACCAGAGCTTGTCCTCTGCCAGGCAACTGTCCCTGCCCCTGGGCCCGGCCTGCGTGACCGCGGCCTGGTGTCCTGCACCTGCGTCACGCTTTGGTGAGTCCCTTCACCTGGAATCCCTATCCAAGCTCTGCTCACCTGTCACCTCTGCAGGAACTCTTTCTCCCCTCCCGCCCTCACACCCACCCTGGGCAGCAGAAACCACAGCTCCTTCCCTGGTGCTGCTTCCCTGGTGCTCCCCGCACAGGCTTGCTCTGACTGAAGCACTTGTGCTACTTCCTGTGGGTGGATCATTCACGGGCACTTGTCTGTCAGTCCTTCTGGGCCAAGAACTCCAGCAAGAGGCACGCGTGTCTGTTGCCCCAAAGTGCCCAGCAGAGAGCCCAGCTCTGGCAGGTTCTCAGTCAGCTCGGTGCTTGTGTAATTGGGTTAGAACAATGCAAGACTTGTGGCTAAGAAACCAGAGCTGCAAACTCAGGGGCATCCAGCCGCACGGGCAGGCCTCCCGCAGCGGGGAGGCTCCAGCAGTCCCAGAGCTCTGCTGTTAGTTCCTGTGCTCACCCACCCACCTTTCCATTGCTCCATCTGTCTGTCCCCCAGGGCTGGACTTCTACTCTTACTGGTCCTGAGTGGTGTTAGGAAGGCAGAGGTGAGGGGCATGCAGTCCTGGACCCTGTCTGGAGAGTCTATGGCGTGCCAGGGCATGTGGAGACCTGAAGAGGCCTTTCTGCTTCCAGACTGGTTTGCGGACCAGCTGTTGTGTGTCAGGGCTCTAAGGACTGTGGCTTTCACCCTTCATTTAGTAGAAGACAACTCTTCTCAGGACTGGCCCGGGCAGGACTGCGAAGGAAACCATTGTGTTATTACTGCTACTCACCAAAGGCTCTTTACCTTCCAAGCCCGTGGCAGGATTCGAGGTCCTGGCCCCTTGTGGTTGGGTGCATCCATGGAGCCAGCTCAGGGCAGAAGGGGCGCAGAGCATTTCTGAGGCAGATATACAATTGGTAAAGGATGCTTTTCTCTTGAGTAGACAACTCTGTGCAGTGAGATGGGCCTGGGAGATGGGCCCTGGCCCTGCTGCCCTCCACAGGAGGCCTCCAGGCGGGAAGGGGAGTGAGGGCAGCAGCTCTGTCTTTAGAAAGGTGACATAGAGGTGATTGTGTTCACATCTTTTAGCCTAAACTTTGTCACACAGCCACATCTACCGCAAAGGAGCCTGAGAGATGCCATTTATAGTGGGGCAGGTATGTGCCCAGCTTAGACTCGGCCATGTTTATTATTAAAATGAAACAAGGGAGAATGGATGCTGAGACAATTAGCAAGCTTTAACTTCTGCCTTGCTTGTCTCACTGTAAATAATTGTGCCCGATTCTCCCAGACAGAATACTTCCTGGCTGCCCACAGCCCTTTTCCCAGGCCAGCTGGAGCTCTGGACCTTCTCTCTCCTTCCACCTTCAGACTTTCAGCTTCAAATGACCCTGGAAAACCTCTTCTCTTCCCTGGGCTTCCTCTTACCTGTCGAGGAGGGTTCAGACAAGCTGATCACCAAAATTCCTTCCAGCATTGAGATTTGGTGGCTGAGCTTATGGGCAAGTCATCTAACCTCTCTGGGCTTCCATTTCTTCATATAGAAAGTAGAGATAAAAATATTGCTTATCGGGCGGCGCCTGTGGCTCAAGGAGTAGGGCGCCGGTCCCATATGCCAGAGGTGGTGGGTTCAAACCCAGCCCCGGCCAAAAAAAAAAAAAAAAATTGCTTATCTTGGAGGGTCATTGTGAAATCATCAGGATTATGCCTGACATGTGGGAAATAATCAATAAATGTTTGCTGTAATCAAAATGATATGAGTTCCAGTTGTCAGCTTCTTAGAAGAATCTGATATACTCATTCAAACTAAGGCCTAAGGCAAGGTCAGTAAGTACTTGGCCCACACGTGGCTATAATCTTCCCTTCTGTAGCAGACATTGCCGTCAGGACAGTCCCTTCTCAATGTGGTGCCCAGCAGCCCCTCCTCCAGGGGCTCTGGCTCAACCCCAGGCAGGTTGATAAAAAGCAGCCAACACATACCCCTATCATGGCTGTTGTTGTGTGATATTATAATTTTCCTTTTACTTGGTAGTGGCCCAACTAGGTTGTGGGTTCCACGATCAGGGACTACAGTCAGTTTTCCATGGCCTAGGTCAATGCCCACAATCCTGCACGTGTTCAAAAAAGTGAATTCTAGATCCTGTGGCTGGAAAGGAGGGGAGGTGTTTGGGGGTGGGGCAGTGGGCTCTGGGACCACCTAATGGAAGACCATTTTCCCTGCCTCTGGAGGTGGCTGCAGGAGCTATTGGGGCAGGGGCAGACCTCTCTGGCCACATTTCCCCTGCCAGAGAAATGCAGTACCAACTGGTCACCTCCAAGTGACTGGGGCAGCCAGCACACATGGGGAGAAAGCAAGGCCAGCAAGCACAGGGGCATGAGACTCCGAGAGCTGCCCTTCCCCAGGCCCCTGTGTCTGCCTGCACCTTGGGCTCCAGGAGTCAGGGCAGCTTCCAACTTAGCAACTAATGGACCTGGGAGAACCCAGCACCTGTTTTCTGCTCTTGCAGAAGACCCATGCTCAGCATCACCTTGGTGACAGAGTGGAAAACAGAGTGGGCTGGGGGAGCTGCCATCTGCCTGATCCACCCAGAGAGATGCTCACTGCTGAGCTCAGGCAGGACACAGGAGGGCAGGCAGTGGCCACACTATCTTTGGGGGATCCTGTGGAGCTGAAGGGAGCGCTCATAGACACCAGAGACTCGTGGTAACTTAAGACCCTGTTTCCAGTGTCATGGCTTATGGCCTGGGTTGGATGTGACCATGCACAGCATGTGATATGAAAGCGCTGAGAAGGCCTGCGTGTGCCACATGTCCACCCTCTGGCCTCTCACTGGCCCTAAAATGCCAGAATCAGGGCAAAGCCAGGAAGATTACCTTGCTGAGAATACCTCCTGGCTACCCATCTATTATTACAGCCATTTTTAGATGAAGAACCTGAGACTCAGGGAAGATCAAGTGGCTTCCAGAGGTCACAGAGCTTGGAAACCAGGCCACATGCCTCTAGGTGTCTGGCTGGCCTCATGGACCTGCAGGCCTCCACAAGGGTCCTCTGTTCTAAGAAGTCCTGGATTCCATCTCTGCAGCAGAAAGAGAATCTGATGGGTGAGGATCACTTGAGAATAACTAATATTTTTTAAAATATTAAAATGTTTCTGTCCATGAACTCAAGTGATCCAAACAGCACCCCTTGACCAGTTGGGATTATTAAGACAGAACAAGCCTTGGACTCTGACCCCCAGGACCTTGAGGCTGGGGGTGGACTGGAAACTACTGATGGTGGTGCCTAAACGCATTCCATGAGGGGTTGGCGGTATCTCCCCTGGCATCTGTGGATAAATAACAATAATAATTAACATTAATAGTAATAGTCAATCATATAGGGTGCACCCGTTAAGTAGGGGGAGTATGTGCTGACGACACAGCCTTCCCATCTTCCCCTCCCCTTCCATGTCTGCCACCAACCTTCTCCAGGTTCCACCGGACGAATCTGTGCTTTGGGGAGAGTTGGGATGTTCCAGCAGGAATGCAAAGGAAAGAAAATCATCGTGCAGGTTGTTGGTTTCTCAATGAGGGTCTTAAGGCCTCTTTCAGAGGCAACGTTGTAAAAATCATTGCTTTTGATTTACAAAATCAAGGAATATTGAGAGGAAAGTAGTTCCTCTCCTGGGGGACACTGGCCAGCTTTGCCCATGCACCTGCAGGCTCCCATGGATGAGAAGGTGCCAAGGAGTGTCTCTGTAGTGCCTGGTGTCTGTGCCAAGAACTGGAACAGCCTCTGGGGAACCCACTGGTCCCAGGCCACCAGGAAGAGGGGTGCCCTCTACACCTCCAAACTCAGCTCAGGCCCTTTGACCCTGTGTGGCAACACCTCCTCTGCGAGAACCCAGGACACTTGTGAGCCTCCCTCCTCCCCCAAGAATGGGGCAGGATTGCAGAGAAGCTGTGTGAGCTCTCTCTCAGCCTGCACACAGGAATCACACCTTCAGTCTGGAACTGTCCAATTCACATCATTACATCACCCGCTGCCGGTGACCTGCTCACGGTGCTACCCACATTTGTGCCCATGATACTGTCATTATACCCACTACATACAGAAAATTTAAACTCCAGGTATTTGACTCTTTACCCAAGTCATCTGTCACAGCTGGGATGCAGCCCACATCTGATTCCAGACCTCGGAATCCCTGACACCACACCACACGAGCTTCTTCTCAGAAAGTTCCTCATCAATGTACTAATTTTTCTTTTTCTTTTCTTTTCTTTTCTTTTCTTTTCTTTTCTTTTCTTTTCTTTTCTTTTCTTTTCTTTCTTTCTTTCTTTTTTTTTATTTTTTTGAGGCGAAGTCTCACTCTGTTACCCTAGGTAGAATGCCAGGGCATCATAGCTCACAGCAACCTCAAACTTGGGCTCAAGTTTTCCTCTTGCCTCAGTCTCTCAAGTAGCCGAGTCTCCTGCTACCCACACAACGCCCTGCTAGTTTGTCTATTTTTATTAGAAACATGTTCTTGCTCTTGCTCAGATTAGTCTCAAACTCCTGAGCTCAAGTGATCTATCTGCCTCAGCCTTCCAGAGTGCTAGGATTATAGGCCTGAGTCACAGCACCCAGCCAATCAATGTACTAATTAACTATGGTGGCAGAGGAGGAAATTTGTTGCTGGCAGAGCCAGGGTCCAAAATGTTCTTCTCTGACCAGAGCAACAGTGACTCTGTAAAGATGATGTTTAGAAGACTTTAGAAAGATGGTGGCCGAGTAACAGCTTCCCTGCAACTGGGAACAGCGAGTCTGGGGAGATAAGACTCCAGGCATCTCTGGCGGGTGGGATCTGCCTATAATCATCCCTTTGAGGATACAGGGAGCCAGCAAGGGACTTCTGGACCCCAAGAGGAGGACAAAAACAGTGGAAAACTGGCAAGTGGTTGCGTGTGTTTGATCGACCTAATCACGCCGGCAACCGTAAGTACAAGCAGCAGTGAGACTGCAAACCGGAAAGGCCTTACCTGTGAACTGTTTCGGTGTTCTTGGACTTGGCACTCAGTTGAACTGCCTTGGGGAGAGCTTGAGCAGGAGTGTGGAGAACTTTGGGCATTGTCTGGGGCCCCAGACTGAGCCACTGAGCTGGGCGCAGGAAGCCATTGTGAAAGAACTGCCCCAGCAAGCTCCGCCCTCAGGGTCTCAGAGCAAGGATTGGGCTGGTCAAAGTAACCTAGTGACTGAGCAGCCTAAAGGCGGGGACTGAGCTGCCTTACAGCCTTAATCCTTAGGGGCAGAGTGAGACAGCTTTGGCACACTGGAGCCTTGGGCTGTTGCCCTGGGTAGAGTGCCGTGATGTCACAGCTCATAGCAACCTCAAACTCCTGGGCTTGGCGCCGCCCAGACCTCCATAAGAGCTGTGCAGCGACCCCCGACCAGTCACCCACACCCACCGGGCCTCCACATTCCCAGACCAGGAACTGTGGGAGCCACTCAACCCTGCATCCTCCCTCCTGTGTCCTCCCAGCTTCCACACTAGCCCGTTCATCTGGACAGGGACTCTGGTAGCTGCGTGCCCTTTGGAGACCTCCCTGCCTCTGCACAGAGCTCTTCTCCTGGCCAGAGACTGCTGGAGCCTTGGGCTCTCTGTGCCAAAATCACTGGGCTCCTGGCACTCCCAGAACCGTGCGCACCACTCCCAGCCCTGTTGCTGGATCCGGGTGTGTAACAAACCGGAGCTGCTTCTACAACCAGAACTCCCTAGCTAGAGCAGCCCCAGAGGAACTACACAGGGTCACTCCCTACAAAGATCCAGCAACAATAGAGTGATCCCGCTGGGGTCTAATCTTGGAGAGACACCTCCCCAACTCTGAGGACAGCCAGAGGCAATGGTGAAAAACAACCATGAGGCGAAATCAACAGAAAAACTCTGGCAATATGAATAATCAGAGTAGATCAACTCCCCCAAGGATCAATGGGGCAGAAACAGCACAAGACCCCATGCACAAACAAATAGCTGAGATGTCAGAAATTGAATTCAGGATCTGGATAGCAAATAAGATCGAATTAGAATTGCAAAAGTTATCTCAAGAATTCAATAGATTCAAAGACCAAATGACCAAAGATTTTGACAAATTGAGACAAGAAGTTGCAGTCCTCAAAGATCTGAGAAACACAGCAGAATCCCTTAGTAACAGAATGGAGCAAGCAGAAGAAAGGATTTCTGACATTGAAGACAAAGCTTTTGAACGCTCCCAAACCCTCAAAGAAGAAGAGAAATGGGAGCAAAAACAGACCACTCTCTCAGAGAGCTCTCGGATAATTTGGAGAAAACCAATATTCGTCTTATAGGGATCCCCGAAAGTGACGAAGTGGCTTCACAAGGCACAGAGTCTCTTCTCCATGAGATTATGAAGAACTTTACAGACATGCCAAGAGATTCTGAAATTCAGATAGCAGACAGTTTCAGAACTCCAGCATGACTCAACCCAAATAAGACATCCCCCAGACACATCATAATCAATTTCACTAAAGTTAATATGAAGGAGAAAATTCTGAAAGCTGCCAGATGAAAGAAAACCATTACCTACAAGGGGAAGAATATCAGAATAACTGCAGATCTCTCTGCTGAAACCTTTCAAGCTAGAAGAGGATGGTCATCGACTTTTAATCTCCTAAAACAAAATAACTTTCAACCCAGGATCCTGTACCCAGCTAAACTGAGCTTCATTTATGACGGAGAAATTAAATACTTCAACGCCATTCACATGTTGAAGAAATTTGCCACAACTAAACCAGCTCTCCAGGACATTCTTAGACCTATCCTCCATAAAGACCAGTGTAATTCTCCACCACAAAAGTAAACACACACAAAAAATTTTTCATCAAATTCCAATTTCCACAGTCGCAAAAGGATTAAAAATGTCCACCAGTCTCTCGAAAGACTTATCAATACTCTCAATTAATGTGAATGGTTTAAATTGTCCTCTAAAGAGGCATAGGTTGGTGGACAGGATACAAAAACTCAAGCCAGATATCTGCTGCATCCAAGAATTGCATCTTACATTAAAAGACAGATATAGACTCAAGGCGAAGGGATGGTCATCTATATTCCAGGCAAATGGAAAGCAGAAAAAAGCAGGCATCGCAATCCTGTTCGCAAACGCAATAGGCTTTAAACCAATCAAAATAATTAAGGATAAGGATGGACACTTCATATTTGTTAAAGGTAATACTCAATATAATGAGATCTCAATTATTAATATTTATGCACTCAACCACAACGCACCTCAATTTATAAGAGAAACTCTAACAGACATGAGCAACTTGATTTCCTCCACTTCCATAGTAGTTGGAGATTTTAACACCCTGTTAGCAGTCCTGGATAGATCCTCCAAAAAGAAGCTAAGCAAAGAAATTTTAGATTTAAACTCAACCATTCAACATCTGGACTTAACAGACATCTACAGAACATTTCATCCCAACAAAACTGAATACACATTCTTCTCATCAGCCCATGGAACATACTCCAAAATCGACCACATCCTAGGCCACAAATCTAACCTCAGCAAATTAAAAAAAATAGAAATTATTCCTTGCATCTTCTCAGACCATCATGGAATAAAAGTTGAACTGAATAACAACAGGAATCTGCATACTCATACAAAAACATGGAAGCTAAAAAACCTTATGCTGAAGGATACATGGGTTATAGATGAGACTAAGAAGGAAATCACCATATTTTTGGAACAAAACAACAATCAAGACACAAATTACCAGAACCTCTGGGATACTGCAAAGGCAGTTCTAAGAGAGAAATTTATAGCACTGCAAGCCTTCCTCAAGAAAACGGAAAGAGAGGAAGTCAATAACTTAATGGAACATCTCAAGCAACTGGAGAAAGAAGAACACTTCAACCCCAAACACAGCAGAAAAAAAGAAATAACCAAAATCAGAGCAGAATTAAATGAAATTGAAAACAAAAGAATATACAACAGATCAATAAATCCAAAAGCTGGTTTTTTGAAAAGATCAAAAAAACAGATAAACCTTTGGCCAACCTAACCAGGAATAAAAGAGTAAAATCTCTAATTTCATCAATCAGAAATGGTAATGATGAAATAACAACAGACCCCTCAGAAATTCAAAAAATCCTTAATGAATACTACAAGAAACTCTACTCTCAGAAATACGAAAATCTGAAAGAAATTGACCAATACCTGGAAGCACGCTACCTACCAAGCCTTAGCCAGAACGAAGTGGAAATGTTGAACAGGCCTATATCAAGTTCTGAGATAGCATCAACTATACGAAATCTCTCTAAAAAGAAAAGCCCAGGACCAGATGGCTTTACGTCAGAATTCTACCAAACATTTAAAGAAGAACTAGTACCTATACTACTAAACCTCTTCCAAAATATAGAAAAAGAAGGAATATTACCCAGCACACTCTGCGAAGCAAACATCACCTTAATCCCCAAACCAGGGAAAGACCCAACAAGAAAAGAAAATTATAGACCAATATCACTAATGAATATATATGCTAAAATACTCAATAAGATCCTAACAAACAGAATCCAACAACACATCAAAAAAATTATACACCATGACCAAGTCAGATTTATCCTAGGGTCTCAAGGCTGGTTCAATATACGTAAATCTATAAATGTAATTCAACACATAAACAAACTTAAAAATAAGGACCATATGATTCTTTCAATTGATGCAGAAAAAGCTTTTGATAATATCCAGTATCCCTTCATGATCAGAGCACTTAAGAAAATTGGTATAGAAGGGACATTTCTTAAACTAATACAGGCCATCTACAGCAAACCCACAGCCAATATCGTATTGAATGTAGTTAAATTGAAATCATTTCCACTTACATCAGGAACCAGGCAAGGTTGCCCATTGTCTCCATTGCTCTTTAACATTGTAATGGAAGTTTTAGCCATTGCAATTAGGGAAGAAAAGGCGATCAAGGGTATCCACATAGGGTCAGAAGAGATCAAACTTTCACTCTTTGCAGATGATATGATCGTATATCTGGAAAACACTAGGGATTCTACTACAAAACTTTTAGAATTGATCAAGGAATACAGCAATGTCTCAGGCTACAAAATCAACACCCATAAATCTGTAGCCTTTATATATACCAACAATAACCAAGCTGAACAAATAGTCAAGGACTCTATTCCTTTCACAATAGTGCCAAAGAGATGAAATATTTGGGAGTATACCTAACAAAGGACGTGAAAGATCGCTACAAAGAGAACTATGAAACTCTAAGAAAAGAAATAGCCGAAGATGTTAACAGATGGAAAAACATACCATGCTCATGGCTGGGAAGAATCAACATTGTTAAAATGTCCATACTGCCCAAAGCAATATATAATTTTAATGCAATTCCTATTAAAGCTCCATTGTCATACTTTAAAGATCTTGAAAAAATAATACTTCGTTTTATATGGAATCAGAAAAAACCTCGAATAGCCAAAACATTACTCAGCAATAAAAACAAAGCAGGAGGAATCACGCTACCAGACCTGAGACTGTACTATAAATCCATAGTGATCAAAGCAGCATGGTACTGGCACAAAAGCAGAGAAGTAGATGTCTGGAACAGAATAGAGAACCAAGAGATGGCTCCAGCTACTTACTGTTATTTGATCTTTGACAAGCCAATTAAAAACATTCAGTGGGGAAAAGATTCCCTATTTAATAAATGGTGCTGGGTAAACTGGCTGGCAACCTGTAGAAGATTGAAACTGGACCCACACCTTTCACCATTAACTAAGATAGACTCTCACTGGATAAAAGATTTAAACTTAAGACATGAAACTATAAAAATACTTGAAGAAAGTGCAGGGAAAACTCTTGAAGGAATCGGCCTGGGTGAATATTTTATGAGGAGGACTCCCCAGGCAATTGAAGCAGTATCAAAAATACACTACTGGGACCTGATCAAACTAAAAAGCTTCTGCACAGCCAAGAACATAGTGAGTAAAGCAAGCAGACAGCCCTCAGAATGGGAGAAAATATTTGCAGGTTATACCTCTGATAAAGGTCTAATAAGCAGAATCCACAGAGAACTCAAATTTATTAGCAAGAAAAGAACACGTGACCCCATTTCAGGGTGGGCAAGGGACTTAAAGAGAAACTTCTCTAAAGAAGACCGACACAAAATCTACAAACACATGAAAAAAAGCTCATCATCCTTAATCATCAGAGAAATGCAAATCAAAACTACTCTGAGATATCACCTAACCCCAGTTAAGAGTAGCCCACATAACAAAATCCCCAAACCAGAAATGTTGGCATTGATGTGGAGGAAAGGGCACACTTCTACACTGCTGGTGGGAATGCCCACTAATACGTTCCTTCTGGAAGGATGTTTGGAGAACACTTAGAGACCTAAAAATAGACCTGCCATTCGATCCTATAATTCCTTTACTAGGTCTATACCTAGAAGACCAAAAGTCACAATATAACAAAGACATCTGTACCAGAATGTTTATTGCAGCCCAATTCATAATTTCTAAGTCATGGAAGAAGCCCAAGTGCCCATCGACCCATGAATGGACTAGCAAATTGTGGTACATGTATACCATGGAATATTATGCAGCCTTAAAGAAAGATGGAGACTTTACCTCTTTCATGTTTACATGGATGGAGCTGGAATATATTCTTCTTAGCAAAGTATCTCAGGAATGGAAGAAAAAGTATCCAATGTACTCAGCCCTACTATGAAGCTAAATTATAGCTTTCACATGAAGACTATAACCCAACTATAGCACAAGACTATGGGGAAAGGCCCAAGGAAGGGGAAGGGAGGGGGGAGGTTTTGGTGGAGGGAGGGTAATGGGTGGGGCCACATGTATGGTGCATCTTAGAATGGGTACAGGCGATTGCACTAATGTACACGGCTATGATTTAACAATAAAAAAATAAATAAAATGTTAAAAAAAAAAAAGATGATGTTTAACAGGGGCAAATGTGGGATTATGATTTGGGGCCAGCAAATCCCAACTACAGGTTTGGGCTGCAGGTTGGCATGTAGGTGGCCAGATGCCCAAGGTATCCCGGTCAGCCACTCAGTGTGTGAGGGCCCAGTGGGACGTGAAGCCAGAATGGTATGTCTGACCCTCAGCCATGCTGAAGCCTAGATGAGAAAGAAAAAAGTCATTTTGCTCTGCATTTATCAGCCCACATGGGGAAGGTGGAAAAATTGGAGCCTATTCAATAGGCTCCAATAAGGACAGGCTTGGGTTTCCACACCTCTCATACCTGCATGCGATCTTGGGCACGTTGCTGATCTCCCCAAGCTCCAATTTTCTTGTCTTATGAAAGTGGGGTTAGGATCCCACTCTACCTGGTTGTAGGGATTAGGGCTAAATTATATATAGAAGAACTGGTCCGTGTAAATGGTATTATTCAAAAGGGAAGTGATCGAGATTTTGAAAGCTGACTTGTTGAAAATCAGTCACTGTGAAAAGGACTCAAGATTTTTCCATATAGAACTAGAACTAAAGAATGGTTGGAAGTAAAGAAGAAGTAGGTATTGGTTAGACTTGAGGAAGCAATTCCCGGCAGGAAGATCTGTCTGCAAAGGGCCGGCTGCGTTAGGGACGGGGAAGAGGCATGACCTGTAGCTGGTTGGCCCTCATAGGGACCCGGGGAATTAAAGGTGCTGTGGGAACAGAGCACTGACAGCTCTTTCTCTTGAGGAACCCAAGATAAGCTAGTGTAGAAAGGACATTAATGTAAAAAGACTTTCTCATTGTCTTCAAATCCAAGAGAAGATGCTTGCACACAAATCTCTGTCCTCAGAATGGATTAATACAAATGGAAGTCCTGGAGCGGTGCCTGTGGCTCAGTGAGTAAGGCGCCAGCCCCATATGCCGAGGGTGGCGGGTTCAAACCCAGCCCCGGCCAAACTGCATCCAAAAAATAGCCGGGCGTTGTGGCGGGCGCCTGTAGTCCCAGCTGCTTGGGAGGCTGAGGCAGGAGAATCACGTAAGCCCAAGAGTTAGAGATTGCTGTGAGCCGTGTGACGCCACGGCACTCTACCCGAGGGTGGTACAGTGAGACTCTGTCTCTACAAAAACAAAACAAAACAAAACAAAACAAATGGAAGTCCTGGATCAAAGGGCACCATCACTTTTAATACTTGTGCCACATGTCACCAACAAAGAAACACTGGACTTCAGAACCAATGAAACTAACAGACTCACACAGAACATTCTATTTCCCAAACTGCAGAATACACATTCTTCTCATCAGTGCAAGGGACATTTTCCAAGAAACTTCATATGTTAGACCACAAAACAAGTCTTAGCAAATTTAGAAAAGTCAAAATCATCCATGTAGCTTCTCAGACTACAGTGGAATAAAACTGTCCACTGTACCGGCTGGGTACAGTGGACACTATTCTGGTGATGGGAACACTCAGACCTCAACTTCAACATTATACAATTCATCCATGTAACAAGATACACTCGAATCTCCTAAATCTATTGGAAGAAAACCAATAAACAAACAACAAAAACCATAGTTAAGCTTCCACGGCACACTTAAATTACGTTCATCAAAAAAAGAGAGTAAAGGTTCGGCACCTATAGCTCAGCGGCTAGGGCACTAGCCACATACACCGGAGCTGGCAGGTTTGAATCCAGCACAGGCCTGCCAAACAACAATGACAACTAAAACCAAAAAATTGCTGGGCATTGTGGCAGGTGCCTGTAGTCTCAGCTACTAAGGAGGCTGAGGCAAGAGAATCGCTTAAGCCCAAGAGTTCGAGGTTACTGTGAGCTGTGATGCCACGGCACTGTACCCAGGGTGACAGCTTGAGACTCTGTCTTAAAAAAAAAAAAAAGATATACTTACTATGCTTCGAACTTCTTTCAAAAATAATTTAATTAATGATCTTTAAAAATTTTCAAGATGCTGTCACTTCATAGCTGTGTGCTGTAGCACATGGGTTGAAAATCACGGCTTTAATGCTAGAGCCGGGCTCAGCAGTGTTTGAATCCTCAACCTTCCTCCACTAGATACACGATCCTGGGCAAGCCACCACATCTCTATAACTTCTGTCTACTCTTTTGCTAAACGGTTGTGAAAACTAATAGTCCCGTAGACCCCTGTGAGGAGCAATTGAGACCACAGTCATGAAGGGCTCTGCATACTAAGGGCCTTAACTCATCTTCAGAATGTCTCTCCTCTCTGTTGGTCAACACCTGGTCAGTGCTTAGGAGATGGCAGCAACTCCTAGTATCAGCAGCAGAAGTGAGATTTACCTGCTAGTGGGAAGTCAGAACTAATGAAAATGCTGTGAATGTGGTAAAATTGTCCTTCCCTAAGAGGGAGAAAATAGACGCCTTTGGCAAAAGTGGCCAGAACTACAGAGCTGGAAAGGGAGGAAGAGGCTGGTGACTAGACTGGTATGTGTGGGGTCTCACGTAGAAGGGGTGATTTGTCAACCCTACCACACGCACAAAGTTAAAACCGGACAAAAGGCATAAAATTTAAAGAAAGTGCTTCCTCTCCCTCCTGATGCCCCTCTTTCATTCTTGTGTGTCCAGCAGGAAATTCTTCTGGGCACATATTAGCCTAAATGGGTCTCTGAGCCTTTTCTCTGCCCTATCCCTGGGTCTACACCACTTACTGTTTACTTCTATGGAGGGACTACGCCGTACACCATCTTTCTCACCTCTGTCTCCACTCGGCATGCTGAGAGCTCGTCCCCAGGTGTAGTTGTAGCTCTGTCCTCTTCTCTGCCGTGAATCTCAGCTACCCTGTTGCATGAATGTACTTTACTTTTTAAATCTGACTTCTATCAGTGAACATTTAACTTCTTCCCAGGATTTTATAACCATGTTTTGATGTGTATCATTGTACATATAAAATAAGTAAATAAAACCAATCTCTGTGGGTGAGGCCTGGGCATCAGAATTGTCAGCATTCCTTGGGGCTGCTCTTCCATATAGCCAGAATTATAGGCACAGTGGTCTATTTTAACATTGTCATTTGCTTGCTAATTTTGTTTTTATCTATCTTGAGGTTCAGAAGTTTAAATGTTTATGTGTGTAGCCATATTCGTCTTACTTTTTCTTTAATTTTTTTAGTATCCTTTGTTTGGGAAATTCTTTACTCTTCAAATAGTCACATGGTTTCCCATGACGGCTTTACCCCTCCTTTACTCGTGTGATCTTAGGTAGCTGCTCTATGCTGCTGTTTCCCCAAAAGGTGGTGGTGGTGGGAGTAGGGCCTAAGACTTTCCCAAAAGGATCCAAAAGGTGGTGGTGGTGGGAGTAGGGCCTAATACTTTCCCAATGTCTTCCAAGATTATTTTTGGAAAAAAGGTCTCTGGCCCAATAAACTTGGACAATGCACATTAACAAGTCAAAAAGTTATGAGAAATAGTCCAGTAAAGAAAGCTTACCTAGCAATTCCACTCCTGGTAATTTTAATTTTTCAAGAAAATTAAAAACATACGTCACACAAAACTTGTATACACATGTTCATAACAGCATTGTTCATAATAGTCAAAAGGTAGATGATACAACCCAAATGTCTATCAACTGATGAATGGATAAACAAAATATCCATCCAATGGACTATTAGCCATAAACAGGAAGAAAGTACTGATTCCTGGTAAACATGAACAAATCTTGAAAACAAACAAAAGAAGCCAGTAACGTGGGATCACATAGCATAATTCCATTTATATGAGATGTCCAGATTACGTACATCTATAGAGACAGAGAGTAGCTTAGTGGCTGCCTGGGGCAGAGGGATTTCAGGGGGCTGGGAAGGCGTGCTGAGTTCACAGAGTGTATTTTGTGGTGGTAAAGATGTTCTATAATTAGATTGAGTTGTGGTTGCACAACTGTGAATATACTAAAACCACTGAACTGTGAATTTAAAAAGGGTGAATTTTATGATGTGAATTATCGCTCATGAAACTATTTTAAAAAAGAAAAGTTAAGTAGGAGTTTTATGTTCTTTCTTGTTAAAATGGGAAGGCTCATTCTTATTTCATGGAAGCTAATAATGGCAGCCCCTCCACTGAGTGCTTACCAAGTGGCCTGTCTCCTCCGGGCACAGGGCCGCTGGTGCCACATTTATGGCTCACTGCAGTCCTCTGAGCAAGGTGTGGTCACCCCTTCACAAAGGAACCAATGGAGGTGGCGCCTGTGGCTCAGTGAGTAGGGCGCCGGCCCCATATGCCGCGGGTGGCGGGTTCAAACCCAGCCCCGGCCAAACTGCAACAAAAAAATAGCCGGGTGCTATGGCGGGCACCTGTAGTCCCAGCTACTCGGGAGGCTGAGGCAAGAGAATCGCTTAAGCCTAGGAGCTGGAGATTGCTGTGAGCTGTGTGAGGCCACGGCACTCTACCAAGGGCCATAAAGTGAGACTCTGTCTCTAAAAAAAAAAGGAGCCAATGGAGACCCAGGAGCTAGAGGCCGATCTCTTTCCATTTAACTTTCTATCCATTGTTAGTCTTTGAAGAGATCATTCACGGCTGTGTAATCCTTTGTGTGGGCATGTTCCTCCTCTCTCCATTTCCCTATGTCTGACTCTTGTTCCTATTATATTTGAAAATTCAAACAATGCTATGATGGACAAACTCACATAAAATCCTGTGTACCTCTCTACTTATTTCCTTGGGGGAGTTCTTAGCAGAGAAATTACTAGGTCAAAGGGTATGAACTCATATACTGCTTTTGCTATGTTGTACCACGTGGCTTTCCAGAAAAGACAGGCTGAGCCCCCTGTCCTCCTGTGAGCAGTGTGGGAGGTGCCGGTGCAGGTGGGTAGGTAACCAGGTTCTGTCTCTGATCTCTCTCTCATCCATTCAGGTGATCCTCTGAAGACTAACCTTACCCAATCTCATACTTGTTAAAACGACGGTCACTAGTAAATTAAAATACTTAATTCCACTGGCCCACTCTATGGGTGTACAGAAGTCCCTGGCACCTGCCCCAGGAATCCTCATTGGCAAGGTAGACAATGTGTCTGGGGGAGTTAGTGGTCCTGCCAGAGGTCTCAGCCAGAGACTCTATGTTGAGATCTAAGGGGTCATTTTCCCCAGGAGAATACTGGAAATATAGCCAGTAGTAACCAATTATGACTTTTATTGAGCCTTTATCAATAAACTATGTGTATGGATTAATATAATCCTGATAATCATCCTCAGAGGTGGATTTTATGAATAGTGGGAAGGAACAAATAGGTGAGCAGGTAGTGAATTTGGACTGTTTCAGTCAGCCTGGACTGCTGTGCTGCCCGTCCAGTGGGCAGCAGGAGGTCTTGTCACCAGTCTGGAGTTTCTGGTAAACTCTGGTGAGCACAGCACTCAGCAGAAGCTTTGGCAACACAGCAACCAGATGAGTCAAGGTATAAAAAACAGATGGGACATGGTTTTTCTCCACTGGCCTTTGCATTTAGTAAGGGGTGACATTTCCTTGTCCCTCCTCCTCCCTGTGCTACCTAGCGTGACCAGAACTGAGAATCTCTGTGGCCACTAGCCTCCTGAGTCCTGTTCAGGCCACCCTGCCCACTCTGCTCTCTCCTCCACAGGCTGAGGAGCGTTCTGTGCCCATCAGGCTCCTTTCTGGTGCATTGCTGAGCCCTGAGCCCTGCATGGTAGGAAGTGTCGGGCCAGCCTGGGATGGTGGAGACTCAGCATGAGTTCCGAGAGCAGGATGAAGAAGGGAAGGGCCAGATGTGTGCATGGATGCTCGGCACCATGGAGACCCCACCAGTTCCCACGAGACTGTAAGCTCCGTGACGGTTGGGGCCCTAGAACCTAACATTGTATGACACGTGGTTCAGAGTGCAGAAATGATAGGTGAGCGGTGGTAGGTGCCACGGGATTGTCACGCATATGGATAAAGTGTTCTGGGTTTTGGAATTAGGAAAATAGACCAAGTCTGAGGAAGGGAGAACAGTGGGAGGAAGTGAGGTAAGATGCTGAGTGTGGGGACCAGGGGTGACAAAGGGAAGCCTGGAGGCACCAGCATCTGCCTGCTGGAGTGATGGCAAGGGGACATGCCAGCAGAGGAGGCCACCTCAGAGTCCCAAGAGGTCTTGTTGAAACACAGATTCCTGGGCCCCACCCCCAGAGTCTCTGGCTGAGTGGAATCAGCTTTTCTAACCAGTCCTACAGTTGCCACTGCTCTGAGTTCAGCCTTCCTGCCTGCCCTGGGTACCCCAACCTTCATCCTGGCTGAGCCCCAGGGCCCCAGAGGATTAGCGCTGGGGACGCCCCCAACCCTGTCAGCACAGGAGGCCGCCCTTTGTGGTGAGGACGGATGAGGCCTGAGGCTGCCTGTGGTTTCCTGCCCATACACTGGTCTCATCTGTCTCACAAGCGGGGTCCTTGCGAGAGTGCTCAAGGGAAGGAGATGTCAGGGGCAGTTCGGAGCAGACCAAGGGGGGCTCTCCTCCCACTCGGGTGCTGGCCGTGGGTGGGGCTAGGGGAGGTGGGGTGGAGACGAGCCTCCCTCCAGGATCAGGTTCCTGTGAGGTGCTGGGCAGGACGTCCACCTTCACGTGCTCTGGATGAGAGAACCAAGACAGTGGCCAAGCCCTGAGAAGCCACGTTGGCCTGAACTCCTTGTCCTGCCATGCACTGGGAAGTCCCCTGCCCAGCTGAGGGGCTGGGGAAAGGTAACCTCACACTGAAGACCTGGGGAATCCTGGCTGAGGCCAGGAGAAGGCACCTGAGAAGGATGAGGCAGCCGGGTCAGGAGTGGTGGGTGCAATCCTGCCTCCTCCTGCAGATTGGAAGCCAGAGGCCTCCTGCCCCAGGCACAATACTAACTATCAGAAACTGTAACTGCATCTGTAAAACCAGGACACTAAATTTCCAATTCTACAAGGTGGACATACGGATAATAGAGGATCAAATGTTTACAGAGACCTCTGGGTGCCCCAACAGGTGTTGTTTCAGGAGCCTGTATGTGGCTGTGTCCAGGCCCGGGTCAGCTCCTGGGCTGTAGGTCTGGGAAGGGGCTGATGGCCCAGGAAGCCAGGTCACAGACCCTGCAGGCAGAAGGGCAGCTCACAGGGCTGCCTTTGGTCTGTGGGGTTTCCCTTCAAGGGAGGGCCTGATGCACAGACTCTCACCACTCCAGCCTCCTGTACCCTCCAGTGCACAGGCTGGGGGTTCTCAGCTCCTCTCGGTGTGGCTTTCCCCGATGCCGAGGGTGTGGGTGTCCTGTCAGGGATTCCATTAGGCTGCGGTTCTCAAACACGGGTGTGTGCTGGAATCAGCTGGAGGTTTGTTAAAAACAGATTTGGGGGCCCTACCCCCAGAGTTTCTGATTCAGTAGGTATGAGGTAGGGCCCAAGAATCTGCACCTCTAACCAGTTCCTGGGTGAGTCACACCTGGAGAGTCGACTGTGTTAGGCTCATCTCTGCCAGGCATTCTCCCAGATCTGCGCAAAAGGGTGCCACAGCCTGGTCACCGTGAGGGCCTCTTAGGAGGCTGCGGGCTGGTGACAGTGTGTGGCTCCTCAGTGGGCCCCAGTACCTGCTGCCGCTGCAGCAGCTGGTTTTGGTCTTGCTTCTGTCACATGGGCTCTGTCCTTCCTGACATTCCTCCCCAGACCACCTCTGCTTCCTTTAGCCCCTTAAACCCGGACTGAGTGTGGGGTTCCCTGCCTGAGGGAGAGGAAGAGCCTTTCACCTCTCCTCCTTTAGCCTTCCAGGCCTCTGCAGAACTTCCTTCCTTGGCTGAGCCCACTATGCACAGCCACCCTCACCCAGGATTGCCTCTCTTCTCTCATGCCCTGTCCCTGGGGCCACCCCGTCCCTGAGCCCCCTCCTTCAGCCTTCCTGTCTGCCCCACCCCCCCAACTCTGGGCAGCTTGGGCCTTTGTCTTGCTGGGCAGTGTTTGTCCAGGGCCACTCATTTGGAGCTTCTCTCCAGCCCTGAGAAAAGGGGACAGTGAGACAGGGACAGGGCAGAAGGCTCAGGAATGTGCTTGTCCTGGTGGGAGCGCTGGCCTCCTGCAGATCCAGCTGGGAAGTACACGTGAAGCACTCACTTTTCCTAGGGAAAAGGCAGCACAGGAGCACAGCAAATACAGTTCAGTGAAGGAAGACAAAAGCTACTTTCTGTGATGCATGCTCAGAAACACCTCTTTGGAAAAAGTGCTTTGATTCTGCAAGAGCCTTGCAGGTGTGCATGGAAAACCCTTGATGGATTGACCCAAAGTGGGGAGATGGGAATTCCCTAAGTAGGAAACTTCTGTCACAGTGATTTCCAGGGAGTTCTGTGGCAGTGGTGTCCCAGGCTCACAGCTGCTGCACATTCAAAAAGGTCCTGGGAATAACACATCTGGAAGGTAAATAATAAAGCTGGTCCCTGTACTGGGGGCACTTCTCTGAGGCTGGAGTGGGGAGGGCTTGCCTCAGGCCATTCTTAAACCCATCCCAGGAACCTGGTCAGTAGTCAGCCAGTGGGAGCCACTGGCCTGGAATGGAGCCCTTCTGCCAAGTGGTTAGTGGACATATGGGTGTGGGCCTCCTATGTGCTCCTGGGCCACCCTCCATGTGCCCATCATAGCAGCCCCAGCCTGGAGACTGCCGGGTGATTGGCCCTCTGTGCCCCATTTGCTCTGCCCCTGCGTGCTCTCCTGTCTGCCTCTGCAGCCCTCCCCCTTCCTCCCCAATCCCAGTGCCATCCCCTCCTGTCTTCCTCCTCCATCTGGGCTTGCTCCCGTGTCTGGAGTCTTAGCAGGCAGAAACCAGTGGGACATAAAGGGAAGGCTGATGCTGGTGAGGGTGGAGGGAACCATTCACATCCTCTAGGCTGCAGTCCCCAGGCCTCTGCTCAGAGACACAGACCCCTCATTAGACAGGCAAGGATGTGGCCCCTTGCCTCCACCACAGCAGTGCCGGCCTGCAGGACCACATTTGTATAATAACAACTATGGTTCCTGTTGCCTAGGCCGGTGACCTCAGGAAGACCATTTCAGGCCACCCTTCAATTCTTGGTGGCCCTCATTATTTTTAGTTTTTGTGGCCTCCCTGAGCCACAACCTCTCTGACAGACAGCCAGGGTGAAATGTCTACAAAACCTGGAGCCCACAAGAAGGGCTGCTCTGTACAAAAACTGTCCCTGAGAGACACTGTCCCTGGGGTCTTACAGTCAGACAACCCACCTGCTGGGCAGCTGGAGCACAGGCACTGCGCTGGCCAGGCAGGCTGCTGGCACGGTTCGGGCCTCCCAACTGGATTTGCTCCTAGTTTCTAGGTGTCCATAAAGCTGTTCAGGTCAAATTATTATGCAAAAGAGAAGGGAGGATGCAATTTCTACCAGGAACCTGGGGCTGCCTTAGCTCATCCCTCCAACCTGACAGGGCAGACAAGGGTGATGGGCAAGTTGGGAAAGTCCCCGTTGTCCAACGCCCTTCCTGGGGCCTGTTGTCTGGCATCTGGGGCTAAGCCTGAGGCTTGAGAAGGGCTCACTCCAGTCTCTAGCACCTTGGCTCTCCCACTGTGAGTCAGGGGCAGTGATGGGACCTCTTTGGAGTCACCGGGAGGCCACTGTGGGTCACAGGATCCTATGCACTCCAGAGTCACAAAGATGCTATGGGAGTTTCAGACCATAAAATCTGAGGGCTAGCGCCTTTTGAGATTAATGGATTCCTAGCTCGGCGGAAGAACCAGGCCAGGACTGGGAGGGCCCCAGCAAGAGAGGTGAGAAGGCACCTGGGCCCAGCTCCCCACCTAGGATTCCTGGTTCCTTTTCAGGCTCTCAGAACCTGCTGGGCTTCACTTGCGCATGCAGGGAGGTCTGCACGCCCGCCCTACAAATTCCGTTCACCCACAGTACTGCAGGAGGGCCACGTGTATGCAGCAAGGCCCCTCCCGGCCCAGGGTTTGAGGTGCTGTGTGAGTGGGAGTCGGGCCCCTGGCCGGCTTCTCAGCAGCTGGACAGGAAGGCACTGGGGCAGCATGGAGCCAACTGGCTCTCAGCACCCAGACAGCAGGGCGGGACCTCTCAGAAATGCTAAGCCTAAGCTCCTCCCCCTCCCACCAAAGCCTTCACAAACCTTCCTCCCATTGTGCTCAGAGCCAAGGCCCTGCCTGGTCTGACTCTCCCACACTGCTCTCACTCCTCACTCCTTCCCGCCCACTCAGCCCAGCCACACTGCCCATCCTCCCACCCTCACTAACTTGCTTCCCTGAGTGGGCCGCAAGGCTTCATGCCCATTAGGTTTTGGCTTCTCAGAGAACCCCGGGGCCAAGCTCTGTAAAGGTTTTCTTGGTTGGATGGATGGAAGGATGGATGGAAAGACAGATGGTGGATGAGTGGATGGATGGTGCATGGTTTTCGCTCTGCATGTTGGCCATTCTCAGAACCAAAATGAAATGCAGGCCCCCAAACCAAATGACCCCTTCTGCTATTCAGGCCTTTTGAAGGTATGCAGACTTTTAACACAAGCAGGCAGGGGAGAGGGTAGTGAGTTGGCCCCATCTTCTTGCTGCATGACCCCGGGCAGTCACTTTCCCCAGGCTTTTCCCTCCTCTGCCCTGATGCCTTACAAGGCTGGTGTTGCAGTGGGATGTGGTCACGTGTGGACACTTGTAAGTGTACAGTGCCCAGCCGTAGGGCTGCCACGGCACTCATGCCACATTGGGGGCTGCAGGTGTGGGGCTCACCGTACTCAGGTGGAAAGTGGAGTCTCCCCACTCCTGTCTGTTCTGTGCTCTCTTCTAACCCTTGGCTTCAACCCTCTTCTGGGACCACCATCCTTTCTTTGGGCTGCCCCTACTTCATCTCCAGGCTCTACCAAGCGTACTGCTCCTGGGCCTATGGGAGATGTTGCCTTCTGTGCCTGGAGCCCCAGGCCCATCCCTTGGCTTCTGGCCCAAACAGCCTTTTTGCAGCGACCGGGGCCACGTACCCCGTCCCTCCAGGCAGCTTCTTTCCTAGCAGCAGCCCCTTCCTTCCTTCACCTCTGCTCTGAGGTGATGCTGACTGCGAGGGCACACTAGCTGTGGGCAATGGCTCAGAGGACCCAGTGCCCTTGCAGGCTGTCGTGAAGATACCACAATGACATATGTGAAGTGGGGCTTGATGCCGAAAACATGACACTTGCTCCAGACAGAACACTTGCTCCATGACACTTCCTATCCTTTGGAAGCCTGCCTTTTCCTCACAGCCCTGCTCTTCAGAATCTCCAACGTCATGTAGCCCAAGTGCGGTGGGCAGTTGTGCTCAGGTGGGTTGGGAGCCAGGGCTGCCACGTGGAAGGGTCCTGCTGGGGTCAGGCCTGGGATGGGGCAGTGGAGGTGCTCTTTGAAGAGGGAGTTTCAGTCCTGGTGAGATTCCTACCTTGGAAACTGCCTTACTGGGCTCTAGAGACCCACAGGGTAGGTAGCAGTCATCAGTTTCTCCTCCAGGGCCGCTCGCCCAGCCACTCCCAGCCTGCAAGTGGCTCTCAGATCCAGCCGCACGCTGCTACTGCGCTCTGCACACAGCTAGCGTTTCTCATCTCCACTCTGCAGGGACTCCCCTCCCTCAGGAGCATCCATGGGTGATTCTGAGCCCCCATGTAGCTTCCTACTGACTCAACCCTCCCCAGAGTGGGCATGACCTGGCGCCTTCAGGAGGCTGTGTGCAACCTTGTCTTGCGTCCTTGTCTTGCGTCCATCTTAGATGTTTAACCGAAGACAGATCATTTGGCTTGGGAGATTACATTTGCTTTGCCAGGAGGCCATGAGGATTAGTCAGATGTGCTTGTCATCCATTTCAGCATATTTTAGCCAAGCCTTCACCTGGTGCCAAGCTCTGTGATAGGAGCTGGAGAGGTGGAAAGAAAGAACAAGACACATTTTGCTCTGAGTAGTGTGGGGACCACAGGGAAGATGGGCCAATAAAACACAACGCGGAGCATATGAGACCAGGTGGGCACCGTGGGACCCCACAAGAAGGTGCGACTGACTGGGAGGGAGCGTTCAGGGAGGCCTGCTGGTGGAAGTGGCATTCAAACTTGGTTTTGAAGGATAAGTAGGAGTCACTCCTGGTGCCTTTGAAGGCATTTCAGGCATGAAGATAGCTTCTGTAACATCTGGAATGACTGCAGGAACATGAGGGGTTCAGAGCTGTAACCACTGATAAGGACCTTGCTGGATTGCAGGAGTGACCGAGAGCAGCCCAAGAGGGCAGGGCACTCACGTTGGAGAAAAGTTTGGGCAACTCTGTTCTGATTGCTTTGCAGGCTCAAACTGCGTCTCATCAGCTTTCCCTGGAGTTCTGCTTTGCTCTTTCCCACGTCTTTCTCTTTCCTTGAACTCCCTTGCCTTTCTCTGGCTCTGATCTTCCATGATAGTCTGGTGGTAGGCACAAGGCACTACAGGGCTTTCTCCACCCTGGCCACACACCAGGGCCTGAAAGGATGAGATGTGGGGCCAGGATCTCCGGAGGCTGTTGATGCTCAGGGCACTGGGGGAGACCTGTCTGTAGGTGACAGTCCCCAGCCATGCAGAAAGGCTGCAGGAAGGAGGGCAAGTGCCTTCCCCGCTCCCTGATCCATAAGTGGGACTTAGAGCAGGGCTCCACCTGGGGAGCCAGGAGTGACTGGGGCAGAGCCTGTGGGATAAGCCCGGGGTGTGGCAATGCATCCTTTCTGGGTGCCGGCCCGGGGGCTCAGCAAGGGGCACTGGAGCCCTGTGTGGGGGTGCTGGGCAGGCTGCTGGGTGTGGTTCCTCTGACGTAGTTGGCTGAGCCCTCCATAAGGCTGGAGCCCTCAGGCGGGAGGGAAAACAAGCTCAGTCACCTCAGGGAGGGGAGTGTACCAAACACTTTGGTTGTCTCCTCCAAACGGTATTGATGATGTGGCAGGTGTGGCCAGCCTGATGTTTCACATTAATACTGAGTATTTGTTGGAGTGTCTCAGGTGCCAGGCACTGTGCTATGTGTTTGGAAAACCTTGTCTCACGTAATCTTCACACCAACTCTCTGTGGAAGGTGGTGTTATCCCTATTTCAGAAACAAGACAGCAAGGCGTGGGGAAGTTTCCGAATACTGCCAAGGCCCAGCTGTAAGTGTGGGGCAGCTAGGGCTGCACCTCTCATCAAGACATGGCCTGGCCACCCACCTGCCTCTAGGGCACTTTTTCCCTCCCTCTGCTCCCCATTTTGCTGTGGCAATTTGGTGACAGGCGGGGTGGGGGGCACTGGGTCATAGTCATGGGTAGGGGTGGGGAAGATGGGGCTGCTCAGGGCTGAGCTGACCTGTTCAGCTCTCTCCTCACCCCCAGCTAAGCACAACCCGGGGCCTGGATGTCCATAAATTGGGTTGGCCTTCCTGGAGCTGAGAAGCCACCGGAGCTGAGTCACAGAGGATTTCCTTCGGATTAACAATCCTCTGAGGTCCATGGTACCTGGTTGTGGTTGAAGCAGTCGGCTCTTCCAGGCAGGCATTAATCCTAGAGAAATACTTGGTATTTCCAGTCATTCCAGCTGGAATTAAACTTAAATCAAGTCCAAAAAAGCTAAGCCAGGAGAATGTGAGCAAACCCGCCAACGAAACCAGGCATCTGGCCTGCCCTGGCTTCTCAAATGCTGGCCTCAGGAGCTGAGGGCAGGAGGGGGGCAGAGCACCCCACCACACTCCTGGGTTTCCTGCCACCACAGGCCCTGCAGACAACAGGCAACTCGGCCGGTGAGTTGGCAGAGCCAGGTGGCCCAGGGTCAGGAGGTCTGAGATGGATTCCTCACTCTGCTGCTGTAAGTGCCTCCGCCCCAGTCACACATCACATTTGGTGGCAGAGAAGAGGCAGCCATTAGCAGGTAGGAGCACAGACACTAGATCCAGTGTGCCTGAACCTGACCCCACCATCCGCTGTGTGACCACTAACCAGTCACCCCCCTGGCCTTTGTAAAACAAGGACAATAATAAGTGCCTATTTGGGTGGTTGTGAGCATTAAACGAGTTAATACGTCTAAAGAGCTAACAGCTGGGCCTGGCATATTGTGGGCACCACGAGTGGGCCTTACCACTCTCTGGGTCTCGGTGTTGCCACCTGCAAGAGCACCCAGGGCCCTCTTCACATCGGTGTCCTCTGGCTGTGGTGCAGCATGAGCCCCAGGCCCTCAGAGGGCACTTGCCTTCCAGGGGCAGCTGGACTTCTGGCATTACAGGCTCAACAAGCCACACCCCACCCCGTGGCTGTGCAGGGAAAGAGTGTGTGCGCGTGTTTGCATGAGTCTGTGTTTGTGGATGTATACAGTTGACCCTTGAACAACACAGGGATTGGAGTGCCAAACCCCCTCACAGTCAAGTAGCCCTGTATGGCTTTTGACTTCCCCCAATTTTAACCACTAATAGCTTACTGTTGGCCGAAGCCTTACCGATGACATGAACAGTTGGTTGGCACGTATTTTGTGTATGTGATATCTACTGTATTCTTGCAACAAAGTAAGCTGGAGAGAAGACAATGTTGAGAAAATAAGGAAGAGAAAAAAAAGTTTCTACCCATTATGTGGACGTGGATCATCATCCAGTTCTTCAGTGTCCATGGCATCCCGTGTGGGAAGCTGAGGAGGTGCAGAGGCCGGTCTGAAAATCCGAGCATAAGTGGACCCGTGTAATCCAAACCTGCGTTGTTCAGAGGTTGACTCTACGTGTGTGTTTGTGTGTGTGTATTTACATGTGCCGCATGTGTCTCTGTCTGTGTGTATGTATCTGTGTGCTTGAGTACACGTGTTTGTGTTCACACATGTATGTGTGAACACACACATAGCTTCATGGTCATGTAATGTGCTTGTATGGATATGCATGTGTTTGTGTGTAAATGTGGCAGTGTGTATACATGTGAGCTTACATGGGTGTGTGTTTTACATCTGTGTGCGTGTGTATGGTACGTGTGTTTGTGTGTATATGTGCAGGTGTGTGTCCACACATGTCTTTGTGTGTGCCCACTTGGGTTCTCTATTGGAGCACAGAGGGAATGTGCCCCACCTCATCTCACAACTTGGCATGCACCTGTCTCAGTGGGGAGTGGAAGTAGCCCAAAACCAAGACAGAGGGATGGGGAGGATGGGGTGGCACAGAAGGAGAGGCACAGAGGTGTTTGGGCCAAACAAATGCAGCAGGACTTGGAGTGGAGGAACTGAAGGCCAGAAGGAAGGCCCGCAGATCTGCAGGCCCTTTGCACTAGACTGTACTCTAAGCTCTGGGGCTCTGTGTCATAGACAAGGAAAGAAAAGCCCAGAGAGGACAAGGAAACTGCCTCAAGCTGTGAGTGTCAAGACAGGACTCGAGCACTGTTCTGTCTGACCCGCAAGCCTGGGCTCTCCAATACCCCAGGCTGCCTCTCGAAGAATGGGAGACAGATGGGGCAGGACAGTCACTGTTCCCTCACTGTGCACAATGCATGTGTGGGAGGCGCATCAGTGCTCCATGTTGGGGAGGGCACCTGGCTCCACAGTGCAGAGCTTTCAGTGTCAGGAGCTGAAGAGGAGACTCCAGAGGGCTGGGGGACAGTGCCCCAAGCCTGGAGGAGGGGAGCTGCAGAGCAGAAGGGAGCCCTGGGGCCTCCAGAGGCCAGGGCAGGAGAGAGGGCAGTGGGTTGAAGAAGAGGACCCTGGCCTAGACACCAGGGACTTTATATTTTAGTTCTTTCCCAAGGTGTATGTTTTGGGTAAGTTAAATCCCCCTCCTAAGCCTCAATTTGCACGTGTGCCAAATGGGGCCATTGTCCCTACCCAGGCTACTCATCATGAGAAGCAGTTTAGGGATGGGGCTAAGTGTGCAGCCTCTCGTGCATCTGGGTTGAGCCCCAGCCCCGATCCTCAGCAGCTGCATGACTTCAGGCAGGTCACTCTCCACCTCAGTCTGGGTTTTCCCGACTGTGAAACGGGGATAGCAATGGTCTCTGCCTCATAGGGTTGCTGGGAGGGTTGACTCAAGTAATGCCTGCAAAATACTCAGAAAAAACATCTGGCGCAAAGAAAGGAGCTGGTCCATACTAGTTCCCATTTACTCTGCTGCTGTTTCATTAGACTGCTATAGAGCAGAATGAGCTTGCACAGAGGACGTGACGACCTTCACAGGGGACCCCTGGGATGGAGGAGGACATCATTTCTGTGGGTGTTGACTCATGCCCTCCTTCCTGGGAGAATGACACGCAGCCTCACCCCACCAACTTCGGACTGGACCACGTGACGTGCTTCAGCCCACAGATGTGAAAGGATGTGCCCTGAGCCAGGTCCCAGCGGAAGCTGTGGCACCAGCTCGCTTTGTCCTGACCCAGGTGGGGTGGCTCCTATGGCCTGAGACTTGGAAAGAGAAGCCAAGGGGCAGCGCCCCAGAAGCCAGAGCTGCCAGCCTGAGTGAGAAGCAAAGGTTTGCTGCTGCAGCCCTTGAGACGTGGGGCTGCTTGGTATCACGGCCAGACGGACGCACGCAGGCAGCATGAAGAAGAATGGTCTCCACGGAGGTGTCCCACAACCTGCTGAGCAGGAGCAGAGCCTGAGACATGGGCTGCTTGGTATCACGGCCAGACGGACGCACGCAGGCAGCATGAAGAAGAATAGTCTCCACAGAGGTGTCCCACAACCTACTGGACAGGAGCAGAGCCGAGTCCCGGCAGCTGAAGTCCAGGAGCAGACTGGAGCAGACAAACACACCCTCCCATGCCATACAGAAGCCCTCAACATCATCTGCCCTTTCTTTCCATAAGCTGCTGTGGTTCTCAGCAGCTCCCTGAAGCCAGCCTACGTTCCCATGGGGTCTCCTCTTCCCCACCTCTGCCCCACCAGCTCCTGCCCTGCTCTTGGCCCTGGTCAGGTCCTTCCCATTGAGAAAGGCCAAGAAGCCCTTTGCGTTGGCCTCTGTTCTGTTTGCTCTTACTTGTGCCATCCTGCTGCAGACAAGAAGGAAGCTCGCCAGCCCCAGCCCCCACCACAGACCACAGGAAACATTTCCTGGCCTCCAGTTGGCCGTGGTTCCCTTCCCGTGGGTCTTCTTTCCAGAGCCAGGTCTGTAAGCTTAGGGAGTGGATGGTTTGTTTCATAGTCTGCCCAGGAGAGGTTTTCCTCACAGGGAACCCAAGAGGGAGGGACAGAGGCCTGTGCTGTGGCCCCCAGACCACGGTCCTCCCAGAGGTCACAGAGGCTCTGGCCGGTGCGTGCGCCATCTTGCTTTTTGGACTTGGGCTGCTCCTGGGCTGTGACCTCACTGGGCCGGGAGAGTTTCCACTTGGAGCAGTTTCCCTCCAGGAGGCAAAGCACACATCTGGCCGCACGGCCGCTTGTCCCCGCCAGCCATCCCATGTGGGGATTCCAGGCATTTGTTCCATCGTTTCCCCATTTTCTTTCCATACCATCTCCCTGAGCTTCGGTGGCTGCACTCCTCCCTCCCATGCGCAGAGCCATTCACAGCCTCATATCAGCTCCTGGCCCTGACAGGAATTTTCCTGCGGCTCTGTGGTCTCCAATCCTGTAATTTACCACCCAGCGCTTGCAGGAGCTCACTGCACTGGAGACTTTCTGGTCCATGTGGTGGCTCTGGTAATCGTCACAGAAAGCCTTGGAGAAGCCACCTCTGCGGCCAGCAGCAGCCGGCCCCACCCAGCTGGTGGAAGCATGCCTGTCGTCACTGTGCTCCATGCTTTCAGATGCAAGGACCAGCAGTGCACTCAGGCAGCCCCGGCAGGAGGGGTGGAGAGGGGCCGAGCTCGGGCCACCTCAGAGGCACGTGACTCCTCTGTAGCTGGTGCCCTGCTGTCCCAGCTCTCCTGGTGTCTCCGCCACCCCGTCACTCAGCTTCTCTCCGGCCCTGCCCCGATCCGTCTCTCTCCCCTCTCCTCTGTCTTCTTTGCTTCCTTTAGCTCATGACGCCCAGTGCTTTGTGGCCTTCGCTGACCACCATCTTCAGTGGACTGGCTCAGTCTTGCTCCTCTCCTCTGAGGGGACCATCTGTGTGTGTGTCCTCCATGTGGCTGCCCTGCAGACTCCCTGGGGCATGTGCTCGGGCAGTTGCTTTTCTCCGGCATCTAGTTCTGGCCGGACAGAGTCCGGGGATAGGCCATCTCCTGGCTCTCTGGGATTCTCATGACCAGCCCATGGATGGCTCTCTTTAGAGTCAGAGGCTGTGCTGCAGTCAATTGGTTATTTATGGCCAGAGTCACAGGGTCATATGACCCCAGCCTAGGGGATGAGGAACTGGCCTTGGCTGCACTGCTTGCACTGGGTGTGGGTGGGATGGGTGGCCATGGGCTCCTGAGATATCTGACAGCACCCCACTGCTGGTCCCTGGCTAGCAAGCTGAGCCTGCCATTATCTGCCCCACTGAGGCTGGCTCCCCTTTCTCCTATTGCTGGACAAACCCCCTCCCTCAGCTTCTCATGGGCACCCCATTGCCCCCTGTGCAGGTTCATCCACCTCCTACTCAGCCAGTCCAGTTCCTCAAAGTTTCCTTCAGGCACACAGGGCGCCTGTTCCTCTGCAGCTGTCCTTGCCCACGGCCGGCCCTGTGCCGTTTTCCATGTGTCATCCCCACATAAGAGCCACAGCAGGGTGTCAGTCCAGCCCCTGCAGACACAGAGAGGAGGGAGACAGGAGCCCTGTGTCTGCTGGAGAGATCAGACAGGAACCCAGGCACAGGTCAAGGGTAACAGCAGTGTTTGTGAAATCACATTATGTCACCTCTGTGCTTGCAACCTGGTTTCCATTTGTACCGAGCCCTCAGGGTGGCTGGCAGCCTCCAGCAGGGCCCAGCCCTGCTGACTCCTTCAATCTTGTCTCAGTCGCACCCCCACCCCATGCCCCTGGCTGTTAGTTCCTCAAAGACACTAAACTCTGCCTCTTCAGCTGATCAACAAGGTCTATCCAACAGAGATGGGGCTTTCTGGTTTCTGCAATCCCCAAAATGATGCTAGGACATGTCAGTGTTCAGTTCATACTTCTGTGCCCCTGAATGAGCACCTTGTACACTGAAATGTGAGGGGGTGAGCATCAGGCACACATGGGGCACAGGGAAGGGGCTGGCTGGCCACGCGTAAGGGCTCAGAGGGCTGTGGCCTGAGACCAGGAGACAGGGGCTTTGGGTCAGATTGTGAGGCTTCAAATAATGGGCCCTGTGTCTGGCTCTGGTGCGGCCCCTGCAGGGAGGAGCTGGAAAGTCTTGCTGAGGAAGGAGCAGGAACAATTCAGGTGGAGACCTTTGGCAGCTGCCTGCAGGGCAGACTGAAACAAAAAAAACTTGGGATCTGGGATGCCGGTTGGGAGGCACTGGGAGCATTCTAGGCCTGGCTGAGGAGTCACACGGACTAGGTGGGGCAGATGAGAACACACGTGCACAGTCTGGAGAGGAACCAGCAGGACTTGCTCTTGGAGTTCAGAAGGAACCACACTCAGGGAGAAGGGACTTCAGGTAGAGGGGTCTGTGATTGCTAATTATGTGTCAACTTGACTGAGCTAAGGGATATCCAAATAGCAGGTAAAACAAGGGTGTTTCCAGAAGAGATTTGCATTTGAATCAGTAGACTGAATAAAGAAGGTCACCCTCACTGAAGGGACAGGCATTGTCCAGTCTACCAGAGGCCTGACAACAGCAAGGCAGAGGAAGAGTGAATTCCTTTGATCTCTTCTGGATCTGGGACATCCATCTTCTCTGCTCCTGGACATCAGAGGTCCTGGCTCTCATGCCCTTGGACTCAGACTGAATCACACCACTGCTTTCCTGGGTCTCCAGCATCCAGACAGCATATTGTGGGACTTCTTAACCTCCATGGTCATGTGAGCCAATTTCTATAATGAATAGATACCTGCATCGCCTATTGCTCTGTCTCTTTGGAGAACCCAGACTAATATGAGGTCTCTCCAAGGGTGCCACACTCTGTCTGTAGGGGGCAGAAGGATGGCAAGTCCCTGGGCCTGGGCAGGACCTGGAACAGGGGCAGATTATCAGACCAGGGACACAGGATGGTGGCCATGTCATGGTGGTGCCAATTGCCCCAGCTCACTTCCCATCTCTGTCACTTACTAGCTGGCCAAACTGGACTGATCACCTAATGTCTCTGCACTCGTTTGCCTTATCTGTCATATAGGAATAATAATGGTCTCAGTTGTGATGATTCCCTAAGGGAATGCAAATAGAAGGCACAGCAGAATGCCCATGTACAGCCAGTCCTGGGTTAAATATTAATATTTAATATTAATGCAATTAATATTATTAATAAAATAGTACTATGTTACAAAAACAGGAGGCTTGGAAGGACTCATGCTCAGAGGTTTAGGCACAGGAGCTCAGTTGCAGAAAGGGGGTTCCCAAGAGTATGAGCTGGAGCTGGGACACACTGTGGCCTGTGTCTGGGCTCTGACAGTGGAGACCAAGGAAGCTGAAGCTGTGGCTGAAGAGCTCGGGGACCGAGTGCATGCGTGGTGATCTCCACTCACTGTGAGGAGCTGGGAGTAGTGAGGACAGAATTGGCTCAGGGCACTGCTGCCAGGGCCCTGAGGTCCCATTCTATGTCCCCATGATCCTTGGTGATGCTTTGGACAGGATGTGGGGTGGGAGGCAGCAGGCGAAACCACTGCCCACAGCCTGGCCTCAGGTTTGGCTGAAGATGTTAGTCTCCCTGGCGCTCCCTTTCTGCAGGCTGGGACACACACAGGTAAACTGGGGTTGAATGACAGAGAAGGCAGTTTTTTATCAGCGGAGGCATTTTCCACCTATAGGTGGTACCATTTTTATGCCTCTGCTGAGTGTCTCTTCTTCATCTGCTTTTGGGAACGCAGGGTTTACCTCACATGGGTACCAGGTCACCGTGGTGTTGCACTTGCATGAGGCTAGCATTGGGGGAAAGGGGTCAACATTTTGATGCAGATGTAGCCCAGAGCAAGTCTGGCCCTGCTGCTTCTAAGCAGTGGGCTCTTGGGCCATTCCTGAGCTTCATTTATGTCTGACAAATAGAGATAATTCTTGCAAAGTCCTTGGTTTGAACATTAGTGAATGTTAGCCAATTATTTAAATTCATGAAAAGGCTGTTGCATAGGTGATCACATTTCACCCTTACAACGAAGTGGACAAAGCATTCTTTACTATCCTTGTTTTTCAGAAGGCATGAGGGTTTGAGAAGTTATGTGGTGGGCTGGATGGCCCACAGCCCAGGTCTTTCCACCCAGAAGCTCACTCTTTGTTCCCTATGCCAGGAACTCCCAAAGAATCCTCCTGCATGCTTAAGATTCTAGTTTAGAAGGCAGAAGGTGGGTTCAAGAAGTGACCTTTTAAATAGTCTCTCCAGCTGACAACCTAGGAGCATTCCTAGAGCGGGTACCAGATGGGCAGAGGCCCAGCCCACTGACTTGGCTCCTGGTTGAGGCTGTTACTCCCTGTTTCCCTCAGGATAAAAGGAACAAAACAGGTTTCACTGTGTAAACAGTATAAACTTCTCCAAGAAGAGGTCTGCTTCCCTCCAGACCTCTGTGTTAAGCTCCAAGAAAGTGGGGTGGGAAAGGACTACCAGAGATGTGCAGAAGGTGTCCAGGAGACATCCCTATTCTTCAGGAGTGGCCATCTCTGCAGCCAGGAGGCCTGGGTTGGAATCCTTTTCTCTGGCTTGCGAGCCCTGAGGCTTTGGTAAGCCATGTAATCTTTCTTCCCTCAATATTCCCAGGTGAAATAATAGATCCCACCTCCAGGAAATAGCCATGGTGCCTCCCAGGCACAGTGACCACTTAGTAACTGTCTGCTATTATTGTGGGCATCTTTCTAGCAGCTACCTGTCCAGTCTATGGCCAGATTCAGCCAGGAGAAAACAGACACAGAGGGCACATTGCAGAGAAGGGGCAAACCCAACAGAAAATTCAGGTCCACTTTGCTCAAAAGGCCTGTCATCCCCCACACCCAAAGCCTTTTCTCAAACAAGCGTGACAAGGGGCCCACTGAGGCAGTCCAGAGGAAGGGACAAGCTGCCTTCCCAGGCCAGGTCCCCACACTCTGTCACTGACACATACTGCCTCGGCAATGACAGCCACTGAGAAGCTAGCCCCGCTCTCCTGGAGGTGAACAAGCACCATGGGTTGGGGCGTGGTGTGTGGTGCATGGTGCACAGTGTGTGACACATGGCTGCTCCTCCTCCTTGGAGCTGCATCCCCTCTGCACGGTGCCAGAGAAGCTGGGACACTTTCAGTACAGTGACAAAAAGGTACAGGTCAGGATGCTGTTTGGAGGCTTGTAACCAAAGCAATAGGTGCCTGGAAGAGCTGTCCACTCTTCCCCTCGATGTCCTGGTGTCAGGAAGGCTCAGCTGATGATTTTGGTGCTGGAAACTATGCCCTCATCCTGGACTTTCTCCATTACCACCAACCCTGCTCCTCTTGGATGGCTGCCCTGGGGAATTTGTTCAGTGCAAAACAAATAAAAATGTATTTCATATTGGATCATTGGCAGCAAGGATGGGTTCTAACTGTCCTCAAGCATGTTAAACCAGAACCAAGACCAAACGTCATTCCATGGAACCATGAAGGTCAGTCTTCCCACCCAGACATACAGACCACAGGCCAGAAGGGCCAAGGGACTAAGGGCTAATCCCTCACTGTGTAAATGGGAACCTCAAATCTCAGAGAGGAGAAGTAACTTGCCCAAGATCACACAGCAAATTAGAGAGAGCCAAGGCTGGCACCCACATCTCTGAACCCCTCTACTCATGTCCCTCACTGCATTTCGTTTGGGACAAATATAATTCTTGGATGTTTTCTAGAGCTTTAAGCTTGATGAGTAGAAGCTAGTTTACCTTGAATTCTAATTATTAGAAATGCCTGTTTAGGGATTCTCAGATGCAGACAGAATCATTGTTCAAAATGAAGACAACAGAGCTTTGGAAGATTTTAAAGTAATTTTCTAATCTCCAAAGATTAAATTATGTTTAGTGGAGTTTGGGAACTGCCAGATGCTGGGTATGATGTAGCCATCTTCAAACATTAATGTGCATAAAATTGGCTAAGCAACTAATTCGTGCCCTCTCTTAGAGAGCCTGGTTATTTAACCATATAGGATATCATATTTCTCCAGTGTCTGAATATCAGCTCCTGGAATACTACTTGAAAAACCAGAAGTCTAAGACTTAAGAGGACTCATCAGCTTCATGAGCTGTGCATACAGCTGGGATGTCAGTGTGGGGGACGCGTACTCCGGGCTGTTCTGTCTGGAGGTTGGGAGGGGTGGACTGGGCAACAGGGAGAGGGCTCCAGGATGAGGGTCTGGACCAGCTGAAAGAGAAAGGAGGATGTGAGTGTGCCTGGGGTGGGGCATGCTAGGGTTAACTTGTTTATCAATGAAGCCTTTAAATGGAGCATCCTAAGCTGGTGTTTCTTTAGGACATTAGAATTAACACTCATTCCTACCAAAAGTGTCCTTGACAAGTACAGTTCTGCAAGTGAGTTTTCAGACTCTGTCACACCTGCCACCCTTCCCAGGGCATAATAATCCTGACACCACTAGTCAACGCTAAGAGCAGCACCTCAGGTCACTCCTCCTTCCCCGTGGCTCAGTGAGGTTAACATTCTTATCCTCATTTCTCAGAAGGGACACTGGGGCATGGAGAGATGAAAGAGTTCCCAAAGGCCACACAGCCAGACCTTCCTGACAACAAAACCTTCACCCTAGACTAGGTGCTCAGAGTGTGGTCCTTGGTCATCTGGGTCAGAACTCCCAGGTGTGCTTGTCAAAATCAAAGGCCCCTGGGTCTCACTTACCCTGGGGCTGCAGAATAGAAGCCTCGGGGCTTGGGACATGGAGTTGAGCCTTTAGAATATGTGCCCACAGGTGGTCCCGGTGGTCTCAAACTTTGAAGAATAATGTCTTCAATGAAGGAATAAACTTAATGCCCAGAGAGGCGGAGCCTTCTCTCAGCCCTTCAGGTCAAGACCCAGGGGAAGTCCTTCCCTGGGAGCCCAGCACTATTTCCAATCTGAGAGACACATCTCTTCTCCAGGTGGCTGACACCAGGACTGATCCAACTCTGGGTATGAGACCCTCTCCATTTCCAGGGCAGCCTCACCCCCAGTGTGGGTCTTTAGTCTACAGCAGTGTTTTTCAACCTTTTTTTTTTTTAATCTCATGGAATGCTTGAACCTATAGTGCAACTGCCGAGGCACACTTGAATTTTGTTCATTAAAAAAAAAAAAGATTGGCGGTGCCCGTAGCTCAGTCGGTAGGGTGCCGGCCACATATGCGGAGACTGGCGGGTTTGAACCCGGCCCAGACCAGCTAAAGAACAATGATGACTGCAACCAAAAAATAGCCAGGTGTTATGGCGGGCACCTGTAGTCCCAGCTACTCAGGAGGCTGAGGCAAGAGAATCACTTAAGTCCAGGAGTTTGAGGTTGTTGTGAGCTGTGACACCACAGCACTCTACCCAGGGCTACAGCTTGAAACTGTCTCAAAAAAAAAAAGATTAAAAAGAAAAGAATATACTTATGGTGCTTTGAACTTCTTTCAAAAATAATTTAATGAATGATCTTTAAAAACTTTTTTGGCACACCTAAGATCCTCTCACGGCACCCTAGGGTGCCATGGCGTACCGGTTGAAAATCACTGCTGCAGATACAGTACAATGATAAGAGCCTCTTACGTCACACTCTCAGGGAGGCACATCCCCTGACGGCTGTGACTTTCCGCTATCCACACTGTCATGCCCTCCACCCATCTCCCCCAGTCAGCAAGAACAAGGAAGAGGTGTCACCTCACCAGGGTTTTCATGGTTGCCAACATGATGGCTCAGAAATTGGTTTTCTGAACATTGAGCAGGAAATCTGTCCCCTTATCTAATTTGGCACAGATTAGGACCAGAGTGGTTACAAAACCTCCCTTCCTTGGTGTCTGCAAGCACCAGGCCTGTGATTATTTAAGCTCTTTCATACAAAAACAGACCCTTTGGGAGACCAGCTTATGACAGCTCACAGATTCCAAGAGCACAAGAGTCCTTTTTGCTTTGGGTATGTCACCAGCCTGATGAGAACAGATTTGGCCTGGGATGGCTCTTTCCCAAAATAAGACAGTGAGGAAGGAGGGAGGGAGAAGCCCTTGGGAAGAGGTTGGAGAGCAGTTACAGCTGCATCACAGGACTGTTCATAGATAAAGAGGTGGCACCTCTGCCTCCTGTCTCCGCAGCTGATGGCTCAGTCTTGGGCTCTTGCTTCCTTTCTGCTGAGGGAAGTTTCCTGGGATGTGCCTCCAGCACTGTGCCTCAGTCTGCACCCTTTGATCCCACCCCTTTGCCCACAGGTGAGCACATTTAGCCCATGGACTTTCCACCTAGAAGCTTCCAGAGAGAAGTTGTATGCTCAAATAAAGTTGCTGGTACCAACTTCTCCCATCAAATTCTCTCCAGGAGTTTGGGTTATACATACCAAAGGAATTGAAAATTTGTGGTGGGAGAAGACTTTAGGAGTGAGAGTAGTCAAGTCTCACTAATCATCAGAAATCATTAATACGTTCCTGATAGAGCAATGAGAAAAATGGGTTCCTAGACCTGTCACAACACATTTTAGTCCCCAAGTTAGGTCCTGGGCACTGGGAGGTCAGCTTTCCCTTGATTTTGCCCAGGGTCCCTGTGGGAGTCCTGTCATCTCACTTCCCCAGCAACTTCCAGAAACATCTTTATTACCTCATTAACACGACTGCAAGAGCTTGTTTCACTGCAGCCTAACGTAGAGCTCTTTGCTGTTCTGTTCCTCATTGCAGTGCTGGCTGGTGGCCTCAAGTCCCCCAAAGAAGAAGAAAACAATATTCATGAGGCACTGTGATGACACAGATACTTTCGTGTGTCACGTGGGTTATTTTGCATAACCCTCATATTCTCTCTGAGACAGGGAGAGCGATCCGTGCTTTGCGGACGAGAAACCTGAGGCCCCACAGAATGACGCTGTGTGGTTAGACGCTCAGCCCTGTGCTCAGCCGGCCCTTGATGTGCGTCACGGGTGATGATCCACGTGGACTCACTGTCTCCCTACTGCAATTTCTATACTTGAAAACCAAAACGAAAGAACATCAACATCAATGTCTTCCACGAGGCTCCTGGAGACCACCTGGAAGGCAGCCCTGAGGGCAGAGCAGCCTCACCTCTCAACAAGAGGGTCTCTGAGTAGCCTCCTACCTCGGCTTCATTCTCTGCACATCAGGCCGGCAGGGGCCCTGGACACCTTCCGGAAGCCCCCTCCTTTTTCAGGAGAGGAAACTTAAGTCCCAGAGAGGAAAATCTCTTGGATAAAACTAGCTGTCATTTTCTGAAAACTTCCTGTTTGCCATACCTCCAGGCAAAGGAGCTGAACATGTATGCTGGGAGAAGACTTTCGGGAACACACAGTGCAGAATCAGGGCTGGCCTTGAATCGTCAGATTTGATGCTTTGTGTTTGTGTTCAAAACTTCTAGTTTTCTAGGACATGATTTAGCTCACTGAATCCCCACAATTTCGGGGTGAGAAAGGTACCCTCATTATCACCCTTTCATTACCTTGAGATGAGGCAAGCGAGGCTGAGCAACTTCAAATAACCTCCCCTTAGGAATAGGCAGAATTGGGACTTGAACCCAGCAAGTCTGGCCTGGGAGCCCATCCTTCCCACCACCCTGGGACCTGCCATGTTTGCTGAAGACCATACACAAATGACCGTCAGAATGCGTGCACCCCCTTTGAGGCCTCCCTTTTCCTCAACACTTGAGAAACTTCAGACGTTGAGGCTAAAGTTTCTATTGCTTGTTCACCACACAGTGAAAGAGGGAGGGAATGTTGATTTGGAAAGAAAAGTGGAACTGTTATAGGAGATATCTATGTGGAGGAGGGAGTAGAGGGACTTCGGGTCAAGGAAGACTTTGTTCATTTTGAAGGTTGGTGTCAGTGTGGATGATGTAGACTCAGGGTCGTCCTTAAAGTGTCAGATTTGATGCTTTGTGTTGATTCAACATGGCAGTTATATTTTTTTCTGTGATGGGATTTAAATATTGAAAAAAATGTTTAGTTATATCAGCTGCTCTTGGTTGCTAAGTGTCAGAAAACATAGTTAAGTGTACTAAAACATTTATGGCCGTGGTTCTCAACCTTCCTAATGCTGCAAGGTATTTTCATTGTCACAGGGTGAGAACTGCTGATTTATGGGGAGCTGAGCTGTAGGCTCCAGGAGGAGTCTGGGGCAGTTGGGTCATCTGGCTGGGTTGCTGTCTTTGAGTCTTTGGCTCTGCCCTTTACAGTGTGTAGATTTCATCCCGTCCTGGCGTCTCCCACGTTGGCAAGACGACAGCAGTCATGCCAGGCCTTCCTCGCCATACTACCCAGTCCAGACAAAGATCAACACTCTCTGCTCTCCTCCTCTAACTATGAATACAGTCATGAGATGCCTGCTCACCCCCGAATGACCACAAGGTGAGGGGATAGAATTATACCAATGATCTTACGTCAGTGAGGACCCAGCCCTGGGGTTGGGGGTGTGGATCCTACTCAAGCAGCCTGGCGGCTCCCCAGTTAAGGCAGAAGAAATAGATGCAGGACACCTGCCAAGAATGCCCACTGCAGGCATTGCCCTATTTCCTTTTCACTTTTTAATAAGGAGCACCAATTATTTTATATCACACCTAGTGGTAGATTCCAGCCTTCTACTGCTAGTGGCTAAAATGCATCTGCTACCATTCCTAACACACATTCATTACAAAGCAATTTCTATTACTTGTTCCCCATTTCACAGACTGAAAAAACTAGGGCACATTGCAAGCATGTTTTGTCTTAACAAATAATTAAAATTATACTCCTCTACTAAAAACCTTAGACTTTCACTCTCACAAATGAGATGATAGATATTACTGTTGTGGTCTTTAAAGTGGCAAACAAAATACCCTCGGGTCCCCTGGAGGATTTCAAACCCCAACCTGATGTGCACCTAGCCCAGGGGTTTTGGAACAGATCAGCAGGACCACCTTGGCAGTCAGTGAGCCCTCGAGGCAGCCAGGGGCAGGGTAGCCCTCAGCCCACCTGGAGCATCCTCCCCACAGCCAAGGGAATGGGCCAGACCACCTCTCTGGGTTCTCCGGGGCTCTGTAATTTTCTAGTGTAGAATCTGCTTTATATTCTCCCATGATTCAGGCAAGGAAGCCAGTGATAGTCATTTAATTTGACCTCATGATACCATAGGGTGCCCCTGCTCTGAACCTGCACAGGAAAATAGTAGTAGTGATTCTTCAACTCTTTGGTCTTGGGACCCCTTTATACTCTTAAAAATTATTTAGAATACAAAGAGTTTTTTTTTTTTTTTAAGTTATGCCCATGGTTATCTATTGTTCTGGAAACTCATGAAGGCACATATGAAATACACTGTGATATCCTCATAACTCTGCTGGGTCTCAGGAGGCTGACTCCTAAGACTGTGCTAACCTGACTGGGTTCTGCCAACGGAAGACACAGCAGGAGTGGAGAGGACAAGAAAAGAACTCAGGTGTTTACCTTCAGCTCCCTCCTTCCTGGGAGCAGATTAATCGTGGCTACGTTCTTCAACCAAAGGCCAATGCTGAGCTGTCTCCTAGCTATAGCAACTTTCTTCAGGTTCTGGTAACTTCTTCCTATCCTGTCGGGCTAAGGTAGAAATGGATCCCCACTTGTTGCCAACCCTAGGGCCAGCTGCGTCCCTTGCTAAGGTTTTCCTGAACCTTGACCCTGACGACGCTCTTCTCAACAACACAGTTCTGGCATCTCATCCATTTCCTCGGACAAGAATAGAATATGTATGTCCGTATACACACATACGCAAGTGTGGAAGGATATACGTGTGTCTGTACACACGCACATACACGAGTGTGGAAGGATATACGTGTGTCTGTACACACACACATTCACAAGTGTGGAAGGATAAATAGCAGCATGTTAATAGGATTGCTGCTGTGGAATTAGTAAAGATTTCTTCCTTCCTTTTGCTTCTCTGCATTTTCTAATTTTTTTCAATGCAATGTGTTTTTATGTAAAAACAAAATTGATTAAGAAATAAAGTAAAGGTTCATGCATTTTCAAAAACTGATTTAAAAAATCTAGTTGTTTCTGTCTGTGAAGATTAGGCTCAGGGGAGACTAGAAGCCCTCAGATCAGATCCTTTGGGGCCAGACCAGGGCCTTGATCTACTTTAGTGGAAGGAAACGAATGACACTGGATATTACCTCTGGCTCAGATGTCATGAGGATTAATGAGATAAACACGTCTGCAGCTAGGAATTCTTAAAATGATTAAAAAGAAAATAGGAAGCCCATTATCACTGCTTGGCTTTTGGAAGGCTCTTTCCCTGTGGCTGCCCCAAATCTCGCTGCCGACCTGGCTGTGCTATAACCACTCCAGGTGCAGAACAGAAGCAAGAGGACAAGTCTACCCCAAGATGGGAGAGTGCTCAGCCTGGCGGTTTTCAAGCGTCAGTGTTTGTACAATCATCTGAAGACATGTTCCAGCATATTCCAAAGCTTTATCCCCAGAAGATATGAGTCAATGGGGGAGGGGGGAGGGAAATGGGGCCCAGGAATCTGCATTTCAAAGGAGCACTTCCTCCTTGCTTCCCCACTCATACTCATCAAGAGGGACAGGATGCTTTGACCACAGAACTTTAGGTGCAAATCCTGCTTCCTTTGGCCCCTCATCCAGGGGAATGGGAGAAAGGGGTGAAGAATGAGAACCAGGCAGGTGAGAGGGGCAGGCAGAGTCAGGCTAAACCAACCTGGTCATCCCCAAGGAGGAAACCCGCAGCGGGACACTGAGCCCTGCCTGGGCGATTAGTGTTCCGGAAACCATGCGGACCCGTGGTTTTTGCAGCTTTTACTGATGCCGTGTTCTTTTCCATTTCTTCTCTAATTACATTGATCCTGTGCTTTTGCTGATGTTGTGACAGTCTAATTATAGACTTCTCGGCTACTGAGCAAACAGTCGTCCCCTCTCAGTAAATCTGCCTATTACACAAGTGCCAGCTCGGGGACACTGTCATTATGTGCAGCCAGCCCGATGAAGTGCTGTGGGTGGCATGGCCCCACAACCTTGAGGTCCTTGATGCTCACTGCTGGAGCTGGAGGCACTTTGGTCTAGCCAGGAAAGGCCTTGTCTCTTTTGTTAACAGATGTGGAAACTGAGGCCCAGAATAGTGCAGCTACAGATATCATATAGAGCCAGGAATGGAACCTGGGATTCGGTTATCCAAGGCTTCTTTCTTTTCTTTTTCTTTTCCATCAAACATTCACCCTTCCTATTGTAAGAATTTTGCAGTTTTTGGCTGGGGCTGGGTTTGAACCCGGCACGTCTGGTATATGGGGCTGGTGCCCTACTCTTTTGAGCCACAGGCATTGCCCTATTCTAAGAATTTTGAAGAGGAAAAATGTCACCTGGCCAAGAGTGGAAAGTATTGGTAGGGCAAGGCCAGTTAGGTCTCCATCCTAGAAACTCCTCAAGAAGCCATTTTCCTCACCTGCAGAGTCATAGGCTTCAGAGTCTTATCTGCATCTATGTCCCAGAGCCAGGAGGATTAAAGGCTGATGTTTCATTCAAGAAACGCTTGCAAGAGACTGATGTGCAAGGATGAAGGGAGCTGTACATGTCCTGGCTGTCCCGCGTGTGAGCGGCCTTCCTCTGTTTGGAGAATCCTCTGCCTTAACAGGTAGCACCTACTTCCCAGCATTAACTCTGAAAATAACAATAATCTCTCTGCCACCTTTTGCTGCCACCAAGGATTAGTCATGATTAGATGCCCCCACCCACCTGGAATTTTGAATCAGAAACTAGTGATGGGTAGATGCAGGGACAGAGGAACACAACAACTCCAGTTATCTATGGGTGGCACCATGGTGGTGGAGACAAATACATCCAGTTCCAGAGGCAGTGGCGGCAGTATTTGCTGCTTCTGTCTATGGTGACTTTATGGTGTCTTCCCTGGACCAGCTCTGCAGTGTGATTGTTAGGCCTCGTTCCTGGTAGCAACAGCTCTAATCAGGTAAATTCTCCAGCTATTCTGCTGACTCCCCAATATCTTTTAAATAAATTCCCTTTTGCTTAAATCCGCCAGAGTCATTTTTGATTGCTTGGAACTGAGAATCCAAAAGATACAAGGACTGGACCACCAAAGTATGAACACTGAGAACTTTACCTCTTGGGCGAGCTGGATATTCTGGGCATTTGGGAACAGCAGGAGTCTCCTCCCCAACAGGAATGGACTCCAGTGCTGGGAGCTTCAGGCATTGTGGCAGGCTGGCCAGAGAGCAGACTGGGCCTAAATGTATGGATAAGGCAGGTTCAGTGTGGACTCAGTGGTTGGTCATGAGATATGAAACGATCAATTTACAACTTACACTTTCACGGAATCCCTTTCCCCATCAGGGACATCTGAAAAACGTTAATCCTCAGATTCGAAAGCTGGAGCCCTAGAAGTGAAGGCAGCCACCACAAGGCTTGGAGAATTTACCCTCCTCTGCTATCATCTGACTTGCTTGTCAAGCCATCCCGACAGTAAAGTGAGAAAGGGAACATGGTTGGCAAAGAGACATATCTTGTGAATGGGACAACTGCTTTTACATGCATATAACTGCTTCCTTTGGTCTGTACACAACTCTCTGAAGCAGGTAGGCTCATTGCTATTATCATTTCCATTTTTGCATTAGAAGCTGAGACTTAGAAAAGCTGAACCATTTGCCCAAGGTTATACTTGGCTGTGACAGGGATATAGACATCTGACCCTATCTTATATCCTTTCTCCAACAACTGTCAGGGAGGTGGGCAGGAAAGGAATCTAAAGATATTTACCCTGGAAAGATGAAGTCCTTTTGCATCCTCTTTTCTGTGGCATTGCCACCATCGGCCCCTTCCTCACTCTAGACCCAATCCCACCCCCTTCATGCTGCCCTGGAAGCCGTGCCAGGTTCTAGCCTGCTGCCGTAGCCATGCCCAAAGATGCAGCTCCTTCCCCCTTCCTGTTCCATTAAATCAGACCAGTCCTAGGTTCCATTAATTCTAGACTTTGTTCCAAATAAAACTTACACTATCTCATTCCAAACCTGGCTCACTCTATGCAACACCTAAGAAAAATACTGGCCTAAAGAAGCCAGAGACGAGAGAGGGATTTACTGGTGAGAATTCTAGGTAGGAACAGGAAAGTCCTGTCTTGGCCTCACTAGAGACTCACTAGAATGTAGATAAGGGCGCTCAGTGCTTCGATTTCCTTTTGTTTCTTGATTTGTATGCTAGTGACACAGATTAATTTGTGAAATTCATTGAACTGTGCTCTTATGAACTGTGACTTCTCTAATGTTTATATTATTGTTATGTATCCCTAAAAAACTATACTTAAAAATCATTTAAGAAGGATAATACATTTAGAGGAGCGCATTTGAATAAGCACTTTACTGGTGAGCTAGCTACCTTAAGATAAAGTAAAATACAAAAACTCAAGACTTAAGAAACTGCTCAAAGAAACCGATAAATCAGGAGATAACGAGGCACTACACAAAAGGTCTTTTTTTGTGTTTTACAAAAGGACTGCGGTAGAATTTCTTTGCTTCTCTGGAGTACTTAAAATAAAATTCTATTGAGACATAAAACTTTCAGAATCATTGCTGCAAGTGCAGCACGCCTACATTTTAAAGGCTATCTCATGTCTCTGTCAGTTTTCCTCGGTGTAAATCAGAGAATCCCTCTGAATGCAGAGTAGTTTAAACCACTTTGATTGGATGTGCTCTAGGAGGGGCTAGCTTGGGCAAAAAGGAGATCCAATAATATTGGAAGAACACAGTTTTACCATCTGACTCCATGTGCAGTGGGTAGGACTTGGCAACTTTCTAAGACTCCTGCAGGCTCCCAGATTCCGGTTTTATGAGGTAGAAAGAACACAGTGTATCAAAAAAAAAAAAAAAAAAAGCCGAAACAAAATTCTAGAAAAGTCAATTAATGCCCCAGGAATAAAAAAAAAAAGCCCCAAATTACATACACATGAATGAATGATGAATTTCTTTTCTGACTCATAGCTCTTCCCTCTTCCCCACTATAAAATTGCCTAATTTTGTTTAGGAAGTTGAACACAATTTTAACTGAGAAAAGTGGAAAAAAAGAACTTCTGCCCTGTATTCTATCTTCAGGCTACCTGTGTTAATGATATCTATGAAGCAATGAAAAAATAGAAAGAGTCCAAAGGCCAGTTAGTTTGATTGTGATTGGAGGTTTATGAAAAGATGGTTAAGTTACTTGCCCAAGGCCTTACAGATAGTAAAAGCTAAAACAATCCAGTTCTTGAAAGAAAACAAAGGAGATTATCTTTATGGCTTGAGGATAGACAGAGATTTCTTAAACAGGAAATACAAAACACTAGTCAAAAGATAAGATTAATAAAGTGGACTTCCTTAAAATTAAAAAAATTCTGTTTATTAAAAGATAACATTAAAACAAATAAAAGTAAGCCACAGATTGGGAGAAGATATTTGTAATACCTATATGGGAGAAAGGACTATATCCAGAGTATGTAAAGACCTCTCATTGAATATTAAGACAGACAACTCCCCACAAACCGGCAAAAGACTTGAATAGACTCTTCACTAAAAGCGTATCAAAATGGACAGCACATATCTGAAAATTTGCTCAACATCACTGATTATCAGAGAAATGCACATTTAAGTCACAATGAAAGCCACACTCTTTTTTAAATTAAAAAGACTGGTAATGCCAATACTGGCAAAGTTGTGGAACAACTAGAAATGTCCTATCATTGGTTGGAACATAAATTTTATACCACTTTGGAAAATGCGCAGTGTATTTAAAACTTCATATGTGTACACCCTATGATCCAGGAATTCTAATTTTGGGTATATACCCAACATAAATGAATGCTACATCCACCAAAAGACATGTATAAGAATGTTTGCAGCAGTTCATTCATGAAAGGCAAAAGCTTGATGCAACTCAAATGTCCACTAACAGTAGAATGAGTACAGAAATCATTGAATATTATATAATGAAGTAATACATAGTAGTGGAAAAAGAATGAACCACTGTGAGAACAAGATGGATGAATCTCATTGACATGCTAGTAAGTGATAGAAGACAGACCCAAAAGTAGTGCATATACTATGTATTTCATCCTTACCAAGTTCAAACAAACATTGTGAAACACAGTGAAAGCTAAAACAGTTCAGGGTCATAGTGGTCAGAATAGACGTTACCCTTGTGGGAACTAGAAAGGGAAAGGGGGATAAACAAGATGGAAAGGTTCTATAGTCTTCTGACCTGGGTGGCAACTGCATTTTGTGTGTATATATAACAATTCATCATTTGCACATTTAAGATTCGTGAACTTTACTGAATATTGTACTTTAAAAAGCAAAAAAAACAAAAAAAAAAGACTGTCCTGATTTTGTTTCCAAAAATGGGTCACTGTGACTTTCCCTACCAGTGCTCATGAGAACCTCCTATCATAGGCATTAAAATATTCCCCCTCACCAGGGAAGACACACACAGTATTTGAAAACTCTTTACAGCCCAGCAGATACTGAGAACACACTTAATACTACATCTGGGAAGTACTCTTTTATCTCCAACTCCTAGTAGAGAATCACTACAAGCTCAATAAATGTTTGTCCATAAATAACGACTACCCGTAAGATACAAAAAGCATTTGCCACACGCTTTATGACAGGTACTGCTGCACTAATAGCTTTCCAGTATTTCCTTAATAGTTATATAACCTCGTAGGGTTTATGGAGAGTTGGTTAAGTTATTGGCCCAAGGCCTTGCAGTTTAAGTGGTGAATGGAGATCTCAAATCAGGTTAGCCTGGATTCAGAACTTGGGCTGTAAACCACGCGCTATGGAATGAATGGACGGCGTCCAAGTCCCGCCTGCAGGTTATATAACAGACTCGACTAAGCCCCGCGGCATTCCCAGTGGGGCTGAGCTGTGGTGGCCGCCAACACTGACAACAGGCTCCTGGAGCCCCTCGTCCCACTAAGTGCACACAGGTGGTCCCGGGCCGTAGAACCAACTGCGCTCTTATTCGAAAGACCACGGTTTCACCTTCAGCTACTGTGCTTTGGGAATCAGAAAGGTTCCCAGAGTCCAGAAACCATAGTTTTTTCCGACTTCAAAAACCCACACGGAGGTAGGCACCGGTGTTTCGCTCCATACTCCTGAAGAGAACCAGCACGAAAATCTCCAGAGAAGCAGAAGAGAAAGAGGCCTGCAAGGGAGCACTTTAGAGATGAGGAAAGGTTGGAGGGGTGGAGTTACGCGATAGGAGTGGCAGAAAAGCGAGTAAAGTATAAAGAAAATGTGTACCAGTAACTCCAAAGTGGGTGTCTATGCAGCCCTTCTCTATTGCGCTTGCGCAATGCTTCCTCCTTTTGCGTCCCCGCCCTTTCCCGCGGCCGAAGATTTACTCGTCTCCCGGCAACCATTCACTTAGACAGCCAATCAGAGTGCACCTTTTGCCCCGCCCCCTGCCGTCAGCGCCGGGCGGAAAGATCCCGACGGGACTGGCTCCGCCCCGCCCCGCTCCTGGCTCCCCCGCGAGGGCAGGCTTTGGGGCGGGGACGGGGGCGGTGGCGGCGGGCGGGAGCTAGGTCCTGCCGTATAAGAACCGAGGGGGCGGCGGCGGGACGGCTCACTCGGTGCCGCTGCCTGGGGGCTGTAGTGACCGCGCCGCTCCTCTGGGGGCTGCCCACGCCTAGGACCTGCGCCTGCCTCCTGTTACACCGCCCAGGTGAGTCCACAATTCCTTACTCTAAAGGTGCGAGGATGCGGCGGCGGCCCCAGTGAGCCGCACGCTCTGCCCCCGAGGGTCTATCCCCGCCAAACGGTGCTCAAGTCTTTGCCGAGCCAGGTCGGGCGAACGAAGGCCGGAGGGGAGGTGCGGACAGGTGCCAGGACTCGGTGCTCCTTTCCCCGTCCCTTCCGCGACGACCCCGCCCCTGAGAGCCAGAAGAAACGCTCCAAGGGGAGCTGCAACTTTCCGGAGTCTCGGGCCCGGGCTTGGCAAACTTCAGCGAGTTCCTGCTCCCGGAGTCCTGCGGACTGCGCTCTGGCCCGGCGCAGGCCTGGCGTCCGAAGAGTGTGATGGGCGCCTCAGGCTCCTTCCCCGGATCCGACGGCGCCCCCCGACACCCCTTCCTCGCTTGCAGCCTCTCCGGCTCGCGGGCGCGCACACCTTCTTTTGCGGACCGAGTGAGAATTCGAATTCGGCGGTTTCACAAGGCGCAGTTGGCGGCGCAGCGGTCAGGGGCTGGTATCTGGCCAGTGAGGGGAGGGGCGCTTCCTAGGCTCATTGCCTAGGCCTGGGTTTTAAGGAGAAGGGCGGAGAGCCTTAACTTTTCATGGATTCACTCCACCGCGGACACCGCGAGCAGCAAAGTGACCCAAGAGAGTGACTTGAGAGCTGCGCGTCTCGGAAACTTCTCGCGAATCCGGAGTCTGTGAAACCGGTGCCTCCCCTTTGGGAATGGAACTTGCTTACCGCGTAGGTTAAAAGTCATGACTAGTCAGTTGATGGGGATAGCGGTGCGGCTGGTGGCTGAGAGGCACCGCTGCCCCAGGAGGTGTTGCAGTTGGGGGACTCCTTTCGCTCTGGTGTCGAGGCAGGAGGCAGCGCGTTGGGGTGGGGGGAGTCGGAGAGGGAAGAACCTGAAGGGTATGCGTCGGTAGCCTGCGCTGCTAAACGCAGGAACACCGGCGGAGAAAACCGAACAGAACCGACTACCTGGAAGTAGAGGGGGACGGGGGGAGACTGGAGAAATGCTGAAGAGTTTCTCCGGAGAACCCAAGTCCTCAGGAAAACTGTTAGGGCTGGAGTTGGCGGGAGGGATCATCTCAGCCCCTTCTTCCCCACTTTTGTCCCGAGCGGAGCTTCTGCAGGGTTCTCACCAGTTTCTTGTCTTAAGTAGGAACCTGCTTCCTTTTTAACGTTTTCTATATTTTTATGGAGGCATAACATGCATGCAACGAAGTGCTTGAAGTGCATTTATATAGTATGTAAGCTTTTTATAAAGACTGTGTATGTGGTCGTTTGTATTGTGACAACTCGTTCTTCAGGATACTTGGTAAGTGGGTTAGGAGATTGAATCAGCCCAGGAAATAAAGTTAAGATGATTAAATCCTCCTAAAGTAGACTCCTGGCTGGCCCCGCTGCCCTCCAGCAGGATGAGGGTGGCCATTGTTGGCTACGCCAACCTTCCAATCTGAGTACCTTGGCCGGGAAGCAAGTTAGGCAGCTGGGAGGGAGGGAGAGAGGGGAGCATACCCAGCCTCTACTGTGCCTTAACTCCCCAGCGGTGTTACTGGGCAAGGGAGACCTACCCCATTGGACCCTACAGTGGAAGCGGGTGGGGTGGGGACTAAAGAGTGCTGAGATATCTCCTGGCTCTTAGGGAAGGGGTCAGAGCTGGGCCAACAGTGGTTCTGTCCTTAGGCATTCTTGTTTGTGAAGATGGAAAACTGAGTATCTCTGGAGCCAAATTTGGTTGACTTGAGTTAACTGAAAACTCATCTCTGAAGGTATATGCATAGCTTTATTCTCAATAAAGAGTTTTTAGAGGATTTTGGTGTAATTGTGTAGAATTGTTCAGGTAGTTGTCTTGTCGTTGTTGTTTTTTAAAATTTCTCTGCCAAGAGGCCTCTAAGTTGTTAACAAAACAGAGGTCCCTGATTTCATAAATTACTTTAGTGAATGTACCTAGAAACTCTTCCTGCCGAGTTTCTCCCACAATACCTGCCTTGTATCCAGAGATTAAATCCTCTGGAGGAAAGGATTTGGCTCTTAGCCTGTTTGTTAGAATGAGTGGGACTTAGTTGAGCACCAGTGGTTTTTCCTACTTAGTTTCTTCATGTCTACTATGAGTAGAAGTAGTCACCAGAATCTCATCCCAGATCCCAGCAGCCCCCTCCCCTCTACCTCTATCTTCCAGTACACTTATGTTGCACCCCCAGTGTTCAAGGCCAGGGCAGATAATCCACATCTTGCAGTACCCATCAGAGAACAGAGAATTCCTCATGCTTCCGAAAGTCCAGCAACAGCAGGGCAATAAACATAATTTAAATGTGGACCGTAGTGTTCTTGTTCTCACAGTACCATTAACCAAACACATTTGACATAAAACTAGAAAACTACATTTAAAATTGTGTGTGTGTTTTTTACTGTATAAATAAGTAGTAGCTTGTCTTTATCTTTTATCTTTGATATGTTGTGTTGATGGATGCACCCAAGGGTTCTGAAGGGTCATATTAAGCCTTTTTTGCTTAACAGAATGAAGTTGTAGAAGCCCAAGACTAGTTTCATAACAGATGTTAAAGTTGTGTTGTTGTGTTTGTGTTTCTTGGTCTCACATCTGACTTGGGGCTATATTTGTTATTTTGTGTGCATGTGTGTTTGGGCGTGAAGCGGGAGCAATGCAGTCTGAGGTTACTTGGGATAAAACATTACTCTGGTTAGATAAGGTCCATTGCTTTTTTCTATTGTCACTGAGGTAAGCAACGCAATATAGGAAAATGCTTTCTGCCACCTTGTTTTGACTGCAGCACACAGCTTAAATTGACATATATGATGAAGCAGATAGCTCTGTGTTTTAAGAAACATTGCTGTGTTTAAACCGACTTGGGCACATCAGTAGTGCTGACCTCTTGTGATGTTTTCAGGACATACAGTCTCAATTTTTTTTTTTTTTACCTTTTCATTACATGCACTATAAGGAAGCTTGTATTTAGAATTTAAATGGTTTGGAGGAAGCATCTTCATATGAACCAACTATATAAGGAAGCCTTATGAATTGTTTAGAATTAATAGATTTTGTACAGCTGGCCTTGGTAGCTTGTTCTAGAACTGTTTGAGAACTTCTTGGAACAACAGGAAAAAACCAGTATGAAAAAATAAGTGCTGATGTTAAGCAACTCTGCATGGAGGGTGTTTTTTAGTCTCAGAGCCTGAGACTGACTTCTTGGAGTCTCGGTCACTCAACTGCATAGAGCGTTGTTTATTTCTTGGATAACAGTGATTGAGTTAGTAAGTAGTTAAGTGCTTCCTGGGCAGCAGTTCGTGCCAGGTGCTGGGGAGGCCAAGGGAATGGTATTCGAAAGGCCTCGGGAAGCGCTGTGGACAGAGAGGGGCTGGGTTGGCTTCGCCACTCACTGCGTTTTCTCTCAGTTGTCTCAGCCTCTGGCATGTGAGCCCCAGGAAGGTGGAATCTGCCCCAGGAAGGTGGAACCCGCTCATTGCTGACTGCTCAGCGCCTGCTTCTAGAGCCAGCCTGGCACCCAGAAGGTCTCCTGTCATTTAAACACTTGGCTGTCAACCTCCATTCCTTGCATGGAAGGAGGTGGACTCCAAGTGGGTGTTCGCCTGGTGGGTCAAGGCAGGCGGGGTGGTTCCTGGGTCTTCTCAGCCGAGGCCTCAGGAGGATGGGTTTGGTGCAACGGCACTGAGCAGCAGCTGAAGCTCCTCAGGCCCAGCTCCAGGCCTGCTCCCTTAGGCACTGCCCATCCTTCCCACCCTCCCTGGCCTGGCTCCCTTGGCCTTTCTCTCCCCATGTTCACTCAGATGCTGGTTCTGCTGATTCTTTCTCTTTTATTTTTTGCTTCCCTTCCTCATCACTGACCTGATTGACCAGAGCAATAACTGAGCATGCCCCCTGCCTCTGGCCAGTGCTGCAGCCCTGTGCACCTGAACCCCGCCATCAGAGCTCATGGGAACTGCTCATTCCTCTTAAAGCTGATTCTCCTTTTCAAGACTTGTTACCTATTTTTGACCTCCCTTGCAGAGTCTTCCTAATTGCCCTACCTTGCCTCACAGGACCGGTCCTCAACTATTTGAACGCATGAATGCTGAGAATGGGGGATGAGGTGACCCTCCCTCTTGCCTGGCTGTCTTCCTTCCCCCCTCCCCCCAGACACACACACCGTAGATCCCTGCCCGCTGCTTGTCGTGGTTGGAGCTTGGCATTCGGACTCCTTTGGCTGTGTGGTCATGGGTAGCTCTGTCCTTCCCAGGGAACAGCTGCGTGGTAACTGCAGTCGGGAGTGTGCTGGTCCAGGAGAGACCAAGCGGATGCTAATTGGGGCATCTGACCTGTGTCCACTTGCTTGCTCAACTGGGGGACAACACTGCTGTCGTCTCCTGTGTCCAGGCCTTGTGACCTTTGTGTTTACCCCCTCTCTGCTTGTCAGGCTACCTTTCATGGTGTGGAGACCTGAGCTCTGGCCCTGGGTAAGCCTGCCTTTACGTTTTCTGGCTTCAGTTTCTTCATTATAGTCAGGACAATAGACTAGACCAGTGCTGTCCAGTGGAAATAGGAGAGGCACAGTTAACTGTCCAGTAGTCACATTGGAGTAAAAATAAATGGGTGGAATTCATTTTAATAATAAGCCTATTGAATCTATCACTGAATATCATTTCAATATGTAATGTATACCAAAAAGTCTAAAAGAGATCGTTTACATTTCTTTCACACTGAATTCTTGAAGTCCAGTATGTGTACATTTAGAGCACATTTCAGTTGAGGCCTACCTTATTTAGGGCATCAGAGGGTCTAAACCATCTGCAAAAATATTTCACTCTCAAATTCTGATTCTGCATGTGTGGGAGGCAAGAGATCATGACCCAGAATGATGGAGAAAGAGTGTGAACCAGGATCTATGCTCTAAAGGGCAGGGACTTTTGTTTCTTGCTTTCCAGTATTGTAAATTTTAAGAATAGTGCTCAGAACATGGTAGGCTCTTGACGTTTGAAAGAGTGAAAGGAAAGCCAGTCATGGCTAACTTACAGATAATCATTCACCCCGTGAGTCAGGTTCGACACTAAAACACGTGATGTCTGATTCCTAGTCCAGTGCTCATTCTTTTGTTAAGTTTCTTGGATAAAAATCATAAGGTAATAGAATTTCAAAGAACTGCTGATAAAAATCTACTGGCAGGGGACCAAGAATCGACCAATAATTAAATTTTATCAACAACAACAACCAATAATTTTTATCAACAACAACAATCAATAATTAAAATTTGAGTGACAATGCAAAAAGTCACTTTCAAAGAAAAGGTGTTTATGAGTTATCTATGGCAACAATGCATTTGTTGTGTGATAATGCTAAACTTGGCCTTGCTGCCATCCTCAGTACCTGGAGGTTAGCTACTATGTGAATGCTAACTATGTTAGCTGCTATGTGAATGCTAACTCCTTGGGGAAGGATCTACGCCAAACAAAAACCTGGATGGAACTGTATGTTAGCACCCCTGCTGAAATGGAGGCCAGCTCACATGCAGGCATTTGTAGATGGGTGTGTATATGTGTCTAACCAGTGATAAGTGCTTCATCAGAGGAACCAAGAGTGGCTTGTCCATTTCCTGATAAGGCCCAGGGATGCTGCTAGTGACTAGACAGGACTTTTCTGCTCAGAGCTCTAAGCTGGAAAGTTAGATAGTAAAGCAGCCTTTGATAAAACCTGTAGGCTGTCAGCTCTTAAGCCTGTGGATTGTATGTGAACTTGGTCGGGCTTACAATAAGCAGTCTCCTCTCTAGAATTATTCTATTTTTTTCCAATCTGGTCAAACTCTAAAACAGAAGGATCAGCTCTGTTTGGGGAGCTCTTTTTTTGAATGAATTCAGACCAGTAACACCTCTGATGTAGAAAGAAGCATTGGGTGGCGTGGGAGGGAGTTACCAAGTAGCAACAAAGATTATTTCCAGTTCAAATGGTGTGTATAGCACCTAATGCTGACACCTTGGAAAAACATCCAGGCCTAACTTCCATCTAAAGATGTCTGTGTTCTAACCTTATTGATATTTCCATTTACAGCAACTTTAGAGTGTTCCTTTCAGCACTTGAACTTGTGCGTGGCACCCCAGTGTTATGATTCTGTTTGCTGTTTCACAGCCCCCGTGTAGCGCTGCCAGTGTTATCTCTCTGCCCACACTTGCTTGAGCATCCTATTTTCAAAGGTTTAGGGTTGTCATGGGGTGGCTGTTTAAGGACAGAGCCCAGTGGGAAGAGAGGGTTTGTGAAGGCCCCTCTGACTCTGCCAGCCCAGAGCATGGTTTGAGTTCAGGACTCTGCTTTCCACAGCTCAGGCAGTGGTCTCATTGCCGTGAGAATCTAACCAAACCTTCTGACTCTAGTAAACATCTGTGTTAAATGGGGGGGAGGACACTGATAACCCTGAGAAAACAGGCTGCAACCTCCATCTGAAGGCGACAGAGCTGAGAGTGAGAAAGGAACAACTGTGGGGTTTGTTGTGCCACTGACTTAGAAATATTTGTCTAGGCAGTTATTTCTTTGCACTGAGGTTAGAATTTGAGCAACTGTAACAAAAACTTCTTGGGGAAAAAGTCAGTATAGAATGGATTTTGTTGTCCTTTAAAAAAAAATGCAGCCTTATTTTATCTGGTTCTATTGCGCTGGGCCATCTGCTAATCTAAACTCTTACTCCATGTACAGGAAACCCTGGCATGTGCCTGTGTTGTCTGGAACTTTTTTAATGTGTTGGAGCTATGGAGGAGTCTCTAGAATGTGGCCCCTTGCTGGTGGTGGGCCCAGCCCTGGAGAGGAGCTCACACTCCCCACTTCCCAGATAACTTCTGGCCTTAACCCCCAAGGAATTCAAGGAGTAAGGGAGGATTTCTGTTCATAAGTCCAGACCCACATTGACCCTGGTGTTTCTCCCTTCTACCCACTTATCTGCTGCTGCATACATCAAGCAGCTTGACTGATTTTCATGGTCATTCAGCATGTCTGGCTTTGTCTTATGGATGACAGAATCTCAAGGGTTAGATGGTCTACAGGTGGGGAAAGTGACAGGTGTCCAGTCTCAGCTTCAGCACTCATGGAGTCTTCCTGTTTATAGTTTTGTTCTAGCCCCTGGAGTCCGAGTCACTCCCTGCACATTTACCAGCTGTCTCCCTGCGGCTCCAGTTGGGTTAGTGGTTCTTTGATCTGAGAAGGTTGTCCTCTTGTCTGTAGGGAGTGTCCTGTTCTGTTGCGTTATCAGGGGATCAACACTCCTGATCTCCCAGCCACCAGAGCGAATCCCAGCAGTTGTTCCTTTATTCTATGAACAAAGCAGTGTGCCTTAGTTCTCTGGATCAGGATGGGTCCACTCCTACAAACTTCTCTCTTTATGCCATTATTTTTTCTTCTTAATGTTTGTCCGGCAAACTGTCCCAGCTCCTGCCGCTTCTGGGTTCTCTGGCCTGGACCTGCTTTCTTTGAAGTCACTGCTCTAAACACAGCCAGCATCTTAGAGCTCCCTCAGAAAGTTGGGGTCCTAGGTCATCATCTCCTAGCCATTGTTTCCTTCAAGCAAACAGTAGCATAACTATTAGAACTTCTTTATTTAATTATAGTCAGTTCTGATGGCTCTTGCTGGGCCGATACATCACCCAAATGGAGAATGATTTTGAGGGAAGGAGTTTCTGTACTGATAGTTGTTAGACACTTTGGTTCTAAATACTTTGGCCTTGCTTTCAGAACTTGCCATCTGCTTTTACCCACCATGAATGGCTTTAGCATATTTTGCTAAACTTCTTTCCCACCATCTCATTAAAAAATATCTTCATACCTTTTTTCGTTTTCCTTCCACTTGCGGCCATCTCCTTCCTACAACCAGCTCAGTAACCAGCTGTTCTTCAAGCCTCCTCTCCCTGAAAGCTATCCACTTCCTAGGAAGCCTCTTAAATCTCAATTCTGCCTCTTACCAGCCATGTGTCCTTAAACAGGTGACCAATTTTGTTCCCCAGTTTCTTTGTGTGTAGAGGGGGAATGCCTTGGACAGTGGTTATAGGAATCATGTGGGTTGATCCAGTTCCTGAAAGCACTGTCCTGCTGCCTGTTTGGGACTTTGGCAAACAGTTGTCACCTGGCTAAATATCTAGTCACATTTGGTGTCCCTAGGCCATGGCTGTGGCCGGTGCTGTAACGAAAAGCCCCTGGAGAGTTATGTACACATTAGTACCTGGCCTGGAGCTTCTGAGGAAGTAGTGAAATTCACCCTGTGGGAAAATGACCCAGGCAGGCCTAGAAGATCTTTGTGTTATGAAACGACTGATGTACACCCCATGGAGAAGTAGGACTTCCCACTCACCGTGGCAAATAAATTATCTTCCTTGACATCTTTCTGAGGAGTATTGCTAAGTTACGTTGGCGTCTTTTACTTTGTTAGAATCTACACAAAAGCGGACAGTATAAAGGGTGACTGACTCCAGCTTCGCTGTCTCTGGTGTGTACAATTGGGGTGGGGGGATGGAAAGATTATAACTGTGGTCATATTCTTAATGAAGATTGCTGTCTCCTTTCCTTTTTTTTTTTTTTTTTTAAATTAAGACCAACAAAATCTTTGCTTTAGAAAAGACTTTAGTAGCAGCAAGAACTGTTGGTTCCAATGCACATGTGATTACTACCCTCTCCCCACCTCCTACCCACCATGACTCCCACCTAAGAGGGACTGAGCAGGTCTAAGAGTTAGGACACTGGCTGCAGAGTTGAGGTCCTGGGGTCAATTCATTTGATTTTTTTTCTGACTCTCACTTCTTAATTGGTGAAAAAGAGACAGTTTCTTTAGAAGCTCATGAGGATTAAAAGGCAACTGGTGTGAAGTGGCTCATGCTAAGTATTATATTCTGCGCTTGTACACACACTTCTACCCCCCTTAATTTTACAAGCAAATAAGCAATAGGCCAGGATCTGCAGTTCTCATTCACTCAGCTCACATTCCCAACTACTTTGACTTCTGCTTAAATTCTACAACCCAAGTGCCTACTAATGCATCAGTAGATTAACAAAACACCATATGTACACACCATGGAGTACTACTCAGCTATAAAAAATGGTGACTGAGTATCTTTTGCAACAACCTGGAGGGATCTGGAAACTATTCTTCTAAGTGAAATGTCACCAGAATGGAGACACAAACACATGTGCTCAATACCAAATTGGAACTAATCGATCAACACTTAAGTGCACATATGGAAGTAAATCTCAGTGACAGTTAAGCTGGGGGAAGATGGAGGAGGGGATGGGTAAATTCACACCTGTTGGGTGCAGTGCACATCATCTGGGTGAAGGGCACACTTACTAATTTGACTCAGTCTGTACAAAAACAAAGCATGTAAACACAATGTGTACCCGTAATATTCTGAAATTTTACAAATGCAAAAAAAAAAAAATTCTTTAGGTTTTTACAAAATAGCCTTTTTTTTTTTTTTTTTTTTTTTTTTTTTGCCAAAGTGTCCTCTGTTGTTCATGAGGGAGAAGGGTTTGTGTGTAGAAGATGTGTGGGAAGACTCACAGGTGCGTCAGTGCCTCTCGGCCTGGAGCCAGGGATGGCAGATGTCTTGATTCCATGTACACATTCCTCTCAGAGTCTGTCACCAGGCTTCGTCCATTGCCCATGGGTGGAAAGTGTTACTGGGATCCACACTTTTGAGGTAGTAGCGTCCAGAAACAGTGAAAGGAATTCTTATCACCAAGGAATGCTGCACTGTGATGGTGTGCTTAAACCCACAGTGGGGTCGGAAGAGCTCAGTTGCCTCTGGACTGATGAAAAGCTTCAGTAGCCGAGAGCCTCAGTTGAAGCCTCAGCGTTTTCCTGAGACCTTTTAGACATCACCTTGATAGCTTTCATTTAACTATCACAGACCTAGACTCAGATATATATAGGCCTTACCTTCAAGGATGTCTACCAAATCAAGAACTTTGGACAGTTTCTGGGCCTAATGCCAGGCACAAAATAGGAATCTGTGTTGATTTGATAAGGCCTGTGGGCAAGTGTTACTGCTCTTAGCCCCCTTTCTCCAGCTCTTGTCTGTTTCTCCACTTGCTCACCTCGAATCTCTCCTGTTTTCTTAGTGGAGCTGTCACCCTTGCTTCTGGAGAACCTTGACTACTCCAGGGATCTGGACAAGCCTTGAAGCAAGACTAGAAATAGCTATCTCCCGCCCCCCGCCCCCAATTAATGCTCAAACATAGGTTTTCAGATCAACCTGTCTTCAGCAGCAGGAAATGGTAAACTAAGTTAGACATCAGCCTTTTCCTAAGGGAGTTTGGTCTGCCTTCTGGCCTAATTGTTCTTTTGCTCTTCCTTTTACTGCCAGCCTTACGAACCTGTCCTCCCTACACACCCCCACTCCCTGCCCAGAGTTTCTATTCTTCCTGTTGCAGTCAGATGACAGAAGGAAAGGGACTTCAAGGATCCCTGAAATAGTTGTTCATTGGGATCAAACCTTAAAACTTAGAAGATTAAGTAGTTTGGACTGAGTAGGCAGTTGGTCATCTTGACTTGTACCTGAATTTTCAAGTCATTGAAAAATTATGGTTCCTACCTTTCTTTTCTGTTGTGCAAATACAATGAATCTGATTCTCAAACAGTTAAAGGGAAATCAAACACTTGAGTTTGAATTTACTAGACTTGAAATTAATGTTTTCACTATAGTAGCCACTATTTTGTTAATTCTGCTAACTAGAATTTGCCTTTAACCAGGTCCTTTCATGAATTGGGAATGTGTGTTCCACGTGATTCTTTTATATGGGGATTATAACAGTGTTGATTTAATGTGGTTAATTAAAACTAAAACTGTTGCTCTAAGCACTGGGGTGTTATCTAAGCACCCAGGGCTTGTGACTTGAATTTATTCTAGTAATACCAATGTTTGTTCAGGTAACTTGAAAATGTGCTTTTGGTACTGAAGATTGTTTGGATGAGTGAGGTAAAATGAAGATTTCTTTCTGATAGGCACAAAACAGTTAACATGAACCTAGCCTAAATTTGTGCCTTTGGTAGATTGAGCTCCTCTCTACGTAAATCATGGAAAATTGAGAGAATTAAAAACTATAGCACAGATTTGTCATTTGTCACGTTCCACACTGTGCTTTTGTGTAGACTGCTTTTTTCCAAAACTTCATATGTGTGAGAAGTTGGCATGGAAGATAACCATAGCCATCTTGGATTTCTGAAAAAGTGTTTTATTGACTTTATTAAAGTTTTTACAACTGTAGTCAGTAATCAACATAGTATCTATCATGAGAGTGGCTACATGTTTGAAATGAGAAAAAGCAGTTCTATGAAACTGCGGAAAAAAAAAAAAACATTTTTGGATGACAAACAGAATGGGATAAGATGAGATGGTTTTCACTATTTTGAGAGTTTGTTTTGTTTTGTTTTTTTTTAGAGACAGAGTCTCACTGTACCGCCCTCGGGTAGAGTGCCGTGGCATCACACGGCTCACAGCAACCTCTTACTCTTGGGCTTATGCGATTCTCTTGCCTCAGCCTCCCAAGCAGCTGGGACTACAGGCGCCCGCCACAACGCCTGGCTATTTTCTTTTGTTGCAGTTTGGCCGGGGCTGGGTTCGAACCCGCCACCCTCGGCATCTGGGGCCGGCGCCCTACTCACTGAGCCACAGGTGCCACCCTTTGTTTGTTTTTTTAATAAACAATGACATCTTTTAAAGAGTACAGAAGTAGAAACTTGACTAAAAGTCACTTTTGGGGAAAAACAGTCCCTCTTTCCTGCTCATCCCCGTAGAAATCAAGATTTTGGGGGAGGGAGTAGAAGCTTGCAAGTGTATTTGATTTTTGGCACATGGATATGGGAGGAGGATAGGTGGTAAGAAAGGAATTGAAGAATTAAAGTGGCAGATGAGTAGAAGGCTCATAAGGGAAAGATTTTAGAACATGGACCATAAGATTTTAGTGTTTCAACTAATACATGTATAGGTTCCAAATTCAAAGGACACAAAACAAGTTTTCTTCTTCCCCTGTCCTTTGAACTAGAGGCGGTGTTTGGTAAATATTGAATTATTTCTTATGGATCTTTCCAAAGATTTTATATGCTTATATATGAATAGATGTTTACAGCCTGTTATTTCTTTTATTTTGTTTCTTCTTAGAAGATCTATCTAGAACTGACAAAAGGGCATTTAAATCTCCAACTATTACAGTGCAGGAAGATATCAAATTGTTCATATCCATTAGTTTTTTTTTTTTTTAATAAATTGAGGAGCATTTAGGTAGGGTGCATAAATGTTAATTATTAAAATCTCTACATGTTGAGTGTCTCCCTTGACAAATATGTAGTGTCTGTCTTTGTCTTTCCTTATATTTGTCAGTATAAATCCTGTTGTATCTGCAAATAGAATTGAAACCGCTGCTTTTTTCTGATTTCCATTTGCCTGTATTATAGATGCCCATCACTTCACCCTGAGTCTTTTTTTATCCTTTGAGGTAAGATGAGTCTCTTATAGGCAACAGATACCTGGCATGAGTTTTTGTATCCAGTCAGCCAACCTGTGCCTCTTTAGAGGACAATTTAAGCCATTCACATTAATTGAGAGAATTGACAGGTGTGGTAGTGTTTTGGCCATCATGTTTTTCAAAGGTCCAGTGGATATTTTTAATCCTTTCACCCTTGTGGAAGTTAGGTTTTATTTGATAAATTCTGGGTGAGTTTACTTTGGTGATAGACCATTGTGCTGGTCATTATGGAAAATGGGTCTGAGTATTTCCTGGAGAACTGGTTTATTTATGGCAAATTTTCTCAACATGTGTATGTCAGTAAAGTATTTGATTTCTCCATCACAAATGACCTCAGTTTAGGTGGATACAGGATCCTAGGCTGAAAGTTGTTTTAGAGAATTGAAGGTTGATGACCAACCTGTTCTGGCTCGAAAAGTTATTTGCTTTTCTATTAACAAATCTTGATGAACATTTCACATTTATACAGAAAGAGCAGATCCCATTCTTTTGAACAACTGCATACCTTTGTATGATGTTGTACACATGTATCAAATCACTTAACCATCTTCTACTGATGAATATTTACAGCTTTGTAAATAATTCTCCACTGACCACCTTGGTGCATACTTACAAATACATACCTGTAGGAAAAAATTCAAAGTAGACTTACTGAAAATGGAATTGCTGTGTCAAAGAGTATGTCCACTTAAAATTATGAATCTTGTGTTGTTCTCCAGAGAGCCCAAGGGCAGTATACCAGATGTGTCTGCTTTCCAAATGTGGGACTTATTATATTTGCCAATTTGATAGGTGAAAATGATACATTGAGGTTTTAATTTGCCCATCCATTAAGTAAGGTTGAATGTTATGTGTTCATGTCCTTTGATCCTTATCTGTTGGGGTCCTGATATTTCTGAATTCTAAAGTTCCTTCTTAAGGAAAAGAGCACTTTGCCAGTGATCCAAATACTTTTCTTATTTTGTTCTCTGACTTCTTTAGGGCATTTTTACCATATAGATACTTCTATTTTTATATATTCAAGCACATCAATTTTTGTGGCTTTTATGTGATTTATAAAGTACTATTTGTAAGCATATATAACTGCTGTCCTTTTTCCCCAGAGTTTCATCATTTTACACTTATGTCTTTGATCTATCCATCTAGAATTCAGGGTCGTCCAGCTTTGTTTTTATCTCTGCCATTGAAAGAATAAGAGTTGTCTTGGGCCACACATTAAATACAAAAACAGTAATGAAAACTGATTAGCAAAAAAGAAAAAAAAGGTCTGTGCATACTTTTCATGATATTCGATAGCACAGATAAGCAAAAAAAAGTCCTCAGAAAATCAACATGTGGCCCTTGGGACTGTAAGTTGGACACCCCTGAATTCTAGATCATAGTTTGGCATGAGATAGGGAGCCACCTTTTGTTTCTTTTCTTAAAATCTAGATAACTATCCAAAAGTCTTTTTCCCCCTTTACTATCTTGAAATGTTTTCTTTATTATATACTCAATCCCTTTATTTGATTTGATTTTTAGATTTTAAAGATTTTGTTCCATAGATTTGCTTTTTGAACCAATAGGCTAGTATATATCATTTGTTTTTTCATTTTTTTGAGACAGAGTCTCATTCTATCAACCTGTGTGGTATACCATGGCTTCAACACAGCTCACAGCAACCCCAAACTCTTGGTCTCAAGCAATTCTCTTACCTCAGCCCCCTGAGTAGTTGGGACTATAGGCATGTGACAACATGCCTGGCTAATTTTTTCTATTTTTAGTAGAGGTGGGGTCTTGCTCTGGCTCAAGCTAATCTTGAACTCCTGAGTTCAAGCAATTCACCCACCTTGGCCTTCCAGAGTGCTGGGATTATAGTGGCTCTGAATGTGAGCCACTGAGCCTGGCCAATTAATGTTATCTATTTCTTTGTTTGTTTGTTTTTTGAGATGGAGTCTCTATTGTTTCTTTCTTTCTTTCTTTCTTCTTTTTTTTTTCTTGAGACAGAGTCTTAAGCTGTTGCCCTGGGTAGAGTGCTATGGTATCATAGCTCACAGCAACCTCCAAATCTTGGACTCACCCGACCCTCTTGCCTCAGTTTTTCTATTTTTAGTAAAGATGGGATCTCGCTTTTGCTCAGGCTTTTTGTTCACGAGTTTACTCGTGAACTCAGGCAATCCACCTGCACTGGCCTCACAGAGTGTTAGGATTATAGGCATGAGCCACTGCGCCCAGCCTATTGTTTCTATTTTTTGTAGGTTTTTCCTGGCTATTCCTGACCTTCCTCCCATATGAACCTTACAAATGCTTAGTCTAAAATAGATTCTAACTTTGAATTTACTATAAGTTCACAGATTTTAAAATATGTGAAAATTCTCACTCATACATGCCCCCCCAAAGGGAAGGATTATTGCTTCCCAATTTCTCACTGGTCTTATATACCCTCCTCTGACTTTCTAGAGTAGAAGTTGTCTTGATTTAAGTCTATAGGGAACCCTCTTGGAACCTTTTTTTTTAAAAAAAAAAAAGAAAGAAAGAAAGAAAAAGGACTTGAGTCAAAAGTAATTCCTAGAGCTATTCTCCTCTGTAACATTATTGAGGTTCTTCTGGAGATTTTCTTAAAATTGTTACTTGAATGCTTAGTACTACTGATTGCACTGTGGCTTTTCTGTTGCTGTGGGCCTTCTCACACTTGTATCATAAACATCCTTGAAAGCACAGAGGTGGTATGGTGAAAAGCCAAGTTGTGTCTCTATACATAGGCCAACATATCTGAAATCTATGAACTCTGTGCCCCCAAATCATAGTCTGGCTGTGTCTCAAAACAAAGCCAAGGTCATACTTGGCAATAAACACAAATGCACTGTGTGCTAATCATAAAAGAGGCTACAGAGAGCTACTAGGCATGTAGGGAGCACAATGAAAAGAACCATTACAAATCTGCCTTGAAACAAATGCCCACTGCAAGAAACATTAAGTATTTCCTCACAAATTTTGCTTGGAGTCTGTAACTTAGGAGTGCTTTGCTAGGATGGTGTAGGTGGCCTACGACTTTTTAACACCATCTGAAGAGGTTTGAAGGTAAGCCTTTATCTTCTTCTTGACCGGTATTGATGAGTGAGCAGCGGAGGACTCTGATCATGACATCAACCTGCTGTTCTTCTGCTCAGCCCGGCCAAGAGCTCCTATTGCCTTTCTGTTGGCTTCTGCTCCCTCCCCATAAGTGAACTATTTGTGGCCTTCTCATTCACTCCTGTTAAGGGACATCCTTGTTCCGTCTTTTTATTACATTTTATTTCTACTGCTAGAACTGTCTGTACCGCACGCTGCCTTACATTGAGACCTTGTATTCTCACCCTCTTCTTGATAGGGAGCTGGGGAAAGCTCATCTCTGTGTGCCCACACAGTGCCCTGACACTACTGGGTGGAGAATCTCTGGCACCGGTGCAAGGCCAGAAATCCATGTTGGAACCCCAGGAGAATGCATGCTGATGTGTATTCAAACCCAGCAGCTTCCAAACAATGAAACTGCAGAAGTCATTGGGATGGATTTTGTGTGTGTCTAGCGAGTCAGAAAGGCGGGGAGTGGGGGGAGAACTTTGCACAGTGAAATTGGAGGACAGCACCTTGACTGTTTTGTTTGGGTTTTTACATCTACCCAGCTAGCATTTGACCTGTGTGGATCCACAGGAACTTTGACTTTTTAATGCATATATCAGTATTTGTTTTTACATACTAGAATTTCCAGAAATCCATTATATTTCCTTTTTTTTGCAAAGTACAATGTAGTTAAAACTTACTTGGGAAACTTTGTGGTTCTAGCAGGTGAAGTGTAAGAAGTGGTGGTTTTCTCCTGGTACTCAGTGCTGCCTCAGCCTCCTTAGGTAGCTTCTGTGTACTGGTTTTCAAAATACAGTGGTAAGATCACACCGCCCTGAGGAAGGGGCCCATATTCTTTGCTGGAAAGAATGGTTCCAGTGCATAGATGACTTTTTTTAAATTTCAGATTAATGTGAAGATACAATTAGTTTACAATGTTTGCATTTGTTAGGAGGAGTCCCTGTTATAGTTGTGTCTGGTACCCAGATGGTGTGCCATATACCCTTACATGGTGCCCATTAGGTGGGGAGAACACCAGTCGTCCTCTCTCCTTCCCCCCATCTTGAATTGAGCTTTTCTCTCATATGGATGTATATTAAATTGTCCACTGGCTTCATATTAGTATTGAGTACATTGGATACTTGCTTTTCCATTCTTATGATACTTTACTAAGAAGAATGTGTTTCAACTCCATCAAGGTTAATACAAAAGATATAAAGTTTCTATCTTTTTTATGGCTGAATAGTATTCCATGATATACCTATACCACAGTTCATTAATCCATTCATGGGTTGATCGACACTTGGGTTGCTTCCATGTTTTGGGGATTATAAATTGAGCTGCGATAAACAATCTAGTGCAAATAAATGTCCTTATGATAAAAGTATTTTTTTTCCTGCTGGATAGATGCCAAATAATGGGAGGATTGTGGGATCAAGTTCTTTGAGGATACTCCATACTTCCTTCCAAAGAGGCTGTATTATTTTGTAGTCCCACCAACAGTGTAAAGGTATTCCCTTCTCTCCACCTTAGATGACTTCTGTTGATCAGAAACCTAGTTATACAAACAACAACTTTGCTTCTTTCTTGGCTGACAGAAATATTTGTTATAGGACAGACCACTCCCATAAGTGAAATGGACATGGGAATCTTGCTAAGGGCACAGGCTTTATTCTAGCAGGTGTGGTCGCACTCTGCTTCTTGGTGAGGTCGCAGCCCAGAGTTGAGAACCTGCCTGCTCTGGGGTAGAAGTGTGTGGGTGGTTGGTGTGTTCTCTGTGTGGGTGTTGTTATCATTGGTTCAAAATGTAGTTAGGGAGCCAAAAGCAGAAGAAACTTCCAGACAAAACAGAACATTAACAAGCCGTTCAGGCCTCTCACTGTATGAATATTGTGTCTAAGGCGATTTGGTTTCCTTCACACCCACCAGCACACTCCACCCTCCCCACCCCCACACAGTTAAAAGGAGCAAAACAACAACCCACACAAAACAGAACTTGGTCTAGAAGTCTGTGTGTTTTTGTCCTCACTTGGTGCAGGTGCTTCTCTTTACCTGCTTAATAACTCTTTTCATGCTCACAGCAAGCAACCCTGAGCAGTAGATGTGATTTACCACTGTTTTACAGTAAAGTGTTCAGAAAGAAACCCGTATATCTGAGTTCCTTACTCAGCTTTGCCATGCGGAAGTGAACCCTAACTCTGTCTCCCACCTCTCGTTTTCAGTTTCCTCGGCCAGAACGTCCCCAAAGATGGCAGAGGAGAGCAGTAGTACCAGGGACTGCGTGTCCTTCAGCGTGCTCAGCTGGGATCAGGTCAGCCGGCTGCATGAGGTCCTGACCGAGGTCGTACCCATCCACGGACGAGGCAACTTTCCAACCTTGGAGATAACTCTGAAGGACATTGTCCAGACGGTCCGCAGCCGGCTGGAGGAGGCAGGCATCAAAGTGCAGGATGTCCGGCTGAATGGCTCTGCAGCCGGCCATGTGCTGGTCAAAGACAACGGCTTAGGCTGTAAAGACCTGGACCTGATCTTTCACGTGGCCCTCCCGACAGAAGCAGAGTTCCAGCTGGTCAGAGACGTGGTGCTGTGTTCCCTCCTGAACTTCCTGCCAGAGGGTGTGAACAAGCTCAAGATCAGCCCTGTCACTCTGAAGGAGGCATACGTGCAGAAGCTGGTGAAGGTGTGCACGGACACGGACCGCTGGAGCCTCATCTCCCTCTCCAACAAGAACGGGAGGAATGTGGAGCTCAAGTTCGTCGACTCTATCCGGCGCCAGTTTGAGTTCAGTGTGGACTCCTTCCAAATCATCCTGGATTCTTTGCTCTTTTTCTATGACTGCTCCAGTAACCCCATCTCTGAGCACTTCCACCCCACGGTGATCGGGGAGAGCATGTACGGGGACTTTGAGGAAGCCTTTGATCACCTGCAGAACAGACTGATCGCTACCAAGAACCCTGAAGAAATCAGAGGCGGAGGACTTCTCAAGTACAGCAACCTTCTTGTGCGGGACTTTAGGCCCACAGACCAGGAAGAAATCAAGACTCTAGAGCGCTACATGTGCTCCCGGTTTTTCATTGACTTCCCGGACATCCTCGAGCAGCAGAGGAAGCTGGAGACCTACCTGCAAAACCACTTTGCCGAGGAGGAGAGAAGCAAGTATGACTACCTCATGATCCTCCGTAGGGTGGTGAACGAGAGCACCGTGTGCCTCATGGGGCACGAGCGCAGGCAGACCCTCAACCTCATCTCCCTCCTGGCCCTGCGTGTGCTGGCAGAGCAGAACATCATCCCCAATGCCACCAACGTCACCTGCTACTACCAGCCAGCTCCTTACGTCAGCGATGGCAACTTCAACAACTACTACGTTGCCCACCCCCCAGTTACCTACAGCCAGCCCTACCCCACCTGGCTGCCCTGTAACTAACCTGAGAGCCGAGGGCTTCCACAGTGGGAGCCCCAATAGAGCCAGGGCTCTCAGGTAGGGGAGCCTCCTTCTAGATGTAGGTGTTTGGCTTTTAAAGGGGAACTCAGCTCTGATTCTGCTTTTTTTTTTTTTTCTTTGTATACCCATTGGAATGGGTCTACAGTATACCACGAGCCAACCCTAAAGGACCCATAGTAAGTGCCACTTTGGAAGATGCTGTAGGAAGTGTGACCTATCCACATCTTTCCAAGATAGACACACTAATGTGTCAAGTCCCAAGCATTAGCACCTGGGGGTTTGAGCTCTGCAATAATTGAGATTGGGAGAGCTTGGGCAGCATATGAGAAGTGTTAAGCTGCTTTTCTTCTCACTTCAGCCTAGAGCAGCCTGTGTTGGCCCTCACTTGGGATTCTCAGCAGTTACCTGGAAGCTGTGCTGATAATCTCTCATATCAGTTTTAGTCAGGCAAAAATGGTAAACATGAGGGTGCTCTTGTGACCCAATTTTTGTTCAAGGGACTAAATTGCTTATGATTATTCCCTGTCAGCAGAGCTGAGAATTTCTTTCATCAATAAACCAAAGCCAATAGCTGGAGAATTGAGATCTGGTTGGAAGTGGTTTATGGTTTAGATGCTGTGTGGAATTGTGAGATATTATTGAGAAAAAAATAACTTTTTCTTGAAATGTAACTTGAAAACAAAATAAAATGTGGAATATGTTTAAGTAGAATTGTGGTAGTGGTGGTGGGAGGGAGTGATTGTAAATAGGAAGTGTTGAATGTTCATTCTTTTTTTCTTTAAGGAATTCTTATTGGATAACATGTTTTTTCCCATCCTCCTCAGCTCTGTCATGGTTGACTTTTGTTTTGCTCTTCTTGAGACAGGACTGTGCTGGCTCTAGAGTTATTATGGGAACTGACAGGAAGGGTCTTCCCATGTTTTAATTGGAAACCCATTTTGGTCACATTCCAAGTATGACAAACTGTTTTTCTGGAGTACTTTGGCTTTTTTTGTTTTGGGGTTTTATTTTTGTATTTTTTTTTCAAAAATAGTGATTTCCTTCTCTAGGCGTTTTTGACAGCAGATGAATTCAGGAATTTCAGTAGAATCGAGTCGACCTGTGGAACTGCCCTGGCATCCCACCTGCTGTCTCCGTGCTGTGTGTGAAGGTGTGGGTTAGTGTCAAGTCTGGCTTGTTGTCATTGGAGCTACCAAGGAACTTTGAAGTCATTCCGGAGTGTTTGGGAAGAGTTGAGTGAATGGAAATGATCTTCCTTATTCTGGTAGATTAGACCATACTTGTTTATATTCTGCACTTTAGAAGGAAAACAGTGTTAATCTCTAGTCAAAAGCAAACTTAATTAAATGGAAGACTTCTAGCCACTGTTGCCTTTCCCGGTAGAGTTAGATAAGAGATTTTGTATTTTGAAACTTTTTGTGGGATCTCTTAGAAAGCATCACTTTAGGGTATCACTCAATATGCCAGCCAGCTTGGTTTCTAAAGTATGAAATCCATGCTTCTGATTCTTATTTTCTTCTGTGATCATAAAAAAATCCAAAGCCCTAAGTGGTTGCCTTCTCGTTTTAATGATCTCAATACAGACATACTAAATGAGTGGTTTACCTTTTCCTAAAAATATTTTCAGGTGATGTTTTGGTCCTCTTAAAAGCAGATCAGACGTGACTGAAACCCAAGGCATTTGTGTTGTGCTATGTGAGGAGATGGAGCAGTCACTTCTTAATGGAACCAGCTCCCATTTCCCTGCGAGCTTTAGGTATATTTGTATTTGCTGGGTTTGAGTCTAAGCTGGTTGTAGGCTGAGGGAAGCCAGGTTGTGTCTGTGTTAGAAGAGGGCCAATGAAGAGCGATCCCAACTTTGAAAATCCTCTGATCATCCATGACCTTGAAGAGCTGCCATTGTGGTCCAATGGCAACATATTTGCACAAAAATGAAAGATTGGTTTAACCAAGCTTTGAAATGGGATGAAGCCGCCAAGATAGGCACACTCGTTAACACAAATCAGTATTGCTTCTTCTAAGGAAGTTTGGGGCCAGGGTAATGAGGCACAAGATGAGGGTAGAATCTGCATCAGGTAATTACATTTCAGTTTGTCCTTGGAGATCTTTCTGCTTATATTTTTTTCCTGCCTGGTAATAGTTCTCCTATGAGGACGAAGGGAGGTCTGGAAATTTCAAGAAATTCTCAAGCCAGCTTTTTGCACAATGGCCTTCTTGGTTGAGTGTCTTCACCTGACCTCCGTAGTCAGCCCTACTCTTTTTGTCGTTTGTGAATAGACATGTGTTCTAAAACTATCAGGGTAAAAAGCTGCACTGACCAAAGATGCAGGTCTGTAACACATCTCCTGGACCAATGGGGTCTCCCCCTGTTCTAGGAGCCTTTTGCCAGCCTCAAGAATAGGCCAGGTAACCTTGAACGTCAGGTGTCTGGAAATTCTAGCTGAAACCTGCCTTTCACATGGCTCATACAACCCCTAGGTGCCCTGAACTTATACTTAGTCCAGTGGCTCTTATTTTTTGTGTGTTGAGTAACATGAAACTTGGCAGTGGAAGAGGACACTGAAGTTCAAGTGCAAGTTGTAATCTAACTTTAAGCAGTCTGTCTTTTGTGTCATGACTCTGAACTGTTTTCTGATGCCTGTTTCTTGAAGTCAGATGGAAATAGTACCTCTTCCCCTCTATTGGCAGAAGAGCACACACTAGATTCATGGCCTTTGAGCTTCA